>NC_141154.1:87973406-92773406 GCF_053477565.2 Lygodium microphyllum
CACGCCATCGCAAATTTCCGTGCCACCTTTCTTCGTCATAGCCAACCATAATCACCGTTGCCGTAGCTGCATTTATCTTTCAGCAGCTAAATTGTCCGTAGGCCCCTGCATGTCATCTTTACCCGTTCCTTTGACTCGCGCAGTACCCCGCCATCAGCCAGTTAATTCTTCTCCCGATTCTTCTTTTCGCGCCATAGCCTGATTTGTGCAATTTACAGGCACATATATTCTTCGTGTGCAGTATCCGGCCGCCATAGCCTTGGCTTTATCTGTTTCTCACAATGTGTGGTATATTCGCCTACCTAAACTACAAGGCCTCGCGCGAACGAGGCCAGATTGCGGAGGTTCTGTTCAGTGGCCTGCGCCGGCTCGAATACCGTGGCTACGACTCAGCAGGCATCTCCATCGATGCTGATCCCCTCACCTCCTCCAGTTTCGTAACCTCTTCGGGCTCTGCCTTGCCCTGCCCCCCTCCCCTGGTGTTCAGACAGGAAGGCAAGATCGAGAAGCTCGTAGAAGCCTTCTATCTAGGTAACTCGCCTACCTTTCGGTTCTGACAATACTCGATCTGTGTTAGGATTTTTGTGCAGATGAATGCCTTTGTTCGAATCGCTCCAGGGTTTGAATGCATAGCAGATTTTTTCATCTTTGTCAGAATCACAGTGGTATGATGTATTTGAAGAATTCTGATTGTCTCACAGATCGAAAGAGTCTTTGAGAATTCAGGTTTAGCATTGGACAAGAATTCTACATGTCTTGCAGATACACAATGAACACACGTATGCAACCAAGCTTATACTGCTTTTTTTAATTTGAAGTATGGGAAAATATCTGGGGTGGTGCCCACACCCCTTTTCGTGAAATTAAACACAAAGAGAAGAGCCATACAGGCATTATTCCTGTGTGCGATAGCTCACAAGCTGAATGAACAGTAGAGATGATTGCACTCTGTCCTCCTTGGTAAAACCCACAGTGAGGAAGGCCAAGCAAGAGTATTGAGTGGGCGAGAATGCACAATCACATGAACACACTCTGGGAGCAGTCCAATTAAATGATGCTCCCAACAAGATTTGAACCCACAATGTCATCATTACGAGCACAAGCTTCACCAAGTCAGACAATCTTTGGGACATGGGTGGGAGTTTCTACAGGCATTATTCCTGTGTGCCATAGCTAACAAGCTGAATGAACAGTAGAGATGATTGCACTCTGTCCTCCTTGGTAAACCCCTCAATGAGGAAGGCCAAGCGAGAGTATTGAGTGGGCGAGAACATACAATCACATGAACACACTCTGTGAGCAGTCCAATCAAATGATGCTCCCAACAAGATTTGAACCCACAATGTCATCATTATGAGCACAAGCTTCACCGAGGCAGACAATCTTTGGGACATGGGTGGGAGTTTCTACATTCATTGTGGATGATGATGAAGATATTGTCACTGGTTCAAAGTTTTTAGTCCCTTTTGAGAAAGCTTATAAGTAAAGGATTGGGTGGGAGTTTCTACATTCATTGTGATGATGAAGACATCATCACCGGTTCAAAGTTTTTAGTGGCTTTCAAGAAAGCTTATAAGTAAGGGAGTTTAGATTTTTTTTCTAAAAATCCTTTTAGATTCTGCTGCAGTGAAGCATGTTCAATCATTTGATCTGTTTTCAGGTTGAATAAAATTTTAACTCAACTGGTCTGTTGTGGAACAGAGGCTGAAGCAATGGACTTAGACCTGCATAAATCATTTGTCTCCCATGCTGGCATTGCCCATACCAGATGGGCCACACATGGACCACCTTCGCCAATAAATAGCCATCCCCAGTCTTCTGGACAAGGAAATGAGTTTCTTGTAGTCCATAATGGCATTATAACAAACTATGCGGTAAGTTGTGCTAAATTTATGTCAAGTAGCAATTAAAGTATCAAAAAAGAAGGTTTGATTCACTGCAAAGTCTTGGTTGCCCATGAGCAGGTTCTAAAGAAGACCCTGTTGCGACACAAATTTCATTTTGAATCTGATACTGATACTGAAGTTATACCTAAACTGGCCAAGTTTGTACATGATAGCCTGTCAGAAACCATGGAAGCTAATGAAACAGGTTACCTTCTTTGTTCAGTATTGAAGGTCTGCGATCTTCAAATTTTGACTATTTTAACCAAGTCTCCAGCCATGTACATGTGGATGCAGATGAAAAGGCTGTTCCATTTACTCGAGTTGTAATGGAGGTCACACGACAGCTAGAAGGGGCATATGCATTGATATTTAAGAGTCCTTATTATCCTGGTGAACTCGTTGCCTGTAAATGTGGGAGTCCACTGCTTCTTGGCATTAAGGCAAGCGACATTCGACCTCTGGAAAAATAAGTACTGTAGTTATTTGATGGATATACTAAGGAACTTCCTAAGAAATGTCTGTCTGCAGGAAGGTAGTGACACAAGTTCCAACTTGCTCATAGAAAACGACATACTATACAAGAAGGACCAGGCACAGTCCAAACAGTTTTTTCTAGCTAGTGATGGTAATGCAATTATTGAACACACAAAGAAAGTACTAGTTCTTGAAGATGACGAGATAGTGCATTTGAAGGTATGCGACAAAAGAACTTTGCTTCTCTGGGACTGTTATTAGATAAAATAAGGAGCACGATTAGCAGTTAAATTAGTTAACATAAACAACATAATCATTGATTTGAAAATCATATTTCCCTTTTGGATGGACAATTGTTACAATCCATTCAGCTTCCTGTCATGCTTAGCAAATTGCATGGAGCTCAAAGTTTTACTACAGGTTCTGCATTACTGAAACGACCTTCTGTGCAGGATGGCACAGTATCCATACTGAAATCTGAGTGTGACAAATCTAGGAGCATTGGTCATATGCCCAGGCCTGCATCTGTGCAGCGGGCTCTTTCTACATTGGAATTAGAAGTTGAGCAGATCTCTAAGGGAAACTTTGAGCATTACATGCAAAAAGAGATTTATGAGCAACCAGAGTCCCTGACAACAACAATGAGGGGAAGACTCATACATGGTGGACATTCAACCGCAAAAGGAGTACTCTTGGGTGGCTTAAAAGATCATCTGCAGACCATCCGACGGAGTAGGCGGATAATTTTTATTGGTTGTGGATCTAGCTACAATGCTGCATTAGCAGCACGACCAATTGTCGAAGAACTATCTGGTAGTTCCTCTAACCCATGTATCCATCTACATCTTATTTCCAAGTTCCATTCGTAAAAGTTTGTTCACTTTGTTTGTCAAGCTTACTGTGAGAGATGACGTTTATTTTCAGGTGTGCCAGTCACAATGGAAGTTGCAAGTGATTTGCTTGATAGACAAGCTCCTATTTACAGGGAAGATACTGCCATCTTTGTCAGTCAATCAGGAGAAACTGCCGATACTTTACAAGCGTTGGATTATGCACGATCCAATGGATCTCTCTGTGTAGGCATTACAAACACTGTGGGTAGTGCCATTGCTCGGGGAACCCATTGTGGTGTACACATCAATGCAGGATGTGAAATTGGGGTGGCAAGCACCAAGGTTTTGCAGACGGTTACTCTTCACTTCTGAGCAAACATCTGTGAATTTGGTACTGAAGTTCTGATCAATTATTTTCCTGTTTGTCAGGCTTACACAAGTCAAATCGCTGTTATTGTATTACTTGCTTTGGCTTTGGGAGATGACTCTTTGTCAAGTCGTCAGAGGAGAGAAGCCATAATAGATGACCTTTTTCAATTGCCAAGTAAAGATGCAAATCCCCTATAGATAGGTTGCAGCACATTCAGCTATATAGTCAGATATGTCTCATCCTTACCACATCTTTTTTTGGTTTGCAGGTAGAGCTCAAGAAGTTTTGAAGCTAGACCATGAGATGTTAGAGCTTGCGAAATTGTTGATGGGGGAACAGTCGCTGCTTGTTTTTGGGCGTGGCTATAATTATGCTACTGCATTGGAATCTGCGCTGAAGGTGAAGGAGGTTGCTCTCATGCACAGCGAAGGGATTCTTGCTGGCGAGATGAAGCATGGTCCTTTAGCTCTTGTTGATGAGACACTTCCTATAATTGTTATAGCCACTCGAGATGCTTCCTCAAGGCAAGAGCTTTTCATGATTGTAGCAATTTGATTTAATGTTCTTCAGTTTCCTCTAAATGTTGATCGTTTCATATGGTTTGCAGCAAGCAACAATCAGTCATACAACAGCTAAAAGCTCGAAAGGGAAGATTGATCATAATGTGCTCTAAGGGCAATGCATCACTGATGTGTCCCGATAATTCATGCAGAGTTATTGAAGTTCCTCAAGTTCAAGATTGCCTTCAACCTATCATCAACATTATTCCACTGCAGGCTGGTTTTTTGCTTCTCTATCCTTTCTGCTTTACTGGACACTTTTAATATAAATGGCTTCACTTTTACTCTACTTGCTTCCAGTTGCTGGCTTACCATCTTACGGTGCTTCGTGGATACAATGTGGATCAACCAAGAAATCTGGCTAAAAGTGTAACGACACAGTAGAAGACGATGTTTCTATCCAGTTCCAAACATATGGGTCCATGCCAAGCCTGCGAATACGGTGTAAACTGCCAGATTGTCGTCTCCCACATCTGTATGACATCACTTGAAAGTCTGCAAGGCTTTCTGCTGGGAGATCAATCAATTCTTTCCATCTCTTTGTAACAGAATCAATCACCCATGAATATCAGGGTTTGTATTCAAAATATTAAGTGCCATGGTTCAATTTATCAGTAAATGTTGCAATATGCGTTGTGGTTGAACTTTGTCTCTAAACTTAGCTGCTTGAATGCTTTTCAGAGGAACAACTATTAATAGAGGCTATATCATTTTTGCCCTTGCAGAAAAAAGGTGTGGATTGTTCTTAATCCAATATAGAACTTCCGTACATGAGCTCTGCAGCATGGCTGAAGCAGCAAATGAGAGAACTGCCAGCATAGCTGGAGCTGTACGAAACATAAACAAAGCATCTTGGGTGGAGTTGATGCAAATCGCCTTCGAGCTGATTCCAACATTCTTTGATAAATGAGTGATCAAAGTCCACAGCTCTATGAGGAGTTCTACTTTTCAGTGGTATTTTTCACGTTGACTAAATATTTGAGATAAACACTCCTATGGGATGGTTTAGTCCTATAGTCAAGAACTGATCTGAGCAAGTGGAATGTATTGAGGAATATCTTCCAATTGTGGGTCAATAGAAATAAAGTTTTCACCTTGGTCCAAGCATTCTTTCAAACAACTTACATGGAACATAGAATGAATTTGGCTTTCTAAAGGTAAAGCTAGCTAATAGAACACATTAGAATGAATTTGGCTTTCTAAAGGTAAATCTAGATAATAGAACATATTACTTATGTTCTTGGTAGTTTGAAACGTCTGCAGTACCTTGGAGATAGCTTGTGATACTTGGTGCTTATTGTAGTCTTTTGGTACCTTCAACTACACCCATATGCCTTTTTAGAGATTGCAAGTAATACGATGTTGGCTAGCATAAGGTATAACACGATGATCAACATTGTAAAACATATACTACATGTGGTTGTTTTTGTTGCCATTTAACATCTCTTGCATTTTGTACAAGGTCAACTAAGGATTGCATTTTTACATATTTGGGTTCCATGTTGATTAGCCAATGAGGCTCATAATTGTATATTAGTATAAACATGTTATACCTTGTAATTGATTGCTTAGAATCACGCAGTAAATAAACTTGATTTGTGGAAGATAGTGCTTTTATTTGAATTGATGATGGTCGATACATTTATAGAACATTATTCAATAGTTGTTTTGCTTTTCTTGTCCATCCATTAGTTTCAAAATGATCTAGAATGATATAATAAGAAAATATCGAGTTTTTGGATACTAGTTTGCTAAGAAGAGCCACCAAATTTAGAATCATGGTTATTGGCTTTCTTTGAGCAAGTCATATATTGAAAAATAAACTAGGTAGTTTGTGGCCTTGCAGGGTCACCTTTGTTGTGATAAACTAGGCCATTTTAGTCAATTAGTTTACTATGATATATATTGCGCATCATGACCTCAATTTGTATGATATTAGCCCATTGCAAAGTCCATAGAAACACTAGGACCCATATTGTATCATAGCCTCAATTTTTTCAAGGTGAGCCCACTATTATATCCATAGAAACACTAGTCCACTTTTTATTAGGGATTGGTAGATGATGTAATAGTTGCTTACTTGTGTTGTTTAGCTTTGTTGAGTTGACATGAGGAGCATTTTTGTACTCTTCATATAGAGCCAATAAAAATATTGCCTTATGGAGGGTTAATTAAAGTCTATAGTTGTGTAATATTTCATTGCAAAGAACCTTATCCATATATGCACCTAATTTTCTTTATTTAAGCAATAACCATTATGGTTAGATCTCTTTTTTGCTCTAATTTTCTTGATCCTAACTATTAAGTGTTTCATCTTAAAATAGTTGTTAAATTACATCAGAGCATGCTTGTTCCTTGAGAGAGAGATCAATTGAGATTTTTGTAAAGTCAAAGCATTAACCTTAGGGATTCTACTAAAGAGTATTGGTAACCTTATTGGTTACACCCTTACAAATTGAATCTCAAAGTCAAAATCGTTGCATAAGTTTGACCTATCTTGCCTTTGTGTAAGGAAATGCAAGGGCAAATAGATAGAAACACATTGTACAAGAATAATATATACAAGTGGATCAATACTTAATGAAGAGTGTATAGAAATGAAGATACAAAGGGGACCTTAAGCTTTTATATCTCAAGGATTAGGGTGGAGGTGAGTTGAGGAAGGTGTTAGAGCTTAAAGAACAACTCTGAGAGTAATGTTAAATCCAAGATGGATTTTGAGCATAGTAGTTTTCCATCTATGTGTGACACTAGGAGAGTGTTGCACTATTGCATAGAGATGTAGAACTAGTCAAACACAACAATGTTTGGACATTGTGATCTAGCATGAGTCTGCTAGCAATGATACATTGCAGTTCAAATTGTAGTAGTCCCATTAGTATATACAAGGATGGTGATGTGGTAGGTGAATGTAGTGGGGTTGACTAATGATAATGGCTATTTGTGAATGATAACAATGACTATTTGTGATGGCAAGAGGATGAGTGAAGAGAGAACAAGTTGGTGAAGGATAATAATAGTGGGGGATGATGTTAGAACACCCAAAACATGTACTTCTAACCACCGATAAAATATCTTTTTAAAAGTAATTCTTTGGGATGGTTGTGGAGTTAACATTAGGCCTAAATTCATGATAATTTATTCATAGTTAATGCATTTAATTCACTTGCTTAACACCCCCTCTCAGAGCCCAAAAGGTGGCTAAGGAGATAGAGGGAGTATAACTCCAACCTCATGTATCCAAAAGATCTCATCTCAAAGAGACCAATGCATCCAACCAAGGGTGTCACTTTAGATAGCCCAAGGGCTTATAAGGGTGCAAACGTAATGGATATCTTCTTTTAGGTAGCCCAAGTGAATTGGTTTTATGTCTTCTTTTCAAAGTAAATGGTGGTAGAATCTCCATAAGGATAGTCATTATGGTGAGTATTGATGATGAGGATCTGATGAGGTATAGAGGAGGTAAAGCTACCAATGTTCCCAATAGTGATTGATGTGCACATGGATCTAGGTTTTCATATGTTCCAAACACCACATCGTATAGAACACAATGCAATGCAAAGGATAATGCAAAATAGGAAAGCATGAATATAACATGGGTCACTTGACTAGCACCCTTGTAAGGTAATTGTTCACATACTCAAGTGGCATTTACAATGAATTGATAGTCATCATAGTACTGTTGAGATATCGAGCTCCACTCGTGATACGCCAGGGTGACCGTTGTATATTTATGTCACCGACTTGTCAGTTGCAGACGCGGTTGGTACACCGCCCATGAATAATAGCTACATGATAGCTATCCTTATCTACTCTAGTTCGTGGCTCAGTTAGTATGCCACCTTAGTTAGTTGAGTTTGGTTTGAGACCCATATATAGGGTTCTTCTATTTCTTTGTACTTGAGTTCTTTTGGCTTACACAACTAAGAAGAGGAAAACTGTTTTCAGCCTCCACCCTTGTGTGTCTTCCCCCATTGTGCAAGCAAGAAACCTTCAAGCGAGACTCCTTCCTTCTCTCCCACAATCTTGACATGGTATCAGAGCCTTGTTCGTGGTAAGGAGCTCAAGAAAGCAAGCCAAGCTCGCGGTGGTCTGGTAAGAGGAGCAGTGTTGCTTTCATTTCCTGTTTTGGGAGCAGATCTCTGCAGGTAGCACAGCCGGAAATTGCAGGAGTGCATTGTCTCAGGTTGAGACGCCCTTCGCGGTGAAGCAAGAGGGCAGTATATGCTGCGGGAGAGGGCTTTAGCCCTTGGCGACCTTGTTTTTTTGATTTGAGGCCATTTCGGGGCCTGTTTTGCAGACGGAAGTTTTCTGCACGCACTCAAGAAAAGGCTCAGTTTTATGCTGTGCGACCACTGTTCTACAGGTCGGTGAAAAGTTACTGTAGAAATTGCATCGTATGCTTGTGCGCAGAGACATTGGGAGTTTCAGAATCATCCTTGGTTCCTGTTTATGCAAAATCGTCACTAGGAAGTGACTGTGTGGTCAAATACCACTTTCGCCAGTTTTGCAGATTTGCCCTTGTGAGGGTGAAGCTGTGTTTTTTGCAGTGACAGAATTTCTTGCAGTATTCTGTAATGGCGTCTGATTCTCTTTCACAGATTGTCACTGAAAAGCTTGACAAGAACAACTTCCAGGCATGGAAGTTTAGAATGACGAATTTCCTTATGGGAAAAGGATATTGGGAATTTGTTGCAGGAAATGAAGAAGAACCAGTTCTTCCTGATGTTCCCAATCAACAACAAATGCAGGCATTTAAAACATGGCATGAGAGAGCCAGGAAAGTTATGTATTGGCTGTCTATCAGTATTTCAGACTCTATGATTGTGCATATTCAGGATGCAAGTACGCCAAAGGAGGCATGGGATACTTTGTCAAAAATGTATAGCACAAATACGCAAGCCAGGAAAATGCAGCTCAAGCAAGAGTTGCATAATGTGCAAAGAGAAAGTATGAGCATCAACGACTACCACATGAAGGTGAAGAAGATTGCAGATGCACTTGCTTCCATTGGGTCGCCAGTGGAAGATGATGATTTAGTTTCCGTGACCTTGAATGGTCTAGGAAAGGATTATGCACAGTTTCGGACATCCATTTCAGTTCGTGAAAGATTTCCTGATTTTGAGGAGTTGATTGCTCTTCTAATTTCTGAGGAACAGAGAAATGGTGGTGCATCTTCTTCAGGAGGAACTTCAAAAGAAGCTGTCTTCTACTCAAATGCTGGAAGAGGTAGAGGCAGAGGTAGAGGAGGCCGATTTGGAGGCCGTGGCAGAAATCAGAATATGCAGCAAACTCAAGAAAACCAGTCCTATGGAGGAGGACGTGGTAACTCTAGAGGCAGGGGGAGCCAAAGAGGTCGTGGTGGATGGCAAAGAGGCCAAAATGCAAACAGTAATGTTGAATGCTACTATTGTGGTAAAATGGGTCATATGGCTAAAGACTGCTATAAAAAGCAGAATGACATCATGAATGGAAAACTGCAACAAGGGAATTATGCATCTTCTAGTAGACAGGGTGATGACAGAAATGAGCATTTGTTCATGGTGCAGCACATGAACAATTCTATGACAAGTGCAAAAGAAAGCAATGATGTATGGTATGTTGACTCAGGTGCATCAAACCACATGACAGGTCATGCAGAATGGATGGAGGATGCAAGGAAAATGGAAAAACCAGGATTTGTGGAGACTGGTGATGATACTGCACATCCTATTGTGCAGATTGGAAAAATTCCCTTGTCTATGCAGGGTGGGAAAAAGAAATACCTGTCCGATGTATTTCATGTCCCGAATATTACCAAGAATCTGGTTTCAGTTGGTCAAATGGTTGAACAGGGCTTGCAGGTCAGATTTAATCCTCACGGATGCTTTGTTGAGGATATGAAAAATAAAGGTCGCTTGATAGCAAAAGGAAAGAAGAAGGGCAGAATGTTTACATTGGATGCAGACATGTCTGAATTGAGTGCAGCAATGTTTGCACATGGGACCGGTGTAGTTGCAGATATTGATATCTGGCATAAACGCATTGGTCATGTTAATGTACAGCGACTTAAATCAATGCAGGCCCAAAATATTGTTGCAGGATTGCCCAAATTCAAGGTTGCAGAAATGCATAAGGTATGTGAAGCCTGTCAGTTTGGAAAACAGGCAAGGAAACCATTTCCTAGACATGTTCAAGAGAGTGAGAAGCCATTGGAATTAATTCACTCTGATGTGTGGACAACTAAAGCTGCATCTCTTGGAGGCTGTCATTATTTTGTCAGTTTTATTGATGACTATAGCAGAAAAGTTTGGGTGTATTTTATGAAAAAGAAAAGTGAAGTTTTTGGGCATTTCAAAACTCTTAAAGCTATGGTTGAAAAAGAAACAGGCTTGCAGATAAAATGCCTAAGGTCAGATGGAGGGGGAGAGTACCTCTCAAATGAGTTTGCAAAGTTCTTGCAGGAGCATGGCATAAAGCAGCAATATTCATGCAGTTATACCCCACAACAAAATGGAATTGCAGAAAGGAAAAACAGGCATATTGGAGAGGTATCTCGTGCCATGCTCAATGAAAAAGACTTGCCAGATTTTTATTGGGCTGAAGCAGTTGCTACAGCAGTCTACATAATGAACAGGACTCCCACTGCAGCAATACATGGAATGACTCCAGAGGAGAGGTATACTGGTAGGAAACCAGATATTTCTCATTTGAAAATTTTTGGTTGCATTGCCTATGTACATGTGCCAGATGAGCTGAGATCCAAGTTGGATCCAAAAGCTGAGAAGTGCATCTTTATTGGTTACTCTCTGCAGCAAAAAGGGTATAGATGCTATAACCCTTCTACTCGTAAGTTTACAGTGAGCAGAGATGTTGTTTTTGATGAGATGAGTAGCTGGTATAGACCAGTAAATGTGATTGATGATGAAGATGCACAAAATGGTAATGCTACACAGAATTCACAGCAGCAGTCACAAAATATTAGTGGACCTGGAGCGTCCTCTAGCAGTGGTTCACATTCTTCGCCATGGACAGGCAGATTGAGATCAGGAGAATCTTCTCAAAGCAATGCAAATAGTGGTATGCAGGTATCACGAAAAGGAAAAGAGAAGGTTGATCAGCCCATGTTTGATGTGAATGCAGGTCACTCTTATGTGGATGGTGAATCCAGTGGCTCAGAACAGAGCATTGATGATGAGTTGGGTATTCCTTCTATTGTTACACCTGGAGTAAGGAAGACCAGGGATGTTTTGAGAGCACCTGGGAGTGAACCTACTTTGCGCAGGTCTACAAGAGCTAGGTATCCTGTGGATAGGCTGAAATATGATGGATTTACAGCCATTCACTATGCATATATGGTCAAAGTGATACAGGAACCAGAACCCACATCTTTTGAGCAAGCCATGGGAAAAGAAAAATGGGAGAAAGCCATGGATGAAGAAATGGATGCCTTGGAAGCAAATGCTACATGGGAGTTAGTACCTTTGCCTAAAGGTAAGAATGCAATTGGCTGTAAGTGGGTTTATAAGGTGAAGCACAATGCTGATGGTTCTGTGAACAGATACAAGGCAAGATTAGTAGTCAAGGGGTATGCACAAACATATGGCATTGACTATGAAGAAACATTTAGTCCGGTTGCAAGGATGGCAACCGTAAGAGCAGTCATTGCTATGGCTGCATCAAAGGGATGGTCTTTACATCAGATGGATGTAAAGAATGCCTTCTTGCATGGTGATTTGCAAGAAGAGGTCTATATGGAGCAGCCACCAGGTTATGTGCATGCTGTTCATCCTGAGTTTGTTTGCAGGTTGAAGAAAGCCTTGTATGGCTTGAAGCAAGCACCTAGAGCATGGTCTGACAAGATAGGACAGTATCTTGTCACTATTGGCTTTCAGATTTCCAAGGCAGATTTCTCACTTTATGTGAGAAAAACAGAGAAAGGTATTATGCTGCTTGTCATTTATGTTGATGATTTGATTATGACAGGTGACAGTGATGAAGATATCCTTCATGTGAAAATGCTATTGAAGCAGAAGTTTGAGATGAAGGATTTGGGAGAGCTGCGTTATTTCTTGGGCATTGAAGTGATTAGATCACCAAGTGGGATACAGCTCTTGCAGAGGCAGTATGGATTGGACATGCTGTCCAAATATGGGATGACAGGCTGTAAGCCTATTTCAGTTCCTTTGGAGCAAAATGTGAAGCTGAGCACAGATGCAGGTGAGCTTCTAGAAGACCCTACTATGTACAGACGCATAGTAGGAAGTTTGATTTATATGACTATTACCAGGCCAGATTTGAGCTATGCTGTTGGATTGGTAAGTCAGTTTATGCAGGCTCCAAGGAAACCACATTTGGATGCGGCTAGACGCATACTTAGGTATGTGAAGTCCACATTGCAGTATGGACTATTTTATGAGACTGGGGTTCAGATACAGTTGCATGGATACACTGATGCTGATTGGGCTGGTAGTATTTCTGATAGACGATCTACCAGTGGATATGTATTCTCTTTTGGGAGTGCTGCAGTCACTTGGAGCAGCAAGAAACAGCCTACAGTTGCCTTGTCGAGCACAGAGGCTGAGTACAGGGGTGCAGCAATGGCTGCATGTGAGGTAGCTTGGTTGCATAAGCTACTTTATGATATGCATCAGTCTACAGATGGGCCAGTTGTCATTTATTGTGACAACATGAGTAGTATACACTTGGCAAATAACCCAGTCTATCATGCTAGAACAAAGCACATTGAGGTGCATTATCACTATGTGCGAGAGAGGGTTTTACTAGGTCTTATTGATCTAGTTTATGTCAGCACAGAGGATCAAGTAGCTGACATATTCACGAAGGCATTGGGCGCAGAGAAGCTGCGCAAGTTCAGAGACCTGCTTGGTGTGCAGGAATTGGGATTGAGCTCGAGGGGGAGTGTTGAGATATCGAGCTCCACTCGTGATACGCCAGGGTGACCGTTGTATATTTATGTCACCGACTTGTCAGTTGCAGACGTGGTTGGTACACCGCCCATGAATAATAGCTACATGATAGCTATCCTTATCTACTCTAGTTCGTGGCTCAGTTAGTATGCCACCTTAGTTAGTTGAGTTTGGTTTGAGACCCATATATAGGGTTCTTCTATTTCTTTGTACTTGAGTTCTTTTGGCTTACACAACTAAGAAGAGGAAAACTGTTTTCAGCCTCCACCCTTGTGTGTCTTCCCCCATTGTGCAAGCAAGAAACCTTCAAGCGAGACTCCTTCCTTCTCTCCCACAATCTTGACAAGTACTAATAGAAGATAAGGATATGATAAAAAAGATACAATGACCAAATCATTGTAAGTACTAAGAGAAGGAACTACTCCCTTGCTTCATAATTATATGATAAACATACTGGTACAAACAACAGATGATAAAAGATAGAATGAAAAAATACTTTAAGTAGTAATAGAAGGAATTGGCCCTTGTCACTATTGAAAGGTGGAATGAGCAAAGATGGGGCTTTCTCTCCCCACCATGATGATGTGGAGGGGAGAGTGGACCAATATCAATTTGTCAAATCCAAAATCCATTGTCTTCATGAGAAGGTCAATGTGATTCTTGGATGATGATACAAAACAAGGCACACGATGTCCTGTTTTGCTTGCTCTCGATCGAAATGGTAATGGATTTTCATGTGCTTTGTCTTGTTGTAGAAGTTAGGGTTGTTAGAAAGTGATATATTACTCTAGCTACTATCACATTACATCATAGTAGGATCCTTGCAACTATACCCTCTACCATGAGCCTCCTCAAGTAGATGGTGTTGAGTTCCTTACACTATACAACAACAAATTATTAACTCAAAATTCATAAAATGTAAATTGCAAGAAGAGGAGAAATTGAGAAAGCATGCACGACACAAGATTGGGTACAATCTTGGCCCATGCATGGGTAAGCACCTCCCCTATGCATGTATTTATAATATTGGAATATGCTTTTTTGCCCAAAATGCATTGAGATCATCCTTTTTGTATTTCTTGCTTTTTCTCACTTTGTACGGCTTGATTTTGTGCAAATAAATCAAAACACACTCTATTATAATAGCTTTACAAAAATAATATTTTTCCTTATCCAATAAATACATGAAAATAAATCTATTGTGCATGTGCACATGCACATACAAAATATAATGCTTCTAGTAACATTTTTCCACATTGTAGAGCGCATAAATTCCATGCACAAAAGTACACACTCAAAATTAATAATTTCACTTAACTCCAAGTAATTATTTGATCACCATAACAAAAAAACACACTAGTATCCTTCCATTTATCTACCAGGCATAATGCAATCAGTATCACACATGCACCTTCTTGTGCGATAAGTCACAGATCATGCGGTAAATAGACAAAATCCACAATTATAAATTTTGATAAAATACCATGATAAATATGATAAATGCATTAAAAGGCATCTGAAAATCAAATTAGCTCCAAGGTATTATGGCCCATTTAGAATTATTCATAAGATTATTGGGAATGCATTTAGATTGGGCACCCCTCCTCATTGCCAATTACATAATTCTTTTCACATAAGTTTATTAAAAATCATTCAAGGGAACACTTCTAGTTAGTCCCATAGTTGATGACCCAACTAAAATTTTAGTACCTAAACTAATCCTTGACCATGACTACACAATTACTAGATTAAGAAATCGATACAGTAGGTATTTAATCGAGTATAGAAATCACTCAGTGGAAGAATCCCAATGGATATCGAAATCAATGCTAACTTTGTAATATGAAAATCTAATTAATGTCTACCACTCACAATCACATTAAATATCCCATGGGCACAAATTCGCCATAGTAGGTAGTGTTTTGTGTAAAATCCATGGTATTTTATAGTGTTGATTTGATGGAGTAGGTAGCACTAGTACATGGTGTAGATTCACCGTAGTAGGCAACACTTGCATGTGGTTGGCAATCCTTGCATTTTAATTTGAGTTATCAACTTGAGATAGTTTCTTTTTAACCCCCAGAAAATGTTATGAAAATTATGTTTATCACTGCATTTTACTAGAATTTATTGCTATGGATTTTTTTTAAATTTTTTGTATGATTCATGACTTATTGTATGAGGCATACATGTGATACTGGTCATAATATGCTTGCTAGATAGATGGAAGGATACTAATGTATTTTGTATTGTGGTGAGCAAATAATTAGATAGAGTTAAGCAAAATTATTATTTTGGAGTATGCAATTTAATGCATGGAATCTATTCGCTCTATAGTATAGAAAAATATTATTGAAAGCACTATATTTTATATGCATCTATTAGTGTAAGGACTTTCCATGCACATAAGCACAATAAATTTATTTTGATGTATTTATTAGAGAAGAAAAATATTATTTTTATAAAGCTACTAGAATAGAGTGTGTTTTGATTTATTTACACAAAAGCAAGTCGTGCAAGGTGAGGAAAAGCATGAAACACAAAAAGGATGCTTTTAATATATTTTTTGGCACAAAAAAATTATTCTAATATTATAAATACATACATGGGAAAGGTGCTCACCCATGCATGGAGGGAGATTTTAGCCAATCTTGTTTTGTACATGCTTTCTCTATTTCTCTTCTCTTATTTATTTTTGTGTTTCTTTCAATTTTAATTGATAATTGGTTTTTGCATGGTAAAGGTTCTCAATATTGGCATTGAATTACACCACACAACAACAAATTACTAACTCAAAATTTATAAAACACAAAATACAATAAGAGAAGAGAAATTGAGAAAGCATATATTAAATAAGATCGGGTACAATTTTCTTCCATGCATGGGTAAGCATCTCTCTCATGCATGGATTTATAATATTAGAATAAGCTTTTGTACCCAAAATACATTGAAAGCATCATTTTTGTATTTCTTGCTTTTTTTCACTTTGCACTACTTGCTTTTGTGCAAATAAATCAAAATACACTCTATTCTAATAGCTTTACAAAAATAATATTTTTTCTTATCTAATAAATACATCAAAATAAATCTATTGTACATGTGCACATACAAAGTCCTTGTGCTAAATAGACGCATACAAAATATAATACTTCCAATAATGTTTTTCCACAATGTAGAGTGCATAAATTCCATGCACTAAGATGTGCATACAAAAATAATAATTTTGTCTAACTATGTTTAATTATCTACTTACCACAATACAAAACACATTAATATCCTTTCATCTATTTGCCAATATAATGCGATCAATATCACACGTGCACCTTGTGTAATAATTCATGGATCATACGACAAATAAGAAAAATCCACAATAATGAAGTTTAGTAAAATATTGATAAACATAATTTCATAATATATTTTTCTTATACCAATTATTAACTCAAAATTTGTAAACTACAAATTGCAAGAAGAGAAGAGAAATTGAGAAAGCATGCACGATATAAGATTGAGTGTAATCTCTCCCCATGAATGGATGAGCACCTCTCTCATGCATGTATTTATAATATTAGAATAAGCTTTTGTACTCAACATACATTGAAAGTTATCATTTATGTATTCTTACTTTTTCTCACCTTGTATGACTTGCTTTTGTGTAAATAAATCAAAACACACTCTATTCTAATAACTTTATAAAAATAATATTATATTTTCTTCAATAAATACATGAAAATAAATCTATTACACATGTGGACATACAAAGTCATTGCAATTCACAAATTAAATTACACACTTCAAAATAATAATTTTCACTTGACTTCATTTAATTATCTACTCATCACAACATAACACATATTAGTATCCTTCTATTTATCAGTAAGTATAATGGGAATAGTATTACATGTGTGCCTCGTGCAATAAGTCAGAGATTATGCAGCAAATACACAAAATCCACAATAATTAATTTGGATAAAATATTGATATTCTCTAACAAATACATAAAAAATAATTTATTGCTTATGTGCAAATGCAAAATCCTTGCACTAACAAGTGCATACAAAATATAATGCTTTCGATAATAATTTTCCATATTGTAGATGCCATAAATTCCATGCACAAAATTGGGCACTCTAACCATAATAATTTTGCTTAACTTTGACTAAGTATTTGCTCACCACAACACAGAAACACATTAGTACCCTTCTATTTATCTACCAGATATAATGTGACTAGTATCACATGTATGCCTTGTGTGATAAGTCATGGATCATGCGACAAATAGACAAAATCCACAATAATAAATTCTAGTAAAATACCATGATAAACATAATTCCATAATAGATTGACTTTGTTGCAAAAACATACAACACCCTATACTTGACCTTAGCTTGAAATGCAGCATCAGTTCTTGCTTTTGTCTAAACAATGAAATGGGAGTTGAATCGAGAGAATATGTAGTCGCTATGAGAGCATTGGGTATCCAAGTGTATGGCCCACTTAGAATTAGTGTAACCTTGTCATGTGTCCCTCATTGAAATGCAAGCCACAAGTATATGTACCACAAATATACCTCCAAAAATGCACACAACTATTCAAATGAGACATCTTTGGTGCATTGAAGCATTAGCTAAGGATTGAGACAAGATAAGAGAGGTCAAGATGGGTATGAAGAATCGAAAAAAGTTTCCCAACTATATGGAGTAGTTAGCAATTAGACTTCTTTGGTGAAGAATTCATTTGTGAGTGAATTCTTGCTACAATATAAAAATATACATGCTCAAGAAATAAGGAAGATTAGGGTGTGAGATGTCTCCTCCAACAGATCCGAAGGAGTCCTCTTAGTAGTCGACTGAAATTCATACCCATGCACATCACCATCCCATCTCCCCATGGGAAACCTTGGACTTAGTTGAACATGAGTATCTCAGTTCTACTTCACAAGGGAAGCTTGGACAAGTCACCCCTAACATCAATCTAACGCTTGCTTAAGAAAGACCACTTTGTAATCAATCAAAGGTAGGAGTGAGGTTAACACCACACTTGGTTCAAAGAGAGTGAGAGATAGGGGAGAGTGTAACTCAATCCCCCTACCCATAAGGTAGAATCTCAGCTCCGGCCCCCTAAAATAGTGTTAAACCTAGTAACTAATCCTACAGGTATTGGGAGGGTCACGATTTAATAAGCTCTATCTAGTATTGAAAAGTTACCCGAATTATCGGGTCCACCCAACCATAGGCGTCCAATTGTCAAGATCGAAGCCTTTTGCTTTCCTCGATGCGGTTTGCTTAATTTTGTAATTAGCAAATCATACTACCACACTGTTTGGACACATAAAATCAACTTCCTTTTATTACTCTATTAAACTGGGTTCATTAAACTCAATCTTTAGCACATAACAAAAAAATTGGAAATTAGATACTTTATTTCACCATCATTCCATAGAGTGGTACAAAACCGTCTTTCTACAAAAAGACACTGTCCAACCTTCCAATCCCTTGGGATTGGGCTGTATGTGATTACACTCCGTCCGCAGTCAACAGGGAATTTACTGGTTCAGAGCCCCTCTAAGCTTCCTTGAGCCTCAGGAGCCATCCTACATAATAGGGGCACCTATCACTCGGCTCTTTGCCCTCTTAGGTGCTCGAGTGATCAAATATCAAAAACACCTATATCCCTCAGGAGCATAGGACCCCCACCTGTAGAGCACGTGAGTTTTTTTTTCCAAAAACACCTACCTCCCTCAGGAGTGTAGGACCCCACCCACATGTGAGTGTTTTTCCACACTCCGTAGAGTGTTTAGGGAGTATTGGATTGGGGACCCCAATGTCTCGAACCAGCACAATCCACAACTCGTGCGGCTGTGCAAGCCCTCGGAATCATAAGAGCCATAACTCATCATTCACAAATCCAAAAGCAGTCATAACCATAAAACATTTTTAACACAGTTGTCAATGTATGTGATGCATAGAATCTATCCCCTTCATCAATTTTCGTGTTCCTTCCTAAAAAGCATTTGATAATACTAACATGCTTTTACAAGTTTAAATTCTAACTAATCCTGATACTTTTCTTATGTACTAACTTGATTATCTTCGCTCGGCCATCCATTGTGATTATGGTTTATGGCCCCAACCTCGGTTTGCTGTGGAATAACCCATCCTTGGGGTTGAATGGATTCGAGGTTAACTTTCGCTTGCGTTTCAGCAATGACTACTTTCTCACATTGGTTTGAGTGTGACCTCGCTCAGCATCTCAATATCTCTTGGGAGCCATGGAAGAATCTTGATGGATTCGAGTAGCACTTCCGCTGCATAGGGGGAGAGAGAGAGAGAGAGAGAGAGAGAGAGAGAGAGAGAGAGAGAGAGAGAGAGAGAGAGAGAGAAAGTTATATTAATGTCTTCTAAAGACCAAAACTGGCCTATGAGACAAACTATGATACAACTGATGAGGTCCAGCTATCCAAAATAAAAGTGCTGAATGAAAAGCTAAAAACTGGAAACTGAAAATACGGTGCTGTCAGTGTGATAAGTGTCGTGTATGTGTATGTGCATATGTAGCTCTGGAACTCCAGATAATGGCTACAAAAGGGGAACAAATGTCGGCTGTGATAGGGGAACAACTGTCGGTAGCTTCGTCGTGTCCATAGCAGAGAGACTTCTGCACCGATTCATTGTGTGTTGTTTGTGTGTACCCTTGACGTGACGCTCTACCCTTGCTTATATAGTAATCGGGGGGAGGGGATAAAGAGAGGACATGCGCTTTTTAGCATTTTTGATGATTTCGTCGATGATAAAGAGATAACATTGTCTTTTGGCGTTTTTGACGATGTCATTGATGACGTTAAGGAGGGGGCTCCGTTTTGTAGCGCAAAGATAAAAATTGACTAATATATGGGTGAGCATCGTGCATCTCGTCGTTGGGCGTGGGCTCACTCTAAGGTGGCGACCAAGGCATAGACCTTGGCATCTTGGCCTTGGCATACTTGGTAACAGGCTACAAAGGCTTTGTTGGCATTGTTGGCTGTGCGTGAGAAGCTCCCACTAGCTTGTAGTAAAATCTTCCTGGGAGGTCACCCATCCCAGTTATGTCATCACCCAAGTGCACTCAACTACGATGTGACTATCCACTAGGCTAGTTCTTTTTGTTGTTCTATACTACAAACATAGTTTTAATAATCTAGTCTTGGGAGGGTTTTGCAAGTCTTTCTTTCATGAATTGGCATATAATACCTCATTAATAATAACAATTATCTTCATAATTAGATCTAGTTTCATAATTAGAGCTAGTTTTTAAAAATGTGCAAAATAAATCAAAATTTTTGAATGTATACGCACATTGTTTATTAAAATAAACTAAGTAATGGGGACACTTGTCTCCAACATGGAGCTTAACAATGTCTTAATGTAAGAAATAATGGAAGAATTTGAGCTAATGGTAAGGAGATTATATACATACAAAAGCACATATGACACCCTTGTTGAAGGGTGATGCATATAGAGATTCACATAATAGGAGGAATAGAGATAGTGCCCATTAAGGAATGGATCTATCCTATTGTACCAAGAATGAAGAGCTTGCTCAAGTTTAAAAAGGGATTTTCCCCACCTAAAGACTTTTCCTCATGGCATGGTATTAGGGAAACCCAAAAGCTAAGCTAGATTGAGCTCGTCTAAATCTTCATTCAAAAGATCACTTTTAACATTCATTTGTAAATGAATGCTCAATAGTTACACTGATAAAGCTTTTGCAACATAGAAGCATCAAAATGGACAATTATAACTAAGACCTACCTTCCTTATATTGACCAAAATTAGGGTTACACCCCCTCGATGAATTAGGGTTTGCACCCATTTTTCATTTCAAGGTTTCCGTAATTGTGAATTAGGTCTTGCAACCCTTTTTAGGCATCTGATCCACTTTGTGGACTCTTGATTGGTTGATCCTTGTTGTATGCTTCTATCTTAACCTACTTGGACTAGCCTAAACCATCCTAGTCTTATTTTCATGACTACAATCCACACAACAATTGTAGTTGTGCTATGTACAACTATAGGAAATAATACAATGTGTATAGATGTAAGCTTGTGTCTTTCACAAAATAATACAACCATAAGTATAACATGTCCATGATAAAATAGAAGTGCCCAAAATAGTACACTAAAGTTCCAAGAAATAATAAATCTCTAAAAAATAAATTTGGCACTTTGAATTTGAATTTTCATTTCAATTTTGATGTCAACATTACTCCCCTTCTAGATGAGTGCTAATCCCATGGTACTCACATCAAAGTGGACACAAAATGTTGGGATGGTCTATGAAATAGCTCTGAAGAAGTAATGGTTGTGATGGAGGAATAATCCATGTAATTGATGAAGAAATATTGCTGATGAAGGAGATGAAACTCGGTGTGAAAAGGACAATAAAGTTGTTGGTACTTTGGTAGATGGCAATTGATAAAGGTGTGGCACAATGATGGAAAATGATGGCTAGTTTAAAAACATTAGAAGAAACATTAGAGAAGAAGAGTAGAACATGGAATGATGATGTAGAGACCATTGATGTTGATGGGGTTTTATATTGTCCTTCACAAAAACATGCAAGCCAATTGGGGCTCTCCCGCCTAGCTTACTTGTACAATGATTTGTACACATGCAACTGCAATTGGGGGATGAGTTGAACAAGCATGAAGTGTTGTCCCACACTCAATGACTTAATTGGTGAAAAGTTATTATATGGTGCAAAGCTCAGGGTGACAGGTTATCTAAGTGAACTTGGGGTATCTTATCCTTGATATGCCTCAGAACTGTAGTGTGAGGGAAGGGCTAGGGGATTAGAGATGGAGCTAATTGACTAAAGCCCTTGAATGTGCCTAACTTGAGGACTTCTAAGTGTAGCGAATACTTGGAGTTTTCTCTCTCTCTTTTTTAATTGTTTAATTTTAATTTTAATTTTTGATAATGATGATGATACAAAACGGCTAGTCCTCAAGGAGTGGCTACAAGGTGTGTGATATACATCCTTTACCGAGAAGACATCTTGAGTGACTCTCAAAATTTTATAGTGATTGTTTAATTTTAATTTTAATTTTTGATAATGATGATGATACAAAATGGCTAGTCCTCAAGGAGTGGCTACAAGGTGTGTGATATACATCCTTTATTGAGAAGACATCTTGAGTGACTCTCAAAATTGTATAGTAAGATGGAAAAAGTAGAGCATATAGGTGGTTTGAGCCATGGCAACATGATCCATTCTTGCATCGATATCAAAGAATAAAGGAGGTAGACCATCCTCATAGGGAGTCATGACTACAATAAAAGCTTTTGACTAAACACAAAGGTAGTTGGAAGTGACAATGGATGAAGGATCTAGGCAATTTGTAAGCCTTTTAATGAAGGATTTGGGCAATTTGTAAACCTTTTGTTGAAGCTATCGAAAGATGGTTGTAGATAACAGACAAATTTACATCTTGTTTAGTTGTGGAGCATTGATATTGGAAATTTTGGGAAAGTTATATGCATCATGCCATTGAGCATCATAGCTCCACTCATGTTTTCTTGAATGTGGACAATGAAGCACAATTGCCCATTGATTGGAGCAATTGACAACACTTAAAATTGGCTCATATGCTTCAAGAATAAAATATCTCCATTGTAACTGAAGTTTCAACACTTCTTGAGTCTTCTCGATGAGATAATATATTCAACTATTATTCTTAGAAATTTTGTAGGCTACCTTAAAGGCTGACTTGTTTTGTTGCATTAAATACTTCCTAGCTATATCTTCTCCAGCTTTTGTGAGTTTTTGCACTTTGTTAAGTGGTAAGACCTTCTAAAATTTTACTTCATTGTATACATATTGAGGTCAAAATTTATGGTAAATTAAGTATTTTGCTTCTTAAGATATTGGCATAAGATTCCATCTAAGTCTCTATGCTTTTGCTCCTTGCATGTCAATTGGAGGGTGTTGAGAAATATAACATAGGCTAAGTCTATACCCTATGTATGGACTAAATAAATGAGAGCCTATGTGTAAAGAGACTTTAGAGTCAAAAGGTATCTATCACTTTAGTGGGATACTTTGGGTGTAGATTGTTGAATGGAAGAAGAAGAAGAAGAAGGTTGATTGAGCCTCCATATCTTGTGCCATTCTCCCTTCCATTGTACATCCACATCGATCCTTTTTAGTTTGTTTTATAGTGGGAGTGTGAGATCAAAAGATTGGATTGAGGAGCATGACAAATTGAGGTCTACATCAAATTGAAAGCTTGTTGTCTACTACCATTAAATCATATACAAATCCTCATCTAATCCACTCGAAAGCATGCACATGGATTCAAGAGCTATCATAACTTAGATTTGGGAGCTATTGAGCTCACTTTGCATGCATTTGGAAAGCCAAAGTAGGCTAGAAATGATGTATGGCCCGCAAGGATTTGATCAGTCTTGGTTGTAAGTTCAGGTCATGGTTGGATGGTGGAAGCATAGGGGTTGCTTAAGCTTGGGGTCCACTTAACCAGGGGGCCTACTTATGAGAAATAATCATAGGGGCAGCTCACCAAAACACAAGGTCTACTTATCCATGGAAGTAGGGGGCTTTCCCATGTTAGAGAGATAGAGAAGAGAAAGAGGAGTTTTAGGCTATGGTTGGTTATGAGTTGTAGAGCTCAAAGCTCTAAATTTCAGTTTGTGGTGCATGAGGATGCCTTCGCTAGGATCATTGTTGAAAATCCACCTAGGAGGCTTGGCTTTGTTCAACTGCACCGTTGACGATTGTAGATAGAGATACATATCTTAAGCCTTTTATTAAAAGCTTAGCTAATGTTTAAAAAGCCCCCCCTTAAAAAATCCATTTTCACACTATCCACCTTGAACTGGTTCAAGGCTTGAATTCACATTGGATCTCCTAGAACTAGTTATTCTGAAATCTCTATTCACATTGAAGCAGACTTGAACTAGTTAATTTCTAAACTGATTCAATATTCTATGTTCACATTGCAGTCTTATTGAAGTACTTGTTTCAAGGATAAAAGGCAAGTTTTTATGCCATTTTTTGGTGCTAATCTAAAAGGGAAAAACGATAAAAAAAATTCTAGGAAATTTACTATGGAAAAATGGTTATTTTTTGGATGCGTTTTGGGCTAACGGGCACTGTTTGAGCCATGTTTTCATTGTTTCTTATTGGACAACTGATGTATGTATATCGGCGTGATATATAGATGCATGTGATATCAATTGGACACATGTATTACAACCATAACTCAGTTTATGTGTATTTTCTTGGCATTTTTAATGTTTTTTTGGATTGGATTTGAGTGGTTGATGCTTGGACTTGTTCACATGCTTGGATAGTGGTTTGGCACATTACATATTGCTAGTTTTTCTAAAATTGCAACTATCATAATGTTAGAAACTACACAAATTACTTGGATTATTGGTAACAAATCAACTAAGGACAATTATAATGTATGGTCCTACCACATGGAGATTTTTTTGATGGAGAGAGGTCTATGGGACCTCAACATAGGTAAAGACACATACCTTGAATTTCTTGATGAGCCCACACAAGAACAAAAGAAGGAATACAAGGACTAGACATGTAAAAACATAAAGGTCTTGCATTGGATATCTATATGTATTTCAGAGACATTGATTATGCACATCAAGACGACTAGTACATGTAAAGATGCTTAGGATATCATTGACAAAATGCATGGCACTTGAACGGAGGTGACAAACATACAACTAAAGTAGAGATTGCATGGTGCATGGCATGGGAATCAAAGTATTAGTAACTATGTTGCGAAGATAAAACAAGCTGCAAATGATCTTGCTTCAATCGATGCACCAATTGATGATGATGATTTGGTATCTGTTACTTTGCACATACTTAGATCTGCATACAAGTCCCTTGACACCTCCATTTCTATGAGAGGAGGCTCTATGCCTAACTTTGGGGATTCGATTGTTTTATTGCTTATAGAAGAAATTAAGAGGTGGGAAAAAATGCAAGTCAAGAAAATGTATTTTATCATCACCTAGAGAGGCCATGCCAACTCATATAGAGCTAGAGGATCTTCATATAGTCATGTAGATAGCTTCGCACATGGTCATAGCTCTTTTGGACGTGGTGCCTTTATGCCTAGAGGTAGAGGACACTTTAGTTCACAAAGAGATGGTGCATGCCATTACTGTGGGCTATTTGGTCACTTTGAGAGGGGGTGCTATCAAAATAGAATGCTATGGCTAGGGGTTGAGGAAGAACCCAGTTTGGGCATTATGCATGTGGATATAGTGGTGTTGGCTATGGTTCTAGAGGTAGTTCATCACCTAGAGGTCATGTCTTTGCTATGGAGCATGTAGTTAGTAGTAATAAGTGATGCATACTAAGATTGAAGTAGACTACAAAGAGAGACTATGCAAAGATTGTGACACAACATAAAGAGGCAAACCCCATACAATCACACCATTGATGCAAAATAATCTTTAAACCAAGATTAGTGAAACATAAGGTGTACCTTGATGCAAGCTCTTGATTTGTAGGAAAAAGATGGTGAGAGCCTAGCTACAATAGCATTCCTCCTTCCTTGGCTCCAACCACTCGTTAGGAAAAAAAATAAGTCAAGTCTATTTTTCTCTCCTCCTCATGTAGCATTTTCCTCTTCCTTTCCTCTCTTTTTTTTTTTTGGGATTTCCTAAAGCCTTCTAACTAAAGGCATGGTGGAGAAGGTTGATTGATGCAAACTACCAATGCAAAGAGGAGAGCTCCTATTTTTATGTGTCTTTCTTTTTGTTTTTTATTGTTTTGAATATGTTTTCTTTATGTTTTTTTTCTCCAACCCTAGTTTTGTTTGTGGTTTTGATTTTTCTTCTCTTCTAATCTTGCAATCTTCTTTCCATAACCAAATCATTATTGCCTAGCTATGCATGTTTTGGAGCATGACAAGTCACAAGTACAGATGTACAATCCCAATCCACACTCTAGAATCAAGCCTCCTCCATTACATAGTAGGAGTGTTGCCCCTAAACCAAAAATCTAGTCATTCTCTCTAGGGGGATGCCAAACATGATGATTGGATGTGAGAGCTATTACGTTGCTAATTTGTCAACACTTGTTGCATAGCACCTCATGCATTTGTAAGCGCACTTGTGAAGCATCATGACATGGGGTAGCATCATGATGAATCAAAGCTAGCATTAGCCTTATGCATTGTCCCATGTTGAATTCCATGCAGCCATTTTCCCTAGTCATTGAGCCATCAACATTAGTACATGGACATAGCCATTGCTATGGACGAGTTGTTTGTCATAGTCACCATGATAACTGATTTGATTGCTAGCATGTCAATAGTCGAGTAGACTCTATATCGATTGATATCACCAAGGCCATAATAGTTGAGTCAACTCTAGCCACTTGATATCACTGAGGCCATAGTAGTAAAGTTGTCACCTTTGATTGTTATTGTCATCATCGTTGCACATGCCCAAATCACTTTTGCCATCATCACCTTTATCATGTGGCCAAGTTGTTCTCTTGATTAGGATCATTACCATCTTGTCCATGTGGCCAACTCCATAGTAGTCCAGTCTCATCACTATGGTGGCCATGTCTATCATCTTGCATGTGACTGGGTCAACGTGCTTATCATCATTGTTGTGGCCTCTATGGCTGATTCAACATAGTGTTGCTACACATCTTAGTCTTCTCAGTCACATGGAATTCATCCACTCATCCACTTGGTTGTGCACTCAACCATTTGGCTGGATACTCATCCACTTGATTGCATACTTGGATACACACATGAGTACACTTGTTCACACACTTAGAAAGCCTTCAATCATATACTAATGCACTTAGGTCACATGCAACAATAAGGTCACACAAAGTACAAAGTGAGGCATAAAGAGCACAATTCACTTGAACACATTAGTGGGGACACCTTTGCACATGGCTAGATACACATGGATACATGGCTGGATACATATGAATACATGGCCAAATACACATGATACACTATTCACATGTAGGAAATAGGGAGCACTAAGGCATACAATCAAAGACATTCACCCCCCCACTTAGGACACTCTTTTAGGAGCACTTGGCACACTAATGGGACATCATGTTAGTGCAATTAAGGCCTCTAGATTAAGCATGTAGTAATAAGCTTCCTGTTAACCTCAATTCGAGATGGCGCAAATATGAAGAAAAGAGAGAAAAAATGACAGAAAAAGAGCAAAGGCATAGAGGCGGCCCCTAAAGCTAAGATGAGGTAAAAAGTGCAATTTTAAATGGAAGGTGCCTCAAAAAACTCTAAAAACTCTTGTAAAAGAGCGCTAGGCTCCCTCTTGTGCCATTTGTAAAAGAATAGACAGGTGTAGGCCTATGGCATGGGGAAAGAAGAGGGAAATAGGAAAAAGGACCTTGCCACAACGGCCGGTCATGTAAAAAGGGATGGGTGCCCATGGGATTTTAGGACTTGTATATAAAGTTCAAAAAGTGAATGGAAGCTCATTATTTGGTGTGTGGCTAACAAGAGTCCTCTCTTCTTCTCCTCACCTTGCTTATATGTGTGCTCTTGAGAGAGGGAGTGTGAGAGTGTGTGAGGGAGTGAGTGTGTGGGAGTGAGGGATCAAGAGGGTGAAGCTCTTCACCATCTCCTCTTCTCTTCTCTTCTCTTCTCTTTTCTTGCACACGCACAGCTATGGTGGATGGAGCTCGATGGAAGAGGCTTGAGGATGCTTGAGCTAGCATCTAGGATCGTGGAGCTACTAGTGTGTGCGAGGGAGGAGGCAACTCATTTCGGCATTGAGATAAGCTCACTACACTTGTAGGTTTGAAGGCACGTCGGCTAGGTGAGAGATAGCCATTAGAGCTCGCTTGAAACGCATGAAGCAATAAGCGGTTTGTGGGTCTTGGCAGTTGAGTGTGAGTGCCCTCCACATTTTGGTTCCATTGCTGGGACCAACGGATTCAAGCTTGAGCACTTGCATGTCTCATATCGAGCATCGAAGTAAGGGATTCATCCCCGAAATGGAGCTTGAGATAGGTAGGAAGTTTGGGTTTTTTTATCTTCGATACAAGTACGTATTTTCATTATTTTGGTTGTTTGATGATTGAAAAAGAAGGGGAAATCATTTCAATCATTTGCTTTCGATTCTTATTGCGTTTAGCGTAGGTTAGGATTAAAAAATCATATTAGAAAAGCGTAGGGTTTATTGCAATAAAACAGGGCATAAATTGTGGTAAACGGGGAAAAAAGAGTGTTGGAAATGATTAATGTCGGCAAGTGAGTGACTGGGGATAACAAGACCTTTCTTGGGAAGGGGTTTAAGGGCCAAGAGACCATAAAAGAGATCATTTTTCACCCTAGCATTGAAAGAGATAGAGAGAGAGAGAGAGCTTCCATTGGTAATTCAATTCGATCTTGCCATTGAGGAGTTCTTCGCACGCATCAGGTATATCAAACCCTTCCTCCTATGTCCTTGTTGTGATCTGAACGTTTGTGTGACTTGTGATTGCTTGGATCACTAGATTTAATGAAATCATCCTTGGCGCTGTCGTTGTTGTGCGCAACTCGACCCGCCGTCGTTCGAGTGGCTTGGTTCTAGGACGAGTCCTAGAATCAACCCTCAGCCCTCTTGCATTTGGCTAATTCAACCCATTAGAACAAACAACTCGGCCAACACCTTTAAATTCGGCCCTCAGCCCGTTCAAATGATTGACTCGGCCCACTAGACTGACTCTACCCCTCGGCCACGTCCATTCGGCCATCCGAGTTGCAAATTTGGCCATTGTTCGCCCTCAGCCCATTCAAATTCACCACTTGGTCCCCCTTTAATTCAGACGAGTTGGGTCGAGTCAAATTTTTGTAAATTTTTTGGAAATTTACACTAGACCTAGCTAGATTTCAACTACACAAACCTTTCTAAGCCATCTCGATGCCCAGAGCTCGATTCTGGCGCAAGGAATAGGTGAATTCGCAAGACACAGCCGCTTGGTAGCTTGAGTAGGTTGTTGAGAGAGTCACCGCCTTAACAGCTAGTGGAGTCATATACCTCAAAATGAATCTAAAACGAGTAAGACAACGCAACAAGAAACCCTAAAACCTATCAAGACGACTAGAAATTGATCAAACAAGCCTATCAAGCCTAAGATGAAACAAGAGTACATAAGCTGCTTAGACACGTTCTTTGCACTCACGTTGATTTTCAGCACTTGAAGTACACCTAAGAATAGTCGAAAGCCTGACTGAGCACAAGTGCATGGAAAAGAACACACATACACATGACGCTGAGTGGAGGTAATTTGAGGATTGTATGCAATAATTAAGGAACTCATTCAGATAAAAGAACTTGAAGGAACCCACAACTAGGAGAAGATCCCAAGACATAGATGGGCAATCGGAGCAGCCCAGCGTAGGATCAATTGAACAACAACAGAGACGTGAATCTACCCAACCTGCTTAACCTTATTAATAGCTTGGTGGAGCACAGGAATACAACCATGTCAAAAGAAAGCTCAGACCGCATGCAGAGCAAGGAACTCGACTTAGGAGTTTTCCCAGAAGCGATCTAGCAGTTGGTAAACAGCTATGATTCTCACGCTCGGTATGAGCACTATGGTAGAATGGTAGAAGCCATCATAGCTGATCTAGAGGAGGAAAGGCAGCTAGCCCACAAAGCACTGCAAGGCATAGTGGAATACAATCGAGACCAGCATACTAGGAGCTGGAGGCAGAACACAAAGATGTGAGAGATATAGCGAGTGTTGAATCTAGCAAGCGGGAATCGAACTGACCATGAGAGAGTGCTAGAAGGAGGCTTGACGATGAGTGAGCTTCTTGTGAAGCAATTGCTAGACAACACAGTAGTAGAGCAGAGTACTGCAGCATTAGCGACGTCATTACTAGCAAGGTTAGGGGTAAACCAAGGCTCCAAGAGCCAGTCTAAGATACCAATTGTTGCTAAGAAGCTTGATAAGTACCAGCCCCACGATGATCCATACAGCTTCATAGAGTAGTTCGAGTAGGTCTGCAAGGCCAATGATCTCACCGACTTGACTCGGCGCTCTCAAGCATTTGGGCTTTGCTTAGGCGACAAGGGTCAGACTTGATACACAAGTCTAGATGCTGTAGAGCGAGTGAACTTTAATGGCCTCAAAAACCTCTTCATTAAGAGATTTTTCGAGCTCGGATACTCTGACAACCTGCTAGTACAACTTATGAATGTCAACCAGAAAGAAAAAGAGGACATCCGCAACTATATGACCCACGTGAGGAGTCTCTTCAAGAGAATCCCGATGAGAGCAGTGTCGACGCTATTCATCAATGGAATACAAAATGAGGAGCTTTATAAAGCCTTGGCAGACAACTCAAGCTTGCAACAAGACGCGATAGCTAGGGTGTTCGAAGAAGCCATTCGAGTAGACAACCAGTTGAAGGAGAAGAGCTCCAAGAACTCGAACCCAAAAGAGACCAAATCTAGAAGTTCGGAGAGAGCTTCAACATCCAATGATCAATCAGGCACAAGTACCCAAGATAAGGGAAAAACCATGAACACCAACCAAGAATTGGCTGACATGAAAATGGAAATAGCCAAGATGCAGGAGATGCTAAGATGACCAACGCGCCCACACGTCCAATGCATGTACTATGGCAAAAACCACTTGCCAGCCGAGTGTCAAGACCCCAGGTCACGGTCTTATGCTAATTGCGATAGGTTTGGTCCGAGCATTGCGTATTATAGATTGCATAGAAAACTTCCGTACTCTCAATCATATGGTCAACCTTACCTAGCGAATAGGTCACAACAATTCTTCGGAAGGGGAGCACCATTGGCCCTTCCCATGCCAAACGATGTTAAGCTGACTGTTCCTAGAACGGACATAAATCCTACTGGAATACCTAGCCCGCCTGGTCCCTATGTGACCCATTCACCGAGCAACGCTCCAATCCACTACGTGGAAGAGCCAAATGAGGAAGAGACTTACACATACCCTTACGTCTCGCATGACGATGAGGGTAACACACTCCTTATGGACTATCGACCAATACCGGTGATGGTGTTAGGTAGGGGACGAGGTAGAGGCCTAGGAGGGCAGGCCCAAGAAACAATCATGTGTTGGACTTGCGGTCACCCGGGACACATCTCATCACGTTGTCCTGAAAGGGAACAACAAAATAGAGACAAGGCTAACCTAAGGTACCCTAAGTGCGGAATCACTCATCTCTTCGTTGACTGTCCAAAGCGAAAACCATCCTCGAGTTCGGCTAATGTGCCTTCTGTCCCATTGGGGTTGTTCGGTGTCAAGAATCTTGATGGGGAGGCTACACCTATCCCATTGCATGTCGAGACCCGTACACAAACAAAGCATGCCAGCATATCAGTGCCAGGTCCTAGCAATTTTGACGTAGCCTCGATAGGAAAGAAGAGCCGTAAGCGAAGGAAGAAGAGACTTGAAGCTAAAGTCACGCTCAAAACTGAGAGTGCTACAACGTTACCTGCTAGAAAGAAAGTCACCGACACTAAGACAGAGACATTAGCCCCAAAGATGGCTGAAAAGGGAAGTGCTAAGGTCAGGGAGTATCCCAACCCGAAGTGCCAACTAGAGGCCATCAAGAAGGTGAAGGAGTACGTAAAGAAGGCCCAAGAAAACCTAAAAGATGCTGAGCCCATCTTAGAGGACGAGATCCAACATAAGCATGCCAGTCTCACCCCCTCGACCAAAATCGAGAGATGCGACTGCGCCACAAGCAATATCTCTTAGGCAAAGCCTTAACACTACGGGCCAGCAAATCAGTCAAACGGCCATTGGCCAAGACAATCCAGAAGAGTAGTCAATGACCTCCTCACCACGCTAGTGACCACCCTTGTGATGCCAAGCCTAGGAAATCTGCTTAGGCAGCATCCGACCTTATAGCAAGACTTGAAGCAGTGGGTTGAAGGGATCACGAGAGCAAGTTGCTGCAGACCTACAAGAACATGATGCAAAGACACAGATACCGAGTTTGACGTTGCACTCCGTGCCTCAGTCCTTGCACGTTAATGCTTTTTGGAAAGGCACCAAGATGCATGTGGTCTTACCAGTCTTAGACCTAGGCGAACAAGAAGGAAAGGGATTGTAGATACAGGGGTGGGAGTTAGTGTACTGAGCCACACAGTGCTCCAAACTTGGGGCAACCCACCTGTCGAGATTTCTAAGTTCAATGTCACATTAGCTAACGGAATGAAGGTGAAGCCATTCGGGGTACTAAAAAACTGGCTAGTGAAAATCATAGGAGTCCAATTCTCAGTTGACTTTATAATCATGAAGGGAGTGGACTATAATATCATATTGGGCCGACCCTTGATGCACAATGCCAGAGTGATCGAAGATTGGGGGAATGGTCTCATCTTCGTAGACAATAGAACAGAAACCATAAGGGTAGAGAGTCGACCTCGATGCCATTTCCACAATGCTCAGATCAAGAAATCCTATGGGCCCTTGACTAAATATATCCCATGTCCTGAAGACGAGCGAGATTGGATGCATGTCCTTGCTACCATCGACCTACCATTCTCGGACAATGAGGAGTATGAGCATGCCATTAAAATGATCGGCAAGCCCAAGGGTACACCCTTGGTACCGGTCTGCATGATGATAGAAAGGCTTTCCAACCCAAGGGTACACCCAACCCTGTCACTTTCCAAGTGCCAAACAACAAGAGGGAACTCCGTGAGATTTTAGAGTATTTGATCAGCAAGCTAGTTGGCAATCCAGCAGCAAATTTCACGCCACTCCAAGATCTCTTAGATGAACCAAGGTGGCAATGGACCAAGGTGCATGACCTAAACCTCGTACAATTGGGCGCTAGTCTCCGATCAAAGACACGAGACATATGAAGACCTAGGAGATGGCGAGTAGTCAAACGAAGATGCTTCCGATGACGAATACAAAGACTACCGCTCCTTCAGTGATGAGAGTGAGGGTGAGATAGATACCATAGAATACGACACTGAAGGATGAGAGATAGAATAGATACGAGTAGACTCCAAGCCACAAAGAAAGAACACCTTCAAGATAGAGCAAGGAGTCATGCGTGTGGATTGTGACCACACTTGGTTGGAACATATAGGAGCCATAGACTTTGAACAAGCAGGCCTAACCCAACCAAGTACCACGCCAGTGCTTTAAACAGAGTCACCCTTTAAGCTACGACCACCGGGAGAGACTACCTCTTCTAGCAAAGACGGGGAGTTTGATTCTAAGTTGGAAGTGAGTTCAGAGACTGACCCAAAAATACCTAGGCCTTCCAAGAGTAGATGTACCAAGGGGGACTTACCCATCCACCTAAGGTATAGACAGTTAAAGGAAGAAAGGGCAAAACAGCCTAAGGACGCACGAGCAGACAAACAACGAAAACCACATGACCTCCCTAAGAGATTTACAAAGTTTAAGAAGGGTGATAGGGTAGTGATCCTGCTAGGTGCCAAATGTCAAGGGCAAGCAAGTGAACCCATCGAGGGACCTGCCAAAGTCAAGGAGGTGAACCTAGCGTAGGAAGGAAAGACACCCCGACCTGTCTTTATTGCCGATGACTTGATGGAGGAAGAGGACACAAGTCTTGTTGCTCTCTTGCAAGAGTATATAGACGTATTTGCTTACTCCTTAGAAGTGCTTAAGCGGGTAGATCCGAGTGTAGTGACTTATAACATACCCATGACGCCAGACGCAATGCTAGTCAAGCAGCAACCATATGCTATGAATCCAAAACATGCTCATGCGGTCAAGGAAGAGATTGACAAGCTGATGAGAGCAGGATTCATCTACGAAATTGAGCATGCAGACTGGGTGTCACCCATAGTCATTGTAATGAAGAAAAACGGAAAGATTAGAGTGTGCCTCAATTACAAGAAGGTGAGTGTTGCCACTAAGAGGGACAACTACCCATTTCCGTACACTGAGCACATGCTCGAGACAGTGGCAGGCAAAGAGGCCTACAGTTTTCTAGACGGCTTCTTTGGATATAATCAGGTGCAGGTGCATCCTGATGATAGACATAAGATTGCATTCACCACTGAGTGGGGTGTCTTTGTCTACATAGTCATGCCCTTCGAGTTGACTAACGCTCCAACCACCTTTCAATGCCTTATGTGCACTATATTTAAAGACATGCTTAGGAAAGAGTTAGAAGTCTTCGTAGACGACTTGTGTGTTCACTTGACCTGGAAAAAATACTTAGACAAACTCCGAGAAGTCTTTGAACGGTATCGCCTATATCGTCTCTCTCTGAATCCCTTAAAGTGCCAGTTCTGGGTAAAGCACGGATGCATCCTAGGGCATGTGGTATCGAAGAACGGCATTGCCATGGACTTTTCAAAAGTCAAGGTCATTGTTGATCTTCCACCCCCAACCAACTATAAGGGAGTTCAATGCTTCTTAGGTCATACGGGGTATTATCAGCGGTTTGTGCTGAATTATTCATTGATTGCTAGACCTCTGTACAAAATGTTGATTATATTCGAATGGATTGAAGAATGCCAATGCGCATATGAGGAATTGAAGAAGGCTTTGACCACAGCACCAATTCTATGAGCCCCAGATTGGACCATTACCTTCCACGTGCATATTGATGCTTCAAAATTTGCTGTGGGGATAGTGTTGTGCAACCTGGTGAACACAATCTCGACTATCTAGTGAGCTTTGCTAGCAAACAATTCATTGAGATTGAGATAAACTACTCGATGACAGAAAGAGAAGGCCTGGCCATGGTATTTGCCGTGAAGAAATTTCAGTATTATTTATTAGCCACACCTTTCACTTTCTTTGTGGACCATCAAGCCTTGTTATATTTAGTAAACAAACCTTGTGCTACAAGACGCATAGCTCGATGGCTCCTGCTTTTAGAATTCGACTTCTTAGTGGTTGTACGAAAAGAAAAGCAGCACTACATGGCTAACCACATGTCACGCATTCCCACGAGAGAGGTCTCTACACAAGGCATTACCTATGAGTTGCCAGACGTGCACTTGTTTAGCCTATCCAGTGAGAGAGATTTATTTCGAGCCGACTTGACACCATATTGGGCAGACGACATAGTCCAAGTGCTTGAGCATGGACTACCCGAATGACCAATAGAGAAAGCCCGACTTAGGTGACTTATCCTCAAGATCCAACCTTATCAGTTGATAGCAGGTCATCTATATAGGCTAGAGCAAGAGGGATTGTTGCGTAGATGCGTATGCAATCATGAGATGCACGATACATTCTCAGAGGTGCACAGTGGAATCGCTGGAGGACACTTTAGCAGAGATACGATAGCCCGCAAGGTGCTGCAGTCTCAACTGTGGTGGCCCACGCTTTTTCATGATACAGCACGATTTGTTAAGTACTGTGACGAGTGTCAGCAAACAAAGGTCATGAATTGCAAGGATTAGATGGAGCTAACCCCAATAATTGCACGACAACCCTTCAAAAAATGGGAAATTGCTTTATAGGACCCATTAGTCGTGCGGCACAATACTCGAAGCCAAGTACATCATTGTAGCCGCTGACTATCTAACAAAATGGGTAGAAGCAAGAGCTACGAGAAATAATGATGCTAGAATAATTGCCAAGTTCCTATGGGAGCAGGTAATCTCACAATTCGGCTGCCCCATCAAACTGGTTAGCGACCAAGGCACACACTTCATTAATGAAGTGATTACGCATCTTCTATCCACCTTTCTAATTATCCATCGAAAATCCTTGCCATACTACCCTCACGCAAACGGCCCAAGCGGAATCCACAAATAAAATTCCAGTAAATGTCATGACCAAGGTATTCCCTGCTTCATGCAATGATTGGGATAAAAAGTTGATGGCAGTCTTGAGGGCTTACCGCACAGCCTATAAAACGGTTGTAGGCTAGACGCCTTTTAGGTTGACCTATGGAACTGAAGCAATTCTACTTGTAGAGTTCTTTGTTCCTAGCCTGAGGATTGCACTTCACGAATGATGGGAAAGGAAGGAGGCATGGACAGAACCTCTAGTTGAACTTGAACACCTCTCGAAAACTCGACTTCTAGCTACCCATGTGCTCATATGCGAGAAAGCACGACGCAAAAGATGGTTTGAAAAGCATGCCAAGCAGTGCGACTTTGAACAAGGAGACTTAGTGCTTTTGTACTCCATTAAGGGGAATAAGCAAAAAATGAAGTTTAAAGGTCTAGGGCCTTTCAAGGTTCTTGCCATCAGTCGAACTGGTAACGTCGAACTCGAGACTCTGGAAGGCAAGCACATAGGCTTCTTCAATGGCAGTTGCATCAAGAAGTACTACCCTCCCATGCATCCTCTGCATGAACCACAAATCTTAGAACCCCCTGTCAAGGTACGAGTAGCCACAATCACAGAGATTGATGATGAAAATGAGGAAGCTGTAGAACGTGCTTACCTTTGCATCACGGTCACTACCAAACAGACATGCACTTTCAATGCCTTGATCAATGAGGGAGCAGACTTCAATGTCTTAACCCATGATCATTGGACCCACATTGGCAAACCATAATTACAGCCCACTACCACCAAACTAAGCCCATATGGGGGCCGATCATACGCACTCCTAGGGAAGTGCAGGGCCGCAATTTCTATTGAGTCTCAGAGCATACCAATGATCTTTTATGTGTTGCCAAACACTAAGGATGCAAGCATGGAGTCACTGCTAGGTCGAACCTTTAAAAAGCAAGCTCACTACAATGTCGATTATGAGTTGCAACATATCCACCTAGCCATTGGCAATGTCCGCATAGTAGTAGCCTTCAGCAAGGACTGCGCGACTGCTACGAGATCCGCAAAGCCACTGGTAGAAACACCTGCAACCAAGTCTAAGGAGGGGGGTTGTGACTTGTTACAACCTGCCAAGCCTCTATGCCAGCAACCCGCTAAGGCCAAAGCCAATGCCCATGAACCCCAGTTTAGATGGGTACCTAAACATCAGAGCATGCCGCCAAGGAGCAATCGGCCACGCCTCCGCAAGGCTAAGAACGCAACCTCAAAACCTAGGAGGCCAAGACAAAGCTACAGACAACAACTTACGATCAAGCCGTGATGGGTTCCGAAGACCCTATTGCAAGTGTAAGGCTATTATGAGGGTAATGCCTGGATATGGGTCCCTAGGTCTACAATAGCCAAAGGCACTGATCAAACACTTCCCTCACACTTAACCATACCCATCCATACAATGTGTCAAGGCCTAAAGTTGCATAAGCCTCGAGACACCAAGCCCATAGACTCACAATTGGTTATGCCCATGAAGACCAACCAAGTCTATCAACCCAAATCTCAGCCTACTACTCCCAAACCAGTACCACGTAACTCTACCAAGACTCAGGAAGCCGCATTTGCAAGTAGCAGTGATCCATTAGCAGTCCAATCCCACATGTTGTTGTGCAAGGGACCCAACCGCAATCTCAAGAACAACTGAAACTGCAACCATATGCTACCAAACTCTCTAGTTTTGTCAAACCCCAACCACCCACTGGTCTTAGGCCCTCCTATGAGCAGAAATCAGTCTTAACACTGGCCACAGATCTAGCCAAAGACACAAGGGATGACATGATTGCTTGGACTTGGACCTATTGCAAGAACCCTTAGCAACCGAAGTTCGTACGATGCCTTGTTCATGGGACACATTTGAATTTGCATTCATCAAAGCACCCCACTTAGCTGCAGAGATACTCAGCACTGAGTTATCTAGAGAGCAAGCCATCAAACAACATCTCATTACGTCATATGATAAGCGAGATACTTCTGTTATCACTGACCAAGAAAACGAGGAGTTGAAACAGTGTGCTGAAACCGAATCCCCATTCCTACGAAACTGGTACGCTCTTCAATTGCAATGGGAACTTGAAGGATTCCAAATAATGACCAACACTGAGCAATAATAAGCAATCAAAACATCAGAGTATGACCCAACTTATGTCGCTCCAACCTCGTATAGGGTGTTAACAACTAGTTGTGGCCGACCCATGGAAGAGCACATCAAAGGACACCCTTACCTTGATCACCTCCTAACCGAGGAAGAGTTACATATTGCTAGCCGTGTTGATTAAGGCGACTTCCTAACGGATATCCTTACTTACATCATACACATAAGCAGTCGACCCTTTGATTTGGATTGTGAAGCTCAGTTGGAGTACAATCCAAATTTCTATTCTTGGCTCATGTGAAGGTAAACACTCGACCCGTACACTGAATGCCCTTGGTTGGCCCGCTAACCTTCAATCCTAGGAAGGATTCTTCTCAAATCCGGAAGGGGAGGGGATAAGGTGAATCAAATCAGAACCAATTAAAATCAAGCAAATGCATAAACACATATGAAAAAACACACCACCATGAAAACCTCAGTCTACACTTAAACGTAGAAAGGAAAGAAACATATTAACTTGTGATTGAGGAAAAATGTCACAAAAATTTTGAAATAAGGGGTGAAAAGTCTGAAAGAAAAGTTTATTTTGGAGCTTAAATGTTTTCATTCAATAAACATGAAGTCTTCCTTTTCTACAAATAATTGTTTTGAAAGCACTAATGGGAATCACGATTCATGACATGAATGAAAGATGTCGCAGCAAGATTGTACTCACCAACTCCCTTTCACGAAGGAGGAAAGGACACAGTATGGTATCAACATAGAAAACCATGCTTATAATCAACTAAAATTCCGTAGTATCCACAACCTCGAGGAGGTGGTAGCCAAGGAGAAGGCTGCAAAGATAGTGGTGGAACAGTGTAACCTCTCGAAGTACCTAAAGAATTTTGTGCAGGAGCCTGACTACACAAAGTGTGTGGAATTTCTAAGAATGTACAACCCTGATCAAGAATGTAGAACGGTGACTGGGGGAAGAGAGGAGAATGCTAAATAGGTGCAGGTGCCATTGAACCAAGCCTTGGTGGAGAAGGTAGTGGGGTTGGAACCTAAAGTGGAGAAGAAACATAAGAGAGATGTGTATGCTATGCTAAAGATGAAGAGAGAGGATGTTTTGACAAACGACGACATCAATATACAGGATATCCCTGATGTTGAGGCCCACATGCAAGCAAAATTGGTGCACTCACTCTTCTCTAGCTAACGCTATAACTCCCTCATGCACCGAATCAGTGTGCCTATGCTGGAGAATGTGATAGCCTACACCTTGGATGAGGTAGACTGGAACAGCTACGTGCCCAAGACTATAGACCAAGCAACCAAAGCATTAGCCCTGGGCAGTAGACCGGCGAAGAGTCCCCAACCTTCAGGATGAGCTAAAAAACTATGAGAGGAAGAGCTAGCTAGGCAAGAAGGGCAAGCTCGTTTCTTCACCCATTTGAGTGACTATGGACCATTCTCTATATGGATTACCCCTACTACACCAAAAGTGGCTACCAGGACAATGTTGATATTTGAGGCTATAAAATGCTCACAACTCGTGGCCAGGAGTTTGCCAATGATGATATGGTAGGAGTATGCATGTTTTCTTGCATGCATCCTTATCATATGTATTATTTTGATATGTTGTGTTGGAGGGGGGACCAATGCACTGAACTAGGCTACAATGAGCGCCTTATCAAAAGTAGCAAAGAAAAGCTCTTTCTACATTTTGATATCACAGCCAAATAGTGCTTTTAGAACACCCAAAAGGAGTAAGATACACTTTACTTGATGGTTTTCTAGTAATTACTAATTTGTGTTAGTTTGATTGGGCTTTGTGCTAGCAAGTACTTACTTGCCTAGCACTGGCTAGGCTAGTTAGTACTTGTTGGTTGCCTAGTAGCTAGCTAGCTACCTAGTAGCTAGCCTCAATGGTATCATGTAAGGCAACCACTTGTCTAGTAGACAATGTATATGTATTTATGCAACTGGAAGCTTATCTTACATGAACTAAGCCAGCTAGTTAAGCTAGTTATGGTAGCTAGAAAAGTTTGATAGTTGAACTAGCTAGAAAATCTAGCTCTATTAAGATTATCCTAGCCAATTAGTCTAGTTAAACAAGGTAGGTATTAAGGTGGCTATTATCATGTTAGATAGCTATATAACTAGGTAACAGCTACCATGTTAGGTAGCTATTATGCTATCTAGCTATTTTAATGTTTGCTAGCTACCATTCTAGGAGCTAGCTAGATGTATTGCCTAACTAGCTAGTTGGCATGCTAGGCAATAGGTGCCTAGCTATGTCAATGATGTTCTTCCCACAATGATTGGGTAAGCTCACTAATTGCCAACCTAACTATGTCTGGGTAAAGCTATGTTAGTGGTGGTCTTCCCACAATGACTAGGTATAGCTAGCTAATTGCCCACCTAACTGGCTACTAGTTAGGTGGGCAAATAGCTAGCTAGTTAGGTACAATGTGGCTAGCTCATCTTAGCTATCTAGATGTCTATATACGAGTCACATTGGGAAGCTTGTTAGCTGGCTACTAGATTAGATGGCCAACTAAGTATTGGCTATTAGTTAGCTAAGTCCTAATTTAATTCTAGCTATAATTGTGGCACATGTGGCTTTATCTTAGGAGAGTCCATGAGTGCACATGTCTCTAAATGTGAAGAGTCAAGCACCACTCCATATAGAGAGTATCAAGATGATGTTTATAATTTCTAAGTAAGGGTAAAATTCAAAATGGCATTCTATTTATAATTTGTTTATATTAGTGTGTTTTCTATCTCGTGCTTATCACAAGTTGGTTCAACTAGCCAATATAATTTTTTGGTCAATGATACTTCAACTCCTTTAGGCTCACCAAACTAGAAAAGAAAACACCTAGGAAAAGATGTGGAGCAAAAAAATGTAGAGATGGAGCAGAACAATGAGAACCCATCCATTGTAGTTGAGAACAAACCTTCTACCAAGGAGGTTTCAGTAGTTGTTTATTTGGTAAAACAATATTCATCATGTTTTTCTCAAAGGATCCTTGATGATTAATTTTTTGGAATTCTATAGGTCTTGTAAATAGTATAGAGAAATTTGAAGTAGATCAAGATTGCAAACTTGAATCGATGGCTATAACAAGAAGCTAAAAAAGAGAGAGAAAAGTGTTGCTATTGTTGCAAGCAAAGGCCCTGCTTTCTAGCCAATAATGGAAACAACTAAGAGCAAGTAGAACAATTGCAATCACTATCTAGCCAATGCAACCACCTTGTACCTCTCATCGATTATTAAAGCCCTTTTAAAGGCACCCCCAGTGTAAAGCTTGAATGATATGTAATCATATTTTGTGTGATGAGAATTTTTTGGGCCCAATCTAGGGTAATTTATATTTTCCTATGCTTGCACCACTCCATATAGAAAGCAAGAAGCTAACATTTATAATGTTCTAAGGGTAAACTTCAACATGGCATCACATGTATGTGTATTTTTGCACGACTCTTGTGCTTGTTGATGCAAAGAGCTATCTATCACAATCTAGCTTAATTGGTTGAGGTAATTGGTCATTTGATGGTATTTCAACTCCTACAAGGACACCAAACTAGAAAAGGAAATACTTACAAAAATATGTGAAGCCAACAAATGTAGAGATGGAGCAAAATAATGAGAGCCCACCCATTGTAGTTAAGAAGGAAACTTATACCAAGGAGGCTTTAGGTAGCTGTTTATTTGGTAATTTAATAGTAGTCATCCTGCTTTGCTCAGGAGCATCCTTGATAATATTTGTTTTAGAACTCTGTAGGAACTGTAAATAGGTACAGAAGTAGTTGAAGAAGATCAAGCTTGCATACTTAAAGTGACAGCTGGTAAGAAATTGAAAACAAGAAAGAAAAATGATGCTACTGCTATAAACAAAGGCCCTACTCTCCAATCAAGAATGGAAACAAGAAAGAATCTAAGAGAAGGTAGAAGAGTTATAGCCGTTATGTAGCCAACGCAACCACCCTATACCTCTCATACCTAATTGAAGCCCTTTTAAAGGCAGTCCCATTGTAAAGCTAGAATGATATATAATCACATTTTGTGCAAATATTATTTTTTGGCCCAATAATCTAGGACAATTTATGTTTTCTTGTGCTCGCACCTTCCCTTTTTTTGTATTGTGTGGTTTTGAAGTACTCATAAAACTTACACATTGTAATCGATGAATTGTGCTTTTCATTTTTGTGAATCCATGCACTTGTGCAATTTGAGTTTTGTGACTATCATGAGATAAATTCTAATACTTAAAGGCAAAATATTGTGTTGTTTGTAGGGTCATGTCATACTGCACAATCCTCGTTGGTATAGGTCACTACTTAGATACGGTAAGGAAGTAAACAGACACCTTTCCATAGAAAGGTTGAGAAGCAATAAGGCTATAAATGTTGTCCAAGAAGAATGTTATCACCAATGAAAGAGGATGTGGAAGCAAAAAATAAATGTGGTAATGTGGAAGGAGGGACAAGGGATGGGCAAGACAGTTATTGTAGTATGTAACATGGAAGTGAGATCAGTGTCACACATAGTCAAGTAAATGCAAAAGCACCAAGTGAGGGGGAAGAAGGTGCAAATGTAAAAGTCAATGTAGCTTCCCAAGAAACATATAGTAGAGCTAATATAGTTCGTGTGCAAGGCATGGATAGTATGCAAAGAGATGGTGACACCTAGGCAATTGAGTCACATGCAAATGTGGGAGCACACAAAGATGGAGACTCAAGTTGTGCACATGCCAATGTGGAACATGTTGTGAAAAATGTTGATGTGGTCGAGAATGTAGTTGAGAAATTACATGACATACTAGAACATGCCAACATGGAAAAGATTGTGGAACATGCTAATGCGATTGAGCATGTACTTGAGAAATCGCATGCTATGCTAGAACATGCCAATGTGGAATAAGGTTGTATGAACATGCTAATGTGGTTGAGCTCGTAGTTGAGAAATTGCATGTTGTATTGGAGCATGCCAATGTGGAACATGTTGTGGGACATGCTCAATGTGGTTGATCATGTAGCTAAGAAATTGCATGCTATATTGGGACATAACGATGTGGAAGATGTTGTGGAACATACTAATGTGGTTGGGCATGTAGCTAATAAATTGCATGATTTACTAGAACATGTTGATTCACCAAATGCTAATGCGAAACATGCTAATGTGGCACATGATAATGTTGATGTGGAAAATGTTAATTTGGCACATGGTAACATGGAACATGTTGTGCCACATATTAATGTGGTTGAGGATGCACATGAGAAAATACATTATGTGTTTGAATATTTTGGTAAGTGCAAGCTAGGGTATCACTATTGGGAGGTACCAAATCATCATTTGTTTGGAGAAAATCAGCCCTCATTTTAGATCTCAATGTATTGCTTCTTACAATAGTAAATAGGAGTCAAGGAGAGATTGTGCCAACCTACATCAAACTAATGAACAAGTGTTGTTGGACCTCAAAGGAGTGGATCTTTTTATGAAGGTTGATGCCAAAACATTATTGGATTGGTGCCTCCAGTGCTTCGATGTCTTTGCTTGGACTTGTTGTAGAAAGAAAAAGGCAAAGAAGCTTCTTTAAGCTTGTTTTCCAAATCAACATACAATGTTTATAAAAGGCCTCCTCATAAGAGGATTGCCCTAAATAGGAGCATTTCATCGTAGATAGTTTTTATGGTGGTAAGCTAGTTTTCTATAAGAAGCTTGATAGTTTTTTGAAAGATCAACTTACTTACACTCCTAAAAACACATTATTGATTGTTGATGATAATGAGTATAAGTTTATATGGAATCATCTAAGAACATCTCTAATAGTGAAGAATCTTGCTAAACAACGAAATGCTAAACTTTTTGATAGAGGATGTATACAAATAACTGGAAAATTGGCCTACAATTCAAGATTTCTTGTCCTTTGATGTTGAAAACCACTTTGAGAGTTGACTACAACCCTAACTTAGAGAGTGGACGGTTTATTGGATGTTGGGAGAGGCACTATGTTGATAAGTAGAATTGGACTAATATGCTTCTTTTGTGGATTTGCAACTATTTTCCAATATGTAAGTTTTTGGTGTACAAGGGAGAAACCTTTGTCATGTCATATATTTAGAATATACACATGTTTTTGAATTCATCTAGGCAATTGTAGCCAACTAGCTAGCTAGCTAGTAGTACATTACTAGTATTAAGCTTTACCCTACTAGTAGCAACTAACTGCCTAGTAGATAGTCGGCCAGATTAATAGCATCTAGTTAGCTAGCACCAAGATAATGCTCATAAGGTTAACCAGGCAATTGGCTAGCAATGAGGTAGCTAGTTCAAGCTAACTAGACTATCTTTAAATTAGCTAGTTAGATTAGTACTAGCTATTTATCTAGCACCGAGATGATACTCATAAGGTTAACCAAGCAATTAGCTACCTAGCTAGATAAGTAGGTATTGTCTTAGAGTAAATAAAATAATATCTACATATGTGTAGACATGTACATGTGTGTCATGATATGGTGAAATTGAACCATGCTTAGAATTATGAGATAGCCATATAAAATAGTATACCAATTTGTTTCACTTTGATAGAGCCCTTGTTCTAGTACCAAAAAGTAAAGAGCACGTCGAGGCAATACACAATAGACAGGCAGGTCTCTAAATATAGGGATAAGATTTGAAGAGACTATAGCATTAATAAGCTATAACTTTGTATACATTACAATGGTTTGATGCTCATCAAGAAAATAGTAACGACGTTGTTGACTTGCTAATACCAATATCTAGAGACCACAAGAGTATTTGCAACAACAACATTCCCCCAACTGTCTTTTGTTCCATTTTTGACATGTTCTTTCTCTAGGATGCACTTAAGAATGTAAAAGTCCACACCTTCTTCATTATCTACCTCAACATTCATTGTAAAGTTGTCTCCAATACTCGAGCATTAAAAAGAAAGTCATAGTGACCCTCATATGATAGCTCATCTAAACCTTCATCATCAGTACCTTGTCACTGTCCTTTGGTTTGATGGTAAAATATTTACATGCTTCCACATGTCTTTTGTTTGCATGCGCTCTCCACTTTCCCTATGCACATGTGCCACAAAAACATGATAACATTTTGACTCTAAACATCATACTAGTAGAATACCCACAAACACAATGTAGTGAGCATGATTCTTGAATGGGTTGTACTCCCATTTTCTAGATCGATCAATGTTAGCAACTCCTATCTCTAGAAAATATTTATAATTGTTTGTTTTTTTGTTGGATTGAATGTTGACATGGCTCCATGACTATAATTCTCCATCAAAAATTTCTCTACATCATCTACACATTGTAATTTTACACTATTATTTCATAGTTGCTCACAAGTCAATGCTTGCTTTACAACAGCACTTGCCCCATCATGCTCTCCTTTGTTGCGTCTAGACCCAAAAAAATGATGGCTCATCATCAATCCTTATCATCCCTTTATACTTGGCCACAAAGTAGAATGGTCATTTCACTTTGAATTGCAATGCCACACCATCTGACCAAACACAATATTTGCTTAAGAATGCCAGTCCTTGCTCCTTCAGCCAAGAGTAATGTAGCATAAAACAATGTTGAACAAAAATCATATCATGCATTTTGTCATTTGAGATATAAAAATGCAGATACTTTTGGACCTCGCCAGCAATGTGAATGTAGGTGGCATGAATCAATTTCATGATTTGGTTAGAATGCTAGTGCATAGATTCTCTTTCATTATGCTCCTAAAAGGGGTTTTTTTTTTTTGTTGCAATGTATATGACAAACACAACCATATTCTTTGGGAATGTTTACACACATTGCTTGAAATGTTCAGCATGCCACGTGTTGAATGAACTTTTGAAGGTAAGTCTTAAACTCACATAGACATCACTATAGCTCATTTCCATGTGAAAGTAAGGGCTTTTCTTCTTTGCACTTTTCCTCCATGTTGATGCCAACTTCAATATCTTAAAAACTATTTATTGTAACAAATCTTGATGCTTTAGCTAGATCATGATGACGACATTCTAGTTTCCATGTGTGGCACTTATCACATGTTTCCATCAAACATGGTAAAGCATGAAATGCATCCCCCTCTGGCTTTGCACATAACACACTTTCACATGTTTTTTTAATGCTCGGCTTTACTAATGTAGTTAACACTCCCATCCACATTAGCATTACAAGTCTTGCAAGTGCAAAAGCATGACCTACCATGGAATTTTGTTACCATTTGTTATATTTGATGTACAGTATCCAAAGAAATTATATATGAACGTGTTGAATGCAACAACATCTATTTATACCTTTGAGCTTTCTTAAAAAATATCTCTTTAATTTCTCAAAGGATCATTGTTGTATGATGATGTTTACGTATGCCCTTTGAAATTGAATGAACAGCCTAGTCCATATCAAACAAATCACTCTACATCAAACTTGAGCAATAAGTATTGAACCTGCAAATTAACATAGCATATTATTGAAAGTAATGTAAATATATTATGTAGACATACATGCTAAATTGATTTTTCTAAGAAGATCTTGAAAAGAATGGGATAGAGCAAGAAACATGGAAAATACTATGTCACATTATTGAGCTATAAAAGGTGTAAACGAACTTAGTTAGGGCAGCTAGAAAATTAATGAACTAAGTCTCTTCACCTTCCTCACAACTTCCATGGCTTCCCTTCCTTCTTTCTCTCCTTCTTTAGTTTTTCTCTCCTTTTTGTAATATTCTATCTCTTCCCTTCTCTCTCCTCAATCCTATTCTTTACAATTGGTATTAGAGATGTAGGCTTTGGTCATTTATTCCTATTTGGTTTCCTTTTCAAAGCAAGAAACCCTATTTGCTCAAGTACATCAAGTATTGGTACAAGAATGGAGAACCATAGGAGTTAGTAGACTCCTAGAGGTAGCTAGCAGCTTTCTTGAAGGAAAGACAATAGCTATGGTTGGAGCTATGGACATGTTTGGAGGTAGCAAGGCTATCTTAGTAGGTTGTCACTCAAATTTATGGAAATTTTAGTCGTTCTTGGTAAAGGAAATCATTACATGAGTTAGAGAAGTGAACCATTGCTACTTTTTAAAGAAGACATTCTCTCTCTTTCTCTTTCCAAGATTTCACGGAGATGCAAGAACCAAACTTTCTCTCCTCCCTTGAAACTTCACTCTCAATGTGCAAGAGACATCATAAGAGCATTCTATAGGTGATTTAGAGTAGCACCATAACCATCTTGTAGTAGTTCTTTCCCACATGGACTCCTAGGATCAGCCTTGAAATTTGCAGTGCAATTTTTTCTCATCTTCTTGCCCCATTTTAACTATTCCATCACTCCACTCTCACTTCCATGGTCTCCTCCAAGCATTCACATTTGCAAAAATGGTTAAGTATTGAAGCTTTCTCCTCATTTCTTGACATTCTCTTACCTTTTGAAGAGACCCTACTATGGAAAACATAAGGACAATCATAGCCACATAGTCCCAAGCTTTCAAATCTTCAATAGCCCTTCATATCTCATCCCTAGGGCCTACCTACAGCAAGTATTGATCAAGATTTGCTCAAGATTGAAGACTTAGAGCTCATGATTCAAAGGATTCTTCATGGCATCCATGAAAGCTTCTCATAAGCTTTCCAATTCTAGAAGTAAGGCCTTATTTCCAATTTTTGAAGTAAGGCCTAAGCGAGGTTCATGAGAGTCACATATAGCAGTGCATGATTCTAATGCTTGGAAGTTTCAAGACATTGAAGAAATTTTGCTTCCTTGGGCTGAATTTGGAAGAGAGATTTGGATCTCCTGATTGAGGAAGCTCAATCGTACTCCTTCAATCATGGAAGAGGTACATCATATGAATTTCAATCCCTGATGTTTGCTGAGCCTATGTCCATTTGCTTGAGAGACATTATGAATTCAACACTCTTCTATATTGGTCATCATCTATTGCATACAATGGATCAAATGATTGCATCAATCCCACTTAATCATTCATTGAATGCATAAATTCTTGTGGATCAATCTAGCTTCATTTCTTGAGTTGAGATTTGTAATCCTAACCCATAACCATCTTTGATTTGTGTGACCCTTGAGTAAATCAAACAACATTTGTAAAAGGGGTAAGTTAGCAACAAGTGACTAACTGAGCTACTAAAATAATTCCTTCCTCATCCCACTTTCATTATTTCTACTACATCTCATTGAAAGCAAAAGTTGTTTTTCAATCAATCTTGCATTTCATACAATTTGATTAGCCTAGTATGCTACTGCTATGTCTATTTCAACAAAGGGAAAAGGCTAATGCCAAATGAGGTGGTATGACAAGACTCAAGTGACCCTTCCTTTCCACTAATGGCCTTAAAGGGGTGCACAACTTGGCTTGAGGAGGAACTTTCCACACCCCTTGAGTCTCAAAGCCTAAATCATGTTTATAGGTGCATGTACATTCCCCTTTACCCATTTGAAGAAGATTGAAAGTGAAAATTGGATGTGTGCTGTAAATGTATTGAGAAGGGGTTGAATGTATGGTATTTCAAGCTCTTGAAAGGGTTGCATAGTGATTTGCAAGCAGTTGCAAATCATGTATGGGGTTCATAAGATACTTCTAGTGATATGTATGTCATATAGTGCGTCCCATAAGGTTTTTAATCCATAAAGAGTTCAAACAATGAAATTTTGGTCCAAGACAAGGGTGCAAGAAATTCAGGACAAGCAACAAACTCATCATAGGATTTTTTGTATTATTACTATTGCAAAGAGGGCATTGTCTCCTTTGATTTGAACTAGAAAGCTCCTCAATTGAAGCTATGGGTTGAAAGTTGTTGTACTCTTAGTGTAGCAAGGTCCTATATACTACATTAACAATGATAGGGCATAAACGAAAAGGGAAAGTTTAGGAGGATATTCAAAGGGAAATAAGAGACCCCCACCGCTTGTTGAATCAAACCCTATATTAGCATGAGATTCGCCATGCTGAGAAACATCATGACATGGTAGCCAATCACAACCAATGCTCTCTAAAATGGATCAACCGATTGAATAGATGGACCTCTCCAACTCTCTAACTTAGCAAAGACTTGATAGGATTCAATAAACACTTGAGCTGCTCGCATGTATTGTCTCCCTCGACTCAACTAGGGGCAAGTATGTCACACATAGTATCTAAGAAATATATAATAATTGATTAAATAAAATTAGATTTTTATTGAAAAATAGAAAGGTAATGTGAAGTTAAAGATGATAACATTCATTGTGAAGGACCACCTCCAACCAATGATAGGGATTTTTAAGAAAAGAAACTCCTACTAAAACAATGAGACCTCTTAAATTCATTGGTGAATGATCAAAGATAGACTATGGAAGGCTACTACTTTGCAACAAGCACTAGTGCTCCAAATGATCACCCATCTCTATTTTATAGGATAGGCCTATCTTTGGTGGAAGCAATGGTGTTATGTCAAAGCTATGATCAAGTCTTCCTAGACATAGGAATAGATCAAGACTCATGTGCAAGGAAAATACCTATCTCATTTGCACCAAACCCTGAAGATGAATGAGTTCTTTAGCCAACAAGATATGAGTCAAGAGGATTACTATTTTCACACTTTAAAATACGCCCCTCACATGTCTACTAAATATATCCCTCAATGTTGGCTTCAAGCAATGAGGCCCACTAACTTGCAAGACATTCTTGTCCAAGTTAAGCCCTTGGCCAAATCTAGTGGGGTACAAGTTAGCCTCAAAAATATCACCTAAGCTATGGAAGGAACAAACTAAGACTATCTTGATGATCTAGGAAAAGAAATTAGCTATCCACAAAGCTTTGAATGCATTGATCTTTGACACATCTAAAGGAGAAGTCCCAATTGCCAATGCTTCCAATGTAATGAGATTTGGGATACTTGTGGACAGAATACCCTAAGCTTTTTCAAGAATATGAAAGGCAAGCAAGAAAAAGGAGCTACAGAAAGAAAGGAAATTATAATAACATATGTTGTAAATTAATTAATAACTAGTTAATTGATTAGTGAATTAGTAATCAATTATTGAGTTAATATATGACCAACTAAGTAGGTGAACCAACTACTTAATTAAGTGAAATTAAGTAATTAACTAACTCAATTAGAATTTTTAAAAAGTTACTAAGGTTAGTAATAAGGATAAGGGGGAGAGTTATTTGGGGGTTGATAGCTAGTCAAGTCTCATTTACTAACAACCACCCCCCAACCATCACCCCTTCACTACCCACCCACCATGTGTGTGTGTGTGTGTGTGTGTGTGTGTGTGTGTGTGTACAAAAATTAGAGAGAGGGAGAGGAAAGGAAAGAGGGAGAGAAGAGAAAAAAAAATGAAAGAAATATAGAAAGAGATGCAATGAAGAATGATTTGGAGCAACAACTCAAGATGTTACATGAGGATGCTATAACCCCAACCCTTTCTCTTATTTCAATCTTTCATTTCCTTATTACTACTATGCCATGGAGATGCAAGGATGATGTGGTACCCTCCTTAGATGCAACCAACAAAATCTAAGCACATGAACATCATTGATAATATCTAGATCTTTCCTTCGTGTTTTTTTTTGACTAAATTGGAAATTTGTTAATAAAATGATAAATTCAAATCTATAAGAAAAATGAAATCAATTGAAACTAAAATTTTCTAGGAAAAGAATATTGGCAAATAAAGTAAACATGTATTTTTAAAGGAAAATATTAGAAGAGCGAGAACACTCAAAAATTAATCATAAACAAAAACAATTTGAAGAAATCAATAAAGAAATTAAATGCATGGTTGATTAACCTAAAGATTAGAAAGTATAACTGGAAAAATATACTAAATATCTATAAAATAAAATAGTTATTACAATTTTGATTACTTAAACAAAATGCTCGAATAATTACGAGAAAGTTATAGTGATATTCAAATTGGGAAAATTAGAACAAAGATATAATTTCCAACCTCGACCAATTACGCAATTATGCTTGATGTTGTAAAAAAACTTAAATGAGTTTTTCTTAGAATTATTGGCTTCCATATGGGGATAGAAGCTTGGATTAGTGCATCTCACACTATTGAGTTATTTCCCCATGAGAAAGAGAGGATTGCTCAATGAGGCATCTAGATTTTGTGAGGATAGTAGCAATAGAGAGTGCTTTTGAGATTATCATTGTTGCAATTATTTCCTTGTATTGTTATATTACATGTTTAGTAAAGATAAAGACTAGGAGAGATGTCGTAAGGACCCAATACTCTAGCAAAAGTATCTAACAAAGTGAAACATTTAAAAATCTTTGGTTAGAGTGATTGTTTCATGAATGAAAGACGATTAATCAATTATCCTCTCCTCTAAAAAGTAAGTGATAAAAACAATCAGATTATTGTAGCATACAAGAGCAAATGTTAAGTAGATTGATTAGTATGAATAGGTTAAGAGCTATATTGATTCCTTGAATCACTGAGGAAATGTGAAAAATATAAATGCAAAAAAAGGAGTAGTTGCTTAAGTTGTACCTTCCACTTCATCTATGTTGAAATGTAAAATAGAAAGAGAGGGTTCTTCTTAGTGCACTAAGCTAAAGGGTTGTGATAAATAGTGTGCCATAGGGAAAGTAAGGGATATTAGAGAATGAAATATTATCTTGAAACACTCCTTATGCATACTAGTGAACATAGGGATCATGGAATGGATGCGTGCATGTCTAGGTTGTTCTAAAGATAGAAATCGTGTAATAACATTATGAGGATAGTTTTAAGATGATATGTTCTTTGTGAAACATTCCTTTGTAAATTATTGATAAAGTTTAGGAACATGAAATAATATCTCATTATTTTGGAATAGTAGTAAGATGTAACGATTGTTAAGATTGTACATTTTGTTGGATGGGGCTAATGTCCACCACACGGGTATGAGATAGAAAGGTTTAGAGAGACGATTTTGCAAGGATAGTAGCAATTAAAGAGTGCCACAGCTACCCATCATCATTCCCAAGCTCAATTGTCTGCTCCAAGTCATCGTCTTCTACTTCTTCTACAATATCTTCTTCATCTACCCTATCGTCTTGCCTTTCATCCTTCACAACTTATGCTTCTAGATCTCTTTCCTTGATTTCTTTGTCATCTTCTATGCCCTGGGTATCCATAAGTCATTCCTATCCACCTCAGTTAAAGCATATGTCGCGTACAATACTTTACTTGCTGTCTGCAATGTGGAAACTGTTGCATCAATGTCTTCTGGCCTTCTTTCCAAATGCCTATTATGTAGAGTCAATAGTTTTTCTCCACTCGACCCTTCTTGGCAAGACAACAAAATCCATGTAGCAACCATCTCCTCAATCATCACAATGGAATCAAACCTAACATTGCACTATGAGTGGCCCTATCAACCCATAACCTTGGCTACTCTTCTTTCCTACCTTTGTATGCTTTTTTAAGTGCCTTAATGATAGGTGGGTGTCCCCTTTTTCTCTTAACTATTATCTTGAGGATTGTATGCTATAGTTAGAGCCAACTTAATTCCCAATTATGAGAAGAACTCATGAGCCTCGTTTGCATCGAATTCCCTATGAGAAATGTGCATACAACATATATACTCTTTGTACTAAAAACTCTTCCATCTACTTGATTTAATAGATCCTCTCGTACAAGTCTAATATACCATATCTGTCAAAGATGTATAGGCATTGTCACTAAATCAACCACTCATTTATAGTGCATGGACAATGGACAAGTAAATTGCAATACATCTCTATATGACGTAGTACATATGGCAAGTCAACAAGACTCCACAGTGTGCTATATCCTTGTACATACGCTATCACCAATATTTTTCCTTGATCTTCTCAAAAGTGCCCTAGACTAGTTTATAGACAGCCCATAAACTTTCATGAAATTCTTATATAATCTAAAATTAAGATTCTATCCCCAATGACTCACAATGGAGCCCCGTTTTTTTTTCTTCAGATTCTAGAGACAACCATCTTTCAAGAAACACCATCTCTTTCACTTTGTTTTTTTATACTCTTATCTAACCATCCCTCTTTCTTGGATAGTGCACTGAGTTATTGTCCTATTTTCAACTGCACAAGTCCTCCAAAATCTCCTCTATGAAACATAACATTTGTAACAATGCTTACCTCCTATTGTCCATGAATTTTTCCTTGCTAAAAGCACTTTATTTGCTGCAAAATTCTCTTGTACAACTTTAAAAGCTGGAAATAATGATTGTTTATTGTAGAAATAATAGTAATACCATGTCACACTAAAATAGGTATAAAAGTGAAAGAGACATGCAAATTTTTTTACATCTTTTGGAAGCCTTTACATCTCTTTCTCACTACCTTACAACTTCTATGCCTTCTCACCTCCTTGTCTCTCTCTCCATGTCACTTTCTCTTTCTTTCCAACACTCCTTTTTCTTATGCATTTTTCTTTTTCCTCTTTCTCGCTCTCTCCCTCTCTCTCTCTCTAAAGTCCATTTCTTGACAAGTGGTATAAAAGCATTGGTCTTTAATCCATTTTTCTTCCCTTTTCTTCATATTTTGTTCAATATCAATTCCAAACTAGTTCAACAAGTATGAGACATGGACAATGACTAGCAATGGCTTAAAGGACATCTAGAGTTGGAAGAACACTAGATCAAGAGATCTTTGAAGATGGAAAGGACAGATATGGCAATGAATGGACACAATAGTAGATCACCATCAAATTTCCATGCAATTTTGAAGGTAGTTAGTCAAATGGAAGTTAACCAAACATAGAAGGAAAATAAACGGTGGTTGCTTTTCAAGAGAGGTTTCTCTTATCCCTTTCATTAAGCTCTTGTCAAGCTTCCATGGAGTTTTCACCAAAATCTTATGGCTTTCAAATCATGACGTTTTTTTGTCATTCTATTCTTGAATTTTTTTCTACTCTTCATCCTCAACAAGAGAAGTACCAAAAATTATGAAGTTTTTCTGTCATTCTATTCTTCCATCTTTATTTACTCTTCATCATCAACTAAACTATTTAATTTGCAAATAGCGCCAAAAATTACAGCGCAATTTTCAAGCTATTCCCTAGTTGATTTCTCCTACTACTTGTCATTACTTGGTTTGAGGCTTGGTCATTAATCTCCGACAAGCTAAAGCTTCAACAAATTCTTAGCTCTTCTTCCATTTCTTCGAAGCTCTAGCTCCAACTTGAACTTGCATTTTCTCTTCAATTTCTTGAAGATTCTTCATTATTTTAGGAAGGATCATTGCATTTTCTCTTCAATTTCTTGAAGATTCTTTATTATTTTAGGAAGGATCATTGAAGAATTTGCTAGGATTGAGCATGAATGGCCAACAATTGAAGCTCAAAAGATACTTATTGGTTAGGTGGTTTATGTAAGGATCCTTCAACCACTTGAATTTATTCGCTGGAACTAATTATACGAAGATTCATTTTGCATATTTGCATTTGGAAGGATTTGCACTTGGTGGAGATACACTAAGAAATAGGATATATTGGTAAAGATTTGAGATGTATTCAAGACCTTGATGGCTTTAGTCTTTGTTTCTTCTCTTGAAAAAGAGAAATTGGCACAAAGATGATATGGATGAGCCAAGAGGCCTAAGTGTACGAGATTATACAAACCAATTTCTAGATATTACTATGTATGTTTTGATAAAACTAAACTTCACAAATATATGTATGGCTTAAAACCCTTCCTTATCCATAGATATTATGGTATTAAACCCCTATTTATCTTTATTAGAGCCAAGAGACCTAAGTGTGTGGAATTATACAAACCAATTCCTCAATCTTACTATGTATGTAGAAAGTGTTAGTTTTGATAAAGCTTAACTTCACAAGTATATGTATGGCTTAAAACCCTTCCTTATCCATTGATATTAAGGTATTATACCCCTACTTAACTTCACAAGTATATGTATGGCTTAAAACCCTTCCTTATCCATTGATATTAAGGTATTATACCCCTACTTAACTTCACAAGTATATGTATGGCTTAAAACCCTTCCTTATCCATTGATATTAAGGTATTAAACCCCTACTTAATTTTTTTAAGCTATTGAGCTTGCAAAGCATTATAAAAGGAAGTATAGAAGGAAATCTTCATGTCAACCTAGTTAGGGATAACCAAGGACTGTACTAAACAAAGAACAAGTTGGGAATGTGTATGGCAACAATTATTTGCCAAGTGGGAGATTTACAATGCCAACTTATCCATCTTTCAATGCTTTAAGTTCTCAAAGTAATTTCGAGGCAAAAAATAGTCCAAAACTGGCGTTTAAACAAAAGGAATGGCAAAATCAAAATTACTTCATTCAATGAGTCAAAATTTCTATGGCCCTCTACAAAGAGAGGAAGGAAAAAGGCCTAAGCTAAATGGTGGAAAAAAATCTACATCTAATCATGCAACTAAGCATATGTACAAACATGCAAAAGCCAAGATTTGTCGCATGTTAGTCTAAGAATTCAAAGGATGACATTGATGAGATCAATGTATTAGTAAATACTGCCAAGAATGAGGATGTTGAGAAATAAGTTGGACAACATTTTTATGACCGTGCCAAGACTTTTCCCTTTGAAAAAAGTAGTAGTGTTCCTTTTTATCTAAAAAAACTTATGATCACCCCATTACTACCACTATGTGTTTCATTTTCATGGATCCTTAAACAAGCTCTAAAATACCTTTTACACTTCACATGAGACCCAATTACTACCACTATGTGTTCCATTTTCATGGATCCTTGAACAAGTTCGATAAGACCTTATACACTTCAAATAAAAGGCCATGTTCATAAGCTTTAGATCCAAGTGTTCCTTTCGGTTTAGAATGAACTAGATACATAGTCTTAAACTAGTATGTAAGCTTGCATTTTCAAGCTCATTAAAGCTTTCTTTTTTTTTCTTTTCAAAAGCAATCCCAAATATTTCTACCATCAAACTACAAAGTGGCTCACTTTCTTGTGATTTTAAGGATGTGAGATTAAATTTAAGGATGAATTTAGTTTATAATAGGCTCACTTTCAACATGTACTCATATATGTCAAAATGTTAACTAAATTCGCTATTATAGTATTTTCTTTCAAGTAAAATCGATTGCCTTTAGGACCATTAACAATTTAGTTACCCCCAAGTTAATTTAGTGAACTATATTATCTCTGACAATAACTGGAAACTAGTATGTATTATAAATGCTTTTTGAATAAGATGTGATTTCCATATTTCAAGTACTTATGCTGACTTGTGTACTAACAAACATTCTTTCATCTTATCTATTTCTATTGCTCAAATTGATTTGCTACGTTAACACTTGTATCATCTAAGATCTTTCCTTTTATTCCCACATCAAAATAACTCCCATATTTTTTCTTCCTCAAGTTAATTTTGATTAAGAAAATAGAGAAGCTGCCATATCTAATTTCTTTACTTAGATTAGATTCTTGGAGATTGAAATTATCATAAAATCCAATATCTAGTTGGATTAAAAAGGCATTGGCAATGAAAAATTTTAGATTTAATTTGAATGTGGCAGTTTTAAAGTTTGAGATTCCAATCGAGCTTTTATGGAGTACTTCTATTTTCTCAAAATATTGAAGATTAGATCTCATCAGATTCTATTTTCACGTCCTGCTTGAATCTTTTGATCAAACAACTATGAGCGCACGTGTACGGCATTTACACAATTGACCCTCTAACCGTCCTATAGCACTGCGTACTGGCTCAACAAGACCTTATGGTCATTATTCCACCTCTCCATCGTATAAAACATAAGATTATCCACTTGCGTATAGCATTTCCACTCTTATCTACTTTAATACCCACATGTCCATCTTATAAAACATAAGACTATCCATTGGTGTATAAAATCTTCCACTTCAATCCACCTTAATCCAAGTAGACTATCTAAGCCCTATATCATTGCCCATGTTAAATGCCAACCAAATAACTGCACATGGAAAGGGACCTGTTCTTTGAAAAAAACAAGCAAACCTCTTACCTTCTTTCTCACAAGGAATCTGAGATGTAGCAGATTGAATTGTTTATATTCTTCTCCTTTCAAAGGTATCTTTCTGACCTAGACACACCCTTGCAATCTTCTAACTTACACTCCTATCAAATAAGTAAGGATCCTATCAAATAGGTGAAAATCAAGACTAGTATCTGGTAAGGATCCTATCAAATAGGTGAAAATCAAGACTAGTATCTGGTCTTACATTCATTTTTCCCAGCCTTTCAGGCAGAAGCAATATGCAAGGCCATAGGACCCATGTAAGGATTACACACCTATCAGTGTGAGAAGGTTTTGGATGAGGCCTAAGGATTAAACACCTGTCAATGTGAGAAGGTTTTGGCTAAGGCCAGCTGACAATCAAGCCGTCACGTAAATAATTGCAATTGATACTAGACGTAAGGATTAATAACCGGACAAGTGCGACGACACAAGAGTCACAGCCCATGATCAAGACGTCGAATATCTACAGGGACGTTGGCGTAGGGGCTCCAGGGCCTCCACGACGCAGTTGATGATTGCAGGTGCGAGACAGCATATAAACGACAACGCCTGTATTTTTCCCCTTGGCCTTGGGCGGCATGGCCACAAACTACAACTTTCAGGCCAACGGCAGATAAGTTAATGTCATTCATACGGCAATGGCGCTGTGTCTAACAATACTATCCTTATACCACATCTTACCTGTTTCAGCTCCAAACGCGCTTGCAGCTTCACCTTCATCTTCCAAGAAAAAGCGGTTTGTCTCTAACGTGCGAAGTATTCCTGTCTCCACATAAAATCCATGTGCATTGTCATTACCAGCAATGGTTCATCGGTCCAATCAAAGAAGGCATCTGCTGCTGATACAAAGACGACTCACAGCTCTCCTACCAATACATTTTAGGCGACTCGCATTTCATATTCAGACTTCCATTGACATGACCCCTAAAATACACAATAAGGCATGTGTCCTAAGGGCTTTTGATAGATGCGCGCTTCAGGACAATCGGAACATGTAAGCGGCACTCAAGCAGGGCTTCTCAAAATGGTAGGCAAGCTGACAGTTTAAATCTCGGTACTTAGCTGCGTCTGGACATCCGATCCATAGCCCGTATGAATCGGATGTCTGGAAACAACTACTAAGCCCGGCTCCCTTTACCAGCCAAATCTGACAGTCAGATTCGGGATAAACTGATTTAGTTAATTATTAATATGCACATATGGATGTCCTGAGTATTCCTCAGGAAAGCACTTGGAGGATGCATTGAGGAGCTTAGCCAATAGTCCATCGCAGACCTGTATACGCAGCCCAAATCGCTACTTCCGATACACCAAGAACCTTGACGACAAGCCACCACGTGTGAGCCATTAAAAGAAACTAGGCGCAGTACTTCATGGCAAGCTTTAGTCGAACTCGAGCACACGGGGCTAGTAAAAGCACACAGGCATAGGAAGTAGTGCCCCGGATTCTTTGAAGGACGACACAGTTCCATGCCAGATAACGGCTTCAACGGACTGCGCAGGATGCGACATAAGGCGCACTGTATGCAAGAAGGGAGAAACAGACACACCCCGATCAAGAAGAGGAGGTCCAAGCGATCCCCCTCAGAAGCAAGTTTCCTTTAGGCGACTTTCAGCGCTCGATGTGCTACCCAATTAAGCACAGGAGTGACTCTAGTCCATCGCCATATCTCACCTGTCAACGAGAGAAAGAGAGAGAGAGAGAGAGAGTATGTGTATGTGTGTATATGTAGACGCAATCTCTATATACGAGATCCTGTCTCGAGGTTTGTAGGTAAAACCCTAACCCTAACCCTAGCCATCAAGGTTCGATTCGCATCACAATAGCTGTGCACGTTTAGCCGACCCACTTCCAAGTGCCCACCCACACTCCTTCATAAGCAAACTAACTAGCTTGGCGCACTAAGGCAAGTTACACACTCGATGAGAGTCCCCACTTCCCTGGAAAACCATCCACAAATTTCATTACACATCGGACATGCCCATTGTTGTCAACAAATATGAGCTGACCTATTGGTTGGCCCACTAGTCCTATTAACTCCTTGATTGTGATTAGTGGCCATTCAACTCCAATCAACCACTACGAATGTTTTCTTTATATGAATCATGTTGTTCTTTTGTGAACTGCAACATATACATCCAATACATTGCAATTAGAGGAAGAGAGCCTTCTAGACCCCACATTATCTAGTTGACCCTACCATGCTTTTAGTATGAAGTTCTATAGATCATGGGCATAAGAGAAAGACACATGCCAAGGGTTTGGGAGACTAGTTCTCAAACGTAAGCAAACTTCTCTTATTGAAGCCCATCAAAGCTTGTGTAGTCTTGGAGGCTAAGTGGTGTATAGATCGGGTGTTGTATGCACACGTAGTGAACGCTGGAAGGTCCCCAAGAACAAAGAACTCTACAAAAGCTTCATAAAGGCAAAAAGAGATTTTGCACGACAATATACAAGAATACCAATTGGGTGCAATCTCCCTCCATGTCTCATGTGAGTGCTTCACAACGCATGTATTTATAGATTTATTAATCTCCAAGCTCAAAAACAGTCCACTTTACAATTAGCATGCTTTTGGCTTTTGTGTTTGCTTTTGCCCAAATAAAGAGTAAAGCGTTTGGGCGTTCCAAAAATCAGGGGTTATGCCCAAATACAATGTCAAATAATGAAATATTAAACCGAGCGTCTATGCACATACAAAATAATAAATGTTTGTCAAGTGCTTTAATAAATAAGTGTGCCTAAATAAATATTGGTGCCATGCCTTTAGTGAGAAGGCGCACACCCATCAAAAATAATAATTCTTCTAGGTATTTTGAATTCACGCCATCGTCCGGTGCTTCCGAATGCCACCACTGCCTGCTCTATACATCAACTGAAGTATTCACAATTCTTAGAAAATAATAAGATAAAACCCACAAAAGTGAATACCTAGCAATCTTCAACTATAAAATAATTAAATAGGTTGGAACTCTGTCCTAACCTTAATTTAATTCGAGTGCACTCTAAACTCATAAAGGTCCATTAATTTAATATGTCTTTTACAGAATCACCCATTGTGGAGTCACCCATGTGCACATTAAATTAATCTGATACCCGAAAAGGACAAGCATTCCCATCAACTTCTCACACAAGGAATTCACCTGTGTACGAGCCTCGGCAAATAAATATAGTTTTACGGAATCCACTGTGGAATAAAAAACTCACAGAATCCATCGTGGAATATGCCTCCTGGCATTATACCCCCGACTCAACAGTTCTTTAACTTGTGCTTGGATTTCTTTTTGTTCAATCTGATTGTGTTTATAAGGTGCTTTACATTGTGGTCGAGAACCTAGGATTAAATCTATTTTATGGTCTTCGGGACGTGTAGGTGGTAAACCAAGTGGTAAATCACAGCAAAACAATCTTTAAATTGTGAAAGAAATTGTGCATGCCTAAGATACATTTGATTTTCCTTAGCTTCAATTTCATTCACCCATACTAAGTATGATTTACTACCTTTGCTCAATGCACATTTAGCCTATGTATGACTAAGTAGTGAAAAATGATCAAAGATGTGCAATCCATGTAATGTGATTTGGTTTCCGTTAGAATAATTGTGACACCAAGGTATTCCTAAAATAATATCACTAGCTTGCAAAGGCCCAACCAAGAAATTTCTGCACTCAACATAATCAACAATTTTAATCTCTAAATCATGCACTTCTTGTGTATTGTTGTATCTAGTGCCTAAGAATGCAACCTTTATGCGATAATGAGTTGGAATAGTAGATGAATTCAATTTTTTTACTAACTTTGCAAAAATAAAATCATGCGTGCTTCCATCATCATGCAAAACAATCTTTTCTTGACCATGCACAAAACATTTCATCGTTAATAACAAATGAGGATTTGGCATACTTAGTACAGTATTTGAAGCATCACTGATATCATCATCATCTTCAGTGAAGTCTGGCATATCTTTATGGTCTTCGTCTTTAGTTGCTCCCAAGTGATTGACTTGAACAGCTTGCTTCTTGGATTGACAGTTCACTGGTAAGTGTCCTGGTTGATGATACTTGTAGCAAACTATAAACTTTGCTCTGGAGACATTATAAGTAAGGGCTGGAAATTTGGGTATGTTGGGATTTTGCTAGAGAGAAAGCTTAGGGTTTGAATTTATATTTGATGGTAAAGAAGGAGGTCAAGTCCAGGGTTTACGAAAAGAAGAAGGAACAAAGTGATTTTGATTGAATTTTTGGAAGTTAGAATTGAATTGCTTTGAACCAAAGTTACCATTAGTTGAAAATTATTGTGGTCGCTTTTCTCATCCACGAATATTATCTTCAGCATCATGCGCTAAAGAAATCGCATCCTCCAAAGTCTTTGGCTTGAACAAATTCACTTCCGCATAGAAGTGACCAAGCAAACCAGACATATACCTGCCCTTGTGGATCACCTCAGGAACATCTTCAAGCATTCGAAGTTGTAGTAAGGCACTCCAAAAATTATCAGTGTATTGCAGGATGGATTCACGATCTCTTTGTTGTAGAAGATCCCACTATTTGATTGCTTTTTCATGGAATTGAAGCGGAAGAAAATTCTGCAAAAATTTCTTTTGAAAGGCCTCCCAAGTAGAGGGAAATCAATACTCTTGCGGACAACAGTCCACCATAATGATGCTCTCTCTGCTAGATGGTTAGTGATGCATTTAAGTTTATCTTTTTCAGCATATTGCTCTTCATGAAAATAGTCATCAAACTGATTGATGAAAGCAAGAACAATTTTGATGTCACGTTGCCCATTAAAAGTATGGAATTTGAAATTTCTTTTACTTATCTTGGCTTCTTTCCTGAGAGATTGTGCATCAAGTGTCGCGTCAATCATACGTCGAATAACATCTTCGCGTTGCGCTTCATCTTGATCAAAAAATAGCCCACTTTACAATTAGCATGCTTTTGGCTTTTGTGTTTGCTTTTTCCCAAATAAAGAGTAAAGCGTTTGGGCATCCCAAAAGTCGGGCTGTGCTCAAATACAATGTCAAATAATGAAATATTAAATCGAGCGTCTGTGTACATACAAAATAATAAATATTTGTCAAGCACGCCTAAATAAATATTGGCGCCAGGCTTTTAGTGATAAGGCGCACGTCCATCAAAAATAATAATTATTCTAGGTATAGATATTTTGAATTCACGTTATTGCCCAGTGCTTCCCAACGCCACCGTTGCCTGCTCTACACATCAACTGAAGCATTCACAATTGTTAGAAAATAATAAGATAAAACCCACAAAAGTGAATACCTAGTTGTCTTTAGCTACAAAATAATTAAATAGGTTGGAACTCTATCCTAACCTTAATTTAATTCGAGTGCACTCTAAACTCATAAACATCCATTAATTTAATATGTATTTTACAGAATCACTCGCTGTGGAATCACCCACATGCACATTGAATGAATCTAACACCTGAAAAGGATAGGCGTCCCCATCAACTTCTTGCACGAGGAATCCACCTTGTGTACGAGCCCCGTCAAATAAATATAGTTTTACAGAATCCACCGTGGAATATGCCTCTTGGCATCACTAAGCCAGGGAACCACACTTGGCTAGCTTGTGGTACCACTCTTTCATGAGAATCAAGTTGACCAGGATTTGTAGGAATCCTCTGCAAACAATTTGGGTTTAACAATATGTGCCCATCCTTCTAAGGTCTCAGTAAGATTGTCCTTATTAAAAAATATTGAGATTCATTTTCTAGCATTATCCACATCACGAATGGTACCTCAAGGGTCGCAAGACATCTCAGGATCATATTCCACTTTTCTCTTAGGAGGATCCAAGGCTTGAATGGATGGAAGAGGTCCACCCATGTATGATGGAACATAGCTCTCCTATTGAGAGGGATTCTAAGATACGATGTTCTCCCCAGGCAAGGTTCCTTTCCGCAATGGTACCCCACATCTTGCAAGCATGAAAGAATTCAAGGAGCTTTGCATAGAATCCATCATAGTTCAACAAAAAAAATGGCACAGGGTAGATGCATTAATATCAAAATCTCAAAAATCTCATCAACTATGCCAATTCCACTAGGAAGTGCAATAAATGGTGTACAATAAGCTCTACAACATTCCTTACTGCTGCATCAACCAAGCCATGCTTCCGAGGAGTTGAAAAAAACATGCATGTACAATAGACATGGTTCTCAAGATAAGGATGAAGATATGAAGTGGTCCATTCCCCGTGGCCTCTCTGGAAATTTTGAAACCACCCACATGTTTCTCTATTAATAGTGCTCCTTTTACAACAGCATCCATTAGGCTAGGTCCTACACTAGTCCAAGTTGCACAATTCAATAGTAGGGCCACCTCTTTGCTAAGCTCTGTGGCTTGCAAAAAATGTGGATAGTCAGCTTTTACTCTTGGTGGATAGTCAGCTTTTACTCTTGATGATCCAAGATAAACTATACCCTTCCCCAGCTTTTGAATGAACCCATAGCACCTAAGAATCTCTTCTCTAATCTATTGAAGCTAGTCAATTGATGTGAAGACAAGTGGGAGTACTTTGAGGGTAAGTTGCACAATTCAATAGTAGGGCCACCTCTTTGCTAAGCTCCATGGCTTTCAAACAATGTGAATGGTTTGCTTTTACTCTTGATGATCCAATATAAACTATACACTTTCCTAGCTTTTGAATCAACCCATAGCACCTAAGGATCTCTTCTCTAACCTACTGAAGCTAGTCAATTGATGCGAAGACAAGTGGGAGTACTTTGAGGGCAACAAATACTAGGGTGATTACACAAATGCAAGCAAAGATAACAAAGGATCTTGCATATCCCCTAGCATTGAGTGTAGATTAAAGACAATCTCAAAACCACATGCTAGCAACCTCAATGGGCAAGTTCACAAATTGAGCCACTCATCTAAAGTGAGGAGTGAATAGTCATGTTTATTGTCTACAAAGAGAAATTAGTTTTTATTTTTTTTGTATCATGAAACTTTGAGAAGCCAGAATTCTTGGTACCTTGGTGGGATTTTCAAGTTGGTATCTTAGTCAATCAATTTCTCTTTGTATTTGCTTCTAAGAACCTACTATTTCATGCTCATTTTGGTAATAAAAAAGGAGCCTCAAGTTGATGCAAAACAAGGAACATTGGGAACATTATTTGGGGCAAATGCAAGAATTGCTAATACTTTAGAAGAAAGAAGCCCTGCCTTGAAGAATTAAGCCTCATAATACCACCAATTCTTGGTACATGTTGGCTAGATTATGGAATACATTCAAAGTAATTATCACCAAACTTCTTAGCTTGAAGCATATGATGATCCAGTCTATCTTCGTGAGATGCATGGTATGGAAAATATATATGGTGCGTGAAGTTTGAACAGCTCCTTATCCATCAACAACAGTAGTGAGTCCTGAATAGCAATGCACATATCCAAATTCGTCATCTACAAATAACTTCCCACCATCATTACTAGAGTGAGCGAAGGGGAGCTTATGAGAGGTCCCTAATCTATTGAGCCAAGCCCCAATAGATTGAATGGAGGAAGACCAATCATCAAATCTGGATCCTTAATAGATCCACGTGCCCTTTTCAAGGCCTAAAAGGCTGGCCCATCTCAATCCATCCTCTATTGTGAATCTATCATAAAATGCAACAATAGCAAGCTTTCAAGTTCTATTGAGAACCATTGCAGGCCTAACACATAGTTGCAAACCCCTTATCAAGCAACTCTCTCTTGAGTTTTCTTAGATGGGTGCTTGCCATTTGATGTCCTGCATAGTCTTGTTGTGAGAAGTCTGCATTCAAGTGTTTGCAAAAGAAATTCTCATTCACGATGATCAATCATCTATCCTACTAGACCTTGTTGTTCCTAAACCTATAAAGTTTCTATTGGAAGTAATTGATGTTAGCAAGCATGCAATTTGAGGTGTAGCATGCCCATGCAAGAGCTTCCCCACAATAAGAACCTTTCTAGAACCAAGAGTAACAACTATACAAAATGTGAGTGACACTAACTCATCGAGTTAGGTCATTTCAACTATTGTCAATCAGCTAAGACCTTTTGACATGAATCTAGGCTACTCTAAGCCAAAAACTAGCTACAAGAAGCATACTACTCTTTTAAATCTTGTAAGTTATGACTAGACATAGCAAGAGTACAATGAGGGCTCAGATTGGAAACATAAGATGCCTCAGTAAGAGCATTACTCACATGGTTCTACTTCTTATCCTATGCCACAGACATATGAAGAAGTTAGAACTTTATGGGTAGGGGACTTGCATCATTGGATGGATGAAGCTTATCTATACAACTATTTTACAATTAATGGAGACCAAATTTTATCAGCCAGGGTGATTTGGAATGACCAAACATTATATTATATTCAGGAGGGTATGGATTTGTGGAATTCACTTCTCATGCTACAGCACATAGAGTATTGCAGATCTACAACTAGATTGAAATAGAGCATGCATTTAGACTGAATTAGGCTTCTTTTGGCCGTGGTGAGAGGCACGCTGATAGAAGCTCGGATCAATTAATATTTGAGGAGAGTCTTGCATACCTGAGATCCCAGTTAGGGATCAATTATCAATAATCAAGTCTCTATTTACCTTCCTTCTTGCTTTCATTCTTTCTCTCTCCTCTACCAGTCTTCCTCTCTCTTCTTCTTCTTCTTTCTCTATATTTCTCTCTCCTCTCTATAGTCTCCTTCCTTTTGTTTCTCTCTCCCAGGTCTCCTTCATTACAAGACCCTCCCCCTATGCATGCATGCGTGCATACATGCATGTGCACATGCATGCATGTGTGTGTGTGCATGCGTGCGCATGCGCATGCATGTGTGTGTTAAACTAACATGTAATGGCGAAAACTTGACAATAAATTGTATTTTGACAACATATTAACTGGCCAAGAAAACACTTTGATTAAAGTAATTATAAACATAATTACAAATCAAAGATGAAGCTCTGATTTTGCAAAATAGAATTATTTTGTTTCATTAAACATTGTTTTAATAGAGTATAAGGAACTGAATTCCAAAAAAGAACACTAGGATGTGGATAGAGTAGTGAACTGGTACTTGTGATCCAAACAAAACCATGTATTAGTAAGAAGCAATAAATAGAATTGTCACATGTGTCAACACACTCCTAGTTGCCATTCCATTTAAACCATATACTAGTTTTACCTTTGTAGAATCCATTCTAGGGGGGTGGGGAAAGGGAAGGGGGTTTATGCCCTTTTTATACATGTAAGAGTCTTGCACATTACAAGGGTAGGATCTCAACGAGGGGGTACTCCTAATTGGTGTAGGACTATAGTGACATAGATGTCTTGGCAACAAGTGTGGTTATGGTCGAATGATTTGCATAACACTATAGTAGGTTAGTACTCCTTAGATGTATGGATGTACCTTTTAGTTAATGACTAGTCTTAGGCAAAGTGTAGCAATGAGATTTACGATCGTGAATGTGATAAAAAAAGTAAATGAGTATGACATCAAGGTTGAGAGCTTTGACAACAAAGTATACTAATGACAACACCAAGGTGGTGCACTATTGTACAATGCAAGCCACCATACCTAGAACATACTCACATGCATATCAACTTACAATAGCCCATAAAAGTGCCTATTATCATATGTATGCAAGATAAAAATTACAAGCGTAGATAGTATACAAAAAAAGGCAACTTATCCTATGGAGTCATTCATCCAGACGTGCAACCACATGTATGTATCCAATACAGTCATGGTACAATCCACTCAAATGCCCCTTATCATATGTATCAGCACATAAACATGCTCATTATCATATGCATGCATGCAAAACATTACATGCATGTCAGGATTATATTGGAACCGAGCATAAATAATGTTCCATCGAGATAAGTAGCCTTAGGTGTGTTGCAAGGTCAAGAATTTGGGTTATCTTTTGTGGATATGATAGAGGATATTGCGATTCCAAATATATGGCATACATATGAACATATTTCATTTTTGTAGTATGTATAAGTAACACCATTTTGATATGAATATTACACTAAAAAAGGAGTAGTATAGACCATGGATCAATGGATCATGTGGTTGGAACCTACTCACTATAGGAAAATAACCAACAAATAACATACATTGTTACACAAGCGATGATCAAGAGCAAGCCTCACTCACAACCTAATAACGAGATGTTAAGGAGTGCTGATTAAGATAAATCTCAATTGACTTTGTTGTTGAACAACACAAACACGGAAAATTTTTTAAATTTTGCAAATACCACATAAGCCACACACGAAATCAAACAACACACAATGCCTCTTGTAGCTCAAATGTGTCTAAAATCAAGACTCAAAGTAGAGCATCAACAACATTCAAACAAAAAATATTGAGTTTGAAAAAATTAATTTCTTCATACCTCTTAAATTTTTTGATACACCTTGAATCAATTCAACTGTGTCATCCAAAACTTCCACAAGATTCGACGAACTCCTTCACAAAAACCATACTTGCATATGGGATCCTCCTCTCACAAGACATCAAATTATATACAAAGGGGAAAGGCCCTTCACTCTTCCTTCTCTCCTCCTTATATAGTTTTTCCAATCTCCACAATGGGTGTGCTTTTGAAAAGCATAAAAGCTTTTCCAATGTTCTAAGCTTTCACCCTTAAGACTTTTATCATTTTGGCAAAAAACAAAATCCTTAAAGGCTTTATATCATTTGAATAGCCTTAGATCTAAGCATTTTGATACGCTACCTTGCGTTCCGAAAATGTCATTGATTACTTGCTTTTGAAACATGCCCATCTTCAACGGTAGCCACTATCACTACATGTTTTAAAAAAAGATCGAATCTCTTCGTTTCATCTTCTTCCTCCTCTCTTGACGCCTTTCCTTATTATCATCTTCCTCACTGCTTTTCAACTTCAATAGAAACTTTTTCTAAAAACTTGTCAGCTTTCTACATTATCAAAAAATGCCATTGCTTTCACTAATATTGTTGAAAAGAGAGCCACACAACTAGATTTCCGCCACCGAAATAGTAGCCATCCTGCCCATTGAATTCACCAATAGGCCCCCATGCCTATGATTTGATGTCCTCGTCTTGCCTGTGTTCGGCTCTTGCATTTGTGAAGCTTTTGAAATTGTTCATCTTTGTGTCATAATCTTCAAAACTTTGCCCATATAGACTATGCCATCAAAATCTGATCGAAGCTGAGCTTGCAACCAAATGGATTTGATTCCAAATCGCAGGCCCCTAGGCCACACATAATAAGATTCAGCCTGCTGCTAGAAGTCACGGCCAAAGCATATAATTAATAATTAGCTCATAAAATAGTAATGTGGCTAGCTCACTCATAAGTAGGTGTAGCCCTCCAAAATGGTAGCCTAGGCTATCGGGCGGTTAGCTACATGTAGAGAAGCTCCTTCCTCAATGAAATGGAGTGAGGGATCGAAGGTTGGACTTGAGAGCTATGGCAGGAGAGCAAGAGCAAGAAAGGGAGAGACTAGAAATGGGAACTCCAACAGTCACAATGTGTGACCGGGCCTTCCTTTATTCAAACTGTCACTAAAAGGATAAAGAATAAAGTGACGGTGATGGGCGCCCACAACCTGCAGTGTGTAGTGGCGGTGACTATCAGTGTAGTAATACACGGGCGGCTAGGCAGAGGCGCCTTTACCCCCAACAACCTCCCACTTAAAGGCGAATCTACCCCAGTGAGGAGTGAAAAGAAAAAGAAAAAAGACAGTACAACATGTACACATGTACAACAGGATTAGGAAAGACGTTATCTTATCCCACGCCCATCAACCTCCTGAGGAAGGCAAAGCGCTCTGTAGAGAGGCTTTTCGTGAGCAGATCTGCAGGATTTTGGTCAGTCGATATCTTGACAAGATCAACAAACTTGTCCTCAACGACCCCACATATGAAGTGATACCTCACCTCAATGTGTTTCGTCTTCGCATGGAAGACCGGATTCTTGGCTAACTGAATAGCACTCATAGAATCCGAATGCAGTATAGGGATAGCATCGATACCAAGGTCAGCAACTAAATGACCCAACCAAATGGCCTCCTTGCAAGCCTCAGTGCTGCAACATACTCGGCCTCTGTAGTAGAAAGGGCCGCGCATTTTTGCACCTTGGACATCCAAGAAACAGCATCTCCAGCATAGGTGAATACATAGCCAGAAGTGGACTTCCTACTATCTGCATGTCTTGCATAATCAGAGTCAGTGTACCTCACGACTCCTGTATCCTGGCTGCCATAGCATATGCACATATCTGCAGTGCCCTTCAGGTACCTCATGATACCCTTCACGGCATCCCAATGCTTCTTGCCAGCTGTAGCCATATAGCATGCCACAACACCAACTGCAAAGGCAATATCTGGACGAGTGGCTATCATGCCATACATAAGACTGCCCACTGCGGATGCATAGGGAATCTTGGCCATCTTGGCCCTCTACTCATCTGTCTGTGGACAATCAGCCTATGATACCTTCACATAAGAAGGCAATGGACAGCCAATAGGCTTTACGTCCTGCATATGAAAGCACTCAAGGACTTTATGAATGTACTCCCTCTGTGACAAGTAGAGGAGTCCCTGATGCTTGTCGCATGTAATGCGCATACCAAGTATGTGAGCGGCCTGTTCCAGATCTTTCATCTCAAAGCTCTTCTTGAGCTGAGCCTTAAGAGCATCTAGCTCATCATGAGCTTTCCCTGCTATCAGCATATCATCCACATAGAGTACAAAAATCAATAAAGAACCATCACGGGCTTTCTTCGTGTAAAGACACGGATTCATAGCACTCTGGCTGTAGCCCTGTGACTGCATAAAGGCATCAAACTTATGATACCACTCCCCAGGTGCCTGTTTCAAGCCATAAAGACTTTTCTTTCTCTCCCTCTCTCATTTCCTCTCCCTCCCTCACCCTCTCCCTCTCTTTCTCTCTTTCCCTATTAGGTTTAATGTTTTTTCTCTCATTTTCTCTCTCCTCTCCCTCTCTCATTTCCTTTTCTCTCTTCCTCTCCCTCTCTCATTTCTTCTCCCTCCCTCACCCTCTCCCTCTCTTTCTCACACTAGAATTTCATGGGTCGGGGGTAGACTGTGGTTCTGCGTCAGTCCCTAGCATAGTCTCCAAAAGCTCTTAAGAATCAAGGATAGTTGTAATTTTGAACTTCCACAAGGTGTAGTTTGTACTATCTAACTTGCCTTCGCTAAAGGTTGGTGGACGAATCCTCAATGTTTGAATAGCCGGTACAGCAGTACCACCTCCTACACCGCTTCCTGATGCACCAGAACTGCTTTCGGATGGGAGTGCCTTTCCTCTTTCTCTCCCTCAAAATTTCAACATAGAATTTTGAGATTTTTTCCACCCCATCATTGGACAATTCCACTATTTCTCATTCAACTGGCATTTTCTCATGGGCCTTTAACTCATTTGGCTTTTTAGTCCCATGTCTAGTTTGACTCGCTTCAAGCACTATCTTTTCAAGCTCATGGTCAAGCTCCTCCAAGATAGTGTACTCTCTGCCTCCCATACAATGTGTTTGTCTTGTTACCCCTTCCTCTACCATATGGTGGGGTTTGTTGCCGCTCTCTATGGTATCATGCACGTTGTTTTGGGATTTATCTACCCTAATGCATGCACTATTAATATTAGACTTTCTCAAGGACCTAGCTTGGGAGTGCACTCCACAAATGATGGAGTGATACTATTTAGCATTAAAGTTCTATGAATAGTTCAAGAGGAAACACACAATAAAAATATAATATATTACCAATGCTGGCAAATGGCCATCCAAATATAGCCTCAACTAGTTCTTTCTCCACTTTATCTATATGGGAAAAACAAGGAATGCTTAAAGAGTAAAACAATAATGAGCAACCTATTGTAAGGTATACAAACATGTATTACTTGCACTATGGTCATCCACATATGTATCACCAGGTTTTAGCATTGCCAATGCATCATTCAAAGGCTCTTTGTAGCTATGCATTAGTGTTACTAGCATTTTGTGAAGGCTAAAGTCAAAGAAGGTCAAAGCACAAGTACTAGATTTATTTGATGCTAGATCATATTTTGGAGAGTTCCAATGATTATTTTGGGTGTTTGTAGCATTTGTGTATTTCATTATACATCAAGTTATCATGATTGTATTATGTTGTGAGAGTCAATCTCACTCTTATGAACATTGTATCTATCTCTCGCATTGTATTTGTTGAACCTTATCACACCCTCAACTATTGCATGTGTTGGCACATGTATTTGTCATTGTATTAGTGTACATATGATCTAATAAGGCTAAGTACAAGTATTCTTCAAGGATTGACTCGCCTAGATCCCACAAAGTGGCTAGAATGCCCAAAGGAGGGTGCAAACAGTACTAATTCATAGTTGTGGAAATCCTAAACACGAAAGGGGCACAAACCCTAACCCTACCCTAAAATGGGGCAGCACTATATAGAAGTGATCTAACCCTAATCCTAATTTATGTCTATATAAGGGTGGGAGGTTTCACTTGTATTCACCCTTTTGGTGGATCCATATTGCAAAAGCTCTATTAGTGCAAATTTTAAAGCTTTCTATTCTCTACTTCTATTCTATCATCTTGCCTCCATTGTTGAGAGTGATTGAGATAGAGAGAGTGAGAGGTGTGTTGAGTAAGAGATTGAGGGAACATGAAGCTCTAGATTATCTTTTTTCTCTTCTTCTTCTTCTTCTTCTCTACTAGCTTCTCAACTTATTGGCGTGCTCAGTGGTCTATGCAAAGGAACAATGACATCAGATTGTATTATTTGGGTTGTGGAACCATCTTTGAGCCTTCAAGCTTTTGCACTACAACGTGGAAAGGTAAGTTGCTGAGTTCACTACATCTCAAAGCTAGTCTTGTATTCTTGCTCTCTTTGGATAGAGAAAGGGATGCATGGTTAGTTAGAGTGGAGTGTTGAGAGAGACAAGGTGAGAGGTTGTCATCAAAGCAAGTTGTAGCTTTTGAAATAATAGAAGTCCATTCAATGTCCACATTGTTTGTGCATTTAGCACAACATTTTGGTTCCATTGGCAAGACCAAGGATGGTACAACTACTAAGGTTCTCACACTCTTACCATGTGGCAGAATAGGAGGCTTGTCAGCTTGAGTGGATGGGATTGATGGGATATTGACCATCCACACTTGCGTCTTTCATACTCTAAAACACATGTTGTTTAAGAAATGCATCAAAGTATCCCATGAAGCGACTCTCATTAGTTTTATCTCGAGACATGAAGAGTGCCTGAATGGAGACAAAAAGATGCACACAAACAGACTTTTTTTTGTATATCTCATGCATTCCATTACGATATACACTATAGCAAGGGATTCAAACCATGTGAGTGTTCATAAAATAGATATTCCCAAATATTTAAACCATCTAAATATTCCTCAAATGCTTTACTTCAATAATCTCTCTCTCTAAAGTAATAATGATTTCATCAACATAAATGACCACAACAACCATTCCATCTCCTATATGTTTGCATAAAGTGAATAATCAAATGTGCTTTGCTGAAATCCCATGCTACGTAAGAACTTATGACCCTCTCACACCAAGCTCTTGGTGCTTGCTTCAATCCATACAATGGCTTCCTCAACTTGCACACATAAGGTGGATATTTATGTGAACATACCCTTTTGATTGATCTGTGTATACCTCTTCCTCCAATGTACCATTCAAGAAAGCATTTTTCACGTCCATTTGATACAATTTCCAACCATAGATAGAAGCCAATGCAATGACCAATCTCATTGTACTCTTAGCCACTAGATTAAATGTCTCTTTATAATCCAAACCATATGGTTGAGCATAACCTTTTGCAACTAACCTTGCCTTGTATCTCTCCAATGAACCATCAAATTTGTACCTAACTTTATATACCCACTTGCAACCAATTGCCTTCTTGCCATAAGGCAACTCAACTAAGTTCCATGTCTTGCTATTTGTCAGTGCATCCAGCCTCTTCAAAGCAAGTGGACTCAACAGGCAACACATACAATACCATGTATGCATAAGGCATCTTCATGAAACCATTATATGTCAATATATCCACTAGATGCATCACTCTATCTAATCTCCTCAAGTGCGGTGCACTAGACAATGTCTCAACCGTTCTTGCATGTGGTGGAACATACTTTCATGTGCTCTTAATCCCTAGAGTTCTTACATGTGGTATGCCAAACTCATCATCCATAGACTCATCCTTAGAACTCTCACCCATAGGCTTCTTCCCTTGTGTAATCTTTGCCCTCTTTTATATGCACTCCTCAACCTACTACTCCATGGACTATAATTGCCACTACTTTCTTCATGGTCTTGAGGTCCAAACATATCTTCATCATGGACTATAATTGCCACTACTTTCTTCATGCTCTTGAGGTCCAAACATATCTTCAACATGGACTATAATTGCCACTGTTTTCTTCATGGTCTTGAGGTCCAAACATATCTTCAACATGCCGATTTCTTTGACCATTATTTGCTGCAATTTTCTTTACATACCCATCCTCATCATCATTATTCTCATAGGCATCCATGTCAACTATAGCTTTTGATCGATACCAAGACTCATACTCATTGAATCTCACATCCCTGCTTATGTGAACCTCTTTAGTTACCAGGATCATAACATTTATAGCCCTTCTTCTCATTTGGAAACCCAAGAAAAATGCATTTAGCAGCTTTTAGTTGCATCTTCTTCCTCAAATAATCAAGAACATGTACATAACATATGCAACCAAACACCCTAAAGTATGCAATTGCAGATGTCCTACCATACATCTTCTCATATGGAGACATATGATGCGTCAAGGTTGTAGGTGTCCAATTGATAATATGGACTCCTTTGACAATTTGTCGCCCAGAATTTGTGCAATCTGTGCATTTTTTGATATTATGATAGCTACAAACTTAGCAAAACCAGTTGTATGTAATGTACCAAATCAATATCCAAGGATGTGAATAGGACAAAGCATCAATCGGTCAAAACCGATACCATAAAGCATTCAAAATCCCCAAATAAATGCATATAATTGAGTTCCACTACATTAAGTGTCGTACATATATCCAACTACTATCAGATGTACCCATACATCATGCCATATGTCACCCATTGGCTGTCCAACAAGAAACAATGAAAAGAGGGCTCAAACGGTTGACCTCCTGTCATAGAGACAACTAGCCCAATCAGCATCCATATAACCTGTCAAGTTGAATGATTTTCCATGCTCATAAAACAACCCATAATCAGCAGTACCCTTCACGTACCGCATAATCCTCCTGACTGCATCTAAGTGTGGCTTATGAGGTTTTTGCATAAACTGGCTAATCAACCCCATTGCATAACTCAAGGCAGGACAGGTAATAGTAAGGTAAATCAAGCTACCCACCATCTCTCTGTACATAGTGACATTCTCGATCTCAGTCCCAACATCAACTGCAAGTTTGACATTCTTATCCACTGGTGTTTCAACAACGTATCATGAGCATATTGTTTTTGTAATAGCCATATACCTTGAGATGTAGACACAACCTCAATCCTGAGAAAGTACTTTAGCTCACCAAGATCCTTGACTTTGAATTCAGCCTGTGACATTGCTTTAATTTCAGCAATCCCATGATCATCATCTCTAGTGATGATCAAATCATAGACATAAACCACCGGAATAACATAACCATGCTCTGTCTTCTTTGTAAATAGGCTGTGATGTGCATGACCTATGTGAAAGCTGAGCTATTGCAAATAAGTGCTTATGCGATCATTCCATGCTCTCGGTGCTTGTTTCAGTGCATGCAATGCCTTTTTCAATTTAAGCACATATGTCAGATAGTCAGGGTGTACATAACCTTCAGGATACTCCATATACACCTCTTCAAGAAATTCACCATTCAAGAATGCATTTTTTACATCCATCTACCATAATTTCCAGCCCTTAGAAGCCACTAATGCAATAACTGTTCTCACCATTGCCATCTTGGCAACTGGGCTAAAAGTCTCCTTGTAATCTAGGTCGTGCAATCAAAACAAATTGTGGATGGCTTGCCCGAGTTTAAGGTTGATGGGATACATAAAGTATGTGAAGCATGTTAATTTGGAAAGCAAGCAAGGCATGCATTTCCACATCAAAAGCATGTATGCAATAAGCTACTTGAATTGATACATTTTGATGTGTGGGTCCTACAAAGATTGCAACTTTGAGTGGATGCAAGTGTTATATTTCCTTCAATTTGATGATCATACTCGCAAAGTATGGGTTTACTTTATGCGTGAGAAAATTGAGGTGTTCACTCGTTTTAAAAGCTTTAAGGCTTTGGTTGAGAAGGAGACAAGGATGCATGTTAAATGTCCAAGGTTTGATGGAGGAAAGAATATCTCTCCAATGAGTTTTCTGATTTTTTGCAAAAAAAGGATATACAAAGATAGTAAACATGTAGATATACTCCACAGCAAAATGGAGTTGTTGAGTGAAAAAATAAGCATATTGCAGAGGTAGATCATGCATTGATGTTAGAAAGAAACTTGTCTTGTTACTATTGGGCTAAAATAGTTGCTATTGCTGTATACATTTTGAACGGGCCACCCACTATTGTTGTACATGGTATGACACCCAAAGAGAACTTTATGGGTAGAAAGCCAAATCAATTCCATCAAAAAGTATATGGATGTATTGCTTATGTGGATATTCCTAATGATTTAATAGTAAATTGGATCCCAAAGTAGAGAAATGTATATATGTTGGATATCTCTTAAGCAGAAGGGATAGATATGTTATAACCCTATTGCATGTAGCTGAGAGTTAGTAGGGATGTTGTTTTGATTCAATGAGTAGCTAGTAGTATAGTAATGTGCAGAATGTAGTTTGGGTTGATGAGCATGAGAGTGTGCTATGTAGAAAATAGGTCAATAGTCACAGGCATTGATTGGGCCATAAGAGTCTCCTAGTCATGGTTCTGTTGATAGACCTTGAGTGGTAGATTGAGGTCATAGGTTACTCCACCAAGTATATCACTGATGTCAAGAAAAGGTAAAGAGAAATTTGGGGACTTACCTATTATGACAGATGCATCACTAGGTTTCTCTCATGTTGATGTTGATTTAGATGGCTCTAAGTAGAGCTTGGATGAGGAGTTTAGGATTCCATCTATTAAAACACCTAGTGTGCAGAAGGCACAAGAGGATGGTAAAGCAGTTGGTAGTGATCCATGTCCACGTAGGTCGAGTAAGAAAGCCAATGCAATGATTGACATATGATAGCTATGTAGCTCATCACTATGCATACATAGCTAAGGCTGTGCAAGATGTGGAACCCACTTGTTTTAAGGATGCAGTGGATAGTGAGTATTGGGATCGTGCTATGGATGAAGAAATGGTTGTACTTATGGATAATGTTACATGGGAGTTGGTGCCTTTACTTGAAGGCAAGAAAGCTATTGGCTACAAATGGGCTTACAAGTCAAACGGATCTATTGAGCGCCATAAGGCATGATTGGTTGCCAAAGGGTATGTGCAAACTCATGGTATTGATTATGAGGAGACTTTTGCTCTAGTGGCTAAAATGGCCACTATAAGGACTGGCATGTAGTGGCTACATCAAAAGGTTGGATCATGCATCAAACAAATGGATGTTAAGAATGCCTTCTTGTAGGGGAAGTTGCAATAGGAAGTTTATGTGAAGCAACTACTTGGTTATGTGGATGAGAATCATCCAGATTATGTATGCAAGTTTCGTAAGGCCTTGTATGGGCTGAAGCAAGCACCCAAGGCATGGCATGACAAGATTGTAGAATACCTTGTTAACATTGGATTTTGCAAAGCATAGGTTGATCACTCACTCTATGTCAATAAGAGTGATGCAGATATTATGATTATTACTATATATATGGATGAGATCATTGTGGGTGATAGTGAGATAGAGATTGACCATGTGAAGGATCTCCTTAAGACTAAATTTGAGATGAAGGATTTGGAAGAGGGATGCTATTTTCTTGATATAGAGTTTATCAGGACTCTAGAGGGTATATGGTAGTTACAAAGACAGTATGCAAGCATTACATCATACTTCTTTGTCATTGCAAGATGGTCTCCATTCAGGTTCCTAGATTAATAACAATACTTTTGTCACTTTTGGTGAAATGAAAAATTTGAGAGGCAGATCTATGGTGTACCAATGTGTTTTAGCTACTTCCCCCTTTGGTGCAATATATTTCTTTCTTATTTTCAATATGATTTTTGCAAAGACCTTGCACAAAGGAATAGATATGACATCCTTAAACATTTCACACATACATTCAAATACCATGATGATTTACTTATGGTAAATGTACCCAACCCAACCCTTTTCTTAAGAAACAAGCCCACTTCCCCTTTCACCATTTACAAATGGGTCTGGACCTCTTGAATTTGATTGCACATAAAACAAATCCCTCTTTTTTAAATTAGGGCATTTCATCTCCCTCTCTACCCAATTCATAAACATAGAATTATCTTGTAAAGATGGCTATACAACTATAAAGACCTATGATAAAAAGTAGAAATTTCCTTTGTTTGCAACAAATATATCCTGGGGGCAAGTAATAGACCACTGGGTGAGCTCACAAGGTCATTATTTCACAAATAGGACCTATTCTTTATTCTAATAATCATGTGGATTCAGCCTTGACAATAAGCATGCACTTGTCAAAAGCTTCACAAGAAACGGACTTTAAAACAAGACTTTGGGATTTGATTTTACAAAAAGTTATTGCCATGATAGAAGGAAAAGGTTTGTACTATGGGACTTACACCATGACACATTATGTTTGGGTCCCATATGGTATGGGTGGTGGGCTAGGTGTACACACGCATGCACGCGCGCGCGCGCGCGCGCACACACACACACACACACACACACACACACACACACACACACACACACACACACACACACACACACACACACACACACACATGCATACATAGTCTTAGGGATGGATGGCATTGGCTCGTGACATCGTGAGTTGGATCTCACTTCAAGGACAGTGTGTTCCAAAAACCCCCTCTTTCTAAGCTATCTTGTACCATGTGAAATGCCCTTACTTGTTTGATAAGCTAGACCTCTTATTACTACGAGCTCTTCGCCCCATTCAAACTAATTGAACATTCAATGATGTACTATGAATGTCATGTCCCAATTATTCCTCCCTTCATAAGATGTCATACATATGTCTTTCCACATAATCATACATGCACACCAAAAATGTATAGATATGCATATGTATTTGGATCTATGCAACAATCTATGTCCTTTATACTCATGTCATATTCTCTTACTTCATACGAATGTGTGTATCATGAGTATTTGTGATTGAGTTTATATATGTGTATTTTGTATTTGGAGTTACTTGGCGTTAATAGGTGTGATTTGAAGGATACATATGCATATATGCATAGATAAATGCTTACATGCATTGGATTTTATTGGAGTAAAGGTGTAATGGTATTGATATGTTATGATGCTTATAAGTTTATGGTTATGAATGTATGGTGCATAATATGTTATGCACATAAGTAAATATATTTGAATGTTTATGATATTGTGTACAAATTGATATTGTACTAATATATTTAGGCATGGGTCATAGTACATATATATGAGGGTAAATTATGTAAAAATGAGGGATATATTTGCTTGCTATTTGCATGATTGCATACATATGATATATGTCTACTTTGGGAATTATTGTGTCAAGTGTCTTTAAGCATGGCTTATAGCATATGTGCATATGTTGTGGGCAATATCCGCATGCTATATACATGTGTGTTTGTATAGGTTGTCATGTGGAGTTTTGGCCTATTGTGTCAAGTATTTTATGAGTATGTTTATGCATGTGAACATATGACTAGGAGAATCTATGAATAATGTCATGTGTATGTAAGGATGAGTATACACAAATGTGTTTTATGTTTTGGAAATACATATTTTCTATTAGGTGTATTACGTGATGTGTTGTGCATGTAGACATGGCTTGTGTTGAGTAATACCCATTTCCTTTTGGCTTAAAAACACCATAATACCACAGTCAATTCGATTATCTGTAATAATATTAACCTTTTAATTTTGTATTTTGAGATTTTTCTAGTCATCATTAATAAGCGTTTCTATTTTGTCTGTTTAACTAGGCTTAATCTAATGAGATCTTTTGGTTGACTAGTCTTTGAATGGTCTCAAGACTAGCTAAATACAACGGTCTATTTTATATTTAGTCAGTAACAATCAATTAATCCTTCCCTCCCTTGTGAATTTCTTAAACCCCCCTTTTTTTAAGTTCATTTTTTCCTTTCTTCTCTCATCTCCATCCCTATTTATAACTATGACTTTGAATATGGTTGTCTCTTTAACTACTCAATGGTCCATCATCTATCTCCCCTAAAGACTACAAGCAGCAATACAAACTAAGTAATGACTAGGAACTAAGAACTGCCAAAAATCAAGACTCAAAAGGAGTATACATTGTAAATTGTACACTCACTAATCGCATCTCTACTAAATCTTGATTGTTAGAACAAGGTGGAAAATCTAGAAAATCTAAGGAGAAGACAAGGCCAAGGAAAAAGTGAAACGGAATACAAAGGCATGCCAAGAAAAATCCGGAAACACAAGAAGTACAAAAAGTCCTAAATCAAGGAGAGAGGCGCACAAGAAAAAGTGCAAGTCAATACTTTTGTAAAAGAATGCAAGGCGCACCATGATTTATTTTATAAAAGAGCGTCGGGCTCTCACCCGTGCAAATTGTAAATGGTTAGAGGCACCAGTTGAGGCCATCCCAATAGGGAAAGAGGAGGAGAAGGGTTGGAGGAATGGGCCAAGCCCAAACTAAAAAGGGACGACTGCTCAAAAGGGATTTAGGGTTCTGTATATAAAGTTGAAAAGTGAATGAGGAGCTCATTATTGTGTGTAGCCAAAAGTAGCTTGCTTGAGAGAGGGAGTGAGTGTGTGAGGGTGAGGGACCGTGGTGGAGAAGCTCTCCATGGATTAAGCTTGCTTGAAGCTTGCACTTGGATCGTGGAGCTACCAGAGTACTTGGGAGAGGAGGCAACTCGATCGGGCATGGAGAAAAGCTCACTAAAATTGTAGAGAGAGAGATAGAGCATCGGCTATGTGAGAGGTAGCCATTAGTGCTTGGCTTGAAACGCTTGAACCATAAGCGGTCTGTGGTTCTTGGTGGTTGAGCTCTACATTGATCATCGACTTGTAGGAGGATGTGATTGCATATCTATCTCTCTGTGGTAGTGTTACATCGCTTGCCTATAGTATATTCTCTTGGGTTACCCTCTGAATATAGCCTCTCTTTGTTACTACTTATTTGTGGTGTTCCCCTTGTTTAACACAATTACCCTGTCCTACTAGATAGTTTATATCCTTTAGGCGTGAATATTTATGATATCGATGCCTCTACATGGCATCACTGGCAATCTACAAAATATCTCACTATCTGTGTCAAACATTGATGCATGGTGTTGTAGTTACTACTATAACAAACATGGCTACGTTGTCAAGTATTTTTTCAAAAACTGAAAACCCCTAGGAAAACTGTAGTTAGGTTGGATTTTTGTTAATTTGGTGACTGTTTGCTTTGCCATTTCGTAGCTAGATTTTCAGTGTTTGTTTAGTTTAGGAATTGTTTTTGGTTTTTTTGTTTGGATTTTTGAGTGTGGAAACTTGATAGCCTTAGTTGAGTTTGGTATTTTTTTGGATAGGTCGGAGCCATAGTTTGTCAGTAATAACTACCAAACATTATAGAATAGGTATGTTTTCTTGCAGAGACTTTTGCACATCACGAGGATTATGGGTTCATGAGTACTTCACATTGCACTTATCAGATACACTACCCTCGAGGGTCGTCTCCTGATCTTTTAAATACGTCCATGCCATGGGTTGGGTTTATGCACGTTTTGCACCATCATTGAGCACTAGCACATCATGAGGCCCGCTACAGCTATATGCAGTAAATGTTAGTTGCACGCACACTTGAAAGAGCACTTTCATTGTGCACACACTATTTCTTGCAAGCACGAAAGTTGCGATATCCATCACTAAGTTAGGAACCTCTGGTTGAGAGGCCAAGGTGGTTGGGGGAGTCCGAGGGTCATGAAGGGCACTGCCAGTTATGAGAAGGTTTGTTTTCTTGGTCAACATCTTAAGGACCGTCATTTTTTTTAGCAACAGAGAGATTTTGGGTGGGTGGAGAGGAGTATGATATTTTCTTTCTGAGTGTTGAGAGGAAAGGATATGGATCTTAAATAATCAAGGAGCTGTGTTTGCATTTTGCATGATGCACGAGCACATGTAGATAGGCTAAGCACTCTATTTTCTAGTGCATTCATCTTTTTGAGTGTGGAACATCACTTGTTTTGGAGCATAGCATGGATCCGATATTGCATATTTTCTCAAATCATGTTTGGATGGGCACAAAGTTCTATTTCATAGTACATTCTTACTAGGGCACATTGCATGAAAGTATAGATTCATATGAAGAGAACATCCGTTTTGAAGACTCCAAGGGGTATGCACTCCTCCATAATGGAGCTTATGGAAGAAGGCATATGGAGAATTATGAATAAGTGGGAATACACAAGGAATGGCTTGATCCAATCATGGCAATTCTTGTACGAGATATGGATGATGCTTATAATGTTTAAAGCACTCGTGCTAAGATGCGAATAGATATTCTACAATGCTTTACTTGGATTGCTATGAGTTGCAATGACACAAGTCAAATATGATTGAATGATTCTTTCAATTGCATCTACATCTCCTTGAATGAACTTGACAGATTTCTGTCCAAGAAGAGAATGGATAACTATTGGCTCATAAAGAACAATATAAGTGTATAGATATGACTTTGAGTTTCAACTTCAAGTTTATAGGTTGGAGTCACATTTCCAACATGGATGCAACAAAAGGCCTTCGTCTTATCTTTTGGACCAAGAGAGCATAAATTGTCAGCATTCATTGGAAGCATTAATTCACAAATGCAAAGGAGAAAAAGAAAGGGAGAGACATCATCATCTAAGTTTTGATTCGTCATTTACTTCTAGAAAAAGGGAGGTTGATAAAGGCTATTGGAGGAAGAACTATGGGGTGCTTGTGAGGATGATGTGGCCTGGATTATGTTAATAGCATGATAGAGTCAATCATCTAGCTGGTGTGTACTTCAAGGACGAGCTTTGTTGGAAAAGATTATGATGAGGGGCAGATTCACATTGGGTGTTGGGGATAAAGGCGCCTCTGCCTAGCCGCCCGTGTATTACTACACTGACAGTCACCACCACTACATGCTGCAGGTGGCGAGCGCCCATCACCGTCACTTTATTCTTTATTCTTTTAGTGACAGTTTGAATAAAGGAAGGCCCGGTCACACATTGTGACTGTTGGAGTTTCCATTTCTAGTCTCTCCCTTTCTTGCTCTTGCTCTCCCGCCATAGCTCTGGAGTCCAACCTTCGATCCATCGCTCCCTTTCAACTAGTATCAGAGCTTTGCTTTTCGACTCTTAAGCTTGGTTCGTGGCATTCTCAGCATCCCATCGACTCCCTACTTGCATTGGGTCTCCTTCCCGGTAGCCATGTCCAACTCCTTCGAGCTCCCATCACTCCCCAGCTTCCCGAGCACCTTTCCCGCATTATTGGGCACCTTCAGGGCATTACATCAGAGGTATTTGATCATTTTCTTTAGGGTTTACTTCAGTTCTCAGGTCTCACAGGCTGTAAACAAGTTGTGGGCAGCCATAGCTCACACCTCTTGGAGCTTCCTTCACTTGGATCTTGCTTCCAGCCTATCAAGGCTTGTTGAGGCTTGGTGTAGGCCTTCTTTGGCCCTCATTTGTGCCCCCTTTGGCCCCCATTGCTGACACGTGGGACAGCAGACCCCCCCAGCCAACTCACGTTTTTTTTGCGCCTGTTTCAAAATCTGGCCCAAAAATCACTCTTTTTGTCATATCTCGGGCATTCGGACCCCGATTCAAGCAAGGTAAGAGTCTAAGTTGGGGTTTTGCCATGCTCCGAATGCTATTTGCCAAATTCTGATGATAGAATCTTCTGCAACAGATTTCAGGTTTGAGACAACATGTATTTGTATGCCTATGCTTGTTTGGGCATGATTACATAACCGGTTTGATGCCTATTGCATCTCGATTGATTGGGGGATTGAAGCTACATGTAATGCTATGATTTTGGCCTGATTTTGGGACTGGAAATACACAGTTTATAACATAAATGCATGCTGAATACTCTTGGGCTGAAGCTATCTTTCATGCTTTGACATATGCCTATTGGTTCCGGATGTATGTCTTGGGTTATGCTATGATGTATTGATCATCGAGGGATGACTTTGAGCTTGTCATTGAATCCGGATGCTTTTGGAAGCTTGAGCTTATTTCATCCCGCACTTATTGACATTGGTATATGCTTTGACAGTGATGCTTCTTGGGTTTATGCATACCCGTTGCCTACGGCTTGATGCTCATGTCACGGTTGATTACCCTATGCATACGTTGAGCTTGAGTGCTCATTGAAGCTCCACCTTGGATGCATTTTGGATTATCTGGAGTAGTCTTGGATGTTACTTAGCTTGTCAGAGTTTGGATTGGGATGTATTTGATGTCTTATATGCTTATGGATGCTATATACGAATGCTCTACCGCCTACATGTTTGAGATGTACTATTGATGTATTGTCTTAGACTTATGTCATTGGCACTGTGTCTTGCCTTGGCTTGAGCTCTTGAGCTCATACTGTGGGAGCTTTCGCTCAACCGCCAAGACCCACGGACCGCTTATTGTTTCAAGCGTTTCAAGCGAGCTCTAATGGCTATCTCTCACCTAGCCGACGCGCCGTCGATCCTACGAGTATAGTGAGCTTACCTTAATGTCGATATGAGTTGCCTCCTCTCTCACACACACCGGTAGCTCCACGATCCTAGATGCAAGCTCAAGAATCCTCAAGCCTCCTCCACCTCCAAGCTCCATCCTCCATAGCCGCGCGCGCAAGAAGAGAGAAGAGAAGAGAAGAAGAGAAGAGGAGATGGTGAAGAGCTTCACCCTCTTGATCCCTCACTCCCACACACTCACTCCCTCACACTCTCACACTCCCTCTCTCAAGAGCACACACAAGCAAGAAGATGAGAAAGAGAGAAGAAGAAGAAGACTCTTGTTGCCACACACCAAAGAATGATCTCTTATTCACTTTTTGAACTTTATATATACAAACCCTAAAACCCCATGCGCACCCATCCCTTTTTTACATGACCGGCCATTGTGGCTAGCCTTGTGCCTCTAGCCTACATCCATCTAATATTTTACAATTGGCACAGGAGGGAGCCGGGCACTCTTTTACAAGAGTTTTTTGAGTTTTTTGAGGCGCCTTTTTATTTAAAGTTGCGCTTTTTGCCTCGGCTCATTTTTAGAGGCCGCCTGCATGTCTTTACTCTTTTTCCATCTTCCTTTTGCTTTTTCCTTTATTTTTTCTCCATCTCGACTTGGGGTTAACATTAACCCCCTCCTAGACGGGTGCCAGTCCCATGGCACTTCGGCGCTGGTGTAAGGGTGAGGGCCACATGTAAAGTCAGGTGCTTGTGGAAGCTCAAGAGTGATGTTCGTCGAAGTAGCTCACTGGATGTCATGGGTGGACGAGGGCCTCCGAAGTTGGTGATTTGGTGCTTTTGGGATACCTGAAGAAGAAGGTGCAGTGCTCTACATAAGGGGAGTGCGTTCCTCAGTGTGTTGGTGCATTGTGCTCATGCTAGTGGAATGGGGAGGTGGGTTTGAGCCCGGGTGATGTCCCACACTTGAGGACCCCATTTGTGCCAAGGGGGTGTAGTGCTAGTGGCTTAGGGTGACGGGTCTAACCATAGGTGAGTGTTACCTCCCTAGGTGTGTCCTGCCCTTGATGTGCCCTAAGCGTGAAGTGGAGGAGCAAAAAGGGCTAGGGGGTTAGGAGTGGAGCCAGCCGACCGAAGCCACCAGACACGCCTAACTTAAGGACCCCTAGGTCCAGTGATCATGCTTTTCTTTTCTTCTGTTCTTTGCTTTTCTTCGTCTCTCTTCTTCTCTTTTTTTTTTTGGATACATTTAGGGATAGTATTAGATCAGGAGTATGACAGCCAAGTCTAATTCTCATCATCGGAATGAGGGGGGGAAGGAGGACGGATGGATTTGCGTAAAAATTGGTGGCTTTGCATGTACTCTTTCAGGTTCATGCAGACATGGAGGGAGGTGGAGGATAGGAAGGGGTGATTACACCTAGTGAATTGGCTATCACTCATATCCTCTAGGAGAGCTAGGCAAAAGGAAGGTAGTGGGCTAGCTCTCATCATTAAGCAGGCCATAGCACAGCTATCAATAGCATTGGGATCAAAAAAGAGGGGAGGCAAGCCATTTTCTTGTGGTGTCGGATCTTGCTTTAGTAGAGGCTTAAGGAGCCTAAGGTAATTACACATAGTTATGAAAGCGGGATCGGGACAGGAGGAGAACTCCGCGAGGAAGCGTGTCATTGAGTCGGTTAGGCTTCCTAAATCAAAAAGTAGAGCATCCTCAAAGGAGGTGGCATTGGAATTGTAGATGAGGGGAAAGTCATGCCTCTCATGGAGGGTGGCGACAAAATCCAAACCTACCCTACGAGGATACGCCATGAATGTGGGGTCGTGCCTCTCATAGGGTAGGGTGTTGCAAAATGCCATCCAGGCGAGCATGTTGGTATTGCATATTCGCCTTCTCCAGAGTTGTTGGCAGTCGTAGCCACTTACGGTGTGTAGCACTTCGTACACTTTGTCTTGCCAAAATTCTGCTTCCTCCGTGCCCCACAAAGTGGGGGTCTTTGCCCTGTCGTCCAGCCATTTTTGGCCTAGTCCGCTGCCAGCCGCGATCACCTCCTCCATTACTTTGATCGACAGGACCCTTCTCAGGCTGTTAGGCATAAGGAAGCTGAAAGAGAAAGGGTCCTTTTCGATTTCCTATTGTTCCCAGACCACAAGCTCTGCGTGGAATTGCGTTGGGAGGTCATCGGGGCATGGTGGGAGGGATGCAGATGGCCACACGACTGGCTTGGCTTGCAGCCTTTTCCTAGCTTCTTCCATCAAATTTTTCCGTCGCTCCTTGAGCGTGGCTTGTCTGTCCAGTGGTGGTTCAAGTGGTTGCTGTTCTTGATTGTGCGGCGAGGGGGGTTGTGGGATGACATCTTTCACAAATTTGTTCACGTCTACTTCAAATTCGACTTCCTCCCCCTGGCGGTCTTCCTGTGGTGCTCTCTCTTCAAATCCTAGGGCATCCGCTTCCTGGGGGGTTAGGCCGGCCATCAATAGGTATTTCCGTTGCTCACCCAGGCTCAGCCTAACCTCCGCAGGTTGAGGTGGCATTTACAGTCCTGCACGTAGAGCTCTTCGTGCAATGCTGAGCTTCCTTTGTGCCACCTCTAACGGCTCTTCTTCCTCTGAGCGTGTAGTGTCCATGATGGTGTCGAGAAAGGCTTTTTGTTGGGCATTGAAGGCCACTTGGGCGGCTTCTGCCTTGCTCTCTGCAATGATCTTTTCCTTTTCTACAAGAGCGAGGCGCTGTGCCAGTGTCTTCACCCTCTTTTCATTATGCACCGCCCACTCCTCTGCCTTCTTGTTCATGTCCTCCATGCTCTCCCCTTGCTTCAGGGTCAGTATCATGAGCCTTTGCTCTTGGTCCTCCAATTCCCTAATCAGCCTCTAACTATCCGGTTAGGCGCTCAATCTCTTCTTGCTGCTCTTCCATGTCCTGCTTCCTTTTCTCATCCTTGGCGTTGAGCTCAGCCATGAGTTCTTCAATTTTAGCAGTTTTTGTAACGAGCTCCTGATATTGCATTATCAAGAGCTTATGTTCTCTTTGCATCTTCACCAGCTCATGTGTTTCATTCTCGAGCTTCTGCCTCCAGTGCTCCTCTCTGTCATCCTTAGCCTTTATTTCTTGTTTGAGATCTGTGATCTCCCTTTATTGCATGGATATCATCCTTGTTTTGTCAAGCTGGAAGGTGGCTATTGATTCCTTCTCAGCTGCCAACTCAGCCACCACTACCCTTCGCTCCTCCTTAGCTCTCTCCAACTGCGAGAGTAGCTCGGCAACGTATTCGTCGTAATTAGCCGACGGCGTCATCGTTGTTTGAATGGGTGTTGTTGAGGCCTCCACCTTTTGTCGCTTAGGATCTTGCCTAGACTCGGTGTCTGTGACCGGCTGCTTTTGTCCTGTAGCTGTAGTTTCAGTGCTCATCCCCTGGGCTATCTCCTTGTTAATGAAATACTGCATCCACGCCACAGATTTAATACGTCTGCACTAGTGGGGATGCTGGGAGTGACGGTGGTCGGCTCGGTGGGAGGCACCAATAGAGTAGGAATTGGCTGGATCGGGGCCTTACCCTTGCCCTCAATGACGGCGGGCGGCACAATCTCTAGCACCTGTGTGCTTGACCCAGGCCTTTCTTCTCTATGTGGGCTCAAACTCCCCAGTTCATCAGCTCTGCATTGTTGTTCTATGGATCGATGTGTAGCTTCCGCCAGGTCCTCTTTCTCCTTCCTTTTTAGTTCTTCCTCTTCTTCATCAGCCTTCCTCCACCTTTCCTCTTCTGCTTTTCTCTGTTGTTCTTTCTTCTTCTCTTTTTCTTCCTTTTCCTTTCTTTTTCTCTCCTCTGCCTTCTGCTTCGATGCCTTCTTCGCCTTCTGTAATTGCTCCCTTTCCTTTTCTTATTCCTATCTTTTCTTTCTCTCTCTCTCTTTGGCCTCTCTAAGGGACTCTCTCTTGGCCTTCTCCAAGTCTTCTTTCTCTTTCCCGCAGCCCTTGTCATCCTTTTTCTTTTTCATTTGCGCTGCCTTCTTCTCGGTCTCCTTGACTTGCTTCTTACTTTTCTGTTCCTCCCCTTCTTCCTCGGTCTCAGTCCTATCACTGGACCTCTCCGGGTGTTGATGAGGAGGTGATCTGTAGGGTGTTTCCCCCTCCCCCTCTTCTATCTCCTGCGCTTCCTTCACAACCTCCTAGATAAGCACCGTTAAGATGCTCCCGTAGGCAATGAATGAGGCTTTGGAGGAGGCCCTCTTTCTTTCTGCGGCCTTCGACACTGGGGATTCTCTTGTGGGCATGCTTCCTAAGGCTAGCACTCGAGCTACCTGGTCGATGGTCTTGCACACGTAGTCGTTCTAGTCGACTTCGTACAGGGTATGGGCCGCCACATTTTCCAGTATTGGTACGCTGATTCGGTGCATCAACGCGTTGTAGCGCTGGCTAGAAAAGAGCGCATGTATGAGTTTTGCCTGTAACTTGGTCTATGCATTGGGGATGTCCTGGATACTGATGTCGTTGTTTGTCAGCACATCCTCCTTTCTCATCCCCAGCATGGCGTATACATCCCTCTTCTGCTTCTTTTCCACCTTTGGTTCCAGTCCCAGTGCCTTCTCCACCAAGGCCGGGGTTAGACGAACCAATACTTGCTTAGCATTCTGTCCTCTTCCCACTGTGACGGTGCCACATTCGCTGTCAGGGTTGTAGGACCTGAGAAATTCCACACAGCTCGTGTGGTCGGGTTCTTGTGCGAAACTTTCCAGGTACTTCGTGAAGTTGCAGCTTTCCACGACTCTCCTAGCCGCCTCTTCCTTGGCCACTAATTCTTCTAAATTGTGAATAGTTCGAAATTTCAATTGATTGTAGGCGCGGCTCTCCAAGGTGATGCTGTACCGCGTTCTCTCCTCTTCCGTGAATGGGAGTCGGTGGGCTCGGTCTTGCTGTGACATTGTTTGTTCTTGTCATAAACCGTAATTTTAATTAGTACTTGCGACATAATAATTTGCTGAAAAAGAGAAACTCTATGCTTTTGAATGAATTCATTAAGATCTAATGCAAATTCCCCTTTTCAGACGTTGACTTTTTGCCCTTTACTTCAAAGTTTTCATGCCTTTTTCCTACCCCATCTATTTTTTTTATAATATATAGCTATGTGTTTGATTGACTTTGATTTGATTTACTGATTCTGATTTGATTCACCTTACCCTCACCTTACCCCCTCCCCTTCTAGCTTGAGAAGAATCCTTCCTAGGATTTAGGGTCAGAAGGTTAAGTGTTTTCGGCATAGTGGTGTAGGGGTTACTTGTGAAGGAGCCAAGTATAGAAATTGGGATTGTATTCCAATTGGGCTTCATGGTCCAGATCATAGGGCTTAATCCCCACTTGGGTGATGTACGTGAGAACATATGTTAGGAAGTCACCAGAGTTGACTCGGTTAGCAATGTGTAACTCTTCCTCGGTCAACAAGCAGTCGAGGTAGGGGTGCCCTTTGATGTGTTCTTCTATCGGACGGCCCCGAAGAGTGGTTAACACTTGATATGAGGTTGGCACGACGTAGGTGGGGTCGTACTTTGTTGTTTTGATAGCACGGCGCTGCTCAACATTGGTCATTATTCGGCATCCTTTGACTTCCCATTGCAATCTAAGAGCGTACTAATGCCTTAAGAACTGGGATTCTGTCTCGGCAAGTCTTGACAGCTTTGCAACTTCTTGTTCAGTGATGGCAGAAGTGGCTCGATGATCATACAACATGATGAGGCATCATTTGATTGCTTACTCTTTGGAGATCTCACTGCTGAGCAATTTAGCAGCGGAGGTAGCGAACTTTGCAAATGCGAATTCAAACGTTTCCCAAGAACAAGACATCGTTTGAACTTCGGTTGCGAAGGATTCGTCCAATAGGCCTAAGTCGAGGTGATCGTAGCTCAGAGCTAGCGACACAAAAGTGACGTCCAGTCGCTTAATGCAATCCACCACGTCATCCCCTGTTTCTTCAGATAAGTTTGCTAGTGAGAGAAAGGATTTCCTCTCGTAAGAGAGCCTAAGGCCTGTGGGGGTGGTTGGGGTTTGGTAGGACTTGAGCCTTTGGCAACAAAAAATTGCGGTGGTGAGTGTTCTTGAGCTTGCGATTAGGCCACTGGGACGAAGGCTGGGTTAGCAGCAGCCTCGAGTAACGGCCTGCTGCGTTCAAGATGGATTGGGGAAGTCGGATCGACTCTGGCGGGTGATGCCTCTTGTGACGGTGGTTGTCGCTTGGGTCGATAGGCTTGGGTGACTCGCTTGGGTTCACGCATGGATGAACTTGATGGTTGCGGGTCCCGGAAGCTCTGCGGCTTGTGGTTTTGAGGTTCTATGATGTTTGGGATGATCAAGCTTGAGTTTGGCGTACGAGTGGTGCCTCTAGCCATGTGGGCCTTAGGTATCCATAGCCAAGCATTGCCCTCATAGTAGCCTTGTGTGTGCAAGAGGGCCTTGGGGACCCATCTTTGACTGATTACACGTCTATTCCTGTAACTACGTTTGGGCCTCCTAGGTCTAGAGTTTCTGGTCTTATGAGGGTAGGAGCGTCGACTCGTAGGCAGCTGTTGCGAGTGTTTAGGCATCCATTGAAGGCGAGGCTGTGGGGCCTTCTCTTTGGCTGCTATGGGTTACGGTTTATGAAACTCGGGGAGTGGTGGCCGCGCACTACCCCCCTCCTTAGACTTGACTTCATATGTTTCTATTGGTGGCTTTGTGGCCCGGGGTGAGGTCGCGCAGCCCTTGCTAAAAGCTGTAACAATGCGAACGTTGCCTATCACGAGGTGGATGCACTGCGATGCATAGTCAACATTGTAGTGGGTTTGCTTTTTGAAGGTTCACCCCAGTAGGGACTCTGTGTCTACGTTTTTAGTATTTGGCAACACGTAAAAAATCATTGGAATAATCTCAAACTCCATAAAAACGGCTGCTTTACACTTGCCGAGTAGTGAGTAGGAATGGGCCCCATATGGGCTTAATTTGGCAGTGGTGGGTTGAAGTTGTGGTTTGCCAAGTTGAGCCCAATGATCATGGGTTAAGACATTGAAGTCTGCTCCCTCGTTGATCAAGGCATTGAAAGCCCATGTTTGTTTTGCCGTGACAGTGATACGGAGGTATGCGGGCTCTACAGCTTCCTCATCCTCGTCGTCGATTTCAGTGATTATGGCTACGCGTACTTTGACAGGCGGTTCTAACATCGGTGGCTCATGCAAAGGATGCATAGGAGGGTAGTACTTCTTGACACGACTGCCGTTGAAGAAGCCTATTCTTTCTTCACCATTTAGGGTCTCAAGTTCGACATTGCCTGTTTGGCTGATCACACAAACTTTAAAAGGTCCAAGACCTCTAAATTTCTTTTTTTGCTTATGCCCCTTAACTGAGTAGAGGAGCACTAAGTCACCCTGTTCGAACTCGCGCTGCTTGATGTGCTAGTCAAACCAGTTCTTGCGTCGGGCTTTCTCACAGATTAGCGTATGGGTGGCTAGAAGACGAGTCTTCGAGAGGCGTTCAAGCTCAACTAGGCGTTGTGTCCATGCCTCCTTCCCTTCCCATCGTTCTTGAAGCGCTATTCTCAGGCTAGGAACGAAGAATTCTAATGGTAGAATCGCTTCTGTTCCATAGATCAGCCTAAAGGGGGTTTGACCAATAACCGTTTTATAAGCTGTTCGATAAGCCCACAGAGCTGCCATCAGCTTGTTGTCCCAGTCGCTGCGTGAAGCAGAGACAACCTTGGTTAGGACATTGACAAGAATCTTATTCGTTGATTCGGCCTGGCCATTAGCCTGAGGGTAGTATGGCGAGGATTTGCGATGGATGATGAGGAAGGTGGACAAGAGATGCTCGATCACTTCATTGATGAAGTGCATGCCTTGGTACTGACCAGTTCGATGGGGCAGCCGAATCGTGAAATCACTTGCTCCCATAAGAACTTAGCCATCGTTCTAGCGTCGTTTTTTCGTGTTCCTCTCACTTCTGCCCATTTGGTGAGGTAATCCGTGGCCACAATGATGTATTTGGCCTACGATACTATGCCGCAGGACTGAAGGGTCAAGCACACTGATGGGCGAATACTGTGCCACAAGACTGCAACACTTTTCGTGCTGTCGTGTCTCCGCTAAAGTGCCCTCCAGCAATGTCGCCGTGCGCTTCTGAGAGCACATCGTGCATCTCATATTCGCATACGCATCTGCGCAACAATTCGTCTTGCCCCAGCCTATAGAGTTGGCCTGCTATCAGCTGATAGGTCTGGATCTTAAGGATTAATCACCTAAGTCGGGCTTTTTCTATCGGTCGGTCAGGCAGTCCGTGCTCAAGCACTTGGACTATGTCATCTACCCAATATGGCGTTAGATCAGCCTTAAATAGATCTCTCTCGCTGGAAATGTTAAACAGATGGACGTCGGGTAATTCATCAACAACACCTTGTCTAGCGGCTTCTCCGGTGGGAATACGTGACATGTGATCAGCCATGTAATGTTGCTTTCCCTGTCGTACCACCATGGAGAAGTTGAACTCTAAAAGCAGAAGGAGCCATCGAGCTATGCGTCCCATAGCGCAAGGTTTGTTTACTAGATAGAGTAAGGCTTGATGGTCCACGAAGAAGTGAAGGGCATGGCCAAAAGATAATGCCGGAATTTCTTCACAGCGAATACCATGGCTAATCCCTCTCTTTCCATCGTCGAGTAGTTCATTTCCATCTCAATGACTTGTCTGCTAGCAAAGCTCATTGGATAGTCTAAATTGTGTTCGCCAGGTTGGCACAACACTGCCCCCATGGCAAACTTAGAAGCATCGATATGCACGTGGAAGGTGATGGTCCAATCTAGGGCTCGTAGGATTGGTGCTGTGGTTAGATTCTTCTTCAACTCTTCGTATGCCCGTTGGCATGCTTCAGTCCATTCAAAGACAATAAGCAGCTTGTATAAGGGTCTGACGATCAATGCATAATTCAGTACAAACCACCGATAGTATCCAGTATGACCTAGAAAGCATTGAACTCCCTTGTAGTTGTTTGGGGGTGGAAGGTCAACAATGACCCTGACCTTCAAGAAGTCAGTGGCAATGCCGTTCTTCGACACCACATGCCCTAGGATGCATCCATGCTTCACCCAAAACTGGCACTTTAAGGGGTTCAAGGAGAGACGATATAAGCGACACCGCTCGAAGACTGCTTGGAGTTTGTCTAAGTGCTCGATCCAGGTCGAGTGGACACAGAGGTCGTCGACAAAGACTTCTAACTCCTTGTGAAGCATGTCCTTAAAGATGGTACACATGAGGCGTTGGAAAGTGGCAGGGGCATTAGTCAACCCGAAGGGCATGACTATGTAAGCAAAGACGCCCCACTCAGTGGCGAAGGCAGTCTTATGCCTATCCGCAGGATGCACTTGCATCTGGTTGTACCCTGAGAAGTCGTCCAGAAAACTGTAGGTTTCCTTGCCTGCCACCCTCTCAAGCATGTGCTCGGTGTACGGCAACGGATAGTTGTCCCTCTTAGTAGCAGCATTTACCTTCTTGTAATTGACACACACTCGGATCTTTCCATTCTTCTTCATCACGATGACTATGGGCGATGCCCAGTCTGTGTGCTCAATTTTGTAAATGAATCCCGCTCTCATCAGCTTATCAATCTCTTCTTTGACAGCATGAGCGTGTTTTGGATTCATAGGGTACGGTGCTGCTTGACTGGCATTGCGTCTGGCGTCATGGGTATGTTGTGAGTCACGACACTCGAATCTACCCCCTTCAGCTCTTCTAAGGACCAGGTGAACACGTCTATGTACTCTCGGAAGAGAGCGGCAATACTTGTTTCTTCTTCATCAGTCAAGTCTTCGGCAATGAAGACTGGTCGAGGTGTCTCCCCTTCCTGGGCTAGGTCCACCTCTTTGACCTTGGCTGGTCTCTCGATTGGTTCGTAGTCTGCGCTTGACATTTGGCACCTAACAGAACTACCATCCTGTCTCCTTTTTTGAATTTCGTAAATCGTTTAGGGAGGTCCTGTGGTTTTCGCTATTCTATCATTCGTGTATCCCTGGGTTGTTTTGCCTTTTCTTGCCTTGATCATCTGCGTCTCAGGTGGATGGGTAGGTCCCCCTTGATGCGTCTGGTTGTGGGCGGCCTAGGGATTTCTGGATCACTATCCGAATTGACCTCCGATTCAGAGTTGAACCCTCCGTCTTTGCTAGAAGAGGTGGTCTCCCCTGGTGGGCGCAGTTCAGATGGTGATTCAATCTTAAGTACTGATGTCATTCCTGGCTGGGCTAGGCCTGCTTGCTCAAGGTCTATGGCTCCTACGTGTTCCAACCAGGCGCGATCACATTCCACACGCATGACTTCTCACTCTATCCTGAAGATACTCTTTTTTTGCGGCTTGGAGTCCGCGCGTATTTGCTCTATTTCTTGTCCTTCAGTGTCGTATTCCATGGTATCTACTTCACCCTCACTTTCATCACTGAAGGATTGGCAGTCTTCGTATTCATAATTAGAATTCTCTTCATCAGACTGCTCGTCGTTTCCTAGGGCTTGGTATATCTCTGGTTGTTGGTCAGGAACTAGGGCCCAGTTATACATGAGGTTTAAGTCATGCACTCTGGTCCATTGCCACTTGGATTCATCTAAGAGATCTTGGAGTGGTTTGAAATTTGCACAGCTGGATTGCCAGCTAGCTTGTCCGTTAGGTATTCCAGTATCTCCTGGAGTTCCCTTTTGTTGGTTGGGACTTGGAAGTTGACGGGCTTCAGTTTTCCATGAAGGCTTCCTACCATCATGTAGATTGGTACGGAAGATGTGTCGTTAGCCTTGCCGGTTGTTTTGATGGCTTGCTCATACGCCTCGTGATCAGAGAACGGCAGGTCGATTGTAGCAAGGACATGCATCCAATCTCGCTCATCCTCCGGGTATGGGATATACTTGGTCAAGGGCCCATAGGACTTCTTGACCTGAGCATTACCCTTGAGCATAGCAGACATGGCATCTAAGTCGACTGGTGAGGTCTTCCAGGTGTCCATCTCTACTCTCACGGCGTCCGTCCTATTGCCAAGGAAGATCAAGCCATTATCCCAATCTTCAATGACTCTAGCGTTGCGCATCTAGGGTCAGCCTAATAGGATGTCGTAGTCCACTCCCTTCATGACTATAAAGTCGATGGAGAACTGGACTCCTGCGATCTTCACCGGCCAATTCTTAAGCACCTCGAATGGCTTGACTCTCATACTGTTTGCTAGTGTGACATTAAACCTACCGGTCTCAACAGGTGGGTTTCCCCAAGTCTAAAGCACTGCGTGGCTAAGCACACTAACCCCAGCCCCCGTGTCCATGATTCCCTTTCTCGTTATATCGCCTAGGGCTAAAACCGGTAAGACCGCATGCATCTCGGAACCTTCCCAGAAGGCATTGACGTGCAAGGATTTAGGCATAGAGTGCAACATCAAACTCGGTATTTGCATCTTTGCATCATAGTCCTGAGGGTTTGCCATGACCTACTCTTGTGACCCTTCAACCCACTACTTAAGATCTTGCCATAGGATGGGGTGCTGCCTAAGCAGATCCCCCAGGCTAAGTGTTACAGGGGTAATCACCAAAGTGGTCAGGAGATCGTTGGGTGTTCGTCTCTCCCCTAACCTGGATTGTCCTGACTAGTGGCCGTGACTGAACTGCGGCCCTGTAGTAGTGCCGAGGCTTGGCCTTAGCGGCACTACTTGTGGTGTAGTTGCTTCTCCCGACTTTGGTTGTGGAGGTGAGATTGGCATACTCATGCTGGAGAGGTTATCGATTTCGTCCTCTAGGATGGGCTCAGCGTCTTTTAGATACTCTTAGGCTTCCTTCACCCATTCCTTCACCTTTTCTATGGCCTCTAATTGTCACTTCGGACGCGGGTATTCCCCTACCTTAGCACTTCCTTTTTTGGCTGTCTTAGGGGCTGAAGTTTCTGCCTCTGCGTCAGAGACCTTCTTTCCAGTAGGCAGAGTTATAGCACCCTCCATTTTTAGTGCGATTTTAGCTTCCGACCTCTTCCTCCTCCGTCTACGGCTCTTCTTCCCTATCGAGGTTGCATCGAGATTGCTAGGTCCTGGCAGAGAGATGCCGGCCTGCTTCGTTTGGGCATGGGTCATGACCCGCAATGGGATAGGTGTGGCCTCCCCATCGTGGTTCTCGACACCAAACAACCCCACTGGGACAGATGGCTCGTTGGCTAAGCTAGATGACGGCTTTCGCCTTGGGCAATCAATGAAGAGATGGGTGATTCCGCACTCAGCACACCTTTGGTCAGCCTTGTCTCTGTTTTACTGCTCCCTTTCAGGGCAGTGTGGTGAGACATGGCCTGGGTGACCACAAGTCCAACAGGTGATTGGATCCTGTGCCCTCCTAGACCTTTACCTCGTCCCCTTCCTAACGCCATCACCGGTACGGGGCGATAATCCATGAGGATAGGGTTGCCCTCATCGTCATGCGAGACGTAAGGGCATATGTAAGCTTCTTCCTTGTTCGGTTCTTCCACATAGTGGATAGGAGCGTCACTCGATGGATGGGTTACGTAAGGACCAGGTGGTCTAGGAATGCCTGTAGGATTTATTTCCATCCTAGGAACAACCGACTTAATGCCGTTAGGCGCAAAGAGGGTCAATGGGGCTCCCCTTCCGAAAAATGGATGCGGCCTATTTACTAGGTAAGGCTGGCCGTAGGGTTGCGAGTATGGGAGTCTTCTTGGTAACCTACAATGCGCGATATCATGCCCGAACCTACCGCAGTTAGCGCAAGGTCTTGACCTAGGGTCTTGACACTCGGCTGGCAAGTGGTTTCTGTCACAGTACACGCATTGGACGTGTGGCCGTGTTGATCGTCTCAACATGTCTTGCAACTTGGCTAGTTCCATCTTAACGTCAACCAAGTCTGGGTTCACCTCGGTGGTTTTCCCCTTATCCTAGGATGATGAGACTAATCTCTCACTTGAGGCTGACGCTCTCTCTGAGCTTCGTGAGTTGGTCTCTTCTAGGTTCGTGTTTCTGGAGCTCTGCTCCTTCAGCTGATCGTCAACTTGGATGGCTTCCTCAAAGATCCTAGCTAGCGCATCTCGTTGCAAGCTTGAGTTGCCTGCCAAAGCCTTATATAGTTCCTCGTTTTGAATCCCGCTGATGAATACAGTTGATACCGTTCTTTCAGTCGGCCGTTCTCTAGTAGGGATTCTCTTGAAGAGGCTCCGCACATGGGTCACGTAATTGCGAATGTCCTCCTCTTTCTGTTTGACGTTCATCAAACGTACTAGTAGATTATCGGAGTATCCGGGCTCGACAAATCTCTTAATGAAGAGATCCTTGAGGCCATCGAAGTTGGCTCGCTCTGCGTTATCTAAGCTCGTATACCACATCCTACCCTTGTCGTCCAAGCAAAGCCCGAATGCTTGAGAGTGTTGAGTCAGGTCGTTGAGGCCGTTGGCTTCGCAGACTTGCTCGAACTGCTCAGCAAAGCTGTATGGATCATCATGGGGTTGGTACTTATCTAGTTGCTTGGCAATAATAGGGATTTTAGACTGGCTCTTTGAGCCCTGGTTTGCTCCTAATCTTGCGAGCAGTGATGTCGCTAGAGCCATGGCACTTTGCTTTGCAACAGCCATGTTATCGAGCAGCCGCTTCATGAGAAGCTCACTCAGCGTTAAGTTTCCTTCTAGTGCTCTCTCATGGTCCGTTCGATTTCTGCCAGCTGAGTTCAGCACCCGCTATACCTCTCGCAACTCCATGCCTTGCCTTTGGCTCCTAGCCTGCTAATCCCTATTGTATTCAACCATGCTTTGCAATGCTTTACATGCCAGCTTTCTCTCCTCTTCTAGATCTGCGATGATAGCATCTGCTGCCCTACCGCGGTGCTCATATCGGACATAAGCGTCGTAACTGCTGACCAGCTGTTGAATAGCATCTGGAAAGACTCCTAAGTTGAATTTCTCGTTAGATCTGCAGTCTGAACTTTCTTCTGCCATTGTCGAGTTATCGTACTCCACCAAGCTATCGATCAGGTTCAGTAGACTTGTCAAATCCACTTTGTCGGCATCCCTTGCTTGGTCCTACTCTTGCGCGTTGATGGTTCGTCTATGTCTTGGATCCTCTCCTACTGGTGGGTTCCTTGAGTGGTTTATCTGGGTGAGTTCCTTCAGTTATTGAATACAATCCTCAATTTATGGCCACTCAATGTGTGTGTCTTTCCCTATGCACTTGTGCTCAATCGGGCTTTCAGTTTCCTTAAGTGTACTTCAAGTGCGGAAATTCAGGGTGAGTGCAGCAACCAATTTCTAGGCGTCTTACGCACTCTTGCATTGTTTCGGGTCTAATAGGCTTGTTGGTCAATTTTCTAGCCGTCTTGTCAGGGTTTAGGGTTTCTCTAATATGTTGACTTGTGCCTCTGGGTCTCGCAACTGCCTACTTCTAGTTGCAAAGTGATTGCGCCCTATGGTTTTGCCTATTCCGTGTGCCAGAATCAAGTTCTGAGCGTCCTAAGGGCTTTCAACAGTTTGCGCGGCTGAGTCCTAGCTGGGTCAGGTCAAATTTCTAAAAATTTGACAAAAATATACACTCGGCCCAACTGGTCCGAATTGCAGGGTCCGAGTGGGTTAATCGGACGAGCCGAGGGCCGAATTTGGGACTTGGACAAGGTGGACTCGGACGGGCCGAGGAGCGGACTCAGACGAAGTCACTCGGGCGGATTGGCTCGGGCGGGCCGAGTGGTCAAGTCGAACAAGGTTGCTCGGACGAGCCGAGGCAATTGGGCCGAGGGTCGAGTTTGACACGTGGCAAAGGGCCAAATTTGTCCACGATCCGAATGGTAGACTCGGATGGGCCGAGTAGGTTTGGGCCGAGTGGGCCGATTAGGGTTTTGGCCGAATGGGCCGAATGGCAAGGGGTCGAGGGCCGATTCTGGGACTCGGCCCAGAAGTGACCGTTCGGACAGGCCGAGCGCGGCGCACGTCAACAACGCGAGTTTGATTTCGATCTTGTAATTTACTCAATCGTATCAAGCATAAACCTCCAGATCCCACCTAAGGGATTAAGAGAAGGGATTCATATACCTGGATAGAGTGGTGGGCTCGTCGTTGGTGCGATTGAATCAAATCGGGCGATAGTTCTCTCTCTCTCTCTCTCTCTATGAAATGGTTGCAAATGAGTCCTTCCTTGGCCTCTTGTTTCTTATACCGCTTCCCGGGTATAGTGTTGATGCCCCCAATCACTTGCTTGCTGATCTTAGGCATCACAAGCGAGCTTTTTGCCATTTTTGCACGATTTTTGCCCTGCTTTGCCCTGTATTGCAGCAGTAAACCCTACCCTTCTCCGGTGAAATTTCCTAATCCTATCCTACTCTAAATGCAACAAGAATCAAAAGCAAAATACTGAAATGATTTCTCCATGTTTCCTAATCATCAAACAAACAAAATAACCCAAAATCCTTACTTGTTTTGAAGATCAAAAACACCCAAATTTCCTACCTATCTCAAGCTCCGTTTCGGGGATGAATCCCTTACTTCGATGCTCGATATGAAGCGTGCAAGTGCTCAAGCTTGAATCCATTGGTCCCAGTAATGGAACCAAAATGTGGAAGCTTTCTCTCAACCGCCAAGACCCACAGACCGCTTATTGTTTCAAGTGTTTCAAGCGAGCTCTAATGGCTATCTCTCACCTAGCCGACGCGTCGTCGATCCTACGAGTGTAGTGAGCTTACCTTAATGCCGATATGAGTTGCCTCCTCTCTCACACATGCCAGTAGCTCCACGATCCTAGATGCAAGCTCAAGCATCCTTAAGCCTCCTCCACCTCCAAGCTCCATCCTCCAGCCGTGCGCGCAAGAAGAGAGAAGAGAAGAGAAGAAGAGAAGAGGAGATGGTGAAGAGCTTCACCCTCTTGATCCCTCACTCCCACACACTCACTCCCTCACACTCTCACACTCCCTCTCTCAAGAGCACACACAAGCAAGAAGATGAGAAGGAGAGAAGAAGAAGAAGACTCTTGTTGCCACACACCAAAGAATGATCTCTTATTCACTTTTTGAACTTTATATATACAAACCCTAAAACCCCATGGGCACCCATCCCTTTTTTACATGATCGGCCATTGTGGCAAGGTCCTTTTTCTATTTCCCTCTTCTAGCCTTATGCCTCTAGCCTACACCCATCTAATATTTTACAATTGGTATAGGAGGGAGCCTGGCGCTCTTTTACAAGAGTTTTTCGAGTTTTTTGAGGTGCCTTTTTATTTAAAGTTACACTTTTTGCCCCGGCTCATTTTTAGAGGCCGTCTGCATGTCTTTGCTCTTTTTCCATCTTCCTTTTGCTTTTTCCTTCATTTTTTCGCCATCTCGACTTGGTGTTAACACATACATATGGCTTTTTTGCCAGTGGGAGCATTCTTGAATGCTCATCAGACATTAAGCAGGTGGTACTTATACGCATTGAGCCGTTACATGCTATTGAGCAGTTACAGACACTTGTGACTTTGGAACTTCTTACCCTTTGGGATGATACATCATATGTCTTGGTTCATTGTATGCTTATGAGCTAAGTCTCAGTTTTGAATACCGTATCTTTGTGAACTGACACCTACTTGTGTCAAGTTTTGGTAGTGGCAGGAACGCTTTGCCCCGTTAACTAGGGGGTGTGCCTACCCACTGTGGCAGATATTTGTATGACATACTTGGGTGTTGGATTCATGCTTATCGACCGTCATATGCTTATGCTATGCCCGCATGATGCCGGCTTTGGTCTTGGCAATATCTGATTGCCTTGGGATCCGATTTTGGCACGGTTAGCTCTCTTTTACTGAAATCTGAAATTTATTATAGCAAGCATATATGTATGGATTGACATGGATTTTTCATGCTGAAATACTCTAAAATGATGTACTTTCACTAGTACTTGGTGGGCAGCGGCTTTGATTCAACTTTCCTCACCATTTTCCCTCGATTTTGGTGATTTTTTGGTCATTTTCTATAGTAAACAACAAGCAGTTTTGAATTGTCTACAGTCTTCCAGCCTGCATTATGGCGAGTTCGTCCACTGATCATGCTATTTTCAACATTTTTTGATGGTACGAATTACTCTTATTGGAAGAGCCAGATTTGGCATGTATTGATGCAGAAATCGCAAATCAAACCTTTCAGGTTAAGCGGGCATCCGCCTGTAACTATGCCAGATGAGGAATGGCTTGAGCTTAATGAGTTATGCAAGTCCACCATTGTATTGTCTCTCACAGAACAGGTTCACTACAATGTATTTGAGGAAGAACAGAGTGCATGGCAGTTGTGGGATAAAATCAAGAATCACTATGACAAGAAAAGTCCAGCGAGTCAAATGTATTGGCTAAAGTAGCTTATGGATCTGCGCATGAAGGAGAATGTGACTATGTCTGCTCACTTGAGCCAGTTCCATGCTATACTCAAGAACTTGACTTCGCATGACATCACTTTTGCAGAGGATGTCACTCCTCTTTTCTTGCTTGGTACTCTTAATGAGTCATGGGATGTATTCCGCACTGCATTATGTGCCTCTACTGCTACCTTGAAATTATTTGATGTTGAGAGTGGTCTTCTGCAGGAAGAGGTTAACCGTAAGAATTTGGATGCCTCTCGTGTGTCTCATGCTATGACAGTTAGAGGCAGGAATGATGGATATGTAAAGCATGGCAGTGGTAGTGGCCATGGACGGGATTCTCAGAAATCTTGGTCCAAGTCTCATGGGAAGTCACATAGCAAATCCCGTGGCAGGAATGTAGATGTTACTTGTCACCATTGTGGGAAAAAGGGCCATATTAGGCCACAATGCCATGAATTGCGCAATGAAAGGCGCAAAGATAAGGGGAAAGACAAAGTGTAGGATAAGTCTTCTGATCGCAGCATAGTACCTGCAAAGTCCAGTATTAAAATTGAAGAGATCAATGTTATACAGTCTGAGAATGTTGATGATGATGATTATATCCTAGCAACTTCTTCTAATGCTTCGCAGATGACAGAGATACACTCTATGTATGCACAGTGTTGGCTCTTGGACTCAAGTGCGTCCTTTCATGTGACACCTTGTCGAGAGTGGTTTCATTCATATTGTACTGTTTCGGGTTCAGTGTGCATGGGTGATGACAACTCTCTTGATATTGTGGACATTGGTGATGTTAGGCTGCAATTTTCTTCTGGCAGCAGTTTTGTTATGCAGGATGTACGTCATGTACCTGCTTTGACACGCAATCTCATGTCAGCTGGACAGCTTGATGGTGCAAGTTATCATGTATCTTTTGGAGACTCTGTATGGAAGATCACTCGTGGCAGACTTGTGATTGCAAGAGGTGCCAAGGCTGGCAGTCTCTACCCCTTGATTGTATCAGCTTCTTCCTTGATCATGTTTTGTCTGTGAGTTCTATCCCATATGTATCTCTTTGGCATGCTCATTTGGGCCATATGTCTTTGAAGGGAATGAAAATGCTTTCTGGTTTGCAGTACTTATCGCCCCTTGATTATGCATGTTTTGATTCATGTGAGCATTGTCTTTATGGCAAGCAGACTAGGTCTATGCATAAGAAGTCTGGTAGGCCATGCATGAGTGAGCCCTTGGCATTGGTACATTCGGATGTCTGTGGACCCATGCCTTGTCAGTCTATGGGTGGTGCAAAGTATTTTGTTACGTTCATAGATGATTTTTCAGGGAAAGTTTGGGCTTATCCCATTAAGCTAAAATCCGATGTATTGGATGTGTTTCAAAGATGGCTTGCATTGGTTGAGAACCAGTCTAGGTATAGGCTAAAATGACTAAGGACAAATAATGGGGGTGAGTATGTCTCATGTGCTTTTGAGCAGTTATGTGATGAGAGGGGTATTAAGCATCAGTTGACTGCCCCCTACACCCCCCCAGAATGGTTTGGTTAAGCGGATGAATAGAACCATCTAGGAGCATGTACGTAGTATGCTTAGCCATGCAGGCCTACCACAGAGCTTTTGGGTTGAGGCAGTTAGTACAGATGTGTATGTCATAAACAGATCACCCTCTAGTGGTTTGGATTTCCAGGTTGCAGAGGAGGTATGGACTGGAAAACCTCCCTCTTATGCACATCTCCGTGTCTTTGGATGTGAGGCATTTTGCCATGTGCCCAGGGACAAGAGAAGTAAGTTGGATCCCAAGAGTGTCAAATGCATTTTCCTTGGTTATGGGGATGTAGGCGAGATGGGTTACCATCTCTGGGATCCGCAGGCGCGCGGAAAGTCATCCGCAGTCATGATGTAGTCTTCCATGAAGACAAAATGCATAGGCAGCCTGAGAGAGTTGTTGAGATCTGCAGGGTCATATTTCAAGAGGAGCCGAGAGCTCCCACACAGCCAGTTGAACAGCCTACAGCTGCAGCAGATGCTCATGGTCAAGGTGTTGGATAGGCAGATGGGCAGGCAACAGAGCCTGCCATGAGACGATCTACTAGAGACAGACGTCCACCTGATAGATTTTAGCCCTCGATGCATTATGTCTTGGTTACAGATGCAGGAGAGCCTTTCACCTATGATGAGGCTATGCACAGGGGTGACAGTCACTCATGGGAGAGGGCTATGCAGTCTGAGATAGACTCCCTGCATAAGAATGACACTTGGGATTTGGTTTCCTTGCCTACGGGCAAGAAGGCTTTGCCATGCAAGTGGGTGTACAAGCTAAAAAGTACCCATGGACACCCCAAGTCGGCATACAAGGCTAGATTGGTAGCAAAGGGTTTAAGCAAGAGCATGGTGTAGACTTTGACGAGGTCTTTTCTCCTGTGGTTAAGATGACCACCCTGCGCCTAGTCTTGGCTTTGGTTGCTCAGCTTGACTTGGATTTATACCAGATGGATGTCAAGACGCCTTTCTTACATGGGGACTTGCATGATGAGATTTATATGGAGTAGTCTAAGGGCTTTGCAGAACCTGGCAGGCAGCACCTAGTGTGCAAAGTCTTTAATTAGTATGCACTCCTTTGACATCTCAATTTTTACATTCAATCTTTGAAAAATGACAAGCTTTCATTGTACTTATGCAAGTTACATAGATACATTGAATGTACAAAGACATATGTTGTCAATTCATGTGTGCATGGGTTAATTGCATGCTTGCATTTGAAGAATCCCAATGAATATTCTCGTTACTTCAAGGGGATGTTTCACTTTAGCTATGGAGTACATCCCCGGGGGGTCCACTAGGGTTTATCGTATGGTACCACATGAGTGTAAGGGAGGGGGGTTATTTAAGGGAAGGAAGGTACATTTTATAAGGTAAGGTCCCATAAATAGGGGTAGTAAGGGATATTTTCATATATTTCTTGCACGTAGGTGACATCTCCTTATTTTACTACTAGTGAATCCCCCATGAGTACATCATTAACTGTGTAAGAAATGCACCATTAATTGTGCACAAAGTGCACTATGATTTTATGAGAAAACGGAAGTGGGCATACGATACACTTGAAAGGTGAGAAGGATCAAAGCTTGCATGGGAGAGCTACGGCGGGAGAGCAAGAGCAAGAGCAAGAGCAAGAGCAAGAGCAAGAGCAAGAGCAAGAGCAAGAGCAAGAGCAAGAGAGAGAGAGAGACTCATAATGTGTGAACTGCAACAGTCACAATGTTTGACCGACCTTCCCGTTATTCATCTGTCATTAAAAGAATAAAGAATAAAGTGACGATGACAGGCTCCTACTGCTTGCAATGTGCAGACGTGGGTACTGTCACTGTAGTAATATACGTGCGGCTAGGCAAAGGTGCCCTTGCCCCCAACAACCTCCCACTTTTAAAGGTAAATCTGCCTCAGTGAGGAGTGAAAAGAAAAAGAAAAGACAGTACAACATGTATACATGCACAACAAGATGAGGAAAGACATCATCTCATCCCACGCCCATCAATCTCCTGAGGAAGGCAAAGCGCTCCGTAGAGAGGCTTTTGGTGAGCAGATCTGCAGGATTTCGATCAGTTGAGATCTTGACAAGGTCAATAAACTTGTCCTCAATGACCCCACATATGAAGTGATACCTCACCTCAATGTGTTTCATCTTTGCATGGAAGATTGGATTCTTGGCTAACTGAATAGCACTCATAGAATTCGAATGCAGTGTAGGGATAGCATCAATACCAAGGTCATGAACCAAATGACCTAACCATATGGCCTCCTTACAAGCCTCAGTGGCTGCAACATACTCGGCCTTAGTGGTGGAAAGAGCCATACACTTCTGTACCTTGGACATCCAAGAGACAACACCTCCAGCATAGGTAAACACATAGCCAAAAGTGAACTTCCTACTATCTGCATGTCCTGCATAATCAGAGTCAGTGTATCCCATGACTCTTGTATCCTGGCTGCGATAGCATATACTTATATTTGTAGCACCCTTTAGGTACCTCATGATACCCTTCATGGCATCCCAATGCTTCTTGCCATGTGTAGCCATATAGCATGCCATAACACCAACTGCAAATGCAATATTTGGACAAGTGGCTATCATGGCATACATAAGACTGCCCACTGTGGATGCATAGGGAATATTGGCCATCTCGGCCCTCTGTTCATCTGTCTGTGGACAATCGGCCTATGATACCTTCACATAAGAAGGCAATGGACAGCCAATAGGCTTCACATTTTGTATGCAAAAGTGCTCAAGGACTTTATGAATGTACTCCCTCTGTGATAAGTAAAGGAGTCCCTGATGCCTGTAGCGTGTAATGCGCATGCCAAGTATGTGAGAGGCCTATCCCAGATCCTTCATCTCAAAGGTCTTCTTGAGTTGAGCCTTAAGAGCATCTAGCTCATCATGAGCTTTCCCTACTAATAGCATGTCATCCACATAGAGTACCAAAATAAGCAAAGATCCATCACGGGCTTTCTTCTGTACAAGCACAGATCCATAGCACTACGGTTGTAGCCCTGTGATTGTATAAAAGCATCAAACTTATGGTACCATTCCCTAGGTGCCTACTTCAAGCCATAAAGACTTTTCTTCAACCTGCACACTAGGTGCTCCATGCTAGGCTCTGCAAAGCCCTTAGGCTGCTCCATGTAAATCTCATCATGCAAATCCCCATGTAAAAATGCCATCTTGACATCCATCCAATACAATTCCAAGTCAAGCTGCGCAACTAAGGCTAAAACTGAGCCAAGGGTGGTCATCTTAACCATAGGAGAAAAAAATTCATCAAAGTCGAGTCCATGCTCCTGTTTAAAACCCTTAGTAACAAGTCTTGCCTTATAAGTCGGCTTGGGGTGTCTAAGGGTACTCTTCAACTTGTACACCCATTTGCATGGTAGAGCCTTCTTGCCACTAGGCAAGGAAACCAAATCCCAAGTCTCATTCTTATTCAAGGAGTCTATCTTAGACTACATAGCCCTCTCCCAAGAGTGATTGTCACCCCTACGCATAACATCATCATAAGTGAAAGGTTGTCCTGCATTTGTAACCAAGACATAATGCATCGAGGGCTGAAATTTGCCAAGGGGACATCTATCTCTAGTAGAATGCTACATTGTAGGCTTTGCTGCTACCTACTCAACATTCTGTCCAACACCCTGGCCATGGGTACCTGTTGCTGTTGCAGGCTATTCAGCTGGTTGTACGGGAGCTCGTGGCTCCTCCTAAAATATAACCCTGCGTATCTCCACTATCTTCTTAGGCTGTCTATGCATCTACATCATGGCTGTGAATGAATTTCTGCACTTGCGGATCCCATAGATGGTAACCCATCTCCCTTGCATGCCATAGCCGAGAAATATGCATTTAACACTCTTAGGATCCAACTTGTTATGCTTGTCCTTGGGCACATGGCAAAATGCCTCACATTGAAAGGAATGTAAATGTGCATAAGAGGGAGGCTTTCCTATCCATACCTCCTCTGCAACTTGGAAATCAATGACACTACAGGGTGATCTATTAATGATATGCACGACAGTCGTAACTGCCTCAGCCTAAAAGTGCTAGGGTAGGCTTGCATGGCTAAGCATACTACGAACCCTCTCTTGGATGGTCCTATTCATCCACTCAGCCCTACCATTCTGGGGAGGGGTGCAGGGGGCGATCAACTGACACTTAATACCCCTCTCATCACATAAATACTCAAAAGCACGTGAGACATACTCACCCCCATTATTTGTCCTTAGGCATTTCAGCCTATGCCCAGACTGGTTTTCTACCAAAGTAAGCCATCTTTGAAAAACTGCCAATACATTAGACTTCTGATTTATGGGATGAGTCCATATTTTATGTGAAAAATCATCTATAAAAGTAACAAAATACTTTGCACCACCCATAGATTGACAGGGCATGGGCCCATAGACATCAGAATGAACCAAAGCCAAGGGCTCACTCATGCGTGACATATCAGACTTCTTATGCGTAGACCTAGTCTGCTTGCTATAAAGACAATGATAACAAGAATCAATATGAGAATAGTCGAGAGGCGGTAAGTACTGCAAACCAGAAAACATTTTCATTCCCTTAACAGACATGTGTCCCAAATGAGCATGCCAAAGAGATATATGAGGTAAAGACCCCACAGACAAAGCATTATCAACTGTAGATCCAGAAACAACTAAGGGGTAGAGGCTGCAAGCCTTGGCACCTCTCGCAAGCATAAGCCTACCACGAGTAATCTTCCATGCAGAGTCTCCAAAGGATGCATGATATCCTGCATCATCAAGCTGTCCCACCGAACATGAGACTGTGTGTCAATGCAGGTACAAGACATACATTAAGCATTACAAAATTGCTGCCAAAGTGCAATCTAACATCACCAATGCTAACAATATCAAGAGGCATGTCATCACCCAAGCGCATAGAACCCAAAACAGAACAGTATGAATGGAACCACTCTCAGCAAGGTATCACATAAAAGGATGCACTTGAGTCGAAGAGCCAACACTATGTATACGTAGAGTATATCTCCATCATTTCAAAAGCACTAGATGAAGTTGCTGCAAGGATATAATCCCCCATCACTATCCTCAGGCTGCATGACATTGATCTCTTCAATTTTAACACTTGACTTAGCAGGTACTATGCTGCAGCGATTAGAAGACTTTTCTTGCACTTTCTCTTTTCCCTTGTCTTTACGCCTTTCATTGCACAATTCATGACACCGTGGCCTTTCTTCCCACAATGATGCCAAGTTAGATTTGCATTTCTCCCACGAGACTTGCTACGTGATTTGCAACATGACTTGGATTGAGATTTCTATGAATCCCATCCACGGTCATTATCATGGCCATTCTTTGCATTTCCATCATATCGGCCTCTAACTGTCAAAGCATGAGACACATGAGAGGCATCCAAATTCTTACGGTTTATCTCTTCTTGCAAAAGAGAGCTCTTGACATCAAATAACTTCAATGTAGTGGTAAAAGCACATAAGGCAGTGCAGAATACATCCCAAGACTCATTAAGAGTTCAAAGCAAGAACAACGGAGTGACATCCTCTTTGAAATCAATACTGTTAACCCTCAGATGAACAAGGTGGAAAATCCAAAAAATCTAAAGCAGAATACAAGGCCAAGGTAAAAGTGGAATGGAAGATGAAGGCATGCCAAGAAAAATATGGAAACACAAGAAGTGATGAAAAGTCCTAAATTAAGGAGAAAGATACACAAGAAAAAGCGCAAATCCATACTTTTGTAAAAGAGCACAAGGCGCACCATCATTTATTTTAAGAGTGTCGAGCTCTCACTCATGCAAATTGTGAAAGTAGATGGGCGGTAGGAAGGAAGCTAGGAAGATAGGAGGACAATGGGAAAAAGGGCTAGGCCACAGCCAGCCATGTAAAAAAGGGGGATAAGGGGATGACCACCCAAAAGGGATTTAGGGTTTTGTATATAAAGTTAAAAAGTGAATGAGAAGCTTGTTCTTGTGTGCAGCCAAAAGTAGATGTCCTCGTCTTCTTCTTCTTGCTTGCTTGAGCTTGTGCTTGAGAGAGGGGGTGTGAGTGTGTGAGGGAGTGAGTGTGTGAGGGTGAGGGACCATGGTGGAGAAGCTCTCTATCTTCTCCTCTCTTCTTCTCTTCTATTCTATTCTCTTCTCTTCTCTTCTCTTGCTCGCGGCAATGGAGCTTGGAGCGTAGAGCTTGAGGATCGAGCTCGTTTGAAGCTTGCACTTGGATCGTGGAGCTACCGGAGTGCTTGGGAGAGGAGGCAACTTAATTGGGCATGGAGGTAAGCTCACTACACTCGTAGAGAGAGGTAGCGCATCGACTATGTGAGAGGTAGCCATTAGTGCTCGGTTTGAAACACTTGAAATAAGCAGTCCATGGGTCTTGGTGGTTGAGGTTGAGCTTGCCTCTAAATTTTGGTTCTGTTGTCGGGACCAAGGGATTCAAGCCTTAAGTGCTTGCGCACTCCGAATTGAATATTGAATTAGGGTTTTCCCCGAACCGGTGCTTGAGGTAGATAGATAGAAGCGAGGGAGTTTGAAGAGGTATTTGATCTCCTTAGCAAGTAAGTTTTTGGTTTTTTGGATTTGGAAAAGCATGTTGGAGAAGTGTAGGTGTTTGCTTTGTGATTTGGATGCATTAGGATAGAAAAAAACATAGAAAAAAAAAAGGAAAACAAGCATTAGGATTTTTGCTGTCATAACAGGGTAAGAGGGTTTGATTCGTTTACTGATTTGCATTTTGGAGTTTATTTGCTATTCCAGCTATATACAACTCTTCCTCTCTACCCATAGCTTTGATCTAGAGGTGCGCACGATAGGCCGTGACCCAAATCGTGTGATTCGAGCGATTTATTATTGTGTCGGCCAAAATTACATTGCATTCAGCTCGTATGAGTAACGATGATTCTGGGCCAAGTCCCAGAATCAGCCCTCGATCCTCTTGCGTTTGGCCATTTGGCCCACCACCATTCAGACGCTTAGGACTCAGTCTCGATCGAATCAACCATTCGGTCCATCTTACTTGGATACGTGAAAATTCGGCCCTCGGCCTTGTCGACTCGACCCAACCCCACTTGGACAAGTTGACATTTGGTTGGTTGAGTTCACCATTCGGACCAACTTTGCACTTGGCCCAGTACCGTCCGGTCATTCGGCCCTTAGACCCACTACCATTCGGCCATTCGGCCCTTGGACAACCACATTCGGACTATCTGAATTTGACATTCGGACCAGTTACATTCGGCCCTTGGCCATTCAGACGGGCCGAATTGGATATTTGGTGCCTACAATTCAGACCTATTGGGTCAAATTTTGATTTTTTCAAATATTTAACATATAGACCTTGAAACTGACCCAGAGATCATACAGAGTTGAAAGCACATCATAGATCTATCACTATGAAATCTAAAGCAAGTAGTTCAAAACTTGGCTATGAACAGTACTTCAAATCGAGCATGGTATTTAGTGTAACGACCCTGCGAGCCAAGGGGGATTGCTCCCTTGGACCCTTGCAAAGGGGGCTCTGCCCCCTCTGCACCTCCCCCAAGTAGGTTGGAGAGAAAACACACACCGTGACAGGTCCTCCAAATTAGATCCTAGTGTAGTAATGGCTCTGCACAAGCATAGATTCTCACTTGCAAAACAACAACTAAAAGCCCATACCCAAATAAAGACAAATAGAGACCCTAGAACCTCAATGGGCCAATCTAGCCAATAAGGGCAAAAAGGCCATACCACAAAAATATATATAGGTTGCATTCAGGCTAAACCTAGTCAAAGCAGAATGCAACAACATCAAGCTACAACTACGAGGATGACTATACATGCCAGTCCTAACGATAGATGTACCTTGAACGGCAATGCATAGAAAACCCAAGACATCAATGGAGAATCCACATCTGGTTGTGCAGTTGGGGACTTAAATGCATGTATCAGAAGACTTGATTTATAAGCTAAGACTCGGAAGATGAAGACATAGTATCACGTGCTTATCTTAGAGTCAAAATCACCACAAAAAGATAGCATTGTGTCAATGCTCTCATCAATGAAGGAGCTAATTTTAATATCTTGACCTATGAAGCATGGACCCTACTAGGCCAACCAGAGCTCACACCGACTAATGCAACTCTTAATCCTTATAGGGGACACCCATAAGCACTTATAGGGAAGTGCAAAATCCTTGTAACTATTGAAACGAAAAGCTTGCCTATCCTATTCCATGTTCCTCCAAATAGTGCTAATTGTGAAAAGGAAACCCTCCTAGGAAGACCTTTCAAAAGGGCGACGAAGTGAGAGGCTGATTATGTAGCACAGAGGATACACTTAACACTACTGGGTGTGAGGATAATCACAACCTTTAGCAAGGATGACCTCATCAGACCTCAAGGGAAAGATAAGGAACATTTTGACATACCAGGCAAGCCTAGTGACAAGAGCAAGGATTTGTTGAAGGATTTGATACAAGCATATGTTGAATGGAGAGAACTAGTAAGTGAGGCCATGCTTGATACAAGAAGGTTAGGAGACAATGCCAAGGATAGGCTTTGGACTTATAAATATCGTAGAAGACCACAAAAGAAGCCCAAGCCTCATAGACGAAGGTATCAATGGAGAGCCAACACAATGCTGCGATGGATATTGAAAGCGTTGCTACATGCTCAAGGGTATTACACAGGTAACAAACCACCTCTGTCACACAGCTGAAGGCCAAATCGTAGCAAAAGCAAAGAAGTGCATAAGGAAATATAAACAAGAATCCAAGTCTTGAGTCAACAACGTTGGAGTGACTGAGCCCCTCACGAGTGAAATCAAGAAACCAAACATGACTATTCTAAAGGTAGATCCTCAGCCTAGCATGCTTAACAAGTGGATATCAAATGTAATCGTCAAGTGTGCACAAAGGCCACTAGTGCCCAAGGAGCCTTTGAATTCCGAAGAGAATAATGAGCACCATAGGCGCAATGTTGCTAATGTTAAGGCTGATTGCTCAACAAAGCAAACGATAGAATCATTTAATAGCCATGAGAAAATCTTCGAGCTAGTGCCAAGTCCACCTAGGAGTCCCAAATCTCCTACATCCTCTTTCCCTAACCGGCAACACATGAAGCACAACATCAGTCGTCAAGTGCAACTGCTCAATCCCAATCTCTATCTCCATCTGGGCTTCCAAATGTCCAAGATGCGCGACATGACATCACCCTTAGCTCTCAGCCTAAGGATATACCCATGCAATATGTGGAAGAGGTGTCGCAACCAACATCCTTGACACCTCCAGCACTTTTGAAGCATCCAAAGCCTAGGCTTGAGGATAAATATCTCAAAGATTTGGCCAAAGAGGTACCGCATCTGACCAATAAACTAGAGATGAAGTGCCTAAAGAAGCTTGATCACAAGCTAACAACCATCACACGTGCATACATCCATGGGAAGGCCAACACCAGAGCACACAAAGCTCATAGTTGAACCCCTAACTTGGGACTGTTCTCGCTATGTAGCTGTTGCTGAAGAAGACATAAAGGATATCCCAAAAGCCATAGCTAGGGAATTACACTTGATACCCTCACTCTATATTGCTCAATGTGAGACAAACAAGGAAAAGCTTGAAGCAATCAAATGAAAAGGGAAAGGACAATGTAACTTTGTGCAGAGATGGTACTTCGACCGGAGTTTGGCAGCCAAAATTGGCCATCGACTAATGACACTCTCCGAGCAAAGGAAAGCCCTTTGGACATCAATACATGATCCCACGTACATTGCCCCAACCTCATTAAGAGTGTTGGCAATGGTCCATGAGGTCCAGCTTTGTACCACTGTCCAATAACATCCCTTGTATGATAAGTTGCTTCTAGAAGAAGATCTACACGTGGCTATCAGGCTAGGAGTAGGGAGCATGGTTCTTGATGTTACCGCATATGTCTTGTGCCTCACCCAAGACCTTGCAATCCTTGATCTCTATGCGTCCCATCAATACAACCTTGACTTCTTCAGTTGGTTTCGTCTAAGCCTACATGACAGGAACCCTAAACCATCTCTTGTTTCTACACTAGAGTCACTCAAACAACCTCGTGAGCAAGAGAAAAACAGCTCTAAGCACAACACCTGCACTGGATAAGAAGCAATGGAGGCATGTTTCAATGGGTAAGGACAAGAGTCTAGATCAAACACTAAACCGAGAGCAACTACCAATGCAGCTGGATGAGGGGCTAAATGGAGGGGAATTAGCTGAAGAACTAGACTCTCCTAAAATAGAGGCAGTTGTATCCTCACAACCTAGCGAGGCTGCTCAATAGGCTACGGCTGTGTCCCATGAGGATACACTAGAGAAAGAGAAGGATGAGGCCCAACCAAGCACATCAACAATGGCGGCGGCTAACCTAGGAGTGCTAAAGAGTTGAGGAATAAAGAATCGAGTCCACCCACCATGAATAAACCGATTGCCATCTCTCCTAACAACAGTGAAACCTCAGACACATCCGTGTGCTTTGATAAGTCAAAGCAACCATTACCATCAATGGTTACTTGCAACACTCAATCCATGGACAACATGCCTTATATTGACCAATCAAGAGTGGATATAATACTACCACAACAGGTTGACAAAACTATACAAGTCACATTCGAGGAGAACCATGACACAATAGTAGCAAAGCCTCAAGAGAAACATGGAAACCCTGAGGACAGGAGCAATCCGAGTAGTGACCAATCTTGCTCATCTAGGCCTAAGCCCCCAGCTATGCTAAAGGCTATGGAAACTCCCAGAACCTTGCATGAGATAGCAACCGAGAAAGTCCTCATTGAACATAGAAGTGTCACAGAGTGCTTGACTGAGTTGGATGCTAAACTCAAATTATTCGCACATGCCTGTCCTTGTGCACATGGGCACATTCCCTAGGGAGCAGCTTGAGGAATATTTGTCATATTCGCTATCCTAGGAAGAGCAAGAATATCTTAATGAGCACTATGACAAGCTTCTACATGAGCGAATGTGACTCATCTCTGACGAGGAAGCCAACGAACTACGCTTAACTGTGACATTCAACAAAGTGCTTTGCCAACCAAATCTCTTAGAGATAGAGTAAATAAAGTGACAATCAGAGGGTTGAAGTCAATTTGAAAAACGTTGGTTTGAAAACCATGCTACAATGGCCGCGAGCTTGGAACCCAGATGGCGGTCTCAAAGAGACCCAACCTATGTGGCACTAACTTCCTTTCGAGTATTGGCTGCCGTTCGAGGTATGGACTTTGCCGAAACTAGCCAAGAGAACTCTTTGATTGATAAAATTCTCACTGAGGAGGAGCTACATGTTGTGAGTAGACTCGAACAAGTACCATGCTACTCGATGTTGCAAAATATCTGTTGTTATTGAGTAGGCTGCCATGATTACTAGATGCATGTGCCACACTCCAGTACAATCCTGAGTTCTACAATTGGTTTTTATCCTCATATGAAGTGACATGGATTCATAAACATGTATATAAATAAATAATGTGTTTTGTGACTGTGTACAGATTAATACCAAAAAAGCAAATCCAGCACACACATAAGCAATGGTAATCAAGCGCAGGTGATATGCATTGAAGTCAACACTATGGGATTAAAAAAAGTGATGTTTTTTTGAGCTGCACATGTTCATTATGATTGAAGCATATGACTTGCATGTACTCTCACAAGTTGTCAAGTGGATACAAGACGACACACGTCTCTGTACAAAAGCGTTCAATGTCCAAGTCAACACAAGACCACCAACCCCACAAAGAGCCATTACAGAAAAAAAAACAAAAATACCAAGAACAAAGAGCCATGACAGAATCCCTACTATTGGAAGAGAAAATAACCCCTGCATAAAGCACACATTGCATTTGCGCATGGCACAAAGCATAGTCATTAGCTACTCTCTCTTTCTTGGCCAAACTCTACATCTGGCTCACTCAGTCGCTACCTTAATTGTATCGATGTCTCATATGTTACAAAGAGGTTTAAAAATTCTCAAGTGTATCTCTTCATCTCAACAACTGTTCCTCTAGCATCGAGGCTAGTAACACAATCATCTTTGTAATATCCATTTTTCACAGCCTTTGGATCTTGACATTTCTTAATCCAAATGAAAGGCTAATAGCCTCAACGTATTGCATTGATTGCCAAAAAAAAAAGGGAGAGAAAAGAAAAAGAAAAGAAAAGAAAAGAAAATGGAAAAAAAAGGCACCCATGATTACCACACATCACCTAGGGGGGGTACTTAAATTAAGTACGTCCAGTGACCTTGGTCAGCTGGCTCCGCATCCCTAGTTCTCTAGCCCTTTACACATCCCCCACAATTGTTCAGGGCACATCAAGGGCAGGACATACCACGGAGCTTGTCTTTGCCTATGGTTAGACCTATCACCCTGAACCATTTGCACGACATGCCTAGGGAGCTTGTCTCGCCTATGGTTAGACATGTCACCTTGAACCATTTGCACGATTCTTTTTCGCACTCCATCTTAGTATCATCACAATCAATAATGATGAGCAAGGCATGAAAGACCATGGAAAGTACGCCATACTCTTTGAACAATATAAGTAACCACTAGCTACCAAAAGCTAAGGTGTCAACGAGCTTAATTATGCTACATCGTGTTGACAAAATCACAAATGATGTCTCAAGAAGCCTTCAAGTGTACTTCTCCTCAACTTCGACATATTTTTCCACCCCAATGAATCCTTGCTTCCTCCACACATTGCTACGAGGAACCAGACAAGCAGTCTTCTAACCATGTAATATCTAAGTATGCACGTGCACTCACATAATATCTGTACCACGATCTTTACATAGTTTGGGTCCTCAAGTGCAGGATATTACTCTTGGCTCGTCGACATATCTCCCAAACTAATCAAACTACGTCTTGTGCACGATAAGAAGACTCGCATTAACCCCTAGGGAGAGACCATATGAGAGGTTTTCAATTACAGGTATTGAAGACTCAAATGAAAGTACCATCAGCTCCTCATCAACACTCAACTCTGAACTCTTGTCCTTTATCATCATGCAAGCCCACCAAGGAATCATCATGTGTAGAATCCCCAAAAACCAACACCTGTGCTAGCCATCAGTGCAATTTGCAACAAAGAACAACCCTATCACCAACTCCGACAACCCTACCACCAGCCAACCAGGCCAACAACATGCCCCCAACGACCTTCATCCACACACACCACCAAAACTTCTCCAAGGCAAACCATAGTTGTCCCTTCCATCCATGTCTTCGGTACATACCAAAGCCTACTACCTACGACGGTGAGTGCCATGTGACTGGCACTCGTCTAGGGGGGGATAATGTTAACCCTCGGATGAACAAGGTGGAGAATCCAAAAAATCTAAAGCAGAAGACAAGACCAAGGCAAAAGTGGAACGGAAGACGAAGGCATGCCAAGAAAAATATGAAAACACAAGAAGTGCAAAAAAGTCCTAAATCAAGGAGAAAGGCGCACAAGAAAAAGCACAAGTCAATACGTTTGTAAAAGAGCACAAGGCGCACCATCATTTATTTTAAGAGCGCCAGGCTCTCACCTGTGCAAATTGTAAAAGTAGACGGGCGGTAGGAAGGAAGCTAGGAAGATAGGAGGACAATGGGAAAAAGGGCCTAGGCCACATTGGCCATGCAAAAAATGGGATAAGGGGATGACTGCCCAATAGGGATTTAGGGTTTTGTATATAAAGTTGAAAAGTGAATGAGAAGCTCATTCTTGTGTGTGGCCAAAAGTAGCTCTCCTCTTCTTCTTCTTCTTCTTTTTCTTCTTGCTTGCTTGAGCTTGTGCTTGAGAGAGGGAGTGTGAGAGTGTGAGAGTGTGAGGGAGTGAGTGTGTGAGGGTGAGGAACCATGGTGGAGAAGCTCTCCATCTTCTCCTCTCTTCTTCTCTTCTATTCTCTTCTCTCGTCTTGCTTGTGGCAATGGAGCATGGAGCGTGAAGCTTGAGGATCGAGCTCACTTGAAGCTTTCACTTGAATCATGGAACTTCTGAGTGCTCAGGAGAGAAGGCAACTTGATCATGCATGGAGGTAAGCTCACTACACTTGTAGAGAGAGATAGCACATCGGCTATGTGAGAGGTAGCCATTAGTGCTCGGTTTGAAACACTTGAATAATAAGCGGTTCATGGGTCTTGGTGGTTGAGCTTGAGCTCACCTCTACAAATGCCCTACAAAACCAAGTTCTTAAGAATAGTATAAAACTAGCTCAGATGAGCTGATATGATCACATTCTCTTTCATGTGAAAATCCATAAGTTGTTTCAACCATACACGACTTGCAGGACTTTGCTTATCATAGAGGTTCTTGATCTTATCCCAAAGCTACCAAGCACTCTGTGCTTCCTCAACCACATTGTAATGCACCTGTTCAGTGAGAGACAAGATGAGGGTGGACTTGCATAACTCATCAAGCTCCATCTATTCATCATGTCATAGTTTCAGGCTGCCCTCCACTCAACCTTAGTGGCTTTATCTGCGATTTGGCACCAATACCTGTCAAACTTGGTTCTTCCAATAGACATGATTTGTACCATCAAGCTTAGTAATGTTGAAGATAGCACAGGCAATGGAAGAAGATGCCATATTGCAAGCTAAAATAGTGTAGATAGTTCAAAACTGCTTGTTGTAAACGGCAGAAAATGGCAAAAAACCACCAAAATCAAGGCAAAATGGTGAGAAACAAGTATTTAATGATGCTTCCCACCAAGTACCATCAAAAGTACATCAAGCCAAGATGATTCTGCATGAAAAATACATGACAGTCCGGAGATATATGCTTGCTGTAATTTATGACAGCAGTGTACAATGAGAGTTGACAGTAGGCAAAACCCAATATTCAAAGTCAATCACTGATTGTCAATGCAAAACCAATATCAAGTGGGCATAAACAAGCATGTAACAGTCAAACTGACATGAGCCAACACCTCAGCATGTCAGACAAAGTCCGTCAATAAAGTAGGTACATCCCCTAATCAACATGGCAAAGTGTATATACCACTGCCAAGACTTGACACATGTCGGTGTCTGCTCAGTGAATACAAAGCCAAATTAGCCAAAGTACATCTACATGGACCAAGATATATCAAAATATCATCCATGACGAGATCTTGGTGTCAAAGATCCAAAAGCTCAATATGCATAACCCACACTACTCAATGTCTGATAAGCAAACAAAGATGCTCCCACTTGCATAAAAGTCGTAAGTGTCAAGAAAATAAGCTCAAACAAAGCATGTAAGAGCAGCAGTGTGACAAAGTATCCAAGATCATACATAAGTAAGATATCCAAAGCATATGAGCGGTCAAGTATCCAATGATAACATCTGATGTCATGAAGACAATCCCAATCAATCTTTGACAAGCCAAAGTAAGACCAAAATAAGCTCTAGAATATCCAAAGTTAAGCCCAAACAAAGCTCCAGTAGCATTCAAGTCCAAACAATGTAACTAGCATATGTAGGTAATATAAGCATCAAGCATGTACCAATGGATCATACATAGACCATAGCTATAACCTCTATCACAAAGCATGCCAGTGTAGACCAATGTCAAGTAAATGCCAACCAATACGGAGCTCAAACAAAGCTCAAAATACATTCCAGAACTATCCAAAGTATTTTTCAACCTTCATTTGCATCCCAATAGTCATATGAAACACCAGGGAAGCACCCGTGACCAATAGGCAAAGCATAAAGTGACTAAATAAGCTTCAGCCTTGGAGTGTACAGTAGTGATTTACTGTGTAAAATTGAGTATTTCAGGCCATTAAATTAGCTCCAAATGATGGCCAATCAATAGGCATTCATTCCCCTAACATTCGGGGACCATTCGGGACCAACCGGGCATCAAATCTCAATGCTATCCAAGCATAAACATAAAGTGCTGATGTAACACTATTTGTGGCTGCCTGTGGATTGTGGAAAATAGTCATGGATTGAGGTAAATCAGTCAAAAATCAATGCCAATGATAAACCACCAATGCCGAGCATCAAGGGGGTGTTCCCAAGTGCCAAATGAAGTGTTTTCAAGCTGCCAATGAGTGCCAAGGGAGGACTGAAATAAAAAATGAATTTTTGCAGATCTTCAAGTTGGCCCAAGTAGGGTTGATGTTTTTGGGTATGTTGCTGGTCCATGTGGCATTTATGGGCTGGAAGGGGGGCTCAGGTAGGGCCTAACGAAGGCCTACACAAAGCCTTGTCAAGCCTAATTAGGAAGGAGCCAAGATATGAAATGGGGGAGCTCCAATGGTTGAGCTATGGATGCCCCTTCCTATTGTACCCTGCAAACTAAAATAAACACTCAAAAGAATGCTTCAATACCTCTGAAGGAATTCCCCGAGGGTGCCCAAATGGGCCGAGCAGGTGCTCGGGAAGTTGGGGAGTGATCGGAGCTCGAAGGAGTCGGATATGGCTGCCAAGAGTGAGAAACAATGGTGTAGGGATTCGAATGAATGTTGAAGGAGTAATAGACCAAGCTCGAATACTTAAGAAACCATGCTCTGATACCAATTGAAAGGTGAGAAGGATCGAAACTTGCACGAGAGAGCAAGAGCAAGAGAGAGAGAGTCATAATGTGGGAACTCCAACAGTCACAATGTGTGACCGACCTTCCCTTTATTCATCTGCCACTAAAAGAATAAAGAATAAAGTGATGGTGACGAGTACCCACCGCCACTGCTTGCAGTGTGCAGACGTGGGTACTGTTAGTGTAGTAATACACGGGCGGCTAGGTAGAGGTGCCTTTACCCCCAACAACACCTGGTTCCCTTTGCTCACAAAAATGCAAAGTGAATGAGGCAAAGCCTGATGAGCTTTGTAAGTCTGCAGAACTACGCAATACACAATTAGTGGGTTGGCCACTTTTGTGAGAAAAGGGAAGTGGGCATGCGATACACTTGATTCTCTTTGCTCACAAAAGTGCAAAGCAAACGAGGCAAATCCTCATGAGCTTTGCAAGTGTGAAAAACTGCACAATGCTTAATTAGTGGGCCTAGCTAGCAAGCTGCTCAGGCCAACTAGTTAAAACTATTCTCCTGGCTATCTAGGTGAGAATAAATTATACAAATGCTATGATTCATGAACCAATGTCAAAAGAAGTCTACATAAATAGAGATGTGAAGTTCAAGCACACGAAGTGAGGAATGATTGTGGTAGTAATCTATGTGGACGATCTCATCATTTAAGAAAGCATTGATAAGGAGATTCAGGTCATGAAGGATGGATTATGCAAGGAGTTTGATATCAAGTATTTGGGACAAGTAAGGTATTTCTTAGGCATCAAACTAATTGACACTTTAAATATATATGGCTTTTGCAAAGACAATATACACTATAGATGTTTTAAGTGTATGGAATGATAGGTTGTAGACCGGTTCATACACCATTGGATCAAAATACAAAGTTCATGTATGATGGCAATTACATTAAGAATACCACTATGTATCAAAAGATGGCTTGGAATCCACCCTGATATGCTTGATTATCTTTAGACCCAAGTTGAGTTAGACAGTTTGTATGATAAGCTATTTAATGTGGATTCCATGCAAGGCACACCTAGGAGGATCATGGGTTATGTGAAGGCTACCAATGGATATGGTCTTTAATATGGAAAGGTTTCTTTGACAACATTATATTTAGATACACTATTGCAACATTATGGATAGGAGATCTTCAAATAGTTATTCTTTCTCATTGGGTGTAGCCATGATCAATAGAAGTAGCAAGAAATAACCTAATGTAGCATTATCAAGTATGTAAGCATCATCATGTTGGCCAAGGATCCCTTCTACCATGGGACGAGAAAACATGTTGAAGTTCATTATCACTTCATTGAAGAGAAGGTGTTGGAAGGAGAGATATACTTGGTTGATATGAAGACAAATTACCAAGTGATAAATATCTTTAGCAAGGCATGGGGTAAAGGTAAGTACTAGTACTTTAGAAGTGCTATGAGAGTTCTAGTGCAATCTCATACTAAGCTTGAGGAGGAGTGTTGCTATATTTGTGTTAAGCTATTAGACTTCAAGTAATATATGTGTGTGTTGAACAATAAAATAGAAGGAGAGTGTGAAGGCACTTAAGGGAAAAGCCAACTTGAGATACCATCCACTTTTGTATCTCATTATGTGTATGAGGTAGTGAGAATGAAGTAATGAAGAATGAAGAAGAAGGAAAAGAAGAGGAGGAGGACTATTGAGCCCTCAACCTTGCCCATCAAATCTTTATCGTTTCCTCTTCCAATCTTCTCAAGGACTTCTATGGATGGGATCTATGAGAAAGAACAAAGACATCCAACAATGTAACAAGTGGATATTCTACATGGATTGAGTGGAACACTTGGTTGTTTGGGCTACAAAGAGCTATCTCCTCCTACTTTTTCACAATTTTGGAAGACAATATTCAAGACAATTTCTCTATCAAAAAACAATAGAATCTTCTCAAAATGTAATATACATCTATAAAACTCAAAATTGACAACCAAAAACCAAGAGAAGCATGTTTGCTACTTCATGCAAAGAGGGGCACACATGTTATAACAAGGAAAAGTTGTGTATTCTCAAAATTGTATCCGCATAAATTATTTGTGCCCAATCATAAATTGACTCAAAATGGACCAAACTAAGATAGCAATACTATAACTAACCCTAATTTTAAAGTTTCTTAAATGGCTTCCAATATCTTTGATAGGGACATTGACACAAAAACATGGTCAAAATGCATATGGATACTTTGCTAGACTTTGGCCAACAACTCATCTCAACTTTAGAGTTGCAGCCCTCTCAAAATATCTAAGAAACTTGGAAAGAGAAAATAGTGACATTTATGAACATCTAATAGCTAAGATTGATAACTTTACTTTGCCTTTTCATTTATATGACTATCTATTGTCAATGACATCACTATATCTCCACATGAACATGATAAAAGAGATAAGCAAGTATGCATTCTAGTACAATTACGATGTTATGTGTGGATGCAAAGGAGGAAGATGTACACACATAGATGAGCAAATAAACATAGTTAATGATACATCTAAAGAACTAATACCGATGTATACATCAATGGTCAGAGATACAGAAACTTTACCATGAGCATTGATGCCTTCAAGTCCAAGATTATTCAAGTGATTGCTAGAAACATTACATTTGTAGAAGGGGCATTTGATGTAGTACAACTTGGATTTCTCAAGGACACACTCATGAGAATATTGTTACACTATTTAGTTGTGTTTTCAACAAACTTCAATAAACCAAAGATTCACCTTTCCACACCAAATGAAGCACTTCAATGTGATTGGGAAAGGATGCATCCAACACCTTTTTCAATATACAAATTCACATATTTTACAAGCTTTGTGAAGGGATATTTACATGAAGGTTGTTTGGCTTTACAAGCAAATCTGCAATATTGGTTGAATGATTATTTCTTCAAGCATTTCCCTTCTAATAGCTCAATCTAACTCTCATATTGATGTAAAGCACTTCAATCTAGAGCTACCCATGTCCTCTATTCAATATCTCAACCAAGAATAAAAAGGAAAGCAAGAAGAAGATTTGCTATAGTAGATACACCAATGTTGTACTCACCTCACTTGTTTGAATCCAATTCATTGGGAAAAAGATTTTGATAGCTTCATGAAACTTTTGTGTGCCAAGCCATTGTAATCCTAAGCAAGGAAAAGCGTGGCCCTTGCATGGGAAGAAGGCTAGGCTTTACATAATCTATGTGTATGACTATTTGTATGTGTGTGTAAACTTATGAATAAAAAGAAAGGTAATGTATGTTTGTGTAGATATCAATGTTTGAATATCTTTCTCTTCTTCCTATGATAACAATACATAAAGATTAACTAATACACAACACACAGAGAGAGAGAGAGAGAGAGAGAGAGAGAGAGAGAGAGAGAGAGAGAGAGAGAGAGAGAGAGAGAGAGAGAGAGAGAGAGAGAGAGAGAGAGAGAGAGAGAGAGAGAGATGTCTACGTAGTAATGCATCTATCGATAAGAAGATACCCATTGATAATCAATATTACTAACTATGTGCATCAATCTAGCTAGGTTTAAGGATCGAAAGCTTGATCAAGTTGTGTGTGTATCCATGCACACATGTTAAGGAAGGGTTTGAGGTGTTGAAGTTATAGAGTTGGAGATATAAGAGGGATTGCAAAGAGGGGAGAAAGAGGGAGAGATGCATCATAAACCATGAAAAAGTGTTGTATAGATATAGGAATATTGGTGGCATAATAACATGTGGTTACCCAAATATATCTAGTTTTTATTATGGGCATATGCCCATGCATTAAGGGTTAGCATTTATTATGGGCATGACCTTGACATCATGTTAATGTTCATTGAATTCAAACATTGACAATGGAAAATTTCAACCCTAAGAGCAATAATTCATACACTTTTTCCTTTTTCTTGAGATGTTTCATTGACTTTCACATAAGAACAGTATATGCCCACCTATGCATATCATGCATGTACAAGGCTATGTTGTGCTTATGCTATTTGATGTAAAGTCAAGAAAGGCTTCAATAGGCTCCCTCTTGAAAACAGTTTAGAGTCACATGCTTCTTAGTCACTTAAATGCGATTAAATTTCAAATTTTCATTTTTTAAATGAAATGAAGGGTATTTGTATCGTAGACAATATCCAGTGTTGAAGAAGTGGCATTTTTGACTAAATGCATTGGTTTGACTAGCAACCAGTTTGGTTCATGGCCTCATCCATGGCCCCTTGTGGTTGTGAGTTTGAAACTAGTTGTGAACCCAAAGACCATGGAAATCTAATCTTAGTAACCATTTTGCACCCTAATTGTGAGCTACACCATGGTAAGAACATGTTAGCTTGGATTATTTGAATAAATACTATCTATACAATTTGATGATACGTTCTAGTTTGTATGCATGTCTTTATGGTAGTATGGTTACTAAAATTTTCACATTGAACATGATTAAATAAGTCAAAATGCATTTGCAGGGGGTGGGGGTGGGGGTGGGGCTATATACCATCCTTAATGCCTTAAAGGTGAATGAGACCAAAACAAGTACATCTAGTTATTCACCTTTGGGTGTGTGCATATAGGTAGTAAGCATGTTTATTGGCATCAAGATGTCCATAGGTAGAAATATGAGAGAGAGAGAGAGAGAGAGAGAGAGAGAGAGAGAGAGAGAGAGAGAGAGAGAGAGAGAGAGAGAGAGAGAGAGAGAGAGAGAGAGAGAGAGAGAGAGAGAGAGAGAGAGAGAGAGAGAGAGAGAGAGTGTGTGTGTGTGTGTGCGTGCATATGTGCATGCACACACCTGCATGTATGCATGCATTTGTTTGTGCTTAGAGTGTGCATATAGACACTAATATGCTCAAGAGCATAATAGGTTGGTATACCAACTATTCGGAACTAAGAGTTCACCTAGGATATATGAATTAAGAAAAAGACAGATGCATGAGCTAAGTTCTTCATAAAGATACCCAAACTTATTAACTCTAAAAGCCACCAAAAGGGTAAGAAAGTTGATATGCTAAATTCTTCTAGGTATAACAATGATGGTTAGCAACCATGTTGGCCCACTAGTGACGTTGAAGTTCCACACACACCCCCCCCCCCCCCCGCTTATATTCTCAACTTTCTAGTGAATCAAAATCTAATGCCTCTAGGCTTTAATGCCATGGCTCAAGAGGATGAGCAAAAGCAACGTTCATGGTCATGTAAAGGGGGTGGGGGAGTTCATAACATAGGCCTAGGTTACATTTCATCAATTGGAAGAGAATGAAAGCATGATGTTTCAAAAACATGATATGACATGTGATGGGAGTAAGTGGTATGGTTCTAATAAGTGAAGGACCACAAGCAAGGGGTATGATTTAGAGGCATGCCTTGTCTCATGTTGTATGTATGAGATGGAAGATTGAGGTACAATCGCCAAGTGGTGGTAGAGTAAAATAATAAAGGGGAGCTTTATCTCTCAAAACCAAGGTGAAAATTATGATAGTTGACTCCTTTTGAAGGCTCAAAATCCAATGAAGCCCTAAAAGGATGACATGGCATAAAATACAATAAAAGTTTCTCAAACTCAACTCTCAAGAATACCTTGCTACTTCGTAGGACTTTAGAATTGTAGGTTTTAATAAAGAAAGTGATTTCTAGACTTCTATTCAAGGTGCATAAGAGATTGTGCACTAAGCCAAAAGGCTCATTTGGAGTAGCATGCCTATTTTGTAAAAGCATGACACCACTTCAAAGTCTCCAAGGAAGGCTAAGAACTCTTTGATGAATGGTGAAGGATGTGTCCTAGAATGAAAAAGCTTGACCTTTCTAGGCTTGAATTTCAAAGAGGCACTTTGAGTTCCATGTATCCTACGGCACACTTAATGGCTTGGAAAGACTTTCTGTTTGAGGTGAATTTGTTAGAAGGCTGTCTAGAGAGACGAAAAGAGTTAGCTTTCTCTAAAAAAAACTTTAAGGAGTCACTTATAAGTTATTTTAGAGATGTTCCATCAACCACAAGATCTGCATGATTGCAATCCGACTAAAGATTGCAATAAGCCATAGTACTTTAGGTATGCATGGCACCTGATAAAGCACCTTTCTTTTTGTTGGTGCTCACAATCATAATGTAGTACCATCTACTCACAGTGGTCATTCCAACAATTATAATTACATAAAGTCTTGATGTTATTGGCTTAATTTGTGCTCTTCATAGTTAAGAGCCTAGACAAATGTTGCATGATGTAATGTGGACTTGATATCCAATAGGGTTAGTGTTGGCATGAATCCTTACCTTCATACCACTTCTAAATGGAGCTTAATTTGAGACCTCTCAATCGGATCAACTTTTCAAAGCTTGTGCGCTGGAGATTTTAGTTAGATCATTGTTGAAGATGCCATTCTTTACCTATTTCCATGATTTGTACTCACAATATTCCCAAAATTAAAGTTGATGTAAGAAGAAAACAAGCGATCGAAAACCTTTAATAATGGTAGCATTGATTAATAAATCCTCAAGAGCCCCTTAAAAGCACCTCATCAGACATGTTTTGTTTCTTTTGCCATTTCTTGGTTTTTAAACCGTGTCTTTTATAAAATTGGTATAGTCCCCATCATGTGTGAACCTTTGCAAATTCAAAAGCATTAATAAATTATAGAAGGGGGTTTCATGGTTGTTATTGGGTAAGGAATTCGTAGAATTAGATGAGTCGTATGTGCTGAGTTATTTCCACATTCGATATTTTAGGTCAACGCAAGTAGATAAGTGCCTAAAGGTCATAGTTGTGGCATTATGGTGACTTTTTGTTTGTATTCCATTTTGTATTTCTAAGGCTTCCAAAGAATTTAGACATTCTTTTCATCCCATTTGGTGTTTTTGCTTACTTTGGACCAAGTTATGATCCCAATTTATGTGAATTTGGCTCTTCTTAATTGCCGATTATCTTGGGTATGATCATGTGTTGGTAGTGGGGTGACCACATCAAGTTGATGTGAAGTACGTATGGTGGGGTGGATATTTGATGCATATGAGCAGAAGTGGAGGCCTAAGTCCAAAGCTCCATTGTCTTTTCCCTCTTCTTGCTCGTTTGTTGCTCTTGATCTCCTTGAAGTGCTCTACAAAGGTACCAAGCAACTCAATGGTGACATCAGAGATCGTGAGCACATTTCCTCCATTTTTGCAAAACATATATATACTTTTTGTTGCTCCATATGACCATACACATGCTTAACACAAGCCTTCTCATATAGACAAACCCTTTTGCAAGTCTCTAAACATATATATACTTTTTGTTGCTCCATGTGACTATAAGCATGCTTAACACAAGGCTTCCCATATAGACAAACCTTTTGGCAAGTCTCTTCCTTGGTAAGTAGAGTGTCCACAATGAGAGCCTAGACATATTGGCCTATGATCTTCACCACTTGCTTCTTACTTTTTGTGCATGCATATTGGCTTGTATGGAAGATGTGGCTTTGTTTACTATTTCTAGGGGCTTGTGTGATTGATTGCTGTGTCCTCCCCAAGCTGTGCCCTTAGGCCAGCATCTAATAAAAGCATAAAAATGTAAGTAGCATTCACACTAGTCCTTGCATTCTTGACTTAGCGGCAACATACACTCACTCATATAAGCTCTAGCATCTCTCTCTCTCTCTTTCTCTCTCTCTCTCTCTCTCTCTCTCTCTGTGTGCCTGTGTTGCTTCTTCCTCACCGAAGAGTACAGATCCTGGCTATCATGGTGCCATAGCCTCGCTTCTGTCAATGCTGTCACTAGGCTTCTCTCTTGTACGCAATACCTTGAGTTCTCTCTGAGAATAGAGCTGGCTAGTTCTCTAATTCTTCCTTAACTGGACCTCAAGAAAAGCCTGGCAATCATGTAAATCCAGGTCTCAGGAGCAACACACAGAGAAAAAAACCAAAAAAAAGAAAAGAAAAACAGAGAGAGAGAGAGAGAGATGGAGTAAGGAAGTGTTAGAATTGATCTGTGTGTGTGTGTGTGTGTGTGTGTGGGACATTGTTGCTTGAAATCTGAGCTCGAAGAAGTGCAGCTATGGCGGACGAGTGGTCGGTCCCGTCGACACCGCAGACGCCCGTGACGCCGATGCCTCTACTGGTGACGTCGGGCAGGCAGGCAGGCTCTGGCGCGGATGCTTCTGCTGCAGCGGCCGTGCGCAGTGGCAGCAGCCCCAAGTCCTCCTTCACGCTCGCCAAATGCTTCTCCATCGACCAGGACGCCATGGAGATGAACCTCCCTCATGCCTGCGCCCATCCTCCTCTTCCTTCCGTCTCTCTCACGCGCAAGGTACTCACCTACCCTTACTTCTTAGTGCTGTGTCTTCTACCTTCCCAATAATCAAGCGGGTTTACTTACTCGAATCTTAGTCGCATCACAACACTTGTTAAATGTGATTATGAATGAATGCTACACATAATTAAGCTTCCAAGCTTATCGCATTGAAAGTTATATATGGAATGCTTGACGTCATCGAGCTTCCAAGCTTATAGCATTGAAAGTAACATATGGAATGCTTGGATGTCATTGACCTTCCAAGCTTATCACATTGAAAGTAATGGGTCACATTGGCTTGTAAGGGCACTCTACGATAAGCTACCGAAGTGGTTGATATGCATTGCTAATAGTGTAGTGGTTGATGTGCACTCCTGCAAGAGCAATTGGAGTAGTGATCTACTCCAAGTCGATTGAAATCCATTAGGACATGCGTTTTATTCTCCCGTCCTTTTAAAGTCAATTTCTACAAAAATGACACACACACACACACACACACACACACACTCTCTCTCTCTCTCTCTCTCTCTCTCTCTCTCTCTCTCTCTCTCTCTCTCTCTCCTATGTTCCTTTAGGAGCTTACTATCCAACATGATACTCACTCCCACTCCCACGCATCCTTATTATGACATGATTGAGTTGGTATTGTAGATGGTCCTTCACAACGCTACCGTAATGCATCATGTGCCCTTGTTATTGTTGTTATGACATGATTGGGCAGTATTATTGAGAGGTTGTGTGTTATGACATGATTGAGCTTATGTAGTAGATGTTCCTTCACAACACTACCACAATGCATCATGTGCCCTTGTTATTGTTATGACATGATTGGGTGGTATTCTAGATTTAGGGAGAGAAAGAAAGAGAGATAAAGACCTTTTGTTTCTTTTGAGGCACTGTATACTTAACCACACTAATCACCCACTTCAAAACAACAACCAATTCTCTCTAAGAGCACTCCTACAAGAGCAATTGGAGTAGTGATCTACTCCAAGTCGATTGAAATCCATTAGGACATGTGTTTTATTCTCCCGTCCTTTTAAAGTCAATTTCTACAAAAATCACACACACACACACACACACACACACACACACACACACACACACACACACACACACACACACACACACACACACACACACACACACACACACACACACACACACACACACACACACACACACACACACACACACACACACACACACACACACACACACACACACACACACACACACACACACTCTCTCTCTCTCTCTCTCTCTCTCTCTCTCTCTCTCTCTCTCTCTCTCTCTCTCTCTCTCAAAACAACAACCAATTCTCTCTTGGTATTGCCACAAAGACCATGCCTTTACACAATTGCAAGCATTAGATATATCATAGTGAAACATTTTTTGGTCATTATTGCCCTTCTTCCATACATTGGGCTAATTGAAAGGGAGAAATGTTGACACTACTTGCGCGCGCGCGCGCACACGCACACGCACACGCACACGCACACGCACACGCACACGCACACACACACACAAGGCATGTGTGACAAGGCCCTACATGACCCTAGCCTTTATTGTGGATGTTCTAAAACTATACTCTTGAAGGAACCTTAAATACTAAAATTTGAGTTGTGTCCGGTTGTTGTGGAGGGATGGTTATCCCCTCCCCCTACTACCACATGGTTGCATTCAATGCAAATAAGGGAGTGGGGTTTCCTTATCCTTGGATGTTCCTCCCTAGTCCTTACAAAATACCATGTGCTAATGTTGTGCTAGGAGGGGTAAGAACTGCCATTCCGCAAGTGGAAATGTGCATGGCTTGACAACCAATCAAATGGGGGGTCCTTGACACCATAAACATGACTTTTTTCTCCTCTCTTCCAAAGTGTGAGTTGGTATGGTCAAAATGCCCAAGCATATGAGAGATTAACACCACTCATCTTGTTGCATGTGGATGCAATTGAGTAGTAAGGAACCTTAATTTGTAATAATATCCAATAATTTTGAGCTATCATTAAAGTAAATGTTCTAGTATACCTAGTCTCAAAGGAACCTTAGTGGTGGACATCTCAAGGGCCATGAATATCTCTTATTTTGGTACACACACACACAAGGCCTTACGTGCAACTCATCATGCATGTTTTAAACTACCTAATGAGTTGTTTTGAGTGAAATTGGCAAATAACAATTTAACAAGAATGTAGCATGTGTTCTAACAAAACATTATAATAACTTGGAGGTTGCAAAAGGTAATATAATTCAAACTTGTGCTATACTACTACATTTCAATTTTATAAATCTCTTATTCATGTCTATTGTATAGGTAGGGGCAGAGTTCATTGGTACCTTTATCTTGATATTTGCTGGCACAGCAGCTGCTATTGTGAACGAGAAAACAGGAGGATCACTAACCATGGTAGGGGGAGCAGCATCGTCAGGGCTAGGGGTGATGATTGTCATCTTGGCTGTTGGCCATATCTCCGGAGCTCACCTCAACCCATCTCTTACCATTGCGTTTGCAACTTTTCGGCATTTCCCATGGATCCAGGTCAAGATAATTCAACTCTCAAAATAAAGAGGCTTCATTTAAATTGGGGTACATGTAGTATTTTGTGCTCTTTTTTTGCACAATGCTATTATGGAGGCATTTTCAACTCTAATATTTTTTATTTGCTCAATTTAAGTATGCTAGGAATTTGAGATAAACCACTGTAGCAATGAAAATAATGTTTGCCTTTGAATTTTTACTTTTTGTGAATAGCATAAATTTTGCACTTCCTTAACTATCACATATAGTTACTATTTGATCATCTTGTTTACATAGGTTCCAGCCTACTTAGCTGCCCAAATTACCGCATCGATTTGTGCCTCCTTTGCATTGAAGGGTGTTTTTAGGCCGAGTCTTCATGGAGGGGTCACCACGCCTTCAGGGAGTGTGGAACAATCATTTTTCTTGGAATTTATCATCAGCTTCAACCTTATGTTTGTTGTCACTGCGGTTGCCACGGATACTCGAGCTGTACATTACTAGCCTCACTTATTTATTTGCAATGCTTGTAGAAACTCATGTTTTGATGAATGGGTTTATTGCTTAACCTCCATTCAATGAGCATCTTTTTTCTTGTTGGCACCATGTGTTTGTTTCATTTTCCATTTATGCTTGTTATCCATTTATTGTTTAAGTTCTACTCGAATGTACCTTATTCATATGATGGGTCCATCTAATTTTTATGAAAGCACCACTGGTTGGAGAAACAATAGAAAGGTAGCTCCTTTACATCAAAAGGCTCACCCACTTTTTATGCAAGGCTGAGATATATTGAGGTGACAAGCCAACTCATGGGCCAACTTTTACATAGGCTTTTTCTATTTTGGCTTTACTAGAGTGAAAAGGTTTCGTCCCTTAAAAAAAGTAAAATTTGATCGAGTATTTGGAATTGAGGTCAACTAACTTTAAGGGAGTGTGTAGCCATCATCCAATGGCTAGAAATGGTAGAGGGCCCCTTTTAGGGGGGGCATAGCTTATAGCTACTTGATTCCAAGTAAGGTAGGGCAAGTGGCCAAGCATGTTTAGTTGGTCAATTTGTTGTCCATATGTTGGGATCAATGAGCGGTGATTCCCTACACAGTCCCTAACATGTTAGTTGTTAATATAGATCCATGCCAATCAATTCCCTCTCCTTTATTGTCCCACATACCAACAGATTTTGTTGACGCTACTCATCTTTACCTCAACCCATGGTTTAGTCGGGGTTTCACACATGTTCTATCATTTTAATTGCTAGAACTTTCTCACCAAATTAGTGATGCCAAAGTATATTATCCTAGTATAGGGGAGGGGAGCAAGGAAAAGGGCGGGACAGGGGTGACAATAGTAATGTTCCTACAAAGGCATAGGACAGCTCACAAGCTTGAACAAGCGATGGGACCTTGTTACGTCGAGGTTTTCTAGTAAATCTTTTTCTAATTTGTTGGGGGTCTTCATTGAAAAATATTTTTGGTACCAAATCCACAAACCTTTAAGTCAAAATTCTTATAGAGAGATTCAGTGTATATGTGTTTGCCATTTTTATAACTAAGAGTTTTGTAAAGCTGAAACTTTCTTCTTTAAAATATATAAGTTGTTTTCAAAAAAATTGCAAGTCGTTTTACATTAAACATTGGTTTTCGTGCACAATGTTCGTTAGCAACAGTCCAAAGGAGTGTCCAGTTTATCAACAAGGTTCTATGCAGCCATAAAGTGAACTCTCTCTCTCTCTATCTCTTTTTTTGGTCTTTTTTGTTGGGATGGGTCGGCAGGTCGGTGAACTGGCTGGAATCGCGGTGGGCGCCACGGTTATGATGAATATTCTGATCGCAGGGTAAGAATCGGATCCCGCGTCTTGCGCTCTGGTTTTGCATTTTTTTAAACGTCGTGGGAACAAGGGCCTAAATGCCAATATTTTTTATTTTTTTGCTTCAAGAATAAATCCTAAGAGTGATTATTATTATTATTATTATTATTACACTTTCCGAATAATTCGTCTTACTTGGAATATTATTATTTTGGGCTTCTGGAATAAATCCCAGAAGTGAATCCTATCTTTTGGCTTTTCGAATAAATCCCGTTTGCTTTGAATATATTATTATTTTCTTTGTGGCTTTTACGTAGAAAGAAAAGGCCAGATAGAAAGCGCAACGTGACGAGATTGGCTGGGCTGTCACATGAGTCACGCAGCCTGCAGCTTTTTGCTTTCCGATCGGTCAACTGCTTATTTTCTAAATTAAAAAACACACTATATTGCCTTTCAAAAGAATAATAATAATAATATTGTTCGCGTCACGAATCGTGCTTCACAAAGAACTATGGAAAAAGCGAGCAATCAGGGCTTGTGCTGACTTTTGGATTAACATAGGGAATCTTTTTCTTTTGAATTAACATAGGGAATAAAAAATAAGAATATGCTATTTGCCAAACAAAACAAAAAAAGCACACGCATCATATCATGACCGGAGTAAAATATTTACAAATGGCAGCTTCCTCTCATAGTAATATTTGGGGAAAGTATAATTGAGAACCATACACAACTCTTAGATTGCCAAGCCAGGCAAATTGCACATGCTTTTTTGGAAATCTAGATTATTCCAAATATTTTATTTCCGAATTGAATCCTTCTAGGTTCAAATCCCAAACAACAAATCCTCAAAGCTATTTGGCTTTGTGATAAGCTGAGGAAAGACTTTCTCAAATTAGGCGAAGGTACAACTTTCTCAAATGGTGGTTCACAAATGTTTGACTAGCGGAATCTTGACATTTAACCGCTATGTTTGACAGGTAACATCTTGCCACCCCTTGCACTCTCTTCATTTTTATACCTGAAATCCTTCTAGCTACAAAAGCTCTTACAACATAGACCCCTTGTCACCCAAAATTGCTTCTATAAACATGACCTTGAGGTTAATTGTAGTGCAAGTAAGCCGGTCTGAAACCTTAAATCGAGGGGATTCAACTAAATTTTGACCTTGAAGATTAAGCACTGCTTTCAATCATTTTACATCAATTTACAGAAAATGAAAAGGTACAATCTAAGCTCTATCTTTTCAACTTCCCCATATCCCTAGGATGGGCTTAGAGTCGTGTTGAAGAGGACACAAGTGGTGGAAGAAGATGAGATCAAGGTGTGGGGTTGCCTATCATCGCACCACAAAAGTGTTGTAACACAATCCCACTAGATTTTCTTATGTGGCATTGTTTCATGGATTCTTTCAAAAGTGTTAAACTTACAAGGTCAAAAGTGATATATTAGTGCTCACAGCCCTTCATTTTTTGTCAAGATTATGAGGTTTCTAAGTTGTTGGAACTTGTGCAAACCCCACTTCCCCACAATGCAAGTAGGTATTAGTAGGGCTAGCTCATTGCCAATACCTCCAATGGCCGTGACACTACCCTCAAAGCTTATTGTACTAGAATATGCATTTATCTTTTTTGTTTTGGCTTGCATATATGCAAGGAAATAGTGTTTGTTCATGAAATTTTTGGTTTTTTCTTAAGTTCAACATTTTCTAATTGAAAAGCTAAAGGGAAAAAATTGCCTCTCTCTTCATCCTTTTTTTCCCTTGCTCTTCTCTATTTAGGGTAGAGGGGTTGATCGAGTGTCACAGAAAAGGAGGAGCGTTAAACTTGACATCGATATAGCATCAATGGAGATCCCAAATTAATGACACACAAACAATTGATATGTTGCTTCAATAAAAATATCTAGATCTCAAGGTTCTGTGTGAGGATTCAATAAGGTAATGACAATTTGTTAGAATTGAACCTTCGCCAATATGGTCACTTAATCTACATCATTTTTTAAAGAAGTTTTAATATTACCATGCTCACTTAATCTACATAATTGCCCACCCATATTTTTGTTGGGGATGACAGGGCCCTACATGCTTTAACTTCAGCAAAACATTTTGATTATCCATCTTAGTTGAGATCCATTTGATGTTATTTTATTGGCTCCTCTACCCTATGTCCTAGGGTTGTTTCCATCACATTATAGCTCCTCTCTCTCTCTCTCTCTCTCTCTCTCTCTCAATCTTTTATCTTATTGGTAATATGTTCTTCCTTTAGGTGGTGTAATGAAAATAAAGAATTTTGAGGGCTAGTTCTAAAAAAGTGGAGTTTTCATGATAGTCTTTGTGACTAGACATTTAGATGAAATATACATGTTTCTAGCAAGGGAATAAAACTTGCAACTTTGCTAAAAGATCCATGTGATGTATGACTTATTTGGACTCCTCATTGGGTTGTACCTCTCTTATGTGTTGAACTTATAATGGATTGATGTTATTATTATTTTTTGTAGGGCAACATCAGGAGGTTCAATGAATCCAGTGCGTAGTTTGGGTCCAGCAATAGCCAACAACAATTATGACGGAATATGGTTATATCTAGTGGGACCTATCTTGGGGGCTCTTGCTGGAGCAGCAGCCTACACACTTGTTCGCCTCAAGGATGATGACACACCTGGAGGTAGCACTCGTCGCAGCTTCAGAAGATAAACACGTTGAACATGTTAAATAAATAAAAGAATTCATACGAACAAGCTAAATAAATAAATCCATATGCCATTATGGATTATTGAATTGTTATGTATATCTATTGTAGACTTATTATGCTTTTACGGTTGCCTTATCACAAGCAACTTGCAATAAGTCTAAGGCTCTTCATGTCTTGAACTTTCAAGGGTAGCTATTATGCACTTGCATGATAGCTCCTCATTGATGAAAGTGGACTTTGAAGATTTAGCCCTCGTAAATAAGTAATGGTTTTTGCTTGCCAAATGCCCACCCTATTAATGTATCCACCATGACTTTCTTTTTCCATAAGACTTAGTTTGCTATTGTAATTATATGGTGTTTTGCTTTGCTTAGATTTATGCCATGGCCCATTTTTAACTTATGTTTACATATAAGTTCACCAAAAATCTCCTAGAGATTGCATTCTCAGCATCATTCAAAAATCACTTGACTCCACATCAACACTCATTGTTACCCAAGTAATCACTTTCATATAGATTTGTCTAATTAGCATTATCAAGTTTGCACACATGAAAGGAAGAAAGGCATTAATTATAGCTATCCTAATGTTGGTCTCCTTGTTGTTATTGTCAATGTACTATTAATAATTTGCCCTTCACAAGTAAAATTTTCTTCCTTTGTTACTTTTATAAATAATTATGGCAAGGTAGTTGGCAATTAATTATGTATTTTTCCATGGGTATTCTCAATGGGGCTTGGATCCACACCATTTAATTTTTGCACACACACACACACACACACACACACACACACGCACACACGCACGCACGCACGCACGCACGCATGCACATGCATATACATGTGTAGTTGTACATGTTAGCATTTGTATGCACATTTGTAGCTATACATGACCTTATGTATATGCATGTGTACCTATGTATACATGTGCATGCACACTCGTACACAACCCGTACACAAATGAGATGTACAATATGTATCACATGTATGTGCTTTATGCACATTTATGTGTACTTATATAAATGTGTATACATTTATATACCATCTATGTACATGAAATGGCTACATATATGCATCTCTACTATCTATTCTCAAATTGTATACACATAAACAAACTTCATAGTTCATAAATGTAAGATGACAATTCGCATGCAAGTGGATTTGTAACCTCAAGGTATAAATGCCCTTAATAAATATTTGAATCATCCAACTTGCTCATTTCGTCTCATGCTTAGTTATGCATGTTGTATATAACTTCTTCTTAAATGTTATTTGATAATCCCCTTAATGCATTTCACAATCCCTTTGTTAAAATGTACCTACATCCGTACTCCACTATAAAAGCAAGTGGATTTGCAACCTCAATGTATAAATGCCCTTAAATATTTGAATCATCCAACTTGCTCATTTTGTCTCATGGTTGGTTATGCATGTTGTATATAACTTCTTCTTAAAATGTTATTTGATAATCCCCTTAATTGCATTTCACGATTCCTTTGTTAAAATGTACTTACATCCGTACTCCACTGTAAAAGTTGAGAGTAAAGAATGTCCATATTGCTATGCTTGAAATTACATAAGGACTTGAGGTTAATAATGAGATATAAGAAAATGAAATAAGGTAAAGATTGATGGGGATAGAGATAGGCAAGGTGGAGGGCTCAATAGGGCTTTTGCTTCTTCTTGTTCACATACTTTTCACACAAACAAAAGAAATACCAAAATGTTTATCACTTGTTATACATTTTTTCTAAATTAATCACACATGCTTCTCTTTCGTCTTATATCTCAAACCCATAGTAATAGTATCCATTTAATACAAACTAGCTAGGCCGCTTTGCCACAGCTTCGTGCTATCACACAAAGCTGCTGCAAGTAACTTTGTGAATGTAAGTGGAGTTGTCATGTGCTCACTCCCCTCACTTCCTTCCCACACATCTCTCTCTTTCTTTTCTTCTCCTTTCTTCGTGTCTCTCGTTCCCCTCACTTTTTATTTTCACTCATTTTTTTTCCCCTGCGCTTCTTCTTCTTCTTCTCTCTCTCTCTCTCTCTCTCTCTCTCTCTCTCCTTTGTTCTTCTGTTCCTCCCTCCCTCCCTCTCTCTCGGTGCCTGTGGCAGTTTCTACCCGGCCACCAGTCAGGTACTCTTGCCCTATCGCCTGCTTGTGCACTGGCCGACTTGTCCACCATGGCTACTTGCCTCCTCCCTACTCACCACTCGCCGCCTGTCTGCCTTCCCACTGTCGCACAGATCCCAGGCTGGTAGATACATAGATAGAATGAATGAATCATAGAGACAACTACTGCAACCACCACACCATAGCCCACCATGCCATAACCCACCGTGCCACCGTCCCAACATGCCCACTCGCCATCCCACCTTCTAAACTCCTTGCACGTTGAGAAGAGAGAGAGAGAGAGAGAGAGAGAGAGAGAGAGAGAGAACTCCCTACTGACCATAACCACCTACACAATCGAGATGAAGCATAGAGAAAGAGAGAGTACTCTCTACAAGCCTCCATAGCCACTTGCTCATCCATCGAGGATGGAGGGAGAGAGAGGGAGAGAGGGAGGGAGGGAGTTATGACATGAAAAAGTGATAAAAGCGAGGAAGAGAGGGTGCAGGCCCCTGGGGAAACACTTGTCTCCTTGGTGTGTTAAAGTCATTAAACTATTTGTTTAGGGGAAATTTCAACTCAAGTTTGGAACCTGGGTTTGGGATCATTCTAGTGCTTTGAAGCCATAGTCTGAATAATAATATAGTATAGATGTATGAACACTCCCCTTCAAGCTCATATGAGCTTGCACACACAATGAATACCCAAAGCACTTCTAAAATAGTCAAGCTTATCCTTAACTAGTACCTTGGTAAAGATATCAAGAACTTGGTCACTCTTGAGATAGATGAAGTCTATATTTCTCACTCCCGTACATTCTCTTTGATTAATAATAAGCTTTTATAGGTTTTCTCCTTGCATGGTAGATTGCGTTCTTAGCCAAAATAACACTACTTTGTTGCCACAATAGAATGTGTCACTGTTATCAATGTCAATCTCCAAATTGTGAACTAGTAGGCTTAGCCATATCTGTTCACATGTTCCTATAGCTATCTCACAATATTTTTCCTCTGTACTTGACAATGCTACAATAAGATGTTTTTTACTGCTCCAACTTATCATGGTTGTACCCAAAGAGAAATCATAACCACTTGTAGATCTATCCATAATGTTGTCACCCTAGTTTACATCTATGTATTCGAATAAGATAAGTGTAGTTCCCTTTCCATATCGAGAAGATCAAACTATATAGTGGCATCGCTTCCCTATCGCATAGTAACTTTGCCATCCTTGAGTGTAAAAACACCATATAATTCACTTCCATTGCACAACCATAACATGTATATAGTTGTAACATCTATATAATTGCACAACCATAACATGAACACATATTCTTCTTTTGCGTCCTCGAGTATAAGAGGTCACATGTGCGCTCACTATTTTCTCTCTTTTTTGAATCTATCTCACTATTTGTTGCCAATCTCTCTCTCTCTCTCTCTCTCTCTCTCTCTCTCTCCCCACCCCTTTTCACACCTCTCCTCTTTGTGAATTTTCTTACATATCTATTACCTGTCTCTCTCTCTCTCACCTTCTCCCTCTTCTCTTTTTATCTCTCTCCTCTCTCTACAACACCCATCGCTTCCTCTCTCCAACCTCTCCCTCCCTCCCCTTGTTTATCCCTCTTCTCTATTTGCAACCCCTCATACCACTTTTGCATCTCTCTCTCTCTCTCTCTCTCTCTCTCTCTCTCTCTCTCTCTCTCTCTCTCTCTCTCTCTCTCTCTCTCTCTCTCTCTCTCTCTCTCTCTCTCTCTCTCTCTCTCTCTCTCTCGTGCCCCATGCACACACAAAAGGATAGACATGCATTTGCATTTAGGTGTATAGAGACTCATATATGTATACAATACCTTTTATTATGCACCAGACCTGTAAACTTTACCCATACTTACTTTGCTTGTTACAATTAGAAATGACATTGCACCTAATCACAAACAAAAGACATATGAAATACATATTTTGTATCCTTGAGTGTAAGAAATCACATGCTTGCTCACTATCTTCCCTCTATCTTGAATCTCTCTTACTATTTTTTGCTTCTCTCCCTCTCTCTCCGGGCTCTCTCCCTACCCCTTTTCACCCCCCTCCTCTCTCTGTGACTCTTCTCTCATATATTTGTTACCCATCTCTCTCTCTCTCTCTCTCTCTCTCTTTCACACACACACACACACACACACACACACACACACACTCTCTCTCTCTCTCTCTCTCTCTCTCTCTCTCTCTCTCTCGTATATGCATGTATAAAAAGCTAAACATGCATTTGTATCTAGGTGTACAAACACTCATATATATGTGCAATGACCATGCACCAAACTTGTAAACTTGTATCCATACTTGCTTTGCGCAATAGTTAGAAGTACAAACTCTCAGTATTAATAATACACATAGGTGAAGTAGAGCGTGAAACCACAAAGCATTACTACTTGATTGTGCCTATTCATCTATATCCAAATGTTACAAAAAGGGTCCCAATGCAAACAAAAAAATAAAAAATTTAACATGGAGCCTAACCAAAATAAAGCTTTTGAAATATTTCCATTCTCCAACACAACATGGTTAGGTGAAGCAAGTCATGTTGCCACTACTTGCCTTGGCGATGGTACAGGGGACATGACAGTCTTTCCTCTCTTTTTTGTACCTAAAATTTTAGAAAGCCACAATGTAAACATAAATACATCTAACGATTGACAAAGATTACTTAACTTTAGAATAACAATACTTGGCCTAATACTTGTAGACCACTCAGTAGGCATTGTCATAGCTTGATGTAGTGCCACAAAGAAACCGAGCTCTTTAAATTCATATGTCGGTCACCCCCTTGGTGTTCTATCAGTGTGAGATCATCGAAACCTCTTATCCTATTCAGCTTCACCCATATGCACTCGAAAACACTGAGTATATCCACAATGCACCACCTCAATAAAAACTGGAAGTAAAATCTCTATATTGACATCATCATATAAACACTCAATGACCCTTACAAGTGTTCTTCTTATAATATCATGTGTTGTTATTGCGCACAAGATACATTGCAGTTCCTTCTGATACTCTGAAGTTGGATAGTAGCCCCAACTTGGAGTAGGCATCTGTAAAAATTGAGTAAACACTTAAATATAGTGTAGGAAATAATCAGTTACTACTTAGTATATGCCAACCAAATGTGGCTTAAAGGCCATTTCACATATGAGCCAAGTAGTGACTACTAAGCGGTCAAACTTCAATGGATACATCCCTGCAAAAAAGTAAGCATACTATTGCACCCTCCAAAAAACACATCTCTACATGCATCCTTGCAAAAAATCAATACACCTTATTGCATATTCTAAAGTACATATTTGTATACAATGTTCGTCATGACATTCACAATGCTCCCATTTTCATCCAGTAAGACTCTCACACCACATGAGGATTTCACCCTTGAAAATGCAACATACAACTGTCCATGTGTAAATACCAAGGTGTCTTCAAGTAAAGACCAACAATACAGAAAGTCTCGCCCTACCACTTATTGATCATCATAGCAAATACCGATCAAATAGGAAACTGCTCCGCCTCATAGTAAACGGAAATTGCAAAGTGCTAGGAATAAAAGTGATCCTAGGAATGAAAACTTGTTCCCCTACATTTGTTCATGTTATTATCTTAGCATCTATCACCTTTCTATTGAATGCCTTACATATCAACCGTGTACCATTACACAGACCTTTTCCTGGATTTAAGTTCCTAAGTAGAATAATAGGCGTATTTATCTTTAGCAACAATAGATGGGGATGAAACCCATCTCCAAGATCTAGTGTATTTAGATACTCTACTACTATAGAGTACAAAAATGAGCTATCATCCATCTTTGCAATCGAATCTACACTATAGTATTATATAACCTCTCCATGCATCAATTGCAATGCATGATGATTCAAAGAAGCCACCTCTGTATTTTGCACTGCAAGTATAACATGCTCATTGAAATATGCTCCAAAGTCTCTCTGGGATACTTCACTATACACACTATCAATCGAGGTTTTAATAGAGTATCCTTTTAATACCATGCCAAATGGAATATGTAACTTATCACAATTCTCTGTAATACCCACTCCATTCCCTATCCCTTGAATCCAACCAATAAACCCATTATCCATTACATCGCCAATGGTTGACATCCACATATTCCTAGACAACCTTAGCACCTTAACACACTGCCATAAATGAGAGTAACATAGTGTCGCATTAACAATATCTTCACAGGAGCCCTTCATCACACGATAGGTAGGATCTATCTAAAAATCACCTCCAAGTAAAGTGACATTTTCACCAAATGGTTTAACACAACTCATAATATCCCTCAAAGTTCTATCAACTACCTCAAATGCATACATGTGCATCATGGGAGCCTCATCCCATAAAATAAGGGTCAACCATCTCAATAGTTGAGCAAGATTGCTCTGAACATGAATATTACAGGTGGATCAATTACTTAGATCCAATGGAATTTTAAACATCGAGTGAGCGGTACAACCACCCTATAGAAGCAAAGCAGCAATGCCACATGATGCCATTGCCAATGCTATATGACGATCACTGCATAGCCTAGCAAGCAGACACTTATAAAGAAATGTCTTCCCAGACCCACCGGGACCATCCCAAAAAAAAAAAACATCCCCAGAGTTTGCACCAATAGCATCCATAACTACAATATATGCAACTCTCTGTCTATCATTCAACATTGCCTCCATAGAAATACAAACTCTACATTGCTCCAATATATCATATGCATATTCATATTCTAAAAGAGAGTTAGCACACACAACTGAGAATCCGTTCGATGAGGTTCTGGCAATCCATCAAAGTCAAACAATCTTTGCCCATGCTACCGTAAAAGGTCTTGAAGATGCAATAAAGCCTTGTTTGATGCCTCTTGGTGTAGAATTGCAAAAGATACATGTGTATGCTCTAGCTGTAATTTATACAAAATATCCTCTACCATTGGCACCATAAACCTATCCCAAAGCTGACTAGGCTGAGCAAGCTCACAAAGACCAAAATTATAGCAAACAAAACATGTAACTGGGCACCAATCTGCACAGAGGTAGCTTCTTCCAAGCACATAGCACACTCATCATCACCCTCTAACACACCCTTTGCAATGCAAGCTTTCTTAAAAGTATTGTACATCACATTGCCAACAATACACAAATACTCAAAAGACGTACATCCTTAAGACACTGTTAAGACCATTTTTTCTTCATTTTGCATAAGATCTGATATATTGTCCGTTCTCGAAACACCACACAATTCTCACCAAGAAAGTGCACCTGCAACCGCTATATATCAAGCTTCTCATTGTGCAATGCATAGTCATATATTCACCAACATGCTTCTAAAGCAAAAATATATCGTGCATCTAAATAATTTTCGATCTCATCCACTTCATGGATGCTCGTACCATTCAACCTAGAGCTTCTAATAGAAAACTTAATGGTTGCACAATCATGTTCCTTGTATATATACTTATACAAATACTTAACAACTGCCATTGTTGATGAGTGTACCTCAACATTTATATGTGCATTGTATTTCTTACTTAAGTAAGGATTGAATGGAAAAATCCATCGATTGTCAATAGTATTCCCCTTTATTGTGAATGTGTTTCCATCATCCCATATTCTATAAATAGGATAGCTAGAGCTATCAATAGTTGTCACATTCACAAACCTACGAGGAAAATTTTTAGTACATTGACCATCATGCATGCAAGGACTCTTGGGATTCAACGCATCGCAAGGACCATGGACATTGCACTTTGAGACAGTTTCAAATAAAGTTGAAAACCTTGCTTTATTAGGAAACACATCACAAAAATCTATCATAATGGCATTCTTCGGAGGGTTTAAAAGGGTGCTCCAAAATCAGCAAAGTATGAGAATATGGTTACCCTCACTTTTGAAACTCAATCACACTAACATAGCCTACAACATTTCCAAACAAATTCCTTTTCAACAATGTATGCATCATATCATCATGATTTTTATGAAAGACCCGAGCGGTCAAATCATGATGATCATAAGTAATCTATCCATGCAACAAAGCATTAGTTATCTCTGACCACTTTGGATTACATGTCATTGTTATAAAGAGATATGGTTTTCCCTTACTTTGCACTATAGCCATGGCATCATGATTCAATTGATACATGTGCCTTGGCCCACAAGTAAAAGAAGATGGCAAAATCACCCTTTTACCAACAGAGGCACCAATAACCTGTATTGGCCCATTATCCATCAATCCCATCATATCTGCCAAGCCTTTATAAACTTTTGAGTGTAAAACTGATTGATTTTGATGACACTAAGCCAACCTACATTGCACTACACTACAATAAGCATCAACAATAAATTGTTGCCACAATCGACCACTGCGCAACATGCAAACCTTAGTGTCCTCATGCACTTGTAGTCGAATGCATAAAATCCATGTACATTAACTGGAATATTAACATTACTATAAGGCACCTTTACATGCCAACCATAATCACCCATAGGAAAAAGAAGAACATATAGCATTGGCATATATGCCCTATGCAAGTTTGAAATAGCAATACATCATCCATCTTGACTATAAACATGTATATCTCGATGATCGAGACTATTCTCATCCCCTTGTCCCGACATGATAGCCACAACTTGAGTTGCCACTGGAGCTGAGTATTGTCTATTAGCCTGTTGAATGCCAAGAATAGTCATTCTTAAATCATGTAAGGGATTGTTTTGCAATTGCATACCCACGAATCTAAAAGCTTGTGCATATACATTGTGTTGATGCATCATAGACTAAAGCTCCCCAAGTTAATTTGGCAATAAATTAGGCATGACATCCAATCTATTAGATAACTTATGCTCAATATCATAAACATAAAGTTGTGCAAATCTTGGCCTTTCTTGTCATTGCACATTAGAAAGCAAAGGGCCTATACGATGATAAATGGAGCCATGCACTCTAAAGGTATAAGAATTCTCCGCAACCAGACAAAAACTCATCAACATTGGCACTAAATGATACAAATGCAAGAGCACTATTATACGCTCGTATATTATTCTTAAATACTCTACTTTGAGAATGCATACCATGCAACAAATCATACAATGGCTACAGTGGACGTTGCAACGCTGGCAACATTACTTTTCCATTTCGACAATAATGTTTACCAAGTAAAACTGATCCTTGCACTTGAGTCTCACATCTCCACAATTTAGCCAAACATTACTCACACATCTTAGAAAGACTTCCCATGGAATGCACAATTAGGTCTTGAAATAGCAATATTGTAGTTGCAGGATGAATATCCATTGCATGTAAAGCATGCAAAATGGAACAAAAACCTCCACTTTGAGGGCTAAAGGTTAGAGCATTATTGACACACAACTCATTTAATCACATGTTTTCCTAGATTTTGGCTATTTCTAGTATTGGAATTATAATTCATAGCAAAAGCAAATTGTTGCTCAATCAATTCACTATTCCTATCTAGAATCCCCATGCGAGAATGCATATTTTGCATACTATGTGGGCTACTCTGAACTCCCTCATGAATCACACTATCGTGATTTAGAGCTTCTCTCTGTGAAATATTTTGGCACCCAACTATAGGTGGATTCCTTATGCGAGAAGTTGACGGGGACACCTGTCCTTTTCAGACGTCATATTAATTTAATGTGCACGTGGGCGATTCTGTAAAATACATATTTAAATTAATGGGTGTTTATGAGTTTAGATTGCACTCGTATTAAATTAAGGTTAGGATAGAGTTCCAACCTATTTATTTATTTTGTAGTTGAAGACTGCTAGGTATTCACTTTTGTGGATTTTATCTTATTATTTTCTAACAATTGTAAATGCTTCAATTGATGTGTAGAGCAAGCAAAGATGGCGTTGGGAAGCACCGGCGGGGTCGGGCGATGGCGTGTATTCAGATTATCTAGAAGAATTATTATTTTTGATGGGCGCGCGTCTTATCATAAAGGTGTGGCGTCAATATTTATTTAGGCACGCTTATTTATTAAAGCATTTGATAAATATTTATTATTTTTTATGCGCATAGATGCTTGGTAAAAATATTTCATTATTTGACATTGTATTTGGGCACAACCCGATTTTGGATGCCCAAATGCTTTATAAACTCTTTATTTGGGCAAAAGAAAACACAAAAGCCAAAAGCATGCTAATTGTAAATTGGGCTATTTTTGAGCTTGGAGATTAATAAATTTATAAATACATACCTCATGAAGTGCTCACACAAGGCATGGGAGGAGATTACATCCAATTGGTCTTTTTGTCTCATGTTGTGCAAACTATTTTCTTGCTTTAATGAAGCTTTTGTAGAGTTCTTTGTTCTTAGGGACCTTTCGGAGTTCACTATGCACGCATACAGTATCCGATTTGTGCACCACTCTCTCTCTCTCTCTCTCTCTCTCTCTCTCATAGTTATGGTCTTTATTGGCCTTTTTTTATTTGGATTTGGCCTAATTTTGATTGTGACTACTAGTGTTTTAAAGTGCATTGACACGTGCTTTTTGTAATGTTGTGTGCTTTCTTTTTATGAAGTTGCATTTCATGGTCTAAGAAATTATGCAGTACTTTTGATGTGACAAACTTAAACTAAGCTAGAATAAATGTATCAAGTTTAAAGATTAACTTATAGAAAAATTTATTATCTCTTGCAATTTGTGAAGAGATAACTCAACTGCTATTTTCATCATAGCAAAGGTAATTCTTGAATCTTCATCAAGTCTTTGCTAAGTACTTGCATAGTTTCGTGATTGTTGGTGTTGGAAATTATTTAAGAATCCTAATGTTTTGGGTATAGTGTGCATTCCTATTGAATGATATATTTGGGTTTGAGTTATAGGCTTGGGGGATCACTTGTTAGTTAGACAGCTAGAATTTTTCTTTGTCTCTCTTTGGATAAGATATCTAATTATATATAGAATATATAAATATATAATTTTTATTTTGACTACTAGCATTCCTTGCATGTAGCACTGTGCCGATTTAAATAAATTACTGGAGTGTTTTGAATTATGTGATTCTAGATTGATTCTACTTTTAAGTCTTTTTGAAAATACTAATCCCAATCAAGTCTCTCCTTGAAAGAATGCATGGTCTCTCTTGGCGTGTAGGCTTTGTGAGAATCCAATCAATATGGGATTTTCACATCGGTAAAGTAGCAAAGATTATGTATTGCATGTTCATAGGCATAGAGTCAACTCTATGTGGCATAGACAACGACAAGTTGCTAGGCTTAGGACTCGAATGATTCCGCTACGAAAAAAACATGGTCGAAGGGGGCACAAAAAGATGTGTAGTTACGAATCCCGGCAAATAAATAGTTTTATGGAATCCACCAAAAAATCTCACGGAATCCACTGTGGAATATGCCTCTAGTTTTACGGAATCTACCATGGAATATGCCTCATGGCATCACACCCCTAGGGTGGGATAGCAATTGTCCTCAATTGCTATTAGCTCAATGTGGAGCAAGTAGTGAGGGGTAAGCACTTAGGTTGCGGTGTGCATCCATTGGGCTTCTTCAACAGTATGATTTTTAAACTTAACCAAATATCTAGAATATCTACGGCTAGTTCGAGTGGTCATAAAGTTAGTTTCTAGAATAGTTCTAGGTTCAAGAATTTTAGTTTCTTCTTTTAACGAAGAAGGGTTTTCATAGATAGGGTGGACAGGTAATTGGCCTCTAAAAGGTCGTAACAAACTAATATGAAAAGTATTATGTATCTTAAAGTGTTGGGGTAGTTCTAATTTAAATGCATTGCCATTGATCTTGTGAATTATTTTGAAAGGTCCATAAAATCTAGGTGCTAATTTAATAACAGGGTGTTTCTCAACACTTTGCAATCTTCTCTTTTCAATGCGTAACCATACATAATCATCAATATTGAAAGTCATGGATTTTCTTTTGTTTACTGCAGCACAGAGGATCGGAAAATGGAGCAGAAGTGCGGGAAAAATGGAAGAAGGAGATAACCAAAAAGGCAAAGGACAAAGGAAGGAAAAGGCGCCCCGGATGGAGGTCAAATCCTGAAAATTTGAATGATGACCTCTCCAGAAGGCTTCAGTGTCACCTCGAGAAAAGAAAAGAGTAAAAGCGCGCCATTAAATATGAAGGCGCTCCCGAATCCTTGTGGAGCAAGTAATTATTTTGATTTATTGTTGAATATTAGAGTAGGACCATCCATCTCCATCTCTGGTTTTGGTTTTTGTTGCATTAGGTTAAGATTAGGATAGGAAAAAGAAGGAAAACAGAAGGGTTCTGCTGCTGTTGGAAATAGGAAAATAGGGGCATAGATTTAAATTTCTGGCTGGAAGGGAGTGATGGATTAATTTCTGAGGTTACAGCAGGCTAGGATGGGGCAATAAGAGGCCCAGGGAATCAAGAAACACCATATTTGACATTCTGCCTTTTGAGAAGAGAGTGAGCTTGAGAGCCAGGGAGAGAGCAAGAGAGAGGGAGCTGCAGGGAGATTGTGAAGTGCTGATCGATTTGAGCGTCACATCGCTTCAAGGTATGCTAGACAGTTCCCTCTATTGCTTTGCACCTATTTGGAAGGCACGGCACGATTCCGTGGAGTAGGTGTTGACCTTGAGGCATTGCGTGCAACCTGTGGGCCGTCATTTGCGCCATCAGACCAGGCCCTCTGAGTCCAAGAATAGAACTGTTCGATTCCTGGAGTCGGACCGTCCGACTCTGAAAATTGGACCACTTTTTCGATCCGACTCCTAGAATCGGACCAGTCCGAAAATCGGACCACTTCGTCCGACTACTATAATTGGACCTAGTATTAGAATCGGACCTAGTGCCAGAATCGGACCATGTGTCCTAATCGTGGATTTGGACCACCCGATCCATTGCAGTAATCGGACCAAAGTAGAATTTGACCACCGTTCCTAGTGTGAAACTCAAACCAGCCCGTCTGGTTCCCAGGATCGGACCAGCCCGTCTGATTCCCAGCATCGGATCAGCCGGTCCGATTCCCAGAATTGGACCAGTTCACCAGAACTCTAACTAGAAGGTTTTTAAGCTTGTTCCACAGTCCTGGCCACTTTGGTCACATCCCTGATCCCCCAGGAAACCCAGTTTGGCCCTTGGAAGCCAAAGGCCAGGCGGGATAACCAAGGACGCACCTCGAACAACTAGACACTGAGCAGACCAAATTTAGAAATTGACTTGACGTTCGGCGACCAGCCAACCAACCAACCCTGAAGCAGAATAGAGAATGCAGCAGGGACTTTCAACAGAACTTTAGATTAGCCAGAACCTGTGCTTAGAGCCACATTAGGCTACGAACGTGAGGCGAAGAGTGGAGTTTGCATTGAGCATTTCGTGCATCCGCACCTCAATTTTTGATTTCATCACCTAAGGTGCACTACAAGAAAAGAAAAAGCCTGTTTTCGCACAGAGCACTAGAAAGCACGAAGCACAACTTGTGAATAAGATTGACGACTGCTTCCAATAACAAGAAGCTCATCAGGAGACATAATAACATCAAGGAACCCACTACTAGGAGAAGATCCCAAAACATAGTTGGCTACATGAGAGCCCCATTAGTAGGACCCTAAGAGGACACGAAGATCCGGAAGGCGACAACATAGAGGATCGGATGCTGCCGGACCTACTCAAAATGATCGACGACCTTGTGGAGCTGGAAGTGGGAGCAATGTCAGGATCATGAGGTGGACAAGGAGAGGACCGACTGGACTTGGGAGAATTCCCAGTCATAGTGCAGGAGTTAGTCAATGAGTATGACTTGTTGACTAGGACGGTAGTTCAGGGCAGGCCAGTAGAGGAAGTGGTAGCAAACCTAGAAGAGGAAAGAAAAGCGATCAGAAAGGCGCTAGATAGCATAATTGCCTATAACCACGAACAAAAGGCTAGGAAACTCCAACAAGATGTAGACATGTACGAGGCCCGACGTGTGCTAGCCTTGGTTGGTGCAGCCAAAGCAGGACCAAATGTAGAGAGAGAGCGAGTAGTAGAGGCTAACTTATCATTGAGTGAACTTGTAGCTAGGCGGCTCATGGACAACACGTCCGCTGAGCAGAGCGCAACAGCATTAGCCACATCATTACTCTTGGGATTAGGGGTCACGCAAGGGGCAAAGGGGCAATCTAGGATCCCTGTTGTAGCAAAGTAACTAGACAAGTATGAACCTAGCAATGACCCATATAGCTTTGTGGAGCAGTTCGAACAAGTTTGCGAAGCAAACGGTCTCACGGACCTTGCACAATGCTCTCAAGCTTTCGGGCTGTGTTTAGGTGATAAGGGGAGAATTTGGTACACTAGTCTAGATGCAGCCGAGCGCACGAACTTTGCCCATCTTAAAGACCATTTTATCAAGTGATTCTCTGAGGCAGGGTACTCTGACAATCTCATTTTCCGATTGATGAATGTCAGTCAGAGGGAAAAGGAAGACGTAAGAGACTACCTCACTCATGTGCGTAGCCTTTTCAAGAGGATCCAGGCCAATGAGCGACCTAACGAGAAGGCTGTGTCTACCGTGTTTATAAATGGAATTCGAAGTGAGGAGCTCTACAAGGCCTTGGCTTGTAACTCCACCCTACGCAAAGATGTGTTAGTTGGAGTTTTTGAAGAGACAATAAGGGTGGACGATCAGGTTAGGGAGCGAAGCATGAGGAACTCCAGTCGGGACAGCACAAGCCAGAGAGCTCTAGAGCGGACAACAGCTTTGGGAGAGAGAGAGAACTCTAGCATACAGGATAAGAGAAAAGGTATTGACCAAGGCGGCCAGGAGCTAGCTGAGGTAAGAATGGAGCTTGCAAAGAACAGATAAGGAAGCATGTGCAGTCTCATGTGCAGTGTATACACTGTGGTGGAAACCACCTCCCAGCCGAGTGTCAAGATCCTAGATCTAGGCGTGCTTGAACTGCTGTAGGTTCGGTCATGACGCATTGCATTGCAGATTGCCAAGGAGATTCCCGTATGCGCAACAATACAACCCTCCATACTTAGGCAACAAGCCACCTAACCTCTTTGGTAGGGGAGCCTAGCTAGCACTTCTAGCACCAAATGACGCAAGACCTATGTAACCTAACCACCGAGTGACGCTCCTGTTCACTACGTGGAAGAACCTAGTGAAGAGGAAACCTATGTGAACCCATACATCTCCTATGATGAGGAAGGAAATCCAGTTCTGAAGGACTATCAACCAGTGCCGGTAATGGCACTAGGTAGAGGAAGGGGCAGAGGATTTGGAGGACCAAGCCAGGATCCAATCTCATGCTGGACTTGCAGTCATCTAGGCCATATTTCATCACACTGCCCGGAAAGGGAACAGATAAACAAGGACAAAGCTGACCTTCGATGCACCGAGTGTGGAGTCACACACCTATTTCCTGACTGTCCTAGACGGAAGCCATCAGCTAGTTCTGCCAATGTGCACTCTGTACCCTTGGGGCTATTCGGTGTGGAGACCTTTGGCAGTGAGGATACGCCCATCCCACTGCATGTCATGATGCGAGCATAGACAAAATGAACAGGCATCTTGTTTCCTGGGCCAAGTAACCTGGATGCAGCCTCGTTGGGAAAGAAAAGCCAGAGGAGAAGGAGAAAGAGAACATGCGCAAAGTTTACCCTCAAGACTGAGGAAGCTACAACTTTAGTGGTGGGAAAGGGGGTCACTGATGCAGAGGCAAAGACCTCAGCTCCTAAGACAATGGCACTAGGGAGTGCCAAGGTAGGGGAGTACCCCCACCCTAGACGTCAACTCGAGGCTATAGCCAAAGTTAAGAAGTGGGTCAAGGACGCCCAAGAACACCTTAAAGATGTATAACCCATAATGGAAGACTGAATGGAAGACCTCTCTAGTGTGAGTATACCCGTTTCACCATCGCGACCTCAATCGGGGAACGCACCCACACCATGAGAGATGCCATAGAGCCAAGACCAAGAAGAAAATTGTCAACAAGCTAACCAAGACATATGGCCAAAGAATGCTGACCAAGGAGCAAGCCAACCACCCAGCAACCTCTTCACTACTTTAGTAATCACCCCAGTAACCGTGAACCTGGGAGATTTGCTTCGGCAGCACCCTCCTTTATGGCAAGAATTAAGGCACTGGGTGGAGGGAAAAGGGGAGTATACTGCCGCTGACTTGCAAGAGCAGGACGCAATCACGCAGATTCCAAGTCTAACGCTACACTCGGCTCCAAGGTCACTACACGTCAATGCTTTCTGAGAAGGCACGGAGATGCATGCAGTCTTACCTATCTTAGCCTTGGGGGATGCAACACGAAAAGGAATCGTAGACACATGCGTTGGGGTCAGTGTCTTGAGCCACGCAGTTCTACATGCCTGGGGAAACCCACATGTGGAAGCGGCTAGGTTCAATGTTACATTGGCTAATGGAATGAAGGTCAGACCATTTGGGGTCCTAAAGAACTGGCCAGTGAAGGTCGCAGGAGTGCAGTTTTTCGTGAAATTCATTGTCATGAAGGGAGTGGACTTCGACATACTGCTAGGCCGACCCTAGATGAGGAACACGCGAGTTATTGAAGATTGGGGGAACAATCTCATCTTCTTGGGGAATAGGACAAAAGCGGTAAGGGTTGAGATGGACACCTAGAAGACTACCCCAGCCGACCTCGATGCTATCTCAAGCATGCTAAAAGGTGATGCCCAAGCAAGCAAATCCTATGGGTCATTGACCAAGTACATCCCTTGCCCTGAGGACGAGCGGGATTGGATGCATGTCTTTGCAATCGTTGACCTACCATTCTCAAATGAAGAAGAGCTATATAGGTAAGCTATGAAATCACCAAGCATGCCAGCAAAGGAGCCCATCATGCCACTCTGCATGATGGCAGGAAGCTCACGTGACCCAAGGAAACCAGTCTCGTTCCATATCCCCACCAACAAGCTCGAGCTTTAGGAAATCATAGAGTGCCTAACCGATAAATTGAAGGGCAACATGGCTGCTAATCTAAAACCCCTAAGTGATCTCTTGGCTGGGCCTGAGTGGAAGTGGCAAAAGTCACGATCTTAACCAATTATACAATTGGGCTTTAGTCATTGACGAAGAGGAGATTGGAGAGGAAAACCTGGGGGATGAAGAGCAGTCAGAGGGGAAAAATTTCGATGATGAGGGGTACGAGCACTGTCGCTCTGTGGGGGATGAGAGTGAAGAAGAGTTAGACATGATAGAATATGACACTGAAGGGAGAGCAATCAAATAGATCAAGGTAGACTCTAGGCCTAGAACGGAAAGGACAGGCTGGAATGAAAAAGGAGTCATGCTAATGGAGTGCGATAGGTCCTGGTTGGAGCACGTGGGAGCCATGGATTACAAGCAAGCAGGGGTGGTGCAGCCACTGATAGCTCTAATACTGAAGACAGATTCACCTACTGAATTACGACCCCCTAGCAAAACTCCTTCCTCAAGTGAGGGATGTGAGTTTAACTCGGAGTCTGAAGTCAGTACAGAGAGTGATCCCGAAACACCCCAACCCTCTAAGGTCAAACGCACCAAAGGGGACTCGCCAGTACACCTAAGGTGCAAACAGCTAAGGGAGGAGGCCAGGAAGCAAACTAAAGACTCAGAATCAGTGAGGCAAAATAAGCTGTAGGATCTCCCCAAACGCTTCACGAAGTTTAAGAAGGGTGATAGAGTGGCCATTTTGCTAGGAGCAAAGAGACAAGGGCAAGCCAGTGAACCAATTGAGGGACCTGCCAGGGTCAAGGAAGTCGACCTGGCAGGGGAAGGCGAGAAGCCTCGATCTGTGTTCATTGCTGATGACCTGACCAAGGATGAGGAGGCTAGACTTGTTGCTCTCCTATGAGAGTATGTCGATGTGTTTGCTTGGTCCTTGGAGGAACTTAGAGGAGTCGATCCTAGGGTTATGACCCATAATATTCCAATGGTTCCAAATGCGGTGCCAACAAAGCAGCGACCTTATCCTATGAATCCCAAACACGCCCATGCAATGAAGGAAGAAATCGATAAGCTCATGAAGGCGGGATTCATATATGAGATTGAGCATGAGGATTGGGTATCGCCCATAGTGATTGTTATGAAAAAGAATGGTAAAATTCGAGTGTGTATGAATTACAAGAAAGTTAATGCCACTATGAAGAGGGATAGCTACCCCTTACCGTATACCGAGCACATGCTGGAGAGGGTGGCAAAGCTGTCTTTGAATAGTGTCGGTTATACAACCTCTCATTGAACCCCTTAAAGTGCCAGTTCTAGGTGAAGCACATATGTATCCTAGGGCACGTAGTGTCAAGGAATGGCATTGTCACCGACTTCTCAAAAGTCAGGGTCATTGTTGACCTACAAACACCCATTAACTATAAGGGCATTCAGTGTTTCTTAGGCCATATGGGATACTACCGATGCTTTGTACTGAACTACGCATTGATTGCTAGACCATTGTACAAGCTGCTGATCATATTCAAGTGGACTCAGGAATGCCAGCATGCGTATGAACAGTTGAAGAAGGCTCTCACCACTGCACCAATCTTACGAGCCCCAGATTGGAGTATAACATTCCATGTACACTTAGATACCTCTAAGTTTGCCATTGGAGCTGTTCTATGCCAGCATGGTGAACATAACCTTGATTACCCCGTGAGCTTTGCCAATAGGTAGCTCACTGAAATGGAGATGAACTATTCCACTATAGAAAGGGAAGGGTTAGCCATGGTGTTTGCTGTAAAGAAATTTAGGCATTATCTGTTGGCCACACCCTTCGTCTTTTTCGTTGACCATCAAGCCTTGCTGTATCTTGTGAACAAGCCGTGCGCTACAGGTTGCATAGCAAGATGGTTACTTCTCTTGTTGGAGTTTGATTTCTCTGTGGTTGTACGTAAGGGAAAGCAATACTACATCACATGTCCCGCATACCCACAGGAGAAGCTGCTGGACAAGGCATACCTGATGACTTACCAGACACTCATCTCTTTGGCCTGTCTAGCGAAGGAGACTTGTTTAGGGCTGATTTGATGCCATATTGGGCCGATGATGTAGTTCAAGTGCTAGAGAATGGTCTGCCTGAGAGACCTATTGAGAAAGCCAGGCTAAGGAGACTTATCTTAAAAATCTAGCCATACCAACTGATCGCTGGCCAACTCTATAGGTTGGGACAAGACGGTTTGTTGCGTAAATGTGTGTGCGAGCACGAGATGCACGATGTATTGAGAGAAGCACATGGTGGGATAGCTGGCGGACACTTTAGTGGGGATACGACTGCCTGTAAGGTGTTACAATCCCAACTATGGTGGCCCACCCTATTCTGTGATGCTGCTAAGTGTGTCAAACACTGCGATGAGTACCAGAGGACTAAGGTGCCCATGCGCAAGGATAAGATGGAGTTGACCCCTGTAATTGCTCGACATCCCTTCGAAAAATGGGGCATTGACTTCATTGGACCTATCAGTCCTGCGGCACAGTACTCCCAGGCACGCTACATCATTGTGGCAAACACTGATTACCTGACGAAGTGGGCGGAGGCAAGAGCCACTAGAAAGAACGATGCTAGAACCACTGCGAAGTTCCTGTGGGAGTAGGTCTTTTCACGGTTTGGTTGCCCAATCGAGCTAGTGAGTGATCAGGGCACACACTTTATTAATGAAGTGATATCCCACCTGCTCTCAATCTTCCTAATCATTCATAGAAGGTCCTCGCCCTACTACCCTTAAGCAAATGGCCAAGCAGAGTCCACGAATAAAATCCTAGTCAACGTGCTTACTAAGATAGTATCCACATCACGAAGAGACTGGGATAATAAATTGATGGCGGCCTTGTGGGCCTATCATACAGCTTATAAGACGGTTATCGGACAGACGCCCTTTAGGCTGACTTATGGAACGGAGGCCATTCTACCCTTAGAGTTCTTTGTCCCTAGCTTAAGGATAGCAGCTCAGGAGCATTGGGAGGGAAGAGAAGCTTGGACCGACCGCTTAGTGGAGTTAGAGCGTCTCACGGAGACTTGACTTTTAGCCACCCACGCTCTAATTTGTGAGAAGGCATGACGAAAGATGTGGTTTGACAAGCATGTCAACCAACGCAACTTTGATCAAGGAGACCTTGTTCTACTATACTCAGTGAAAGGTCACAAACAAAAAATGAAATTTCAAGGACTGGGACCTTTCCGGGTGCATGCAATTAGTAGAACGGGCAACGTCGAGTTGGAGACGCTCGAAGGGGAAGGAATAGGATTCTTCAATGGCAGTCGCATGAAAAAGTACTATCCTCCTCACCATCCATTGCACGAGCCACCTATGCGTGAAGCCCCTGTCAACGTCTGCGTGGCCACAATTACAAAACTAATAGATCAAGATGAAGAAGCAGTAGCACCCGCCTACCTACGAATCACGGTCACTGTAGAACAGATGTATTCTTTTGATGCCCTAATTGACGAAGGTGCCGACTATAATATCTTGACGCATGACCATTGGACATGCATCGGTCAGCCTAAATTGTAGCCCATAAATGCTAAACTCAGCGCATTTGGGGGCAACACTTACTCCCTCTTAGGAAAATGCAAAGTGGCTGTCTCCATCGAATTTGAAAGTATCCGAGTCGTCTTTTATGTGTTACTGAACACTAAAGGGGCTGGTGATAAATCACTACTAGGCCGCACTTTCAAAAAGCAGACGAACTGCAATGTGGACTACAACCTAGATCGCATCCATCTTGCTGTAGGTAATGTGCGCATAGTAACTACTTTCAGCAAGGGTCATCTTATGCCTCCTACAACTGCAGAGCCACCGATAGAGACCCCCATGACCAAGCCTAAGGAGAAGGGCAGGGATATCTCACCCCACTCTCTAACTTCTAGAATCAAACCCACCCAAGCCATTCACATGGCCAAAGAGCCCACGCTCATGTGGGTGCCAAAACGGCGAGGGCCACCTCCTTGTAAACCGCAAAAACATGCTTCTAAACGCAAAAACTATCAGTCGCAGCCTAAGAGGCAGCTCAGATGCTATCGACATAGGCACACTACCATGCCACGATGGATCTCCAAAGATCTCTTGCGAGCACAAGGATACTATGAGGGCAACCCCTGGATATGGGTGCCTAAGTGTGGATATTCAAGAAGCTCAACTCTGAGCAACCCCACTCCAGCTAGACAGGCTGGCACATACAAAGCACCAACCGCAAAGAACGCTGAACCAGCACCAGTGATGATTAATGACTCCTGACACATTCATTGTCCCAAGCTAGATGCCCCAGCATCATCCAGGTCAGAGGAGTTGCGCACCCCCATGCCGGCTCGAATAGAATGCATCACGCCTCCTATGCCACTGAAGCCCAATGCAGCATCTCGAAGTGCTCCAGAATGCAAAGTCCCATTTGTGACGCCAGCAATGGAGTCACCACTGTCCAGCCCAATTGCACCATCACCACCAGCAGGTCTTAATCCTTCGTATGAAATACGCTCTTTCCTTTCAGTGGCCAAGGATCTTGCTAAGACCTCGGGGAATGACGTAGTGACATGCATCAAGGAGTTGGATGACACCTTCACCACATTCACTAGGAGCTATGAGAGGCTTGACCTAGGACTTCTTGACGAACCCCTTGCTTCTGATGTTCACGCGTTGCCATGCACTTGGGAAGACTACGAGTTTATGACCATCAAATTTCCCAAAATTGCCACTAAATTAATCGCTAATGGAGAAATCTCAAAGGAGCAAGCTGTTCTCAGAAGACTAATCACCTCTTACTGCAAGCCTGCTCACTCTACACCTGAACAAGAACTGGAGAAGCTCATGTAGCTTGCCAGCTCTGCTTCTTCATTCTTACAACTATGGTATGCCTTACGACTCCAATGGGAGAAAAAAGTCGCTGTATCATGACCAATGCTGAGCAAAGGAGGGCAATCAAAACAAGTGAACACGACCCTACTTATGTGGCACCTCTTTCATTTAGAGTTTTGGCCATTACATACAACATACACTTAGATGATCAGGTATTAACCCACCCTTACATTGATCAGTTCCTCACGGAAGAGGAGTTGCACGTTGCTAGTCGCCTCAACTCCGGGGACATCTTTCATGATGTCTTGACCTACATCACTCAAGCTTCCATACGACCATGCGAACTTGATCGTCATGCCCACCTTGAATATAACCCTAACCTTTATACTTGGTTGTTGGCCAAGTAACTCACCCCACATAGCCCATGTGAGCCTTTCTCCTCCCCTTGCTAATCCTAGGGAGGATTCCCTTAACACTTGAGGAAAGGCGAGGGGGGGGGGGGGGGCAAATGATGAGAGCCAAGTGACGCGAACCAAGTGATGTAGCAAGAGGTATAAAGGATGAAAATGATCAACCGAATTCAAATAGGAAAGAATGCAAGGAGGAAATATATGTTGGTTGTGAATTATTTCTAAGTTTCATTCCTCTGAATCAGCACGGAAAACTGTCGCACGCATTCTTTCTTGGGTTTTGCTAGTAATGAATCAAGTTATAACGCTAATGTTGACTTGGTGTGATGACAGGCACCTACCATGGCAGGACAGGGTAAACTCCCATTCATGAAAGCAGAGCTGACCATGGAATCAGCGTCGAGACACGTGGATTTAGCCAATTCACGTTCAAGCATACCATGAATCTAGATGAGGCCGTCCTGGAAGAGCCGGTTGCCGTGAGGGAGCTGGTGGACAAATGTAACCTCCAAATGTACGTGGAGAAGGTCGGACATGCTGTAGACTACAACATGTGTGCGGATTTCTTAAGGAGCTTTGATGAAGGAAGGAGCTGTGGCACAGTCACAGTAAGTGCGGGTGACGAGGAAAGAAGGGTGCAAGTGCCCCTTAACGCAGACATTGTCGAGAGACCCCTGGGGCTTGTGCCCAAGAAAGAGAGGCGCCCAAAAAGAGATGTGTATGCCATGATGGGAGTCAGAAAAGAGGACGTGCATATAGTCGATGGAATCAGTTTGGCTGACATTCCAGACCTTGCGATGAGGATGCAAGCTAAGATGATCTACGCTCTTTTCTCGAGCCACAGATACAACGCGCTAATGAATAGAATCGGCATGCCACTACTGGAAAGCATTGCGGCAGGAGTTCCAGAGGGTGTGGATTAGAACAGGTTTGTTTAGAAAACTATTAGGAGTTCAACCGCCCTTCTGGCTCCAACCATAGCACTAGTTGGTGGGGAATCTCCGACCTCTACCGCATGATCCACAAGAAAAAACCTGCCACAAAAGCATCTACAATCAGATATGGAGGTGTCCTCACAGCAATCATTGACAAGGCTATCAAGGATGCTGATGTGGAGGAAGAGCAAGTGAGGCACCAAAGCTCACCTCACCACGAGGAAGAAGGCTTGAGCGAAAAGACGACAAGCGACGAAGGAGAGCCGGAAGTACCACCCACTCAAACAGCCAAGCCACAGAAGCAAATGAAGACCGACAAGAGCCAAAAAACAAAGGAGGAGAGACTGAGCAAAGAGGAGCGGGCTGAGGTGAAGAGGGCTTAAAGAGAGTCAAGGAGGGTGGAGGAGCAGCGAAGGAAGAAGGAAGAGGAAGAACTCGAAAGAGTTAGAGAAGAGTCAAAAAGGGCAGAAGAGGAGAGGCAAAGAAGGGCAGAGGAGGAAGCCAACGAGCTAAGGATGAAAGAACTGGCTGAGTTGGCAGAGGCCACTCGCAGATCTGTTGGGGAAACCCATGGAAGAGGAGAGATCAACCCCTTGAGTCACCACCATGAGGCCAAAGCAAGTGGCAGCGCGGAAGTAGTCCTAGTGATTGAAGGCAAGGGCAAGTCACTGTTGCACCCCCTGCCTTCCTCCTTCGTGCCGGTGCCAACTGACACCACAACTGCCCCGCAACTCATGCCCTCTCTGGACACGGCCCAGCTGATGAGCATGATGCAGATGCTTGTCAGTAAAGTGGCTGAGATTGTACCGGAGACCGGAGCGAAAAGACCTGCCACTACAGATGCTGAGTCCAAGAAAGATCCAAAATGGCAAAAGCTAGAGGCGTCAACCACCACAGCCCCTACTCCCATGCCACCTGGTGCAGACTACGACACTTACATGGCTAAGCTCTTGGCGCACTTGGATAAAGCAAAGGAAGAAAAGAAGGTGGCCCTGGTGGAGCTAGAAAAGAAAAGGGAAACTTCGGTAGCCTTGAGGCTCGAAGTTTCAAGGCAAGGAGCCAACCGAAAAAGGGAGGTGAAAGTGCTACAAGATCAACTAGAGGCAAAAATGAAAGAAGCGCAGGACAACGAGAGCCACCTGAGACAAAGGCTAGAGGATGAAGAGCAAAACCTAGTGGCAGAGCAACGGAGATTAAAGTTGCTAGTGCACTGACCTGGAATAGAGAACAGCTAGACTAGAAGGGTATGGACAGTTAGCAACTCAAGAAGGCGAGCCTAGCGAGTGGCAGGAGGATACCATAGCAAAGCTATGATATGAACTCGAGGAACAAGACAGGCTGGAGAGAGAGATAGAGTTCCTAGCACGGGAAAGGCTGGCAACCCTCATAGCAGAAGCACAAGGGCGGCAACAGGAGGCACAACGACTGCAAGGTGCATTGGAGGTTTCCAATGAAGACACAGAGGCCCTCATGGCCATGGCCTTCACGCAACGAAGATTGCACCTTGCGGAGATCCAGAGCCATGAGCAACTAGCGCAAGAAAAGTCAGAACTAATCGCTGAGGCAGAACAAAGGTTCAGCATTGCAAATCAAGTGAAAAAAATCGCTGAAAAACAGCTGGGTGGCTCGGAAATCCAGGGAGTGGCACAACTCTGGGTCTTAACAAATGAATAGCAGCATGTGGTAACAACATTGGCAAGTGAGCTGGAAGAGGGAAGGAGGAAGATGGATGAGAGAGCCAATGAGTGGGAAAAGAACAACTTTTGAAAGGGTTAGGCAATTAACGGAACGCTTGGCGGTGGCTGAGTGAGAGAGAGTGCTTGCCGAATCCAGGGCAGAAGTAGTTGATGTATGTGCCAACGCACAAAGGCAAGCCTTTCTTAGCACAGTACTACATGTCACCCAAGCAGAGGGTAATGATTCAGTGGAGAAGGTAAGAAGGAAGTTGGAGCTGACTACCCGAGCGCTAAGATATGGCCTTCAAGAACGAGAGCTTCCCATAGGCACGGGAATCACGAAGGAGCAGCAATTCCACTACCTACGCCGTGCCAGCCTCTCCACCATTGAGCTCAAGGAACTAGGGTTCAAAGAATAGGAGCAACCAACACCACCACCACAAGTAGCCCCAGCAGTGGCTGAGCAGAATGCCGAAGAGGGTCTGGACTTGGAGCAAGATGCTGAAGAAGAACAACGAAGAACACCCAGTCCGCCTCTACCAAACCTCCCACCTGAAGAGCTCGAAGATGCCCACATGCCTGAGTGCATTGTGGCAGTCAGAAGAAGAAGGCAAGAACTGGCAGAGGAAGCACAATGCAGAGCACGGTCACTGCCCAGACAATTCCCTGAAGAGCCGGTGCCATTATGAGGGGATCCCAACCCTATCGATTGGCCTCAGGAATTGATCATATGGCATGACAGGGAGTTCCAGACGAGACCATTTGAGCTCTCATATGCCTATCCACGCTCGTTGGACCGTGCGTTGCCTCTAGTCATTCTATCCAAGATCAAGGACTTGGCCAATGATCTGGTGAACAGATGGATAGAAGAGAGGAGCCTTATAGTAACCAGGTGGAGGCAAGAACTTGCAGATTACTGGAGGACAAGGTGAACAGGGTCCAAAACCATCCAAGGCTACGAGGCACAACCAAAGTGGCGGAGGAGGATTTGGGATGTCAATTTTGATGCTTGGACCGCCTTCTGCAGCTCACTTCTTGAAGAACGCAACGACCGCATCTACATGCCCTACCCCCGTAGGCATGGAGTTGATTATGACCGCACTATTCATAGGGATTTTGACTTTCCTAGAATATATAACGTAAATGCTCGGAGTCCCGAGGAATGCCTAGTTTTTAGAGTAGAGGATCTCCTCCCATCCATCAACCACTTCCTCGCGAATTTTTCTTCTTGCCTGGATCCAGCCTTCCTAACCACCTGCAATTGTCTTAGGCTTATCAAATTCCTATTAATGCAGAGACCTACAGCCAAGGAAGCCCACCTCTCCCCCCTCTTTTTTGACATCAACCTAGGGATATATAGTAGGGCTATGACCAGATTAATGATGAGGGAAACCGTGCTTCCCTCCTTTTGCCTAGAAATCTTAGAGAATATGAATGATACCCACTTCATGAGGTGTAATCATCCCTTCTTGTCATCCACACCTTTGAAGGCCCAGGCCGCTATTAAAGAATACCTACAGAGCCGCGCTTTTCTATCCTAATGCTTGCGACCACCCCGTGCTTCAGTTGAAGGTGATAGGCATTAGCTAGAACGCCTTCTTTGTATGCAATTCTCAAAAAAAAAAAAGCATGAGGACTCACTTTAATCACTACACCTAGGGTTCACCCCTAGCCCCTCCCTCCACTTTACGCTTAGGGTGCATCAAGGGCAGGACTTCTAGACCTGTCACCCTAAGTTCTACACTGCACCTCCAACAACACACGAACTGGGTCCTTAAGTGTGGGACATTACCAAGGGCCTACCCAAGGTTAGACTCATCTCCCAGTTCCACTGCACATGCACTTACACCACACCGTGAGACAAACACACCTCTTAGGGAGTGCACAACTTTCTCTTGCAAGCTATGATCGTAACTCAGTGATGGACCCACCATTGGCATAGATCTTGGAACAACATGTTCTCCAAATGATTACGGAGCCCTGGTTTTGACAGTCGTCGCAGAACGGAAGTTACAACTGTGTGACAAATACCGAGCATCTTCATGAAGTTCAAAGCATGCCACAATCTCTCCCAATCATCAGGGATCCAAACTCCATCATCTCTTATTCACAACAACACCCTTTTGATTGTGGTCATCTATCCACCAATTCCACTTAGCAGCAACCCCAACTACCCGATTGCTCCCCACCCCAGTGCCATGGGACTAGCACTCAGCTTGGAGGGGGGTAATGTTTACCGCATCACAGAGGATCGAAAAATGGAGCAGAAGTGCGGGAAAAATGGAAGAAGGAGATAACCAAAAAGGCACAGGACAAAGGAAGGAGAAGGCGCCCTGGATGGAGGTCAGACCTTGAAAATTTGAATGATGACCTCTCCAGAAGGCTTTAGTGTCACCTCGAGAAAAGCAAAGAGTAAAAGCGTGCCATTAAATATGAAGGTGCTCCCGAATCCTTGTAAAAAGAGTGATGGGCTCACTCCTGTGCAAATTGTATGCATTAGTGGGAATGGGATAAGTTAGAATGGTGGAAAATAGGAAAAGAGGGCTTAGGCTAATGGCCAGGCTAATGGCCGGCCATGTAAAAAGTGGGGATGACCGCCCAAAAAGTAGGGCATGTATATAAAGTTCAAAAGTGAATGAGAAGCTCATTCTTGTATGTGGCCAAAGCTTCTTCTTCTTCTTCTCTTGTTTCTTTCATTTTTTCTTGTGCTTGAGTAAGGGATTGAGGAAGTGTGAGGGAGTGAGTGTGTGAGAGTGAGGGATCGTGGAGAAGAAGCTCCCCATCTTCTCTCTTCATCTTCTCTTCTTCTCTTCTCTTCTCTTTTCTCGCGCGGCTATGGAGGAGGGAGCTTGACGGAGAGGGCTTGAGGTTGCTTGAGCTTGCCGCAAGGATCGTAGAGCTACCGGAGTGCAAGAGAGAGGAGGGAACTCGATTGAGCATCAAGGTAAGCTTACTACACTCGTAAGGTAGGCATTGCGCGTCGGCTATGTGAGAGGTAGCCATGGCCACTCAGCTTGAAACGCTTGATTAATAAGCGGTCCGTAGGTCTCGGGGTAGAGCTCTGTAGCTCCCCTCCATCTTTGCTTATTAGCTTGTTTAGTGTATGATTGCTGGGCTTTCGCAATCATATCTTTAACTTTAGCAAAAATAGTAGCATGCATATTGGCAATATCATCAGCAGCTTTAACTTTGTTCGACAACGTTGTAACAAGTGTAGGCAATTTATGTCCATAAATGATTTCAAAAGGGCTTTTTGAGTAGCTATGTGAGGTGTATTATTGTATGCAAATTGAAGTAGATGCAAGTGTGTGTCCCATGTTTGTGGTTTTGAAATTGTGTATGTACGCAAAAGATCTAAAATTGTACTGCTAGTAGCTTCTGTTTGCCCATTGGTTTCAGGATGGAATGCAAATGAGAAATCAATCTTAGTACCTAAATTAGCAAACAAAGTAGTCTAAAAATTGTTTCAGAATCTAGAATCATGATAAAAAATAATAACTTTTGGGAAGCAATGGTTAGTGAAAACAGTCTTAAAAAATAATTGTGCAGCATGAGATGCAGTTAATGTTTTCTTGCATGGTAGGAAATATGCTTGTTTGCTAAGTGGATCTACTATAGTCCAAATCATATCATGATTAGCTTGTGTGTTAGGCAAACCGGTTATAAAATCCATTGAAATATGTTCCCATGGACGTTCAAGAATTGGTAGAGGCATTAACAAACCATATTGCTTACCATTGTGTCGCTTGACTCTTTGACAAATTAAACATTCAGAAACAAAGTTAGAAACATCAGATTCTATTTGTGGCTAGTAAAAATCTTCAACTAATGTTCTTAAAGTGGAAATAATACCTCTATAGCCTTGATATGAAGGAAAATGAATTTCGTACAACACAAATGATTTAAATTGAACAGTGACACACAATGTTTCCTCATAAAACATAAATCCATCAGAATAAGACAAAGAATCAATTGAAATCTAGTTATTAGCAACTAATTTGTTCCAATCAGCTTGAAAATTGGGGTCATGGTCATAGGTATCCTTCATAGGAATAAGGAAATTAAAAGATAGAACGAAAATATTATGGATACTCGGTCTTCTACTCAATGCATCGACAACAATATTTTCTCTTTCGGGTTGATATTGGATAAGCGGATGGAAACTTTGAATGAAAGTAGCCCATTTAATATGACGGTCAGAAATTTGTGGCTGACTAAGGAGATGTTTGATACTTTGCTGGTCAGTTTTGATCATAAATTTAGATCCCATTAGATAATGTTTCCATTGACGTAAGGCTTGAACTACAGCTAACAATTCTTTATCATAGGTGGAATACTTTTGTTCAGAGGGTTTAAGTTTGCAACTAGAATACGCTATGGGATGTGAATCTTGCATGAGGATAGCTCCTATTCCTGATCCACTAGCATCAGTGACTACTAGAAAGAATTGTCGATTAAAGTCAAGTAATTGCAAAACAGGTGCATGTGTTAAAGCATGTTTCAATACATCAAAAGACTTTTGTTGATTGTCAAACCAATGATATACAACACCTTTCTTTAACAATTTTATCAAAGGCAATGCAAGCAATGAAAAATTTCTCACAAATTTTCTATAAAAGTTGGCAAGACATAAGAAAGAACGTAACTCATGCATATTTTTAGGGATTGGCCAATTCAAAATTGCCTCTATCTTTTAGGATCAACACGAATACCATCAGAAGAAACAATGTGACCTAAGTATTCAATTTGAGTTTGGAAAATTTCACTTTTGTCAAGGTTAGCATATAATTGATTTTCTTTCAACAATTTGAAAACCAAAGATAGATGTTCACAATGCTCATTCTCATTCTTACTGAAAACCAATATATCATCAAAGAAAACAATTACACAATTCTGATACTTTAAAAATATACGATTCATAATACGACTGAATATAGCTGGTGCATTGGTCAAACCGAAAGGCATAATAAGAAATTCATAATGACCAAATTGAGTTCTAAATGCAATCTTGAAAATGTCAGGTGTATCCAATCGTACTTGATGATATCCAGATTTGAGATCTATCTTGCTAAAAACAGTGGCTCCTTTTAGCTTATCCATGAGGTTGTCTACCCTAGGGATTAGATATCTATTCTTAACAATGATCTTGTTTAGGGCATGATAGTCAATGCACATCATATATGTATTATTTTTCTTCTTAACTAATAGGATAGGTGCACCAAAAGGAGAACTACTAGGCCTAATGAGTCCTCGGTTCATCTTCAACTTATGCTTGGATTTCTTCCTGTTCATTCTGATTGTGTCTATAAGGTGCTTTACATGGTGGTTGAGAACCAGGGATTAAGTCTATTTTACGATCTTTAGGATGTGTAGGTGGTAAACTAGGCGGTAAATCAACAGCAAAACAATCTTTAAATTGTGAAAGAAATTGTGCATGCCTAGGATGCATCTGATTTTTCTTAGCTTCAATTTCATTCACCCATACTAAGTATGATTTGCTATCTTTTCTCATTGCACGTTTAGACTGTGTGTGACTAAGCAAGGGAAAATTATCAAAGGTGTGTGATCCATGTAATGTGATTTGTTTTCCGTTAAGATGAATTTTCATGGAATGTGTGAAATAATCTATGTCGGGATTATATTTGTGATGCCAAGGCATTCCTAAAATAATATCACTAGCTTGCAAAGGCACAACCAAGAAATTTACGTGCTTAACATAATCACCAATTTTAATTTCTAAATCATGAACTTCTCGTGTACCATTATATCTAGTGCTTAAGAATGTAACTTTTATGCGATAATGAGTTGGAACAATAAGTAAATTCAATTCTTTTACCAACTTTGCGGAAATAAAATCATGCGTGCTTCCATCATCATGCAAAATAATATTTTCTTGACCATACACAAGACATTTCATCGTTAATAATGAATGAGGATTTGGCATACTTGGTAAAGTATTTGAAGCATTGCCGATATCATCATCATCTTCAGTGAAGTCTAGCATATCTTCATGGTCTTTGTCTTCAGTTTCTCCCAAGTAATTGATTTGAACAGCTTGCTTCTTGGATTGACAGTTCATTGCTAAGTGTCCAGGTTGTTGACACTTATAGCAAACTATCAACTTTGCTTTGGAAACATTATTAATAATGGCTAGAAATTTGGGTATGTTAGGATTTGGCTGGAGAGAAGGCTTAGGGTTTGAATGTGTGTTTGATGATAAAGTAGGAGGTCGAGTCCAGGATTTACGGAAAGAAGAAGGAACAATGCGATTTTTATTGAATCTTCGGAAGTTAGAATTGAATTGCTTTGTACCAACGTTACCGTTAGTAAAAAATTGTTGCGGTTGCTTTTCTCATCTATGAATTTTGACTTCAACATCATGCATCATAGAAATTGCAACCTCCAAAGTCTTTGGCTTGAACATATTCACTTCCGCATAGAAGTGACCAAGCAAATATGACATATACTTGCACTTGTGGATCATCTCAGGAACATCTTAAGCATTCGAAGTTGAAGTAAGGCACTCTCAAAATGTTCAGTGTATTGCGGAATGGATTCACAATCTCTTTATTGTTGCAGAAGATCCCACTGTTTGATTGCTTTTTCATGGAATTGAGGTGGAAGGAAATTCTACACAAATTTCTTTTGAAAGGCCTCCTAAGTAGAGGGACAATCAACAGTCCACCATAACGATTCTTTGTCTGCTAGATGGTTAGTGACGCATTTAAGTTTATCTTTTTCAACATATTGCTCTTCATGAAAATGGTCATCAAACTGACTCATGAAAGTGACAACAATTTTTCCATCATGTTGCCCAATCAAAAGTATGGAATTTGAAATTTCTTTTACTTATCTTGGCTTCTTTCTTGAGAGACTGTGCTTCGAGTGTCGCGTCAATCGTACGTCAAATAACATCTTTAGATTGCGCTTTGTTTTAATCAACAATGGATTGTTGAAGTGTAGCTAGTTGTGCTTGCAAAATTTGACATGCTCTTTACTCTTCTTGAAGCTGTATCATAATTAGATCCAATTTTTGCTCCATAATTGGCTTTGGCAAATCACCTTTGCCCATAAAATCTTCCATGTTTTGATCGGACATTCTACAAAAATCTCAAACAACCTCACATACTCGAAATCTCGTTAGAAGGATGAGTGTAGCTCAAATTTGGGTTTACAAGACTTACTTTTAAAAATAAAAATAAAAATGGCTTTTGCTTTTACGATCTTGCTTCTTTTGCTGGTATGGAAATTGATGACGGTCTTCTTCCAAGCGAGAAATTCTTCTGCATAAAGTGCGTATGACAGCGTGCTTGTTGGAAATCAACTTTACCAAAGTGCATGTGTGAACAGAGACTTGCTGAAGTTTCAAAATGATTAGAATCGGGAGTCACACGGTGTGAATACCCACTATGGATAAGATTGAAGATTGAGTTTTTAGCCTTAGTAAGGCTTAAGACCTTTAAGCTTTGTAAAAAGCTTTATGAATTTTGTGAATTCGATAGGACGGCGGTACATACTGATCAGAATCGATGCCCTTCAATTCGTCCTTCCGCCGCAACTCGTGGAATTTTGGAGGCTTAAAAAAGTTAAGCTTAAACATTAAACTTGACAATTGATATAAAAGTTGAAACTTTCTAAGAGAGGGAAAAAAAAAACTTCTTCACAAAGGAGCTTCCCGAGTGGTTCTCCGCCTCCTAGGAGAGGTCCTTCACATTTTGAGAGTGCAGCAGGGGATTCTTCAATGCCAAGAGCATGTCTATATTTACGGCTCATCATGAGACAACCTATAAAGCTAGTTTATTCAAGGAGCTTTGTCTTCGTGCGAGATGGTAAGCCATTAGAAGTCCTTGATTTCAGCTTCGCTCTGATACCATTGGTGCACAAATCGGATGCTATATGCGCATGTAGTGAACTTCGAAAGGTCCCCAAGAACAAAGAACTCTACAAAAGCTTCATTAAAGCAAGAAAAGAGTTTGCATCACATGAGACAAAAAGACTAATTGGGTACAATCTCTCCCCACGCCTTGTATGAGCGCTTCACAAGGCATGTATTTATAACTTTATTAATCTCCAAGCTAAAAAATAGCCCAATTTACATTAGCATGCTTTTGGCTTTTGTGTTTGCTTTTGCCCAAATAAAGAGTAAAGCATTTGAGCGTCCAAAAATCGAGCTGTGTCCAAATACAATGTCAAATAATGAAATATTTAGACTAAGCGCCTATGCACATACAAAAATAATAAATGTTTGTCAAGTGTTTTAATAAATAAGTGTGCCTAAATAAATATTGATGCCACCTATTTACTGATAAGATGCGCGCCCATCGAAAATAATAGTTCTTCTAGATAATCTGAATACATGCCATTTCCCGGTGCTTCCCAATGCCTCCATTGCCTACTCTACACAACAACTGAAGCATTCACAATTGTTAGAAAATAATAAGATAAAATCCACAAAAGTGAATACCTAGTAGTCTTCAACTACAAAATAATTAATATAGGTTGGAACTCTGTCCTAACCTTAATATAATACGAGTGCATTCTAAACTCATAAACGTCCATTAATTTAAATATGTATTTTGTGGAATCACTCACGTGCACATTAAATTAATCTGACGCTTGAAAAGGACATGCATCCCCGTCAACTTCTCGCACAAGGAATCCACCTTGTATACGAGCTTGAGCAAATAATTAGTTTTACAGAATCCATCGTGGAATATGCCTCCTGGCATCACAAAGAGAGAGAGAGAGAGAGAGAGAGAGAGAGAGAGAGAGAGAGAGAGAGAGAGAGAGAGAGAGAGAGAGAGAGAGAGAGAGAGAGAGAGAGAGAGAGAGATGTGTATATCCAAACAACACTCTCTCATATGTATTACATTGCAAAAATCAATTAAGTTTTCTCTCTAGATTGCAAGACAATAAGTCTTTATATAGATTAAACCTTAAGAAAGAGGCATTACATTGTATGTACCCATTACATTTCACTCATTACATTTCAAAACCAATGCAAGCTTCAAAAAAAGAAAGCATATATCACCATAAGAAAGGAAGCTTATAAGTTTCATCCCGAGTAATGAATACATACTCAAAATAAAAAATGTGATCTAATCCAAGTCCTTATACATTGAACCAAACGTTGAAGAGAGAGAGAGAGAGAGAGAGAGAGAGAGAGAGAGAAAGAGAGAGAGAGAGAGAGAGAGAGAGACAGAGAGGGAGGGAGAGACATGAACATTTAAATATTATAATTATACCATACACTAAGCATTCTATAGAGAATATTACTCTCATATGCATTACATTGCAAAAAACAACAAAGTTCTATCTAGGTTGCAAGACACAATGCCTCTTCCTATAGACGAAACCTCAAGAAAGAGCCATCACATCACATTGCAAGTATCCAATACATTTTACTCAGTTTAGCTTTGTCACATCAAAACCAATGTAGGCCCCACAAAAAAGCAGCATGCATTACCACAAAAAAGTAGTGGCCTAAGCACTTTAAAACAATAAGCGAGATAATAATAGCTTATAAGCTTGATCCCGAGTAAGTCCTCCCCCTTAGTTGTGATCGTTCATTTGATGACTCAGTTGTTGCAACAATGCATTAAACCTATTAACATTCATTTGAAACTGCAAGAATGGTAGTCGATAATCTCTAGCAAATCATAGGCTCGTGGTTATCTCCAAGCCCCCAAAATGATGCCCACGTATCATTCACCAACAAATTCATCAACGTGCTTGTCTCAGAGACAATTGTCGAAAGTTCCCTTACTTCACCACCCAAACCACTCAAGACTTGTTGAAGAACACTCTGGGTATGCTTTGTCTTGCACACAACACTATACAAACCTTTAGCCTATTCATGTCACATTCATGTAGCTTTGTAGAGTAAATGGCAAGTGCATGATCGACACATGTGCATAAACTCATCTACAATTCCATCAACTCATTCACCTTGGTCTTGAGATGTTTAAAGTCCGAAAAACTTGAAGCGGCCTTTGTGTTCCTTCAAACCCTTGTTGTTCTTGTAGATTTAGCAACACACATTCCCTGTTGCCTTGCCACTTCTTTCATTTTGCGCGCACTAACTTTACTAACTCTATTAGACTCCACATTTTGACTACAACAACATATACAAATAATTATCTCCAAAAAAAGTACACAACACCTTGACGTAGATACAATTAGAACTATCTCCCATACCCATGCGAACGGCTCCAAGCAGGTAAGCGTTGAAGAGATGATGTCGTGGTCGTTTTCTTTAATTCCACTGAATCAACTGTATTCAATGGCATCGAATGCACTATGTCTAGAACATTGTCCATGGCATTGCTTTGTTCCATGATGGCTATATGAAACTTTCAAGAGACTATAAGAGTTCCAACATAGAAATCTCAAAGCTACTCAAGATACAATCGATAAACACATTTGCAATCAAAAACCCTAATTCGAAGGTGACCGAGACTCAAAGATAAAAGAGCAGTCACGCATTAGCACATGTGTAAGTGGCCATGCATGAGCACATGCATACACATGGTGCTTGCCAAAGGCCAACTAATAACCCCTCTCTCTCTAATGGATGTCCATTTATCCACATTTGAACATGACTCTCGTTGTCGTCAAAGGCCTAGCAAGCACCACTCAAACTTGAAAATATGCTAGTCTCAAGTGTATTTGAGACTTGAAAGGAAAATAATAGACATGCATTAGGTCCAACATGCATTAAAAAATGTGTATATGGCCATGTGTGAGCACATGCATACATAGTGCTCAATAAAGGCCAGCCAAGCATTGTCTAATCTCCCTCCCTCCCTCCCTCTCTCTCTCTCTCTCTCTCTCCAAGCTCTCATTATTATGGGCAATTAACTCACATACTCCATCATCTATGAGACCTGCACTGTCAATAAGATCTTTCATCTTCTCGTCATGTGATCATCCAAGGATTCAGTATGTGGCTAATATTTTCAAATATGGTCATATATCTCCCTTATATAACCCTTGATTTCTTCTAACTCATCCTGTATCCTCACTCCATCACCAAGGTTCCCTTCGTATTTCTCCTCCAATATTCTCTCAATCCTTTGTAGACAGCTACCAATTTTCTCATTAAGAGAAATTGAAGCTCTTTGACACCAAAATAGTATCTCCACTTGCTTCTCAATCTTGTCCAAGCGATGAATGATTCTCAAGAACCCAATAGAACCATCATACCCTCCAACATGCTTGAGTGCATGACAAATTGCCTTCTTCCCTGTAACCTCTTTCACCATGCGCATATTCATTTGCATGCTGGGAGTGCATCGCATAACATTTCCTGCTATAGACACATCTTTGTTTGCTACAAAAGCCTCCATGCTGTGCAAAGCAGATTCATTAACATTGAGATGCATATCAACTATTCTTAAAATTTAGAAACATGAAAATGTCCTAGACAGCATTAGATTAGCCTTCCAATGCATTAAATTTGAAACATATGTGCTCTAGACCATATGATTGATCACGACAGTATTTTCTTTAGCAAGCAACATTTGGAGTGAGGTATTGTTTATCTCACACACAGAACTCAAGTGGCTCCTTTATAACTTACATACAGGTCATATGATTGGTTATAACAGGATTTGCTATAGCAAGTTTGGAGTGAGGTTCCAATTTGTTTATCTCACACACAGAACTCAAGTGACTCTTTCACTAACTTACATACAGGTCATGCACATGTCTTCAAGGTGCAATTGGAGTATTTCAAGAAAATTCCCATTGCTTGTGCACACTACACAACATCCTTCCCTAGAAAATCATGCTCTCTACGGCGATGCAACAATCCCCATTCCTACTAACAAAACTATAACCCATACACTAGAAAACTCCCAATGTTTGAAAACGTCAATAATAGGATTTTTAATGTCATTAAAGTATTATATGCACACCAACCTCATGAATTGCAATGAGAAAAGTAAAGGATGGATCTATCTCTCAATAATGAAAGTCATGAATAAATAGCATTATCACTTAGCCCATGGTGCACTGAATGAATGATGCAACTACCAATGAACCGGCTTTTCAATTTGAATGACGCTTCTTCTCCATGACAAATAGCCTCATTGCCTGATCTCATTCGCATGTATAAGATGGATTCCTATGGTCCAAGGGTGCACACCACACAATATCCTTCCCTAGAAAATCATTACTTAATACTTGATTATCCATGAAGAACACATGTACAGAAATTTGTAGTCCCTAATTTGCAGTTCAAGATATATGGCTCCATCCTGGTACCTACAGGGATTGACAATATAATACATACCTTAAATTTAGTACAAAATCTTTCACTCATGTCTTAAAATCAGTGTAAAAGATAATAAAATAAACATAGATTTAAATCCCCCATATTGTTGGCATCTTAAGATGTTGATATCTTCAATTTTGTGTCTTAAAATGAATATCTTAAAATGTTTATACTAATCTAATGTAGATCCTCATATTTAAAGTGAGTGGGTAGGTGCTCTCTATATAAATCCAACATTAAAAAATCCACTATTTTAAAAGCGCACACACACACACACACACACACACACACACACACACACACACACACACACACACACACACACACACACACACACACACACACACACACACACACACACACACACACACACACACACACACACACACACACACACACACACACACACACAGTTTTTGCCTATAACACCAAATCAAAACACTAAGACTTCATATCCCACATGAGACTCTGAGAGAGAGAGAGCTACTTTTCTTACTCAAATGTATGCAATGTATCACCCTATCCATTCGCACAAAGAGAGAGAGAGAGAGAGAGAGAGAGAGAGAGAGAGAGAGAGAGAGAGAGAGAGAGAGAGAGAGAGAGAGAGAGAGATGTGCTCTCCCCCCTCTCTCTCTCCCTCTCTCTAACCAACCAACAAAACTAACCTACTTCATACCGTATATAAGACACACACACACACACACACACACACACACACACACACACACAGAGTCCATAACTAATCAATCAATCAAATTTTCTCTTCCTCACCCCCTCCTCTTCTCTCCCATACCTGATTTATCTATCAATTGATTAAAATCAATAAAACCAATAATTATTAATTAATATCTATCTCTCTCTCTCTCTCTATCCCCACACTTGCATCAAGAGAAAGAGAATCCATAATTAAGTAATATTCAATTAATCAATCAATAAAACTAATAATTAATATTTTTTTTCTCTCTCTCTCATAACAATCCAACATTAAAAACTCCACTATTTCAAAAGCCGAGAGAGAGAGAGAGAGAGAGAGAGAGAGAGAGAGAGAGAGAGAGAGAGAGAGAGATGTGTCCTCCCCCTCTCTCTCTCCCTCTCTCTAACCAATCAACCAACCAACTAACAAAACTAACCAACCTACCAACAAAACTAACCTACTTCATACTGTATATAACACACACGCACACACATATATATCCATCCCTAAACTAATAACACAAACACTGTATTGAAGGAGAGAGACCACCAAACTGGACAACAATCACAAAAAACCACCCGAAAGACCAAAACATGCACAAATAGCAACATCAACCAAAGCTTTAATTAAAAGCTACTAACAAACCAACCTAGCAACAAATTCAATTAATTAATCAATAATCGATCAATAAAACTAATAATTAACCAATAATTAATAATTTTCCTCTTTCTCTCTAATAACAAACATAAACTCACTAACATATATACGCAAGCTTACTAACATAAACTTGCTAATTTAAAAATTTATTATTATTATAAACTATTAATAAACCAAACACACATATTTATCTATCAATTAATTAAACTAATCAAAATCAATAAAACCAATAATTATTAGTTAATCTCTCTCTCTCTCTCTAACCCCACACTTGCATCAAGAGAAAGAGAGTCCATAATTAAGTAATATTCAATTAATTAATTAATAGTTGATCAATAAAACTAATAATTAGCCAATTATTAATAATCTCTCTCACACACACACACACACACACACACACACACACACACACACACACACACACACACACACACACACACACACACACACACACACACACACACACACACACACAACAAACATAACCTTACTAACATACATACGCAAACTTACTATTATAAACTTGCTAATAACAATATAAACTACTAATAAACCAAACAAACAAACGTGTGTGTGTGTATGTGTGTGCGTGTGTGTCCATCCATCACTAAATTAATAACATAAACACCATATTAAAGGAGAGAGACCACCAACTTGGACAACAATTGCAAAAAATCACCCGAAAGACCAAAACATACACAAAGAGCAACATTAACCAAAGCTTTAATCAAAAGCTACTAACAAACACTACAAGATACAGGCTTCATACCGACGTTCAAAGCAACAAAAATGTTCATAAAAAAATTTATCCCCATCGTCACAAAAAATGTTGGTATTAGCAACTCCATAAAACAATCACTATATGTGTCGCTATCAACGTCGCATATAGTGAAGATTTATGATGCTGATAGCGACGCATATAGCAATGATTTGCAATGCTAATAGCGATGCGTGCTGTAAATTTGCGACGCTAATAGGGATGGTTACAGGGGGAAAAAAATTTGTGATAGGGGAGGCACTATGTGCTTTATTTGGGCCATACAAAATAGTTATAGTAAAGTGTACAATGCTCGTCTCCATGAGGGCAAAGTGTACTTGAATCCATAAGACTGATACATAAAATAAATACAAGATCACGTAATGAAAGTGACGGTACAATCATGGCAAGATACAAAGGATGATAATAAGATAGTGTATAGAAAATGCCTACATAAATCACATGACCAAAAAAGAAGAGGATGTGCGCTCCACGGATCCAAGGGCAAGCTATAGATCCTCTCCATCTGAAAGCTCGTCCCACCACACAAAGGAGCATCAAATAGGCTCTGCAAAAAAAGAAACAACTATACATCAATCCACCATACAATAATGCATTTTAATTAAAATTAGTAACTACAGACAAGAAAGATGAGTGACTTATTGGGCCATCGCATCCATACAATCAGTTGACCAATACAGTGAGACTGTGTCTCTCTGCATATCGAGTCTCTAGGCCGATGGGATTGCGGTTTGTAATGGAGTGCTACAAAGAAAACAAAATACAACTATTAGAAACACGATTGTCAATACAAGGGATATTGCAAAAAAATAAGCAAGCAGAACAAAAGAAAAACTTACAAAGTCCTCCATATAAGTCCTATGGCCATCACTCCCAAGATGATGGACCACTCATGCCTCGAGTCGTGCCCTCGCCACCTCGCGCTGTTGCCTCCAATGTCTTGGAGAATTTGTAGCCTCCTCCCTGAGTCGGCACTAGTCATCTGGGTCTAGCCACTCAAGCTTTGAGGCCCCACTTTTAAGTGCCTTGCATGCGTTTGATCATTTGTGTGACATGTACACATGCATGCACTCCATCATCCATCTTTTGGAAAACCTATTTGCTGCGGCAGATACCGAAAACTCGTCATGCAAGGATGTTACTATGTAGTCCTTGCTCCCCTCTGGTATGTTCTTCCAATGATCCAAGACGTTGTATCGAAAAACTTGTTGGCACAACTCTCTCATACGAGCCATTACCCTCCTCTCCTCATCATTCATGATGGTGGCTCCTGTCCTATCATCTACAAGGTATTCATACCCCCTGGGGTATACTTAAGATGTATCCTCTCCCACCTCTATGACCACACTCCTGGTGGGCATATTCAGGAGACCCCTATACATCTTGTGTCTCTACAGGGGTAGTATCTCTTGGAGTAGCATCCATAAGGGTGCCACTTGCAGACGGCTGAGCAAAAGCTGGAGTGACTGGAGTAGACATCTCCATAGGTGTGACAAATCCCATAGGTGGTGCAGCACGGCGAGATGGAGACACTACATTGGTACCTCCACAAAAACCACCTGAGTCATGATCTCTCGAACCTGAGAGCGAGGAGTAACACCTATATCCCGAGCCGACCGCGGGCTCACTGCATCCATGTCTCTGCAGCATCCCCAGAACCACTCCCTCCATCCAGTCCAAGTCTGGAGTGTTGACCTCATCTATTGGAAACTGAAGCATCAGAGCACACTAAAGTAGATCTAACAGAATGGCCTGAGGGTGTCCAAGGAAACAGCTCCTGGTTCGCCATATCTCTAAATCTAGCCATTTGATCTGGAGACATATGTGTGAAGATCTCATGAAGCTCCTCGTCACTTATCCCTCAACTCATCATGCGGATCCAAATATCCACAAAGGTCACCTGCATAGACAAAAATTGATGTTAGCATATCAATATAAATCAAGCAGATTTGGATAGAAAATTACATGTTCAAAATCATATACAAGAAAGATTTAACTTTTGTGACATCTATCAGGTTGTAATAAAATTTTAAAAAATATGAGTCCATGCACCTATTCACAATGGGCGGGTAATAGAAACGTGTCGTGTAAATCCATCCATCTTTTTTTGGAATCTATTTCGAGAAATCCAGATGGAACTCATCGAATTGTTGCCCCAGTTCCTTTAAGTACCACTTTGAACCACTGCACATCGAATAGGATTGTGGAGAAGCTACGGTAATCCATCGTGATAATACTTTGCAAGTTTCCAAAATACTCCATCTCATCTATAACGGTGGTTGATCCGTTGCTCGTCGTTGGCTCTCTTGCTCGAACTTTGCCATGATACCACAATTTGTTGTGGAGCGCATTTTGTTGATACGCTCCACGCGGAAATGCCATCCGTGCAACCACGCCACACTATATATTTTGTACTGTACATTGAAACAGTCAATTAGTTGCCGCATATAAAATCTAGATATGACAAACCCTAAACATGTTGTCACCTTTGGACTACATCCCCAATTCCCACTCCTTAGTTGAGACCTCCACCCCTTCGCGAGACACTGCACTCAAATCTCCAATGCAACCATCGCATTGACATAAACCATAGCATCTCCTCCATGCCCTTGGAATATCGAATCGGTCGATGGCATGTACTACATCATTATCACGCTTCTTTCCAATCTTTCCTGGCTTGCTCGTACCTAGCGAGCCATGTCTCCATGGAGGCATGGTGCAACATACAAAAACGATTCACTTTCTCCTCCATTGCAACAGTATGTCTGAATCCATCGTTGGTAGCCACTGTGAAATATGCACTAACACCTCAGACACCAACCAACCTTCAGCCATGCTACCTTCTGGTCGAGCTCATTGTCACACAAAGCCTTTCAGAGTTTTCATGAAGCGCTCCAAGAAGAACATCCATCGTGTATGGATAGGTCCAGCAATCTCCACTTCATCTACAAGATGCACCAAAAGGTGGTTTTGTATCGTGAGCATGCTGGTGAGCAAGTACTACTCAAAGAGACAGACCGTCTCCATTGCTCCCTGCCTTGTGGATTCAATAGAGGATGTCTTGATCTCCTTCTGTGAGATCCATTGCACTAAATTTGACAACATGTAAATCGCCCCACGTATTTCTGGAGTAAGGCATCTTGCAATCATGATTAGTAGTACAAATTGCCACAAATGAAGAAGCATTACAAACAATGACTACACTCCAAATAGCAAAATACACAGGCCACTTACAATCCATTCGTAGTATAAACTTGACATATCTTATGCCAATCATGGGATTTTAGCCCTGATAATTGGTCGTCTTTAGAAAATGCGAACTTGAGAGAACGCATCATACCCGTCGGAGTGCATATAGACTTGATAATTTGCTTCATAAGGCACTCTTCTTTAGTGCACAAAACCCAAGGAGCGCGAGATAGCTGCAAGCGACCATCAGCACCACTCGACTACGGCCAAAGCATCTCCATCTTGCCTACCTCTTTCAAATCCATTCGTGCCCCTGCAGTGTCTCTCTTTCTTATGATGCGATCCCATAGTAAGCTGCCCACATTCTTGAAAATATGCATGGGATCCAATAAGTGGTTGATCTGTAAGTGGGTCCAATATGGCAACTTGTAGAAAACTCAGAACTGTCGCATTCCATTTGGATGTGACTCCGTGTGGACGATTTTTGCTTGTACCAGCTTTGGGCGTTCATTCGTGTCGGAGGTTGTCCAAGAAAACCTTCCCTCAGTTCATGACCCTCCGGCAAGAAAGAGATGTGTCCTTGATATACCATCTTCTTCATGGTTTGTGACCTTCGGGAGTCTAACTGTGGCCCACATAATGTATATGCATGATAACCTGAGGTAACTAGACCTGTCCCAACACCTCTATCCAGTGAATACAAACTTGAACGAGCTATGGTAGATATCACCAATGAGAATGAAAGCCTCCTTACCTGAGCACTCCCCGAATCCCGAAAAGTCATGCATGGTCCATATGAGAATGGCTCGAATATTAGCGGACTGTCGACCATCGCGCTTACTCATATCTTCCACAGTGATCCCCTCCTTCCACAAAATCTTAAGCTCATCGACTAATGGATGAAGATACACGTCTATATTCTTGACTTTGTAGTGGCCGGTGTCGCAACGCGTAGGGTTGAAGGTCACCACAGGGGTTTGTCAAGATAAGAATGTATGGGGGTTTAAGAACTTAGACTCCGAATATGGTAGAGATAAGAGAAGGGTTGAAGGTTTCAAGCCAAGTTCTTGAAGATGTTAATAGAGCTTCCAACTGCGTGTTCTTAGCAAAGATCACAAAAGTATAAACTCAAATCAAGCTTGTTTTCTTGACTGTAAGAGCAATCACAAATTATAAAATCGAGTACAATATGCTATCATGTTTCATAAACAACTCTATATCCCATCATTCATACATGGCACCATAGCATGAATAAACATTTCATGATTACATTCAATGTAGACTATTAGGGACAAAGGCTTATGAGTCAATTACAAGGCTTGTAGGGCAAAGATAATTGCTTCAAGAGAGCTTCAAATTGAGTTCCTGATAAGGATAAGTTACCACAGCCAAGAAATAAGAGAAAAAGCTCCTCTTAATTCAACTCAAAGAATCAATGAATAATCTACAAACATTGCCCATGCCATAGGGATACATAATACTTGCATATTTTGACAAGATGTCTTCTGTACAGTAAGAAGTGAATTAAAAGAACAATGTTGTAGCTAATTCTCTAAATATGGCTAAAGATATCAACCCCAAATTAGCCCAAATATCTTTCGAAATTCACATTTGATGATATCATAAACTTCCCCTAACACGGTGTCGATGCGTTTGGTATCGAGAGTCCACCACAAGGGTAAGAGACAATGGGTGAAGGTAGATTCATGGAGAGGAGTAGACGGACGAGAAGGGGTTTGAAGAAATTGAAGACATAGAAGAATACTTCCAAAAAGAATTAGAAAATGTAGAAGAATACTAACAGAGATGAAGCCTGTTTGTTTATTCCTGCATTATGAGAAGATAAAACTCTAATAAACAAAAACGTGTATAAAATAATACCTTTCTCTATGTTGCTCAGATCGCCAATCTAATGCTTCCATTGGCTCCGAAAGAAGGGTAAAATACTAGCACACCTGGCTAGAATTCTCCATGATCACTCCTTCTTCATCTCTCCCTTTGTAGTGCTATTCACTACTTGAAAACAATAATCGTGTGTCGCGTGATTTCGTCAATCTCTCTTTTTGCATAAAATCCTCTCAAATTGGCTGAAAGCTACATGCTTTCTTTTACATGTCATTATAATCTAGAAGTTATTTACAGCTTTATAGATTTTTACAAGAGATAATATCAAAAATATTAAAAATTGGCTAAAATCTAATATTTTTGAACCATGGATACTAACACTAATTTCTAAAATGGCATTGGCTCTCTAAATCAATAAGAAAGCCACCCTCTAGATTTTTTTATACAATGTGCACGTAGTGGCACGACATCCACCCCCTCCTAACCTACACAAGCATGTGCCAAAGTCTTATGGATTTGTAGTGTTAGAAGAAGTATCTTCTGCCATGTCAATATCTTCATCTTTTGCCTCTTCTTCTTCCTCTATGTCTTCATGTTGTTGAATTATATCCAAGTCTTCTAACTCATATGCTAAACTTTCTCTTCGTTTGAAGAGCTTGATTCTTTTTCCAGCTATGGGTATCTTCATGCTTGTTCCATCCAATTCAGCCAATGAATATGTGGCATTGTCATGAATGACCTTACCACATACAGGCCAAACCAATGCTTTACCATCTTCCTAGAAGCACTATATTGATTGTCTAGGCTGCTGTCATAGACAAGCACCCAGACATTTTCTTGAATTGCTCTTGGCCAAAGTCAATATCACTTATCAAATCTTCTTTTGTTCTTTAGTCTTGCTGTCTTTAGCTTCTCAATAGCTGCTTGAACATCTTTAGGCCTTCTTTCTAGCTGCCATATGCGCAAAGTCATCAACTCTTCTCTACTGATGCCTTCCTCCCAAGGTAGAAGACTTCATGTGAGAATAGATTCCTCAATTGGCATAATTGGTTGTTATCAATGCATAAGTTCAGCTAGCATATAGCCAATCAATGTACTGTGAGTAGTCGGGTCAGCCCATAATGCAAAAGGTAGCATTTTAGGCCATTCTTTGATCTTTCCTCTACAAGACTTTGCTAGAGCTTTGAGAATAGGTTGATGTCCTCTCTCACTCTTTCCATTGCCTTTAGGGTTGTAGGCTAATGTTAAAGCCAACTTAATACCCAATCGAGCAAAGAAGTTGTGTGCCTCATCAGCATCCAACTCTCCTCTATCTGCAATTACTTTACCCACACAACCATATCTACAAAACACTTCTTCAAGCAAAAAACGACAAACAACTTGAGTGGTATTGGTTGTTAAGGCTTTGCCTTCAACTTGATTGGCTAGATCCTCTCTTGCAAGCACTAAATATCACATATTCCATATTCCTGTAGGCATAGTTATAAGATCAATAACCCATTTATAATATATAGACAAAGGATAAGTTGGTTGTAACCCATCTCAATGCTTAACCATAGAATACATCTGACACACATAACATGTTTCAACAAAATGTGCTATGTCGCGATACATGTTTTGCCACCAATATTTTTCTTTGACTATATGCCTCTATGGCCAACCCACAAGCTTTCATGAAATTCCTTCATTACCTGTTGTTGCAATCTTTTGTTACCTAAAACTCGAACAGGCACTCATTTCTTCTTCTTTGCGTGCTTTCATAGATGCCCTTCTTTAAGAAAAAAGTCATAAGATTTCCTCTTAATATGCTTGAGACTCCTCCTTCTTCATTATGCTCAAATATTGGCCAATCTTCTTCGTAATATTCTTCAAGGAAATAAACTAGAACTTGAGCAATGCAATGAGCATGTTGGCTTCTAGTTGACCACCCTTCTTCCATAGATAAATCTGTGATCTTTGTTGTTGTATGTTGATTTACAGCAGTACCTTTCCCTATTCTTATTGTACTTAATGCTATATCATTAAAAATATCAGCTTCACCTGCAAGATTTAGCTTTGGGTTTGTATATGTAGCAACTGAAAAGGTGCTTTCAACAGTCATGGAATGAAATTCAGCAAAGTATAGATTCTTTAGCTTCATCTTCTTCCATAAGCTCTTCTTCATTGTCATATCTTGCATGTGATAGCATGTCAGCAACTGGATTCGCCTTTCCTGCAATATGCTTTAATTCGAGGTTGAGATATTTAATATATGCAATCCATCTTAGCGTAGCAATGTCGGGTATAGAGCAGTTGGCAATCATGCCCAAGAGTGGAAGACAATCAGTTTCTACCACTACAGAAGCACCTATAAAGTATTCACGATCACACTTCAATGTTGTTACAACTCCCCACCATTCCCTTTTTACTTGTGCATACCTTCTTTGATGTTCATTGAGAACTTTTGCTCCAAAACGAATTGCATACTTGTTATCTTCAAAGTCTTCTTGGCCAACAGCCCATCCTATCCCAATGGGACTTGTATCCACAATAAGGATGATGGGTTGACCATTTGAATAATCAGCCTTTTTGAGAGTGGGGGTTGAGATTAACAACTTCTTTAGGTTGCGTATAGTGAGAGTATGCTCTTCCCCCTAAGAGAATCTTTGGCCTTTTCTTAATAATTGATAAAGTTTTTCAGCTACATGAGCAAAATATGGTATCCATATGAGATAGAATACACATGCGCCATGGTCTAAGAGTGTAATACATGGTTTATCTCTAAGCCATGGTCTAAGAGTGCAATACATGGTATTTCTTTTTCTCCAATTTTGACGACTGTCTCCATTGTTGCCCTTGCCCAATGCGTACGGGAGTAGTGACTGCTTGGAATGAACCGAGCCTCTTCCTCCCCATGCATGTGCTATAGAAGGCCTTCTTTTTGAGAGGTGGGCTGCCCAACTGGTTTGGACCAGCCGACCATTACATTTTCAGCTTTCACTTCTTTAATGCTTTTTTTATTTTCAGCTTCAATTGATGTAATTAATTATTTAAGTGCTTCAAGATGAATTCCTTGTGAAGTCAACTTCTCTTCATCCTGCACAAAAACTCGAAGAACTTGCAAAAAGCATGCACTGTTTCTTCATCTTCATCACCAACATATTGTCTTTTTCTTTTGATTACATTAATAATTACATCATGGAATTCACGTTTGGCAATTCCAAGAATTTTGCCTAAGGTGAATTCAATTTTGCTTCCTAGAATTTGTTCTTCTAGGACTCGTTTGACATCGGTTGCAGATTCTATGTCAGATTACAATTTGTAGCATGGTTGCTTGCCTTTCTTCTTTCCTTCGATCTTCTTTGTTTGTGGCATATCTTCCATCTCTTGATTTGAGGTTATATTTTTAGCAAGCTTTGGTTGTTCAGGTGTTCTTTTAGTTATCCGTTTCAGAGGGCCAAAAGAGGAAGGCCCTGGTTCATCTTCTCTTTTTCTCTTTTCTTCAATCAAGACTTCTTTATGATTGACGTCAGCCAAATGTGTGCAAAGGCAAAAAAATAATCTACCAGTTCTTTCCAACTAGTTATTCCTCAAATTCACTGACTGGTGTTAGCCAAATCTTCTTTGACTGCTTTACCACATTCCATTTGATCTAGCGCCTACATCCATACTTTAGATTGTACATTAGCTTTACATGCTTTCAAATTTGATTTAGTTGGCTCAATTTGCAGCCCATAGGTAGCTGCATCAATTGCTGCGTAGGCATTCTTTACAGCTAAATCTTCTAATATTTTATTCATTCCACCATTGCCAAAATTTGGCTCCATTGGAAGACCAGTTTCAGCTGCATGAATTTTTCCGTCTTTCCAAAAAGACGAGCTTCTGTGCTTCAGCCTCACGGAAGGCAGAACACTCCGTCTTGTCATGTTGGCTATCACACCAAATACAACACCTCTTAAAGCCTTCTCTCATAGGTCTTTGAGTTTATGATTGTCCTCGTTCTTCAACTTTGACATCTAGCTTCTCCACCTTGGAACTAATTTCTGTAAGATTCAGACGAAGGTCACGCATGCTTTTAATGAATTCATCCATGACATCATTTTTAGAAGGAATAGAAGAAAAAAGAGTTGGTTGATTAGTCAAAGGAATAGGGGATTTTGAAGGTGGAACAAGCTCCATCAATGGAGTTGTTGAAGTTGAAGTAAAGCCCAATCTTAGTCATATCCGCTCTCTTCGAGCAATCATGTTAACTGCATCAATAACATCTGTCCATGCAGTCTTGACTCCTGATTCGGAGGTAGCATCTTCTAGGCGATCAGTAAGCTTCTCTTGCAGAATGGGATCTACAGTCTTAAGGAATAATTCAATCTTCTGACCTTCCATACTTTGTTGGTCTTCAGCATCAAGTTGTCCAAATTTACTTTCAAACTCATGGTATAAAGTTGTTGTAGCTAAATCTTTTTTGGGTTTCTCAACCCAATCAGTGAAACTTTTCTTCGTCATTAGGCCAGAGTCTTCTAAGAAGAATTCTTCGTGTAGGGCTTTTTTGAATGCAGCCCAATCCACATCTTGTTGAAAAAGACCATGGATTCTTTTTTGAAGACAATGCTTGGCTAGTGTGGTAAAATAGCGACTCCATGCATGTTGCGGTACATCAAAGAAGAGCATTTTCTCAACATATAAGCAAATAAAAACAGAGATGTTTTGACTATTAAATTGTTTTAATTCCCGCCCAACAAATACCAGCACACCTAGCCAGAATTCTGCCTGATCACTCCTTCATCTCTCCCTTCGGAGTGTTGTTCACTGCCTAAAAACAGTGATCGCACATCAGCGATTTTGTCAATCTCTCTTTTTACATAAAATCCTCTCAAATTGGCTAATAAAAGCTACATGCTTTCTTTTACATGTCATCCTAATCTAGAATTTTTCTACAGTTTTATGGATTTTTACAAGAGATAATATCTAAAATATCAAAAATTGGCTAAAATCTATTATTTTTGAACCTTGGACTCTAACACTAATGTCTAAAATGGCATTGGCTCTCTAAATCAATAAGAAAGACACACTCTAGAATTTCTTTTACACGGTGTGCATGTAGCGGCACGACATCATAAACAACTCTGCATCCCATCATTCATACATGATGCCATAGCATGAATCAACTTTGCATGATTACATTCGATGTAGACTGTTAGAAACAAAAGCTTATGAGTCAATTACAAGGCTTGTAGGGCAAAGAGACTTTCTTCAAGAGAGCTTCAAATTGCGTTCCTGATAAGGATAAGTTACCACATCCAAGAAATAAAAAAAAGAGCTCATGTTAATTCAACTCAAAGTATCTATGAATGATCTACAAACATTGTCTTGCCATATGGGAACATAATACTGGCATATTTTGACAAAATGTCTTTTGTACAGTAAGAAGTGAATTAAAAGAACAATGTTGTAGCTAATTCTCTGAATATGGCTAAAGATATCAGCCCCAAATTAGCCCAATTAGACAAAAACGTGTATAAAATAATACCTTTCTCTATGCTGCTTAGATTGCCAATCTAATGCTTCCATTGGCTCCAAAAGGAGGGTAAAAGACCAGCACACATGACTAGAATTATGCCTGATTACTCCTTCATATCCCCCTTTCGAAGTGATGTTCACTGCCTGAAAATAGTGATCGCGCGTCGCACAATTTTGTCAATCTCTCTTTTTCAATAAAATCCTCTTAAATTGGTTGAAAGCTACATGCTTTCTTTTACATTTCATCCTAATTTAGAATATTTCTACAGTTTTATGGATTTTTACAAGAGATAATATCTAAAATATCAAAAATTAGCTAAAATCTAATATTTTTGAACCATGGACACTAACACTAATGTCTAAAATGGCATTAGCTCTCTAAATCAATAAGAAAGCCACACTCTAGATTTTTTTTACACGATGTGTACATAGCAGCACGACACCAGGAACGAGCAAGCTAAGGATGAGGTGTCATTTCTTCATAGAAAGCCATGGAGAGATGTTGTAGTTAACAAGGACTACAAGCCACACACTATAAGAAGTTGAGCGTAGACCAAATGGGTTCACACCATCCATAGCAAGACCGAGCCAAATATTCATTGGCTCTCAGGCAAAGTGTGGAAAGGTAGAGTCAATGTGGCTCCATGCGCGTGAATCCACTGATATTTGTTGGACTCTATCTATGGAGCTATTCTGTGCATGCCACGTGTTGGACGTACGAAATATATGATGTATACGAGGGATAAGCGAAAAGTGTCTAAGAACTTTTTGAGGGATGGTTTGCCCTTGCAAGTCCTGTCGATACATGTGAGCACCACACTTTGGACATGTCTCCATAGTCTCGTATTCTCCTCGAAACAGTATGCAATTGTTGACACATGCATGGATGCTATTGTAGTCCATGCCAAGCTTTCATAAAACATGTTGCGCATCATCATGAGATGCTGGCGTGGTATTTGCAAGTGGTAATATATGATACTTTAGTAACCTGAAAAAAAATCATAAAACACCTTGAAAAAGCACAAATTGTTTTTTATGATGGCACTGAAAAGAAATCAATGAAGCATACGTAGAAGGTACCTGAACAACTGGGTCACACTTGTGGTAAATCAAAGTTGGAAGCATGAGAGAGTATGCACAATGTTGGGGGTAAAGGCGCCTCCGCCTAGCCGCCCATGTATTACTACACTGACAGTCACCGCTAGTGCATACTACAGGTGGTGGGCACCCGTCACCGTCACTTTATTCTTTATTCTTTATTCTTTTAGTGACAGCTTGAATAAAGGAAGGCCCGGTCACACATTGTGACTATTGGAGTTCCAATTTCTTGTCTCCCATTTTCTTGCTCTTGCTCTCTCGCCATAGCTCTTGAGTGCAAGCTTCGATCCTTATCTCCTTTCAACTGGTATCGGAGCTCGGCTTCCCGACTCTTGAGCTTGGCTCATGGCATTCTCAGCTTCCCATTGACTCCGTACTCACATTGGGTCTCCTGTCCGGCAGCCATAGCTCATTCTCTTGAGCTCCCGTCACTCCCCGACTTCTCGAGCTTCTTCCCAGCCTATTGAGGCACCATCAGGGCATTGACATTGAGGTATTACTTCATTATTTTAGAGTTTTACTTCAGTCCTCAAGTCTAGGTAAACAGGGTTTTCATAGGTTGTGGGCAGCCATAGCTCACACCTCTTGGAGCTTCCTTCACCTGGATCTTGCTTCCAGCCTATCAAGCCTTGCTGAGGCTTGGTGTAGGCCTTCTTTGGCCCCCATTTGTACCCCCTTTGGGCCCCATTTTTGACATGTGGGACAGCAGACCCCCCCAACTAGCTCACGTTTTTTTTTGCGCCTCTTTCAAAATCTGGCCCAAAAATCACTCTTTTTGTCATATCTCGAGCATTCGAAACCCGATTCAGGCAAGGTAAGAGTCTAAGTTGGGGTTTTGGCATGCTACGAATGTGATGGTGATTGTATCCGCTTCTTCCCTTGATCATGTTTTGTCTGTGGGTTCTATCCCACATGTATCTCTTTAGCATGCCCGTTTGGGCCATATGTCTTTGAAGGGAATGAAAATGCTTTCTGGTTTGCAATACTTACCGCCCCTTGATTATGCATGTTTTGATTCATGTAAGCATTGCCTTTATGGCTGGCAGACTAGGTCTACTCATAAGAAGTCTGGTAGGCCACGGATGAGTGAGCCCTTGGCATTGGTACATTTGGATGTCTGTGGGCCCATGCCTTGTCAGTCTATGGGTGGTGCAAAGTATTTTGTTACGTTCATAGATGATTTTTTACGAAAATTTTGGGCTTATCCCATTAAGCTGCAATCCGATGTCTTGGCTGTGTTTCAGAGATGGCTTGCATTGGTTGAGAACCAGTCTGGGTATAGGCTAAAATGCCTAAGAACAGATAATGGGGGTGAGTATGTCTCACGTGCTTTTGAAGTTACCTTCTAGTGGTTTGGATTTCCAAGTTGCAAAGGAGGTATGGACTGGAAAACCTCCCTCTTATGCGCATCTCCGTGTCTTTGGATGTAAGGCATTTTGCCATGTGCCCAGGGACAAGAGAAGTAAGCTGGATCCTAAGAGTGTCAAATACATTTTTCTTGGTTATGGGGATGTACACAAGATGGGTTACCATCTCTGGGATCCGCAGGCGCGGAAAGTCATCTGCAGTCATGATGTAGTCTTTCATGAAGACAAGATGCATAGGGAGCCCGAGAGAGTTGTTGAGATCCGCAGGGTCATATTTCAGGAGGAGCCGAGAGCTCCCGCACAGCCAGTTGGACAGCCTACAGCTACAACAGATGCTCATCATCAGGGTGTTGTGGACAGGTAACTGGCAAGCAGCAGAGCCTCCGTGAGACCGTCTACTAGAGACAGACGTCCACCTGATAGATTTCAACCCTCGACGCATTATGTCTTGGTTACAGATGCAGGAGAGCCTTTCACCTATGATGAGGCTATGCGCAGGGGTGATAGTCAAACCTGGGAGAGGGCTATGCAGTCTGATATAGACTCCTTGCATAAGAATGAGACTTGGGATTTAGTTTCCTTGCCTAAGGGCAAGAAGGCTTTGCCATGCAAGTGGGTGTGCAAGCTAAAAAGTACCCCTGGATACCCCAAGCCGGCATACAAGGCTAGACTGGTAGCAAAGGGTTTTAAGCAGGAGCATGGTGTGGACTTTGATGAGGTCTTTTCTCCTATGGTTAAGATGACCACCCTACGCTTAGTCTTGGCTTTGGTTGCTCAGCTTGACTTGGATTTATGCAAGATGGATGTCAAGACAGCTTTCTTACATGGGGACTTGCATGATGAGATTTATATGGAGCAGCCTAAGGGCTTTGCAGAACCTGGCAGGGAGCACCTAGTGTGCAAATTGAAGAAAAGTCTTTATGGCTTGAAGCAGGCACCTGGGAGTGGTATCATAAGTTTGATGCCTTTATGCAGTCACAGGGCTACAGCAGGAGTGCTATGGATCCGTGTCTTTACAGAAAGAAAGCCCTGATGATTCTTTATTGATTTTAGTACTCTATGTGGATGATATGCTGATAGCAGGAAAAGCTCATGATGAGCTAGATGCTCTTAAGGCTTAGCTCAAGAAGAGCTTTGAGATGAAAGATCTGGGACAGGCCGCTCACATACTTGGTATGTGCATTAGACGCAACAGGCATCAGGGACTCCTCTACTTGTCACAGAGGAAGTACATTCATAAAGTCCTTGAGCGCTTCCGCATGCAGGACGTAAAGCCTATTGGATGTCCATTGCCTTCTTATGTGAAGGTATCACAGGTTGATTGTCCGTAGACAGATGAGCAGAGGGCCGAGATGGCCAAGATTCCCTATGCATCCGCAGTGGGCAGTCTTATATACGCCATGATAGCCACTCGTCCAGATATTGCCTTTGCAGTTGGTGTTGTGGCACGCTATATGGCTACACCTAGCAAGAAGCATTGGGATGCCGTGAAGGGTATCATGAGGTACCTGAAGGGCACTGCAGATATGTGCATATGCTATGGCAGCCAGGATACAGGAGTCGTGGGGTACATTGACTCTGATTATGCAGGACATGCAGATAGTAGGAAGTCCACTTCCGGCTATGTATTCACCTATGCTAGAGGTGTTGTTTCTTGGATGTCCAGGGTGCAGAAATGCATGGCCCTTTCTACTACAGAGGTCGAGTATGTTGCAGCCACTGAGGCTTGCAAGGAGGCCATTTGGTTGGGTTATTTGGTTTGCTGACCTTGGTATTGATGTTATTCCTACACTGCATTCGGATTCTATGAGTGTTATTCAGTTAGCCAAGTATCCGGTCTTCCATGCGAAGACAAAACACATTGAGGTGAGGTATCACTTCATACGTGGGGTCATTGAGGACAAGTCTATTGATCTTGTCAAGATCTTGACTGACCAGAATCCTACAGATCTGCTCATGAAAAGCCTCTCTACATAGCGCTTTGCCTTCCTCAAGAGGTTGATGGGCGTGGGATGAGATGACGTCCTTCCTCGTCCTGTTGTACATGTGTACATGTTGTACTGTCTTTTTCTTTTTCTTTTCACTCCCCACTAGGAAAGATTTGCCTTTAAGTGGGAGGTTGTTGGGGGTAAAGGTGCCTCTACCTAGCCGTCCATGTATTACTACACTGACAATCACTGCCACTGTACACTACAGGTGGCGGGCACCCATCACCGTCACTTTATTCTATATTCTTTTAGTGACAGTTTGAATAAAGTAAGGCCCAGTCACACATTGTGACTATTGGAGTTCCCATTCTTTGTCTCTCTCTTTCTTGCTCTTGCTCTCCCGCCATAGCTCTCAAGTGCAAGCTTCGATCCTTCTCACCTTTCACACAAGAGGGAAAGAGAGAGCTCAAGTACAAGAATAAGATCTTGCTTAGTAAGTTGTTCAAAGGTACAACTAGTAAATCTCTCTCTCTCTCTCTCTCTCTCTCTCTCTCTCTCTAAACTCAACAAAAAAAAATTATTTCGATATAAATACTAATAAATAAAAACACACCAAATTAACATCATTAAATTAAATCAATATACAAAACAAAAAATCCATGGGCAGAGGCTGGAGAGGGAGGGCAAATCCATGGGCGCGGGCTAGGGAGGAGGGGGGGAATGGGCAGGTGGTGGGCAAGGGAATGGAGTCCAGATGTGTGTGTGTGTGTGTGGGAGGGGGAGAGGAGGGCAAATGGGTGATGTCCCCTTGCCCTTTTTAGGACCCCCCGTAGGGGTTCCGAACGTGATGTCCCTCCATCACCTGGCTTCCGACGCGACATCCCCTTGCACCTTACTTCTGATGAATCCCCCACCCTTTTGATGACCCTCGCCCTAGCTTCGGACACTAGCCGATGACCCCCTACACATGACGACACGAGAGAGAGAGAGTGAGAGTGAGAGAGAGAGAGAGTGAGAGAGAGAGAGAGAGAGAGAGAGTGTGTGTGTGTGTGTGTGTGTGTGTGAGAGTGATGACCCTTGGCTTCAGACAACAACCCCCCGCTTGGCTAACGATCCCTTGCATGGTGTGACATGAGACAAAGAGAGAGAGAGAGATGAATTTACCTGCCTCCCTAACGATCAACCCCCTTCCTAGCTAACATAAGAGTAGCACCTAGCGATGGGTGATTGACCCCCCCTTCCTAGCTAATGTCACAAGAAGGAGCACGTCGCAGGCAGGAGCATGATAAGTGTGTCACAACAAGAGCAAAATCTATACAAATGGAGGATTGCACAGTAGGAGAGCGAGAACTGTAATGTGCCTAGGTAGCGACACATTTTAGTAGTTCATCGGGAGTCTGATCTAAAAGATGCCACCTAGCACTCTCACAAAATGTCATAGGGTTTGTCAGTTAGCAACTCCCGAGTCTACTCCGCAACAAAATGTATCGGCCAACCCTATTAGGATCGACCTGAATCTTCATGGGTTTCTAACAGTCAAATCATTCTACAGCCTTCTAGCATCGATCAACCTTGCGCAGAGCATCTAAATCGAGGCAGACTAATATCACACTTGGTTCAAAGAGAATGGGAAACGAGAGGGATGTATTGTTCGACCTCTCTATCCATAGGGTAAAGTCCCATTCCAGTCCCTTAAAATGATATGAGCTAGGGTTCTACCCTGCATTATCTAAGGTCAATACGTCATTGCAATTTGAATGTTGAGAAGCCTCCCAGTTCTCTAGGGCCACCCAGTCGTAGGACGGACCCGTCGAGGGTTCCGTCCACCCACTTTCCTTGATAGCTTTAGTTTCCTACTTACCTAAGGACACATTAGTGGTAACACACACAAGCAAATTTCTTAATTAACCCGTTAGTCACATGTTCCTTTACGTAATTTTATACACTGATACAAAAATAGATCTGACAATTTCCTTGAAAGCAAACTTTATATTAAAATTTCAATTAAGATACAAATATTGTCCATGGGACAATTCCCGCAATCTGTAAGGATGCCTCTTATTTTCCTCCAAGTTTCCACCTTTGCACTAGTAATAGGGCCTCGAGATTCCTTCCCGAGTCATGTAGACCATTTGAGTAGGACCTGCATGCAGGGGATTTACAACCAGATCCCCTCCTAGCACCCGAGCATCCTCCTATAAACAGATGTTTCTACGGAGAGACCTCTCACGATGGGTTTGGCCCACATTCCCGACGTGGCATCAAAAACCCCCTTGGATAGGGTTGGCGGCTAGCTGGGGGTGCTCAACACACCTTTCCTAGGTATTTCAACCTAAATCCAATTTGAAAGACTTTCTTCTTATCAATTCCTTTATTAGATGACTCATTTTCCAAACAGGTGTTCCTAAGTACAAACACAAACAGAAGCGCACAATATGTACTAGACAATTCTTTGTTCTCTCTGCCAAGGAAATTTCGATTTCATGCGAAAGCCTCTAGTCTCGGCTTTATCCCCATTATCATCCGAGATTTCTAGAGATAACCTAATTTAATTTCCTCATTCTTTTGAATGAAGGAGTATCCTTGCAATGTTGATTGCAATTTGGAACATTGGCTTCCCTACAATGAAACTCTACGTATTCATTTGAACTAGGTTTGTCGCGCAATTCATATAGTTACTTAAGGACTTTGAATTCCTTTCAGCTTCAAGCAAGATGGGCCTTGAGAAGAATCCTTTCAACTCTTTAGAGTTTGAAATTCTTTCAACTTCCCAGGAACCCTACGTTTTCTATCGCAAGTTCAATCTATGTTTTGTGAGATGTAATAGGATTTCCTATTATTTCAACCAAGAAAACATATGTGCATGCATAAAATCTATCTGGCTTAATTGTAGTTTAATGCGTATTCTTGAATCTTTTCATATATATATATATTAGCATGAAATTTTCATACAATTTATTTGCACTTTAAGGGCTTCTAAGAGCAATTTTAATTGATCATCTAATATGAATAAGATGAAAAAAAATTTCTAGTATGCTCATTATCTCGAAATATGCTCAATTAAGTTGCGATAATTAATGTAAACATTCTTTTCTCCTAATTTATTTTCCCTTATACAACGGGGTGCACCTAATTCATAAGAGATGTTTTTCCCGTAGTTGCAATCCCTTGGTTCGCGGTCCCGTTGGTTGTGATGGAAGTTTCAGCATTTGGAGAGATCTTTCACTTGGGGGCCATCGTTCGCAAGTGGATTCGAGAGATAAAGAAGGAGGAATGGATTTGAGATGGAAGAGCATAAGACAAGATGGCTTAGTCGAAGACCGAGATAGGGAAAATTGAGCTAACTCTCTCCCTCGTAGCCTCTCAGGATAACTCCTCCCTCCCTCCCTCCCTCCCTCCCTCCCTCCCTCCCTCCCTCTCTCTCTCTCTCTCTCTCTCTCTCTCTCTCTCTCTCTCTCTCTCTCTCTCACTCTCAAGCTCCTTCTCACAGCCTCTTGGAGGGGTATCCTTCTACCTCCCTCTCTCTACCTCTCTCTCGCAGCCTCTGGTGGTCTCCTTGTGCTTTTCTAACTGCTTCCCATGCCTCATATTTATAGCTAAACAAGAGAAGAAGGGTTGTGGCTGAGAAGAAGAGCTCTTTATGGAGGGAATCTTGGAAAAATCAGCAATCTGATGCTCAAATCACAATTCTAATAGTTCCATAGGCTCTGAAAGAGGGGTAAAACCCCAAGACACTTATTTAGAAATCTTCCTAATTAGTCCCTCTTCTCCTTGTTCTGAAGTGTTGTTTACTGCTTATAAACTACGATCGCAACATGCGTGATTTTGCCAATCCTTCTTTTTTTGTATTAAATCTCTAAAACAAGCTGAAAAAAACCACTTACGTATACGTATGGTATGGTTTGCAACTAGACTCTAAAACTATATATTTGCAAGGTTTCTAGAATGTATGAAATACATGGAATGTATATATGAATGTGATGGACATTTGCAAGGCATATATGGGATACATGGATGGTATGCATTGTATATTTGCAAGTCATGCAAAAGAAGTACAATTACATAAGCTATGTGGTTTGCAGTTGATGTATGCTTTACATGACTATCATGTGGTATATCATTGTTTGCTATGAGGTATTGTTTATGCTCAGTTTATGCTCAATACCTTAGTGGTTAGAAGAATGTTGGGTTTTGGCATATGGATGCATCCTTTATGTTTCCAATAGTGGTTATGATTCATGCGTGTAGATTGTAATTGGTTTAAGTGACTCGAATTTCACATGCAAATGGCATGAGCATGGTTAAGCAATATGTAAACATGTTGTTTGACTATGATGCTAACATGTATTTCCAGTAGTGGCAACAGATGCTTTGACACATTGCAGTGCAATCAAGGATGATTTTGCAAGGACTTCAAGGGGGTGGTCTACCACAAGGATGTGAAATTTTTATTGCTTTTCTTAGCATTTGATTAAAAGTTAATCAAATGTGTAAATGTGACTTCCACATGTGAGGTGCAAGTTAATTATTTCACAATGATGGACCCAAGGTGACAACAATTTGGAGCCCTCTAGGTGTAAGTGACAGCAACCCAAGGTCCTTATGGTGAAAGTGACAACATATAAGGGGGAGCATCAACCTTTCTAGTGGTCCTAAGTTGTAGGTGATAGCTTCCATGGCTATTTGAGTAGGGAAGCAACAATTTTTCAACCTTTCTCACAATGAAGCTCTAAATTTCTCTCTCTACAATATCATCTCTTATCCTACAACCATCTCTTAGGCCGTCTCAGCTAAATCCAATCATTTGAATAATTAGAGGTGGAATATTGGAAAATCTTTGCTCTATAAACCCTAATTTACAACCAAAATTAGCATTTGACAACCGCCTCATGATGCATGCTCAAAATTGAGAGCTTAGGACTTGAATTCTAGCAATTGAAATTCAAGAATTTCAAGGATATTCAAGAGACTAGTCAGTCCATATCAAATTCATGGCTTAATTTGTATTTATAAGAGTAGCGTGAAGGCCAATCCCCAAGTAAACTAAGGGGCAAATTGGTTTGAAGGCTTGTTGGTCAGTTTTGACAATGAGAGTCACTTGGATTAGTGAAAAAGATTAGAGAATCTTAGTTGTACTTCATCCATTTGTAATAAAAGCTAAAGAAATACTACAAGGGGTGCCAATTTTGGGGCCAACAATTTGTCCATTGTCCAAGATAAAAGTGGTAAGATGTGCATTTTCAGTTTATGTGAGTCTTATGCTTGCTATAGTTAGTGTTAAATCATGTTATTTACCATCCTATCCAAGGAGAAAGGGTGGTTTCAGAAGGGGTTTATGCTATTAGCGTACTCATGAGTGGTATTGAGATTATGCCTAAACAATGTAAAGGGAGGCCATGCAACATAAGAAACAACTCTTCCTTGTGCTATTAGGACACACTGAATAAAAGCATCTCTATCCCAACAACATGAGGAGATATCATTGTGCACAATAAACAACCTTCTCTTTGTTGTTCAATATACACTCTAGAAACACCTCCATCCCAATGGTGCAAAATGGGTCATATCTTAAATCCAAATGAGATCACCTCACACTATAGGGGAACCCTTGAGTGGAGTTGAGAGCGTGTGTGCCCAAACAACACTAAGGATGGCTGTGCTACATGAGAAGAAACCCTCCTTTGTGCTATTAGGGAGCACATAGGATAAAAACATCTCTATCCCAACAATGTACGGGGATGCCATTATACATGAGAAATAGTCCCCCCAGCGTTGCTCAGGTACATACACAATAAAAACATTTATATATAAACATCATGAAAGGACCCTACTTTGATCACGAAATGAAGTCTCATCATGCTATTAGGTTACTCTTACTTAGTGTTGGACAAGTGCCTCTAAACAATATGAGGAGAAGGCAATGTGCAAAGAGCCCCCCTTCATGTTATATGACCCATAACACAAATACAAACAACACAAAGAGGTGTGTTTCCTTGCTTGATAAACTATGTGTGGTCAGCAGTAATGATAGGTGCAATAGTGCGACAAATTACGACAAAAAACAAGTACTTTGGCAACCAAACGGTGCAATAATGGAACAAATAACCTTTATGTGCATGGCAACATGTAGATTGATGTTAACATGCAAAGTCATATTTGCAATACATGTCACTATGAATCATCATTGCACTATGGGATAATATGCCATTATCATCATTACATGATATAAATATACCCTCTCCCCTCGATTCCCATAGCAAATTCCATTTTTTACTCATTGCCAAGCTCTTTGCCCAACATGTTGTATACGTGCTCATTATTGTTGGGTAGGTTGTGTGAGCATGCTATTCACCATCCTCATCATGGGCCCTGTGGGCAAAGGTATCCCTTTCAACCTCTTATATGAGCATGTTTCGAAAATGTGAGAGGGATTCTTTTGGATCAAAGACATGGTCCTTTCACATTCTTTGGGCACACTTTTTTGTTTGTCAGTTGACTATTTTGACGGTTGTTTATGTAAAATAGTATTTTCCTTAGTGCATGCAATTAGTATTAACGTAGTTAGGGTCATGTTTTGAACACTATAAGGAGGACCCTTTTTGAAGCCATATGGGTCACCTCGTGTTCTTTGAGCTCACACTATAAAGTGTAAATTTTAGCATTTGATAGATATCTTTGTAAATTGTCTTGCCTTACATGCATAAAAACAAAATACTTCAATATTTCAATGAATATCTATGAAAATTATGCCAGTTTAGATACATAAAAACAAAAATTATACTCATGAGTCACCACCCTTGATTGCATATGAATTTATTTGGCAATTATTGGATTATTGTATTAGATGCACCGCCATTTCTTATAAAGCGTGCGCACAGCCTCTATGTAAATATTTATTAGCAAAATAGATTTTTAGAAGATATGTCCAATAAAATATTAATGGTTCTAGAGAGTTGTGGGATGCACAACTGCTAGCATCCATTAATTCAGATTACTCTATCTCTTTTCCAGTACACTCAAACTCTTTATGCAAAGAGTGATTGTAAAGGGCCTAAATCTTAGGCAAAGAAGATTTCATAATATTATTATAAATACGACATGAAGGGAGCTGCCCACTTCATGTCGGGGGGAGATTGTACCCAATCTTGTGTCGTTTCATCTTACTTTACCCTCTCTTTTAGTCTATTTTTAATTTCTCATGAGTCACCACCTTTCCAATTCACCTTGCTCTACACATCAGCTGCCAAAAATTCGGAAAATCATGTTAGAATAATAACCAACTAAATAATTGCAGCTAGCCACATAAATCAATTAATTTGGAATTCCATAGGATAATTAATTCACGAAGACATCAATACTCGTGTGGATAAAATGGTATCACCCACGTTCACACTTACATCGACGCCTGAAAAGGATAGGCGTCCCCATCGACCTTCCGTCTAAGACAATTCCTAGGAACGTGCCCCGCATTGACAGAGAACCATTTAAGGTGCTCATCCCGCCAACGTACACACAAAGAAGAACCATTTAAGGCGCTCATCCCTTTGCGTAGGTGCCATCTGGCAACATTCCCCCGAGGTGGGATAGCAATTGTCCTCAATTCCTATTGGCTGGATGTGGAGACAATAAATTGGAAAAATGTCACAAATCACGAGCATGTATCCATTGAGCTTCCTCAACAGGGTGATTGTGGAATTTGACAAGATAACAAGGATAACTATTTCCAGTTCTAGTGGTCATATAGTCAACATCAATAATTGTTTTAAGGATTAGGATTTCATGGTCATCTGCAATCAAGGGTGATGAGTCATAAACAGGGTGAACAGGAAGAGAACCTTTAAAGGGACGCAAAAGACTAATGTGAAAAGTATTGTGGATTTTCCAATGATGAGGTAGGGGAATACCCACATCCGAAGCGCCAACTAGAGGCCATAGAGAAAGTGAAGGAATGGGTGAAAGAGGCCCAAGAGCACCTAAAGGATGCTGAGCCCATCCTAGAGAATGAGATCGATGATCTCTCGAGCACAAGCACGCCAGTCTCACCCCCTCAACCAAAGTCGGGGGATGCAACCACACCATAAGCAATACCGTTTAGGCCAAGTCTTGATGCCGCAGGCCCGCAAATCAGTCACGGCCATTGGCCGGGACAATCTTGATTAGGAGAGAGACGAGCAGCCACGATCTCCTTACCATGCTGGTGACCGCCCCTGTGACACTAAGTCTCGGAGACCTGCTTAAGCAGCATCCCACCCTATGGCAAGACCTGAAACAGTGGGTCGAGGGATCACAAGAGTAAGATGTTGATCTGCACGACCATGATGCGGAGAAACAAATACCAACTCTGACACTGCACTCTGTGCCAAAGTCCTTGCACGTTAATGTCGGAGGGCACTGAGATGCATGTAGTCTTACAGGTCCTAGCCCTAGGCGACACAATGAGAAAGGGGATCATAGACACGGGAGCTGGGGTTAGTGTGCTTAGCCACGCAGTGTGCTTCAGACTTGGGGAAACCCACCTATTGAGACTGCTAAGTTCAATGTCACACTAGCAAATGGTATGAGAGTGAAACCACTCGGGGTGCTAAAAAACTGGCTAGCGAAAATCGTAGGTGTCCAGTTCTCTATTGACTTTATAGTCATGAAGGGTGTGGACTATGATATCCTATTAGGCCGACCTTGGATGCGCAATGCCAGAGTCATCGAAGATTGGGGTAACAGCTTCATCTTCCTTGGCAATAGAACGGACGCCGTGAGGGTAGAGATGGACACCTGGAAGACCTCATTAGTCGACTTGGATGCCATCTCCACAATGCTTAAAGGGACGTTGTGGGGTAACAGCTTCATCTTCCTTGGCAATAGAACAGACACCGTGAGGATAGAGATGGACACCTAGAAGACCTCACCAGTTTACTTGGATGCCATCTCCACGATGCTTAAAGGGAACACTCAATTGAAGAAGTCCTATGGACCCTTGATCGAGTATATTCCATGCCCAGAAGACGAGCGAGATTGGATGCATATTCTTGCTACAATCGACCTGCCATTCTCAGATCATGAGTCATACGAGCAAGCCATCAAGACAATTGGTAAGTCTAAAGATGCACCCTCCGTACCAGTTTGCATGATGGCAGGAATCCTTCAAGGGAGACTTAAACCTGTCACCTTCCAAGTGCCCAATAACAAGAGAGAATTCCAGGAGGTTTTGGAATATTTAACGGGCAAGCTAGCTGGCAATCCAATAGCAAACTTCAAACCACTCCAGGATCTCTTAGATGAATCCAAGTGGCAGTGGACCAGGGTGCATGATTTGAACCTCATGTACAACTGGGCCCTAATCCCCGATCAAAGACAAGGGATATACCAAGACCTAGGAGATGACGAGCAGTCTAACGAAGAGGACTCCAACGACAAATACGAAGACTGTCAATCCTTCAATGACGAAAGTGAGGGTGAGATGGATATCGTAGAATATGACACTGAGGGACAGGAAATAGAACAAATACAGGCAGACTCCAAGCCGCAAAAAAAGAGTGCATTCAAGATCGAGCAAGGGGTCATGCGCATCAATTATGATCGCGCCTAGTTGGAACACGTAAGGGCCATAGATTTCGATCAAGCAGGCCTAGCCCAATCCAGTACGACACCAGTGCTACAGAGTCACCCTCTGAGTTGTGACAACCAAGGGAGACCACCTCTTCTAGTGAAGACAGGGATTTTGACTCTGAGTCGGAGGTAAGTTCAGATAGCAACCTAGAGATACCTAGGTCGGCCAAGATAGACGCACCAAGGGGGACCTACCCATCCACTTGAGGCGCAGACGGTTGAAAGAGGAAATGATAAAACAACCTGAGGACACACCAATGTAAGAACAAAGAAAGCCATAGGAACTCCCTAAAAGATTTACGAAATTCAAGAAAGGGGATAGGGTAGCGATCATGTTGGGTGCCAAACATCAATGGAAAACGAGTGAAATCGAGAGACCATCCAAGGTCAAGGAGGTGAACCTAGCCTAGGAAGGGGAGACACCCCGACCAGTCTTCATTACCGATGACTTGATTGAGGAAGAGGAGACGAGTCTTGTCGCTCTCTTGCAAGAGTACAAAGACGTATTCGCTTGTTCCTTAGAAGAGCTTAAGGGGATAGATCTGAGTGTAGTTGCTCATAACATACCCATGGCACCAGATGCTACGCCGGGTCAAGCAGCGACTGTACCCTATGAATCCAAAACACGCTCACGCGGTCAAGGAAAAGATTGACAAGCTGATGAGAGCAGGATTCATTTACGAAATTGAGCACATGGATTGGGTATCGCCCATAGTCATTGTCATAAAGAAGAATGGAAAAATCAGAGTGTGCATCAATTACAAGAAGGTGAACGCTGCTACTAAGAGGGACAACTATCCATTGTCGTACACCGAGCACATGCTTAAAAGAGTGGCTGGCAAGGAAGCCTATAGTTTTCTGGACGGCTTCTCGAGATACAATCAGGTGCAAGTGCACCTGCCGACAAGCATAAGATTTCCTTCGCCACTGAGTGGGGCATCTTTCCTTACATAGTCATGCCCTTTGGGTTGACTAATGCCCCCGCCACCTTCCAACGCCTCATGTGTGCCATATTTAAAGACATGCTTTGCAAAGAGTTGGAAGTCTTCGTAGATGACATGTGCATTCACTCGACCTAGAGAGAACACTTAGAAAAACTCCGAGCAGTCTTTGAGTGGTGTCGCCTATATTGTCTCTCCCTGAACCCCTTAAAGTGCCAGTTTTGGGTGAATCATGGATGCATGCTAGGGCACGTGGTGTCAAAGAATGGCATTGCCACTGAATTCTCAAAAGTGCGGCTTATTGTCGACCTTCCGCCCCCAATCAACTATAAGGGAGTTCAATGCTTCTTAGGCCACACGAGATACTATCGGCGGTTTGTGTTGAATTATGCGTTGATTGCGAGACCTTTATACAAGCTACTAATTGTCTTTGAATGGGCTGAAGCATGCCAAAGAGCATATGAAGAGTTGAAGAAGGCTCTAACCACAGCACCGATTCTACGAGCCCCAGATTGGACCATTACCTTCCACGTGCATATCGATGCCTCGAAATTTATTGTGGGGACAGTGTTGTGCCAACCTAGCAAACACAACCTAGACTACCCAGTAAGCTTTGCTAGCACACAACTCATTGAAATAGAAATGAATTACTCGACAATAAAGAGAGAGGACTTGGCCATGGTGTTTGCTGTGAAGAAATTCTGGGATTATCTATTGGCTACACGCTTTACCTTCTTTGTGGACCATCAAGCCTTGCTATATCTAGTGAATAGACCTTGCGCTACAGGATGAATAGCTCGGTGGCTCCTTTTGCTTTTGGAGTTCGACTTCTTCGTGGTTGTACGAAAAGGAAAACAACACTACATGACTGACCATATGTCACGCATCCCCATGGGAGAGGCCGCTGGAGAAGGCATTGTCGATGAATTACCCGACGCGTTGCCCAACACCCATCTCTTTAACCTTTCCAGCGAGAGAGATTTGTTTAAGGCAGATCTAATGCCATATTGGGCAAATGACGTAGTCCAGGTTCTTGAGCACAGACTGCCTACGTGACTAATAGACAAGGCAAGACTTAGGCGACTCATCCTCGAGTTCCAACCCTACCAGTTAATAGCAGGCCAGCTATATCGACTAGGGCAAGATGGACTGCTACGTAGATACGTGTGCGAGCATGAGATGCACAATGTGCTTTCAAAAGCGCACAGTGGAATCGCTGGTGGGCACTTTCGCAAAGACACAACAGCCCGCAAGGTGCTGCAGCCTCAACTATGGTGGCTAACGTTGTTTCGTGATGCAACACAATTCATTAAGCATTGTGACGAGTGTCAGCAAACGAAGGTCCCGATTCGTAAGGATCAAATGGAATTGACCCCAGTCATTGCACGACAACCCTTCGAAAAATGGGGAATTGACTTCATAGGACCCATCAACCCAACTACACAGTATTCACATGCAAAATACATCATTGTAGCCACAAACTACCTAACGAAATGGGCAGAAGCGAGAGCAACACAAAAGAACAATGCTAGAATGACTGTCAAGTTCTTAAGGGAGCACGTGATTTCACGATTCGGCTGCCCCATCAAACTAATCAGCGACCAAGGTACACACTTCATCAACAAAGTAATAGCGCATCTTCTATCCACCTTTCTAATTATCCATCGAAAATCCTCTCCATACTACCCTCAAGCTAACGGCCATGCGGAATCCACGAATAAGATTCTTGTAAATGTCCTGAGCAAAGTAGTCTCTGCTTCGCGCAGCAACTAGGACAACAAGCTAATGGCAGCCTTGTGGGCTTATCGTACAACTTATAAAATGGCTATCGACCAGACTCCCTTTAGGTTGACCTACGGAACTGAAGCAATTCTCCCTATAGAGTTCTTCATTCCTAGCCTGAGAATAGCACTTCAGGAACGATGGGAAGGAAAGGAGGCATGGACGCAATGCTTGGTTGAGCTCGAACGTCTCTCAGAAACTCGCCTTCTAGCCACTCACGCACTCATATGTGAGAAGGCACGCCGCAAGAGCTAGTTTGACAAGCATGTCAAGCAGCGTGATTTTGAACAAGGAGACTTAGTACTCATGTACTCAGTTAAAGGGCATAAGTAGAAAATGAAGTTCAGAGGCCTTGGACCTTTCAAAGTTCATGCAATCAGTCGAACTGGCAACGTTAAGCTCGAGACTCTAGACGGCGAGGGCATAGGCTTCTTCAATGGCATTCATGTCAAGAAGTACTACCTCCCACGCATCCTTTGCATAAGCCACCAATGTTAGAACCCCCTGTCAAAGTATGAGTAGCCATGATCACTGAAATGGATGATGAGGATGAGGAAGCCATAGAACCTACATACCTACAAATCACGGTCACTGCCAAGCGAACATGCGCTTTCAATGCCTTGATCGACGAGGGAGCAGACTTCAATGTCTTAACCAACGATCATTGGACCCAACTGGGCAAACCACCGCTACAGCCCACCAATGCCAAATTAAGACCATGTGGGGGCCGCTCATACACACTTCTCGGCAAGTGCAGGACCGCCATTTTTATCAAGTCTGAGACTGTACCAATGATCTTCTACATGTTGCCGAATGCTGAAGACGTAGGCACGGAATCGCTACTAGGGCGAACCTTCAAGAAGCAAGCTCACTGCAATGTCAATTATGAATCACAGCATATCCACCTCGTCATAGGCAATGTTCACATTATTACAGCCTTCAACAAGGGCTGCGCAACCTCATTAGAGGCTGCAAGACCATTGGTAGAGATGTTAGCAGCCAAATCTAAGGAGGGGGTAGTGCTCGGCCACCACCCACCGAATCTCTAGAACCGCCGCTCACAGCAACAAAGGCTAAGGTCCAACAGCCTAGGCTTCAATGGAGGCCTAAACAACCACAACCGCCGCCTAGGAGCCAACACTCACGTCCTCATAATACTAGAAACTCTAAACCTAGGAGGCCAAGGCATAGTTACAGAAATCGACGCATGACCAAGCCACGATGGGTCCCTAAAGCCCTCTTGCATGCGCAAGGCTACTATGAGGGAAATGCCTGGATATGGATCCCTAAGGCCCGCACGGCCGAAGGCACTACTCGCACACCGCCCTCAAGGTTAATCACACCAAGCCCCATAAAACCTCAAAGCCAGAAGCCGCAGTGCTTCCAAGACCCATATCCATCAAGCTCATCCGCGCATACGCCCAAGAAAGTTGAACAAGCCTATCGGCCCAAACAACAAACACTGTCACATGACTCAACACCCAATAGAGCCGCTCACACCTCCCTAATTCATACAGAAGGCAGCAGTCCATCAGACGTCATTGCTAATACCCCAGTCCTAATTCAAGAGGCCCAACCGCAATCTCAAGAACACCTGCAACCGCAAGTATTTGTTGTCAAAGTCTCTAGTTCTACCAAACCCCAACCGCCCACAGGCCTTCGATCCCCTTATGAGCAGAAATCATTCTTAACACTGGCCGTCGATCTGGCTGAGGACACAGAGGAGGATGTGGTTGATTGCATTAGATGACTCGATGCCACTTTCATGTCGTTAGCTCTGAGCTATGATTGCTTGGATTTAGGCCTATTGCAAGAACCCTTTGCAAATGAAGTTTGAACCCTACCTTGTTCTTGGGAAACATTTGAATTTGCATTCGCAAAAGCCTCCAACTCTACTGTTGAATTGCTCACCAACGAGATATCCAAAGAGCAGGCCATCAAATAGCGCCTCATCACGTCCTATGATAAACAAACCACTTCCGCCATTACTGACCAAGAAATCGCAGAATTATCAAAACTTGCTGCTACTGAATCCCCGTTCTTAAGGCATTGGTACACTCTTCGATTGCAATGGGAAGTTGAAGGATGCCAAATAATGACCAACGCTGAGCAGCGCCGCACAATCAAAATAGCAGAGTACGACCCCACTTACGTCACGCCAACCTCATATAGAGTGTTAACCACTCTTCATGGCCGACCCGTGGAAGCGCACATCAAAGGACACCCCTACCTCGATCGCCTACTGACTGAGAAAGAGTTACGTATTGCTAGCCATGTCGATTCTGGTGACTTCCTAATAGATGTTCTCACATACATCTTACAAGTAGGCATTCGACCCTTTGCTCTAGACCGTGAAGCTTAGTTAGAGTACAATCCTAATTTCTATACTTGGCTCCTATGCAGGTAAATCCTAGGAAGGATGCCCTTAACCTCCTAATTTTCAATCCTAGGAAGGATTCTTCTCAAGCTGGAAAGGGAGGGGGGTAAGGTGAATCAAACCAAAACCAAAGAAAATGAAGCAAACGTATAAACATGTAAAAAACAAGTGAGGTAGGAAAAATAGCACGAGAACTTAAATTTTAAAAAAAACTATATTGGATTTTAATTCATTTCATTTAATAAACACATAAAGTCTTTCTTTTCAAGCAAATTATTATTTTGGAAGCACTAATGAAAACTTGGGTTCATGATAGGAACAAAAGATGTCGCAGCAAGACCGTGCCCATCGACTCCCGTTCACGAAGGAGGAAAGGATGCAATATCGCATCACCCTAGAAAACCGTGCCTACAACCAACTCAAATTTCAACCATCCGTAACATAGAGGGTGTGGTGGCCAAGGAGGAAACAACCAAGAGAGTTGTTGAGCAATGCAACCTCACAAAGTACCTTGAGAAGTTTGCACAGGAGCCTAACCACACGAAGTGTGTGGAGTTCCTTAGGACGTATAACCCAGACCAGGAGTGCGGCACCATGACGATGGAAAGGGGAGATAAGGCCAAGCAGGTGCATGTACACTTAAACCCAGCCTTGGTGGAGAAGGCATTGGGGTTGGAGCCGAAGGTAGAGAAAAAGCATAAAAGAGATGTTTATGCCATGCTTAAGATGAAGAAGGAAGAAGTACTAACCAATGACTGCATCAGTATCTAGGACATTCCTGATGCAGAAGCCCGTCTACAAGTAAAGCTAGTGCATATGCTCTTCTCTAGCCAGCGCTACAACTCCTTGATGCATTGAATCAGAGTGTCTGTGCTAGAGAATGTGGCAGCTTGCACCTTGGACGAAGTTGACTGGAATGGCTATGTACGTAAGACCATTGACCAGGCGGCAAAAGCACTAGCTTTGGGCAGTAAACCAGCAGGTGGAGATTCCCCAATGTCCAAGACCACAGAAAGAAAAAATGCCTCATCCAAAGCCTTAGTCATTGGCTACAAAAGCATTTTGACTGCCCTCATTCAAGAGGCAGTAAAACAGGCTCAGGATGTAGAGGAAGGAGAAGGAGAAACACCTGAGAGATCGCCCCCTCACCAGGACAAAGAGTTATCCAGTGAGGACAGAACTGAGAGTGAAGAAGAAGGAGAAGAAGAGAAGGAACAGAGGAGTAAGAAGACAGCAAAGAAACCTGTTAAAAGGACGTCACAAAAGAAGCAGGACGAAGGTCGAAAAAAAGAGAAAGAGGATTTAGAGAGGGCAAAGAGGGAATCCCTCAAGGAGGTCGAAGAGAGGGAGAAGAAGAAAAAATAGGAAGCAAATAGATTAGAAGAAGAGTCTAGGAAAATAGAGAAAGAGAGGGAGAGAAGAGCTGCTGAAGAAGAGGAGGAGCTAAGACAAAAGGAGGAGGAAGACTTGGCCGAAGCCACACACCGGTCAATCGAACAACAAAACAGGGTAGATGACCTGGGGGCTATGAGCCCACCCAGGGAGGAGGGGCCCGATTCCAGCACACAGGTGCCATAAATTGTACCGCTGGCTGTCACTGAGGGCAAAGGCAAGGCTCCCATTCACCCTACTCCAACCCTGCTGGTGCCTCCCACCGAAGCAACAACCCTCATCCCAAGCATCCCCACCAGCGCAGATGTCTCAAACTTCGTGACGTGGATGCAGTACTTTATTCACAAAGAACTGGCCCAAGGGAAGAGCACCAAGACCACGGCCACAGGGCAGAAAAGGCTGGCCACGGATGCCAAGTCAAGGCAGGATCCGAAGTGCCAGAAAGTGGAGCCTCGACCACTCCCATCCACACAACAATGACGCCACCAACTAATTACGACAAGTACGTTGCTGAGCTACTTTTACAATTGGAGAAGGCTAAGGAGGAAAGGAAGATAGCTATGGCTGAGTTTGCGGTAGAAAAGGAGTCGGTGGCTACATTTCGGCTTGAAAAGACCCGAGTAATAGCCATGCAGCAAAGGGAGATCTCTGATCTCAAACAAGAGCTGAAGGCTAGGGATGACAGGGAAGAGGACTAGAAGCAGCAGAGCTGGAGGATGAAACACAAGAACTCGTGAAGATGCAAAGAGAATACAAGCTTCTGATTATGCAACTTGAAGAGTTGACTGCAAAAATCAATCAGATCCAAAAGCTTATGGCCGAGTTTACCACCAAGACGAGGAAAGAGAGCAAGAGTTAGAGCTGCAGCAGAAAGAGATTGAAACCATGACCGACAAGCTGGACCAAGGAAAGAAAGAATAGGAAACCATGAGCAAAGAGCTAAAGGACCAGGAGCAGAGACTCGTGCCCCTGGTCCAGAGGCAGGTTGAAAGCATGGAAGAGATGAAGAAGAGAGTCGAGGAATGGGCCGGGAAAAATGAAAGAAGGGTGAAGACACTGGCGTGGCGCCTGGCTCTGGTAGAGAAAGAGAAGATCCTTGCAGAAAGCAAAGCAGAAGCTATCCAGGTAGCCTTTAATACCCAGCAAAAGGCCTTCCTAGATACATTGATGGACACCACCCACCCAAACGAAGGAGAGTCATTGGAGGTGGTTAAGAAGAAACTCAGTATCGCACACAGAGCTCTACACGTAGGGTTGCACATGCCACCCCAACCTATGAAGGTTAAGTTGAGCCTGGATGATCAACAAAAGTACCTGTTCTGGCCGGCCTAACCCCCCAGGAAATTGATGCGATAGGGTTTGAAGAGGGAACACAACAAGGAGACCAACAGGGGGATGAAACTAAACTTCAATTCGATATGGGAAAGTTTAGAGAAGAGGTGATCTCACAACCCCCCTCACCGCATTCCCAAGAGCAACAACCGGTTGACACATCTATGGAAAGACAAGCCGTGCTCAGGGAAAGAAGGAAAAAATTAGTAAAAGAAACCAGAAAGCAACTAAGGGCCAAGCCAGTCGTGCAGCCATCCGTGCCCCTCCCACCATGCCCTGAGGACATTCCCGCAGGATTCCACGCAGAACTGGTAGTTTGGGAGCGATGGGAAAGAGAAAAAGAGCCATTCACTTTCAGGTTCCTTATGCCCAATAGCCTGCAGAGGGTCTTACCACTCAAGGTGATGGAGGAGGTGATTGGGATTTGTAGCCGACTAGGACAGAAGTGGTGGAAAGAAAGAGAGAAGAACCCCACTCTTTGGGAAACTGAAGAAGCCAAGTTCTGGCAAAATAAAGTGTTCGCAGTTCCGCAATCCGTGCAAGGTTATAACTGCCAGCCCGGTGGGTGTGCGACATCAGCATTTCGCCTGGATGGCTTTTTGCAACACCCTGCCCTACGAGAGAAACAACCCCACGTTTATGGCTTACCCTCGTAGGGTAGGAGTGGATTTTGTTGCGCCCCTCCACGGGTGATATGATTTTCCCATTATCTACAACTCTAATGTTGTCTCTTTTAAACATGCCCTCATCTCGAAAAGCTTGGATGACTCCATGACTCGCTTCCTCGCCAACTTCTCCTCTTGCCCTGATCCAGCTTTCATAACTACATGTAGTTATCTTAGGCTTCTTAAAATATTACTTAAGCAAGACCCGACTCTGCAACAACGTGGCCTGCCTCCCCTCTTCTTTGATCCTAACGCCATTGACAACTATGCCACGGCGCGCTTGATGATGAGGGCTAGCCTCCTCCCTTCTTTTTGCCTAGCTCTCTTGGAAGACATGAATGACAGCCATTTTACCAGATGTAATCATCCCTTCCTCTCCACCACTTCACTCCACGTTCGCATGAATCTTAAAGGATACATGCAGAGCTGGCAATTTTTTAGCAAATCCATCCGACCCCCTTCTCCACCTAATTCAAACGATGAGAATTAGGCACTAGCTGTCATCCTACCAGTGTAATACTTATAGCCCAAAAAAAAAAGAGAGAAAAAAAAAGAATAAGAAAGAAAGAAAGAAAGAAGGAAGAAGAAGAAGTAAAATAAGAAAAAGAGAAGCATGAAAGGAAAAGCAAGAGGAACATCACTCAAGGACATGGAAAAAACGACTCACTTGAAGAAGCACTTAGCACCACATAAAACACACTCACTGCACCTAGGGGTCCTCAAGTTAGGCGTGCCCGGTGGCTTCAGTTAGCCGGCTCCGCTCCTAACCCCCTAGCCCTTTTGCTCCCCCACTTCACACCTAGGGCCCATCAAGGGGACCTAGGGAGTTAACACTCGCCTATGGTTACACCTATCACCCTAAGCTACTTGCACCGCACCTCCCTTTGCACAAATGGGGTCCTCAAGTGTGGGACATCACCCAGGCTTGCCTATGGTTAGATCCACCTTCCCATTCCACTAGCACGAGCACGATGCACTAGACAATAAGGTAGACACTCTCCTTAGGTAGTGCACTGCACCTTCTCCTTTCAGGCATTATAAAAGGCGACAAACCACCAACTTCGGAGGCCCCCATCATCCACTTGGCATCCAATTGGCTTTTCCAACGGACATCATTACCAAGCCTCCACAAGCACCCGAGTCTACATGTGGCCCTACCCTCACCTGAACAATTTGTTGCCAACTGTCTACCATTCCCCAACAGCAACAAGAAGTGCCATGGGACTAGCACCCATCTCAGAGGGGGGTAATGTTAACCAAGTCAAGATGGTAGAGAAAGATGGCGGAAAAAGGAAGGAAAAAGTGAAAAAAATATGGAAAAATAGTAAAGACATGCAGGCGGCCTCTAAAGCTAAGCTGGGGCAAAAAGTGCAATTTTAAATGAAAGGCGTCTCAAAAAGCTCTAAAAACTCTTGTAAAAGAGCGCCAGGCTCCCTTCTGTGCCAATTATAAAATATTAGATGGGTGTAGGCTAGAGGCATAAGGATAGAATAGGGAAATAGAGAAAGGACCTTGCCACAATGGCCGGTCATGTAAAAAAGGGATGGGTGCCCATGGGGATTTAGGGTTTTGTATATAAAATCCAAAAAGTGAATGAGAGCTCATTCTTTTGGTGTGTGGCTAACAAGAGTTCTCTTCTTCTTCTCTTCTTCTCTTCTCCTTGCTTGTGTGTGCTCTTGAGAGAGGGAGCATCTTCTCTTCTCTCCTCTTCTCTTTTCTCGCACGCCCGGCTATGGTGGATGGAGCTTGGAGACGGAGGAGGCTTGAGGCATGGAGCTACCGGCGTGTGTGAGAGAGGAGGAAACTCATTTTGGCATCAAGGTAAGCTCACTACCCTCATAGGATCGACGGCGCGTCAGCTAGGTGAGAGATAGCCATTAGAGCTCGCTTGGAACGCTTGAAACAATAAGCGGTCCGTGGGTCTTGACGGTTCCCACATCAGAACAATAAAGTTAGCAGAGAGGAGTTCAAATCAAAATACATGAAATCTAAAAGAGAGTTGCAAGTGTACATGCCACCCTTGATACACAAGCCATGGTCCACATCATACCCTATTGGCATCACATACAACTCCATGAGCTTGTTTGCAATGTACTTTTAGTGCTACTATTGCTCTATTGAAATCAATACAATGAAGGTCAGGTATCAAAAATTGGTAGAGTTACTTGATACCCCTTGCCACTTGTTGCAAGGTTGAGAAAGAAAAGAGAACATGCTTATTGTAACATGCATGTTACATAAGAGATTCATACTGTCAACTGGCACACCAAATTGATCTCCTTTACTAATTTCAATAGACCCCTTAGCATAATTAGAGATCCCTTCAATTGATCTCCCTTACCAATTTCAATTGACCCCTTAGCATCATTAGAGATCTCTCCAATAACCATATGTAAAGAAAGAGAAGAAAACATACATGTTATATTATTGATCTCATTAAATCGTTTGCAAAATAAGAGAGGATGACATGCAAATCATGTCATTGATTGGCATTGACCTCTCAATATCATTTGAGACTCCTTTTGTAGCCATTTCCATTAGTCATGTACCAATGAAATACATACATGTTTCATACATACATAGGGAAATAGAGAGGGGAGAGAGAAAGAGACCCACCATGGCTGTCCTCACATGCCTCCTATATGCCTTGCTACATCATATCTACATGCTACTTGTGGACATGTTCATAGACATGTCAATGGCCTTAATAGACATGTAGGTGCAGATGTAGATGTCCTTGAAGTGAGTCGGGATAGCCACGGTGAAGGCATTTGTGCCGAGAGATGAAGTTGGTGACCACGAAGCCCTTGTGCCACACATAATTAGGGTAATTTGGGACCATGGGTTCACGCACGTCAGTGGCTGTAGGATGGTGGTTGTGGCAGATGGGTGATGTTGGTGTGGACCATAATAAGGAGGCATTGATGATGAGATGAGTGCAACAGGGTAGCCATCAAGGGGGTGGTCATAGTCAAGGTGTGCACAGATGCACGAAGGGAAGGAGGTCCAGAGGCATGATTTGGACGGAAGAAGATAGAAGGCAAAGAAAGAGATAACAAAATGAAAAAACGAGAAATTAAGAAGAGGCGAGAGGGAGAGAGAGTATCACAAATTGAGTTACTATTGGAGAAAAGCACACAGATTTACATCAGAGAGAGAGAGAGAGAGAGAGAGAGAGAGAGAGAGAGAGAGAGAGAGATCTATACCAACCTTCCAATGCAAGAAGGCAGCCATCTTCTGATGAGGGAGGGAGGCAAGGTGCAAAGCATGTGTGAAGGCAAGATGGCTAGAGAGAGAGAGAAATAAATATTTAATAAGATATGTGTATAGTACAAAGAGACTATATATTAATGAGTCGCATGCAAAATAGACAAAGAGGGGTATTGTGTTGCTATTTTGAGACGAGCATTGTAAAACTTGCAAGTGCATTCTAAAATAATTTGTATAATTTTCTCTTAGGATTCTCTAAAAACTTGCCACATATGATATGATCAAGTTTAGTGATAGGTATTATAGACCATAAAATAAGAGATAGTATTGATGTAACATGTATTTTTAGTTGTAAGTGAGACCACTATACATGACTTATGAAAGAAGCTATGTGACACTTGTAAGAAAGAAACTGTATCTAATAAGGTATACTATATGAAAATGTTATTTGAGTTACAGATGAAGAAGGGCTCTACTATCGCCTCCCACCTTAATGGATTTGATATCATATTTAGTCAGATGTAAGCTTAAAAGTTAAAGTTTGAATATGAGATAAGGCAATTTTTTTTATGTGCTCCTTTCCTACATTATGGAATGCATTAAGAACAACCATGAGTAATTCAAATCCAAATGATGAGTTGAAGTTTAATGATGTTGTGCGTAGTTATGACTAAAGAGATGCATAGGAAATAAATAGACTAAAGCAAAAATAGTCATGCATTAGCAAGTCAGGAAGAAAGAGGTAGAAAAAAATACAAAGGCAAAAACCAAAATCCTGGAGGATCATGTAGTAATCTAGGTTCAAGAAAGACATTGAATACTTCCATTGTGTTTTAAAACAAGTCATATTAAGAAGGATTGTCACAAACAAAAGCGAAAGCAAAAGGATAAGAAGAAGGAGAATAATGATACTGATAGCAAATAAGGTAAAAAAAAAGGGTAAAGATTGAAAAATCAATACAATGACTGTGCATAATGATGATATGCTATTTACTTTTATTCTCCCTACACATATGCTAGTTACAGTGCATGGGGAAGGGCAAGAAGTGAGTTTTTTTGGGCAACCCCTCTATTCTTATTCCACATAGTTCACTTATTCCAGCCTTAGATGTATCCACCTCCACTTTCACTTCCACCACCACCACCACAACCACTGCCGTCATTGCTAGCTTTACCACCACCACCACCATCACTACCTTCGCCACCACCTTCACACACACACACACACACACACTCTCTCTCTCTCTCTCTCTCTCTCTCTCTCTCTCTCTCTCTCTCTCTCTCTCTCTCTCTCTCTCTCTCTCTCTCTCTCTCTCTCTCAAATTATGCCACCTATCTCACCATCACTACTACCTCTCTCCCTCCCTCCCTCCCTATATCTCTTTTGTAACCCAAAAATAATTTGTGCTGGTACTCTGGATTGATAGAATTTGTATTATATTATATTATGAAAGGTGTTTTAACAAATAGTTCTCTCTCTCTCTCTCTCTCTCTCTCTCTCTCTCTCTCTCTCTCTCTCTCTCTCTCTCTCTCTCTCTCTCTCTCTCTCTCTCTCTTCTCTCTCATGTTTGCAATATAGAAACATTTGTGCAAGCACTCCAAATCGATAGAACTTGTATTATATTATTGGATTGTGATGTGTTCCAACAAACAATCCTCTCTCTCTCTCTCTCTCTCTCTCTCTCTCTCTCTCTCTCTCTCTCTCTCTCTCTCTCTCTCTCTCTCTCTCTCTCTCTCTCTCTCTCGATTTACAATACAAAACAATTTCTGCAAGCAATTTGGATCTTTATTCATATTACATTGACCTCTAGCAAGTGTACTATTGTTTCACAAATTGACAGATAATGATAGTAAAAGATTATCATAAATTTAATTATAGCTAACCAAAGCGAGATATGTTTGTATTTTCTCAACAAAATAAAATGCATTTACTCTAAGAATTAGCAAAGTCTTTGCTTTGCTGGTTACACTATGGGTGACGTTGGAAAAGTTCTTCTCTTTCCAAATATGAGATGCAAGTTCATTTCGTGGTAAGCATGGGTTGATGTATAAACATATATACATTTTCATTGATCTCAAATACTCACTAAACATTTTTCTTTATACATGGCTCTAGCAACCTTATTAAATGTTGGTTAAAAAATAAAAACTCATTATTAAAGCTTGCACATTTGTGGATTATTTATTGTGGTGCAAGAAGGGATATTGGTGAAAACAAGTATAAATTCTATGCTCAATCATCAATATGATGAGAGAGAGAGAGAGAGAGAGAGAGAGAGAGAGAGAGAGAGAGAGAGAGAGAGAGAGAGAGACCATCATATTGGCCTCTCATTGTGCATGTCTTTGCTAAGTTGACATCATATTGTTGAAATATTAATATTCATATGTTATAAAATATAGTTATACTTCTTTGAACTAATCAGATGTGTGTACATGTGTGTGTGCACGTGTTAAGACTTCTAATATACACACATAGATACATGCATACATACATATGTATATATATTAATGAGAGAGAGGGAGAGAAATAAAGATTTTTAGTGACAATAGTTTTTGAATAAGAGAGAGAGATAGAAACAAGTTCTTAATGAGACATACACATGCACGTGCATGTATGCACACACACATTCACATAGAGAGAACAATCAAGGTAGGTTTGTCTAGTGTAAATTACATAACTAAAGACAAAGCTTTAAAGATTATTGCTCATATAAACTCTAATCCACCTTAACTAAGTAATTCATCAATGGTTTGCCTAGTCTTTAAAATAAAAAATATATTCTAGATACTTTGAATATAAGAAATTTCAATCTGAAGGGTTTTATGACTCAATGGAGAAGAGAGGGAGGAGAGAGAGATAAAAATAACTTTTGGATGAGAGAGAGAGGAGATAAAAATAATTATTGATGAGAGACAATAAAGATGTGTCTTTTTAAAAATCATTGATAAAAGAGAAGAGAAAGAAATGTAAAAAGTAGTTTGGATAGAGAGGTACCTTTTTCAAATTAATATAGGAGAGGCCTCAAAGTAGTATTGTAGTATTATAGGAGAGAGTACTAGAAAATTTTGAAGCCAAAGAAGGGGGCACCACCTTCAAATTTTTCTAGCACTCTCTCTTATAATACTACCTTAGACTCTCTCCTACATTAATAGCCTTGGATCTTTACACACCTACACACACACACACTCTCTCTCTCTCTCTCTCTCTCTCTCTCTCTCTCTCTCTCTCTCTCTCTCTCTCTCATGTGGCTTAAAAAAATTCTAGCAACTCTCTCCTATAACACCACAATACTATCTTTGAACTTCTCCTATATTAATAGCTTTGGATCTTTATCAAAACACACACATACTCTCTCTCTCTCTTTCTCTCTCTATGTGTGTGGCTTCAAAAAATTCTTTTAACTTTCTCTTACAATACTACATGTGGGCCTTTCTTATACATTAATAACTTAGGATCTTTATCAACACACACACACACACTCTCTCTCTCTCTCTCTCTCTCTCTCTCTCTCTCTCTCTCTCTCTCTCTCTCTCTCTCTCTCTCTCTCTCTCTCTCTCAAAACAGTTATATCAACTCTCTCCTATAACTACCTTTGGGCTTCTCTTACATTAATAACTTTGGACCTTTATCAAAATATACATACATATTCTCTCTCTCTCTCTCTCTCTCTCTCTCTCTCTCTCTCTCTCTCTCTCTCTCTCTCTCTCTCTCTCTCTCTCTCTCTCTCTCTCTCCAACTCCAACTTAGATCAAATTCCTCTATTTTAAAGTTTTTAGCCCAAGTACAATCAGACTAAAAAATCACATTTTGATTGTAATTTCAATATAGTATTAAAAATTTTTAAATCTTTGATAAGGTCTTTATTTTTCCAAATACACAATGCAAAAGACAATAGCCATTGTACATTATGTTAATGATTAGTTTTCTATGTTAGGAGAAAAAAAGTTCCCAAAAGAGAGGACTCTTTTTTGTTCATAAGGTCCAAACTTTTCAATATAGTTCATTCAAAAAGTCTCAATTTACTATGTCTCACATTAAAACATATCATAAATATACATCTAATTTGATCTTTCTAGCTAGTAATTATTGTTCCCTATCGTTGGGGGAATTTAAAAAACCAAGTCCAAGGTATTGCAGACCCTATAGGATTCTCAAATGCCTACGGCCCAATGCCTACAAACTCCAACTCCCTAAGAACGTAATGGTTCACAATGTATTTCATGTTAGCCTACTAAAGAAATATTAATCAAATCCTAGCCATATACTTGATGATCACAACAAGTTGTAATGCCAAGCCAAGGAGTCCTTGAGCTTTGGCCAGCTAGAACCTTGGACATTCGAGAAAAGAGATTGAGGAGTAGAATCCTCAAGGAGTACCTCATCAAGAATTCAATAGAACTCTCGATGTCGTTACCAAGGAAAGGAATGCTTCTATATCATCAAACATTATTTAAAAACTTTCTTCTCCTCTTCTCTCTCATTATTATAGACTCTATTGAGTCCTAATGACTTCAGAGAGAGAGAGAGAGAGAGAGAGAGAGAGAGACACACACACACACAGAGTTGCAAGAGATACACATAATGAGAAATGAAGATAAGGGCCACACACAAAGACATACACATACACATAGACAGAGAGAGATGCGTATACACATATACGCTACTTAATTTATTACTTAGTTAATAACTGAATTACTAATCACTTTTTAGTTAATTACTAAATAGAAATATAAAGAGAGGGGAGAGAGACAAAGACCACAGAGAGAGAGAGAGAGAGAGAGAGAGATTATATGACTTGCTTTGAATTTTTTTTGTCGAGAATGGGATTGTTAGCAACTTGTCAAGAAGAGGATTGCTTGCAACCCTTTTTTGAGATGAAATTTTTTTTCACAAGTCTTCTCCATCATTTCTTTGAGGGGACTTGTGAATTTTTTTTCCACTGAACAAGGGGTTGCCGGCAACCCTTTCTTAATGAAATTTTTTTCACAAGTCTTCTCTTTTTTTTTTTTTAAACACGGAGCTATCAACAACCCTTCCTAGCAAATAAAAATTACATAAGTCCCCTTAGAGAGATGGAGGTAACTTCTAAATTTTTTTCACCGAGAAGGGGTTGCCGGCAACCCAGAAAACTACTACAACATTCAAGTAGACAAAGATTTGTTCTTCTAGTTCACATAGGAGATTAAGAGAATTTCAAACTAGATGATGATATTGAGTCTCAGAAGTCATGCAAGTTAGTAGCATGGAGACTTCTCTACAAGCATAACTTGGTATCCTTCTATAGAAGTATATTTACAATGGTATCTTGTCAATGTGTTCTCTATATGTAATACAACTATGAATGGTAGGTTCATGTATAAGCAATTGGAGAAGGGGATGTTGTAAACTTTGCCAAGGAAATACAGGGATTAGGTGCACTTGAAGGAGGAGTAGCTCATGTATAAGGATCACTAGGTTAAGCAGCTGTGGAACAAGGAAGTGTACTGGAGATATCATATTTTCCTCAACTACACAAAGGTGAATTTTCCTCCAACTAGAAGCCATTATACAAAAAATACTCAAAGAAAAAAAGGTGTAAGAGACATAAGGATCCAGATTCCAGGTAAGTAATTCCACATGTATTCTTTAGAATATGTCACACTTTTATGTCTTCTTTAAAAGAAAATATGGTTGATCGTAGGAAAGTGATACCTGTAGTGCATTTGTTCTCATAACTCATTCTTTGGTAAGGAGTCAGGGTGAAGCCACAATTTCTAAGATGTTTTGATGATATTGATTGGCCACACTTTAGTCCTACAATGATACTATTTGTGGATGATAGCATAAAGAAGATGCAATGTAACCCACCTAACTCCTTTACATATCCATTTACATTTCAAGAAATCCCATGGATACCATCCTCTTCAAATAGATGCTTCCCTATTTGACTGAGGAAAATCCCTTGAATACCATCCTCTTGAAATTCATGCTTCCATGTTTGAGTGAGCTAGTAAGTTTTTATGGGGGAGTCTAAGAGCTTGTTAGAGAACACCTAATTCACCCTCCTGCAATGGAGCTGGATTGATATCTAATGTTTGTAACAAATATGTTCATTTACTTTGCATATAATAGTTCACCAGCTTGCAAATGCATTTGTGGATTTTGAAATTTTTTTGTAGTTTTTGTAGTAAGTTCATACAGTATAATGTGAAATATATCAGCATATTAAAATATTTGATTGTTGAAGTTTGGAGTTTAAAATGAAAAATTCTTGAAAGGAATAACATCTACAAGTAATGAAGTACTACAAAGCTATATTTTATGGAGATTGTGAAGCAATTGCTTGCAAAGGTTTATTGTAAATGAATGCATAACTTCGATCTATACGTAAGCCTAATCAAATGAGAAAGAGAGAGCAATGTGCAAGTATAAGTAGACGTGTCTATAGTTTGCTCGTGTGTGCATAACTAAAGTACTAACACATCAAGATATAATTATAAGATATGTGCAAAGAAGAGAGGGGGGATGTGAATGTATATGTAGTGTGATATCTCATATGCATGCGTAATTGAACTATTAACATTGTGATAATATTACCAAAGATAAGCACATAAGATTAATATAGTGATGTAAATAAGTTGAGAGAGAACCACTAATTTATTGTTAGAGAGAGAGAGAGAGAGAGAGAGAGAGATGATAAATGACAGAGTTGGGGGTGAAAAAGACAAAAAGAGAGAGAAAGAGGTGGTTATTCAGAAAGGAGGAGAGGGAAATGGATGTCGTGGGTCCCCAACATATGAGTGAGAGAGAGAGAGAGAGAGAGAGAGAGAGATGTTTTTGAGGGGAGTAGCATATGAGAGAGAGAGAGAGAGAGAGAGCGGGCAAGCGAGAGAAAGAGAGAGGAATGTGTAAGTGTATCTGGTTTTGCTTATGTGTGCACAATAGAAGTACTAATACATCATGATGTAATTATAACATATACAAATAATTGAGAGAGGGGAGATGTGAATGTATACAGTGTGATGTCGCTTGTATATGTATAATTTAACCACTAACATTGTGATAATATTATAAAAAATAATCACACAAGCTTAATGTAGTGATGTAAAGCAATTAAGGAGAGGGAACTGCTAATGTGTTGTTAGAGAGAGAGAGAGAGAGAGAAAGAGAGAGAGAGGGAGATGGTGTTATTGAGGGGAAGGAGGAGAGGGAGATGCATGTTGTGGGTCTCCAAGATGTGTGTGTGTGTGTGTGTGTGTGTGTGTGTGTGTGTGTGTGTGTGTGTGTGTGTGTGTGTGTGTGTGTGTGTTATTGAGGGGGAGGAGGAGAGGGAGATGCATGTTGTGGGTCTCCAAGATATGAGAGAGAGAGAGAGAGAGAGGAGAATCAATTGTGGTTCTAATGAGGAGGAGGAGAGTAAGATGTGGTGTTGTAGTGGCGGTGCTAATGTTATTAAAGGAGAGTGAGATGTTGGTGGTTGGTCCCCAACACATGAGGAGAGAGAAAGAGAGGAGAATTGGTTATGGCTCTAATGAGGAGGGGGAGAGTAAGATGTGATGGTGGTGGTTGTGGCGGCAACAATGGAGGAGCAACATTGATGCTTGATATATGCCCAAGAGAAAAAGGGGAGCAAGTGAACTATGTGGAATAAAGCTTGCGGTTTCCAAAAAAAGCTCGCTTCTTGCACGCACTCCAGTGCATAAACAACTAGCTCAAGATTGGATTCTTAATTTTAGTGCATCTTTTCATGTGACTCCTCACAAGGAATGATTCTATTCATATGACAATAGTGGGTTTGGATTGTTGGGAGTAAAGGTGCTTGTGCCTAGCCGTCTGTGTATTAATTACACTAATAGTATCCACACACCTGTATACTACAGGTGGCGGGTTTCCATCACTGTCACTTCATTCTGTATTTTTTCAATGACATTTGAATGAAAGGAAGGCTGGTCACACATTGTGACTATTGGAGTTTCCACATTGTGTGTGTTTTTCTCTCTTGCTCATGCTGCTTCCACCATAGCTTTTGCTTTCACTCCATGTTTACTTCAGGGCTGGCTCACTCCCTTCAATTGGTATCACAGCCATCTTCCCCAAGAACTCAAGCCCAACTTGGCATTGCTTCAACTTGTGGAGAAAAGCTTCAACTCATAGTTTTAATGGCAGTCATGGATTCTTCACCCCAAGTATGATTTAGTGCTCCCCAAATTTGGCAAGTTTTAGTGCAAAAAATGTAGGTAGACCCTTGAAATAGAAGGGTGTCAAGCCCAAACTTATTGATATAGAGGATTGGGCTAAATTAGATGAGCTATAATGTAAGTCCACTATCATAATATCCCTCTCTAAGCAAGTGTTCTTTAATGTTGTCTCTAATGGGTAGTCCACATGGGAATTATGGGAAAAGATTCGCAATGTCCATGACAAATAGAGCTCCACTTCTCAGATGCATTAACTGAAGCAACTCATGGACATGCATGAAGGGGGGCACTTCTATGTTGGCTCACTTAAATGAGTTTCATTCCATTATCAGTCATTTGTCTTCGCAGGGGATTGAATTCCATGCACTCTTCTTCCCTTGTTCCTCTTAGGTACACTACTTGAATCATGGGATATCTTTCATATTGCTATGTGTGCCAACATACCTATTGACAGATTACAATTTGTAGGATATATATGGTTCACTCTTGACTAAATAGGTTTAAAAAAAGAATGTAGATGCTTCTCTCACCTCTTATGCTTTGACAGTTAGAGGTAATAATGGTAGGAGTAGTAATGATAGCTGTGGGAGAGACTCTCAGCAGTCTCACTCTCAGTCATGTGGACTTTCTCATAGTAAGTTATATGGCCATAAGTCCTCATTAACTTGTTATTACTGTGGGAAAGTAGGGCATATTCAGCCACAATGCTATAAGATGGATGAGGACAAGTGTAAAGAAAAGGGCAAGGGTAAAGTACAAGACAAAAATAGTGATCACATCATTGTCCCTAGCAAGTCCAGTGTTAAGATTTAAGAGATTTATGTTGTGTAGATTGATTCCAATGATGATTTCATACTTGCAACTTCCTCTCTTGATACTTCACAATTGATTGGTGCTTTGTCAAGGTATACTCAGTGTTGGCTCATAGATTCAGGGGCTTCCTTTCATGTGACCCCTCATAGAGAGGGGTTTCACTCCTATTATAGTATGACTAAATCTGTCCATTTGGGTAATGACATGGCATTGGAGATAGTTGGTATTGATGATGTTCAATTGCAGTTTGGGTCAGGTTGCATGTTTAGTCTTCATGATGTACATCATATATCGGCTCTCATGAAGAGCCTTATCTTTGCTAGTACTTTGGATGATGTAGGTTATGTAGTTTCTTTTGGTGATTCCTCATGGAAGATTACCCATGGGAATCTTTTCATTGCACGTGGTGCTAAGTCTAATACTCTCTACCCCTTGATTGTATCTACTTGAAAGAAATGAAAAGGTAGTAGATGCAGTTCCATGTGTGTGTCTTTGGATAATCATTTTGGACACATGTCCTTAAAAGAAATGAAAATGTTTACCAATTTATAGTATCTTCTGTCCCTTGACTATAAGTGCTTTGAGTCTTATGATCACTATTTATATGGCAAGTAGACACATAATACGCATAAAAAGTCTGGCATAACACGCATGGGTGAGCCATTGGTTCTTTTTCATTCGGATGTATGTGGTCCCATGCCCTGCAAGTCATTAGTGGTGTGAAGTATTTCATTACTTTCATTAATGACTATACAAATAAGATCTAGGTATATCCTCTTAAGAGTGTCAAGATTGTGGGAGAGAAGGAAGGAGTCTCACTTGTAGCTTTCTCACTTACACAATGGGGGAATACACACAAAGGTGGAGACTGAAAACAGTTTTTCTCTTCTTAGTTGTGTAAGCCAAAAGAACTCTCGTATAGAGAAATAGAAGAACCCTATATATGTGTCTCAAACCAAACTCAACTAACTAAGGTGGCATACTAACTGAGCCACGAACTAGAGTAGATAAGGATAGCTATCATCTAGCTATTATTCATGGGCGGTGTACCAACCGCATCTGCAGCTAACAAGTCGGTGACATAAATGCACAACGATCACCCTAGCATATCACGAGTGGAGCTCGATATCTCAACAAAGAGTAGAAATCGAAAGTCTTGGCTACATTTTAGTGTTGGGGCTTGCTTTGGTTGAGAACCAGTTTAGGTATAAGCTTAAATGCCTAAGGTTAGATAATGGGGGTGAGTATGTCTCTAAAGCTTTTAAGTAGTTTTGTGATGGGAGGGGTATTAAGCGTCAGTTGACTACTACCCATTACACCCCACTAGAGAATGGTGTGGTGGCTGAGTGCATGAATAGGATAATTTAGAAGCGAGTTTGCAATATGTTTAGCCAAGCACACTCACCATGGTTTTTTTGGGTTGAGACAGTTACTATTGCCATACACTTGATAAATCGATCCCCATATACTACTCTTGACTATCATGTTGCAGAGGAGGTATGATTTGGAAAACCTTCCTTATATGCTCATTTGTGTGTCTTTGGTTGTGAGCCTTTTTGGCATGTATCCAAGGACAAGTGCAATAAGCTAGATCCTAAGTCTAGAAAATGCATCTTTCTTGGTTATGGGGACACAAGTGAGATGGGCTATTGCCTATGGGATCCGCAGGCTTGGAAGGTTATCTACAAATCCATGATGTTGTTTTTCATAATGAAAAAATGCATAAGAAGCCTGAACATGCCATTGAGGTACACAACATATGATATTTCAGGAGGAACCTCCTATTACTGTGCAGCTAGCTAGACTGTCTATAGCAACATTTGATGCCGTAGTGGCCCAAGTCCCTAATGCTCCATAAGATGTACAGGCCCCACAATCAGTTTGAGATTGTCTACTAGAGATAGATGACAACTTGTGCTATTTGGCTCTCTATGAATTATGTTATGTTAATAAATGTTGGTGAGTCTCTTACTTATGATGAGGCCATGTGCAAAGGTGATAGTCACTCCTCTTGGGAGAGGGCCATGCAGTCAGAGTATGACTCACTACAAAAAAATCATATGTGTGATTTGGTTCCTTTGCCTAGTGGCAAACATACTTTGCCATGCAAGTGGATGTACAAGTTTTAAAGTATATCTGGATGCCTCAAACCGAGATATAAGGCCAGATTGGTTGCTAAGGGCTTCAAGTAGGAACATAGTGTGGACTTTGATAGAGTCTTTTTTCCTGTTGTGAAGATGACTACCCTACGCTTGGCACTAGCTTTGGTTGCTTAGCTTAACTTTGATCTTTATCAGATGGATGTCAAGATGGCTTTTCTTCATGCGGACTTACATGATGAGATTTACATGATGGAGAAACCTAAGGGCTTTGCAAAACATGGCAAGGAGCACCTACTAGTATGTAGATTGAGGAAGAGCCTTGATGGCCTTAAGTAGACACCTAGGGAATGGTATCACAAGTTTGATGCCTTTATACACTCATAGGGGGTATTCTCGCAGTGATATGGATCTATGTCCTGTACATGAAGAAGGCTTGTTAACCTTCAAACAAACAAGGTGGAAAATCCAAAAAATCTAAAGCAGAAGACAAGGCTAAGGCAAAAGCGGAATGGAGGATGAGGACATGCTAAGAAAAATCCGAAAATACAAGAAGTGTGAAAAAGTTCTAAATCAAGGAGAGGTGCACAAGAAAAAATGCAAGTCAAAACTTTTGTAAAAGAGTGCAAGACGCACCATGATTTATTTTAAGAGCACCAATTTGCATGGGTTCTGACCCGTGCAAATTGTAAAGGTAAATGGGTGGTAGAAAGGAAGCTAGGAAGATAAGAGAACAATAGAAAAATGCCCTAGGCTATGGCCGACCATGTAAAAAGGGGATGACCACCTAAGGAAAAGAGGGCTTTGTATATAAAGTTAAAAAGATGAATGAGAGCTCATTCTTTGGTGTGTGGCAAAGTCGACTCTTCTTCTTCCCTTCTCCTCTTCTCTTCTCTTGCTTTCTTATGAGTGTTTGAGAGAGGGAGTGAGAGTGAGTGAGGGAGTGAGTGAGTGAGAGTAAGGGATCTTAGAGATGAAGCCCTCCTCCTTCTCCTTTCTTATTCTTCTCTTCACTTCTCTTGTCTTGCGCATGGCTATGGAGGATGGAGCTTGGAGGTGAAGGTTCAAGGATGCTTGAGTTTGCATCAAGAATCGTGGAGCGATCGGAGTGCTTGAAAGAGGAAGCAACTCAATCGGCATCAAGGTAAGCTCACTACACTCGTAGAGAGGTATGGCGCGTTAGTTATGTGAGAGGTAGCCGTTAGTGCTCGCTTGAAACGCTTGAACAATAAGCGGTCCATGGGTCTTGGCAGTTGAGCTTGTGCTCGCCTCCACATTTTGGTTCCATTGCCAGGACCAACGGATTCAAGCTTGAGAACTTGCGTGCTTCAAATCGAGCATCAAAGTAAGGGTTTCATCCCCGAACCAGAGCTTGAGATAGATAGGGGATTTGGGTCTTTAATCCCGTGTTACAAGTAAGTATTTTTGGTTTTTGATGGTTAATTTAGTAGGAGAAATTAGTTCAGTACTTTGCTTTCGATTCTTATTGCATTTAGAGTAGGTTAAGGTTAGAAAATCGGTTGGACAAGTGTAGGGTTTGCTACTATAAAACAAGCCAAAAAGGACACAGATCTGGAAAAAATGGAAAGAAGGAGAGATGAAGGGGGTTAGGCCGACAAGCGAGGGGGCAGGAGTGGCAAGAACCTTATGAAGGAGGGGTTTAATAGCCAGGAGACTAGGGGGAGCTCATTTGAAACCTTGGTTGTTTGAAAGAGAGAGAGCATGTGTGTGTGTGTGTGTGTGTGTGTGTGTGTGTGAGCTTCATTGCATGGACCTGCTTCAATTGCATCGTCGACAAGTTCGTTGCCCACTATAGGTATACCCATGCCTTCTCCTTCATGCGTAGGTGTCTAGAGGTGCTCGACTAGTGTGAAGGCCATAATCACTCAGCGCGACGAATTTTGTGTCGATTTGGAAAAACACATCGCATTCGGCCTATCCGAGTGACGGCGATTTTGGACCAAGTCCCAGAATCGGTCCTCGGCCCACTCCCATTCAACCCTTGGTACCAAGGGCTCATTTGCGTAAATTACTGGAGCTTCTAAATGAAAAGATAAAAATGCGAATATTGGAGCCATCTTCAGCTCCATATTCCAACCGATGGTTTACCATGCCTAAGAAGAATGGATCTTTGTGATTCATTCAAGATTTACAGCCTTCAATAAAGTCACTATTAGAAATGTTGGTTCGGGGTCAATTGTTGATGAATTTGCTGAGGCTTTTGCAGGTAGAGCAATTTATTCCATGGGAGATTTATATTTGGGCTATGACCAATTTCAGCTTGCTTTGGAGAGCGGAGACATTACCACAATGAAGATGTCTCTTGGTTTAGTCCGCATGTGTACTCTACCTCAAGGAGCTACAAATTCAGTAGCTCATATGATGAATGCCATGCATAAAATGTTGAGAGATTATATTCCCCAACTTACTCTTCCTTTCCTTGATGATGTACCGATCAAAGGATGTGAAGTTCATGAGAAGAATGAAGAACTCAATGAACTTGGATGTCGCAAGTTTGTTTCCGATCATATTAATGATTGTGCTCAAATCTTGTCTAAATTGGAAGAAGTCCATCTTACTCTTTCAGGTACTAAATCTGTTTTTGGAGTCGAAGAATTTCTTATGGTAGGGCATATGTGTGGTCCATATGGCCGAAAGCCTTCTCCAACCAAGATTGATGCTATCAGCAAAATGCGGGAAATATGCACAAATGTTTCGGAGGTGAGAAGATTTCTTGGAGCATGTATCTTCTACCTTATTTGGATCTGACATTTCTCTCATGTTGCTGAAAATCTTTATCAACTGTTAAGAAAAGGCCAAAGGTGGAAAAAGAGCATACTCAAGCTATTCGAAAATTGAAGAAATTGCTGATTTCAGCCCCCACCTAAAAGAGGCTAATTACTCTAATGGATGGACAGCCTATCATACTCACAGTGGACACAAGTCCCATTGGAATAGGATGGGGAGTCGGTCAAGACGACCTTGAAGGCAACAGATATGCAATTCACTTTGGAGCGAAGGTTATTAATGAACGACAAAGAAGGTATGCTCAAATTAAAAGAGAACTTTGGGGAGTGGTAACCGCATTGAAATGTGACCAGGAGTACTTCATGGGCGCACATGTAATAGTTGAAACAGATTGTCTTCCACTCTTGGGCATCATTGCCAACTACTCCACTCCTGACATAGCTATGCTAAGATGGATAGCCTATATTAAATCCTTAGATCCTGACTTGAAACATATTGCAGGAAGAGATAATCCAGTTTTGCTGACATGCTTTCGCGTGCTAGATATAAGGATGAAGAAGAGATGATGGATGAGGAAGAATCAGAGTCTATATTTGCTAAAAATGATGATGTAATTGCAGGTTCAGATCTGAAAACAGCAAGTACAGCTGTACCTAATGATGGTTCAGCTGTCAAAAATGTAGGTACAACATTAATTACAGCAAGCACAACAGGTTCAGCTGCTGAAACAAATTTTACATCAGCAAAGAAAGAAGAAACAACCATAGAAGGACAGTGGGCAGCTGATAGACAGCATGCTCAATGTTTTGTTATGGTTTGTTCACACTTTAAAGAAGAATATTATGCAGGTGATTGGCTAAAAATTGGCCAATTTCTGAGCACTATGACAAAGAAGGAAGATTGGACTAATGAAGAGTTCAAGAGAATCAAGAGAAAAGCCTATGGCTTTTTTCTCAAAGATGGTTACCTTTGGAGGCACGCGAAAAAGAAAGGAAGGGCGCCTGTTCGAGTCTTAGGAGACAAAAAGACTCAAAGACAGGTCATGCAGGAATTCCATGAAAGCTTATTGGCTAGTCATAGAGGCATATGGGACACTTGCCTTGACCACAAAGTCTACACAAGCCGTTTGTAGATTTTTACTTGAAGAAGTATTTTGCAAGTATGGCTATGTTGCCAAAGTAACTGCTGATAGAGGAGAATTGGATGCCGATGAGGCTCGCCATTTCTTTGCTCAATTGGGAATCAAGCTATCTCTTACGTTAGCCTACAATCCTGAAGGCAATGGTAAGAGTGAAAGAGGTCATCAACCAATTCTCAAAGCATTGGCAAAATCTTGTAGAGGAAAGATGAGAGAATGGCCTAGAATGCTTCCATTCGCATTATGGGCTGATAGAACTACCCATAGTGCAGTAATAGGTTATATGCCAACTGAACTAATATATAGGCAGCCACCTGTTATGCCTATTGAGGAGTCTATTGTCACATGGAGTATCTTGCCTTGGGATGAAGGTATAAATAGAGAAGAGTTGTTGACTTTGCGCATAAGGCAGCTTGAAAGAAGGCCAGAAGATGTCAAGACAGCCATTGAAAGGCTGAAGGCAGCAAGATTTGCAGATCTAAGATACGGCATGAAATTTGGCAAGTGACCTCAAGGACAATACCTCCTTGCTTCATATTTCCAGATCTACGATACAGCGCGAAATCAAGGGATACTACACGAAACTACACAAATTGACAAATGAAACAATGAAAGTGGACCTCAATTCTAGCTAAACTTAATAATTTGCAAAAAAAATCATAATAGCCTAATTACGTATTTGTATAGATAGGCAAAAAAATGCCACATGGACAGCCACGTAGAAAGCCACGTGGATGGCCCATTCAAACCCTAACCAATTGAATAGTGCCATGTGTCACCAATTCCTATAGGTATAAAATATCAATGCCAGCTTACATGGCTCACTTTCGAATCTACAAGCGTCGAGATCAATGATTATCGCATTGCCCTATATCGGCCATTTGCAAGTACGACGCGAAAAGGTGATTTTTAATCCTGTGCTCGACTACATTCGTGCCGTATCGGTAATCCGCAAATACGGCACGAGAAGCTTTTATTCCGAATAGCACGTCGTATCGTCATCCATATGATTCCAATTGTGCGCTTCACTCCTCACGCCCCGCAAATACAGCGCGAGTAGCTTGATTTCAAGTTCGGGCTGCCCTCCTCTCGCGCCGTATTTGTCATCTGCAAATATGGCGTGAGTAGCTTGATTTCAAACGTGGGTTGCTGCATCCTCTCGTGCTGTATTTGTCATCTGCAAATACGATGCAAGTTCTTGATTTTAAATGCGCGCTTCACTCCTATCATGCCGTATTTGTAGTTTTTGTTTTGGGATTAAGGTTTCTTTAAAATGGTTTTAAAATGTTCTAACTTGAACTTTGTCTTATTTTCTAGCAGGTCATGGCTAGGACAAAGCAAACTACAAGGAAGGTGTATTTAGATAGAAAAGAGAGTGAGGAAGAGACAAGACCATCAGCTCCTCAATCTTTCCCTCCTAAGATCCCACCTACCCCTGGTTGCCCTTAGTCTCCTTTCATGGAATCTAAACAATCAAGTGTAGAGACAGTGTCTTCTCCTGCCCATAGTAAGCTTCATCATGTATAGTCCTCCCCTAGAATTGCCAAGTTTCCAACCTCCCTTAAAGCCCCTATTCAATAGACAAAGCAACCTGGACCCTCTTATGCCCATGCAAAAGAAGACCCTTCCAAGTCTAAGAGAAAGAGAAATTCTAGATTTTATTATGTTCATAATTGTTTCAATGAGATAAGGAAGGCACAAAGAGCTACCCAGTATGTGATTCCAAAGACATCATTTATAAGAGTTGTCAAAGATATTTCTTATAGATTATCAAGGGTGTCGACTAAATTTGGCATGCAAAAAAAATGGCAGTTTGTAGCCATTCTTTGCCTTCAGGAGACTGCTGAAGACTTCGTTATTGATTTTATGAACGATGCTTACATCACTATTGCCCACGCTCATAGAGTGACTTTGATGAACACAGACTTTAGTATGGTCAACAAAATCAGTTGACAAGGTACTGAGGCCCTTGCCCACTACTAATCAAAAAGCATTTGAGATCCTTAACATTCCTTCAAAATTGTCTAGGATTGCGAAACAGCCAGTGATTGAGGATGTGACACATTTATACCCTCTAAAGACCGCCCCCAAACAAGTGTCTGCCCATCGAGAATGACCGCAAGAGATTTTAGAGTCAGAGGATGAAGTTTGCAAGAGGAAAATCGTTGTCCTTGGTCTTGTTAATCTGAAGAGAATGGGGGAGGTATACGAGCAAATGGTTGTGAATGTCTCTTGAACTTCTTCAGAAGAAGACTATCTTAGTATTTCCCCTGGGGACAAATCCATGTTTGTTAAGAAAGATATTCAATTGTCAAATTCTGTAGTCTTTTGTTGCATAAGGTAAGGCTTTTTGACTCTTCTTTTTTTAATGCAATGATAATGTTGTTCACTGCAATTGACATTCCTTTGTTTTTGCTATTGGTTTTAGGGCATTGATTGCTTGTCTGAGCTAAGAATTCTCTAAAACTATATTTATCATTGATCCATTGTTATCAATGGAATTGTTTTCAAGATCTCGTTCAAACATAGAATTATTTTTCAGACCATTTGATCTAATCACAAACTATAATATCTTTTTTCCTTACATCGAAAGGTACGCAATTTTGCAAAGGGCTTAATATATACTTCTTTTTAGTAGTATGTGTTCCCTACTAACATTTTACTTTGCAGAGGACATTGGAGCTTAATATATATTGATATTCTCACTAGAGAAATTATCCTTATGAACTCTCTTACTGGTATCCACGGCCAAGCAAAAATGTGTGTTGAATACTATTAATAATCCTCACTTTTTGATTTATTGTTTATTTTAGTTGATTGTTTTTTTTGGTAACATGTTTCCATTTATAGTGCTGGCAAGTTGGTGGTTACCTTTTTGAACATCTCATATGAGGATCTTGCTAATCCTCAAAAACCATATAGCTTTCTCTTACAAAAAGTGCCCTTGCAAAATGATGCGTATTCTTGTGGATGGAGAGTGATTTCAAGTGTTTGTAGGACAATAGATTCAAAGATTCTCAAGATAGATGGGGTTAATTTATGTATCTTTCACATTCTTTTTTGAGCAACATGTCTTTCAATTTTCAGTTTTCACAATTGCTACATTATCATAAATTTTTTTATAATCATTCCATTTCTTTGTTTTGATTCCCTACAAGTACGAACTATCACTACCCTTACAACTTATTACAACTTTCCTTGTAGTGCCAAGATTACACCAATTCAAACACATGGTGGGTAAGAGAGAGATGTATTGAGTTAATTTTGGACAGGGCAATCACGCCTATCGACCCTAACTCTCCTCCACTTAAATCCTTAATTAAGAGTAAGGTAAAAGGCAAGTCATCTGGAAAGACAAGGTAAGCTCCAAAAAGACAGAAATGCCAACACTTTCTCATCCATGTCCTCATCAGCCACCTAAAGAGAAGAGACCCCATGTGTCCAAGTCAATTTCTTCAACCAACCAAAGAAAAAAGCCACTGCAAGGAGATTAGATATCTTTTCAGAAAGTGATGAAAAAGTTACAAAGCTGAAAGAAGACAAATAGATGCAAATGAAGCAAGATCCTTGTATATCTACACTTCAATTTTGTAACTCTTCATTTAATGAAAAGCTTTTTGTCAAATGTAAATGTCATCAGTGTTTTCATATTTATGGCTCAAAGCTTAAAATTGTGGGAGGCAAGCAACTCATACAATAGAAAGTCCTTTTAGCTCTTTTCCTAACTATTTTACCATTTTCTTTGAGCTTATATTCTAGGGATATACAGTCTAGCATCTCCAAGGTATCCCTTACATCTTTAAGATTCCAATTGGAAGTGATATTTATCTCATTTTTTATAACTTGCACCTGAAGATTGAAGCGCACGCAACCTGTATCAGAATCCAAGAGAATCCAGATTCCTAGTTTAAGTTTGTATCTCCTATAATCAAAACCCAAAGCAAGAGTTTGTCATGCTATATTATAATACAGAGACAAGGATTGAGGGCATACAATACACCTCATGGTGTCGCCCTTATAGTCAACCTCTCTAGATTTCCAAAGCCTTCCTATAATATTATCTAGTTCTACTTCTGCAAAATTTCTACTTAACCAAGATACTTTTGTTCTCTGTAAGTTTGCTATTTTGAAGCAGCCCACAAAGATATGTAAGGGGATAAACCATGACAGGTGTATTCTTCTTGAGATCCTTCCAGTTGTCATAGACTTTTGAATATCTTGACATATTTTGAATTTAAAACTATGCATGGTTGCCTTATCAAGAACTTCCCAAATTAGAGATGAGAGACTTGGCAATGTCAAATCCTCGATATGTCCATATGTACCCTCTTTAGATGGAACCACATATTGTGCATAATATATAAAATTTCTTCTGTCATCACTAAAAGAACCGACTGTCTCATCAATATATATATAATGTCTGTAAATGCCTTATGAATAGCATTGAAAGTTCCACTCAAACTCTCCACAGGTTGCCATTCAGGACTTGTTGATGGAAAAATATCTACAACCAAAGTTCGATATTAATACTTGCTTAAATGGAAAAAAAATATCATATATGTTATCAACTTAAGACTTACAATGTTCCTGCTGGAAAACACGTTCGTTAGGAGACAAGTGCATATCCCTGGCCATGTAAACATGTTACACTTTGACTAACCACCCTTCATGCATAATTTTGAAAGCAATGATATGCCCTCTCCAGTGATGTTTTATATCCTCTCTTTTTCTTCTTTTGACCTTGTGAGAGCCTTTGCAAGAGGGCAACATGGTCACCCAATCGTTTATGCAAAAGGTTTTAGGCTCCCAATTTCCGTCTACTCCTTGGCTATAGACAGTGCAGCGTGAGTTTATTAAACAAGACGGGCACCTTTTGGATGCCATACTTAGATTGAATTCACAAAGAAAAGTGGTTCACTGAGAAAGGAAAATGAGCAAAGAAAGAAGCTCACTAAGAAAGACGAATGAACAAAGAAGAAATACTAAAAAGACTAATGAAAATATATTGGGGGCACCAAAAGCTCCCGACTTTCAAAAATTTCATTATTAACTTCAGAACATCTTTATCATAACCGGTTTTGTCAGATTTTATAAGTAAATAAGGACTTTGGGACTACCAAAACATGTCAGAGTTTGGAGATTTTGGCTAAAAGAGAGGAGATAATCACAAAGTGGACTCTACTATATCCAAAAAGGAGGAGACAAGAATACCATATTCTTGCACACGTGGCAAACTCTCTTTGGTCCTTTTCTTAATCCTGTGATTAACAAAAGTGCATGTTTTTGAAGTGTTTTTTGCCCTAATGTAGGTAGGATTTTTGTTAGTTTAGTTATTCATATGACTGTTTGATTTGTTGTTTTGTAGTTGGATTTTTTGTGTTTGTCTAGATCAGGAAATGTTTTTATCATTTTATTTGGATTTTTCGAGTGTGAAAACTTGATAGCCTTGGTTGAGATTGGTGTTTTTCTAGATACATTAGAGCAAGACTTTTATGGTAGCTACTGAACATCTTGAAACAAGTATATTGTCTTGCCAATACTCTGGCACTATATGAGTTCACAAGCACTTCACATTGCACTTGTCTAATGCACTACACTTGGAGGTCATCTCTTGATTTTATCAATTACTTACATGTCAAGGGTTAGGTTGATGCATGTTTTGTACCATCATTGAGCACTAGCATGACATAGATGTATGCGCACTTGAGAGAGCACCTTTATTGTTCATACACAATTTCTTCTATACACAAGAGTTGGGATATCCATCACCAAACTATGAATTGCTAGTTGAGTGGGGAGGTGGTTGGGTGAGTTTTGAGGATCATGAAAGATGCCTACAATTGTGAGATGGGTTGTTTTACTTGGTCAACATCATGAGGACCATATATTTTATTGGGTGATTGTGAGATTGTGGGTGGTTGGAGTGGAGTACAATATTTTCTCCTTGTTGAGCGATGAGAGCTGAGGTTAAGGATTGTCAAGTAATCAAGGAATTGTGTTTGTATCTTGCATGTCGCAAGGGCACTTGTAGATAAGACATGCACTATATTTTTCAATGCATCCATCTTTTCGTGTAGGGCATTGCTTGCTTGTATGATTGCATAGCATGGATCTTGCTTTACATTTATTCTCAACGCATATGTGATTGAGCATTGCATACAACTTCAAAGGATATTTTTGATAACACACTTTGCATTGAATAAAGAAAAATGTACTTCGTGGAGGAAAAAGTTTCTTTGGGTCCGGGAGTATTTCTTTACATATAATGCAACATTGGAACTCTCCTTGTAAGAGGATATAGTATCGACATTTCCAAAGAAGGCACATTATTTTTTGGTGTGAACTTTTGGTGGAAGTTTGCAAGAATCCTTGCTAAAACATTGACAGAAACAAAAGTTGAGAGAAGAGTCAGGGAGCTTGGAGAAAATTGGGGAAACATCCATGAGTAATATTAAATTCTCGAGTCTTCTTGAGGAGAAGGATGCATTGGCCTTATGATGATGGGAAAAAACATGAGAGCCTTAGGGAAGAGTAGAGAAGGGTGTTTTCTGGTTTTTGAATCGTATTCTTTATGCCCAAGTATTTGGATCCTCACGGGAACTGAGTCAGGAGTATCCGGGGGTGTCAGGGAGTCCAAGCAATTTGCTACTGGCTCAAGCATTTCTGATACTCACAAGCTTGCAGAGTGTGTAGAATGGGGCTTGCTCGTAGCAAATAATCAGAGTCCAGCTAGCAACTACAGGATATGCTTGATATTTTCAGAAGTTCACAGACATTATAAGTTCAGATTTGTACTTTTGTCATGGATGGCATTGGCAGAATGCGACTTAACTGGCATGTTTTTTGGACGATGGAGGAGTGTGTGCAGCGTTTTCTGTTTTTTTTTTTTGTACGAAGCGTTAAAATATTTTTAAAAAGAGAACTGCAGCGTTTTCTTAAGGTGGCAACCTACAGTTTGTTAAAAATGCATCGTTTTGCCAAAACAAGTTTAAAACATTTTGAAAAGGCTTAAAGCCTTAACGCAAAACGTAAGGCAATGCTTAATGCTTTTCCTAGAACACAAAAGCTTAAAGTTTTCGAGGTGTGAGACAACTATATAAACCCTCTATGTGAGAAGAGAGTGGCCCTTCCCATGATTAGTATTCTTGCCTCTTGTGTGAGAAGAGAGGACTCGGGTCACACCCAAACATTCTGGAGCAACAACTATATGTTTCAAACATCTTCAGGGGGGTAGATGCCAATCATTCAGTGTATCACTTCAAATTGAAATTGGAGATATGAAGATTTTAAGAGGTTATATTTTTTTTCGAACTCAAATCTTTTGCTTTGTTGTTTGAAGATGCTCTACACTATGTGTGTTTTTTTGTGTAATTGAAGCTCAATAGGCATAGTTGTTGCATGTTTTGGATCGGTTTTGCTAGTGTTTTGGTTGTCAATTTTTGAAATATCTCATTTGGTGTAGTAATTAGACAAAATCAATCAAATAATTGACACTCCTTATCGTCTCATTTTCGGGTTGTGTGAGAGAATTATCTTCGATCGCCACTCGTGAAACAACGTAATGGGGATCTTGAACATATGAATGATGCACAATCTTGTGGTATGAAAGATGTTGATTGTGGGGATGCAAATGTGAACAAAATTTTGATCTTTGATGTTGATGTTTAAGATCACACCATATTGATGCCAAAAAGGGCTACTGTGGCATCCCAAGCGATAAAGGAAAACTGATTGGTTTGGACCTCAATGGCTTACTATTGAAAAATATATAGGATCACATATTGAGGATGCCAAGTGGGTTAATAATTTTTGGATTACTTTGTTTGCTAACTTAGAAACAAAGATTGATTTTTCATCTGCATTTCATCCTGAAACCAATGGTCAAACAGAAGCTACTAACAGTACCATTTTAGATCTTTTACGTGCTTACACTATTTCAAAACCACATACATGGGATACACATATATATTTACTTCAGTTTGCATATAACAATACACCACACACAGCTACAAAGAAAGCACCGTTTGAAGTGATTTATGGTTATAGATTGTCTACACCTGTTGCATCTTTATCAAATAAAATTCAGAGTGCTGATGATTTTGCTAACATGCACGCTACTATTTTCGATGAAGTTAAAGATATGATTGCCAAAGCCGCAAGCAAATAAGAAAAGACAGGCCATGAGTTTCAAAATTGATGACTATGTTTGGTTAAGAATAGAGAAACGTAGATTACACAGTGTAGATAAACACCCAGTTGTGAAATTAGCACCTAGATTCTATGGACTATTCAAGATCATTCACAAAATCAATGACAATGCATTTAAACTAGAACTACCACCACATTGGAAAATTCACAACACCTTTCACATTAGTTTTATTACGACCCTTTAGAGGCCAATTACTTGTACACCCTGTTTATGAAAACCCACCTTTGTTAGATGAAGAGACTGAAATCCTTGAGCCTGAAGCTATTATAGATACTGACTTTATGACCATTAGAACTGGCCGTAGATATTCTAGATATTTGGTCAAGTTTAAAAACCATCCTGTTGAAGAGGCCCAATGGATGCACGCTAGAGACTTAAATGCTTTTCCCACTCTGTTAGCTCCACATTGAGCTAATAGCAATTGAGGACAATTGCTATCCCACCCCGGGGGTATGATGCCAAGAGGTATATTACACGGTGGATTCCATGAGGTTTTATGGTGGATTCCGTAAACTTTTATTATCGGGGCTCGTATACAAAGTGGATTCTTTGTGTGAGAAGTCGATGGGGACGCCTATCCTTTTCGAGCGTTTCGTTAATTTAGTGTGTACATGGGTGATTCCATAGCAGTTGATTCTGCAAAATACATATTAAATTAATAAACGTTTATGAGTTTAGAGTGCGCACTCATAATAAATTAAGGTTAGGATTGATTTCTAACCAATTGATTTATTTATGTAGCTGAAGACTGCTAGGTATTCACTTTTGTCGGTTTAATTGTATTATTTTACTAACAATTATGAATGCTTCAGTTGATGTGTAGAGATAGCAGCAGTGGCGATAGAAAGCATTGGAGGATAGCGTGTATTCGAGTTATCATCTATATTTTGATGGGCGCATACCTTAGGCATAGTGCCTATATTTTGTTGCCCCTATTTATCAAGGCGTTGGATATTTATTTATTATTTTTGTATGCGCATGGGCGCACGATTATGATATTTGTATTTGGACATTGTATTGGGTATACCTGACTTCTTGGGCGCCTGCCCATTAGCTTTATTTCTATTTAGCACTAAAGCAAACTCAAAAGCCAAAAGCGTGCTATTTTGTAATTTGGGCTATTATTTGAGCTTGAAGATGATTAATACATAAAATACATGCTTTGTGGAGCGCTCACACAAGGCATAGGGGGAGATTGCACCCAATTGGTCTCTTGTTCATGTCGTGCATGCTTTCTACCTTGAGTTTTGTGCAAAAAGTAGAGTTCTTTTGTTCTTGGGGACCTTCTGACGCTCACTATGCGCGCTTACGGCATCCGATCTATGCACCAAGTTATAAATGCTTCTTTGAATATACATTCCCAATTTTCATGTGATAAGTGTATAGCAATGAAACAAAATTATTGGTATTGCAATAGAACATATATTTGAGTATCTTGATAGCATCATCTAAGTGCCAATTGATAGTGAACTCATTGCAAACATTTAAGAACTTTTATGAGGAGTTCATTCAATGTGGCAAGACATAGTGAATAGTGTCAAGGATCTTGCAAAATATGGAGAAGATGCTTGCAATTCAAGAATGCTTTCAAAAGCTCCAATTTCTTACCCTTACTCCCTTAATAGAATCGTCAAAAAGAAAATTCTCTTCATGACAAAACTAGAAATTTAGATACATTTTGTAAACCAAGAGAGGCCAGAAACATGAAAAATATGTAACCTCAAAATCTTGTTCACATCTCTTTTAAGCTCAAATGTCCATTGATAGTGTTTAAGGGTAAAAGCATACGTTGGTTCAAAAAATTACTATCAAGGGTTATACTTTAAAAAGTATTCAATCTAATTTTTTCAATAGGCTAAATGAAAAAGTATCTATGAAGGTAGCAGTAGTGCATTGATCTCAAAATAAAGAATATAAGGTATATATGGGACATCCTCTAGTGGGACCTAGGCCTTACATGTGCACAAGGTGAAAAAGCTTGTAAAAAGGTGGTTATTGGGTGAAAATTAAGGGTAAAACCCCAATTTCTAAGTTCCCTCCCCCACCCTTTGGGGGGGGGGGGGGGGGGAACAAAAAGACAAAACAAACAAAAAGTATGGTGGAGCTCATGAATGTAGTGGGTTAGGGGTCAAAAAGGCATGCAATAATGACAATAAAAAATGACTAATCCAAGCTCAAGGTTTCCTAATCCATTCCTTATAAGGCCCTTTTGGATTCCCTATTTACCTTCATAGCCACACATAAGATGTTAGCAGAGATAGCACTTCTATGTTCTCCAACATTTGTGGCAGTACACCTACCTTTGAGATATGGGGCAACAACTATGCAATAGCCATTACTCTCTTGAGGAGTTTGGGATATTCATAGAAGGCTATTAATTACATTGATCAATTATGAAATGGTTTCATGCACATAAGATTTTTTTCAATGCATCAACGAAGGGTCAATCTTAAGTGATATTCTTTGGCTTCCAAATTTGAGTAAGGAAGAATGTGACTTGCAATCAATAATAATCTTGGGAGAGGGTTTCCCGAGACTCTAAACTATGAAGGAGTTTGAAAGTATATGGTTGGAAAGACATGAGCATGTAGATGTTGAAAATCATGAATCATCATAGGTCATGAGTATAGAGACTAGCGATATGGTCATCAAAGTTTTGGATTGCACATCTTTGGACATTGGAACAATGGTGCTAAAATGGTGCAAAAGAGGTTTAGTTCAAGTACTCTATGAAATATTGCTATTAGTATTTGGGATAGACAATAGCTATCCATAGACAACTCTTAATCACATTTATTAGTTAAGAAAACTAGATAGTATAAGAAACTACTTCCCCATATTATGCTAGGAGCTATGTCGATGAATGTGTGGATGCATATCAAGAAAGTAGGATGAATGGAGATCTTGGATAAATAATTTTTGGGATGGGTGGTTTTGATCCTCTCATTTGACAAGGTGCAAATGAGATATAGTCAAATTTAGAGTTTAAGATGGGGTTTTGCATAAAAGTTGGACCTAACATTAGTTCATGCAAGATAAGGGGATTTGTAAGCAAGTTTAGGAAAAAGCAATAAACAAGAAGTTTGACAAGAAAAATAAAGTTTTAAAAGGTAAGTATTGAGCATGGGCATATGAGTATTGAGGTACTAAGAGAGAAAGACTCTATGCTTAGTAATGATGTACAAAGAGGGAGATCAAACACCAACATTTCCCAACATTCCAAGGTTTGGGGCACTCATAAGCATTCGGCTTGAAGGTTGTCTTCAAGTTTGGTGGAAGTCTTGACTACAAACTTTAGACTTCGATAAATTTATCAAAGTCATGGAGACAACTAGAGTATGGTGTAATGACCATGTAATGGTAGTCATCATATGGTCTATTGCATCTTTGGACCACACAGAGTCTCACAAAATCATATTTTTTTCACTCATTCTAATATTGATCTCTAATCACAACTTTGAAATCAAATGCATGTGTATCACCACATGTTACTTTTCCTAATACTAGCTTTATCTACCTCATGAAACAACATAATAATATGGATTATTATTCATTTATTCAAATTTAGATACTTGATTAAGCTCAATGGGTTTTTGGAACCATGTTACATTTTGAGGTGAAAAAGAAACTCCTATTACCCTCCTTTCGCCTTTTCATGTTTTCTTTTTTTTTTAATATTAGACTGTGACATCCTTACTTTAGTTAAATTGTCTTTTTGATGGCTGAACATTCAAAGATCCACCAATTTTAGCAAATGCAACTATGTAAAACCAATATAATAAAGTGCATTAGTGATAAGATATTCTAAAACATGAGCTCCATGTTTATTGTAATATAGACCATAAAAAAGACTACCTTAAAGTACACTTTGTGGTAATGGCACCCTTGTCCTCATGTCTTCTTGTTGTGTACTTTGTGTCAAAAGATCAAGGAGGATACCGTATAACTTGAAACAAAATTTTCAGATATTTGAAACAATTTCAAAGTAGAGTTGCTAAAGATATTGAAAAGAACATTAACATGGCAATAAAAGTGCTCATAAAAAGTTTCTTGAGTTAACATAGTGAATGGGTTATCCATCTTTCACTAGAATGAAGAAAATACATTGAATCTTGCACATCTACTTCTTGCTCTCACACAGTTTCTCGTATCTAAAATAGTTGAGAATGTAACCTATTTGAATAGGAATGTACAAATAGAATATGGAATGTTGTTGTAGCTCTTGGTAGGATAATTCTTGGGATGGGGGTATTGCCTTAAAAAGTTAGGTAGGACACAACAATACCTGAGAAATGAGAATTCTTTCATTGTCCCTTTGAGTCTGCCTTAGTTAAGACATGCAAGTCTTTTGATCTTATCAAAATAATGAAGTGTGGCTAACACTTCCTAAAAAATTAAGAATATGCACTTTACATATGAGCCCTCCTAACCTTACAAACTTGGTGGTTCGTGGCTGACTTCATCATCTTCGTGATGCTATGGCACCGGCCTTGTTCCCTTGTGTCTGTGTCTTCTTCAATAAGATGTGTTTCTGTGGACATCTAGTTGTGGTTGTGGCTAGGGCCTGATGGCGGAACGAGGTAATGCGGCATGCGATGGAAAAGGGAGTCACGGTGGGCAGCCATTCTCAGGGCCGGTTGAAGCAAGTTGATGCGGAGGGAGTGGGAAGAAGCAAGGAGAGACTCCTTACCATCCACAACCTCAACATTGCCAACACCATCATCCGGGGCGTCATGATCATGGTCATGGCCATGGCCATAATCATGCATGATCAAGGGATGATCAATGAGCATCCGAGAGTTAGAATATGCAGAGGAGGCCGTATGTGGGGGGGATTCCAACCCCCCATACATTACATTGGGCCGTCTATTGTCGATTGGGGTGTTGAAGATGACTTCACGGGGTCCGCCGTCTTGACGTTGCGTGGTAGGGGTGTTGCAGATGATGGGCTTTGCTGAGGTGGAGCCTGGAGCGGAGAGGAAGCCATGATCACGATCAGGGCTAGGGATTGCCTGTGAAGCTGAGGGTGCACGATCATGATGAGGATGGTGCTGAAGGTGGTAGAAGGCGGACCCGATTAGTCTTGCTGAGCAAATCTGAGGCGAGATGCAAAGCAAGAGGGCCAAGATTAGCCAGGACGCGCGCCTGCTGATCATAGCCAAGCTTGCCAACTGCGTGTACGTCTCTGAGAGGGCGAGGGCGAGGGCGAGGGCGAGGGAGGGAGGGAGGGAGGGAGGGAGAGAGAGAGGGAGAGGGAGAGGGAGAAGGGAGGGATGAGGGAGGCGAGACTCGAGAGGGCTATGACGGAGGAAGAACGAGCAACTGACATAGATATAAGATACGCGAGAGAGAGAGAGAGAGAGAGGGGACGGCGGCCTTTTTTGACTTTGTATTGCCGTGTTTTAATGAGCGTGTGTGAATGACGGATGCAGTGCTTTTAGTCAAGCCCTCCTGCTTTCCATGCAGATTTGCCTTGCTTTTGGGGTTGCATCTTTCCAAGCGTGATGTCATCTTGTCTCCTCCGTTTGTTTGCCATTCCCATGACCCTTCCTTCCCCATCATGTGTCCTAGGATTGAATGTTGGTAGCCGAATGTTGTGCAAACTGCCAGTTCTTACCATACCTTGAGATCTCAAGGTATGGAAAGAATCTCACTCCACCATCCACCATTTCTTTGGATCCCTTATTCCAACAGCATATGCCTGGTGCTCAAGCAAAAGTTTTGTTATTACAGTATCCCTAAGGGTTAAGCTTATGCCCTACTGGGCTTCCCCACTAAAAGCTACAGATTTTATAGAAACAATGTTAATTAATTAATAATATTAGTTGTTCACTCTAAGAGAAGGACAACTGTAATTGATATTGCTGCTAAAATGTATCTATCTTGAGTCTTCAATTTAAGTGATAGACCCTAGCTATGCTTGATTATAGCCAAAACAAATAACATGATGGGGATTAATAATAGAAGCTATGTCATTCAACTCTGTTGAACCATAGGGCTAAAGTGATACCATGATATGCAATATTCTTCTTGCTATCCCCAAAAGGTAGTCAAGAGAATTGATAGAACATATTGTAATTTAATTGTCTATATCTCATATTTATTTAAAAAGAGACAATGGTATAACAAACAAATATGTTGGAACTTTGACTTTTCAAGTCTACATCGTCAACCTTCAAACTTAATTCTCACGGAACCTAAGCTTTGACAAAAGGAACCCTCAAGAAACTACGTAGACACCCAAAAGATGGTGTCAAATGTTGAAACAACCATGACCTAGGAGGAACCCTTGTTTTTTAGCAAAAGCATGAGAGAGAGAGAGAGAGAGAGAGAGAGAGTTTTGAAATTAGGTGCAACCAACACTTCTCTCACGCGGTAATGCTTGAATGTTACCAAGTGTCCCCTTTGTTTCAAAATAAAAAGGTACTCTTACTAATGATAAGCTTCATAAATAGATTAGACATATGAGTATCACATGGTGATCTATACACATTGCTATTCTTTGATGTTGCTAGAGTTGTTCAAGCTACTGATAGATCACTAATGAGCATGATGTGATCTTTTGACCCTTTGAAAGCCAAAAAGGTAGGGGTGTTAAAGACTTTTATTTTCATGAATCATAAATATGTTGACATAAAAGTGTGGAAAATAACAAAGGCATGCATACTTTGACAATTGTGTAATTGTCGAATAAATCATGTGAGCTTACACATAATCTTACTTTCAAATAAGATAGCCAGTCTATTGTCAAATGTAGTGCATAATGAATAATGTCAAAAGAAGTACAAGTTCACATATGATGGTTGGTTAACTCTCCGTGTGTTTTTAGATGTGCTCCATAATCCATCATATCAATGACATCCAAATTTCATGAAACTAGAAGCACCACAATAAGTCCATACCTTCATTAAGAAAATGTATAAGGGTAACTTTTGAAGAAAGGCAACAATAGTTGAAAGCACTTGAAATGTAAAAAAGCAATGAGATCTTACAATGCACAAGTGCTTGAAAGATCTCACTCACATTAACCATGCATATTCAATCTCTCCCATGAACCTAAGGTTCTAAGTAAATGTTTGAATGTTATGGCCTTATACCAATTTATTGATTTATGAATATGTATTATAGGTTTCTAAAAAAGAAGAAATTCAATCTTAAGTGTTATGGTTGCTATTACACCCACATATTACATTATAAATATGTCAATTCAATAAGCAACTTAACTTGTGAGAACTATAAAAAGAACTTTAGTGGTAGATATTTTAGTCTTAGTAAACATACTTTAGTCATTATCCATGTGTGAAGTGTGATGCAATCAACTTTGATTTATTGCTATTAGGTTATATGAGCTTACTTATCTATCTTGGTGAAGGATTATGATGTGTGTATATTAACTAAAGTCATTTTTATAGTCTTACTTTCATAATGCTTGCATGTACGATGCTTTTATTTTCTTCACTTGCACAACTTTATTCTAAATAAAATAGCACCTACCTACTTACTTTATGAGATTGTATACATAAGACGCTTCCATTTTCTTCACATCAAAGGTGGCCTCATATTTCTATTTTCTTGATATGCAAAGGGTTTCTTTACAAATTACTTTTCTCAATAATAAGCATGTCAACATTGTGTGCTTGACTTGTGTAATGGGGCATTTTACCAACTAGTATTACACTCTAAACATTTAACCACACATTCTAACTTTAATAACAAGATATTAATGAATGTGGGATCTCTTATTTGTCCAACAAACATACATTGCTATGAACATTTTATACAATAAAATTCATGTTTTGAACCCTTGGAACCATTGGAACCATTGCTACTACATTGCATTAACTATAGATGCACATCATTATAGAAATAATTATTCCTAAACAAATTAGCTACAAAGACATAAATTAACAATGTTGTGATAATGATTAATGATGAGGAGGAGGAAATGTTGGAGAATTTTTGGAAATATACAAGTCAAAATGTTGACGAGCATTTAGTGGGAAGATCAAATTAAGGATGGCTATGAGTCATTCACCTACAAATGGGAGCAGATTGAGGATGGGGGAAAACTAACCATAATACTGAACAAAAAGGTAGTGTAATTGATGGGCCATAAACAAATTCAATCATTTTATAAAAATAAATAAAATAAATAGTGTTAAAAATGATAGGCCATTCATCCTAATATACACAAAATTTGAGAATATTACGATCATATTATAAATGGTAAGTTACAATATTAATAAATGGGATATGAAGTACATTTTTACATACTTTACTTACAAAATCAGAGAAGAGTGAGCACATGAGACCTAGATATTAAAAAGGGACGATACATTTAGTCCCTTCTTCCATTTTATTGCTAGGAAGTGCTATTATTGCTAGAGGGACGATTACCTAAAATGGTTCTCCTCTATACATCAATGCACTTGCCCAAGTTGAAGATAGCCTTATATAGTCCTCCCTTGGGCAAAAAGCACATAGAAATCTTGGTCCATTTCAAATGTGACACTTGGTCTTGTACATTTGAATGGTACTATCAATGGAGGTGATTTTGTAATATAAACATTACCTAGCACTAATGTTTATGTGTTTTAGGAGTTATTGCACATACTCCTTTTTAATTAAATACCTACAGAGTATCAATTTCACTTAGTTACTATTTTAAACTATTATTATTATTATTATTATTATTATTATTAATTTTATATATGAAATTAAATTATTTTATTTAGTAGCATACTAATTAAATAGTGTTTATACTAGTGTTTTATTTTGTTAATTCTCACCCTAATTTTCTTTGTGCTTAGGTTCAACTAATGTGTAAAGATTTGCGAAATTGAGCTAAGTGTTTAGCCCATGTTACTATTATGACTTGGTTTGAGTGTTCTGTACCACTTGTAGCCATGTTACAATGTTAAGAAGTTTTGAAACATTTCCCTATAGTAGTCTCCAACAATTCCAAATGTGATATTTGCTTTAGTGTATCTTTGTTTTTTAAGCAATGATGTTGGTGAATGGTGAAATTGGGGGTGAAGCTCTAGCATGAGCATAACTAGGTTGGTAAGCTTGTGGGAATCTATGAAAGGAACCTGTATACAGTCAAACATCACTTAGTAGTGGTAAGTGTAGGTAATGGTTTGCTACTTACATTTGAAAATCTAGTATATTAGTGTGTAACAATCTATAATGTCATTTGGCTTCAATATTTCAACATATTTCTAACACACTTGATCATCTTACTTATATGCCACTCCTTTCTATCTTTGAATCTGCTTTTCATTTTATTGGAGCTACTTACAAGTGATTCTCTACAGTTCTTTTCTGCCTCTAAATGAGTGTTTTATTTTATATACAATTCTTCTATCTTTAAACCAATTTTTCATTTTGTTGGAGCTAGGTACAAGTGATTATTATAATTCATAGGTATTTTCCACCACTAACACTACTTTGCTATTACTAGAAAGTGGTACAAGACTAGTTATAAGTGATGCTTTGCCACTTACAAGTGCAACACTACCAATCATGGGTTTTGTGTTTCAGTTATATTCACTTACAAGCAATTTTCAATAGTGCACTACCACTCACAAGCAATGTGCCTCCCATTGGAAAAGGTATACTACTTCATGCAAGTAGTTGTTACTACTTACACATGGTGTACTACCACTTATAAGTTGTCCCCTCTACAACTTGCAACTAGAATGGTACCTTAGAAGTGGGGCACCACCCTTCATAAGTGATGTACCACTCCCCACAAGTACTCCAATAACACACAAAAGTTATTCATAAAATTTTCGAATGGTTCTACCACTTACTAAGGGTCCAATACCACTATGAAGTCGTATACCACTCATAAATACTTCTTTAAAAACAATCTTAAATTGATCACCTATCACTTACAACTACTCATAAATTTACAAGTGATAACCCAACACTTGCAACTAATCCCCTACCACTTACAACTAGTGGTCTCTCACAACTTGCAATTGGTCCCTTACAATTTGCAATTAGTTTGCTAACACTTGCAACCGGTCCCCGATTACTAAAAAATGGTCCCTTGTCGTGTGTAATGTGTCCCCTACCACTCGCAAGGGGTGTGCTTTAGTTCTCAAGCATTCCCATAAAACTTTTGAATGGAGTACTACCACTTCTAGGTGGTGAGCTATCATTCCCAAGTGGTATGGTTTGCCTTACAAGTGGTCCCCTACCACTTAAAAGTGGTTTTAAGTGGTCTACTACCATTTACTAAAGAGTATCATCATTTCAAGTACTCTAATAACACTTGCAAAATCTTTATGCCCCATCCAAGTATCTTTACTACTTACACATGGTGTCCTACCATTTGAAAGTAGTCCCCTACCATTTAGAAGTGGAGGTCTATCACTAGCAACAAGCAACGAACCACTATTGCCAATTGGTTTGCCACCTTGCAAGTGGTCCTCTACCACTTGAAAGTAGTATTTATAAGTTCAAGAGCACTAACAAAAGGTTAGTCACCACCAACCATTAGTAAGCTTTTGTAAGTGTTTGTTGGCCAAACTCATGTGCTTACAAATATACCTATTTATGCCAACCACTTGTTTGTAGAGGTTGATCCCTTGTTTGTGGCTACCACTTTCTCTTTTTTGTACTACCACAAAAAAGCAATCGCAATAGGTAACTTACAAGTTAAAAGAGGTGAATTAACACTTTCAAGTGATGATCACTATGGCAAACCATTCAAAATGAATGTTTTTCTATGAGTGGCTACCACCACTCATAAGTGGTTGCTTTTCACTTACAAGTAGTTTTCCACCACTTTAGGTACTAAGTCATAATATTTAGTGATTCTTCACCTCTTCCTAACAATTTCTTTCTCAACACTTGCAAGTGGCATTCAAAAGTCCTTGCCTTTTACTAAGGAGTGGGTTGCAACAACTTGTAATTGCTCTATTATATTATCATACCAATCCATCACATCTTTCCATTGATTAATGAGCACTTTCATATAGTTAAATAACCACTTCAAAACAAAAGTCTACACTCTTTATTGACACTCAGCATTTAAGCACCATTGTAAAGTAGTCATTATGCATTCTTAAGTGCCCCACCAATGTCAAGTATTCACACACCATTGTTTTTGAACATCATCCCCTACTATTCCTTGACCTTTTGGAAGTGTTGCATACCTCTTTATGCTATCAACATCATTTTCAAGTACTGTAATATTGCTTTTTTGTCACATCTCTCTCTTATGGTGCTAAACCATGTGGTAGTGGTATTGTAACACTTTTTAGTGGTGTTTCCTTACTTTGTATGTTGTGTTAGTTTACAAGGAAAACATTCCTAATGAATCTAGCTCTTAGAGGTGCAGACCACTTTTAATTGGTGATCTAGAATTATTACCAGTAGTACTAGTATATTGTAGGTTGAACTCTATATCTAATTCAAGGTAGAGTATACAAATATCCAGTTTTCTTTGTATTTTTTTGAGTCTCTAAAAGTGTCCTTTATTTGAAAATTGAGGGATCATTACACGTGTTGATGTAGTATACATGTACAAAAGATTTTCCTTAAAGAGGTTGTAAATCACATGTGGACTCAAAGTTTTCATATCATGGTTCTTGTTTCACATGCAACTATTCTTTAGACACACTAAGCAAGTCACTATTTTAGCATTGGGTGCAATAAAGAAGATATGCACTTTTTAAATCTCAGACAACAAACAACATGACACTTTATTTATGAAGCATGGTTTTCTCTGTGCATAATGGTTTTCTCTTGCATGCTCTTACAAACAACATGACACTTTATTTGTGAAACATGGTTTTCTCTTTACATGCTCAATGGTTGAGAGATTAAGGGCTCAGCTTTACAAAAAAGTAGGTTTGGATAGATGGTGCAAGTTCAAATTTAAAGCAAAGTTCCTACCTTGTTTTTATAATATTATTTGACTAATTTCTAACCAACACTCCTGATTATCTCAACTTCCTTAAGTTTCTTTCTTTGTTGCATAAAGGTTTCTTACAAAAATAGAAGTTAACTTTGATTTATAATAAACCTACAAAATTAATCATTCTCTATCAATAAAAAACATCCAATCAATTAAGAAGTTCCAAGCATGGACTAGGTACTATTGTGGGAGGGGCATTCCTATAGCTTAGGTACATTATTAAATTATTATTATCATTATTATGGTTTCTCAAAAAAAGACAATATTCCTCATTTCTATATGACTCCTTGAAGATCATGATTGTGATTATAATAAGAAGATTCAAATGGATATATGCTAGGTGGATTCGTGTGGCCAACGATGTGAAATTGATAGTTGGAGTAGCCCCAAGTTCTAATAGCAAATTCAAACAGAATGAAATAAGATGTTTGATATCTAGGGTGGCCAAGAGTCAAGTGGTGTTGAAAAAGGCCAAATATGTTATTATTTCACCGCCTTAAGGGGAGGGGGATCTTAGAAAGATGTTCAGCAAGTAAATCCCTCAACATTTTAGAGAGGGATCCAAGAACTTTGTGATGTCCATCAACAAGATTAGGATATAAGACATTAGATTTTCGATAGTAGATGGAACAACTTAATGGTTGGAATCCTGCAAGGATTATTATCCCAAGGAGTCCACCTTATAGAACATGTAAGATACCACGTGAGTTCAAAAGAAATGGTATTATATTTAGTAAAATTTATAGGATTATATTTATAAAAGGGGTTTTTCAATTATAATTTTTTTTAAAATCCATAAGTTTAGTAAAGTGAAAGGGGTAATTTTAAGGCCTTGTAGCATGTAAAGAAAGGGTATTTTTAAATATCCTTTGAATGCACATTATATAGATGATTTCTTATAGGTGGACCCCTCAAGATTATAATAGGAAAATTGAATCCTAATAAAGTGGAACTCCTTTCACAATGAAATCGATTAATATGTTGTGCCTTAAGAATTGTTTAACAAACCTTGTGTGATAGGATAATTAAGGAATAGCATGGTAGTATACTATTGCTTTGATAACTAAAGCTTGCTATTTGCATGGAGTGAAAGTGGGTAGATGGGGGTCTCCACAATCCATCCCATCATAAGGATGGGTAAATCTATTTAGTTGGGTAGCTATCTACATCATTGTTTAGGAAATTATTTGATCATTTGCAATCACTTGTGTAGTAGGATAGAACCCAAACCAAATGTGATGTTGGTTGCTCTTGTCTTGGAGAGGCTTAAAAGTGTCCCCTCCTTTAGGAGGGATGTTAGACATGAGCATATAAGTTTATTGACTCTTAAGTTTGATCATTTTCGGTTTCCTTGATGTTTTGTTGTGGTAGACTGGGACACTACCCTCAACCAACTAAGTTAGTGCATCCAATAATGGTTTCTATTGACTATAGCAAGATGAGATCACATTTCTCAAAGGATCACTCTCAAGGAGGTCACTATATGTATACCCTCTACATCACATGCATTCAAGGCCTATTCATAAATATTATTATTTGTGATTTCCCTGAATAAACCATAACCCTTTTCTATTCAATTTGTAAATAACCCCTTTATATTACACCTTTTTGTATGTAAAAAATGTATATAAATACTATTTTAAAAATATATTACTTTGAATCCACATGATGCGCATATTCATGAGTAACCTCCCCGAGGGATCACTACTTGATATATTTGTTAAACTAGGCTTTTCATTGGCCTTTCCTCAGTTGGAGCAGGACTTGATTTGCAAATAGTTGTGTTTCAGTCCTGCATTCAAGCTCTATAAGGTGTTATATCCAAGCTTTTCTATCTTCCCAGTGTTCTTGAACTGCGATACAAAGACATTGATTGATGAATTAAACTAGAATAACCACATAATTTGGTTCTATAAGCTAGCTTGAAGGATATTAGCATGTGGCTATTTTATGTCTATTTGATAAGCCCAAAGTTCAGCCATGAGCTTATTATCCCATTCTATTCTAGATGTTGAGACAATTTTGGTCAAGACATTAACCAAGATTTTATTTGTTGCTTCCACTTAGCTATTTGCTTAGGGTAGTAGAGACTATACTTTTGATGTAGGACTAGGAGTGTGGATAGAAGATGTTCAATAACTTCATTGAGGAAATGAGATATTTGGTCTCACTAACAATCTCAATAGGGCAAGGAAAGTGTGAGATGACCTCCTTCCACAAGAACTTAGTTGTGATTCTAGCATCATTCTTTCTAAATGCCTTTGCCTTGGCCCACTTTGTCATGTAATTAGCTGCTACAATCATGTAGCATCCTTACGAATACTTGATAGTGGGGCTAATGGGCGGCTAGCAACTTTCACGAACCCCCACACAAATTCTGTGTGACACCGTACACTATACTAAATAAATCATGTGTTTATATCGATTGTAGTCTGATGGCTTTTTCTTTCCTAACTCCACAAAGGAAGTACGTAAACATACAGGTGGCTAGTACCTCAATTCACACACAAAGAGCTCCCCCAACAAAATGTTGTGGCTCCTACAACTCTTTTACAACTCGGGGATCGACCTAGGATATGTCGTACTACACCTAGAACATGAATGTAATAGTTTCATCTCATAATATAAGCATAGTGATCTAGGAGACTATATATATTCCTCACTTAATTGATTTCTCCCAAGATATCAAACTAACCTACATCAAAGGGAAATCTTACACTCTCAATGTTGGTCATCACCTAGACATACAATTGCAATGCACCCATGATTTTATCTTTTGATACCATATTTAAATTGTATTTACAAAGTATATGATATTCCATTCTCAAACAACTTAACTAAAAAATAAACAACATGAAATGCACAAATAATCTTTTAATGGTTTCATTCTACTCATGTCACATGGCGTTGCTAAGGAACAATGCCGTGCTAACCCATGTTACTGAACCTTTTAAAACTTATATGAACCACATCCTATATGTTAAGATGTGTAAAGAAATCAGCAACTTAATCAAACATATTTCCATTTCAAACCCACACCCCTACCATTCACATTTAGATTGATTACACAAATATAGAGAGATTTTGTGTTAATTTTCCATAGAAATGAGCCTTAGAACATGCACTTTAACACATAAATAAAGAAAAACTAAGGTAAACCCTCATGCTTCACCTTCATTATATATTCACAAATATTATCCTAATTTTCCATGTGCAAGAATTCTTTTTCCTAAATTTTCTCCCAGGAGTGACTGTCACCCTTGCGTATAGCCTCATCATAAGTGAAAGGCTCTCCAGCATCTATAACTAAGACATAATACATGGAGGGCTGAAATCTATCAGGTGGATGTCTGTCTCTAGTAGACCGTCTCACGGTAGGCTCTGCTGCTTGCCCAGCTACCTGTCCAACACCCTGACCATGAGCATTTGCTGCAGCTGTAGGCTGTCCAACTAGCTATGCGGGAGCTCTCGGCTCCTCCTGAAATATGACCCTACGGATCTCAACAACTCTCTCAGGCTGCCTATGCATTTAGTCTTCATGGAAGACTACATCATGACTGCGGATGACTTTTCAAGCCTGCAAATCCGAGAGATGGTAACCCATCTCGCCTGCATCCCCATAACCAAGGAAAATGCACTTGACACTCTTAGGATCCAGCTTAATTCTCTTGTCCCTGGGCACATGGCAAAATGCCTCACATCCAAAGACACGGAGATGCGCATAAGAGGGAGGTTTTCCAGTCCATACCTCCTCTACAACCTAGAAATCCAAACCACTAGAAGGTGATCTATTTATGACACGCACAGCTGTACTAACTGCCTCAGCCCAAAAGCTCTATGGTAGGCCTGTGTGGCTAAGCATACTACGTACACGCTCCTGGATGGTTCTATTCATTCGCTCAACCAAACCATTCTGGGGGGGTGTAGGGGGCAGTCAACTGTTAATACCTCTCTCATCACATAACTGCTCAAAAGCACGTGAGACATACTTACCCCCATTATCTGTCCTTAGGCATTTTAGCCTATACCCAGATTGCTTCTCAACCAATGCAAGCCATCTCTGAAATACAGCCAAGACATCAGATTCCAGCTTAATGGAATAAGCCCAAACTTTCCGTGAAAAATCATCTATGAACGTAACAAAATACTTTGCACCACCCATAGGCTGACAAGGCATAGGCCCACAGACATCCGAATGTACCACTGCTAAGGGCTCACTCATGTGTAGCCTACTAGACTTTTTATGTGTAGACCTAGTCTACCTACCATAAAGACAATGCTCACCTGAATCAAAACATGCATAATCAAGGGGCGGTAAGTACTGCAAACCAGAAAGCATTTTCATTCCCTTCAAAGACATATGGTCCAAATGGGCATGCCAAAGAGATACATGTGGGATAGAACCCATAGGTGGCCAAGCTTCGAAGGGGTCCGATTAAAGCCAAGGAAGGCCTCAAACAAGCTCCAGCAAGTCTTGTTCAAAGGCAAGTGAGATATGAAGCAAGGGAGCTTCAATGGTGGCTGCCCCAATCTAATTTATAGCCTGTGAGATCTGAGAACTGAAGTAAACTCTAAAGAAAATGATCAAATACCTCTGATGTAATGCCCTGAAGGTGCCCAACAATGCTGGGAAGGTGCTCGGGAAGCCGGGGAGTGACGGGAGCTCAAAGGAGTCGGATATGGCTGCCGGGAAGGAGACCCAATGCAAGTAGGGAGTCGATGGGATGTTGAGAATGCCACGAACCAAGCTCAAGAGTCGGAAACCAAAGCTCTGATACAAGTTGAAAGGGAGTGACGGATCGAAGGTTGGACTCGAGAGCTATGGCGGAGAGCAAGAGCAAGAAAGGGAGAGACTAGAAGTGGGAACTCCAACAGTCACAATGTGTGACCGGGCCTTCCTTTATTCAAACTGTCACTAAAATAAAAAAAAATAAAGTGACAGTTATGGGCGCCCGCCACCTACAGTGTGCAATGGCGTTGACTGTCAGTGTAGTAATACACGGGCGGCTAGATGGAGGCGCCTTTACCCCCAACATTTTTACACTTAAATATCAACTTTATGATCTACTCTCATTGGCAACCGCATGATAGGGTGACTCAGCCCATCAAATTCATGAACTGATTTGCACAACCAAAAACCATAAAGAGCATCAGGTTGCTACAAACAAAATACACAATAAAACATAACCACAACTCTCACCTTACCTCCCTAACAAAATCAATGCATGAAGTCTATGAGGGATAGGCTAAGCATAATCTAACAAAGATCTAAAGTTAGTCACTAACCAATGGCTCAAAATAACTATTAAGGGAGTCATCCTAAGTGGTGGTCTAACCTACCTACCTAACATAGGATAATTAAACCAGGAACTTCTATTAGGCAAGGAATCTTGTAGCCTAGTCTATATATTTTCCATTTGACCACATTTTCATTTAGTATTTTATACTCAAGCAATTTTAAAAGGAGAGAGATGAGCATATTTTGACCAAGAAGAATAGGGCATCAGCCCAGGTCCTATCTCAGTAACCAAGAACCTACCAAGGTCTCACAAGACATCATTAAATCATTTCCTTCTACTTGCTTTTATTTTTGCTCCAACCATCCTTATTTATTTTTTCTTTCTGGTTAAATGTCACCCACAGGAAGACAAGGCATCGAGGACTTGTCCCAAGGAACCTGACAGGCCTTTGCAAGAAGGCAATGATCATCTACTCTTCGAATTTTTCTTTCTTTATTTTCTTATTTTAGGGGGTTAGAATCCCTTTTTACATACCGTTGTATTTTATATATTTCAAATATATTCATTATTTCTTCTCTTTCTTTTATTTGGTAGGCTTCTCTATCTACCTCACAACTAACATGGATTCCTAAAAGTAGCTGCCTAATAGGCTAGCAGAATAGGGTCACTAGGGCTACTCTCAAAAATAGCTCTTAGAGTGCCTACAAAGTCTTCATAGGATGCAAACAATTGCTCAAATCTCCCCAGACACATCTAACCTAACCATAGGACTTCATGCCTTCAATGTAAGTCCCCCCAAAAAAAGAAAAAAATCCCCACATACATATACACATATAGGATAGAGGGAAAGAACCCATAAATGTAGGACATGACCCAGACTTAGCCACAATAAGCTTCATACGGCAAGAGGATCCATCCAAGTGCTCCGTCGAATCTATTTAGTGCAACACTAAAATAAAAAACTGGTAACCACACTTACACCAAACAAACAAATGGACCTCTTGGCCTAACAAGAATATGCCATTTTGATTTATCAAATGTATGGTCTTCTTGGCATATACATTGGCATCTTATCCAATTAATCTAGAGAAACCAAAAATGACATAAGATGGGAGGGCTAGCCTCATGCTACTTATGCAAGTCAGCTCACTGTAATCAGATCCTCAAATTTTAATCCTGGGCTTTTGTATATCCACAAGTCTAAGCCTTCCCATTGATATGACATCAATATGGGCTATCATAGATTTATTCTCATTCAAACCTTTCCTATTAGGATTATTGCATGTATAAGTGTTATAACCCAAACTAGGTAGGGTTTCAATCCTAGACCTATCACATAGATGCATCCTAGATTGGTGCATAGTGTTAGATGTATCATTATTGCCTCTGGTCTCATCCACTTTTTCCACTTGGAACTCTTGGCCTTTCGTCTAACACACCAACCACACTTTTAGAGATTTTGGGCATCCAAACCCATTTCACATTCCTCTTTATATTCTTGCATTGCCTCAATTTGTCACATTAGTCTAATGGACTCAATGCGGACTTTGTTATGATTGAATGGTCTCACACACTTATGACTTCCATCCAACACATGTAGACCTTTGGCATTCTACATCATCTTCATACAATATGCCTCTATTTCCTCTATCCACATTGTGACTTCTCACTCATAGGCATCATGCTCTTACTAAGAGGAACAACATCCACCCGAGAGCATGATTCACTTATAGATGGCAAAGTTCTCTCAAGAACCTTTCTAGGAGCAACATGAGAACCACTCATAGGATGCTCATCCACACTTATAGTCCCAATGGACCTATCAATTATGTCTTCACAGCCATCTCTCATGGTAGTGTTGTAAGCCCTATTGGGACTTTCTTGTCTTGAACTCTTTCACCGAGAGGCATACTATCACTACTCATAGAATTTTTTCTTGCTTGGAGATTTTGACTACCAAGGTCCATCACAAGGGTTTCAAGGTATTAGCAAATGAATTGTCTCATTGTAGAAAATGTTGGATGCTTGTATGCACTTGTAATGAGTGAAGTAGGAGTTTTTATTAGATTTTTAAAAAAGAGTAAAAAGTAAGTACATTGGAACTAAGGCCCATGTTTGTACTCCTAAAATAATGCATTATAATTATAATCTCCTTTTGCAATATTGTCCTCTTTACAAAAAAATTAATAATGGTCCCATTTATGTAATGTTGTCCTTCATTACATGGATGTTTCCCATCAAGCAAGGAAACTAAGTCCCATGTACATTTCTTCTTTTATAGCAAATCAAACTTTGGTTACATAACCCTCTCCCAAGAATGAGACATCTCTACACATAGCCTCCTCATAGGTAAGTGGCTCAGCAAAGCCTATCACCATGACCTAATCCATAGAGGACTCATAGCAAGAAGGAGGCCATAAAGTGTAGTAGAGCATCTCAAAGCTACCTATGGAGGTTGTAAAATATGTCCTCTCTATGTAATAGCATGTTCTTGCACAATAGGTAGATCTTGGGTCACTACAATTGCACACTATCTATCTGGCTAAACTATAATAAGAGGCTCCTCCTGAAAGGCACGTTGTGGACCTCAAATACCTACTAAAGCTCCTTATGCATCTTCTCCACATGGAAAATCAGATCATGGCCATGGATAACCTTTCAAGCCTGTAGGTCCCAAAGGTGGTAGCCCATCTCACCTACATCCCCATATCCAAGAAAGATGCATTTGCCAATCCAACTTGTTGTGCTTGTCTTTGGGAATATGGTAAAAAGCCTCATATCCAAAGACTCACAAATGAATATATGACCAAGATTTCCCAGACCATAACTCCTATGCAATGTGACAATAAAGAGTAGTGCACAAGTATCTATTAATGAGATACATGGCAATAATAACTAACTCAATCTAAAAATATTGAGCAAAACTACCTAACTAATAATACAATGGATTGTTTCTTGAATAGTCTTGTTTACATGCTCTACAATACCATTTTGGGGTGGGATATATGGAATAGTCAACATGACATCTGCTTAGTATCCCATTCATTGCAAAACTACTCAAATTCCTTAGAGACATACTCATCCCCATTGTTAGACACACATTTTACTCTATATCTAGATGGTTCTCAAGAAGAGCAACAAAGCATTGAATGTAGATAGAACATCCAATTTTTGCTTAATAGGATAAGCCCAGATCTTACATGAATAATCATCAATAAATATCACAAAGTACTTCATGCAACTTAATGAGACTGACAAGGCATAGGACCATATACATTGAAATGCACAAGATCTAAAGGCTCACCCATGCACATAGAGCCAAAAACTTCTTATGAAAGTTACAAGTTGGTCTTCCATAGAGACAATGATCACATGAATCAAAATATGAGTGATCAAGAGGTGGAAAATATTAAAAATGTCAAGACTTTTATTCATTTAGAAGACATGTACCTAAGGTGATGATGGCATAAAGATATATGTGGTAAGGCAATGAGACAACCAATACATGGTCAATAGACCTAGATACAAACAAAGGGTAGAGGCTATAACCTTGGCACCTTGAGTAGAAACAAGGAAACCACAGGTTATCTTCCATGCAATATCACCAAAAGGGACATGATAACATGCATCATCCAACTGTCTATCAAAGAGTAGGCTTTTAATTTAAAAAAGTACATGATGTACATTATGTAAAACAAAAGAGCTACTTGAAGAAAACTACAGTCTAACATCCCTAACATTAATGATATCCAATGCAATATCATTTTTCAATCTCATAGAACTTATAATGTTGCGATAGGCATGAAACCAATGCCAATGCATGGAAACATGGAAAGAAAGCCCCGATCCAAGTAGCCCACCATGAGAGCAAGTAGATGAAGCATTAGTCAATTGAGTAGCATCAAGAGATAAAACAACTAAGATATAGTCATCATCAAACTTAGTCTGCACTACATTTATCTCTTCAATCTTCACCCTATACCTACTAGGTACAATGCTATGATAATCAAACTTTGCATTATCCTATACTTTTTCCTTGCCTTTCTTATTCTACCTATCATTGTGCATTTTATAGCATTATGGCCAAGTATGATCCTATTACACCCATAATAATGACATTTCAAAGAGGACTAACGTCCACAGCTAGACGTATTGCAAAATTGCCCATGAGATTGAGACTTGGCCCTATTGAGTTTAGATTCGATACCACAATTATTACTACTATTACCACCATTTTTGCCTCTAATAGTCAATGCATGAGAAGTGTAGGTCGCATCAATGTTCTTCATATTAACCTCTTTGGTTAGTAGAGTACTCTCTACATCACTATATTTAAAACCACCATAAGGGGATGAGCACTCGTAGCAGTAAAGAGATGTTCCATGACTTAGATAGTGTAACAAGCAAGAAAAAAGACTTCATATTATCTTCAAATTGAATACCTTGCGATACAAGATGGTTGCAAATGGTATGAATCTCATTTAAATAAGTAGACAAAGCCATACTCTCCTTCATGTGAAGGTCCACAAGTTTTTTGAACTAGTATGATTGAGATGCAAGACTTTATTTGCCATAAAGATCACAAATATTTTTTCGTAATGCATAAGCACCACCCTCAATATCAATGACATTAAAATACACCTACATTCATAATGATAAAATGATAGTAGATTTGCATAGGTCCATAGCTCATTAAGTTCTTCCCAATCCTCTGCATCATAAAGATCAGGCTTTATGCCCTCTAAATTTAACGGTTTAGCCTCCCTCTTCTACATCAAGACTTCCCATATTTGCATCTTTGAATATTGGAAGTTATTACCATCAAGCTTTTCAATATGGAAGATAGCACTATCGGTTGATGAACCCACCATAATGATGGAAAATGTTTGCAAATGATAAGAGTAGGAATTGTTATAAATTTAGCAAAAAATCCCAAAATTGATCCAAAAGGGCAACCAAAAGAGGGATAACAAATGAGATTAGAGTTATCCACAAATTGCAAGCAAAAGAGTGCTAAAACAAACTATCTCCTCTCCAAAAAGAAGACTAAAAAATGTAATTATAGGATTGCTATAATAAATGTAGTAGTATGACAAGACCATTGTGGGTAAATAATCAAGAAATACCATGCTCCCACTACCAAGCATATCCAAGTAAAAATTGGAACATGTAAAAGCAACTAGCAGTAAATAGGCATACAACTGGTGCTAAAGTTTATCATAAACTCAAAATGTCAATAAACAATACATTCCATAGGCATAAAAGTCTTGTATGTAAGAGATCTCAAGCTCAAGTGTAGAGAGGCATCAGATACACAACTAACTAAGTAGAGAGTAATGAAGCTCAATGCATAACCAAGAAGCATGTATACATCATTGACATCCTATTAACATCCAAGAGCATCCAAGAGAATATATACATATGACAAAGTCCCATTGTTTTAGTAAACCAAGCTCAACTATATAGAAGATCCAAAGCTATAAAGCAAAGTATTCGAGTAAATGCAAATATCACAAAGGGTATCCAGAGTATAAAAGAGAAATATAAGACTTAGTACATTAGTTATATACATCTGAGTGGCCCAAAGAAATCAAACACTACATTCGAGAGTATAAAACCCAATAATTCTTCAAACTAGTAAAAGTGACAATCATTAAAGCAATTGAAGCATATAGCCAAAGCTCCAAGACATCAAATCTAGCTCAAATCCAAGTGCCAAAGTATTCCATAACCATATTCGAGATCATACATCAATGCTAAACATCAATACATCCAACTAGTATACCTTAATGGCATCAAACCTCAATAGGCACAATAGGCATAAAATATTCTCAGTAGAAGCTTGATAACCACACTATTATAGCAATGAATACCCTATCAAAACTGAGTCAATGCAAGCTCAAATATATCCCAAAGCACTTCAAGACATCCATAAATGATCTAGCATCAATACATGGGCATATGTGCATAAGTAAAAGCATAAATGATCTCCAAACCTTGAAGTAAAACTATATGAGACATGTACACAACAAGTTCTCTAAATATTATAGTAGCAACAAAGATTGGGGAGCTTTGAAATGATTCTTGAGAGCAACTATCAATCTCAGGAAGTTTCCAAACAGTATGTCAAGTGCTGGAAGATCAAAGCATGAGTTGTAGTGTTGGAGAATGTCAGGGATAGGGAGCTGAAAATTGGTGCAAATCACATTGATGTTAACACCCATTTTTCTTGCCCTATTGCTCAATTTATAGCCTCAAGCAATGATGAATAAAGTCCCTTGAGCTGATGGAGCAAGCCTTGACAAGCACTAGCAAGTCAAGAGAAGATAAATTATCAATGCATACCAAGAGTGAAGAAGCCATGGATACCATGAAATCTTCAGCTAAAGCTTTCAAATTTGGGCTAAAGCAAATGATGAAGAAGCTCCTCAACTCCAAGATCTAAGTTTATTTGAAAGGTAGAGCCTGAGTGGAAGCAGACAAGTGAAAGTAAGAGCAAAAAAAGAGCTATGGTAGATGAAGCAAGAGAGTAAGAGAGAGAGAGACTATATATGTGAACATCAATAGTCACAATGTGTGATTAGCCTTCCCTTATTCAATATTCATTAAAAAAATAAAAAATAAAGTGAGAGTGATGTAGCTAGCCGCATGTGCTTTTACTCCCAACAAGACATCATAATACTCTTTGAGCAAATTCACTAGTTGTTGTTTGTTCTTTGCATTAAGGTCATCAACTACATAGACCCATTTAGGGGTTTCCCTTAGTTCAACAAGTTTAACCTCCTTTGTTGATTCTTCAATAATCATCACTACTATCTCGTTTTGATTAAATGGTAATCTTGCATATTTTTGTTATAATTTCATACCTTTTACTTATTGTACACTATTGAAATAGGTGCACTTAGTGTATGAATTCACACTGTGTCATCCCTAACATTAAGCCAATGATTTAAAATTGAGCAAATGATTTAGGAAAACAATTTAACCCAAAAATTTTAGCAAATTATTAAGCCAAAAATTTAAGAAAACAATTTAAAATTGAGCAATTTTATGCCATATTCACAGTAGCCTGAGTCAACCATAAAGAAAGAGTCCAAATTTACTAAACAATGCCACTATCTTATTGCACACTTGCTGGGAGAAGGGCTCAAGATTCATTGAGGGTGCTTCATGGCATATCTGCCTTGTATTTTGTTGACATGTCAATGTTGATCTTCTTCACACATTTTGGGCCTAACACTTGACCAATTAATTGTCTTCCTTATCATCTATATATGTACTTTCATCTTTATTTTGATTCCAAAAGACACCAATTGCGAGAGTTTTTTTAATACGCACTCGCAATATAGAACATTTGTACACTATGCACTTGTAATTCAACAAATTGGAAAATTATGCTGGAGACAAGATTCATACACTATATGCGGTATATGCAAGGCAAAATTTTCAACTTTAATGTGAAATTATCCTAAAGAGAAGCAATCATTAGGAAAAAAATGAACTCACAAATGGGCCCTTAAAAATAATATAGTTTAAGATGTGGGCCTTTTGGATTGTTCGATAGGAAGGCTAGATGTTGACATCCATGGAGGGTGAATCTTCTCTCTCCAAATCTTGGGTTTTCTATTAAAAAAAGGTGTAGTTGGGGATTAAAAAAAGGGAGAATGAATAGTACACAAAATTTGAGTTTCTCTCACCTCGTATTTCCCCCCTTTTTTGGAGAATTTTCAATTTCGGTTTTTTTCCCTCTCACGAAATCAATCCCCAAAAGTTGAGCAACAAACCACTTTCCCTCTCTTCTCTATACTCGTGAATTTTCGTCTCCATTGAAGCTCCCTGCTGAGAGTAATTAGGGTTTTGAGTGTTCTGCTTACCTCTGTACTTTCTTCTCCGCGCAGCTCCAGATTTTGGGCAAAAGACAGATGCCCATCTCTCTTTGCATTTTCTCTTGTTTACTACTCTTTCAATAGGGTTTGATGTCATTTCTTACTGTTGTTCTTGTTTCATTGCAGAGGTTATTTGGGGCAGGAGACAAAGGTGCTCATCTCTCTCTCCTTTCTTTTCCCCCTCTCTCTATGTGTTGTTTCTCTTTTATGTTGTGTTTTCAATAGAATTTGATGTTGGCTCTAATTGTTGTTTTCTTGCAGAGTTTATTTGGAGCAAGAGGCAAAGGTGTTAATCTCTCTCTTTTTCTTTGGTTTTTTTTTTTGCTGATATCTTTTCAATACAACATAATGTTAGTTCTACACCTTGTTGTTGTTTTATTGTAGAGATCATTTTGGGTGACATTGCACAAGTGCTTATCTCTCTCTCCCTCTCTCTTTCTCTCCCTATGTTTCCTCTTTTCTACTACTTTTTCAGTATACCTTCATGTAAATACTAACTCTTGCTATTGTCTTTTGCAGAGATCAATTTGGGCAAGATTGGATAGGTGCTCATTTCTTTCTCTCTCCCGTATACTCACACACTCTCTTTCTTCCTCTCTGCATTATCCCTTTTCTACTATGTTTACAATAGGGTTTGATGCTAGTTCTAACTTAAAGATCAATTGTTGTTGCAACACTTAACACAAGGTAAAGCTAAGATTCTGTAGCTCAATTTACAGGTAAATATGTCATATTTTGTAGTGCCAAAATTTATTCATTTAATTAGTGACTTTTATGTTTGATGGGATTGATGTTTCCTTATGTCCATCATTTGCAATGGGTTTTGATTAGCAATGATTCAATCTTATCTTTAGCAGATCAACTTATAGGTAAATTGGCTATGTTTTGTATTGCTTCTATTCATGGAGTTATCTAGATATTTTTTGCTAAAAGAGATTCATGCAAGTATTTTTGTTAAAAGGGATTCATGCATGTGTTTTTTTATACATGAAGGTATTGTACAAGGTTTAGGTGAAGCATATAATTCTCCATCAACTATTTTGATGTGGTGAGTGATTCCTTTGTGTTGGATGATATGGATCTGCTGGAAGTCGATGGTTCAAAAATCCTCTGCTTTATTGGTCCTATGTGTCCATTTGGATCTCCATGCCAATTGGCAATGATCCATGAAACTCTTGTATCATATCATCCATATAACACACAATATGTTGAGTCTTAGAATATCTCAGGTGTCAATCCAATGTGCCTATTAAGATTTGCATGCCATGTGGCTGCTATCCTTGTAACAACTACTCTATAATACCCATATTTCATACAATGTATTGAGTCAAATTAGACTCCTCTTCATTATAATAAAATTTATTTTGGCAAAATTCTCTGAGTTTTCTTGTGCTATTCTTTTCATTACATTTCATGTAAATGGTATGATTAAAGTGATGTCTTGAAAGTAAATCTATACTTTGTGTTGATGTATATATCCACATGTGTTTCAATATCGATGTTTATGTCTGTTTACAAAAGTGTAAGCACCTCTTAATTCCATGTTAATTTGTATGGCATATTGGTGATTACTGGACAGACTTAAAATGCTTATTATTTAGGGGTTAATACATACTTCTTTACATCTAATGCATAGGTTATAATGCCTGAGAGAAGAACAAGCATTCTCTCGATAGAAGTACATAAAAGAAAAGATGAAGAAGGGAATTGGATCACTGATACATATCATTGCTCATCTTGGGTACATATGCATCCAAGTATGAAGGGAGCTTTTAGGGTGAAAGCATCTGCAATTGCAAATGTATCAAAGCACTGAAGGGTAAAATTTTAGCTCTCAAACAAAGGAATGTTGATTCTCACCTTGTAACAGAGGTATTTGTACAACATGTATTCATGCAAAAACAAATACATATTGCGCCCACTGTGCCCTTTCAACGAAACATTACAAACAGTAAGTATTTGCAACTCATTGAGAATGAGAAATTTCATGATACCTATGTAACAACTTGTCTTTTGTTTACAGAAGTATACCCTTCAGATTGCTATGAGTGGCAAAATGTTGAGAGTTTCACTGGTTCTTTTAAGTGTTACCACCTCAAAATTGGTAGATTGCTCTTTGAGGGGCGTACAACTAAGCAGCTCACAGAGGACCTTGTTTTTTTCTATGACTCCAAGTACATATTGCCTAAACGGAGTCAAGAATATGAAACCCTTGAGTCTATGCACATATCGAATCTCTCGATAGCATAGAATGGCCATTGTGTAGTAGCGACATTTTGCACATGTGTAGCACAAAAATTTCAACAGACATATTGAATTCTATGAAGCCAAGCATCGGCTCAAAGAATGTACATCTAAGCTAGTTCATACCGATTGCAATTTTGCACACATGTTCAAGGAATGTAAGGGTTTGAGACGTACCAAAAGCACATACATCATAAAAAATACATCAGAGGATTATGTAACAAGGATTCTAGGAAAAACTTAGACATCAAAAATAACTCACAGTCCTGACACAGTGGAGTATCGAGTCACAACAAGGGACATGGCTTTCAGGTAAAAATTTTCTCTCTTAGTTGACTATTATCTTACTTTGGGATGAATCGGCTAACTTTCCTTTCCAATTACAAGTACTTTGTCGCACGACAAACTTTATGCCTAGTGCTCAAGTATCGTAGATGGAGGATGCTCAAGGGTAAATGGTTGTGCCTTGATCAAGACATGCGTGAAAGTGCAACTGTGGATGTTACTGTCATTTGTGAGGGCCGCGAGTCCCAAGTGTTGCAAATGGAGGATGATTGGCCCTTGAGTATAATGCACCAGAAAATTACAATGTTAATGTAAAATCCACATGTTAGCTTCTATTTTAAACCAGATAGGAAAATTCGAAGCCGAGCTGAGGATATTGTTATCAGTGAAAAGTGTGTTGCTCCACATGTTTTAGAAATTGTAGAGTCTCCCTAAAAATCCCAACACCACAAGTTGTAATATCCAACACCTATAAATTTTTGGATTTTTTTTGCCAATAGAATATTGTCGCTTACAAACTTGCAATATTTTAAAATTATGGTATTTATGTGAAATCATACACTTGTTATACACTTTCCACATCAACACATTTACATATGCATGTAAACTTTACAAAGATGTAAGTAAAGCCATAACTAAATATTGTATGTGAACAACCCTTAATGGTTTAAAACTTAAGGTTTTTAAGGTAGAACTAGTTTAGTTCCTGTTTCATTGTTTCATTTCACACTTTCTCTCTTCATCTCTTTATATCCACCACATCCCTCCTACCTGCTACGATGGATGCTCGCAGACACTTTGATGAGTGGATCCACGAGACTATCTTTGCCAACCAGGGTGTCAAGATATTCCAGGTTTTCTCTAAGAACTTCAACCTTGAAAGCGTGCTCTCATCAATGGATCCCCCCCTTCATGTTTTGGAATGGAATAGCTCATGGTATTTTGGGCAGGGAAGAATCACCAAAAAGTGGTGAATAGGTGTCTGGCCCATGTGGATCCTTTGCATAGAGTATGCACTGTTCCCATGGGAAGTGCACCAGGTAGATCACCTTTTGATCTCGTGGAGTGTGATTGCGCATTGGCAATTTACCTCCTTGCATTGGATATACCCCTAGAGGAGGAGAGCGATGAAGATACAACTCCACAAGTTGTTTCTAGCACATACACGGGAGAAGAACCGATTGAAGAGCTCATAAATGTTGAAGAGGAACATCGAGTGGTGGCAGAGCAAGGGTTGGCTCTCATGGTGCTATCTTCTTCAGAATAGCCACAAGTCGACAAACCCAACCTTGCCTCCTTGACACCCATTGAAGTAGATGGTGTACAAGACTTGCTTCTATCAGATGTACTACAATACTTGGAAATGAAGGAACAAGAGTTGTTTTCTAACCTAGTCAGGGATTCAATGGAAGACCTGATCGATTATGATTACATGGATGTGCATCCAACAATGGCAGAGATTGGAAGATATAATGGCACAATCTTAGATATTGTGAGTGTGATCATAGCATCATAAGAGCATATTACATCGGTTGAAGAAGATTACCTTGTGCCAGATGCTAAATTTGAAGCACTGGAAAGTGGCCCCAGATGTCAGGGCAACTGCAGGCATCATTTTTTTCCAAGATTTCACTGGTGGACTCCGCTCACTCATACTTATGATAATCAAAGTCAAGCCAAGAGAGAGGATATATGACAAGTACAATTCCTCCTTCCTTGCTGAAATCGATAGGAATACTCATCAGAATCCTTTTCCAATGGTGGAAATACACCTTAATATTCCACATGAAAGATCCATCTTGCCACTCAATAACCTAATAACCTTTACTCCCCCACATCACTTGACCTTTGTGGTAACATTGCTTTAAATATACTGATGCTCAAGATAATGAATGATTATTCCCATCTGATTATCTTGGTACCTAGTGCAAGTTAAAGCTAAATCCTGAAGGACTTTATGGGGATGCAGGCAAGATGGGTTACCGTCTATGGGATCCGCAGGCGTAGAAAGTCATCCATAATCATGATGTAGTCTTCCATGAAGACAAGATGCATCGGCAGCTTCAGAGAGTTGTTGATATCCACAGGGTCATATTTCAGGAGAAGCCGAGAGCTCCCGCATAGCCAATTGTGGACAACCTACAGCTGCAGCAGATGCTTATGGTCAGGGTGTTGGACAAGCAGCTGGTGTGGAAGCTTTCGCTCAACCGCCAAGACCCACGGACCGCTTATTGTTTCAAGCGTTCCAAGCCGAGCACTAATGGCTACCTCTCACATAACCGATGCGCCATCCATATCTACGGGTGTAGTGAGCTTACCTCCATGCCGTTCAAGTTACCTCCTCTCCCGCGCACTCCGGTAGCTCCACGATCCAAGTGCAAGCTTCAAGCAAGATCCATCTTCAAGCTCCAAGCTCCAAGCTCCATTGCCGCGAGCAAGACAAGAGAAGAGAAGAGAAGAGAAGAAGAGAGGAGAAGATGGAGAGCTTCTCCTCCTTGGTCCCTCACCCTCACACACTCACTCCTTCACACTCTCACCCTCCCTCTCTCAAGCACAAGCTCAAGCAAGCAAGAACAAGAAGAAGAAGAAGAAGAAGAGAGCTACTTTTGGCCACACACAAGAATGAGCTTCTCATTCACTTTTCAACTTTATATACAAAATCCTAAATCCCTTTTGGGCGGTCATCCCCTTTTCCCCTTTTTTACATGGCCGGCCGTAGCCTAGAGGCCCTTTTTCCCATTGTCCTTCTATCTTCCTAGCTTCCTTTCCACCGCCCGTCTACATTTACAAATTGCACGGGTGAGAGCCCCGGTGCTCCTTGAATTAAACCATGATGCGCTTGCGCTCTTTTACAAAAGTTTTGACTTGCGCTTTTCCTTGTGCGCCTTTCTCCCTTATTTAGGACTCTTCTCCTTGTGCGTCTTTATCTTCCATTTCTCTTTGCCTTGGCCTTTGTCTTTGTCTTTTGCTTTAGCTTTTCCGGATTTTCCACCTTCGTTCGTTTGAGGGTTAACATTATCCCCCTCCTAGATGAGTGCCAATCCCATGGCACTCATCGTCGTATGTAGCGGGCTGTAGCATGCACCGAAGACGTGGGTGATAAGGACGCCTGTGGTTTCCGTGGAGGAGTGTTGGTGGTGGTGTGGCAGAAGGTCCTGGGGGCCTGTTGGTGGCCAAGGTGGCTGGTGGAAGGTCGTTGGAGTTGGTGGTAGGGCTATTCTGTGTTGGGGATTGCATTGATGGCCAGCACAAGTGTTGGTTTGTTGGGGATTCTGCACAAGACGATTCTTGGCAGGCTTACAGGGTGATAACGATAGAGGAATTCAGAGTTGAGTGTTGATGAAGAGCGAACAACACCTTATACCTGCAATTGGAAAACCTCGCATGTGGTCTCTCCTTAAGGGGTAGTGCTAGTCTTCTTATCGTGCACAAGACATATTTTGATTAGTTTGGGAGACAGGTCGAACTCTAAGCAAGCCTGGAGTATTGTCCTGCACTTGAGGACCCAAACTGTGGATATACTTCGGTGCAGATATTATGTGAGTGCTCGTGCATACTTAGATATTACGTAGTTAGAAGACCGCGGGCTAGTTTCTCATAACAATGCATAGATGAAGCAAAGTTGTCCATGTAGAGAAGAAGTACATGTGAAGCTATATGAGACATCCTTTGCATTGTGACTGCACAACGTAGCATAATTGAATACAGGGACACCGCACTTTCAGTAGCTGGAAACTATTGGACTTGCTTGATGAGTACGGTGCACTTTTCATGGCCAATCATGCGGTGCTTATCACCACTGATTGCAATGGTACTAAAGCAGAGTGCAAGAGAGAATTGTGCAAGTGGGTCAGGGTGACAGGTCTAACCATAGGCGAGACAAGCTCCCCAGGTATGTCCTACCCTTGATGTGCCCTGAACAATTGTGGGTGATGGTAAAGGGCTAGGGGACCAGGGACGGAGCCAGTCGACCAAGGTCACTGGACGTACCTAATTTGAGGACCCCTAGGTGTTGTGCTGTGATTGTGGGTGCTTCTTATCTTTTCATTCGTTTTTTCTTTTTCTTTTGTTTTTACTTTTTCTTTCTTTCTCTTTTTTTTTTCTTTTTTTTTCTTTTTTTTTTTGGACTTGCTTGAGTACAACCATTACAATATGTTGAGGCTATCAGCCTTTCAATGGGTTGGAAAATGTCAAGCTTCGAAGGCTCAGGAAATGGATATTACAATGATGATTGTACCCTAGCCTCATTGTTAGAGAAGCAGTTGTTGAGATGGGGAGATACACTTGAGATATTGCAAACCTCCTTGCGACACACACGATGTTGGTACAATTGAGGTAACGACTGCCGTGAGCCAACTATAGAGCTTGACCCAGAAAGGGAGCGTGGCCCATGAATGTGCTTTGGGCCATGCGATGCTCCAGAGGTAAACTACTAAGGACACATTCCACATAGGGCATTGTCATGGCCAAGGGCTGTGACTACTATGATCCCTGATTGGAAGTAGTAGCAACTAGTTTAGTGGGCTGGCTACCCTTGGTGAATTGCAGTGTCATGTCCTTAGGACGATCGGAAGTGGTCGCATCCTCTGTTGCCCTTTGAGCGTTCGTTTGTGTAGATCGGGCATGAGTTGATCTGGTCACATTGGGTTGCACAGGCATATCCTTGGACCAGGAGCTATAGATGGCGTCATGTCCCACGTCTTGGACATTTGGAAGCTTAGATGGAGATAGAGATTGGAATTGAGCAGTTTCCCTCAACAACCCCGCTGTTGTCCGTCCTGTGTCCGTTTGGAAAAAGAGGATGTAGGAGATCTAGGACTCTTAGGTGGACTTGGCACTGGCTGAATGATTTGCTCAAGGCTATTAGACGATTGTGCCATTTGCTTGGTTGAGCAAGCAGCCTTGCCATGAGCAATGTTGTGCCTATGATGCTTGTTCTCCCCTTGGGAAATCAAAGGCTCTTGGGGCACTAATGATTTTTGTGCGTGCTCAATGGCTACATATGACATCAGTCTATTTAGCATGCTAGGCTGAGGCTCTTTCTTTTGGACAATCATGTCTAGTTTCTTGCCTTGAGACCTAGAGTTTCTCTTGGATTCCCTCCTGTGCTTCGTTGCTTTTGATGCACTCTGGCCTTCAGCTGATAGAAGTGGTTCAGCAAGGGATTTTGGTACCCAAATCCATCGGTTACCTGCGTAGTACCCTTGAGCACGTAGCAACGCTTTGGATATCCATCGTGGCATTGTGCTGACCCCCCATCGATGCCTGCGTCTATAAGGTTTGGGCTTCTTTTGGGGCCTTCTACGATATTTGTAAGTCCAAAGCCCATCCTTGGCATTGTCTCTTGACCTTCTTGTTCCAGGCCTAGCCACACTCACTGGTTCTCGTTGTTCGACATGTGCTTGTATTAACTCTTCCAACAAGTCCTTGCTCTCGTCAGCAGGCTTGGCTGTTATGTCAGCAGCTTGCTTGCCTTTCCCTTGAGGTTCGATGAGGTCACCCTTGCTAAAGGTTGTGACTATCCTCACACCCAGTAGCGTCAGGTGTATCCTCTGAGCTGCGTAGTCAACCTCACATTTGGTCGCCCTTTTGAAGGGTCTTCCTAGGAGGGTTTCTTTCCCGCAGCTAGCACTATTTGGAGGAACATGAAATAGGATAGGCAAGCTTTCCGTTTCAATTGTCGCAAGGATTTTGCACTTCCCTATGAGTGCTTGTGGGTGTCCCCCATAAGGGCTAAGAGTTGCACTAGTCGATGTGAGCTCTGGTTGGCCCAGTAGGGTCCATGATTCATAGGTCAAGATATTAAAATATGCTCCTTCATCAATTAGAGCATCAATAGTATGCTCTTGTTTCACGATGAGTTTGACCCTAAGATAAGCAGGTGGTACTATGTCTTCATCTTCCGGGTCTTGGCTTGTAAATTTAAGCCTTCTGACAAATGCCCTTGAGTTCTCAACTGCACGACCAAATGTGGATCCTCCACTAATGTCTTGGGTCATCTGTGCAGTGTTGCTCAAGGTACATCTCTCATCAGGACTGTCATATCTAGTCATTCTCACTATTGTAGCTTGATGTTGTTGCTTTCCACTTTGACTAGATGCAGCCCGAATACAACACGTATGTGTTTTTGCAGTGTGGCCTTTTTGCCCTTGTTGGCTAGATGGGCCCATTGAGGTTCTAAGGTCTCTATTTGTCTCTATTTGGGTATGGGCTTTTGGTTGCTCTTTTGCAAGCAAGAATCCATGCTCGTGTAGAGCCATTACTTCACTAGGGTCCAATTTGGAGGACTTGTCACGACGCGCATTTTCCCTCCAACCTACTTGGGGGAGGTGCGAAGGGGGCAGAGGGGGCAGAGCCCCCTCTGCGGGGGTCCGGGAGGGGGGGCAGTCCCCCCCGGCCCGCAGGGCCGTTAGGGTAAACACCATGCGCAATTTGGAGGACCGTTTATAGCCAAATTTTGAACTACTTGCTCTAAGTTTCAGCCCAGTGATCGATCTATGATATGGTTTCGGCTCTGTATGATTTCTCGCTTAATTTCACTGTCTTCAGGTTAAAATTTGAGAAAATCTAAATTCGGCCCAACAGGTCCCAATTACAGGGGCCGAATGCCCAATTCGGACCGTTCGAGGGCCGAGTAGGAAGGGCCGAATGTGACTGGTCCGAATGTCAAATTCGGCCAGTCTGAGTCTAGATGTCCGAGGGCCGGTCGGCTGGGCCGAGTGGGTTGCTCGGACTAGCCGAATGAGTTTTTGGGCCGAGTCGGCCGCAGTCGAGGGCCGAATCAGGTGGGTCGAGTCAAGTGGTCCGAGTGGTAGTGGTCCGAGGGCCGATTCTGGGACTCTGCCCAGAATCGCCGTCACTCGGACACGCCGAGCACGGTGCGTTTTTTGCCGGCGCGATGATAAATCGCCCGAATCACACGATTCAGGTCACGGCCTGTCATACATATCTCCAGATCAAAGCTATGGATGGAGGGGAAGAGTTATATATACCTGGAATAGCCAATAAACTCCAAAATGCAAATCGACAAGCAAATCAATCCTCTTTTCCTGTTTTGACACAGAAACCCTAATACTGATTTTCTTTGTTTTTCTTTGCGCTCTCCTACTCTAATGCATCCAAATCACAAAGTAAATACCTACACTACTCCATCTCACAACATAAACCTCAAACAAAACAAAAAACCTACTTGCCAAGGAGATCAAATACCATCTTCAACCCCCTCACTTCCTACCTATCTCAAGCATCGGTTCGGGAAAACCCTTACTTTGATGCTCGATTCGAAGCTCGCAAGTGCTCAAGGCTTGAATCCATTGGTCTCGGAAACGGAACCAAAATGTGGGAGCTTTCGCTCAACCGCCAAGACCCACAGACCGCTTATTGTTTCAAGCATTCCAAACCGAGCACTAATGGCTACCTCTCACATAACCGACGCACCATCCATATCTACGGGTGTAGTGAGCTTACCTCCATGCCGTTCGAGTTACCTCCTCTCCCGCGCACTCCGGTAGCTCCACGATCCAAGTGCAAGCTTCAAGCAAGCTCCATCTTCAAGCTCCAAGCTCCAAGCTCTAAGCTCCATTGCCACGAGCAAGACAAGAGAAGAGAAGAGAAGAGAAAAAGAGAGGAGAAGATGGAGAGCTTCTCCTCCTCGGTCCCTCACCCTCACACACTCACTCCTTCACACTCTCACCCTCCCTCTCTCAAGCACAAGCTCAAGCAAGTAAGAACAAGAAGAAGAAGAAGAAGAAGAGAGCTACTTTTGGCCACACACAAGAATGAGCTTCTCATTCACTTTTCAACTTTATATACAAAACCCTAAATCCCTTTTGGACGGTCATCCCCTTTTCCCCTTTTTTACATGGCCGGCCGTAGCCTAGGCCCTTTTTCCCATTGTCCTTCTATCTTCCTAGCTTCCTTTCCACCGCCCGTCTACATTTACAAATTGCACGGGTGAGAGCCCCGGCGCTCCTTGAATTAAACCATGATGCGCTTGCGCTCTTTTACAAAAGTTTTGACTTGCGCTTTTCCTTGTGCGCCTTTCTCCCTTATTTAGGACTCTTCTCCTTGTGCGTCTTTGTCTTCCATTTCTCTTTGCCTTGGCCTTTGTCTTTGTCTTCTGCTTTAGCTTTTCCGGATTTTCCACCTTCGTTCGTTTGAGGGTTAACAGCTGGGCAGGAAGCAAAGCCTACCATGAGATGGTCTACTAGAGATAGACGTCCACCTAATAGATTTCAACCCTTGATGCATTATGTCTTGGTTACAGATGCAGGAGAGCCTTTTGCCTATGATGAGGCTATGCGCAGGGGTGACAGTCACTCCTGGGAAAGGGCTATGCAGTCTGAGATAGACTCCTTACATAAGAATGAGACTTGGGATTTAGTTTCCTTGCCTGAGGGCTTTGCTATGAAAGTGGGTGTACAAGCTGAAAAGTGCCCCTGGACACCCAAAGCCGGCATACAAGGCTAGATTGGTAGCAAAGGGCTTTAAGCAATAGCATGGTGTGGACTTTGATGAGGTCTTTTCTCATGTGGTTAAGATGACCACCCTGCGCTTAGTCTTGGCTTTGGTTGCTCAGCTTGACTTGGATTTATACCAGATGGATGTCAAGATGGCTTTCTTGCATGGGGACTTGCATAATGAGATTTATATGGAGCAACCTAAGGGCTTTGCAAAACCTGGCAGGGAGCACCTAGTGTGCAAATTGAAGAAAAGTCTTTATGGCTTGAAGCAGGCACCTAGGGAGTGGTATCATAAGTTTGATGCCTTTATGCAGTCACAGGGCTACAACAGGAGTGCTATGGATCCGTGTCTTTACATGAAGAAAGCCCGTGATGGTCTTTATTGATTTTGGTACTCTATGTGGATGATATGCTGATAGCAGGGAAAGCTCATGATGAGCTAGATACTCTTAAGGCTCAGCTCAAGAAGAGCTTTGAGATGAAAGATCTGGGACAGGCTGCTCGCATACTTGGTATGCGCATTAGACGTGACAGGCATCAGGGACTCCTTTACTTGTCACAGAGGGAGTACATTCATAAAGTCCTTGAGCGCTTCCGCACGCAGGATGTAAAGCCTATTGGCTATCCATTGCCTTCTTATGTGAAGGTATCACAGGCTAATTGTCTGCAGACAAATGAGCAGAGGGTCGAGATGGCCAAGATTCCCTATGCATCCGGAGTGGGCAATCTTATATATGCCATGATCACCACTCATCCAGATATTGCCTTTGCAATTGGTATTGTGGCACGCTATATGGCTACACCTGGCAAGAAGCATTGGGATGCCATGAAGGGTGTCATGAGGTACATGAGGGGCACTGCAGATATGTGCATATGCTATCGCAGCGAGGCTACAAGAGTCGTGGGGTACACTGACTCTGATTATGCAGGACATGCAGATAGTAGGAAGTCCACTTCCGGCTATGTATTCACCTATGCTGGAGGTGCAGTTTCTTGGATGTCCAGGGTGCAGAAATGCATGGCCCTTTCTACTACAGAGGCGGAGTATGTTGCAGCCACTGAGGCTTGCAAGGAGGCTATTCGGTTGGGTCGTTTGGTTGCTGACCTTGGTATTGATACTACCCCTACATTGCATTCGGATTCTATGAGTGCTATTGAGTTAGCCAAGCATTTGGTCTTCCATGCGAAGACGAAACACATTGAGGTGAGGTATCACTTCATATTTGGGGTTGTTGAGGACAAGTCTATTGATTTTGTTAAGATCTCGATTGACCAGAATCCTGTAGATTTGCTCACGAAAAGCCTCTCTACAGAGCACTTTGCCTTCCTCAGGAGGTTGATGGGCATGGGATGAGATGACGTCTTTCCTCATCCTGTTGTACATGTGTACATGTTGTACTATCTTTTTTTTCTTTTTCTTTTCACTCCTCACTAGGTCAGATTCGCCTTTAACTCGGAGGTTGCTGGGGGTAAAGACGCCTTCGCCTAGCCGCTTGTATATTACTACACTGACAGTCACCGCCATTGGACACTGCAGGTGGCGGGCGCCCGTCACCATCACTTTATTCTTTTAGTGATAGTTTGAATAAAGGAAGGCCCGGTCACACATTGTGACTGTTGGAGTTCCCATTTCTTGTCTCTCTTTTTCTTGCTCTTGCTCTCCCGCCATAGCTCTCAAGTGCAAGCTTCGATCCTTCTCTCCTTTCATGGCCATGACACCATGCGTTGTTTCATAAGGCTCGGCAAATCTCTTGATGAAGAGATTCTTGAGGCCGTTGAAGTTGTTTCATAAGGTTTGAAGGCTCGGCAAATCTCTTAATGAAGAGATTCTTGAGGCCGTTGAAGTTGGCTCACTTTGCGACATCTAAACTCGTATACCAAGTCCTACCCTTGTCACCTAAGCAGAGCCCGAACACTTGGGAGCTCTGACTTAGGTCGGAGGTGAGGCCATTGGCTTTGCAAACTTGTTCAAATTGCTCTACGAAACTATATGGATCATCGTGGGGCTGGTACTTGTCGAGCTGCTTAGCAACGATTGGGATTTTGGACTGGCTCTTGGAGCCTTGGTTTGCTCCTAATCCTACTGGTAGTGATGTCGCTAGTGTTGTGGCACCTTGCTCCGTTGTTGTGTTGTCTAGCAGTCGCTTCATGAGAAGCTCGCTCAGCGTTAAGTCTCCTTCCAGGGCTCTCTCATGATCAGTTCAGTTTCTACCGGCTAGGTTTAGCACCCGCTGTACTTGGCGCGATTCTGTGCTTTGCCTTTGGCTCCTAGCCTGCTGGTCTTTGTTGTACTCTACTATGCTTTGCAGTGCCTTGTGGGCTAGCTTCCTCTTGCTGAATCGCCTCTGGGAAGACTTCTAAGTCAAGTTCCTCATTCGGCCTGCGGTCTGGGTTTTCTTCTGCCATCGTCGTATTCTCGTGCTCCACCAAGCTATCAATCAGGTTGAGTAAGTTTGTCAAATCCACCTCTTTGGCGCTGCTTGCTTGGTCCTACTCTGTGTGTCGATAGTTTGTATATGTCCTTGGGGCTTTCTCCTATTGGTGGATTCCTTAATTTGTTTATCTGAGTGAGTTCCTTGACTTATTAAATACAATCCTCAATTTATCTCCTCTCAGTGTGCGTGTTCCTTCCCATGCACTTATGCTCAATCAAGCTTTCAGTTTTCCTTAAGTGTACTTCAAGTGCGGAAATTCAAGGTGAGTGCGGCAAACAATATCTAAGTATCTCACACACTCTCGCTTTGTTTTGGGCCTGATTGGCTCGTCGATCAATTCTCTGGCCATCTTGACAGGGTTTCGGGTTTTCCTGCCACGTTGCCTCACTCGTTCTTGGTCCGGTCAGGGTTTATGGCTCAGCGGATTGTCTCTAGGACTCTAGGTCTCGAGACAGCCTACACAAGCTGCTAAGCGGCTACGCCTTACGATTTTGCCTATTCCTTGTGCCAAAATTGAGTTCTGAGTGTCAGGAGGACTCGCGACAGGTGGTGCGGCCAAGCTCTAGCTAGGTCTAGTCAAATTTCTGGAAAATTTGGAAATGTCCACACTCGGCCCAACTTGTCCGAATTGCAGGGGCCCGAATACTCGATTTGGCTTGTGCAAGAGCCAAGGGCCGAATGTAACTAGTCCGAATGTCTAATTCGGCTAGTTTGAGTGTGGTTTTCCGAGGGCCGAGTGGCTGAGTTCGGCCGGGCCGAATGTCAACTTGTTCGAGTGGGGTCGGGCCGAGTCGGCAGGGCTAAGGGCCGAATTTCAAAGTTGATCCGAATGGTCAATTCGGACAGGCCGAGCGGTGGTTGTTCAAGTTGAGTGGGCCAAGGGCAGAATTTCGACGCATCCGAGTCGAGTGGTCTGAGTCAAGTGATCCGAGCGGTAATGGGCGGAGGGTCGATTCTAGGACTCAGCCCAAAATCATCATCACTCGAACGGGTTGAGTAGGGTTTTGGGGCCGGGTCGGCCGAAAGACAAAGAGCTGAGGGTCGATTCTGGGACTCGGCCAAGAAGCCGGCCGCTCGGAAGGGCGGAATTGCACGTGACGCGGCAGCACTGAGGCGATTTTAATCAACACTGACGATTTAGCTAATCATTTCATGCACCACCTTCCAGATCACAACTAGGGTGCAAGGGGAAGTGATTGATATACCTAAAGCGATTGGTAGGCTCCCTGGCGACAAGATTGAATCAATTCTCCGTACTCTCTCTCTCTCTCTCTCTCTCTCTCTCTCTCTCTCTCTCTCTCTCTCTCTCTCTCTCTCTCTCTCTCTCTCTCTCTCTCTCTCTCTCTCTCTCTCTCTCTCTCTCTCTCTCTCTCTCTCTCTCTCTCTCTCTCTCTCTCTCTCTCTCTACAAGGGTTGCAAATGAGCTCTCCCTTGGCCTCTTGGTTCTTAACCCCTTCCCAGGCAAGGTTTGGACGCTCCCAATCACTCACTTTCTGACATTAAGCATCCCAAGCAATCTTTTTGCCATTTTTTGCATGATTTGTGCCCTATTTTGCCATGTTTTGGAACGGTAAACCCTACCCTTTCCGATTCGATTTCCTAGTCCTAACCTACGCTAAATGCAATAAGAATCGAAAGCAAAAAATTGAAATGATTTCTCCATATTTTCCAATCATCAAACAAACAAAATAACCCAAAATACTTACTTGCTTCGAAGATTAAAAAACCCAACTTCCTACCTATCTCAAGCTCCGTTCAGGGATGAATCCCTTACTTCGATGCTTGATATGAAGCGCACAAGTGCTCAAGCTTGAATCCGTTGGTCCCAGCAACAGAACCAAAGTGTGGGAGACTTCGCTCAACCATCAAGACCCACGGACCGCTTATTGTTTCAAGTGTTCCAAGAGAGCTCTAATGGCTATCTCTCACCTAGCCAACACATCATCGATCCTACGAGGGTAGTGAGCTTACCTTGATGCTGAAATGAGTTGCCTCCTCTCTCACACACACCGGTAGCTCCACGATCCTAGATGCTAGCTCAAGCATGCTCAAGCCTCTTCCGTCTCCAAGCTCCATCCACCATAGCCGCGCACACGAGAAAAGAGAAGATGAGAGAAGAGAAGAAGAGAAGAGGAGATAGCGAAGAGCTTCACCCTCTTGATCCCTCACTCCCTCACACTCTCACACTCCCTCTCTCAAGAGCACACACAAGCAAGGAGAAGAGAAGAAGAGAAGAAGAAGAGAACTCTTGTTAGCCACACACCAAAAGAATGAGCTCTCATTCACTTTTTGGATTTTATATACAAAACCCTAAATCCCCATGGGCACCCATCCCTTTTTTACATGGTCAGCCGTTGTGGCAAGGTCCTTTCTCTATTTCCCTCTTCTAGCCTTGTGCTTCTAGCCTACACCCGTCTAATATTTTATAATTGGCACAGGAGGGAACCTGGCGCTCTTTTACAAGAGTTTTTAGAGCTTTTTGAGGTGCCTTTAATTTAAAATTGCACTTTTTGCCCCAGCTTAGCTTTAGAGGCCGCCTGCATGTCTTTGCTCTTTTTCCATCTTTTTTTCTCTTTTTCCTTCATTTTTCCGCCATCTTTCTCCGCCATCTCAACTTGGGTTAACATCTGATTATTAGCATGTGATGGACCCATATCATAAGGGGAACACTACTTTAAAGGTTGCATTTGAGGGTTATTCTTCCATGTAGAGAGAGAGAGAGAGAGAGAGAGAGAGAGAGAGAGAGAGAGAGAGAGAGAGAGAGAGAGAGAGAGAGATGATTTCAATATGTTTGAAAGGCAATCATCCATCTCCCTAATATAAATTGTTTTTTAGTTTTTACAGGCAAGCACTTGGGTAGCACACTTGATGGGTGTGTTTGGGGTTCAAGTCCCCTTTGAGTTTAGGTCTATAGTGGTAGTATGAAGTGAAGTTATAGGGGAATGCTTTATGTCCATTTAGAATATTCCATTTTGTTTATATGATAGACCTATTGCAAGGCATCTAATGAGCAAATGTAGCTTTCTCTACATATCATTCATGATATCAAGAAGTGGTTCAAGCATGAACCTTAGGGACCCTTTGTACCTTATCTCCATAGCTTGACACCTTTTGTATCATACATGCACTAATGGACCTCTAGACGTTTCAAAACAATTTGTGTTATGCTACTTTCTAAAGGGGTTGCAATCAACCTTGGGCATAAAAATACTGATGTTTCTAATTAGAATTTAGATAGAGTCATTCTCTCTTAAAATTTCATGTGCAATCTATTTGGGGAGGGGGGATTTTGCTTGATTACATGGTAACTATAATTGAGTCCAAGTTCTATTTGTGATTGCTAGGTGCAAACTAGTTGCATTGGCTCTGCGGAACACCAGAGCCTTAACATAGTTAAACCTGTCATAGGTGTATGCTAGCTTCATGGGTTCAATAGTATAACATATCAAGAAAAGAAACTACCATTTGCACTACCTAAGACAAATACTTAACCAAAGAAAGAGATGCACATATATTCCAACAAAAGTTTACAAAGTTCAATAGTAGATTCAAAGTATGGAGTACATCCCAAAGGGTAATTATTAGAAGGAATACATGACAATGGACTAGACAATCATGGTTGCAATTGTAGCATTACAATATATGGAATAAGGTAAGGTGATCCTAGAGTTTGGGAAAGGTCAAGACCCAAAGAGAGAGTCAAAGATGGGTGAAGGGGTAGCAAAGAGGAACACATCACTTCTTCTATGATCCTTTTGTAGCTTTTGGTGCCCACGATTTGTGTCTGCATCAACCAACAATTGTCAATTATAATTTTGGAACACTTCAATATGCTCCAAATTCTTGTCACATTGTTGCTAAAGGGCCTTGCAATGCTCTATGAGCAAAAGCCATTTGGGATCCTTAGAGAAAGTGCACGTTGAGAAGTCAGAGAAGGTTGGGCAAGGCTTCTTTGGGGAGCTTCATCATCACCGAGGGGGATGGGTTCTTCCTTGATGATGGTCTTACTTTTGCTAATAGCTAAGGATGGCACCAATGAGGTTCTAGGGTGTGCGAAGGGTGTTCATAAGGCATATGCTTCCTTCCTTCTTGTGTGTGAGCTCCAAGGATGAGACATAGTTTAAGACCTCCTCTACCTTAAGTTGCAATATATGTCACAACTGGACTAGGAGATGAAGTTGTTGTTGCCTTGCCAAGCTTTGCGGGCATGCCTTGGAGAACAGGGGTTGGAGTTTGTGTAACGGCATCCTACTAGAGTGTTGATGGAGAGGCTACAAGGGTGGAAGAGGAGGGGGCAATGGCTTTACGGCTAGTAGCTGACATGGTAGGAGTTGTCAAAGTAAGTTGTGGGCCAAAGGTTGGGACTAGGCATCAGCATCTAGATTATCCTCCGGACATGACAGGAATAGCAGCTAGGGAACAAGGATCCATGAGGGCAACCCAGAATTTCTGGATTGCATCCTACCAGACATCATGCAGTTCCACCTCGAATCTTGTGTGCAACTCTTGTAGTGTCTCTAGATCAACGAGCACTGTGCCATTTGGATTGGTAATTGTAACCAACTACCAATGCAGGAATGCAGAATCCGTTGCCACCTATTGGAGCTGGTCTTGGATGGAGTTGACCAAGTCTAAACTAGCCTCGCAATAGGCATGCAAACACTAGTGCTATTCCTCAAGCTTCGCCTACTACTACTAAACTTGGGCCTGCATGGCCTCATTATCATGCCATACCTGCTCCACTTTTTCCTAGAACATCTGAACCTACTGTTGCAACTATTGGTGTCAGTGGATTTTCTTATAGAAGAGACTCGCTATGGGGACATGGTGGTGGTTGGGACCACATAGATGGCAATTGCAGTGCCATTGGCAATCAATTGGCTAGTAAGTCTTCTTATTTGGGGTGCTTTTGCCTTGGGACTACTGAATGAGCAAAGCACAACAAAATTCAAAGTCCAACTTACACTAGTTGAAGCTAAAAGGTGCTACTTTTGAGATGGTGTGGGAGGTAGCATGGTTAGTCCCCTCAATGATGGCATACATCTTTTGCAACTTCCTCTTTGGGATGCTCCACAGAAGTGTGGTCTACATCCTCTTGTATTGCCTTCAACTATCAATATGTGGTAACTTATGTAGGGTGAGCTCATGGGCATAGCCACCCACTTCAACATGAGGACCTTCATATAACTGCAACAAAATGGACTCGGCCTCAAGGTGCATTGGGGTGATTTCCCATGGTAGTACAAGGAAGGCATCAAGGTGCAAGTGGTATGCCCACACATTGACAAACTCATTATGCTCTTGGAGCATAGAGGGGACCTTGTTGAGACAAATGACAAAATAAAGCATGGCTGTATTTGGTAAGAGATAAGCAATGACAAGTGTGATAGTGCATCAAGGGCAGAAAAGCGTGAGAACAGAAATCACAATGAAGAGAAAGACGATGAAAGATTTACTTTTGAGAGGGTTGGATGCACAGCAAGTGGGGGGGTTTGAATGTCACCAATACACATTTACCATATTAGCAATTATGGCCATAAGGAATAATGAGTTTAGTGCACTTCTCAATGCATTGTACTGTCGCCTGTAATAGGAACCGAGTAACAATATGATGAAGGACAATTAATAAGAGCCATGTCACCCCGCAAATGGCAGTATCAAAATTGATTTCAATATGGATTCTAGTGATCAATGGGGATTCATAACTGGGTTTGGAGATCTCTGAAGTGTGTGTAGAAGCTATTGCTACTGTGTTAGGATTGCACTTTAAAGTGAATGGAAAAGGACACACTAGTTTGTTAGTATAGTAATGTTGCAATCAAAATATGTTGATGGGATGAGGAAGGAGGTTTCCCTATAAATCAATAAGATAAAAAGAATTGGCTATGGTTGTATGGAATATCCAAAACAAACCACTCCATCTTATCTTCAATTTTCTTGGAAGCTTGCCCATATATGAGTTCAAAAGACTAGCATTGCTTGTCTCCATTGGAAGAGCCGCTTCTTAGAAAGGCAATCCACTTAGTTTTTTTGCATGGATTGGACTTTAGAAAAAATGTAAGAACATCAAATCCAATCCTCGTCTAACTCTGTCATATACTCTAATTCGCAGGTAAGGGATTCTTGAGAAAGGAGGCGACTTTGATATCATTCCAGAGATTGGGAACTATAAATTCTAGAGGTGTAATTGTCTCATTGTCAAACACGAGCTTATAAGGAGTGAGGCCTATTGCCACCTTGAAGGAAGTGCAATAAGCCCATATTGCCACTGGGAGCTTGGTATCCCAATCTTTCCTATGATGCTCGACTAGCTTTGTAAGAATTTTGCGCAAGGTCTTGTTTGTGGATTCAACTTGGCCATTGGACTGTGGCGAGTAGTACATAGAAGATTTCTTATAAATTACCATGAAGAAAGAAGTCATATGCTTGATGATCTTATTTACAAAATCACTTTTTCAATCAACTACAAATTTTATCTTTGAAGAGGCACTTTAGCACTACCTATACTATATTATTCAATAATAGTGCCCATGCTTTGACCCACTTGGTACAATAGTTCAATGCAAAAATACTTGTTGTTGGTGTAGGATGCCACATGTTTGATAGGGCTGATAAAGTCCAATGTCCATTTATGAAAGGGTTCCAGTGCTAAGATTAGGTAAAGGGGTAAGTGATCCTAGAATAGGGGTTGACCAAGATAGGCATTACACTTCTAAACAAATCTATTGACATCTCCATGCATGCTAGGCCACCATAGTCCTGCTTGTTGAATTTTTATGATCATAAAATTTGCTCCTACAAAGTGGCCTCCAACAATACCTTGATGAGCTTCTTCCATAACCGTAGAAAGAACGACGTTTATAATACTTCAGACAGTATTTTGTGGTAGAGCTAGACTAGGACAGATTCAAAATACTGACTTTGGAGAGCCATTGTTTGCTCTGGTCCATTGGAATATGGTTTGAGACTTGTCTTGAGTCAAGGAAGTCCAATAATTCCTCATACCTTATCCAGGGAGGATTGGGTGGGTCTGGTTCTGGATTATTAGCTTCACCGCATGAAACAATTGGACATCTAGAAAGTCATCATTGACTGCAAGCGGAGCTTCTCCGAAATCAAGCCAAGAAAGGAAGTCTCCAATCATATGTTGTGCTCTAGGTCTATGCACCACCTTGAAATCGAATTCTTGGTGCAAGAGAATCCATCAAGCCAATCTTCTTGTGACATTCTACTGTTTGACTGAGTACACTAGAGTAGAATGATCCACATGGAAGATAAAGGAATGCCCAAGCAGATAATGACAGAATTTATTCATGGAATAGATAATTCTAAGGCATTCCCTTTCTGTTATAGAATAAAATTTCTTTGCAGCAGAGAGCCATCTTCTGGCATAGAAAATGGGTCAGAACTAACCATTGGCATTTTGTTCCATTACAATGCCTCTATTGCCATATCTAAGGCATCCACAAGTACATGAAAAGGATTTTTCCAATCTGGTGGGGCAAGGATTAGGACCTTGGACAAGAGTAGACAGGGATGTCAGAATGCTAGGTCCGCCACCTCGTTCCACTTCAAGGCTGCTTTGGGAGTGTGAGCTAGCCAATTGAGAGGGATAGCTACATGGGCTAGGAGACACAAATGCCATCCATGCCAAGAGACTTTACCTAGAAACCATAACATCACAGTTGGGGAATTGGGTATGGGGGCCTACATGATGGCAGCTACCTTGTTGGAATCCATAACAATGCTATCACCATGAATAATGTGACCCAACAAAACACCATCTTTCATCGCAAAGATGCATTTCATGGGGTTCAAACTTAGATTGACTTCTTGGTATTTGGTGAAACAGAGCCAAAGATGATACAAGTGAAGTAGGATGTGCTAAAGACACTGAAGTTGTCCATAAATACACACATGAAGTCTATCAGGTAGGGCCCAAAAGATCCCTACATATCCCGCTAGAAGGAAGTTGAGGTATTGTTCATCCCCCTAACCACATTATTGTACATACCAATACATCCCAAGCCGTGATATATCCCCTTATGAGACCTACTAAATCTAGTCCCAACATTTAAGGACCACTTGCTACATACGATCCAATCGAATCGGCCTATATTTCTAAAACCAAAAGTTACAGGCTTGATTGCATTCCCACTAGAGGAGGTAGTTCAAGAGGTGCAGAAGGAGTCAGTTACATCAAGACCATCGTCTGATCCTATAATTTCGGTCATCTCCCTACAATTCGAGAATCAAGTCATCAACAATATTTGGTAGACAATGGGTCCAAAGTCAACATCATCGATGTGGCCACTTGCAAAGAATTTGAGATGATGGATTGAGAGCCAGCCCCCTTCTTAGTCCAAATGGCTAACCAACAAAGAGTATGGCCACTTAACATCATCCAATCGATTCTCATGGAGGTAGTAAGTATACCATTCTTGATTTCATTGGTAATACTCTAGCATGGAGCATACATGTGAAGATTACTACCTATTATTTGGATGGCCCTGGTTGCAAGGAAGCACGTCATTCATAATTGGGATTGTGACTTTAGCTAACAACTCACCAAGGTCATAATAAAAGCTGAATCTTCTTAAACAAAATTCTACCTTCATCAATAGCCTGCATACAAATAGTCATAGAAATGGTCAACATGGTGGATGGCCTAGGATGATGATAAGGAAGCTGCATTCTTGGCAGCTAATGCTTACTTAGAACCATTTTGTCTATTGGATGTTTTGCAGATCAATCAATAGTACTTAGACCTGCACTCCCCATTCCACCCTACCTAAGAGTCAATCTCAACATAGGACCAGAGTTTGAATGATACAGAAATCCAAAAGGTAACTTCATGGTGGTAAAAGTGGCTCTAGCTATAGCTATAACCAACTTAGAAATTTCTAATGTGCTAAAAAAAGGAGAGATATTTTGAAGCACAAATGCAAAATGTTACAAGGGTCATGGAGGAAGCCCTCACTACAGTCTACCTAAGTCCAGAAGAGACAAAGGTAGTAAAGGTTACTACTCACCTGCAGCCAACTTCCAAGACCAAATGATAGAATTCAAAGACATCTTTGCTTGGGATTACTCTTAAATAAAGGGACTAGATCCCCGATTTTAGTAGCACCAGATTCCCCTTTAAACCAAATGATGTGCTAGTTTGCAATGTAGAGATATTGCATAAATCCCCACATGGTAAAGTTAGTTAAAGAAGAGCTCGATCGACTCCTCCAAGTCAGCTTCATCGCTCTAGTGGATTGGGTAGAGGGGATCCCACCTATCATTATTGTCCCCAAGAAAAACAATAAGCTATGAATCTATATAGATTACAAGATGTTGAATGCTGTAACCATTTCAAATCCATTCCCATTTCTTACCTTGATAGCATTCTCGATAAGGTTACTGGTTACAAGATGTACTCCTCCTTGGATGGATTTAGCGATTTTACAAATTTGGACCTACAATTAGTTGCAATCTCTACTATGTTACCAATGTTTTTGCAGTCCCTTTCACACCTACAAGTCTTGAATTTGGTACAAGAAACGACTACAAATCTCTCAACAATGTCAATTCCTTTGTTGTCATGTAACCATGTGGTGGTGGTGTTTCTCCTATCTAGCCCAAGAAACTATTGTGGGGTTCTCCACTTTGCCTTTTAGTTTTTTTCCTTGACTAGGTAATTACATTGACCTTTAGCTCCGGTAGCTCTTTGATTTCCATCGTATTGATAGATGGCGATGGAGGTTGATCCTGACTCAACCACTTCTGAGCATCATACTCTTGAGCTTCGAGACACTTTGATATCTAGTGGCCTTCATGCATACAAAAGAAGCATTGTTTATTTAGGGGGCCATAATATCCTCCTTTGCCTTACCAATGTCTTCCTCATCCTCCTTGGCCCATGTTGGGAGATGTATAATATTGTTGTGTGTATGCCACTGCCAGGGCCACGATAGCAAATGATTTGAGGTTATTCACCAATGGGCCACCTACACTCCTTTTGTGCCTTGCCAAGACCTAACATTTCCCATCTAATTGTGGGCATTATACTGGAAAATGTTTGTATTGTGGATGACCATATTGCATATGCCGCACCACTGCTTATTGAGACCTCACTCGAGAGCTAGGCAACCCGGATGACTACACTCGGTACACTAAAGGGTTTTGACGAAGGTTTTCTAGTGCCCTCTAAGGGTTTGTGGGCATTGTCTTTTCTCTTGGACTTAATGGGCTTCCAGTATTCCTCTTCCTCAAAGTCCTTCTCCTAACTGCTACTCGCTTCCTCTAGGTTCAATCCGTATCATCAGAGAAACCGGGTTGCATATGATAGGGTTTGTCAGCACGTTTGATCGATTTTCTTACTTTTTCTGACTTTTCCTTAGCTGTAAATATGTCAATGCAGCCAATGCACTAGTAGAAAGAATCTAGGTTATGAAATGATAGGTCTTCCAAAGCCAAAGCTTTGCGGATATTCCGGTTCAAGTCTTGCATATATAGAGAGTGCAACATTTCACCATTGGGTGGGGTGTTCTAAGACATACGTCCTCTCAAGTCCCTAAAGTGAGTTGTGTAGCTCTGGAGTGTGGCACTACCATGTTTTAGCCAATGCAAATTGATTGCACCAACTTTGTTGAATGGAAGATGCTTAACGTACCTAGACTCGTCATAGGGGTAAGCTAACATTGCAGGTTCAACAGTATAGCAAATCGAGAAAAGAGACTACCATTTGCAGCACTAACTGAGACAAACACTTAACCAAAGGAAGAGATGCTCATATATTCTAACAAAGATTAATAGAGTTCAATAGCGGACTCAGAGTATGGAGTACTTTCCAAAGGGTAATCACTCAAGAGGAATGCATGACAATGGACTAGACAATCATGATTGCCATTAGGAAAGTCCAAGACCTAAACAGAGAGTTGAAGAGGGGTGAAGGGGAAGCGAAGAGGAATACAACAGTTCTTCTTTGATCTTTTATAGCTTTTAGTGCCCATGGTGTCTTGAAGTCTATCAGCCATAATTAATGACTAATCCATTGCCTTCTATTACTGTGCTATTGCCATCAGTATTGATGACCTCTTTTAGCTGCCATTCTTTGAATGCTATTTTGGGCCACCAAATTTGAGGCCGCCCACAGTAACTAAGTAGGACAATCAAAAGTTGCTAATTTATATATTCATATACCTCGTAGTGCATTGCAATTTTTGTGTATATACTAAACAATAAACCATTTTAATGCTCATGTGTAAGTATATATAACAAATCAATAAGTTTACAAATGATAGTGAATATTCAACTTTCATACAAATTATGCACATGGGTTTTATGTTTGTTTAGGATATTGACATTTAAACATATTAATTGCAAATGCATTTGTAATCATTTGGCTTTTAGTTTAGGGTGTATAATGATAGTTAGTAAAGTGAAACTCTTTATAAGTTAAATGACAGTATATCAGTGTTTCTGGTTGTATGTACATTCATTATCTAATATTTTATTCTTTGTTCCCTTCATGCTATTCCCTTTCCTCACAATTTACTCCTACATACATATCTCTTTTATTACTTAACAAATTGAAAAATTTAAGATAATGATGAGTATATCATGTGTATGACCATGTTTGAACATTGTTAGAGATGCATTATGTTATGAGAAAATAATGAGAGAGGGTGGTGCATTTTTTATGTATTGTAAGAAGTCAGTTTTGAGTTCAATTTCGTAGGGATCTTGAAAATAAAACAAAGGAAGACTTTCCCAATGTAGCCAATGTAAATATCTCATCTATTATATATGCTAAAAGCATTTAATGTGCTTTTAAAACGTTTTAAAACTTAATCGATTTATATCCTGTCATCTTACAAACATTGCTATTGAACATGATTTGAGTGGCTTGATTCCTTTGTACAATGATCCAAGTATTTGTCAATTTGACTAACTTAACTTAGAACTATATCAATGAACCTTCTATTTGTACTTATAACATGTGATGGTCACCAAAATGCACTTGTTTTATAATAATGAAATTAGGGTCATAATCGTTGTACTTAGTAATTGGCCTATTATATTGATATACCAAGAGGTATTGGTTTTAGTCAAGTCTTGATGATAAATGCTTGCCAGTTTATATTTTCTACCTCAAGGATTTTAGGTCTTTTAGCTCATACAATGGACTACAAAATTGAAACATACATCAAATAGATGAAGAGGGCCTATGAAATGATTGCCACTTTACAATCTCCCCAATATGGTGCCACTAAGTTGAGAGCATCCAAGGTTTAGTTTGTAAGGTATGCACAATGACCTTTGAATCACTTTGCATATATATATATATATATATTCAGATTCAACAGCATGTTTGTTGGGGTTTGTGCTGGCTTTACAGCGTGGCTCCTTTATGATCTTAATGTGAACCTGTGCTATATTTCACGGGAGTTGGATTCTGGGTAGTTGACTTGTGCATTGGATGTCACATGTCACAAGATAGGGCTGTGAAGCGCTTCCTTGTCCGGAACATTGTTGAGCAAGCCGCAGTTTGGGATGTTCAGGAAGCTTGTGTCTATGATGGTGCGTATGTTGTGGTTTTTAAAGCTGTATGGTTTAATCATTTTTATTTTAAAAGTGGAGTTATCTTTGTGATCAAGGTATATAGAGAGAGAGAGAGAGAGAGAGAGAGAGAGAGAGAGAGAGAGAGAGATGCATACACCACCACCATATTGTGTTACATGTGCCGTTAAGACCCATGCTTACATAAGAACGAAGACCTACGCTTGCATGGATACTATGGCTTTAGGTAGGCGTTATTTTATTAGCTCCTCCACCCTAAAAAGGCTTGGCAAGAAAAAAGTGCTAAATATCTTCGGGATAAAAGCCCTACGTTATACCCTCCTTAAACCCCTCTCTCGTTCTCGTCTTCCTCCTACCCGAGACACAGAGAGAGAGAGGGAGTCCTACAGGCCGCCACCATCTTCTGCCGCCGAACGAGCGAGCACTAGGATTTTATCTCTGCCACAGGGGGCGTGTTGCATTACGTCGCTCAACCTCGTCTGTAGCAGCACCATGGCCACATAATCCTACCATCTTTTTGCTCTCTCTTAACACTTCCATTTCGGCTCCTGCCGAGCTATGTCTTTGCAGGTACTGCACAGAATTGCGCTCTCTCGACAACAAATCTCGAGGTGCATTCACTTGCCTGTGGTGGTTTTCTCGAGAAGCTCCTCCTGTCAAGTTGACCGCCAACGCTGCCGTTCCGTCAGCAGACGAGATGCCTTCGGGTATGTGAATGCAGGTGTCATTCTCAGTAATGCAAAAGGTTGGAGGTCTGCATTCTCAAAGTCGGAGACTGCAGATTCGAGAAGTTTAGGCAGGCGCTGTCCTGCAGTGCCCCCAAAAGGTGAAACTTTGCGAAGCATTTCGCCTGCATTGCTTACGCAGAGTGGCAATCTGCAAAGAGCGAGTCTTTCTTCTGTAGATACCTGGAATTCCACAAGACATTACCATGCAGCTTTTAGTGATGGTGAACCCGATGAGTTTGAGGGCATGGTATGGGGCAAGGAGGGCTCTGCAAACAAGGGAAGCCCGTTCCCACCGCCTACGAAACGAGTGCCACCTCCCCCCAAGGATGACTCAGATTCAGAATGTATCGGTAAAGTAGTTTTTGAAGAAGAGCCTCCAAGGAGGCGAAGGACCTCATCTTCATCCTCTTCAAAAGAGGTGGCAAAAAAATCTGGTAGGGCTGCAGCTATGAAGTCCAGCAGCTCAAGACGAAAACGGGAAACTGCAGAAGAAGAAAATACAAGTGATTGGGAGAATTCCAAATTCAACCTTGACGAATATGCACCTCTGCGTAGAGCTGCAAGAGTGCAGCGAGGGTGGCAGGAGTTGACACCAGACGATCTTGTTGAGATAAAGAAAACAAGAAAATTGCATGGCAGTGATATTGCAGGATCTGACTCAGAGGCCATTGAAGGGAAGCAGAAGTTGCACAAGGCGCGGACTAGGGGGAAGTTATTATCTGACTCTGATTCAGAGGCTTCTGATAGACTGCATAAAGCTAGTAAGTCAACAACATTGGAAGAAGAGTTGGACTTCTTTGATGAGTCTGATTCAGAGTCTCTGTCTGAAAACACAAGATCAAAAAAAGTATCATCTCGTGGTGACAAAAAATATAGTGAAGAAGACCTGTCAGAGGTTGAAGTCAAGAAGCCTTCTGTGCTACCATTTGAAAATGTTGAATCGAGCTCATCACACCTTACAAACACACGGTATTTCTGAAGCCTTTGTAACTAACATGATTTCTAGTGCATGTCCATCATTATCTGAGGCTATGTGCTGGTGGGATGTGTTATCCACTGTTAACTGTTGATACCTGGTCCCTTAAAAACTGCAAGCTTGTTTTGAAAATCCACTGTCTGTGCAAGGACTTTACTCTCAAAATTGCCAATCTTTTTGATAGTGTGTTTTAGATTTGATGCATGCTCCTCTTGATGTAGAAATAGGGGCATCTTGTTTTTAGGTTCTTTCTTTGTTGGTTTGAAGTATGGGTCCATTGCACATGCTAAAAATTTTCAAGTTGGGTAGTTAGGGGAAAATGAGCTTGCAAGTTGCAATGGACAGCCCATTTGGGCTTCTCTGCAGCTGTAGGTTTTGTTAGGGGCTGCATGCGGCTCTAACAGATGTGTGGGCTGCATGAGTGAAGTCAGAGTTCTAGCTGTGGCTATTGTTGGTGCTTATTGGGGAACATGGAGCTCTTGGTGGCATCAAAGCTAAGCGGCCACTCAAGGAATAAAGATATTTGGTAATCAGGTGAGGAAGATAGTTTTTGGTGATGGTAGTGGTCTAGCAAGTGGGTTCATTGTTATCAAGGACAAGTTTTTGCCCTTTTTCTTTGGGGTTCGTTTTCGGACAGTGGGGTGGAGAGGATTGCATTCTGTACTAAAATTTGTTAGAAGGTATGCTATCCTGTCTCCTTGTTTGAAAATCAACAGCTTCAAGAAGGTTGTTCACAAATATTTGCTTGGTAGTGCATGAGGGTTTCACTGGTTTTGGGTCTTTGAATGATGTAAGTTGCACGCAGGCTGTATTAGACAGTGGCAGGCTGGTTGCTGCATGAATAGAGATTTGGACGATGTGCTGATCAGCACCCAAGTTCTATGCACTGGTGCAGGTTAATTGCTGACACATGCAATGAGGAGCTTTTTGTGGGTGATGTCTACATTAAGGCTGCCCCTTGGGAGGGTAATGGAATATTTCAGAACTAGAATTAGTGCTAGAACCACTTTCCATATCCGAACACTACACAACTTCAATATGTTTAATGATCATGATCTTATGAATTGTAGATGCGAAAGATGAAATGGTTCACACCCAGGGTATTTCAGCTTCTGAGTGATGATACACACAAAGTAGAGTTGAGATTTTATTTTTCATAAGGCCCAAAGTCCTTTAAGGTGGAACTTCATCATGCGATGTTATGAACAAGCATATTATAAAAACTGTAGTGTGATGCGAGAAAATCAGCTTTATCTTGTCTTGTAATGTATGCTCACAGCGACTTAATACACAATTTGTAGATGGGAAGAGAAGAGACTTGTATAGGTTGAAATGGCCAAGGGAGTTAGCTCAAGTAGTAGTAGAACATTGCAGTAGAATGCGGTAGTAGAATTCTGTAGTAAAACGCAGTAGTAAAATGTGACAGTAGAATGCTAAGTGGGGATGGATGAAAGGCGGAAGGTGGTCACAAACTGCAATGTCCTCCAATAGAGGTGCGAGCAACAATGGCAAAGAGAGAGAAGGATGCTAGAATAATGGAAGAAGAGCGGTGAATGAATGAGAAGAGAGATGTGAAATAAATGGAGAGGTGGCCTATTTATAGGCCTTAGTTGTCTAGGGTGGCGCACTGTTGTGTGGGTGCCCATTAACAAAAGTGCCCCCGAGTGAGGGTACCAATTCTTTTTGGGGCTATTAGTGTGAAACCCTAATTGAGGTGGGATACATGGAAGAGGTGGTTTCTCAATAGGATGATTATCTCCCAAGCCACCTTAGTATGGGAATCCTTGGACCCATCCAAGCAAGACCACAGAAAGTTTGGAGCTAGGCGGCGCAGCTTAGCTACACATGATGAAGAGAAATACTAGCAAAAGACAATGCTACCAGGTTGTCGTTAATTGAACCTAGTTGACCATTGGGGTTGTCATGGGGACATGAAATTTTGAAATGCTTCGATCTTGCCGATAACATTTGATTAAGTTATTAATCAAATGTGCAAGGTTATTTTGTACATGTGATGCACACGGCAGTTATTTCATGGTAGCAGGCAAAGGACCCCGAGGATGTAGTGGGTGTCAGGCAAAAGTTGTGATAAGTTTTGCCAACTGGGCTTTGGCGGTCAATTCGTGCTAGTTTTGACCCTAGGACAGTTATTTGGCCAATAAATGTTAGTGGTGACACTAGGGACTAGCCTTAATTAATTAATTAATGCACGTCTAAGGATCAACAGAGGTTGGGGACCGCTCTAGGTTGCAAATGGCCTAGCCAATTTAATTATGGATGAGCACATTTATTTTGGGTAGGTTCTAAAGGATTGAAATTAATTTTTAGGATTATTTCACTTTGAAAATTAATTAATTGGCTAGATAATGTTGAAAAATGGGTTTAGAAGTCTACCACTTGGCAAAAATGCCCATGCAAACTGAGAAAACATTTTTGGGGGTTGGGTCTCAGCTATTTAATTAGTTTATAGCTTGGGGGAGAGAGAGCTAGAGCTGTTGGTTCATTTTCTGATTAGAGAACTACAATTTGTTGTAAAAGATAGCCATTTGGGGGCCTCAATAGGCAAGGGACAGCAAGGAATTACCTTCTAGAGGCTGGTAACAACATTGCTGATTAGGTGACAGGATTTTGGAGGTGTTTGGCAGTAGGTGATTGCATTAAATGCAAGTTGGAGCAAGCAACAAGCAAAATTTAAGGTTTTCTTGTGAAGAAAATCAGATTTCTCTCTCATCTTGGCTTTCTCTCATATTCTCCAGCCCATTCTTAGGAGATCTCAACATTTCTCGACCAATTTGAGTAGATCTCAACCAAATTTGGTGGATAGTAGAGAGATCTTTGCTGTAAATCCTAAATTTCTGCAAAAATCAGGGTTTGACTGTCACCGGGGGATCCATGCCAAGATCCATGCCAATTAGTGAAGGCATTGTATACTAAATTCAGCACCTCAAATTTGTGTAACTATTAGGGAATTCAGATGCCAGCCCATTTATTGTAATTTGGGGTAGCATTCGGCCAATTGGAGGTTCCATTCATGCAAGTCTTGGGTAAAAAATCAAGGTGCAATTGGCCGAATTGATTGCTGATTGTTGCTATAGCAAAGAGGTTTTTGGAATTGCAAAGGAGATTGGAAATCTTAGCTTATACTCATTCCATTAGCAATCAAGTTAAAGAAATACCAAAAGGGGCACTAGTTTTGGGGCTAATGGGGTGTCTAATGTCCGAGATTATTAAGGTAATTTGTGCATTTTAAGTTATGTTAATTTATTGTTTACTATAATTAAGTGCTTAATTAGGGAATTACCACCTTTTCTACGAAGAAAGGTTGGTTTCAAGGGCCCTGCCTAGCACCTGCCAAGGAGAGGTAGACTATGTTGTAGTAGGTCAACAGATGGAGTTGAGCACATGGATAAACCTTTGGGGTGCTATGATGCCAAGTCCCACTTGAAACCCAAGGTACTTGACGGTCTAATCCTTTCTCACCCATTTGAAACCCGAGTGTATATCCCACTCGGTCTTTGAATTTAGGTAAACTAATTTGAAAGGGAAGTGGAACCCAGGAGGAAGAAGCTTGGCAGTGAGAGTTATGGCGGATGGAGAGCAAGAGCAAGAGAGAGTGAAACTCAAAGTGGAAACTCCAACAACCACAATGTGTGGCTGGGCCTTCCTTTATTCAAACTGTCACTAAAAGAATAAAGAATAAGTGACTGTGACGGACGCTCGCCACCTGTAGTGTGCAGTGACGGGTACTATCAGTGTAGTAATACACGGGCGGCTAGGCGGAGGCGCCTTTACCCCCAACAACCTCCCACTTAAAGGCGAATCTGCCCCAGTGAGAGAAAATAAAAGAAAAGACAGTACAACACGTATACATGTACAACAGGATGAGAAAAAAGACGTCATCTCATTCAATGCCCATCAATCTTCTAAGGAAGGCAAAGTGCTCTGTAGTGAGGCTCTTCATGAACAAGTTTGTAGGATTTTGATCAGTCGGAATCTTGACAAGGTCCACAAACTTGTCCTCAATGACTTGGCGAATGAAGTGATACCTCATCTCAATATGTTTCGTCTTCGCATGGAAGATCGGATTCTTGGCCAACTGAATGGCACTCATAGAATCTGAATGCAGTGTAGGCATAGCACCTGTCATACCGAGGTCTGCAATCAAATGGCCTAACCAGATAGCTTCCTTGCAAGCCTCTGTGGCTGCAGTATACTCGGCCTCTGTAGTAGAAAGAGCCGTATACTTTTGCACCCTGGACATCCAAGAGATAGCCTCTTCAGCATAAGTGAACACATAATCAGAAGTGGATTTTCTACTATTTGTATGTCCTGCATAATCAAAGTCAGTGTACCCCACGATTCTTGTATCCTGGCTGCCATAGCAAATACACATATCTGTTGTGCCTTTCAGGTACCTCATGATACCCTTCATGGCATCCCAATGTTTCTTGCCAGGTGTAGCCATATAACGTGCCACAATCCCAACTGCAAAAGCAATATTTGGATGGGTGGCTATCATGGCATACATAAGACTGTCCACGACTGATGCATAGGGAATCTTGGCCATCTCGGCCCTCTGCTCATCTGTCTGCGGACAATCGGCCTATGAAACCTTCACATGAGAATATAATGGACAGCCAATAGGCTTAACATCTTGCATATGGAAGCGCCCAAGGATTTTATGAATGTACTCTCTCTGTGACAGATAGAGTAGTCTCTGAGATCTATCATGTGTAATGCGCATACCAAGATAATGAGAGGACTTTATGAATGTACTCCCTCTGTGACAGATAGAGTAGTCCTTGAGATCTATCATGTGTAATGCGCATACCAAGATAATGAGAGGCCTGTCCCAGATCTTTCATCTCAAAGCTCTTCTTGAGTTGAGCCTTAAGAGCATCTAGCTTCTCATGAGCTGTCATTGCGTAAAGCATGTCATTCACATAGAGTATCAAAATCAATAAAGAACCGTTACGGGCTTTCTTCGTATACAAGTACGGATCCATAGCACTGGGGCTGTAGCCCCGTGATTGCATGAATGCATCATATAACACTATCAATATAGTTCCATATGAAATTCACCACAAACTAATCCATGATTTGATATCAAAAAAGAAACCAATGTATTTTACTGGTGATGTAACCATCATTAAAGTAATGCGATTTCTAATTACATTAACACCATGACACTCACATATAAGAACTTCAATCTTGGATAAAGTAAGAAAGACTACATATGTAAACTCTACATTGCTTCTATTCAAAGCCTATATAGAAAAACTATAATCCTTCGAAATTTCATGAATAAAATATACCCTTTTTCTATTCAATTTTGAATACTTAGTTTAAATAATACACATCTCTACATACAACATGTGTTGAAAATTGATTTGAAAATCCCTCATTTTATTAAGTAAGCCCCTCCTCTCATGTGTTCTCTGTGTGTGAAGAAGAAGCTTGGCGGTGAGAGCTATGGCGGATGGAGAGCAAGAGCAAGAGAGAGAGTGAAACTCAAAGTGGGAACTCCAACAACCACAATGTGTGGCCGGGCCTTCCTTTATTCAAATTGTCACTAAAAGAATAAAGAATAAGTGACTGTGATGGATGCCCGCCACTTGTAGTGTGCAGTGGCGAGTACTGTCAGTGTAGTAATACATGGGCGGCTAGGCGGAGGCGCCTTTACCCCCAACACAATTGACTTTCACCAGTTGATTTTTGCATTTGCTGCCGCATAGAACATTGTCAGTCTTGCTCTCTCAAGTATCACTTTACTATCCTCAACATAGGGAGGTGTGTTGTTTGCATACTCCAAATTTTATAGTTTTGTCTTAACCCGCTTGGTAGCCCAAGACCTCGCATGTTGCTCACTCTAGATTAAAGAAAATAAGACATTGTCTCCTCAAAAAGTAAGAATATGTAAGAAGCCAAGGGGCATCTCTACTAGTTCATTTTTGCATTTCTTGCCATGCAAAACACCTATAGCATCAATCTCACTCTCTTTAGTTTCACCTTGTTATCCTCAACATAGAGGGCTATATTATTTGCATACTCTAAATCTACTAACTTTGTCTTAGCTCGCATTGGTATTTTGAGCCCTAGTAGGCCACTCACTCTCGATCAAAGGAAATAAGACATTGCCTTCTCAAAAAGTAAGAAGTAAGAAGCTAGGGGGCAGCCCTATTGAACAAACTGCTTTAGTTGGAACTTTATACCTCTCCTCCCCCTATGAGCATTACTGGTGGTTGATTTATGTAGTGCAAAGTTATTGGTAATTTATTGCCGAGGAAATCCTACCCACGCCAGTGTGCCCTCTAGCAAGTCCCAGTTAACCCTACCAAATCTTGAAGTCCAAGAGGATTACCATCACTTTCTTGTCACTATGCTGGACCCACTTGGTAGCCTTGAAGAAGGTGAAGATGTTATCGAGGGTGCTCCTAATTTGGACAAAGCTTGTGTGTATGTCATGAATGATGTTTGGGGGAAGGGTGGAGTTAGCTGCCAATCATATTTGCTGGTGCCTTATAGGCTATTGACAACAAGGTGATCGACCGCGGTTTGCCACTAGGCTAGCTCTAGGTGGTCCCCCCCTTTGGCGTGGAGATTGACTAGGTAGAGTATAGATGAAACAACCATAATAAAGCATAAACCAAGTATAAACCATGGTTGTACTATCATTGGTATTACTTCACATGCTACTGTCTATCAAAACCAGTTGAATACCATTGAAAAGTAATGACCATATGCTGAAAATCAGCTAATCAATCTTTGATGATCATAATTTGATGACCATACTCTAATGTGAAAATTGACAAGAAGGGGGAGAGGTGAAGAAACCGATAGCATATACACAAAGCAATGGAGACTTGAGCACACAGAGAGATAGGGTTGAAATCTTCTTTTTCTTCCACACAAAAGAACTAAGTCCACAACATGATAAAAGACTAATATGAAAGTACCACCACGTATGTACATGTGGTCACTAAGTATGAACTTGCTAAGGAAAGAAGATGTTGCACAATAAATGTGCCATAACCAAGGGTTGACTACGTGGGTGTAGTCCAGTTGTAGAATTATTGGTGTATCCTCATATCAACACATAACATGCCAGTGGGTAATATCCTGCGATATCACCAAGGCACTTAGTGGATGCTGTGATGAGATACTCCAAACACAAAAACACAATACCAATTGTATGACAAAGCACAAATTGATAACACAAAACATAGTTAGGGTTAGGGTAACTCAGAGACAATGAATATAGATAATAATGAACTGAATGACTGCTAAATGTATAATGCTCATGCAATAAATACACTATGCAAAGAGTGAATATTGTACCATAAACTCCTGTATCTCGAGGATTAGGACAAGGGTAACGAGTTGGAAAGTGTGTCGTACTTTGAATGGATCTCGAAATGTAGCAAGGTAGCTTTCAGATATTGAACATTGGCAAATGTAGCCAAGGAAGCTTGGATTTGATGCACGGTAGTGTAGGTGAGAGAGATTAAAAACGTAGGTGAGGAGAGAGAAAACAATGAAACATAGCTTGTTTAGGTTGGGCGATAGTTGTAGGAGAGAGAAAACTGCTAAACGCAGCCAATAAAGGCTAGGTGACAGCTTGCTAGAGAAGGCAATAGTTGCTGATAGCAAACACAGGTTGATTGATGACGTGGTAGGTTGGTGACAACAGGAAAAATCAGTAGTAGCAGTCAACATGCTGAAGTTAGCTCCGAACAGTTTGTGGTAGGTTGGAAACAGACGCTAGACTATTGTAAACAGTAATGGCCAGCTTGGACCTCGATGTCCTCCACGTATGAGGTGTGGGCATCAAGTTGCAAGACTTGAAATCTGCAAAAACGAGATTAGAGAGAGTGGTGGACTGCATGCCTATTTATAAAAAGTTTGAGGCACCCAAATTAGGGTTTTGTATGCCGTACGCAATAACTCCCTAGGATCTCGTTTTGTTTTAAAATAAAGGTTTTCTTCATTAATTAAGCATGTTTTGGGGCTGTTTAAGTCAAGCTAATGCGTTTTTACCTCAACACCTCCTCTCAAGTCCAAAACAGAGCCATGAGAAATAAGCCCTTAACATATATAGTCTTTTACCCCAAGGCATCCACCCCAAAGCAGCCAGGGCATCAGGCAAAGGGTGCACGTCCGTTGCTTAATGACCTACCAAGACTACAAAGGCGATGGTTATATTATCAAGGGAACCTAGTGATCACCCCAAAGAGGGTAGGGTATCGGACCAAGGGTGCGCATCGGCTGCCCAGGGGCCTACCAACTATTGCAAAGGCAGATGGAATCATCAATGGACTTTTTTTTTGGTTGGAAAGGGCGGTTGGTTTGATTTTTTCAAAAGATTTAGCAGTGAGGGTTTGAAATCAGTTTTTTTCCTATTGAGCCACTATGCCCCGAAGTACAGGAAAATAAGGATGGATAGCTCCACTAACTTTATACAAGCAAAGCAATCCCACATACTACTAGGATAGGTGCCTAGGGATACTTAAGTGTGTATGTGTCAATCATATGGAAAATATGTGAGGAGGCAAAAAAGATAATAGTGAGCTTAGTAAGACAAGCAAAGCAAGCAAGCAAGCATGGGGAAGTTGCCAGGGAGAACTGTCATGTGCAATGCCACGAATATGGTGGATCCAAAGTCGACCACTCATGAAAGACCAAAAAAGGAATAAATGCGTGCAGATGTATGTTTACATGAACAGAATGCCAATGCATGGGGTAATGCAAAGGGATGCAAGATTTCATGCTCATGCAGAATGTGATGCAATGGTGCCATTGGATAGTGCCCTCGTAGGGGAATTGTTTACTTGTCTCAATGCTCTTTTACAATTATGTTATCCTGATGGTGTAGATCAAGGTTCAAATGTCCTAAGTATAATACAAAGTCTAAAGCTAAATTGTAAATATCATCACTGTTATTGAATAAGAGAAAAAACCATCCCCTCTTAAACTGGAGGGAGGAGCAGGAGGGAAACACTCTTTCCTCGTCCATTTGAAGAAGTAGTAGAGCAGGGTGGATCCGAGATAGGATGTATTGTAGTATCGGTTGATTGACTGCTTTGGTTAAAATGTTTGTAGAATTGTTGCTTGAAGATACAGACTATAGGCGAATAGTGCCTAGGTCAATCTACTCTTTGGTGAAGTGGAAGTGGCTTCCGCATGTTGCATTTGAGGTGTGATGATTGGGTTGCTCGCAAGGGCAATGACACTCTGGTTGTCGCAATAGGCAACTATAAAAGAATTGCAGGGGAATTGAAGCAGAGCCATCAAGCTCCTCAGATAGATGGCCTCAGTGGTACCATCAAAGAGAGCACTATACTCAGCTTTGACGGTGGAAGCTACCATCGTTTTCTTCTTACGGTTGGACCAAGCAATGGGAGCTATGTCCAAGGAAAAGAGGTAACCGCCATGGGAATGTTGGGTGTTAGGATCTCTTGCCTAGTCAAAATCGGTGTAACCTTGCAAAAGCATAAACCATGTCCATAAGTCAGTTCATAATGAAAAATACACTATAAATATCTTAACACACGAAGACAAGCAATTCAATGTGACATCTTAGGTACCGAAAAATACTAATAAAGTATAGTAACTGAGTATGCTAAATTTGGCCTAGTATGAATCAACCAGAGAAGCTTACCTACAACAGATTGATAGGTGTGCATCAAAGGGTTGACCTAGGGTATCCTTTGAGAGATGGACACTGGGATCAAGAGGTGTGGCCACATGGTGTGTCTGATTGGTGCAATATTGTTCCATTAGTTGAATGGCATACTTGTTGTGAGACAAAAATACTTCCCCCAAAATGAATTATCTCTATTCCCAAGAAATCAGATAACAGACTGAGATTAGTCATCTAAAAGGTAGCACAAAGCTTGGCCTTAATTTCCGCTGTGGCAGTAGAATTGGAGTCGGTGATAAGTAAGTCATAGACGTACAATAGGATATAGCTGACCCTTGCGCATGTGATGTGCACTTAGAGATGTGGATCAAGGGTTTAGAATGGTATCCATGAGTTTGCAAGAACTTGTCTATCCTCTAGAACCAAGAATTCAGAGCTTGCTTTAGCCTATAAAGAGCTTTTCGCAAACAGAATACCTTATCCAAATGGTTTGTAGAAGGAAACCCGGGTGGTTGCTCCACATAGATTTCTTCCTCCAAAAAACCATTCAGAAAAGCACTCTTGACATCCATTTAGTATAGCGGCCAACCGCGGTGAGTAGCAAGCGCAACTAGCAGATGGAAAGATGTCATTCGAGCAGCGGGTGTGAAGGTCTCCTTATAATCAATACCTTGCTTTTGGTGAAAACCTTGTACTACAAGGTGAGCGTTGTACTTGTCTAGAGTTCCTTCAACCTTTAGCTTGGTGCTAAAAATTGACTTCGTCTCAATGATCTTCTTGTGACTAGGAGGATTCACCAAGGTCCAAGTCTCATTTTGGTCAATGCTATCTAGGTTCTCTCCATGGCCTCACACCACAGAGGGTCTTGGATAGCCTCTTGTCAACTATTCGGCTAGAGACGATCGGGAATCTCTTCTACGAACAACATAAAGTATGCCATGTTCAAAACTGTTCGATTCCATTTGGGAAGGTGAGTTGGTAGAGGTGAACTTTTGAGAAATGCCATGCTCTTATAGAAACTTAGAAAACTTGTGGGGGATAAACTTGCCACCGCTATCACTCCTCATGGTACCTATACGATGTCTAGTTTGGTTATGAATCAACAATACCCAAGCACTGAAATAGGTGAAAGCATCAGACTTGTGCTTGAGAAAGTACACCCACATGTGTCGAGAGAAATCATCCACTCTCAAAGAAAAGTAAAGCGTGCCATTTAAGGTGGCAGTGGGGGTGGGCCAAAAAGATCAACGTAAATCAATCTTAATGGAGCCTTAGCTGTATGAGTGGACTGCTGTGGAAATGGGGTACAGTGTTGCTTACCTAGTTGACATGCTTTACTGACCTCTCGAGATAGCTTCAGGCGGGGAACACCATTTGGCAATGTGACAATTCATAAAGAGAGTCATATCTCGATGCCTTGTTGTGAGCAACTACTAAACCAATCGTGCCATCAATGACTTTGATTGTGGTTGATATAAAGAAGACTGCTTGCCTCAATTGACAAAGCTGTTGAATAGAAAATAAGTTCTCAGCCCAAGCTGGGAGACATGATAAATGTTGTCCAGCGTAGTGCGATTTTGACCCTCAATCAGTGGCAAAATTGATGCGACCACATGCTTGGATCTTGACGAGGAGTTGTTCCCTACTTTGACTCTCCTAGTTGTAGGATCTTTGGTGAGAAAAATGTCATCTATAGGGGTCATGTGATGAGAAGCTTCACTGTCCACAATCCATGCAGGAGCAGAAGTGCTTGGTTGTGACAAGTGGGCCTTTGTGAGTATCTTCTCGGAAGAGAGCTCATAGATATGGACCAACCTCACATCTAATGCCTCTAAAGAGACAATGTGGGTCTCTACAAACTAGTCAGACAAGCCCTTTGGTGTTGAGAACATTGTCGATTGTGATGGCTGACCGGTGGCAATGTGAGACTAAGCTTTCCACGGCCCTTGAGATTGTTTGTGAAAGATGACTCAGGCCAAGACAGAAAACGAGGAAGCCAGAAGAGAAAATTTTCAGTCCAGATCGGTGAGCACGAGTGATTATTCTCCTCCCAACCACGCCTAGATAAGTGCTGGCACCTCTCTCCCCGTTTCCTCTGCCAGCCGTCCACTTTTGGTGAGTCCTACTATTTTTGGACTCTCTTACTCTCTAGGCTTCCCTTAACCCCGTTCGGGCGCCCAAGAGCCCGGACGGTCATTCTCGTGCATGTTCCCCTAGATTTACCTTAACGTTACATTAAATGTCACTTTTAATGTCACATTAATGTCACATTTCCTTCCTCTTAAGAATCGGTTTCGTCCTCGAAAACGATACTTGGAAGGTCTAACTGTAAATCGGGAAACCTTTTCTTTAAAGTACTTACTCGCTCCCATGTTGAGCTTTCTTCTGAACAATCTTTCCACTTAACCAAACATTCTTGATAAATAGTATTCCTTGTTCGTCTATTACGAACATTTAATATTTTTTCTGGTTCATGTGGATTAGATTAGTCATTGAATAGCTCCTCAATATCATCATTTAAGATTAGATTATCCAAATCATCCAGCTTCTTCCTTAATTTACTTTCATGAAAAACTGGATGTATTTTACTACCAGCAGGTAGTTGGAGCTTGTAAGCCAATTCTCCCACCTTTTTAAGTATTATGAAAGGACCACAATACCTTGGTGAAAGCTTTGGACATTGTCCCTTTTTCATAGTTTTAGCTTGTTCAGGCACCTTAAGATAGACCAATTCTCCTTCTTCAAAGGAGATGTCTCTTCGGTGAGGATCTGCATATGCTCTAGCTCGATTTTGAGCTTTTTTAATATTTTCTTGAGCAAATTTTAACATACTATTCATATCCTCCAAAAAGTCTTTAGCTGCCTGAACCTTTTCCTTATGCAGTTCTACTGCAAAAGGAGCTCTGGGCTGAAACCCATACATTAACATAAATGGACTATATCCAGTGGAAGAGTGCTTGGCACTGTTATATGCAAACTCTGCTATCGGTAAATACTCTTCCCAATTAGTTTGCCTTTTACTTACATATGCCCTAAGTATATCTTCAAGAATTTGGTTAACCCTTTCAGTTTGCCCATCTGTTTGCGGATGATCCGCCGTACTCATGCTAAGTTTAGTATCCAATTTCCTAAATACCGCACGCCAAAAATGGCTATCAAATTTTCTATCCCGATGAGAAACTATATTTGCCGGAAGGCCATACAATCGGTATATGTTCTCTACGAACAATCTAGCCAATTCTGGTGTTTTAACATCAGTTGAAGTTGGAATGAACCTAGCCATTTTGGTTAACCTATCCACAATCACCCACACAGAGTCGTGCCCCCTCTGTGTTCTAGGTAAAGCAACAATAAAGTCCATGGAGATACTCTCCCATTTTCCCGAAGGAATTTCTAGTGGATGGAGAAGTGCTCCCATTTTTAATCTTTCAGCTTTATTAACCTGGCATTTATTACATTTGACCACATAGTCAAGGACGTCCTTATTCATTCCAGGCCAATAGAACTGCCTTTTAATAAGACTATAAGTCTTATTAACTCTTGGATGTCCCGCGCTAGGGGTATCATGACACTCAAAGAGTATCTGGCGCCTTATTTCTATATCTTTCGGGACACATACCCTACCCTTGTAGAGTAAATAACCATTATCAATGGTAAAATTCTTCCACTTGAATCCAGTTTGAGCAACCCCTGATGCTCCATTTCCTTGTTGAACATCCTCAGATATTCCTTCCTCAGTAGAAGCACTTTCATTTGGATCCCCATTTTTTATTGCTTCCCATATGTTGGAATATGCCGGATCAACCTGGCATTTCCCTTTTAAGGATTCAAGCAAGTTGGAAGTGAACTGAGTAAAACTCAATTCATTAATGATGGGCATTCTGCTGAGTACATCAGCTACTATATTATACTTTCCTTTTCTATATCTTATCTCATAGTTAACTCTTGGAGGAGTTCGGCCCATCTGGCTTTACGCCCGTGTAAATCCGGTTGATCATTAAGCCACTTAATGCTTTCATGATCCGATAAAATCAAAAGTTTGGCACCATACAAATAGTGCCTCCATTTCTTCATTGCATGTACTATTGCATACAGCTCCCTCTCATAAACAGAATAATTCTGTTTTGCACGGTCTAATTTCTTGCTTTCAAAAGCAACTGGTCGACCTTCTTGTAATAAGACCGCACCTATTGCCTTATCACTGGCATCAGCTTCAACCGCAAATGGTTTATTGGGATCCACTATTAATAGTACTGGAGCTGTAGCAATAGCTACCTTAAGTTTTTGAAAACTTTCATTTTGGTCTGTTTCCCAATTAAAACTTTTTCCTTTCCCTTTAAGTTGGTCTGTCATTGGAATAGCTATTTTGGTATAATCTTGAATGAATCTACGATAAAATCCAGATAAACCTAGGAAGATCTGCAGCTCTTCCAGATTTCTTAAAGGTGGCCATTCAATAATTGCCCTTACTTTTTCTGGATCCATGTTGATTCCCTCTTTCGAGATAATATGTCCCAAATATTTGACCTCTTGTGCAAAGAATTCACATTTAGTTTTCTTTGCATAAAGGGAATGCGTTCTTAACAGTTGGAATACTAATTGTAAGTGTTCCAAATGTTCTTCTCTTGATTTACTAAAGATCAAGATATCATCCAAGAAGACTACTACAAAATGTCCTAGATAGGGCCGTAAAACACTATTCATCAGCTTCATAAAAGTATCTGGTGCATTAGTGAGGCCAAAAGGCATCACCAAAAAATCATAATGCCCGTATCTAGTACGAAATGCTGTCTTGGAAACATCTTGTGCTTTAATTCTTACTTGGTGATAACCTGATCTTAAATCTATCTTTGTGAAGAATTTTGCCCCTTGTAATTGATCAAAAAGATCTTCCATTCTGGGCATAGGAAATTTATTTTTCACCGTTATTTTATTAAGTGCTCTATAGTCAACACAAAGTCGCATAGAACCGTCTTTTTTCTTTACCAATAAAATTGGTGAAGCCCAAGGTAAATTACTGGGTTGAATAAACCCTTTATTCAGGTAATCCTTAATTTGTCTTTCAACTTCTTGATGCTGTGTTTCGCTTAACCTATACGGTGGTTTAGAAATAGGATGTATATCCTTATTTATATCAATTGGGTGATTTATATCACCCCTATCTGGTGGAAGGCCACTTGGTAAATCAGAAGGAAACACATCTTTAAAATCATCTAACAAATTACTTAATTCATTATTAACGTTCAACTCACAAACATAAGAAAATTGTTGCTTTATATTACAGAAAGTAAAAGTGTTCTGTACAGGAAGAGACCATAACATATATACCTCACAAACTTCCTTCTTTATCAGCTTCTGAACTTCAGTAGAACACAGCAAAGGATTATCAGATACTTCATGTTCACCTTGAATGACAAAAGTCTTACCATCCCTTTCAAATTCCAGTGTATTATGATGGTAACTACGTTTTAAGGATGGTTCCAATCCCCATAGCCACTCCCTCCCTAGAGCAATATCAGCTCTTTCCATGTTCATTATTTGGAAATCAAGTTTATCTTTATATCCTTGAATCTCAATTTCCAAATTAGATACCATTGTATCCCATATTTTATTGTCTTGGCCTTGCATCATACGAACAACATATTGATGCCCACTCTTTTGTTGGGGAAGTTTCAAATTTTTGACAAGTGCATATTATGTGGCCCAAAAGTAGGCTGCCACATAGAAGTTGACATACAACACTTATGTTGTACATCCATGTGCAAGACCTCTAAAGATTTGTACTTTTCATGGCCCTTTAATTCTAAGGTCTGCACTACATGGATTTGTTTCTCTTTTCCCTTGCCCTTGTCCTTATCCTTTTCTTTGTCTTTCCCCTTTTTCTTTTGAGGGCAATTCCAAGCAGCATGGTTAGGGGATAGGCAATTGAAACACAACTTTTCTTTTTTGGCCTTATCAAAGTCATCAGGATTTAACTTTGGCCTCATATATGGTTTCTTTTCAAAAGGTTGTTTTTTACCCTTAAAGAATGGCATTTTCCTTTTAAATTTGCCGACAAATTTTGAGGTTTCCAATTCCTTAGACTTGGGCTCCGTATCAGTGAGACTAGTGAGTGTACCTGGGCGCATACTATCTTCATGAATTAATGCAAATTTAATTGCCTCTTCCAGCGTCTTAGGTAAACTCCGTTTTACTTCCTTTTTACAGGCTTTATCTAGTCCCCTAATGAATTCTCTTGTTTTTTGGAATTCATCTATTCCTTCCAATTTGAGGATTATCTCACGATATTCCTCCAGATATGTTAGCAGGGGTCTTCCCTTTTGTCTGACATAATCCCAATCTTCCCAATTTCTTTCCATTTCATTTTCAGGAAGAAATTCTTTCAAAAAGACGGATTCAAATTGAGCCCAGGTTTCAGGTATTTTATTCGCCTCCTTTAAAGTTCGCCACCACTTATATGCTTTGGGCCCCAAAGTTAAACTAGCCTCCAGTGCTTGGAGATGTGGTGGGGTATTTTTTAGTTTATGTAAATCTTTTCATTTTTGGAGGAAATTAAAGATTGTGTCTTTATTCCTATCTTTTTCCTCCCCGTAAAATTGAGGTGGTTTCATATCCTTTAGAACTGGATTATCCCTCAATTTATGGTAAGGTTGGGGTTCCTTAGGATCTCGCATAGTCACATCTAAATCTTTCGATGAAGATGGGACATCCGAGGTTTCTAGCTTATTTTTATCTCTTTCCAACAATAAAGTTAATTGAGATTTTATTTCAGTGAGTGTTTGAGTTAAAAATTCCATTTGAACCCCCTGAGCTTGCACACGAGCAGTAAGATCATCGAATTGCTCTCGTGTAGCAAAAAATTCTTCCCATTGTTCTTCTTGTATTTCTGGTTCATGGGGATCTACCATAGGTTGGTCCCCAGAACTAGAGCTTTCCATTACCCTTTCTTTCCCTTTTTCTGCCATTAATACACTGGAATTGGAAAGCAAAGATAAGAAATTTGCATACAAAGTAAAGTACTTCCCTGATTTTAATGGCAGGCAGTGGTTGCTGGTTTGGAAAGAAACCCGAAGAGTAAGGAACAAATTTTATCTTCCCGGACTAGAGCAGTGAAGCAGTCATGCTGGAAATTCAATTTCCTGACTTCAGTCGTGTATGACATTTTTCTGTCCGTTCCATGACATTTTTCTGTCCCTCTCACAGCAGTCGTGACAACAGTCGTGTCATGTCCGTCTCACAGCAGTCGTGGCAACAGTCGTGTCATGTTTCACGTTTTGCCTCCATCTCATAGCAGTCGTGACAACAGTCGTGTCACGTTTCACCTCACGACCACACGCCTGGTCGTTTCGCCTGAACATTTTTTCTGCCCGTAACGTGTCACATTTACGTGACGTGGCACGTCTCATCTTTTTTTTTTTTCTTTACGGCCCGTCACGCTTTCACGGCGTCTCTTTTCGGCCAGTACTCATCTATGACGGGTGACGCGCGACCTAGCGAATAACTGACGACTTGGCAGATGACTGACGACCTGGTGGATGACGGATCTGTCCGTTGAACCATAGGCTCTGATACCAATGAAAGATGACTCAGGCCAAGACAGAAAACGATGAAGCCAGAAGAGAAAATTTTCAGTCCAGATCGGTGAGCACGAGTGATTATTCTCCTCCCAACCACGCCTAGATAAGTGTTGGCACCTCTCTCCCCGTTTCCTCTGCCAGCCGTCCACTTTTGGTAAGTCCTACTATTTTTGGACTCTCTTACTCTCTAGGCTCCCCTTAACCCCGTTCGGGCGCCCAAGAGCCCGGACGGTCATTCTCGTGCATGTTCCCCTAGATTTACCTTAATGTTACATTAAATGTCACTTTTAATGTCACAGTTTGCTACCACCCTACTTCCCTTGTTGGGGGGTACCCTGCTAGGGTGCGGGGGTCTAAGACCTGGATTTTAGCTGTGTGCCTCTTGCCTTTGATCAACACTCGTCATCAAAATGGCCAACCTTCTAATAATGTTAACAATATCTATTCTTCTTAGGTGCATTCTGCCACCTTGGTTTAAGAGAGGATTGACTATTCTCTTGGGTCTCACTAGATGAGGTTTGAGTGGAATTTTGAGGTTTCTTACCCTTCCCTTGTTGTCCCTTCTGAGAAGTGGCAACAAGGGCCTCCACGACAGGAGATGCCATGTGAAACCGATTGAACCGCCTAGCATATTGCAAGAGCTGACATTCAAATTCATAGAATGTGAGCATAGTGGGTTGTGAGATAACCTGCTGCACAAAAGTATAATTTGGCAGCTTGTTTAGGAATAGTGTGACCTGGTCGCTAGGGAACTTAATTGCCCCCGTCGTAGAGAACTCATCGAGGAGTCGGCGATACATAGACAACTTGTCCTTAAGGTCATCCTTATCATTAATGGTGAAAATCTGATGCTCATGGTCAAGATTAATGCAACGGTCGGGTCCTATCTCGAGCTGCATAGCGGTGAGTCAAGTGTGTCCAATGCTCAGACGCTAAGTTGAAATGCTAAAGCTGAGAATGAAACTTAGGTAGTAAGCCCTACATTAGCTCTCAACTATAGCGGAGGCATTACGAGCCTTCCATGAGTAGATGATCTCATATGTAACAAGTGCAGGATTGGGTTGGGGTTTCAAACCGTGCATAAGATCCCATAGGTTCTGGAAGTCTAGGACATGTCTCAATAAAATTAGACTAGGTGGTGTAGTTAGACGCGTTGAAACAAGTCTTGTTATTGAATGAGTTCTTGGTAGATGAGGAGCTAGAACCATGAGGTGTTGGTGGAGGGGGATAAGTGTAATGTAGTGGGCTGTTGATGCCCAAAGAGTGCTGATTGCTATACGGAGGCATTGGAATAAAAGTGTTTCCATAAGGTGCCAAATGTAGAGGTGATGGCAATGGGATACGGTAGCCTTATCTAGGAGTTGGCTTGGGCACAACAGAATGACCAAGTGGTCCTCTAGGTAATGCCATAGAGGCAAATTGTGGTACCAAATGATCCATACTCGAACAATGCACTGGAGGGGAAAAACTCAAAAGTGTGTATGGGGAAATCGCAAGTACACCACCCAAATAGGAGAAAGGAGTCCTAAAGGCTGTGCCTAATGGAGGCCCCCCTCCCGGTGTGGTGTGTGGTGAATATATAGGTGCACTTAATGGAGACTAAAGGAATATGTAGCGGAAGATGAGGGAGGAATGGGTGAGAGCCCAAATGGATTTGTGATGGATGCAGATGTGGGAAACATCATTGGTTCCTTTTGTCCATTAAATGCAACAAAATGAGATGAACCTACTCTAGTATGACCATGAGAAATAAGATTATTTGAAGGAAAAGGAAAAGAAGGGATACTTACAAGTTCTTGCTTCTTTTTCTTACCTTCTAGGTAAAGCCATAGAGGCAAATTGTGGTACCAAATGATCCACACTCGAAGAATGCACTGGTGGGGGAAAACTCAAAAGTGTGTGTGGGGGAAATCTCGAGTACACTACCTGAATAGGAGAAAGGAGTCCTAAAGGTTGTGCCTAATGGAGGAAACCCCCCCTTCCAAGTGTGGCGTGTGGTGAATATATAGGTGCACTTAATGGAGATTGAAAGGAATATGTAGCGGAAGATGAGGGAGGGATGAATGGATTTGTGATGGATGCAGATGTGGGAAACATCATTGGTTCCTTTTGTCCATTAAATGCAACAAAATGAGATGAACCTACTCTAGTATGACCATGAGAAATAAAATTATTTGAAGGAAAAGGAAGAGAAGGGATACTTACAAGTTCTTGCTTCTTTTTCTTATCTTCTAGGTAAAGCCATAGAGGCAAATTGTGGTACCAAATGATCCACACTTGAAGAATGCATTGGAGGGGGGAAACTCAAAAGTGCGTGTGGGGGAAATCACGGGTATATTACTTGAATAGGAGAAAGGAGTCCTAAAGGCTGTGCCTAATGGAGGACCTCTCCCCTCCCCCTGGTGTTGGGTGTGGTGAATATATAGGTGCACTTAATGGAGACTGAAAGGAATATGTAGTGGAAGATGAGGGAGGGATGGGTGAGAGCCCAAATGGATTTGTGATGGATGCATATCATGGGTACACCACTCGAATAGAAGAAAGGAGTCCTAAAGGCTGTGCCTAATGGAGGAGGAACCACCCCCCCCCAGGGATGGGTGAGAGCCCGAATGGATTTGTGATGGATGCAAATGTGGGAAACATCATTGGTTCCTTTTGTCCATTAAATGCAACAAAATGAGATGCACCTACTCTAGTATGACCATGGGAAACAAAATTTTTTGAAGGAAAAGGAAGAGAAGGGATATTTACAAGCTCTTGCTTCTGTTTCTTACCTTGTTTGGAGTTTTCAAAGGAATATCTATCTTCCTCATTACTTCCAAACCAAAAGATGTTATGTATTATCCCTTCTTCAAGAGGATCTCCGGAACCATGAGGAATAGAAGAATCATATAGCATAGAATAAAAAACAAGTTATAAGCTCTTGCTTCTTTTTCTTACCTTGTTTGGAGTTTTCAAAGGAATATCTATCTTCCTCATTACTTCCAAACCAAAAGATGTTATGTATTATATCTTCTTTAAGAGGATCTTCGGAACCATGAGGAATAGAAGAATCATATAGCATAGAATCAAAAACAAGATTATGCATACTTGGCACTAGAGAAAAGAAGTAAGATGAAAGTGGTATGTAATTCGTGCAAGTTTCCACTTGAGGATGGCCAGTTTGAAGTGAAGATTCTGTCGTACTTGCATGGTCAATAGCTCTATGCACCAAATCTAAAGGAGGAAAACTCAAGCTTACCTTCAATCTATTGCTGAGCCCTATGTATAAGGATGAGATCATACTCAGCGGCGGCTGAAAGCTCGTACAGTTGATGGACTCCATGATAGTCCGAAGTTTCTCCACCCACGCCAGATCTAGCAGGGGCAAGTTGGGAGGCCCACTCCTACTTGTTTCTTGACATGCTTGGCTGTGGAGTCTAGAGTGGTGTGTCGGTGTTTGAAGTCATTTGAACCTTTTGTTGTTATTGCTTCTGTGAATGAGCTCTGTGATCAAGCCCAAGGTTTCTCAAAGAGAACTTGGCTATGATTCCATGTGACGAGATGCTCTAAACACTAAAACACAATACCAATCACACAACAAAGCACAAACCCATAACACAGAACAAAGTTAGGATTAGGGTATTTCAAAGACAATGAACATAGATAATAATGAAATGAATGACTGGTGAATATACAATGCTCATGCAGCAAACACACTATGCAGAGAGTAAATACTGTACATTGCAGGAGAAGACGACAACTCTGTAGACAGCAAACACAGGCTGGTAGATGATGTGGCAGGCTGGTGATAGCAGGGAAAACAATAGTAATAGTTAGCAGGCTGAAATCAGCTCCGAATAGTGTGTGGTAGGTTGGAAACGGACGCCAGACTGTTGTAAACAACAATGGCCAGCTTGATGTCCTTTGCGTCCGAGGTGTGGGCAGCAAGTTGAAAGACCTGAAATATGCAAAAATGAGATTAGGGAGAGTGGTGGGCTGCATGTCTATTTATAGAAAGTTTGGGGCACCCAAATTAGGGTTTTGCATGTGGGATACAAAAACTTTCTAGGATTCCATTTCTTTTTAAAGTAAACAGTTTTCTTCATTAATTAAGCATGTTTTGGGCTGTTTAAGTCAAGCTAATGCAATTTTAGCTCGACAGACCCCATTAGGTGGTTGCTCCATGTAAACTTCCTCTTGCAACTCCCCTTGTAAGTAGGCATTCTTAACGTCCATTTGATGCGTGATCCAACCATTTGATATAGCCATTGCTATGAGAATCCTTATAGTGGCTATTTTAGCCACTAGAGCAAAAGTCTCCTCATAATGAATACCATGAGTCAGCGCTTATCTTTTGGTAACTAGTCATATCTTATAGCGCTCAATAGATCTATCTAGCTTATGCTTGACCTTGTAAACCCATTTGTAGCCAATAGCTTTCTTGCCTTTACGTAAAGGCATCATCTCCCATGTGTCATTGTCCTTAAGGGCAACCATTTCTTCATCCATAGCACGATCCCAATACTCATTACCCACAAGTGGCTTCCATATTTTGCACAATCTTGGCCATGTATGCATAGTGATGAGTTACATAGCTATCATATATTAATGGCTACGTCGGCTTTCTTACTCTGCTTGATCTGTGTGGACTTGGACAACTACTAGGTGCTTTAGTATCCTCTTTGTGTGTTATGCACACCAGGTGTTTTAATTGACGGAACCCCTAACTCCTCATCCAAGCTCTGCTCAGAGCCATTTGAATTAACATCAATATGAGTTCTTGACATTTGTGATGTACTTGGTGGAGTAACGTCTAATTGCCGACCTGTTTTTTGCATAGCTACACTCATGCTTATTAGCCCCAAGTACATTCTACACATTACTATACCTGGTACTCATTTCCTAAAAAACATCCCTGTTAACTCTCAACTCACGTGTAACAGGGTTATAATATCTATATTCTTTCTGCTCAAGAGAATATTCCACAAATACACATTTTTCTACTTTGAAATCCAATTTACTGCGTAACTCATCAGGAAATTGCACATAAGCAATATATCCAAATACTTTTAGATAGGACAAATTTGACTTTCTATCTATAAATTTCTCTTTGGGTGTCATACCATGTATAATAGTAGTGGGTGTCTTATTTATAATGTATACAATAGTAGCAATTGCTTTAGCCTAATAGTAATGAGGCAAGTTTCTTTCTAACATCAATGCTTGAGTCACTTTTGCAATATGCTTGTTTTTTCACTCAACAACTCCATTTTGTTGTGAAGTATATCTTTATGTATACTGACTCTGTATACCATTTTTTTGTAAGAAATCAAAAAACACGTTGGAGAGATATTCTCCTCTCAATCCGATCTTAGGCATTTAATATGCAATCTTGCCCCCTTCTCAACCAGATCCCTAAAGCTTTTAAAGTGAGTGAACAACTCACTTTTCTTCTGCATAAAGTAAACCTATACTTTCCGAGTGTAATCATCAACGAAGGAAACATAATACTTGCAACCATTTAAGTTGCAGCCTTTGTGGGATTCCACACATTAGAATATATCAATTCAAGTGGCATCCACGATTTTTTTTTTTGATTGCATTTCTTTTAGTTGATGCACATTCACATGACAAGTTTTTTGATGTTAAATTTTAATATTAGCCGCAACACATGAAGCTTGTGCAAACATTTCAGACAGACTTACATCAAGAGTAAACAGTCTACTAGCACATTTCCCTTTTGCAATCAACCGACAATCATTTTTAGGAACTTCTATATAACAACCATCAAAGGTGAATCAAACTTGTAATCCTTGTTTTACCATTTGACTAATAGAAATCAAAATTTTTGTAATATTTGTTACATGCAACTCATTAGCCAAGTACTTAGTTTTATTATCTTGCATAGTCAAGTGAACATTTCCAACATGAGTAATGGGATGAGTTGTATCATCCCCTACCTCCACATAGCATGGAGACTCTCGATTATGCATCTCTAAACTACTCTCTATGAGATGTATCTCTAAACTACTCTCTAAGAGAAGCCATGCTTTTCATGTGGTTAAAGATACCTAAGTCTACATACCATACATCATTCTTTGATGAACCATCAATAGTCATAGTATTCATAAATTGCTGTATTACAAATAATTGCTCAGTTTGTCATCATTGTTTTTGCTATTGGATGTATAATTGCCTTGCTGCTTTTTCCGGTTTCTACTTTCAACCTTCTTTTTAAAGTAATTTTTAGGAATGTGGCATTTCTAACCATAATGCCAGTATTCCTTGCTAATACTAGAATTTAGTTGCCCATTAGAATTTGCAACTTGGCCTCTTTGGCTTCCCCTTCCTTGAGATTGCCCTTCTTTATTCTGCTGTGCATCATAACTTTGACCACAATCACCACCTTGGCCTGTACCGCAACCTCTACCTTTGCTAGTAGAGTAAATCACATGATTAGACTTATTTATGCTTTGAGAAGAAGAGGAATCTAAGTCAAGGTTCTTCTCCTTAAGTATCGGTATAGAAATTAAGTTTGCAAAAGCAAGGATATAATCTCTCGTATTCATAGATGACCTGAAGCTCTTGCATCCATCTCCAAGTCCATCTAAGTATGCACGCCTAATATCAATATCATCAACTACCACATTGATAGATCCAAGAGCTTCCACAATACTCTTGATCTTCAAGACATAATCATTAATAGATAGGTTTCTTCTTTTTACTTGGTTAAGTGCCGACTTGACTTGCAGCTTTCTAGCCTTTGTGTTTACTTCGAACAACCTTGCTAGATTCTTCCATGCAATAGTGGGGGTATTAGATTCCTACAAGTAGCCCATATCATGTTATTTGTGACATTGACAGATAGCCAATATATGACTCTACTCTGTGTCTACTCTCAATCTTTCCTAGCCTTTACCTATTTTGCAGTAGCATTTTGCACAGGAACTTCGGGTGCCATTGCCATGTCTCCTTCAATATAATTCCAAACACCTTTGTCCTTTAAGAAATTTATTATCCTAAACTTCCATGTAGGATAATTGTTCTAATCAAGCTTCTTGTAGACAATCTGGTTGAAGTTGTTAGATATTGTGACAAAACAAACACTTGCAAAACATTGCAGTCTGTAATAAGCAAGCTAATACCAAGTGCACCACAACTAATCATGCAACCTTTTTCACTGATTGCACAACAACAATTGGAATTTGTAATCTGTATGTAGATGCCTTTTGTATTTGCAACCCAACAAACACTTAAAATCTTACTAATTCGAAATTTGTAATCTATATACTTGTAAACGACCAATGCAATTGAAACTATAGTATATCCAAAAATTGTTGTGGGACCACTTGTAGGTTTAAAATGGAGGCTGAAATGACCTTAGATGCAAAAAATCATAGTGGGACAGCCTTAAAGGGTTGATATGCAATATATACCTTGTTCTTCCTGCTCACCAAGTTTCATTGCAATCAAAGACTGTAGCCTTGTTGCCTCAGGAGTCTCTTGCGGCTATAATCCAAGGCAAATTGAGCAAGGTGGAAGAGCTTTTTACATATTTGCTTGCTTGCTTTCGTGCTTCAATGCCTTCACCTCAGCTTTTAACCAAGCTCTGTGGATCCATGGGCCAACTTTGATACGATGAAAATGGATAAGAGGGGAGAGAGGTGAAGAAACCAATAGTATATACACAAAACAATGGAGGCTTGAGCACATAGAGAGATAGGGCTGAAATCTTCTTTTTCTTTTTTCTTCTTCTTCCACACAAACGAACTAAGTCTACAACATAATATAAAACTAATATATGTACACGCGGTCACTAAGTGTGAGCCTGCTTAGAAAAAAAGATGTGGCACAATAATTGTGCCATAACCAAGGGTAGACTATGTGGGTGTAGTCCAGTTGTAGAATCACTAGTGTATCCTTATGTCGGTCACCTAACATACCAATGAGTAATATCTTGCTACATTACCAAGGCATGTAGTAGATGCCAGCTCATGTAAAGCTTGACATCTCAACATAATGATCGTACATTAATGCAAATGTACAATTTCAGAGCTGCAGTGAAAACCATACCCATTTGCATACCAACTATAGTGACTAGTATACTAACTTGTGATCTCTTGGGAAACATATTGTTAGCAAACAATGCCTTGGATGCATGTTGAATACACTTAGAGATCCACAATATAATAGAGTTGTCCATCACTAGAGAAAAGAAAGTGCTATCTTCCCCTTGAGTATTAGGCAATGCCCTTGAGCATTAGGCAATGCTCTAGGCCTTCTAAGCTCTACTAAGCTTGATTGAGCCTGATCTAAAGTCGGTTCCATCCAAAAGGCTTCTAGGTAAAGTTGCAACAATTGAGATTGGTTTGCCAAGTTATCCCAAGTTATCCTCTTCCATCCATCTGCATCCATTGGTGAATAATTTTGAAGTTCCACCAAGTACCTCGTGGAAACTTTACCTCCTATTTTCTTATTTTCACCTTGCTGCCTATTGGGACAATCCCTTGCCATGTGCCCCTCTTGTTTATATACAAAGCATTTATTTGCAGCCATTAACTCCTTGCATTGTGCAAGTGTTTTCCAAGTTTTTTCTTATTGTTTTTGCCTTTTCTTAGCCCTATTTTCAGATTTGACCCTCCTTTCAGCCTTTGAAAACTTCTCGGATGCCACCTTCTCATCATTTTGGAAGCTCGAATCTTTTCCATGCAGCAAAGCATCGGTTGTACTTGCCGTCTCTATGACTTGTGACATGTTGGTCATTGTGGTCTTTATGCAAAAATCCCTAATTCCTTTAGGAAGCCCACAATACTTCTTCACTTGCTCATGAAGAGGGAAAGCTCGATAAGAAGTAATGGGCAGTAATGCACCCCAAAACTTTTGATTGTATTGCCATTTGCTTTAAGTTTTTGCATTGTGATACATCCAACTTATTTCAAGCACTTGTAATATCTACTTCAAAGGTGCTCGCCAACCAATTAGAAGCAAACATTTGCTTATATTGACGGTGCTCTATTTTACATTAGAAGTGCAAACCACCATTGCAATGCATTTTTCTTCAAGAAAGTGGCTGCCTTTCGACTCTGATATGAGTTAGTGAAATGGCCTTACAAATAGGCTACATCAAACTATTGAATCAAAGTCAGCTTTCAGCCTATCTTGTGCACCATTGAAGGTCTTTGGGGAACAACTCTCCTTCTTGGAGAGGGTGGTAAAACCTAATCAAGCACTTAATTACAACAATTAATAGGTTCAATAAAAATTGAAATGCACACTTCACCATAACATTCTTAGACATTGGACACCTTGTTGGCCCCACATGCATGTGATGTGGTGGGGAGATGTGTAGGTGAAATGTGTACTACCAAAGACCATATGCATGTGCATGCACACATACATGTATTTTTCAATGTAGAAGTGCATATGTAATGTGGGCTGATTTTTCATACAAGAGTATGGTGATTTTGTATGTGTTTGTGTGACACAAAATAGTGAGGAACCAAAGATAACTATAATGTTAAACTCTTGAAAGAAGACCGAGAGAGCCCAAAATACCAAAACCAACCAAAAAAAAGCTCTAGTAAAAAACGTCCCATATCAGCTGTCCTTGACAAGGAGACAGGGTAGTGGATGGCCAGGATGCGGGACGGCTGTTAGGGACATGACAAGGGATGTCCCCCATCTCATTTTGGTGTCCCCTTTGGCATATCCATCTTGGACCGTGTCTCCATGTCTTGGGGGTGTGGGATGGCTGTTCCTTGTTACTATGCCAAGGTCTTACTTTTGGGGTGGTGAGTTCCTTGCATTAGGAGTGTGAGCTACGGGTTGGTGCTTCTAATAGATAGCTAATTATCCTTGTGGGGGGGATGCAACTTTGGCCACACAAGCTTCCTTGGTGATGATGGTGTGCCATATGAGGAGCAGCAAGTTCGGGCTCATGGTCAAGGCCACTTATACATCTTATGCTCATGCATGCAACAAGTGATTCTTAGTTTAGCATCCAACCCAAACCAAGTAGAGTCAAGCAATTTTTAGGTTTGGTGACAGTTTCTCGGTCTGTAATAGGCAAAAGACACACATGGGATGAGCTTGATCATTTAGAAATTTTCTGACCCCTAGAAGGATTTTGCTCTTTTCATTGGTACTGTGGACACATGAATAATTGACATTTCTGAACAGCTGCTTCTTTCATAGTACAACGGGTACAATTGGTACAAGTATCTTTGCTGGAGGAGTTCATGGATCCCCATTCACTCCAAAGCCATCATTTAACATTAGCCATGAAACAAGAGATCATCTGCCACCTCTAACTTTTAACAGTGCAAAGTTAAAACCATGGTAGATAGGGAATGTTCCCAAGCTGTAGTTGTTTTTGTGACTTTACACAGGAAAGTGGATCGATCAACTTACCTAGTGATGTACAACATGTGTTTTCTTATTTAAGAAGAGGTGGATTGTAATTTCACAAGATCTTATTTCTTACCACTATCCTGTTGCACTTGTATATATTGTAACATGCCAAAATAAGTGCATTGTTCTTATTTCTATATATCAGTGCGGACACCCAAAAATTGCTCGTTTAGGAGCTCATCTATGTGTGAAGGCTTGCATGTCTTCCATTGTTTCTGTTTATTCTACAAGGCCTCCATCAATTGTTGAACATTTTGTGGTTTTATCTTTGCTGTTCAACTGCCCTATATGCTAGGCTATAATCAGCAAGCATTTAGAGAAAAGAAAGAGCTCGAATGCTCCTGTTGCTTGATATTTAGCAAGCTAGTTGTTGGTCACTATGATTGCTTAGAACTCTTGCAGTTTTCCAAATGTAGTACAATGCTGTGCATTGTCCTTATTTCCATATATCATGTGAGGCACCTCAAAATTGCTCGTTTAGGAGCTGATCTATGCGTGAAAACTTGCATATCTTCCATTGGGTCTGTTTATTCTACAAGGCCTCCATCTTCTTCTGAACATTTTGTGGTTTTATCTTTGCTTTTCAACTGCCTGCATGCTAAGCTATAATCAGCAAGCATTCAGACAAAAAGAAAGAGCTCAAATGCTCCCATTGCTTGACATTTAGCGAAGACAGTTGTTGGTCACTCTGATTGCTTAGAACTCTTGCAGTTTTCTAAACATAGTACAATGCTGCTCTTAGTGTAGAGTCTCTTTTAACTTCTACTATTTTCCTTCCAGATCCTTTTCCTCTAGTATACATGGAATAGTGGTAAAATTGCAGGAGTTGCCAATGCATTATGTACAGACTGTCTACAAATTGTATAATAACACTCAGTTTTATGCTACAGGTTTGACAGTTTTAAAATTTCCCCGCTTTCAATTAAAGCTTTACATACTGTACTCAAATATGAGAAAATGACAACAGTGCAAGAGACAACTTTTCCTGTAATTCTGAAAGGTATTTATTCTTTTTTTGTTGCTCATCTTAAATGCAGTTGTGGTGCTAGAACTTCTGGTTTCATGTTTCCAGACAATATTTGTTTTGGGATTGATGATTCTGTTATGCCTGTGGTATTAGGATTTTGTTAGCATCTTATCTTGTATCTTATAAAATGCCTGTTATATTAGCATTTTGCTAGCATCTTATCTCATTTATCATATTCACTATATCATGACCATCAATGAGGAGAGACCCTCAACAATTCCATCCTAATCATCTCTAATCATGAAAGCTGCTGATCAGTATGAAATGGGCCACTATCGATCAAACAACCACCCCACTAACCAATGCAGGTGGCCACACACGGGGGCTAGCTACCCTCCAGCCACTTTCCATTGGAGCTAACTACAACCACCAGCCTGTCAAAGACTTTTTCATGTTGTTGTGTGGGCTGATACAACTGAATTTGCAAGCATGGACTCATCCATCATCATCATGGCACAAGACAAGCAAACATGAGATAGCTGTGAGCTTCTTATAGCTTGCTTTTTTAGCATAGGTTTTGGCTAACCGACTCCACAAGCTAGAAGTCATTATGGATTTGCACTCTCATTCTTGGGACAGAAGTCTTCCTTATGGCCATGCTTTCAACAATGGAAGCCTTTCTGCAGGCTTCCAACTCCTTGTCTGTGAGTTATTTACTTACTAGTGTTCCCCATTAGGATTGGAGAAAGGTGTACTTGATCCTTTTTCGTGGCTTTGTTATTCTGCCTTTGTCCCTTGTCTGCTTGGTTTTGTCAAGGATTCTTATTTTCCACTGTCTGCACTTACGGCAAGGATCCTTTCAGCTGCCAAATTTCGAGAAGCAGCTTGTTGAGTGCCATGTACTAGGATGGCATGGAATGATTATAATTTGGTGATTCTCCCACTTTGAGCACATATTCACCTAGTTGGAAGGTGTGAAAGCATGGACATTGTTACTCAAACAGGGAAGACTAAGCCTGTTGTGTACCTTTTGGCTACTTGTGGCTAAGAAGTCCAATGTACTTTGTCATTATCTGAATGTTTGGAGCTAAAAAGCCCAAGGTACTTTGCCATTATGTCAACGCTTTTCTACCTAGCTTTCTTGTGGTACACACTAGAGGACACAAGTGAATCCAGTTGTTAAAAATGACATTTTGTGTTTCTTTGTCATCCTAAGGGAGGTATGGGAGTATAAGCACCCCAACGTCGAAGGGGAGGGAGAGAACACTACTCATGGATAAAGGCACTCCATTGGGATATGTCTCATCAATGGCACAATTGTTGGGAAAATCGATCGAATTGTTGGAAAAGAGAAGGGAAAGGAAGGAGGGCTGAACCATGCATGGAACTCATAGGTATTTGATGAGTGAGAGAGACACTAGAGGGAGCCCCCACATGGTTGAATGCTCTGTTAGGGTGGCTCAATTGGAATAGGCTTCTAAGAAGAACTTGCTGCCATGAAGGGTTGTGCTAAATGGCTTTATTAGGGCTTTGCATGAAAGCCGTATTGGAATAGGCTCCATGAGAGCTTAGGTGGACTTGCTGCCATAAAGGGTTGTGCTAAACGGCTTTATTAGGGCTTTGCATGACAGCTGTATTGGGATTGGAGCTCCTTCAAACACTATGGGTGATTTTTCTAAGGGGAACTCAAATATTGAACAAGACTTGCCAAAACACCGTAACACACATAAGTTTTGAGTTTAAACTTGACCATGTTGCAAGGTGGAATAGGTGTATTCATGACATTTAATAGAGAAATTGCTACTGTATGTGTCTCTTTTAAGGTGTGTCAGTCTGCATGCAAGATCTTGAAATTTGTGCCCAAATTGTAATCTAATCAAGGGGCAAGTTGATTCTTAGTGGTGCTGGTCATTTGTGACAGCAATTTGTATTGAAGATTGAAGGAGATCAGCCCATTTCTCACTGTACTTCAACCTAAATCAATACAAGATAAAGAAATACTGAATGAAACATTGGGTTTTGTGCCATTGAAATGGCACTTTGACTATCAATAACAAAGGAGTAGGCTCTGTGACAGATACATCAAGATCAGCTAACAAACGTCTTAGCCATATACATGCTTCACAAGACAATGTAGAAACAATGGATTGTTTCTTGCTAAGCCAAGAAATGCAAGAAGACCCAATAAAGAAACAATTTCCACTTCTAGAGTGATGAGAATCAATATCTCCAGCCCAAATCAGAATCATTGTAAGCATGTAACAGCTTAAGTCCAATCTCCCTTGGTGTGCTTACTGGCTGGCTTGCAATCTTGGAAGCCGAATCTCTCAAGGAGTTTGCTAATATATTTGGAGTGTGACAATCCAATGCCTTTGGTATCATGAATAAATTGAATGCCCAAATCGTAATGCAAAGATCCCAAATCCGCCATATCAAAAGTTCGCCGCAAACTTTTCTTAAACGCTGAAATTTGATCAGCATGTGCCCCTGTGAGTAGAAGATCATCCACATAAAGACAAATAACCAGCAAGGATTCCCCCTCTTTTTATACGTAAAGAGTAAACTCTGATGGGCTGCTAATGAACCCTTGACTAAGTAAGAAGGCATCAATCTTGGCATACCAAGCTTGTGGAGCTTGTTTCAAACCATACAAAGACTTTTTCAGCTTGCATACCAAATGTTCGGATCCTTTAACTACAAAATCCCAGGGGCTGTTGAACAAACACTTCTTCATGAGGTTCCCATGTAAAAATGCAGTTTTAATGTCAACCTGGTGTACAATCCAACCATAATGGACAATCAATGCACCCATATACCTGATAGTGGTCATACGGGATGTAAGAACAAATGTCTCCTCATAATCAATGCCTTTCTTTTGCACATAGCCTTTTGCTACAATGGCTTTGTACTTATCAATGGATCCATCCGCTTTTCGTTTGAGCTTATGGACCCATTTAGTACCAATGGCTTTATTTCCAACAGGCAATATAACTAAATCCCATGTTTAATTCTTTATGATAGAATCATATTCAGCTTGCATTGCTGCCGTCCAATGCACACTTTGTTGTGCATCCTCAAAAGAATCATGCTCATCATCATTAAGTGTGTTTGCTGCCATAACAAACTCCATAGCATTAGCATGATCATGCAGACATGTTTGTCTTTGGGTACGACTAGCAAGAGGAGCATCCAAATGACTGTCTTGTAGAGTTTGCACGTACCATCTAGGTTATATCTAGCCTCCTAATTATGGTCTTGTAGAGTTTGCAAGTACCATCTAGGTATATATCTAGCCTCTTGATTATGTACATGCTCTTGATGAACCTCATGTTCAACATCTTGTTGAATATTTAGGTCATCCATAGGTGGAATTTCTGCATTATTTAATGGAGCAGTTGGTTGAACATTTTGTTCATTTAATGAAGCTCTAGTTGTATCACCAAAAGAAATAGGCAATAGCCCTTCAAACATCTTTTGTAGTTTGATATGTGTCATAACCAGCAAGAGATAATTCTGATTTTTCATTAAAAACCACATCTCTATTACGAAAACTTTCTTGGAAATAGGATCGTACAATTTGTACCCTCAGCTTTCACTATTGTACCCCACAAATATGCACTTGATTTTTTTTTTTTTTGCAAGTAGAATGTGGTTGATTATATTACTCAAAAAACCTGATTACAATGGAGTGCTCATGCTCAACAGACTAGCTGGAGCTGATGCAAAGTCACAATTACATCATGTATACAGGCCTCTCAAGGCGGTGTGGAGGGATAGGGGCAAGAAGCCATGGAGGGGGGTGTATTGCTATTTGGGGCTGCTTGCTTGCATCATGAAGAACAGGTCCAGACCGCCCCAAGTGCGCATGAACTGACAACGGAGCTCCTAACGAGCCTTGGACTTGCTCTACACCTGATCCCATCGGCTGCGGAGGGAGTGGATGATGGAGGTCCAGAGCTCTGCTAAGGTCGCCTGTACTGAAAGTCTCTCTCCGCCAAAAGCCTCTTGACACCGCGCCTTTCAAATATGCCATCCAATACAACTCCCTATGATCTCCCATACCTCAGAGCGGTCTGCTGTGGGCTCCAGTACTTGGCGGATAGGTAGGGTCTCCAAACTGACCATTGCATACGACCCTGTCTCGATAATGAATATCGTGTTTTGTATCCCGGCCTCATACAGAAGGTGGCGGCCGTGGGTGATTACTTGCCAGCAGAAAGCTCCCCATAAGATACATCCAAGGTCGGGTGCTATTTGGCGAAGGATGCGGCATGCTCCTCTCCACACGAGCCGCACCTCCTTACAGGACCAAAGGTAGTGCTTTGGGGGTTCTAGAGACTGCTGTATGTAGCGCTTACAACCTCCCTCCTTTTGTATCTGGGCAAGCCAACTTTCCACCGCCAAGCCTCCATGTGCCACCAGCCATAAAAAATACGATATCCTTCTTGGCCTCCAGCTATCCCATAGGCGGCGCCAGAAAGTCCGTCGGAAAGGCTCGGTGATGCTGTGCTTCGCCTAGTACCTGCTACATCACGACACGCAATCCATATCCTTCTACATCAGTACGTGTCTGCCAATCCTGACAGTGTACTCCAGGAATCTCGGTGGCTTCTTGGCAATCGCAGTGGCCGGCCATAGCCACTCTCCTGGATTCCACTCCAGCTCATCAAGTGGTCTGCTATCCCAAATCCAAAGGCGCCAATCCTTGAGTCTCTCCCGAAAACATAGGGGTCCAGTCGCCATGTTTTTCCCTAAAGGCCCACCACCCGAATCCTCCTCCACAAAAGGGTAGCTATCCCCTCATCCTGCTGCCCTCTGTCAAGGGCCAGACGCCCCCCCCCCCCCCCCCCTCCTGAACGGTGAAGAAAATCCCCTGTGTGGTGTCGCCCACCCTACCTGCCACCTGTAGGGGAATGCCTGTTGGTGAAAATCTAGTGGCCCATACCTTCCCGGGCTCTATCGACTCTCGTATTGGGGGAGCAAGCCACTCCAGAGGTATTGCTGCGTCTATCTCCCTTCTCCTCAACTCTACTCCTCTCTAGTAGCCTAATACACGCTGCAATATCTCCTCGTCCGCCATCCTGTATACCTCTTGCCAAGTCCTGATGGTACGGGTTGGGCTGGCCTCCCAACTAGCCCACTGGATGTGAGACACTCCCCAATCTGTGCCCCTTTCCGATCTTTGACCTGGGAGTTCCAGATCACCGGCTGATGATCTATCTTCTCCTGGTAGCCTGGGGGGCTTTGGATTAGGGCCTTACGGAGGCCCTGCCACACGCGAAGTAAGTTGCGTAGAAAAGGTGATTGGGGGAGGGGGGTGATCTGGGCTTGAAGACCCTCCTACAACAAGACCTTCCAGGTTTGCCTGCCTGGTGTGAGGCCGCAGACAACAGGCTTGTCCAAAAGGGCCATACTCAAATATTGTGGGTCTATGATCCCAAGCCCTCCCTGTGACCGATGCCGTATGATGATCGCCCACGCCACCTTGGCCGTGGAGTCCTCGGAGCCATTTGACCTTGACCAAAGAAAATTTCGCACTAGGCGGTGAAGCTGCACTACGCAGGATGAGGAGAAGCACCGACACGAGGCGATGTACCGGGCCGTCGCTAGGACCTGGTTGACCATTAGGGCTTGGCCGGTTAGTGAAAGGCGAGCCGTGCTCCAGTATGTTAGCTTCCTCAGAATAGAATCAAGGACAGGAAGAAATTGCTGGGCTGAAGTGATGTCGAGTCCCACCTGGAACCCTAGGTACCGGACGGTTTGCCCTCTGAAGTGGACGCCTCACTCCGTGCTAGAGTCCAGGTTTGTGAGGAAACCAACCGACTTTCGCCAGTTGATATTCGCCCCGGTTGTAGAACAGAACACGTCAAGAGCCAGCATCACTCTCTCTAGCATCAACTCATCGTCCTCTATGTAGAGTGTTGTGTCATTTGTATACTCTGAGTCTAACAACTCAGTCTCCTCTCTCATTGAAAGTCAGAGGTTGCGTAATCCGCTCATATGTGACCTTAGGAAGTGAGACTTCGCCTCTGCAAAAAGTAGAAACAGGTATGGGGCCAGGGGGCAGCCCTAACGGACCGATCTCTCCAGCGGAAACTCCTCTCCTCGCCTTTTACCTATGAAAACCCTGCTGGTGGCCGATCTGTAAAGTGCAGAGACCTTGCGAATCCAAGCCTGAGGTAAACCCAACCTCACCATGGTGCCCTCTAGGAAGTCCTAGTCCACCCTGTCATAAGCTTTCTCAAAATCCCAGAGTAGTACGGCCAGTCTCTACCCACTGTGCTGACTCTACTCTGTCTCGCCTCAAAGAAGGTGAATACATTGTCCAGGATGCTCCTATCCTGGACAAAGCTTGTCTGTGTGTCATGGATGATGTCTCGAAGTATGGAGCATAGTTGCCTATTAATCATCTTTGCCAGTGCCTTATAGGCCATTGACAATAAGGTGATCAGTCTCCATTGGGAAAGCTCCAATCGGTCTCCCTCTTTGGGGAGAAGGCTAATAAGGCCTGCTGAAAGACTCCTTGGCATGTGTCGTGAAGTGAAAATCTCTTGGAAGGCCATCAGGAGGGGGTCCTTCACCACTTCCCAGTAGGTAGTGAAGAAGGCCTTAGAGAGGCCATCCTCTCCCGGGCATTTTTGCCCATCCTGTGTATGGAAAGCCTTCACCACTTCCCAGTAGGTAGTGAAGAAGGCCTTAGAGAGGCCATCCTCTCCAGGGCATTTCTGCCCATCCTATGTATGGAAAGCCTTCTCTAGTTCCTTCTATGTGAAGGGGGCTAGGAGGAAGCATCCCATCTCCTCTGTGACGAGGGATGGGATGTGATCCCAGACTTGTTGTCTACATCACTGTCCTCTAGCTGAGGCCGTCTCTTGCTGGAAAAGACACCTGTAGTAGTCGGTGGTAATCTCCATCACCTCGTCTGGGCTAGAAAGAGTCCTCCCATATTGATCCCAAAGGTTACGTATCTACTCTCCTGCGGTGCGAGGCTGGTGCACCTGGAAGAATTCCCTACACATCGTGTCTCCCTTCCGTGCCCAGAAGGTTGTTGAGGTGCGGAAAGAGAACTCCAAACGCTTGTCCTCTAGGTCAGCAATGGTAGCTTGCGTGCGCACCTCCTATGCGTGGAGGGTAGGATCCCCTAGTACCTCCTGTAATAATCTCTGCATGGCTGCAAGGTCCTGTCGGAATGCTCTCTCCTCCTCCTAGCTCTGCTACCTGGCTTGTATGGCTGCCGCTTGGTAGATTCTGCTCGACTCGTCTAGGACCTCTACAACCTCCTTTGCGATCCGGTCCCTCTTGCCCCAATCCCTGGTCCAAATTTGCTCTATCTGTCTCGTTACCTCCTTCCTCCTATAGATTGAGTCAGGGATCCGACAGGATCGTGTGTCTAGGGTTGACACTGGGAGATCAAGTGTCAGGAGAACCGGGCAATTATCGGATAGTGTGGTGCTTGCCGATTGGATCTGGCCTCCACGAGAGCCTCCCCACTTTCCCACATAAAACCTGTTCAACCGTTCCAGTAAGACTCCGCCTAGCCGCCTGTATTCCCAAGAGAAGTACAAAGACCTCTCCCTTCTGTGAAAGGCAAGGTCTCTCCAGGCATCGCATGGTCCAACTTCTCCGAACGCTTGTCCTCTAGGTCAGCAATGGTAGCTCGCGTGCACACCTATGCGTGGAGGGTAGGATCCCTTGGTATCTCCTGTAATAATCTCTGCGTGACTGCGAGGTCCCGTCAGAGTGCTCTCTCCTCCTCCCAGCTCTGCTCTCTGGCTTGTATGGCTGCCGCTTAGCAGATTCTGCTCGACTCGGCTAGGGCCTCTGCAACCTCCTCTGCAATCCGGTCCCTCCTGCCCCAATCCTTGGTCCAAATTCGCTCTATTTGTCTCGTTACCTGCTCCCTCCTATAGATTGAGTTAGGGATCCGACAGGATTGTGTGTTTAGGGTAGACACTGGGAGATCAAGTGTCAGGAGAACCGGGCAATGATCGGATAGCGTGGTGCCCACCAATTGCTTGATTTGGCCTCCACGAGAGCTTTCCCACTCTCCCACATTAAACCTGTCCAACCGTTCCAGTAAGACTCTGCCTAGCCGCTTGTATCCCCAAGAGAAGTACAGTGACCTCTTCTTCCTGTGAAAGGCAGGGTCTCTCCAGGCATTGCATGGTCCGATTGCCAATAGAAAGACCTCCCATGCCTCGCTGTTGCCAAGCAATCAACTTCTTGGAACCATATGCCCCACTATAGTGGAGACTATTCACATTCCAGGATGCAAGGTGTAAGCTCATGGGGAAACCTGTGACTGACCGAAACAGGCATCTGTTCAGTGTGAAGGCTGTTGATGAGGAGGAAAAACTATGGGGCATACGAGTACGCTTTGCCGCCGGTCTGGACGGGGAACTCCATTCCCACGTGGTGGCCCTCGATCGGACCATAGGGGTAATAGATGCTCCGGGTGGTATTATCAATGCATCTATCAGCCATGCTGAGAGTCGTGACTCTGTACATTGGTAAAAATGGGCCGCCTGTGCCAGGGGCCACTTGATCACATCCCGCAGAGCTCTCCATTGTGGAGGGGCTCGAAAGATAATGCTCAAGTATGGGACCTCGGCACCAGCGCACCAGTTAATGTCCATCATGCAACTAGGCCATTGCTGTGCAAACAATGCTAGTCCTTCCCCTCCCATCCACTGGGAGGTATGGTTTGCTACCCGACTCTTCAACTTCTCCTCTATCTGTGTCGTCGTCCACTCCTCTGAGTGAGAGGATTGAAGGGAAAAAGTGTAGTTTGGTCCATCCGGTGGTGCTAGTAGATGGACCTTGCCCCTCCTTGACTTACAAACCACGAAGATCCCCGCCTCTGGAGGTAGTGGGAACTCTCTGTGCTCCGCAACTCTCAGGTAGGACCATGGGCCACTGCGGAAGAACTGTGGCAACAACTGTGCTTGTCTCGAGAAAGTGTGACGGGCGGCAGGGGCGGATGAGCTAGTGGCTGTGTGGGAGGGGGAAGATTGTTGGTGCAAGGAGGATATAGGCGTGTGTGGCTCATCACCTCCTGTGGGAGGAGGGGGGGTGGGTTTGGGGGGATCACCTGAATCGGGTGCAAATCAGGGGGGGGTACTCGGTAGGGGAGGTGGTGTTGAGAAACCCTTACCCTTCACCTGCAATTTGCGTTTTTGCGTATTGCGTTTAGAGTTTGCAGCCCCAAAAAGGGGCGCCATCCTAGACTGACTGTGCCTATTTATAGGCCACTCTCTCATTCATTCCTCACGGCTGATTCATTCAGTCCATCACCTATTCTCTCCAGCCTCTCCACTGCCCTCACACCCCTTCAAGAGGACATTGCGGTTCGTGGTTCGTGGCTGTCTTCATCATCTTCCTTGTGCTACGGCACCCCTGTTCCCTTGTATCACACTCACTCCATGATTCGGAACTTCATCATTCCATTCATCAGAGTTTCTTCTCTCTTCTCTCCTCTTCTCCATGTTTGTCGAGTTCACTCCGTGTTCCTCCTCGCAAACCTTACTCTCTCGCTGATACGTCGTCTTTTGACAAGGTATTAGAGCTGGATCTGCTTAAACAGCGGCAAAGATCCTCCACTCGAGTGAAGGCAAAGATCGGTGCTGGGTTCGGTATCCACTTCTCTTCTTCTTCCGTTGCATCAAAATCTCGTTTTTGCAAGTTTTAGGTGTTTTCAGCTTGCTGCCCACACCCCTTTCGCAGAGGACATCGCAGTCTCAGCTGTCCCTTGCTGTCATCTACAGTCTAGCGCCTGTTTCCAGCCTTCCACCCGCAAATTTCTTCTGTTTACAGAAGAGCGACTATTGCTGATCACTCTCCATTTAGAAAACAATCTCGTTTTTGCAGATTTCAGGTATTTCAGCTTGCTGCCCACACCCCGAACGTGGAGAACATCGTGGTCCAAGCTGGCCATTGCTTTCTCGAACAGCTTGGCGTCTGTTTCCAGCCTATCACACACTGTTCGGAGCTGATTTCAGCATATTGACTGTTGCTGCTGTTTTTTCTTGCGTTTTTAGTCTCTCTCTCCTCACCTGCGTTTTTCTACTGGTTGCAACCTCTTATTGCTGGTCACATCCTTCTCCCACTGGCAGCTCACTTCCAGCCCTTCCACTACCCTCCCACTCCTTGAGGCGGACATTGCGGTTCTTGTTTCACACTGTCATCACACCCCTTGAGGCGGACTTTGCGGTTCGTTTTCATGGTGGCTGACCTCTTCCTCGAATATCACCAAGAACCTGGTTTTTGTTGGTCAAATGGTTGAGCAGGGCTTGCAGGTCAGATTTAATTCTCATGGATGCTTTGTTGAGGATATGAAAAATAAAGGTCGCTTGATAGCAAAAGGAAAGAAGAAGGGCAGAATGTTTACGTTGGATGCAGACATGCGTGAATTGAGTGCAGCAATGTTTGCACATGGGACTGGTGTAGTTGCAGATATTGATATCTGGCATAAACGCATTGGTCATGTTAATGTACAGCGACTTAAATCAATGCAAGACCAAAATATTGTTGCAGGATTGCCTAAATTCAAGGTTGCAGAAATGCATAAGGTATGTGAAGCCTGTCAATTTGGAAAACAGGCAAGGAAACTATTTCCTAGACATGTTCAAGAGAGTAAGAAGCCATTGGAATTAATCCACTCGGATGTGTGGACTACTAAAGCTGCATCTCTTGGAGGCTGTCATTATTTTGTCACTTTTATTGATGACTATAGCAGAAAAGTTTGGGTGTATTTTATCCATGGCTTCTTTACCAACAGATGACCAGACTACTGGGTGCTTCTACTGTGGCATTACCAGACACACCATCTATGCTTGCCGATTTTGACCTTTGCTCCCAACCCCTCCGGAGTACATGCGTCTTTCACCAGGCACTCCTTGTGCCACCTCTTCTTTCTGGACCACAGAGATCGTTCTGCATTGGCTATCAGAGTATTATGCTCAAGGCAATAAGACGCATCCGATGCGCACTAAGTTCTTTTAAGAACATGGAGGATTGATCGGCGCTACGACCTCTTGGAGATCGTCACAATGCCAACGACAGTCTTCTCCCATCTCTTTTCGGGTATAGTGGCTACCACGGCCTGCGGTTCTGCAGTCCACTTCATCGAGAGAGAGTGATTGTTTGATACCGTCTCCTCGTCAGTCTGCTTCTTCAAGAGACAATGGCTGCTCGAACCCTTCCTCTTCTTTGGCTACCCAGTCCGCTCCATTGAGAGATAGCGACTGTTGCCCACCTCTTGTTTATTCTGAGCCCCACCCTTCCCCACCCTCGACTACTCAGGTTCAAGAGGCCACCTCTGGGAGCTCTTCGGCACCCCGGATACCTTCTTTAGCACGACGGCTGCACTTTCTACGTCATCAGACATTTCGGAGTCTGTGATCCATGAGTTTTTGGATTCCCTATCTACTTCAGAGGGGGATGCTATTTCTTTGCTCTCAGTGGAGGCATCTACTTCTTTGACTTCAGCGGGGGCCCCTCCACCTCCCACCTCAGAGGGGAAACCTACTCCACATGAAGTTCTTCACTCATCCTCTACTTTCTCAGGGTGGCTCTCTTTGACCAGTCATCTCTTCTATTGATACCTCGGATCTTCAGGTACCACCTAGATCAGGACCTCGGAGGTTCAATTGTGACTTGGTGATGAGACCTTTGTATTCCTTCCAGCATGGATGCATGGAGCTAGTGGCTTCTTTTCGAGGTTGAGTTTTGGATTCTCTAGTTTACTCTGTCTATTGTTCTTTATTGCAGGTTCTCTTTCCGGTGAAAATCTTGGATCTTCGGGATTCTCTATATCTTCTTTCTCCTCTTTTTCTTGCCTTCGTCCCTTGGTGAGCATGGAGCCATCTCCCGAGATTGAGTACGGGCATATCCTTATGGTTCTCGACGCCACATAAAGTTCGACATTCCTTCTATGCATTGTATGTTTTCATCATCTTTGTACTAGTGCGCTTGGGCAAGTGAACAATTTTCCCACGAGGGACACTTTCCAAGTGGCATCTATTGCATAGGCATTACATCTCCACCTCACTCTTCTCTTGTTTCCCTTTTTGGGTCTGAGAGGGAGTGTTGAAAAACCCTTCACTCTTCACCTACAGTTTGCGTTTTTGCGTTTCTTCGTTTTGCTTTTAGGGTTTGCGTTTAGAGTTTGCAGCCCCAAAAAGGGGCGCCATCCTAGATTGACTGTGCCTATTTATAGGCCACTGTCTCATTCATTCCTCACGGTTGATTCATTCAGTCCGTTACCTTTTCTCTCCAGCCTCTCCACTATCCTCACACCCCTTCAGGAGGACATTGCTGTTCGTGGTTCATGGCTGTCTTTATCATCTTCCTTGTGCTACGGCACCCTTGTTCCCTTGTATCACATTTACTCCATGATTCGGAACTTCATCATTCCATTCATCAGAGTTTGTTCTCTCTTTTCTTCTCTTCTCCATGTTTGACGAGTTTACTCCGTGTTCCTCACCGCATACCCTATTGACTCGCTGGTATGCCATCTTTTGATAGGTGGTGGTGGGGAAGAGGGTCAGGGGATGGTGGGATGATCGGAGATACGTGGCAGGTGTGGGGGGGACTGGTGGTCTTGGAAGGGGAGGGGCTGCAGGCCAGGGTTAGGGGGGACATGGGAGGGGAGGGGGTGGGTGTGGGGGTTGTGGAATCTTAGGTGAGGCAATCTGTGGTGTAGGTGGTGGGTGTGGGGGACTGCAGTCCTGCCAGGGGGGGTAAGCAGGGGGGGTTGTGAAGTGCTCTGTCGAGGACGCGTCGCCCGCCCTCTTGCTCCTTGCTGTTAAGGTTGGGTCTGAGGAGTTGGTTGTGGCTTTCCTTGACGTCTCTCTCTGTTGTCTTTGGACCCGTGTGAATCCGTCAGCGTCCACCTGTGGGCCTATCAGCGGAACCACCTTGCCTAAGTGTGCAATCTGTTGCCTGATGCCCAAAGTCATGGTAGCGTAGGCACTGCCGCGGTTGCCCAGTCACAATGACCTGCCCGCCGAAAGGAGTGACCTCCTCCTCAATCTCCAAGAACTTTGGTATACTCTTTGTGTCCTTCACGGCCACTCGTATCTTTGGGACTTCTGTAGTTGTCACCGCATCTGTGAAGGAGGTAGGAAGAACTGAGCCAAAGAGCCATCCAAAGTCCTCCACTAACTGGCGGTACTCTACCGCCAGTCCGGGGAAAAGTAGGGTGACTAGGTGTCTGAGAAAATTGTTGTGGAGCGTAAATGTCTCCACTGTGAAGTTGCTATACCAGGAAACCATGTAGATGACCCCCTTCGTGGAGGCATAGGGCGAGCTCTCCATTAACTCACGAGTTGCGTCCGCAGAGGTGAGGCAAACCATGAAGATACCTCGGCCCATGAGGACTGTCTTTACGATCTGTGCTATGCCAATGCGCAGTGTGGAGAGAAGCCAGTCCCACAGCTGGGCCCTCGATGGGGAGTGTCCAATGATGTGACTAAATATCGTTGTTTCTTTCAGCTCCAACTCTTGGGCCCGGATGGCTAAGAGTTGTTCCTGAGAGAGGATGATGCGCAAGGTGTTTGACTGGGGGGCACTTGCAGAATGCGCCGGCATTTGACCAGGGGTTTCCATTGTGTGTCCCTGTTGGGAACCTACCAATCACGTTGGCGTGCTACTGGGGGGGAAGTTGTTGCAGGGGGGAGGGAGCAACTGGACGTGGGGGGGGGGGAGTTGATGGCGAGGAGAGGGGAGTTGGAGGGGAGGGGGGATCATTGTTTTCTGAAAGGTGGTAAGATCGCTTGGCCGACGGGCCTCAAAGGTGAAAGAGGCACGCAAGGGGGGGGGGGGCCATGGGCAGCCAGGGGGAAGGCGGGTGTAGGGCAACAGGTAGGCCAGAGGGGGTGCAAGGCAGGCACGGTTGGAGGCGGGAGGGGGGGCAAGGCACGTTGCCGCAAGGTGGGGGGGGCGAGCAAGGCGGCGGGGGGACTGGGCGCAAGGCAGGCAAGGAGGATAGGGCTGATAGGCGATGGGCGCCGGGTGGGCAGGTGGCCACAAGGCAGAGGGGGAGGGGGAAGATTGTTGAGCGAGAGGGAGGTGGAGGACTGTCGAGTGGGGGGGGGGGGGGGAGGACTGGCGCAGGTCGGGGGGGGGGGACTGGTGCAGGCAGGGGGAGATTACTAGTGTGGTGTCAGAATAGATGGAGGCAGGGGGCAGCTTGCGACGTGATGGCGGAAAAATATGCACTTGATAGCCTTATTGTCCAACTATTCTCTCAATAGTCTAGGAATATGAGCATATGCAAGACACCCAAAAGTATGAAAGTGACGAACTGAAGGTTTACGATTGTTTCAAGCCTCAAAAGTTGTTATATTTTTCAATGCCTTAGTAGGGCACCTATTCAAAATGTGACAAGCAGATGTAATTACTTCCGTCCAAAATCCATGTGGCATTTTTTAAGCTTTCAGCATATATCTAGCCATCTCCATGATTGATCGATTTTTCCTTTCCACAAACCCATTTTGCTATGGAGTATATGTTGTAGTATATTGATGTGTAATACCTTTTTGCTTTAAAAAATTATTCAACAGGGAAGACATATATTTCCCCTCTCAGTCCGAACAGAGAGTCTTAAGTTGATAGCTAGATTGATTTTTCACAAGTATAGTAAAAGCCAAATATGCATCATATACTTCTGACTTTTTAACCAATGCATAAACCCAACAAAAATATATAAGTCATCAATGAAGGTGACGAAGTAATAACATCCACCCAATGACTTTGTTTGCATGGGTCTACATACATTTGAATGCACAATCTGCAACTTGGCCGTAGCTTTAAAGGCAACATCACGAGAAAAAGAAAACTGATGCAATTTTTCCAAAATGCATCCCTCACAAATATGCTTATGTCTCTCCAAGAGAGATAAGCCTTCCAACATTTAAGCATGTTGCATAAGCATCAAATTGTCGTAATTCACATGTCCCATATGAGCATACCATAAGTCTGCCTATGACATAGCAGGAATAATAGTAGATGCCAAATAAATTGATTGATCAACCAAACGAGCATTCAACTCATGAAGTCCATGACATAATGTGCTAGTGAGTACCAAAGTCACGAATAAGAAAAGTGACTTGCATTTCACATTTTGCGAAATAAGAAATTGATAACAAATTTTTCTTTATCCATGGCCATATAAAGCAATTTGTAAACACAGAGAGAGAGCTATCAATGGTTTTCAAAGCAAACTCTCCAACATCTCTAATAGGATAAGATGCATTGTTGGCACATTGCACGGATTTGCCAATAGGAGTTTCAACAATAGAAGTAAAAAAATCCCTCTGGGATGTAACGTGCTTAGAACCAAGTGCTAGCGTAGAGCTGAATGCTCTATCTGCCCAAGAAGAATCATAACTACAAATATAAAAAAAGTAGTCATGGTCAATGATGAACGATGCATATTTTATAACAATAGTGGTAGAAGGTGCATCTGAAATTGATATCCCAGATTCCTTTTTCTCCTTGGTAATGTGTTTCTTGCATTCTGTGATATAATGATGTGGCTTTTTATGGTAATGGCACTTGCCTTTCTTGGCTTGTGTGCTCCCTTGCTTCTTGTTGTTTGGAAGTTCTAGAATTCCAAAAATCTACGGAGCATTCTTGGACTGATTGCCCTTGCCCTTTAGTCTTGCCATAAAGGCTTGTTCAGAAGCTACAACATCCACCCCACTATCCCTTCTTTGTTTGCTCTTCTTCCAATAATAAGCTAACCAACTGAAGAAAAGTAAGTGGCTGCGTAGAAATCTGCATTGTAAGATTCAATGGCGTATGAAAGGCCAAATAAGAAGGTGGCAAAGAGTTCAAAGTCATAGAGATCATATGAGCATCAGAATAACACTCATCTACGTTCATCAATTGCTCGTGCAAGTCTTGAATTTTATTAAGGTGATTTTGCATAGAATTACCTTCTTCCATCTTCAAAATTTCAAGCTCCTTCTAAAAAGAAATGCGAGCATCATTTTTTCCGGCAAACATATGCTGAAGTGTAAGCCATGCTACTTATGAAGTAGTAGTAGAATAGATATGTGGGATTATTGACTGTTGAATTGCCAATGCCAAAAGTGACAATGCTTGGGCGTCCCTAGTGTCCCAAGCCTTATGTGCAACTATTCTTTTGGGATGGTGGCTGAGCGGGAGCTTGCCTTCGACCATGACCTCCTTGTGGAGGAGTTGTAGGAGCCATATCACTAGGATGTGCTTCTTCCCCATTGACATAATCTCAATTTTTTTTTGCAACAAGCATATTCTTCATCATGAAGGACCCTTAGAGAATAGTTATTGCCATCCAATCTATCCTCTTTTGATACATAAGTGAAGACATCACTTTGTCCTTGATTTGCCATGATAAATGTCACTCTTCCAAATGCACAAGAGCAATAAAAAAAGCTGACATAACCTAGAAATTTGCAAATTTCCAGAAATTACAACAAATGCCAAGCTGTAATAAACTAAATCGTGTCACAGTTGACTACTACTACCTCAATGTGCTGAAATTTGTCAGATTTCAGCAAGCAACTCGCTACCCAATGCAATAAGAGTGCTCAACAACACTAAAATGCAAAAGTCCCAAAATTTGATCGTACAATGTGCAAGATTTCAATCAATTTCAGACTAAAACTTCAATACATATGCCAATGTCTGCCAAAAATACAAAAGGCTCAAATTTACTGACCCAAATGCTTGCAAATTTCTGCAATTTGTGCACTGAAGCACTTGCTGAAGTAAAAATCGACCTTTCCTTGGTAGAGGGGCTTTGATGTTTTGAATAACATAATAAAATATACATGTGGCAGCTGAGGACAAGCTGCAAGAACGTTGATGTGGTAGTTGGAGGTGTTGGAACAACTGGCAGAGTTGTCGCAGGACTAGTTGAGATTGTGGAGAACTAACGAGTTGGCGGGCGTAGCTGCTCTTGGCAGGTGGGATGCAGGTAGCGTAGCTGGGTTGGTAGGTATGGTTGCAGGTGGTGCCATGCATAGGGCGGATTGCAAGCGGCGTCAAGCTGGTGTAGGATAGGGTGGCACAATTGGTAGAGTTGGCAGGCCAGTGAGGGCGGAGCTGCGGATTGTAGGGTGGGCGGAGCTTATTGATTGCTGGCCGTGCAATGTGCAGGACTAGCAACGACAGGGCGATAGCTAGCTGAGCTGTAGGGTGGCTGAGGTGGCTAATGAGTGGCTGAGCTCACTCTGATATCTCTTGTTGGAGGAGAATAACAGTAGTAACTTAGCTTGGGAGACTATCAACAATAGTTGAGAGAGTGTGTGTGGTCATTGATTGACACTTGATTGATTATTGCAAAAGCGAGGTACAAAGTATAAATTACAAAGTACAACCCTTAGACTTTAGGGTTGTGTAAGTGACTTAAAGTGCATAAACATACAGATGTGTGTAATGTGCGGTAAGTGACCAAACTATACAACATAAATACACAAATGAAGAATAATGTGACTCGGGGAGAAAACCTCTCTTATAGAAAGTAAATAGTGCCATAGTGTTCTATGTGTGGATCATTGATACTCATGTGAGTGTAGGCGTGAGTAAAGCCCAACATGAGAGGAAAGTAAGGTGGGTCAATTGAGCCTCATCTATATAGCTATTTAGGTGCAACGGATCCAAAGAGAGGCTTCCTTTTCGCATCGACTATAAGTTTGGTAGGTTTCGAAGTCTCCGAGCTAGGTTTGACATGTAGACTTATGATGAGATGTTATCTCATAGAGACTAGGCTTTGCTCCTAATCCAAGCTCACATGAGGGGATACTTTTGTAGTTTTGGTTGAAGGCTGGGAATCCATGGTTATATATGCTTATAGGCATTTCCTAGAGGATGGTCATGTATGCTATTGGAGATGCATAGCTAATAGACATAAAGAGCTGCTATGATTATTTCTCTCTATTTTTGGGAGCTGGTATGATTGACATTGACATCAGATCTCTCTAAGGTACTTTAATGATTGCTTGATGACCCACTGCTTGGGTATCCATCCATGGTTCATGCTGATGATCATTGTTGTGTGTACTAAGATAAGTCATTAACATTGTGTACTGTATTATACTAGATCATCCATGATATGAGAGAGGGTATTAGCATATTAGTAGATTCATATGTGAGTTTGTGCATGAGTAGTTATGAGGTGCTTCCTCTATCAAGCTTAGAGGAATCCTCTAGTTGTTGACCAAAATTTGTGTCCATGCACAACGCAGTCCCTTCTTTCCATAGGAAATGTTGGGCTTAGTTGAACATGGGAATCATGGTTCCCCTTTACAAGGGAAGATATAGGTCACCCATAACAACAGTCTAGTGCTTGCCTAAGAAAGATCACTTTTTATCACTCAGAGGTGAGAGCAGGGTAAACATTGCACTTCATTCAAGAGAGTGAGAAATGGGGGAGAGTGTAACTTCATACCTCTATGTATAAGACAAAATCTTAGCTCCATTTTTCTAAAATGGTGTTGAAATTGGTAAGTAGTTCTAGGATATTATGATTGCTTGTTAAAATTTACCTAAAAAGTGACGACCTGCTATTTTGATCTTCCACTACCATATCTGATCTTGAAGATCTCCAGATGTAGTCTCCTGCTAACTGTAGATGGTCTGCAACTCTTTACTAGTCACTGTCTTTGTCAAGTACTCGCCTGAAATTGATTTTGATGGAGAGAAATTGGATTGAAATAGAAGGAAAAATGGACCAAAGACCAAAGCTCTAATACCACTTGTCAAGAAGTGGACTGGAGAGAGAGAAAGAGGAGAGAGAAGACTGTAGCAGAGGGAAGAAAGAGTGTAGAAGAGAGAAATAGAGTGACGAGGAGAGAGAGAGACTAGAATAGGAGAGAGAAATATAGAAAAGAGAAAGAAGCCATTGAAGTTGTGAGCAAGGAGAGAGAAGAATGACAGTAATGTATTAATGTGTCAAAAGATAAGAAAAATTACATGTCCTCTCCTTTTATACCAATGTCAGTGTGACATGGCAGAACATCAATATTATTTGCATACTAAATCCTTATTTTTCCCAGCTTCTTACAATCCATCCCATCCCAAAGGTTTTTGCCCTAAAAAACAAACTATAAAGACTGGAAAAGGATGGATTGAACAGAGTACTAATCTAGTACAAGGGGATACAAAAATAGGAAATGCACTAATATGTACCAAGTAATGGATGGAATCGGAAGTAGAAAAGTGAATAGACCATATGAACATCCATTTGAAATGATAAAACTGAAAACTAAACCACCATAACTCTAAGAAAAGACACTTGCAAACAAATAGGTAGCTTGCTGTCTACTACAGAACCTGTTGTAGTAAGATTGAGATATCTTTTGATGGGCATATCCAAATCAAGTGTTCTATGAGTCAAAAGAAAGCTCATCGGATATACTTGCAGTCCATATAGGCATTTCTCTTTTGTAATCAGATCAGAATTGAAACTGAGCCAAAACAGTAAATTGTCCAGAAACTGTCTGTGCAGTAGAACAAGAGATAAAATGACTAGTTTTCAGCCAAATAAACCTTTGAAAGATAAAGATTTTGAACCCCAATATGGATGTTGGTCTAATGAGGGTGCAAAATCCTACCCAAAACCTCCTAGATCAAAAGGTATACCATCATAATAATGATCAAGAGGAGAAGATTTGTCATAAAACTCATAATCTTGACCACCCGAGTCAAATGGGTAGGAAGAAAGATCCCCATAATCATCACCATAAGCATATTCATCATCCATCATATTATAACCATCATGAATCTCATGTACATCCTCATTATCAGCATACCAATCATCAAAATCATTATCCAAGTTTTCATAACCATGATCGTATGCATTCAACTCCTCTTCTAGTTGATGTAGTTCTTTATTGAGTGTGAAGTAATGCGTATCCTCAACTAAACCATCATAAGCATGATCAAGAACTTTAGAGTCTTTATTTTCAACATGCGCATATTTCTCCTCAAATAGTCCAAAAGACTGATCACTTATCAAGTGATCTCCATATACATTGGCTTCAACTACAGCATCAACTTGTTGATAAGCTTGGTCTTCTTCATATGGTTGATCTTCATCTTGGTCATTAACCTCTTCATGTTCTTCCTCTTTCCCATCATAGAACCCATTGTCCACTTCACCATCATCATTACCTTGAAGAGATAAAGAATTCAGCACTGCAATTGGTCGATTCTCATGGATTTGCTGTCGAAGATCTATGGAATAATCCTCGTCATCCTGGCTTTATACAAAGTATACTTGCTGTCCATGATTTACTTCTGCAAATTTAGACATAAGCTCAGCATCAAAGTATTCAAAAGAAATAATCACACTTGTAGAGTAGGCGAAGCACTATCCTTGAAGTCATTGCACCAAGCAAGCATTTTCTTTTTCCATGAAGCATGTTTCAATAAAATATTAATAGCCATCTTTACACAATGGCAAATATCCTTAAAATGAAATCATACCAACATCCAAGATTTCCCATGCTAGCTGTCCTTCTAACAAATTCCGTGATTACTTACTAACCAATGGAGGTGTATGAATCATTGTAGCCCACTGATTAGCATCAATCTCAGCAAAGAGAGTAGAAAGCAATACCAATGCATATTCTAACTGTTGATGAGACGATTGATTAAGCAATGATATCAACCAGTGTAGTATATCCTTGCCTTGAAAAGACTGCAAAAGAGTAGTACCGCTGTTGTAAAAATACTTTATTGATGTCCACAAATTAGCTTGAAACTCCACTTTCTCCATGGTTAGTAATCCCAACAACATGCGTTTATCTTTAACATTATATATACATCCTTGTAAGATATTATTATCATAGAGATTAATAAGAGCTTGCATTACACCTTGTTGAACCAACTGAGAGGTATTTGGTTGCAATTGATGGATAAGTACTTGCTCAACCAGACTCACATCTATCACTTCTAATGCCATTTGAGAGTCATCATAAGCCATAAAAGCATGTGCCAAAGTACTCATAATGTCTACCAAAGGAATATCCAACCTATTAGAACCAACATCTCTAATTAGATCCATAATACTCTATTTCCTTGTCTATGGAAAGTGCAGTCCTGTAGTACCTATAGGTATTAAATCAGCCATAACTTTTGACTGAAAGCTCCGATTGACAAACTTTTTGATTCAAATTGAAGCTAACACTTTCCTCTTTGAATCTCTAGAGCCCTTAATGGTAAATTTCAGAGCAGGTCAGAAAAAGATATGATAGCCTAAAGTTGGTTGACTAAAATTGTCGACAACCCGTCCTATTTTGAATGAGTCTGTAAGAGGTCTATGGATCCAACTTTGACCTTGTTGAACCTTGAATACTCACAAATAGAATTGAGAGGACTTTGTACGGTACCAAGACATCAATTCACGATCAATAAAATGTAAACAAAGTCCCATACCATCCATTTTAGTGACTACGATGGAGTAATGTCCTGAAATCATTGTATGAATTGAATCACTGCCAAGATGAATCGACTAATGCTGACATGACTGTTTGCAATGACTATGTGACCATCATCTTATCACTACTATCAACAATAGCAAAACATTGTTGTAGACAGATCCGCATAAGCATTTAAGTGGCTAATTGAAGATCCCATGCTACCACAAATATGCCATCAGCATAATCCATGTACCATACAATGCTTCAACATGCAATAGCTCAAAAAAGAGTAATGAGTTTCCAACTTGTTGCTATCAGAAGCCCCAAGATGTTGCTTCTAAATTGAAGCCCATAGCTTTACAATCTTCAATCTTACCAAATTTGAAGAGCCTTGTTGTAGATAGAATGCTTACTATAATAGAGGCAAAATCCCCTACTTGGAAGCAATTCTAGGTGAAAGATCAGTGATCCTACTAGAAGTAATCCCTTAATTCTCCAAGTATTGTAGGAGAGAAGAGTATGGGATGCTGGCATGTACAGAGTATTTCTACAGTTATTCTGAGCATGCTGTCAATGACATTCTTTGCAGCAAGTATCTCAGTGTGAGATAAGACCCTTAACTGGCAATTCAATTGTTGCTTCTCAACCTTAACACGTGGCACAATAGTCAGGCTTGTACAAAATGCTGCTATCTTGGTACAGCTGGAGGCTAGTGATTATGTGTGGTATAGCAATCTTAAACTTGCATAGTATGTTGCTACTCTATCACTAGAGTAAGTTTTGAGGCTCTATGCACAGATGTTATTGCAGCCAGATTGTCAACTCTTGCAACTTCTCCTCCAATAGAACAGGCATGTGACTCAAGAAAGACATTGCTACAGTAGGCGAATGTAAAACTGCAAATAGATAGCGAAGTTGCACTATTTGAGTTGCAAAAGACTACAATAGATGTTCTTGGAATTTGCTGTCCTGCTGCAGAGGTCCCCTTTGTGAAGAAAATACGAGAATCAGTCCCTGGCGTTCATCAAGTAATGGTCAATGTAGTAGCAAGAATAGTGACAATATACCATGAAGTTCTTTCAGTTTCAACCACACATATTTTTAAACTACTAAATGATGCAAGGCTAGAAGCTAGTATTCATAGTTAGTTCTCAAAGAGTCTTCTTCTTATTCTTCAACTTTCCCAAGCCTCTTCCAAGTTTCATGGCAAACCACAGGCTCTACTTCATCTCACTCCTTCATCTTCACCTACTGATATCAAGGAATTGCTGGAGGACCTTTGATTCGTGATTTAGAGGAGATCAAGCACCATTTTATGGAGTGTTTAATAAACTTTTGCTTCAAGACAGCATGAAAATTTTTCATTGTTCTGGGTAGGAAACTCCATTGGAAGAGCTTAATCAACAAAGAGATCATAGCCATGGGATTGGCAGTTCATGTGATGGAGATTTGAGCTTTATCTTCAGTTTCTTTGGCCTTTTCGCATTGGTATTGCTTTCTACTCTCTTTGCTAAGATTGATACTAATCAGTGGGCTAGGATGGTTCATACACCTCCATTGGATAGTAAGCAATCATAGAATTCATTAGAAGGACAGCTAGCATGGGAAATCTTGGATGTTGGTATGATTTCATTGGTCAAATTTCTTGGGAAATCCTCTACCAAGCTAAAGGAATATGTTGCTTTCATCTTGATTCGTCTTTGTATTTACCATGAGGATATTTGCCATTGTGTAAAGATGGCTATTAATATTTTATTGAAACATGCTTCATGGAAAAAGAAAATGCTTGCTTGGTGTAACGACTTCAAGGATAGTGCTCCGCCTACTCTACAAGTGTGATTATTTCTTTTGAATACTTTGATGCTGCGCTTATGTCTAAATTTGTAGAAGTAAATCATGGACATCAAGTATACTTTGTATAAAGCCAGGATGAAGAGGATTATTCCATAGATCTTGGACAACAAATCAATGAGAATCGACCAATTGCAGTGCTGAATTCTTTGTCTCTTCAAGGTAATGATGATGGTGAAGTGGACAATGGGTTCTATGATGAGAAAGAGGAAGAACATGAAGAGGTTAATGACCAAGATGAAGATCATGAAGGTAAACCATATGAAGAAGACCAAGCTTATCAGCAAGTTGATGCTGTAGTTGAAGCCAATGTATATTGAGATCACTTGATAAGCGATCAGCCTTTTGGACTATTTGAGGAGGAATATGCGCATGCTGAAAATGAAGACTCTAAAGTTCTTGATCATGCTTATGATGGTTTAGTTGAGGATATGCATTAGTTCACACTCAATCAGGAACTACATCAACTAGAAGAGGAGTTGAATGCATACGATCATGGTTATGAAAACTTGGATAATGATTTTGATGATTGGTATGCTGATAATGAGGATGTACATGAGATTCATGATGGTTATAATATGATGGATGATGGATATGCTTATGGTGATAATTATGGGGATCTTTCTTCCTACCCATTTGACTCGGGTGGTCAAGATTATAAGTTTGATGATAAATCTTCTCCTCTTGATCATTATTATGATGGTATACCTTTTGATCTAGGAGGTTTTGGGTAGGATTTTGCATCCTCATTAGGCCAACATCCATATTGGGGTGCAAAATCTTTTATCTTTCAAAGGTTTATTTGGCTAAAACTAGTCAATTTATCTCTTGTTCTATTACAGAAAGTTTCTAGACAGCATACTATTTTGGCTCAATTTCAATTCTGATCTGATTACAGAAGAGAAATACCTATGTGGACTGCAAGTATATCCGATGAGCTTTCTTTTGATAGCAAGTTGCCCATTGTTTACAGGCGTCTTTTCTTAGAGTTATGGTGGTTTAGTTTTGAGTTTTATCATTTCAAATGGATGTTCGTATGGTCTATTCACTTTTCTACTTCCGATTCCATCCATTACTTGGTACATATTAGTGCATTTCCTATTTTTGTAGCCCCTTGTACCAGAGTAGTGCTCTCCTCTATCCGTCTTTTTCCAGTCTTTATAGTTTGTTTTTTAGGGCAAAAACCTTTGTGGTGGGATGGATTGTAAGAAGCTGGGAAGAATAAGGATTTAGTATGTAAATAATATTGATGTTCTGCCATGTCACACTGACATTGGTATAAAAGGAGAGGACATGTAATTTTTTAAATCTTTTGACACATTAATACATTACTGTCCTTCTCTCTCCTTGCTTACAGCTTCAATGGCTTCTTTCTCTTTTCTATCTTCTCTCCTATTCTAGTCTTTCTCTCTCTTCGTCACTCTTTCTCTCTTTTGCACTCGTTCTTCCCTCTTCTACAGTCTTCTCTCTCCTCTTTCGCTCTCTCCACTCCACTTCTGGAATAAGTTGAGTGGATGGAGCAATATGAGAAGTGTTGTTATTGGCTACTCAAGGAAATTGGTAATTTTTTGTATAAAGATCACTATGACCGGTATGTCACAACTCTCATTGAGATTGTATGTATGTTATAAAATCAATTATTCAACGCAAAAAATTAATGGTTGCAAATGAATGCTTTGTATGTGAACAAGCGGATCACATGGCAAGGGATTGTTCTAATAGGTAGCAAGTGAAAAGGCTGAAAATAAGAGAGATCGCAATGGAAAAAAGCCCCAAACCTTGACTCATTTGGTTCGTGATGTGTTGACAAATTAGCTTAATGATAATGCTACATAACTTTGCAGAGCTTGGCGTAAGATTAGAGATCAAGATGCATTGATTACCTTTGGTCCTAGTGCAGATTTGAATTTTATTTCTATAGACATGGTTGTCCATTTAGGCATAAGAGAGGATGAGATGGATCCCATGGGAGAGATTGGTATGGCATGTAAGGAATATATAGAGCTTGTCACTTCCATAATCGGGAAGCGTCGCTTGTAGATTCAGTGTTATGTAGACAAGGAAGAGTTTTGTATAGCACAATTGGAAAGATGTGATGTATTACTTGGAATACCTTAGTGCCATCACATGTATGTAGTGGTTGATATCCATGACAAAGTTGCTACTCTTCGTCAAGAATCGCATGGTGGGGGACTCGATTGAGTTGCTATACCAAATACACACCATACACGCAAAAGGAAGCTCACTTAAGAACACTAGAAGAGAGATGGAGACCAAAACGTTTTCTTGCTGGTTTTTTTTTTCATCTTACACACAATACAATACACATAAAGTATATAGATAAGATACAACATAAAGGAAAGTCACCTACTAAGTCAAACAATGCATAATTGACTATACTAATCGACTGGCGCTATAACTATGTCAGTTGTAGATAGGTGCAATAAACTAAATACAATAAGTGATAAGTCAGTGGCGATGCGAGAATCTTAATGACTACCAACATACTAAGTATAGATATGTAGACTCATCTAGCCATACGGTTCATCATCAATGTCTGCACGTGTTGAGCTTGCCATCTCAACACTCCTCAAGCTCAATTGTATCTTTGCAACTCCAAGTAAGCTTCGAAACTTTTGAAGCTTCTCTGGACCTAATGTCTTTGTGAAAATGCCAGCTATTTGATCTTGTGTGTTGACATATACTAAGTCAATCTCTCTTGCAAGTAATCTTTTCTCTCACAAAGTGGTAGTGCACCTCAATGTGTTTTTTCTAGCATGGAACATTGGGTTCCTAGCTAGCTGTATATTGCTCATGTTGTCACAGTGAATGACAATTGGACCATCTCCCTGCACATCCAAATCATCCAATAACTTCTATAGCCATACCACCTGCAGCTATAGTATCACCTCTATACTCAGCCTTTGTACTCAATAGAGCAACCGTAGGTTGCTTTTTGTTACTCCATGTAACTGTTGTACTACCAAGGAAAAACATGAATCCGCTAGTAGATAATTGCTGCACTACTCAATCTTTGTATTCAACAAAGCAACCGTATGTTGCTTTTTGTTGCTCCATGTAACTGCTGCACTACTCAGCCTTTGTACTTGATAAAGCAATCGTAGGTTGCTTTTTGTCGCTCCATGCAACTGCTGTACTATCAAGGGAAAATATGAATCTGCTAGTATATCTTTTGTCTGACATGTTACCACCCCAATCTGCATTTGTGTATCCAAACACATGTACATCCTTATCTGCCTCATAAAAAATTCCATGATGTAAAGTGGACTTCACATACCTCAATATGTATCTAACTGCATCCAAATGAGGCTTTCTAGGCATCTGCTTAAACTGACTGACAAGGCTAACAACATAGCTCAAGTCTGGCCGTGTGATAGCCATGTAAATGAAACTCTCTACTATCCTTTTGAACATAGTGGAGTCTTCTATCTCATCCCCAACGTCAACACTCAACTTGACATTTTGCTCCAATGGTACTGAAAGAGGCTTACATGCCATCATACCATACTTGGATAACATATCCAAGCCATTTTGTCTTTGGGATAGCCATATACCATCATCGCATCTGATGACCTTAAGACTAAGAAAGTATCTCAACTCACCAAAATTTTTGATCTTAAACTTTTTTTTTCAAAAAGTTCTTAACTTCAGCAATTCCATTGTCAGTGTCACTTTGTAATAATCAAGACATCCACATAGATAACTATGATGACCAAACTTGTATCCCCCTTTCTCACATAAATTGAGCGATTGACATAAAAAATATAAAAGTCAATATTGACAAGATACTCCCCGATCTTGTCAAATCATGCTTTAAGTGATTGCTTCAGCCCATAGAGTGCTTTCTTTAACTTGCACATATATGTGGGATGCTCTAAATCCTCATAGCCTGTTGGCTGCTTCATATACACATCTTCTTGCAATTTACCATGCAAGAAGGCATTCTTAACATCCATTTGCTGCGAACTCCAACCTTTGGTTGCTGCCAAAGCAATCACGTATCTAACAGTTACTATCCTAGCAACTGGGCTGACGGTATTTTCATAATCTATGCCATATGTTTGAGCATAACCTTTTGTAACCAACCTAGCCTTATACCTGCTAACCAAACTATCTGCATTATGCTTGATTTTGTAAACCCACTCACAGCTAATAGCTATCTTGCCCTTAGGCAAGGGTACCAAATCCCAAGTCTTATTGGCTTTTAATACAGCCATATTCTCATTCATTGCTACATCCTAATGAGCATGACCAATAGCATTCTCAAAACAAGTGGGCTCAACATCCTTAACAACCTTTATACCATATAAGTATAATGATGAGTTACATAACCTTCAAAGCCAAATCTTTTAATAGGGTATCTAACCTTACTAGACCTGCGTATCATTGGATCGTTTAGTAGAGCCTTTACATTACCATGTGTTCTCTGTACACCTCGTGTTTGGACTGAAGGAATACCAAGTTGATCATCCAAACTCTTCGAACTACTAGAATTTCCATTAAATCTCAAATGACTAGTAGATGCATCACTACCATTGGAAACTTTCTTATTCTCTTTGTCTTTAATAGTAACACTTGTAGATGTATCTGAAGATGTGGGGCTACTCCTTAGTCTCCTAGACCAAGGGCTAACTGTAAATGTAGTATTGGATGGTGTTTTTGATTTACTAAGGCTCCATGATTCTTGCTTTTCTTTTTGCACATAACTATCATGATCATCATCATCGTTCAATGCATTACCACTAGATGCATATCAATTGCTTCAAAACTAACATCTTTGCTTACTTTGAATTCACTTGTGATAGGGTTATAACAATTATACCCTTTCAGCCCTAAAGAGTATCCGATAAAAATACATTTTTTAGCCTTTGGATCAAGCTTTTTTCGTAGCTTATCTGACATAGGAACATATGCAATATAACTAAATACTTTCAAGTGTGACACATTGGGCTTATTGCCTGTAAAGCATTTTTCGGAGGTTATCTCATGAATTGTAGGTGTGGAAGTTCTGTTCTTAATATAGACAATAGTATGAACAACTCCATACCAAAAATATTATAGCATATTCTTTTTAGCTATCAATGCTTGTGCAACTTTTGCAATATGCCTATTTTTTCATTTTGCAATTCCATTTTGGTGTGGGGTATACGTGTAAGTAAACTATCTCTTTATCCCATGAGACCTCAAAAAGTCGCTAAACTCATTAGAGAAATACTCTTTCTCTCCATCTGATCTCAAGCACTTAACTTTCAAACTTGTTTTTATTTCAATAGCAACCTTGAAAGTTTTGAAGTGCTTAAATACATCTACATGGTAGGGTTACTCAATGTTGGCTTCTTTTCTTCACCTGAAACAAACTCATAAAGTCTTTTTCAATAAGAAAGTTCGTTACACAGAACTTCCATGATGGGTAGTTATTCTTGTCTAGCTTCTCAACAATGGGGTTTCCACTATTCTCTGTTATCATCAAAAAAATGATATAAAACAATAAGCAAGTCTTTTGCAACCTTTCACAACAAGTATAGAACATTACACCAAGTAGGCCTTTTTAGTGACTGGTCAACAATACATTCAATTTGCAACCTGTTCGTAGATAAGACTTATGTTTTCTTTTTGGCAAACAACTCAAAACTTACAAATTTGAAATTTGTAACTTGTGCACCCACTTTGGGCTGACACAGCCAAAATTGTGATATACCTTGAAACTGTTGTTAGCAACCTTGTGTGTCTAAAACAAGGTACGAAATGGCCTTATGTGCACAAAAAAGCAGTGGGACGACCCTAAAGGGCTTATGTGCAGAATATATAGTGCTATGCTTACACACCATATCTCACAACAATTTGAGATTTTTGCTTTGCCTTGCTTCTAGTGTCACCACATACACTTAGACCAACATAGTGTAGGTTGCAATCAGCCCCAAATATGTGATTTGTCTGAATATATTTTTGCCTCAGACCTGCTGGTTATGAAGATTAGCATCCACTTTACCATGCTCAAACAAGCTTCTCTAAGCTTTACATAGCATTGCTCCTCCTTCATGAGCAATAGAGTGCACCATTGGATGACTTAAGCTGTCCAATCCTTCCCATAAAAAACAGGCGCAAAAATTCCAGTTCCACGTCTGTATTTTGCTGCTCATACTGAGCATGAATGACATCATACGTAGGCTCTAATATATGTTCTTGATCCCTCGAGCAACCCCTAACAAGCTCTAACAGTTCCAGAGACTCAAACTGAAATGCATACCTTTTACATGAGGTCAATGGCAGCCTGCTTTTTCAAGGGACATACTTTGTCTTTAAGCTTCAGGGTCTGCTCCACCATTGCCATCCTCTAGAGAGCCCATTCATGGCTCTGATACCATGTTAAAAGTCAAAGAGAGAGGTTGGAGCTAACACATAGTGAGAAGCCATCTACTCTCTCACGTATATTCCATTATGTATTTTTTCCATAACTCAAATGATTGTTTACAACCTAAGGTCACAAGGACCATTCACACCAAACAACTAAGTCCTAAGCACTGACTTATTTAATGTCCGCATCATGTAGTACAGCTGGACAATTCAAGTGTCGGGTACAATCATACCAAAGACAGAAAGATGAGCTTGAAGTCTAACACCATTGGTATACAGACTGGCTTGCAATTCTGTAAGCCAAACTTCTCAAGAAGTTTACCAATGTATCTTGACTGTGATAGCCCAATACCTCTAGCATCATGTATGAACTGAATGCCCAAGTAATAATGCAAAGATCCCAAGTCTGACATGTCAAAAGTTTGCTGCAAATTTTGTATAAACACTGAAATTTGATTAGCATGTGTCCCTGTAAGCAAGAGATCATCAACATATAGACAAATGATTAGCATGGATCCCCCCTCTTTATATACGTAAAGGCTAGACTTAGATGAGTTGTTTATGAACCCTTGGCTAAGCAAGAAAGCATCTATCTTTGCATACCAAGCTCTAGGAGCTTGTTTCAAACCATATAAAGCTTTTTTCAGCTTGCAAACCAAGTGTTCTGATCCTTCAACTGCAAAACCAATGGGCTGTTGGATATATACTTCCTCATGAAGTTTCCCATGTAAAAATGCAATTTTAATATCCAACTGATGCACAGTCCATCCATAATGAGCAGCCAAAGCAACCACAGACCTGATGGTCGTCATGCGGGAAGTAGGAGCAAATGTCTACTCATAGTCAATGCCTTTCTTCTGTGCATAGCGTTTAGCCACAAGCCTTGCCTTGTATTTGTCAATCGATCCATCTGCATTTCGTTTCAGCTTGTAGACCCATTTTGTTCCAATGGGTTTCTTCCCAAATGGCAAAGACACTAAATCCCATGTTTGATTCTTAGTGATAGAATCCAATTCCGCTTTCATTGTTGCCATTCAATGCACACTTTGTTGTGCATCCTCAAAACATTCAGGCTCTTCATCATCAAGGGTGCTTGCTACCATAACAGACTCCATGGTATGTGCAATATCATGTATACGAGCTTGCTTTCAAGTATGACCAGCCATGGGTGCATCCAGATGACTATCTTTCATAGTCTGTAAATACCATCTAGGCATTTGTTTTGCCTCTTGACTGTGCATAAGCTCTTGTTGAATTTCAGTTTCAGCACTTTGCTGAATATTTAGATCAGCCAATGGCTGATTTTCTGCATTTTCCAAAGGAGTAGCTGGCTGAACATTGAGTTCACTTGCTGAAACTCTAGTTGAATCACCAAATGTAATGGGCAGTAGTCCTTCAAATACATCACAGGCAGCCTAATATGTGTCTAAACCAACCAGGGACAATTCTGATTTTTCATCAATTAGTACTTCCCTACTGACAAACACCTTTTTAGAAATAGGATCATAGAGTCTGTAGCCTTTGCTTTCACTACTATAATCCACAAAAATGCATTTGACAGCCTTGTTATCCAACTTTTTTCTGAGTACTTGTGGAATGTGTGCATATGCAAGGCACCCAAATGTACAAAAGTGTCCAATAAAAGGTTTCCGATTGTTCCAAGCCTCAAAAGGTGTAATTTTCTTCAAAGCTTTGATGGGGCATCTGTTCAAAACATGGCAAGTACACATGACGGCTTCCATCCAAAAACTGTGAGGCAAGCTCTTTGCCTTCAGCATATATCTTGCCGTCTCCATGAGTGATTGATTCTTCCTCTTTGTAACCCCATTCTGCTTCAAAAAAGGATTCAGCATAGAGGATATGTATTCCCCCCTAGGTCCGAATGGAGAGTTTTAATTTTACAAGCAGACTGGTTTTCAACAAGTGCAATAAAAGCAAAAAATGCATCATATATTTCTGACTTTTTAACCAAAGAGTAGACCCAGCAAAATCGAGTAAAGTCATCAATAAAAGTCACAAAATAGTAACATCCTGCCAATGACTTTGTCTGCATAGGCTCACATACATCTGAATGCACTAATTGCAACTTGACTGTTGCTCTAAAAGCAACATCACAGGGAAACAAAAAAAGATGCATTTTTCCCAAAATGCATCCTTCGCACAAGTGCTCAGGAGGTCTCTCCAGTAGAGGTTATCCATCTAGCATTTGTATACGTTGTAAGAGCATCAAGCTGCCTAAGTTCGCATGCCCCATCCTAGCATGCCATAACTCTACCTGTATCATAGCAGGAGTAAGAGTGGATGCCAAGTACGTTGACTGATCAATTGAAAGAGCATCCAACTCGTATAACCCATGACATAAAGTGCCTGTCAAGACTAAAGTCATGTGTTCTTTGTCTCTCACTATGCATCTGTCATCATCAAATGTGACTTGCAATCCACAACGTGCCAAAGAAGAAATAGAGAGCAGATTTTTCTTTATGCCTAGCACAAACAAAGCATCCTATAGGCGGAGAATAGAGCTATCAATGGTTGTGAGCACAATCTCCCCAATACCTCTAACAGGGTATGATGCATTGTTGGCACACTGTACAGACTTGCCAACTGTCTCTGTGAGATGTAATATGTCTAGAAGCACCACTGTCAAATAACCAAGTGCTTTCATCCTCAGTAGAGCTAAATGCTTGATCAGCCCAAGAAGTGTCATAACTGCATGTGTAAAAGCAATAGTCCCTATCTGCAACAAAGGACACAGACTCAGTAGTAGTGGAAGGAACATTAGAAACAGACATTCTTGATTCCTCCTCCTTGGCAATGCGCTTTCTGCACTCAGTAATGTAGTGGCCTGGCTTCTTGCAATAATGGCATTTGTTCTTTTTGGCTTGCATGCCTCCTTGTTTTTTACTTGGGTGCAAACATCTGCTCGAGACTTAGCCAAGCTTCTCGTAAAGAAGCTATTGAACGGATGTGGGGAATGATTGACTGTTGAACTGCCAATGCAATCGGCGACAACGCTTGTGCATCCCGTGTATCCCATGCTTTTTGAGCTGCTGATCTTTGTGGAAGTGGTTGGAGTGGAATAGGCTGAGGTGTTCGTTGTGCACGTCCTCCTAGAGGAGGAGTAGCTGGAGCCACAACTCCAGGTCTAGCTTCTTCTCCACTGACATAATCCCAACGATTTTTCGCCACAAGTACATTCTTCATCATGAAGGACCAAAGTGAATAGTTATTTCCATCCAATTTGTCCTCCTTGGATACATAGGTGAAGACATCTCCTCCCTGATTTGCCATGATAATCAATTACCAAGAGAGGCAAAAGACAATGTCGAAGCGGGGCCAAACTGGAAATCTGAAAATTCCCAGAAATTGCTGGAAATAACTTTCTGCAATTAGTATACAGAGGTGCACTCTGTCAAAACTGTTTGTAATGTATGCAATCCAAGGTGCAATCAGTGTTCAACAACACTGTATCAGCAAAATCCCCAAAATTTCTTGCTTCAGATTTGTTCAAAACAGTCTATCAATGACTGTAACTGCAGTACATATGCCAATGCCCTCAGAAAACATAAAAGCCCCAAAATTTTTGATGAATGTGCCCAAAAAATTTCCATCCAATGTGTCCCAGACACGTTCCTTGAATTCTGTGCCTGCTGCGTAGGAACCCCTCTTTCCAGAAATATATTTTGGAATAAAAGGATAATGTTTTTTTAAAAAAGAATACCTTTGTGATGACGGGCTGTCGCTGATGACAGGCGAGTGTCAGGGAGGGTGACATGGCTGATGTGAGTACAGTCGGGCGGGCTGGACGTCGCAGGCTAGCGGGCGTCAGAACTGCTGTGAGCTGGCATGGTCAAACAGGAATGGTGCAGCATGCAAGGGCGGGCGCTGGTCCAGGTGAGCGCAGGTGGGCGTGGCGTCTGCTGACGGGCGGCACTCGTGGGGCGTGTGCAGTCTGGACTGGTGAGGCAGCAGCTGACGTACGTCTCGGGGCAGACTGGTGTGTGGCACAAGGAGCAATTGAGCTGCTGCAGGTCGTGGCAAATCTGACGGGGCAGAGTTGAGCTGAGGAGAACCTGAGCTTCAGCTGAACAGAGCCAATGCTGCTCTGATACCAAATGTGAGAAGAAGGCAGGATCTAAGCTCAGCACAGAAACTTAGTAGACAGTGTGAGAGTGAAGCACGACACCCAATGCAATAGACTAAAGAGTGTAAACTGAAAGTACAAGGTACAACCTTTAAAACCTTAGGATTGTAGCGGGTGTTCACACCCGAACACGGTAAGTGCTCATAAGTGTGTGTCATAAGCACATACAGAATAATACCATAAGTCTAGGGGAAAAAACCTCTCCTATGGAGAGTAAAAAGTGCCCCAGTATCCTATTGATCACTGACACAACTATGTGAGCGTTGGTGTAAGTGAAATACCCAACAGATTCTTCCCCATCTTTGACATATTACACCCCATGCACTTGATGGATGAGCTTAATGGTGGATTTCATATCATAATTGTGCCCTTGTAGCATGCTAGCTAGGGAATAGACATGGGATGCATTTGAATTGTGATTATAATATTTAATTAGTTCCTTCAACCTTGGCAGTTTTGGTGTGTCTTGGGACAGGGACTTATGGCGTATTGATCCATAAGGAAATTTGGCCTCTAGTAGATGTTGATATATGGTTTTTTCTTTCTTTCCTTCTCTCTCTCTCTCTCTCTCTCTCTCTCTCTCTCTCTCGTACACATATTTGATGTATAACTGTTTTCTAATACACCTCTCTTTCTCTCTCATATAATATCACGTTCTTTTTCTGGTACCTATGTGTAATTACTTGCTAAGAACAATGAATGCGGCTTGCCTCTAGCTAGCATTTAGTGGAATGCATTTTTTGATGACACATGATACTGTCACTACAACATGTCTCACTCAAGGTATCTTTGCTATTGTACAAGGGCAGGCCACGATGTGCTGGCTAAAGCAAGGACTGGTACAGGGAAAACTATTGCTTTTCTGGTGAGTGATTGTCTCTAAAGTAGAACTCCAGTTTAAATTTGAAACTGTTCTTACTGTGGATCAAAGTTCTTCTCTCCTTTTGTTTTTAGTTGCCTGCAATAGAAGTGATATTACGAGAATCATCAGGAGGAAAACATCGAAATCCTATAAATGTTCTTATAGTCTGCCCTACTCGAGAGCTAGCACAACAAGCTACAGCGGAAGCAAGAACCTTATTAAAGTTCCATAGTGGTCTTGGGGCTCAAGTAGTGTTTGGTGGCACTCCAATTCGTAAAGAGCAGACTGAACTTAGTAGACATCCATGTCAGGTATGTTTAACATATCCCCGACTTTCTTCTGCTGTGTGGCTAATGCATGCTGAATGTTGTTTATTGATTTGCCTGCCTAGATACTAGTAGCAATTTTCTTATTATTGAAATACTGCAGTTGATTTAAACGTATCGCTGTTGATAGAGTCGAGATGGTGCTCAAGTCTATGCTCTTAGGTGTATGAGGATTTTATTGATCATGTCTCCTATAGATAATAGAAAGAAGACGAGGGAGCTAGAACTATCACTGAAGAGTCTAAAGGTGGTGGCCTGGTGGTCCAAACTTAGGATTCAGGGTCGTGAGGTTGTAAACCATGTCTTGTTGGGTGCATACTTGATTGGACACATATTCACATAGTGCATTTGTGAAACTCGGGGGCTCTTACCCACTTGAATACACAATTAGTCCTCCTTGTCATAGCATCAACAAGGAGTGCCCTAGTGCGACCAAGCTTCTCTATTGGATCCTGACTGAGCTGGTTTTGTAATGACATGTCCACAGTGACACCTGATTATCAGAACAGGGTGCAGTTGGCAATGTCTTGGGGGACTTACTGAAGTTATCAGCTGTGAAATGCTTGGATTCAGTTCTCTCATTTTTTATGTGCTGTCTTGGGGGACTTACTGAAGTTATGAGCTGTGAAATGCTTGGATTCAGTAATCTCAATTTTTATGCGCTGTGTGCGTTTTTAATTGATATACAAAGTCTTTGCTCTCAGTGAGATATTGTGAAAGCTTTGACCTACCTGGTCGTGCAGATCCTTGTAGGCACACCAGGAAGGCTGGTGGACCATATCACAAGAACTCCAGACTTTGCAAGGCAACTGAAGTGTGTAAAGCTGTTTGTGCTGGATGAAGCCGATCATATGTTGGACATGGGTTTTAGAGAGAGTCTTAAGAAAATAATGCAGGCCCTACCCTCTCATCGGCAAACACTACTGTTTTCTGCCACCATCCCAAAAGAAGTATGTCTCAAACTTAAGTGGTATTTATGAGGATCTTGTACATAATCTTTGCTTTTAATTGGTACTTTTGTTTCCTATGATGCATTTCCTATGATGCATTCCAGGTGCATAGTATGGCAAAAGTGGCTCTGAAAGGTGGTCATGTTTTCATCGATACTGTTGGGAGTGACAGCCAAGATACACATGCTAAGGTCTGGTTAAATTTTAGTAGTTTACTAGATAACATGGTTAATTCTTTTACACCTTGTTGCCAGTTGTTTCTCAAAATCTGAGGTCTTGTTGATGTCGTCATTCGACTCGTCCTTGCTTGTACAACTATCTTGTTTTCTCTTGACACAGTTCCAAATCTATTATTTTGTTCTTGTGTTCGTGGTCAGCATTTTCAAGGTTGGCTTTAATGCTTGCAGGTGAAGCAACAGTGCATTCTTGCTCCTCTCGGCAAACAGCTAGGAGTTGTGTATTCTGCATTGAAAGAACATATGGAAGCAGAGCCTCAGTATAAGGTAGTATGGAGGTTGATTTTGCAGAGCAGCTGTTGGCATGAAATATTTTTCATGGTGCTAATATAGTTTCTCCAGGTGCTAGTATTTTGCACGACTGCCAGGTCAACTGGCTTCATGGCCCAACTTTTCAGGTTTCTTGGTTTCAACTCCAGGGAGATCCATTCAAAAAAAGACCAATCTTATCGGACTCGTATCTCTGATGAGTTCCGACATTCCAAGGGTGGCATCATACTTTTTACTTCTGATGTGTCAGCCAGAGGAGTTGATTATCCAAATGTTACTTTGGTTATTCAGGTATTGCACCAACTATGTAGCTTAAGTCTTTATTTGAGTAAGAGTACTTCGATTATTCAGATATAATGCTAATTAAGTAGCTTAAGTCTTTATTTGACTAAGAGAAAGACCTCTTTCTGTCCATTCATGCCGCCTTTCTAATATTACATCTTACTTGTAGAAGGTTAATGCTTAAATCTGTATGCCTTTTGCGCCCCCGGGGGGTGGTTGGGGGTTATAAGCTCTTGTTCTGTAAAAAGAAAATAATGGTTGGGCCCAGTTGGTCATTCTGAAGGACTTTCCCACGTGTTGATGAATTTAATAGATGAGAGTGTAAAAAAAGACAAGGGCCTGGCATGCTAAAAGCAGAAGGATAAGAAAAGGGAGAAACAAGATACATACATACGGAGAAAGAGAGTTGAAAAGTGATTCTTTTGGCAGGATTTTAATTAGGGCGTCTTGCTTTTTTTCTTTTTCCAACTTTCTTAGCTCCTTGCTTATGAAAAATCTGTCCTTCAGGAAAAAGGGGGAAAGTTTGACTTTCTTTGTGTGCACAAGCTCGATAGGCAGGATTATAAGATGATTTTTGTGGTTTCCGAATGATATCTTCTATTATAAACTAACAAATTCATGCTGGAAAACTACTTATATTTCCGTCAAAGCTATCCCCTCAAGAATATCTCCATAAGAAGCCTGCAGGTTTGGCCTGGGTGATCTGTTCTCTTATGAAATGGCTAAACCCTGATAACTGTAAAGAACAAGTACGGGGAACTTGCAATTCAGTAATTTTTCTTGGAATGCTTTCTCTATGATCATCCTATACAAGCTAGATGCCTTTACTGTGCTCACAAAGAGAATGCAACCCAAACTTGGTGCTTTTGTTTCAGGTTGGCATCCCGACTGAGACAGAACAATATGTTCATAGGCTTGGCAGAACAGGTCGAGCAGGCAAGAGTGGTGAAGGCTTACTAATTCTTGCTCCCTGGGAGAGTTTCTTTCTGGACAAATTAAAGAACTTGCCCATTCAACAGCTTCCCATTCCGCAGCTGAGCTCACAATTGGAAGAGAAAGTGAGTCCTCCTTTGTAGTTTTTAAGCCCTTTTCCGTGCGATAGAGAGGGAGTTTGGGCTAATATTTTGAGAATGCTATGCAGATCCACATCACAGCTTCACAGCTGGATACCAAGATCAGAGAACAGGCATATACAGCTTGGATTGGCTACTATCAGTCCCTGAAGGGGATTGCGATCGACAAGGAAAAGCTCATCAAATATGCTAATGAGTTCAGTGCAGCTATGGGGTTCCCCAGGCCTCCAGCTTTATCAAGAATCCTTGTATCAAAGTTGAGCTTGACAGGAGTTTCGGGAATAAGAATTGGTCGATAAGGTTGAGGTATTAACAGCCTTTCCTTTACATCCATTAGTTTTCTTCTGTAAAAAAGAATGAATCACATTCTTGGTCTCTTTTATTTTTGGTAAGTGTTTAGTTTGGGATAGGCAAAGTCCAGCCATCTTAATGAGAGTCCATTATTGGGCTTTCCAAGGCCTGTAATACCACCAAAATGGTCAGGTTTCAGAAATAAATCACGTTTTTGGACTTGACTATTTTGGGAGCCCTTTTTTGTACACCACCTTTTACTCAACAGACCTGATCATAGACGTTTTGAAGCTTAGAGTGCTGCCCCACGGTTAGTCTGTATTTGCATCCTCACCTAAAGATGATTACATATTTACTTAAGTGAGAAAGAAAAAAAGACATCTCACACCTTCATACTTCACCTATATGACATGTAAAAGGTGTAGTAGGCCTGCGCGTGACCTCACTCTTAGGACTTCATAAGTTACCTGAACAAGATTGTATTCAAAGTTTATGCACCTATTAATTGAACCTTCATTAAGGGAGTGATCTTTTGACAGGTTTCTCAGCACTTTAAATTTCTATATACAAGTCTAGGAGTAACTTATTAGTGTCTTTCTATGTAAGATGATGCAAGTTCTGGGAAGAATTTCTCTTCTAGTTTCTTCATGCAATTATGGGCTATAAGAGCATGAACCATAAACAAGATCAACTGCTTAATTATAAGGGCTGGTTTGGAGAGAGCAGTTAAATTGAGGTTTTGATACACGCATCCAAGATAATAGGGAGTGATAAGATATCAAAAATCGTGAGGCCAAGCTTATGTTATGCCTGTCTATGTATTTGTAACTCCCTGTCACTGCATCATCTAGTTGGCCAGAAGCTTGCATGCAAGGCCTAAATTTGCTAGTGTGTCCACTATTTCATGTGACATGTAAGTTTTCTGTGGTACCTCTTTTATCTAGTTTGAGCCTCAAACCATGTGAAATCTAGGTATCTGCGATAATATCAATGAAAAAAATGTCAGACAACATCTAACGAGGCATGTTTGATAGATACAATCTTTTAAAAACTTGTTTGGATGGTCAAAATAACCAAAAACAAGCATGATGCTGTCAAATTTGGGCCTTGATTGGCTGTAATATGCCAAAGCAACATGCTTTTGTTTATGCTAAATTGCCTATCAGTGCTAGTACAGTTCAAAGTGAGATGGTGTACATGGTATGTATTGATCTTCCCTCTTGCTGCCTCTCTTGGACACCTATATTCACATGGTGTCTGTGTGTAAGTCTGGGCTCTTGCTAACCAGAACACTAGGTTGGTTCCCTTCCTTGGTAGGGTCACCAAGAGGTGGGTCCTCTGTAGGCTAAAATTTCCCCGGATGTATGGTTGAACATAAACAATTGTTTTACATGAACATTGGTTGGATGATGCCTCCTTTCATTTCCAGATCTGTAGATTAGATGTCCCTTTTGGTCTGTTTCGATAGCACATGAATGGCGAGAACATAGATATTCGCCTTGCTCTTTCTCAAATGAGAGAATGCAATCCCATTCTCATGATACTAATCCATGACAATTTACAAGTTGGTTTCATTCATTCTGACCGTGCTTCCATTGAATGCGATTAGTGCCATTTTCAGCTTTCCAAACTTTGATCAAGAACGTTTTTACCATCCTTGCTAATTCATTCATAGGTTAGTCTTTGAGGCACACGAGTTTTGTTTTTCTTCTGTTAAGGAGGCACTCGTGTGTGGGGTGACAGAGGTGGTTTTGTAGGTGGTTTAGGCAACCACAACTAATGCTTTTCCACATAGTATCCTTGTGCAAGCAAGAGGGATTGTGGAACCCATCGCTGTGTACTAAATCTTCATCGATGTATTTGCCAATGAGGTTTGGGTCTTTTTTGAGGCTTTCTTTGATTTTGTAGGTCTATCTTGTATCTGTGGCATTACTCCTCAACTAGAATGATCATGCTAATAGGTTTTCTTTCTTTATGGTGTGCTCAAAGTAACTACTTAAGCATCTCCTTGCTTCTTCCATTTGGCATCTCTCTTGAGTTAGAGGTTTTCTCCTTACCCTTTCCTTGAGGATCAACAAGATTATCCTTATTGAAAGACGTAGTTATCCTCACATTCGGGAGTGTCAGATGTATCCATTGCATTGCATAATCATCCTTGCATTTTGTTGCTTGCTTGAAAGATCTACCACGAAGTATTTTCTTTTCTACATCCTCACATTTTGGAAGTACATGGAATAAGGTGGTTAGGCTTTTGGTTTCAATAACTATTGAGGGTTTGGCACTTCCCTAAGAGAGAACATGGTTTTCTCCTATAGGAATTGAGGATTGTGTTGGTTGGTGTAAGCTGTAGTTGCCTATTTTAATCCATGCTTTGTTGGTCAAAATATTAAAGTCTCCTCCTTTGTTGATGAGTGCATCAACAACATACTCTCTTGTTTTAGTAAGTTTGACAATGAGATAGGCAAGATGTATTATCTCATTATCTCTTGGTTCTATGTCTATAACCCCAACCTTTCGAATGTAGATCCTTGGATTCCTAGGCGCACTATCCAATATGCTTTGTGTATTAAAATCTTCGTTTGATCCAAACTCTACGCAAAAGCTAGAGTGTTGTCCCAACATTTCCTAGTTATCTCATCAACAAAAAGAGATATATATTGCTAAATGATATTCAACACCTTTTTGATCTTAGAGAAGATTATTGCTTGGCAATCCTTGCTACATGGGATCAAATTGATAAGAATTTTATAGGTTATGAAGAGGAATTGCTAGTAACTCTTGATGTTGAGGAAGAGAATTTTCAAGAAGTTCTGTAGCCTTGCAATCTTGTGTTAATCAAATCGTGGAATATGAAAAGGGAGGGATACCTACAGAGGAAGAGTACTTACAAATTCAACAGAGACTTTGTATTGATAACATGGGGTATGAAGAGAAATTGAAGTCTCCATTAGAGGAAAAACCAAAAAGTTCAATAAATCTATATGATAATAGTCTTCTTGAAGAAGATGAAAACCCTAAGGTATGAAAAATAATTCTAAGATATCCATTGTGATTTATATTAAAGTATGCTATGCATTATAGACGAATATTTTTAGATATTTACCTACTGACATATTATACTATTGTGATTTATTGTGCAGATAGAAATTGAAGATGTGGACAACTTTCTTGGAAGAGCCAAGGGGTCAAGGCCATTGAAACTTGGCAAAAGTCAAGGCCTTCGTCATTATATTGGAAGCTTAAATAATCAAGCAATTGCAATTTATCATAGCAGATTGTTAAACTCTCCAAGTTTACCAATAATGGCTTTGAAAGATATCTCCAAGGTGATTGGATCCCAAGCTTTCAATACAGGTTCAGACAAGATAATTTTGGTGGAGAAGAAAGAAGTTGTAAAAGTTTTTGGCTTCATGCATGGATACAATACTTTGGAGTTCTTGCCTGTTATTTGCTCTTCCATGTAGGAGATGCCAAGAATTTGAAGCTCCTTCCAAGCTATAAGAAACAAGAGTTCTTAAAATGTAGAGATCTCATCGAATGGGATGAAACAAAAGATTCCCTTAGAGGACTTAGTGAATTCCCTGAAACTAAAAACTCTTCTACAATAGAGTCAGACTAAAAGATGTTAAGGGTTTCTTGAAACCCATATTTTTTCATCTCTCTGTCGAGTTTGTAACCATTCGGAATATCTTTGCTTTGCACAATAGTTTAAATATCCTCTTTTTCTTATTTGGGTAATAGTGGATATAGTCCTTGCCAAAGATGATGTATTACATGATGCGATTGTGTCATTGAGCTTGAATTTGTACCAAATTTGTATGTAGAATCATTGAAAGACCTCTAATAAACTTTTTACTTTGTATCTTCCATCTCCATGTCTTGTGTGTCTAAAATATTTTGTTTTTGCTTGATAATGTGATTTTTTCATTTCTTGGGTTGACCAAATAGATAGTGATCCATATTTCTTGATAAAATATGGAGCATGGTTATATAAAATATGTTGCATAGTTAGCAAATAAAGATATTCAGTTAAAAAACCCTATATAAGTCAGACAATAAAGAGATATACATATGTAAATTTCTTACCATTTAATGCGTGAAGTGTTGATTACTCCAAGCTTTTGTCATTGCATTTTTAAAAAGGTTCAATTGGTTTTTTGAAGTCTTTAAGATAATCATCATTCCACTCTGTTTTATCACAGTAAAAGAATACTTTGTCTAGTGTTTTCCAAACATTGGCTTTTCTATTCCGAGCTTGTCCATTATCAGTATGATCCTTAACTGCATTATGTAAGCACTTCCATTGATTGTATCTAATAGTTGAGCCACCATTCCTAGAGTTAATCTTACCAAGTCTCCCATGAAAGTCTAGGAACCTTCTAGCCTTCACTCACCAATAGATGGCTTTTTGGGGACACAATTGCCATCCTTAGACTTTTTAAGATCTGGTTCAATAACAACATTACCACCATGCAAACGAATTGTAGATAAGACTTTTTCAATCTTTGTTGTAGTATCTGTTCTAGCTGATAATGGCTTCAGTTTTCATGCAAATCCTATATAAAGATGAACAAGCTTTTCAATTATCCTACAAAGCACATGAAGTGTACAGATATGGACATTCACTAAAGAAATATCTAGAACTGGCTTAAACTGTGGATCCTTGTTGTGCCTAGAGGGAGCTCTATTCCAATTGCTTGAGTTTAACTCTATGGTTGGAGACATGCAATATAGGCAAGGAGATCTAGACTTGGCTCGCTTTTGCAATGATGCTTGGAAATCTTTTTGCATATCGAGGTGCTAGGGAAAGCTGCTTGGAGTTTCTTGTGGGTCTTCCACTTTTACAGCTTCAGTAGTCGCACTAGTTACCTGTGGATTAGATTTTCTGTGCACTAGAAGCCTTAATACAAGAAGAAACTTTTCTCATTCCTTATGCTATAAATGCATACACGGGCCCGCTACTTGATTTGGGGCTGAATCCCTTACTTTTCCCTTGTGTGTGGATTCACTAGAAATGAGTCTTTGCTCCTTCCTATACAAATAGGCTAAAAAAGAGTGTATGTTTTGTGATAGTTGTGTATCAACTTCACTGTGAGCTAGAAGTAGTCCATGGGAGTAGAACTACAAAGGATTCATTGATGGTGGTAGATGGGCTTGGTAGAGAGTGCATTCTTACAAAAAGTGATTTATATGAGCTACTACAATGTGTTATGAACATTGGTTTTGGTGCGGGAGTCTTGGTGGCATTGTTACTTTGTTATAGTTGATTGGAGAGAAGCATGACACTATCCTCAAGTTAAGTTGGCGATGATGCTCTTTTTCCATGAACATAGAGATTTTGATTGGGGAGGAGGAGACAATGTTTTTAATATTGATTAAAAAAATAAGGCTAGATTGGCACGATATGCAAATTGCATGTGAGGCGTAAATGCTGCCTATCGATTAGAGAAAGAAGGAAAATTATTGATTATGGGTCAACCAAGAGGAAAGGGTGATGTGACAATTGGGAGGAAGATAATTGGGGCTACTAATCATGTTGAGTTCACACATGGGACTATCATAGGAGAATTTTCAATAGCTATTTGAAGCATCACTAAATTCTTTCAAACACTGCTTTGAGTTGATCATTGTGGCATTGCATGATTAATGCATAGGAAAAGAGTTGCAGGTTGGAAGAATTATTTTGATTAAAAGAAGCTTATCAGAGTCGCCTGGATTTGGTGTTCATTTGCTGCACAATTGCTTACCTTAAAACCAAGTGGTGAAGCTTTAGGTTTTTTAAGAAAAGCCCAAACGTAAGAAGAATGAAAGTTCTAAAAGCTAAAAGATTTAGCTTTATGCTTTAACAAACACACAAATATGTTGAGAAGAAAACTATATAAGGATAATAAATTAAGAAGTATGGGCCCCTATCTTGAGATTAATTTTGTTCATGTGAGGAGAGGAGGGTCACTTGAATGTAAAACTGGATATAGAGCTTGGCTTGTTTGAAGCTTCTTACATTAAGGATGTAATAAATTTTGTGGATTTTTAAAATTTTTTTGACACCTTGAGATATGAACTTAATGAAAAAAATTGTTGCTTTGTGTTTTGTATTCTATAACTATTTGAATCCTGTCTTGGAGGTTTCTTTCTGCTAAAAAAATGATTTTGTTGAGTTTCATTTATAAACAAAGTCTTTCGATTTTCTGGCACTCCTTTTTCTTGGATGTTTTTAGGTTGTGATCAGGGTTCGTCTTGATCATTGCTTGTGAAACCACACACACACACACACACACACAGTGAGAGAGAGTTGAGCCCATGATTCTTGCTCCGTTTGGGCGTCTTGTGTTTCCTCTTTTTTTTGCACAGAGTAAGCTGTTGGTCATGTTCATTGGGATGCAACAATGGATGAGAAGATGGTTGCATTAGAGACCTATAAGACTTCAGATCTAGTACTTTGCCTAAGGGTAAGAAAGCTATTGGTTGTAAGCATATCTATAAAATAAAGCATAATCCACTGGTTCTATGAGTAGGTATAAAGCTCAGCTAGTTATAAAAGGGTATGCACAGACATACGACATAGATTATGAGGAGATATTCAGTCTAATTGCTAGGATGGCAATTGTTAGACGTGTGATTGCTTTGATAGTAGCCAAAGTTGGAGTTTACAACAAATGGATGTGAAAAATGCTTTTTTAGATGGTGATTGGTAAGAAGAGGTGTATATGGAGCAACCAACAAGTTACGAGGATATAGAGCATCCTACGTATGTGTGTAGGTTAAATAATGCACTTTATGGACTAACACAAGGACCTATAGCATGGCTTGAAAATATGGAAGAGTATCTTATCAACATTGGCTTTTATGTTTTCGATGCAAATCACTCACTTTATGTGAGGAAGGCTTATGCATGTTTGATTGTCATAGTCATCTATGTGGATAACTTGATGATTATGGATAATAGTGACAGTGTGATTGCTTATACTAAGAGCCTTTTAAATCAAAAGTTTTAGATAAAGGATTTGGGTGAGCTAAGGCACTTTCTTGGTATTGAGATGATTAGATGTGCTGATGATATATGGTTGTCCCAAAGCTAGTATGACATGGATATGTTATCCAAGCATGGTATGATGGCATGTAAGCCTCTTTTAGTGTGATTAGAGCAAAATGTAAACTTGAATGATGATGTTGGGGATGAGATAGAAGGCTATACTATATTTAGGAAGATAGTAGGGAGTTTGATCTATATGACTATTGCAAGGCTAGACTTGAGCTATATTGTTGGACTTGTGAATCACTTTATGCAAGTACTAGGAAGCCTCATTTTGATGAAGTTAGATGTATATTGAGGTATATGAAGTCCATCTTGGAGTATGGACTTCTTTATGAGGTAGATAAGGATGTATAAGTGTTTGGTTACATAGATATAGATTGGGCTGGTAGCAAGTTTGATAGAAGATCTACTAGTGGATTCAGGTTTTTCCTTAGTAGTATAGCAGTTAGTTAGAGTAGCAAAAAGCAACCAATAGTTGCTTTATTGAGTACAAAGGCTAAGTATAGATGTACTATTGTGATAGCATGTGAGATGTTATGCATGCAAAAGTTATTGGATGATTTGAATGTGCAAGGTGATGGTCCAATTTTCATTCACTATGATAACATGAGTAGTATATAGTTGGCTAGAAACCAAATATGCCAAAACACATTGAGGTGCATTAACATTTTGTGAGAGAGAAGGTACTTGTAGGAGATGTAAACTTGGTATATGTCAGCATACATGATCATATAGTTGATATTTTCACAAAGGCATTGGATATAAGGAAGCTTTGACATTTTTGAAGCTTATTTGGAGTTGCAAAGATGCATTTGAGCTTGAGGGGAAGTATTGAGATAGAAGGCTCAATACGTACAGACATTGATCATGGATTGCTTGGTTAGATGGGTGCATATATCTACACTTAGCATGTTAGTGGTCATTATGATCCTTACATGGTCCCACTGATTTGTTACTTGTTATATTTAGTTTGTTACATCTACCTATAGCTGGCATAGTTGTAACACCAATCAATTAGTATAGTCAGTTATGTAGTGTTTGACTTACTAGGCCATTTTTCTTTATATTGTATCTTATCTATACTTTGTGTATATTATATTGTCTGACGAAGAAAGACAAAAAAACCAACAAGAAAATGTTTTTTCTTCCATCTCTCTTCTTGTGTTCTTTAGTGGGCTTCAACATGTATGTTGAGTGTGTTCGACACAGTAACTCAAGCAAGTATCCCACAACAAGATTCATGATAGGCATGACCCTATATGCAAAGTATCCCCCAAGAGTAATGAATGTTGTTTTTCTTTGAATTTCTTTGGCAATTCAAATGTGAAAATATATTGACTATCTATCACAAACAATGTGTCTTTCATGATCGGCTATGTCATCAAGAATCTCATCTTGAAATGGAAGAGGAAAATTTCTAGTTTTCTTAGGTGTTACTACAACTTGTGAAACCCATTCTAAATCCTCCAAAGGATAGTTATAACTTGCCTTTTGTTGAGATTTCTGCAATCACACCTACTTAGCCTCTTTGTATGGAGCAGTGTGGGCTCAGGACTAGAATCCCATAAGCACAGTAGGAGAGGTGCTACAATTCAGTTTCCTATAAAGCATTGTCTTGCTCTCTTTTTAAAAAAATGTCATAGTACTTTTGTCCTTCAATAAAGTTTCTGTATCATTGCCAATCTATACACAAGATTGTGTTTATGAGTCCAAGCTTCCATCTTGGAACCTAATTCACTTGTGTATCAATCAGTCATGTCATTGTCTTCATGAACTCACTCTTTCTCTTTCAACATCCATAGCTTTCGCCTCAAGTCATGTTCTAGATCCATGTTTTTACATGATATTAGAGCCATGGTGAGCATGGTATACATCAGTTCACATCAGTAAACCCCCCTTCCAGCCTCTCTCCAACTCAGCTCAACCAATGAGTTCATTTTCTTACTCTATCTTCACCAACCTTCCATGGTAGCCATAGCCAGGCAATACCAACCTTGCTTGGAGCTCGTATATCTCCACATCTAGGCGCAATATCTCCTCATGCTTCCTTTTGAGGACTTGTTTCCCACATCAAGGCGCTTCTTCCTATCACTATGACCTCGACATTAGGTTGTATATAGCCCAATATTGTGAATTTTTCAGCATGCTGCTCAAAACTGCACCCGCCCTATTCATACTCATCTCGTTCTCTGTACACGCTGCGATTTAGGGCACCTTCATAGGGAATTTATAGCCATTGAAGTAAGCTTCATTTCTATAATTTTTTTTTGGAAATGATGCACTACAGCTCCTACAATTGTGAAAAATCAGACTGCCCTGCAAACCCTAATTGTGACTGCCATAGCCAAGAACTCAAAGCTTCATCTTTTCATTATTTTCTCTCTCATGACACTCAACCCAAGCCTTTGCCACTTTGATCCAATGAATCTGAAGTTGTCCAGCACTTTGTTCTACATCAAATTAAGGAGGGGATATTCTGAAGGTCATTCTAAAGGTCTTAAGCTTCGAACCACAAGCATCAATATCTCTTGATACTACTCATCTAGTGTCTTTTGGCAGTTGTGCTTATCAAGTACACTCAAGATCAAGTCTTCTACTACTGAAATCTGAGAATTTTGAAGCTGATTTGTCGTTAATCCTCCAACTCCAGCATGTGCAAGGACTCTTTGATAGTTCGCTTCAAAGGGGTTGGGTTTCACACCTGGCAGACCCGCATCAAGCTCATCCCAATGAAGAAGGGTCTTTGGGCCATCACTAGTGGCAAAGAGAAGCCTCATGATGCAGACCTTGCAATGATGTAGACCTTGCAATGGTGCGGACCTTGCAATCACTTGGCAAAAGAATGATGATAAGGCTCAGGCCATTATCAAAGTGGAGCTAGACAACATCTATATCCACCATGTGGATAATTGTGATACTTCACATGATACATGGAAGAGACTTTATACTTTGTTTGGTACACAGTCTAAGTCATCAAAGTATGGTCTCTTGATTAAATTCTTCAGGCTTGACATGAAGTCCAGCACACCTCTTGCTACATATTTAAATTACATGGAAGGACTTCTAAACCAGCTAGCAGGAATAAATTTGAAAATGGATGACAATATTAGTATTGGTGTTCTGCTTAAAAGTTTCATCCTAAATATAATAATGTATCAATAACCTTAATCAATATGCCAAATCCTAAGCTTGTTGATATCCAGGCATTACTGCTAGAGGAGAAAAAGAAGCTGAAATCTAAAGAAGAACCAAGCACCTCTAGAGATGAACAAATGTTATATGTTGGCAACATGTACAAAGGCAAGGACTAGCTATTCTGTGATTTTTGCAAAAGGGCTGGACACACTGAAAAGTTCTGCCACGCTAGAAAGAGGTCCCAAAAGGCATATCTTGCTACAGTGAAAGAAGAAGAAGACCATGGACCAAAGGAGGAGGAAGAAGAAGAAGACCACCAGGATCAGAAGGACAAGCCTCACCAGTCCTTCTATTCTCACTATTCTGATAGACTTTTTTAGCTTTTCTCTACCTACCCTATAATGCCTCTATTATACGCTTGTAAAATCCTCATGTAGCCTTGTACTACAGCCTCTGTATACTTTGTGAGGCCCCTATTATAGCCTCTGGATGTCCACAATGTTTGTGGTATCCACACTTAGCCTTTTTTGCAACAACCTCTAGTGTTTTGCCATGTTTATGGTGTGCCCACACTTTGCAGGTGTTGCTCTCACTAAAGCCTCTACTCACTTTGTATATCTGGTTGTGATTGAGGAGGGGTGTTGAGATTTTTGCAATCACACCTACTTAGACTCTTTGTATGGAGCAGTGTGGGCTCAGGACTAGAATCCCATAAGCACAGTAGGAGAAGTGCTACCATCCAGTTTCCTATAAAGCATTGTACTTGCTCTCTTTTCTAAAAAATGTCATAGTACTTTTGTCATTCAGTAAGGTCTTTGTGTTATTATCAGTCTATACACAAGATTGTGTTTATGAGTCCAAGCTTCAATCTTGGAACCTAATTCACTTGTGTAAGAGTCAGTCATGTCAGTGTCTTCATGAACTCACTCTTTCTCTTCCAACCTCCATAGCTTCCATCTCAAGCCATGTTCTAGATCCATGTTTTTACACCCTTAAGAGTTTTTTTACCTCCACTAGAAGAGCATTTTGTTGTATGACCCCCAACCATTGCAACTTTTATATTACTAGCTTCAAGTTGATGTGGCATTCCACAATGGTCACTCTTGCAATGTTATCATAATTAGATATAAAGAGAATGGCATGCTTTCTTAACATTGCCATGTAATCCTCATTCTTCTTTACACAAAGATCGTTGGCCATCATCTTTTCTAGCTCCTTTTTACTTGGCTCCACCCAAATGCTTGACTCACCTCCATCAGTTGTGGTTCATTTGGGAAAACTCCCATAACTTCTAATGAACTACTATCTTCTTCTTCAGACGTCTCTTCATTAGATGAGGAGCATTTCTTTGAGCTCCACTCATCTTCTGAAGTTTCCAACTCTATACTCTCTTGTCTCCCTTCATGAAGATTGTACACAATGGCTCCGAACCCTTCCTTCTAGTTACAACATGAGTGTACTAGGCTCCAAATCTTGCCTTGCTTTCATATCAATGAGCCAATGTATTCTTAGTATAATTGGATAGCTCTCCCCTTTGGATAGCAACACACATATCCAATTCTACTTCAATGCCATATACTATAAATTTCATACCTTTTATCACACCAAAACATTGATATAAACATTATTTGCCATTTTTGCCTTAAAAGTAGAGGTTCCCCTCACCTCTAGACCTAAATGATGCATTACCTTATCACTCATTACACACATTTGTGCACCCTATTAACATATACCTTGGATACTCTTTGTCCTTTGATATAAGCCTTTACTATTAGTAACACATCCTCAATGCCTTGGGTCTTGATTAAGCCCAACACCTTCTTTATAGCTTTTCTTACACTCACCATACATGCCCATTGTTGTCACACTTGTGGTGATAGATGTAGTACATGTGGCCATGTGAGTTTTGGTCTTTGTGAACTTAATTCTTGATTAGACTATAGGATTCAACTTCCTCTCCTAATGGATAATCTTTGATTCCTATTTTGCATCGAGAGTGATACAATCACTTCTTTCTTTGCTTACTCTCTTTTGAAGTACCTTTACCATTTCCCATTTTGGTCTTGCTATGGTGCAAATTCTTAGACTCATTAACTCAAGCTTTCTTGATTGGCATGGTATCCACCTCTACCATTTTTCATTTTCATTTTCCTATTTCCACCAAAGAAATCATGTTCACAACACAATCTTATGGATTGGTTGGCAAGGGAGGAATTATAGCCACTGGGTGAGATGTTACTTGAGGCCTTAGAATTTGTGGTTGTGGTAGTGTTTGTAAAAGGGGTTGTGAGACAGGGTAGGAGGCCTTACTCTAGGAGCTATAACTTGTTGTTGGTGTGAGCATCTCCTGTGGTCCTTCTTGGATAGGGAAAAAATATGTACCATGCCCCACTTCATGACAATTATAGCAAAAATATTCCCTTGCTAGCCTTCTTAGAACTCGATCATTTTTGCCACAAGCTATTGAAAGAGTTTGTTGTGGAATCCTAGCACAATATACTAAGTTGATTGAAAGATTATCTGGTTGATTAGTTATTATTTCTAGTAATTCTTGATTATGATCCCCTATTTGAGGGTTTGTGGGAACTGTATGTGGTGGTTGGACACCGCAAGCATGGGTTGTGATTGTAGGTACTTCATCCTTGATACTTGGACTTGGAATCTCAATTGATGATCCTTAGGCCTTGTTATCTCTATTATCTCTTCAAATGTAGCAAGAAACTTGCTCTTCACCTTCTCTTGGAGGAGGGGGAAAGGGTTAGTCACAAAATTTTCTCTCTTAAGGAAATTTGGGGCCTGTTCTCCATTTGGGAAGGGTATCTAACCATTGCATCCAAATGCTCACAAACTTAGACTCATGACTAGCATTGTCCTTTAGCGAATATTGACATAATTTTGAGAACTATCTCTATAAGTCCTTTGGGGCATCACCTCCTATATATTGGAGAATAAATGCATACTTGAGGCCCTCCCAAGTCACTTTGGTTTCATCATTTAGACATTGATACCAAACTCTTGCTCTCCTTGAGAACCAATGGTAAACCATGAAGCTTTGTTACCTCATCATCTCTTCTAAGATTAAAAAAAGACAATCTCTAGGTTATCCATGAAATCAATGGCATTTTTCCTTGGTCAACTAAAGAAACTTTGAAAATTTGCAAGATTAGTATTGTTCAAAATAAGACAAAGATTAAGTTTGGATTAAGATTTATTATATTCTTAATAAGTTGGATGGAATTTGGCTATTGCAAGCTGAAGAGTAAGACATTAAATGAGTTTTGGTAGGTAATGAGTGGAATGATAAATGACTCTACAAAATCATTAATTTATGCATCTTTTTGTGGCCCAAACATGAGATCAATGCATTGCTAAAGTGGCTTTCCCTAATGAAAATAATGTGGATGGATTGGAAACGAGATGGCACAAATGGCGTATTTTCTTTAAATGGTTTACTTGCACTAACATTTTCCATACTTAATTAAAAAATTATGAAAAAGGAAATTTCACCTCTAAAAGAGAAACTAAATGGCATATTTTCTCAAAATGGTTGATTTCTTACACTACCATTTTTCATATTTAATAAAAAACTTATGAAAAAGAAAATTTCACCTCTAAGAGAGAAAGTAAAGGTTTCTTGTATAATTTCCTTAGTGGGGGAACCATTCAATGACGGAGAAAATCCAACTCTATGGCCTTTTCACAAGTGTCATTTCTTTCCTCATTAAGGGTGGGAAAAGGGGAACCACCTAGCCAAAATGAAACTGGGCTAGGACACTTTTTAATAACATGAATTGAGAAAGAGGTAGCATTGATAATATAAAGAGGAAAAGGGATGGTATTATTTAGTGGAATTGTTAGATAATGACAAACACCAAACAATGTCAAGCCATCAAAACAACTAAGGATGATCCCATTTACACTACTTTGATTTCCCTCTACATATTAGCAATCACATGAATGACACCACTAGAAGACCATGTTCTACTACATCCATATTTGGATAGAGTACTCTATGAGGAGGACTTCACATTGCTAGCCTCCTACACATAGGAGGTTTCCTCATGGATATACTTACTTACATCACTCATGTGGGCATCAAGCCAAGTGACATGGATCATTACGTTTCCATGGAATACTATTGTAACTTTTATGATTGGCTTCAGTAGAAAGGTCCTATATCATACACATAGTCTAAATTTACTTGCACAAATACTATAATCGTTTTGTATATGCACACTTTTCCTTTCACTTTATTTGATTCTCTTTCTCATTACTTAACACACATTCTTAAGCCATGCAACATTGTATCACATGACTCCCCTCCCCTACAAACTAGGAAGCATTGTAAAATTTTCTTGAAGGTAGGGGTCGATAGAGGCTATTTTCTTTAGGTTATTTTCTTTAAAGAATTAGGCAACACACATTTTTGAACAAATAAAAATTTTGGGGTTATGTATTCTCAACTTACTCTCTCATCATATGTATCTTTTTTTCTTCCAAATATATAAAAAAATGGCAGGAGTCTATGAAAAGGCTATATGTGAAAGGCATGGGAAGCCACAAATCCCTTTCACAAAAGCAGAGCTAGCAAGGTACAACATGAACATGTACATTTTGAGGAATGGGAATATAAGGTACAAGCAAATACATAACCTTAGAGAGGTGGTAGATCAGGAATAGAAAACACGAGAACTAGTGGAGATGTGTTTCTTGTCTAGATATGTGGAAAATTTTGGAGCCCAGATAAACCATCCTAGTAGATGCACTAAATTCCTAACTAACTATAATGGGAGCAAGAGAACCAAGACAATCACTATAAAAATAGTAGAGGGCCTACTAAAAGTGGAAATTTTCCTTTCAGTAGAGCTGGTGCATAGGCCCTAGACTTACAAAAGCATCCACAGAGAGAAACTTGAGAGAAAATAGATGTTGTGGCAAAGTTCAAGTTCACAAAGAAGAAAATGGGTAATGATGCAATCAAGCTAAGGTAACCAAGCCTAAGATTGCAGGCCAAGTTGATAAATGTTCTCTAGAACTTGCCATAACTTAGCACAATGAATAGAATCCACCTAAACATGTATGAAGATTTGGCTACAAGGCATCTAAGAAACATGGATTTGAATGTGTACATAGGAAGCACAATACATTCAACAGCCAAGATACTCAATGATGTATCTAAGTTTGAGGAGGCCACTATGGGGAGTAGGAAACCTAAAAGGGGAAAGGCTACAAGTAAAGTTGCCATGGTTGCATTCGGGGGTAGACTAATTGCCATCATTGAAGAAGCATTAAATGACTTCAACACTTCAGGGAGTTGGTAATAGGTACCCAGGAAGACATTGCAATGTCCTCAGTGTAGGAGGTAACTTCAAAAGATATGACAATGAGAAAGATTGAGTCCAATACATAGGATAGGGATAGACACAAGAAGAAGAGGGCTCATAAACAATGCAAACCAATAAATGTATAAATACTTAGAGGGAAAGGAAGACTAGGAGGAGAGCTATCATCACTCTTTATGTTTTTCCTTCACTGCATCTCTCTCTCTCTCTCTCTCTCATGTGCTTATTCAATATGCTTTGAACTATTGTTTTGGACTAGCCTCCCACTTGCATTGTCCCATATGCTTGGCACTATCATTTTAGACTGGGATAGCTAGCAACAGTAGTTTGGGATGTGAGGAAGAAAAGTTATCTATCCTCCACTCATATATCCTCACCCTTTGGAGCATATCCTCAACTTGGGAAAGAAAAGATATCTATCCTCCACTCACATATCCTCATGTTGTGGAGCATGGGAGGAGCCAGCACATAGAGATGGAGAGAAGTAGGACACCTCAACCATTGCAGGTGAATGTACACAACCACTTTGCGAACATGCATAGTCCTAGAGGACCTGCTCTCACATGTGGACAAATAGATGTTCTAGAACATCTTGAGCACCTCCTAATACCCTTATAAGATGCCCAATGGGTGGGGGTTAGTGTAGGATTCTTGTACAATAGTGACACAGAACCATCAATAGGACTCAAGGAGAAGATAGAGATAATGGACTTGATGTGCCTCTCACAAGAGGAGCTACATTGGACAAGAGCACACTTTGACAAGGAGATGATGAGGAAGCTATGAGAGGAGTGCACAACAAATCAAAAGAGGGGTTTCAATACCTTTGAGGCATTAGCAACTTATTTATGGTAGAGGATAATATTGTCACAAGCATGGAATGAGGTAAGATGACACCATGCAGTGTGCAGGTGTTCTTGCACAGCCTAGTTTTCCTTGATGGCTATTATGGCTTGTTAAAGTTCTATGGTCTCTATTTTCCCCTTGTTCTTTTGCATGCTTCCCTTCATCCTTGTGACTTCTTATTTATTGAGGTATATTTCTTAGATGTGGCCACTCCTTAGTTTTTTCTCCCATAGATTCTTAGTTATCTCCCTTTGACAATGCTTGGTGACATGTTAGTCTCTCTTTTGTCTATGTCTGTTGCAATGTGGTTCCCTATTTCCTTATCATTATTTTGCATGTGCACTTCCTATGTTTCTTCATTAATTTTGTTTGAAGTACTCACATTTTGTTCCTTGTATGCTTGTTGGAATGGTTTTTGTTACAAGGCATGTATGGTGTTTGGAGTTCTTTCCCCTTGATAATGATAAATGAGTACACGTGTACAACTAAGCTTTCAATCCTGTTAATGAATCCATTGAGTTAAAGTTTGAGATTCTCAAGTGCACTCGTGCCCAATCACACTTTGTATTTTTTTCAAATCAACATTATGCTATGAACAAACAATTTTCAATAGTATGTATTGTGTTTGTTGTCCTCAATGTAATGCCCATAATTATCCTTTCTTGAGTATGATCCCTTGTTTCTTTGGCCGTCTTAATGCCATGCAACCTCCCTAGGACAAAATGCTTCCAAGTAAGATAATGTAGCATGGTGTCAAGACAAAAAATGGGCCAGACACTAGCTCTAAGGCTCTACCTGGGCTCCCACACACTCCAAACAATCCCCATGGCCTTGTGGCAAGGAGCATCTGGATGCTATAGAATGGTTAATCTAACAAATGTGTTTGTAGATATGAGTATCAAAATATAGTCCAATATACAGTCCAATTTGACTCCAAGTAGAGGGACTATCCCAAACATATAGGTGACTAGCACCTTGTTATACACACAAATAGAGCACCCCTAGAGCTAATTGCTATGGCTCCTATGGCTCTCCTACATCGTAGGATTTTGGGCCCCATGATGTGCCATCTCAAACATAAAGAAAAAACATGAAAAAATCCTCTCATGATGTATATAACAATCCATGATATATTACCTTCACATAACGTCTCACCAAATATCATCATGCTATCCTACAATAAAGGTATCTCACATACTCAATGGTCACAATTAGGCATTCATGCACCATGTATCTAGGAGTTTTCCTTTTAATACCATACTTGAATGCAAATGCAACATATATGACTCATTATGCTCAAACAATTTTAACTATAAATCAGCCAAGTGTTATGCAAAAACAGTCTTTCAATGATATTTTTTCCTAATGTTATGTTGCAGTGTAAAGGGATAGTATCGGGCTAACCCATGCTACTATTCCTCTTGAAACTTAAATCAATCGAAGCCTATATGCACAATATGCAATGAAATCAAAACTTATTCAAATCTTATCTCTTTTTACCTCTTTTTCTCCTACCGCTTAGATTTTGCTTTTGTGCATAGGTATAAAAGGACTTTGTCATCATTTTTGTATGAATAAGTAGTAAATATAAACTTTTCACACATAAATGGAGATAGGATGAGGAAAATTCTCATGCCCTACCCTCATTATACATCCACATACACACTCTTAATTTTTGATAAATTTTAGCGCATTAAAACTAAAATTTCTCTATTTTTCTCCCTCAAAATGACTATTTTTCTTATTTTTATTTATTTGAATATCAATTAAAAAATTTCTTGATTTTTTGATTTATGTGACTTTTATGGATTATGATCCATCAACATATCAATTATTATTCCATTTGAACAACATTGGACCCGCAAAACCTAATAAAATATCTATTTTTGCATTAAATTTCACATCTTGGGTTTTGAGGTTTTAATATTTTTAATGAAAACGATTGAAAGTGATCAATTTTTTAATGGTTTCACACATTTGCAAATATAAACCAAGAATTTTCAACCATTTTTCATGAGATAGACATAAGATATATGACATAATATGTAATAATTTTGCACTTACTCTAAATCCTGCATATGTGACATATCATATTTTGAGAAAATGGAGCCACTAATACCATCACATGGCCACTATCATGACCACCTTTGTGCTTCCTCTCTCCATCCTTGCATTTTGCTATGATCCAATACCCATTCCCCCTCATTCTTTCAGCCCATACAAACATCAATTATGGCACGTGAGAAAGAGGAGAGAGAAATACTAAAATTTGACATTTCAATAGAATACATAATTTTTTGTGCTTGTTATGGCAATTTGAGGTGAATAATTGCAAGAATCCATGGCAGATCCAGTTTCTCCTAATTTGATGGGGTGAAAAATCACATTTTTGGGGCCATGAAGGGATACATCGAAAAATGCGCCCCCTTGCAAAATGATAAACTGAAGTGGAGGGAGTCCGTGAGATAGATCAGATCAGATCGAAGGTCCAGAGCTCCATGTTATCTTCTCCTCCATTATTCTTCTTCCATTCTCCAAGTCAACTACAACAAGTGGTATCCTCAAAAGATAGATACCCCCAACTCAAGGACACATTACATATGCTTCTATTTTAGATACATACATCCATAGGGTATGGCTTAGGATATGTCGTATTTATCAACACTCCCCCTCAAGCTCACAATGAGCTTGCACACATAAGACTCCAAGTGCACTCTTGAAGTACTCAAACTTATCTTTACCTAATGCTTTGGTAAAGATATCAGCAACTTGGTCATTTGTTTTCACATGGACCAAGTCAATCTCTCCATCAATGACTTTTTCTCTAATGAAATGATAGTGCACTTCTATGTGTTTTGTCCTTGCATGGTAGACTGGGTTCTTTGCCAACATAATGCTGTTAACATTGTCACAATACATAATGACTCCACCATCAATCTCTATCCCCATGTCATATAAGATCAATCTCAGCCATGTCTGCTCACATGCTGCCAATGCAATGCCTCTATACTCTGGTTCAATGCTTGATAGAGCAATTGTAGGTTGCTTCTTACAGCTCCAACTTACCATGGCTGATCCAAATGAGAATGCATAGCCACTAGTAGATCTTCTATCCATATAGCTACCTGCCCAGTCTGCATCTGAGTATCCAAACAATGTAGGCTTGATTCCTTTTTCATAAAACAAGCCAAATCCAGGTGTCTTCTTCACATACCTAAGAACTCTTCTCACTACATCCAAATTTGATTTGCATGGTTTCTGCATAAATTGACTTATCAATCCAACATCATAACTCAAGTGGTCTTGTAGTCGTCAAGTAGATAAGACTACCAACCATCTTTCTGAACATAGTGACATCCTCAACATAAGATCCATCATCCATCAACTTAACATTTTGATCCAATGGTGTATCAACCGGTTTGCATCTTTTGATGCCATATTTTTCCAACATATCCAATGCATATTGCCTTTTTATCAGCCATATACCATGAGGTGTGTTAATAACCTCAATACCCAAGAAGTATCTCAACAAACCAAGGTCCTTTATATCAAACTCTTTATGTAACCCATACTTGACTTCAGTAATCTCCTTCTCAAGTGTACCTGTAATAATGAGATCATCAACATAGATGACAACAACAACCATACCATCTTCTGTATGCCTCACATAAAGTGAATAATCAGCTTTGCTCTGTTGAAATCCCATACTGCATAAGAATTTGCTGATTCTATCACACCATGATCTTAGTGCTTGCTTCAGTCCATATAAAGCCTTCTTCAACATGCATACATAATGTGGGTATTTTGGATCCACATAGCCCTCTGGTTGATCCATGTACACTTCCTCTTCTAAGTTTCCATTCAAAAATGCATTTTTCACATCCATTTGATAAAGCTTCCAACCATAGATAGAAGCCAAAGCAATTAGCGATCTCAATGTCGTCATTTTAGCTACTGGACTGAATGTTTCTTCATAGTCCAAACCATAAGTTTGTGCATATCCTTTTGCAACCGGCCTTGCTTTATACCTCTCAAGAGAACCATCCGACTTACATTTGACCTTATAAACCCATTTACATCCAATGGATTTCTTGCCATGAGGTAATTTCACCAAATCCCAAGTCTTGTTTTTTCTTAGTGCATCCATCTCTTCATCCATTGCTTTTCTCCAATCTTTGCTCTCTACTTCTTCTTCAAAGCAAGTAGGCTCCATATGTTGTACATAAGAAACCATGTATGCATAATGCATCTTCATGAATCCATTATTAGTCAATCTATCAATTGGATACCTTACCCTTTCTGACCTTCTCAATTGAGGTGCACTACCATGTATCTCATATGATCTAGCATGTGGTGGAACATACTTTCCTGCACTTCTAGTGCTAGGTGTTTTAACATGCAGAATGCCATACTCGTCATCTATAGATTCATCTTCTGAACTTTTAGCCATAGGTCTCTTTCCTTTTGCAACTTCTGCACTCCTTTGTGCATTTCTCAATCTACCACTCCATGGATTGTAGCTGCCACTGCTTTCCACATTCTCTTGAGGTCCTGAAGCATCTTCCACATGCTGATTTTTAGCCTTGTTGTTTGCTGAAAGTTTCCTTCCATAGCCATCATCATCATTGCTTTCATAGGACTCAACATCCAGTGCAATTTTGGGCTTGTACCATGATTCATATTCACTGAATTTGACATCCCTGCTTATGTGTACTTTCTTACTCACTGGATCATATCATTTGTATCCCTTCTTCTCATCAAGATATCCAAGGAAAATGCATTTTGCAGCCTTTGGTTCCATCTTCTTTCTCAAATCATCCGGAACATGAACATAACAAACACATCCAAAGACTCTAAGGTATGCAACAGTGGGTGTCCTGCCATACATTCTCTCATATGGTGACATATTATGAGTCAAGGCTGTAGGTGTTCTATTCATAATGTGAACTGCAGTATGCACTGCTTCTGCCCAATATGACAATGGCATGTTCATTTGGTTCATCATTGCCCTTGCAACCTCTACAATAATCCGATTCTTCCTTTCAGCCACACCATTTTGCTGAGGTGTGTACCTGCATGTCAATTGCCTTTTGATACCATGATCTCTCAAGAAGTCACAAAACTCATATGACATGTACTCTCCACCATTATCTGACCTCAAACATTTTATGTAGTGTCCAAACTGCTTTTCAGAGATTTAAATTTCAAGAACTTTTCAAATGCTTCACTTTTAAGCTGCATAAAGTACACCCAAGTCATTGTGCTAAAATCATCAGTGAAAGTGATATAGAATCTACATCTTCCGCTCATGGAAACATTCTGACATGGGCCCAAATTATCTGCGTGTATTATTTCCAAAGGATAGCTGCTTATTCTCCCCCTCTTTGGAAATGACAATCTGGACTGCTTGCCAAATTGACAAGCCTCACATACATGATCAAAATTCACATATCCAAAATGCGGTAGACCACCACGGACTATCTATCTCGATTGCATTTCCTTCAATCTTTGCAAATTGACATGACCAATCCTTCTATGCCATAATTCGACATCCTTATCTTGCCCATGTCCTCTCTCAACATACATAGAGTTTTGAATCACTGAAGTACCTACATCCAAAGCAAATAATCTCCCTTTCTTTCTACCATGAGCAAACACCCTGCCAGTTCTCCCATTATGGAACTCTTCAATGAAACATACAAACTTATTGAATCTCACCTGCAATCCTTGATCTGCCATTTGACCAACCGATGCTAAGTTTTTAATTATTGTGGGAACATAAAGTACATCACCAAGCTTGTTCTCAATCCCATCTTTAGTAACAAGTGGTACACTACCAATTTGAGTAATTTTATGTAAAGTATCATCACCAGTGGCAACATATTTCTCATTCTGCATTTGCTCCTTGCTATCAAACCACTCAGCATGATGAGTCATGTGGTTTATAGCTCCTGAATCCAAAAACTAGTTATTATCACGAAGAGGGTGAGTCATGCTCCCAAGCACATGCTCCATAGGAAATAGGTGACCTCTAGGCGATCCACCTCTAGGTCCATAACCTGTACCACCATAAGTGCCTGCATAGTGGCCATATTGGGTCCTTCCACGACCCCTAGACATGGCATTCTATTTCTGATAACAATTTCTCTCAAAGTGACCAAACTGCCCATAATAATGACAAGTGCCATCTCTCTGTGAAGAATGATTAGACCGTCCTCTACCTCTAGAAAAAGATCTCCCCCTGCCTCTGTGCATGAAGCCACCACGACCAAAGTTATCTCTTCCACGAGCAAAATCATAATTACTATGACCAAGTGAAGAGCCTCTAGCTCTAGATGAGCTGCCACGACCTCTCTGGTGATAGAAAACACTACCTCTACCTGCATTTTTGCCACTGCTAGATGCATTCAGTCCCAACTTGATTTCTTTTGTAAGTAGCAAACCAATAAGCTCCTCAAAGTCAGGCATAGAGCCTCCTCTAACTGAAATAGAGGTATTCAAAGATTTGAAAGCTGGTCCAAGTCCATTTAGTGTCACTGACACTAAATCATCATCATCAACAGGTGCATTATTGGATGCAAGGTCTTCTGCAATTTGCTTGATGGTACTTTACATAAAATTACTCATATGTAAATTATGCCTCTCCATGCACCATGCAATCTCTGCTTGAGTTGTATCTTATGAGCCTCTGTACATGTTCCATACATTTTTTCTATGCTTTCCTATGCCTCCTTACAAGTACTTTCCTTTTTGATATGAGGAATCAATGTTTCTGAAATACATTTGGAGATCCAATGCAAAAATTTCCTGTTCTTCCCTGTCCAATCCTTGTACACTTTCTTTTTCTCTTGAGTTGGATATTTAGGAACTTTTGGACATTCATCATCACCTGCTATGAGGTCCCATAGACCTCTACCCCATAAAAAAATTCTCCATCTTGTAAGACCAAACACTATAATTGTCTTTGGTCAATTTGTCTCTCACAATCTGAGTGATCTGTGCTGTGTCAGACATTATGGCTGTTGCAAATTCAGAAAAAAACAGCAATACAAACTGTCCACAAATGATATTTAGTAGTATGCCCCAATCTGAAACATCAATGGTCCAATCTGAGACCAAAAAGCATAAAAAATAGTCCAAAAACGCATGTAAAAATAGCTTCCAGCAATATGATTATCATACATTTAGTTCCCAACAAGAAATATCGAATTCGGATCCCAAACGGTGTGCGTATGACCCAAAATGCATCATGGCATCATGACCCAAAATTACAAGTAAATCATTCATTGTGGGTGTAGCAAAATGCTGTCCTTCTTGAGTCTGTGGGACTGCTGTCATTGGTGATGACAATACTGGCCCAACTAAGCTGTAAGCATGTCCAAACAAAGCCAAAGAGTTCCCTCAGTTACTATGTTAAAGCTCTACTCTTGTCCCTGCTCCTGCGTTCATGATGTAACAGACAACAGCCAAGCCAAACCTATCGTTAGTTACTCTGTTAGACTTCTGGACCTGCCTCCAGATTATGGTAGAGTACAGAAAAGCGAGGATTCGATTCAGTCCTTTTACTACCTACGACACAGAATAGACCGGTTGTTCTTCTTGACTTCCAAGATAAAGCATCAAATTGAAAGTCATGTATCGGGCTTGGTCATAGTCGGTCATAGTCTGTCAGCTTAGGTCTGTTGTGTGCTTTAACAAATTGGCCTTTCCCCCTGATATGGTTTGCCTTCGCGGAGGAACCTTCTCCTTGCTGTCCTCTTGTTCTGAGTCCTTTTTGCTTTTCCCAAACCAGAACAATTTTTTGATCATCTTAGGATTCTCATGAACACTGTGCTTCTCATGCTACAAGGAGACAACGCATGAGCAGAGTCTGCTCATTTCATCGTGGGAATCAGCAAGTCTCAACTTGCTAGCCTAATTGAGATATGGCTAATTAGATTAGAAAGAGACCCAAGCAAGTATTCTCTATGTCTTTACTCCAACAGTTGAGAAGAGCCCTTGGCGACGTTCCTGGGTGTCTTGTGACCTTGGTGAGAGCAGGATCAAGATCGTTGCAGCGTCTCCAAGCTAATCTCTGAGCTAAATTTTAGAAATATGATTATTGTTCATTCTCTTGCTTTGTTTCCTGATCAATAGAAGCTTTTTGAAGAAGGATCGATGGAGGGATCAAGTTCTGGTATGATTGATCTCTTTTTGTGGGACTCTACTCCTCGCATTGCACCATTGAATGTGATCTTTGCATGATCCTATAGTATGATTTTCTTTTCTTTTTTTTGTTTCGGTCTTGTGCTTTTTGGTAGCTTCTCTGTGTCTTCGTTGCGATGCACAAGATCTAAGGGCAGCTAATGTGAAACAAGATTCATCTCTCTCTCTCTCTCTCCTATGTCATCCGACAAAAATTCGACCAATCATGATGATGAGTCCTCTTCAAACTCAGCAATCTGGTCGTCAGTCAGGTGCTCCGCCATAACTTTACCTCAAGTGTCCTTCCCTCTTGTTTTGCTGTTTCTTCTTCTTCTTCTTCTTCTTCCTGTCGATACTCTTGGTATTGCTTTTATTCTCATACCCTCAAATTCTGCTATGATACCAAAATGATAAACTGAAGTGAAGTCTGTGAGATAGATTAGATCAGATCAGAGGTCCGGAGCTCCATGTTATCTTCTCCTCCACTATTCTTCTTCCATTCTCCAGGTCAACTACAACAAGTGGTATCCTCAAAAGATAGATACCCCCAACTTAAGGACACTTTACATATGCTTCTATTTTAGATACATACATCCATAGGATATGGCTTAGGATATGCCATATTTATCAACATTGCATCCCCACCCTCTCCCCATCTTGTTGAGTTTTTGAGTTTTTTGCTCTTTTACTCCTAATTAAATACTAATTGGTAAATTATAACATTCATCTCCTTTGCGTTCATACTACCCGATAGGTGGTTTCGTGCCAAATGGAGGGGCAAATGGCCTTGGACTCACAATTTGACTAGACATCTGGCTTCTTGGCATAAAAAACTATTATCCTAGCCTTTGTCACTTACTTTTTGGCTTCTCGATCAAGTAGCTACTTTATAATGCCAAATCCTATGGCCATTAAATGGGGGGGGGGTCAAATGGGCCCCAAATTGACGAAGTTACACTTACATTGGATTCATGGCGTCAAAATCCACCTAAAAATACACCAGCTCCCTACCAAAACCATCACTTTTACAACTCTTGGGCTACTTTTGCGTTTTAACTTATGTCTTGAAATCAGCTCTAATGGTGACCATGGGATAGGGAGACTCAGCCTATTGAATCCATGAATTGATATGCACATATACAAAATGTAAAGAGCATTAAGTTACTTCAAATAAAATACATAGCATAGCACAAAACAACTCTTGCTCTACCCATGAAAAAATCAAGGCATGAATTCCACAAGGGATAAGCCAAGCCTAATTTGACAAAGAAGTCAAAAGTGAGTTGATAACCAGTTTCTCCAACACAGAGTAGATAAAAGAGCTATAAAATGAATCATTCTAAGTGGTGGTCACCACATACTTGACCTAGGATAAGTGGATCAGAAACTCCTACTAGGTGAGTACTCTTATAGTTGTCACACACACATACACGCACACACATATCAGTTTCTATTCTTTATTATTTTGTACTCAGATGTACTCAGATGTGTAAAAAAGAGGGAGCTAAGCATATCGTGACCTAAGGAAAACAAGGCATCAAATGTGTTAGGTCCAGTCTTAGTACCAAGAACCTACCAAGCTCTCACGAGGCAACATAATTTTTCTTTCTATTCCCACTCACTTTTATTTTCGCTTCAACCGTTCTTATTTCCTTTTGGCTAGATGTTACCCCTAAGGAGGACAAGGCACCTAACTCATCCCTAGGAACCTACTAGGCCTTCACATAGTGATGAACATTATCAATTTGAAAAATTTCCTTATTTACTTCCTTATTGCAGGGGTTAGAACCCCTTTTTACACACCTCTGTATTATATACGTTTGAGATATATTTACTATTTTCTCTTTTATTTAGTAGGCTTTCCTAGTTGCCTCACAACTAACATGGATTCCTAGTACCAACCCCCTAGTAGACTAGAACGATAGGGTCACTAGGACTACCCTCTAAAACAACTTTTTACATGCCCGACAATGTCTTCACAAAAGGTGACAACTGCTCAAATCTCTCCAAAGATACCTAGCCTAATCTTGGGTCTTCATGCCTTGATTGTCGATCTTTGACGCAAGAAAGAAAAACCCCCAAAGTATACATAACACATTTTTCTTAAGGGAAAATAACTTAGAAAGGAAAGATATCACTTGGACTAACTATAGAAAGCTTCCATGCAACAATTGGCTCCCTCTTAGTGCTCCTTCAAACTTATGTAGTGTAGCAACTAAAACAAAGAACCATCAAATGCACTTGCATCAAACAGACAAATGGCCCTCTGGGCCTAATGAGACAAATCATTTCTCTATAAAAGAAATAGCCCTTTTGGCCTAACAAAATATAACATTTCACTATTAAAAAAAGGACACTGCTAGCCTAATAGAATCAACCATAAAGTGCATCATTCAGCAACCTATTACTGAAAGCAAACCCTTGGTCCCCATAAAATCCTACCGAAGCACAAAACTAGACCAAGGGGATGGGTTGCTCTCAGGCCCTATACTAAATGCATAAAATTATTACCTAAGTTCCTTGCATAAATGGAAAGGGGAGTTTGACGAATATGTTGTTGGATGATCCAAAGCGTCCATGAAAAAGTAGAAAGATGGTCAATCACTACCTGACTCATGATCCATACTAACCATTGGTGAGCCAAAATACGGCATATCGACAACCAACAAGAAGTCCCTATAGTAGCCCTAGACTAATATCAGAAGGAAATTATAAAAGGCACTCACGACCATAGTTGAGAAAGACATTTTCATATACTAATTTGAAAGGGGTGTGGCATGTACCTATTTTAAATGTCATATTATAAGCCCAAATAGCCACATATTACTTTTTATTCCAATCAACTTACCTTTAATACCATCTTAGATAAAATCCCTACAAGTTGCTTATTGGTACTCTCTACTTGCTTGGGGGTTATAAAGTGTGGTCTTACTGTGTTTAATTTTTAGAGTTTTGATCAAAGCCTTAATCACTTTATTCAAAAAATGCATCCCAAAGTCAAACACGAGCTCGTTAGAAAGGCAGACCAAAATGACAAAAATTTTTCTCCAAAATAAAAGTAGTCGTCTTGGCATTATTTATCATTGTAGGAGGGGCTTCAAACCACTTCATAATATAGTCTGTTGCCACAATGATATAACGCTTTCGTGTAGTAGACCAAGGATTTATAGGTCCAATAAAGTCAATAATGCACTTCTCAAAAGGTAACTAGAATAGGGTTTAGTAGCCTCCTATGTTTTTTTCCTAGTATCATGTCTCTAATAGACATCACAATGCTTAACATATGCAAAAGCATCCTCGAAAATTGTAATGTGCCCGCCCGAGCCGCTTTCTTGTCGGCACGTTCTTAGTATCCCATCAAAAGATGTCCTAGAAAATGTCATCTGGGATTTGATGAAATACCTGGGAGTTTGTTATCTAGGCTCACTTGAGTCTACCCCATAGTGGAAGTTTTGGCTGTCCCCACGAGGATCGACCTAGGTTTTTGGTTCCTATTATGAGTCGTATCAACTACTAACGATTGATTAGTGTCAGTAGTTCGAGTTTTCACTTCTTATAGAATTATTTGACTCAAACAGACTTGCATTATGCTTGGTTCAAAAAGAATGGGAGACGAAGAGGAGTGTGGCACTTTGATCCCTTCTGCCCATGGTGCAAAATCCCATTCTGGGCCCTAATACAATGCAAGTCACGCTTCCTGATCTCTAGTGGTCATACATTTACCTATTAAAAAGTGTAAATCTTTTTCTCTTTTTAGGAAAGCTCGTGGCTTATCGAGTCCACCCAATTGTTGGTCTGGATCCATTGGGGATTCATCCTCCCGCTTCCTTGAAAATAGTATTTTTAATCACCTAATTATCTACCAGCTTAGATTCAACATATAAAAACAACTTCTTTGATTATGTCCTGATACAAATTCGTTACACATCTTTATTTCATGACACAAAGATAGAGTAAAGAAATTCCTTCTCAATAGTTCCTTTTAAAAAAATAACTTTTTACAATGTTTTTTGTTCTAGCTAGATATGATGTCAACCCGAAGGTATTATTCTCTCCAATTAGTTCAGTTCCTAAACTAGTATTGGAACTTCCAAGATACTATTTGGAATTCAAAGGGTAGATGGCAGTTTGTAAGAGTCTAGGGAGTTTATGACCAGAGCCCCCTAGTATCCTCACCTTCTCTTACCAACTAGAGTTTCCTACGATAAAACCTTTTGTGCCATGATTGGTCTATACTTGCTAATGCAAAAAAAACCCCTTGGAGTAGGTTTTATCTATGTTGACCTTGGGGAGGTCTAGCGCCATCAAAGAACATGCTTCTATCTTAGTTGGAGTTCAGTGTTCATTGGAATAGTGCATCGGCCGGCAATTTGTATCCAATCATCCATCTTGTAGCTTGATGATTTTAGGAAAGATTAGAACCTAACTTACAATCTCAAACATCTTATTTCGAATGCATTATACGTAAACTTTTAATAAATTTATTTTCAAGACAATTCTTTCCTTTCAAAAAATAATAATATCAAGGCAAAACTTAGCATAAGTGGCAATATCTTCCAATAATCTTCTTGAATTACCCTCCCCTTGGGATCTAGTCTGGATTGAATCTAAACAAGAATTCTATTTTTAAGAATAATTCCCGTAATGGTCTTTTCTTTTCTCAATGGACTTCATGGGTCTTTGCTAAAAAAAAAACTTGGTTAGTTTTATTATGAAAATTATACTTCAAGACCATTTTCTTTCATATGGAAAATTAGTGTTCGTGTTTATCCATCAAAGGTTCCACTAGTTTAATACATATGAAAATTTTTAAGACTTTTTAAGAACATAGTACCTTCCTTGTACTTCTCCTTAGAACTTCTCGTACAAAGCCAAATTATCCCTTGGAATTTGCGGTTAAGAATTTCTTTAAAAGATTTTATGTAGGAGATAAAAAAAGGTACTATTTTATGAATGTAGTGTTTTGTTACCAACTCATATGATGATGATCTGCTAGCCGCCTTTAATAACAAAATATGGTGCCTGGGGATCTACGATGAGTGCTTGGTTGGTGGTATTTGTAGCTTTGTTTGTAATCCCAGTACTCGCCATTTCATTTGTAGTGGTTGTATCCATAGCGTTATTGGCAGCTCCTACCTCCACGACCTTCATAATTTTCTTCTTCAGGGCCATGGTCTTTAGTTACGAGATTATAGAAAAGATTTTGGCAATAGAGCTTGGGGTTGTCACAATCGAATTGATGGGGGATGACGATCACTAGAAATTGAGAAAAATCGAGTAGAGTCTTGATTCCACAGGGAAGTGAGGGTGGAAGGGATGGGGAACTCAATTCCAAGATTCGGTGGAGTATCCTCCTTGTCTTCGCAATAAGAATTTCCATCCTCATGCTCCTCTTGCCCCACTCCCCCTTTCTCTATACTCTTAGTTTGAGAAGAGCCTCTTCTCTTCAATTAGGCTACCTCTCCAATGAGTTCTCATGCCCCATATTTATAGTTAAATTGAAGAAGAAGGGGTTTATGTGTTGTGGCCAAGAAGAGGAGCTCTTTGTGGAGGGTATCTTAGCAATCCAACAATTTGGAAGCTTTCAAGATGTAATCTGATGCTGGGGATCTGATTTTTGAGGTCTAAAGAGGTTGCTAGAGATGCCATGACTGATTCACCTAGCTCTCAAATGATGTTGCTCCAATCTAGGCCTCTTGCTGAACTAAGAAGAGGGGGAGATTGCTTGAGTCTTCTGCTAAGATTGAGGAGGAGAATTCAGGCTTTGTTTCATACTTTTGGCATCTCCCAATTTGAGAAGAGAGAGAGAAATATGTCACCTTTTTTTTCATTTAAAAAAATGAGAGCAACAACCTATTCGTCATGTTCTCCTTCCATAAGATTTCTTTTTTAAAGCTTTAAGCTTTAAAGCTTTAGGCTTTCTCCTACTTTCTAAGTTTTAAATATGCTTAGTTAGTTTTGATTTATGGTCCATGACTACTGTGCATATGGTGATTTTTATGATAGATGTTTATAGATCTTATCGGCCTTGGAAGGTGTTGGGTTATGAATTTTGGATTATTTTATTGGAGACTACCTGTATTTAGTGGTCTAAAACTCTCCAAATCTAATTATGGGAAGAAGATTGAAAATTAAAGTGGGAATATCACATCCTCTTTCCCTTAGAGGAATTGAGATATCCTCATCTCGAATGAAACTAGGGATATTTGTTACATAGTGATTTTTGGTCAACCCAAGTGGCATCCTCTTCAGGGTAGTCTTTCCACTAGACGAGATACTCTCTAAGGGTTTTGTTTATTAGAGTTCTCTCCTGCATGCCAAGTATATTTTATGGTTGAATTTTGAGGACTTCTTGGCATGGAATCACAATTTTTTGGTCGTTAAGTACATGGTCATGGTTAGGAACACATGCTTTCAATAGGCTGACATGAAATAGATTATGTACTTTCAAGTTGTTAGGGGGTTGCAACTTGTAGGCATTTTGGTCCTAGAAAATTTAGCACCTTATATGGTCCACAAAACCGGGGACTTAGTTTCTTGAATTACCCCAAAGATAAGGAACTTTTCTTTGGACAAACTCGAATGAAAACCATATCACCTTATTTGAAAACACATTCTTGTCTTTGTCGATCGGAATATGCTTTCTGTCGATCCTTGGTGGTTTGAATATCTTGCCTTATAGTCTTCACTTATTGATCTATTTCTTTCAATATTTGCCTAGATGCTTCTATCCGTAGCGTAGGGTCGGAAAATTTAGTGGTGTAAGATAACCTTTCCCATATAGTGCTTGAAAAGGACTCATTTAAATACTTTGATGGTATGATTCATTGTAGGCAAATTCAACTAAGGCTAGGTATTGGATCCACTATTTGGGCTCCCTATTACAATAAGCTCTCAGTATGTCTTCAATAACTTGGTTAAGCCACTCTGTTTGACCATCGGTTTGGGGATGCTAAGTAGTACTGAAGCAGAGATAGGTTCCTAGAGCTTCAAACAAACTCTTCCAAAAGTTTGATGTGAAGAGAGAATCATGGAAACTAATGATTCTTTGGGGTAATCCATGTAATCTAAAAATTTTCTTAATGAAAAGCCTGGCAATATCGTAAGCCTTGTAATTGGTTTTTATAGGAATAAGGTGTGTAACTTTTGTTAGCATATTAATGACTACCATTATGGAGTTATATCCTCCTTGTACCTGGGGTAATCCAACTATGAAGTCCATGTTGATATAATTCCATTTCATTTGAGGGATGTCAAGTGGCTGAAGCTTTCCTAGCAACTTGACAAGTTTGGCCTTAATTTATTGGCAGTTTAGGCATTCGATAGCATACTTGAGTACATCACCCTTGAGTCTTTCCCAATAGAAGCTTCTTCTAACTGTATTAAGAGTTTTAGCATATCCAAGTTGACCCAAAAATGGAGAATCGTGAGCTTTCGAGAGTATTTTCTTCTTGAGGTCATGGCTTGTAGGAATACATAGTCTTGTCTTAAAATAGGAAAGCTTCTCGTTTATGGAAAAATCTTGATACTTAGACTTGAGTTTTGGACTTGAATCCTTAATGAAAATATCTCTTAACATTCTTTGATAGCTTGGATACTTCATTCCTTCTTCTTTAACCATTTCTATGAGAGGGTTATTGGGTATTAAAATCATTGTAGCAAGAGTTCATGCCCCAAAGGCTTCCTCTAGGATTAGACTATTAAGAAATGATTTTCAGCTTAGGGCATCCACAATTACATTCTCCTTTCCTCGTCTATATTTGATTTCAAAGTCAAATTCCTGCAAGGTATCAATCCATCGGCATTGTCTCATATTGAGGTCTGGTTGAGTAAAAATCCACTTCATGTTTTTATAATCAATGGCTAGAGAAAACCTATTAACAAGCAGGTAATATCTCCATAATTTAAAGGCATGAATTGCACAAGTAATTCTAGATCATGTGTGGCATAGTTTCTTTCGTGGATCTTTAATTTTCTTGAAGCATAGGCAACCGGATGTCCTTCTTTCATAAGCACACAACCCAAAGCTAGAGAGCTCCCATCAGTTATGACTTTGAATTCTTTGCTTAGGTTATGTAGCCTTAAAATAGGGGTGGTTACCAAATTGTGCTTTAGATTCTTAAAGCTAGATTGTTCAGTGGATGTCCATATAATGAAGACCTGCTTTGTGAGAAGGTTGATGAGAGGTGTGGTGATCGAGGCATAGTCTTTAATGAAGACTATATACCAAGCTGTTATCCCTAGAAAGATTTGCACTTCCTTGACCGGTGTTGGGGATGGCCAATCTTGTACGTCTTGGACCTTGGTAGGATCCATTGAAATGCCATGTACTGATACTATGAATCCTAGATATTCAATTTGCTTTTTGAAGAAGGCACATTTCTTCTTTTTAGCATACAGTTTGTGGGCTCTCATTGTTTCAAGAACTACTCGTAGCTATGGTCCATGGTTTTCTTCATTCTTGGAATATGTTAAGATACCATCTAAGAAGATGAGGAAAAAGTTGTCAAGGTAGGGTCAGAAAATGTCTTGCATCAACCTATTGAAGGTGGCAAGAGCATTTGTTAATCCAAATGGCATCACAATAAACTCATAATGACCGTACCTTGTGTTAAAAGCAATTTTAGGGATATCTTCCTCCCTAATTCTTATTTGATAGTAGCATGATCTAAGATTGATATTTGGAAAGACCTTTTCTCCTTGGAGTCAGTTAAGCAACTTGTCTATCCTAGGGATTGGATATTTGTTTTTCATTGTCACTTGGTTTAATCCACGGTAATCAATGCAAAGGCAGAGTGTTTCGCCTTTATTTTCTTGAAATAGTATTGGGGATCCCCAATGTGAATTACTTGGTCAGATGTATCCTTAGTCTAATAGCTATTTGGATTGTTCTTTTGGCTCAATAGCTTTAGGAATTGACATTTGGTAGGGCCGTTTGGCAATGGGGGCAGTGCTTGGAATGAGTTGGATTTTGTGATCTACTTCTCTTGTTGGTGGAAGCTCTGTCAGGTCTTCCAGAAAAACATTTTCATAATCTTTTAGTCAAGATAGTTGGTCCTTGGCTTCACTATCTTGTCCCAAGTGATAGCACTTTCAGATATTCTTTGGTCCTTGCACCACTGTTTCCACCAAAGACATGCATCTCCTATGAGTTTTAGTTTGGTGATAATTGCTTGAGTTGACGGTGTAGTCCCTGTAGCAATGTAATAGTCTTCCATAGATTCTATTCATGTTTCTACGTCAGTTGGAATATCCCTCCCCTTACCATCAAAATCCGGTGGCTTGTACCGCTTGAGAAGAAATTTCTTCTCTTGAGCTTTTATAATATTGAGATTCGGGGTGATGCTCTGGGGAATTATGCAATTTTCATTATCAATTTTCTCTCCAACAATATTCAGAAAGATGTTAACTTGCTCAATCTACCTCACTAATTTAGGAAGGGTATTATGTACTACTTAGTCTTTCTGATAATAACCACGGTTTACACTTTAAAAGAGGGTTTTAATCTTAGTTAGAAATTATTTCTACTTACTCATGGATCTCTAGTAACTTAGCAGACCTCACCGAACTGGAGTTATAGCGCGTATATCTATATCTTGATATTTTGTGGGAAGGTCTAGATATCCTTATGATGAGGGTTACTCCCTAAAATAGCAATTCCATCGATCGAGACAAACTTAGTTGGTTTTCTTATTTTATGAGATGATTTTCTGATCTATCAATCGTTAGTATGAAGAATGGGGTCCTGTTAAGGAAGGGTAGTTTAACGAGCCTTTGAGTCCTCCATCCATTGGATTTATCTATGATATAGTCGGGGCGGTTAGCTTCAATGAATCAATCCATCCCATATTTCCATTCTGGATAGGAGAGGTTAGAACCGTATATTCATTACAAAATAGTCAAAAATTATTTCTCCATTTGAATGCTTGGCAGATATATACACGACTTCAAATTCAGGGAATTTCTTCTGAATTCGTCACCTCTATTAGTTAACTCTATTTCTACTCGGGTTTAAAAATTTCATCAAATGGATAATATCTTCCCACTATTCCTGATTACCAAGGAGACAACCAATTTTGATTATAATGGGTGGACAAAAATAATTCTTTATGTCAATAGGAAGGGAATATATTATTCGAGTCATTCAGAACCTCATATTATTCTTGGAAGAGGATTCCTTACTACAACCTAGGCATGGCATTATGCTACATCCATTACATAGTAATTAGGATTCTGGGAATAGATATCCAAAAATTTATATTTTAGGGGAAGATCAAGTAATCCATCTTTCTTGTAGTTACAGCAATTGGAGCGTCCTACAATCATGAATTGGTAAATCGGTATAACCTTTGTAACCTCCTCATAGATGTATCGATTGAATTTGACTTTTCATCATCTAGTGAACATGTTTGAGTTTACTCTGGCCTCATATAAGAGATAAATCCTGGCAACCTTAAGGGTTTCCATCCACCTTAGCCTCTTTAAATTGTTTTGGAGGTAAGCAAGATGGTTTGTGTCAATGTAACAATACCCTCCACTTAACATCCATTGTCTTTCATAATACAAGGGCAAAGGAATGTATATCTAATCTAATATTCGCATCATCCAATTTCTCTAGCTGAAACTAGAGGAGTGCATTGCTGACATAAACATAATTTGGAAAATCAAGAATCGTTTCCAAGGTTTTTCCCTCTGCCAAAAATCAAGATTATATATTAACAAGAGAAGATTTTAACAACTTAAGATATTTTATGTTGTAGTTATAACTAGTTTTATTTTCTTGTGTCATATCCTGTATCAACATGTGCTCTGATACCAACTGTAATGTGCCCGCCCGAGCCGCTTCCTCGTCGACACATTCTTAGTAGCCCTTCAAGAGATGTCCTAGAAAATGCCATCCAGGATTTGATGAAATACCTGGGAGTTTGCTATCTAGGCTTACTTGAGTCTATCCTGCAGTGGAAGTTCCGACCATTCCCATGAGGATCCACCTGGGTTTTTGGTTCCTATTATGAGTCAAATCAACTATTAACAGTTGATTAGTGTCAACAGTTCGAGTTTCCACTTCTTATAAAATTACCACCTGACTGAAATGGACTTGCATTGTACTTGGTTCAAAGAGAATGGGAGATGAAGAGGAGTGTGGCACTTCGATCCCTTTTGCCCATGGTGCAAAATCCCATTCCGGGCCCTGAAAAGATGCAAGTCAGGCTTCCTGATCTCTGGTGGTCATACATTACCTGTTAAGAAATGTGTAAATTTTTCATTTTTAGAAAAGCTCTCACCACCAAGTCCATCGAACCGTAGGTTTGGATCCGTCAAGGATCCATCCTCCCACTTCCCTCAAAAGAGTATTTTTAATTACCTAATTACCTACTACCTTAGATTCAACATATAAAAATAACTTCTTTGATTATCTCCTGATACAAATTCGTTACACGCCTTTATTTCACGACACAAAGACAGAGTAAAGCAATTCCTTCTCAATAGTTTCTTTAACAAAAATAGCTTTTTACAATGTTTTCTGTTCTAGCTAGATATGATGTCAACCCAAATGCATTATTCTCTCCAAGTTCAGTTCCTAAACTAGTATTGAAACTTCAAGGATACTATTTGGAATTCGAAGGGTAGTTGGCAGTTTGTAAGAGTCTAAGGAGTTTATGACTAGAGCCCCCTAGTATCTACACCTCCTCATGCCAACTAGAGTTCCCTACAATAAGACCTTTTGCACCATGATTGATCTATACTTGCTAACACAAAAATAAAAAACCCTTGGAGTAGGTTTTATCCATGCTAGCATTGGGGAGGTCTAGTACCACCATCGAAAAACACTACCTCAGTCGGCATTCTGTGTTCATTGGAATACTGCATTGGTTGGCGATCTGTATTAAATCATCCATCTTTTAGCCTAATGATTTTAGAAAAGATTAGTACCTAACTTACAATCACAAACATATTATTTCGAATGCATTATATGTAAGCTTTTAAGAAATTTATTCCTGAGACAATTCTTTCCTTCCCAAAATTAATAATATCAAGGTAAAACTTAGCGTAAGTAGCAATATCTTCCAATAATCTTCTCGGATTAGCCTCCCCTTGGGATCTAGTCCGGTTCGAATCTAAAAAAGAATTCTATTTTTGAGAACGATTCCCGTGACGGTCTTTTCTTTTCTCAGCGGAGTTTGTGGGTCTTTGCTAAAAAAAAATATTGGTTAGTTTTATTATGAAAATTATACTTCAAGGTCCCTTTTTTTCATACGAAAAATTAGTGACCGTATTTATCCATCAAAGGTACCATTAGTTCAATACAGATCAAAATTTTAAAGTATTTTTAGAGCAATGTACCTTCCTTGTACTTCTCTTTGGAACTTCTTGTACAAACCCAAATTATCCCTTGGAATTTATGGTTAAGAATTTCTTTAAAATATTTTATGTAGGGGATAAAAAAGGTCATATTTTACGAATGTAGCGTTTTGTTACCAACTCATAGGATGATGATTAGCTAGTCACCTTTAATATCAAAATATGGTACCTGGGGATCTATGATGAGTGCTTGGTTGATGGTTTTCGTAGCTTCGTTTGTAATCCCAGTACTCGATATTCCATTTGTAGTGGTTGTATCCATAGCATCATTGGCAGCTCCTACCTCCGCGACCTTCATAATTTTCTTCTTTGGGGCCATGGTCTTTAATTAGAGATTGCAGATGAGATTTTGGTAATAGAGCTTGGGGGTTGTCACAATCGGATCGATGGGGGATGACGATCATTAGGAATTGAGAAAAATCGAGTAGAGTCTTGATTCCTCAGGGAAATGAGGGTATAAGGGATGGGAGATTTGATTTCAAGGGATTGTGGAGTATCCTCCTCTTTGTGACAAGAATTTTCATCCTCACGCTCCTCTTTCCCCACTCCCCCTTGCTCTATAATCTTGGTTTGAGAAGAGCCTCTTCTCTTTGATCAGGCTGCCTCCTCCCCAATGGCTCCTCATGCCCCATATTGATAGTTAAATTGAAGAAGAGGGGGTTTATGGATTGTGGCTAAGAAGAGGAGCTCTTTGTGGAGGATATTTTGGCAATCTAGCAATCTAAAAGCTTTCAAGATGCAATTTGATACTGTTGATCTAATCTTTGAGGTCTAGAGAGGTTGCCAAAGATTCCATGAGTGATTCACTTGGCTTTTGGATGATGTTACTCCAATCTAGGCCTCTTGTCGAACTGAGAAAAGGGGGAGATTACTGGAGTCTTCTACTGAGATTGAGAAGGAGAATTGAGGCTTTGTTTAATGGTTTCAACATCTCCCAATTTTGAAAGAGAGAGAGAAATATGGCACTGTTTTTTCTCATTTAAGAAAAGGGGGGGAGCAAGCGCCTATTTATCGTCTTCTCTAGGCTTTAAAGCTTTAGGCTTTCTCTTACTTTCTAAGTTTTAAATGTGCTTAGTCAGTTGTTCTGAATTACGGTCCATGATTACCATGCGTATGGTGCTCTTCGTGATAGATGTCTATAGATCTTATTGGCCCTAGAAGGTGTCAGATGATGAATTTTGGATTATTTTATTGGAGAGTACCTCTATTTAGTGGTCTAAAACTCTTCAAATCTAATTATGGGAAGAAGATTGTAAATAAAAGTCAAAATATCACTAAAATTGTCAGCCACCAATAGCTAGCACGTAAAGCTTTCTAGGTAGTAAGCTAACCAACAAAATGACCCCACGCACTGAATCATAGTAAAATGAATGGTACCTCATTAGGCACTATGCAATGATGATACACCTCATCCACTCCCCTTCTATAAAGATGCCAACTATAATGGAAAAACAAAGTATTTGTTACTTAATCTTTCTCTTCTCAGTTCTAGAAAGAGTTTTTGCTAGGTTGCCCATGGATAGATAATGTATGATAGATGCATACCATGATGGTATTGAAGTTTCATCAATCTTGCATATATACTTGCAACCACTAATATCATCCCACTCTTCCTTAGACTCACCAAAATATACTAAACATTTAACAATTCACTGCAATTATGGCAGGTTACTGTGAATCTCATAGTCAAACTCTTGAAAAGAGATTAACTACTACTTGGCTAGGCAATCAAAGGGTTGATGCTTGTTCAACAATAAGAGTAGACCCTCAATGCCTTGATGAAAGAAACCACCTTCTTATAAGGAATTCAATTTCTAAACTTCTTGGTGGCGAACACCATAGTCAAGCATACTTTTCTAAATAACTATAATGGAGCTTTGAAATGCCTAATGTTCGACTTGCAAAAGTGATCATATGATAAAGTTGCATCTCCAAATATGTGATAGGAAACAACTAATACTATGCCTTATTGTAGTTGTAAAGATTTAGAAAGTCTTACCCCTTTTTGAAGCTTTTAATACTAGCATTTTGGATAATTCCATCTTAATATCCTCAAACACCATTGCACATGGTTTAGTCCATTCAAAAACATGGTTGTGCACCAGGAGATTTGTCTAAGGTAATGAGCTCTCAACCAATGTATTAATGAATTGATGATAATAGCCCACGGATTAAACAAAGTTGTGAACCTCCCTAGGGCTCATGGATGGGTTCATGGCCACAATTATTGCTACTTTCTCAGGATCAATGGCAATACCAGCCACCCGCATAACATGACCTAACAATAAGATTTAAGGAACCCTGATACACACATTCGAGGATTTAGTGCTATTTATTACTCACGACAATGCTCAAAGAACTTATGTAGAATGATGAGTTGTCTATCAGAGTTGTGATAGCTGCCTCCAAATCATCTATAAAAACCTTAAGTTCTTCAAGGGAGATATTAGCAAACATATTGTAACTTATTCTTTGCCAAGACCTAAGAGCATTACATGGACCAAAAGCTATGACACGGTATGCAAAGGTACCAAAGACTGTAATGAACATCGTTTTCAACTTATCCTTTTAAGCTATGGCCATTTGATTATAGTCTACAAAGTAATCTATGAAGGAGCACATTTCTCACCTTGCCAACTAATCTAAAATCTAGTAAACAAAGGGCAATGGGTAGTAGTCCTTTATTGTCTACTTGTTCAACTCCTTAAAATCTATGGATAGGTGTATTTGATTGTTCTTCTTCTTTCTTATCACAATCGATGAGCACCATTTAGTGCCTTCAACGAGAAAGATCAGACGTGCCTTCCTTAGGTGCATCAATTCCTCAAAGAGAGGCTCTCTCTGCTCAAAATACATTCGTCTAACCTTCTACCTTACTGGCTTATTGTCTTCTTTCAATGGGATTGTGTACATGGCAACAGTAGGGGAATCCCTTTCAATTCATCATAGATCCATGCAAATATATCCCTAAAATTTCATAGGAGTGATACATAATTTGTATGCTCATCATTAGATAATATAGTACTAAGTTTGATTGAACAAGGATCATTAGGAGTCCCAAGATCCCACTCTATTACATTAATATCGCGTATCTAATACTTTGTCCCTATCAACTCATTAAAATACACTTGATAGTCTTCCTCTATTGTGGAACCCTCATTAGACTGAATGGAGCTTGAAGTTCCAATGGTAGAGGTGCCCTCAAGTGCCTCCCATTCTATAGTGGGAGATGGTGCCCTTTCATTCAATGGGCATTCAAGGTAAGCATCCAAAATCATTCTCCTCGATCCATGCCTAGAGGTCAATTGACTAGCTGTGATCTCTACCAAAAATTGAAGTATAATATCCACCACTATCCCAAGAGTAACTGATAGCTTGGTCTCCCAGCAAATTAGATAATTGGGAAATCAAGAACACACTCAATATGTGCTACTTTTACATGTACTTGAGAGACTATTTCTTATGTCTATCTTGAACCGTAATTAGCCACTTTTAGGATAGTCGTAACATCCTTCTGAATGGGAAAACCAAGCCTCTCTAGTAAGTCCATACTCGTGATGTTTATAGATGAGCCCAAGTCTACCACAGAACTTTCTACCAAGATGCCATCAATATATGTCAAGATTGTGGGAGAGAAGGAAGGAGTCTCGCTTGAAGCTTTCTTGCTTGCAAAATGGGGGAAGACACACAAGGGTGGAGGCTGAAAACAGTTTTCCTCTTCTTAGTTGTGTAAGCCAAAAGAACTCAAGTACAAAGGAATAGAAGAACCCTATGTATGGGTCTCAAAACCAAACTCAACTAACTAAGGTGGCATACTAACTGAGCCACGAACTAGAGTAGATAAGGATAGCTATCATGTAGCTATTATTCATGGGCGGTGTACCAACCGCATCTGCAACTGACAAGTCGGTGACATAAATACACAACGGTCACCCTGGCGTATCACGAGTGGAGCTCGATATCTCAACACTCCCCCTCGAGCTCAATCCCAATTCCTGCACACCAAGCAGGTCTCTGAACTTGCGCAGCTTCTCTGCGTCCAATGCCTTCGTGAATATGTCAGCTACCTGATCCTCTGTGCTGACATAAACTAGATCAATAAGACCTAGTAAAACCCTCTCTCGCACATAGTGATAATGCACCTCAATGTGCTTTGTTCTAGCATGATAGACTGGGTTATTTGCCAAGTGTATACTACTCATGTTGTCACAATAAATAACAACTGGCCCATCTGTAGACTGATGCATATCATAAAGTAGCTTATGTAACCAAGCTACCTCACATGCAGCCATTGCTGCACCCCTGTACTCAGCCTCTGTGCTCGACAAGGCAACTGTAGGCTGTTTCTTGCTGCTCCAAGTGACTGCAGCACTCCCAAAAGAGAACACATATCCACTGGTAGATCGTCTATCAGAAATGCTACCAGCCCAATCAGCATCAGTGTATCCATGTAACTGTATCTGAACCCCAGTCTCATAAAATAGTCCATACTGCAATGTGGACTTCACATACCTGAGTATGCGTCTAGCCGCATCCAAATGTGGTTTCCTTGGAGCCTGCATATACTGACTTACCAATCCAACAGCATAGCTCAAATCTGGCCTGGTAATAGTCATATAAATCAAACTTCCTACTATGCGTCTGTACATAGTAGGGTCTTCCAAAAGCTCACCTATATCTGTGCTCAGCTTCACATTCTGCTCCAAAGGAACTGAAATAGGCTTACAGCCTGTCATCCCATATTTGGACAGCATGTCCAATCCATACTGCCTCTGCAAGAGCTGTATCCCACTTGGTGATCTGATCACCTCAATGCCCAAGAAATAACGCAGCTCTCCCAAATCCTTCATCTCAAACTTCTGCTTCAATAGCATTTTCACATGAAGGATATCTTCATCACTGTCACCTGTCATAATCAGATCATCAACATAAATGACAAGTAGCATAATACCTTTCTCTGTTTTTCTCACATAAAGTGAGAAATCTGCCTTGGAAATCTGAAAGCCAATAGTGACAAGATACTGTCCTATCTTGTCAGACCATGCTCTAGGTGCTTGCTTCAAGCCATACAATGCTTTCTTCAACCTGCAAACAAACTCAGGATGAACAGCATGCACATAACCTGGTGGCTGCTCCGTATAGACCTCTTCTTGCAAATCACCATGCAAGAAGGCATTCTTTACATCCATCTGATGTAAAGACCATCCCTTTGATGCAGCCATAGCAATGACTGCTCTTACGGTTGCCATCCTTGCAACCGGACTGAATGTTTCTTCATAGTCAATGCCATATGTTTGTGCATACCCCTTGACTACTAATCTTGCCTTGTATCTATTTACAGAACCATCTGCATTGTGCTTCACCTTATAAACCCACTTACAGCCAATTGCATTCTTACCTTTAGGCAAAGGTACTAACTCCCATGTAGCATTTGCTTCCAAGGCATCCATTTCCTCATCCATGGCTTTCTCCCATTTTTCTTTTTCCATGGCTTGCTCAAAAGAAGTGGGTTCTGGTTCCTGTATCACTTTGACCATATATGCATAGTGAATGGCTGTAAATCCATCATATTTCAGCCTATCCACAGGATACCTAACTCTGGTAGACCTGCGCAAAGTGGGTTCACTCCCAGGTGCTCTCAAAACATCCCTGGTCTTCCTTACTCCAGGTGTAACAATAGAAGGAATACCCAACTCATCATCAATGCTCTGTTCTGAGCCACTGGATTCACCATCCACATAAGAGTGACCTGCATTCACATCAAACATGGGCTGATCTACCTTCTCTTTTCCTTTTCGTGATACCTGCATACCACTATTTGCGCTGCCTTCAGAAGATTCTCCCGATCTCAATCTGCCTGTCCATGGCGAAGAATGTGAACCATTGCTAGAGGATGCTCCAGGTCCACTAATATTTTGTGACTGCTGCTGTGAATTCTGTGCAGCATTACCATTTTGTGCATCTACATCATCAATCACATTTACTGGTTTATACCAGCTACTCATCTCATCAAAAACAACATCTCTGCTCACTGTAAACTTACGAGTAGAAGGGTTATAACATCTATACCCTTTTTGCTGCAGAGAGTAACCAATAAAGATGCACTTCTCAGCTTTTGGATCCAACTTGGATCTCAACTCATCTGGCACATGTACATAGGCAATGCAACCAAAAATTTTCAAATGAGAAATATCTGGTTTCCTACCAGTATACCTCTCCTCTGGAGTCATTCCATGTATTGCTGCAGTGGGAGTCCTGTTCATGATGTAGACTGCTGTAGCAACTGCTTCAGCCCAATAAAAATCTGGCAGGTCTTTTTCATTGAGCATGGCACGAGATACCTCTCCAATATGTCTGTTTTTTCTTTCTGCAATTCCATTTTGCTGTGGGGTATGACTGCATGAATATTGCTGCTTTATGCCATGCTCCTGCAAGAACCTTGCAAACTCATTTGAGAGGTACTCTCCCCCTCCATCTGACCTTAGGCATTTTACTTCCAGACCTGTTTCTTTTTCAACCATAGCTTTAAGAGTTTTGAAATGACCAAAAAATTCACTTTTCTTTTTCATAAAATACACCCAAACTTTTCTGCTATAGTCATCAATAAAACTGACAAAATAATGACAGCCTCCAAGAGATGCAGCTTTAGTAGTCCACACATCAGAGTGGATTAATTCCAATGGCTTCTCACTCTCTTGAACATGTCTAGGAAATGGTTTCCTTGCCTGTTTTCCAAATTGACAGGCTTCACATACCTTATGCATTTCTGCAACCTTGAATTTAGGCAAACCTGCAACAATATTTTGGGCCTGCATTGATTTAAGTCGCTGTACATTGACATGACCAATGCGTTTATGCCAGATATCAATATTTGCAACTACACCGGTCCCATGTGCAAACATTGCTGCACTCAATTCAGACATGTCTGCATCCAACGTAAACATTCTGCCCTTCTTCTTTCCTTTTGCTATCAAGCGACCTTTATTTTTCATATCCTCAACAAAGCATCCATGAGGATTAAATCTGACCTGCAAGCCCTGCTCAACCATTTGACCAACAGAAACCAGATTCTTGGTGATATTCGGGACATGAAATACATCGGACAGGTATTTCTTTTTTCCATCTTGCATAGACAAGGGAATTTTTCCAATCTGCACAATAGGATGTGCAGTATCATCACCAGTCTCCACAAATCCTGGTTTTTCCATTTTCCTTGCATCCTCCATCCATTCTGCATGACCTGTCATGTGGTTTGATGCACCTGAGTCAACATACCATACATCATTGCTTTCTTCTACACTTGTCACAGAATTGTTCATGTGCTGCACCATGAACAAATGCTCATTTCTGTCATCACCCTGTCTGTTAGAGGATGCATAATTCCCTTGTTGCAGTTTTCCATTCATGATGTCATTCTGCTTTTTATAGCAGTCTTTAGCCATATGACCCATTTTACCACAGTAGTAGCATTCAACATTACTGTTTGCATTTTGGCCTCTTTGCCATCCACCACCACCTCTTTGGCTCCCCCTGCCTCTAGAGTTACCACGTCCTCCTCCATAGGACTGGTTTTCTTGTGTTTGCTGCATATTCTGATTTCTACCACGGCCTCCAAATCGGCCTCCTCTACCTTTGCCTCTACCTCTTCCAGCATTTGAGTAGAAGACAGCTTCCTTTGAAGTTCCTCCTGAAGAAGATGCACCACCATTTCTCTGCTCCTCAGAAATTAAAAGAGCAATCAACTCCTCAAAATCAGGAAATCGTTCACGAACTGAAATGGATGTCCGAAACTGTGCATAATCCTTTCCTAGACCATTCAAGGTCACAGAAACTAAATCATTATCTTCCACTGGCGACCCAATGGAAGCAAGTGCATCTGCAATCTTCTTCACCTTCATGTGGTAGTCGTTGATGCTCATACTTTCTCTTTGCACATTATGCAACTCTTGCTTGAGCTGCATTTTCCTGGCTTGCGTATTTGTGCTATACATTTTTGACAAAGTATCCCATGCCTCCTTTGGCGTACTTGCATCCTGAATATGCACAATCATAGAGTCTGAAATACTGATAGACAGCCAATACATAACTTTCCTGGCTCTCTCATGCCATGTTTTAAATGCCTGCATTTGTTGTTGATTGGGAACATCAGGAAGAACTGGTTCTTCTTCATTTCCTGCAACAAATTCCCAATATCCTTTTCCCATAAGGAAATTCGTCATTCTAAACTTCCATGCCTGGAAGTTGTTCTTGTCAAGCTTTTCAGTGACAATCTGTGAAAGAGAATCAGACGCCATTACAGAATACTGCAAGAAATTCTGTCACTGCAAAAAACACAGCTTCACCCTCACAAGGGCAAATCTGCAAAACTGGCGAAAGTGGTATTTGACTACACAGTCACTTCCTAGTGACGATTTTGCATAAACAGAAACCAAGGATGATTCTGTAACTCCCAATGTCTCTGCGCACAAGCGTACGATGCAATTTCTGTGGTAACTTTTCACCGACCTGTAGAACAGTGGTCGCACAGCATAAAACAGGGCTTTTTCCTGAGTGCGTGCAGAAAACTTCCGCCTCCAAAACAGGCCCCGAAATGGCCTCAAATAAAAAAAACAGGGTCGACAAGAGCTAAAGCTCTTTCCCGCAGCATATACTGCCCTCTTGCTTCAGCGCGAAGGGCGTCTCAACCTGAGACAATGCACTCCTGCAATTTCCGGCTGTGCTACCTGCAGAGATCTGCTCCCAAAACAGAAAATGAAAGCAACACTGCTCCTCTTACCATAACACCGCGAGCTTGGCTTGCTTTCTTGAGCTCCTTACCACGAACAAGGCTCTGATACCATGTCAAGATTGTGGGAGAGAAGGAAGGAGTCTCGCTTGAAGCTTTCTTGCTTGCACAATGGGGGAAGACACACAAGGGTGGAGGCTGAAAACAGTTTTCCTCTTCTTAGTTGTGTAAGCCAAAAGAACTCAAGTACAAAGGAATAGAAGAACCCTATGTATGGGTCTCAAAACCAAACTCAACTAACTAAGGTGGCATACTAACTGAGCCACGAACTAGAGTAGATAAGGATAGCTATCATGTAGCTATTATTCATGGGCGGTGTACCAACCGCATCTGCAACTGACAAGTCGGTGACATAAATACACAACGGTCACCCTGGCGTATCACGAGTGGAGCTCGATATCTCAACAATATATCCCTGCACCTTAGGGCAATGTTTCTCACACATGTTTCCACCATTCATTTCCCACTTGATTAATACCAACAGGCTCTATCACATAACCTATTCGTAGGATTTTCTTGAACTCCTTGCAAATGTTAGGTGACAATTGTATTAATTGTAGCAAGTTCACATTTGGCTTGACTTCACATAGAGCATTTGCTAGATCAAACTCATGCAAGTTCTCAACAATCTTTTTTTCTTGCTACACTATCCTCTCTTTTGGCTTTTTGACAACCTTAAAAACTTCCTTCAATTTTGACTTACACTTGCTCTTAACCACATGATCCTCTAAAACACCCTTAGATTTAAGAGTGTGCACCTGGGTATTGGCATTTGCAACCTTCTTGTCGACGATGATAGGCTTAGGGGTAGCTTTACTTGTACTAGGGTCATCATTCTGAACCTTTCTCATTTTTTGGCCCCTTGTGACCACTCTTACAATGTTACATGCTATGTTTCCATCAATTGGAAGCACCTCTATAAGACTAACCCCATTAGGCACTTCCTCTAGGGTGGCTTTTTTCCTTTGCAAGATTTTCTTATGGCCCTCCCCCCAAGTATTTGCATAATTTGAATGACGATGACGATTCACTGGCTTGGATTGTTGATTGCCTTCTTGGAGTGAACTAACTCAACATGCATTAGCTTTATGTCCAGACTTCCCACATATATCACACTTTACATGAATGTTATTCCATGGGAGGTGTTGACCACCACACCACTTATAAAATCTTGATGGACCATCACCTTTAGGGCATCGACTTTATATTAAGTTTTGTGCTTCTCCAAGAAGTTTACATTTATGTCTATTTGTCTATATTTTTTAGTCATCTCATTATAATGATTCATCATTTTCTTGACTTCCCCAAGAACATTTGATGTACTAGACTCATAATTGTAATCATCCGCTTGGCATCATAATGGCTTAGCCACCTGGTTAGGTATTGGTGGTCGATTAGTTGGCATTACATTGGAATTCTTCATTTGGATTTTGCTATTTAACATGCCCATTAAGCTAGCCATTGACATAGTAGCATTAGGAGAAGCCAGTAACACATATATATTTTACATGATGCCTCCTCTTACATTACGATTTGTTATAGGTGGACTTATCGCACCTTGACCTCCACTAGCTATAAGTAATATCAAATTATTGTTAGGACCTAGACTTGAATAGAGATTTGCCCTAGATGCATAGGTCACTTTAATCGGACTCTATATCCTCTACTCGTGTAATGGCAGTATCTATGTTAGCAAGAGGAACATTATTCAATTGCATTTGGATGTTGAAATCCAATCCATATAAGAAGTAATGTAGTTGGGCAATAGGTGGAATGGGAATAGAGGCTTGTAATATCTAGAACACCTCCTTCAATTTCTTGGCATAAGCTTGAGCATTCTCACGAGGCTGTTGACGTGTTACATTTAAAAGATGCAACCAATATTGACTACCTCTCTCAACAGAGGAAAACTCTCTTCGAAAGGACGAATAAAATAGATATATTGTAGTTATGGTTCTAGCTTCTAAGCCATGATACCATACCACAACTCTTCCTTTCAAAGTTATATTAAAGAACATCATAAGATGTGCTTCTTCATAGATCTGGTAATTAAACATTGACTTTTGGAACTCACTAATATGGAGCTCCACATCCTCCTCTACTAACCCATTAAGAATGGATAGGGTAAAACTAAGTGCTGGAAAATTTGTCATTCCTACATGTATCATAATTGGTTGTGCCATCATAATGATTGGGTTTTCTCTAAGGGTTTGTATCAGGGGAGGTTATACCCCCACTCAAAGTAGGTTGACTTTTCGAGAAAAGCTGGATGCTAGAGCTTTCTCCTCTCCTTGAGATGGACTAATAAGGATCTTAATTGGGTGAATAAGACCTCTCACTCTTAGTGATATTGGATTGCTATGCTTAAGAGAATACCTCCTAAGGATCTTTACTCTCCATCTAGCCCTTTTGGCTCTTTCTTAATGTTGAATCTTGGCTTGATGATTTCTATCAGGATGTATAGGATCTATCTTGACACTTTTTGGCATACACTAACTAACTAGGTCTCTATTAGTTGAGGTTAAAAAACTACCACTTATCAGCATCTCCCAGCAAATGCACCACTTGTTAGGACTAAAAACCAGCTCGACACTAACTGCAAGGCTCTAGCTAGGTTCCTACACACTCTAAACAACCCCAATGGCCTCACAGCCAGGAACATCTAGACGCTACAGAATGATTAATCTAATGAATGTGTTTGTAGAAAACATGAGTATCAAACTGTAGTCCAATGTAGTACCCATCCTGACTCCAAGTAGAGGGAGTATCCCGTACATATAGATGACTAACACCTCGTTATACACACGAAAATAGCATCCCCTAGCTGATTGTTGTAGATCCTATGGCTCTTCTATACCCCATGAATTGGCCCCAAGATACGCTGTCTGAAACATAAAGAAAAAATATGGCAAATTCCTCTCAATGATGTATATAATGATCCATGAATATTTCAGCCTCACATAACATCTCCCCACAAATCACCGTGCTACCCTATAGTAAAGGAACCTTACACACTTAACATTGGTCACAATTAGGCATACATATGCTATGCATCTAGGAGTTTTCCTTTTGATACCATACTTAAATGCAAATGCAATGAATGACTCATTGTGCTCAAACAATGTTAGCTATAAATCAACCAAATGCTATACGAAAATAATCTTTTTGTGATTTTTTTTTCTAATGTTATGCTACATTGCAAAGGGATAGTCCCAGGCTAACCCATGCTATTATTCCTTTTCAAACTTAAATAAACCAAAGCTTATATGCCATAATATGCAATGAAATCAGAACTTATTCAAATATTATCTGTTTTCAACTCTTTTATCCTAACACTTAGGTTTTGCTTTTTTTCATAGGTGTCAAAGGATTTTGTCATCATTTTTGTATGAATAAGCAATAACTATGCACTTTTCATACATAAATGGAGGTATTCTAAGGCAAATTCTCATGCCTATCCTCATTATATATCCACATATACACTCTTAACTTTTGATAAATTTTAGCACATTAAAATTAATATTTCCCTATTTTTCCCTTCAAGAAGACTATTTTTCATGGGTTTTCATTTATTTAAACATAAATAATTGATTTTTATTTTTTTTAAAATTTATATGAATAGTATGGATTGTGGTCCATCATCATATCAATTATTATTCCATGTGAATAACATTGGATCCTCAAAACCCAACAAAATCTTCATTTTTGCATTAAATCCTGCATCTTAAGTTTTGCAATTTTATTCTTTTTATGTAAATGTCTGAAAGTGATTGAGTATTTTATGGTTTTAGAACTTGGAAAATATAACTCAAGATTTTTTAACTATTATTCACGATAGACATAAGAGATATGACATAATATGTAATAATTAGGCACTTATGCTAAATCCTACACACGTGGTGCATTGTATTTTGAAAAAATAGATCCATTAACGCATTACACAACCACTACCAACTACCTTCATGCTTCCTCACTTCATTCCTTGCATCTTGCCGTAATCTAGCATTCATTCCCCCTTATTCTCTCAACTATACAAACAATAATTATGATGAGAGAGAAAGACAAATCTAAACTTTCAATAGAATGCATTATTTCTCACACTTGTGATGATTTGAGGCAAAGAATTGTAGGAATCTATGGCCGATGCTGTTTCTCATGATTTGATTGAGTGAAAAATCACATTTTTGGGGCCATGAAGGAGTGTGCCAAAAAATGCATTGTTAGACGAGCATTGATTGAGAACAAGCCTCGCTCACTACCAAATAACAAGATGTTAAGGAGTGTTGGACAGAGTATTGACTTTTTTGATGTACAACATTTTTTTTAAAAAAAATGTTTTACGAACACGACACAGCCCACACATGAACCCAAACGACCAACAATGCCTTTTGTAGCTGAAAAAAAATCATCAACTATGCACTCCGGGTAGAGCATCGAACTCAAACATCAAAACAATTACGAATAATTATCATACATTGCCAAAGGTTGTTACACAACATGTTGAAATCCTTTGCATCTTTGAACGCGGAATCCAACATAACATGTCTCCTTTGCTTGCATGTGACCCTCCGCTCTTCTCTCACAAGATACAATGTGGATTACAAAGGAAGGCAAGCACATGTAAGGCTTCTCACACCCTCCTTTATATAGTATTTCCTCACATACACACGTTATGTTTTAAAAGCCGACTCGGCTTTTCTATAATTTATCAAGCTTTTTGAAAAAGCTAAGGCTTTCCAATCCTTTCCATGCTTTTGAAAGCTTTCTAACTACTACGTTTGGTGAGACGAACGTTGCAAAAATGCCAGTTACCATCACGATATCAAATCAGATCGTTGCGAAGTGTTGAATTTACTGGCGGCCGCCATTTCTTCTCCGTTGTAGTACTGAGCCAAGCATCGCTGTAACTTAACAAATGCAAGTCTACGCTTTCTCTTCACAATCATCGCTTCTTCTCCTTCATGCCATCATCTTACTTCCCATTCCCTTCATGGAAATCATATTATATAACTAGCCACCATATCTAGTGTAGAGTTTAAAAAAACTTCGTATTATTGGAGACCAGCATGTTCCCTTTTAATAAATCCACAAGTCTTATGAGGTCCCCAGGCTTACTTGAACTCAATTCCTCTTGTAAATTTTTAATGCTCTCTTGCAAGGTCATGAACCCAAATAGGCATGGTAGCAATAGACTTTGCTTTGTGGGGCAAAAGTCGGAAAATATTTCTTGAATAGGCTTATCAAACCTAACTGCTAACATCTGATCAGTCTCATCAGGAACCACATACTTATAGCATTGAGGTTCAGAGCACCTCACTTTAATAAGTCAACAATTCTGCCATATATGCCCATTGTAATATCTACTCTCCCTTTTGACATTGCTTGATTTGACTCACAACCTCCAGATAGCTGAGTATTCTCCTTTATGCTACTTTCAGGATACCAAAGGCCTCAATCTTCTAAATTTGTCTTCAAATCTCCCCTCCAGTCTTCTAAGAATATTGTTTTTCATTGTTACCTACTTTTGATTTAGTGCAATTGTGTCCTATTCAATAAAACATGCTTCAAGAATGTACATCATGCTCAACCAAACAAAATGCAACATCCAATCCATGCGATGCAATCAAACAAGTGATGATCCATACGAAAATAATGGATGCATTGGAGAAATTGTGCCTAGCCTATCTACATGTGTCCGTGCATCATGCAAAATGCAAACACAATTCCTTATTTAAATTAAATCCTTAACCTCACCTCTCAATGTTTAGCAATAAAGAAAACATTGTACTCTGCTCCTTCCACCCAAAATCTCATCGTCACTTAGGAAAATAATGGTCCTCAAGATGTTGATCAAGAAAAACAACCCATCTCACACCCAGTGGCATCCTTCATGACCCTCAAACTCACCCAACTACCTTTGCCACTCAACTAGAGGTTCCTAACTTGGTGATGAAAATCCCAACTCTTATGCGTGCAAGTAACTGTGCATGCTCTTTGAAGGTGCTCTTTCAAGTGCAGGTATATCTAAGATTTAGTGCATTTAGATGCAGTGGGCCTCATGCCATGTAGTGCACAATGATGGTGCAAAATGTGCATAAACCCAACCCTTGGCATGGAAGCAATTGATAAGATCAAAAGATGACCCCCAAGTGTAGTGCAATTGACAAGTGCAATGTGAAGTGCTCGTGAACCCAAATTCCTCGTGATGTGCAAGAGTGTCGACAAAGAAAATACACATGTTTCAATATGTTCCATAGCTTTCAACAAACTTTAGCTCCAACCTAACCAAAAAAATACCTATCTCAACCAAGGTGAGTTCTCACACTCAAAAAATCCAAATAAAATGACAAAAAATAAATCCTAAGCTAAACAACCATAGAAAGTCCAACTACAAAACGACAAAAAAAACCGTCACACAAACCTCTAAACTAACAAAAATCCAACCTATCTATAGTTTTTCTAGGGGTTTTTAGTTTTTGAAAAAAATGCTTGTTAGCATCCCTCCATCTTATTGAGTTTTTGAGTTCTTTTCTCTATTAATCCTAATTAAACACTAATCAATAAATTATCTGGTTCATCTTCTTTGGATGTGCAATGTCAACAACAAGTGATTTTGGGCCAAACGAAGGGGCAAACGGCCTAGGATTTGCAATCCAACTAGATGAGTGGTTTCCTAGCATTGAAAACTAGCACCCTAGTCTTTGTCACTTTCTTTCTGGATTCTAGATCAAGTAGCTACTTTATAATGCCAAACCTTATGATCCTTAGATTGGGGGGTCAAACGGGCTCTGATTGATGAATGGACACTTGTGTTGGATTCCTGACATCATTGAAATCCACCTAGGAAAACTCGAGCTCCTCAATTTGTGATCTAAACAAATTTTGCCAAAACTACCACTTTTACAACTCTCGAGTCAATTTTGCACTTTAAATTCCATCTTAAAATCAACTCTCATATAGTCATGCATAGTATTGGATGTGCCATTATGATCTAGGGTCTTTGGATTATTTGTTGGTAGGCTAATGATTGTTGGAATCCAGCAAAGTTGTCCCAACAAGTCAAACTATGAGTGTCGTTCTCCAACAAGTTACCAAATTTGTATAATGTGTCCAAATTGTTCTTGGCAAATTGAGTTGTCTTCCTATTTAGCAAGTGATTCTAGTAAGCTCGTTTGCTCAAAAGTCCTCGCCAAACCCTAAGAGCTTAATTACCTTCGGTTCACTGATGCTTCTAATGGTGTTGCAATCTCATGAAGGTGTGTTACACACTTATTCATAGCCTCTTCTAGGTGTAGAAGTTGGTGTGTCACTCAATTTGTGTAGTTTCTCTTGTCCTAAACACGAGATCAAAAAAATTGTTAACCATTTTCTTGTTTTAACTTCTATCCCTTGGGTACAACTTATTCACCATTCTAGGGTCAATGGTTTATCTTGCTTAGAGCTCTTCCAGGGCTGTACGTATCATTAGAAGGTTTGTTGTTGCAAGGTAGTTTCTAGATACAAGATGATGCCCCAATTGTTACATGGATTTCTTTGTGAAGCTGCAATAGTTACTTCCCCTAGATTTCCACTAGGAGTGGGTGCATGCTTGGCAAACTTTCCCTTCCACATCTTGACTACAACTCCAATGCTTTAAGTGCATGTCACATTCATATGTTTAAATTTTTGGTTGGGTTACGTGTGAGCACCACAAATGCCCTAGGAAAAATCCTTGATTTTTCACTCACTCAAGTTGCTACTAGGTCTTTGCAGGTCTTGCAATTCATGATATCTCCTTGTTGTCCTTGAATCTAGTGACAATGGGTTATCCCAACATGCCTTTAGAGCTTTTTTATGGCTTAATAAGTTCTCTTTTGACTTGCTAGATTTGTAGTCCCGTGGTTCCTAGAGCCCTCCTTCACACATAAGTGACTTGTAGGTCTAGTTGGATTATAGCGTCTTTAACCACTCCTTTCTCTATGGGTTCTATCCTCTTTAGACAGTTGGATTTGATATATAGGTTTCTATTGTGAAATTTCAAATGCTTCTTTATATATTAGGTACAATACCTTTTGCGAGGCACAATTAATCCCCTAGTCATTTGTGTTACATTGTTGGTTCTTGTATTGGATTCTAGTATGATTCACACTCCCTAGCTTGTTTGGACTTTTGACCTTTATTTGCACTTATTAACTATGGTATGCTTGTTAAGGTGCCTTAGATTCCTCAAGTGATGCTTATTCATCCCTTAGAGGACATGCTAGCCCAGGGTTTTTTATGGCCTCTTGAGAGTTGCATGTATTTAAGTTACTCTCGTATCCATGTTTTTAACGATTTGTGTCCGTGGTTGTGTCCATGGTTGGATCTTTTGATCACTCAATGTGGGGCCTGGGTGCATTCAGTTTCACAACAATTTTCATAAAGGTTGTAGTGTAAGAGATTGAGGTGCTATGTGTGGTAACAACCAAGTTCCTTATGTAGAGGATTCTTGTTTTGCTTTTCAATCCGAATGGGGACTCCAATTTCGCAAGCAAGGGAGAATAAGCGAGATCAAGGAATGAGCAATTGTAAGACTAAATACATCAAGTAAGCAACTGCACATACACACTTAAGACGACTCACAATACCTCTTGAGGAGCTCAGTCTCAACACCATTTCAAGAAAGCAAAAAGTGACAAATAGTAAGCCCCACATGCATAAAAATTCCAAACTGATGTAGAATTGGGGAAACATAAGACAACTATCCCAAGGAAAAATGCTAGAATATATTGGTGCACTGAAAAGTATGCAATTTTTCCTCACTACACAAGTGATGACTCCTCTTGGATACACATGAGAAATAGGTTGCATAGATACACACATCTTGTCTCTAGGGAGGAAACCTAACTATATCTAAAGAAGATTTGAATGAAATATGCCACTCCAAAATGCAAAAAAAGAAGAAACAAAAAGCAACCACACTAGTAGCAATCTTACTATTGCAATGTAGTAGAGCTTGAAAAAAGTCACGGCATTGCCAAGTTTGCATGATAGCGGTGGCCTCAACTAGAGTAGCTTAAGTTTGGTTAAATCTTATTGGTGCATGAAATCATGGGAAACTTGATCAAGACTTAAAACTTGCAAGAAGATGTGATAAATGTGCATGTAGGGGAGATACATTGCATGCTTTGCTTTTCTCTTTTGAAAATTTTGGCAAGAGCAACTCAAAAACTCTGATAATATCACTATGTAATGCACCCTTGCCACTTGAGATCCCTCCACATCCATAGAAAACATGTGATGTTCATTGCAAATGATGATCTCCTCTCTCACAAAAAAAAGGTAATAATAGAGTGACCTTTATCTATATTATCTCTAAACTCTTTGGCCAGCTTGGAGTGCCAACGAATAGCCTTTCCACCTCAATGTTTGGGCCTAAAAAGAAATTATTCCTCATTGTGGAGGGCACATCCCCACACTGCACCATAAGATGTCACAGGGGACACCATATCCCTCTCTAGTGAGAATCCCATCCTCTCCAAATCTTCCAATGATAGCTGTGTACCCTCAGCAACATTCCATACACTAGGAGCTAGCCTAGGTGGTCAAATCACCCTAGTGCTATGTACACTCCAGCAATGTGAAACAATAGAAGTAAAAAACCATATGAATCCCTCATGAACGTCCCCAAGATAATAGTTGAAGGTGGAAAGGCACATTGACCCTAGAGACATGGTGTGGGAAACTCAGTCTGTTGTGAAGCATTTTGGGGATTAACTCAGGCACTACATCTCTATTTTGACTCAAGAATCTCAAAAAAAGTGACTTTCAATTTTGTGTTTGTCCTTCTAATTGTCCATATGGTCTTGGCTATCTTTCTTTCTTTGATGGTAGGAATTGAAGATATTGGTCCATCAATCACCCTTGTTGTTTTCTCCTTGCTCAATGTAGTTTTCATGTACTTTGTTTAGTGACTATCATCATCTAGCACAACACCATGTGTAGAAAGCACCGGATGCTTGCATCTTATAGACTTGTGCTCTTCAATAGTCTTATGTTTGGCAATCCGAACCTCTTTCATTGCACTATGGGTCAAGTCAATGAGTCACTTGGTTGAAGTAGATTCTCCTTTTTTCTAGAGAGAGTGACTTTTAATTTCTTCCAAGCTTGGCACAATCCTACAATATCCACCCATCAAGTGCGTGTTAACACACACACATTATTGTTGAGATTTGTGCAATCACACTCCTAAGAAAGTATCTTTGTATGGAGCAGTAGGGCAAGGGACATGCAACAGCCTAGGAGAAGCTACTTGGATCCCATAGGCATAGTGAGATCCTACAACTATAAAAGCATGTACTTGACATTGAGTTAAATGATGAATGCTATTGTACTTTGTACTTTTAGTCTTGTCTTTCTACTCAACATTGTGTTTATGAGTCCAAGATAATCTATCTTTGAACCTAATTCACTTAGGTAACATGTAGTGTGTCTAGTCTCAATCATCATACTTCTTGTCATTGACTTTTGTCCTCCATGGCTAGACCTTGCTCAACGATTCGTTTTTCTCACAATGGTATTAGAGCCATGGTGAGTTTAGTTTAGCTCAGCTCACTACTGTTCTAGGTTCCCACAACCTTTGCTTAGCTCAACTCCACATGAATCTTTCATCTCTCACTTCATTTCACTTTGCCACTCTTGACCTCCATAGCCAACATCACCTACCTCTATTGGAGCATCCATATCTCTTCAATATTTCTTCTTAAGAGTTGTTCTCTAGGTTAAGGCACAACTTTCTAGCACAAAAATTGAGGACATTGATGCAAATCGTGCCTAACATTTGCATTTTCCCAAATCTAGGTATAGTTTTGCTAGTGACCCTTTGGAAGGCTTAGATCTCTCAACTCAAGCCAAACAAGTACAAATCCTCTTAGGCGGCTTAGAGATTAGTGAGGGTCCTCTATCTCAAAGGGTTTGAGAAAATTCAATGTGTGGAGCTCGTGGAAGCTAATTTACCAATCACTGATCCCTTTTTGATAGGATAGCCATAGTCGTTTTGATCTTAAGCTAAAAAATTGCTTCATTTTCTTACTCCCTTGGCTCAAACAACACATTGTTACTCTAACCATTGTACCACTAAAGTTCTAGGAAGCACAACCCTCAAACTAAGCAAGAACAACGTTCAAGCAGATTAAGCATCAACATTTGACATTAAGCTTCAAGAGAGTATCTCTTGATACTGAATAGTGTTGTTTAAACACTAGTAGCTATTGTGTCTTTTGGCACAATTTTTTCTTTTCCAACTCTTTTGCTAGATTTACCTTAGTTATTGAAGCTGAATTGCTATTGCTCATGCCATCTAGTATGGAGAAAGATTCACCATCATGCCACTTCAAAGGGCTTCCACACGGCACATAAGGATCAAATTGGATCCTGATGAAGAAGGACCTTTGGTCAATAACTACTGGCCAAGAAAAGAAACCCAAAGATGCTGCCCTTGCAAAAGTATGGCAAAAGAATGACGACAAAGCCCAAGACATCATCAAGCTTGAGCTTGATGACAGTTATATCCACCATGTAGACACATATGATACATCTCATTCCACTTGGGAACAATTGGACACACTCTTTGGTGTCCAATCTAAATATTCAAAATATGCATTGTGATTGAAATTTTCAAGTTGGATATGGAGGATAATACATCCCTTGCAACCCATCTTAATTATATGGAAAGTTGCTAACTCAACTTGTAGGGATTAATTTAAAAATGAATGAAAATATATGCATCAGAGTTCTATTGAAGAGTTTTCCTCTAGAATTTGGTAATGAGAGCGGAATTTTGATGCCGAGAAGTGCTTAAAAATAGCTAAAAATTACGAATATCAAGGGAAAAATATTCAATGTCGAAGGCGGCGGCTCGATCTAGGACGATGTTAAGCGGCAAAGTGCTTTAAAGGCGCCCGAGCGACACTTGTTGATTTTTCATAATTTTTCAGATTGTCATGCGGGTTGACAAGAGTTACCGGCCAATGCGGGATGCCGAGCTAGACGCCCAGGATTTTTTAAAGCTCAATTCAGATTCCGGACGGGAAAATGGCCAAGAAACCGGGCAAGATATGAAGAGGTGGACAAAATTTGGCCAAAATGGACAAGTGACCTTTGGGGCCCAAATTTTATGCCACATGAAATGTTGGCATGGGAAAAAAAACGTGAGAAGAAGAAGAAGGCGTGGAGGAACAGGGCGCCGAAAAATGCGCTCCATCCTTGGGGTTGGAGATGGCAGCCTCAATGCAACCCATACAACAGACATTACCTCCGCATTACCCCTTCCCTCTGCTGACTATATCGCTGTGCTTTGCTCCTCAAATGGCGGTCTCTATGAAGATCTCTGAAATCAATCTTTCTCTCTCCTCCCTCTCTCTCCCCTAAGGGCAGATTCATGTGGTGAAGAAGAAGAAGAAGAATGGATGATGGATGCTTGTGTCAAGATTGTGGGAGAGAAGGAAGGAGTCTCACTTGTTGCTTTTTTTGCTTGCACAATGGGGGAATACACACAAAGGTAGAGGCTGAAAACAGTTTCCCTCTTCTTAGTTGTGTAAGCCAAAAGAACTCTACTACAAGGAAATAGAAGAACCCTATATATGGGTCTCAAACCAAACTCAACTAACTAAGGTGGCATACTAACTGAGCCACGAACTAGAGTAGATAAGGATAGCTATCATGTAGCTATTATTCATAGATGGTGTACCAACCGCATCTGCAACTGACAAGTCGGTGACATAAATGCACAATGGTCACCCTGGCATATCACAAGTGGAGCTCGATATCTCAACACTCCCCCTCGAGCTCAATCCCAATTCCTGCACACCAAGCAGGTCTCTGAACTTGTGCAGCTTCTCTACGCCCAATGCCTTCGTGAATATGTCAGCTACTTGATCCTCTGTGCTGACATAAGCTAGATCAATAAGACCTAGTAAAACCCTCTCCCGCACATAGTGATAATGCACCTCAACGTGCTTTGTTCTAGCATGATATACTGGGTTATTTGCCAAGTGTATACTACTCATGTTGTCACAATAAATGACAACTGGCCCATCTGTAGACTGCTGCATATCATAAAGTAGCTTATGCAACCAAGCTACCTCACATGCAGCCATTGCTACGCCCCTGTACTCAACCTCTGTGCTCGACAAGGCAACTGTAGGCTGTTTCTTGCTGCTCCAAGTGACTGCAGCACTCCCAAAAGAGAACACATATCCACTGGTAGATCATCTATCAGAAATGCTACCAGCCCAATCAGCATCAGTGTATCCATGCAACTGTATCTGAACCCCAGTCTCATAAAATAATCCATACTACAATGTGGACTTTACATACCTGAGTATGCGTCTAGCCGTATCCAAATGCGGTTTCCTTGGAGCCTGCATAAACTGACTAACCAATCCAACAACATAGCTCAAATCTGGCCTGGTAATAGTCATATAAATCAAGCTTCCTACTATGTGTCTGTACATAGTAGGGTCTTCCAGAAGCTCACCTGCATCTGCGCTCAGCTTCACATTCTGCTCCAAAAGAACTGAAATAGGCTTACAGCTTGTCATCCCATATTTGGATAGCATGTCCAATCCATACTGCCTCTGCAAGAGCTATACCCCACTTGGCGATCTAATCACCTCAATGCCCAAGAAATAACGCAGCTCTCCCAAATCCTTCATCTCAAACTTCTGCTTCAATAGCATTTTCACATGAAGGATATCTTCATCACTGTCACCTGTCATAATCAAATCATCAACATAAATGATAAGTAGCATAATACATTTCTCTGTTTTTCTCACATAAAGTGAGAAATCTGCCTTGAAAATCTGAAAGCCAATAGTGACAAGATACTGTCCTATCTTGTCAGACCATGCTCTAGGTGCTTGCTTCAAGCCATACAAGGCTTTCTTCAACCTGCAAAGAAACTCAGGATGAACAACATGCACATAACCTGGTGGCTGCTCCATATAGACCTCTTCTTGCAAATCACCATGCAAGAAGGCATTCTTTACATCCATCTGATGTAAAGACCATTCCTTTGATGCAGCCATAGCAATGACTGCTCTTACGGTTGCCATTCTTGCAACCGGACTGAATGTTTCTTCATAGTCAATGCCATATGTTTGTGCATATCCCTTGACTACTAATCTTGCCTTGTATCTGTTCACAGAACCATCTGCATTGTGCTTCACCTTATAAATCCACTTACAGCCAATTGCATTCTTACCTTTAGGCAAAGGTACCAATTCCCATGTAGCATTTGCTTCCAAGGCATCCATTTCTTCATCCATGGCTTTCTCCCATTTTTCTTTTCCCATGGCTTCCTCAAAAGAAGTGGGTTCTGGTTCCTGTATCACTTTGACCATATATGCATAGTGGATGGCTGTAAATCCATCATATTTCAGCCTATCCACAGGATACCTAGCTCTCGTAGACCTGCACAAAATAGGTTCACTCCCAGGTGCTCTCAAAACATCCCTGGTCTTCCTTACTCCAGGTGTAACAATAGAAGGAATACCCAACTCATCATCAATGCTCTGTTCTGAGCCCCTGGATTCACCATCCACATAAGAGTGACCTGCATTCACATCAAACATGGGCTGATCTACCTTCTCTTTTTCTTTTCGTGAAACCTGTATACCACTATCTACATTGTTTTGAGGAGATTCTCCCGATCTCAATCTGCCTGTCCATGGCGAAGAATATGAACCACTACTAGAGGACGCTCCAGGTCCACTGATATCTTGTGACTGCTCTGCTGTGAATTTTGTGCAGCATTACCATTTTGTGCATCTACATTATCAATCACATTTACTGGTTTATACCAGCTACTCATCTCATCAAAAACAACATCTCTGCTCACTGTAAACTTATGAGTAGAAGGGTTATAGCATCTATACCCTTTTTGCTGCAGAGAGTAACCAATAAAGATGGACTTCTCAGCTTTTGGATCCAACTTGGATCTCAACTCATCTGGCACATGTACATAGGCAATGCAACCAAAAATTTTCAAATGAGAAATATCTGGTTTCCTACTAGTATACCTCTCCTCTGGAGTCATCCCATGTATTGCTGCAGTGGGAGTCCTGTTCATTATATAGACTGCTGTAGCAACTGCTTCAGCCCAATAAAAATCTGGCAGGTCTTTTTCGTTGAGCATGGCACGAGATACCTCTCCAATATGCATGTTTTTCCTTTCTGTAATTCCATTTTGTTGTAGGGTATGACTACATGAATATTGCTGCTTTATGCCATGCTCCTGCAAGAACCTTGCAAACTCATTTGAGAGGTCCTCTCCCCCTCCATCTGACCTTAGGCATTTTATTTGCAGGCCTATTTCTTTTTCAACCATAGCTTTAAGAGTTTTGAAATGCCCAAAAACTTCACTTTTCTTTTTCATAAAATACACCCAAACTTTTCTGCTATAGTCATCAATAAAAGTGACAAAATAATGGCAGCCTCCAAGAGATGCAGCTTTAGTAGTCCACACATCAGAGTGGATTAATTCCAATCGCTTCTCACTCTCTTGAACATGTCTAGGAAATGGTTTCCTTGCCTGTTTTCCAAATTGGCAGGCTTCACATACCTTATGCATTTCTGTAACCTTGAATTTAGGCAAACCTGCAACAATATTTTGGGCCTGCATTGATTTCAGTCGCTGTACATTAACATGACCAATGCGTTTATGCCAGATATCAATATCTACAACTACACCGGTCCCATGTGCAAACATTGCTGCACTCAATTCAGACATGTCTGCATCCAACGTAAACATTCTGCCCTTCTTCTTTCCTTTTGCTATCAAGCGACCTTTATTTTTCATATCCTCAACAAAGCATCCATGAGGATTAAATCTGACCTGCAAGCCCTGCTCAACCATTTGACTAATAGAAACCAGATTCTTGGTGATATTCGGGACATGAAATACATCAGACAGGTATTTCTTTTTCCCATCCTGCATAGACAAAGGAATTTTTCCAATCTGCACAATAGGATGTGCAGTATCATCACCAGTCTCCACAAATCCTGGTTTTTCCATTTTTCTTGCATCCTCCATCCATTCTGCATGACCTGTCATGTGGTTTGATGCATCTGAGTCAACATACCACACATCGTTGCTTTCTTCTGCACTTGTCACAGAAATTAAACAAATGCTCATTTGTGTCATCACCCTGTCTACTAGAAGATGCATAATTCCCTTGTTGCAATTTCCCATTCATGATGTCATTCTGGTTTTTATAGCAGTCTTTAGCCATATGACCCATTTTACCACAGTAGTAGCATTCAACATTGCTGTTTGCATTTTGGCCTCTTTGCCATCCACCACGACCTCTTTGGCTGCCCCTGCCTCTAGAGTTACCACGTCCTCCTCCATAGGACTGGTTTTCTTGAGTTTGCTGCATATTCTGATTTCTACCACGGCCTCCAAATCGGCCTTCTCTACCTCTGTCTCTACCTCTTCTAGCATTTGAGTAGAAGACAGTTTCTTTTGAAGTTCCTCCTGAAGAAGATGCACCACCATTTCTCTGCTCCTCAGAAATTAGAAGAGCAATCAACTCCTCAAAATCAGGAAATCTTTCACGAACTGAAATGGATGTCCGAAACTATGCATAATCCTTTCCTAGACCATTCAAGGTCACAGAAACTAAATCATCATCTTTCACTGGCAACCCAATGGAAGCAAGTGCATCTGCAATCTTCTTCACCTTCATGTGGTAGTCATTGATGCTGATACCTTCTCTTTGCACATTGTGCAACTCTTGCTTGAGCTGCATTTTCCTGGCTTCTGTATTTGTGCTACACATTTTTGACAAAGTATCCCATGCCTCCTTTGGCGTACTTGCATCTTGAATATGCACAATCATAGAGTCTGAAATGCTGATAGACAGCCAGTACATAACTTTCCTGGCTCTCTCATGCCATGCTTTAAATGCCTGCATTTGCTGTTGATTGGGAACATCAGGAAGAACTGGTTCTTCTTCATTTCCTGCAACAAATTCCCAATATCCTTTTCCCATAAGGAAATTCGTCATTCTAAACTTCCATGCTTGGAAGTTGTTCTTGTCAAGCTTTTCAGTGACAATCTGTGAGAGAGAATCAGACACCATTACAGAACACTGCAAAAAATTCTGTCACTGCAAAGAACACAGCTTCAGCCTCACAAGGGCTAATCTGCAAAACTGACGAAAGTGGTATTTGACCACACAGTCACTTCCTAGTAACAATTTTGCATCAATAGGCAACAAGGATGATTCTGTAACTCCCAATGTCTTTGCACATAGGCATACGATACAATTTCTATAGTAACTTTTCATCGACCTGTAGAACAGTGGTCGCACAGCATAAAACTGGGCCTTTTCCTGAGTGCGTGCAGAAAACTTCCGCCTCCGAAACAGGCCCCGAAATTGTCTCAGCTATTATTCATGGACGGTGTACCAACCGCATCTGCAACTGACAAGTCGGTGACATAAATGCACAATGGTCACCCTGGCATATCACGAGTGGAGCTTGATATCTCAACAGCTTGCCCAATGAAGACCAGATTGCTCTGTGGTTCAAGAGAAATGAAGATTGCTGATTGTGGACTGTCATGAGTATTAATGGCGGCTGGAAATCAGTCCTGAGACATGGCAAATAAAAACCCGCAACCCGCAAAGAACGGTAATCTCATTTTTACAAAGAAAATTGATGTTTTATGCAATTTGCTTCATGAATATTTGTTCCCATGGGATGATTATGCATTATAATGTTGCTTGCTATGAGTTTGATCAGCTTATGCTCAGAAAATCAGAAAATCATAAGTGTTGTGACTGAAATTAATGGTGTAAAACCCGTAAAACACGCGAAATAGGAAAAAATTGGGTGTTTTTGATATATAAATGGAAAATATAATAAGACACACCAACTAAATTTGTGTTTTTGTTACAAATGAACCTAAGGGCCACATCCCACAACTCATTTTGTATTTTTAGTTATTTAATATTGCAAAAAAATACAAGAAAAATGGAAAAAAAGAGAAAAAATAAGGAAAAATAGATTTTGAGTGCCGAAAATTAAGGAAAAATAAGAACCATGTTTGTATATGTATGGGGAATCTGAAATATGGGGTTTAGCCTCAGTTCAGCCCTACCTTTATGTTTTAGTGAGTTTTTTTTGCTTTTTATATAATAAAAACATGGAAAATATTACCCTAAACCTATACACCGTGCACAATCTAAACGGGTGAGGGGGTAGAGTGTACAAAAGCTGTTTAAATACTGAATGAAATGATGAAAAGTTTGCTGGTTTTTATGCACACCATTAAGGTTGGCCGATAATTAAAAATTAAGAACCTAGTAGCACGAGGGTTTCTCGGTGCTAGGTTCATGCAACGCCGCATACGAGCGATAGTCAAAATTCATTGAAAGAACGCTTTTGCATTAAGCACAATGATGATTTTCTTAATTGTTTGAGCATGTGGACATTCACAATTTGCATGAAGCATAAAATGATAAAAGGTATCAGACAATACCTCCTGGATGCATGGCAATTACTTTCTAGAGGAACATGACCAACGTTGAGTGAGTAAGGTTGTCCAAGCTGCAGGCTAGGCGTTGGGTTTAGGGGAAAGTAAAGTGAGATATGGTACAATCCTGGATACGATTAATTGGTACCTTGAGAGAACTATGTGCGAAGTGTTATATATGTTTAGTGACGCATTGAGGGGCCAATCCCCAAGATGTAGGAGAGTTGCAGTGAGGTAGTCAGCCGTGGGAGGACCTCCTATGTTTGTACTTCGTGCTATTTGGCAATGTGCTGGGACTCCCTCTGAGGAGTGTTAACTGGGTTAGAGTTGGACTACGAGACGTGATACAAACACAAGATGTTTAGGAAGCTAATGTATGATGTATATGTCATCAACGCTCCTGGCCGCGAGGCCATGGGGTTGTTGAGCGCATGATACAGGTCCGGCTAGTGCATGAGCTAGTGCCGGCCCGTTTTAGGTCCCATCAGTGGTGCGTCTGCCGGGAGCCACTTATAAGTGGTGGTTTTCGGATCTAGGGTTTCTAGGGACCAAAAGGAAGTTGGTTTATGTCCTCTGACAAGGACCGTCAAGCCGAAATCCAGAAAGAGAACGTGATGAGAGGGCTAGACGGCGGTTAGATATCATAAGCCGTTATTCTCCTGAAAGGAGTGAGAGCGGAATTTAGGTGACGGGAAGTGCTTAAAAATAGCTAAAAATTATGAATATCAAGGGAAAAATATTCACTGTCAAAGGCGGCGGCTCGATCTAGGACGATTTTAAGCGCCAAAGTGCTTTAAAGGCGCCCGAGCGACACTTGGTGATTTTTCATAATTTTTTAGACAGTCATGCGGGTTGACACAAGCTACTGGCCAATGCGGGATGCTAAGCCGGACGCCCAGGATTTTTCAGAGCTCAATTCGGAGTCCGGACAGGAAAATGGCCAAGGAAACGGTCAAGATATGAAAAGGTGGACACTTGGGAGGCCAAATTTGAGCATGCCTTTTGAGTTTGGACCCCCCCCAAAAAATTTATGCACCTTATGAAGCAAAAAACGTGGAGAGAGAATGAAGAGGCATGAAAAAACGTGGAAGAAGATGGCGCCCGAAAAATGCGCCATGAATGGATGAGAGGCATCATGGCTGCTGCAAACAACCCCCCCAATGGATTATGGGGCTTCATTCCCCTCTGTCTGTGGACTCTATCGCCGCCCTTCGCCCGTGGAATGATGGCCTGGTTTGAAATTTCTGATTCTAGTCTTTCTCTCTCCTCCCTCTCTCTCTTCTAAGAGGCAGTTCATGTGTGGGAAGGAGCAATGAAGAAAGAATGATGGAGACTTGTCCGGCATGGACCGGATTGCTCCACGGGCTGAGAATGGTGATTTGTGATGTTGCTGGACATGAAGGGTTGCTGTTTTCCAAATCTACAGCCATGGACACAAAACCCGAAACACGCGTTTAAGCGGTAAATCAAAAAATTACAAAGGAAATTTAGTGTTTCATGCTTTTGATTGATGGAATGCCGTTCATATGGACTAAGATTTGATTATGTTGCTGATTCTTCTGAGTTCTTACTGTTTATAACCAGAAATTATGAAAAACATGCATTTCATGGCTCGAAATAATGTCAAGAAACCCGAAAACCATGAAAAATGGGGAAAAACAAGGGTTTTGGGCGTATAAATGGGGAAAACCGTTGATACACATCAACTAATCTTTCAATTTTGTTGCAAATGAACTAAGGGCCACAGCCCACAAACTGGTTTTCATTTTCAGCAATTTAAAAAATACAAGAAAATGAAGAAAATGGGGAAAAATGATAAAAACACCATGAAAAATAGGGGAAAAATACATTTGGGGCTACGAAAAATATAGAAAAATAGGATTTATGTTTGTTGATGTATAGCAAGGCTGGGGCATGAAGTTATGCTTCAGTTCAGCCTTGTTTATATGTTTTAGTGCGTGTTTCCTTCCTTTCTCCACATAAAATGACAAGGAAACCCTAAAAGAAATGAATGCAATGATGCACTATCAACGGGGAAGGGTAGAGTTGTGGAAAAAAATGGTTAAATGACGCTGAGCATGAGGAATAATTTGCTGATTTTATATGCATTGCATCTAGGACGGAATAATAATGATAAGAATTAAAACCTAGTAGCACGAAGATCACTTCGGTGCTAGGTGTTGCAGCGAAGCACAAAGCGGGTTGAAAGAAAAGCATGAAAGAGATGTTTTGCACTTGCACGCTGCTGGTTTTTAAAATGTTTGAGCACTAGGCATCCACCTCTTTGCATGATCATTTAGAGGAAATTAAAAGTATCAGAGTTAGCTCCTGGATATGCATAGCAATTGTTTTCAGCAGGCCTGTGACCCACCGTTGAGAGTGTGAGGTTCCTATGCTGTAGGCTAGTCGTGGGATCATAAAGGGGAAATTAAGTAAGGACAATGGTACATTCCTGGATACGTTTATTTGGTACCTTGAGTGACGTTTGTGCGAAATGTCTAAATGTTGAGCGGCGCATCAAGGGGCCAATCCCCAAGGTGTAGGAGAGTCGCAGAGGGTTGACGGCATTCAGCCGTAGGAGGAACCCCACGTGTGTGTGATTCGAGCCTTTTGGCTATGTGAAAGGGACTCCCTCTGAGGAGCAATATTGGGTTAGGATCAGTTGGACTACAACGTATTACAAACGCAATGTTTAGGAAGGCAGAGATTTTGATAGACGCTCCTGGCCGCGAGGCCGAGGGGTTGTCTTGTGCATAGTGACGAGGTCCGGCTAGTGCATGAGCCAGTGCCGGCCCGTTTTTAGGTCCATCAGTGGTGCGTCTGTCGGGAGCTGCTTAAAAGTGGCGGTTCTCGAATCCTAGTTGTTTAAGGACCAACTAGCAGTTTATGCCAAAGGATACTGAGATTGATCCGTTATTTATTGATAAGCATCGTCTAGTAGAAATCCAAAAGCAAGAAAGAGACGAAAGAGCTAGGCGACGTGCTGAAATCTTTAGGAGATATTCCCCTAAGCGTAGCGGTGCTGAACCCTTACGAGGGAGTGGATCTAGTGGTCTTAGGACCCCAAGCAGTAAGTTAGGAGAAGGTGGAAGCTCTAGTGCTCCCCTTCCTGCCATAAGCCAATCCACGTCAATTGCGGGAGGTGTAACCCCACCGTTCCCTATTCCTAGTGCAAATCCAATCCTCGTCATGGCGCAGCCTATTGCAATTCCAGCAGGAACGACGGATTTGCCGGCTCTAGGTTACCCGCTACCCATTTTTAATGGGCTAGTTGAGGAAGATGCAGAACTCCACATTAGGGAGTTTCAAAAGTTGATGTTTAACTGTCGCATTCAAGAAGAAGGACATTTAATGATGTTCTTCAACATGACTCTCAAAGGAAGAGCCGCTATATGGTATCATGGTTTAGAAGCCGGAACCATATTGAACATTGATGCATTTTATGGAGCTTTTCGAAGGGAGTTTGCCCCTGAAAGGGGTGGGCAATATTGGTTGCGTGTACTCAACGTGACCCGCCAAGATCCACACGAGGATATTCGTGCTTATGCGAAGAAGATAAAAGAGGTCTTCCGTAAGTTGGACACCTCTATTCCTATCCCCGCAGCTGCCCAATTGCAATATTTCCTACATGGTTTGGACTTTAATATCCAATTGCAGTTGAGTAGTGTTCCCTTGGGGGATATAGATACTGCCATTACACGAGCACAAGAGGTGGAATCCCGACTACAAGCAGCCTATGCTTCTAGAGGCAATTCGAACATGGGTTTAGTATTGGGAAACAATATGGCAATAGCCAATGGCAGTAGTGGCCAAGGGATAGCGATGGCTAACCCTAATGGGAGAGGGAACATGATGTCGAGTGTCCCTTTATTACCCGCTCCCCCTAGCATGTCGATGCCTACGGGCAGCCAAATGGCTCCAAGTGGTGGAGGCCAGGCGGTCAATTCCAATACCATGCCTGTGACTCAACAGCCTGTGCCTAATCGAATTGTTAGGCCGATTGAAAGACACGGTAATGACCAAGGTTATGAGTCGAGTTCTTCCAATGTTCTTGGCGAGGTTAAGGACATGATGAAGCATTATACCGACATGATTACGGAGCAGTATCGACAAATAGCCGTTGATGTCAACTTCCTTAAAAAACAACAAAATTTAATAGGAAGTAGATACCCAGAGGAGGGGGCACCTTCGAGGTTTAGTTGCAAATGGTGTGGTGGGCAGCACTATCCAAGGAATTGCCCAAATGTTAAGTGCGACATTTGTGGAAAATCTGGCCATTTAGCAGCTACTTGCTGGAGTAAGATTAGTTCCCTCTAGCGAGGAAGTCGGCAACCAAGGCCTGTCAATCATCGTGGCCAAGGAAATGATTCCCAGCCAGAAAATGGGCCTAAACAAATACTTCAACGACCAAAGACTACAGTGGAAGAGCTACCAAGTGGTAGTGGGGTTAGTTTGATTGAGGCTGTACGCGTTAATGATGCTGAAACCTCTAATCTACGAGCTGTCCTTACAAGAGGTAAAAAGGGTAGAGAAGCCGACATGGATAAGCCTGTCGACGGAAACCCTAAACAAGGCGACAAAGGAACGCAAGTTTTGGATCCTGCCCTAGAAGGGGGACCTTTGAAGCCCGTAGAGAGTAAAGCCGATAAGGAAGCACCAAAGAAGAAGGTGAAAGTTAAGAAAGAGGCAATAAAGCCAGCTCAGCGACCTAAAGAGCGGATGATTTGGCGTGAAAAGCGAGCTCTTTCGAACTATCATGAATTCGATTTGGCGGGCTCTCTTTGCGAAGTCAAGCCGGATGTGAACCTTTTGCAGCTTATTAAGCTTTCCCCAGGAGTACGTAAGGAATTTAGAAAGATTCTACGTACCGGGTATATTGTAGAACCTTTGGGTATTGCGCGAGTTGGTGGTGACTGGTTCGAGCATGCTGAGAAGCATTGTCCAAGGGTTGCAGCCTATGTCGATGGGATATTAGTAGATTATGCCATTGTCGACACGGGATCATCTGTTAACATTATGAGTTCTGAACTGATGGAAAGGTTGGGTCTTGCGATTCAGAAAGATACTTCCACAATTCTCAGAATGGCAGATGATAGTTTGAGACAGCCGGAAGATTGCATTACTAAGGTCCATGTCACTGTTGCAAATGTAGAATGCATGTTGGACTTTAGGGTGATTCGTTTTGCAGGGCGGCCAAGTTACCAAGTATTACTTGGACGACCTTGGATCTTGCAAGCGGATTGCCAAGTGGATATACCCGCCGGTCGATTGATATTCGGCAGAGGTGCCCAGCGTGTGGTGGTTGATGCTTATCCTGAGTCCCCGCAGAGTGAAAGAGCTCCTCTATTTTCTACAGAATTGGAGACATTAGAAGATTTATCTGGCAGTGAGACATCATCGAGTGATGAGTCCAAAGAGGGATCCACCACAGAGGACATCTATCAGATCACTTTGAACGAGCCGATAGAGGCCCAAGATCGTATAAGAGATGCAGATGTTATCGAGCTAGACCTTGGTACGCTTGATGATTCGCGGCCAATCAAATTAGGTTCTATGCTCAGCTCAGCAGAAAGGGAGGACTATGTGGCCTTGATCCAGGAATTCCGTGATATCTTTGCCTGGAGTTATGATGAGTTGAGAGGCATCCCTCCCAGTCTTGCTGTTCATACAATTCCGTTGAAAGAGGGCAGTTGTCCTGTACGGCAGAAAGCAAGGCGTATGCCTTTCGAATTGAGGGACGAGCTGTTTGAAGAGTTACAGAAGCTTCGAAAAGCGGGTTTGATTTTTCCTGTGCAACACACAGAATGGTGTTGGCCAGTTGTGATTAGAAAGAAGAAGAATAATCAGATCCGTTTATGTGTAGACTTTAGGGAGCTGAATAAGCAGACAGTTAAGGACTACTACCCATTACCATTTATTGACCAGATTTTGGATCAATTAGCGGGTAGGGAGATATATTCGTTTATGGATTGCTTTGCAGGATACAACCAAATGGCAATTGCAGAAGAGGACAAGTTGAAAACAACTTTTATCACTGTATTTGGCACTTTTGCTTACCACGTGATGGCTTTTGGTTTATGCAATGCGCCTGGTTCGTGGCAACGAACAGCTGATAAGACATTCGGTGACATATCCCCTGAAGAGTTGAGGGTGTTTATTGATGACTTAGGGGCTGCCACCGTGAGAGAAAGGCAGTTGATCATTTTGAGAAAATGCTTTGAGCGCTGTAGACAATTTTGCATCGCCCTAAACCCACGGAAGTGTGCTTTTGGAGTACCTTATGGGCTATTGCTGGGTCATGTGGTCAGTTTGGTAGGAATTGCGACAGACCCCGAGAAGGTGAAAGTTATAGTTGCCATGGGTCCACCACGCACTCCGAAAGAGGTTCATAGCTTTCTGTCTTCGGTTGGTTACTACCGTAGATTCATTAACGCCTTAGCAGAAAGAACGTTGCCACTTACAAATTTATTGTCCTTTAGCTGTTCGTTTGTATGGGGTGACCCTTGTCAGGTAGCATTCGAGGATGTGAAACAAGAGCTAGCAAGAGCGCCCGTTTTAAAAGCACCTAAAAGAGGTGAGGTGTTCTATATATTCTCAGCAGCCACCATGTATAGTATCAGCTGCTGTTTAGCCCAAATTTGGGAAGAGAAGTGGTACCACCCGATTGCTTTTGCTAGTCGGAAGCTGGGGGTATCCGAAATCAATTACACCTACATGGAGAAGCTGTGTCTAGCGATGGTCTTTGGGACCAAGAAATTTAGGCATTACATTCTCTATGAGAAAGTCGTACTTTATACGAAGGCGGAGGGACTTCAACTATTGATGAATAAGTTACAGCCGCCTGATCGTTTAGCGAAGTGGTTGATCACTTTGCAGGAATTTGATTATGAAATCAAGAGTAAGCCACCAAGGTTGCAAGGCATCGTGGAATGTCTTGTGGACTTTGGGGAGCCGAAAGAATCTGTGGCTGAAGGTAGTGACATGGAGATGATATTTAAAATAGATACGGCATCTATTCCCTCCTGGTATGCTGCAATAATGCATTATTTATCAACAGGAGAGGCGGGATCCGAATTATCTAAGGCTGAGAAAAGGAAAATTAAGCAGCAAGCGTTAAAGTTTGCCTTGATCGCAGGTACATTATATCGGCAAGGGGTTGATGATATCTATCGCCGATGTGTGACGCCTGACGAGGTGCCATTCATTTTGGAAGAGTGCCATGATTCTGCTTGCGGTGGCCATTTTGCTGGACGGCTTACAGCACAAAAGGCTTTAAGAGCAGGTTATTGGTGGCCTGCCATCTTCCAGGATGCGTTTGCGTATGTTAAGCGATGCGATATTTGCCAACGACATGATAGTCGAGAGAATAGGAAACGATCACTCACCCCTATTATGGCGATACTTCCATTTGAGAAGTGGGGAATAGACTTTGTGGGTCCTATTACTCCGTCATCGACTACGCAAAAGAGGTACATCATTGTAGCAACTGACTACTTCACAAAGTGGTCAGAAGCACGTGCAACAAGGAAAGATGATGCTAAAGAAACTGCTAGTTTCCTTTTAGAGCAGATAATATGCCGGTTTGGTCCACCGAAAGAATTAGTGTCAGACCGCGGAACTCATTTCCTGAATAAGGTGATTAAAGGTTTGACAGAGTTGCGGAACATCAAGCATAACAAGACAACCCCATATAATCCGCAAGCCAATGGGCAAGTCGAAAGCACCAACAAGCAGCTTGTAGGCATCCTGTCCAAAATTGTGTCGGAAAAGAAACGGGATTGGGATAAAAAGTTATACGTGGCAGTGTGGGCCTATAATACGACCTTCAAACGAGCCACTGGCCATACCCCGTTCAAGTTAGTATATGGGGAGGAGTGTGTCTTGCCTTTAGAAATTGAGCTGCCGACTATTCGGTTTGCCATCAATCATTCTTTGAGCGATGAAGACGCTCTTTTTGAGCGCTTGACGACACTGGCACATTTAGATGAGCTTAAGCTGCAGAGCTTATTGCACCAAGAAGTGGCGAAGCGCCGAATGAAGAAGCTACACGACCTCAAAGCCAAGAAATACACCTTCAAGAAAGGACAGCTTGTTCTGTATTATGACGCACGACGTGAATTATTCCCAGGCAAGCTAGAACCCAAATGGGATGGGCCCTATAAGATCGTTAGAATAGGAAAGAATAAATCCACAGTTTTGTTAGCTGACCTTGAGGGGATAGAATTTAAAAATAAGGTTAATCTTAATAAGATTAAACCTTATTATTTCTGATTGCACTAATGCTATGACTGCCTTGCAGGTCTAGGCACGATTGATCAAGCATCTGCAAGGAAATTGTGATAGAGGTTGATGGGTCGGCTGATCCCTTATTTAGAACACCCATATTTGGAACAGAGATATCATCAGGGGAAGCTCATTTGGTGGAGCAAAGGATACAAGGTGATTGAGCAAGAAGGTGGGACATTCATTTGGGAAATCAAGGTCTTCTGCCATCACTGCCTACAAATTTTGACGAGCATCCCTGTTGAATTCAATGATGATGGAGGGATGGAGCCTACAGTCCACCCGTTGAATATGCTGAATTTCGATTACCATAATTACGAGTAGAGTTCAGGATGGCAGAATATGTAAACCCTTTATGGACGTACACCTTGTACTTTGATGGGGCGTCCAGGGGTGCATGCAAAAAAGGAAGTGTAGGAGTTGTCATCCGAGACCCCCGACGACGCATTGTCATGAAGTTAGCTGCTTATCTCGGGGTGAATTTTACTAATAATATGGCCGAATACAAAGCCCTGATCATGGCTTTGAATATTGCAAAAAAGGGGGGTATCCGCCAGTTGTTGGTGAAAGGGGACTCTCAGTTGGTTTTAAATCAACTCAATGGGACGTACATGGTGCGGAATCCGATCCTTTGTATGTACCATCATACTGCCATAGCCCTGCTAGACGAATTCGATAGAGTGTCTTTTCAGCTGATTCCACGGAATTGGAATCAGTTTGCCGATTCATTGGCTAATCTTGCGTATGAAGAGGACCTCTTCTTTAATTGTGGCCCTTGTCCCGATATATCTATTGATGGTGAGACAGGACCTGGTCGTTTGTGGGGTATGCTTTCTGAACATGCCCTCTTTGGCAGACGATGGTTGATTTGGGTGATGCAGAGGGTAAGCGAGACTCATCTACCTTTATTATCTCGGACCCACAGACTGATTAGACGACATGTGATGCGAACACCTCTTGCGATATACGCAGGAGGGATAGGTCATAATTTAATGCACCTAGTTTAGGGCTATGCGCCTTTGTTCCCCTGGGAATAGTATGCTTTGATGTCTATCATGGTTGTTTCCAGGAGGATGTTATGCATAGTATTGTTTGATTTCATTAGGCCAAGAGGGCCGATTCAGTTTTGTAGCAAAGTCATGTCTGATTTCATTAGGCCAAGAGGGCCATTTCCCTGTCTAGTGCGGGTGCGTTTAATTGGGTTTTTGTTTTAGTGTTGTGCTGGACAGGTTTTGCGGGTTGTGGAATTTTGTGGAGCCTGGAGGAGCCTTTGCTGCGATGGGAGCTTCTTTTTGGGCCAATCCAGGTGATATTTCTCCTTTACGAGTACCTTTCTTTCCTGTTATATGTGTATTTGTACTTGTTGAGGGGATACTTTTTGTTGGGGACCGGCGACCAAGGCATGAAGTCCCAGGTTTAGGCTACGTATGTTTGAGGGAGGTCGGAGTAGCCATTGCCTCCTGTAAAGACATTGTTAGACATTGAAAGATCTGTTTTAGAAGGAAGCCCTAGTGGCTCTGTTCTGCTAGCCTGCTAGGCAGCCGTTCTAGGAGTTCTTGTTAGTAGTGAGGCAGTTAGAGAAGCCTGCTAGAAGATAATAATAATGATGCCAAGAAATCCTGAATATCCTAAAAGATGAATATAAATACGAAGGTGTGTAAAAAGGGGTTCTAACCCCTATCAAAGAAGAGGAGAAAAGAAATGAAAATATATAAGCAGTTGATCATCGCCTTGCGAAGGCCTGGTAGGTTCCTGGGGACGAGTCAGACCCGGGGCCGATACCTTGTCTTCCTCGGGGTGGCTTCTTGCTGGAAAAATAATATCAAAACAAGGAAGGTTGGAGCGAAAATAAAAGTGAGCGTTAGAAAAGGATTAAGTGTCGCCTTGCGAGGGCTTGGTAGGTTCTTGGGTGCCGAGACAGGTCCTGAGGCCGATGCCCTGTTCTCCTTGGGTCACTACGCTCAGCTTCCTCCTTTTTACATGCCCAAGTATGTTCATCCAATCAAAACCCTCAAAGGAGAGATATACTGAAAGAAAATATCCTTTGCTCAGGCTATAGGAGTCCTCGCCTTGTAGGAGCTCCTAGTTGCGTTGTCTTTAGTTGGTCAGTAGTTCAGACTACCACTTAGGGCAACCTCTTTGATAGTTTTTTTTGTTTGGCTGTGTTGGAGCAGCTGGTTAGTGACTTGCTTCGGATCTTCTATTAGATGATGCTAGGCCTACTCATTGTGGATGTCATGCCTTGGTTCTGTCCAGGGGTAGGGGGAGCATTGTGCTGAGTTGTATGATGATCATTGTTTTGTATCAGTTTGATGCTTCTTTGGTTGTTTATGTGCAGATATGTTCGTGGATTCGACGGGCTGAGTCGCCCTATCCCGTGGTCGCCAATGAGAGCGGAATTTAGGTGACGGGAAGTGCTTAAAAATAGCTAAAAATTATGAATATCAAGGGAAAAATATTCACTGTCAAAGGCGGCGGCTCGATCTAGGACGATTTTAAGCGCCAAAGTGCTTTAAAGGCGCCCGAGCGACACTTGGTGATTTTTCATAATTTTTTAGACAGTCATGCGGGTTGACACAAGCTACTGGCCAATGCGGGATGCTAAGCCGGACGCCCAGGATTTTTCAGAGCTCAATTCGGAGTCCGGACAGGAAAATGGCCAAGGAAACGGTCAAGATATGAAAAGGTGGACACTTGGGAGGCCAAATTTGAGCATGCCTTTTGAGTTTGGACCCCCCCCAAAAAATTTATGCACCTTATGAAGCAAAAAACGTGGAGAGAGAATGAAGAGGCATGAAAAAACGTGGAAGAAGATGGCGCCCGAAAAATGCGCCATGAATGGATGAGAGGCATCATGGCTGCTGCAAACAACCCCCCCAATGGATTATGGGGCTTCATTCCCCTCTGTCTGTGGACTCTATCGCCGCCCTTCGCCCGTGGAATGATGGCCTGGTTTGAAATTTCTGATTCTAGTCTTTCTCTCTCCTCCCTCTCTCTCTTCTAAGAGGCAGTTCATGTGTGGGAAGGAGCAATGAAGAAAGAATGATGGAGACTTGTCCGGCATGGACCGGATTGCTCCACGGGCTGAGAATGGTGATTTGTGATGTTGCTGGACATGAAGGGTTGCTGTTTTCCAAATCTACAGCCATGGACACAAAACCTGAAACACGCGTTTAAGCGGTAAACCAAAAAATTACAAAGGAAATTTAGTGTTTCATGCTTTTGATTGATGGAATGCCGTTCATATGGACTAAGATTTGATTATGTTGCTGATTCTTCTGAGTTCTTACTGTTTATAACCAGAAATTATGAAAAACATGCATTTCATGGCTCGAAATAATGTCAAGAAACCCGAAAACCATGAAAAATGGGAAAAAACAAGGGTTTTGGGCGTATAAATGGGGAAAACCGTCGATACACATCAACTAATCTTTCAATTTTGTTGCAAATGAACTAAGGGCCACAGCCCACAAACTGGTTTTCATTTTCAGCAATTTAAAAAATACAAGAAAATGAAGAAAATGGGGAAAAATGATAAAACACCATGAAAAATAGGGGAAAAATACATTTGGGGCTACGAAAAATATAGAAAAATAGGATTTATGTTTGTTGATGTATAGCAAGGCTGGGGCATGAAGTTATGCTTCAGTTCAGCCTTGTTTATATGTTTTAGTGCGTGTTTCCTTCCTTTCTCCACATAAAATGACAAGGAAACCCTAAAAGAAATGAATGCAATGATGCACTATCAACGGGGAAGGGTAGAGTTGTGGAAAAAAATGGTTAAATGACGCTGAGCATGAGGAATAATTTGCTGATTTTATATGCATTGCATCTAGGACGGAATAATAATGATAAGAATTAAAACCTAGTAGCACGAAGATCACTTCGGTGCTAGGTGTTGCAGCGAAGCACAAAGCGGGTTGAAAGAAAAGCATGAAAGAGATGTTTTGCACTTGCACGCTGCTGGTTTTTAAAATGTTTGAGCACTAGGCATCCACCTCTTTGCATGATCATTTAGAGGAAATTAAAAGTATCAGAGTTAGCTCCTGGATATGCATAGCAATTGTTTTCAGCAGGCCTGTGACCCACCGTTGAGAGTGTGAGGTTCCTATGCTGTAGGCTAGTCGTGGGATCATAAAGGGGAAATTAAGTAAGGACAATGGTACATTCCTGGATACGTTTATTTGGTACCTTGAGTGACGTTTGTGCGAAATGTCTAAATGTTGAGCGGCGCATCGAGGGGCCAATCCCCAAGGTGTAGGAGAGTCGCAGAGGGTTGACGGCATTCAGCCGTAGGAGGAACCCCACGTGTGTGTGATTCGAGCCTTTTGGCTATGTGAAAGGGACTCCCTCTGAGGAGCAATATTGGGTTAGGATCAGTTGGACTACAACGTATTACAAACGCAATGTTTAGGAAGGCAGAGATTTTGATAGACGCTCCTGGCCGCGAGGCCGAGGGGTTGTCTTGTGCATAGTGACGAGGTCCGGCTAGTGCATGAGCCAGTGCCGGCCCGTTTTTAGGTCCATCAAGGAGTAGTCCAGTACGTATACGAAGCGGTGATCTTAGTCATTTGACTACTCCACCTATTCCATTAGGGGCAAGAGGAAGCATAAGTTCTTCCTCTTCTCCACGGAGTCTACCCACTTCAAGTGGGGGTGCGAATCCGTCACTTCAAGCTCCTACTGCTAATCCGATTGTCACCATGGCACAACCTATTGTGATTCCTGCAGGGACGCTGGATTTACCAGTCTTAGGAGTTCCCTTACCCATTTTTAATGGGTTAGCAAAAGAGGATGTAGAATTTCACATATGTGAATTTCAAAGATTGATGTTCAATTATTGCATCCAGGACGAGGGACATCTCATAATGTTATTCAATATGATGTTAAAAGGAAGGGCTGCGGTTTGGTATCACAGCATAGAGTCTGGAACCATAACCACCATTGATCAATTCTACGTAGCTTTCCGAGCAGAATATGCCCCTGAAAGAGGTGGCCAATATTGGTTGCGGGTCTTGAATGTGACACGTCAAGATCCTCACGAGAATGTAAATACATATGCTAAGAAGTTGAAGGAAGTATTCCGTAAGTTGCAAACTTACATTCCCATTCCACCAGCTGCCCAATTGCAATACTTTTTGAATGGGTTGGACTTTAATATCCAAGTACAATTGAGCAGTGTGGCCTTAGCAGATATAGATACCGCTATTACGCGGGCAGAGGGAGTAGAAGCACGATTACAAACGGCCTACTCCTCTCGAATGAATGTTAATGGGGGTTTAGTACCTAATGGCAATCCAGCATTGACGAATGGAAGTCAAGGGATGCCTATGACTAACCCTATTGGGAGAGGGAGTATGTTTTCGAATGTACCTTTATTACCGACTCCTCCCAGTGTGACTATGCCCATGGCAAGTCAGTTGGCTCCATCAAATGTTGGAGGCCAAGTTTCAAATTCGAATGTTGTTCCTGTGGGTCAACAACCAATGCCAAATCAAATTGTTAGGCCAATGGAATGACGAGCTGATGATTGAGACTACAAGTCGAGTGCATCTAATGTCCTTGGCGAAGTCAAGGATATGATGAAGCATTATACCGATATGATTTTCGAACAATATCGACAAATAGCCGTCGACGTTAATTTCTTGAAGAAGTAACAAAATTTGATAGGGAGTCGACGCCCTGAGGAGGGTGGACCCTCTAGATTCAGTTGTAAATGGTGTGGTGGAAAGCACTTCCCCAGGAATTGTCCAAATGTGAAATGTGACATTTGTGGGAAGTCAGGACATTTAGCTGCTACCTCTTGGAGTAAGATTAGTTCTCTTCAACAAGGGAGTAAACAACTGGGCCCAGTGAATCATAGAGCGCAAGGAAATAACCTGCAGCAGAATGATGCACCTAGGCAAATATTACAGAGGGGAAAAACAAATATAGAAGAGTTGCCACAAGGCAATGGAGTCAGCCTTATTGAGGCTGTACGAGTTAATGATGCTGACACCTCTAACTTAAGAGCCGTGACAAGAGGCCAAAAGGCTAAAGAGGTTGATAAAGATAATACAAAACCGGTTGAGGCAAACCTTAAACAAGGGGATCAGGGGATGCAAGTCCAGAATTCTGGCATGGAAGGGGGACCGCTAAGACCGATTAACAAGAAAGGCGACCCCAAGAAGGATGATGACATGCAAGAAAGAAGGCAAGAGCTAAGAAAGAAGCATCGAAACCAGTCCAAAGACCAAAAGAGAGGATGGTTTGGCGAGAAAAGAGAGCTTTGGCTACTACGACTTTGATTTAGCGAGTTCTCTTTGCGAAGTCAAACCAGATGTGAACCTCTTGCAATTGATCAAATTATCTCCAGGAGTACGCAAGGAATTTAAGAAGATCTTGCGTATCGGGTATATGGTGGAACCCCTGGGCATAGCACAAGTAGGGGAAGATTGGTTTGACTATGCTGAAAAGAATTGCCCTAGGGTTCCAGCTTATGTAGATGGAATATTAGTGGAACATGCCATTGTAGACACTGGATCCTCCGTCAACATCATGAGCTCAGAATTGATGGAGAGGTTGGGTCTAGGCATCCAGAAAGATAGCTCCACCCTTCTGAGAATGGCTGATGATAGTCTAAGACAACCAGAAGGTTGCGTTACTAAGGTCCATGTTACAGTTGCAAGTGTAGAATGCTTCTTGGATTTTAGGGTGATAAGATTTGCAGGACGCCCTAGCTATCGAGTTTTGCTAGGTAGATCTTGGATCTTACGAACAGACTGTCAAGTCGATATACCCGCCGGTCGAGTGGTTCTTGGTAGAGGTGCTAATCGAGTAATAGTCGATGCTTATCCTGAGTCTCCTCAAAGTGAGAGAGCTCCTTTATCTTCTACTGAATTAGAAACAGTAGATGATCCATCTGGTAGTGAGACATCATCCAGTGATGAATCTAAAGAGAGGTCCACTACAGAGGATATCTATCAGATAACTCTAAATGAGCTGATAGAGCTGCAAGATAGGATAAGAGATGCGGATGTGATTGAGTTAGACCTTTGCACAGCGAATGACTCGCGGCCAATCAAATTAGGTTCTATCTCAGTTCAGCAGAAAGGGAGGACTATGTGTCCTTGATTCAAGAATTCCGCGATATCTTTGCTTGGAGTTATGATGAGCTGAGAGGTATTCCTCCCAGCCTGGCTGTTCATACTATCCCTGTAAAAGAAGGCAGTTGTCCTGTGCGTCAGAAGGTTAAGTAAAGCTGGGTTAATCTTCCTTGTACAACACACAGAATGGTGTTCACCCATTGTTATCAGGAAGAAGAAGAATAACCAGATCCGACTATGTGTAGATTTTAGAGAGCTGAATAAGCAGACAGTTAAGGATTACTACCCATTGCCGTTTATTGACCAGATTTTGGATCAATTAGCGGGTATGGAGATATATTCGTTTATGGATTGCTTTGCGGGATATAACCAGATGGCAATTGCAGAAGAGGACAAGTTGAAAACAACTTTTATTACTGTCTTTGGTACTTTTGCGTACCATGTGATGGCCTTTGGTTTATGCAATGCACCTGGATCGTGGCAACGAACAACAGACAAGACCTTTGGTGACATCTCCCCAGATGAGTTGAAAGTATTTATCGATGACCTGGGGGCAGCCACTGTAAGGGAAAGGATGTTGATTATTTTGAGAAAGTGCTTTGAGCGCTGCAAACAATTTTGTATCACTCTTAACCCACGGAAGTGTGTCTTTGGAGTACCTTATGGGCTATTGTTGGGCCATGTGGTCAATTCAGTAGGAATCGCAACTGACCCTGAAAAGATCAAGGTCATAGTTGCTATGAGTCCACCACGCACTTAGAAAGAGGTTCATAGCTTTCTATCGTCGATAGGGTACTATTGAAGATTTATAAATGCCCTGGCAGAAAGAACGTTGCCATTAACGAATTTATTATCCTTTAGTTGTTCATTTGAATGGAGCGACCCTTGTAAGGTAGCTTTTGAGGATGTGAAACAGGAGCTAGTAAGAGCACCCATTTTAAAAGCACCTAAAAGGGGTGAGGTGTTCTATATATTTTCAGCAGCCACTATGCATAGTATAAGTTGTTGTTTAGCCCAAATCTGGGAGGAAAAGTGGTATCACCCGATAGCTTTTGCTAGTCGAAAATTGGGCATTTCAGAGATCAATTATACTTACATGGAGAAGCTGTGTCTTGCGATGGTCTTTGGGACTAAGAAATTCAGGCACTACATCCTCTATGAAAAGGTAGTATTCTATAGGAAGGCGAAAGGACTTAGATTGCTTATGAACAAGTTGCAGTCGCTTGATCGTTTGGCAAAGTGGTTAATCACTTTGCAGGAGTTCGATTATGAGATTAAGAGTAAGCCACCGAGGCTGCAGGGTATTGTGGAATGCCTTGTGGATTTTGGGGAGTCGAAAGAGACTTTGGCTGAAGGAAGTGATATTGAGAAAATGTTTAAAATTGATACAGCTTCTATCCCATCTTGGTATGCTGCTATTACACACTATCTATCAACAGGAGAGACGGGAGCTGGTTTGTCAAGGTCTGAAAAGAGGAAGATCAAACAACAGGCATTGAAGTTTTCCTTGATCGCAGGGACACTCTATCGGCAGGATGTTGATGATATCTACCGCCGATGTGTGATGCCTGACGAGGTTCCTTTTATCTTGGAGGAGTGTCATGACTCTGCATGTGGAGGGCACTTCACAAGATAGTTGACGGCGCATAAAGCGTTAAGAGCTGGATATTGGTGGCCGTCAATCTTCCAAGTTTCTTTTGAGTATGTAAAGAGATGTGATACATGTCAAAGACATGACAATAGAGAAAATAGGAAACGCCCACTTACGCCTATTATGGCTATCCTTCCATTTGAGAAGTGGGGCATTGATTTTGTGGGTCCTATTACCCTGTCGTCTACTATCCAGAAGAGGTATATTATAGTAGCCACTGATTATTTCACAAAATGTTCAGAAGCGCGGGCGACGAGGCAGGACAATGCAAAAGAGACTGCAAGTTTCCTGTTAGAGGAGATTATCTGCCGCTTTGGTCCACCGAGAGAATTAGTGTCGGACCGTGGAACCCATTTCCTGAATAAGGTGATCAAAAGCTTGATTGAAGCTTGGCAAATCAAGCACAATAAAACGACTCCTTATAATCCGCAAGCAAATGGGCAAGTGGAAAGTATTAATAAACAGCTTGTGGGGATCTTGTCTAAGATAGTCTCTGAGAAGAAACGAGACTGGGACAAGAAGTTGTATGTGGCAATATGGGCGTATAATACCACATTCAAGCGAGCTACCGGCCATACTCTATTCAAATTGGTTTATGGGGAAGAGTGTGTGTTACCCCTTGAAATCGAATTGCCGACCATACGGTTTGCAATTAACCATTCTTTGGGAGATAAGGATTCCCTTTTTTAACGTTTCACGACTAAAGCCCACCTGGATGAGCTGAAGTTGCAGAGCTTATTACACTAGGAGGTAGCTAAGAGTCGGATGAAGCAGTTGTATGACCTTAGGGCGAAGAAATATACCTTTAAAAAATGACAATTAGTCCTCTATTATGATGCGCATAGGGAATTGTTTCCAGGGAAGCTGGAACCTAAATGGGATGGTCCCTACAAGATTGTTAGATTAGGGAGGAATAGGTCTATAGCCCTCTTAGCTGATCTACAGGGAGTGGAGTTTAAGAATAAGGTTAATCTTAATAAGATTAAACCTTATTATTTCTAAGTCTGCTAATACAAAGAAAGTGCATTGCAGGTCCATGCTAGGAATGATTTGAGACCTGCGGAAGAGCTTAAAAGTTGGTTGATGGGTCGGTTAATCCCTTATTTGGAGCACCCATATCTAGAGCAAAGATACCATCAGGGGAAACTTATCTGGTGGAGCATGATGACCAGGAAATCAATGCAAATAAAGGCACAAAAATGTGCTCACATGGAAACAACTTTTTGTAAATTGATACTTTGCAAATGTATCCCTTTGTCAAACATTTCAAATATGAAGCAATGTAAAATGTGTAGTCCAAAAGAGACACACTATAAAATATTGAAAGGAAAGGAAAGGTCAAACACCTTTTGTCTCATTCCAAAAATTGAAAGGTCCTTAGACCTTAGCCAATGTATGCAAATTTGAATTTTATAATTCAAGAAAGGAAAAGGAGGTGGTTGCAGCCGTGGGATTTGGGGAGGTGGGAGGTTGAGGTGGTTACACCCTCTCTCTTCCTTTATCTTCTCTTGTCACGGTTCATTTCTTCCTCTCTCTCATTTGGCACAACACTTACTTTCTTGTTCTTGCTTCCCTCTCTTGTGCTTCATGCTCATTTCTAATGGAGAGTGAGGAAGAGGAAGAGGGTGAGGATGGAAGAATTTCTCTCAATTTCTTGTGTGCCTTTCATTTGTGTGTTTGGAGAGCATGGTTCTTGGTGAGAAGAAGGAGAGTTTTCTTGCAGGTTTTGTGGCCAACAAATGTATTTGCAGCCTCTCTTGGCCGGTTCGTGGTTCTTATGGTGCCGTGGCAGGGTGCTCTTCATTTGGTGCACTGGCCGGGAATGAGGTGGTCATGGAACTTGCAAGAACAAAGGATTTGCAGGTGCATTTTTGCCATGGAATACAATTTCTCTTTGCTGCATTTCAAGGGAAAGAGCAAGGGATGAAGATAGTCTTGCTGAGATGCTAGAGGAGAATGAAAGAGAGGATTGAGGAGGCTATTCAACGGCTTCATGCTACTATCGTGCGTGCTGCTGGCCTTGGTCTTCCCCCCGGATCCTACTCCCTCGACCACAAGTCATCCATGCCTCGATCCCTCCCTGTCCTCCGTCTACTTTCCCCTATCTTCCCTCCACTCCAACTTTCGCCTCCTCCCTGTACTCGTCCACTTCTAGCAGCCGCTCCTAAACCCGCATTCAGCCGCTAATCTTCCCTGCACCTCTCCATCCACGGCTTGCAGATTAGTCTGCTCGATCAGTCCCACCATCCACCCCCGCCTACTTCTCCTCCTCTTTCACCCCTTCCACCTACTCTACCCAACCCTTCTCTAGTGGGCCGACATGATCTCCCTCGCTCCCTACATCATCTCGAGACTCTTCATCACTTGAGTGGTAGTCGTCCACTGTTCGCCGCCTGTAGCATGACAGATTCCATCACGTGCAGCAATCACAGCATCCTCCATCCTTTCCTTACTCTTCATCCTCCACACAACAATAACGATCATCTTAAACGCATCCTCCCTCATATGATTTCAGTCCAGCCTGTACCCCAGGGATCCGATTTGATGGTGGAGGCGACACTGGCTCTGTCTCATCCTCCTGTACTTGCTCGTCTCCTTCCACGCGGCCGTTACGCCCCTGGTCTTATCCATCCATACAGCATCCTTTGGCATTGACCCCAAAAGTTTCTTTTTTTATAAAAAAAATTGAACCATTAGTCTTTTAAATAAAAATCTTTTAGTAGTGGTTCATGTGGACATCTTCTCTTATCCTAAATTCAATTCTGTTGCTTAGCAAGATCAACCTTCTCCAAAATACACAAGCCTTTTTCTATTTTTTTTTGTGTTTTATCTTCAATAAAACCTATTTTCCATGTTTTTTTTGAAACACATTTACTGGGTGGAGAACTACATTGTTGTATCTTAAGAGAGGGTATACTGAATGATTGTCTTTCTTGGGTTTTTATTATGAGCTTCATGGTGTGGTTGTTTTTTCTTTCGATCCTTAGTGTGAAGTTATTCTTGTGTGCAAGTTGGTTGAAAGCCCTATCTTTTGTGTGTTTGGTGAAATTTTCTTGTGGAGTGTTTGTGACCTAGGCTTTAACGTCCTAGTTGTGATTCTATTTTGTGTGTTATTTCCTTCCTTATCCAATGGAAATTAAAAGATCCAAGAAGAAAAAGAAGACCGAAGATGAAGATGAAGATTTTTTTCAAGAGCTGATCGTGGTTCTTCTTCAAGTTTGTTCGCGGGGACGCTTCACACTTAAGCGTGGGAGGAATGATGACCAGGAAATCAATGCAAATAAAGGCACAAAAATGTGCTCACATGGAAACAACTTTTTGTAAATTGATACTTTGCAAATGTATCCCTTTGTTAAACATTTCAAATATGAAGCAATGTAAAATGTGTAGTCCAAAAGAGACACACTATAAAATATTGAAAGGAAAGGAAAGGTCAAACACCTTTTGTCTCATTCCAAAAATTGAAAGGTCCTTAGACCTTAGCCAATGTATGCAAATTTGAATTTTATAATTCAAGAAAGGGGAGGTGGTTGCAGCCGTGGGATTTGGGGAGGTGGGAGGTTGAGGTGGTTACACCCTCTCTCTTCCTTTATCTTCTCTTGTCACGGTTCATTTCTTCCTCTCTCTCATTTGGCACAACACTTACTTTCTTGTTCTTGCTTCCCTCTCTTGTGCTTCATGCTCATTTCTAATGGAGAGTGAGGAAGAGGAAGAGGGTGAGGATGGAAGAATTTCTCTCAATTTCTTGTGTGCCTTTCATTTGTGTGTTTGGAGAGCATGGTTCTTGGTGAGAAGAAGGAGAGTTTTCTTGCAGGTTTTGTGGCCAGCAAATGTATTTGCAGCCTCTCTTGGCCGGTTCGTGGTTCTTATGGTGCCGTGGCAGGGTGCTCTTCAGAGCAAAGGATATAAAGTGATTGAGCAAGAAGACGGAACCTTTGTGTGGAAGATTAAAGTCTTCTGCCACATCACTGCTTATGACTGTTGAGTATCCCTGTTGAGTTCAATGAAGAAGGTGGGATGGAGCCGTCAGTTCACCCTCTAAACATGTTGAACTTTGATTACCATAATTACGAATAGAGAAGTTCGTGATGGCCAGCTGTGTAAACCCATTGTGGACGTACACATTATATTTTGACGGAGCGTCCAGGGGCCCTAATAAAAAAGGAAGTGTTGGAGTAGTAATCCGAGATCCCGGACGAAGAGTTACGATGAAGTTAGCTGCTTATCTCGGGGTAGGATTCAGTAACAATATGGCGGAGTATAAAGCCTTGATTATGGGACTGCATATTGCCAAACAAGGCGGTATTCGTCGGTTGTTAGTAAAAGGGGATTCCCAATTGATCTTGAATCAGCTAGATGGAACATACACAGTGCGGAATCCCATTCTTTGTATGTATCATCAGACTGTGATGACCCTACTTGAGGAGTTTGAGAGAGTGTCTTGTCAGCTGATTCCACGTTACTGGAATCAATTTGTGGATTCATTAGCAAATCTTGCTTATGAGGAAGACCTCTTCTTTAATTGTGGTCCTAGTTTGGATATTGTGATCAATGATGAAATAGGACCCGGTCATAGGACCTAGTCGCTTGTGGGGAATGTTATCAGACCATGTAATATATGGCAGACGATGGTTGATATGGGTGATGCAAAGAGTAGCCGAGACCAATCTACTGTTGTTATCTTGGACCCATAGGTTAATTAGACAACATGTTATGCGTACGCCTCTTGCTATATATGTAGGAGGGATGGGTCATAACCTTATGCATTTAGTTTAGGGCTACGAGCCTGTTTTTCCTCCTTGGGAGGGAGCCTATTATTATATATCTGTGCTATTCTAGGGAAGGATGTATAGGCGCTATTCTGTTTTATTTCGTTAGGCCAAGAGGGCGTGTGTTGCGAGGTGTTATTACTTTATTTCTTTAGGCCAAGAGGGCTGATCAAGTTTTGTGGTGAAGTGTTTTATTTCATTAGGCCAAGAGGGCCAGTTATCTGTTTAGTGCAGATATAGTTAATGGTTTCTTGTTTTAGTTCTGTGCTAGACAGGTTCGGAAGAAGAGCTTGGAAGGAGCCTTTTGTTGCGTATAAGCTTCTCGTGCCCCTATCCAGGTGATATCTTTCCTTTATGAGTACTGTGGTTTTTATGCTATATGTGTTTGTATACTTGGTAAGGGGGGTTTTTCGTTTCTTGTTGGGGACCGGCATCCAAGGCATGAAGTCCCATGTTTAGGTTCAGTATGTTTGAGGGAGGTCTGAGTAGTCATTGCCTCCTGTAAAGCCATTGTCAGGCATTGAAAGACCTGTTTTCGATGGAAGTGCTAGTGACCCTGTTCTGCTAGCCTGCTAGGCAGCTGTTCTAGGAGTTCTTGTTAGTTATGAGGCAGTTAGAGAAGCCTACCGGAAAAGGAAAAATGAGGATAAAGGAAAAGAAACCCTGAATATCCCAAAAGACAATAAATCAATACAAAGGTGTGTAAAAAAGGGTTCTAACCCCTATAAAAATTGAAGAGGAAAGAAAGAAAAATTTATAAGCAGTTGATCATTGCCTTGCGAAGGCTTGGTAGGTTCCTCGGGACGAGTCAGGCCCGGGGCCGATACCTTGTCTTCCTAGGGGTGGCATCTTGCTAGAAAGGAAAAATAAGGAAGATTGGAGTGAAAATAAAAGTGAGCGTAAAAAAAGGATTAAGTATTGCCTTGCGAGGGCTTGGTAGGTTCTTGGGTACCGAGACAGGACCTGAGGTCGATGCCATGTTCTCCTTGGGTCACTACGCTCAGCTCCCTCCTTTTTATATGCCCGAGTATGTCAATAAAATAAAAAGCCCTAAAGAAGAAATGTGTTAAAATAAAATATTTCTTGATCAGGCTATAGGAGTCCTCGTCTAGTAGAAGCTCCTGGTTGTGTTGTCCTTAGTTAGGTAGGTAGTTCAGACCACCACTTAGGGCAACCTCTTTGATAGTTCTTTTTAGTTTAGCCGTGTTGGAGCAGTTGGTTAGTGACTAGCTTAGGACCTTTTATCAGATTATGCTAGCCCTACTCCTTGTGGATGTTATGCCTTGGTTTTGTCAGGGGGTACGGTGCGCGCTGTGCTGTGTTTAATATGTATCTATTTTGTATCAACTTGATGCCTCCTTTGGTTGTCTTGTGCAGATCTATTGTGGGATTCGACGGGCTAAGTCACCCTATCCAGTGGTCGCCAATGAGAGCGGAATTTTAATGCCGAGAAGTGCTTAAAAATAGCTAAAAATTACGAATATCAAGGGAAAAATATTCAATGTCACAAATTTTTAAAAAAAGTACACCAAATTTTTTTAAAAAAGTTTTATGAACATGACACAACCCACACACGAACCCAAATGACCAACAATGCCTCTTGTAGCTTTAAAAACATCATCAACTATGCACTCCGGGTAGAGCATCGAACTCAAACATCAAAACAATTACGAATAATTATCATACATTGCCAAAGGTTGTTACACAACATGTTGAAATCTTTTCCATCTTTGAACTCGGAATCCAACATAACATGTCTCCTTTGCTTGCATATGACCCTCCGCTCTTCTCTCACAAGATACAATTTGGATTACAAAGGAAGGCAAGCACGTGTAAGGCTTCTCACACCCTCCTTTATATAGTATTTCCTCACATACACACGTTATGTTTTAAAAGCTGGCTCGGCTTTTCTATCATTTATGAAGCTTTTTGAAAAAACTAAGGCTTTTCAATACTTTCCATGCTTTTGAAAGCTTTCTAACTACTACTTTTGGTGAGACGAATGTTGCAAAAAATGCCAGTTACCATCACGATATCAAATCAGATCGTTGCGAAGTGTTGAATTTACTGGCGGGCGCCATTTCTTCTCCGTCGTAGTACTGAGCCGAGGATCGTTGTAACTTAATAAATGCAAGTCTACACTTTCTCTTCACAATCATCGCTTCTTCTCCTTCATGCCATCATCTTACTTCCCATTCCCTTCTTGGAAATCATATTATATAACTAGCCACCATATCTAGTGTAGAGTTTAAAAAAACTTCGTATTATTGGAGACCAGCATGTTCCCTTTTAATAAGTCCACAAGTCTTATGAGGTCCCCAGGCTTACTTGAACTCGATTCCTCTTGTAAACTTTCAATGCTCTCTTGCAAGGTCATGAACCCAAATAGGCATGGTAGCAATAGACTTTGCTTTATGGGGCAAAAGTCGGAAAATATTTCTTGAATAGGCTTATCAAACCTAATTGCTGACATCTGATCGGTCTCATCAGGAACCACATACTTATAGCATTGAGGTTCATAGCACCTCACTTTAATAAGTCAACAATTCTGCCATATATGCCCATTGCAATATCTACTCTCCCTTTTGACATTGCTGTCTGATTTGACTCACAACCTCCAGATAGCTGAGTATTCTCCTTTATGCTACTATCAAGATACCAAAGGCCTCAATCTTCTAAATTTGTCTTCAAATCTCCCCTCCAGTGTTCTAAGAATATTGTTTTTCATTGTTACCTACTTTCGATTTAGTGCAATTGTGTCCTATTCGATAAAACATGCTTCAAGAATGTACATCATGCTCAACCAAACATGATTTGAGAGAAAATGCAACATCCAATCCATGCGATGCAATCAAACAAGTGATGATCCATACGAAAATAATGGATGCATTGGAGAAATTGTGCCTAGCCTATCTACATGTGTCCGTGCATCATGCAAAATGCAAACACAATTCCTTATTTAAATTAAATCCTTAACCTCACCTCTCAATGTTTAGCAATAAAGAAAACATTGTACTCCGCTCCTTCCACGCAAAATCTCATCGTCACTCAGGAAAATAATGGTCCTCAAGATGTTGATCAAGAAAAACAACCCATCTCACACCCAGTGGCATCCTTCATGACCCTCAAACTCACCCAACTACCTTTGCCACTCAACTAGAGGTTCCTAACTTGGTGATGAAAATCCCAACTCTTATGCGTGCAAGTAACTGTGCATGCTCTTTGAAGGTGCTCTTTCAAGTGCAGGTGTATCTAAGATTTAGTGCATGTAGTTGTAGTGGGCCTCATGCCATGTAGTGCACAATGATGGTGCAAAATGTGCATAAACCCAGCCCTTGGCATAGAAGCAATTGATAAGATCAGAAGATGACCCCCAAGTGTAGTGCAATTGACAAGTGCAATGTGAAGTGCTCGTGAACCCAAATTCCCTGTGATGTGCAAGAGTGTCGACAAGAAAATACACATGTTTCAATATGTTCCATAGCTTTCAACAAACTTTAGCTCCAACCTAACAAAAAAAATACCTATCTCAACCAAGGTGAGTTCTCACAGTCAAAAAATCCAAATAAAATGAAAAAAAATAAATCCTAAGCTAAACAACCATAGAAAGTCCAACTACAAAACGACAAAAAAAACCGTCACATAAACCTCTAAACTAACAAAAATCCAACCTATCTATAGTTTTTCTAGGGGTTTTTAGTTTTTGAAAAAAATGCTTGTTAGCATCCCTCCATCTTATTGAGTTTTTGAGTTCTTTTCTCTATTAATCCTAATTAAACACTAATCAATAAATTATCTGGTTCATCTTCTTTGGATGTGCAATGTCAACAACAAGTGATTTTGGGCCAAACGAAGGGGCAAACGGCCTAGGATTTGCAATCCAACTAGACAACTGGTTTCCTAGCATTGAAAACTAGCACCCTAGTCTTTGTCACTTTCTTTCTGGCTTCTAGATCAAGTAGCTACTTTATAATGCCAAACCATATGATTCTTAGATTGGGGGGTCAAATGGGCTCTGATTGATGAATGGACACTTGCGTTGGATTCCTGACATCATTGAAATCCACCTAGGAAAACTCCAGCTCCTCAATTTGTGATCTAAACAATTTTTGCCAAAACTACCACTTTTACAACTCTCAAGTCACTTTTGCACTTTAAATTCCATCTTAAAATCAACTCTCATATATTCATGCATAGTATTGGATGTGCCATTATGATCTAGGGTCTTTGGATTATTTGTTGGTAGGCTAGTGATTGTTGGAATCCAGCAAAGTTGTCCCAACAAGTCAAACTATGAGTGTCGTTCTCCAACAAGTTACCAAACTTTTATAATGTGTCCAAATTGTTCTTGGCAAATTGAGTTGCTAGAGAGTCTTCCTATTTAGCAAGTGATTCTAGTAAGCTCGTTTGCTCAAAAGTCCTCGCCAAACCCTAAGAGCTTAATTACCTTTGGTTCACTGATGCTTCTAATGGTGTTGCAATCTCATGAATGTGTGTTACACACTCATTCATAGCCTCTTCTAGGTGTAGAAGTTGGTGTGTCACTCAGTTTGTGTAGTTTCTCTTGTCCTAAACACAAGATCAAAAAAATTGTTAACCATTTTCTTGTTTTAACTTCTATCCCTTGGGTACAACTTATTCACCATTCTAGGGTCAATGGTTTATCTTGCTTAGAGCTCTTCTAGGAAGGTTTGTTGTTGCAAGGTAGTTTCTAGATACAAGATGATGCCCCAATTGTTACATGGATTTCTTTGTGAAGCTGCAATAGTTACTTCCCCTAGATTTCCACTAGGAGTGGGTGCATGCTTGGCAAACTTTCCCTTCCACATCTTGACTACAACTCCAATGCCTTAAGTGCATGTCACATTCATATGTTTAAATTTTTGGTTGGGTTACGTGTGAGCACCACAAATGCCCTAGGAAAAATCCTTGATTTTTCACTCACTCAAGTTGCTACTAGGTCTTTGCAGGTCTTGCAATTCATGATATCTCCTTGTTGTCCTTGAATCTAGTGACAATGGGTTATCCCAACATGCCTTTAGAGCTTTTTTATGGCTTAATAAGTTCTCTTTTGACTTGCTAGCTTTGTAGTCCCGTGGTTCCTAGAGCCCTCCTTCACACATAAGTGACTTGTAGGTTTAGTTGGATTATAGCGTCTTTAACCACTCCTTTGGTTAAATCTTATTGGTGCATGAAATCATGGGAAACTTGATCAAGACTTAAAACTTGCAAGAAGATGTGATAAATGTGCATGTAGGGGAGATACATTGCATGCTTTGCTTTTCTCTTTTGAAAATTTTGGCAAGAGCAACTCAAAAACTTTGATAATATCACTATGTAATGCACCCTTGCCACTTGAGATCCCTCCACGTCCATAGAAAACATGTGATGTTCATTGCAAATGATGATCTCCTCTCTCACACAAAAAAGGTAATAATAGAGTGACCTTTATCTATATTATCTCTAAACTCTTTGGCTAGCTTGGAGTGCCAATGAATAGCCTTTCCACCTCAATGTTTGGGCCTAAAAAGAAATTATTCCTCATTTTGGAGGGCACATCCCCACACTGCACCATAAAATGTCACAGGGGACACCATATCCCTCTCTAGTGAGAATCCCATCCTCTCCAAATCTTCCAATGATAGCTGTGTACCCTCAGCAACATTCCATACACTAGGAGCTAGCCTAGGTGGTCAAATCACCCTAGTGCTATCTACACTCTAGCAATGTGAAACAATAGAAGTACAAAACCATATGAATCCCTCATGAACATCCCCAAGATAATAGTTGAAGGTGGAAAGGCACATTGACCCTAGAGACATGGTGTGGGAAACTCAGTCTATTGTGAAGCATTTTGGGGATTAACTCAGGCATTACATCTCTATTTTGACTCAAGAATCTAAAAAAAAATGACTTTCAATTTTGTGTTTGTCCTTCTAATTGTCCATATGGTCTTGGCTATCTTTCTTTCTTTGATGGTAGGAATTGAAGATATTGGTCCATCAATCACCCTTGTTGTTTTCTCCTTGCTCAATGTAGTTTTCATGTACTTTGTTTAGTGACTATCATCATCTAGCACAACACCATGTGTAGAAAGCACCGGATGCTTGCATCTTATAGACTTGTGCTCTTCAATAGTCTTATGTTTGGCAATCCCAACCTCTTTCATTGCACTATGGGTCAAGTCAATGAGTCACTTGGTTGAAGTAGATTCTCCTTTTTTCTAGAGAGAGTGACTTTTAATTTCTTCCAAGCTTGGCACAATCCTACAATATCCACCCATCAAGTGCATGTTAACACACACACATTATTGTTGAGATTTGTGCAATCACACTCCTAAGAAAGTAGCTTTGTATGGAGCAGTAGGGCAAGGGACATGCAACAGCCTAGGAGAAGCTACTTGGATCCCATAGGCATAGTGAGATCCTACAACTATAAAAGCATGTACTTGACATTGAGTTAAATGATGAATGCTATTGTACTTTGTACTTTTAGTCTTGTCTTTCTACTCAACATTGTGTTTATGAGTCCAAGATAATCTATCTTTGAGCCTAATTCACTTAGGTAACAGGTAGTGTGTCTAGTCTCAATCATCATACTTCTTGTCATTGAATTTTGTCCTCCATGGCTAGACCTTGCTCAACGATTTGTTTTTCTCACAATGGTATTAGAGCCATGGTGAGTTTGGTTTAGCTCAACTCACTACTGCTCTAGGTTCCCACAACCTCTACTTAGCTCAACTCCACAAGAATCTTTCATCTCTCACTTCATTTCACTTTGCCACTCTTGACCTCCATAGCCAACATCACCTACCTCTGTTGGAGCATCCATATCTCTTCAATATTTCTTCTTAAGAGTTGTTCTCTAGGTTAAGGCACAACTTTCTAGCACAAAAATTGAGGACATTGATGCAAATCATGCCTAACATTTGCATTTTCCCAAATCTAGGTATAGTTTTGCTAGTGACCCTTTGGAAGGCTTAGATCTCTCAACTCAAGCCAAACATGTACAAATCCTCTTAGGGGGTTTAGAGATTAGTGAGGGTCCTCCATCTCAAAGGGTTTGAGAAAATTCAATGTGTGGAGCTCGTGGAAGCTAATTTACCAATCACTGATCCCTTTTTTGACAGGATAGCCATAGCTGTTTTGATCTTAAGCTAAAAAATTACTTCATTTTCTCACTCCCTTGGCTCAAACAACCCATTGTAACTCTAATTATTGTACCACTAAAGTTCTAGGAAGGACAACCCTCAAACTAAGCAAGAACAAGGTTCAAGCAGATTAAGCATCAACATTTGACATTAAGCTTCAAGAGAGTATCTCTTGATACTGAATAGTGTTGTTTAAACACTAGTAGCTATTGTGTCTTTTGGCACAATTTTTTCTTTTCCAACTCTTTTGCTAGATTTACCTTAGTTATTGAAGCTGAATTGCTATTGCTCATGCCATCTAGTATGGAGAAAGATTCACCATCATGCCACTTCAAAGAGCTTCCACACAGCACATAAGGATCAAATTGGATCCTGATGAAGAAGGACCTTTGGTCAATAACTACTGGCCAAGAAAAGAAACCCAAAGATGCTGCCCTTGCAGAAGTATGGCAAAAGAATGACGACAAAGCCCAAGACATCATCAAGCTTGAGCTTGATGACAGTTATATCCACCATGTAGACACATATGATACATCTCATTCCACTTGGGAACAATTGGACACACTCTTTGGTGTCCAATCTAAATATTCAAAATATGCATTGTGATTGAAATTTTCAGGTTGGATATGAATGATAATACATCCCTTGCAACCCATCTTAATTATATGGAAAGTTGCTAACTCAACTTGTAGTGATTAATTTAAAAATGAATGAAAATATATGCATCGGAGTTCTACTGAAGAGTTTTCCTCTAGAATTTGGTAATGAGAGCGGAATTTTGATGCTGAGAAGTGCTTAAAAATAGCTAAAATTTACGAATATCAAGGGAAAAATATTCAACGTCGAAGGCGGCGGCTCGATCTAGGATGATTTTAAGCGGCAAAGTGCTTTAAAGGCGCCCGAGCGACACTTGTTGATTTTTCATAATTTTTCAGATTGTCGTGCGGGTTGACAAGAGTTACCAGTCAATGCGGGATGCGAGCCGGACGCCCAGGATTTTTCAGAGCTCAATTCAGAGTCCGGATGGGGAAATGGCCAAGAAACCGGGCAAGATACGAAGAGGTGGACAAAATTTGGCCAAAATAGACAAGTGACCTTTGGGGCCCAAATTTTATGCCACATGAAATGTTGGCATGGGAAAAAAAACGTGAGAAGAAGAAGAAGGCGTGGAGGAACAGGGCGCCGAAAAATGCGCTCCATCCTTGGGGATGGAGATGGCAACCTCAATGCAACCCATACAACTGACATAACCCCCGCATTACCCCTTCCCTGTTGACTATATCGCCGTGCTTCGCTCCTCAAATGACAGTCTCTATGAAGATCTCTGAAATCAGTCTTTCTCTCTCCTCCCTCTCTCTCCCCTAAGGGCAGATTCATGTGGTGAAGAAGAAGAAGAAGAATGGATGATGGATGCTTGTCCAATGAAGACCGGATTGCTCCATGGTTCAAGAGGAATGAAGATTGTTGATTGTGGACTGTCATGAGCATTAATGGCAGTTGGAAATCAGTCCCGAGACATGCAAATAAAAACCCGCAACCCGCAAAGAACGGTAATCTCATTTTTACAAAGGAAATTGATGTTTTATGCAATTTTCTTTATGAATATTTGTTCCCATGGGATGATTATGCATTATGATGTTTCTTCCTATGAGTTTGATCAGCTTATGCTCAGAAAATCAGAAAATCATAAGTGTTGTGACTGAAATTAATGGTGTAAAACCCGTAAAACACGCGAAATAAGGGAAAATTGGGTGTTTTTGATATATAAATGAAAAATATAATAAGACACACCAACTAAATTTGTGTTTTTGCTGTAAATGAACCTAAGGGCCACATCCCATAATTTATTTTTTATTTTCAGTTATTTAATATTGTAAAAAATACAAGAAAAATAGGAAAAATGAAAAAAAATAAGAGAAAAATGGATTTTGAGTGCCGAAAATTAAGGAAAAATAAGAACCATGTTTGTGTATGTATGGGGGGTTTGAAGTATGGGGTTTAGCCTCATTTCAGCCCTACCTTTATGTTTTAGTGATTTTTTTTTGCTTTTTATACAATAAAAACATGGAAAATATTACCCTAAACCTATGCACCGTGCACAATCTAAACGGGTGAGGGGGTAGAGTGTATAAAAGGTGTTTAAATACTGAATGATATGATGAAAAGCTTGCTAGTTTTTATGTATACCATTAAGGTTGGTCGATAATTAAAAATTAAGAACCTAGTAGCACGAGGGTTTCTCAGTGCTAGGTTCATGCAACGCCGCATACGAGCGATAGTTAAAATTCATTGAAAGAATGCTTTTGCACTAAGCAAAATGCTAATTTTCTTAATTGTTTGAGCACATGGACATTCACAATTTGCATGAAGCATAAAATGATAAAAGGTATTAGACAATACCTCCTGGATGCATGGCAATTACTTTCTAGAGGAACATGACCAATGTTGAGTGAGTTGTCCAAGCTGTAGGCTAGGCGTTGGGTTTAGGGGAAAGTAAAGTGTGCATTAGATTGATAGGTCACGTAGATGAGCCATGATCCTTGCATAAAGGGCTACAATAATCGTCACTTCTTGACATGATGCCTATGTTGTTGCCACCCTACAGCTGTTGAACTGCTTGTGGCATGAAAATGGTGGGGAGAGCTTGCATTCATGGTCAATCATCCTTGTTCAGCATGGAGGATGTGAGGGGGTTGCATGTAGCAATCAAAACCCATCACCTGATCCACAAGAAGTAGATGAATATGCAAGAATCAACATCTATCTTGTACGTTTTTTGTTTCACATGCACATTAGGAAAAAAATGAACTCATAAATGGGCCTTTTAGCCACCCTCTCTCCTCCTTAAAATAATCAAAATAAGAGAGAAGAATAGTAAAATAATCCTCCTCTCTCTCCACTTTTGCAATCTCGTTTTGCCTTTTATATATTATCTACAAAGATATACTTAGATTCCTTCTCTCTCCTCATTCAAGAAGTCTTTTTCAACCAAATTTTATATTAAAAAAGGAGTTAGTTACGTGAGTGTGGTGCTTCGTTTTCAATGCAAAATGATTAGTAGATATGAGGTAATTGATTTTTTAATCGAGAACAAGGAAAATGAAATTTGGAAAAAAAACAAACCACCGGTCAAATTTCGTGTTTTTTAGAGATGTTTTTGGAGGAAAAATAGAAATATATAAAATACGAAAGTCTTAGACATCCCTACCCTCTGAGCTATTTCCCTCCATATCTATACTCTCTCATGGCTTTATTGTGACCTCTTCTCTGTGTTTATGCAATCTTCATTAACAGAGTGAATTACTTACACCCTTCTTTCCCTTGGTACCTTTGTGTGCCTCTCTATGCATCTCTACTCTACCTCTTATGACAACCAAGTAGGCTCCCCATTTCTATTAATAGTAAAATGAATACAGGAAAGAAGGAGCTGCATATTGAGGTAGAGATTGAATATGCCCCATTATTCAAAAGAACCCAGCGTACCAGTGTCAACCCTTAGGTTTTGTAGAGTTATAGGCAAATAGGATTGAAACATGTGGATTTGTGGGTTGATGGGGGAATCTACCCAATTGACCCCTTAAACAATATACCTCCAACTTTCTCAAGAATCACAAATTCATTGAAGTATGTGTGCGAGGGTGAAAATGGGTTACTTGGTTATACTAGGTGACTCAATGATCAGGCGTTCAAAGTATTTACAACTTGCCAAGCAACCATAAAAAATTGCCATGATGTGATTTGCTGCACATCAACTTCATATACAACAGCCATAGGACAAGTGGTACAGCTGAATGACACTATAATTCAACAAAACAATCAAATTATTTCAATGCAAGACACTATCCATGACATTGGTATCTCATATGAGGAGGCAAAGGCACAATTGGATGACTTGAGAAAGATCAATAGCAAGCTAACACAAGAGCGCAAATCAATGAAGAAGCCAATCAATGAGTTGAATCTGAGCGCCATGTGTGGTGGCTCGCTACATTTGAAGTTCCTAAGGAAACATTTGAGGTGTTGCAGCTATTCTTTATGCACACAAGCATTCCAAGCATCATCAATCATTAGAAACATGGTGAGATGCTCTCAGTTGAAGGGTATGGTCAATACTTGGTTGAATGGCAAATTGCAGGAGACTTGAAAACTTTAAAATGCATGTGTAGAATCTCCAATGGTGCAAATACAAAGAATCCATACCTATATTTCTTGACAGAGATGGTGGAAGGAAAGGACAGAAAGAAGAACTGGCGAAAGGTGATAAGTGCTGCACCGATGCACAATAGAGAAGATCCCACTTGGAAGCCCATCTTCAACATTTCCTTGGATCGTATTCACATTTGTTCATTGCATACTTTTGTTAGAATCATGAAGAAACTTGTATATGAATACATTTGCTTTGCTTAGACGCAACCAAAAAAAGAAGCCATTACAACGTGTAGGAATGTGGAGCGAGTGCTATCAGAAATTGGGCTACACAAGCATCAAGTGACGATTGAAAAAGATGAGAAGAGATCAAGAAAATCTAGTAACTTGCCAAAAAAGCCTTACTTTGGAGGAGCAAAGGCTAGGAAGTTTCTCTCAATACCCATCAATGAGGAAGGGAATGTCATGGTTTGTAGGCCGCAAGACTATGATGGGTGGAAAAAGTTACATTTTGCAGTTCTTGATCGAAGTAATGGAGGAAAAACAAGATTGGTCAAAGCTAAGGTTTGGATAAGTCTTAAAAAATTGACTCCCTTGCTTCGCAACTTGCTTCGCAAGATGGTATTTAACAATGAAAATAAGCAAGAATTTATCAATGTTGTGCATAGCTTCTACAAAAACATGGTGGAAGCATGGGGAAAAAGCTCTATTACACATTACATGGTGCGTACTAAGTTAATATTTTAAAATTGTATGAATTGTATAAACTATTGAGCATAGTTTTATTCATGTGTGATATGTGTCTTTGTAGCATATCCTTGAGGCACATGGGCCATACTTTGCAGAAAAGGGAAGCATCGGAATTTGATTCACACAAGGGATGGAAAATTCACATTGGATAGTGTGTGGTGCATACCAAAGAAAAAGTGATCATGGTGGAGGGGTGAATGGTAGCAATCCAATGATCCAATTGCTATCTTGGTGGTATAGGATTATAGTAGCGGATGAAGCTAAACTCTCACAAAAGAGAGCAAATGAAAGTGTTGATGAATCGGCTGCAGACATGATGGAATCACGTCATCTCACTAAAAGAGTGCGTTATGAAGCCTCAAGTGCCAAAGAAAACCATGTCAAGTGGCTAGAAACAAGGCTTCGACAAGGCAGCAAATGGCTTCGAAGAGAGCTAAGATAGTAAGATGAACAATGTGAGTCAGTGTGAATGCAATTCATAGTTTAAGAGAGAAAGAGAGTGTGTGCATCTATGTGAATGAGTCTCACAGTTTAGGGTTATATAAAAGAGGGTTTCACTTTCTATCTTATTCATTGTGGAGGAAAGATGGCTAGGTCTAAGGTAGTTGCAAATAAGCTTCTGCTCAGAGCCCCATATCGTGTTCAGCCCCTTGGAGCATCTACTAGCTCAAATGCACCCCCTTCTCAACCTAATCCATCTTCCTTAAGCCACCCTCACAAGCATCCTTCTCAGCATCCCCACAATAAACGCAAGTGGAAGCTAGGTACAGTGGCCTTGAGAGAAATTAGAAGGTATCAATGCTCTTTTGATCTCATCATTCCGAAGGCAAGCTTCTCGAGACTTGTTTGCGAGATTGTGCAAGACCTCTACCACACAGAAAGCAGGAGATGGTTTTTGTCACAAGGTCAGGATAAACCTGATCGCTTCACAAAAGAATGTCTTCATGCTCTATAGTGTGATGTAGAGGCCTTTTTAGTTGACTTGATGACTAATGCTTAATGTTGTGCAATACATGTGAAGCGCATCAGTGTAACTCCCAAGGACTTCCAACTTGTAAGAAATCTTCAAGCAGTGAAGGATACATTTGTTCCAATGGAATGAACACAGTTTGTAATGTTATCTTTTTTGGCATAGTGTTATCCTCGTGCATTGGACATATGACTATGTCCCAGTGCAAAACTATTGTATGCGCCCTTAAAATATGAATTAAAATTTTACACTTGTCATTTCCTCTCAACTTTGACTGTGCATCTTCTTACAATTTTTGTTAGCACTGTCAATTTCAATAGGAATAACATGCAAAAATTTACCATTTCTTGTTGTAAAATTTACTCCTGATGCCTCTGTATAGTCTATGTGGTGTAAATTTTCTAAGGGCTAGTAGTCACAATGTTGATTTCTCAATTATCAATCCATCCATAATTTTGGTGTGGGATAATTTTCAAAATTGCATTCCAATAAAAGGTTATGGATTTACGATCACAAGATGGATAGTGCATATGAAGCTGCATGTAAAATTTTGTTTTGAAGTGGTCATTTAACTATATGAAAGTGCTCATTAATCAATGGAAAGATGTGATGGATTGGTATGATAATATAATAGAGCAATTACAAGTTGTTGCAACCCACTCCTAAGTAAAAAGCAAGGACTTTTGAATGGTTACTACCACTTGCAAGTGTTGAGAAAGAAATTGTTAGGAAGAGGTGACGAATCACTAAATATTATGACTTAGTACTTAAAGTGGTGGAAAACTACTTGTAAGTGAAAAGCAACTACTTATGAGTGGTGGTAGGCACTCCTAGAAAAACATTCACTTTGAATGGTTTGCCATAGTGATCATCACTTGAAAGTGTTAATTCACCTCTTTTAACTTGTAACTTACCTATTGCGATTGCTTGTTTGTGGTAGTACAAAAAAGAGAAAGTGGTAGCCACAAACAAGGGATCAACCTCTACAAACAAGTGGTTGGCATAAATAGTATATCTGTAAGCACATGAGTTTGGCCAACAAACACTTACAAAAGCTTACTAATGGTTGGTGGTGACTAGCCTTTTGTTAATGCTCTTGAAGTTATAAATACTACTTTCAAGTGGTAGAGGACCACTTGCAAGGTGGCAAACCAATTGGCAATAGTGGTTCGTTACTTGTTGCTAGTGATAGAACTCCACTTCTAAATGGTAGGGGACTACTTTCAAATGGTAGGACACCATATGTAAGTGGTAAAGATACTTGGATGGGTCATAAATATTTTGCAAGTGTTATTAGAGTACTTGAAATGATGACTAATCTTTAGTAAATGGTAGTAGACCACTTAAAACCACTTTTAAGTGGTAGGGGACCACTTGTAAGGCAAACCATACCACTTGGGAATGATAGCTCACCACCTAGAAGTGGTAGTACTCCAGTCAAAAGTTTTATGGGAATGCTTGGGAACTAAATCACACCCCTTGTGCGAGTAGTAGGGGACGCATTACACACGACAGGGGACCATTTTTTAGTAATAGGGGACCAATTGCAAGTGTTAGCAAACTAATTGCAAATTGTAAGGGACCAATTGTAAGTTGTGAGAGACCACTAGTTGTAAGTGGTAGGGGATTAGTTGCAAGTGTTGGATTACCACTTGTAAATTTATGAGTAGTTGTAAGTGATAGGTGATCAATTTAAGATGGTTTTTAAGGAAGTATTTATGAGTGGTATACTACTTCATAGTGGTATTGGACCCAAGTTAGTAAGTGGTACCAAACCATTCGAAAATTTTATGAAGAAATTTTGTGTGTTATTGGAGTACTTGTGGGGAGTGGCACATCACTTATGAATGGTAGTGCCCCACTTCTAAGGTAGCATTCTAGTTGCAAGTTGTAGAGGGGACAACTTATAAGTGGTAGTACACCATGTGTAAGTAGTAACAACTACTTGCATGAAGTAGTATACCTTTTCCAATGGGAGGCACTTTGCTTGTGAGTGGTAGTGCACTATTGAAAATTGCTTGTAAGTGAATATAATTGAAACACAAAACCCATGATTGGTAGTGTTGCACTTGTAAGTGGTAGAGCATCAATTATAACTAGTCTTGTACCACTTTCTAGTAATAACAAAGTAGTGTTAGTGGCGGAAACTACCTATGAATTATAATAATCACTTGTACTAGCTCCAACAAAATGAAAAATTGGTTTAAAGATAGAAGAATGGTATATAAAATAAAACACTCGTTTAGATACAGAAAAGAATTGTAGAGAATCACTTGTAAGTATCTACAATAAAATGAAAATCAGATTCAAAGATAGAAAGGAGTGGCATATAAGTAAGATGATCAAGTGTGTTAGAAATATGTTGAAATATTGAAGCCAAATGACATTATAGATTGTTACACACTAATATACTAGATTTTCAAATGTAATTAGCAAACCATTACCTACACTTACCACTACTAAGTGATGTTTGACTGTATATAGGTTCCTTTCATAGATTCCCACAAGCTTACCAACTTAGTTATGCTCATGCTAGAGCTTCACCCCCAATTTCACCATTCACCAACATCATTGCTTAGAAAACAAAGATATACTAAAGCAAATATCACATTTGGAATTGTTGAAGACTACTATAGGAAATGTTTCAAAACTTCTTAACATTGTAACATGGCTACAAGTGGTATAGAACACCCAAACCAAGTCATAATAGTAACATGAGAGAGAGAGAGAGAGAGAGAGAGAGAGAGAGAGAGAGAGAGAGAGAGAGAGAGAGAGAGAGAGAGAGAGAGAGAGAGAGAGAGAGAGAGAGAGAGAGAGAGAGAGAGAGAGCTTGTCTTGCAACTCAAGTGAGAGAAGAAGATAAGGATATATTTTACATGAGAGAAAAGAGAAGGGGTAGGGATACATGTGTCACCTAGGAGAACCCCCTAGGTTTTGCAATGAGGTGTAAAAGGTTGACACATGTCTCATTGGTATACATATATGTAAGCATATACATGTGTACTACTAATATATACACATAGTCATGTATATGCTATATATAATTACAACATACATATGTATGTGTGTGTGTGTATATACAAACATCCGTGCCTAGGCCATACAAAGCACAACACCAAGCCGGTGATTTGCATTGGGGATCTAATAGTTAGGGGTCTATATATTCAATTTTTTCAAAAAGATTTATTTATTCATTTTTTCATATATTGATATACATGTAAATATAATAGATATTAACATCAAATTTATTCATAGGGAAAACAAGACATCATGAGGGTAACATGATATTCTAATATTTTTTTTGTAAAATATTCTCTCACACTCTCTCTAAGGTCTTCCACACAACAAATGGCCTCATGTTGTCATATCCTATGGTTGTTATTGGCCAGTATTAGCTTCGAGCATATGTCCTACTTGAACCCCTTGCAACTCCTCAAGGCTAAAGCCCATTGTACCGGCTGACCATGCCCCAACGTGTAGCCAAGGTTGATAAAATTGAAAGGCTACCTAAGGTAGCACTAGCCTTCTTTGGCCTTGAGCTTGGAGTGGCCTATGCTTGCACCTCCACTAGCCCCAAGGTGTAGACAAGGTTGATGAAATCTACAAGCTACTTAAGTTAGCACTAGCCTTCTTTGGGCTTGAGCTTGGAGCAACCTACGCTTGCATCTCCACCATTATCTCCACTTCTTCCTCATCTATTGTAGCTAGCAGTGTACCAATGTGAACACCACTAGTAACTACCATTCTTGTAGCTTCCTAACATTTTTGGCTACCCGGTCTGGCCTTCTACTGTCTAGTAAATTTGAGCTCATTTTTCTCTTCCTCCTTATCCTGAAATTCCCCTTAAACACCCAAGGCTAGTAGGGGATGATGCACGATTCACCCTCTACCAATGGGAAGAGCAGTGCTACCTTAACCTATGGAACCTCCTACTCATTCTCATAGAGCTCTCTCTCTCTCTCTCTCTCTCTCTCTCTCTCTCTCTCTCTCTCTCTCTCTCTCTCTCTCTCTCTCTCTCTCTCTCTCTCTCTCTCTCTCTCTATCTATGAACATTCTCTCCATCACTATCTCTCTATGTTCTCTCTCTCTATCTATCTATCTATGAACATTCTCTCCATCACTATCTCTCTATCTATCTATGAACATTCTCTCCATCACTATCTGTCTATGAACATAGAGAGATAGTGATGGAGAGAATGTTCATAGAGAGAGAGAGAGAGAGAGAGAGAGAGAGAGAGAGAGAGAGAGAGAGAGATTACCACTCACAAAAGTCCCTAACCTCTCTGTCTTGTGCTACGTAGGCTTGAGGACTTTCTCCTTGCTTCTAGAGTCACCCAAGCAAACCTCCAAATAATAAATAGTAAAGATAAGTAGTGGTATGTACAAAAAAAATCAAAATCTGAGGCTCCTCTAGAAGGTGGACTAGATGTTTGATATATGAACATCTTGCAAGTCTTCACTAAAACATGTTTTTTTCTTAGGGATGCCCTTGTGTCATCCATTTGAAACCAGAAGACTATGTCCATGATAGTTTGAGAGATGTAGGCTCTTCGTCCATCTTGTCTACGACAACATGCAAATGCTGGGAACAAACCATTAGCTTCACTTGCCATCGTCAAGTTACATTTGGCTATATATAGGTTTCTTTTGTGGATTTCCATAGCTTAATAGTTTGTGGTACACTAATGCCAATGCTTTGACCCCCTCACCATCTCTATTTATCAACATCAACATTGCCAATTTCTTCACAAAAGAGATATTGGGGTCTTCACATGATTCAAAGCCTTGTAGATTTTTCTCAACATAAGTGCTTCCAATTCTTTCAAGTTACTTTGCACAGTCTAGAAGCAAGGTTGTTGAAGAATTTCATCAAAGATTTCCTATCTAGCATATGCATTTATTCTAATGGGTAATTCCTTGAAGTTTTGTACAATGGATTGACATATTCTATGTTTCTTTCATTCACATAGCACCCCATTACTGCATTCCATCCTAGAGTTTATCATTGGCACTTTGCTTATACTTTTGAGAAATCCAATGTTTTCTCTTTGTTTTTCTACACGAAAGTTTAGTCTCTCTATACAATGATGGAGAGCTTGTGGAGGGTCCCATTATTTTCCGAGGGATTTGCCTACAAGACCAAACAGACATATCATTAGTAGATGTTCACTTATCATAAAAACATGAAAACATCTTGCACTAATTTGTAACAATATTGGATATGTATATATGCTATTGTTATATCCTAAGAAGAACGTGGAAGAGGAGCTAAGAGAGTGTATCTCAAGTCTACATCGAAGTGTATATGCACGTGTGGGTCATTTGTGGTGCTTTCATAGGGTTCTCACATATGCTTTGATAAGGGAGGGAAGGAGATAGAGGGGGAATGGGGGGGGGGGGGGAGGGAGGAAGGAAGGAAGGAAGAAGCTCATAGATATCTCATATCAAATGCTTTTAGAGGGAAAGCTCAAAGAGATAAGGAGAGTGCTTCAACATCTATATGAACCTATCAATATAGAAAAGGAGAGATGGAAAGAAAGAAAGAAAGGATGAGAGAGAGAGAGAGAGAGAGAGAGAGAGAGAGAGAGAGAGAGAGAGAGAGAGAGAGAGAGAGAGAGAGAGAGAGAGAGAGAGAGAGAGAGAGAGAGAGAGAGAGAGAATGCGTGTGTATGTATAATTATAATGTTGCAAGCTATACTTGCCAACCTCTCTCTCCATTTTCCATTTCATTAATGGAGAAACAACTATTTTGTAGGTTTAAGTTGCGAGATTTAAATTTCTACTGGATTTAACTATTGAGAATCTTTTTTTGAGATTGTAAGTACTTTCAAACAACTACATTTAAGTATCAAAAAGAGCTATGTTTTGGACGATATTTTCTAAGCCATCTATGTATGCGTTCAACCTACTCTGTATGATGATAAAGACAAAGTGAGAATTGATAGCATAGAGTCAAGTGATCAAGGGTACTCATCTTCATGTAGTAGGTTAGGTAATTGGAAGCTTATAGCATAGCCTTGCTTTTGTTACCAAGATTGGAGAAATTAGACATTAACTACTATTCATGAAGAGTGTTTGAAACTTAAAATTAGTATTTCTCTCTTCATGTATATACAAAGAAACATAATGAGGAGAGCCTTAATCACATAGTTCTTGGATGAGCAACACTTCTATCCAAAGAATAAATAAAAAGAATGATATTATAACATATCTATTTATCAAGCTAAGGTGTAAAATCTTCATGTGAAAATTTAATAACTAATTGGGTTCACGAATGTAAAAATAACATAACAAATATTCCATGAAAATAAATAATTCTAACTAACATATACTATAAACATTCATAAAAGAGTTGAGAATGGGTTAAACACTTAGCTCAATTTCGCAAATCTTTACACATTAATTGAACCTAAGCACAAAGAAAATTAGGGTGAGAATTAACAAAATAAAACAATAGTATAAACACTATTTAATTAGTGTGATACTAAATAAAATAATTGATTTTCATAATTAAAATTAAGTTATAATAATAATAATATTTTAAAATTGTAACTAAGTGAAATTGATACTCTATAGGTATTTAGTTAAAAAGGAGTATGTGCAATAACTCCTAAAACACATAAACACTAGTGCTAGGTAATGTTTGTATTACAAAATCACCTCCATTGATAGTATCATTCACATGTACAAGACCAAGTGTCACATTTGAAATGCACCAAGACTTCTATGGGCTTTTTGCCCAAGGGAGGACTATATAAGGCTATCTTCAACTTGGGCAAGTGCATTGATGTATAGAGGAGAACTATTTTAGGTAATCATCCCTCTAGCAATAATAGCACTTCCTAGCAATAAAATGGAAGAAGGGACTAAATGTATGGTCCCTTTTTAATATCTAGGTCTCATGTGCTCACTCTTCTCTGATTTTGTAAGTAAAGTATGTAAAAATGTACTTAATATCCCATTTATTAATATTGTAACTTACCGTTTATAATATGATCGTAATGTTCTCAAATTTTGTGTATATTAGGATGAATGGCCTATCATTTTTAACACTATTTATTTTATTTATTTTTATAAAATGATTGAATTTGTTTATGTTCCATCAATTACACTACCTTTTTGTTCATTATTATGGTTAGTTTTTCCCCATCCTCAATCTACTCCCATTTGTAGGTGAATGACACATAGCCATCCTTAATTTAACCTTCTCACTAAATGCTTGTCAACATTTTGACTTGTATATTACCAAAAATTCTCCAACATTTCCTCATTCTCATCATGAATCATTATCACAACATTGTTAATTTATGTCTTTGTAGCTAATTTGTTTAGGAATAATTATTTCTATAACGATGTGCATCTATAGTTAATACAATGTAGTAGCAATGGTTCCAAGGGTTCAAAACATGAATTTTATTGTATAAAATATTTATAGCAATGTATGTTTGTTGGACAAATAAGACATCCCACATTCATTAATATCTTGTTATTAAAGTTAGAATGTGTGGTTAAATGTTTAGAGTGTAATGATTATAATAGATTCTCCTTATCCTTGACTATACCAGTTGGTAAAATGCCCCATTACACAAGTCAAGCACACAATGTTGACATGCTTATTATTGAGTTGCATATCAAGAAAATAGAAATATGAGGCCACCTTTGATGTGAAGAAAATGGAAGCGTCTTATGTATACAATCTCATAAAGTAAGTTGGTAGGTGCTATTTTATTTAGAATACAATTGTGCAAGTGAAGAAAATAAAAGTATCTTACATGCAAGCATTATGAAAGTAAGACTATAAAAATGACTTTAGTTAATATACACATATCATAATCCTTCACAAAGATAGATAAGTAAGTTCATATAACCTAATAGCAATAAATCAAAGTTGATCGCATCACACTTCACACATGGATAATGACTAAAGTATGTTTACTAAGACTAAAATATCTACCACTAAAGTTCTTTTTATACTTCTCACAAGTTAAGTTGCTTATTGAATTGACATATTTATAATGTAATATGTGGGTGTAATTTTAACCATAACACTTAAGATTGAATTTCTTCTTTTTTAGAAACATACAATACATATTCATAAATCAATAAATTGGTATAAGGCCATAACATTCAAACATTTACTTAGAACCTTAGATTCATGGGAGAGATTGCATGCATGGTTAATGTGAGTGAGATCTTTCAAGCACTTGTGCATTGTAAGATCTAATTGCTTTTTTACATTTCAAGTGCTTCCAACTATTGTTGCCTTTCTTCAAAAGTTACACTTATACATTTTCTTAATGAAGGTATGGACTTATTGTGGTGCTTCTAGTTTCATGAAATTTGGATGTCATTGATATGATGGATTATGGAGCACATCTAAAAACACACTGAGAGTTAACCAACCATCATATGTGAACTTGTACTTCTTTGACATTATTCATTATCACTACATTTGACAATAGACCCCAAAACTAGCTGGCTGTCTTATTTGAAAGTAAGATTATGTGTAAGCTCACATGATTTATTCGACAATTACACAATTGTCAAAGTATGCATGCCTTTGTTATTTTCCACACTTTTATGTCAACATATTTATGATTCATGAAAATAAAAGTCTTTAACACCCCTACCTTTTTGGCTTTCAAAGGGTCAAAAGATCACATCATGCTCATTAATGATCTATCAGGAGCTTGACATGGATGTTTCAACATTTGACACCATCTTTTGGGTGTCTATGTAGTTTCTTGAAGGTTCCTTTTGTCAAAGCTCAGGTTCCGTGAGAAATAAGTTTGAAGGTTGACGATCTAGACTTGAAAAGTCCAAGTTCCAACATATTTGTTTGTTATACCATTGTCTCTTTTTAAATAAATATGAGATATAGACAATGAAATTACAATATGTTCTATCAATTCTCTTGACTACCTTTTGGGGATAGCAAGAAGAATTTTGCATATCATGGTATCACTTTAGCCCTATGGTTCAACACAGTTGAATGACATAGCTTCTATTATTAATCCCCATCATGTTATTTGTTTTGGCTATAATCAAGCATAGCTAGGGTCTATCACTTAAATTGAAGACTCAATATAGATACATTTTAGCAGCAATATCAATTACAGTTGTCCTTGTCTTAGAGTGAACAACTAATATTATTAATTAATTACCATTGTTTCTATAAAATCTGTAGCTTTTAGTGGGGAAGCCCAGTAAGGCATAAGCTTAACCCTTAGGAATAGTGTAATAACAAAACTTTTGCTTGAGCACGCATTTATTCTAGGGCATGATGTCAATCATGTCCTAGAATAGATGCTGTTGGAATAAGGGATCCAAAGAAATGGTGGATGGTGGAGTGAGATTCAATGTCAAGGTATGGTAAGAACTGGCAGTTTGCACAACATTCTGCTAGAAATATTCAATCCTAGGACACATGATGGGGATGGAAGGGTCATGGGAATGGCAAACAAACGGAAGGACATCACGATTAAAAATATGCAACCCCAAAAGCGAGGCAAATCTATCACTTAAATTGAAGACTCAATATAGATACATTTTAGCAGCAATATCAATTACAGTTGTCCTTGTCTTAGAGTGAACAACTAATATTATTATTTAATTACCATTGTTTCTATAAAAACTTTAGCTTTTAGTGGGGAAGCCCAGTAGGGAGGAAGAGATCGATGTGTGGGAAATGTTCGAGCTCAGCTGTGAATTAAAGGATGTTGCTTGTCTGGCGCTAGGTACTACCTGCATCCCGTACACATGGCATAACCGACATACGGGCGATACCTGGCGAGCGAGTCGGCTTGACCGGTTCTATGCGTCTCAGGGCACCTGGTGGATGTGTGGGAGAATTACCTACCGCACAATTATGGAAATTACTTCATCAGATCATTTGCCTATTCTAATTGCATGTCGTGTTGTCATCATAGGGAGGAGAAGGGGGCCCTCCTCCATTTTGCCTCAATGTATCCTTCCTGGAGCATAAATATTTCCTGCAGAAAGTGGAGCAGGCTTGGACCAGGGCAAGAGACCCGGATCTGCCCCCATATTTCAGATGGCAAAGATGTCTGTCTGCTGTGACTAAGGTGGCAAAAGACCACGGGAGGAGATTGGCATCTAGGAGGAGGTGAGAAGGTGAAAGGGCTGTTAAGGTACGAGAACAGCTTCTCAATGTAATAACCAACTGCCCTAACGACTCCTTTGCTCAAACTCTGCTAAAAGAAGTAGAGATATACTTGAAGGCTCAAGAACAGTATGCAGTGTAGACTGCGAAGGTGCTCCTGAGGGGTCAATGGGAGGTATATGGAGATGCCCCCAACTCTTTTTTCTTCAGTTCTCTCAAAGCCAAACAAAGAAAGGAGGTGATCACTGCTATGGAAGATGAAGACGGGAACTTGCATACAGATGAGCACACAATAGCAAGAATTCTTGAAAAGCATCTAGCCTCCATTGTCGGCACAGAGCCTGATTTGCCGAGTGACTATGATGCAAAGGTAAGCAGCTTTCTAGAAGGAACAATTTCTCCTATCTCTGCTGAAGAAGCTTTACTGCTGGACCGTCACTTTACGCAGGAGGAAGTTCACCTTGCAGTATCTTGCATGAAAACTGGGAAGGCATCGGGACCTGATGGTCTGCCAACTGAACTTTTTCAAAAAATCTGGGAAATCTGTGGGCAAGATATGGTGAATATGATGAACTACATCAAGAAGACTGGCTGTATGCTCAGAGAGGCCAACCAGGGGTTAATCAAACTATTCCCCAAGTCACCTTCTCGCACTAAACCCTCCAACTGGCGACCATTATCCATGTTGAATTTCACCTATAAGGTGATGTCTAAAACACTGGCTCTTAGGATCAAGAGCCTTTTGGGAAGAATTGTCCGTGTTAGACAATATAGATTTGTGAGTGGCAGGAAAATACAAGATGTTGTATTAAATTTAGTACTTTCAATTGACATGGCCCTTGCTCATAGCTCAGATTTTGTCTTAGTCAATATTGACTTAGACAAAGCCTATGACAGAGTCAATTGGGTGTTCATCAGGAAGGTTCTTGAAGCCTTTAAATTCGGGCCAACCTTTATCAGGATGATTACAGCACTCTTCACGAATGCTACAACAACCATCAGCATCAATGGTAACTTAACCACGCCTTTTTCTCTTAAGAGATCTATTAGGCAAGGTTGTCCGGTCGCCCCACTTCTGTTTGCATTAATCACAGATCCATTGCTCCGTGCAATTGATAAGAAAGTCCAGGAAGGGGTTATTAAAGGCATGCCATTGCTAGATGGCACTTGCTCACCTTCCTAGTTTTTTGCAGATGATAGCTCATCCCTAGTGGCCGCGGAGAAAGAGTCAGTTGATGCCCTTATGGACACCTTCAATGAGTTTGCTCTACTGTCTTCATCCATCATAAACAGGAGCAAGACTGAGTTTCTCCCTCTTAACTTGGAGGGACCCCAGGAGTGGATGCTTGGGTATGGCTTCAAGGTTATCAGACCTGGTGAAGTGGTAAGGTATTTAGGAGCACCGATTGGTGTTGGTCTGACAACACAGCAAAGATTCCAATGGTATGGGGGCAAAATATAGGAGAAGGTCTCTAAGTGGTTTAGTGCCCCCCTCACATTGGCTGGAAAGCTCACGATCATCAAGAATGTTCTTTCTTCTCTGACAGTTTATATGGCATCCTTGTTTTCCTTCAGCAAAGCATCTTGGGGCCTAATCGAGAAGCTGTTAAGACAATTTCTTTGGAGAAAGCCTAATGGTACCAGCATATCCCAGATTGGTTGGGATTATGTTACCACCAGGAGAGATGAAGGTGGTGCAGGGATTGAGCCTTCAATGGATAAAGCCAACAGACTCACTTTCAAACTGATTCTCAGGATGAATCAAGGGCAACCGTGGTCTGTCATTCTTGCCACATGGATAGAAGGTTCAGGACAGAGATGGGCTGGGGATAGCCTGGCAAGATATTGTGTGCTGCTACCGGGACCCTATCAAGCTTCCTCAGTCCCCTACAGCCCAAGCACTAGTCAGGAGCTGGCAATCAATAGCTTCGCAAGCCTCTTAGTCCACTAAATTTAATCGAAAAGGCGACTATTCCCTAGCCTCATCAATCTGGTATAACCCCTTCGCATTTGACCCCCCAGCTGCCCCCATTTTAGCCAATCGTACACTCGCCAAGTCAATGTCAATTAAAGGTCTCAAATACTGGGCTCAACTATGGCTGCCCGATTAGAACAGATGGCTTACATTGGAGGACATCAAGATCAAATTTGGGCTCTTGGAGAATGAGATTTTATGGCTGAGCAGACTATTTACCTATCTGAGACAGGATTGGCCCACATCTTCATTTGTCTGCTCCTGCCCTCCACTGCTGGCATTAACAAGCTCTGCTGACAAACAACTGATAAAATGCCGTGACAGGAAGGATCATGCTCCTCTATCCCCAGCAATTGCTCTAACTTTGAGTGAAAAATGGCGGAAACATTGTCCACATGCATCACTCTGCACCTGGCAAAGGAGGATCCTCAAGGTTTGGCACATCACACCATCGTATTGTCTGAACTGCTTCAGATGGAGACTATTACTCAGAAAATTCCAACTTAGATCAAGGTTGACTAAGAGATTCTTTGTTTCCCCTCTATGTCCCCTCTGCAAGAGACATGAAGAGGATGAGAAACATCTTTTCTGGGAATGCCCTGCAATTCAGCCACTGTGGCACAAAATGAGGAAATGGCTGAAAGGATTCAATCTCAGATTTGACTTTGGCTTTGCTACTGTCTTTTTTGGAGACCATGGATCATTAGACGATGTTACCTGGCGACTGGTTATACTTTTGTCTACTGTGATTTGAAAATCATTTGGCAAGAAAGGAACAACACTATTTTTCAGAAGGCTCATCGGCTCCTGACTGAAGATCAGCTAAAGGCAGAGGTTTCTTTGGTTCTCAGAACATTGAAATCCACTCATTGGGTGTTCAAACTGTGCTGTAAGAAATTACTATGTCTTGAGCTCTTTTGTTTCTTGGCTGTAGCCAGCTGCACCCCCCCTTGAAATGGTGCTGTAAATATTTTTTTTAACCTTTGAGAAATGGAAAGCGCATTACAAAAAAAAAGCCCAGTAGGGCATAAGCTTAACCCTTAGGGATAGTGTAATAACAAAACTTTTGCTTGAGCACTAGGCATTTATTCTAGGGCATGATGTCAATAATGTCCTAGAATAAATGCTGTTGGAATAAGGGATCCAAAGAAATGGTGGCTGGTGGAGTGAGATTCAATCTCAAGGTATGGAAAGAACTGGCACTCTGCACAACATTCTGCTAGCAACATTCAATCCTAGGACACATGATGGGGAAGGAAGGGTCGTGGGAATGGCAAACAAACGGAGGAGACAAGATGAGGGGTGTGCCGACATCACGCTTGGAAAGATGCAACCCCAAAAGCGAGGCAAATCTGCATGGAAAGCAGGAGGGCTTGACTAAAAGCACTGCATCTGTCATTCACACACGCTCACCTCAACGACGTGCATTAAAACACGGCAATACAAAGTCAAAAAAGGCCGCCTTCCCTTCTCTCTCTCTCTGTCTGTCTGTCTCTCTCTCTCTCTCTCGCGTATCTTATATCTATGTCAGTTGCTCTTTCTTCCTCCGTCATAGCCCTCTCGCCTCCCTCATCCCTCCCTCGCCCCCTCTCCCTCTCCCTCTCCCTCTCCCTCCCTCGCCCTCGCCCTCGCCCTCGCCCTCTCCCTCTCAGAGACGTACACGCAGTTGGCAAGCTTGGCTATGATTAGCAGGCGCGCGTCCTGGCTAATCTTGGCCGCCCTCTTGCTTTGCATCTCGCCTCAGATTTGCTCAGCAAGACTAATCGGGTCCGCCTTCTACCACCTTCAGCACCATCCTCATCATGATCGTGCACCCTCAGCTTCACAGGCAATCCCTAGCCCTGATCGTGATCATGGCTTCCTCTCCGCTCCAGGCTCCACCTCAGCAAAGCCCATCATCTGCAACACCCCTACCACGCAACGTCAAGACGGCGGACCCCGTGAAGTCATCTTCAACACCCCAATTGACAATAGACGGCCCAATGTAATGTATGGGGGGTTGGAATCCCCCCCACATACGGCCTCCTCTGCATATTCTAACTCTCGGATGCTCATTGATCATCCCTTGATGCATGATTATAATTATGGCCATGACCATGACCATGATCATGACGCCCCGGATGATGGTGTTGGCAATGTTGAGGTTGTCGATGGTAAGGAGTCTCTCCTAGCTTCTTCCCACTCCCTCCGCATCAACTTGCTTCAACCGGCCCTGAGAATGGCTGCCCACCGTGGCACCCTTTTCCATCGCATGCCGCATTACCTCGTTCCGCCATCAGGCCCTAGCCAAAACCACAACTAGGTGACCACAGAAACACATCTTATTGAAGAAGACACCGACACAAGGGAACAAGCATGCCATAGCACCACGAAGATGATGAAGTCAGCCACGAACCACCAAGTTTGTAAGGTTAGGAGGGCTCATATGTAAAGTGCATATTCTTAATTTTTTAGGAAGTGTTAGCCACACTTCATTATTTTGATAAGATCAAAAGACTTGCATGTCTTAACTAAGGCCGACTCAAAGGGACAATGAAAGAATTCTCATTTCTTGGGTATTGTTGTGTCCTACCTGACTTTTTAAGGCAATACCCCCATCCCAAGAATTATCCTACCAAGAGCTACAACAACATTCCATATACTATTTGTACATTCCTATTCAAATAGGTTACATTCTCAACTATTTTAGATACGAGAAACTGTGTGAGAGCAAGAAGTAGATGTGCAAGATTCAATGTATTTTCTTCATTCTAGTGAAAGATGGATAACCCATTCACGATGTTAACTCAAGAAACTTTTTATGAGCACTTTTATTGCCATGTTAATGTTCTTTTCAATATCTTTAGCAACTCTACTTTGAAATTGTTTCAAATATATGAAAATTTTGTTTCGAGTTATACGGTATCCTCCTTGATCTTTTGACACAAAGCACACAACAAGAAGACATGAGGACAAGGGTGCCATTACCACAAAGTGTACTTTAAGGTAGTCTTTATTATGGTCTACATTACAATAAACATGGAGCTCATGTTTTAGAATATCTTATCACTAATGCACTTTATTATATTGGTTTTACATAGTTGCATTTGCTAAAATAGGTGGATCTTTGAATGTTCAGCCATCAAAAAGACAATTTAACTAAAGTAAGGATGTCAAAGTCTAATATTAAAAAAAAGAAAAACATGAAAAGGCGAAAGGAGGGTAATAGGAGTTTCTTTTTCACCTCAAAATGTAACATGGTTCCAAAAACCCATTGAGCTTAATCAAGTATCTAAATTTGAATAAGTGAATAATAATCCATATTATTATGTTGTTTCATGAGGTAGATAAAGCTAGCATTAGGAAAAGTAACATGTGGTGATACACATGCATTTGATTTCAAAGTTGTGATTAGAGATCAATATTAGGATGAGTGAAAAAAAAAAAGATATTGTGAGACTCTGTGGTCCAAGATGCAATAGACCATATGATGACTACCATTACATGGTCATTACACCATACTCTAGTTGTCTCCATGACTTTGATAAATTTATTGAAGTCTAAAGTTTGTAGTCAAGACCATATCGCTAGTCTCTACACTCATGACCTATGATGATTCATCATTTTCAACATCTACATGCTCATGTCTTTCCAACCATATACTTTCAAACTCCTTCATAGTTTAGAGTCTCGGGAAACCCTATCCCAAGATTATTATTGATTGCAAGTCACATTCTTCCTTACTCAAATTCGGAAGCCAAAGAATATCACTTAAGATTGACTCTTCCTTGATGCCATTGAAAAAAATCTTACGTGCATGAAACTATTTCATAATTGATCAATGTAATTAAGAGCCTTCTATGAATATCCCAAACTCCTCAAGTGAATAATGGTTATTGCATAGTTGTTGCCCCATATCTCAAAGGTAGGTGTACTGCCACAAATGTTGGAGAACATAGAAGTGCTATCTCTGCTAACATCTTATGTGTGGCTATGAAGGTAAATAGGGAATCCAAAAGGGCCTTATAAGGAATGGATTAGGAAACCTTGAGCTTAGATTAGTCATTTTTTATTGTCATTATTGCATGCCTTTTTGTCCCCTAACCCACTACATTCATGAGCTCCACCATACTTTTTGTTTGTTTTGTCTTTTTGTATCCCCCCCCCCAAGGGCAGGGGAGGGAACTTAGAAATTGGGGTTTTACCCTTAATTTTCACCCCATAACCACCTTTTTACAAGCTTTTTCACCTTGTGTACATGTAAGGCCTAGGTCCCACTAGAGGATGTCCCATATATACCTTATATTCTTTATTTTGAGATCAATGCACTAATGCTACCTTCATCGATACTTTTTCATTTAGCCTATTGAAAAAATTAGATTGAATACTTTTTAAAGTATAACCCTTAATACTACTTTTTTGAACCAACGTATGCTTTTACCCTCGAACACTATCAATGGACATTTGAGCTCAAAAGAGATGTGAACAAGATTTTGAGGTTACATATTTTTCATGTTTCTAGCCTCTCTTGGTTTACAAAATGTATCTAAATTTCTAGTTTTGTCATGAAGAGAATTTTCTTTTTGACAATTCTATTAAGGGAGTAAGGGTAAGAAATTGGAGCTTTTGAAAGCATTCTTGAAATGCAAGCATCTTCTCCATATTTTACAAGATCCTTGGCACTATTCACTATGTCTTGCCACATTGAATGAACTCCTCATAAAAGTTCTTAAATGTTTGCAATGAGTTCACTATCAATTGGCACTTAGATGATGCTATCAAGAATATACTCAAATATATGTTCTATTGCAATACCAAGAATTTTGTTTCATTGCTATACACTTACCACATGAAAATTGGGAATGTATATTCAAAGAAGGATTTATAACTTCTCACATGGAATGGACAAGGAGCAATGGAATGAAACAAAAAGGTGTCATCACATAGATTACACCCATTAGGGAAAGGTTGGACTCACCTTTGGGCCCTCTAAGAGAATTTTCCACTTGAGCACAGAGAGAGGTAATTCTTAAGGTATAAAAACTAATATGGAATCTATTTTTGATTTCTCTGAGGATTTCTAAAAAATACACAAAGCACTCGCGTAAGTTACTCATGAATATATGTGTGCATCATATGGGTTCAAAAAAATGTATTTTTAAAATACAAATTTATACATTTTTTACATACAAAAGGGTGTAATATAAAGGGGTTATTTACATATTAAGTAGAAAAGGGTTATATTGTATTCAATAAAAATTCATAGATAATGATATTTATAAATAGGCCTTGAACGCATGTGATGTAGAGGATATACATATAGTAACTTCCCCGAGACAAAGCACAATGTTCTATAGGTTATGAATTACCTTTAATGAAGAGTCAATACTTAGAATTTGATTCCTCATATTTGAATCCATCTCTAGTGATGGTATACTTCCTCTTTATCAAAAGTTGACAAAAAAAAAACACAAAGGCACAAGCTGCTTAACACATTCTCATTCTTTGGAAGGAGCTTTTGGAAATAAATGGGAAAGGATAAGAACACATAAAACTTTAGCAATTTTTGTTTGTTTATATATATATATATATACATACATACACTAGTTTGTGCTATATAGTGTTCTGTGCTACAACATAGACTATATAGTAGCCCATGCTATATAGCAGTGTGTGCTATATAGCACTGACTACTATGTAGCACAACTATTCTACTATATAGTAAATGTACTATACGACACCCTTAGTTACTATTGTAGATAGTAGATTGGCAATAGTGTCCTATCAAATGAGCATTACAAATAGTTAAATAGACAAGAAAATATGATTTCACCCCTTGTTATTTTGGGATTTTTAGTAAGAACCTTCAACCTTAAGCATTACAAACAATAGATGTCACACATATTGCAAAAAAATTAAATATTTGATAAAAAGTAAAAAAATATTGAGTACATCTAGCATTGAACAATATTAGCTATATAAATTATCTGATACGAAATGTCTTTGATTGGGTTTTTTTATAACCCTAATGGCTATACCTATGTATATAACAAAGAGTTAAGCTTCAAGCATCACCCTAAATCCTTGATTGCTACAATTGATTGTGGTGCTCCATCACAAGGGCACACAATATGTCCTTGTTTTTCTACATCATGTTTTGACATGCATGATGGCCAAGATCTGTAGAAACTCTTCATTTCACCAACCAAGGGAATAAAGCCATCGATAGAGACTATAGATCCTAGTTGGTATCCTCAAGATCAAATGATGGAGGACATATGATGCAACATTGCAATGGGTTTAGCATACTCTTGTATCTTGTGTCACCTACAAGCAATATTTCTCTATTAAAAGTTGGAAACGAGCACAAAAAGTAGAACACAAACACTTGAGAAATATCATCTTTCTTTTCACTACTTGAAGGGACCCCATCAACACCAAACAATGTAAGAACTACGTGCATGCACCTATGTTGAGTGATGACATTAAGGAAAAATCTATTGTTTAGAGAAGAAACACTAGTCTATATAGATAGCTACATTCAAATTTTGATTATTATAGATATTGGTCGACAATTTGAACTGTGTACCCAAGCTTATAGAAACTATTGAAAATGTACTTATCCCCAAACACTTTGGGTGTGAGGATCTTACATATTATATTTTGAGTCACATACCCACTTGGCATCCTCAATATGTGATCCTATATATTTTTCAATAGTACGCCATTGAGGTCCAAACCCGAAAACGAGACGACAAGGAGCGTCGATTATTTGATTGACCATATTGAGGTTTTTGGCATCAATATGGTGTGATCTTAAACAAAATTATGTTTACATTTGCATCCCCACAATCAACATCTTTCATACCACAAGATTGTGGATCATTCATATCTTCAAGATCCCCATTACATTGTTTCACGAGCGGCGATCGAAGATAATTCTCTCACACAACCCGAAAACGAGACGACAAGGAGCGTCGATTATTTGATTGACTTTGTCTAATTACTACACCAAATGAGATATTTCGAAAATTGACAACCAAAACACTAGCAAAACCGATCCAAAATATACAACAACTATGCCTATTGAGCTTCAATTACACAAAAAAACACACATAGTGTAGAGTGTCTTCAAACAACAAAGCAAAAGATTTGAGTTCGAAAAAAAATATAACCTCTCAAAATCTTCGTATCTCCAATTTCAATTTGAAGTGATACACTGAACGATTGGCATCTACCCCCCTGAAGATGTTTGAAACATATAGTTGTTGCTCCAGAATGTTTGGGTGTGACCCGAGTCCTCTCTTCTCACACAAGAGGCAAGAATACTAATCATGGGAAGGGCCACTCACTTCTCACATAGAGGGTTTATATAGTTGTCTCACACCTCGAAAACTTTAAGCTTTTGTGTTCTAGGAAAAGCATTAAGCATTGCCTTACGTTTTGCGTTAAGGCTTTAAGCCTTTTCAAAATGTTTTAAACTTGTTTTGGCAAAACGATGCATTTTTAACAAACCGTAGGTTGCCACCTTAAGAAAACGCTGTAGTTCTCGTTGTTAAAATATTTTAACGCTTCGTACAAAAAAAAGAAAAAAAGAGAAAACGCTGCACACACTCCCCCATCGTCCAAAAAACATGCAAGTTAAGTCTCATTGTGCCAATGCCATCCATGACAAAGTACAAATCTGAACTTATAATGTCTGTGAACTTCTGAAAATATCAAGCATATCATGTAGTTGCTAGTTGGACTCTGATTAATCGCTACGAGCAAGCCCCATTCTACACAATCTACAAGCTTGTGAGTATCAGAAATGCTTGAACCAGTAGCCAATTGCTTGGACTCCTCTGACGCCCCCGGATACTCCTGACTCAGTTCCCATGAGGATCCAAATACTTGGGCATAAAGAATACGATTCAAAATCCAGAAAACACCCTTCTCTACTCTTCCCTAAGGCTCTCATGTTTTTTCCCATCATCATAAGGCCAATGCATCCTTCTCCTCAAGAAGACTCGAGAATTCAATATGACTCATGGATGTTTCCCCAATTTTCTCAAAGCTCCATGACTCTTCTCTCAACTTTTGTTAGGATTCTTGCAAACTTTTGCCAAAAGTTCACACCAAAAAATAATGTGCCTTCTTTGGAAATGTCGATACTATATCCTCTTACAAGGAGAGTTCCAATGTTGCATTATATGTAAAGAAATACTCCTGGACCCAAAGAAACTTTTTCCTCCACGAAGTACATTTTTCTTTATTCAATGCAAAGTGTGCTATCAAAAATATGCTTTGAAGTTGTATGCAATGCTCAATTACATATGCGTTGAGAATAAATGTAAGCAAGATCCATGCTATGCAATCATACAAGCAAGCAATGCCCCACACGAAAAGATGGATGCATTGAAAAATATAGTGCATGTCTTATCTACAAGTGCCCTTGCGACATGCAAGATACAAACACAATTCCTTGATTACTTCACAATCCTTAACCTCAGCTCTCATCGCTCAATAAGGAAAAAATATTGTACTCCACTCCAACCACCCACAATCTCACAATCACCCAATAAAATATATGGTTCTCATGATGTTGACCAAGTAAAACAACCCATCTCACAATTGTAGGCATCTTTCATGATCCTCAAAACTCACCCAACCATCTCCCCACTCAACTAGCAGTTCATAGTTTGGTGATGGATATCCCAACTCTTGTGTATAGAAGAAATTGTGTATGAACAATAAAGGTGCTCTCTCAAGTGCGCATACATCTATGTCATGCTAGTGCTCAATGATGGTACAAAACATGCATCAACCTAACCCTTGACATGTAAGTAATTGATAAAATCAAGAGATGACCTCCAAGTGTAGTGCATTAGACAAGTGCAATGTGAAGTGCTTGTGAACTCATATAGTGCCAGAGTATTGGCAAGACAATATACTTGTTTCAAGATGTTCAATAGCTACCATAAAAGTCTTGCTCTAATGTATCTAAAAAAACACCAATCTCAACCAAGGCTATCAAGTTTTCACACTCGAAAAATCCAAATAAAATGATAAAAACATTTCTTGATCTAGACAAACACAAAAAATCCAACTACAAAACAACAAATCAAACAGTCATGTGAATAACTAAACTAACAAAAATCCTACCTACATTAGGGCAAAAAACACTTCAAAAACATGCACTTTTGTTAATCACTGGATTAATAAAAGGACCAAAGAGAGTTTGCCATGTGTGCAAGAATATGGTATTCTTGTCTCCTCCTTTTTGGATATAGTAGAGTCCACTTTGTGATTATCTCCTCTCTTTTAGCCAAAATCTCCAAACTCTGACATGTTTTGGTAGTCCCAAAGTCCTTACTTACTTATAAAATCTGACAAAACCGGTTATGATAAAGATGTTCTAAAGTTAATAATGAATTTTTTGAAAGTCGGGAGCTTTTGGTGCCCCCAATATATTTTCATTAGTCTTTTTAGTATTTATTCTTTGTTCATTCATCTTTCTTAGTGAGCTTCTTTCTTTGCTCATTTTCCTTTCTCAGTGACCACTTTTCTTTGTGAATTCAATCTAAGTATGGCATCCAAAAGGTGCCTGTCTCGTTTAATAAACTCATGTTGCACTATCTATAGCCAAGGAGTAGACGGAAATTGGGAGCCTAAAACCTTTTGCATAAACGATTGGGTGACCATGTTGCCCTCTTGCAAAGGCTCTCACAAGGTCAAAATAAGAAAAAGAGAGGATATAAAACATCACTGGAGAGGGCATATCATTGCTTTCAAAATTATGCATGAAGGGTGGTTAGTCAAAGTGTAACATGTTTACATGGCCAGGGATATGCACTTGTCTCCTAACGAACGTGTTTGCCAGCAGGCACATTGTAAGTCTTAAGTTGATAACATATATGATATTTTTTTTCATTTAAGCAAGTATTAATATCGAGCTTTGGTTGTAGATATTTTTCCATCAACAAGTACTAAATGGCAACCTGTGGAGAGTTTGAGTGGAACTTTCAATGCTATTCATAAGGCGTTTACAAACATTATATATATTGATGAGACTGTCGGTTCTTTTAGTGACAAAAGAAATTTTATATATTATGCACAATATGTGGTTCCGTCTAAAGAGGGTACATATGGACATATTGAGGATTTGACATTGCCAAGTCTCTCATCTCTAATTTGGGAAGTTCTTGATAAGGCAACCATGCATAGTTTTAAATTCAAAATATGTCAAGATATTCAAAAGTCTATGATAGCTAGAAGGATCTCAAGAAGAATACGCTTGTCATGGTTTATCCCCTTACATATCTTTGTGGGCTGCTTCAAAATAGTAAACTTACAGAGAACAAAAGTATCTTGGTTAAGTAGAAATTTTGCAGAAGCTGAACTAGATAACATTATAGGAAGGCTTTGGAAATCTAGAGAGGTTGACCATAAGGGCGACACCATGAGGTGTATTGTATGCCCTCAATCCTTGTCTTTGTATTATAATATAGTATGACAAACTCTTGCTTTGGGTTTTGATTATAGGAGATACAAACTTAAACTAGGAATCTAGATTCTCTTGGATTTTGATACAGGTTGTGTGCCCTTCAATCTTCAAGTGCAAGTTATTGAAAATGAGATAAATATCACTTCCAATTGGAATCTTAAAGATGTAAGGGATACCTTGGAGATGCTAGACTGTATATCCCTAGAATATAAGCTCAAAGAAAATGGTAAAATAGTCAGGAAAAGAGCTAAAAGGACTTTCTATTGTATGAGTTGCTTGCCTCCCACAATTTTAAGCTTTGAGCCATAAATATGAAAACATTGATGACATTTACATTTGACAAAAAGCTTTTCATTAAATGAAGAGTCATAAAATTGAAGTGTAGATATACAAGGATTTTGCTTCATTTGCATCTATTTGTCTTCTTTTAGCTTTGTAACTTCTTCATCACTTTCTGAAAAGATATCTAATCTCCTTGCAGTGGCTTTTTTCTTTGGTTGGTTGAAGAATTTGACTTGGACACATGGGGCCTCTTCTCTTTAGGTGGATGATGAGGACATGGATGAGAAAGTGTTGGCATTTCTGTCTTTTTGGAGCTTACCTTACTTGTCTTTCCAGATGACTTGCCTTTTGCCTTACTCTTAATTAAGGATTTAAGTGAAGGAGAGTCAGGGTCGACAGGCATGACTGCCCTATCCAAAATTAACTCAATACATCTCTCTCTTACCCACCATGTGTATGAATTGGTGTAATCTTGGCACTACAAGGAAAGTTGTAATAAGTTGTAAGGGTAGTGATAGTTCGTACTTGTAGGGAATCAAAACAAAGAAATGGAATGATTATAAATTTTTTAATGATAATGTAGCAATTGTGAAAACTAAAAATTGAAAGACATGTTGCTCAAAAAAGAATGTGAAAGATACATAAATTAACCCCATCTATCTTGAGAATCTTTGAATCTATTGTCCTACAAACATTTGAAATCACTCTCCATCCATAAGAATATGCATCATTTTGCAAGGGCACTTCTTGTAAGAGAAAGCTATATGGTTTTTGAGGATTAGCAAGATCCTCATATGAGATGTCCAAAAAGGTAACCACCAACCTACCAGCACTATAAATGGAAACATGTTACCAAAAAAAACAATCAACTAAAATAAACAATAAATCAAAAAGTGAGGATTATTAATAGTATTCAACATACATTTTTGCTTGGCCATGGATACCAGTAAGAGAGTTCATAAGGATAATTTCTCTAGTGAGAATATCAATATATATTAAGCTCCAATGTCCTCTGTAAAGTAAAATTTAGTACGGAACACATACTACTAAAAAGAAGTATATATTAAGCCCTTTGCAAAATTGCATACCTTTCGATGTAAGGAAAAAAGATATTATAGTTTGTGATTAGATCAAACGTTTTGAAAAATAATTCTATGTTTGAACGAGATCTTGAAAACAATTCCATTGATAACAGTGGATCAATGATAAATATAGTCTTAGAGAATTCTTGGCTCAGAGAAGCAATCAATGCCCTAAAACCAGTAGCAAAAACAAAGGAATGTCAATTGCAGTGAACAACACTATCATTCCATTAAAAAAAGAAGAGTCAAAAAGCCTTACCTTATGCAACAAAAGACTACAGAATCTGACAATTGAATATCTTTCTTAACAAACATGGATTTGTCCCCAGGGGAAATACTAAGATAGTCTTGCAAGAGACATTCACAACCATTTGCTCGTATACCTCCCCCATTCTCTTCAGATTAACAAGACCAAGGACAACGATTTTCCTCTTGCAAACTTCATCCTCTGACTCTAAAATCCTAGACAATTTTGAAGGAATGTTAAGGATCTCAAATGCTTTTTGATTAGTAGTGGGCAAGGGCCTCAATACCTTGTCAACTGATTTTGTTGACCATACTAAAGTCTGTGTTCATCAAAGTCACTTTATGAGCGTGGGCAATAGCGATGTAAGCATCGTTCATAAAATCAATAACGAAGTCTTCAGTAGTCTCCTGAAGGCAAAGAATGGCTACAAACTGCCATTTTTTTTGCATGCCAAATTTAGTCGACACCCTTGATAATCTATAAGAAATATCTTTGACAACTCTTAAAAATGATGTCTTTGGAATCACATACTGGGTAGCTCTTTGTGCCTTCCTTATCTCATTGAAACATTTCTGAACATAATAAAATCTAGAATTTCTCTTTCTCTTGGACTTGGAAGGGTCTTCTTTTGCATGGGCATAAGAGGGTCCAGGTTGCTCTGTCTATTGAATAGGGGCTTTAAGGGAGGTTGGAAACTTGGCAATTCTAGGGGAGGACTATACATGATGAAGCTTACTATGGGCAGGAGAAGACACTGTCTCTACACTTGATTGTTTAGATTCCATGAAAGGAGACTGAGGGCAACCAGGGGTAGGTGGGATCTTAGGAGGGAAAGATTGAGGAGCTGATGGTCTTGTCTCTTCCTCACTCTCTTTTCTATCTAAATACACCTTCCTTATAGTTTGCTTTGTCCTAGCCATGACCTGCTGGAAAATACGACAAAGCTCAAGTTAGAACATTTTAAAACCATATCAAAGAAACCTTAAACCCAAAAAAAAAACTACAAATACGGCGCGATAGGAGTGAAGTGCGCATTTAAAATCAAGATACTTGCACCGTATTTGCAGATGACAAATACAGCGCGAGAGGATGCAGCAACCCACGTTTGAAATCAAGCTACTTGCACCATATTTGTAGATGACAAATACGGCATGAGAAGAGGGCAGCCTGAATTTGAAATCAAGCTACTCGCGTTGTATTTGCGGGGTGCGAGGAGTGAAGCGCACGATTGGAATCATATGGATGATGATACAATGTGCTATTTGGAATAAAAGCTTCTCGTGCCGTATTTGCAGATTACCGATACGGCACGAATGCAGTCGAGCACAGGATTTAAAATCACCTTTTCATATCGTACTTGCAAATGGCCGATATAGGGCGATGCGATAATCATTGATCTCGATGCTTGTAGATTCGAAAGTGAGCCACGTAAGCTGGCATTGATGTTTTATACCTACGGGAATTGGTGACACGTGACACTATTCAATTGGTTAGGGTTTGAGTGGGCCATCCATGTGGCTTTCTACGTGGCTGTCCATGTGGCATTTTTTTTTCCCTATCTATACAAAGACGTAATTAGGCTATTATGATTTTTTTTGCAAATTATTAAGTCTGGCTAGAATTGAGGTCCACTTTCATTGTTTCATTTGTCAATTTGTGTAGTTTCGTGTAGTATCCCTTGATTTCGCGCCGTATCGTAGATCTGGAAATAGAAGCAAGGAGGTATTGTCCTTGAGGTCACTTGCCAAATTTCACGTTGTATCTTAGATCTTCAAATACGAAGCGAGGAGGCATTGTTCGTGAGGTTGGGTGCACACTTTTGCGTCATATCTTGCTTTCACTCATGTCTGAATCTAAGGATGTTGCAAGCTTCCAAGAGCAGGTAAGCCCTAATAAGAAAAGAAGAAGATTATCATCAGGGTCAACAAGGGCTTCTGGTTGTGCTGCCTTCTCTATTGAAATCCCCACAGCTTCTTTCCCTTGTTCAGTAGCAAGTGTGGGAATGCCTAGGAAGTCTCTAGTCAAAGGCAAGTCACCATTGAGGGGTTTTGGATTGTCTCAGATCACAAAGGTTTCTCCATCAGAAAGGCTCCTAGAATTTCTTCTTCAAAATGGCATGGAGTTATCTTATTATGGAACTACAAAGGATATTTTCAACCTTGACTGGGATTTACACCATGTATTGAACTCATGCAAGAAGTTTTTCGTGGAGGAGTTTACTGAGTTTGAAAGCCCTGCATTCCTAGTAGTTGAAAAGGATGCAAAGGAATATGTTCACATACCTATTGGAAGCTCACCTTCAGAGAAGGCTTTGTTTTTAAGAAAGTGTACATTTCATTTGCTTGACCAGTTTTGTAGCTCAGATTCATTTTGTTCTACTCATTCTAGGAAATGCAAGCTAATGTCCAAAACAACTGCATTCATTGTGTATACTCTTGTTAAATATCCTATTAAATTTGAGGAACAACAATTAGAGGGTCCAAAATGCTCTAGCTTTTGCCTTTTGGATGAGGTAGCAAATGGCAAGGATGCATAGGAATGTTTGGACCCTAAGCAAGAAGCATATATTGCTGGCAAACTAGATGTTGCCCAATTCAAAGCTGAGACCATTATTGAAGAAAACCATAATGCAAATGTAGATCTTCTATGTGACTCTTCTTTTTATATAGTTGCTTCACTTCCAACTTTCCCTATTAAGGACAAGGAATATATACTACTAGCCGACATCCAAAGGCTCTTTAATCTTAGGGAGGATTATTGTCTAGCCATCATTGTAGAGGCTTCTGATGCTGCAAATGGCATTGTTGATGTCGAAAATGAATCGAAAGAAGAGTTATTTAAACTTGACACCGAAATTACGGATGACAAGTTCATTGAAGCAGGGGATCATCTTTTTCTTTGTTTTCATAAGGCAAAGAGTGCTGAGAAAGAGTATGGGATTACTGAAGAGGAGTTCCACGGCCTTCAAGACCGACTTGGAATTTCCTATTTTGGAAGAGAAGAGTCACATTATATTAAAGAATTGGAAGATACCAATGAGGCACAATCATCAATTAACATATGGAATCCAACTAAGCTAGAGAATGATGAAAATCAATTGGTACTATTATCTTGATTTTTGTAAGATATACATTAATATGTTTGATCTCAACATTCATTTGACATTTATTGTTTTTTACAGTTGGAGATTGAAGATTTTGATAACTTCTTAGGACAAGGTAAAGGGACAAGAGTTGGTATTAGTTCACTAAAAGATGTTGCGCTTGGCTATTACTTAGCAAGGATTGATTTGCTTATTTTCTTGGTATTTCATAACATCTTCTCAGAGGAAGCAACATGGCCTATACTATGTATCAAGGCACTTACAAGGCTACTTGGTTTTTCTAGGTTACAATACAATGCACATAAGGTGATGTTTTTGGAGAAGACTGCGGCAATTAGGATTTTAGGTTATGGTCCTGATTTCTTTGCTTCTAGAGCAGGCTACTTTCTAGCCCTCTCATCTTATGCTTTGGCAGCAAACCGAACTGATATAAAATCGATAGTTGGCTACAAGAGAAGAAAATTTTTGTGTTATAGAGGAAATATGCCAGAGGGGGAGGATGATGTAAAGGCTCCTTAGAGCTAGCTTTGTACTTTTCTTTCTTGCAAGGAGCTTTAGGAAGACATCGAGGTGTCTCCAAACATCCATCCTTAGAAAAGCAAGTCGTGGTGTGGTTGCAACGTTTGTTGTTATCCCACACAGCTCTCTCCGATGCTCCCAAGTAATGCTCACCTATTTTCCTGTATGGTTACCTAAAAAACGTCTAACTTTTGAGCCTCCCATTGAGACATCAACCAAGACATCTCTTTTTTTCCCTAAAAGTGTTGGATTTTTCTTAAGTAAACTTGACCTCCATGAAAACCCATTTTGGAGAGTAATGCCTCACATTTGTCAATACACTCATCCGATAAAGACAAAGGCTTAATTGAGTATGCATAGTCGAGATGCAACCTAAGAAGTTTATCAATAATTCTAATCTCTGCATGCAAAGTACATATATGAACATTTGTAAGAGGAATTGAAAGAATAGGTTTTTAAAAACTTAGATCTATAGAGTCGCTAGTTGGGGCTCTTCTTATAGGGCGCAAGTTGCTCCAATTTTTAGACCCAACACTTTCCATGCAATAAATACAAGGATATTTTGCATTTGCCCCATTACATATTCCAAGCATACATTTGATTGTTTTCAAGTCAGCACTCATGTGCCATTCCACATTAAAATTACCAACCCCATCAACAAGCAACATTTCTCCTTCACTTTGAGACTTAATAATGTTTGGAATACCTATATGAGTAAACAACCATTTCAGTGTTTGATGATTCTCAATTGGTACCTGAGCTGCACCAACCCACCAAATCTCCATCTCAGACTGGAACTTATGCACTGGTGCTTGACCCCCACCATTGTTGTATTCCAATACTCTCTTCATGACACAAATGCTGACTCTTTCCATCTTTTGTCCTTTTTGAATCTGTACTTCATCTAACTTCAAGGCAAACTTCAAAACACTGTGACATTCCGCTAATGTGAGTTTATACATCTGAACCATTGCAATCTGCACTCTTCTTAGTTCAACCCATATATTGTTAAATACATTGTATTCAAAACTATATTTTCTTTTTGACTTTCATATGGCATAGATGCTTCAATATGAATGTATTCCCCGAAAACTTGTGGAATCTTACGATTCATGGCAGTCCTTGCAATCGATACTCTTAGGGATCTAGGTAACCCAAATGTAGTAATTTTATTACATTTTAGCTTTTTAACCATAATCTTGAGATAGCATGATAACATTTTCGACTAATGCCCAAAGTATCACATGTCTCTACAATTTCATTCGATTTTACTGTGTCCTTTAAGTCCTTGACCAATTGTTTGAGAGTTGGGCCTCTCAAATCCATATTTTGAGGTGACCTAAGAATCCTCCAAATATCATTCTTATTCATGGTCTCTTTTAAAAAATTGATTCTCTCCTCACTCTCTCGAATATTAATACCTGACATGTTAGAGGCATATTTCTTTGCAAGATTCAATCTTCTTTTCTTTACTCTCTCACATAAGCTAGTTATATTTTTTAATGGTCTCTTTCTCTCTCTGAATCCTATTAGAGTTTTCTTAAAGTGTGCTAGCTTTTCTTGTAATGACTTATTAGCATTTCCCAAAATGTCAATCTTATTTGTTAGCTCAGAAATGCTTGTTTGTGCAATAAATAATGCTTTTCTCATTTCATTCATCTGAGCCATGTATGTGTAAGATGTAGAGTATAACCTTTTACAATAGCCAAGCATCCCATTATAACCTTCCTCGACATATCTCATATAGTTGTGAGTATTAAAAAAATTAGGAGGTTTACCTATTGAAGGATCCTTCAGATAAATATTTCCATCCACCCACAAATCTATATGTTTCTTTCCTTGAGTTCACAATCTGTTGGCCTCCATCTCATCTGTTAGTACTTGACGATGTATACTTCTCCAAGATGAATAAATTGGATCTAGTTGGATGGTAAGTTTGTACTTGCATGTGCTCGCATTTGTATTACTTGCAAAGGTATTGGTAAACGTTTTAGTAGATAAACAATCACAGTGATAAGAAAGTGAGCACAAAGAAGAGAATGGCGAAAGAGCGTGTGAAAAGAAGAAGCGGGAGTAGACAAACCACAATATAGGTGGATATTTCTCGAAAATACAAATTATTCCAAGTTTCAAGACAAAAAACGGTCGAAAAGGTGACCCTGACATAAATTAAAGATGAGGGACAATTAATGGCTGAGCTTCTTAATGAATTCAATATTCTCTCATTAATCACATGTGAGCAACCAAATTTGGCATTTTCATTATTCCAAAATCTTAACTAATTAGCAGTTTAATCATTTTCTTACAAGTGCCTTTTTTGAAACGCTTTTGGCCCTAGTGATCTAATGTTTTTCTAGGGGTTTAGTTTATACAAAAGTGCTTGACAACGTTGTAATGAATGAAGTTGAGAGAAGAAAGGAGAATGAGCTAAAGGGAGAGAAAAAGAAAAGGAAGAAGAAGAAAAAGACTAGAAGAGGAGAGAAAAAGGCATGAAAGAGGGGAGAAAGAAGATGAAAGCCATGGAAGTTGGAGATGAAGTCGAAGAGTATGTTCTTAATAATAAGTCGATGCCCTAAAATGGGTCTCTTACACCTTATATACCTTAGTCAATGTGACTAGGTATTTAACCCCTACTTCCCATGTATCCCACTTGTTACAATCCATCCTCACCCTAAAAGTTTTTTCCCTTAAAAAAAAAGAAAAATAGAGGGGATAAGGAGTGGGGTGCAGAGTACTACTTTGCTCTACATTATAATGAAAATGGGTGGGTGAAGACTGTGGAAAGTATGCTGTCCATTATAGACATGCTGAGGTAAATCTGCCATAACATTTGATAGGCTATTCCAAATGGGGCATGGAACGTGTCAAACGGAGCTTATGACGTGTACTTTTAGCCCGTGTAGGAAGCACATGGCTGTGATTTTCCAGATACGAAACTATTCTAAAACAATGTGTAGTCTACATGGAGGGTGTGGTCAAAAGGGGACATAACTTGCTAGTCTTCAGCCCATTGGGCATCTTGTAGGTGAGAATATTCATTGACAATAGTACCTGGGTGCCATGAGAATTCTTCCAAGGGTAGCTCTTGCCATTTAATGAGGTATTCCTTGATGGATTGAGATGTTAAGTGTGTATCTCATTGCCTAATGATTGCCTCAAGGATGTACTGAATGATACCTTCTTCATCTCTAGGGGAAAGCTCTTCCACATAGTTCACTGAGGAGTCAATGAAGGGTTTCAACTAGCTAACATGAAACACATTGTGAATCTTGGTGGTGGGGGGAAGATCTAATCAATAGGCCAAGTCATCAACTCTCTTAAGGATTCGGTAGGGACCATAGAAGTAGTGGGCCAGCTTGTTACTATTGTCTTTTGTGAGAGTGGAGTAATGGACTTAGTCACTTTCAAGAGGACCATCTCCCTCTCTTGGAATTCCAAATTCCTTCTTTTCTCATTAGCATAGAGCTTCATGTGGGTTTGTGCCTTTTGAAGATTCACTTTGCATTGTTGAAGTAGGGCTTGCATGCAATTCAACTCGACTTTACTCTGAGGGTTGATCTTGTCATTGAATAAGATGGTAGGAAGGAAGACCTTATACTTGTATAATGCCTCAAAAGGGAAAACACCAATGCTAGAGTGGTTGGAGTTTTTATATGTAAATTCAGCCAAGTGGAGCCACATATTCCAACTACGTTGTACATCATGCCAAAAGTATTGTAGGTATGTCGTCTCAAGCCATTTATTTACCCTTTTGGTCTGGTAATCTATCTATGGGTGGTATGTAGTGAATGGAGTAAGCTTGGAGCCCATAGACATGAAAATTTTCTACCAAAAGTTGCTCATAAACTTGGCATCTCAATTGTGAACTATGACTTGCGGTAATTCATGCAACTTGAAGACATACTCCAAAAACTGAGTGGCCACCTAAGAGGTAGTGTATTGGGTCTTAGTAAAGATAAAGTGCATAGCCTTGGTGAGGCGATCAACTACTATGTATATATATTCTATCCATTCTTTGTGATGGGGAGGCCCATGATGAAGTCTATAGTGATATGTGTCCATTTCCCTTCAAGAATAGGCAGGGGATACAAGAGGCCAATGGGCCTAAGCGTACTATCCTTGTTTTGCTAGCATGGAACACATTTGGTCACAAAATCCTTGATATCCCTCCATAAGCCTTTCCAATGAAAGCTTTTGGCAATCCTATCATATGTTTTGAAAACACCCAAGTGACTAGTAGTGGGGTAAGAATGCATCTCTTCCATGATCTTCTGTGTGAAGGGAGAAGTGTGGGGGATGAAAATCTTGCCATGGGATCAAATAAGGCCATGTTTGAGCTAATATTGGGAGTTTTTAGCCATTACCCCATACTGTAATTTTTGGAAGATGTAACTGAAGTCCTCATCCAATAGATAAGCTGCTTAAAGGTCCTCAATCCAATCACTATGCAACTCTAAAATGGAGGATACTGTGCGTGCCCACATCCAAGAGATTGAATTAGTCACGATGTTATCTTTGTCTTGAGTGTGAGAGATGTCAAAATCATAGCTTTGCAAGGTTTCCACCCATCTTCTTTGCTTAGGAGCCAAAGTAGACTGAGTTAGGAAGTATTACAGGACTTTATGGTCACTCTTTACTCTAAAACAACTGCCATATAAGTAGTAGTGCCATTTCTTAATAGCATAGAGGATGGCCAACATCATACACATTCACTTGTACTCCCTTGTCATCAAGCTTAGGACTCTCAAAAGAAATCACACCATGCTCTTGCAACAATATAGCACCAATACCTCTACCATTGTCATCACACTGAATGGTAAACTTCTTGGAAAAATTAGGGCATATCAGGATGGGGCTAAAGTAAGCATTTCCTTCAACTACTTAAAGTTGTGATTAGCAATGTCCCAAAAGAATGATTTCTTTTTCAACGGACCAGTTAAAGGTGTTGCAATGGTGGCATAATGCTTAATGAAGCATCTATAAAATGAAGAAAGGCCAAGAAAACCACATAATGGAGTAGTGGTGGATGGAGTGGGTGAGTCCTTAACACATTGCAGCTTCTTGCGGTTAGACTATATGCCATTTTTGCTAACATTGCATCGTGAGTACTCCACTGATGTCTGCATGAAGATGCACTTATTTATCTTAGCAAAGATTTGATACTCTCTTAAGATATCAAACACCCTTATAACATGTACTAAGTGCTCCTCTTATGAATTTCTTTAAATAAGAATGTCATCAAAGAAAACGAGCATAAACTTGAACAAGAAGAGGTGGAGAATTTTGTTAATGAGGCTCTAAAATGTAACATGGGTGTTAGTCAATGCAAAAGGCATCACTAGAAAATGATAAAGCCCATGATTAGTCCTGAAAGATGTTTTGACCTCATCACCCTCCCTCATATGGATCTAATGGTAGGCTAGAACATATATTAATCTTAGTGAAGAAGCATGCCCAACAAGTCATCAATCTGTGGGATGGGATACCAATTCTTCACGGTGATTTTGTTCAAGTCTTTGTAGTCAATGCACATGCGAAAAGAGCCATCTTTCTTCTTGACTAACATGAAAGGGGATGCATAAGGGGAAGAACTAGGTTCAATGAAACCTATATCAAGTAACTCCTCAACTTGCTTTGCAACCTTTTCACGTTCACACTTGGAGAGCCTATAAGGTGGCTTGTTCATCACTAGCATGGAATGCGGCTCTAAATCAAGTGGCACTTACCTCCTAGGGGAAAGGGTTGTAGACATCTAAAAAAAATCATTATACTCCTCAAGTAAAGACTGCAAGGCTAAATCTTTTGATACTTTGGAGGGTTGATTTTAATTTTCCTTATTCAAGTGTAAAAAAAAGATATGTGAGCATTTCATAAACTCTCATTTGAGTTGCTTTGCGGTAATTAGCTAAAAATTAGCATTATTCCCTCTAAGTGGATGAACTGTCCATGCATCATAAACTCCATGTAGAGCTTAGAGAAGTACATAGCAAATTTTTCCAATTGTTTTAGCCAATCACAACCCAAGACAACATCAATGGGGCCCATGTCTAATGTGATTAGGTCAACCAATGCCACATAATTCCAAGTCAAGCATAGGGGAACTGTGGGACATACATGTGTACTAATTTCTTCCTTGCCATTTGCTACTTGAACTTTGAGGAGATTTTGTAAATCCATAGAGGTGCATTTCAACTTGGCAATGGTTGATTTATTGACAAAATTGTGAGTACTACCACTATCCATAAGGATAAATAGATGCTTTCCACTAATACTGCCATGAATGTGTAGGATGTTGGGGATACTAGAATTAGTCCAAGCATCCAAGGAGATGGAACAAAGGGAGGTGGTAGTCAGGTGAGATGTCAGATCAAGAGCATGGGATGGGCAATCACTTAGGTCAAAGGGAAACCCATCCTTTGGGTCATATAACTACTCTTAGTCCACATCCTTAGCATTCTCTTCAGTACAAATAGGTAATTCTTCCTTATCATTGTGCTGATCTTCCATTACATACATGCTATAAACTTTGACCTTGACTATCTTAATGTAAGGGCACTTAGAGGCATGGTCAACAATGTACTTATCCCCACATTTAAGACATAGGCCTTTTTCTCTTAGTTTCTTCACAACATCTAGGAAAATGAACATTTGGCCACTTGAGCCATTGGAGGATGATGAAATATAATATTTATTTTTGGTATATTTAATCTTAACATTAGAGCTAAGCATTGTCCCAAAAGTGCCCTACTTTCTCTCAACATGGAAGGGAGTGCAAGTCGGTATTTTGAGGGTGCTATGAGGCGTGAGATTGCCTCTAAAACCACCCACATATGGGGTTGAACTCAATGGGATGTGGGTTTGTTCATAACATTTCTAAAAACTCTCATTCTTACAGTACTTTCTTGCATATCTTTCGTCCAATTCAATTGCATCAAATAGTGTAGTAGGCTTTTGAGCCATGACATCCATTGATAGGCCCGGTTCCAACCCATAGATATACTTATGCATATATGGAATCATCACTAATTCTCTCCACATACATGGTCAAGTTCATAAATTGATGTGTATACTCTCATACAGTGAGATTACATTGGTCAAGGTTGTACCATTGTCTTGCCAATGGCCTTTTTCCACAGGGGATATAAAACATAATTAGTTGAATTAAAATAGCTATCCATAATAAATCATAAATAAGCAAAACTTCATTAGATATAAAAAATAGATAGATGCTAACATTTGTGATGTGGATGTTGTGGCATCACCCACAGACGGATTCACCTATGTTCATACCTTTAAGTTTTATGTCAAAAAAAGATAAGCATCCCCATCAGCCTTCTGCTTAAGAGGAAATGCATCCCCTCTTAAGAGTGTGTGCCACTCAGAGAGAACCATTTAAAGTGATCATCCCTTCATCATGTACACAAGGGAGAACCATTTAAGGCACTCATCTCCTTGTGTAGGTGCCTCCTAGCAACATACCCCTGGGGTGGGATAACAATTATCGTCAATTGCTATTGGCTAGATGTGGAGTCAACAAATTTGGATAGGCACGCAAAGCATGTGTAGTCATCCATTGAGCTTCCTCAAGAGGATGATTTTGAAATTTTACAAGATATTGAGGATAGGTAGTGCTAGTACGTGTGGTCATTGAGTCCGTCTCTATAATAGAGTCAGAAGTTAAAATTTCATGGGTATCTTCAATCAAAGGTGGGTGGTCATAGACAAGATGGGTAGGAAGTGAACTTGTAAAGGGACGGAGAAGACTAATGTGAAATGTATTATGAATTTTCCAATGTGAAGGTAAATCTAGTTTAAAAGCATTAGTATTATACAATGAAGAATTTTAAATGGTCCATAGAATCTAGGGCCAAATTTCACATTAGGATTCTTTTCCACACTATGTAATCTTTTTTTGTCAATTCACAACCATACATAATCACCTTTTTTAAAAGTCATGGCTTAATGTTTCTTATTAGATTGCTTGACATAAGATTGTTGGGCCTTAGCAATTAACCTTGTCAAAATCAGTGCAATGATTGTGTATCCAATCATCAACATATGGAACTTTTGAGTTAAATGAAAAGTTGGTGTTGGCATTTACAAGAGATGCATTTTCTACTTTGGTAAGACATATTGGTTTATTCAAAACAATTGATAAGATCGATAAATGCTTTTATTGAAAAGGACTTGAAAGATGTCAAAGCATATGTGATGTAGTGTTTATTATTCCAACATAATAAAGATTCCATTTTTTTTCTTATTAGTGGTCTACTTCAGCCATTACCCATTCCACATGGTAAATGCACTAATATAAGCATGGACTTTATTATAAGATTACCTACCACTAAGCAGGGTTGAAATAGTGTTTTTGTTGTGGTTGATCTTCTTACCAAGTTAGCCCATTTTATATCCACCAAAGTCCAATATTTAGCCAAATAAGTGGCAGATCAATTCATGGAAGGAGTTTTCAAACTTTATGGTTTACCTATGAACAATTCATATAAAAAAATACTTTTTATTTCCATGGTAAAAAAATTAACTCCAAGTAAATGGATGGTCTAATTGAAAAGTCAACAAGTGGTTGAAAGTTTACTTGCCATGACACACAAAATGCATGGGATAATTGGATTCATCTTGTGGAGTGTTGCCACAAAAACACATACCACGTGAGTATAGGCATGTCACCATTTGAGGCTTTATATGGGTACAAGATTCAAGTACCTTCAACATTGTTTCACAATGAAGTAAATATCCTTGCTAAGGAAGAACTAGAAAAGATGGAGGCCCTAATGAAGAAATGTAAGGAAAATATTTAAAATACACAAGAGACTATGAAATCTTATGCTGATGATAAGCAAAGGCATGTGAAGTTTGAAGAGGGAGAGTGTGTCTTCTTGAAAGTACCTAAGTCCCATTATGCTTCTCTTAAAGATGAATATAAAAGCTTGCTCATTGCAATAATGGTCCATATCAAATTTCAAGAAAAGTTGGAGATCTTATCTATCAACTTGATTTGCCTTCAACAACCCATATTCACAATGTTTTCTATGTCTCTCAACTCCAAAAGTATATTGGTCTTATATTCAAGTTCTTGAAGAACTATCTCCCCTTGATGAGGATGGGTTAATCATCTATGAGTCCAAGAGCATTGTTGGCAAGTAGGAGAAGGTTCTAAGGAATCATATTATCATGAAATGTCTCATTAAATGGAAGGGATTGCCTATTGAAGAATCTTCTTAGCAGCATGCTTCATATTTGAAACAATTTCCATGACTTCTTGTAACGTGCCTGTCCAAGCATGTTTTTAGCGGTCCATTGAGAGATGAATTTAAGCGATGTTGCCCAACACCCCCATGGAATGGTATGGGGTTTGTTGCCTAAGGTTTTTTTAGTCTACCTCACAACGAAATGTTCATGACCGAACCCACTGGGATTGACCTGAATTTTGGGTTCCTAGTGGTCAAGGTCTCTTGACAGTATTCTAGTGTCACGTCTTGGACATCCTACTTTATGTAGAGATACCCAAGATGAGGCAAATCCATGCCGCACTTGGTTCAAAGACAATGGGAAGCAAAAGGGATGCACCGCTCAACCTTTCTACCCGTAGGGCATAGTCCCATTCCAGTTCCCTAAAACAGCATGAATTGGGGTTCTATCCTAACACTTACTAAATGTTCGTCATCAGTAAAACCTTGTGAGAAGCCTCCCAATTCTCTGAGACCACCGTGCCGTAGGATGGACCCATTGGGGGTTCCACCCACCCGCTTCCCTCAATGGGCGTTCTTTAGTTATCTAATTAGGTCATATCACATTTATGTGTGACATTTAAAATCAAATTCCTTAATTAAGCCTTTCAAGAAATAGGGTTCATTCGCGTAAATTATAGCACTGACACAAAAACAGAGCAAGCAATCCTTTTGACAAACAAGTTCCTTAACTTATCTTCAAGTTAATCTTTGTCTCTTGCCCATACAAGAGAAATTACATATCCCTTCTACCTTGCAGAAGTAATTGGTCCAAATCACATAGCACCACAAATTCCATCCTTGATCTAGAATAGGATCTTCCAATGCCACAGAGTTTGGGGCCACGGACGTCCTCAACTCTGCTTCAAACTTGGCAAGGGGTGTCTAGTCCACCTAAGCAGCCTAGGAGTAAAACATCATTTCCATGGTTGGCCTTTTCACCATTCAACCTTCGGCCCCTGTGAATCAAGTAGTGCCCTTCTCGGGTTAATCCACAGTGAAATCTTGGAGATAACCCACTCATGCAAAATATCATTTCCTTAATTAATTCATTTAAGAATCAAGCACACTCAAGGCAATCAGCCCTAATATCATCTTCCAAGAAAACATTCCTTTATCCTCATGGCAATTTGTAATCATAGACCCCGCCATGAATTTACCATCAATCACAAGCATTTGGAATAATCATCCAAACCACAATCCAACAATATTAGTTGATTGTAAAAGCATTTAGGGTGTTGTTCGATTGCATAGTTCAATACAAATCACTGATAGTATCCAATATGACCTAGAAAACAATGAACTCCCTTGTAATTGGTCAGAGGCAAAAGATCCATAATCACTTTAACTTTGAGAAGTCAATGGTAATCCCAGTCCTCAACACTATGTGCTCTAGTATGCAATCATGTTTAATCCAAAACTAGCACTTCAAGGGGTTCAACAAGACATCATATTATCTACGCTGCTCAAAGATGATGCTAAGTTTTTCCATGTGCTCCTCTCAATTGATATGAACACACAAGTCATTGACAAACACTTCTAACCATTTCCTAAGTACGTCTTTGAAGATTTTACATATGAGACATTGAAAGGTGGCAAGGGTGTCAATAAACCCAAGTGGCATGAGTATATAGACAAACACTCCCATTTTAGTAGTGAATGCTATTTGGTACATGTCCTCTAAGTGGACTTGCACTTGGTTATACCATGAAAACCTATCCAGGAATCCATAAGATTCCTTCCATGTCACTCTCTCAAGCATGTGTTTGGTGTAAGGCAAAGCTATCTCTCTTTGTCATTGCATTAACTTTCTTATAGTTAATGTACACTTGGATATTTCCATTCTTTTTTATTAAAATCACAATAGATAATACCCAATACATGTGCTCAATCTCATAAATGAGCCCATGCTCAAGACCTTGTTAATCACTTCTTTTACTACATGAGCATACTTAGGATTCATGTCATAAGGTCTTTCTTTGGACCGGTGTTGCATCAAGGAGGACCATAGAGATGTTATGAATCACTATACTCAGATCAATTCATTTTAGCTCTTCCATGGACAATTCTAATTTGCTAGTTTGAACATGGTACATCATAGGCATTGACATTTTGCTTGAGCTTCTTACCATCATGAACAAGGGTACTACAGGTAGGTCATTATTCTTAGGTATACCAGCTTCCCTAACTTCGTTGAACGTGCTTGATTTCTCAACAGTCCTCTTGTAATCGTCCTTGTCATCAGTGAATGGCAAGTTAATGGTTTCCATCAAGTGCATCCAATCATGCTCATCCTCTAGACAACTACTAGGACAGTATGCATCTCAATTCCTTCCCAAAAGGCATTAATCTATAGTGTCCTTGGGACTGGGGAGAGTGTCACACTTGGAATGTGGGATGCAACCATGTAGAGAAGAATCCTCAAAATCCCTACTTGTTCAATGTGATGATGAATGCTCCTTAGCTTCCTAATTCTCTTCTGGTTCCAAATTCACATACCTTGAAAATGCATCAAGATTCTTGAGCATGCAAGCTTGCATTGCTAGAAAGGGCTTGACACAATTTGAGCCTGAGAGCGGAATTTAGGAGACGGCAAGTGCTTAAAAATAGCTAAAAATTATGAATATCAAGGGAAAAATATTCACTGTCAAAGGCGGCGGCTCGATCTAGGACGATTTTAAGCGCCAAAGTGCTTTAAAGGCGCCCGAGCGACACTTGTTGATTTTTCATAATTTTTCAGACAGTCGTGCGGGTTGACACAAGCTACTGGCCAATGCGGGATGCTAAGCCGGACGCCCAGGATTTTTCAGAGCTCGATTCCGAGTCCGGACGGGGGAAAGGCCACAAACCGGTCAAGATTTGAAAAGGTGGACTTATTTTTGGCCAAAGTGGGCATGACCTTTGGGGCCCAAAATTTAATGTCACATGAAAGTTTGGGAGAGGATGGATGAAGAAAATCGTGGAGAGAGGGCGCCATCAACAGGCGCCGAAAAATGCGCCATGTTGATGGAGATGCTCCTCCCTGCCTGCAAACAACCCCCCCGTTTGACAATGGCCCTTGCCTACACTCCGTATGCTGATCATATCGCCGCCCTTCGCCCGTGGAATGGTGGCCTGGTTTGAAATTTCTGATTCTAGTCTTTCTCTCTCCTCCCTCTCTCTCTTCTAAGAGGCAGTTCATGTGTGGGAAGGAGCAATGAAGAAAGAATGATGGAGACTTGTCCGGCATGGACCGGATTGCTACACGGGCTGAGAATGGTGATTTGGGATGTTGCTGGACATGAAGTGTTGCTGTTTTCCAAATCTACAGCCATGGACACAAAACCCGAAACACACGTTTAAGCGGTAAACCAAAAAATTACAAAGAAAATTTAGTGTTTTATGCTTTTGATTGATGGAATGCCGTTCATATGGACTAAGATTTGATTATGCTGCTGATTCTTCTGAGTTCTTACTGTTTATAACCAGAAATTATGAAAAACATGCATTTCATGGCTCGAAATAATGTCAAGAAACCCGAAAATGCATGAAAAATGGGGAAAAACAAGGGTTTTGGGCATATAAATGGGGAAAACCGTCGATACACATCAACTAATCTTTCAATTTTGTTGCAAATGAACTAAGGGCCACAGCCCACAAACTGGTTTTCATTTTCAGCAATTTAAAAAAATACAAGAAAATGAAGAAAATGGGGGAAAATGATAAAAACACCATGGAAAATAGGGGAAAAATACATTTGGGGCTACGAAAAATATAGAAAAATAGGATTTATGTTTGTTGATGTATAGCAAGGATGGGGCATGAAGTTATGCTTCAGTTCAGCCTTGTTTATATGTTGTAGTGTGTGTTTCCTTCCTTTCTTCACATAAAATGACAAGGAAACCCTAAAAGAAATGAATATAATGATGCACTATCAACGGGGAAGGGTAGAGTTGTGGAAAAATGGTTAAATGCCGTTGAGCATGAGGAATAATTTGCTGATTTTATATGCATTGCATCTAGGACGGAATGATAATGATAAAAATTAAAACCTAGTAGCACGAAGATCACTTCGGTGCTAGGTGTTGCAGCGAAGCACAAAGCGGTTAGAAAGAAAAGCATGAAAGAGATGTTTTGCACTTGCACGCTGGTGGTTTTTAAAATGTTTGAGCACTAGGCATCCACCTCTTTGCATGATCATTTAGAGGAAATTAAAAGTATCAGAGTTAGCTCCTGGATATGCATAGCAATTGTTTTCAGTAGGCCTGTGACTCACCGTTGAGAGCGTGAGGTTCCTATGCTGTAGGCTAGTCGTGGGATCCTAAAGGGGAAATTAAGTAAGGACAATGGTACATTCTTGGATACGTTTATTTGGTACCTTGAGTGACGTTTGTGCGAAATGTCTAAATGTTGAGCGGCGCATCGAGGGGCCAATCCCCAAGGTGTAGGAGAGTTGCAGAGGGTTGACGGCATTCAGCCGTAGGAGGAACCCCATGTGTATGTGATTCGAGCCTTTTGGCTATGTGAAAGGGACTCCCTCTGAGGAGCAATATTGGGTTAGGATCAGTTGGACTACAACGTATTACAAACGCAATGTTTAGGAAGGCAGAGATTTTGATAGACGCTCCTGGCCGCGAGGCCGAGGGGGTTGTCTTGCGCATAGTGACGAGGTCCGCCTAGTGCATGAGCCAGTGCCGGCCCGTTTTTAGGTCCATCAGTGGTGCGTCTGCCGGGAGCTGCTTAAAAGTGGCGGTTCTCGAATCCTGGTTTTCTAGGGACCAACTAGCAGTTTATGCCAAAGGATACTGAGATCGATCCGTTATTTATTGATAAGCATCGTCTAGCAGAAATCCAAAAGCAGGAAAGAGACGAGAGAGCTAGGCGACGTGCTGAAATCTTTAGGAGATATTCCCCTAAGCGTAGCGGTGCTGAACCCTTACGAGGGAGTGGATCTAGTGGTCTTAGGACCCCAAGCAGTAAGTTAGGAGAAGGTGGAAGCTCTAGTGCTCCCCTTCCTGCCATAAGCCAATCCACGTCAATTGCGGGAGGTGTAACCCCACCGTTCCCTATTCCTAGTGCAAATCCAATCCACGTCATGGCGCAGCCTATTGCAATCCCAGCAGGAACGACGGATTTGCCGGCTCTAGGTTACCCGCTACCCATTTTTAATGGGCTAGTTGAGGAAGATGCGGAACTCCACATTAGGGAGTTTCAAAAGCTGATGTTTAACTGTTGCATTCAAGAAGAAGGGCATTTAATGATGTTCTTCAACATGACTCTCAAAGGAAGAGCCGCTATATGGTATCATGGTTTAGAAGCCGGAACCATATTGAACATTGATGCATTTTATGGAGCTTTTCGAAGGGAGTTTGCCCCTGAAAGGGGTGGGCAATATTGGTTGCGTGTACTCAACGTGACCCGCCAAGATCCACACGAGGATATTCGTGCTTATGCGAAGAAGATAAAAGAGGTCTTCCGTAAGTTGGACACCTCTATTCCTATCCCCGCAGCTGCCCAATTGCAATATTTCCTACATGGTTTGGACTTTAATATCCAATTGCAATTGAGTAGTGTTCCCTTGGGGGATATAGATACTGCCATTACACGAGCACAAGAGGTGGAATCCCGACTACAAGCAGCCTATGCTTCTCGAGGCAATTCGAATATGGGTTTAGTATTGGGAAACAATATGGCAATAGCCAATGGCAGTAGTGGCCAAGGGATAGCGATGGCTAACCCTAGTGGGAGAGGGAACATGATACAGAATGTCCCTTTATTACCAGCTTCCCCTAGCATGTCGATGCCTACGGGCAGTCAAATGGCTCCGAGTAGTGGAGGCCAGGCGGTCAATTCTAATACCATGCCTCTAGCTCAATAGCCTGTGCCTAATCGGATTGTTAGGCCGATGGAGCGACATGGTAATGACCAAGGCTATGAGTCGAGTTCTTCCAATGTTCTTGGCGAGGTTAAGGACATGATGAAGCATTATACCGACATGATTACGGAGCAGTATCGACAAATAGCCGTTGATGTCAACTTCCTTAAAAAACAACAAAATTTGATAGGAAGTAGATACCCGGAGGAGGGTGCACCGTCGAGGTTTAGTTGCAAATGGTGTGGCGGGCAGCACTATCCAAGAAATTGCCCAAATGTTAAGTGCGACATTTGTGGAAAATCCGGCCATCTAGCAGCTACTTGCTGGAGTAAGATCAGTTCTCTCCAGCGAGGTAGTCGGCAACCAGGGCCTGTCAATCATCGTGCCCAAGGAAATGACTCCCAGCCAGAAAATGGGCCTAAACAAATACTTCAACGACCAAAGACTACAGTGGAAGAGGTACCAAGTGGTAGTGGGGTTAGTTTGATTGAGGCTGTACGCGTTAATGATGCTGAAACCTCTAATCTACGAGCTGTCCTTACAAGAGGTAAAAAGGGTAGAGAAGCCGACATGGATAAGCCTGTCGACGGAAACCCTAAACAAGGCGACAAAGGAACGCAAGTTTTGGATCCTGCCCTAGAAGGGGGACCTTTGAAGCCCGTAGAGAGTAAAGCCGATAAGGAAGCACCAAAGAAGAAGGTGAAAGTTAAGAAAGAGGCAATAAAGCCAGCTCAGCGACCTAAAGAGCGGATGATTTGGCGTGAAAAGCGAGCTCTTTCGAACTATCATGAATTCGATTTGGCGGGCTCTCTTTGCGAAGTCAAGCCGGATGTGAACCTTTTGCAGCTTATTAAGCTTTCCCCGGGAGTACGTAAGGAATTTAGAAAGATCCTACGTACCGAGTATATTGTAGAACCTTTGGGTATTGCGCGAGTTGGTGATGACTGGTTCGAGCATGCTGAGAAGCATTGCCCAAGGGTTGCAGCCTATGTCGATGGGATATTAGTAGATTATGCCATTGTCGACACAGGATCATCTGTTAACATTATGAGTCCTGAACTCATGGAAAGGTTGGGCCTTGCGATCCAAAAAGATACCTCCACAATTCTCAGAATGGCAGATGACAGTTTGAGACAGCCGGAAGGCTGCATTACTAAGGTCCATGTCACTGTTGCAAATGTAGAATGCATGTTGGACTTTAGGGTGATTCGTTTTGCGGGGCGGCCAAGTTACCAAGTATTACTCGGACGACCTTGGATCTTGCAAGCGGATTGCCAAGTTGATATACCTGCCGGTCGATTAATATTCGGCAGAGGTGCCCAGCGTGTGGTGGTTGATGCTTACCCTGAGTCCCCGCAGAGTGAGAGAGCTCCTCTATCTTCTACAGAATTGGAGACATTAGAAGATTTATCTGCTAGTGAGACATCATCGAGTGATGAGTCCAAAGAGGGATCCACCACGGAGGACATCTATCAGATCACTTTGAACGAGCGGATAGAGGCCCAAGATCGTATAAGAGATGCAGATGTTATCGAGCTAGACCTTGGTACGCTTGATGATTCGCGGCCAATCAAATTAGGCTCTATGCTCAGCTCAGCAGAAAGGGAGGACTATGTGGCCTTGATCCAGGAATTCCGTGATATCTTTGCCTGGAGTTATGATGAGTTGAGAGGCATCTCTCCCAGTCTTGCTGTTCATACAATTCCGTTGAAAGAGGGCAGTCGTCCTATACGGCAGAAAGTAAGGCGTATGCCTTTCGAATTGAGGGACGGGCTGTTTGAAGAGTTACAGAAGCTTCGAAAAGCGGGTTTGATTTTTCCTGTGCAACACACGGAATGGTGTTCGCCAGTTGTGATTAGAAAGAAGAAGAATAATCAGATCCGTTTATGTGTAGACTTTAGGGAGCTGAATAAGCAGACAGTTAAGGACTACTACCCATTACCATTTATTGACCAGATTTTGGATCAATTAGCGGGTAGGGAGATATATTCATTTATGGATTGCTTTGCAGGATATAACCAAATGGCAATTGCAGAAGAGGACAAGTTGAAAACAACTTTTATCACTGTATTTGGCACTTTTGCTTACCACGTGATGGCTTTTGGTTTATGTAATGCGCCTGGTTCGTGGCAACGAACAGCCGATAAGACATTCGGTGACATATCCCCTGAAGAGTTGAGGGTGTTTATTGATGACTTAGGGGTCGCCACCGTGAGAGAAAGGCAGTTGATCATTTTGAGAAAATGCTTTGAGCGCTGTAGACAATTTTGCATCGCCCTAAACCCACGGAAGTGTGCTTTTGGAGTACCTTATGGGCTATTGCTGGGCCATGTGGTCAGTTCGGTAGGAATTGCGACAGACCCCGAGAAGGTGAAAGTTATAGTTGCCATGGGTCCACCACGCACTCCGAAAGAGGTTCATAGCTTTCTGTCTTCGGTTGGTTACTACCGTAGATTCATTAACGCCTTAGCAGAAAGAACATTGCCACTTACAAATTTATTGTCCTTTAGCTGTTTGTTTGTATGGGGTGACCCTTGTAAGGTAGCATTCGAGGATGTGAAACAAGAGCTAGCAAGAGCGCCCGTTTTAAAAGCACCTAAAAGAGGTGAGGTGTTCTATATATTCTCAGTAGCCACCATGTATAGTATCAGCTGCTGTTTAGCCCAAATTTGGGAAGAGAAGTGGTACCACCCAATTGCTTTTGCTAGTCGGAAGCTGGGGGTATCCGAAATCAATTACACCTACATGGAGAAGCTGTGTCTAGCGATGGTCTTTGGGACCAAGAAATTCAGGCATTACATTCTCTATGAGAAAGTCGTACTTTATACGAAGGCGGAGGGACTTCGACTATTGATGAATAAGTTACAGCCGCCTGATCGTTTAGCGAAGTGGTTGATCACTTTGCAGGAATTTGATTATGAAATCAAGAGTAAGCCACCAAGGTTGCAAGGCATCGTGGAATGTCTAGTGGACTTTGGGGAGCCGAAAGAATCTGTGGCTGAAGGTAGTGACATGGAGATGATATTTAAAATAGATACGGCATCTATTCCCTCCTGGTATGCTGCAATAACGCATTATTTATCAACAGGAGAGGCGGGATCCGAATTATCTAAGGCTGAGAAAAGGAAAATTAAGCAGCAAGCGTTAAAGTTTACCTTGATCGCAGGTACATTATATCGGCAAGGGGTTGATGATATCTATCGCCGATGTGTGACGCCTGACGAGGTGCCATTCATTTTGGAAGAGTGCCATGATTCTGCTTGCGGTGGCCATTTTGCTGGACGGCTTACAGCACAAAAGGCTTTAAGAGCAGGTTATTGGTGGCCTGCCATCTTCCAGGATGCGTTTGCGTATGTTAAGCGATGTGATATTTGCCAACGACATGATAGTCGAGAGAATAGGAAACGACCACTCACCCCTATTATGGCGATACTTCCATTTGAGAAGTGGGGAATAGACTTTGTGGGTCCTATTACTCCGTCATCGACTACGCAAAAGCGGTACATCATTGTAGCAACTGACTACTTCACAAAGTGGTCAGAAGCACGTGCAACAAGGAAAGATGATGCTAAAGAAACTGCTAGTTTCCTTTTAGAGCAGATAATATGCCGGTTTGGTCCACCAAAAGAAATAGTGTCGGACCGCGGAACTCATTTCCTGAATAAGGTGATCAAAGGTTTGACAGAGTTGTGGAACATCAAGCATAACAAGACAACCCCATATAATCCGCAAGCCAATGGGCAAGTTGAGAGCACCAACAAGCAGCTTGTGGGCATCCTGTCCAAAATTGTGTCGGAAAAGAAACGGGATTGGGATAAAAAGTTATACGTGGCAGTGTGGGCCTATAATACGACTTTCAAACGAGCCACTGGCCATACCCCGTTCAAGTTAGTATATGGGGAGGAGTGTGTCTTGCCTCTAGAAATTGAGCTGCCGACTATTCGGTTTGCCATCAATCATTCTTTGAGCGATGAAGATGCTCTTTTTGAGCGCTTGACGACACTGGCACATTTAGATGAACTTAAGCTGCAGAGCTTATTGCACCAAGAAGTGGCGAAGCGCCGAATGAAGAAGCTACATGACCTCAAAGCCAAGAAATACACCTTCAAGAAAGGACAGCTTGTTCTGTATTATGACGCACGACGTGAATTATTCCCAGGCAAGCTAGAACCCAAATGGGATGGGCCCTATAAGATCGTTAGAATAGGAAAGAATAAATCCACAGTTTTGTTAGCTGACCTTGGGGGGATAGAATTTAAAAATAAGGTTAATCTTAATAAGATTAAACCTTATTACTTCTCATTGCACTAATGCTATGACTGCCTTGCAGGTCTAGGCAAGATTGATCAAACATCTGCAAGGAAATCGTGATAGAGGTTGATGGGTCGTCTGATCCCTTATTTAGAACACCCATATTTGGAACAGAGGTATCATCAGGGAAAGCTCATTTGGTGGAGCAAAGGATACAAGGTGATTGAGCAAGAAGGCGGGACATTTATTTGGGAAATCAAGGTCTTTTGCCATCATTGCCTACAACTTTTGACGAGCATCCCTGTTGAATTCAATGATGATGGAGGGATGGAGCCTACAGTCCACCCGTTGAATATGCTGAATTTCGATTACCATAATTACGAGTAGAGTTCAGGATGGCAGGATATGTAAACCCTTTATGGACGTACACCTTGTACTTTGATGGGGCGTCCAGGGGTGCATGCAAAAAAGGAAGTGTAGGAGTTGTCATTCGAGACCCCCGACGACGCATTGTCATGAAGTTAGCTGCTTATCTCGGGGCGAATTTTACCAATAATATGGTAGAATACAAAGCCTTGATTATGGGTTTGAATATTGCAAAGAAGGGTGGTATCCGCCAGTTGTTGGTGAAAGGGGACTCTCAGTTGGTTTTAAATCAACTCAATGGGACGTACATGGTGCGGAACCCGATCCTTTGTATGTACCATCATACTGCCATAGCCCTGCTAGATGAATTCGATAGAGTGTCTTTTCAGCTGATTCCACGGAATTGGAATCAGTTTGCCGATTCATTGGCTAATCTTGCGTATGAAGAGGACCTCTTCTTTAATTGTGGCCCTTGTCCCGATATATCTATTGATGGTGAGACAGGACCTGGTCGTTTGTGGGGTATGCTTTCTGAACATGCCCTCTTTGGCAGACGATGGTTGATTTGGGTGATGCAGAGGGTAAGCGAGACTCATCTACCTTTATTATCTCAGACCCACAGACTGATTCGACGACATGTGATGCGCACACCTCTTGCGATGTACGCAGAAGGGATAGGTCATAATTTAATGCACCTAGTTTAGGGCTACGAGCCTCTGTTCCCCTGGGAATAGTATGCTTTGATGTCTATCATGGTTGTTTCCAGGTGGATGTTCTGCATAGTATTGTTTGATTTCATTAGGCCAAGAGGGCCGATTCAGTTTTGTGGCAAAGTCATGTCTGATTTCATTAGGCCAAGAGGGCCATTTCCCTGTCTAGTGCGGGTGCGTTTAATTGGGTTTTTGTTTAGTGTTGTGCTGGACAGGTTTCGTGGTTCGTGGAATTTGGTGGAGCCTAGAGGAGCCTTTGCTGCGATGGAAGCTTCTTGTGGCCACTCCAGGTGACATTTCTCCTTTACGAGTACCTTTCTTTCTTGTTATATGTGTATTTGTACTTGTTGAGGGGATACTTTTTGTTGGGGACCGGCGACCAAGGCATGAAGTCCCAGGATTAGGCTACGTATGTTTGAGGGAGGTCGGAGTAGTCATTGCCTCCTGTAAAGACATTGTTAGACATTGAAAGACCTGTTTTAGAAGGAAGTCCTAGTGGCTCTGTTCTGCTAACCTGCTAGGCAGCCGTTCTAGGAGTTCTTGTTAGTAGTGAGGCAGTTAGAGAAGCCTGCTAGAAGATAATAATAATGATGCCAAGAAATCCTGAATATCCTAAAAGATGAATATAAATATGAAGGTGTGTAAAAAGGGGTTCTAACCCCTATCAAAGAAAAGAAATGAAATAAAAAATATATAAGCAGTTGATCATTGCCTTGCGAAGGCCTGGTAGGTTCCTGGGGACGAGTCAGACCCGGGGCCGATACCTTGTCTTCCTCGGGGTGGCTTCTTGTTGGAAAAATAATATCAAAACAAGGAAGGTTGGAGCGCAAATAAAAGTGAGCGTTAGAAAAGGATTAAGTGTCGCCTTGCGAGGGCTTGGTAGGTTCTTGGGTGCCGAGACAGGTCCTGAGACCGATGCCCTGTTCTCCTTGGGTCACTACGCTCAGCTCCCTCCTTTTTACATGCCCAAGTATGTTCATCCAATCAAAACCCTCAAAGAAGAGATATACTGAACGAAAATATCCTTTGCTCAGGCTATAGGAGTCCTCGCCTTGTAGGAACTCCTAGTTGCGTTGTCTTTAGTTGGTCAGTAGTTCAGACTACCACTTAGGGCAACCTCTTTGGCAGTTCTTTTTAGTTTGGCTGTGTTGGAGCAGCTGGTTAGTGACTCACTTCGGATCTTCTATTAGATGATGCTAGGCCTATTCCTTGTGGATGTCATGCCTTGGTTCTGTCCCGGGGTAGGGGGAGCATTGTGCTGAGTTTTATGATGATAATTGTTTTGTATCAGTTTGATGCTTCTTTGGTTGTTTATGTGCAGATATGTTCGTGGATTCGACGGGCTGAGTCGCCCTATCCCGTGGTCGCCAATGAGAGCGGAATTTAGGAGACGGCAAGTGCTTAAAAATAGCTAAAAATTATGAATATCAAGGGAAAAATATTCACTGTCAAAGGCGGCGGCTCGATCTAGGACGATTTTAAGCGCCAAAGTGCTTTAAAGGCGCCCGAGCGACACTTGTTGATTTTTCATAATTTTTCAGACAGTCGTGCGGGTTGACACAAGCTACTGGCCAATGCGGGATGCTAAGCCGGACGCCCAGGATTTTTCAGAGCTCGATTCCGAGTCCAGACGGGGGAAAGGCCACAAACCGGTCAAGATTTGAAAAGGTGGACTTATTTTTGGCCAAAGTGGGCATGACCTTTGGGGCCCAAAATTTAATGTCACATGAAAGTTTGGGAGAGGATGGATGAAGAAAATCGTGGAGAGAGGGCGCCATCAACAGGCGCCGAAAAATGCGCCATGTTGATGGAGATGCTCCTCCCTGCCTGCAAACAACCCCCCCGTTTGACAATGGCCCTTGCCTACACTCCGTATGCTGATCATATCGCCGCCCTTCGCCCGTGGAATGGTGGCCTGGTTTGAAATTTCTGATTCTAGTCTTTCTCTCTCCTCCCTCTCTCTCTTCTAAGAGGCAGTTCATGTGTGGGAAGGAGCAATGAAGAAAGAATGATGGAGACTTGTCCGGCATGGACCGGATTGCTACACGGGCTGAGAATGGTGATTTGGGATGTTGCTGGACATGAAGTGTTGCTGTTTTCCAAATCTACAGCCATGGACACAAAACCCGAAACACACGTTTAAGCGGTAAACCAAAAAATTACAAAGAAAATTTAGTGTTTTATGCTTTTGATTGATGGAATGCCGTTCATATGGACTAAGATTTGATTATGCTGCTGATTCTTCTGAGTTCTTACTGTTTATAACCAGAAATTATGAAAAACATGCATTTCATGGCTCGAAATAATGTCAAGAAACCCGAAAATGCATGAAAAATGGGGAAAAACAAGGGTTTTGGGCATATAAATGGGGAAAACCGTCGATACACATCAACTAATCTTTCAATTTTGTTGCAAATGAACTAAGGGCCACAGCCCACAAACTGGTTTTCATTTTCAGCAATTTAAAAAAATACAAGAAAATGAAGAAAATGGGGGAAAATGATAAAAACACCATGGAAAATAGGGGAAAAATACATTTGGGGCTACGAAAAATATAGAAAAATAGGATTTATGTTTGTTGATGTATAACAAGGCTGGGGCATGAAGTTATGCTTCAGTTCAGCCTTTTTTATATGTTGTAGTGTGTGTTTCCTTCCTTTCTTCACATAAAATGACAAGGAAACCCTAAAAGAAATGAATATAATGATGCACTATCAACGGGGAAGGGTAGAGTTGTGGAAAAATGGTTAAATGCCGTTGAGCATGAGGAATAATTTGCTGATTTTATATGCATTGCATCTAGGACGGAATGATAATGATAAAAATTAAAACCTAGTAGCACGAAGATCACTTCGGTGCTAGGTGTTGCAGCGAAGCACAAAGCGGTTAGAAAGAAAAGCATGAAAGAGATGTTTTGCACTTGCACGCTGGTGGTTTTTAAAATGTTTGAGCACTAGGCATCCACCTCTTTGCATGATCATTTAGAGGAAATTAAAATCAGAGTTAGCTCCTGGATATGCATAGCAATTGTTTTCAGTAGGCCTGTGACCCACCGTTGAGAGCGTGAGGTTCCTATGCTGTAGGCTAGTCGTGGGATCCTAAAGGGGAAATTAAGTAAGGACAATGGTACATTCTTGGATACGTTTATTTGGTACCTTGAGTGACGTTTGTGCGAAATGTCTAAATGTTGAGCGGCGCATCGAGGGGCCAATCCCCAAGGTGTAGGAGAGTTGCAGAGGGTTGACGGCATTCAGCCGTAGGAGGAACCCCATGTGTATGTGATTCGAGCCTTTTGGCTATGTGAAAGGGACTCCCTCTGAGGAGCAATATTGGGTTAGGATCAGTTGGACTACAACGTATTACAAACGCAATGTTTAGGAAGGCAGAGATTTTGATAGACGCTCCTGGCCGCGAGGCCGAGGGGGTTGTCTTGCGCATAGTGACGAGGTCCGCCTAGTGCATGAGCCAGTGCCGGCCCGTTTTTAGGTCCATCAGAGCCCTGCAAAACATCCACAACTTTGTAGCTAATATTCTTGATAATCAATTATACATAGTGACAGATTTACTTCTTATCTATAAATGCAAAAATGTGGAATTGCCAACAAAGGGACTGATACATAATGACAAATTTACTTCTTATTTATGAATGTAAAAATGTGGAATTGCCAAGAAAGGGACTAAACTGTCATTATTTGCTTCTTGTGGTATTATTGATCATCCTTGCTCCTCAACCCATGTCTTGAATTTATTCCATAAATTCTAAATTTTTCTCATTAGTTGCCCCAAGTTCAATGACACTTGAGTGGACGTGAGAGTTACTAGTAGTCCTACATCAACTTGTTGGTTTTGTCCCAGTCACATAGTTGGGAATGAGATTCCTACCCCCTTGGCTTACTATTGATTGTATATAAGTTGGAGAGGAGAGTGGATCTATGTTAAATATTTTTTGATCCTCATGATTTGGTATTGACTGTTTGATATGATTGAGCTTCCTCTATCCAACCCGTCACTTTCTCTATGATCTTCATTTGGTGCCTTGAGCCAAGATACTCTCTTACCTTAGTACTTTCCTTCATCTGAGTTTTTGGAGCTGAGGCAACTAGTCTATAGTTCATAAGAGCTGGGTCTCCCTCTTCATCATATGAGATGTAAAGGTTTTCATAAGGCTCTTTGTCCAGTGGCTCCTCAACATAGTGTATAGGAGCATTTGTTGAAGAGCTATGGAGTTCCTCTACCAAATTAGTACTAGGGTTCATTGGGTATTTTTGTTGATAAGGTTGTTGATAAGATAAGCATCAAGGAAATCTGCAATGGATGGCTTCAATCCCATACCTTCCATAGTTAGCACATGTCCTAGGTCTAGGTTCTAGGCATTATGCTAGTAGGCAGTGCACGCATTGGACATTAGCTCTATTAGGTCTCCACAAGGAATCTTAAATCTTGAAAATCTCTAGCTTGAGGTTAGACATCTCTTGCAAGAATTCTACTCCCTTGCCCTTGTCATATGTTTCACATTCATGAGTTTGAAAATTAGGTTACCCACCTATCCTACATCCAAGAAATGCTCGATGAAAAAGTTCTTAAAGGTTCTAAAATCATTCCTCTCTATGTCTTCTAGGCCAGTGTTCCATGTTCATCCTTTCCCACCTAGATACAACTCAAAAGCTTGTGCTTTCTTGATAGCACCAATGAGGTTATTAACCTTAGTAGAAGCCTACTTGAACTATTCAACAAAGGTATAAAGATCATTTGCATCCCTATACTTGTCAACTTGGTTCCTAAAAATTGGTACCTTTGTTTGGCTTCTAGCCCCTATTCTGCCCCTAATCTATCAAAAGTGTAGTGGCTAGTGTAGCACTACCATTTTTGTGTCTAGCAATCATTTGAGTAGGAGTTTGTATTGGCTAAGATCAACATTGGACATTCCAGCCACCTTTCCTACCCCCTCTTCAATTTTTGTCCCTCATATTAATTCCAAAATCTATTGGATTTTCCACAATTCTATTTCTTTCCTTCTTTTATCTATCCTTTGATTTTGTCCAAATCTAGATACCTATTAGATAAGGTATTTTCCTAATTTTCTCTCTCCTTCTAGATCGGCTAAGATTTCCTCTGTGGGTCTTCTTGCATGTTCTCTATTGGATTATGTTGATCATAGGGTGTAAAAAGTTGCTAGATATGCATGAGGGGAGCTCCAACACATCAAACTCTAGAGTGTCCATATAAGAACTCGTCTCAGCCATGGTCTCATGGTGTTCTTGGGTGACAAGTGTTTCTATGAGGCTAATGAGCCTTGAGAGAGAAATGGGAGTTCCTATCAGACTTCCTTTGGAGGCTCAATGTTCTCATTATCCAGATAGAAAAAATGTGGTGTAAGCACTATGAGCGCTTAATCTAGGCTACCTTTGCAACCCTTGCTAGCCTCATAGGCACATTCAATTCCCTCTTTCCCTATGTGTGCAAGGTAATGCATGTTAATGTCTTTATAGCATGGCATTGTTCCCTTATGAATTTTTCCTTCATCACTCCTTGGGACCTTTGGTTTATTCATTTCCCCATTTATTATGTAGGTCATGGTTTCTTATGGGCCCAAGCTCATTGGGAGCTGTGAGCTCCGTCATATGGAACGCCACAATGATATGGTCACCAACCACCACTGGCAGATGATGTCTAAGTTTGATGAAGCAATCGAGCACATGGCCATCTCAAACTCAAAGACCCAACAGACCTTGGAATAGCTCACTGCTCTTGTTGCTTAGTTAGTGACCGCTGAGTCTAGACGCCCTCCACATCAGGAACCGTCGCATGGACCACAAGGTATACTTGGTGCTAACGGAATTTCCCCTTCTACTTATGAGATCGGGGAACCCTCTCACACGCATGATGAGCCTCTATTGAATTCCCCTATCCACCATGCCAGCAACATTCACTTGAGACCTTCCCCTACCTTGGGTCGAGTTTCACCCGCTCTACCTAGGAGCCCCCATGCACCACATATGAATCAGCCCCATCAGGGACAATATGGTACAAATGGCCAGCCTGGCAATCATGGACAACATGGCTATAATGGACAACATGGGCTAAATGCACCATAAGAGATGTATGGATAGCAGGGCATGTATGGCCACCACGGGATGCATGGACAATAAGGATTTCATGGGCAGCATGGCCCCTATGATTTGCGTGACAAGGTCATTCTCACAAAGTACAATGGGAAATCCCCCTCACCATCTGACCTGGAAGAATGGACGTCCAAGTTGGAGTCCTACTTCAACATCTACCCCCACATCACTGATGAGCAAAAAATACTTTTTGCTTCTCTCCACTTGGAAGGTTTTGCCCACACTTGATGGCGCTATATCAATTAGGAGAATCAACAGTTCATTGATTGGGAATATTTCAAAATGCATATGGTCCAAGTTTTTGTGTCCCTTGTGTGGAAAAAGAATGGTTGACAAGAAGATGGTACACTCTTGACCAACGTAACCTCACTATACGTGACTAAACCAATCAATTCATGAACTTGACCATGTATGTGGAAAGCATCAGTGATGATGCTAAATTGCACAACTACATCTATGGGTTGGAACCGAGTCTATCAGCTGATGTCATGGCCCAAAAACCCACTACACTATTTGATGCAATCAAACTAGCTGAGAGATATGCAAGAAAGTACTGTAAGAATGAGCATTTTCAGCAAGGTGTTGGACCTCCCCACATCCCTTCACGATCGGTCCCATACGGAGGTGGTTTTTGAGGCTCTTCTATGCCTAATAATAGCCCCAAAGTACCCACTTACCCCGCCTTTCATGCTGAAAGAAAAATGGGCATTTTTGGGACAGCAGCAGGCTCTATGACTGAAAATTGGTATGCTAAAAATAAATAGTCCACTGCATCACCTTCCCATGGATCCAATAGTCAACGATTCATCTCCCTAGATGTTGTCAAGGAACGGAAAGAAAAGGGCCTATGCTTTAAATGTGGAGATAAGTACACTTCTGATCATGCCTCCAAATGCCCGTAAAAGATAGCTAAGGTCAAAGTTCCTAGCATGTATGCCATGGAAGATTGGCACAATGAGGAGGATGACCTGATCATTGATCAAACTGAGCCTATGGAGGAGGTTGATCATGAGTAGTTCTATGACCTAGAGGATGGGTTTCCCTTTGACCCGGGTGGTGCACCCCCACAGATACTTGATTTAACATCCCACCCACCTCCCACTTCCCTTTGCTCAATCTCCTTGGATGCTTGGACAGGTTCGCATTGTCATCGTGTTGGGGTTTAAAGGTCTACCACCGGGGTTTAGAGCAGAAGAAGAGTGTGGGATTCAAGGTTTGGAGAAGGAAGAAAGATTGGGGTTTGACAAGATTTGGGTTTTAGAAATGAAGAAGATATCAATCTTTTCCTGATTATTTAGCATACATGAATGGAACGAAAGACTTTGTCTTGATCACATCAAATGCATATGGGAATAATAAGGCATTACATTAGGGATAATCTCAGATTTAATCCGAATGCATATTCCAAATGCAAGCTCGAATGGTTTTTATTTCATATACATGGATGTATAACAACTCCAAGAAACAAGTATTTTGGTGGTAGAGTCAAGTACATTCAAGACATAGATCAAAAGCCCATGAAATGCATTGATTAAGCATAAATTTCACTTCAGTCCCATTTTAAAACAGTAATTTCCAGCCCATAATCAAGCTCTAAAAGTGTACATAATCTCAAGAATAAGCTCCTGTAATCATTCACAAGTAAATCCCTGATGTTAAGAGGTCAATTTCCTTTATTACAACTACATAGATCACTTGTTTACTCATCAAAATGGACAAGAAAAGTGGGCTACCCTGTTTATGACTGGTTTTTTCAGTCCATAACAGCCCATACACCTTCAAAATCCTCCCCTTTGCTTGCCCCCAAAGTCACTCAAGTACTTGGGTACAAGATGGGCTTCATTGGACCATGAATATGGTAAAAGAATGAGAGAAGATGAACATAAGAGCAGGCTGAATACTTTTTCTCAGGTTTCCCCCTTTTATGGACTGTCGTACCATTCATTTTCGTCATACCAAATGGATGGGTAAGAAGAGCTCTCACCTTCCTTGTTTGTAACTCCTTCTTCAGCTCCAGTTTTTCTTGAGTTTGCATGCTTTGGAGCATGCACCATAGCCCACAACTCCTTCTCTAGTTGCCACAGGAATGCAGGCCTGCTTTTTGCGCCAGAAATCGCGGGCTGCATCCTGCTCAGCTCCCACTTATCATTTTGACCACTTAGGTCACTTACAGGTCATTTTAGTTCATTATTTCAGGTCCCCCATGAACCTAGTGGACTTTTGGCACTTTTCTTGATTTCTAACCAAATTTTTTGCTTGAACCAAGGTAGTTCTATCAGCCCATAATGCGAATGGAAGCATTCTAGGCCATTCTCTCATCTTTCCTCTACAAGATTTTGCCAATGCTTTGAGAATTGGTTGATGACCTCTTTCACTCTTACCATTGCCTTCAGGATTGTAGGCTGATGTAAGAGATAGCTTGATTCCCAATTGATCAAAGAAATGGCGAGTAGTTACTTTGGCAACACAACCATACCTGCAAAATACTTCTTCAAGTAAAAATCTACAAACAGCTTGTGTAGACTTTGTGGTCAAGGCTTTTCCTTCCACTTGATTTGTGAGATCTTCTCTAGCAAGTACTAGATATCTCATGTTCCAAATTCCTGCAGGCATAGTTACTAAATCAATAACCCATCTATAGTGAATGGATAAAGGAAAGGTAGGCTGAAGCCCATCTCTGTGCTTAACCATAGAGTACACTTGACAAACATGACAACACTCGACAAAATGTTCAATGTCTTTATACATGTTTTGTTACCAAAATTTCTCTTTTATTTTGGCAAAAGTGCCCCATATGCCTCTATGACTAGCCAATAGGCTTTCATGGAATTCCTGCATGACCTGTCTTTGAGTCTTTTTGTCTCCTAAGACTCGAACAGGCGCCCTTCCTTTCTTTTTCGCGTGCCTCCAAAGGTAACCATCTTTGAGAAAAAAGCCATAGGCTTTTCTCTTGATTCTCTTGAACTCTTCATTAGTCCAATCTTCCTTCTTTGTCATAGTGCTAAGAAATTGGCCAATTTTTAGCCAATCACATGTATAATATTCTTCTTTAAAGTGCAAACAAACCATAACAAAACATTGAGCATGCTGTCTATCATCTGCCCACTGTCCTTCTATGGTTGTTTCTTCTTTCTTTGATGATGTAAAATTTGTTTTAGCAGCTGAACCTGTTGTGCTTGCTGTAATTAATGTTGTACCTACATTTTTGACAGCTGAACCATCATTAGATACAGCTGTACTTGCTGTTTTCAGATCTGAACCTGCAATTACATCATCATTTTTAGAAAATATAGACTCTGATTCTTCCTCATCCATCATCTCTTCTTCATCCTTATAACTAGCACACGAAAGCATGTCAGCAACAACTGGATTATCTCTTCCTGCAATATGTTTCAAGTCAGGATTTAAGGATTTAATATAGGCTATCCATCTTAGCATAGCTATGTCGGGAGTGGAGCAGTTGGCAATCATGCCCAAGAGTGGAAGAAAATCTGTTTCAACTATTACATGTGCGCCCATGAAGTACTCCCGGTCACATTTCAATGCGGTTACCACTCCCCAAAGTTCTCTTTTAATTTGATCATACCTTCTTTGCCGTTCATTAAGAACCTTCGCTCCAAAGGCGAATTGCATATCTGTTGCCTTCAAGATCGTCTTGACCGACTGCCCATCCTATTCCAATGGGACTTGTGTCCACTATGAGTATGATAGGCTGTCCACTCATTAGAGTAATTAGCCCTCTTTAAGGTGGGGGCTGAAATCAACAATTTCTTCAATTTCTGAATAGCTTGAGTATGCTCTTTTTCCCATATAAACCTTTGGCCTTTTCTTAACAGTTGATAAAGATTTTCAACAACATGAGCGAAATGTCGGATCCAAATAAGGTAGAAGACACATGCTCCAAGAAATCTTCTCACCTCCGAAACATTTGTGCATATTTCCCGCATTTTGCTGATAGCATCAATCTTGGTTGGAGAAGGCTTTCGGCCATATGGACCACACATATGCCCTACCATAAGAACTTCTTCGACTCCAAAAATAGATTTAACACATGAAAGAGTAAGATGGACTTCTTTCAATTTAGACAAGATTTGAGCACAATCATTAATATGATCGGAAACAAACTTGTGACATCCAAGTTCATTGAGTTCTTCATTCTTCTCATGAACTTCACATCCTTTGATCGGTACATCATCAAGGAAAGGAAGAGTAAGTTGGGGAATATAATCTCTCAATATTTTATGCATGGCATTCATCATGTGAGCTACTGAATTTGTAGCTCCTTGAGGTAGAGTACACATGCAGACTAAACCAAGAGGCGTCTTCATTGTGGTAATGTCTCGGCTCTCCAAAGCAAGCTGAAATTAGTCATAGCCCGAATATAAATCTCCCATGGAATAAATTGCTCTACCTGAAAAAGCCTCAGCAAATTCATCAACAATTGGCCCCGAACCAACATTTCTAATAGTGTCTTTATTGACAGGCTATAAATCTTGAATGAATCGCAAAGATCCATTCTTCTTAGGCATGGTAAACCATCAGTTGGAATATGGAGCTGAAGATGGCTCCAATATTCACATTTTTATATTTTCATTTAGAAGCTCCAGTAATTTAGGCAAATGAGCCCTTGGTATCAAAATTTGTTTAAGATTCCAAGGAACTTGTGGGACCGTGAAAATCACCATTGGTGCCACAACACTTGGATCCACATAGCCAATTTCATGTGGCTGAAATGAAAAGGCTTTTCCATGTTTCTCTAATATCTGCATGAAGATTTTCTTTTCAGCTAGTAAGAGAAAAGAGTCTTCACCAATTTTCAGCTCTTGTAAACTTTCAACTGTAAATTGATGACCAATATCTTTGGGATCACGAAGGCTTGGCTGTTTGGATGCCTTTTCTGCCAGTTCTTCACTTTTGGGAGGTAGAGGAGTAGCCACCGGCTTGACCTTCTTGTCAACTGTCTTATACTTTGTTTCTACTCTTACCTCATCCTTGTTTGGCTATCCAAAATCTTCTTGATCTGCAAATTCTTGAATTATGTCATACATATCCAATGTGCATACCTGTATGGACTGATTTCCAGCTTGATTTTCTGCATGAACAACTACATATATTTCAGCCAATGTATCATTATTAATTAGCCCATGAAATAGCCCTGAAATTTCTTCATCTTTAGCCAAAACATCAATTTGCTTCCGCTTTCATTCCACATGACATAAATGCTTTCTTTCAGCCCTATTCATAGCTGAAAACTGTTTATAATAGCCCACATTGTTGGCCATAAAAACCTGCAAGTCAGCTTTTGGCATTGCCCCCTTTACATGTGGAGGTAAATTTTTATGACATGAAGCACCGCCATAGCCTCCACTTATAGCAGTGCTACCCAAAAACCCTTAAATTCTCGGGCATTAGGAGGTATAGGATGATCTCTCAATCGATCTCTATTCTGGTGATGATTTACACATACAGTCAAAAATTGGATAGCTTTGTCATTATCCTTACTTCTTATCCGAGAACCATCATCAAGGCCTTTGTCTCCAAACGAGACTCAGAAATAAAAGGTTAACCAAGAATGATAGGATAGCTGTAGGAATCTTGAACAAAGAAATGAAATCCATCTTTTACATTACCAATAGTAACTTGTACATAAGGGCATGCCGCATAGAGATTGCCAGAGGAGTTATTGGCTACTTTCATGTGCCATCCTGGGTCCACATCTATGGGCCATCTGCCATTCTCGTAGAGACTTCTTGACATGACATTTATTTCCAAGCCATGGTCTATAAGGGCAATGCATGGAGTCTCTTTTTCTCCAATCTTAACAACGGTTTCGGTGGTCGCCCTTGCCCAATGGGTATGGGAGTAGTGACTACTAGGAATAAAGTGAGCATCACTTTCTTCTTGCATGTTGTGAAGATGAGCTTCTTTCTTATGCATGGGCTGCACTTTGGATTGAGAAGACCCCACCATAACATTTTTTGCAATAGCTTCTTCAATTTTTGCTTCATAGATGTCTTCATCTTTGGCTTCTATGGCTGCAATCAATTCCTTGATTGCCTCCAATCGAATCCCTTGAGTTTTCAGCTTCTCTTCATCCTGCAAATACACATGAAGTGCTTGCAAAAAAGCATGAACATATTCTTCAGTTTCCTCACCAACATATTGTCTTTTTCGTTTAATTGCATCAATTATTACATCATGAAATCCTCGTTTTGCAATTTCGAGAATTTCACCTAATGTAAATTCAATTCTACTTCCAAGAATCCTTTCTTCTAGGATCCGCTTAAGATCCGTCGCAGTCTCTATATCAGACTGCAACTTGTAGCCGGGATGTTTGCCTTTTCTTTTTCCTTCCGTCTTCTTTGCTTGAGGGGCATCTCCCATATCAAGCTCTCGCGATGGTGGATTTTCAGCAGCTTTTTGCTGATCCGGTTTGCTTCTTGTCACACGTTTAGTTGGCCCCGAAGAGGAGGGACTGGCAACATCTTCATCTCTTCTTCTCTTTTCTTCTACCATAGCTTCATGATTATTAATTTCAGCCAACCGAGCGAAAGCTGAAAATGAATCAACTGGCTCGGTCCATCCGGTTCTTCCTCGGATGCATTGACTGGCGGTAGTTAAATCATCTTTGGTTGCCTTGCCTTGCTCCATGTGATCTAAGGCCTGCATCCACACTTTAGATTTTGCATCGGTTTTACATGCTTTGACAATTTCATTAGTTGGCTCGATGTGCAGCCCATAGGTTGTTGCATCAACAACTGCATAGGCTGTTCTTGTTGCCAAATCCTCCAGTCTTTTCTTCATGCCACCGTTATTGAAATTTGGCTCAAGAAGAAGCCCTCTTTCGGTTGCATGAATTTTACCATCCTTTCAAAAGACTAATTTTTGTGCTTCAGCTTCACGGAATGCACCGCACTCCCTCTTATCATGCTGTAGGCTATCACACCAGATACAACGTCTTTTGAAGACTTCTCGTATGGGTTTTTGGGTAGTTGTCCGTCCTCTTTCTTCCACTTTCACATCAAGCCTTTCCACCTTGGAATTAATATCCATTAGATTAAGATGGAGATCCCTCATACTCTTAATTAGCTCGTCCATGACACATCCTTCTTTGGATATGGAACAACAGGATTTCTTGGTTGCTCGGCCATAGAGACAGGAGGTCAAGACACAAGAACAGGCTCCTTCATGGATTCAGTTGGTGCAGAGGTAGATCCCCATCTTAGGCGCATCCGCTCTCTTCGAGCAATCATATTAACTGCTTCAGTGACATCACTCCAAGCAGTCTTCAATCCCGTCTCAGAGTCAGGATCTTCAAGCCGATCAGCTAGCTTCTCTTGAAGAAAAGGATCTGCAACCTTTAGAAATAATTCAATCTTCTGGCTTTCCATACCTTGTTGATCGTCAGGATCTAGTTGAGCAAATTTTCTTTCGAATTCGCGGTGAAGAGCAGTGGCGGTTAGTCCCTTATTGGGCCTTTCGACCAATTCAGTGAAGACTTTCTTCATCATGAGGCCAGAATTTTCAAGAAAAAATTCTTCTCAAAGAGCCTTCTTGAATGCGGACCATCCCGCGTCTTTTTGGAAAAGACCATGAATTCAGTCCTGGAGGCCATGCACGGCCAAACGGGCAAAATATCAGCTCCAGGTATGATGAGGAACTCCAAAGAAGGCCATCTTGTCAGTATAGAGGCGGATAAAAGAGGACACATTTTGCCCATTAAATTGCTTGAGCTCTTGCCCAACAGCTTCCAAAGCTTTAATGGCAGCGGCATCATTCCACCCTTCTTCTTGTCTCTACTGTTGTTGCAGTTGCAACTACTACTGAAATTGCAATTGTTGTTGTTGACTTTCTTGCATCAGACGAACCAACTGTTGCAAGGCATCTCCTCCCGAACTTGATGATTCTCCCATTGTACTTCTTCTTCCACGGTTGACCTTCACGTCGGGTTCACCATTGTCGTCGTGTTGGGGTTTGAAGGTCTACCACCGGGGTTTAGAGCAGAAGAAGAGTGTGGGATTCAAGGTTTAGAGAAAGAAGAAAGATTGGGATTTGACAAGATTTGGGTTTTAGAAATGAAGAAGATATCAAGCTTTTCCTGATTATTTAGCATACATGAATGGAATGAAAAACTTTGTCTTGATCACATCAAATGCATATGGGAATAATAAGACATTAGATTAGGGATAATCTCAAATTTAATCCAAATGCAAGCTCAAATGGTTTTTATTTCATGTACATGGATGGATAACAACTCTAAGAAACAATTATTTTGATGGTAGAGTCAAGTACATTCAAGACATAGATCAAAAGCCCATGAAATGCATTGATTAAGCATAAATTTCACTTTAGCCTTGTTTTAAAATAGTAATTTCCAGCCCATAATCAAGCTCTAAAAGTGTACATAATCTCAAGAATAAGCTCCTCTAATAATTCACAAGTAAATCCCTGATGTTAAGAGGTCAATTTCCTCTATTACAACCACATAGATCACTTGTTTACTCATCAAAATGGACAAGAATAGTGGGCTGCCCTATTTATGACTAGTTTTTTCAGTCCATAATAGCCCATACACCTTCAAAATCCTCCCCTTTGCTTGCCCCCAAAGTCACTCAAGTACTTTGGTACAAGACGGGCTTCATTGGACCATGAATAAGGTAAAAAATGAGAGAAGATGAACATAAGAGCGGGTTGAATACTTTTTCTCAGGTTTCCCCTTTTTATGGACTATCATACCATTCATTTTCATCATACCAAATGGACGGGTAAGAAGAGCTCTCACCTTCCTTATTTATAACTCCTTCTTTAGCTCGAGTTTTTCTTGAGTTTGCATGCTTTAGAGCATGCACCATAGCCCACACCTCCTTCTCCAGTTGTTGCCACAGGGATGCAGGCCCGCTTTTTGTGTCGAAAAATGCAGGCTGCATCCTGCTCAGCTCCCACTTATCATTTTGACCATTTAGATCACTTACAGGTCATTTTAGTTCATTATTTCAGGTCCCCCATGAACCTAGTGAACTTTTGGCACTTTTCTTGATTTCTAACCAAAATTTCCACTTGAACCAATGTGACTTAGCCTACAAACTGTCAATTACTTCCAGTTGATCAAGTTGTGGGTTCCCATAGACTTAGTTTTTTATCAATATACGTGGTACAACTGAAAATTTTATGACAAATACAAAAGAACTTATGTAACTAAGTTATATCTAAGTTGGTTGTTGGGTAACAATGACTGAGTTATGTATGAAAATTCCTGATATAAATCCTAGAAAAGTTCTTCTATGTTCATAAGAATTCCATGATTTATATTATGAACAATAAACTTTTTGATAGCGTAGCCCCAGTACCCTTCGCATTCAAGGCTGTATCAATGGGAATCATTTTTTTATCCTTGTGGATAGCGGAAGCACGCACAGTTTTGTCAATAAATCAGCGCCATTGATCAGTTGAAATGTATTCCTATGGCATTACACCACCCCTTGAAGGTCCAAGTAGCAAACGGAGAAGAAGAAATCAGCACACATGTATGTCTCGCAGTTCCCTTATTCTTGGCTGAAAATTATGTGGCATTGGTTGATCTGATTGCCTTGGATATGGGCCCCATTGATGTTGTCTTAGGCTGTGATTGGCTGAAACAATTGGAGAAAATTGCTATGGAGTTCTCTCAGCTTTACATGGAGTTTATGATTCATGGACAACCTATCCACCTAGAGGGAGTTCAAGATCATGCTGATTTTGAGCTCATTATAGCAAAGCAACTCAAACGGGAAACTTCGTCCAAGGAATGCAAGGGTGTGTGACTATCTAGATAACAATCTGAAATGATTGATAATGCACAAAAAAAAAGAACAATTTACATGACATAGAAGATCTAGAACAATCATGAAGGCAACCACATCAAACACGTGGCACACTACAAGATAGGTATTGTTAACATTGACAGTAAATGCATGAAGAACTCCCTTTCCCAAAATTGCTTGGCTAGCTTGGGCTTGGTACAAAATCTTTCGATTCTTTTCCCTTGTGATTCTCAAAGCATCTTCAAAAGTGTTTGGAAATTTCACCTCTACCTTCTCCTTGAGCAAGGGGTACAAACCTGAAATAAATCGATCCTTTTGAAGGCAGTTTGGAGCTTTATCATCAGGATTCAGTGAGTCTGACCACTACCCCCAAAGCTTCAAAAACCCTTCCTCATAAGTTACATAACCATAAGGATCGAAATGTTCACAGATCTTTGTTTTGCAATTAAATAAGGACAATTTTGATCAGCCCTCCACAGTATCATATGACTCTGCCTTGTAGGCCTTAATTGAGGAATACAATGACTTATTTCAGATGCCTACATCCCTCCCTCCCAAGAGACAAGTGGACCACCCACTTGACCTAGAGCCCCATTCGAAGCCAGTGAACAAACCCCCCTATAGACTCTCCAAGTGTGAGTGTGAAGAGGTTGCAAAGCAAATCAAGGAGTTACTGGAGATGGGTTTCATCGAACCGAGTTCTTCCCCCTATGCATCCCTTGTCCTCTTAGTCAAAAAGAAAGATGGCTCCTTTCGCATGTGTATTGACTACAGAGATTTGAACAAGATTACAGTGAAGAACCGCTACCCCATCCTACGGATTGATGATTTGCTGGATGAGTTAAAAGGGGCATGCTTTTTCACTAAGATTGACTTGCGCTGTGGCTACCATAAGATTCGTGTGTGGGTAGGAGATGAGGTCAAAACGGCCTTTAGGACTGATCGTGGACTTTACCATTTTCTTGTGATGCCCTTTGGGTTGACTAATGCCCTTGCCACCTTTCAAAGCCTCATGAACAAAATCCTACAGCCCTTTTTGTTCAAGGTTCATGCTTGTTTTCTTTGATGACATCCTCATTTACAGCAAGTCATCTATGGAGCACTTGACACACGTTCGGAGGGTGTTCGACATATTGAGAGAGCATCGACTCTTTGCTAAGGAGAGAAAATGTATATTCATGCAGACATCTGTGGAGTACTTGGGATATTGTGAGCAAAAATAGTATACAGGCTGATCCCAAAAAGGTGCAATGTGTTAAGGATTGGCCCACTCCTTCCACCACCACCTCCTTGCGCGGCTTCCTTGGTCTTTTCTCATTCTATAGACGCTTCATTAAGCACTATGCCACCATTGCAGTACCTTTGACTGATCACTTGAAAAAAGAGTCATTCTTTTGGGATGCCATTGCAGATCATAGCTTCAAATAGTTAAAGGACGTGCTTACTTCAGCCCCCATCCTTGTTTTCCCTAATTTCTCTAAGCTCTTTACCATTCATTGCAATGCCAGTGGCAGGGGTATTGGTGCAGTATTGTTGCAAGAGCATGGTGTGATTGCATTTGAAATCCGCAAGCTTGATGAGAAGGAGATGCAAATGAATGTATACGACCAAGAGATGTTGGCCATCCTCCATGCCATCAAGAAATGGCACCACTATTTGTATGGCAGCTGCTTCCAAGTGAAAATCGATCACCGAGTCTTCCAATACTTCTTGACTTACTAGTCGACTGGCGCTATAACTATGCCAGCTGTAAATAGGTGTAACAACTTGAATATAATAAGTAATGAGTCAGTGGCCATGTGAGAGTCATAATGACCACCGGCGTGCTAAGTGTAGACATGTGGACCCATCTAACCAGGCGGTCCATCATCAATGTCTGCATGTGTTGAGCTTGTCATCTCAACACTCCCCCTCAAGCTCAACTGCATCTCTGCAACTCCAAGTAAGCTTCGAAACTTTTGAAGCTTCTCTGTACCCAATGCCTTCGTGAAGATGTCAGCTATCTGATCCTGTGTGCTGACATACACCAAGTCAATCTCACCTGCTAGTACCTTCTCTCTCACAAAGTGGTAGTGTACCTCAATATGTTTTGTCCTGGCATGGAACACAGGGTTCCTAGCCAACTGTATACTGCTCATGTTGTCACAATAAATGACAACTGGACCTTCCACGTGGACATCCAAATCAGCCAATAACTTTTGCAGCCATACTATCTCACATGCTGCAACAGCAGCGCCTCTATACTCAGCCTCTGTACTCGACAAAGCAACTGTAGATTGATTTTTGCTGCTCCATGCAATTGCTGCACTACCAAGAGAGAACATGGATCCGCTGGTAGATCTTCCATCAGACATACTACTAGCCCAATCTGCATCTGTGTATCCAAACACCTGTACATCTGTACCTGCCTCATAGAAAAGTCCATAATGTAATGTGGACTTCACATATCTCAATATGCGTATGACTGCATCCAAATGTGGCTTTCTAGGTACTTGCATAAACTGACTCACAAGACCAACATCGTAGCTCAAGTCTGGCCTTGTAATGGTCATGTAGATCAAACTCCCCACTATCCTCCTGAACATAGTAGGGTCTTCTATCTCATCCCCAACATCAGCACTCAGCTTTACATTCTGCTCCAACGGGACTGAAAGTGGTTTGCATGCAGTCATACCATACTTGGACAACATATCCAAGCCATACTGTCTTTGGGACAGCCATATACCATCATCACATATGATCATCTCAATGCCAAGGAAGTACCTTAGCTCACCTAAATCCTTCATCTCAAACTTCATCTTCAAACAGCCCTTGACTTCAGCAATCCCACTATCACTATCACCTGTAATAATCAAGTCATCCACATAGATGACTATGATGACCAAACCTGCATCTCCCTTTCTCACATAAAGTGAGTGATCAGCATCAGAAACATAAAAGCCAATATTGACAAGATACTCTCTAATCTTGTCAGACCATGCTCTAGGTGCTTGCTTGAGCCCATAGAGTGCCTTCTTCAACCTGCACACATACGTGGGATGCTCTAAATCTTCATAACCTGCTGGCTGATCCATATACACTTCTTCATGCAAATCACCATGCAAGAAGGAATTCTTTACATCCATTTGCTACAACCTCCAACCTTTGGCTGCTGCCAAAGTAATCACACATCTGACAGTTTCCATCCTAGCAACTGGACTGAAGGTTTCATCATAGTCTATGCCATATGTCTGGGCATAGCCTTTTGCAACCAGCCTAGCTTTGTACCTGCTAATAGAACCATCTGCATTGTGCTTAATCTTATAAACCCACTTACATCCAATAGCTTTCTTTCCCTTCGGCAATGATACTAGATCCCAAGTCTTATTGGCCTCTAATGCAGCCATCTCCTCATCCATTGCTGCATCCCAATGAGCATGACCAACAGCCTCCTCAAAACATGTGGGCTCAACATCCTCAACTAGTTTCACCATATAAGCATAATGGTGAGCTGCATAACCCTCAAAACCAAATCTTTTAACAGGGTATCTCACCCTGCTAGACCTGCGTACCACTGGATCACTCAATGGAGTCTTTGCATTAACACGTGCTCTCTGCACACCTGGAGTCCTCATTGAAGGAATGCCAAGCTCATCATCTAAGCTCTCTGAGCCACTGGAGTCTCCATCAAGAAGTGCATCAATGCCTTCTGACACTTTATTCTTTCCTTTGTCTTTACCTATAGTGCTACTAGATGCACTCAAAGATGTAGAGGTACTCCTTAGTCTCCCAGACCAAGGACTACCAGATGATGTCTCTGGTCCGCTAAGAGTTCATGATTCTTGCTTTCCAGCCTGCACATGAGTGGCATGATCATCATCATCATCTAATGCATCACCACTAGATGCATACCAACTGCTCATTTCATCAAAGATGACATCCCTGCTCACTCTGAACTTACATGTGACAGGGTTGTAACAGCGATACCCTTTCTGCTCTAAAGAGTATCCAATAAAGACACACTTTTCAGCCTTTGGATCCAGTTTCTTCCGCAACTCATCAGGCACATGAACATACGCAATGCAGCCAAATACTTTCAAGTGTGAAACATCAGGCTTCTTACCTGTGAAACATTCTTCGGGGGTCATACCATGAACTGCAGCTGTGGGAGTTCTGTTCATAATATAAACAGCAGTATGAACAGCCTCAGAACCAAAATGCTTAGGCATATTCTTTTCAGCCATCAAGGCGCGTGCAACTTCTGCAATATGCATGTTTTTCCTTTCTGCAACCCCATTTTGCTGTGGGGTATACCTGCATGTGAACTGTCTCTTTATCCCATGAGACCTCAGAAAATCACTGAACTCATTGGAGAGGTACTCTCCCCCTCCATCTGACCTCAAGCACTTTACTTTCAAGCCTGTTTCTCTTTCAACTGTAGCCTTGAAGGTTCTAAAGTGCTCAAACGCTTCACTCTTTTCCTTCATAAAATATACCCACAGCTTTCTAGAACAATCATCAATGAATGTGACGAAGTATGAACTACCTCCAAGAGATACATTTTGTGTAGGCCCCCAAATGTCTGTATGCACAACATCAAGGATATTTCTGCTTACATCTCTGCCATGTGAAAAGGGTTGTCTTACCTGCTTACCAAACTGACATGCTTCACATACCTTCTGAAATTCTGCAACTTTAAATGTAGGCAAACCTGTAACCAACCCTTTGGACTGCATTAATTTCAGCCTTTGTACATTTGCATGTCCAATACGTTTGTGCCAAATTTCAATGTCTGCAACAACACCTTTTCCTTTGGCATACATAGCAGCATTCATAGTAGGAATTCCAGCATCTAGAGTGAACATACGTCCAACTCTACTTCCCTTTGCTACCAACCTGCACTTGTCATTGAAGTCTTCTACAAAGAAGCCCTTTGCATTAAATCTGACTTGTAGCCCTTGCTCTACCATTTGACCGACTGACACCAAGTTCTTTGTAATAGATGGCACATGTAATACATCTGAAAGACTCTTTGTCTTACCATCATGCAAGGACAAGGGAACTTTTCCAATGTGTGAAATTGGGTGGCATGAGTCATCACCCGTCTGCACATAACCTGCATTCTGCAAATCCTGCATCTCTCCAAACCATTCTGCATGACTGGTCATATGATTGGATGCACCTGAATCAACATACCAAACATCTTCATGTGTTCCCTTTCCTGTAACAACATTCAGCATATGTTGCATAACGAACAAATGTTCATTTTTGTCTTCATTCTGTCGTGAAGACGATGCATAGTTTCCTTGCTGCAACTTACCACTGCGGATATCATCTCTCTTAGCATAACATTGGGCTGCAATATGACCTGTTTTGCCACAGTAGTGGCACACAATACCAGAGTTGTTAGAACCTCTGTTCTGCCATCCACCTCTTCCTCTAAAGCTCCCCCTGCCTCTAAAGTTACCACGACCTCCTGAAACCTACATATCGCCAAATTGCTGATTCAATCTGTTTTGCTGGTTGTCACTACCACGTCCTGTACCACAGCCTCTTGAAGAAAACCTGCTACGTCCCCTTCCTGAACTGGAGTAGAAAGCTTGGACCTGTTCACCACTTATTTCAGATGTCTCACTCTGCATGTTGATCTCTTCAGTGATCATAAGGGAGACCAATTCATCGAAATCTGGAAATGGCTTTCTAACATATACAGAAGTTACAAAAGACTTCCAAGCCTTTTCATTGTTAAGTCCACCCAAGGTAGACGACACCAAATCATCATCATTGGGCATTGCATCAATCACTGCCAATGCATCTGCAATGCTTCTTACCTTCAGTGCATACTCATTGATAGACATCTTCCCTTTCTTTAATGTATTCAACTCTTGCTTGAGTTGAATCTTTCGTGTCTTTGTATTTACAAAAAACATACTTTCAAGTATGGTCCAAGCTGCATATGAATTCTCTGCATTTCTAATGTGTCCCAGCATATTATTGTCAATTACTGCAGACAACCAATACATGACCTTTTTATCCTTTGCATTCCATTCTTTCCGTGCCTTTGTCTCTTCTGCAGTTGGAGGATCACTCATCTCCGGCTCCTTTTCTTCACCTGAAACGAACTCGTAGAGGCCTTTTCCAATAAGGAAGTTCGTGACACGGAACTTCCATGAAGGGTAGTTGTTCTTGTCGAGCTTCTCAATGATGGGGCTTCCACTGTTCTCTGCCATTATCACAAAATTAATACCAACAGCAAGCAAATCTTCTGCAACGCTGGACCTGTAGTGCACGAATCTCACCAAATCTCACTGCAATCTGAGATTTTTGCTCTGCCCTGCTTCCAGTGCCTCCACAGGCACTATCCAAGAGAAAGAGTTGAAGGATGGGAGAGCTTCTTACCCGTGGCTTGCTTGCTCGAACCTTGCTTCTTCTCCTTTGCTTCAACCTTCGAAATCAACCTCTCTCAATGGCGCGGCTCTGATACCATGTCAAGAATCGCGTGGTGAAGGGGGTTGCTCAAGATGCTGCGCCGAACACACACAGAATGCACAAGGAGAAGCTCACTCAAGAGACAAGAAGAGAGATGGAGGCCAAAACGTTTTCTTGCTAATTTCTTCTTCTTCTTCCACACATTTTACAATGTACACAAAGTATAGATAAGATACAACATAAAAGGAAGGTGGCCTACTAAGTCAAACAATGCATAACCGACTACACTAGTCGACTGGCGCTATAACTATGCCAGCTGTAAATAGGTGTAACAACCTGAATATAATAAGTAATGAGTCAGTGGCCATGTGAGAGTCATAATGACCACCGACGTGCTAAGTGTAGACGTGTGGACCCATCTAACCAGGCGGTCTATTATCAATGTCCGTATGTGTTGAGCTTGTCATCTCAACACCACTCAGTTCATGGAAAATGTCTTCAAGTTGCATGGCTTACCACAAATCATAGTACATGATCGGGATGCAAAGTTTATGAGCAACTTCTGGCAAACAATTTTCACCTCCATGGGGATTGCTCCATCCGCTGCATACCACCCTCAGATTGATGGCCAAACTGAGAGAGTGAACAAATGGCTTGAGACATACTTGAGGCACTTTTGCCATGATGTACAACACAGTTGGGATAAGTGGCTTCACTTGGCTGAGTTTGCATATAATAACTCCACACACTCTAGCATTGGAGTTTCCCCTTTTGAGGCCTTATATGGGTATAAGGTTCCTCTTCCTACAGTCTTGTTTACAGATAAGATCAATCCTCAGAGTCAGGCTAAATTGGATTACATGCAAGCTTTACTTCAGCAATGAAAAATGAATCTTCAGAAGGCCTAAACACACATGAAACTCTATGTTGATGAAATACGTAGGAATTTGTAATTCCAAGAAGGGGAATTGGTCCTTTTGAAAGTGCCTAATTCCCGCTACTCCACTCTCAAAGAGGGCAGCAATAACAAGCTAGCCCACTCCTTCTATGGCCCATACCGCATCCTGAAGAGAGTTGGCGACTTGCCCTACTGCTTAGAACTTCCCCCTACCACCAAAATCCACAATGTGTTTCATGTCAGTTAGCTGAAACCCTTTGTAGGCTCCTCAGGGGACTATGTGAAAGAACTTCCCCCCATCGATGAAGAGGGCATCACTCAATATGTTCCTGAAGCAATCATTAGGCAGCGAGATAAGCACTTACGATCCCGATCCATCAAAGAATACCTTGTCAAATGGCAAGGCCTACCCTTGGAGGAAGCCTCTTGGCGCCCAACAACCATCCTCGATGAATTTCCCTACCTCCATGAACCCCAACGGCTGGAAGACTAGCCGGTCATGACCCAAATTGCCCACTTTTCGCCCGCAGACTGCACACTGTTTTAGAACGGTTTTGTACTTACTCAAATCCAATGCATGTGCATTCTACATAGGTTGAAAGTACTCGTCATAAGCTCCATTTCGACATATAGTACACCCCATTTGGAGCTACCTATCAAAAGTTACGACCAGTTTACTTGAGCCGACCGGTTCAAGATTGCATGCTGTCCCTAGTCTCTCCACACCTATTCTTCATTGTCAAAGGGCTATGAGTAGTATTCGGAAACCCTCCCTTAGTCCACCCATCACTCCCCTCTGTTTCTCCTTGTTTTGGAGGGAAAAAACCTTTCGAGTGGGGATGGATTGTAACAAGCGGGATATACACTGACTAGGGTTTAGACACCCCGTCACACTGACCGGGGTATTTAAGGTGTAAGAGCTCCCAGATTAGGGCAACCAGTTATTATCAAGATCACACTCTTCACCTTCATCTCTAGCTTCCATGGATTCCTTCTCATTTCTCTCCTCTTTTCTCTCTTTCTCTCTCCTCTTCTAGTCTTCTTCCTTCTTCTTCTTGTTCTCTTTCTCTCTCTTCAGCTCTCTTTCTCTCTCCCCTCAGCTTCCTTCATTACATTAAGTACATCAACACTTAGTTAAACTAGCTAACAATAGTGCTACCATAGCTTGCTCCCAATTGAAAGTGATGTCCACCAACTCAATTTTTGGGAAAATTTTATAATTTTCCTTTAAAAATATACAATAAATTACAAAAATGACATTGTTGAACAATCCATAATCCAAAACGTTGTACCATTGACTAGCTAGTCGTGACAACTAGTCTTTATTCAACCACTTTGCCCAAGTAGATAAGATTTTAAGAATTTTATTATTTTCATACATATTTCACATTAAAATTTTAGTAAAACATATCTCATGATTGACTCAACCAAACATGCTCAAACACACCCCTATGTAGCATGACTATGTTCACTATGCCTGATAAACGATAACCTTCTTCTGTGGATCTAGAGTGCCATCATGAATGTTTCTCTTTGGGTTCAGGAATTTTCTCTTGGATTAGTAAGAAGCAACCAATAGTGGCATTGTCTTCTACCAAAGGATTAGTAAGAAACAACCAATAGTGGCATTGTTTTGCTGCATGTGAGGCCGTATGGTTGAGAAGGATTCTATGGCATATGGGAGTGCAGGATGAAGAACCAACTATGCTAGGATGTGACAATCAGAGTTGCATCTCCATTGCCAAAAATCCAGTGTTTCATGCACGCACCAAAAATATAGAGATCCAGTATCACTATGTGCGTGATTTGATGGAGGATGGGATAGTGGAATTGGTCTACTGTCCAACAGAGGAGAATGGAGTAGATATCTTCACCAAAGCACTTACGAAGGATCTGCTTCAAGTTCATCTTCAGAGACTCGGCATTGGGCCGAGGAGATAGTTCACCTATGGGTGGACATTGAGGGGGGGTGTTAGATATGATCAATGCCCCACCCTCATTAGGTGCTACCAAAGATCCATGGTGCTCAAAGTTGTAAGGCCCCCATTATGAGGAGAAGCCAAATGTGAGCCCGAACATTGGTTGAGTCCTGACTTGTATATCAGATGAGGTCTATGTGACCGGATGGCAAAAAGGTGACTCTTGTGGGTCTAATGTTTGGGTTAGACGGAGTGGTTAAGCTGCTAGCAACTTGAGGCACATTGCATCGAGTTGCGGTGTAAGGAAGTTAAAAGGGGCCCGTATTGTGGGGTCCGGGGGCAGCGCCCCCGGCTCGATGGTAAAGGGAATATTCCCTAGCCGACTAGTGGAGGCTCATATGGTAGGTCGGTCAGCAGGCCGACCTAACGACCTTCGCGGGCTATAAAAGCTAAACCCCTTCACAACCATCTCTTACTTATCTTTCACCCTGTCAGAGTTGTTGTTCTAGCTAGCCTTAAGCTCTTCACCTATCTTCTGTCTAGATCGCCATCTAAGGTTCACACAGTGGAAGCGCACGGGTGGACAGAGCCATCTTTGTATCAGTTGTTTGGAGTTAAAAGAATTTACTGATTCTCCTCTTATCTGTTGTGTACTCTCTATCTCTTTCTCAGATTCTATTCGCTGCACCATGTAATATTCACAAAACATATGGCATTGATTGTGAAGAAACATTCAATCCGGTTGCAAGGATGGCAACCGTAAGAGTAGTCATTGCTATGGTTGCATCAAAGGGATGGTCTTTACATCAGATGGATGTAAAGAATGCCTTCTTGCATGGTGATTTGCAAGAAGAGGTCTATATGGAGCAGCCACCAGGTTATGTGCATACTGTTCATCCTGAGTTTGTTTGCAGGTTGAAGAAAGCCTTGTATGGCTTGAAGCAAGCACCTAGAGCATGATCTGACAAGATAGGACATTATCTTATCACTTTTGGCTTTCAGATTTCCAAGGCAGATTTCTCACTTTATGTGAGAAAAACAGAGAAAGGTATTACTTGCCATTTATGTTGATGATTTGATTATGACAGGTGATAGTGATGAAGATATCCTTCATGTGAAAATGCTATTGAAGAAGAAGTTTGAGATGAAGGATTTGGGAGAGCTGGGTTATTTCTTGGGCATTGAGGTGATTAGATCACCAAGTGGGATACGGCTCTTGCAGAGGTAGTATGGATTGGACATTATGTCCAAATATGGGATGACAGGCTGTAAGCCTATTTCACTTCCTTCGGAGCAGAATGTGAAGCTGAGCGCAGATGCAGGTGAGCTTCTCGAAGACCCTATTATGTATAGACGCATAGTAGGAAGTTTGATTTATATGACTATTACAAGGCCAGATTTGAGCTATGCTGTTGGATTGGTAAGTCAGTTTATGCAGGGTCCAAGGAAACTGCATTTGGATGCGGCTAGATGCATACTCAGGTATGTGAAGTCCACATTGCAGTATGGACTATTTTATGAAACTGGGATTCAGATACAGTTGCATGGATATACTGATGCTGATTGGGCTGGTAGTATTTTTGATAGACGATCTACCAGTGGATATGTGTGATCTTTTGGGAGTGTTGTAGTCACTTGGAGCAGCAAGAAATAGCCTATAGTTGCCTTGTCGAGCACAGAGGCTGAGTACAGGGGTGCAGCAATGGCTGCATGTGAGGTAGCTTGGTTGCATAAGCTACTTTATGATATGCATCAGCCCCTATAGATGGGCCAATTGCCATTTATTGTGACAACATGAGCAGTATACACTTGGCAAATAACCCAGTCTATCATGCTAGAACAAAGCACATTGAGACGCAATTTGCAAGATACATAAATCCCTTTCATGCAATGCAACTACTTGGACAACATCCAATGGATGTTAATGATTATCTCATGTGAATCACAACTAGGAAGTTATTGCCTAAATGCATTATGTGCTGTTCTCATTCGGAAGGCAATCAAGGATGAATCTAGGCAAATCCACCTTTTACTTGAGCAATATGCTTTCATTATTATGACTTGGACGTGCAAGCAATGTGCAACATGCAACTAAACCTTGTAAGACGAATAAATAACTGCATTCATAACTTCCCCATGAAAATTAAACGTGCCCAGTGCATTTCTTTTATGCGGAATTAAACTTCTAAGAACCTGGGCATTGGGGTTTGAGGTATTGTCCACACATGTGCTTGGTAGAAACTCCCGCATGAGCGCCTCTCGCCATTGACGAGTAAAATTCCAGTTCAGCAACTCCCCTTGGGTTCTTTACGCGCTGGAATCCCTTTCTACCCGATATCTTCACCTTCGCGCAGGACATGGCCTTACAGTCGCGGGTTTTAAAGAAACTCGGGATGGGGTGGACGAACACGGCTTATGGAAGCCTTGTTTAAGAAGCTTTTGTTCAACAACAGAATGACGTGGAGGGGGGGAAATGATTGGAAAGGGAGGAAGATGATGACGAAGAAGACGACAATGATGATGGTGGTGAGGACGGAGGTGGCGAGGCACAGTGTGGCGACGTGGCGAGTCAGTGTGGCGAAGTCCACAGAGGCAAGGCGGCAGCTTCCAAGCTTCCTCTCCTCCCTCCCAAGCTTCAAGGGGGGGTGTTCATATAGTTAGAGGGGGGGGGGGGGGGGGAGATAGCCTCCCACGTGGCTGGCTTGCATGCCTCCCCTCCCTCATGCTTCTCCATGCCACACTTCTCTCTCCTCTAGTTAACTCCACTCCCTCTCCCCTATCATGCATCGGCTGAGGGGAGGGGGTAAATAGTAAAAAAAAAATTGCAAAATTTTAACCATTATCCTTTTTCCTTTCCCATAACGGGTGTTTTCATGCAGCCTTTCAATCTTCAAGCCGTGGCCTCTTATACACCATGCGGGTGGAGTTTATCAAATTACGAGGGTGGAGTATTTAGTCCAAGGTTTTTCAAGTTGCAAAGAGATTATTTTAAGCTGCTCTTGCGTGGGGCGTGTAGTGGTCAAAATTCATTAATACTTCATGCGGAAATATTACATTCTCTCCCCCTTAGAGGAATCGAGATGTCCTCATCTCGAGAGGAACTGGGGGTATTGTTGGTTGAGAGCACTTTCATTCATCCAATTGGTATCCTCTTTGGGATAATCTTTCCACTGGACGAGGTATTCCTTCAAGGTTCTGGATCTCAAATGCCTCTCCCTAACATCTAAGATCTTGCTAGGACATAACTCAAGGACTCCTTGGCTAGGCATTACAACTTTTTGATCATCAAGCACATGACTAGGGTTAGATACATACTTCTTTAGTAGACTAATATGGAATACATTATGAACTTTTAGGTTCTCAAGGAGTTGCAGTCTATAGGCATTAGGTCCTAGGCACTTGAGGATCTTGTAGGGTCCACAATACCTTGGACTTAGCTTTTTACATTCACCTAAGGATAGGGAACTCTTCTTTGGACGTACGCGAATGAAGAACATATCTCCTTCAACGAAGGATCTATCTTGATGTTTCAAATTCGTGTATGCCTTCTGTCTTTCCTTGGCGGCTTGGATGCCCTGTCTTATTGACTTGATTTGGTCATCCATATCTTCCAACATCTGCCTTGAAGCTTCAACCCTCAAGGTTTGGATCTAAAAAGTTTAAAGGACTATGACAGTCGTGTCCATACAATGCTTGAAAAGGGGTCATCTGAATGCTTTGTTGGTAAGAAGCATTGTAGGCAAACTCAACCAGTGGCAAATATTGAATCCACTTTTTGGGTTTGCGACAGCAGTGTGCCCTTAGCATATCCTCAATAACTTGGTTGACTTGCTCTGTTTGACCATTGATTTGGGGATGGTAAGCTTTACTGAAACAGAATTGAGTCCCAATGGCTTCGAAGACAGCCCTCTAGAAGTGTGATGTGAAGAGAGAGTCATGATCACTAATTATTCTTCTGGGTAACCCATGCAGTTTGAATATCTCCTTGATAAATAACCTTGCGATGTCTGAGGCTTTATAGTTTGTCTTAACAGGAATAAGATGTGCAATCTTGGTAAGCATATCTACCACAACCATAATGGAGTTTTATCCTCCCTGGAATTGGGGCAGGCCAATAACAAAATCCATACTAATGAATTCCCATTTCATTTGGGGAATGTCAAGTGGTTGCAATTTTCTTGGCATTTTTACACATTCGGCCTTAATACGTTGACAAGACAAACATTCAATGACATATTTGAGAATGTCACCTTTAATCCTCTCCCAATAATAGCTCTTTTTGACTGCATTGAGGGTCTTGTCATAGCTAGGATGTCCCGAAAGAGGGGAGTCATGGGCTTCCCAAAGTATCTTCTGCTTGAGTGATGGGCTTGCTGGTATACATAATCTCATTCTATAGTAGACAAGTCCACTATTGATAGAGAATTATTGATACTTTGCCTGTAGCTTCGGGTCTTGATCCTTGATAGGGATCTCCCTTAGCAATTTCAAATAGGTTGGATCATGGCATGCCTCTTCTCTAGCTATCTCAAGTTTTGGGTTGTTTGGCATGGATACCTTCGTGGCTAGAGATCTTGCAGTTGATGGATCTTACAGGATCAGAGAATTTAGAAATGCCTTGCAACTGAGTGCATCAGCAACTACATTCTCCTTTCCAGGCCGGTATTTGATTTCAAAATCATATTCCTCCAGCACTTCAATCCATCGACGTTGCCTCATATTGAGTTCATTTTGGGTAAAGATCCATTTGAGACTTTTATGATCCGTCACTAAGGTAAACTTGTTACCCAGCAAATAGTGTCTCCAAAGCTTGAGAGCATGGATGACAGCTAGCAGCTCCAGATCATGGGTAGCATAATCCCTCTCATGGATCTTCAGTTTCCTTGAAGAGTATGCTAGAGGATGACCTTCTTACATAAGCACACATCCTAAGGCAAGTGTGCTAGTGTTAGTTATCACTTCAAATTCCTTACTAAGGTCTAGAAGTTTCAGGATAGGTGTTGATACCAACCTTTGCTTTAATTTGTCAAAGGTGGATTATTTGGCAGTTGACCATACAATTGATGTTTGCTTCTTTAGTAGATCCATCACAGGCACTGCAATCAAAGCATAGTTTTTGATAAAGACCCTGTACCATCATGTCAATCCAAGAAAGCTACATATTTATTTGGAGTTGGCCACTCTAGAATGTCTCTGACCTTGGCTGGGTCTATTGAAATTCCTTTCGCTGATACAATGAATCCCACATATTCAATCTGTCACTTGAAGAATGCACACTTCTTCTTTTTGGCATAAAGCTTGTGTGCCCTCATTGTTTCAAGGACAATGCGAAGCTGGGGTTCATGATCTTCTTCCTGTTTGGAGTAGACTAGGGTATCGTCGAAGAAGACGAGTACGAAGTCATCAAGATATGGCCTAAAGATATCCTACATTAGCCTATTGAAGGTAGTAGGTGCATTTGCCAACCCGAACGACATGACCAAAAATTAAAAATGCCCATATCTTGTGTTGAATGTCGTCTTTGGGATATCCTCTTCCTTGATCCTTATCTGATAATATCCAGATCTGAGATCAATCTTGGAGAAGATCTTCGCTCCTTGAAGACGGTCAAGAATTTCATCTATTCTTGGAATAGGATATTTGTTCTTAATGGTTGATTGATTCAACCCTCTCTAATCAATACATAATCGAAGCGTTCCATCTTTCTTCTTCTGGAACAGCACTGGAGCTCCCCATGGCGAGCCGCTAGGAAGGATGTAGCCTTGGTCCAATAGTTGCTTGAGTTGCTCCTTCAGCTCAATTGCTTCCGGGATGGACATTCTATATGGTCTCTTTGCTATTGGTGCAGCTCTTGGAACTAACTTGATTTCATGATCAACTTCCCTTTGAGAAGGAAGTTCTGTCAGCTCTTTAAGAAATACATCTACGTACTCCTTTAGCCATGAAGATTCTTCCCTAGATGCCTGATTTTGATCTAGCTTATTTAGCTTAATCAAATAGACAGGTAGCCCCTTTCTAACTCCTTTTATTATCCGATATGCTTTGGCCAGTTGAATTTTTGGCTTCTCAGCCTCTCCTTGAGTTATGACCAATTCCCCTTCAGAATTTTGAAAGGAAACTTGGCCCTTTCCACAGTGAATGTGGGCATCATTAGGTTTAAGCCAATCCATTTCGAGCAAACACTCGTGGATACCTAGGTTCATAACCCTGAATCTGACCGTAGTCGACTTTCCACCCAGTAGGAATTCCACCATAGTAGTTTGCCTGGTACAAGTGACCTCATGACCATTTGCTAATTCCACAAGTAAGGTAGATGCATCTTTTGTGGCTACTCCTATTCTTTTTGCACAAACTGGTGAAATAAAGGAATGTGTACTTCCACAATCAATCAAGGTTTTGAAGCTTTTACCTTGATAATCCAATGGAGTTTGAATCACCGAGAACTGGCTATTCGGGCCTTTCTTGTGAAGAGTGGCATGAATTGTTGCCCTCTCAAAGTCTCCTTCCATGGTCGGGTCTTCTTCATGGCACATCTCCTTGTTGGCAACACTGGCGGTCCTCCCTCTGGCCTGGGTGGCAGCTCCTTGGCCATGGATGGTTCCTTGGACTAGTCCTTGATGTTGTCCTCCGCCAAGCTTGGGACATTGCCTTTTGAAATGACCAGGTTCGTTGCAATGAAAGCAATGGAGATTGCGGCCATTACCTTGGGTAGGAACGAAATTATTGACATTGTTGGTCCTAGCTTTCTTCCTTTGTCCCTGGTTTTGACCTTGAGCTCTCTTCACCTGGGACCTATACACTCCTTTGTTCTGATCCTTGCAAGACCAAGTCTTGTTACTTCTTGGCCTAGTTTGCACTTCCTGTATTATGGGTGCAACTTGAATGAGCATGTCCTGAAGATTTGTTGGGCGCATTGATTGGAGGGGAGTGTTTACGGGTGGGTTTAATCTAGCACAAAACTTCGACACTTGTTGTGTCATATCCATTTGTGATGCATACTTCAATAGAGAGACGAACTTTGAATAGTATGCGTCACGAGAAAAACCAAGTTGTTTCAGCTCATAGAACTCGTTCATCTTCTACGTGCGGTAGGCAGGTGGTAAATATCTTCCTCGCACAGCTCTTTTTAGCTTTTCCCAAGTAACTGACCCTTTTGAGATCCCTTGGTCTCTCCACCATTGCTTCCACCAAAGTCTTGCTTCACCGGTAAGATTTAGTTTGGCGAGCATTGCTTGGTTAGCGGGTGCAGTACCAGCTACTTTGAAATAATCCTCCATGGATTTGATCTAGATCTCGGCATCAGTTTGGATGGAACTTCCCTTGCCATCGAATTTTGGTGGCTTGATTTTCTTGAGAAGAAACTTATTCTCGTGAATCACGGCCATACTTGGTGTAGGGGTCAGACTAGGTATCTGCACTTGGGATTGTGCCTGGGCATTGAAAATTCTTTACGTTAAAGACTTGCTAAACGTTTCTCTCATTACATTACATGCCCAGTTCAGCTTTTAGCCAAGTGACCTAATCACTTAACATCTTTACCAATACTCACAGTAAAGACAATCATTGATAAAAAGAAGTCTTATTTTATTCATATGGGCATAGCCCTTTCGAGTACAATCCTTTTTTGGAAGATGGAACAAGCTGATACATTAATTTGGGGAGAATAAGATTTTGTTACATTCAGCTATGGGAACTGAGTAATAGTATGGATTGGGGTCATGGATTTTCAGGAATCGATAGGTCATAGGAAGATTAGGGTATCCTTTCCTTTGATACTAGCTCTTCTCATAACACAATATTAGTGAGTTTGGGAATCTCCCAATTCCCATTTTTTGAATACTAAAAAGGTGGCACCCGGATAACATGCCCATAAGTTTCTCAAAACCATATAATGTGACCTATCATTGGAAAGTGCTTGAAAAATGGAATCTATTGAGCTATAGAGCGCTCGATTTAAAGTTACAGTGTTCAAGTTATGACAAATCCAAAGATTTGACCACGTGTCCCAAACTTATGGGAAATTCCCATATTCCCCAATATGGTGTTTCATAACATCCCAACATCTTGATTCTATCGGTAGGGATTATTCGAGTCACTTCCCTGTACACATACTTGTTCTGCTTAACCTTTCAACTGTTGACATGTAGGGTTGCGTTTGTGTGAGCCTCAACAAAGATGAACAACTTCACAATCTTCAAGTCCTCCATCCACTTGATTCTCTTCAAGTTGGTTCAAAGGTATGCAAGTCAATGGGCAACAAGGTAATAAATTCCTCAATCACCTGTCCATCTCCACTCCACGTATAGGGGTGAAGGATTGTAGATGCGGTCTAGGATATTCATCATATCAAGCCTTCATCGATAAGTCAAAGCACGCATCACGGTCATAAACATAACCTGGAACACCAAGAATTTGTTCCATTCTTCACGACTCTGCAAGTCAGCATCAGTACGTAAGTAAGGAAATGTTCTTAAAATCAACATTTTCTCTACTTCACCTTAGTAAGTTTCCTTGAAAATATTAAATCCTCGTTGGTTGGCTTTGATACCAACTCTAACGTGTCCACCTGTTCGCTCATAGGACACGTCTTAGCAGCCCATCGAGAAGAGAGTCCAGAAAGTGCCGCCCGGCACTCCCATGGAATTTCACGGGGTTTGCAATCTAGATTTTTCCGAGTCTTCCACGAAGCGGAAGCATTCCAGTCATTCCCACTTAGGATCGACCTGAATCAGGGTTTCCCTAGTGGTCAAATTCCTAGAACGGTAACTAGCGTTGAGCCCTAGGCGAACTACTTTATGCACAAACGTCACCGTCGAAGCGGATTCATGCTGCACTTGGTTCAAGGAGAATGGGAAACGAGAGGGATGCAAAGTTTGACCTCTCTGCCCATGAGGCATAGTCCCATTCCGTTTCCCTAAAACAACATAAATTGGAACTCTAGTACTCTAGATTCTAGGTCAGCGTTTCTTGCTGTCAAATTTCTTCGAGAAAAGTTCACGACCAACCGAGACCACCTATCCGTAGGATAGACCCATGGCCACATCCATCACACTTTCCTCAAGGTTGCTTTAGTTATCTAATTACCTATCACACTTAGTTTGACGCGCAAAAACAGCTTCCTTAATTAGCCAATTATCCACCGGTTCCTTCACGTAATCTTAGCACTAACATAGAAAAAAAATGTCAAGCAAGTTCCTTTTCAACAATTAATCTTATTTATCAGTCTTTGGAATACATCATATAATCCAGCCCGAAGTCTAATCCATAAATCCGCCCGAAGGCAATCCAACAATCCTCAGGGATTACTAATCCAAGTTTTCGCCCGTAGACTAGTATGCAGGCCTCGAGATCCAATCCCGAGTCACGTCGGCCTCTTGTGCAGGACCCAGAGGCAAGGATTTACAGTCAGAGCCCCCCTAGCACCCAAGCGTCCTCCTGCTCCAAGTAGCACCCACAGAGAGACCTAATGCGGCGGGTTCGGTCCACGTTCCTGACGCGGCTAACAACCCCCTTGGCTAGGGTCAGGCATACAGTCGGGGGTAACTGATGCTGCCTCTCCCTCCAAGCCTTCAACCAGAAGCATTAATTATCTTTCCATCTTTAGTTCCTTGACAAAGAAGTACAAACAATGCTCCTAACTATACAAACACAATCAATCCAGTGGTCGTTTATTTGGCCAACTACTAAGGTGTGAATCTTTCTCTTCGAATGCATCTAGCATTAGATCCGGGATCAATTGCGACTTGGTAAGATCCCCAAGGGTCTGTTTGTTTACCCTTTTATCCTTGGGTTAGGGTACCCTATTAACCCAAATTAACAACACCTTAGGTTCCTTAAATTAAGACAGTAAATCCTGGGCAACCTTGTCGCCCCAACTTGATTGGTCAATTGCTTGCTAAGCAATACATAACTTCCCTAACTTGGCAAATTGGTCCAAAGAAGGGTGATGTAGTAGGATGTCTACTCATCCTCTTGCAAATTTGACTTGCACTAGAACCTATCAACCTTGTTCCAAGGAGTGGCAAATCTATCTTGTGATTTAAACACAAAGCCATGTGACGTTGCAACTTGTTGCACAAGTGTTGTACCTAACTTGTGGTATTATTTCTCCTATCAAAGGGCGTTTCTTGGTCAAGAAATACATTTGGTCAAGATGTAGGTTTTGGGATGTCTTCTTGACCCAACCCAATCCTAATCTTGCTAGGCCGATAACGTTTGGCCCTAGGATTTCTGATTTCAAATGGAAGTCTAGTATTTGGCTAAATGATCCTTAGGATAAAAACCATAGATCGTTATTGTATGGGCGTCCCATTAACCCTAACATTGCGTGAATGTGGGTAGGATCTCTAGGATTGAAAATATTAAGTCGGTTTGCCGAGTGCGATACTAGGGAGAATTTTAATGCGGCTTAACTCTACCTAGCGCATTGAGGTGAACATCGCTTGAGTTACACCTTTGCAAGAAAATTACCTAATCAATCTAATGGTTTTGCGACAAGAGGCAATCTTCCTTAGAAGAGATGCAAACACTTTTCCTAAGAGATGTAAATGAATAAATTCAAGATACAACATTCCATGAAAGTATGCCATTCATAGACTATTTCCTTCTATGCAACTATAAATATACAATGACCATTTCTTTTCCCTTGTGCTAAAACTATAATGATGCAATGGAATCCAAGCTTTAATGATTGACAATTTAGGATTAACTCGTATAGAACCCTACGTTGAGTTTCAACTAGGAACTATACATATAAACCATTTCTCCGAAGCATTGATTTCATGATTTAATATGAAATGGATCTTTTTCTAAAACAACTTTGATAAAGAAGTTCATGAATGTCACGAGACCATTGATGATTTTAATTTGTCCTTTGACACTTAACCCAATCCTACGATATAATTTTCACCGCATGCAATTTGCAAGATACATAAATCCCTTTCATGCAATGCAACTACTTGGACAACATCTAATGGATGTTAATGATTATCTCATGTGAATCACAACTAGGAAGTTATTGCCTAAATGCATTATGTGCAAAAATTTTCTCCCGCCTAAATGCATCGGCTGAGGGGAGGGGGTAAATAGTAAAAAAAATTTGCAAAATTTTAACCATTATCCTTTTTCCTTTCCCGTAAAGGGTGTTCTTGTGCGGCCTTGCAGTCTTCAAGCCGTGGCCTCTTATACACCATGCGGGTGGAGTTTATTAACGCTCGAGGGTGGAGTATTTAGCCCAGGGTTCTTCAAGTCACGAAGAGATTATTTTAAGCTGCTCTTGCGCGAGGCATGTAGTGGTCAAAATTCATTAATATTTCATGCGGAAATATTACATCAGTGAAAGATGTCCCAACCGCCGATGTTTCCATTGCAATGAACTAGGACACATCCAAACAGATTGTCCTAAGTTGGACCTTGAGAATCAAGAACGTGCGGTCAAACGAAGCCATCTAAACTATAGTTTTGGCTCATATTATGAACCACATGATGATGAAGGCTTGGAGCCTGATGTAACCTTTGAGGATGATTAGACGACCTAGGAAGATCCTCTCGAGATAATAAGTCTTGTACTTGGAATGAATCCTATTGAACCCTATGAGTTATGGCAAGTTGTTATTTTAAGATGAGAATTCAAGTAATCAGGGTTGCGCAGCGAAAGCGTGATGGGCCCTAACCCACAGGCTATAAGCCCCAATTGCGTTTGTCTTCCCTAGTTTCTATCAAGATGAGGACATCTCGATTCCTATAAGGGGGAGAGGATGTAACATTCCCCCCCTTTTTTTCTAAAGTTTTTTTAAATTTTTTCCCTTTCCCTCCCCCCCGATAGTACGTCGGGGAGAGAGGGAGAGGGAGTGATGTGGAAGAAGGGGAGGGGCATGCCGCCCAGATGGCAGCGTTTAGCTACACCCCCCTTAAAAGGTCCCCCCCTCCATCGTCTGAGCATCCCCCTCTCTACCTACTGCATCATTGCCCCCTGGGTTTAAGAGCCAAGCCACCCCTTGCTACTGTGATGTCAGCATATTCCCTCCCCCATGGGTTCCAACATGCGGCCCTCCTCCTTGGCATACGAACGCAGCCCCCCCTCTAACGAATTACACCCCCTCTTTCTTATTTCGATTAGTAGCCCCCCTTTTTTCAGCGAGAAGAAAAGAGAGGGAAAAAAATGGATGATCATGCCATTGTGGAGAGAAAAAGAGAAGGAGAGAGAGAGGAGAGGAAGTGAAAAGGAAGAGGAGAGAGATAGAGGAGAAGGAGAAGAAGAAAAGAAGAAGGAGAACAAGAGGAAGAGAGATGAAAGGAAGAACAAAAAGAAGAGAGATAGTGTGAAGGAGAAGAGAAAGAAGTAGGAGAGGAGAGGGAGAAGAAGAGAAGAAGAGAAGGAGAGAGAGAAGCAAGAGGAAGACAAAGAAGAAGAGCAGAAGGAGAAGAAGGAGAGGAGAGGGGAGAGAAGAAGAAAAGGAGAGGGGGAAGAAGAGAAGAGAGAGAAGAGACAAGGAGAAGGAGAGAAGAGAGAAGAAGTGAAGGGGAGAGAAGAAGAGAAGGAGAGGGAGAATAAGAGAAGGGGAGAGAGAAGAGAGAAGGAGAAGGAGAGAATAGAGAAGGAGAAGGAGAAATAGAGAAGAAGAGGAGAGGGAGAGAAGGAGGAAAGGGAAAGAAGAAGAAGAGAAGGACAAGGAGAGAAGAGAGAAGAAGTGAAGGGGAGAGAAGAAGAGAAGGAGAGGGAGAAGAAGAGAAGGAGAAGGAGAGAAGAGAGAAGGAGAAGGAGAAATAGAGAAGAAGAGAAGGAGAGGGAGAAGAAGAGAAGGAGAGAGAGAAGAGAGAAGAAGAATAAGAGATAGAAAAAAAAGGAGTGAGAAAGAGAAGAGAAGAAGGGGAGAGTAGTAGAAGAAGAGAAGAAGAAGAGAAGGAGAGAGAGAGTAGAGAGATAAGAGAGAAGGAAAAGAGGAAGAAGGAGAGAGAGTAGAGAAATAAGAGAGAAGGAAAAGAAGAGAAGGAGAGAGAGAGAGAGTAGAGGAAAAGAGAAGAAGAGAAGGAGAGGGAGAGAGATTAGGAGAGAAGAAGAAGAGAGTAGGAGAGTAGAAGAAGAAGAGAGGGAGAAAGAAAGGAGGCGAGGAGAAAAAGAAGAAGAAGAGAGCGAAAGAGAGTAACTGCCACAAGTCACCCAAACCAATCTCTTGGCAACGAACCTCCTCCAGCGGTCTTTCCCAACCAAACCTGTCAACCCGAAACCCGTCAAGGTCTGGACAGCCCAATCTCCTCGAGGTGAATGGCTCCCAAGAAGAAAGTCACGGGAAGCGTAGGCGCCCAAGCCACTGGTAATCCTGGAGGGCCAAGTGGAACAACCAACACAACACACATGAATCAAGCCCAGGTTCTAAGCATAAAAAATTAATTTAGGAATTATTTATTGGGGAAGGGATGAAAGGATTGATGTCGTACATAGGGTTTTGTTACTCTAGGAAGTAAGTTGCATGCGCGAAACTGTAGAGTTGGAATTCGCACAAGATTTTAGGCACGAAATGATAGCTTCTACTCACATAAAATGATAAGAAAATCGCCTTACTTCACATAGAATGATAGCTTTTTAACCAGTTTAGTGCATGAATAGTCATTTAGAATTCACATTTTGCAATCATGGTTAAAAGGAACACATGAAATGTAAATTTCTGTTCATGAGATACACTTGCATCATTAGACAAAACCCTAGACTTCCATTGACACAGGTCACATGTGGTCCGGTGCATTAGAAATAAGTATAATTGCCTGTGAATTGTTTTATCAATCTTGTTGTGGACTATCGCAAATGGATACGCTGCTAGCCTAATTGAAGCTGGTGACCTAACCCTAAATGGATTGTTGACCCAAGTTATGTTTGGTTGTTTGAAAAGGTTGTAAATCCCTTGAGCAAGTGTTTTGATACATCCAAGTTAAGTTCTGACTGTGCATGCAATGGGATTGCAATGCCTTGAAGCAAGAGGTTGTGCATTTACCTGTTTGTTAATGTAGTTTTGGATGTTAACCCAAATGGGGTGTGTTTGATGATTGCATGATTGGGTCAGAGATGACTGATTGCCATGGAAACCAAAGGAATGTTTTCCCTAGTAATTGTTTGTAAGCTGGGTGCTTCAGCTTGATTGATTCCCTAAAGGAATAATTAAGGAAGGATGGCGCTAGCTACCCCCCACGAACCGCCAGACCCTAACCAAGGGTGTTGTGATTCTGCGCCGGGAATGTGGACCGAACCCACCGCGAGAGGTCTCCCCGTGGAAATTACTTGGCGTAGGAGGACGCTTGGGTGCCAGTGGGGGCTCTTGCCGTAAATCCCAATGGCTCCGAGCCCTACACAAGTGTTCTATGTGACTCATGATGGTATCTCGAGGCCTTGATACTAATTACAAGGCAGAATCTTGGAAGGATAAACCTTCGGGTTTGATTGCCGGAAGACGGAAGGATTTTTCTGCGGAGGCACAAAGGAGCACTTAATTCTCTTGTATGGACAGGAGACACACATTAATCCAAAGATAAGTTAAGGAAGTGTTTGATCTTGTTTTAACCTCTCTTTGTATTTGTGTCCTAAATTACTTAAAGGAAACTGTGATTAATGGGTTAATTAAGGAAGCTGCCTTTATATGTCAAACATAATGTGGTAGGTAAATAGATAACTAAGACAACCCTCGAGGGAAGCGTGGTGGATGTGACCAATGGGTCTATCCTATGGAAGGGTGGTCTCGATTAGCCAAGACCTTACCTCAAAGGAAATGTTAATGAGGAATATTAGGAAAAAGTCGGTCTATGACCTTAGACAATGTTGGCTAGGAACCCGGACTTCAAGTCGATCCTAGTGGTAACGGCTGGATAAGTTCTGTTTGCAAGGTAGATTTGAGAGACCCTAGTTAACAAACCCCATGTCATTCCTTGGGAGTGCCGGGTGGCGTCCTCTAGATTGATCTCTCGATGGGCTACTAAGACGTGTCCCGAAATTTGAGGGGCGGGCACGTTACAGTTGGTATCAAAGCAAAACTTCTTAATGATGCATGATTGATTAATGTTCGGATCATAGACATAACCTAAATAACCTAAGTGGTATGGCTTGATTGTTAGGCACCTTCTGCACCTAGGAATGCTGACATGCAAGAGAAGAAGTTCCTTCTCAAGAAAATTAAGCCACCCGAGTTTGATGGCAAGGGGAGGAATGTTCAAGCTGACGCCGAGATCTAGATTGAGTCCATGGAGGACTATTTTGAGGCAGCAGGAACTTCACTTGCTAACCAAGCCATGCTCGCCAAACTTAAGCTTACAGGCAAAGTGAGACTTTGGTGGAAATAGTGGTGCAGAAACCAAGTGATCTCAGAGGGGACCGTCACCTAGAATAAGCTTAAGGAAGCTGTGCGAGGGAGGTATTTGCCACCTGCCTACCACACACAGAAGATGAATGAATTCTACGACTTGAAGTAGCTAGGATTATCCCTTGAAGCATACTATTCAAAGTTAGTTTCACTCCTAAAGTACGCGCCCCCAATGGATATGACACAACAGGTGTCAAAGTTCTGTGCTGGGTTGAATCCACCCATAAACACTCGATTGGAATCAATGTGCCCAACAAACTTGCTAGACGCATTACTCCAAGAAAATCCATGTTGATATATCAATCTCCACTCGTGATATGCCAGGGTGACCGTTGTGCATTTATGTCACCGACTTGTTAGCTGTAGATGCGGTTGGTATACAGCCCATGAATAATAGCTAGATGATAGCTATCCTTATCTACTCTAGTTCGTGGCTCAATTAGTATGCCATCTTAGTTAGTTGAGTTTGGTTTGAAACCCATATATAGGGTTCTTCTATTTCTATGTACTTGAGTTATTTTGGCTTACACAACTAAGAAGAGGAAAACTGTTTTTCAGCCTCCACCTTTGTGTGTATTCCCCCATTGTGCAAGCAAGAAAGCTACAAGTGAAACTCCTTCCTTCTCTCCCACAATCTTGACATGGTATCAGAGCCTGGTTTGTGGTAAGGAGCTCAAGAAAGCAAGCCAAGTTCGCGGTGTTCTGGTAAGAGGACCAGTGTCGCTTTCATTTTTCTGTTTTGGGAGCAAGTCTTTGCAGGTAGCATAGCCAGAAAGTGCAAGAGTGCATTGTCTCGGATTGAGATGCCCTTCGTGGTGATAGCCTCCAATTTTTTCATCAAAAAGGCTAAAAGATTTGGGATCTACATCGACAAATTATTCACTTTATCAAAAATGTTTGTGATATTGTATCTAAGTTGTACTTCATTGATATATATTTTTACCATTGTAAATGCTTGGCTTGGAGCTATAAAAGCCATTGCATATGTTCCTTGATTTTAAAAACCTTAGGAATCTTGCATAGAATACATGCAACACATAAGGGCTCCAACCTTAGTCTTTTTGTATGGTCAAAAATATTTGATTTAATAAAGGTTCAAAAGGGTGCAATTGGGGTTCTTGGGGAAAAGTGGTTGAGGAGGTTGGAGCACGGCAGATTGTGGTGCCTCTTTAACTTCTCTCTTCCCTCTTTTCCAAACTCTCTTTGTCCATCCTTCTTCTTGCTCTTCCTTTGTGCTGCAACTATGGATCTTGAGTGTGTAGAGGAAGAGGAGGAACCTCCTGATCTTGTTTCTTGATTAGTGAGGGTGTGTCTTGAGTCTTTTGTGTGTGTGTATTCATGGCAAGAGAGGCTTGTTTGCAGGTTTCATGGTGAGGAGCAAAGCTCCAAGCATATACTTTGCTGCTCGGTACCCTGGCTTTGTGCTTGTTTGAGTGCTGGGTGAGAGCCAGTCACGTGGTGTAGCAAGAGGGCAGTATATGCTGCGGGAAAGGGTTTTAGCCCTTGGTTGCTCTGTTTTTTTCGTTTGAGGCCATTTCGGGGCCTGTTTTGGAAGCGGAAGTTTTCTGCACGCACTCAAGAAAAGGCCCAGTTTTATGCTGTGCGACCACTGTTCTATAGGTCGGTGAAAAGTTACTGTAGAAATTGCATCATATGCCTGTGCGCAGAGACATTGGGAGTTACAAAATCATCCTTGTTGCCTATTGATGCAAAATCGTCACTAGGAAGTGACTGTGTGGTCAAATACCACTTTCGTCAGTTTTGCAGATTTGCCCTTGTGAGGCTGAAGCTGTGTTCTTTGCAGTGACATAATTTTTTGCAGTGTTTTGTAATGGTGTCTAATTCTCTTTCACAGATTGTCACTGAAAAGCTTGACCAAAACAACTTCCAAGCATGGAAGTTTAGAATGACGAATTTCCTTATGGGAAAAGGATATTGGGAATTCGTTGTAGGAAATGAAGAAGAACCAGTTCTTCCTGATGTTCCCAATCAACAGCAAATGCAGGAATTTAAAGCATGGCATGAGAGAGCCAGGAAAGTTATGTATTGGCTATCTATCAGTATTCCAGACTCTATGGTTGTGTATATTCAAGATGCAAGTACGCCAAAGGAGGCATGGGATACTTTGTCAAAAATGTATAGCACAAATACGCAAGCCAGGAAAATGTAGCTCAAGCAAGAGTTGCACAATGTGCAAAGAGAAAATATGAGCATCAATGACTACCACATGAAGGTGAAGAAGATTGCAGATGCACTTGCTTCCATTGGGTCGCCAGTGGAAGATGATGATTTAGTTTCTGTGACCTTGAATGGTCCAGGAAAGTATTATGCATAGTTCCGAATATCCATTTTCGTCTGTGAAAGATTTCCTGATTTTGAGGAGTTGATTGCTCTTCTAATTTATGAGGAGCAGAGAAATGGTGGTGCATCTTCTTCAGGAGGAACTTCAAAAGAAGCTGTCTTCTACTCAAATGTTAGAAGAGGTAGAGGCATAGGTAGAGTAGGCCGATCTGGAGGCCGTGGTAGAAATCAGAATATGCAGCAAACTCAAGAAAACCAGTCCTATGGAGGAGGACGTGGTAACTCTAGAGGTAGGGGGAGCCAAAGAGGTCCTGGTGAATGGCAAAGAGGCCAAAATGCAAACAGTAATGTTGAATGCTACTACTGTGGTAAAATGGGTCATATGGCTAAAGATTGCTATAAAAAGCAGAATGACATCATGAATGGAAAATTACAACAAGGGAATTATGCATCTTCTAGTAGACAGGGTGAGACAGAAATGAGCATTTGTTTATGGTGCAGCACATGAACAATTCTGTGATAAGTGCAGAAGAAAGCAACGATGTATGGTATGTTAACTCAGGTGCATCAAACCACATGACAGGTCATGCAGAATGGATGGAGGATGCAAGGAAAATGGAAAAACCAGGATTTGTGGAGACTGGTGATGATACTGTACATCCTATTGTGCAAATTGGAAAAATTCCTTTGTCTATGCAGGATGGGAAAAAGAAATACCTGTCCGATGTATTTCATGTCCCGAATATCACCAAGAATCTGGTTTCTGTTGGTCAAATGGTTGAGCAGGGCTTGCAGGTCAGATTTAATCCTCATGGATGCTTTGTTGAGGATATGAAAAATAAAGGTCTCTTGATAGAAAAAGGAAAGAAGAAGGGCACAATGTTTACATTGGATGCAGACATGCCTAAATTAAGTGCATCAATGTTTGCACATGGGACCGGCGTAGTTGCAGATATTGATATCTGGCATAAACGCATTGGTCATGTTAATGTACAGTGACTTAAATCAATGCAGGCCCAAAATATTGTTGCAGGATTGCCTAAATTCAAGGTTGCAAAAATGCATAAGGTATGTGAAGCTTGTCACTTTGGAAAACATGCAAGGAAACCATTTCTTAGACATGTTCAAGAAAGTAAGAAGCCATTTGAATTAATCCACTCTGATGTGTGGACTACTAAAGCTGCATCTCTTGGAGGCTGTCATTATTTTGTCACTTTTATTGATGACTATAGCAGAAAAGTTTGGGTGTATTTTATGAAAAAGAAAAGTGAAGTTTTTCGGCATTTCAAAACTCTTAAAGCTATGGTTGAAAAAGAAACAGGCCTGCAAATAAAATGCCTAAGGTCAGATGGAGGGGGAGAGTACCTCTCAAATGAGTTTGCAAGGTTCCTGCAGGAGCATGGCATAAAGAAGCAATATTCATGCAATCATACCCCACAACAAAATGGAATTGCAGAAAGGAAAAACAAGCATATTGGAGAGGTATCTCATGCCATGCTCAATGAAAAAGACTTGCCAAATTTTTATTGGGCTGAAGCAGTTGCTACAGCAGTCTACATAATGAACAGGACTCCCACTGCAGCAATACATAGGATGACTCCAGAGGAGAGGTATACTGGTAGGAAACCAGATATTTCTCATTTGAAGATTTTTGGTTGCATTGCCTATGTTCATGTGCCAGATGAGTTGAGATCCAAGTTGGATCCAAAAGCTAAGAAGTGCATCTTTATTGGTTACTCTTTGCAGGCAGAAAGGGTATAAATGCTATAACCCTTCTACTCGTAAGTTTACAGTGAGGAGAGATGTTGTTTTTGATGAGATGAGTAGCTGGTATAAACCAGTAAATGTGATTGATGATGTAGATGCACAAAATGGTAATGTTGCACAGAATTCATAGCAGTAGTCACAAAATATTAGTGGACCTGGAGTGTCCTCTAGCAGTGGTTCACATTCTTCGCCATGGACAGGCAGATTGAGATCAGGAGAATCTTCTCAAAGCAATGCAGATAGTGGTATTCAGGTATCATGAAAAGAAAAAGAGAAGGTAGATCAGCCCATGTTTGATGTGAATGCAGGTCACTCTTATGTGGATGGTGAATCCAGTGGCTCAGAACAGAGCATTGATGATGAGTTGTGTATTCCTTCTATTGTTACACCTGGAGTAAGGAAGACCAGGGATGTTTTGAGAGCACCTGGGAGTGAACCTACTTTGCGCAGGTCTACCAGAGCTAGGTATCCTGTGGATAGGCTAAAATATGATGGATTTACAGCCATTCACTATGCCTATATGGTCAAAGTGATACACGAACCATAACCCACTTCTTTTGAGCAAGCCATGGGAAAAGAAATGGATGCCTTGGAAGCAAATGCTACATGGGAATTGGTACCTTTGCCTAAAGATAAGAATGCAATTGGCTGTAAGTGGGTTTATAAGGTGAAGCACAATGCAGATGGTTCTGTGAACAGATACAAGGCAAGATTAGTAGTCAAGGGGTATGCACAAACATATGGCATTGATTATGAAGAAACATTCAGTCCGGTTGCAAGGATGGCAACCGTAAGAGCAGTCATTGCTATGGCTACATCAAAGGAATGGTCTTTACATCAGATGGATGTAAAGAATGCCTTCTTGCATGGTGATTTGCAAGAAGAGGTATATATGGAGTAGCCACCAGGTTATGTGCATGCTGTTCATCCTGAGTTTGTTTGTAGATTGAAGAAAGCATTGTATGGCTTGAAGCAAGCACCTAGAGCATGGTCAGACAAGATAGGGCAGTATCTTCTCACTATTGGCTTTCAGATTTCCAAGGCAGATTTCTCACTTTATGTGAGAAAAATAGAGAAAGATATTATGCTACTTGTCATTTATGTTGATGATTTGATTATGACAAGTGACAGTGATGAAGATATCCTTCATGTGAAAATGCTATTGAAGCAGAAGTTTGAGATGAAGGATTTGGGAGAGCTGCATTATTTCTTGGGCATTGAGGTGATTAGATCACCAAGTGGGATACAGCTCTTACAGATGCAGTATGGATTGGACATGCTGTCCAAATATGGGATGACAGGCTGTAAGCCTATTTCACTTCCTTTGGAGCAGAATGTGAAGCTGAGCGCACAGATGCAGGTGAGCTTCTGGAAGACCCTACTATGTACAGACGCATAGTAGGAAGTTTGATTTATATGACTATTACTAGGCCAGATTTGAGCTATGCTGTTGGATTGGTAAGTCAATTTATGTAGGCTCCAAGGAAACCGCATTTGGATGCGGCTAGACGCATACTCAGGTATGTGAAGTCCACATTGCAGTGTGGACTACTTTATGAGACTAGGGTTTAGATATAGTTGCATGGATACACTGATGCTGATTGGGCTGGTAGTATTTCTGATAGACGATCTACCAGTGGATATGTGTTCTCTTTTGGGAGTGCTGTAGTCACTTGGAGCAGCAAAAAACAACCTACAGTTGCCTTGTCGAGCACAGAGGTTGAGTACAGGGGTGCAGCAATGGTTGCATGTGAGGTAGCTTGGTTGCATAAGCTACTTTATGATATGCATCAGCCTACAGATGGGCCAGTTGTCATTTATTGTGACAACATGAGTAGTATACACTTGGCAAATAACCCAGTCTATCATGCTAGAACAAAGCACATTGAGGTGCATTATCACTATGTGCGGGAGAGGGTTTTACTAGGTCTTATTGATCTAGTTTATGTCAGCATAAAGGATCACGTAGCTGACATATTTACGAAGGCATTGGGTGCAGACAAGCTGCGCAAGTTCAGATACCTGCTTGGTGTGCAAGAATTGGGATTGAGCTTGAGGGGGAGTGTTGAGATATCGAGCTCCACTCGTGATATGCCAGGGTGACCGTTGTGCATTTATGTCACCAACTTGTTAGCTGTAAATGCGGTTGGTACACCACCCATGAATAATAGCTAGATGACAACTATCTTTATCTACTCTAGTTTGTGGCTTAGTTAGTATGCCACCTTAGTTAGTTGAGTTTGGTTTGAGACCCATATATAGGGTTCTTCTATTTCTATGTACTTGAGTTCTTTTGTCGTACACAACTAAGAAGAGGAAAACTATTTTTCAGCCTCCACCTTTGTGTGTATTCCCCCATTGTGCAAGCAAGAAAGCTACAAGTGAGACTCCTTCCTTCTCTCCCACAATCTTGACAATCCAATCGTCCAAGAACTTAAATCAGGCAACTATGATGAAGATGACTCACGAGATCAAGACAAGAGGTGCCGCAAGTGCGGTGAGATAGGTCACATCCGTAGTAAAAGATGTCCCAACCGCTGATGTTTCCACTGCAATAAACTAGGACACATCCAAACAGATTGTCCTGAGTTGGAACTTGAGAATCAGGAACGTGCGGTCAAACGAAGCGGTCCAAACTATACTTTTTGCTCATATTATGAACCATATGATGATGAAGGCGGCTTGGAGCCTGATGTAACCTTTGAGGATGACTAGATGACCTAGGAAGATCCTCTTGAGATAATAAGTCTTTTACTTGGAATGAATCGTATTGAACCCTTTGAGTTATGGCAATTTGTTATTTTAAGATGATAATTTAAGTAATTAGGGTTGCACAGTAAAAGCATGATGGACCCTAACCCACAGGCGATAAGCCCTAATTGCATTTGTCTTCCCCAATTTCTCTTGAGATGAGGACATCTCGATTCCTCTAAGGGGGAGAGGATGTAACATTTCCCCACCCTTTTTTCTAAATTTTTTTTAAAAAATTTCCCTTTCCCTCCCCCTCGACAGTACATCGGGGAGAGAGGGAGAGGGAGTGATGTGGAAGAAGGGGACGGGCACGTTGCCTAGGTGGCGGTGTTCAGCTGCCCCCCCTTAAAAGGTTCCCCCCTCCATCCGCTAAGCAGCCCCTCTCGACCTACTGCATCATCGCCCCCTGGGTTTAAGAGCCAAGCCACCCCCTGCTGCCGTGACTTCAGCATATCCCCCCCCCCCCCCCCCCCCCCGTGGGTTCCAAAGCAGGCCGCCCTCCTCCCTGGCATACGAACGCAGTCCCCCCCCTCTGGCGAATTACACCCCCCTTTCTTATTTCGATCACTATCCCCCCTTTTTTCAACGAGAAGAAAAGAGAGGGGAAAAAATGGATGATCACGCCATTGTGGAGAGAAAAAGAGAAGGAGAGAGAGAGGAGAGGAAGTGAAGAGGAAGAGGAGAGAGATAAAGGAGAAGGAGAAGAACAAAAGAAGAAGGAGAAAAAGAGGAAGAGAGAGGAAAGGAAGAAGGAAAAGAAGAGAGAGAGTGGGAAGGAGAAGAGAAAGAAGAAGTAGGAGAGGAGAGGGAGAAGAAGAGAAGAAGAGAAGGAGAGAAGGAGAGAGACAAGGGAGAGGAAGAAGAAAAAGAAGAGGAGAAGGAGAAGAAGGAGAGGAGAGGGAGAAGAAGAGAAGGAGAGGAGAGGGAGAAGAAGGAGAAGGAGAGAAGAGAGAAGAAGTGAAGGGGAGAGAAGAAAAGAAGGAGAGGGAGAAGAAGGAGAAGGAGAGAAGAGAGAAGAAGTGAAGGGGAGAGAAGAAGAGAAGGAGAGGGAGAATAAGAGAAGGGGAGAGAGAAGAGAGAAGGAGAACGAGAGAAGAGAGAAGGATAAGGAGAAATAGAGAAGAAGAGGAGAGGGGGAGAAGGATGAAAGGGAAAGAAGAAGAAGAGAAGAAGAAGGAGAGAAGAGAGAAGAAGTGAAGGGGAGAGAAGAAGGGAAGGAGAGGGAGAAGAAGAGAAGGAGAAGGAGAGAAGAGAGAAGGAGAAGAAGAAATAGAGAAGAAGAGAAGGAGAGAGAGAAGAAGAGAAGGAGAGAGAGAAGAGAGAAGAAGAATAGGAGATAGAAAAAGGAGTGAGAAAGAGAAGAGAAGAAGGGGAGAGCAGTAGAAGAAGAGAAGAAGAAGAGAAGGAGCGAGAGAGTAGAGAGATAAGAGAGAAGGAAAAGAGTGAGAGTAGAGAAATAAGAGAGAAGGAAAAGAAGAGGAGAGAGAGAGAGTAGAGGAAAAGAGAAGAAGAGAAGGAGAGGGAGAGACATTAGGAGAGAAGAAGAAGAGAGTAGGAGAGTAGAAGAAGAAGAGAGGGAGAAAGAAAGGAGGAGAGGAGAAAAAGAAGAAGAAGAGAGAGAAAGAGAGTAACCGCCACAAGTTACCCGAACCATTCTCTCAGCAACGAACCCCGTCCAGCGGTCTTTCCAAACCAAACCTGTCAACCCAAAACCCGTCAAGGTCCAGACTGCCCAATCTCCGCGAGGCAAATGGCTCCCAAGAAGAAAGTCGCAGGAAGCGTAGGCGTCCAAGCCACCGGTAATGCTGGAGGGCCAAGCAGAACAACCAACGCAGAACACATGAATCAAGCTCAGGTTCTAAGCATAAAAAATTAATTTAGAAATTATTTCTTAGGGAAGGAATGAAAGGATTGATGTCGTACATAGGGTTTTGTTACTTTAGGAACTAAGTTGCATGCGCGAAACGACAGAATTGGAATTTGCACAAGATTTTAGGCACGAAATGATAGCTTCTACTCACATAAAATGATAAGAAAATCTCCTTACTTCACGAATAATGATAGCTTTTTAACGAGTTCAGTGCATGAATAGTCATTTAGAATTCACGTTTTGCAATCATGGTTAAAAGGAACACATGAAATGTTAATTTCTATTCATGAGATACACTTGCATCATTAGACAAAACCCTAGACTTCCATTGATGCAAGTCACATGTGATCTGGTGCATTAGAAATAAGTATAATTGCCTATGAATTGTTTTATCAATCTTGTTGTGGACTATCGCAAATGGATACGCTCCTAGCCTAATTGAAGCTGGTGACCTAATCCTAAATGGATTGTTGACCCAAGTTATGCTTGGTTGTTTGAAAAGGTTGTAAATCCCTTGAGCAAGTGTTTTGATACATCCAAGTTAAATTCTGACTGTGCATGCAATGGGATTGCAATGCCTTGAAGCAAGAGGTTGTGCATTTAGCTGTTTGTTAATGTGGTTTTGGATGTTAACCCAAAAGGGGTGTATTTGATGATTGCAATGTTTTCCCTAGTAATTGTTTGTAAGCTGGGTGCTTCAGCTATGATTGATTCCCTAAAGGAATAATTAAGGAAGGATTGCGCTAGCTAGCGCCCCCCTCCCCCCCCCTCGCGAACCACCCAACCCTAACCAAGGGGGTTGTGATTCCACGCCGGGAATGTGGACCGAACCCATCACGAGAGGTCTCTCCGTGGAAATTACTTGGCGTAGGAGGACGCTTGGATGCCAGTGGGGGATTTGGCCGTAAATCCCAATGCCTCTGGGCCCTACACAAGTGTTCTACGTGACTCGGGATGGGATCTCGAGGCCTTGATACTAGTTATAATGAAGGAATGTTAGGAAAAAATTGGTCTATGACCTTAGACAATGTTGGCTAGGAACCTGGACTTCAGGTCGATCCTAGTGGGAACGATCGGATAAGTTACGTTGCTAGGCAAACTCGAGAGACCCTAGTTGACAAACCCCGTGTCACTCCTTGGGAGTGCTGGGCGGTGTCCTCTAGATTAATCTCTCGATGGGTTGCTAAGATGTGTCCTGAAATTTGAGGGGCGGGCACGTTACAGCACCCTAAAAGTTATGAAGAATCTACAACCATTGCAAAGTTTGGCTTCCAAACTAATTTAATTCTCATCTTCCCTGGCCACTTAAAATTCTTGGATGATCCACATCCTGCACTTCCTTTGAGCTTTGAATTCTGCCTTAAATTCTCATGATTTGGCACTTGTCTCGCATTTATCTGGTATTTAAATACACTCTCATAGCACATAATGAATGCATATGCATCAATAGTAATGACCGATAATGTATGGTATGTAGATTTAGCTGCCTCTAAATAACCATATGATGTCTCATGGATAATGGTTTAGAGAAATGAAAAATCTTGAAATGCTTGGTTTTATGGAAATAGATGACAATGTGGCATATCCTATTACTCATGTTGGGAGAGTTCCATTGTCTATGTAGGATAAAAAAGTTAAGTATTTGATTAATATATTACATGTGCCTAACGTCACAAGAACGGCAAATGGTTGAGTAGGGATTACAAGTTTTATCAAAATGAATACTTTGTAGAAGATTTCAAGATTTCAAGTGAAGTAAAAACATGATTAGTCTACCTAATGCAAACAACCTCACTTTAGAGGTATCAAGGTGCGATTGGTGGACCAACAAGCATATCGTGAGGTCAAGGAACAAAGTGCAAGTGCTATTTGTGGGGCTACAAAGTGGACTGCTCTGCTTGAAAGTTGTCATCACTAAGGAATTAAGTACCCTCATGAGAGGTAATCCAACATCATTGGACCATCATGAAAACATAGACTAGATGTCATAATCTTGAAAGTGCATGCACATAAAAACCTATGCACATGGGAAATATCAAAGTGGTCATCATATGTAATCAGGTCCAAGTTCCAAATGTCGTTGCTAGGTGCAAGCATATTGCTCCAACTCTACAGAACAGTAGAGACCTAACGTGCTTGGTCTTGACACAGTGATATATTAGCATTACAAGCATGACAGTTGCAACATATTCAAAGTAAGACTACTAAATGTATCACCATGAGATAGTACTTAATGAAAGAAAATAATGCTGATATATTCTAGCAAGATATTACAATGTTCAATAGTAGACTTAAACCATGGGGTACATTCCAAAGGGGTAACCACTCAAAGAATTACATGACAACATATGCTAGACCGTGCCATGGCTACCATCTAAGAAATATGATGAATGAAAGAATGTGAGGTAATCCTAGAGCATGGAAATTCTCCAGAACCAAACAAAGAAACGAGGGACGAGAAGAAAGTTACATGTGTACTATTTGGCAAAATTCATAAAAGAATAAGAAAAAAATGGTTATAAAAACCAAGCTTCTAACGCTTGAAAGTAGAGAAAAAAAGGGGGATTCCATTTTTATATTACCTTAGGAGAAGGAAGAGAAAAAAAAGGGCTCCATTAAAGCCTTGGGAGAAGGAAGATATTTTATATTACCTCGGCATCAACATGTTCCTTTAGTAGAGAGGGAGCTACTTGTCCATGATTGGTGAAAGAAGAGTAAGGTGGTTGTCTTGTACCAACCAAGTAGGATACTCTAAAATCAAAGCCAAGAGAGAGAAAGAGAAGCATAAAGAAAGACACCCAAGTCATTTTAGTCAATGATTGGAATAGAGAAGAGCTTGGAATTCAACACATTTCTTGGAATCAAAGATGAGAAATCTCATCACAAATTTTGGGCACGAAAATTGCAATATGAGAATTGCCTTGACAACTTGCACAGGAATCAGAGGTGACAACTGGCAAAATGTTTTGGAACCACGTAATGGCTAGTACAAAATCTCTAGAGGATTTTTTTAAAGCTTTTGTTTTCTTTCCTTTTATATTTTCTTTGCCTTATACAAAGCTTCCCCTAATACAAAACATGAATACTATATTACAGACCTTAGACACAAAGGTTGCATGACAATCCCAATAGAAAATGAAAATGTTTAGAGCACACTCAGTTGTATGTGTAATCCAATGCTAGTTTATAATAATCATATATTTAGAATTCTCCCTTTGATATTGTGGCATAAATTGACAAGAAAAAAAAAGACTAACATTTTCCAATGCTCCATTTGGTAAAAATAGTTTGCTTAGGTTAAAACCTTTGAATTAACAATTTCATGATTAAACAGCATATTGGGGAATATGGAAATTTCCCACAAGTTTGGGACACGTGGTCAAATATTTGGATTTCTCATAACTTGAACACTATAACTCCAAATCGAGTGCTCTATAGCTCAATAAATCCCATTTTTCAAGCACCTTCCAATGATAGGTAACACTGTATGGTTTTGAGAAACTTATGGGCATGTTATCCGAGTGCCACCTTTTTAGTATTCAAAAAATGGAAACTGGGAGATTCCCAAACTCACTAATATTGTGTTATTAGCCCTTCACATCAAACAATTAAATCTTGAAATGATTGAAAGGTTGTCTTGAGGGAATGAAATCTAATGTTATAAAGGTTTTTCATATCTTGCAATTGGTTCAAGAGATATTGTTTTAAAGCTCAATGTGTGGGTTTTTATAAAAACATTGGAATGCTTGGATATCCTACTTATTATTGATTTATGGGTGAAGCATGTTGCACTCAAGATCTTAGATGTTTTGACTTTGTACACATTAAGGTTCATTCTCTCAAAGTAGCACCAAAATTAAACAATCTTAAGGGCTTCTACAGATCTTTTGAAATCTAAACATTTCTTATCTTTTTGTGCTAAATAAATACACAAAGAATATATTAACTTGTGGTCTTTTGAATGTGATACCCTATTAATTGGTTTGAGAATTTTGAAGGTTGGAAATTTGTAAATTCTCAAAGTTTTTTACTTCATCTTGTGGATATGACTTTGTATTTCTTAACCATACTGCAAAGCTCCACCAAGAGTATTTAAGAAAGATTTACATATATCTCAATGATGGGACCTCAAATGGGCCGGCACTGGCTATGGCACTACCGGATCTCATACTCATATAATAGACGAACACACCCTCATGGCCTCGCGGGCCAAGAGCATCTATCTGCTGTTAAAGGACGAACTATCCTAAAGCTTAATCTATGCGTTTATAGTTTTGTAGTCCAATGTTTCCCTTTCCATAAACTCCACAGAGGGAGAAACCTTACACATTGGCAATAAATGCCACGATAATCACATACATGGGAGGCAACCTCTCCGTGGAATCACCACGGCCCCACTGTAGCTTTCCTACACTATAGGGATTAGCCCCTTGATGCACTGCTCAACATATAGAACAAACGAATAAACTCCACTCTTTCACTTTGACAGTATTCTAAGAGATACCATGTGTCCTTACCAAATAATTCCCCAAGAATGAACATTTATCCTATGGCTTAGGTTGCCTTTCCACACTCAAGCATGGGTCATTGTCATTGAAAACAGGTGCTATACATCCAGTCCTTTTTATTCTGATACCATGGTCGACATGCACATGCAAAGGTGAATGCTCCTAAAGTGCTCAAACATAATTTCCAATCAGAAACATGTGATGCACAACCAGGCTTTCCAATGCTCATTTACTAACCCATTGCAGCGATGTAAGGATAGCACTGAGACAACACTCATGCTACTATCCTCTTAATTAAAATACAATGAACTCTATGTCATGATATGCATTAGAAAATCATCAACAATCAACACGCAAATTGCACCATTCAAACATCCCAACCCCCCTACGTTTAGGTATTGCTTTCATTGCATAGGTGTAGAGGTTCATTTTATCATGTTTTGATGTATTAAAAGCAATAAATCACAAACTTTGAGAAGGAGATAGGGAAAAATGAGGCTAAACCTCATGGTTTGCCACTACCACACATCCACAAACAATCATTATATTTTTCCTTATTTTTGTGAGCTGTATTTCTATTTTTCTCTTTATTTTCTCTATTTTCTTGATTTATTTATCAATAAAATATGCTATTTTCTAATTTTTCTTGTTCCAATCACTTCAGCATACTAACATTCAATTTATCTTCCCTTTTCCCCCCATGGGAACATCTTTTACCCACCCGAAACGGAAAAACTACCATTTTATTGCTTAAAAGCCGCATTTCGGGTTTTTGGGAATTAAATAGAGCATGCAAATCATTGCAAAATCAAAATTTTCTGATACACAACAATTAATCGTGATGCAACCAACACACACAAATTTTCATCCAATAAGAACATCATTATCATCATAAACTATCAAAAATCCTTCATTTCCTTCATAAAAATAGTCATACCGTGTTTTTTACGAAACCCGAGATGCCTTAAATGACTATATAACCAGCAGACGGAGCCTCCATTGCTCTCAATCCAATGTTGCACATCAATCTTCAGCATCTCCATCAATCTCCATCACCGCTTCCTTCAACCGCCTTCCCGGTTCCTCCTTCAAGATGGTGCACATGAACAACCCATAGAGAGGAGAGAGAGGGAGGAGAGAGAAAGACTAGATTCTGATCTCTTCATCCAAACAGCCATATCTCGTGCGAAGACCGGTGATAGAATCAGGAAAGAAGGAGAAGTTGATGCCCAATCTCTATTGCATGGGGTATTTTCAGCCTCCAATCATGATTTGTGAGGGGGGGCGAAATTTGCGCCGCCCTGCTCTTCACACCATATCCACGCCATCTTCTTCATGAATTGTTGAAAATTTTTGGGGGGGGTTAAAGTCCCAAAGGGCACCCCCCCCTTTGGTCTTAAATTTGTCCACCCTTTCAAATCTTGGCCAATTTTTGGCCTCTTCCATGTCTGGGCTTCGTTTCAGCCTCTGAAAAATCCTGCGCATCCGTCTCGGTATCCCGCACTCACTCGCAGCTCCCAGCATCCCACATGGTAGTCGGAAAAATTATAAAAAATCCACAAGTGTCACTCGGACGCCTTTTAAAAGCCGTCTTTCACTTGGTGCTTAAAATCGTCCTAGTTGCAGCCGTTGCCTTTGATGTCGAATATTTTTTTCCTGAATTCCAGATTTTTTGGCAAATTTGAGGCACATCCCGGGCTCAAAACTCAGCTCTCATTGGCAACCACGGGATAGGGTGACTCAGCCCGTCGAATCCCACAACAAGATCTGCACAAAATAACCAAAGGAAGCATCAAGCTGATACAAAATAGATACATATTAAACCACAACACAATGCTCACTCTACCCCCTGACAAAACTAAGGCATGAAATCCACAAGGAGTAGGCCTAGCATAATCTGATACAAGGTTTGAAGCTAGTCACTAAAAACCGACTGCTCCAACTCGTCCAAACTAAAAAGAACTATCAAAGAAGGCGCCCTAAGTGGTGGTCTGAACTACCTACCTGCCATCACGAACTCCTCTATTTGTAATTATGATAGTCAAAATTTAACATGTTTAGAGGGTGACTGACGGCTCCATCCCACCTTCTTCATTAAACTCAATAGGGATACTTGTCAACATTCGTAAGCAGTGATGGTGGCAGAAGACTTTGATCTCCCACACAAAGGTTCCGTCTTCTTGCTCAATCACTTTGTATCATTTGCTCCACCAGATAAGTTTCCCTGATGGTATCTCTGCTCCAGATATGGGTGCTCCAAATAAGGAATCAACCGCCCCATCAACCAACTTTAAGCTCTTTTGCAGGTCTCAAATCAGCCCCACCATGGACCTGCAATGCATTTTTCCGTATTAGCACTTAGAAATAATAAGGTTTAATCTTATTAAGATTAATCTCATTTTTAAATTCTACTCCCTGCAGATCAGCTAGTAGAGCCGTAGACCTATTTTTCCCTATCCTGACAATCTTGTAGGGGCCATCCCATCTAGGTTCCAGCTTCCCTAGAAACAGCTCCCTACGTGCATCGTAGAATTTCCCTTTTTTAAAGGTATACTTCTTTGCTTTAAGGTCATGCAACTGCTTCATCCGATGTTTAGCTACCTCCTGGTGTAATAAGCTCTGCAATTTTAGCTCATCCAGGTGGGCTATGGTCGTGAAACGTTCAAAGAGTGCATCCTCGTCTCCCAAAGAGTGGTTAATTGCAAACCGTATTGTTGGCAACTTGATTTCGAGGGGTAACACACACTCTTCCCCATAAACTAATTTAAATAGAGTATGGCCGGTAGCTTGCTTGAACGTTGTATTGTGTGCCCATACTGCCACATACAACTTCCTGTCCTAGTCTCGTTTCTTCTCCGAGACTATTTTAGACAAGATACCCACAAACTGCTTATTAGTACTTTTGACTTGCCCGTTTGCTTGCAGATTATAGGGGCTAGTTTTATTATGCTTGATTTGCCAAGCTTTAGTCATGCTTTTGATCACTTTTTTCAAAAAGTGGGTTCCACGGTCCGACACTAGTTCCTTTGGTGGACTGAAACGACAGATAATCTGCTCTAAAAGGAAACTTGCAGTCTCTTTTGCATTATCCTGTCTTGTCACCCACGCTTCTGACCATTTTGTAACATAATCAGTTGCTACTATAATGTACCTCTTTTGAGTAGTAGACGACGGGGTGATAGGACCCACAAAGTCAATGCCCCACATCTCAAATGGAAGGATAGCCATGATAAGCGTGAGTGGGCGTTTCCTATTCTCTCTGCTGTCATGTCTTTGACAGGTAGCACGTCTCTTAACGTACTCAAAGGAATCTTGAAAGATGGACGGCCACCAATATCCAGCTCTTAAAGCTTTCTGTGCCGTCAACCGTCCAACGAAGTGCCCTCTACACACAGAGTCATGGCACTCTTCCAAGATGAAAGGAACCTCGTCAGGCATCACACATCGGTGATAGATATCATCAACACCCTGCCAATATAGTGTTCCTGCGATCAAGGAAAATTTCAAAGCTTGTTGTCTGATTTTCCTCTTTTCTGTCTCTCCCGTTGATAGATAATGCGTGATAGCATCATACCAAGATGGGATAGAAGTTGTATCAATTTTAAACATTTTGTCAGTATCACTTCCTTCAGCCAAAGTTTCTTTAGGATCCTCAAAATCCACAAGGCATTTCACAATCCCCTGCAACCTTGGTGGCTTACTCTTAATCTCATAATCGAACTCCTGCAAAGTGATTAACCACTTTGCCAGACGATCAGGCAGTTGCAGCTTGTTCATAAGCAATCTAAGCCCTTCCGCCTTCGTATAGAAAACTACATTCTCATAGAGGATGTAGTGCCTAATTTTTTAAGTCCCAAAGACCATCGCAAGGCACAACTTCATGTAGGTGTAGTTGATTTCTGATATGCCCAATTTTTGAAAGCAAAAGCTATCGGATGATACCACTTTTCCTCCCAAATTTGGGCTAAATAGTAGCTGATACTATACATGGTGGTTGCTGAGAATATGTAAAATACCTTGCCTCTTTTAGGTGCTTTTAAAACTGGTGCTTTTACTAGCTCCTATTTCACATCCTTGAAAGCTACCTTACAAGGGTCGCTCCATACAAATGAACAGCTGAAGGATAATAAGTTCGTTAATGGCAACGTCCTTTCTGCCAAGGCATTTATAAACCTCCGATAGTACCCTACCGATGACAAAAAGCTATGTACCTCTTTTGGAGTGCGTGGTGGACTCATAGCGACTATAACCTTGATCTTTTCAGGGTCAGTTGTGATCCCTACTGAACTGACCACATGGCCTACCATAAGGCACTCCAAAGACACACTTCCATGGGTTAAGAGCGATACAAAATTATCTGCACCACTCAAAGCACTTTCTTAAGATAATCAACATCCTTTCCCTTACAGTGGCTGCCCCCAGGTCATCGATAAATACTTTCAACTCATGTGGGAAGATGTCACCAAAGGTCTTGTTTGTTATTCATTGCCATGATCTAGGTGCATTGCACAAACCAAAGTCCATCGCTGGTGCGTAGATCGGATGCTATACGCTCGCGTAGTGAATTCCGGAAGGTCCCCAAGAACAAAAGAACTCTACTTTTTGCACAAAACTCAAGGTAAAAAGCATGAACGACATGAACAAGAGACCAATTGGGTGCAATCTCCCCCCATGCCTTGTGTGAGCGCTCCACAAAGCATGTATTTTATGTATTAATCATCTTCAAGCTCAAATAATAGCCCAAATTACAAAATAGCAAGCTTTTAGCTTTTGAGTTTGCTTTAGCACAAAATAGAAATAAAGCTAGTGGGCGGTGCCCAAAGAGTCTGGCATACCCAATACAATGTCCAAGTACAAATAACATAATCATGCGCCCATGCGCATACAAAATAATAAACAAATATCCAACGCCTCAATAAATAGGCGCGACAAAATATAGGTGCCATGCCTAAGGTATGCGCCCATCAAAATATAAATGATAAATCGAATACTCGCTATCCTCCAATGCTTTCCTCCACCACTGCTACTATCTCTACACATCAACTGAAGCATTCACAATCGTTAGTAAAATAATACAATTAAACCGACAAAAGTGAATACCTAGCAGTCTTCAGCTACATAAATAAATCAACTGGTTAGAAATCAATCCTAACCTTAATTTATTATGAGTGCGCACTCTAAACTTATAAACGTTTATTAATTTAATATGCATTTTGTGGAATCACCCGCTATGGAATCACCCATGTACACACTAAATTAATGAAACGCCTGAAAAGGATAGGCATCCCCATCAACTTCTCGCACAAAGAATCCACTTTGTGTATGAGCCCCGGTCATCAAAGTTTACGGAATCCACCGTAAAACCTCACGGAATCCACCGTGAAATATGCCTCCTGGCATCAATCACATGGTACGCAAAAGTACCAAAGACAGTAATAAAAGTTGTTTTCAACTTGTCCTCTTCTGCAATTGCCATCTGGTTGTAACCCGCAAAGCAATCCATAAATGAATATATTTCCCTACTCGCTAATTGATCCAAAATCTGGTCAATAAATGGCAATGGGTAGTAATCCTTAATTGTCTGCTTATTCAGCTCTCTAAAATCTACACATAGTCGGATCTGGTTGTTTTTCTTCTTGCTGATGACAATTGGAACACCATTCTGTGTGCTATACAGGGAAAATTAAACCAGCTTTCTGTAACTTCTGTAACTCCTCAAATAGCATGTCCCTCAATTCAAAAGGCATACGCCTTACCTTCTGACGCATAGGACGTCTGTCTTCTTTTACAGGAATAGTATGAACAACCATGCTGGGAGGAATGCCTCTCAGCTCGTCATAACTCCAAGCAAAGATATCGCGGAATTCTTGAATCAAGGACACATAGTCCTCCCTTTCTACTGAACTGAGCATGGAACCTAGTTTAATTGGTCGCAAATCATTTGCCGTGCCAAGGTCCAACTCAATCACATCCGCGTCTCTTATCCTATCTTGCAGATCTATTGGCTCATTTAGAGTTATCTGATAAATATCCTCTGTAGTGGACCCCTCTTTAGATTCATCACTGGATGATGTCTCACTACCAGATGGATCATCTGTTGTTTCTAATTCAGATAAATATCCTCTGTAGTGGACCCCTCTTTAGATTCATCACTGGATGATGTCTCACTATCAGATGGATCATCTGTTGTTTCTAATTCAGTAGAGGATAAAGGAGCTCTCTCTCTCTAAGGAGACTCAGGGTAAGCATAGACTATAACTCGATTAGCCCCTCTACCTAGAACCACTCGACCGGCAGGTATATCGACTTGACAGTCTATTCGTAAAATCCAAGGCCTACCTAGCAAGACTTGATAGCTAGGATGTCCTCCAAATCTTATTACCCTAAAGTCCAAGAAGCATTCTACACTTGCAACTGTAACATGGACTTTAGTAACGCAACCTTCTAGTTGCCTTAGACTATCATCAGCCATTCTAAGAAGGGTGGAGCTATCTTTTTGGATGCCTAGACCCAACCTCTCCATCAACTCTGAACTCATGATATTGAGGGAGGACCCAGTGTATACGATAGCATGCTCCACTAATATTCCATCCACGTATGTTGAAACCCTAGGGCAATTCTTTTCAGCATGATCAAACCAATCTTCCCCTACTCGTGCTATGCCCAAAGGTTCTACAATATACCCAATACGTAGGATCTTCTTGAATTCCTTGCGTACTCCTGGAGATAATTTAATCAACTGTAAGAGGTTTACATCTAGTTTAACTTCACAAAGAGAACTTGCTAAATCAAAATCATGATAGGTAGCCAAAGCTATCTTTTCTCGCCAAACCATCCTTTCTTTTGGTCTCGGGACCGCTTTGCTGCTTCTTTTTTCGCTCTTTCCTTCTTTCTTGGCACTTCCTCATCCTTCTTAGGATCGACTTTTTTGTCAACAGGCCTTAGAGGTCTACCTTCCACGCCAAGATTCAGGACTTGCGTCCCCTTATCCCTTTGCTTAGGGTTTTCCTCGACTGGTTTTACATTATCTTTATCACCCTCTTTAGCCTTTTGGCCTCTTGTCACGACTCGTAGGTTAGAGGTTTTATCGCCATTGACGTGTACAGCCTTGATAAGGCTGACTCCATTGCCTTGTGGCAACTCCTCTATAGTGGTCTTTCCCCTTTGCAGTATTTGTCTTGGTCCATCATTTTGTTGGAGGTTACTACCTTGCGCTCTATGATTAACTGGACCTGGCTGTTTACTCCCTTGTTGGAAGGAACTAATCTTACTCCAACAGGTAGTGGCTAAATGGCCCGACTTCCCACAAATATCACATTTAACATTTGGACAGCTTCTAGGGAAATGTTGTCCGCCACACCACTTACAGCTGAATCTTGAGGGACCACCCTCTTTAGGGCATCGACTCCCTATCAGATTCTGCTACTTCTTCAGGAAATTGATGTCAATAGCTATTTGCCGATATTGTTCAGAAATCATGTCAGTGTAGTGCTTCATCATATCCTTAACTTCGCCAAGGATATTAGAGGCACTCAACTCATAGCCTTGATCGTTTATCCGTCGTTCCATTGGCCTAACAATTTGATTGGGCATTGGTTATTGACTCACATTAGGGTTCGAAGCTTGGCCTCGAACATTTGGTGGAGCCAATTGACTAGCCATAGGCATAGTCACACTGGGAGGAGCTGGTAGCAAAGGTACATTTTGAACCATGCTTCCTCTCCCATTAGGGTTATTCATAGGCATCCCTTGACTTCCATTTATCAATGGTAAATTGCCTCGAGGTACTAGACCCGCATTAAGATTTATTCGCGAGGAGTAGGCCATTTGTAATTGTGACTCTACTCCTTCTGCCCACGTGATGGCGGTGTCTATATCAGCTAAAGCCACACTGCTCAATTGTACCTTAATATTGAAATCCATGCAAGAAGTGTTTCAATTGGGCAGCCGGAGGAATAGGAATGTAAGTTTGTAACTTATGAAACACTTCCTTGAGCTTCTTGGCATAGACTTTCACATTCTCATGGGGGTCTTGGCTTGTTACATTCAAAACACGCAACCAGTATTGGCCACCTCTTTCAGGGGCATATTTTCCTCGAAAAGCTGCATAAAATTGATCAATTGTGGTTATGGTTCCAGTTTCTATGCTATGATACCATACTGCAGTCCTTCCTTTTAATGTCATGTTAAAGAACATCATAAGATGTCCCTCATCTTGGTTGCGGTAATTAAAAATTAATATTTGGAATTCACAAATGTTAAACTCCGCATCTTCTTCAGCTAACCCATTAAAAATGGGCAAAGGCACTCCTAAAGCTAGCAAATCCGGCGTCCCTGCAAGAATTGCAATGGGTTGTGCCATAACAACAATCGGATTGACAATAGGAGTTTGGACTGATGGGATCACACCCCCACTGGAAGTGGGTTGACTTGGTGGAAGAAAGAAAGAACTTGCGCTTCCTCCTGCACCTAAAGGACTGTGTGCAGCAGTTGGGTTACTAAGACCACTGCCTGTTATGCATATCGGATTACTCCTTTGAGGAGAATAGCAACTTACAATCTCCAACCGCCGTCTAGCCCTCTCAGCACGTTCTGCTTTTTGTATTTCGGCTTGACGGTCCTTGTCAAAGGACATAAAACAACGTTTTGGTCCCTAAAAACCCTAGATTCGAGAACCACCACTTATTGGCAGCTCCCAGTAGACGCACCACTGATGGAACCTCAAATGGGCCAGCACTAGCTATGGCACTAGCCGGACCTAATGCTCATAACAAATGAACACATCCTCACGGCCTCGTGGGCCAGGAGCGTCTATCTGCTGCTAAAGGACGAACTATCCTAAAGCTTAATCTATGCATTTATAGTTTTGTAGTCCAACGTTTCCCTTTCCATAAACTCCACAGAGGGAGAAGCCTTACACATTGGCAATAAATGCCACGATAATCACATACATGGGAGGCAACCTCTCCGTGGAATCACCGTGGCCCCACTACAGCTCTCCTACCACAAGGATTAGCCCCTTGATGCGCTGCTCAACATATAGAACAAATGAACAAACTCCACTCTTTCACTTTGAGAGTATTCGAGGAGATACCATGTGTCCTTACCAAATAATTCCCCAAGAACGAACATTTATCCTACGGCTTAGGTTGCCTTTCCACACTCAAGCATGTGTCATTGTCATTGAAAACATGTGCTATGCATCCAGTCCTTTTTATTCTGATACATGGTCGACATGCACATGCAAAGGTGGATGCTCCTAAAGTGCTCAAACATAATTTCCAATCAGAAACGTGTGGTGCACAACCAGGCTTTCCAATGCTCATTCACTAACCCGTTGCGGCAATGTAAGGATAGCACTGAGACAACACTCGTGCTACTATCCCCTTAATTAAAATACAACGAACTCTATGTCATGATATGCATCAGAAAATCATCAACAATCAACACGCAAATTGCACCATTCAAACATCCCAACCCCCCTACGTTTAGATATTGCTTTCGTTGCATAGGTGTAGAGGTTCATTTTGTCATGTTTTGATGTATTAAAAGCAATAAATCACAAACTTTGACAAGGAGATAGGGAAAAATGAGGCTAAACCTCATGCTTTGCCACTACCACACATCCACAAACAATCATTATATTTTTTCTTATTTTTGTGAGCCGTATTTCTATTTTTCCCCTTATTTTCTCTATTTTCTTGATTTATTTGTCAATAAAATATGATATTTTCTATTTTTTCTTGTTCCAATCACTTCAGCATACTAATATTCAATTTATCTTCCCTTTTCCCCCCATGGGAACACCTTTTACCCACTCGAAACATAAAAACTACAATTTTATCGCTTAAAAGCCGCATTTCAGGTTTTCGAGAATTAAATAGAGCATGTAAATCATTGCAAAATCAAAATTTTCTGATACACAGCAATTAAGCATGATGCAACCAGCACTCACACAAATTTTCATCCAATAAGAACATCATTATCATCATAAACTATAAAAAATCCTTCATAAAAATGGTCATACCGTGTTTTTTACGAAACCCAAGACACCTTAAATGACTACATAACCAACAGAAGAAGTCTCCATTGCCCTCAATCCAAAGCTGCACATCAATCTTCAGCATCTCCATCAATCTTCATCACCACTTCCTTCAAACCCCTTCCCGGTTCCTCCTTCAAGATGGTGCACATAAACAGCCCATAGAGAGGACAGAGAGGGAGGAGAGAGAAAGACTAGATTCTGATCTCTTCATCCAGACAGCCATATCTCGTGCAAATACTGGCGATAGAATCAGGAAAGAAGGAGAAGTTGATGCCCAATCTCTGTTGGATGGGGTATTTTCAGCCTCCAATCATGATTTGTGAGGGGGGAGGGGGCGAAATTTGTGCCGCCGTGCTCTTCACACCATATCCATGCCAAATTCTTCATGAATTGTTGAAAAAATTTGGGGGGGGGGGGGGGGGGGGGGATTAAAGTCCCAAAGGGCACCCCCCTTTGGTCTTAAATTTGTCCACCCTTTGAAATCTTAGCCAATTTTTGGCCTCTTTCGCATCTGGGCTCCGTTTCAGCCTCCTCTGAAAAATCCTACGCATTTGTCTCCGCATCCCGCACTGACTGGTAGCTCCCGGCATCCTACATGGCAGTCGAGAAAATGATCAAAAATCCACAAGTGTCGGTCGGGCGCCTTTTAAAAGCCGTCTTTCACTTGGTGCTTAAAATCGTCCTCGTTGTGGTTGCCGCCTTCGATGTCGAATATTTTTCCCCTGAATTCTGGATTTTTTGGCAAATTTTAGGGACATCCCGGGCTCAAAACTCTGCTCTCACTCAATATACAAAAAATTGAATAAATATTTTTCCAAGTCATCTTGCATTTGAGATATGACTTATGAGGAAACTCTCGAGTTTCTTAAATCACACAAATAGGTGCATCCTCCAAAATTTTTTCTTAGTGATGTCACAAAAATTGTAAGGCTAGTTGTTTAATATTAAGGGTTTTGAGTATCATGTTTCTTTGTTACATAAATCCTGTGTGTTGAAAGCAAGGAAAGAGTTAACCCACTTCAAGGAAGGGAAGTTTTTGACACTTTCAAACTCTTTAAAAGCTCTTTTATGTATGTGTTGGGAACTATTTGAAATTTGCATTTGGTTGCTAGAGTTTGCATTGTATGCAAGAATGAGGTGAAGGTTGAGCATTGAGCTACAAGAGGTTGGGAAATTTGAAAGTTTTGAGGAATTTATTCTTTATTTGGATCTTAAGTCAAGCACTGACTGCATTTTTAAACCCTCGTTTTTTTAAATTGGGTCTTAGGTGTGGTCTCATCTCACCTAAAACCTAATAGCAGAAGCAAAGTCCCAATGGTAAACTCTTGGAAAGAATGAAATAATCGGATGCTATGTGAATTAAAGAAACAAATGATATGTTAATCAGTGGTATAACACTTTAAGAAATCGCCCATTGGAATAGATGCATATGGGAGAAAGGAGATCTTTGATGAAACTCTTCAAAATCCTTGCTTCCATACTATGTGGAGTAAGTTGAAAGAGTTGGAAGCAATTATGTTGAGAAATATCTACAATAATTTAGATTAGTTTTTGTGAAGAAATTGGCAATGTTAATGTTAATGAATACAGAAAGTGGGGGGTCAAGACATTGGCATTAGCATAGTGCAAAGTATCAAGCTATGGAAATACATAAATGAAACCTATATATAACCAATATTACTCATGAATATACATTTTTTACATATAGAAGGGTATAATATAAATGGGTTATTTATAGATTGAATAGAAAAGGGTTATGTTTTATTCAAGAAAAATTCATTGATAAGGATATTTATAAATAGGCCTTGAACGAACATGATGTAGAGAATATACATATAGTAACTTCCCCGAGGCAATGGGAAGTGAAGCTAAGCTTGTTCCCTACATCTGCATGTTGTAGACAAAATGGATGGAGAATCTACATCTCTCAAACTATCAAGGACTTAGTCTTTTAGTTTTGTATAGATGAGGCAAGGGCGCGAGTCCAACTTATAGAACATGTAAGATACCACGCAAGTTTAAAAGAAAAGATATTATATTTAGTAAAATTTAAATGATTATATTTACAAAAATTATTTTTTAATTACAATTTGAAAAAAATACGTAAGTTTGATAAAGCAAAAGGAGTCATTTTAAGGTCTTATAGCATGTAAAGAAAGTGTATTTATTTTAATATCCTTTAAACGCATGTTATATAGATGATTCCTTATGGGTGGACCCCGTCTAGGGGAAAGGGTATCCCTTTAAAAAAAGATTTTTGTAGTAAAAGACTCATTGGATGTTCATATGTAATACCCAAAGCAAGTCAAAATTCCTTAAGCCTATGTGGCACGAGGAAGAGAGGTATAGGACTTTTGTGAGTGGTAATCCCCCCTCTCTCTCTCACTCTATGTAAAAACATTCTCTCGATTGCATTACTTGGTAATGGAAATCTTAGGCCTTGAACTACTCTTTTATGCCTACAACATTTGCTCTCCTCTAATAGACCAAGACTATGAAAGATTTGATATCTCTCACATCTCAAATGCCCTAGCTCCCATAGCTTCATAGAGAGAGAGAGAGAGAGAGAGAGAGAGAGAGAGAGAGAGAGAGAGAGAGAGAGAGAGAGAGAGAGAGAGAGAGAGAGAGAGAGAGAGAGAGAGAGAGAGAGAGAGAGAGAGAGAGAGAGAGAGAGAGGGAGGGAGAGAGGGAGAGAGGGAGGCTCCCTACTTGAGTAGACCTTACTCTCTCTCTCCTTCTTTGCACTTGAGGAGACCTCTCTCTCTCTCTCTCCACATGAGTAGACCTTGTACTCCCTCTCTCCCTTTGTACCTGACATATATTTGTCTCTCTTTCTCTCTCCCCCCTCTTTTGTGAGACTGAGCAAGAAGATCCATAGGTTGAGGTAGCATCACTCTTCCCATATGTTGAGGGACAATGGCACAATAGCCCCTACTAGACCTATGCATTTAGGGGGAATTTTATGATTAGGAGGAAGAGAAAAATGAGCTCAAAATCAATTCATAATAACAAGTAGGCGCCCTATAGCTGTAGATAGTAGAAAGCTACAAGAATGGTAGTCATTACTAGGTGTTGATGTTGGCATAATGTTAGCTACATCCGATGAAGAAGAACTGTAGAGGTTAGGGGAGGTGCAAGCATAGGCCACTCCAATCTCAAGCCCAAAAAAGGATGGTGCTGGCTTAAGAAGCCTATCTATTTCTTCAACCTTGGCTACACACTAGGGCATGGTCAATTGGTACAATGGACTATGGCCCCAACAAGTCGCAGTACATGGACCCCCTAAATGTCTAATCCCCAATGTGCCACATTGGCTTGGTGTTGTGCTTTGTGTAGATAGCACGTAAATTGTAATTATATATAGCTAATATATGACTATTTGTACATATCCATAGTATACATGTATATGCATACACATATGTATACTATCTAGATATGTGTCAATCTTTTACGCCTCCTTAGAAAACATCTATCCCTTCTCTTTTCTCTCATGTAAGATAGCTCTTCTTCTTCGTCTTCTTCTTCTTCTTCTTCTTCTTCTCACTCAAGTTGCAAGACAAGATGTCCCTATCTCTATCTCTCATTAGTATTATAACTTGGTTTAGGTGTTTTATACCACTTATAGCCATGTTATAATGTTAAGAAGTTTTGAAACATTTACTATACTAGTCTCCAACAATTCCAAATGTGACTTTTACTTTAGTATTTCTTTTTTTAAAAGAAATGATGTTGGTGAATGGTGAAAGCAGGGTGAAGGTTTAACATGAGTATAACTAAGTTGTTAAGCTTGTGGGAATCTATGAAGGAACTTATATACAACCAAACATCACTTAGCAATTGCATAAAGAATTCCATAATGCAAAGTGTACATCATACACCTCAATATACATCTAATTGCATCCATATGAGACTTTCTAGGTATCTATATCAAGTGACTGATAAGGCCAACAATATAGCTCAAGTCTGGTCTTGTGATAGTCATGTTATGTAAATCAAACTCCCTAGTATCCTCTTGAATCTAGTAGGGTCTTCTATCTCATCCCCAACATCAATATCAACTACAATTTTTTCTCCAATGGCACTAAAAGAGGCTTATATTCTTTCATACCATACTTGGATATATCTAAGAAACACTCCCTTTGGGACAACCATATACCATCATCAAATTTGATCACCTCAATACCATGAAAGTATCTCAATTTACCCACATCCTTCATCTCAAACTTCTTCTTTAAAAGGTCCTTGATTTCACCAATCCCATCGTCGCATTGCCATACATAACAATTAAGTTATGCATATAGATGACTACGATGACCAAACCTGCATCTCCCTTTCTCACATAAAAGTGATTGATTGGCATAAAAAACACAAAAAATAATTTTGACAAGATACTCTCCAATATTATTAGACTATGCTCTCTAGGTGCTTGCTTTAGCCCATAGAGCACCTTCTTTAATTTGCACACATATGTTGGGTTCTCTTAATCCTCATAACTTGATAGTTGCTCCATATACAATTCTTCTTGCAATTCACCATGTAAGAAGGCATTCTTTACATCAATTTTATATAAAATCTAACCTTTGGCTATTTCAAAGCAATCACACATTTAACAATTTTCATTCTAGCAACTCAATTGAATGTCTCCTCATAATCTATGACATACATTTGAGCATAGCCTTTTATAACCAACCAAGCCTTATACCTACTAATAGAACCATTTGTGTTATGATTAATTTTATAGATCCATGTAAAACCAATAGCCTTCTTGCCCTTAGGCAATGGTACTAGATCCCAAGTTTTTTTGGTTTCTAATGTAGCCATCTTCTCATCCATTGCTACACCCCAATGAACAACATCCTCAAAACAAGTGGGCTCAACATCCTCAAATACCTTTATCATATAAGCATAATGGTGAGCTATATAACCTTTAAAATCAAATCTTTTAACATGGTATCAAACCTTCGCAGACTTGCATACCATTGGATACTCAATGGAGCCTTTATATTACTATGTGCTCTTTGTACACCTCGTGTCCTAATTGAAGGAATACCAAGCTCATAATTCAAACTCTTTGAACCCCTAAAATCTCCATTAAATCCCAAATGACTAGTAGATGTAGCATGATATTTTTGGTCAATTAAAGCTCTGTGATTCTTGATTTTTTTTCTATACACAACTGTCGACATCATCATCATCATCATCATCCAATGCATCACCACGAGATGCATATTAACTGCACATTTGGTTAAAAATAACATCACTGCTCACTTTGAGCTCACCTATGACAAGGTTATAACAATGATATCATGTCTTCCCTAAAGAGTATCCAATGAAAATACATTCTTTAGCCTTTGGATAAAGCTCTTTTGCAACTCATCTAGCACATGAACATATGCAATACAAACTAAACACTTTGAAGTGTGACACATCATGCTTTTTGCCTAGAAATTATTCTTTAGGGGTCATTCCATAAACTGTAGCTATGGGAGTTCTATTCATAATATAGGTATCAGTATGAGCAACTGTAGACAAAAAATATTTCGGCAAATTCTTTTTATCCATCAATGTTCATGCAACATTTGTAATATGCTTATTTCTTATTTCTGCAACTCCATTTTTTGTGGTGTATAACTACATGTAAAATATATCTTTATCCCATGAGACCTCAAGAAGTCATTGAACTCATTAGAGAGGTACTATCCCCCTCTATTTAAACACAAGTACTTAATTGTCAAGCCTATTTCTATTTAACAACTACCTTGAAAGTTTTCAAATCCTCAAACATATCATTCTTTTCCTTCAAAAAATATACGTGCACATTTCTTGAACAATGATCAATAATGTGATAAAATATTTGCTTCCACCGAGAGATATGTTCTGTGTAGGCTCCCAGACATCTATATGCACAATGTGAAGTATATTCATGCTCACATATATATCTGATGAAAAATGTTACCTTGCATGCTTACCAAACTAACATGTTTCACACACTTTACAAAATTCTACAACTCTAAAAGTAAGCAACCATGTAACCAATTCTTTGGATTACATTAAATTTATCCTTTACACATTTGCATGTCTAAATATGTTTGTGCCATATTTCAATGTTTGCAAACATTTCTTTGCCTTTATTATACATAGTAGCATTCATAATAAGAACTCCAATATCTAAAGTAAACATGCGGCCAACTCTATTTCCTTTTGTGACCAACTTGCACTTATCATTAAAATCTTCCATAAAAGAGCCTTTTGCATTAAATCAACTTGTAGCCCTTGCTCTACCACCTGACTAACAGTCACTAAATTCATTGATACATCATCATGTGTCTCCTTTCATGTAAGCATTCATTGTATATTGTATAACAAATAGATGCTCATTTTTACCTTCATTCTATCGTGAATATGATGCATAGTCTCCTTGCTACAATTTACCACTATGAATATCATTCTTCTTAGCATAACAATAGGTTGTAATATGATATGTTTTACCACAATAATAACAAATAATACTAGAATTTCTAGAGCATTTGTTCTATCATTCACTTCTTCTTCTAGAGCTCTCCTTGCCTCTAAAGTTGCAATGGTCTCCTAAAACTTGCATATTATCAAACTATTGATTTATTGATTTTTTTGGGTTATTATCAACACATTCCATACCACAACCTCTTCAAGAGGACCTGCCACCTCACCTTCCTAAACCGGAGTAGAATGCTCAGATTTGTTCATCGCTTTTTTTTATGATTCACCCTACATGTTGATCTCTTTAGTGATGATGAGAGAGACCAACGCTTAAAATTCTAGAAATAGCTTATGTACATACATAGAAGTCATAAATAATTTCCAAACCTTTTCAATATCAAGACCACCCAATGTAGATGATACTAAATCATCATTATTAGGCATTGCATTAATCACTGTCAAAGCATATGCAATGTTGTTCACCTTCAAAACACATTCATTAATAAACATTTTTTATTTCTTTAAGGCATTCAACTTGTGCTTGAGATGAATCTTCCTTGTCATTTATTCATGGAAAACATATTTTTTAGTGTGGTCCATACCACATGTGAAATTTTTGCATTTTTGACATGCTACAATATAGTATTATCAATGACTATAGATAGTCAATACATCACCTTTTTACCTTTTGCATTCCATTCTCTCCACCCCTTTAATTCATTCACAGTTACAAGGTCACTTTGCTTTGGCTCTTTTTCTTCACCTGAGAGAAACTCAAAGAGACATTTTCAAGCAAGGAATTTTGTGGCACATACTTCCATGACATGTAGCTGCTCTTGTCTATCTTCTCAATGATAGAGTTCTCCCTATTCTTTATCATTATAACAAAATTGATACAAAGGAGCAATCAAGTTTTCAGCAACCTTTCACAATAAGTGCACAACAACACATCGAGTAGCCTTTTCCACTAATAGTACGTGTATTCTGTAACCTATTTATAGATAAAACTTATGTTTGCTTCATTGCAAACACCTCCAAATTTAAAGGTTCAAAATCTGTAACCTTTGCATATACTTTCTATCAACATAATTGAAATTTTAGTATATCCTAAAATTGTTGCAGGTTTAAAATAGGGCTTGACTTGAGATAGCCCAAAAATCAATAGGAGAGCCCTAAAGAAAAAAGTTGCAAAATATATAGTACTTTGCTTGTACACCAAATCTCACAGTAAACTAAGATTTTTTCTCTACCTTTCTTCTAGTTCTTCGGCAAGCACTATCCAAGAGAAAGAATAGGAGAATATGAAAGCTTCTTACCCATTTCTTGCTTACTCGAATCCTCACTTCTTCTTCTTCTTAACTTAAGCATCTAAAAACAACCTTTATTAGTGATACAACTCAGATACCATGTCATGAATCACATGTTGATGGATAGACATTCTTAAGCTTTGCACAAAACACACACCATACACACAAGAGGAAGCCCACTCAAGAACACAAGAATAGATGGAGGAAATAACATTTTCTTGCTAATATATTCTTTTTCTTTCATATAAAATACAATGTAGACAAAGTATAAATAAGGTATAATATAAAGAAAAGTAGCCTACTAAGTCAAACATTGCATAATGGACTATACTAATTGACTAGCACTATAATTATGCCAACTATAGGTAGGTGTAACAAACCAAATATAATAAGTGATAAGTCAGTGGCCATGTAAGAGTCATAATGACCATCAATGTTCTAATTATAGACATGTGGATCCATCTAACTAGGCGGCCCATAATTACCATCTATACATGTTGAGCTTGCCATCTCAACATCAATTACCTATGGGTTTCTCATCTTTGTTTCTCTCTCCATTAGGTCATCAATGTGGATGACCTCATGATTAAATACATTGTTGATGGTAGAGCTATTAAGACCCAAATTTCTTGCCATGATTTAATAAATCTTTTTATCATGAGTGCCCTTGATGAAATCTTTAGTTATAGCCTTGGTAATAGTGGGTTTTTTTATAGAACTAGAATACATTTAAAGAGGCTACTAACCTTTGAGGTATAGTCTTGCATGTTATTCTCTTCTTGCTACTCAGTATCCATTAATCAAATGATATGATTATCACTGTAACAAGACTTTAAGAAGCATCTAATAAAGATATCTTTCATAATATGAATGAGGATTTCTTGATGGTATTAGTCACCCATAAAGTTTTCCACCGTTGTAGACTTTCTCAAATTTCTCAACAAAGTCATCCCCCAGTTGATATTAACCCAAGTACTCTACCAATAATGAGATTTTTTCTTGATCCTTGTTTTGAAGTGTGTTTTCTATTAGGTATTTGAGCAATGTTAGTAGCTAGGTGCAAAATGTCTATGCGATCAAAAAGGTGTTGCTACACAAGATCCAATAACAAATCTTACAAGATATCTAGTATCATTAATGATTCCAAACAAAAGGATATTTTGCCCTTGGCCCTACAATTCTATGAGTTTTTGTTCCTTGGCATCTAGGGTCATACCTGAGATGTCAAAGTCAATAACACATCGAAAAACATCAATGGTGGCTTAGAAGTTTTTTGATGCTCCTAAAATTTTAGTCCTTTCAATGGTGCTAGGTGCAATACCCATGGTCTCTAATTTGATAGTTGGAAAATGTGATCGATAAGGTCATAAATAGGGTGTTTTTGATATCGATGGGTCTAATAAGACTAGAGTCTCTAAGTTTTGTCTAGGATATGCAAAGGTAGGTTTGCTAAGAGGATCTATGATATTGTGCACTAGTACACTTATAATGCACATGTTGTACACATGTGCGAGTGCATGCCTACTATTGCACTACACTGGTACATGTACAGGGTGTGTTAAAATGGTAATGTGCACTAGGAAAGATACAAGGTGAGTGTACTAATTGGGCTAGTGTAAGTATTGGTTCTAGTGAGTGGTGCTAGTACACTAGTATGTGCATGCATACACCAAGATATTGCACCATGTGTGTGCACTAAGGTGAATGGAAGGATACATAGGGAAATTGTGCACTAGCGCACTAGGGTGTATTGCACGAGGTAGTGCACTAGGGGTGTTGTATAAGGATAGACTAACGTATTGTGTGCTAAGGTGCAAGGTATAGTGCACATAGTAAGTGCACAAGGATAGTGCATGTGCAGTGATGCACTAGTGCATGCGCACTATGTTAGTGCATTGTACTAGGATGAGTGGCTTGGTGCTATGTAATGGTGTCCATACCCTAATATATGTGCAAGGTGGTATAGTGCTCTAGGGTCAAGCTAGTGCACAATGTGTGAACTAGGATCCACTAGTACACTAGTAATAGTACATGGTGCACATGGGTGTATCAAGGTGTAGTGCACTAATGTAGTACAAGTGTGTGTATGTGTAGTAGGATGGTATACTAGTGCAATGTGTTTGATGTGCAAGGGTTATGTGTGGTGAATCTAGAATAGGTAGGAGGTGGATACTACAAAGTGCCACTTTCCTCCCTCATCCTTATATAAATGGTATAATACTAGTATCAAGTCATAGTATGTTGTGATGCTAATCACTTTTACACCAATTTTAAGTGGTGATAATGAGGCTTTAGTGAAAGAAACACTTGCAAAGTGTGGGCATACCATAGACATGGTAAAACACCAGAGGTTGTCACAAAAAAGGCTAAGTGTGGGTACCACAAACATGGTGGAAATCCAGATTCTATAAGAAGGGCCTCACAAAGTGTACAGAGGCTGTAGTACAAGGCTAACTGAGGAGTTTACAAGTTTATGTTCGAAGCATTAGGGCTAGACAATACAAGGCTAAATAAGTCTATCCAAATAGAAAGAATGATGAGGTTTACTACTCCTAGCGATCTTCTTCTTCTTTAAATACAGCAAGATCGGCCTTCTGGGACCTTTTTTTGGCGTGGCAAAACTTCTCAGCGCGTCCGGTCCTTTTGCAAAAGTCACAAAAAAGCTAGTCCTTCTTGCCTTTGTACTTGTTGCCAACATATAGTGCTTGTTAATCTCTAGAGGTGCTTGGTACTTCCTTAGTTTTTAGCTTATTTTCCTCCTCTAATAGTGATGCCTGGATATCAACAAGCTCAGGGTTTGGAATATTGATTAGAGTTGTTGACACATTACTATATTTAGGAGGAAAAACTTTAAGCAGAATACCAATGCAAACATCTTCTTCCATTTTAATGTTGATTCTTACAAGTGGGGTTAGAAGTCCTTACATGTAATTTAGATGTGTGGCAAGTGATGTGCTGGAATTCATGTCAAGCCCGAAAAATTCAATCAAGAGACTATACTTTGATGACTTAGACTATGCACCAAACAAAGTGTCAAGTCTCTTCCAAGTATCCTTTGAAGTATCACATTTATCCACATGGTGGATATATCTATCATCTAGCTCGAGTTTGATAATGGCCTGAGCCTTATCATCATTCTTTTGCCAAGTAGCTCCAAGGTCCGCATCATCATGAGGCTTCTTCTCTTTGCCACTAGTGATGGCCCAAAGACCCTTCTTCATTAGGATGAGCTTGATGTAGGTCTGGTAGCGTGTGAAACCTAACCCCTTTGAAGTGAACGGTCAGAGAGTCCCTACCCATGCTAAAGTTGGAGGATCAACAACAAATCAGCTTCAAAATTCTTAGATTTCAGCAGTAGAAGATGTGATCTTGTAATGTGTCCACTAGTATCATCCAGGACACGTCTTAGCAGTCCATCAGAAAGGATGTCTAGAAAGCTCCGCCCGGCACTCCCTTGGAATGTTACGGGGTTTGCGATCTAGGGCTTTCCGCGTCTACCACGTTGCGGAAGTATTCCGACCGTTCCCACTTAGGATCGACTTGAATTAGGGTTTTTTTGATTGGACATTTCCTAACAGCAACTAGCGTTGGACCCAAGCAAACTACTTTACATAGAAACGCCAGGTACGAAGCGGATTCATGCTGCACTTGGTTCAAGGAGAATGGGAAACAAGAGGGATGCAAAGCTCAATCTCTCTGCCATAAGGCATAGTCTCATTCCGTTCCCCTAAAACAACGTAAATCGGGTTTAATCATAACTCTAGGTCAATGCTTTTGTGGTTCGTGTTCTTTGACAATCCTCCTGTTGTCCATCATGATTTGAGAAGTTCCCGGCCAACTGGGACCACCCATCCGTAGGACGGACCTATGGCCCATCCTCCGCACTTTCCTCGTGTTGTTTTAGTTATTTAATTACCTAACACATTAGTTGGACATGTATCAACTAGCTCCTTTAATTAACCCGTTAGGCACTGGTTCCTTCACGCAATCTTATCACTTGACATAGAAAAACAATGTGAGACAAGTTCCTTATTAACAGGTTATCATATTTATCTTTGAAATACAAAGATTCCAGCTTGTAGGCTTATCCACAATCTACCCGAAGGCTATCCAGTAATCCACAGGGATCACTAATCCAAGTTTCCGCCCTAAACTAGTATGTGGGCCTCAAGATCCAATCCCGAGTCACGTTAGCCTCTTGTGCAGGACTTGAAAGGCGAGGGATTTACGGCCAAAGCCCCCCTGGCACCCAAGCGTCCTCCTGCTCCAAGTAGCGTTCAACGGAGAGACCTCTCGTGGCGGCTTCGGTCCATGTTCCCGGCGCGGTCAACAACCCCCGTGGTTAGGGTCAGGTAGGCAGTCGGGGGTAACTGAAGCTGCCTCTCCCTTCACGCCTTCAACCTGGAGTGTAGATATCCACTTATCTTTTAATTCATTGATCAAACAAAGCCAAACAGTGCTCTAAAATGTGTAGCAAGCACAAACATTTCCATTGATTGTTTTTGTTTTTGGCAAACTACGAAGGAATGAATCCTTCCTTTCAAATGCATCCAGCACTCGATCCGGGATAACTTGCAACTTGGCAAAATCCCCTATATCCTGGGTTAGGGCGTGCCCTATTAACCCGACTTGGTCAAACCCTAAGTTTATCGATTGGTCTTTAGTTTCCAAACAATCTTCCTTACTCAAGAAGGATATTAAATTAGGATGATTATTCATCGTCTTGCAAGATAACTTGCGTAAGGACATGCCAACTTCATTGCAAGAACTTGGCCATTCCCTTGTGATCCAATCACAAGATCATATGACTCCCCACATGTTGCGCAAGTGCTGCATCAAACTATGAGACTATGGAGTCACGAAACAATCTGTTCCAGGTTCTTTAAGCTGACGTCGTTAGACCTAGGGTTTCCAAGCTTCATCTTTGTAAGATTCTCAGGGACAAACCCTAGTTCCTTTTACGATCACAATTCATTGTCCCTACATTGAGGGAATGAGGGCAAATATTTAAGGTATAGACGTTTCTTGGAATTTAACTTATTCCCAACGAGTATTTCGCAGCATAGGTGTTTTAAGTTTATATCAATTTGGTTAACTCTAGAAGATAATTTCGAGATTACTTCCACATGATTCGTTGACTATGCGTAAATTGATTTTTCAACCCTAACTTGTCGGTTTGAGGTCAGAACTAATCTTCCCTTTTCTTTGCGAACAAAATTCATGCTAAATAGGCAACCTTTTTCTTGCTAATTTATGGAGTTGACAATGATAATTTCATAAAGTTTATGCATTGTAAAAGTCGTTTCATGCTCTGCACTTTCCATGATGATTCATTGCGATATGGATTAATAGTGCGAGGTGCAGTTTATACTTCTAGGCTTAACCAAAGTATACTATTTTAATGGATAATAATCTAGCTTATAATTCATTTCGATGCATAAGCTACTTGCTAGAAATGCGTTTATACTTTCTTAATTTTCATGTTTCATTTAAAAGTATTGATGTCTAGGTTCCTTCATCGTGAACAACTAGGACGAAAATATATCCTATTTATAATAACTAACCTTGCATGTTTGAATTACAACAATATCAAATAAAAATTAAGAAGGAAAACCTGGGTTTGGGGTGACATATCCACATGGATACCGAGAGATGACCCTCCCGCAGCTGCGCCTTGGACTTTCTTAGGAGGCATCGCAATTGTAGTCTCTCGGACGTGGAAGCAGCTTTACACTCCTCTTTGGATTTCAACCGTCGCTTCCTTGCACTGTCTGTCAAAGTAATTTTAGAAGGCTCCCTCCTTGAAGTAGGGAATTCGAAAGGGGTGTTTCAGAATCCTTCACGACTAAGACCCATTGAAGCCATGGGGAAGGCTTAATGGCCTTTGAAAACTCTCAGGAACGGGGAATGGAAAAGAACAAGGTGCGGGGGGGGGGGGGGGGGGGGGGGGGGGGGGGGGGGAGGCGAGATCCAAGGGGTTATTCTTGCATGGCCAAGGAAAGGGCTAATGTAAAATTCTCTTGGGAAAAATGGGCCCTACAGAATCTTAAGGGAGGATCTCCAAGTGAAAAAGTAGCCTTAAAGGCTATTGAAAAAAAAAAGGGGGCCTAAGAAGGCCTTAGGAGAAGATATAAGGGGGGTAGTTCCGAAGGTTATAATGAACAAGGGCCCTAAGGAGGAAATAAAAACACGAGGGGGGTAATAAGACCTTTAAGGTCTTAGTTCTTTTGGGAAGGAAAGGCTTACAAAGCCCAAAGAAAAGGGCCTATAGGGGTTTACACATGGGGGGGAAACAGGGGTTTCAAAGCCCATAACAAAGGGGCTTAAAGGTCAAATCACGGGGGGTGGGGGGGGTAACAATCCCAAAAGAAAGAAGCTTAAGGGTTAAATATGGGGAAAAAGGGGTTTAAATCACGGGGTTCCAACACCCATGGGAGAGGGGACTTAAAACACGGGGGGATAATAAAAAGGGGCTTGATACTGCACAAGAAGGGGTTGAAAGGCCCTTAAAAGGATTAAAACCGGGGGGTTAATAAAAAGGTATAAGAAGGGGGTTTAAGGAGCCCCCCCCCTTGGAAGCTTCTGAGCTTCCAGACTTTCCACGTGGGGGGGGGAGTGAGTAAGGCCATCAGTCGCGACGACGGCTTTAATGGAGGCAGCTTCTCCCTCCTTCCCTTCTGCAACAGGACGGTGCAATCAGACGCCAGCGGCTGTCAGTCAGACGACTTGCCCCCCCGCCTAACGGTAGCATGGCGTCTTGAATCTCTGCTTCCCTCACAGTAGCAACACGACACAACGTTATGGCGGCAGTTACTCTCCTTTTGTCCCCATGGTAGTAGCCCTCCCTTGGTTTAAATAGGGGAGGGGAGGGGGATCCTCCCTCGCGACAGTAGCACGACACGACGTTATGGCGGCAGTTACTCTCCTTTTGTCCCCATGGCAGCATCCCCCCTTGGTTTAAATAGGGGAGGGGAGGGGGATCGTCCCTCCCTTTGTGTCCTCACGCATGAGCCTATCCCTCTACGAGCTCCACCAAGGAGGATCTGCCTGGTTTCTATTCCTCCCCCTCTAGCACGATTGTCGACTGGGGGGGAATAAGGAAAAAAAAATTTGTATTTATCGTAAAAAATTTCATAAAATTAGCCTTATCATTATCCCTTGATTTAGAACTTTACATTCTCTCCCCCTTAGAGGAATCGAGATGTCCTCATCTCGAGATGAATTGGGGATATTGATGGTTGAGAGTGCCTTCATCTACCCAAGTGGCATCCTCTTCGGGATAGTCTTTCCACTGGACGAGGCATTCTCTCAAGGTTCTAGATCTTAATTGTCTCTCCCTAACATCTAAGTTCCTGTCAAGCCTTAGTTCAAGGACTCCTTGACTAGGCATTACAACTTTTTGATCGTCAAGTACATGGTTAGGGTTAATTACATATTTCTTCAATAGGCTGATATGGAATACATTGTGAACCTTTAGGTTCTTAGGAAGTTGCAATTTATAAGCATTAGGTCCTAGGCACTTGAGGATCTTGTACCGCCCACAATACCTTGGACTTAGCTTCTTGCAATCTCCTAAGGATAGGGAACTCTTTTTAGGGCGTACGTGAATGAAGACCATGTCTCCTTCTTTGAAGACTCTATCTTGACACTTCAAATCTGCATATGCCTTCTGTCTATCCTTGGCTGCTTGGATGTCTTGTCTTATTGACTTTATTTGGTCATCCATCTCTTCCAACATCTGCCTTGAAGCTTCAACCCTTAAGGTTGGATCTGAAAAGTTTAGGGGACTTCGACAATCATGACCATACAATGCTTGGAAAGGGGTCATCTGAATGCTTTGTTGGTAAGAAGCATTGTAGGAAAATTCAACCAAAGGCAAGTATTGAATCCACCTCTTCGGCTCACAACAGCAGTATGCCCTTAGCATATCCTCCATGACTTGATTTACTCGCTCTGTTTGGCCATCCGTTTGGGGATGGTAAGTAGTGCTAAAACAGAGTTGAGTCCCAATAGCTTCAAAGATAGCTCTCCAGAAGTGTGATGTGAAGAGAGAGTCACGATCACTAATGATTCTTCTAGGAAACCCATGTAGCTTGAATATCTCCTTGATAAACAATCTTGCAATATCTGAGGCTTAATAGTTCGTCTTTACTGGAATAAGGTGTGCAACCTTAGTAAGCATGTCAACCACAACCATGATGGAGTTGTATCCTCCCTGGACTTGGGGTAGGCCTACAACAAAATCCATACTGATGAATTCCCATTTCATTTGGGGAATGTCAAGCGGTTGCAGTTTCCCTGGCATCATGACATGTTCGGCTTTGATACGTTGGCAAGACAAACACTCCGTGAAATATTTGAGAACGCCATCTTTGAGCCTCTCCCAATGGTAGCTCTTCCTAACTGCATTAAGAGTCTTGGCATAGCCAGGATGTCCTGCGAAAGGGGAGTCATGAGCTTCCCACAATATCTTCTGCTTAAGTGACTTGCTTGCTAGTATACATAGCCTTGTTCTATAGTAGACAAGTCCATTATTGATAGAAAATTCATGATACTTAGCCTGCAACTTTTGATTCTGATCTTTGATAGAGATCTCCCTTAGCATTGTTTGGTAGGCCGGATCATGGCATGCATCCTCTCTAGCTAACTCAAGTATTAGATTGTTTGGCATAGATACTTTTGTAGCTAGAGATCTAAGTGTTGATGGGTTCTGCAAGATTAGGGAATTAAGGAATGCCTTGCGACTAAGTGCATCTGCAACTACATTCTCTTTTCCTGATCGGTACTTAATTTCAAAGTCATATTCCTCCAACACTTCAATCCACCGACATTGCCTCATATTGAGCTTGTTCTGGGTAAAGATCCATTTGAGACTCTTATGGTCAGTTACTAGAGCAGACTTGTTACCCAATAGGTAGTGTCTCCAAAGCTTTAGAGCATGGATGACAATTAACAATTCCAGATCATGTGTAGCATAATTCTTTTCATGACTCTTCAATTTCCTTGAAGAGTATGCTGCTGGATGACCTTCCTGCATGAGCACACATCCCAAGGCAAGTATGCTAGCATTAGTTACTACCTCAAACTCTTTATTGAGGTCTGGAAGTTTTAAAATAGGTGCTGATACCAAACTTTGCTTCAATCTTTCGAAGCTATTTTGTTCGGGAATTGACCATGCAATGGAAGTTTGCTTCTTCAATAAGTCCGTCAGGGGTGCTGCAATCAAAGCATAGTTTTTGATGAAGACCCTATACCATCCTATCAATCCAAGAAAGCTGCGTATGTCTTTGATAGATGTTGGTATTGGCCATTCAAGCACATCTCTAACCTTGGCTAGGTCCACTGAGATTCCTTCCGCTGATACTATGAATCCCAGATATTCAATCTAGCGTTTGAAGAATGCACACTTCTTCATCTTAGCATACAGCTTATGTGACCTCATTGTCTCAAGGACAATCTGAAGTTGGGGTTCATGATCTTCTTCCTGTTTAGAATAGACTAGAGTGTCGTCAAAGAAGACGAGCACGAAATCATCAAGTTATGGCCTAAAGATATCCTGCATTACCCTGTTGAAGGTGGCAGGTGCATTCGTAAGCCCGAATGACATAACTAGGAACTCAAAGTTCCCATATCTTGTATTGAAGGCTCTTTTCGGGATATCTTCTTCCTTGATCCTTATTTGATAATAAACTGACCCGAGATCAATTTTGGAGAAGATCTTTGCACCCTGAAGACGATCAAGAAGCTCATCTATTCTACGAATAGGATACTTATTCTTGACCGTTGATTGATTCAATCCTCGGTAATCAATACATAGTCTAAGTGTCCCATCTTTCTTTTTCTGAAATAGTACTAGAGCTCCCCACGGTGAACTGTTAGGACGGATATAGCCCTGATCTAGCAGTTGTTTGAGTTGTTCTTTCAGCTCAATTTCTTCTGGTATGGACATTCTATAAGGTCTCTTTGCAATTAGCGCAGCTCCTGGTACTAACTTAATCTCATGATCCACTTCTCTTTGAGGCGGGAGTTCCGTCAACTCTTCAGGGAATACGTCTAAACATCGGACATTAATCTAAATCACGACTGCTTTCTCTATCTAGGCTCCTGTCTCTTTTCTTTCTTTTGAGCATCCTCCATTTGTCATTCTGTCCCTCGTCTCGAAAACGGCCCTATAGTAGGTGGTGTAACAAACTCACCCCCTCTAGTCTTTTTAGCTGCATTTGGATTCTCTTCATCTCTCTTACGCTTCTCCTCAACAAGTACATCTGCTCCCTAAGACTTAGCCAAGTAGGCATAAATAGTGTACCTGTCAATAGGCAAATCCCAACCTGTCTCAGAGCTGATGCTAGAACCTGCACTAGTCAAAACAGTCTGTTGGATTTTCCCCTTGTTTGCCGTCTCTATAGCATAGGTCCATAATGCTGATTGACTCTCTAAACCTTTCTCAATCTGGACTCCATATGCAGAGGCATCTCCTCTAGCTGCCACATAAGAAGTACGCGCAGCCATGTCATCCACTAATTTCTTCATTCCACGTTTCCCAAAATTGGTAGCAAGCGGAGCTCCTGTTTTAATCAACCAGATCTTGCCATCTTGTCCCCAAAATACCAAATTCTTCATTCTTGCATCTTGAAAAGATTTGCAATCCTTGCAATGCTAATGGTCCATACTATCACACCAAGTACATCTTCGATCTCTCCTAGGTGCACTAGGAGCACTCCTAGGTGCATTAGGAGCACTCCTAGGTGCACTAGGAGCACTAGGAGCACTAGAAGAAATAGTAGGCGCGGTCGAGGCAAACTGCTCTTTTAATTTTCCCACCAATTCTGCTTTAACTGACTCCTATGTCAAATCCGTTATGCCTTTGATTATGTCATCAAGAGAGGAAGAAACCAAAGGAGCGGATGGTTTTGGAGAAGAAGGAGCCGGCATCGGTCTTGGAATAGGAGGATTAGAAACAGTAGGCACTGGCATAGGCCAAGTAAGTGGCTGAGGAAGAGAAGAAATGACAGGGGTAGAAGAAGACATAAGAGCAGAAGACGGCGTCGATGTCATAGATCCATTCTGTAGGCGGGTCTTCCATATCCGCCTCTTGGTCAAAGTGGAGACCGCATCTTGAGTGTCTTGCCAATCTGTTTTAAGACCCATAGGCTTCGTCGGATCCTCAAGAAGCTCTCCTAATTCTTCCTTAAGAGCAAGATCTACAGCTTGCAAGAAAAGCTCAACATCCAATGCTCTTTGTTCAATGGCATCAAGCTAACTATACCTCTCTTCAAATTCTCGTACCAATTCTGAAGCCGTGTAGCCATCCCAAAGTCCTCAAGAAAATACTCCTCTTTCAGGGCCTTCTTAAAATCTTGCCAATGCGAATTTTGAAGGAAAAGATCAGTCACTTTTACCCTCAAGGCGGGTGTGACAAGGCAAAGAAAATATTTACTCATAAGTCCTGTCGGTACTCCAAAAAATCCCATCTTAATCTCATATGTCTTCAAACAAGCCGATACATTACAGCCATCAAATATATTCTTTTCATTTTCAACTGCTTCAATCGCCTTAGTCACGCTGATTGCATTCTCTTGCTCCGAATATAGTTTCCTTAGTTGAGACAACTGTTGTTGATGTAACTGCTACTGCTGCTACATATACAATTGTGTCTGCTGATTTTGAAGTTGCATATACATAGACATATTCTGCAAAATCTGCTTTAAATCATCCGTAGAAGTACTTGAAGCAGAAGTCAATGATGGAGTCGAAGTAGAGGACACAACAGGAATCATAAAAGGGGTTGAAATTGATGCTGAAGTATCTCCCATCCTGAATTTTTTTTAAATGTGACACTTTCACGTCGGGTTCACCAAAGATGTCGAAGGGTTTTTGAAAACAAAGTCGCGACCACAGAGGACCTTAACGAATTTCAAGATAGAAGATCAATCAAGCGAATAAGCAAGATGAGAAAATGATGCCAAGTAACAATTGTATTATTGCCAAGATGTTTACAAAATACAAGATGAATTCAAATCTGATCAATCCACTAGTTTTTGGCCACCTGATTTAATTCTGCTGCATTTGTAGATCCTACATCAAACTGTCCATGGTCAGACTGAATACTTTGCTGACTGCAATCCACTTCTGTGCTTTCTGGAAAGGCAGCTTCTTGCAAGCGTTTTTTAGCCAAAACGATAAGCTCAAGCATTAACACCTTGACCTCAAACACTGTATGCAGAAATCAGGAATTCAAAGATACAACACTATTGTGATCTTCTTGGATTCAGGCTGTCTAGGGAGACCGTAAAAGGCTTCTTGTGTAGGAAGCCAGAAATACAAAGGCACAAGCTTTAATGACCTTCTATTATAATGATCGTATAAATATTTGAAGCTCCTTCTTGCATGTCAGCATGAGAAGAAAAATGCAAGTGAGCTTTTCTTGGGGAAATGAAGACGAGTATTCGTTCCAGCATGAGAGGAAGACGCAGGCTTACTGACACAAGTTGGTTTGTTTTGCCCTTTTGTGTTTCTTTAACGGCTGAGAACTCCAGGATTCAGTCAGATCTCCCCAATGCTGGCCGTCATAGCTAGGCTCTCGCTTCAGATGCATCATAAATCTGAACTGCTTGTCAGATCGAAAGCCTATTGTCCAAAAGAACAAATGTGCCCTAGGAGGAGGGAAAACAACGAAGCCCCCCTCGGACCATCTCTCCTCTTCATAGTCTTTACAAGATCCTTCACTATTTTTAGTCCAATCCCTCTCCTTTGATAGTTGGAATCTACTGCTACATCACATATGGTTGCAATAAAAGCACCATTAGACACTACACGCCCAAAACCAACAAGTTTCTTCTCAGGTCCCGAAGCTGATGAAAATTCTTTCCCTAATAGTTTCCATGCCACTCATGGTTGATAACTGACTGGTAAATCTTCCCAGGCGTTATATTGTCAATCAAGAGCATAAGAATTGATCATTCTCACATACCGGAACATGACAAAATTGTGAGAGCTTCTCCTTGGTAGATTGTTCAAGCGCCTGTGCACTATAATAAGCCAATAGATTTGATGTAAGACCCAATGCTCTTAATTCTCGTACTGAATGTTGTGTCGGCTTTGTTTTCTGATCACCAACAACCCCAAGAACAGGGACAAGGCTAGCATGGATAAGGCCAAATTTCTCAGACCCAACTCTCAATTGAAACTATCACCCCAATCTTGCCTTTCATGTGCATCCCAATACTTGCCTGTATACAATGTAAGATCCTTCACTTTGTGTTGCCTTTGAGACCATGTAGCTTGTACAATCTTGTCCTTAAAGTCGATGGCAGTTGCAAGGAACTGTGCCAGAGAATGATGAACTGTTGCTTTGCCATAGTTGGGCAGGTCGTTCTGGAAATAGTGGTCTGTCCAAGTTCTTTCTGCTTTTTTCCAGCTTCACGTTGCTTTTCTTCTAGGCGGAGTTTTTTTGGTGTGGCTTTTTTTTTTCAAGTCTCCATCCTCCAAAGCACATAGATCTGGTTGTAACCGTGAATTTGTCGGTGGTAACGCCTCTCTCAATTTGGGCGTCAACTCATTAAGGCCAATGGTGAAACGAGAAAAACAATATTGTTGTTCATAATCCTCGGGAGATTCTAGGCAGTTCCACAAGCATTTTTCATTTCCATACACCTCTTTGCGACTCCAAGGACCATCATCCTGACTCCAAGATGATTCTTGTTCTCTGCTACTGGCTTTCTGAAATCGAATACGACTAAATTCACCAGTTGAATGGTTTTTTATGGTGAGTTCCCCATAGTTGTCAATCCATAACTTTCCAACAACCACATTATGAATGTAGGTTGTTATTTTGCTCCATGTGAAGTGGTCTCCAAACCTTGGGATGCACAAATGTACTACTCCAGCTGGAAGAACCTCAACACTTTTGCCCCAGAACTTATTCTTAATTTCAACTTCGCCATATATTGTGTAATCTCCAAGCATATTCTCACAATGAAATACCAATATAGGTGGATGATGGCTTACCTGTTCTCGGATACGCAGCAGTACGACAACATACTGGTGGAGCTCCTCTCTTTTTCTTTGCATGTTTCCATAAATATCCATCTTTCAAGAAAAACCCATAAGATTTTCTTTTAATCATTTTAAATTCACCTTCATACCACTCACCCTTCTTTGTTATGAGGCTAAGATATTGGCCTATTTTTAGCCAATCATCCTTATATAGCTCGCCCAAAAATTGTGTTCTCACTAAAGCATAACACTGATGATGCTTTCTCTCTACTGTCCATCTCTTCTCCATGGCTATATGTTCTTTTCTTATTGTTGAAATCCATGTTACAATAGTTGTACATGCTATGGTAACAATAGCTGCATGCTCATTCTCTACTCTCATAAAGTCATTTTTAGCATCTATCACACTATCCTCTTCATCTTCCATCAGCTTCTCTTCATCTTCAAACCTTGCTCGTAAAAGCATATCAGCCCATGAGGTTTTCTCTACCTACAATATGTTGAAAATCAAGGTTAAGTGACTTTATATATGCAATCCACCATAACATGGCAATATCAGGAGTTGAGCACTTTGCTATCATGCCCAATAGAGGTAGATAATTAGTCTCTACCACTACATGAGCTCCCATAAAATATTCCCTATCACACTTAAGGGTTGTCACTACATCCTAAAGCTCTCTTTTGACTTGATAATACTGTTGTTTCCGTTCCTTGAGGACCTTTTCTCCAAACTGAATGGCATGCCTATTCCCATCAGCATCATCCTGACCCACTGCCCAGCCAATGCCAATTGGGCTTGTATCCACAGTGAGAATAATAGCCTACCCATTCACATAATTTAAGGAAAACATGTCACTATGTGACCTCCTTTGTGAGGAAGCACCCCTTCTCCTAAAGTTACGAGGCCATTTTGTAGAGTTCCTTAGAGAAAGTTGTCTCGCACCCCTATGTTTTCTCTACTTACCCACCTTTGTTAATTTCAAGTATAGGTATCCACTTGTCAAAAGTCATTCGAGATTTTCTTGGGAGTGTGGCATGGGTTACTTTGGCACCATAGTGCCTAGTGCTTGGACATTGTCTTGGGGCATTTTTTCTAACTCACAAATATACATAACACACTATTGGGGTAAAGGCCAATGGTACTCAAGTGGAAACCCCTTTTATACGTATAGATTGTACAGTCATATGTAAGTGAAGATAATAAAGAATAAGGGTATCCTTCATTTTCTACTCACATAACTCTCTTATTTTTTACTCTATTTCAACTCTCTCATAGTCCATAGATTCTACCTTACATCCCAACCTTTCTTCCCTCTTAAGTAGCATCGGAATGACATTTGATGCTTATGGAAGCTTCTTCTTGGAGTAAGGAGTGCAAGGAGTGAAGCTTCATCACAAATTGGACATGTTTAGCCAATTTTTGATATTTTTGATATTATCTCTTATAAAAATCCAAAAACTGTACACAACTTCTAGAATAGGATAACTTGTAAAAGAAAGTGTGTAGATTTCAGCCTTTTTGGGAGGATTTTATGTTAAAAGAAGGATTGGTGAAATCGGCGATGCACGATCACAGTTTTCAGGCAGTGAACAAAACTCCGAAATGGGAGATGAAGAAGGAGTGATTTGGCAAAATTATGGCCAGGTGTCCTAGTGCTTTAATCCCCCTTTCAGATCCAATGGAAGCATTAGATTGGCGGTTTGAGTACGTAGAGGAAGGTATTGTTTTATGCACGTTTTTGTCTACAAGAGATTTATCTTCTCATAATGCAGAAATAAATTGGCGGGCTTCACCTCTATGAGTATTCTTCTACATCTTCTATTTCTTTGAGCCCCTTCTCTTTCGTCTACTCCTCTCCTTGAATCTCCTTTCACCTTGCTATCTCTTATCCCTATGGTAGACTTTTGACCCCAAATGCTCAGATAGCGGGTCACTCAATTTTGCAATTTGTTGGTCTATTTTGAACTTGCAATTGATTGTATCTTATGGTTTGGATGTGTAGACATAAATTTGTCATTATGTCTTCTTTATCTAGTTTAGAGAATATTAAAAATCTCAATGGAAGAAATTTTAAATGTTGGAAAGAGAAAATATACAGTGCATTAGTCCAAAAGAAGCTAGTGAAGCCAATTTAATATAATCGGATTAAGCTTGAGGACATGGATCCAAATGTATGGAAGGAATTGGATCACCTAGTCTACTCACATTATTATGTTGAGACTCTTAAATTCCCTATATTTATATTTGAAAAACATGGAAAGTGCATAAATTATATGGAAAAATATTAGTGTAGTCTTGCAGGTTTATTAGTTGAAAAAACTAAGTGTAGAGGAAGGGGCCTCAATGTCTAATCACCCCAATTATATCAACACTATTTTCAACCAAATAAAATTTTAGAATATTATGGTTTGTGATTCAATAAAGGCCATATTCTTGTTATTGGACTTGCCTAAAATATGGGATACTTTTAGTACTACCATTAGAAACTCCATGCTCAAAAGTGGTATTACAAGTACTTATATTGAGAGAAGTTTTCTCACCACTAGGGAGGTGAATAGAATGTACAATGTAGGGTCAAAGAGATGTAGTGTACTTATGATGAGAGAAAGGTAAAATTCCAAGGGAAACTCTCTTGAGAGAGGCAACTCAAGAAGTAATTTATGTATGAAAAATGATGTATAATACTTCTGTAACAAGAAGGGACACATTAAAAAGGACTACTTCAAATGAAAGAACAAGCAAAAAGGAATGAAGGAAAATGAGGATGATGGCAAAGAGAAAAGCAGGGGAAAGATTGAGGAGATTCTAATTTGATGGTAGCACTAGCATAAATAACATGAGAGTCTAATAAAAGAAACTCCATCTTTTATAATGCATGCCACTTATAAGGTTACTATAAATGTTTCATGATTAAACTTTCCCGCATGGTGAACAACATTTAAAGTGCATATAAATAATTGCTATAAAGATAAAATTCAATTGAGACATTGATATAGAATTGATATTTTTGAATCAACACAAAGCCTGAGAGAATTGTATATATCTTGTTGTAGTACTTTGAGACTTTGGCACATTCTTATGTTTTTCTTCTACCAAATTTTAGTGCGCTAATATAGAAAAATCTCAATATAGTTTACATATCCATAAGTTTATATATATATATATATATATATATATATATATATATATGAGATATTCTTTGTCTTAGGAAGGCTAACTATGAAGTCTAAGTGAAATCTTTGAGATTTAAGATAATTTATGTATTACATGTTTGAAATACTACTTTTGAAGTGACATGACAATGTGTTACCTTTAAAGTCAAACACATAATTCTAGTATTATAAATGTTGTAGTATTTTAAGCTTAGTCAATATGAGAAACTGAACAAAATACAAAGTCTTATATCTAAAAAAGAGGCCACACAATGAAGATTTTTTATACATCACATATGTGTAATAGAGAGTAAACTCCCTAGGTAAAGATGATACCAAAAATAAGATTTGGGATTGTCCTCTTCACAAGAAGAGTGATATGTTAAATTCATTTCAAAATTTCTTGGTATTTGCAAAGAATTAGTTAGGCAAGACTCAAGAAGCTTTAGTACTTTAGGATTGACAATGGTGAAGCATACAACTCCCATGTTCTTTATCAACTTTTGTCCAAGTAGTGATATCAAGAGAGAGCTCACAACTCCTAAGAATCATGCTCAAAATGGTGTGGCTAAGAAGATGAAAAAGACCATTCAAGAAAGGATCCATAGTATCCTCTCTAATGTTAGTGTCATTAGTAGATTTTGAGTTGAATCTATAAAGATTGCTAGGCCATATATTTGATCAACATGTCTCCTAAATGGATGGTAGGATACTAGATGAGTTATGGTTTAGAAAGAGATAAATTATGTGTTCTTAGCATGATATGAGACTTGGAGCCATATTTTGGTAAGAGACCTAGTTGTGGTCACTTGTGTATTCTTGACTGTGGGGCATTTATGCATATATCTTGGACAAGCAACATGAACTTCATCCTAAGTCAAAGAAATGAATTTTTTGTGGCCATGGAGAACCATGTAAAATGGACTATCTCTTGTGGGATCCTGAGTCTTGAAGAGTAGAATGTAACCATGAGGTCATATTTGATGAGAGTAAGATGCATAAATATCATATCAAAATGGTTGAGATCCGCAGAGTGGTATTTTACATTGCACCCTTTTGACTTGTAAGATACTTTCATATGAGCCATCAAACTTAATGGGAGCCAACTTGTTGAAGGTAAATATCCTTAGAGTGGCACTATGAAGAACTATAATACCCAAAAGGACTAAGGGTAGAGATGTCACAAGTGTGATGAGTTGTGAACATTCAAAAGAGATGTCCCAATTACTAATGCTTCTAGTCTAATAAGCTAGGACACATCCAAGAAAATTTCTTAAGGATATGAACAAATCATTTTTTGATTGTATCTAAAACTTTAGAAAATTTATTGATCTACCATTCATCTTGCATCTTCCATGCATCTCAAGGCTTCATATAAGGCAAGACATTTGATCTCCTCATACCTTGCATGCTTTCTCAAAGGTAGTTGTATCTTTATTGTTCTAATGGGCAACTAGCACATGAGCAACATTACTTCCGCATGATGTAGGGCTTGGATGGCCTACTAATGTTAAGGCTTGTGAGATGATGGAAAAATTAATGTATTATAGGATAGACATGTGGGATAGCCAAACAACAATATACTATGGAATTTGGGAGTTCTCATATAGTTTTGGAATTCCCAATATAGTTAATACTTGGTCACCTGTGTTAGAAGCATGGATCTAGAGGATGGCTATGGCAAATGGAAGAGAAAGAAAAGACTCATGATGACATAGACAAGAAGAATTGTCTGTTACTCAAGTGAATTAGGTTCCAAGATGGAAGCTTGGACTCATAAACACAATCTTGAGTATGACATTGACTATGAATAAAAGGAAAAAGTAAACTGGTATTCCATTATTTAATGATAAGAAGTACAATACTTTATTGGCTCATGATGGTTCCCTTTTTCTCCACTGTGCCTATGGGATTCAAGCATATTGCATTTCATGCATCTCTCTCTAGTAATTTGTATGAGTCTTTCCCTATTGCTCCATACAAAGAGGTAGTCACATGGGCGTGATTAACTCTCAACACCCATCCTCAATCACAACCATAAATAAAGCACAAGGTGTACATAGGCTATCATGAGTAGAACCTTGCTAAGTGTGGGCATACCACAAACATGTGAAGCATCTTGAGGGGCTATTACAAGAAAAACAAAACATCCTGCTATGTGTGGGTACACCCAAACATGGCAAACATCTAGGGACTGTTACAAGGCCTCATTAAGTGTGTATATGCAATTACACATAGGCTACATGATGAGTCTTACAAGGTTTATGATAGGAGCATTAATGGTAAGTACATATAATAAAAAATTCTGGGTAAAAATGGAGACAAGGATAGACAAGCCCTTGTGGTTTTCTTCATTAGATATGTCATGGTAGGCATAGTAGATCTCCTTTTCTTTGTCCTTTTCTTTGATGTAGTTGACTTTGCTTTCTTTGATTCTCTTTTAGGCCTCATGGTCTTCTTCTTTATGGTCTTTTTGGTCTTCTTCATGGTTTTCTTTTTCTTGGTCTTCTTCTTTATGGTCTTTTTGGTCTTCTCCTTCATTGACTTTGCTGGCTTTAGTCTTCATGTCCCCTCAAGAAAAGATATCAATATTTTTAAGATTTGCATGATGGATTGAAGAGAAAGATAAGACTCATGATGATATAGAAAAGAAGAATTGACTATTACTCAAGTGAATTAGGTTTCAAGATGGAAGCTTGGACTCATAAACACAATCTTGAGTATGACACTGACTATGAATGAAAGGAAAAAGTACAATGGTATTCCATCATTGAATGATAAAAATATATAATGCTTTATAAGCTCATGATGGTTCCCTTTCTCTCCATTGTGCCTATGGGATTCAGGCATCTTGGAATTTAGACATCTCTCTCTAGTAAAATGTATGAATCTTGGCCTACTACTCCATATAAAGAGGTTGTCACATGGGTGTGATTGCATAACTCTCAACAACAAGATAAAATCTTGTCCCCTTACTTGAAAGTGGATTCTACCCTAATTATTATATAGGTTGTCTATCCACATCCCACTTTGAAGCATGGGTTAAGATTTAGCCACATGGCCAAATCTTTACCACTTAGTTGAAAGTGAGGCTTGGAGATTCCCAAATTCTCTAATATGTTTTTAAAGGATCCTATTAAGCTAGTTTTACGTAAATCTACAATGGTTTCTAGACAACCAGATAAATGCATTTTATCCCTAGAATGTGTTATGGTCACGGATTTTGATGAGCCTTCTTGTTATGAAGATGCTAGGACTAGGGATGAGAGTCATACGTGGTAGAGGGCTATGCCATTGCAGATGGATTCTTTAGAAAATAATGTTATATGGGAGTTAGTTCCTTTGCCTAAGGGCAAACATGTGGTGCCATGTAAGTGAATCTATAAGCTCAAGATATCTCCATCTAATGCATTTCCTAAGTAGAAGGAAAGATTGGTGGCTAAAGGATTTGAGTAGGATAAGGGAATTGACTTTGATGAGATATTCTCAATAGCAGTCAAGATGACCACCCTTTGCATAGTTCTTACCTTGGTTTTATTGGAGACAATATGGAGCCAATTTGAATGGATGTAAAGATGAGTTTCTTACATGGGGACTTGCATGATGTTATTCGCACACAACAACCTTGAGGGGTTTTGTTGTGGAGGGAAAGGATCAGTTGGTGTGTAGGCTGCATAAGATGTTTCATAGTGTTGAGGGTTGAAATGACTTGATTTTTTGGTTGATTTTTGTTGTTTTGGTGGACTGAATGATTCATTTTTTATGGATTTTGAATGATTTTTAGTTTTTTTGGAAGTATTTGGGAGTATTTTGGATTATTTTGATTATGTTTTGGAAACTCATGATGGTTTGTAATAGAGTATGATGTTTTGACATGTTCTGTTGATGTGCTGATAGTGTCTGATTCGTTTTTATTAAGTTTGCTGACCTTCTATATTGCTATGTTTTCCTTTTGTATGAGGGGTTAGAATAATGATTGATAAATTTTGAGAGTTTTCGAAAGCTTATTGGTTGATTCTTAATGGCTTTGAGTAATTTAAGATAGCTCAAGGTTTTCTGATGGCCTTCTATATGGTTCTATAGACCCTACCGTCTGTAGAGCCTCTATCTCTATTCTATAATGTCATGTATGCCTCTATAACTATGATGATGGATGAATGTGTAGCTTGGGAAAGTTTTCCAATCTTAGAAAGAGATTAATATAAGCTCAAATTAGCTCAAAGAAGTAGTTTCTGAAGACTTGAAGTAAAGACGAAAGTGATAGTGATACTAATAAGCCACGAAAAGACATTGTAGTGGCTCTGGTGACCTTTCATATTAGACATACCTCTTGGGAGGGGTATCCATGACCTAAGAGCGGTTTTGAAGGATTATTATTAAATATATCATTTTACTATTCAGAGAGAGCATGAGAGAGAGAGAGAGAGAGAGAGAGAGAGAGAGAGAGAGAGAGAGAGAGAGAGAGAGAGAGAGAGAGAGACCCAAATTTATCCAAAACAATGTACCTATGAATGAGAGATTGTGAGAGAAAGCTATGGAACCTTTGAAGAAGAATAATATGTGATGATTTCCATTCAAAGCGGTGTATTATCTTGTCTCTTCTTTTTTTCTTGGTGAATTCTATAAATAATATAAAGAGCATAATCAAAAATTTTCAAGATAAAGCAGTGGTTGGGAGAATTGTTTCTATGAAGCTGCATGAAGGTTTCTTAATCTTGGTGTTCTTTTCCTTGTGGTCATACCAAATATGAAAAAGATATTTGTTGATGATACAATCCATTCTAGATTGAAGTCTTTCTACCTTAGCTTGGAATAAGGGTCATAAGGCAGCATTCCTTTGAAGGATTGCAAAATCCATAGGGGATAAGGAAGGAAGTGGCTGTACAACAAGACTCTACAAAGTAAAATGGGTGTCACGACCTAAACCAGGCCCAACACTGGATCTCTAGCACTAGCCGAGACCTCTAAGACACACAAGACAACCCACACAGGCTCGTGGCCAAGAATGTCTAAGACTCACACTACACTAAACTCTAATATTAAATTTCAATTTTGCGTTTGTAATAGGACACAGTCCAACGTTTTCCTTCCCCCACTCCTTAGAGGGAGATCCCATAACATATAGGTATAATACATCATATCAAATACACAGGAGGCAACCTCTCGGCTGAAACACCATGCCTTCACTGCAGCTCTCCTACATCTCGAGGATTGGCCCCAATATGCGCTGCTTCAACATAAAGAACAAGTGTACAATCTCCACTCTTTGATTTATCAAATGATCCAGGAGTTGACATTTCCTCACTGAACTTACCCCAAGGAACCGCTCGTCTATCCTACAGTAAGGACTTCCTCACACACTCAGTGTTAGTCAATGTTTGGCATACATGTGCTATGCATCCAGGATTTTATACCATGTGGTATGCAAAATGAAAATGTGGATGCCTATTGTGCACAAACATTTTATTCTAAAATAAATTAGCAAAAGTGGAGTGTAAAAATCAGCCCTTCAATGATTTTCAATCTATGAGTTATTGCTGCACTGCTAGAGACTAGCACTAAGTTTCCTCCTGTTGCTAGTCTCTTTAAACTTAAGTTTTTATTGTCCTATATGATGTGCAACCAAAAGATCACACTTTACTTCATTTTCAGCACTTACATGCTTCCACAACCCTTTTTTTCCCCTACCATTTATGTGTTGCATCATTGCATAGGTGTAGGGTGTAAAAATTACACGGCTCAGTGAACTGAGTCTGAGAAAGAGATAGACATAGAGAGTACACAACAGATAAGAGGAAAATTAGAAAATTTCTTTATCTCCAAAAAACTGATGCAGAGATGGCTTTCTCCACCATTGTGCTTCCACTGTGAAGCTTAGATGGCGATCTAGACAGAAGATAGGTGAAGAGCTTAAGGCTAGCTGGAACAACTCTGATTGGGTGAAAGATAGATGATCGATGGCTATGAAGGGGTTTAGCTTTTATAGCTTGTGAAGGCGGTTAGGTCGACATGACCGCGACCTACCATATACGCCTCCACTAGTCGGCTAGGGAATATTCCCTTTACCGTTGGGCTAGGATGATGCCCTCAAACCCCCGCCAAGGGGGCCGCTTGCCCCCCTGGGACCCCCCCATCCAAGGGCTGTTTCCGCGGCCCCTGGACCCCAAAATAGGGGCCCTTTTAACTACCTTACCTTGCAACTCGATGCAATGTACCTCAAGTTGCTACTAACTTAACTACTTAGTCCAACCCAAAGATTAGACCCACAATGGCCACCTTTTTGCCATCCGATCACATAGACCTCATCTAATATACAAGTCAGGACTCAACCAATGTCCGGGCTCACATTTAGCTTCTCCTCATAATGGGGGCCTTATAACATTGAGCACCATGGATCATTGGTGGCACCTTATGAGGGTGGGGCATTGAGCATATCTAACATAAGGTTTTGTTTTTTTATCATTTCTAATGTATAAAGCAATGAAAACACACTAAAACATAAAGACAATGATTGAACTTAGGCTATACCTCATGCCTCAACCTTGCCACACATGCACACACATTAACTATATTTTTTTGCATTTTCTATCTCAAGAAAACCTAATTTTCTCCATTTTTTTCTATTTTTTGCTATTTATTTGCTCAAAAAATTATAAAAATTCAAAATTTTTAGTTTCTATGGATCAAAATCACTCATATCCACTTCCATACCAAAGCTCGTGCATCTCGTGTTCAGGAACAGAACAAGGAGGCTTTCGATATGAAGGGACTAGGCGTCTGAGGGCCACTTGCTCCTTTGAGATTTTGTCATTTGCTATCAGTTCGACAGCGATTTTGGGAGATTTAGTAGTTATAAGTTTGTATTCTTCCCAAGTGCATGGTAATGCACGAACCTCTGAAGCAAGGGTTCTGTCAAGAAGACCGAGGTCTAGCCTCTCATAACTTCTAGCGAATGTGGTGAAAGTTTCATCCAACAACTTGATGCAGGTTATTAAGTCATCGCTAGAGGTTGCGGCAAGGTCCTTAGCCAAGGAGAGGAAAGGTCGTATTGCATATGAAGGTTTAAGACCTGCTGGTGGGGATGGTGCAACTGGACTGGATAGTGGTGACTCTCTCATCGGCGTCACCGGTTGGGTTGCACGCTCTGAAGTACGTTGAGGTGCTGCAGGAAGCTCTGGGGGCCTGGGGGTTGTGCTGGGTTCTGAGTGAGCAGTCATAGGGCTTGTTAAGTCCTCTGGATTAGGCAGGTTTAAGGTTTGTGGCGTCTGCTTTGGTCGATAGATGAGCTGAGGCTTACTAGCTACAGCTGGCAATGGCGCGTTGACTATGTTTTGGGCACCACGTGTGCAAGCTTTCCGCACTAGGGCGAGATTTCTCGTAGATGAGCTTTTTAGCTGGCCATTTTTAGGCACCCAAATCCAAGGGTTTCCCTCGTAATATCCTTGTGCCCGCAAGAGATCCTTGGGGATCCATCGCAGCGTGGTTGTGTATCTATGGCGATAGCATCTAGACTGCCTCTTAGGCCGGGGCAGCTGATGATGTTGGCGGTTAGGATTGCGTTTGGGTGGTGTACCCCGATGTGGTTTTTGCCATTTTGGCACCCACATAAGTTTGGGCTCCTTGGCCTTGTGAGAACTCTTGGTGGGTTTGGGCCTGGGGTCGAGAGCCTGGTACGAGGCCACAGGTTTCTCTAGGTTAGACCTGGGTTGGATTGTGGTCCCACGGATTTCTACCTGTGGCGTCATGATGGTGGAGAAATCATGACTGCCCTTGCTGAAAGTCGTCACTATACGGACGTTGCTGATAACAAGATGAATGCGGTTTAGGTGGTAATCCACATTACAGAGCATTAGCTTCTTGAAGGTGCGACCCAATAATGACACGTTACCGGCTTCTTTAGTGTTAGATAACACATGGAAGAAAGCTGGTAAACTTTCAGACTCGATGGAAATGAGTACCTTGCACTTCCCTAGGAGTGGATAGGCAGTACTCCCAAACGGGGTAAGTTTAGCATTAGTGGGTTGTAGTTGCGGTTGACCAATGCATGTCCAATGATCATGCGTCAAGATGTTGTAGTTGGCACCCTCATCGATCAAGGCTTCAAAAGAATACACCGCTCGTGCTGCGACCGTGATCCGCAGGTACGCCGGTGCCACTGCTTCTTCATCCTGATTTGTAAGGTCAGGTACAGTAGCCATGCGGACGTTCAATGGGGGTTCTAGCATGGGTGGCTCATGTAATGGATGTGAAGGAGGATAGTACTTCTTAATGCGGCTGTCATTAAAAAAGCCTATTCCTTGACTGTCAAGTGTCTCCAGCTCGACATTCCCGGTCTTACCGATCATGCGTACTCTGAAAGGCCCTAGCCCCCGAAACTTCATCTTCTGTTTATGTCCTTTCACCAAGTACAGCAGAACAAGGTCCCCTTGTTCGAAGTCCCACTGCTTGACATGCTTGTCAAACCACATCTTCCGTCGAGCCTTTTCACAAATCAGAGAGTGAGTGGCGAGGAGTCGGGTCTCCGTTAAGCGCTCAAGTTCCACCAAGTGGTTGGTCCAAGCCTCTCTTCCCTCCCAACACTCCTGGATTGCTAGCCTCAAACTAGGGATGAAGAATTCTAAGGGCAAAATGGCTTCAGTTCCGTACGTCAGCCTAAAGGGCGTCTGTCCCACAGTCATTTTATAAGCTGTGCGATAGGCCCACAAGGCTGCCATTAGCTTGTTGTCCCAGTCACTTCTCGAAGTAGACACGACTTTTGTAAGCACATTGACTAGGATTTTATTTGTGGATTCGGCTTGGCCATTAGCGCGAGGGTAATAGGGAGAGGACTTCTGATGAATTATTAGGAAGGTAGAGAGCAAGTGGGCAATCACTTCATTAACGAAGTGTGTGCCTTGGTCGCTTACAAGCTCGATTGGACAACCGAACCATGAAATTACCTGCTCCCACAAGAACTTTGCAGTGGTTCTAGCATCGGTCTTCCTCGTGGCTCGTGTCTCTACCCATTTCATTAGATAGTCGGTCGCCACTATGATGTATCGAGCTTGGGAATATTGCGCTGCAGGACTGACAGGTCCAATAAAATCGATGCCCCATTTTTCAAAGGGTTATCGGGCTATGACAAGGGTCAACTAACAAGATTGTGGGAGAGAAGGAAGGAGTCTCACTTGTAGCTTTCTTGCTTGCACAATGGGGGATTATACACACAGGTGGAGGCTGAAAACAGTTTTCCTCTTCTTAGTTGTGTAAGCCAGAAAGAACTCAAGTACATAGAAATAGAAGAACCCTATATATGGGTCTCAAACTAAACTCAACTAACTAAGGTGGCATACGAACTGAGCCACGAACTAGAGTAGATAAGGATAGCTATCATCTAGCTATTATTCATGGGCGGTGTACCAACCGCATCTGCAAAAAACTGACAAGTCGGTGACATAAATGCACAACGCTCACCCTGGCATATCACGAGTGGAGCTTGATATCTCAACACTCCCCCTCGAGCTCAATCCCAATTATTGCACACCAAGCAGGTCTCTGAACTTGTGCAGCTTCTCTGTGCCCAATGCCTTCGTAAATATGTCAGCTACCTGATCCTCTGTGCTGACATAAACTAGATCAATAAGACCTAGTAAAACCCTCTCCCGCACATAGTGATAATGCACCTCAATGTGCTTTGTTCTAGCATGATAGACTAGGTTATTTGTTAAGTGTATACTACTCATGTTGTCACAATAAATGACAACTGGCCCATTTGTAGGCTGATGCATATCATAAAGTAGCTTATGCAACCAAGCTACCTCACATGCAGCCATTGCTGCGCCCATGTACTCAGCCTTGTGCTCGACAAGGCAAATGTAGGCTATTTCTTGCTGCTCCAAGTGACTGCAGCACTCCCAAAACAGAACACATATCCACTGGTAGATCATCTATCAGAAATACTACCAGCCCAATCAGCATCAATGTATCCATGCAACTGTATCTGAACCCCAGTCTCATAAAGTAGTCCATACTGCAATGTGGACTTCACATACCTGAGTATGCGTCTAGCCGCATCCAAATCCGGTTTCCTTGGAGCCTGCATAAACTGACTTACCAATCCAACAGCATAGCTCAAATCTGGCCTAGTAATAGTCTTATAAATCAAACTTCCTACTATGCGTCTGTACATAGTAGGGTCTTCCAGAAGCTCACTTGCATCTGCGCTCAGCTTCACATTCTGCTCCAAAGGAACTGAAATAGGCTTACAGCCTGTCATCCCATATTTGGACAGCATGTCCAATCCATACTGCCTCTGCAAGAGCCATATCCCACTTGGTAATCTAATCACCTCAATGCCCAAGAAATAACGCAGCTCTCCCAAATTCTTCATCTCAAACTTCTACTTCAATAGCATTTTCACATGAAGGATATCTTCACCACTATCACCTGTGATAATCAAATCATCAACATAAATGACAAGCAGCATAATACCTTTCTCTGTTTTTCTCACATAAAGTGAGAAATCTGCCTTGGAAATCTGAAAGCCAATAGTGACAAGATACTGTCCTATCTTGTCATACCATGCTCTAGGTGCTTGCTTCAAGCCATGCAAGGCTTTCTTCAACCTGCAAACAAACTCACAATGAACATAACCTGGTGGCTGCTCCATATAGACCTCTTCTTGCAAATCACCATGCAAGAAGGCATTCTTTACATCCATCTGATGTAAAGACCATTCCTTTGATGTAGCCATAGCAATGACTACTCTTACAGTTGCCATTCTTGCAACCGGACTGAATGTTTCTTCATAATCAATGCCATATGTTTGTGCATACCCCTTGACTACTAATCTTGCCTTGTATCTGTTCACAGAACCATCTGCATTGTGCTTCACCTTATAAACCCATTTACCACCCATTGCATTCTTATCTTTAGGCAAAGGTACCAATTCCCATTGCTTCCAAGGCATCCATTTCTTCATCCATGGCTTTCTCCCATTTTTCTTTTCCCGTGGCTTGCTCAAAAGAAGTGGGTTCCGGTTCCTATATCACTTTGACCATATAGGCATAGTGAATGGCTATAAATCCATCATATTTCAGCCTATCCACAAGATACCTAGCTCTGGTAGACCTGCGCAAAGTAAGCTCACTCCCAGGTACTCTCAAAACATCCATGGTCTTCCTTACTCCAGGTGTAACAATAGAAGGAATACCCAACTCATCATCAATGCTCTGTTCTGAGCCACTGGATTCACCATCCACATAAGAGTGACCTGCATTCACATCAAACATGGGCTGATCTACCTTCTCTTTTCCTTTTCGTGATACCTGCATACCACTATCTGCATTGCTTTGAGAAGATTCTCCTGATCTCAATCTGCCTGTCCATGGCGAAGAATATGAACCACTACTAGAGGATGCTCCAGGTCCACTAATATCTTGTGACTGCTGCTGTGAATTCTGTGCAGCATTACCATTTTGTGCATCTACATTATCAATCACATTTACTAGTTTATACCAGTGATCCGAGAAAATCACAAAAAATATTTGTCTAACATTTTGTTGATTTTTTGTACATTTGGAGCTTTGAAATAAAGAAGAGGGTGGGAACAAACCTCTTGGGAAATCCAAGAAATCACTGGATGAAAATATTTCATGGACCGGTTTACCAAGGGGGGGTGAAGAGTAAAGATCAATGGAGGAAGGTGAAGGGAAAATGTATAATGTGAAAAGGAAAGATATGAAATGGATTTGGATCCATCCAAAGGGCATGTGAGGCTCATAATGTCATGACTTTGGAGCCTTATGATAATTCAACCAAATGGGACCCTTCTTGGAAGCATTAGTGGAAGAAAAATCAGGCACATGATTTTGTAAGATTTTTTAAAAATACTTCCACTCCGATCCAGAAAAACTTTTCAACATGAAAGTTGTAGCGCGTGAGCTGAAGTTTCGGCTGGTATTTTTTTATAATTTTTTGGAGCTACGAGTCGGGAGATATGGCCAAAATGGTGGATGCCAACTTTTTCCAACTGCAGTAGAGACCACCTCCCAATTTAATACACATCCATACTTTCTTCCCCACACTTAACACTTCCATAAAACATCATTCATTAGACCCCCAACCCTTTCCCCTCTCTTATCCTCTCTCTCAAGCTAATAAACCATTAGATCTCCCCTCCTAAATCACCCTCAAATCATCCTTAGTTGTAGTAGTAATGTATGAACTCTCATTACTCTCTCTCTATTATTGCTAGATATGATCTTATTTTATGAAGATTCTCTATATTTTTTTATAGGAGAGCTCTTGGACTCAAGCTATGGGGGGGAGAATGGAGACAACTCACCTATGATGGAGCTTGATTAAGTACAAATTGGTCAACAAAACATCTAGATGGAGCTTCCATATTGGTGGAACCGCCTTAATGCAGCTTTGGTGGTGTTAATTCCTATTACATCTTAACCTCCTCCCTAAACACCCTCAAGGCCTATATAAAGAGGCCTTCTCCTTTGTAATTTGGAAGAGGAGAGAGAGCAAAGAGGCCTCCTTCAGCCCTATTGAGCCTTCCCCATTCTCCTTCATGAGCTTATGGAATTCCTTCTCTTACTATAGCTTATGTATGCTCTACAATGTAATAAGCCCAGGATATTGGTGTCCATATTGTGTATATTGGTTATGTCCCGAGGGTTCTCCATCTCTTAAGTTTATTGATTCATCTATTTTTTCGTAGTTCTCTCATTCTCACTCACTCTCTCTCTCTCTTCCTCTCTTAGTTTTCATCTCTTCTCCCTTACAATCTCCTCTCCCTCTTGCATAGCGTCCTAGTCCGCTCTTCCATGACTAGGTGGTGCCCTTATCTCATTCACTTTGTGGCAGAAGGGAGTTTGGCATAGTATAGAGGCTGCCATACCGAATTTCCTTCGTCATAAATTGGTGCCCCCACTGAGGACATTCTCATCCATGCGGGACGATACAACACATGGTGGTGCATCCTCTAAAACAAGTACTCCAAGTGGCTCTTCTCCAACGCCTTCACCAACTCTTTTTGAAGCTGATCGAAGTCCACGACTCCCCCAATGGTCTCCCAAGGAAGCCCAAGAAAGGAAGTATACCTATCGGATGACGGCACGTATGCGGGTAAAAGGTGTTCACCTTAGAAATTCCATTCTCTCACAATGGAAAAAATTATGTTGCCATCAATTGCTAGGTTCTTATAATTGTGATGAGTGTTTTGCAAACAAAGTAAAGGCTCTTCCGGAAGGTCCTCGTCTCCAAATCATCAAATCCCTCTCTCTCTCTAGCCTAATCCACATCAAAGGAGGACAACTATGCATGAACGGTGTGGAGTTTTGTAGAAGTGCCAAGTATGGAGACTACCCTCAACTGTTGTTAGCTCGAAGGTTGGGTGTGGTTGAAAAGGTGGCCATCACACCTTATGAAATATATGTCGCTGAGGATGGACACACCAAGGCAAGAACAATCACTGGTGAGCAAATTCTCCGTATAGCAAAGTTGGTGGGTTCCAAAAAGAAACACTCTGGAAAAATCCTTCATAATTCAAAAAAGTACATTCCCTCTACTCCCTTAAGTAGTTTCTACTCATGAATAATAATAATGGCCCGAATTTCTACACCTTCCACTCTGTACAAAACATCCAAGTTAATGTATGCATCAGTAGGAAGATTTTCTTCCAACAGCGTCTTGTCATGTACTTTGGAGCTGAAAGATTAAGGGAGATTCTTGTATCACCAGAACCTATAATCTTCCCAATGCTAGACTACAATGCATCCTTCAATGTACATGTCTTTATCCTATTATAATAGTTTCTCATGAATCACAACGAGTTGTATGGACCTATCCGTCCACTTGCTATGCAAACTGTGCATATTGTAGCTAGCACAAAGCTTAGATTCCAAGGCATTATTAGAAGCATATTGGGGCCTAGACGTCTTGCTGAAATCAATGCATCTGTAAACCCATTCATCCTTCCCCTCATAAAATACAACTTAAGTCTAGACGTGTTCATCTTTGTACTCTACTAAGGCAACATGGCATTTCCAAGCTTCTTTGGGCGCAATGGAGAAAATGCATTGGATTTTTTGGACAACCTTGAGATGGCCTTCCTTGTCTCTGGGAGGGATGATGAAGCATTAAAGTTGAGGGATTTTCCTTTGGTGCTCAAGGAAGAAGCTAGAATGTGGTTCCAAACTCTAAATCCGGCCCAAAGAGCTGAATGGGAAGGATTGAAGGCAGCTTTCTTGCAGAGGTTTCAACAAACTAACTCAGCTGAAGAGTTATGGCAACGGCTTTTGGCCCTCCATCAAAGTGATCCTTATGGTTATGCAACTTATGAGGAAGGGTTTTTGAAGCTTTGGGGGCAGTGGTCAGACTCACTAAACCCTGGAGAGAGAGCTCCAAACTGCCTTCAAAAGGATCGATTTATTTCAGGTTTGTATCCCTTGCTTAGGGAGAAGGTAAATGTGAAATTTCCAAACACTTTTGAAGATGCTTTGAGAATCACTAGGGAAAAGAATCGAAAGATTCTATACCAAGCCCAAGCTAGCCAAACAGGTTTGGGAAACAACATCACACCTATGGAGGCCTCTCAAGTTTCCCCAAATGTATCTAATGCACCAGGCCTTGTTAGAGGTCAAGAAGACATGATCCAACAAATAAACAATCTTACTAATCAACTAGAGGGTTTGAGAGTGAATCTTGTGCAAGGTGCAAGAAGACCTATCGAGGGGAATGGTGGGAATCGACCACAAATGCGGCAACAAGCAAGGGAGATGTTGTGTTACAACTGTGGAGAAAATGGACATGGCATGTACAATTGTCCTCACCCTAGAAGATATGATCACCCTGCCAGAGGTCCTCGACAACAAGTAAGCCCTCCTCGTGCTAGGACTCAAGAGCAAGAGCAGTCACGACCTGCAATCTTACAACCACCTTATGTTCAAGCTGAAACCCCTGTTGTTCAACCAAATGTTAATGTCATAAAAATAGAGGAGGTGGTCAGGGATAAAAGGCTCCAAGAAGAAATAGCAAGAGGTAAGATGAAGGTAGATGTAGTAGAGACCATGCCTATCAAGCGGGTACGTGTCCAGACTGAGGCAAGTAAGGAAGCAACCAATGAGGCAAGTACATCACGGGCACCTGGAGATGAAGGGAAGAAGAGAAAGACTCGAACTAGGTCTAAAACTGATATCTCTGACTTCCCTTTGGGTTCTCGGACACAACCTTATGATCTGGTAGCAGACGTGAGCTCTCAAGGGCCAAAAATTACTTGGCCACAACTACTTCATGCCTCTCCAAAGCTACGACGACAATGGTCAAAAATGGTAAGCACAAGGGCAAGGCAAGGTAAAATGGTTAGTGCAATCAAGGCATATGGACTCAAAGATATAGTGCCTATAGTGGAGGCTCAAATTAAAGGTCAACGGATTCGAAAAACATACATTGATAGTGGAGCAGAGGTTTGTGTCATGACAGAAAAACTTATGCATCAATTAGGTTTAGAAGTAATGGAATCCTCAACCTTCAGGGCAAAGATGGCCAACAATGATGCGGTCACATGTGTGGGTGTAGTGAAAGCTTTGAGAGTATCTGTTTTTGGAATCACTGCAGCAGTGGATGTTTATGTGATGCCAGTAAAGGGGGAAGGATATCCCCTCATCCTAGGGAGACCTTGGCTTATGGGCATCGGAGCTAGGCAAGATTGGGCAACAGGAGATCTGGAGTTGAGGCCACGTAAGGTGGGTGGCCACGATCAAAAGGTAGTTTACAACTTGAAGAGTGGGCGTCAAGAGAACCTTGAACTAGAAACGTCTGCCGATGAGTGGAGCTCAAGTGGATGTTCCTCATCAGTAGAAGAGGAAGAGAGTTCAAGTGGAGAGAGTGATAGCACTCTCGAAGTTATGGGCGTCACCTTAAAGGAACCTACCTTATCAGAAGACAACCCAAGAATCCAAGGAGAAGATGTGTGGGATGCTAGCCTAGAGAAGATGATATCCAAGGATATAAAGGATGAAGAAAGGGAGGGTTATGTGAATGTTCTCAAGAAGCATGCATCATTGTTTATTTCTGATTATACTCACATTACAGGTGTCACTGCAGTGAAGCATCACATCCAACTCAAAGAAGGAAGCAAAACTATAGTACAAAGATTGAGAAGACTGGGAGTTGTGCAACAGGATGCACTGTTGATGGAGGTGAAGAGACTCTTGAATGCATGATTCATATACCCAGTGGAAGATTCAGAATGGGTCTCCCCAGTAGTAGTGAGGCCAAAGAAAAATGGTAAGTGGCGAGTATGCATAGATTACAAGCCACTAAATGCTGCAACAAAGAGGGACCACTTCCCTCTCCCATTTCAGGATGAAATCTTGAATGAAGTAGCGGGACATGAGCGGTATACGGTGTGTGATGGCTACTCTGGCTACTTCCAGATTCGCATTGCAGAGGAGGATCAAAAGAAGACCACTTTCATCACACCATGGGGCTGTTTTGCCTTTCGGGTCATGCCCTTTGGTCTCACAAATGCCCCAGCAACCTTTCAACGATTCATGAATATGGTTTTCCAACCTTACTTTGGTAAGTCCATAAGGGTTTTCATAGATGACTTTTGTATTTACAGCTCAAGGAACATACATCTACGCAAGGTTGATGAAGGATTTACTCGCTTAGCTAGGTTGGGTGGACAACTAAATAAGGATAAATGTCACATTGGGGAAAGCAAGGTTACACTACTAGGGCATGTAGTGTCAATTGAAGGAATTGAGGTAGATCCAAATAAGGTAGAAACATTGCTAGCTCTACCTTCCCCAACCTCCATCAAACAATTGGTCTCCTTCTTACAAAAGCTAAGATATTTGGGTAGATTTATACACTTACTCTCTCAGGCCATATACCCCCTGCAGCAACTGACACGCCAAGAAACACTTGTATGGAGTGAACAAAGTGAAGGACATTTTAAGGAGATAAAGAAAATGTTGGGGTCACTTCCTATAATCCTCCAGCCTTGTTGGGAAGAAACATTCTTTGTAAACCCTAGTGTGGGAGAAGAGGCCATTGGTGCTGCTCTCCTACAAAAAGATCCAAAAACATCCTTCATGAGGCCTGTGTATTTTGCCAGCCGCCTCATGAAAGCCTCAGAGAAGGCTTACACCTCCATGGAACAACTAGTGTTGGCCCTCATGTTTGCAGTAACCAAATTTCGGCCATATTTACTTCCAAAGAGGTTTGTGATCATCACTGTGGAGGATATGTTTCCCTATGCACTACAACATATGGAAATCTCTGACAAAATAGCAAAGTGGGTGATCCGACTTCAAGAGTTTGACTATACAGTGCAGGTTGAAAAAACAACTCGGGCATGCTTGGCTGATATTTTGACAAATAGGTGCTATGAGAAAAATCTCGTGGTGAAAAGAAAGAACCTTCCACCACCCCCATCCATAAAAGCTCTTGTAGATGCTTATAGCCTCTACTTTGATGGTGCATACAAGAGAACTAAGGATAAGGCAGCCGCAGGCATCGTTGTTTTCTCTCCTTTAGGAGAGAAAATCTATTGTGAAGGAATCATCTTGGAAGGTGTCCACTCTAACAATGAGGCAGAATATCAAGCTTTAATTCATGGTCTTTGTTGGTGTCTTAGTAATTCAATCGAGAGATTGAATGCTTTTGGAGACTCCATGCTATTGGTAAGGCAGATGCAAGGTACATGGGCATGCAAAAATACAAACCTCTCTAGTAAAATGAGAGAGGTCAAATCTCTTATGAGAAGATTTAGGGAGGCACAAGTACATCATGTGCCAAGAGACCAGAACAAAGATGCCGACCATCTAGCATCATCAAAGCTGAATGAGTCAATGGTGGGAGCAGTGGCTATCAAACCCCCACTTCGACAAGGCAAGGAAGACTTAGAAGATATTCTACATCTCTTAGAACAAGGAGAAGCTCCCAAACACCTGACTAAGGGAGAAAGACAGTGGCTAGCTCGGAAGGCTACAAGATATCGCATAGTAAATGACAGTTTGTATTGTCTTGGTAAGGATGGTGTGCTTAGGAAAGTGCCGTCAAAATGGGAAATTGAAGAAATCTTAAAAGCTTGCCATGATGATGTGTGTGGAGGCCACTTTGCACACGACATCACAAGTAGAAAGGTTCTACAAGCCGGCTTTACTTGGCCCAGTCTACACCGAGATGTCAAATATTGGTGTCAAACATGTGAAGAATGTCAGAAATCAGGACCACGACGGCTCATAGCAGAACCCCAAACCCCAATCAAGGTCTATGGACCCTTTGAGAAGTGGGGAATTGATGCCATAGGGCCTCTACCACGCACTCCATCAGGAAAAGAGTATATTATCATGGGGGTAGATTACATGACTAGATGGGCCGAGGCTATGCCAACTAGAAGAATCACTGCTAAGGAAGTGAGTAAATTCATCTTTGACCACATTTGTTGTAGGTTTGGTACCCCTCTTGAAATACTATCAGATAGAGGACCAGGGTTTAGGGCTAATGTGGTGGGTGAACTCATGCAAAAGCTAAATATTCAACGACGACACTCTACCCCTTACTACCCTCAGTGCAATGGATTGGTCGAAAAGGTAAATGGAATGATTTGTAAAATCATCAGCAAACAGGTACATTCAAGGCCCCGGGATTGGGACAAGCACCTTAGTGGAGCTCTATGGGCTTACAGAACCTCCTTCAAAACCATGTTAGGGTTCACACCTTTTCATCTAGTTTATGGACAAGAGGCTCTTTTGCCTATTGAGGTAAAATTAGCTAGCCTTCGAGTATTAGGTGGCACAATAGGCTCTCAAAAGGAGAAGTTACATCAAAGATTACTGGACCTAGAGAGGCTACAATTGGATCGTGAAGAAGCCATCAACCACTACTCCCAGGAAGCTGAGAAGCGTAGAGAAAATTTCAACAAGAAGCTAACAGATAAAAACATCAAGGAGGGATCTTTAGTGCTTCGATATGACAATCGCTTTGATAAAAGAAAGGATGGCAAGTTTCTCTACCGGTGGGAGGGACCGTTTTGGGTCACAAAAAAATTCAACAATGGCTCCTACAAACTTCAAGACATTGAGGGAAAAGTTCACAAGACCAGTGTAAATGGATGGCGCTTAAAACCCTATCACATCAGGGTGGGGTTAACTCAAGATACCAAAGAGTGTCTAGAGGCATAAATACCTCTAGCCAGGTTGGGGGGGGCTATATGATCCGAGAAAATCACAAAAAATATTTGTCTAACATTTTGTTGATTTTTTGTACATTTGGAGCTTTGAAATAAAGAAGAGGGTGGGAACAACCTCTTGGGAAATCCAAGAAATCACTGGATGAAAATATTTCATGGACCGGTTTACCAAGGGGGGGTGAAGAGTAAAGATCAATGGAGGAAGGTGAAGGGAAAATGTATAATGTGAAAAGGAAAGATATGAAATGGATTTGGATCCATCCAAAGGGCATGTGAGGCTCATAATGTCATGACTTTGGAGCCTTATGATAATTCAACCAAATGGGACCCTTCTTGGAAGCATTAGTGGAAGAAAAATCAGGCACATGATTTTGTAAGATTTTTTAAAAATACTTCCACTCCGATCCAAAAAAACTTTTCAACATAAAAGTTGTAGCGCGTGAGCTGAAGTTTCGGCTGGTATTTTTTTATAATTTTTTGGAGCTAAGAGTCGGGAGATATGGCCAAAATGGTGGATGCCAACTTTTTCCAACTGCAGTAGAGACCACCTCCCAATTTAATACACATCCATACTTTCTTCCCCACACTTAACACTTCCATAAAACATCATTCATTAGACCCCCAACCCTTTCCCCTCTCTTATCCTCTCTCTCAAGCTAATAAACCATTAGATCTCCCCTCCTAAATCACCCTCAAATCATCCTTAGTTGTAGTAGTAATGTATGAACTCTCATTACTCTCTCTCTATTATTGCTAGATATGATCTTATTTTATGAAGATTCTCTATATTTTTTTATAGGAGAGCTCTTGGACTCAAGCTATAGGGGGGAGAATGGAGACAACTCACCTATGATGGAGCTTGATTAAGTACAAATTGGTCAACAAAACATCTAGATGGAGCTTCCATATTGGTGGAACCGCCTTAATGCAGCTTTGGTGGTGTTAATTCCTATTACATCTTAACCTCCTCCCTAAACACCCTCAAGGCCTATATAAAGAGGCCTTCTCCTTTGTAATTTGGAAGAGGAGAGAGAGCAAAGAGGCCTCCTTCAGCCCTATTGAGCCTTCCCCATTCTCCTTCATGAGCTTATGGAATTCCTTCTCTTACTATAGCTTATGTATGCTCTACAATGTAATAAGCCCAGGATATTGGTGTCCATATTGTGTATATTGGTTATGTCCCGAGGGTTCTCCATCTCTTAAGTTTATTGATTCATCTATTTTTTCGTAGTTCTCTCATTCTCACTCACTCTCTCTCTCTCTTCCTCTCTTAGTTTTCATCTCTTCTCCCTTACAATCTCCTCTCCCTCTTGCATAGCGTCCTAGTCCGCTCTTCCATGACTAGGTGGTGCCCTTATCTCATTCACTTTGTGGCAGAAGGGAGTTTGGCATAGTATAGAGGCTGCCATACCGAATTTCCTTCGTCACCAGCTACTCATCTCATCAAAAACAACATCTTTGCTCACTGTAAACTTACGAGTAGAAGGGTTATAGCATCTATACCCTTTCTGCTGCTGTAGAGAGTAACCAATAAAGATGCACTTCTCAGCTTTTGGATCCAACTTGGATCTCAACTCATCTGGCACATGAACATAGGCAATGCAACCAAAAATCTTCAAATGAGAAATATCTGGTTTCCTACCAGTATACCTCTCCTCTGGAGTCATTCCATGTATTGCTGCAGTGGAAAACCTGTTCATTATGTAGACTGCTGTAGCAACTGCTTCAGCCCAGTAAAAATCTGGCAAGTCTTTTTCATTTAGCATGGCATGAGATACCTCTCCAATATGCCTGTTTTTCCTTTCTGCAATTCCATTTTGTTGTGGGGTATGACTGCATGAATATTGCTGCTTTATACCATGCTCCTGTAGGAACCTTGCAAACTCATTTGAGAGGTACTCTCCCCCTCTATTTGACCTTAGGCATTTTATTTGCAGGCCTGTTTCTTTTTCAACCATAGCTTTAAGAGTTTTGAAATGCCCAAAAACTTCACTTTTCTTTTTCATAAAATACACCCAAACTTTTTTGCTATAGTCATAAAAAAAAGTGACAAAATAATGACAGCCTCCAAGAGATGCCGCTTTAGTAGTCTGCACATCAGAGTGGATTAATTCCAATGGCTTCTTACTCTCTTGAACATGTCTAGGAAATGGTTTCCTTGCCTGTTTTCCAAATTGACAGGCTTCACATACCTTATGCATTTCTGCAACCTTGAATTTAGGCAACCCTTCAACAATATTTTGGATCTGCATTGATTTAAGTTGCTATACATTAACATGACCAATGCGTTTATGCTAGATATCAATATCTGCAACTACACCGGTCCCATGTGCAAACATTGCTACACTCAATTCAGGCATGTCTGCATCCAACGTAAACATTCTGCCCTTCTTCTTTTCTTTTGCTATTAAGCGACCTTTATTTTTCATATCCTCAACAAAGCATCCATGAGGATTAAATCTGACTTGCAAGCCCTGCTCAACCATTTGACCAACAGAAACTAGATTCTTGGTGATTAAATCTGACCTGCAAGCATATTTGAAGAAGGGCAGATTAAATCACATTCTTGGTGATTAAATCTGACTTGCAAGCATATTTGACCAACAGAAACCAGATTCTTGAAATGCCCAAAAACTTCACTTTTCTTTTTCATAAAATACACCAAAACTTTTCTGCTATAGTCATCAATAAAAGTGACAAAATAATGACAGCCTCCAAGAGATGTAGCTTTAGTAGTCCGCACATCAGACTGGATTAATTCCAATGGCTTCTTACTCTCTTGAACATGTCTAGGAAATGGTTTCCTTGCCTGTTTTCCAAATTGACAGGCTTCACATACCTTATGCATTTCTGCAACCTTGAATTTAGGCAATCCTTCAACAATATTTTGGGTCTGCATTGATTTAAGTCGCTGTACATTAACATGACCAATGCGTTTATGCCAGATATCAATATCTGCAACTACACCAGTCCCATGTGCAAACATTGCTGCACTCAATTCAGGCATGTCTGTATCCAACGTAAACATTCTGCCCTTCTTCTTTCCTTTTGCTATTAAGCGACCTTTATTTTTCATATCCTCAATAAAGCATCCATGAGGATTAAATCTGACCTGCAAGCCCTGCTCAACCATTTGACCAACAGAAACCAGATCCAATGTAAACATTCTGCCATTCTTTCCTTTTGCTAACATGTGGTTTGATGCACCTGAGTCAACATACCATACATCGTTGCTTTCTTCTGCACTTGTCATAGAATTGTTCATGTGCTGCACCATAAACAAATGCTCATTTCTGTCATCACCGTGTCTACTAGAAGATGCATAATTCCCTTGTTGCAATTTTCCATTCATGATGTCATTCTGCTTTTTATAGCAGTCTTTAGCCATATGACCCATTTTACCACAGTAGTAGCATTCAACATTACTGTTTGCATTTTGACCTCTTTGCCATCCACCATGACCTCTTTGGCTCCCCTTGCCTCTAGAGTTACCAGGTCCTCCTCCATAGGACTAGTTTTCTTGAGTTTACTGCATATTTTGATTTCTACCATGGCCTCCAGATCGGCCTCCTCTACCTCTGCCTCTACCTCTTCCAGCATTTGTGTAGAAGACAGCTTCTTTTGAAGTTCCTCTTGAAGAAGATGCACCACCATTTCTCTGCTCCTTAGAAATTAGAAGAGCAATCAACTCCTCAAAATCAAGAAATCTTTCACGGACGGAAATGGATGTTCGGAACTGTGCATAATCCTTTCCTAGACCATTCAAGGTCACAGAAACTAAATCATCATCTTCCACTGGCGACCCAATGGAAGCAAGTGCATATGCAATCTTCTTCACCTTCATGTGGTAGTCATTGATGCTCATATTTTCTCTTTGCACATTATGCAACCCTTGCTTAAGCTGCATTTTCCTGGCTTGCGTATTTGTGCTATACATTTTTAATAAAGTATCCCATGCCTCCTTTGGCGTACTTGCATCTTGAATATGCATAATCATAGAGTCTGAAATGCTGATAGACAGCTAGTACATAACTTTCCTGGCTCTCTCATGCCATGCTTTAAATGCCTGCATTTGCTGTTGATTGGGAACATTAGGAAGAACTGGTTCTTCTTCATTTCCTGCAACAAATTCCCAATATCCTTTTCCCATAAGGAAATTCGTCATTCTAAACTTCCATGCTTGGAAGTTGTTCTTGTCAAGCTTTTCAATGACAATCTGTGTAAGAGAATCAGACGCCATTACAGAACACTGCAAAAAAAATTTGTCACTGCAAAGAACACAGCTTCAGCCTCATAAGGGCAAATCTGCAAAACTGACGAAAGTGGTATTTGACCACACAGTCACTTCCTAGTGACGATTTTGCATCAACATGCAACAAGGATGATTCTGTAACTCCCAATCTCTCTGCGCACATGCATATGATGCAATTTCTACAGCAACTTTTCACTGACCTGTAGAACAGTAGTCGCACAGCATAAAACTAGGCCTTTTCCTGAGTGCATGCAAAAAACTTCCGCCTCCAAAACAGGCCCCGAAATGGCCTCAAATAAAAAAAACAGAGCAACCGAGGGCTAAAGCCCATTCCGCAACATATACTGCCCTCTTGCTACACCGTGAAGGGTGTCTCAATCTGAGACAATGCACTCTTGCACTTTCCGATTGTGCTACCTACAGAGACTTGCTCCCAAAACAGAAAAATGAGAGCAACACTGGTCCTCTTACCAGAACACCGCGAACTTGGTTTGCTTTCTTGAGCTCCTTACCACGAACAAGGCTCTGATACCATGTCAAGATTGTGGGAGAGAAGGAAGGAGTCTCACTTGTAGCTTTCTTGCTTACACAATGGGGGAATACACACACAAGTGGAGGCTGAAAACAATTTTCCTCTTCTTAGTTGTGTAAGCCAGAAAGAACTCAAGTACATAGAAATAGAAGAACCCTATATATGGGTCTCAAACCAAACTCAACTAACTAAGGTGGCATACTAACTGAGCCATGAACTAGAGTAGATAAGGATAGCTGCTATCTAGCTATTATTCATGGGCGGTGTACCAACCACATCTGCAACAACTAACAAGTCGGTGACATAAATACACAACGGTCACCCTGGCATATCACGAGTGGAGCTCGATATCTCAACATCAACTCCATCTTGTCCTTTCACACAGGCACCTTGGTCCTTTGGCACTTGTCATAGTGCTTTACAAATTTAGCTGCATCGCGGAATAGGATGGGCCACCATAGCTGGGATTGTAACACCTTTCGGGCTGTTGTGTCCCCACTAAAGTGTCCTCCAGTAATCCCGCCATGTGCTTCATTTAATGTGTCGTGCATCTCGTGCTCACATACGCATCTGCGCAATAAACCGTCTTGTCCCAACCTGTAAAGTTGGCCTACTATCAGTTGGTAAGGCTGAATTTTCAGGATAAGCCTCCTCAGCCTGGCCTTCTCAATTGGCCGCTCAGGCAGTCCGCTCTCTAGTACTTGCACTATGTCTTCGGCCCAATATGGCGTCAGATCAGCTTTAAATAATTCTTTCTCGCTAGACAGGTTAAAGAGGTGAGCATCCAGCAAATCGTCCGATATGCCTTGTCCAGCAGCTTCTCCTGTGGGTATGGGAGACATGTGGTCAGCCATGTAATGATGCTTTCCTTTGCGCACAACCACAGATAAGTCGAACTCCAGTAGTAGGAGTAACCATCTAGCTATGCATCCCGTAGCGCAAGGCTTATTCACAAGATACAGTAAGGCCTGATGGTCAACAAAGAAGACAAAGGGAGTGGCCAACAAGTAATGCCTGAATTTCTTTACCGCGAACACCATGGCCAACCCTTCCCTTTCCGTCGCGGAATAGTTCATCTCGGTCTCTGTGAGCTGTCTGCTGGCAAAACTCACCGGGTAGTCTAGATTATGTTCACCAGGCTGGCATAACACGGCTCCGATAGCAAACTTAGAGGCGTCTATATGTACATGGAACGTTATGTTCCAGTCTAGGGCTCGTAAAATTGGTGCAGTGGTGAGAGCCTTTTTCAACTCCTCATATGCGTGTTGGCATTGCGCAATCCACTTGAACACTATCAACAGCTTGTACAATGGTCTAGCAATTAGTGCGTAATTTAGTACAAAGCGTCGATAATATCTCGTGTGTCCTAAAAAGCACTGAACTCCCTTGTAGTTATGGGGTGGTGGCAAATCCACAATGACTCTAACTTTAGAAAAGTCAGTGGCAATGCCGTTCTTTGACACCACGTGCCCTAAGATGCATCTGTGTTTCACCCAGAACTGGCACTTTAAGGGGTTCAAGGAGAGACGATATAAGCGGCACCATTCAAAGACTTCCCGAAGCTTGTTTAAGTGGTCGATCCAGGTAGAGTGGATATGCAGATTGTCGACAAAGACCTCTAACTCCTTGCGAAGCATGTCCTTAAAGATGGTGCACATGAGGCGTTGGAAAGTGGCAGGGGCATTGGTCAACCCGAAGGGCATGACTATGTACGCAAAGACGCCCCACTCAGTGGCAAAGGTAGTCTTGTGCCTGTCTGCAGGATTTACTTGCACCTGGTTGTACCCTGAGAAGCCATCCAGGAAACTGTAAGCTTCCTTGCCTGCCACCCTCTCAAGCATGTGTTCGGCATATGGCAAGGGATAGTTGTCTCTCTTTGTAGCAGCGTTCACCTTCTTGTAATTGACGCACACTCGAATTTTGCCATTCTTCTTCATCACAATGACTATGGGGGACACCCAGTCCGTGTGCTCAATTTCGTAGATGAATCCAGCTCTCATCAGCTTGTCGATTTCCTCTTTGATAGCATGAGCGTGTTTTGGATTCATGGGGTACGCTCACTGCTTGACCAACGTTGCGTCCGTCATCATAGGTATGTTGTGAGTCACAACACTCGGATCTGTCCCCCGTAGCTCTTCTAAGGACCAGGAAAATACGTCTATGTACTCCCGCAAGAGAGTAACAAGGCTCAACTCTTCTTCACCAGTCAAGTCATCGGCAATGAACACTGGTCAGGTATCTCCCCTTCCAGGGCTAGGTTCACCTCCTTGACCTTGGCTGGTCCTTCAATTGGTTCGCTCGTCTACCCTTGACACTTGGCACCTGGCAGCACCACTACTCTATCCCCTGTTTTGAATTTAGTGAATTGTTTAGGGAGGTCCTGTGGCTTTCGCTGCTCTTCTGATTGTGCATCCTTGGGGTACTTTTTCCTATCCTGCTTTGACCGTCTGCATCTCAGGTGGATGGGTAAGTCCCCCTTGGTGCGTCTGGTCATGGGCGGCCTAGGGATCTCTAGGTTGCTATCCGAAGTAACTTCAGATTTAGAGTCAAACCTTTCATCTTTGCTGGAAGAGGTGGTCTCCCCTGGTGGCCGCAATTCGGATGGCGATTCGGTTCTAAGTATCGATCTCTATTCTTACGGTGTCAGTTCTATTGCCAAGGAAGATCAAGCTGTTGCCCCAATCTTCTATGACTCTAACGTTGCGCATCAAGGGTCGGCCTAATAGGACATCGTAGTCCACTCCCTTCATGACTATAAAGTCGACAGAGAACTAGACACCTGCGATCTTCACTGGCCAATTCTTCAAGACCCCGAATGGCTTCACTCTCATACCATTTGCTAGAGTGACATTAAACCGAGCAGCTTTGACAGGCGGGTTCCCCCAAGTCTACAGCACTGCGTGGCTAAGCACACTAACCCCGGCTCCTGTGTCTACAATTCCCTTCCTTGTTGTGTCACCCAGGGCTAGGATCGGCAGGACCGCGTGCATCTCAGAGCCTTCTCAAAAGGCGTTGACGTGCAAGGATTTAGGTGCAGAGTGTAGCATCAGACTTGGCAATTGCGTTTCTGCATCCTGGTCTTGAGGGTCTACCGTGACCTGCTCTTTTGATCCCTCGACCCACTGTTTAAGGTCCTGCCATAGGGTGGGGTGCTGCCTAAGCAGATCTCCCAGGCTAAGTGTTACAGGGGGTGGTCACTAGAGTGGTCAAGAGGTGGTTAGACACTCGTCCTTCTTTTAGCCCTGGCTGCCCGGACCCGGCTGATCTGCAGCTCTGTTGTGTCTAGACTTGGCCTCAGGGGCACTGTTCGTGGCTTAGTGGCTTCGGTCACTTAGGTTGAGGCAGTGACCTTGGAGTGCTCATGCTGGAGAGGTCGTCGATCTCGTCCTCTATGATGGGTTCAGCGTCTGTGAGATGCTCTTGAGCCTCCCTCACCCACTCCCTCACCTTTTCTATGGCCTCTAATTGCCGCTTAGGATGAGGGTATTCCCCTATCTTAGCGCTTTCATTTTCAGCTGTCCTAGGGGCTGAAGTTGCTACCTCCGCGCCTGAGACTTTCCTCCCAGTAGGTAAAGACGTCGCACTCTCGGTCTTCAATGCGACCTTAGCTTCCAATCTCTTCTTTTTCTGCCTGCGGCTTTTCTTTCCTATTGAGGTAGCGCCAATATTGCTAGGTCCTGGTAGAGAGATGTCGGCCTGCTTTGTTTGGGCTCGGGTCATAACTCGTAAGGGAATAGGTGTGGCTTCCTTGTCGGGGTTTTCGACACCAAACAGCCCCAATGGGACGGATGGTACATTAGTTGAGCTAGAGGGCGGCTTCCGCTTCGGGCAGTCTATGAAAAGATGGGTAATTCCGCACTCTGCGCACCTTTGGTTGGCCTTGTCCCTATTTTGCTGCTCTCTTTCAGGGCAGCGTGATGAGACGTGACCGGGGTGGCCGCAAGTCCAACAAGTGACCAGATCCTGTGGCTGCCCTCCTAGGCCTTTACCCCGTTCTTGTCCTAACGCCATCACCGGCACAGGTCAATAATCCATGAGGACTGCGTTGCCCTCGTCGTCTTGTGAGACGTAAGGGCATATGTAGGTCTGTTCGTCACTAGGCTCCTCCATGTAGTGTACTGGAGCGTCGCTCGATGGGTGGGTCACATAAGGACCAGGCGGTCTAGGAATGCTGGTAGGATTTATGTCCATTCTCGGGACAGCTGGTTTCATATTATTAGGCGTGGGTAGAGCCAATGGGGCTCCCCTTCCGAAGAATGGCTGCGGCCTGTTAGCTAGATAAGGCAGGCCGTAGGGCTGCGAGTATGGAAGTCTTCATGGTAGTCTGCAATGTGCGGCATCGTGGCCGAACCTACCACAGTTAGCGCAAGGTCTTGACCTAGGGTCTTGAAACTAGACTGGCAAGTGGTTTCCGCCACAGTACACGCATTGGATGTGCGGGCACGTTGGTCGTCTCAACATCTCGTGTATCTTGGCTAATTCCATCTTGACCTCAGCCAAGCCTTGGTCTGTCTCGGTGGCCTTCCCCTTATCTTGAGGTGATGGATTTGACCGCTCACTAGAGGCTGACGTTCTCTCCAAGATTTGCGGTTTCGTCTCCTCTAGAGTTGAGCTCCTAGAGCTTCGCTCTCTCAGCTGGTCATCGACTCTGATGGCCTCTTCAAAAACTCTAGCCACTACGTCCCGCTGCAAGCTTGAATTGCCAGCCAATGCCTTATACAGCTCCTCATCTCTAATTCCGCTGATGAACACAGTTGAAACTACTCTGTCAGTCAGTCGCTCGCCTAGAGGGATTCTCTTAAAGAGAATCCTCACATGGGTCATGTAGTCATGGATGTCCTCCTTCTCTTTCTGCTTGACATTCATCAAGTGTACTAGCAGGTTATCGGAGTATTCGGGCTCGGTGAACCTCTTGACAAAGAGATCCTTGAGATTGCTGAAGTTGGCTCGCTCCACGGCATCCAAGCTTGTGTACCACATCCTACCCTTGTTGCCTAAGCAAAGCCCGAATGCTTGTGAATGTTGGGTTTGGTCATTGAGGCCGTTGGCTTCGCAAACCTACTCAAACTGCTCGACAAAGCTATATGGGTCGTCATGCGGCTGGTACTTGTCGAGTTGCTTGGCCACAATCGGTATTTTGGCCTGGCTCTTTGAGCCCTGGTTTGTCCCTAATACTGCAAGCAGAGATGTCGCTAGTGCAGTGGCACTCTGCTCTATTGCGGTATTATCGAGCAGCCGTTTCATGAGGAGCTCACTCAGCGTCAAGTCTCCCTCTAGTGCTCTCTCATGGTCTGTTCGGTTCCGGCCAGCAGCCAAGTTTAGCACTCGCTGCACCTCATGCAGCTCCATGCTTTGCCTTTGGCTCCTAACCTGTTGATCCCTATTATAATCAGTTATGCCTTGCAATGCCTTGCGGGCTATCCTTCTCTCCTCCTCTAGGTCTGCAATGATTGCATCTGCTATCCTGCCCCGATGCTTGTACCGGGCGTGCGCATCGTAACTGCTCACCATCTGCTGTATAGCATCTGGGAATACACTCAAATCGAGCTCCTCATTAGACCAATGGTCTAAGCTTTCTTCCGTCATGGTCAAATTCTTGCGCCCCGCTGTGATGTCGATTAGGTCAAATAGTCATGACAAACCCTCGTCGTTGGTGCTCCTTGCTTGGTTCTATCCTGCGCTTCATGTGTTTGTCTACGTCTTGGGTCCTCTCCTATTGGTGGGTTCCTTGAGCGATTTATCTGAGTGAGTTCCTTCGATTATTGAATACATACCTCAATTTATGGTCACTAGGTGAGTGTGTTGTTCCTCGTGCACTTGTGCCCAATCAGGCTTTCAGTTTCCTTAAGTGTCATTCAAGTGCATAAGCTCAATGTGAGTGTAGCAAGCAATTCCTCGGCGCCTCAACCACTCCCGCTCGTTTCTGGCCTGATAGGCTTGTAGGTCCATTTTTCCGCCGTCTAGTCAGGGTTTAGGGTTCCTTTTATGTGTCCTTGTTTGCTTCCGATCGATCAGGTCGTTGTAGTTAACCGGCTCAAGTCCTAATCCTTGGGTCCCTCAACTGTCTACTACCCAACCATTGCTAAGTGGCTGTGTACCACAATTTCTCTTATCACGTGTGCCAGAATCACGTTCTGAACACCCGAAGGGTTTCGACAAGTTGCACTAATGCGTGTTTGCCGGGTCGAGTCAGATTTCTGACAGCTTTGACAAAAAGTTGCATTTGGACCAACTGGTCCAAGTTGCAGGGTCCGAGTGGGTCACTCGGACGGGCCGAATGGCACAAGGTCAAGGGCCAAATCTCCAGATCTGGCTAGGACGATTTTTATTCGGACGGGCCGAATGGCAGGTTCGGACAGGTCAAACCGCAGTTGGCCGAGGGCCAAATCAAAGGTATGTCCGAGTTCGAATTTGGAACTCGGACGGGTTGCTCGGACGGGCCGAATGGCGCACAGCCGAATGTGCCACGTGGTCAAAAAGTTCTAGTTCGGACGGTCCGAGTAGGGTTACTCCGATAGGTTGACTCGGATCCGAGTGCCGACTAGGGTTCCGGCCAAGTGGCCAAATGGCAAGGGGCCGAGGGCCGATTCTGGGACTCGGCCTAGAGGCAACCGCTCGGACGGGCCGAATGCGGCGCGACGGAAACATCGCGATGTTGATTTTGATCGATTCTTGGGACTTACACAATCATACCAAGCACAACCCTCCAGATCCTATCTAGGGGGATTGAGGGAGGGATTCATATACCTGAATCGGTCGGTGAGTGCATCGGTGATGCGATTGAATCACACGGCCTGGGGCTCCCTAGCTCTCTCTCACTCTCTCTCACTGAAATGGTACAAATGAGCTCTCTTTTGGCCTCCTGGCTCTTATATGCCTTCCCAGTTGTGGTGTTGACGCCCTTGATCACTCTCTTGTCGATCTTAGTCCTCATTAGCGAGCATTTTGCACACTTTGCACGATTTTCTCCTTGTTTTTGCACTGTTTTGAACCAGTGAACCCTACCCTTTTCCGGTTCGATTTCCTAACTCTAACCTACGCTAAATGCAACAAAAATCGAAGGCAAAAAACTGAAATAGATCCTCCATGCTTTCCAATCATCAAACAACCCAAATATCCCAAAATACTTACTTGTTCCGAAGATTAAAAGCACCCAACTTCCTACCTATCTCAAGTCCGTTTCGGGGATGAATACCCCACTTCGATGCTCGATGTGAGGCACGCAAGTGCTCAAGCTTGAATCCATGGTCTCGGCAACAGAACCAAAATGTGGGAGCTTTCACTCAACTGCCAAGACCCACGGACCGCTTATTGTTTCAAGCGTTCCAAGTAAGCTCTAATGGCTATCTCTCACCTAGCCAACGCACGCACCGTCAATCCTACGAGTGTTGTGAGCTTACCTTGATGCCCGATCGAGTACCCTCCTCTCTCTTGCACTCTGGTAGCTCCACGATCCTCGATGCTAGCTCAAGCATCCTCAAGCCTCCTCCATCTCCAAGCTCCATCCTCCATAGCCGCATGCGCAAGAGAAGAAGAGAGAAGAGAAGAGAAGAAGAGGAGAGGAGATGGTAAAGAGCTTCACCCTCTTGATCCCTCACTCTCACACACACTCACTCCCTCACACTCTCACACTCCCTCTCTCAAGAGCACACACAAGCAAGGAGGAGAGAATAAGAGAGGAAGAAGATGACTCTTTTTGTCACACACCAAAGAATGAGCTTCTCACACTTTTCAACTTTATATACAAAACCCTAAATCCCCTTCGGGCGGTCATCCCCTTTTTCCTCTTTTACATGGCCAGCCGTAGCCTAGGCCCCTTTTCCCATTTCCCACCATTCTAATTTATCATATTCCCACTAATGCATACACTTTGCACAGGAGCGAGCCTGGCACTCTTTTACACAGACTCAGGGGCGCTTCCACATTTTAATGGTGTGCCTTTTCCTCTTTCATTACCGTGGCCCAACACCGAAGCCTCTTGAGGGTCGTGTCCGAACATTTGAATTTTTCAGGGGTTGGTTGCTAGTCAAGGCGCCTTTTTCTGCTTTTGCACCTTTTTCGCTATTTTTCCTTCTTCCCAGTTCCCGCTCCTTTGTGCTGCGGTAGCGTGGTCGGAAACACGGTAACATCCTTGAAGAGCAACAAAAAAAATTCTCTTCAATCATTTACACATGGATTCCTTTAGCACACCATGAATGACACCATGACCACTATCGTGCTATTTAAACATCTTATTGAGGCATAAAATGCTTCTTTTTATGAATTTTGAGCTCATATATAAAATATAAATATATTTTATGGCTCTCAATTTCATTATTATTATTTCACTATTTATTGGTATTTTACTATTTTTTTCCATTTTGTGTGATTTTTCTTATGTTTAATCCATTTTTTAAATAAAAATTTAGAAAAACAACAGCAATAAATATAAAGTGCTAAAAATTAAGCATTCATATCCCTTTTTCACCTTCTAAAATAGTCTCTCAATCCCTTTCCATTTACTATGAAAATTAATAAACTTACCCAAAAATCACTTACCCGTTGGAACACGAATGAGGTATCGTGTGGATTCTTGGGCCGTGGATGCTCGAAATAGCTACTAACATACTTGGTGGCACTCCAAAATGCTCCAGCAATATGCCACAAACCATATCTTTCACATAATTCTCACTTCTCCCTCTGTTTCACCCATCCGCCTTCTCTCATAAGAATAGCCATTATACAAGAGGAAAGCAAGGGCAGAGAAAGACTGTTTTGAGAAAGGAGAGAGAAGGACTAAAAAACCAGCATTGTTTATTCTTCATGTTAGGCCAGAAAATTTACATCATTTTGTAGAGGACGATGAGAGGGCTTTGTTTCATCCATCATACACGAGAAATGATGAGGATCTTGCATACAACAAGCATCAAAATCCCAACATGATGGTGTTTTTTCAAATTTTGCCCACTTTTTTCCCTTATTTCTCTCTTCCAAACAACTAGATTTATTTAAAAAAAGTACCCCTTTGAGGTCTACCATAAGTATCCCTTCAAATTGGGCATGCCCACATGGTTTTTTGAGCATTTTTTTACCTCATTAGCTGCCCACGCCACACTCCCACATACATTAAGGTCTTGTGGCCTTAAATTTAACAACCCCAAGTGTGTGAAATTAATGCCCAAGTGATGGTTGGATGCTTCTTCATTGTTTTTAGACTCAACTTGGTGCTTCACTGCATCTCAAACTTCAAAATGATTTGTCTCTTACGCCCTAATTGGTTTGCACCAAGAACCACTTTGGAGCCTAAAATCTTTATTTTCACCCATAAACGCCTTACAAATCCATCTAAAATTGTCCAAAATCTTGAAAAGTATGCCTTTAAATCTACATCTCATTCTTTGAGAGGTTAAATTCATTTAGCTCCTCATAAGGCATTCAGTCCTTACAACCTCACTCAAGGCACATAGCTTCAGCTAGGGATTTCAAACTACCACACAATAGTTTTAGCAAATCCCAAATGTCAAGTACTAGGTTTTTTTCTTCTACTCTTATCAAATATCCTCACTCAATAAATATTATGTTCTCTAATGATAAGTTTCACTATCAGTTTACTTTCATACTTGATTATTAATCTCAAGAGCAAGATACCCTTTTGGTATTGTAACAATTTAAATAGATGATTATGTCTCTAAGGAAGTCGTTAAACATTAATCAACTTCTTTCCTTCAAATCTCCTTCATGGTAAAAGCTTTCAATGCAATATATAATTGGCTTTCTAATCTTCAATATAGAATTACCTATTTCATTAGAATAACATATCCCATGGCATAAGGGACATATATGCCTTCCATTAAGATATCTCAATGTATCCAAAAATCAATACCTTAAATTTCTTATCAACCTTCCTTATAGATATGTATTATCTTAGTGTTTTTGAGGTTTTTCCATGTCATCCAAGTTGGCTTCTTTCATGCTTACCACCCAATCTTATTTTCAAAGGGTCTCTTGGCCTTCCTAGCATTCTTTTCACAAAAAGATTATGGTGTGTATGCATGTTAAATTTCATCACATTTTGATAAAAAGGTTATGGATTTATGAGCATATGATGAACTATGCATATGAAGTTACTTTTACATGATTTAGGGTTTTAATGAGTTAAAATTTCAATGTTCTTATCATTTTCACATCTTAATTTTATTCTTTCCTCCATTCTCACATTCCCAACTTCCATCTCTTAAGTATGCCACCCTCTAGCTTGTATGGCACACACCAAGTAACCCACTCTCCATTTCCTAGCAAAGGATAAGTGCATGGTCTTCCTATAACATAAGGTGGAGCCTCTTCTAGGATAGTAGAGGGCCCCCTAAACATAGACCATTAAAAAGTAAGAGAAGATGGAGACCAATCACTATTTCCAAGTGTGAGATTAGGATGATTTAGCATGGCTACAAGCTCCTCAAACTAAAAGCATCCTTCCAAAAGGTGGTCTAAGAAATTTTGTAAGACACGGTTGACTATCATTGGAAGGTATTGGATACAAATAAGTGATGGCTCATTGCCATACAAGTGGAGTATTGTAGGCATGGAGGCTCTACGAAAAACCACATAGGGGTTTCACTTTGACCTATTTGATGACACATAGTTCGCCACGTTATCAACACAAAATGAGTGATTATTTTACTGACAAAGATAGGAACTTCATTATTTGGCTTGATTAGGGCAAGGAACCAACTTGTAGGATTATCATACATATGATTTATCGTGTTTCCATATATACCATATGTTCAACATGTCCAAAAAAAGAGAGCAATTTGGCCAACCTCACTGATAAACCCCATGGGATAGAACCCAATGACTCTGATATGGAATCGAAACTAGATGAGGAAAGTAGCAATGAGGAGGAGGACTTTGATGAAGAGGAATGCCAAAATTCAACAACTAAGTCTAAGAGAAAAAACAAGATCTACAAACCCTTAGAGGGTACTCAAAAACCTACCATTAAAACCCTTTATTGTACCAAGTGTAGTAATCCATGTCACTTGGTTATTGAATGTGGTATAAATCAATGGTGGTGTGACATTTGCCATACAAATACCCACAATATCGATGTTTTCCTATATAATACCTACGCTAAGATGGGAAATACTGGGTATTGGAAAGTTGCAAGAGGAGTGTAACTAGCAACTTCAAATCACCCCAAACCATCTATTGGTGTGGCCCCAATAGTATCTTATACACAACAAGAGTATCCATCATCTGAGCTATGATGTGGAGGATGAGAATGAAATTGGGAAGGTAAGAGGAGGTTATTATCACTTCTCAAATAAAAAAATTTTCTTTTATATGCAGGAAAGCCATCAAATATTCGAATGTCTTGAAGCCTAACAGTAGGATGGCCAACAGTATGAGTTGGAGGTCAATGTGGTTTTCAGATCAAGAAAGAAGCTAAGAAGCAAAGAGGAGAAGGCCACATGAGTTTTGTGGGATAAACAAGAGAAAGTTTTCCACCAAGTGGCTATAAGGACCACAAAAGAATTTGCAGCACTGAGAGATCCACAGCCACTACTTATTTTAAATTTAAGACCTAAGGCGTGAAAGGGATTGCATGAACATCAACACCACAACATAGACTGTTGGCAGTTTTGGATTCAAAACCAACACATTCAAGACTAGAAGAAACTATTGGGGTACCATATGCGATACAATATCCACACCCGACTCCTAGTGCCACATAACCCACAAGTGAGGGTTGAAGGAAATCAGCCTACTTTCCAAGTTGAGGCTTTGACCTTTGTATAGGTTTCCCTGATCAAACTAGACACCCAAACTTCATGGGGTTCTGTTTCCATTATATCATTCCACTTGGAAACCTACTAAGTGTGGTCCCAACATTCAAGAACCACTTGAGATGATCCAACTCGTTCAACCTATTCTACCAGAGCCCAAAGTCATGGCACTAACTACATTCACCCTAGAAGAGGAAGTTCAAAAGGTGCAAAAAGAGTCAATCCCATCAAGACTATTTTTCAAAACCTACCATTGTGGTCATCTCCCTTTGGTTCAAGAATCAGGTAATCAATAATGTTTTGATGGAGAGTGGGTCTAAAGTTAACATTATCATTGTGGCCACTTGAAAGGAATTTTAGCTGATGAACTAGGAGCTAGCCCCATTCCTAGTTTGAATGTCAAACCAATAGAGGTTGCAGCCACTTGGCATCATTAGATTAGTTCTCATGGGGATTGTCGATGTGCCATTCTTGATTCCTCTGGTAGTACTCAACATGGACTATTCCAGTGAAGATTACTATTTATTGTTCTAATAGTCGTAGTTGCAACAAACATGGGTTAGTCACAATTGGGACTATGGATAGCTAAACATTTTTTGATATCATAATAAAATCTAAATATTGTAAAATAAAATTCTTCATCCATTAGCAACTTGCTAACCAATTGTCATAGAAATAGTCAATATGACGGATGGCCTGGACAATGATGAGGAATCTACATTCTTGGTAGCTACTAATGCCCACTTGGAACCATTTTGTATGGTGGATGTATTGTAGATTAGTCAACTGTACCATTAGAACTATTTGGAGGTCAAAAGGAGGGCCTTTTAGAGGAGAGAGAAAAAAGGGCGCGTCCAATAGGATGGAGGCCAAGGTAACGTTGGGTATTTTCCAGAAAACATAGGAAAATAGGGAAAATTGTCAAAAAATACCATTTCTGATGCCAAAAAGTGATTCATGTGGGGCCAAAATGGATATATGTATAAATCTAGGAGGGAGGAATTTTGAAAGGAGATTGTGCGAGAGCATTCGAGCATAAACTGTGCCCAGAATCCTATGTACCCTATGTATCTATTGCCCTATGAATCTGACATTAGCACAACATAAACCATGTAGTTTATCACTTGATGATTCACTATTTTAAGATTCTCTCTTCTGTGCACTTTCTCACCTTCCTCACCTTTGTGCACTTTCTGCAGTCCTCCTCAGCTTCTCCTTCCATGCCCCTACTCACCTGATAGATTCCTCACCTCTATGTTCTAGCTCCATGGCCTCTGCTTCACGTTCTATCACTTCTAGATACTATGCAAGTTCCATGGCCTCTACTTGCAGGCCTCGCAAACCCGTAACCTCATTGCTCTCCATTATCGTGCCTATTTCACTTGAAGAGGATAGATGGATAGAAGTTCTTATCTCCAAAGGGTTGTGGGTGCTTATGCACCCAGGCCGACAGAAGCGTAAGCATGTTAAAAGTGTCTTCAGGTGGTCATGGAAGGGTAGAGTTATTGCCTTCAAAATCCAACAAGGCGAGAAAACGGTTAAAGAAGTCCTGGTGCAGCACGTCTATATGCACAATGAACTTGTCATGGCCCCTGGCCATGAAACAGGGCTACCATCTCACAGGCCAAACTGTAAGTTTCTTTATTTTAGATGATTGTTTAGTTTAGTTAACATTTCAGGTGTTTTTGATATTGGGGTATTTGATGTTTGATGTTTCATGTGCCTGAGACATGTTTTTGGGATGTGTTTATGTCCTGTAGATGTGTATTCCTCATCATATGAGGAGTGGCAGCCTGTGGAGTGTGTTATTGGGATCATGAGTTTAATCCATGCCCATCTGGGCAGTGTACAATATGAAGGGAGATCTGGGGGTAGCCTTGCGGAGGAAGGTGTGTTCTTTTATGATCATTTTTATCAGCTTGTGGACCAAACTCACACAAAGGGATACCTTCACAAGCTCCATCTAGAAGAAGAGTGGAATACATTGGTGTGGCCAATGCCAGACATCACTGTATTGGAGGCGACTCAAAGCAGGTTATACAGAGATGTGTAAAGATCACCGCGAGTCACCATCCCTACGAAGCTCGTAAAGATTATTAATTTTATGCCCGTCTCTATTTTCGTGGAGCTATTCAAGGCATTTGATGTGAAGGTGACAAGGACAATGCTAGTTTGCCGGAACATGAACAACACTCTCTCAGCCAAGCTACTTTATAAGCATTGGTATATGAAGCAGGTTGAGCAGGTGCACTGCCAAATTTCTTTGGATATGCTCCAGGTGAAATACATGATTGCAACATAGACGTTTATTATGTCATTTTGGTATGGTTGGCAACGTTACATTGGCAGAGTCCTTGTGCCTATGGACCAGGAGTTTGCTAGCTTGGAGGAAAACCAAGTAGTGGACATTGAGGTATTGGATGAGAAAGGCACTCTCGTTACAATCATCAGTCTACGATAAGAAAACACGCTACATCAATTACGTATGGATATACATGAGGAGTCACCACATATATTACCGACGGACTTCTTCTTCGTGCACAATGGAAGGTGTGTGATGAAGAGACGAGAGATGCAAATGAAGTGCAAGGACTTGGAAGACAATAAAGTGTATATTGTCTGATAGGTTTATACCCATATGTTTATTGCCTTAGGTCTGTGCCCACACTTTTGGTCTTGCCATTGGCAAGCTGCCTTTGTAAACAATCTATATATTGTAATCAACACGACCCTCGTAATTACAAACAATTTCATTTCTCGATGAGAATAATTGAACTAATTTATTTTGGAAGTACATTTTTCCGTTTTAAGTTTGGTAGTCACTAACATTGGCATAGATAGCACACATAAGGTACTAGTTATTGATTCTGAAAACACGACTGTTATTGCTTATGCCATTGGCAAGCTACAAGTGATCAACCTTTGTATTCGATCTATATCTTGTAATGGTGACAACTTTGGTAATTACAAGCAATTATGTTTGTTGATGAGAATCTCCGAATTATTTTTGGAAGCAACCAATAGGATAGGCACACACAATGCATATAAGATACTTGTTATTAAATGTGAAAACCAAGTCCAGAAATAGTCACAAAAACAATACCGGTAATTCATTTTACCATACAAAGTCTACCGCATTCCATTCAAAGTTATACAACCTCTAGAGATATGGAATGATAATTTCTTGGAGGTACTCATCCTGTGGATCAGCATTGAAACCCTGTATTACAAGTGTACTTCCCGTGGGATTGTATTTTCCCTTCTCATGATGTTCATCTAGCAATATAGTATTGCATGGATCCACTGTATGTGGAATATACAGAAAAGGTTTTGTATACATCTCAGCAAAAGGTAGATGGGGATGTTGGAAATCTGGGTCTTCATAGCAGTATGAGCAATCTAGTAGAAATTAGAAGTAGGAGAAATCTACTCCAGCAAACTGCATGACATTAATTACACTTTGGAGGTCTCTAACTTTCATTGAGGACCATAGGCCTACCTTAAAGAATCTGAACAGGAAGCGCAAGAATTGTCTAAGACCAGGGCGCAACATGACGTAATGTCCCGCAGTAAAAATAATGGTTCACTGGTGTAGTGTGGTTGCCTCCGCAAGAGGAGCCCATTCACATCTAATATAAGCAGTCTCTGTACATAAACATAACAAGAGACTTAATAAATAACACAACTGCATACATGAAACTTGAGAGTAACAATATATTATAGAGCTAGAAAGTGATAAGAAACTGTGCAACTCCATGAGACACAACCCCACAGCAAGAAATTGTACAACTACAAAAGAAGTAGAAATTTACAACAAATTGTACAACTCCATAGAAACCTGAAATTTACAAGAAATTGCAAAACTCCATAGTCAAAATGGATTTGGCTCAAGGAACTCGGCTACATTAAGGTTAGATTTGTGAAGGCTCTTCAAGTATGGCATAATCCTTGTCTGGAAAAACATGTCAGAGGGATTACCATCAGATTCTAAGGGGCATATAAATGTGTTTTGACCATTGCATATGCACTTATCTGGTGTGTCATCAATTAGAAGTGTATTTACAAGGTCATAATCTACATTCAGATTCACAGAGGGCTTTGTGAACAAGGGCACAAATGGCTTCTTCTTATTGCCTCCTACGATAACAGTGCACTTGAGCATATATAAACCTAAACGATGAGGGTGCAATACAAAGATTGTTGTGTAACATCCCAACTAAGGGCATAAGATTTTTGGAGGTCATGGAGGACCATATCCCCACTTGAAACCGTTGCGGCGCGAAGCGTAAGAACTCCGGCAGGTGAGGCCAGAGAAGCATTGTTCTGCCCCCCACCGTTCTCTTGGTGGCCTTGGCTGACTATGTGAAAAGGGAGAAGTCTCACTCAATAGCAGCCTGTTGCCGTCCAAAATGAGAAGCCTCTATGATAAATACACGTGGAACAGAATGGGTTAAATATGCACAAAATGACTGAAACATCTTGAAAACTCAAACGTATAAGTGATTCTCACTTGAATAGGGCGACATGGCACTGGCACAGGGACTCCAACCCCCGGGACTTTGTCCTGAGGATCATCCTCAATAGTACTATCCCCACCACCCTCTGGATCTGCCTTGTCTTCATCAACATGCTTTTCTTGGTCCCCACCTCCCTGTGCTTCTGTGCTCTCGTGATCTCCACATATGTCTCCGTCCCTCCCTTTGCTTCCATTGTCCCCACTACCGTCCCATGTTGTTTCTCACCCACCCTCTCCCTCCTCCGTGTATCCACCACCCTCTCCCGAATCCGGGTTACGATCACCTTGGTCACCTTCATCAGGATCCTTTTCTTCCTTCTCACCGTCTCCTATTGTTTCAGCATCCTCCTCTTGCTGCTCACTCTTTGTGTCTTCATCGCCGTCTTTCATCTTTAGATATGTCCATCTTTTACTCCTGCTCTGCTTTTCTTGGAGAGCCTTGGCTCTGTGCAGTCCCCCTCTTGGGCGGTACCTCCTCGACATCTTCATTGAACAAGGGTGAACCTTGCTCCTCCGGTATCTCTTGGGAGGCATCAATGAGGGTTTGTATCATGCTTGCCCTATATCTCTCAACGTATGCACTATCATACTCCTCCACAGTTTTTTGCACTGTAGACAGCATGATAAATTTTTTTGTGCGCCTTGACGGGATAATGAGTGTCCGACGATCTTGATTGACAATATGCACTTCAAAGCGCACTAAATAAATGCAAGGATGAATGGGCAGTTCATTACCTTGTTTATTAGAGGCGTATCTGTGAAGAGCTACTGCATTCGGTGTGTATCATCACTCTCCACCCGCACGAATAGCTGTCCTTTTGTGGAGAAACTTTTACCTCATTGATATCTGCCTGGTGAATTTTGGCACTGTCGAACATGCTCCCGAGGGCCATAATTAGTCTCTAAATACATCTGGAAAACCGATTTTTGTACACTGCCAACATACTGAATGGGCTAAGAATTAAAAAAAGGGAGCGTTCATGACAGCAATCAAGTCACCAATAGACTGTATTCGGTATACTTACATTTGAAACTCTACGTGTGTTCCCGGAATAGAATTGATCATCCATACGAGTGGTTTGTCGAGCTTGATCAACGCCGGACTCTAGTGACCTCTGTTCTCATATGGCAGGATGAGGACTGTCACCTCTGCAAGGTTACAAAATTGAAACTAGGTGTGATAAATAGAGAATAGTGTGTTTGGTGTTCTCATAAGATGCGATAGTTGTGGACTCCCAATGAATACTTCTTGGTGGCAATCACTTGGAAGCGTCTATTGTATCAACCTGCATAAGCAAGTACAAAGAGTACGTGAAAATGAATGGAGTTAAGTGTTGGCTCTGAAACTAAGTAAAAGACTGAGTTTCTTACATTAAGTAGGCATACAAAATGCTATCTGACACATGCACCTCCTTGTCCATAAGTATCTTAACATCCCTGATGTTAAGACTCGGCTGCACTTTCCCTCTCAAAATCCATAAGTATGTACACCCCTCCTTTGAGTCCAGCCAGATACTCTGAGTTTTCCTTGTCCATTTGGAGGGTCCTGTCTTCCTGCTGTTTCTGAGAAGTTTCTCTTCTAGCTTCCAGCCCTTTTCTCCCTTGTTGTGCCCTCTGCCTTCTTGCAAAGGTCTCTGCTCTGGCTCTTGTGTTGACATCATGTGTAACATCAACCGGTCCCCGTAAGGGACCGGGCTGCCTCGCAGGAGGGATAAGCAATATGTCCCTCATTTTGGTGTTCACAAAGTTGCCTGGGTGCAAGAGGTGGTCGTATCTCCACCGCAGCCTCTTCAACGTATTGAGGTCCTTCAGCATGATTGTCCACCTCCCAGAGTGTGTAGCAAGAAGAGCTAGGTCATTGAAAATCTCAATAATGAAGTCCTCTGCAGCTTCCTGGAGACAAAGCAAGGCAGCCCTCTTCCAATGAACCTGCATTCCCCAGTTCTCACAAACCTCTCGTACAACCCTTTGGAAAGGGAGCTTCAGTATGCACAACTCAGTAGATTTTTGGGCTGCTCTACACTCCTTGAAGATGTTAGATTTCTGACTGACCCTTTTGTACCTATTTTGTTTCAGAATATGCACGGGTTTTCCTTTCCTGTTGGATGCCTTCTCTGCTCCAGCTTTTGCTGCGATGCCTGGGCCAGATCTCTCTTTCCTTGCCGTTGACTTCGTTCTTGCCATTTAGACTTGCAAAATGGCATGGATGTATACGTCAAAAAAGGGAGCTTATTTACTGATAACAAATTAAATTGCGCTTTGATGCTCATAGCATCATCCAAGAGCCCAATGAGACCGTCTACGCGTCAAAAGGTGAAACATTTTGTATGCTAAGTAACTAGGTGCTTTTGCACCCACCTAATGCCTTGTGAGCCTCTGCTTGTGAAAGGGCAATCCTTACTCTAACCTAACCAAATGAGGGTCCTTTGACGTGCATAGTACCTACTGAAGGCCTTTTACAAGCACCTATGCATCAAAGGGCTACACGTATTCTAAGCTTAGTAAACAAGTGCCCTTTGACACGCATAGTGCCTTATGCAGGCCGTGGAGATGCAATTTCGTGTCAAAGGGCAAAACTTTTTAAATGCTTGGAAAATTATTCTTTTTAGCGCGCACAGTGGCTTTTGAAGGTCCATGACATGCTAATACGCATCAAAGTGAATTGAAACACAAGAAAATGGTTTGTTTCAAGAATATCTACTTGGTTGCATACGCGTCCAAGCTAAGGTCGTCTCTGTCGCTCCTTTTCGCTCCCTTGTAGTGAGTTTATCTGTTGGGCTCTCTCTTTCTCTTTGTCTTTGTGTGTTTGTGTGTGGTGCTCTCTCTCTCTCTCTCTCTCTCTCTCTCTCTCTCTCTCTCTCTCTCTCTCTCTCTCTCTCTCTCTCTCTCTCTCTCTTTGTATCTCTGTTTGTGTTTTTGTCGCACAGACTCTCTCTCACCCTAGGCACTGTCGATTTCGAAGTGATTCCCGGGAATGCAGACAGCACGCTATATCTCTCTGTGTGATGCGCTATTAGACTATCTCTCTATGTCTATTTCACAATGTTGTCAAAAATTAAAAACGGTTCTTTAATGCATGTATGCGGGCTCTTTAACCCACGTGGGAGAATGATATAGATCCGTTAGAAGATGATTTCCTGCAGTTAATGCGCAAAAGTGGGCGCGTGGCCTGAGGAAATCAGAGGGATTCGTAGTAAGGTACAGCAAAGGTAGTGAGAGGATGCGCTGCTTTGCATGAGAGAGAGAGAGAGAGAGAGAGCAGCGTGCGTTGAGGCATGTTTGTGCCCATTCAAGACACGCACAGAGTCTACGTTGGAGAGAGAGAGAGAGAGAGAGAAAGAGAGAGCTCTTATGTGTTGCTTTGTGTGTGTGTGTGTGTATGCATGCGAGAGAGAGAGAGAGAGAGAGAGAGCGAGCGAGCGAGAGAGAGAGAGAGAGAGAGAGAGAGCATTTGAGAGAGACAGAGAGAGAGAAAGAGAGCGCATGCCTTTGACAGAGAGATAGAGAGAGAAAGGGAGAGAGGGAGACCTCCTGTGTGTGTGTGTCTTTGTATGTGTGTGCGCACAAGCGTTTGTGTGTGTGTGTGCGCAAGCATCTGTGTGCAACACAGAGAGAGAGAGAGAGAGAGAGAAAGAGAGAGAGGGCATGTGTTTCAAAGAGAGAGTGAGAGAGAGAGTCTCCATCAGAGTTGCATTGGAGGGAGTTTGTTGCGATCATCAGCTTGGTGGACCGGATCATCAGTGAGAAAGATGTCTCAAGAAGGTAGGTGGTCGTTCTCTGGTTCTGATACTAATTTATTTTTTTAATAGTATTTTTGTGCTTTGACGAGTAAAGAATGTTGCGACAATGTCAAACAAATATATACGCGTCAAAGCGCAAAACTTTTTGACCCCTTCAACACCATTACCAGTAGGTTCATTTAAGGAGGAGGGAGACTCTGCCCATGTCATAGAGTGCACTCAACCTTTACAAGCACTGATGCCTAATGTGGAGATATCACCTCGCATTGGAAGCTCACACTACTGGCAAACTCAAGCTGTGATAGGTTTTCATGAATATTCGACCTCCACTCTATGTGAAGCTTGTGTTGCTTCAAGTCTTGTCTGCCTTTTAAAGAAGAAGACCAAGGGACCATCCCTCAAACGAAAGGTGGACTTCTCAATGTCCCAACTAGAGCAAGAGCCCACTCCAAAAAAATAGCAAGCAAGAAAAAGTCTGTAGCCCCCACGCCAGCAGATTGTGAAGCGGCTTTAATAGACTTTGTCAATGAAGCGAGAGGATCGGAGTATTATCCCGATTTAGTAAATATATTCAACACAGTCAGTGCGGTATCAGGAAATCATCAGAGAGAACATGGAATATTACACTACTGAATTCAATGATTTTGAAGCCTAGGTAGAGAAAGGATGGGTGACATCATATCAGAGGGACTCTGTTCATCTCCTTGATTGCACAAAGGACAAGAAGCAGAACAACATCCTGTATAAATGTTATGTCCTTCTGACGGGCCCTTAAAGGCCATTTTGGTGTCGAATGCACAAGAATGAGTGCAAGCTTGTGTCAGTGGAGATGGGGTTCATCCTATACCTGCATTGTCTGTACAAGAATCTGCCCAATACAAATGTTGAGTTATTGTATGATCCAAAAGAGGAGACAGAGGATGAGGGCCTGGATGTGGAAGGAGACATTGAACGAGTCGAAGTGGAGGAAGAGTTCTCACCTACTAAGGAAGAGAATGAGACCAAGGCAATAAGTCTCAAAGATATCAAGAATAAAGTTTCAAAGGTTCCACAGTACACAGGGGAAGTTGGTGTTGTTGACACTTGGCTCCAGCTACCTGCTCTTCCTGAGTTTCAAATTGAGGGAAAGCAATATCTGTTGCTTAGCGACATCCAGAAGGTGTTCTCTATCAGAGAAGACTTCGCACTTGCAGCAATTGCAAGGAGCGTAGAGGAGGAGGATGGGTTCATTTCCAACGATGATATGGAAGACCTGTCACTAGAGGAGAATTTTGATGCAGGTCAGTGCCTCCTTTTGTGGTTCAACAGGGTGAAAGAAGACAGGGAAAGAGGCAGAGTGCCAAGTGAGTGGGAGTTCAGGCAGTTTCAGAAAGTTATGGGCTATGACAAGCTGCAGGAAAGCACTGCTCATTTCCTGGAGGAATGTCATGGGGAGAGCGTGGGTAGTGTGAACCTTCAGAACGAGAAAACCTTCCTATATGATGAGAAATTGGAGGTGATGCTTACTTTTCTTTCATCGTTTGCTTTGATTAGATTATGGTGGAGGTTCTTATTCTTCTCACTGTAGTTCGGATTTGGTCTATTTGGTTTATTGCAGAGGTTGTTCGGAGAAGTAGATGAGTTTCTAATCAGGCACAGAAGAGAGTTCCATGGACACGATGCAGCTCTAAGGTACTACTTGAGGGGGCTTGCAAAATCGAAGGTTTTAGTGCACCACAACAACCTCAGTGATGAAGGTGTTGTGGCCACATTTTTCTTCAAAACACTCTCTCGATTTCTCATTGGACAGCCTATCCCTAGCACCTACGAGAAGGTAATTTTGGTAGATAAGTTCACATCCCTGGATGTCTTTGGCTACCATCCTACGTCCCGATGCTCAAGAAGGGGCTATTTTAGTGCCTATGTAGGGCGTGCATTAGCATTAGGAATAGAAGACAGTGAGCAGCTGGAACCCTATGGAAAGAACTAGTTAATACGACTCAAGAGAAAACAAGACCAACTTTTACTAGAATATAGACCAACTGAGGGGCAAAAAGATGTATGATGTATTCCGCAACATTTCATTACACATTGTTAATACAGTCCATTGCTTTGTAAGTGGCTTTTTGGTTACAATGTATTCACTACATCTAACTACAGTTCCTTCACCCATCGATGGTTAATAAAGTGGCATTCCTGTCTCCATCTTTGTTGTGATTGAAGAGCATTTGAGTTTCTGAATGCTTGAATCTTCTTCTCCCTTTTTGATTGAACTTCCCTCAAAGCCTGCACAATCTTTGATGAACGTAGAGTCTCTTCTTTGTGAAGCTGTTGCATTATTCATTTGTAGAACCACTGGAAGAGTTCATGAAGGCTATTTCCTTTATGACTGCCAGCACCATGCTGAGTATGTTTGAAGTATGCATTACGTGCCATATAATGCGACTTCTCCATTCCATGAGTGCTCCATATGCTTGGATCACCGTACTTTTGAATGAAGAATGGTAGATGATTATAGATGATGTGCTGACATACAACAATATCATATGTTTTAGAATTATATCCTGAGACGCAAAATGATGTAGGCCAGATTTTGAAGTTTACCATGTAATGTGTTATGTTGTTTTCTATCCAGGCTGCGGTAAATTGTTTTTTGAATTGTTGAAGGTGTGTTTGAAAAACCTTGATGTCTAGAGTCAACCAGGACTCCTTGTCGCACATCTTGAAGATGTTGTCCGTTGCACGCCATACCTCCGCCTTTGCATTTCTGGATGCAGCCTCATGGTCCTTAACTGCAATGTGTAGTTTCCTCCATTACTCGTACTCTATCCTGCTGACATGGTTGGATGCATGCTTTTTAATTGTGTTGTTGATTCGTCTCGATAGGAACCGCCTTGCCTTCACTCCACCCATAGAAACCTTTCTAGGAAGATCTTTTTCATTGGTGGGGAGCTTTTGGTCTTGTTCAATTTGAACATTTCCTCCATGAAGCTGCATACTGGATAATACCTTTTCAATAGTAGCAATGCCATCACGGCATTTAGACTTATTTCTAATTTTCCATACAAACCCAATGTATAGGTTGATTAGTTTCTCTATGACACAACACAAAGCGTCCATAGTACAAATGTGCACATTTGTCAATGGTATATCGAAAACAGGTCGGAAGCTCTTATCCAGCACGGGTGGCTTTGTCCACCACTTGTGATCAAGGGTTTTTGCAAGCTCCATGTAGTACATGCATGGTAAGGTCAAGGCTCCTCGATTGCAATTGTATAAGCATTTTAATGTCTTTAAATCAGAGGCCAAGTGCCAAACAACTTGAAAGGTGCCCCTGTCTCCAACAGTAAGAGTCCTTTGCCCTCACATCTGCCCACTAATAAGATCAGGAATGGGAGTTTGTTGGAAGATCCATTCCAAGACATCATGGTGCTCGGTTAAAACCTACACCAAATCAAAATAATAAATCTATTAGATTGAGTGTATAAACCACATTGTATTCACAAGAAAATGACCTGGCAGTACATACAAGAAAGCAACCGAGCCACCATAGATTCATTTCTGATTGTATTGAGAAGTACAATGGATCATCCTTGGGAAATTTTCCCATTGCTCTATCCATCAATGTTATGGCTACTCTTTCCATATTCTTATCATTCAGGATCTCACACTCGTCCATCTTCAAAACAAAGTTGAGAACACCGTTTGTTTTAGCATGTGTGATATTGTAAAACTCAACCATCCTTCTCTGCAACAGCTCCAACTCCATGAAGATGTTGTTGTGTTCATCATATTTGACAGTGCCTCATTTCCCTTTGTATTCATTTGTAATGTGGTACGGGGATCCAACATAGTCGTTTTGCTTCTCGTTAAGTCTCTTCCGAAGCTTCCAAACATCTGTAGTGGTTGGTAGAATTTTTGGAGTGATTCCTTTAGCTTTGAATGCAGACTTGATAGTCTTATGTAAGAATGCATATCCTTTCCGACTAATACCACTCTCATCCATAGCGCTCTGTACATTCTCAGTGGATATGGTGTTGTTGGTAATAAATTGATCCACCACCTCCCTTTGCACAACCTTAAATTTCTTCTCTTGTAGTAGTTCCTTTGCAACCTTCGAGCTAATCAGAGGTTTCATCTGCATTGCTGGGTTGCTATTTGGGTTGACATTCTCCTTGTCGGGCTGCACTACAACCCTACATGCAGAACCCCAGTGTTAATGTATGGAGGAGCTAGAGGGAAGAAGGCACATAAAAATGAGAGGGCACATAGGAGTAAGAGATTACATAGAATCAAAATGCTTACCTGATTGCTTTGATCCTTTTCTTGAGTCCTCCTGAATTAACCTTAAGATCCTCTACGTTTCACAACTTTCTTTTCATTTGTCGAGGTCTAATAGATGTTTTCTTCATCCTGTATTGTTCAACTTGCTTTTTTAGCTTGTTGATCTCCTGTTCCTAGTGCTTGAGCTTTTCTTCTTGCAACTTGAAAAGGTCTCTTAGGTGACAAAGATGGGTATTTTGAACCTGGAACATCTCTTTCTCAACTGTAGGGGTTGCCGAAATTGATTTGCAGTAGCCCAACAAACCTTTCTATCCGTCTCCAACAAACCTTTATGTCCATGTCCAACAAACCTAAGAAGTGAGGTTGGGCTTGAGAAAGGTGGTTGACTACAGGTTTGAGGATCATGTGGGTAAATAGATCCATCACACCATATATCCACATTCTTGGCTCCAGAACATCTTAGAGCGTTCCTTTCATTTGCTGATACAAAGCTGCCACCACGACGTTTTTGCACTGGAGCGTAACTAGGTTCAAGGTCAATATGAATATGGTACTTGGCATTGTCAACATGGACATGGGAGTCTGCCATTGCTAATAGAGGTAACAACAGCCCAGTAGACTGCTATTACCAATAGAGGGAAAAGCTCAGTAGACCACCATTGCCAGGAGGGCGGGAGGGATTAGAGGGGTTTAGTGGAGGGCAGGGTGAAAAGGTCAAGTGGGACTTTCCCAACTACAGATGGCATTGAATGTAGAGGGGTGTCATAGTATATGGCATTGAAGGTTTATAGTGCTCTTACTCCCTAAATATTCCTAACTTTAAATTTTCCAGTCGTGGGCCGTTGTTATCCACAAAAGGTGTTACTAACTTTCTCAGGTGGCTAGTTAAACACACCTATTTTATTCTAGAAAATGAAGATTTTGGTATTTTTCTAGAGAGATAATGATGCAAATACCCATTTTCTTACAAGGCCCTCCTTTTGACCTCCAAATAGCTCTAATGTTGGATTTGCACTCCTTTCTCAACCCTCATAGAAGCCAAAATCAACCTGAGATGAGAATCCTAATGATATGGAAATCCAAAACCTAGACTCCAAGGCAAAAGAGGAAAAAGATGATCAAGCTATGGCTATAGCTGATTCCTAAATTTTGGATGTGCTTTAACAAGAAAGAGAATTAAAGCTCAAGTATAGAAAGTCACAAGAGTTAAGAAGGATGCTCTCACCACAATTTACCTTGGTTTGAAAGAAACAAAGCCAATAAAAATTAGTGCTAACTTCCACAACCAACTAGTTGCCCTTGTGACCAAATTTAAAGTTACTTTGACCTAGGACTACTTTTGAAGTGAAGGGACTAGATCCCTAATTTTACCATCATAATATTCCCTTCAAGCCAAATGCTATGTAGCTCTATATGCAAAGATACCAAATGAGTCCCCACATGGAAAATTTAGTTAAAGAAGAGCTAGACCAACTCCTCCCTGTTGGCTTTAGAACTCTAGTGGATCAAGCAGAGTGGATCTTGCCCATTGTCATTGTTTTCAAGAAAAATAAGAAGCTACAAATCTGTGTTGATTATAATAAGTTGAATGCTGCAATAATTCTAGATCCATTCCCCATCCCACACCTTAGTAGCATTCTTGGTGAGGTTGTTGATCCACAAGAAATACTCATTTCTAGATGGATTTAGTGGTTACAACCATGCTAGGCTCTCTTCAAAGGATTAAGCTAGAATTGCTTTCATCACACTTGGGGTGTGCTAGTATGTACAGTAATGTGGTTTGGGAAGAAGAATAACCCTACTTCTTTTTAGCGAGATATGCACGAAAAACTTGGGCCCTACCTAATAGACTTCATATAAGTGTTGTTAGATGACTTTAGTGTCTTCTGACCACTCTTGCTTCACTTGCATCATGTTTGGCTTTATTTCACTAGATGCCACAAAGTGAGTCTAAGTCTATATCCCATGAAATGAGTCTTAATAATGAAAGGTGGTGCCCTATTGGATCACATAATCTCTTGGCATTGTTGTGGATTCGAATGAGGTAGGTACTATCATGTAGGTCCCCATTCCCAATTCCCTGACTATAGTGCTATAGTTTCTAGGGCAAGTCCAATGGATTGAATGATACTTGGTCCTTCACACCATGCAGTTATACCTCTCAATCAACTAGCCTACACTTCCAAAGCATCCTTCAACTAGAATGAGGTAAGATACCTCACACTTTGACATCTCTAACTACTTCTAGACAAGGCCTCAATCCTAATTCTATGGAAGAAAAATTTGTATGTCTTTGTAGATGCCTCTTACATGGCAATAGGCAATGTGCTTATGCAATAGGATGAGAATAGTTGGTTTTGACCAATTTTCTATGCTAGTTGATAGCTCTCCAGAGTTGAGAAAAATTACTCTCTAATAGAAAGGGAATGCTAGGACATGATCTATTTCATGAAGAAAATTTTCAAATGTCTAAATGACGATTCTTTTATCTTTCATGTGGACCAATCTGCTTTGGTCTATCTAGTCAAATAAGACTGGCCCAATGGATTCTATTAATTCAAGAATTTGATTTCAAGGTTATACATAGACCTCTGGCCCAGCAACATGTGATTGTCAACTTCTTGTTTCAACTTGATTTCAAAGAAGCTTTGATTAGAGTAGATGATAATTTTCTAAATGCCCCATTATTTCATGCAGCTTTTTTGAGAATCCAAAACTTGATTCACCCAATCCTCCTTGGATTTGGTATGAGAAATTGATGGTTTTCCTAGACTTAGAATAAGTCCCAAACCACATTTTGATGGACCATTGCAGATGACTTGCTCTTTTCAGTTTGTGTTTTGAATCTATTATAGACTAGCTCTACCACAAAACACAAATTAGTGTGTTGTTGTAACATGTCATTCTACCTATCGAAAGAAATAAGGTCATGGAAGAAGCTCACCATGGTATTGCTCAAGGTCACTTTCTGGTAGATGTCACAATCTAGAAAATCTAGCAAGTTGGACTATTGTGGCCTACTATTTATGGATATTTTTACACATTTTTCAAGAAGTTTGATGCTTACTAGCAGCTTGGTTAGCCTCTATCCATGAACTGATTACCCCTCCACATGATGTTGCCATTGGAGCCCTTTTAGAAATGGGGACTAGACTTTGTTGGTCTGTCAATCCCATTGCAAAGAAAGAAGAAAGAAAATTAAAAAGATGCAAGGAAAAGAAGAAAAAGGTAGCCCGAACTCAAGAAATAGGAGGGAAAAAGGCGAAAAGTATAAGGACAACCTTAAAAGTTCAGGGCATGTGCAAAAGAGGAAATACACATTTTAAATGCAAAGGTGTACCCTGAATTTGTAAGAGAGCACCAAGATCCCTCCTATGCAATTTATAAATGCAGATGGGCATGTGTGAAGGTAGAATGTAAATAGGAAAGGAATAGGAAAAGAGAACCTAAGCTAAAATGGCCAGTCATGTAAAAAGGGGATGGGTGCCCAAAGGGGATTAGGGCTTGTATAAAAGGAAAACAATGAATGAGGAAGGTCATTCTTGTGTGTGGCCCCAACATTAGCTCTCTTCTTCTTCTTCTTCTTCTTCTTCTTCTTCTTCTTCTTCTTCTTCTTCTTCTTGCTTACTTGTTCTTTTGCATGAGAGAGGGAGCGTGAGGGAGTGAGTGAGTGAGGGTGAGAGACTATGGTGGAAAAATGTCCATCCATCCCTTCATAATTGTGTAACACTTATGATCTACCAATGCATCATGATGTCTGCAATTCAAAGTCAAGCTTTCGAGTTTCCATACATGCTTACATGTCTACTCTATTGAGTGTGACTTTTACTAGATTCAACTATTTCAATTTGTCCTACTCTTGATACAATTAAAGGAAGGGTTTTTCACTACTCTTGGTTGATTTAGCCTGAGTTCTTTAAGGGTCACAACAAGTGGTCTATTTGGCATCCAACTTTAAGAGTCAACTTGGGTCTCTAATTAGTTAGCAGTGGCCAAAGGTTAGGTATTTTGGTTCCTTACGGACTGCTAAGCTGGGGTTCCTTCTTTTCCTAGGTGCAAATACTTCTATGGGTTTTTTTACGGGTTTGGGTTCTAGCCAAATCACTAATCAGTTGGAGCAGCCCCCCTAAAAAGCTGAAAATCTCAGTGAGATAGGATTCTGGTCATTTGGTTTGAGTCCTAGACTTGAATGTATGAAACAATACTAGGGGTACCCATCCAAGTGTCCAAGGGTGGCCATGAGTTCTAGTAATCAACTATCCGAGACCCTTAGCTATCTGACCTATCTCATCCGAGTGTGGCCGACGCCACGTTGTTTGAGTGAACACCTATGATTGAGATGTTCAAGTCTGCTCTCAAGGCTCGACCGTTTGAGGCATTCAAATGTTGTCCAAGTGCGACATGCAAAAGACATCAAATGGCACAAAAATTCTTCTATTGTATTCAATGCATGCTAGTTAATGCTATGAATATTCTAAATCAATTGGATAGATAGTAGCAAGGATCCTAAATGTACCTGGTAAGGTCAAATACATAATGACCATGAATCATAGGCAATGTAGCCTACAACCTGCAACTCTCTACCTCTCTCACAAGCTCTTTCTCTCTCTCTCTCTCTCATGCCCCCTTTTGTGTTCTATCCTTCTCCCCTTACTTCAGTCTTTCTCCGTGGATGTTTGAATATCTAATTTCTTTCTTTCCTTGTTTCCTTGTTTCCTTGTTCCCTAGTTATCCAAAGAGTTGTTTTTTTTCTCTTTTTCCTTATTTCTCCAACCCTAGTGCTTGAAATATGATACAAAACACACAACTGCTATTCTAACCCATGCATAGAAATCTTCTTACACCTAAAAAAATCTGAAAAAGAGATAGAATAGCCTTTGACTCCCTTGCTTCCTACCTAAAACCAAGTGCTATTTTGGAGTTGAACTCCTACTTCATCGCTCGATGTGAAGCACACAAGTACTCAAGCTTGACTCCATTGATCTTGGCACAACAAAATCAAAATATGGAAGCTTTTGATTGACCTCCAACCTATGGGCTAACCGCTTCAAGCCGAATGCTAATGGCTATCTCTCATCTAGTTGTATTTACTCTCAATCCTATGAGTGTAGTGAGCTTACCTTGATGCCCAATTGAGTAGCCTCCTCCCTCAAGCACTGTGATAGCTCCACGATCCAAGATGCAAGCTCAATGAAAATTTTCAATCCTCTACCTTCAAGATCCATCCTTCATAGCTATGCACACAAGATAAGAGAAGAGAAGAGATTAGAAGAAGAGAGGGGAAGACAGAGAGCTTCTCCACTAAGGTCCCTCACCCTCATGCATGCACTGCCTCACACTCTCATACTTCCTCCCTCAAAACAAGCACAAGTACAAACAAGGATATGAGAAGAAGAGAGCTAGTTTAGCCATACACCAAGAATGAGCTCTTCCATTCACTTTTTGGTTTTTATGCATGCCCTTATCCATTTTGGACACCCATCACTTTTTACATGATTGGGCATCTTGCCAAGGTCCTCTTTTCCTATCCCTTCCATTTACATTATCCCTTCATCTATGCCCATCTAGTCTTTTATAGTTTGCACAAGAGGGAGCTCTTTGAAAAAATTTGGGGATGCCTTTCTCATTTTTTCCTTCTTTGAGGTTGCCTTTGTGCCTTTGATGGGACCTAAAATGGGCCGGCATTGGCTATGGCACTAGCCGCGGACCTCATGCATACGATAGACAACCCCACCACATGGCCTCGTGGGCCAGGAGCATCTGTAATAATTGATGCACATTAAATGAAATTAATATTGCATTTATAGCTGGATGATAGTCCAACGACACCTTCCCCAAGACTCCTCAGAGGGAGTATCCCACACGTATTGGTAATAAATACCACATATCACATACATAGGAGGCACCCCATTGGCTGATTGCCATGGCCCCACTACAGCTCTCCTACATTGCAGGGATTGGCCTGTTGATGCATTGCTAGACATAAATAACATTCGCATAAACTCCACTATTTTATAATTCAGCGTTCCAGGAGATTTTGATTTGTCTCACAAAACTTTCCCCAATGGAAGCGCCCGTTGTCACAGCACATAGGGTTGAAGGTCACCACAGGGGTTTGTCAAGAGAAGAATGTATGGGGGTTCAAGAGCTTAGACTTCAGAGATGGTAGAAATAAGCGAAGGGTTGAAGGTTTCAAGCCAAGTTCTTGAAGATAAGAGACAGTAGGGTGTAGGTAGATTCAAGGAGAGGAGTAGACGGAAGAGAAGGGGTTTGAAGAGATTGAAGATCTAGAAGAATACTCTCAAAAAGAATTAGAAAATATAGAAGAATACTAACAGAGATGAAACCTCTCAGTTTCTTTCAACATTATGAAAAAATATAACTCTAATAGACAAAAACGTGTACAAAATAATACCTTCCTCTATGCTACTCAGATCGCCAATCTAATTCTTCCAATGGCTCCGAAAGGGGGTTTAAATACTAGGACACCTAACCAGAATCTCAGGAGATCACTCCTTCTTTATCTCCACTTTCAGAGTGCTATTCACTGCTTGAAAACAACGATCGTGCGTGCACGATTTTGCTAATATCTTTTTTTAATATAAAATCCTCTCAAATTGGCTAAAAGCTACATGCTTTCTTTTACATGTCCTAATCTAGAAGTTATCTATAGTTTTATGGATTTTTTACAATAGATAATATCTGGAATATCAAAAATCGACTAAAAACTTGTCCAAAAAAATCTAATATTTTGAACCATGGACACTAATACTAATGTCTAAAGTGGCATTGGCTCTCTAAACCTAAAAGGAAGCCACACTCTAGATTTTTTTTACACGATGTGTGCATAGCGGCACGACACCGTCTAACCCACGACTTAGGTTTCCTGTCCTCTCAGCATTGGTCAAAGTTTATCAAACAATTGCAATGCATTCTAGGAGATACCACGTGACATGCTTGATGCAAGGTGTATGACAATTGTGCACAACCATTTTATGATTTAAAAAAACCACCAGCCATGTGAGGTGCAGAAAACAGCCCTATCATGAATTTTAACTAAGCATTACACGTACTGTGCTGCTGTAGGGACTAGCACCGGAACTCCCGTACCACTAGTCACCTATATTTAATTATGGAACGATCCCTAAATGCTATACACAAGGAGGGAAATCAGAATTTTTATATTTTCATCAATTAGATCATCGCACAAACTTCCTCTCCCCTCACCATTTAGGTGTTGCTGCGTTGCATAGGTGTAAATGGTTGTCTTGTGTCATTTTCATATGAAAAAAAATAGTAAACATGTACTATAACACAAAGGATGAGGCCAAAATAAGTCTTGACCTCATGCTTTAGCCTTGCCAAACATTCACGCACATAAATATTATTTTTCCATATTTTTTGAGCACGAAAACCCCAATTTTTTCTATTTTTCACTATTTTTTCCTATTTATTAGTCATAGAAAATAGGTATTTTATGATTTATTTATATTGGCTTATTATTTTGACTAAAACTTGACATTTCTCTGATTTGATCCCATGTCTACTCCTTTTTCCCAACTCAAAATCGAAAAAACCACTAATTTTCATTAAAAAATGACATTTTGCGAGTTTTAAAAAATTAATAATGGCTTTAAATCATTACGGGTTCTACATTTTTGTAGTTGCATCCCTAAAAAATGATGCAAACAAGATTCAAACAAACATTCATCGCATATAAACAACATTTGGACCATGAAACAACAAAAACAAGCGAATTTCTTTGTAAAATTGGAGCATACCGTGTGTTTTGCGTGTTGCGGGTTTTTTAATAATTATTTCGGGCAGCCCACAACCAACCAGCAACCATTCTTGAGTGCTAAACCTCTTTCCTTAGCCTCCTCTTTATCTTGGAACAATCCGATCACAGTTGGACAAGCATCCTCAGTCCCTCTTCTTCTTAATTTATTGCATGCAAACCACCGCTTAGAGGAGAGAGATGGAGGAGAGAGAAAGACTAGATTCTGATCTCCCTAACCATGTAGCCATTTGACAAGCAAAGGTAGGCAATAGGGAGCGTGAAAAATTTTCAGTCTACTATTGTCTTCCAATGGTATGGCACTACAAGGATTTGAGCTAGTAGCGACGCCGATTAGCGATGGTGGATAGCGGCGTCGCTATTGGCGTCGCTAATAGCGTCGCTATTTGCATCGCTCCACAGGGAAATAAAGCGGTCGAAACTAAGCGCGGTTTTCATTTCACGTTTGCGGCTTGTGAGTTTTGAGAGCAAGAGCAAGGGAGAGAGCGACCGTCATGAGAGAAGGAGAGGAAGAAGACTTGCCGCCGCCACCACCGCCATTGTTCGCGAAGGAGAGGAGGAGCCTTCATCGCAAAGAGGAGCCGCCCCACGCTCGCCATATCTCATCGGTGAGTCTCCCTCTCTCTTTCTTTTTCTTGTTTAAGGTTTAAATCACTTTCTCTTTTGCTTGTTTAGGAGAGGAAATGAGAGAGAAAGAGAGGGAGAGGGAGAGGGAGAGGGAGAAGGAGGGGGAGGAAATGAGAGAGGGAGAGAAAGAGAAAGAGAGGGAGAGGGAGGGAGAGGGAGAGTGCATTCTCTCTCTCCCTCTCCCTTTTGCTTGTTTAATGTTTAAATCACTTTCTTTTTTGCTTGTTTAGGAGAGGAAATGAGAGAGTAAGAGAGAAAGAGAGGGAGAGGGAGAGGGAGAGGGAGAGGGAGGGAGAGGGAGAGAAAGAGAAAGAGAAAGAGAAAGAGAAAGAGAAAGAGAGAGAGAGGGAGAGGGAGGGGGAGGAAATGAGAGAGGGAGAGAAAGAGAAAGAGAGGGAGAGGGAGGGAGAGTGCATTCTCTCTCTCCCTCTCCCTTTTACTTGTTTAATGTTTAAATCACTTTATTTTTTGCTTGTTTAGGAGAGGAAATGAGAGAGAAAGAGAGGGAGAGAAAGAGAGGGAGAGGGAGAGGGAGGGGAAGGAAATGAGAGAGGGAGAGAAAGAGAAAGAGAAAGAGAGGGAGAGGGAGAGGGAGAGGGAGGGAGAGTGCATTGTCTCTCTCCCTCTCCCTTTTGCTTGTTTAATGTTTAAATCACTTTATTTTTTGCTTGTTTAGGAAATGAGAGAGAAAGAGAGAAAGAGAGGGAGAGAAAGAGAGGGAGAGGGAGAGGGAGGGGAAGGAAATGAGAGAGGGAGAGAAAGAGAAAGAGAGGGAGAGGGAGAGGGAGAGGGAGAGGGAGGGAGAGTGCATTCTCTCTCTCACTCTCCCTCTTGCTTGTTTAATGTTTGAATCACTTTCTTTTTTGCTTGTTTAGGAGAGGAAATGAGAGAGAAAGAGAGAAAGAGAGGGAGAGGGAGGGGAAGGAAATGAGAGAGGGAGAGAAAGAGAACGAGCGAGAGGGAGAGGGAGAGGAAGGGAGAGTGCATTCTCTCTCTCCCTCTCCCTTTTGCTTTTGGAGAGTGTTAAGATATATTGTGAGAGGGAGAGGAAATATGAGAGAAAGAGAAAGAGAGGGAGGGAGAGGGAGAGAAAGAGAAAGATAACATATATTGGAATGATAGCATATCCATGATTATGGTAATGGTATCCACTTTACTTTTTTTATGGGTACCATTACATCGACTCCTTAAGGGAGCTAAAAATTAGTCATACCGTTTATAAAGTCTAATTAGGAGATTTAAGATGCATGATAATAGACTTATCGATAATGGTATGCAATGTGTCTTGCCATGGGTCACGTACATTGGTGACTCTTTAAGATGGCTTAGGCATAACAAATTAGAAATCATGCCAACTAGTCAACGGAAGGACTAAAAGAAAATGATACCCTAGCTAATGGTCATTATGGTACTTCATCAAAATGAGCCCAAAAGTATTGTTATAGAAGAAGAATCCCTTAAATTGAGCATAGGATATTTTCTCTCAGGTCTTATGACTATGAGTATAATTGATTGAAATAAATTTTATTACTATAGTTGATAAATTTCATAGATGGCATTAATTTTAATACGCAATCCCAGGACAAAAAACCCACATTTCTAAGATGTTTTTTGTTGAGACTGATTTATTATTAGACTAAGAGATCCTCAATGATGCTCATAAATGGATTACTTATACTCAAAGCCCTCTAGTGCAATTTTTTACAATAACAAATAATTATCTACCAGGACAAACAAATCCTTGAGCATGATACAAGGCCGAGATATAACATCAATAAATCTCTCAACTACTATGTACAATGCAAGATTTATGGTCAACTTGCAACTTGACGTACATCTCCATAAAGCTATCCATTTAAGCCTCATTTGCTGTAATGTAGATAAGATGGAAAACAAAGGTCTTATTGTTCAAGATCACGAGACGTATCTTAATCAGCATGTCCCATGTCCTTGCTCTCAATGCAAGTTGGCAATTAGACGAAAACGCCAATTGTCTATAGAACATGTACGACGATTTGGCAAGTTTCAATCTGAGAACATTGATCAGGCGATTGCGAATTTTTAGCAAATGGTAATTTGAAGTTAATATTAATCATGCATTGTACTCGCAAGCTAATTGAAAACCATACACAATAAGATGGGGTCTTGTTGGCAAATTTTCTATCCAGGGGGGTGATGTCTCGACCCAAGGGGGAGTGCACCCTTTGCAGCCAATTAGAAGAGTTCATGGATGTGCGATGGATGGATTACAGAAGCCAATCCACCATTCGCAAGGCCCATCTATACTGTCAATGCTAGAGGAGACAGACAACCTTCCCGACCTACCTACAATCTTGGAGCTTGAGATGGAGCAATGATCGATGCATTGATTCCCATGGATGTTGAGACATGTGACCTGCTTAGAGAGGAAGCATCCATACCATTATATGATGGGTGCCGAGTATCTCGGTTGAAGACATTGCTTGCACACTTAGTGTGCAAGCAAAATACGGTTGGAGCGATACGAGTGTGACCGAGTTATTCAGGTACCTTGCACATAGACTTCATTGATTTTTTTTTTAATAGTATTATTGCAAACATTTGTGCTTTTTCAAGGTGTTTTATGATTTTTTTCAGGTTATTGAAATATCATATATTACCACTTGCAAATACCATGCCTGAGTCTCGTGATGATGCACGACATGTTTTACGAAAGCTTGGCATGGACTACAATAACATCCATGCATGTATCAATGATTGCATAGTGTTTCGAGATGAATACGAGACTATGGAGACATGTCCAAAGTGTGGTGCTCACAGGTATCGACAGGACTTGCAAGGGCAAACCATCCCTCAAAAAGTTCTCAGACACTTTCCACTCATCCCTCGCATAAACCACATGTTTCGCACGTCTGGCATGGCAAGCTTGACAACGTGGCATGTGCAGAATAGGTCCACGGATGGAGTTCAACGAATATCAGCAGATTCGCGTGCATGGAGCCACATTGACTCTATCTTCCCAGGCTTTGTGCGAGAGCCAAGGAATCTTCGGCTCGGTCTCGCCATGGATGGTGTGAACCCATTCGATCTTCGCTCGACTTCTTACAGTGTGTGGCCTATAGTGCTTGTCAACTACAACATCCCTCCATGGCTTTCTACGAAGAAAGGACATCTCATCCTTAGCTTGCTCGTCCTGGGACGCTACAAAGTAAAAAATATGGATGTGTATCTTCGTCCATTAGTCGATGAGCTTAAGATTTTGTGGGAGGAGGGGGTCACTGTGCAAGATATGAGCAGGCGCGATGGTCGGCGGTCAGCCAACATTCGAGCCATGCTCATGTGGACGATGCATGACTTTCTGGGATTCGGAGAGTGCTCAGGTGAGTAGACCTCCGTTCTCGCTGGTAATATCTATATTTAATTTCATTCAATCAAGTATTCACTAGGTCATGGCTCGCCTTATAGGTCTGGTTACCTCAGGTTATCATGCATGTCCATTGTGTGGGCCACAGTTAGACTCCCGAAGGTCACGAACCATGAAGAAGATGGTATATCAAGGACACGCCGCTTTCTTGCCGGAGGATCATGAACTCAGGGGAGGTTTTCTTGGACGACCTCCAACACGTATGAACGCTGCAAGCTGGTACGAGCTGAAAATGGTAAACCCGGAATCACATCCAAATGGAATGCGAGGGTTCTCAGTTTTCTACGAGTTGCCATATTGGACCCACTTACAGGTCAACCACTTGTTGGATCCCATGCATATTTACGAGAATATGGGCAGCTTGCTATGGGACCACATCACAGGAAAGAGAGACACTATAGGGTCACAAATGGATTTGAAGGAGGTAGGTAAGATGGAGGCGCTTTGGCCGCAGTCGAGTGCTGAAGGGGGAGTGTAGCTTCCTCGCGCTCCTTGGGTTTTGTCCACCAAAGAAGAGCGCATTGTGAACCAAGTAATCAAGTCTATTTGCACTCCGATGGGTACGATGTGTTCTCTCAGGTCCGTATTTTCTAAAGATGACCAATTTTCGGGGCTAAAATCCCATGATTGGCATAAGATATGTCAGGTTTGTGAACAGAATGGATTGTAATTAGCGTGGGTATTTTGCAATTTGAAAAGTGGCCATTATTCATAATGCTTTCTCATTTGTGGTAGTTTGTCCTACCGATCGCGATCACAGGATGCCTTACTCCACAAATTCGCAGGGCCATTTACAAGTTGTCGACTTTGGTGCAATGGATCTCACAGAAAGAGATTAAGATATCCTCTATTGAATCCGCGAGGTGGGGAGCAGTGGAGACGGTCTGTCTCTTTGAGAAATACCTGCCCACTAGCATGCTCACGATACAAGTTCGCCTTCTTGTGCATCTTGTGGACGAAGTGGAGATTGCTGGGACCTGTCCATACGCGATGGATGTTCTTCCTGGAGCGCTTCATGAAAACCCTGAAAGGCTTTGTGCGACAACGAGCTCGTCGAGAAGGTAGCATGGCGGAAGGTTGGTTGGTGTCAGAGGCGTTAGTGCATATCTCACAATGGCTACCAACGGTGGAACCAGACAATGAAATGCTATGGACGCTGAAGGACGATGATAGACTGACTAGAGATGTGGTGGTTGGAAATGGGGTAAAAAAAAGAATGGATGCCTCAATGGAAGAGAAGGTGAATCGCTTTTGTATGTTGCACCATGCCTCCATGGAGACGTGGCTCGCCAAGTACCAGATTACAAGGCAAGATTGAGAGGAAGCGCGAGCTGAATTCCGACGCAGTACGAGTCATCGATCGATTCGATATCCCGAAGGCATGGAGGAGATGCCGTGGTTTATGTCAACACGATGGTTGCATGGAGCCTTGACCGCAGCATCCAGCAAAGGGACAGAGGTCTCAATGGAGGAGTGGGAGTTCTCGAGGGGATGTAGTCCAAAGGTGATGAGGGGTTTAGAATATGTCGTATCTAAATTTTATATGCGACATCTAATTTGAGTGTTTCAATGTACACTACAAAATATATAGTGCAGCGTGGTCGCGTGGACGGCATTTTCGCGTGGAGCGTATTGACAAAATGCGCTCCACAATGGACTGTGGTATCATGGCAAGGTTTGAGAAAGAGAGCCGGTGACAAGCAATGGATCCAAACACGGTTGTGGATGAGATGGAGTATTTTGGGAACTTGCAAAGTATTATTAGGGTGGATTACCGTAGCTTCTCCATGATACTATTCGATGTGCAGTGGTTCAAAGTGGTACTTGGAAGAGCTGGAGCAACAGTTCGACGAGGTCCATCTGGATTTCTTGAAATAGATTCCGAAAAAAAATGGACGGATTTGTGCAACACCTTTGTATTGCCGGCCCATTGTGAACAGGTGCATAGAGTCATTTGCTTGCTAATTGTAATACGACATGGTTTATGTCACAATGGTTTGAACTCGCTTTGTACGTGTTTGTGAAAAGGTAATCTTCTATCCAAACCCTCGACAACCTCGATGGTGGTACGTTATACCTTCAACTCCTCGAAGTGCAAGAGTATATGATCAAAGCGATGTTCCGGGCATAGATGAAGATAATATGCAAATAGAGGGGTCAAAATTACAAGGGGTGGAGGCCACCGCAAGCTTGGAGCCCGCATCGGCTAACAATGATGGAAATACAGGAGTCCAAGAATTTTTTGAGAACGAGGCAGACTCATTCTTTTATGGTGACATGTCTATCGACCTTCCAGTGTATGCAGAGTTGTGTCAGGAGATTAACATGGGACCATAGGATACTTCATTCTTAGAGAATTGTATTACTCAATTCGTTGTTTAGATCTTCCATAAAGGTACATAAGATATGCATTTTAAGAGGGATTTTTCAAAAATGATTTATATTACTGTGCTTTGTATAGTTTAAATTGATTATTCTAACACCATTTTTTATATGTGCAGGTGACATTTTCAAGATGAGTCGAGGGATGAGCGATGAGGAGTTTCAGGACATGATGGCACGCATGTCTCCAGACCAGCTCGCGAGATTCAGAGAGATGGCAAACCAGGAGCAGTCTCGTTCTTCGTCAGGGCACTCTACTAGATCTACTTCAGCGCGATCAGATGCTTCAGCTTCGAGCAGACGATCTCGACGCTCACGACTTGGGCCAGAGGGAGGGACTGCATCGGGATCAGGGGGATGCTACTGTGGAGACACGGATGTGGTGTCTTCGTCTCGTCGTTCAGCTGGAGCTGCGTCACCTCCAGGATTTGTCACACCTGTGGGGACGTCTACTCTAGTTACTCCGGCTTTTGCGCAGCCGTTAGCAGGTGGCACCCCTTTTGGTGGCGCCCCTTTGAGTGCCACTTTGAGAGAGGTTACCCCCGTCGGTACACCAGATGTAGAGGGGTCGCCTAGATATGCCTAGGAGCGTGGACCGAGATGGGAGAGGACCCATCTTAGGCAGACTCCTAGGGGTTATGGATACCTGGTTGATAGTAGGTTAGGAGCCATCATCATGAATGATGAGGGGAGGAGGGTGATGGCTCGCATGAGAGAGTTGTGCCAACAAGTTTTTCGGCACAACATCCTGGATCATTGGAAGAACATACAGGAGGGGAGCAAGGACTACATAGTAGCATCCTTGCACGAGGAGTTTCCGGTGCCAGCCGTAGTAGATAGATTCTCTACGGGCTGGATGATGGATTGCATGCGTGCATACATGTCACATAGACGATCCGACGCACGCAAGGCAATCAAGAGTGGGGTTGCAAAGCCCGAGTGGTTAGATGCAGACAACTGGCGCCGACTGAGGGAGGAGGCTACAGATTTGCCAGGACGTTGGAGTCAGCAGCGGGAGGCGGCGAGGGCACGACTCGAGGCCGGAGTGGTCCATCATCTTGGGAGTGGCGCGGCCACATGACATATTTGGAGGACTTTGTAAGTTTCTCTTTTGTTTTGCTTGTTTGTTTTTTTGAAATATTCTTTGTACTGACAATCATGTTTCTAACAATTAGCATTTTGTTTTCTTTGCAGCACTCCATTAAAAATCACGATCCGCAAGGCCTTGAGACTCGATATGCAGAGAGGCACGGTCTCAATGCATTGATCGACCGATTGTATAGACGCGGCGGCCCTATAAGTCACTCATCTTTCTTGTCCGTAGTTACCATGAGATATTTGAATGCATTATTGTATGGTGGATTGATGTGTTGTTTCTTTTTCTGCAGAATCCGTTTGATGCTCCTTTGTGACGGGACGAGCTTTCGGGGGACGAGGATTTGTAGCTCGCCCTTGAAATTATTTTACCAATTAATCTTGACCTTCATTATGGAGCATGACTGAAGGTTTCAAAGTGGTTGAGACTTCAAGTTGGGGTATAATTGGCCCTTGGCATGATGACTCGGCATCAGCTACAAGAAATGGTCTCTTGGTTCCAACAAGAGGGGATCCTTTGCTAGATGCAAGTGTACTTTCTTGTACGTTGCTGACTAGGCACTATACCCAATACATGAGGTTTCTTTCATTAAATGTTCCCTCTATAGAATCCTGTGTTGGGGTGATTATCAGTGTGGCCAAGATTGGTGGGATGGGGTGCATTCGGATTTTGCCCTTGCCTTCCATCACCAGCAAGCTTCTTCTATAGTTGTGCTTGTACTTGACACATCCTCCCCCATTAGGCTCATCATTGCCAATTCCTAATATTGGGAGGGTTGCTCCAAGGATCTCTAAATGGCAAGAGCAATCTCCTATTCTTCTTGTTTCCTCAACCTTTCCTCCTCCTCCTCCTCTTGTCTCCTTTAGCGCTCTTCCTCAAGTCTTTTTGACTCCTCTTCTACACTTTATAGCTCCATGTTCTCCTTAATGGTGGAGCAGGCCTTTTGTATGGGAATCTTGAGGGTAATCTTCTTTCTTCCCCCTTGGATTGAGCACTCTAAGCCACCTTGCTACTCACTAACCATTCTTTCACTTGAGTCTTCTTAGTGTGGAGGTGGTTGATGATATTAATGACTCTTGCTGTAGCATCCTGTTGCTCTTTACGGGTTTCTTCTCTCTCTTGTTCTCCTCCTGAGATTGAGGTGGTTAGGCTCACTTGGGTGGGGGAGCGGTGCTCCTCATGGACTGGTGATGGCTCTCGATGAGCTAGCAATGGCTCTAGGGTTTCCTCTATCACATCTCTCTACCTCCTATAGTGCTTCATGGATGATGGCTATTAGTACTTCTCAAAGGCCTATGATTGACGCCTTGGAGGTAGGTTTCTTCCTTTGAGATTCTATGGTGGTCGCTAGAGGACTCTCCTCCTGCCACACCCTTGGTGCTGTGGCGGCTAGCACCCTTGTTGAGGCATGTATCAGTTTTTAAACATATGCATTCCAATTCACCTCATCCCCATCATGGTGTTGGCTACAAGGCTTTCTAGCAAGGGCACCCCAATTCTACTCATAAGGGCATTGTATCTTTTGCTCAAAAAGAGTGTATGGATCATCTTAGCCTTCAATCAAATGGTCGGATTTGGGATATCTACTAGGTTGATGCCGTCATTGGTGTAGACCCTTATTTTGTCCATCCATAGCATTCCATACACATCCCTTTTGGGTCTTCTTTCTGGCTTCTCTACTAGCCCGAGTGCCTTTTCTACAATTTATTGGCTAAGGGGAGCCACCATACTTCTAGAAATATCGCCTTGCCTAAGGATCATTGTGCCAAAGTTCCTTTGGACATCAAAAGTCCTCAAGAATTCAATGCACTTTATGTGGTCTATGTCTTGTCCCACCTTCTCTAGGTACTTGGTAAAGTTGCATCATTCCACCATCTGGGCCATAGCCTCTTCAGCAGTCACCATTCCATCAAGATTGTGGATTCTGCGATACTTTAGTTGGTTGAATGCTCTAATTTCCATGGCTAGTCCATATTTTCTATGTTCCTCCTCTAAAAAGGGAAGCATGTTGGCTTGATCCTATTGCCTAGGCATTTAGGTTCATGTCGCCACACAACATCCACAATTCTCTTAAATGGACGTCTCTTGCACAAAAAGTAAGCTGAGTAGAAAGATTAGTGTTTGAAAGTAAAAACTCTCATACAATGAGGAATATAATGCACAAAAATTCGCAAGTTAAGAATTCACTTACCAATCAATCCATACCTTCATTCTTTTCTTTTAAAATGCCATTCTCATTTGAGTTTTGTCCATTACTAATGCCAGCAGGCATATTTCATGGTGGATTCTGTGCCACGGGGGTATGATGCCAGGAGGCATATTTCACGGTGGATTCCGTGCCACGGGGGTATGATGCCAGGAGGCATATTTCACGGTGGATTCCGTGCCACGGTGGATTCTGTGAGGTTTTACGGTGGATTCCGTAAACTTTGATGACCGGGGCTCATACACAAAGTGGATTCTTTGTGCGAGAAGTTGATGGGGACGCCTATCCTTTTCGGGCGTTTCATTAATTTAGTGTGTACATGGGTGATTCCATAGCGGGTGATTCCGCAAAATGCATATTAAATTAATAAACATTTATGAGTTTAGAGTGCACAGTCGTAATAAATTAAGGTTAGGATTGATTTCTAACCAGTTGATTTATTTATGTAGCTGAAGACTGCTAGGTATTCACTTTTGTCGGTTTAATTGTATTATTTTACTAACGATTGTGAATGCTTCAGTTGATGTGTAGAGATAGTAGCAGTGGCGGAGGAAAGCATTGGAGCATAGCGAGTATTTGATTTATCATTTATATCTTAATGGGCGCATACCTTAGGCATGGCACCTATATTTTGTCGCGCCTATTTATTGAGGCGTTGGAAATTTATTTATTATTGTGTATGTGCATGGACGCACGATTATGTTATTTGTACTTGGACATTGTATTGGGTATGCCAGACTCTTTGGGCACCGCCCATTAGCTTTATTTCTATTTTGTGCTAAAGCAAACTCAAAGCTAAAAACTTGCTATTTTGTAATTTGGGCTATTATTTGAGCTTGAAGATGATTAATACATAAAATACATGCTTTGTGGAGTGCTCACACAAGGCATGGGGGGAGATTGCACCCAATTGGTCTCTTGTTCATGTTGTGCATGCTTTTTACCTTGAGTTTTGTGCAAAAAGTAGAATTCTTTTGTTCTTGGGGACCTTCTGGCATTCACTACGCGAGCGTACAACATCCGATCTGCGCACCAGTGGTATCAGAGAGAAGCTGAGATCAAGAGCTTCCAATCGCTACCCATCTTGTGCGAAGGCGAAGCTCCTGGAACGATCGAGCTTCACGGTCAATCTCGTCGCGAACGGTCGATACGGGTGGATTCTTGGCGATCAAGAACCTCTGTTTCCATCATCAGATCGCAAAGGACCGGCCTACAGCGCGGAGGACCACTCCTACATCCTCTTCTTCAAGTCGTCAAGAAACAGAGATAAGCTCTCATAATCTCAAAAGTTTAAAAGCTTAATCAAGCTTCATAAGTTTAATAAGCTTGGTTTAAGCTTAAAAAGCTTAACTCTACCAAATCGTCAACGACTGGTATCAGAATATGTCCACAGAATTTTCGGCGTTAAGAAAAACGGGCCCTCCCCCACGATTCGACGTTTTTTAATTACTAAGCTTAAAAGCTTAGTTACTTAAGCTCCAATCATACAAGTCTTATCAATTCTGCAAGTCACACAAAAGCTTCCAAGTTCTGCAAGTCTTCCAAGTCTAAATCCTTCAAGTCAGATAAATCAACCAAGTTCTGCAAGTCCTGAAACTCTGCAAGTCACATAAGTCTGCAACTCTACAAGTGAGACAAGTTACCTGAAGTCAGAACTGACTTCTGTTCAAAACTCATAGAAGGGCTGTTCCTGCGTAGAAACTCCGAACTGCAAAGTTGTTCATTGGAAGGTACTCTTCGCATACGCAGGTTTGCTGAATCATTTTCAGCACGTGCAGAAGATTAAAACGTAGATTTTTCAAAGATTATAAATCCCGCAATAGCCAAAGACGAAGATTGTGAAAGCCACACACAAAAATATATAAGCCTTGTATACCCGATCTTGAGCTACGCTCATCCCGCTAATTTGATTTTGAGAGTGTGAGGTCTTTTGAGTTTTGCAGGATGACGGAACCACATATGGATGATTTAATGACTGAAGGTGATCTTCTTGAACCTATGATGGACCAAAAGCTGGACTTAATTATGATGCAGTTGGATGAAGAACGACGAGCTAGGCAAGCATTGCAAGTTCAATTGGCTAATTTACAAAGGACGACTAGTGACAAAGACGAACCTCAATCTAAAGATCTTATCCGACGTACCATCGACGCGACTTTCGAAGCTCAATCCATCCGCAAGGAAACAAAGATAAGTAAAAGAAATTTCAAATTCCGTACTTTCAATGGCACTCGAGAGGGAAAAATTATTCTTGCATTCATCAGTCAGTTTGATGAATATTTTCATGAGGAAACATATGCAAAAAAAGATAAAATCAAGTGTGTCACTAAACATTTAGTGGATAGAGCATCTCTTTGGTGGACCGTGGTTCGTAAGAGTATAGATTGTCCCACTACTTGGGAGAATTTCAAGAAGAAGTTTATGCAGAATTTCCTTCCTCCACAATTCCATGAAAAAGCCATAAAGCAATGGGATCTTCTTCAGCAACAAGATCGTGAGCCTATTCCTCAGTACACCAAACTCTTTTGAAATTCATTACTCTAGTTACGCATGCTTGAAGACGTACCTGAAGCGACACACAAGCGCAAGTATATGTCTGGATTACTTGGGCATTACTATGTTGAAGTTAATATGTTCAAGCCTGCAACTCTTGAAGACGCAATTTCATTAGCTCATGACACTGAAGACAGGCTTCAAGGAAGAGACAAGCGTCCACATCAATTCCAAACCAATGGTAACTATGGATCTAAGCAATTCAACTTAAATTTTAGAAGATTTAATCAAGGTCGTTTTCCTTCATCATCTTTCCGTAAGAATTGGGCAAAACTACTTGCTTTACCATCCAATGCCAATCAAAACCCCAAGCCTATTCCACAACCAAATCCTAACGTCCCTAGACTTCCCACCATTGCAAACAATGTAACCAAAGCCAAACCTATAGTGTGTTATAAATGCCACCAACCTGGACATCTAGCAGCAAATTTCCATTCGAAGAAGCCACCTGTCCATATCAACTACCTTGGAGCAATGGAAGATGACGAATATGAAGAAATGCCTGATTTCACAGAAGATGAAGATGACGTTACTACTCCTTCGGATACTTTACCAGGTATGCCAACTCCACATTCTTTATTGACAATGAAATGTTTAGTGCATGGAAAGGAAAAGATTATTTTGCATGATGATGGTAGTACTCATGATTTTATTTCTGCAAAGCTAGTAAAAGAACTGAAATTACAGACTATACCTATGCATTACCGCATTAAAGCAGCATTCTTAGGCACTAGGTATAATGGAACACAGGAAGTGCATGACTTAGAAATTCAAATTGGTGAATACATTGAAAGAAGAAATTTTCTAGTTGTACCACTACAGTCTAGTTATATTATTTTAGGTATGCCTTGGCGTCATCAGCATAACCCTGATATAGATTATTCCACGCATTCAATTAATATTAATTTTCAAGGAAAACATATTACATTGTATGGTATACATGCATCTAATGCTTTTCCACTGCTTTTGCATACTCAAGCTAAACGTGCATTACGTAAAAGTAGTAAATCTTATCTCATTTAGGTGAATGAACTACAAGTTAAAGAAAATCATATGCACCCTAGGCATAAAGAATTTCTTGCATACTTTAAAGACTGTTTTGCAGAAGATCTACCACCTGGTTTACCTCCTTCATGTCCAGAAGACCATAAAATAGATTTGAAACCTGGTACACAACCACCTTGTAAAGCACCATATAGGCATAACTAGATAGAGCAAAAAGAAATTCAAAGTCAAGTTGAGGAATTACTAAATAGATGATTGATTAGACCTAGTAGTTCTCCATTTGGTGCACCTGTTTTGTTAGCAAAGAAGAAAAATAATACCTATCATATGTGCATTGACTATCGTGCTTTAAATAAGATCACAGTAAAGAATAGGTATCCAATTCCTAGAGTCGATGACCTTATGGATAAACTACAAGGTTCTTCCATATTTAGTAAAATAGACCTTAAATCTGGTTATCATCAGGTAAGACTAGATAAGTCTGACATAATCAAGACTGCATTTAGGACACAATTTGGTCATTATGAATTTTTAGTGATGCCTTTCGGATTGACTAATGCACCTGCTACATTTAGTAGAATGATGAATCGTATCTTTTTGAAATATCAGCATTGTGTTATTGTCTTCTTTGATGATATTTTGGTGTTTAGTCAAAATGAGAAAGAACATTATGAACATTTGTCCTTGGTTTTCAAGTTATTAAAAGATAATCAACTGTATGCAAATCGAGAAAAGAGTGAGTTCTTTAAAACAGAAATTGAGTATTTAGGTCATATTGTATCATCTGATGGTATTAAGGTTGACCCTAAGAAAATAGAAGCAATATTGAACTGGCATATACCTAAAAATGTGCATGAGTTACGATCATTCCTAGGTCTTGCTAGTTTCTATAGGAAGTTTTTGCGTAATTTTTCATTACTTGCTTTACCTTTGACCAAACTTTTAAAGAAAGGTATTGTTTATCATTGGTCCGATAATCAACAGAAATCCTTTGACTTATTGAAACATGCATTAACCCATGATCCTGTATTACAATTGCTTGATTTTAATAGACCATTCTTTTTAGTAGTGACTGATGCTACCGGATCTGGAATAGGAGCTGTACTTATGTAGGACAATCATCCCATAGCCTATTCTAGTTGTAAGCTGAAACCCTCCGAACTTAAATATTCCACATATGATAAAGAATTATTAGCTGTAGTACAAGCTTTAAGACAATGGAAACACTACTTAATGGGTTCTGAATTTATGATTAAGACCGATCAACAAAGTATTAGACATTTACTTAGCCAACCTCAAATATCTGACCAACATATCAAATGGGCAGCCTTTATTTAGAGTTTTCATCCGATTATACAATATCAACCAGGTAAAGAAAATGTAGTGGCCGATGCATTAAGTAGAAGACTTGCCATTCATAATATTTCTGTTATATCATTTGATTCTTTAACTCCTATGAAAGATACTTATCATTAGGACATTACTCTTCATGCTGATTGGAATAAATTAGTTCAAAATAACTGGATTCCTATTGATTCACTGTCTTATAATGATGGATTCATGTTTTATGAAAAGAGATTATGTGTTACAGTTCCATTTAGATCTTTTGTTGTGAATGAAATTCATTGTCCTCCATATCAAGGTCATAGAGGTATCATATCTACTTTATGTACATTAACTGAAGATTTTTATTAGCCGCATATGGACACTGATGTAACTAACTTTGTTTCTGAATGTTTGATTTGTTAAAGAGTTAAGAGACATCATGGTAAACAGTATGGATTACTTATGCCTTTATCTATTCCATCGAGACCATGGGAACAAATTTCTATGGATTTTATTACTGGTTTACCTAATACTAAATCTAACCATGATATGATCTGGACAATAGTAGATAGGTTTAGTAAACAAGCATATTTCATTCCATGTAAGAAAACTTTAACAACATCACAGGCAACACAATTGTTTTTAAAAATTGTTTTTACTAACCATGGATTACCAAAAGTTATTATTTCTCATCGTGATTCTAGATTTTGTAACAACTTTTGGATTACTTTGTTTGCTAACCTAGGAACAAAAATTGATTTCTCTTTTGCATTTCATCCTGAAACTAATGGACAAACAGAAGCCACTAATAGTACTATTCTAGATCTTTTATGTGCTTACACTATTTCTAAACCACAGACATGGGACACACATTTGCATCTATTACAGTTTGCATATAACAATACACCACACATCTACAAAGAAAGCACCGTTTGAAGTGATTTATGGTTATAGATTGTCTACACATGTTGCATCTTTATCAAATAGAATTCAGAGTGCTAATGATATTGCTAGTATGCACAATACTATTTTTGATGAAGTTAAAGACATGATTTCCAAAGCCCAGCAATCATATACCAAACAAGCCAATAAGAAAAGACAAGCAATGAATTTCAAAGTTGATGACTATGTTTGGTTGAGAATAGAAAAACGTAGATTACAAAGTGTAGATAGACACCCAGTTGTGAAATTAGCCCCTAGATTCTATGGAACATTTAGGATCATTCATAAAATTAATGACAATGCATTCAAGTTAGAATTACCACCTCACTGGAAAATTCACAACACATTTCACATTAGTTTATTACGACCCTTTAGAGGCCAATTACCTGTACACCCTATTTATGAAAACCCACCTATGTTATAGGAAGAGACTGAAATACTTGAACCTGAAGCTATCATAGATACTGACTTTATGACCACTAGAACTGGCCGAAGATATTCTAGATATCTAGTCAAATTTAAGAACCATCCTGTAGAAGAAGCCCAATGGATGCACGCTAGAGACTTAAATGCTTTCCCCACTCTGCTAGCTCCACATTGAGCTATATGATGCCAGGAGGCATATTTCACGGTGGATTCCGTGAGGTTTTACGGTGGATCCCGTAAACTTTGATGACCGGGGCTCATACACAAAGTGGATTCTTTGTGCGAGAAGTTGATGGGGACGCCTATCCTTTTCGGGTGTTTCATTAATTTAGTGTGTACATGGGTGATTCCATAGCAAGTGATTCCGCAAAATGCATATTAAATTAATAAACGTTTATGAGTTTAGAGTGCGCACTCGTAATAATTTAAGGTTAGCATTGATTTCTAACCAGTTGATTTATTTATGTAGCTGAAGACTGGAGCATTCACGGTGGATTCCGTGCCACGGGGGTATGATGCCAGGAGGCATATTTCACGGTGGATTCTGTAAGGTTTTACGGTGGATTCTGTAAACTTTGATGACCGAGGCTCATACACAAAGTGGATTCTTTGTGCGAGAAGTTGATGGGGACGCCTATCCTTTTCGGGCGTTTCATTAATTTAGTGTGTACATGGGTGATTCCATAGCGGGTGATTCCGCAAAATGCATATTAAATTAATAAACTTTTATGAGTTTAGAGTGCGCAGTCGTAATAAATTAAGGTTAGGATTGATTTCTAACCAGTTGATTTATTTATGTAGGTGAAGACTGCTAGGTATTCACTTTTGTCGGTTTAATTGTATTATTTTACTAATGATTTTGAATGCTTCAGTTGATGTGTAGAGATAGCAGCAGTGGCGGAGGAAAGCATTGGAGGATAGCGAGTATTCGATTTATTATTTATATTTTGATGGGCGCATACCTTAGGCATGGCACCTATATTTTGTCGCGTCTATTTATTGAGGCGTTGGATATTTATTTATTATTTTGTATGCGCATGGGCGCACGATTATGTTATTTGTACTTGGACATTGTATTGGGTATGCTAGACTCTTTGGGCACCGCCCATTAGCTTTATTTCTATTTTGTGCTAAAGCAAACTCAAAAGCTAAAAGCTTGCTATTTTGTAATTTGGGCTATTATTTGAGCTTGAAGATGATTAATACATAAAATACATGCTTTGTGGAGCTCTCACACAAGGCATGGGGGGAGATTGCACCCAATTGGTCTCTTGTTCATGTTGTGCATGCTTTTTACCTTGAGTTTTGTGCAAAAAGTAGAGTTCTTTTGTTCTTGGGGACCTTCTGGCATTCACTACGCGAGTGTACAGCATCCGATCTGCGCACCAATTACCCCCCATTCTTTTATTTAAAAATTCAATTCTCATTTGAGTTTTCATCCATTACCCCCATTTTACCCTTGGAAGGATGAAAATCCTTCCTAGGATTGTGGGAAGCAAGGTGTATGGGACTCTAGCATGTGTGTGGTATTTCGTCTTACTATTTAAACAACCAATCATAAAATTTGGGGTTATGTTCAAGGGTTGCATAATAGTCCAAATCATGTGGATGAATCCCCACTTTTGTGATGTAAGTCATTACGTTAGTCATCAAGAGGTAACCTGAGTTGAGTCAACTTGCAAGGTGGAGTTCCTCCCTTCTGTTAGAATCTTATCCAAGCATGGGTGAAGTATGACATTGTCTTCTAAGGGTTGATTCATGGTTATGGTCAACACCCTAAAGGAGGTGGGGACCACACAAATTGGGTTGGGCTCTGAGGACTTGATGGCATGTCTTTGCTCTGCATTGGTCATGTTTTGATGTCCCTCTTCGCCCCATAAAAGGTGCAAATTATACCATTTATGCATGAAATTGGACTCAGATCATTCAATGAGTCATTGGAGTTTAGAGAGTTCCTAGAGTGGCATGGGAATTGTTTTGTTTTGATAAGATGTGATTAGATGCCATACATTCATGAATACATTCATAAATTTTTGGCACATAAAATCTATTTTTTTCCATATAAAACTAAATTTTCTTGATTTTTTCATGATTTATTTTTAAAAATTACTATATTTCTCCAAAAAAATTTAGTCAAGAAAGTAGGTCACACTCTAATCTTACTTGAAATTTAATTTTACCCCACATGAACACAAGTTGATTGCCTAAAATTACAAGACACTATTTTCTTTAAAAATACACTTTTTGGATTTTCAAAAATTAATAACTCACGATTTCAAATATGGGTTCTAAATTTCATGACACACAACCCTCAAACATATTGCAACTAAGCATCAAATAAATTTCTATTGCATATGAACAAGAATTGCATCATAATGTAAAGAATTTTGAATTTTGATTTAAAAAAGGCTTACCACCTTTTCTCACATTTCGGGAATCAATATTTGCATTTTTGGGCAGCCACAGAACCAACCATTGATCCTCAAACAGTGTTGGCCATCATTCTTCAACATCAACAAAATCCCGTTACAATCTAGTTGCAAGCTAAACAATCGGTATTTATTCCAATCTCTTCTAAGAATCATCTATATGAACACACCTTAAGAGGAGAGAGAAATACTGATTTCTGTTCTCTCTGATCAGTCCACCATTTCCCGTGCGGAGACATGCAAAATAGAGTGAAGAAATTGTGGAGCAAGTCAACATCTTCAGATTAGGTGGGTACTTTTGAGCCCCATAACCCCCGTCATCACAAATCTTCGTGCAAGGAAGGAGGCACAATTTTTCCATGCCGCCATGTCCAAACCCCCCAACCCCCCAGCTCGTCAATTTTTGGACCCAAAGGTCCCAAGGATCATTCCCTTTCAAGTCTTCAGAGGCACATCACAACTTGAGTGCTCGATCTTTAGCTTCTCTCGTGTCAAGTGCCCAATTTTTCTTTTGAAATTTTTTTTGACTCTATCTCAAAGTCTCAAACCACCTAGAACTTTTTTTGCTTCAATCCGGCACCCTAAAAATTTATGAAAAATCCACAACCATTGTAAAGTCTAGCTTCCAAAGTAAATTGAATTCCCATCTTTCTTGGCCACTTAAAATTGTCGGATCCTCATCCCTCCACTTCCTTCAAGCTCTGAATTGTGCCTTAAATTAACATCATTTACCGCATTTTGGGCTCTTTCTCAATCGTAAAATTTGTTGTCATGTGGAATTCACCTTCGGAGAGGTGCTTAGCATCACTAAGAAAGAATTTCGTGATGAAATCATAAACTTAATTAAGAAAAAGCATCAATTTCTTGGAGATACGACTAGTGCATTGTTGCAATTTGAAGAAAAGACTAGTTTGTTGGGCATTTAGGCTAAATGTAAGCACGATATAAGTGTTGGTTTACCAATGGAGGATGCTGCTAATCAATGGGTAGGATGTAGAAAAGAGAAGAAAGTGGCTAAAAATGCATTATCTTGTAGCAATATGCATGGTAGAGTAAGACATATGCAACAATACAAAGAAGAGATCATTACACAAGAAATCATTAGGCAAGGGCTACCACTAAAATGGTAGTGAAAATATGGGAGTGTTGTCACACAGGATTCACACGGAGGGAAGGGGTTTCGTGAAAGTCACTTGCGGCATGGGCGCTTTGAGATTAGAGAAGAACTCAACATAAAATAATTATCCAGAAGAGTTTAGTTTCAAGTCGAATGAGAAAAAAAAATTCTTGAATTAAGACATAGGCAAGATACAAGATTATAAGACTTTTTAGATATAATAAAAAAAAATTTGAGAAAGAAGAGAAGAACATGGAATCGAGGAAGACAAGGGGACCAAGCTTCATAATGACTCGTGATGACAAAACTTCGATGTAGGTGAGGAGCTCAAAGCTCTTCCTCAAGCCTTCTCTCCAAAATTTGATGACGGTCTTCGAAGAAGGCGAGGGATACAAGCTCAACCTCTAGCATCTCTCCCTTGGTTTGATGATCACCTCTCCTTCTCTCCTTGTCCTCCCTTTTATAGTTCTTCTCCACTCCCTTCCACACATAAAAGCTTAAGGTGTTCAGATTTAAAGCTTATGCTTTTTTAATTTCTTTTCACTATTTTCATTTTTCCTACCTTGTTTTTTTCTGCAACTTGTTTGGATCATAACTTTGTTATAGAACTTCGAATATAGTCATTTGGGTACTGAAAACGATCAAAATATATTTCTGGTTGACAAGCGTACGCGAGGAGAATTGCAAAAATTCATCAAAAATAGAAAAAAATATTGATTTTTGTGAATCACACTATTTTTCTCCATCTTTTATCTTGGACGACTTATTCCCTTCAAAATAACTCATAGTATATGTTTGGATCCATCTAAAGTGGGAATTAAGTCATCTAAATATGATACTAGAGATTTCAGACCATTCTAGTAAATCAGTCATGCTTCCTATAAATCCTGCAGAGATTTTGTAGTTTTCCCATGTGTGGACATGCAACACCACGATAGCATGAAACTCCTTGTGTTTCTTTGCTTAACGATGGGTCCAAGATTAATGTCATTGAGTATGGATTGTATGAGAAGGGTGCATAGCTTGTGGACACTGATCATGGTTTGCATATGAGAGCTACAAATAATTCTTCGAGGGAACTCTATGTTGCATGTCCTAATGTAAAACTGAGGATTGGTGATGTTCAAGAAGAGTGATACTTCTTTGTGTAAGATAGATTCTCATATGCACTAATTTGGCACAATCTTATATTACAAGAGTGTGTATGAAAACAAAGGTGCTTGATGATGTTTCTACTTATGTAAGAGTCATAAGCAAAGATGGGAGGAAAGCATTCCAATTTCTTACCATTTGTGTTAATAATCCTAGGAATCAGGATAGCTTCGAGAGTCTCCTTTGCCTCCAAATGCAAGGGAATTCAAACAATCAGATTTTCACTGAGCAGTGCTCTAATGTGGGGCTACAATAATGCTTTTTAGAGGATGTACTCACTTCCTAATGAAATGAGGCATGTATTTATTGTTGGTTATTCTCAGTTTATAGCAAAAAATTCATGTTGATTCAAGCCTATGGAAGCTATATTCAAGGATGAATACATATCTATGAAACGTGCTACTAAGAAACTGAGAGCGTTGGGGTTGTTAGCTGAAAATAAGGGCATTTCAAGCATCTTTTATGGGTTGAGTATTACTAACACCATGGCTGAAATCTCAACAACTATACATATAGAAAATGAGGCTAAAAATAGAGTGTTGTTAGTATGTTCTTTGGATATGTATGATGTTATAGCATTTTTTTTCTCAACATGAATAATTACAATGGGCTGAAGTAGTTGTGGAGACAAAATATAAGACAGATGATAAAAAGGTGAAACCGGTTGCTTTACTGCTTCCACCAAACAATGAGGGTCTATATGAGAAAGTTTCAAGGTAGCCAAGTTTACAGAATCTTAAAGATATAGGTCATTAGTTTAGAGCTGAAACATTACAGGAATTGAAAGTTGGTCAAAAGGGTTTCTTTGCCTATTAAAAGAGGTTGTTTTATGCAAATGTTGACTGGGCATGGGAAGCATTTCCATTTCAATCTTCTAAAATAGGATGTGTGGATCCGAATGTTGTCTCTCCATTGGTAATATTTACTATTGTAACGTGCCCGGCTGTTTAGGCATGTTTTTAGCGGTCCATCGAGAGACGAGTCTAAGTGACAACAACATAAAAAATACTTGATTTTTGCACCATTGCTTCCACCATATCCAAGCTTGGCCAGCTAACTTAAGTTTGGTTATCATTGCTTGATTGGTAGTCTAGGAAACTTTTGTGGTAGAGAAATAATCATCCATCAACTCAATCCATATCTCCTCCTTGGTTGCGACATCTATCCTTTCTCCACTAAACTTGGGTGCCTTAATTTGCTTGAGATGGAATTTCTTCTCTTGCATGTCAGCATTCATGGGTGCAAAACGTGCTTGAAAATCAAGCCATACCACTTAGGTTATTCTGTTTAGGATATGTCGACGAACCATACATTAATGAGTCACGCAACATTACAAAGTTTCACTCTAATACCAACTGTAATGTGCACTCCTATATCGGCTGTCCAGATATGTTCTTAGCAATCCATTGAGTCTAAGTGACGCCGCCCTGCACTCCTATGGAATGTCACGAGGTTTGTCACTTAGGGTTTCTTCTGTCCACCTCACAACGGAACGTTGTCGTACTGCTGTGCATCCGAGGTATGGAATCCACCAAAAAGTTTTGTGTGTGACATTTGTTACTTTGTACATACTTAGTTTTCGTGTTTGCATTTTGTCCTAAGTAGGCAGTATAGTAGAGAGAAGGGTCTTCTGCTGCCTTTCCTTTCAACTGGGGTTGCACATGATAGATCCTCCTTCAATAATGATGGGCATGCGATGTCTTCTATGGATTTTCTTGGCTTCCAATTCCTGGGCGAAAAGAAGGAATGATCACTCTGTCGATGAATTCAAATGCATGGAGTGCCTCTTCAAGTCAGCCATATGGAAGGCTGTGTGCTACTTCTTTCTGCTAGGCCTAGTGCCAGTTGTTCTAGGTGGATGAGGATTGGAACTTACAAGGGTTCATGACTATGATGATGGATTTCAGTACAACCATACACTTGCTCAAATACTTGTGGAGTACGCTTTTGTGGTACTTATGTTGGGTTTTCTGAATACTTGAATGCAATTGTGATTGCATTCCGTGGAACGCAAGAGAATAGTATTCAAAACTGGATGGAGGATCTGTATTTTAAGCAGCTTGATCTGAGTTATCCAGGAGTTACAGGTGCAATGGTACATCATGGATTTTATACAACCTACCATAATACCACCCTTCGTACAAGAGTAGTTGGTGCAGTTATGCCTATACTTGATGAGTTTTATCTGCTGCTATTGTGGGACTGGCTGCCGTGCAGTAAAAATAGAACCATCTGGGCTGGGGGGGGAGGAAAAAGCTACCTGGGGCTGGTTCGCTAGCGTCCATCGTTGATATACAGGGCAATGTGGTAGTACATCAATCATGGAACAGAAAAGAAGGAACGTTTAGAAAAAGATCTGATGGAGGAGGCACTACAAACTGTGAGAGTCAAGGTCCTTGCAAGTGGGAATGCTATGGAAAGATGCTTCAGGTGTTAACATCATTTGCAATAGGCTGAGCTCGATGTCTACCTGCCACACAAGTGTTCAAACCTTGGATCCCTGAAAACGGGTTTGGGTGCTTGAATTACTTCTCTGTATCTGGGAACATGCTTTTTGCTACTCATCTCAGCAGGCTATTCTTATTTGCACGCTTGGGGATGACTCTCTCCTTTAGCCCAGAAATAAAGGAAAGCATAGCTATGTTAGAACGCAGGCTAAAGAAGGTGATTGATCTATAGAGTCAGATAAACCTGGAAAAGGGGCGATCATAAAGAAAGGGAATTTGCTGATGGAGGTGTTCCATTAGAGGCAGACTTCAAAGGGAAAGCTCCAATGTCTGAGGAGTGAAATTTCTTAACCAGTGAGACGACTTTAAAGTGGTTGAAGCTGAGATTTGGAGCATACAGGCATCCAAGAAGCAAGCAAATAAGTCATTTTGTGACCTGCAGTTCATTCAATTCCAATATTGTGGATTACCAAGGAGTTCTTCGAATGACATGCAATACTAACAGGGAGGGTTGTTTGAGCAGATTGATCGAGGCGCTCTTTCAACGAGCTGTTAAACACGAAAACTACTGGCAGGGATGGTTTCTGTGATATTTGCAGGGTGGGGAAAAAGGCTTTTCCGTTCAGTGAGCAGTGGTATTCTGAGGACACAGTGGCCATCCAACAAAACTGGTAGACATTCGTTGAAGGAAAAACCAGAGTGGTAGCACAGGCAGAGTAAAGGGGGGCCTTTTGGTGGGCTTTCATGCGTGATGGTTTCTGTCATCAACGCCATAAAAAGCAACTATCATGGAGAGCATGTTCTGCAGTTGTACAATATTCCATGAATACACAATCGTCCTTTAAATGATGTGCCCACTGTATCATTGCGACAAGGGAAGTTTAGAGATGAAGTCCATAATTTATGACTTCTGCAGTCCAACCAGGGAAAAGCACAAGCTCTAGGTCTATATTCACCTTCTGGAGGGTCAAGGAATCGTCGTGATTATAGAAGGTGTTTGCTTGTAAATGAATTCTGGATTGCAAGATTAATCGAGAGAAGATGGGTAATCTAATTATGCTAATGATAGCACTACACAAGATGGCGACCTGTTGTGAGAAGTAGAGACCAAGCAGTTGTGAACTAGTCACAGACAGTGTATGTTTTGATAGGATTGATATCCTGCAGCATTAAATGTGGAGGACATGAACATGAGACAGGCAACAGCAACATGAATCAAGCACAGGAGGGCTTGGTGTGTACTACACTGATGACAAAATGTTATAGACCAAGATATTCTCATATGCAGATACTAAACAACACAGAATTGTAAACTATTTGGAGGAGCTGCATCATTTCTGATAAGATTCACAGACTCTTGCTTTGACAAGATAAGTTATTTACCTTTCCCTGGTGGGGTTTATTGTTAAGACTGTGGGTTCATGGATTCATCCTTTGGTTGATGCTGTTGAAAAGACAACGCTGAAATTTCTGTCTATAGTTGATAACCAGATTTATACTGTAGGTACCTATGTTGAAGGATGGATTCTATGCTCAACTGAAAGCTTGCTTTTGGTCCTGTCATCGCTGCATAGACAAGGTCTCGTTGGGAGCTTGGAAGATCTATGGTAATATATGAAGTAAGTCATCGATGTGTCTAACCGGATCCTTCTACTAAACCTTATCACACCACTTGTGTGCACGGTTTCTGTGCCTCTTGTAAGGGCAGTCTCAGATTGGCTAGTTAAGCAGAGTCAAGTTAAAGAACTGGCTGTTTGAATGCAGAGATTGGGATCTTTTCTTCCCTCTTAGGCACTAACAAAGATAATGCATTGAATAATAATGTGGAATGCGTATGCTGGGAATGCCCGTCCTCTTCGCATATCTGGTAATGCTGCCAACAACAAATATGGCTATATCTGTAAGTTGATTAAATAGTGGATTCTACAGATTTTTCTGGCACAATATTAGTGCTTTTGCTGCTCACAAATCCTCTCATCTTGCTTATTCGTATGATTGATCTTCTATCCTGAAATTAGTCAAGGTCCTCCATTGTCGCGACTTTGCTTTCAAAAACCCTTCGACATCTTTGGTGAACCCGACGTGAAAGCGTCACATTTAAATTTTAGGATGGGAGATACTTCAGCATCCATTTGAGCCCCTTCTACGATTCTTGCTTTGTCCTCTACTTTAGCTTCATCATTGACTTCTGCTTCAAGTACTTCAACGGATGATTTAAAGCAGATTTTACAGAATATGTCTATGTATATGCAGCTTCAAAATTAGTAGACACAATTGTATATGCAACAGCAGCAGCAGTTGTATCAACAATAGTTGTCTCAGCAAAGGCAAGTATATTCAGAGCAAGAGAATGCAATGAGCGCGACTAAGGCGATTGAAGCAGTTGAGAATGAAAAGAAGCTATTTGATGGCCATAATGTATCGGCTTATTTGAAGATGTATGAGATCAAGATGGGATTTTTTGGAGTACCAATAGGACTTATGAGTAAATATTTCCTTCGCCTTGTCACACCTTCCTTGAGGGTAAAAGTGACTAATCTTTTCCTTCAAAATTTGCATTGGCAAGATTTTAAGAAAGCCCTGAAAGAGGACTATTTTCTTGAGGACTTTGGGATGGCTACACGATGATCATTCCGAGAGTGGGTCTACATGCCAAACAAAGGTCTAGTTGCTTCAGAATTGATACGAGAATTTGAAGAGAGGTATAGTCAGCTTGATGCCATTGAACAAAGAGCATTGGATGTTGAGAAAGTTGAGCTTTTCTTGCAAGCTGCAGATCCTGCTCTTCAAGAATAATTAGGAGAGCTTGAGGATTGCACAAAGCCTATGGGTCTTAAAACAGATTGGCAAGATGCCCAGGATGCAGTCTCGACTTTGACCTAGAGGCAGATATGGAAGACCCGCCTACAGAATGGATCCATGACACTGACGCCATCTTCTGCTCCTATGCCTACTTCTACCCCTGTCATTTCTTCTCTTCCTCAGTCAGTTTCTTGGCCTATGCCAGTGCCTATTGTTTTTAATCCTCCTATTCCTCCTATTCCAAGACCGATCCCGGCTCCTTCTGCTCCAAAACCATCCGCTCCATCGGTTCCTTCCTCTCTTGATGACATAATCAAAAGCATAATGGATTTGACACTGGAGTCAGTTAAAGTAGAAGTGGTGGGAAAATTGAAAGAGCAATTTGCTTCGACTGCGCCTACTATTTCTTCTAGTGCTCCTAGTGCACCTAGGAGAGATCGAAGATGTATTTGGTGTGATAGTACGAACCATCAGCATTGTAGGAATTGCGAATCTTTTCAAGATGAAAGGAGGAAGAATTTGGTAATTTGGGAACAAGATGGAAAGATCTGGTTGATTGAAATAGGAGCTCCGCTTGCTACCAATTTTAGGAAAGGCAGAATGAAGAAATTAGTAGATGATATGGCTGTGCGTACTTCTTATGTGGCAGCTAGAGGAGATGCTTCTGCATATGGAGTCCAGATTGAGAAAGGTTCAGAGAGTTAGTCAACATTATGGACCTATGCTTTGGAGACGGCAAACAAAGGGAAAATTCAGTAGACTGTTTTGACTAGTGCAGGTTCTAGCATCAGATCTAAAACAGGTTGGGATTCGCCTGTTGACAGGTACACTATTTATGCCTACTTGGCTAAGTCTCAGGGAGCAGATGTACTTGTTGAGGAGAAGCATAAGAGAGATGAAGAGAATCTAGATGTAGCTAAAAAGACTAGAGTGGGTGAGTTTGTTACTCCACCTACTGCAGGGTTGTCTTTGAGACCAGGGCCAGAACGACAGATGGAAGATGCTCAAAAGAAAGAAAAGAGGCAAGAGCCTAGAGAGAGAAAGCATCCAGAGTTTAGATTGATGTCCGATATTGAGACATCTACGGACATGAATAAAATATTTAATGATAAGATACTTGGCAGTGAGGTGACTTTTACTAATTCTGAGGTTTTGGGCATCTCGAAAAGAGAGTTTCAAGATCAGTTCCAAGAAGTCCTGAAGAGGAAAAGATATGCATTACTACTGATACATAGGGAGTTTTGATTGGGGAGTTGGATGAGAATGAGGATGAGGTTATGGTTGAGAATGAATTTTTTTTTCCGCAGACAGAGAAGAGATTTCAGCCTATGCATTAAGCTAAAACTGATGAGCCTATCTTGGTACCACGTAGTCATTTTTCGCGGAGTCATTGGGCTAGGGAAACTACAGAAACAATGGTAAAAATTGGAGATAAACAGGTGCCTTATGTTGCTTTGGTGGATCATGGTTTAGAGATTAATCTCATAGTTCGTGGAGTTTATGAAAGTAATAGATGGCCTATGGATGCAGAGCATGGGTGGCGTATGAGAGTTGCCAACAATACTGCAGGTGATTTGTATGCTACCTGTCCTAGTGTCAGGATTTCTATTGGAGATGTAGAGGAGGATTTCCATTTCTTTGTGCAGGATTCATGCTCTTACCCCATAATCCTTGGACAGCCATTCATCAAAGAGATGCGCATGGAGACAAAATTAATGGATGATGGATTTGCTTATGCACAGATTCGCAGTAAAGATGGTATGAGAGCAGTCCAGTTTATGACTGTGTGTGTAAATCATGCTAGAAATAGGGATACGCTTCGAGATACACCTTTGCCCACTGTGAGGCATTCGGGTTTTCATTAGGTATCGATGTCCCACGAGACGACGGTGGTACAGAGCAGAGGAGATTAGAGTTCTTGCCTCCTAAAAACAGTGTTTTCTCCTCCAATTTTGTTGGAATTTCAGCAAACAATTCGATGAGTTATCAGAAGATTTCTAAGTTGCCTAGAGCTGCCAGGCAGTACATATGCAGGAAGGAGAGATTTGAAAAATGCACGCATTCTAGAGGATGATGAGTATATAAATGGGATGTATGATAGTATGGTTTGCGCAGATATGATGACAGAGATGGAAAAAATGCTGAAAATTGATATGCAGAGTTGTCAGAGTAATGTGTCAGTGCAGTCCCTGGGCATGTTTCATGAAATTTCAGATTTTGTGTTACAGATAGAGTCAAAGGCTGAGGTGACTCAGCAAAAAGTGTTGAGTGCTGAAGAAATTCAGCAAACAGAGTTTTTGATTGATTATGATCAGCCTACAGAGACACAGAGGGTGAAAACTTTCAGCCAATAGAGTTTACTACTGAAATATTTCAGCATCCAGAGTTTAGGGCTGTTCCTATGCAGTCCATAGAGAAGAGGGCTGAGGATATTCAACACCAGAGTGCATAATTGCTGATTTATAGCAAGATTTGAGTAATGTAGAGGATCATAATGAAGCCAGGGTTGACACGAAATACAAGACTGTGGATAAGAAGGTGAAGCCGGTAGTTGTACCGCTTCCACCTGACAGTGATCAGCAAATAGAGAGGGCTGCCAAGTAGCCAATTTTGAGGAATCTAGAGCATATAGGCCATACATTTTTAGTAGAGACTCTTGCTGAATTAAAAATTGGAAATGGTGATTTCTTGCTACCCTAAGAGAAGGAATGCTTTCAGGATATGCTTGAGCGACATGGAAGGGGGTTTGCTTTTTTCTCGCATGAGATTGGATATGTGAATCCAGATATTGTTGCCCCTATGGTGATCTTTACTATTCCTCATATTCCATGGAACCTCCGACCTACTCCAGTGCCTAGGGCACACTTGCCAAAGCTAGTTGACTTGTTGAATGAGAAAATCAGGATGGGAATCCTAGAGCCATCATCTACACCATACTCAAATAGGTGGTTTACGGTTCTAAAGAAGAATGGAACTCTCCGATTTATACAAGACATGCAACTAGTAAACAGAGTTACTATCAGGAATGTTGGTATAGGCCCAGTTGTGGATGAGTTTGCAGAAGCATTTGCTGGACATGCCATCTATTCTTTAGGTGACCTGTATTCAGGATATGATCAGTTTTAGATGGCTTTGGAAAGCAGAGACATAACCACTATGAGAACTCCTGTTGGGCTTGCCAGGATGTGTACCTTGCCTCAAAGTGCCACTAATTTTGTTGTGCATATGATGAATGCCATGCATAAGGTCCTTCGTGAGTACATACCTCAGCTTACCATGCCTTTCTTGGATGATGTGCCTATTAAGGGATGTGCAAAAGAAGAGAAGAATGAGAATCTAAATGAGCAGGGATGCAGATACTTTGTGGCTGATCATATTTCAGCTTGTGAAAAGATTTTGGCCAGGTTAGAAGAAGTGAACTTGACACTATCAAGGCAAAAATCTGTTTTTGGAGTAAATGAGGTTGTCATTGTTGGACATATGTGTGGGTATTATGGCAGGAAACCTTCACCTGAGAAGGTGGATGCTATAGGCAAGATTATGGAGTATTGTTCTACCACTTCAGAGGTACGGAGATTTATTGGAGCTTGTGTGTTTTATATGATTTGGATACCCCATTTTGCACACATAGCAGATTGTTTATATCAGTTGCTTCGAAAGGGGCAGAACATTTATTGGGATGAGAGCCACACTAGAGCCATGCGAAAATTGAAGAAGTTATTGCAGACTGCTCCTACTCTCAAGGAAGCAGATTATAATTGCGGAAGGCCTATTGTATTGATAGTTGACACTAGTCCAATTGGCATAGGTTGGCTGTGGGTCAAGATGATGCAGATGGAAACATGTATGCTATTCAGTTTGGGGCGAAAGTCCTAAACGAGAGATAGAGGAGATATCTGCAAATCAAGAGGGAATTACTAGGAATTGTTCCGGCTTTCAACTGTGACAAGGAGTACATTATTGGAGCTCCAGTTGTGGTAGAGACAGATTGCTTGCCATTGATAGGTATGATTACGAGTTGCTCTATTCCGAATATAGCTATACTGAGATGGATTGCATACATCAAGTCATTAAATCCAAAATTTAAACACATAGTAGGGAAGGATAATCTAGTGTCGGATATGCTGACTAGAGCCAAATATGATGATGAGGAGACACTACTTGCAGAAGAGGATGATGCAGAAATTTCAGCCGCCTGCTATGGTTGATCATGTTTGCCATGTCTATGATATTGTGGCTTTCATAGAAGAACTCTATGTTGGAGATTGGTTGCAGATTGGCAAGTACCTTAGTACACTAAGCAAAAGAGATGAATGGACAGATGAAGAGTTCAACAAGATCAGAAGAAAAGCCTATTGTTATTTTCTCAAGGACGGATTTCTTTGGAAGCACCCGAAGAAAAGAGGAGGATTACCCTTGCAGGTTGTCTGCGATAAAGAGACCCAGTTATAGGTGATGAGAGAGTTTCATGAGAGTCCTTGGGCTGGTCATAGAGGAGTGTGGGCTACTTATGAGAAAATCAAGGAAAAATATTGGTGGAAAGGCATGTACAGAGATGTTTCTCGCTTTGTAGAGACTGTCAGATGTTTTCCGTAGTGCATCATCGAGATGAGGTTCATCCGACCTATCCGCTATGCATTCATTATAAGTGGGTAATTGACTTGGTTACTATGCATATGGGTCTATGGCAGATGAGATATATTGTTTTGGCTAGAGAGGATCTTACCAATCATGTTGAGGGCAGACCTTTGAGAACGAAGACCACTAGTGCAGTGTGTAAGTTCTTATTGGAAGAAATTTTCTGCAGGTATGGCTGTGTGGGTAAGATCACTGCAGATCGTAGTGAATTGGATGCAGATGAAGCTAGGGAGTTTTTCTCTCAACTAGGAATCAAGCTGGCTCTAACCACAGCATACAATCCAGAGGGAAATGAGAAGAGTGAAAGAGGGCATCCGTTGATAGTGAAAGCATTAGCCAAAGCATGCAGAGGACGGATTGGAGAATGGCTGAGACTTCTACCATTTTCTTTTTGGGCTGATCGTACGACTCATAGTGTTACCATAGGATATATGCCCGCAGAGTTGATGTATGGTCAAAAACCGGTTATGCCAAGTGAGACTTGTGCTTTGACTTGGTTAGTTTTACCTTGGCAGTAGGATTTGACGAGAGAAGAACTCTTAGCTCTTTGGATCCGGCAGTTGGAGAGAAGACTAGAGGATATTCAGCTAGCTATTGACAGGTTGAAGGTTGCTAGACTTAGAAATAAGGATAGGTTTGACAGCACGCATCGCTTGCGGCCTAGAGCAATAGAAGAGGGAGACTGGGTATTAGTCTTTGATAGTAGCCTTGAAAATCAGTATACTGCACTTCGGAAGATGGTGAAAAGATAGTTTGGACCGTAGTCAGACATATCTTTGACAATGCAATATATGAGCTGACAAAATTGGATGGGACAGTGCTTAGAGTGCCCATTTCAGGAAAAAGAATCAAGATTTTCAAGAAAAGAGATGATGAGGATTATGCATTGGAAGAATTTGCAAGAGAAGAGCAAGGAGAAGAAACTCCAATAGAAGAGACAGATGATATGACAGATAATCTTGCTGATATACCGAAAATACACAATGAAGAGATTGATCTGTACGTAGATCTTGATGACAATGATCATGGGTAGTTGGCCCATCCGGAGGATGCACAGGATCAGAGGGGGTGGATGTCGTACTGCTGCGCATCCGAGGTGTGGAATCCACCAAAAAGTTGTGTGTGACATTTGTTACTTTGTACATTCTTAGTCGTTGTGTTTGCATTTTGTTCTGAGTAGGCAGTATAGTAGAGAGAAGGGTCTTTTGCTGCCTTTCCTTTTAGCTGGGGGTTGCACATGATAGATCCTCCTTCAATAATGGTGGGCATGCAATGTCTTCTATGGATTTACTTGTCTTCCAATTCCCGGGTGAAAAGAAGGAAACGATCACTCCGTCAATGAATTCAAATGCAAGAGTGCCTCTTCAGGTCAGCCATATGGAAGGCTGTGTGCTACTTCTTTCTGCTAGGCCTAATGCCAGCTGTTCTAGGTGGACGAGGATTGAAACTTACAAGGGTTCATGACTATGATGATGGCTTTCAGTACAACCATACACTTGCTCAAATACTTGTGGAGTACGCTTCTGTGGTGCTTATGTCAGGCTTGCTGAAGACTTGAATGCAATTGTGATTGCATTCCGTGGAACGCAAGAGAAAAGTATTCAAAACTGGATGGAGGATCTGTATTTTAAGCAGCTTGATCTGAATTATCCAAGAGTTATAGGTGCAATGGTACATCGTGGATTTTATACAGCCTACCATAATACCACCCTTCGTATAAGAGTAGTTGGTGCAGTTATATCTATACTTGATGAGCTTTGTCTACTGCTATTGTGGGACTGGCTGTCGTGTAGTAAAAATAGAACCCTCCGGGCTTGGGGGAGGAAAAAGCTCCATGGGGCTGGTTAGCCGGCATCCATCGTTGATATGCAGGGCTGTGTGGTAGTACATCAATCATGGAACAAAAAAGAAGGAACGTTTAGAAAAAGAGCTGATGGAGGAGGCACTACAAACTGCGAGAGTCAAGGTCCTTGCAAGTGGGAATGCTATGGAAAGACGCTTCAGGTGTTAACATCATTTGCAACAGGCCGAGCTCGACGTCTACTTGCCACACAAGTGTTCAAACCTTGGATCCGTGAAAACCGGTTTGGGTGCTTGAATTACTTCTCTGTATTTGGGGACAGGCTTTTTGCTACTCATCTCAACAGGCTATTCTTATTTGCGCGCTTGGGGATGACTCTCTCCTTTATCCTAGAAATAAAGGAAAGCATAGCTATGTTAGAACGCAAGCTAAAGAAGGTGATTGATTTATAGAGTCATATAGACCTGGAAAAGGGGCAATCATAAAGAAAGGGAATCTGCTGATGGAGGTGTTCCATTAGAGGCAGACTTCAAAGGGAAAGCTCCAATGTCTAAGGAGTGAAATTTCTTAACCAGTGAGACGACTTTAAAGTGGTTGAAGCTGAGATTTGGAGCATACAGGCATCCAAGAAGCAAGCAAATAAGTCATTTTGTGACTTGCAGTTCATTCAATTCCAATATTGTGGATTACCGAGGAGTTCTTTGAATGACATGCAATACTAACAGGGAGGGTTGTTTGAGCAGATTGATCAAGGCACTCTTTAAATGAGATGTCAAACACAAAAACTACTTGTAGGGATGGTTTGTATGATATTTTCAGGGTGGGGGAAAAGGCTTTTCCGTTCGGTGAGCAGTGGTATTCTAAGGACACAACGACCATCCAACAAAACTGGCAGACATTCGCTGAAGGAAAAACCGGAGTGGTAGCACAGGTAGAGTAAAGGGGGACCTTTTGGTGGGCTTTCATGCGTGATGGTTTCTGTCATCAACGCCATAAGAAGCAACTGTCACATGGAGAGCATGCTCTGCAGTAGTACAGTATTCCATGAATACACAATCGTCCTTTAAATGATGTGCCCACTGTATCATTGCGACAAGGGAAGTTTAGAGATGAAGTTCATAATCTGTGACTTTTGCAGTCCAACTAGGGAAAAGCACAAGTTCTAGGTCTATATTCACCTTTTGGAGGGTCAAGGAATCGTCGTGAGTATAGAAGGTGTTTGCTTGTAAATGAATTCTAGATTGCAAGATTAATCGAGAGAAGATGGGTAATCTAATTATGCTGATGATAGCACTACACAAGATGGCAACCTGCTTGTGAGAAGTAGAGACCAGGCAGTTGTGAACTAGTCACAAACAGTGTATGTTTTGATAGGATTGATATCTTGCAGCATTAAATGTGGAGGACATGAACATGAGACAGGTAGCATCAATATGAATCAAGCACAGGAGGGCCTGCTGTGTACTACACTGATGACAAACTGTACAGACCATGATATTCTCATATGTAGATACTAAACAGCATAGAATTGTAAATTGTTTGGAGGAGCTGCATCATTTGTGATAGACAAGATCAAATATTTGCCTTTCCTTGTGGGGTTTATTGTTAAGACTGTGGGTCCATGGATTCATCCTTTGGTTGATGCTGCTGAAAGGACAATGCGAAAATTTCTGTCTATAGTTGATAACCAAATTTATACTATAGGTACCTATGTTGAAGGATGGATTCTATGCTCAGCTGAAAGCTTGCTTTCAGTCCTGTCATCGCTGCATAGACAAGGTCTCCTTGGGAGCTTGGAAGATCTATGGTAATATATGAAGCAATTCATTGATGTGGCTAACCGGATCCTTTTGCTAAACCTTATCACACCACTTGTGTGTACGGTTTTTGTGCCTCTTGTAAGGGCAGTCTTAGATTGGCTAGTTAAGCAGAGTCAAGTTAAAGAACTGACTGTTTGAATGTAGAGATTGGGATCTTTTCTTTCCTCATAGGCACCAACAAAGATAATGCATTGAATAATAATGTGGAATGCATATGCTGGGAATGCCCGTCCTCTTCGCATATCTGGTAATGCTGCCAACAACAATTATGGCTATATCTGTAGTAGCTGATTAAATAGTGGATTCTGCAGATTTTTCTGGCACAGTATTAGTGCTTTTGCTGTTGATGCTAGGAGGCATATTACACGGTGGATTTCGTGCCATGGTGGATTCCGTGAGGTTTTATGGTGGATTTCGTAAACTTTTATTACCAGGGCTCATACACAAAGTGGATTCTTTGTGCGAGAAGTAGATGGGGACGCCTATCCTTTTTGGGTGTTTTGTTAATTTTGTGTATACATGGGTGATTCCGTAGTGGGTGATTCCACAAAATACATATTTAAATTAATAAACGTTTATGAGTTTAGAGTGCACACTCGTGGTAAATTAAAGTTAATATTGATTTCGAACCAATTGATTTATTTAGGTGAAGACTACTAGGTATTCACTTTTGTCGATTTAATTGTATTATTTTACTAACGATTGTGAATGCTTTAGTTGATGTGTAGAGATAGTAGCAGTGGCGGTGGAAAGCATTGGAGGATGGCGTGTATTCAAAGTTATCGTCAATATTTTGATGGGCGCATACCTTAGACATGGCGCCTATATTTTATCGTGCCTGTTTATCAAGGCGTTTGATATTTATTTATTATTTTTATATGCGCATGGGCACACGATTTAGATATTTGTATTTGGACATTGTATTGGGTATGCCTGACTTATTGGGCGCCCATTAGCTTTATTTCTATTTGGCACTAAAGCAAACTCAAAAGCCAAAAGCATACTATTTTGTAATTTGGGCTATTATTTGAGCTTGAAGATGATTAATACATAAAATACATACTTTGTGGAGCGCTCACACAAGGCATGGGGGAGATTGCACCCAATTGGTCTCTTGTTCATGTAGTGTAAGTCTTCTACATTGATTTGTGTGCAAAAAGTAGAGTTCTTTTGTTCTTGCAGACCTTCTAACGCTCACTACGCGTGCTTACAGCATCCGATCTGAGCACTAGTGGTAACAGAGCGAAGCTGAGATCGAGAGCTTCCAATCGCTACCCATCTTGCGCGAAGGCGGAGCTCCTGGAACGATCGAGCTCTACAGTAAGTTTCATCATGAACGTTCGATACGGGTGGATTCCTGGCGGTCAAGAACCTCTATCTGTAGCCTCTGATCGCGAAGGACCGGCCTGAGGAGGCGGAGGACCACTTCTACATCTCCCTCTCCAAGTCGTTTTTTCCACAGACAAACAGATAAGCTTCATATCTCAAAAAGCTTAAAAGCTTTAAATTCAAAGGTTAGAAAGCTTAGTATTAAGCTTTAAGAAGCTTCAACCATAAAATTCGGCAACGGGCGGCAAGAATATATGTTTGGCGGCGTTGAATCCGTCGACAGTATATTGATGTCCTAAAAATAGAAATTCGATTAGCTTTAGTTACTAAAGCTACTAAGCTCCCTAATCTTCTAAGTCTTCAAAGTCTACAAATTTTGCAAGTCAACTAAGTCATAGAAGTCACCACAGACTAACTCCAACTATCCCCATAAAGGCTATTCCTGCGCAGAAGCACAGAATCACGGAATTGCTCCCTGGAAGACTCTGTTCACACATGCAGACTTGCTGAACCAGTTTCAGCAAACGCAGAAGGTCATACGCAGTTTCTACGAAGACTACAAACACCGCAACCACAAAAGACAAAGGCCGTAAAAGCCAAACAATAATTTATAAGCCTTGTATATGTGACTTTGAGCTACGCTCATCCTGCTAATTAGATTTTGAGAGAGTGAGGTCTTTTGGATTTTTACAGGATGACGGAAAAAAATATGGACGATTTAATGGCTGAAGGTGATCTTCTTGAACCTACGATGGAACAAAAATTGGATTTAATTATGATGCAGATTGATGAAGAACGAAGAGCCTAACAAGCTTTGCAAGTTCAATTGGCCAATTTGCAATGATCTACCACCGACAAAGATGGATCGCAACTCGAAGATCTTATCCGACGTACCATCGATGCGACGCTTGAAGCTCAATCCATCCGCAAAGAAACAAAGATAAGTAAAAGAAACTTCAAATTTTGTACTTTCAATGGATCTCGATATGGAAAGACTGTACTTGCATTTATCAGTCAGTTTGATGATTACTTTCATGAAGAGACATATGCTGAGAAAGATAAAATTAAATGTGTCACTAATCATTTAGTCGATTGAGCATCTCTACGGTGGACTGTGGTTCACAAGAGCATTGTTTGTCCCACTACCTAGGAGAGTTTCAAGAATAAGTTTTTGTAGAATTTCCTTCCTCAATTCCATGAAAAAGCCATAAAGCAATGGGATCTTCTTCAACAAAGAGAACATGAACCTATTTCCCAATACACTGAATATTTTTGGAATGTCATACTGCAACTCCGAATGCTCGAAGATGTACCTGAAGCGACTCACAAACACAAGTTTATGTCTGGTTTACTTGAACATTACTATGCTGAAGTCAATATGTTCAAGCCAACAACCCTTGAAGATGCAATTTCTTTGGCTCATGACACTGAAGACAAGATTCGAGGAAGAGACAAGCGTCCACAACAATTTCAAGCAAATGGTAACTATGGTTCCAAGCAATTTAATTCAAATTTCAGAATATTCAATCAAAGTCGTTTTCTTCCATCTTCCTTCCATAAGTCTTGGACATGATTACCTGCTTTGCCATCAAATACCAATCAAAACCCTAAGCCATCCTCACAGCCAAATCCTAATATTCCTAGACTTCCTGCCATTGCCAACAATGTATCCAAAGCCAAACCAATAGTTTGTTACAAATGCCATCAACCTGGACATCTAGCAGCCAATTGCCAATCGAAGAAGCCACCTGCCCATATCAATTATCTTGGAGCAATGGAAGAATAAGAACGTGAGGAAATGCGTGGCTTTACAAAAGATGATGATGACATTAGTACTCCTTCAGATACTTTGCTAGGTATGCCAACTCCATATTCTTTGTTGATAATGAAATGTTTTGTGCATGGTAAAGAAAAGATTATTTTGCATGATGATGGTAGCACACATGACGTTATTTCTGCAAAGTTAGTGAAAGAATTGAATTTACAAATTGTTTCTACACATTATCGCATTAAAGCAGCATTCCTAGGCACGAGATATAATGGAACACAAGAAGTGCATAACTTAGAAATTAAAATTGGTGAATACACTGAACGAAGGAATTTTCTAGTTATACCTTTGCAGTCTAGTGACATTATCCTAGGTATGCCTTGATGTCATCAGTATAATCCTGACATAGATTATTCCACGCATTCAATTAAAATTTATTTTCAAGGAAAACAAATTACATTGCATGGTATCCACGCTTCTAATAATTTTCCACTGCTTACTCATGCTCAAGCTAAACATGCATTACGCAAAAGTAGTAAATCTTATTTAATTTGGGTCAATGAACTTCAAGCTAAAGAAAAACATAAGCATCCTAGGTATAAACAATTTCTTGCTCAATTTAAAGATTGTTTTGTTGATGATTTACCACCTGGGCTACCACCTTTACGACCTGAAGATCACAAAATAGATTTAATTCCTGGTACACAACCACCCTATAAAGCACCATATAGGCATAACCAAATTGAACAGAAAGAAATTCAAAATCAAGTAGAGGAATTACTTAACAGAGGATTAATTAGACCTAGTAGTTCTCCATTTGGTGCACCTGTTTTATTAGTAAAGAAGAATAATAATACATATTGCATGTGCATTGATTATCGTGCCCTGAATAAAATTACTGTTAAGAATAGATATCTGGTTCCTAGGGTAGATGATCTTATGGATAAACTACAAGGTTCTGCCATATTTAGTAAGATAGATCTTAAATCTGGTTATCATCAAGTGAGATTGAAAAAATCTGACATATTCAAAACTGCATTTAAAACACAATTTGGACATTATGAATTTCTAGTGATGCCTTTTGGATTAACTAATGCACCTACTACATTTAGTTGAATGATGAGTCGTATATTTTTGAAATATCAGCATTGTGTTATAGTATTCTTTGATGATATATTGGTATTAAGTAAAAATGAGAATGAGCATTATGAACATCTGTCTTTAGTTTTCAAGTTGTTAAAAGATAATCAATTATATGCTAATCTAGAAAAGAGTGAATTCTTTCAAACAGAAATTGAATATCTAGGTCACATTGTTTCGTCAGAAGGTATTAAGGTTGACCCTAAAAAGATAGAAGCAATTTTAAATTGGCCCATACCTAAAAATGTGCATGAGTTACGTTCTTTTCTAGGTCTTGCTAGTTTTTACAGAAAGTTTGAGCGAAATTTCTCATTACTTGCGTTGCCTTTGACTAAACTTTTAAAGAAGGGTATTGTTTATAACTGGACTGATAAACAACAAAAATCTTTTGATTTATTGAAACATGCATTAACCCATGCTCCTGTATTACAACTACCTGATTTCAATAGACCATTCTTTTTAGCAGTTACTGATGCTAGCGGATCTGGAATAGGAGCTGTACTTATGCAAGATAATCATCCCATAGCCTACTCTAGTTGTAAACTGAAACCATCCGAACTTAAATATTCTACTTATGATAAAGAATTGCTAGCTGTAATACAAGCCTTACGTCAATGGAAACATTACTTAATGGGTTCTGAATTTATGATTAAGACTGACCAACAAAGTATTAGACATCTCCTTAGTCAACCCCAAATTTCTGACTGACATATCAAATGGGCAGCTTTCATTCAAAGTTTTCATCCCCTTATGCAATATCAACCAGGAAAAGAAAATGTAGTAGCCAACACTTTAAGTAGAAGACCGACAATTCATAATATCTCTGTCATATCATTTGATTCCCTTATCTCTATGAAAGATACTTATCATCAGGATATTACTTTTCAAGTTGATTGGAATAAATTAGTTGCAAATAATTGGATTCCTATTGATTCATTGTCTTACAATAATGGATTCATGTTTTATGAAAAGAGATTATGTGTTACAGTTCCATTTAGATCATTTGTTTTGAATGAGATTCATTGTCCTCCATATCAAGGTCATAGAGGTATTATATTTACTTTGCGTACATTGACTGAAGATTTTTATTGGCCACATATGGACACTGACATATCTAACTTTGTTTCTGAATGTTTAGTTTGTCAAAGAGTTAAAAGACACCATGGTAAATAATATGGTTTACTAATGCCCTTATCTATTCCATCACGACCATGGGAACAAATTTCTATGGACTTTATTACTGGTTTACCTAACACTAAAGCTAACCATGATATGATTTGGACTGTTGTAGACAGGTTTAGCAAACAAGCATACTTCATTCCATGCAAGAAAACTCTAACTGCATCTCAAGCAGCTCAGTTGTTTTTGAAAACTGTTTTTACTAATCATGGTTTACCAAAAGTTATTATTTTTTATCGTGATTTTAGATTTTGTAATAATTTTTGGATTACTTTGTTTGCTAACTTAGGAACAAAGATTGATTTTTCATCTGCATTTCATCCTGAAACTAATGGTCAAACAGAAGCTACTAACAATACTATCTTAGATCTTTTACGTGCTTACACTATTTCAAAACCACATACATGGGATACATATCTACATCTACTTCAGTTTGGATATAATAATACACCACACACAGCTACAAAGAAAGCACCATTTGAAGTTATTTATGGATATAGATTGTCTAAACATGTTGCATCTTTATCAAATAGAATTCAGACTGCTGATGATATTGCTAATATGCATGCTACTATTTTTTATGAAGTTAAAGATATGATTGCCAAAGCCCAGCAATCATATACAAAACAAGCCAATAAGAAAAGACAGGCCATGAATTTTAAAGTTGATGACTATGTTTGGTTAAGAATAGAAAAACGTAGATTACAAAGTGTAGATAAACACCCAGTTGTGAAATTAGCACCTAGATTCTATGGACCATTCAAGATCATACACAAATTCAATGACAATGCATTTAAACTAGAACTACCACACATTGGAAAATTCACAATACATTTCATATTAGTTTATTACAATCTTTTAGAGGCCAATTACCTGTACACCCTGTCTATGAAACCCACCGTTGTTAGATGAAGAGACTAAAATCCTTGAGCCTGAAGCTATTAAAGATACTGACTTTATGACCACTAGAACTGGCCGTAGATATTCTAGATATTTGGTCAAGTTCAAAAACCATTCTATTGAAGAGGCCCAATGGATGCACGCTAGAGACTTAAATGTTTTCCCCACTCCGTTAGCTCCACATTGAGCTAATAGCAATTGAGGACAATTGCTATCCCACCCCGGGGGTATGATGCCAGGAGACATATTACATGGTGGATTCTGTGAGGTTTTACGGTGGATTCCGTAAACTTTTATTACCGGGGCTCATATACAAAGTGGATTCTTTGTGTGAGAAGTCGATGGGGACGCCTATCCTTTTTGGGCGTTTTGTTAATTTAGTGTGTACATGGGTGATTCCATAGCGGGTGATTCCGCAAAATACATATTTAAATTAATAAACGTTTATGAGTTTAGAGTGTGCAGTCATGATAAATTAAGGTTAGGATTGATTTCTAACCAATTGATTTATTTAGCTGAAGACTACTAGGTATTCACTTTTGTCGGTTTAATTGTATTATTTTACTAACGATTGTGAATGCTTCAGTTGATGTGTAGAGATAGTAGCAGTGGCGGTGGAAAGCATTGGAGGAGAGCGTGTATTCAAAGTTATTGTCAATATTTTGATGGGCGCATACCTTAGGCATGGCGCCTATATTTTGTCGCGCCTATTTATCAAGGTGTTTGATATTTATTTATTATTTTTGTATGCACATGGGTGCACGATTTAGATATTTGTATTTGGACATTGTATTGGGTATGCCTGACTTCTTGGGCGTCCATTAGCTTTATTTCTATTTGGCACTAAAGCAAACTCAAAAGCCAAAAGCATGCTATTTTGTAATTTGGGCTATTATTTGAGCTTGAAGATTATTAATACATAAAATACATGCTTTGTGGAGCGCTCAGACAAGGCATGGGGGGAGATTGCATCCAATTGGTCTCTTGTTCATGTCGTGCAAGTCTTCTACATTGATTTGTGTGCAAAAAGTAGAGTTCTTTTGTTCTTGGGGACCTTTTGATGCTCACTACGCATGCTTATGGCATCCGATCTATGCACCAGCTGCTCTCAAATCCTCTCATCTTGCTTATTTGTATGATTGATCTTCTATCTTGAAATTAGTAAAGGTCCTCGGTGGTCGTGACTTTGCTTTCGAAAACCCTTCGACAATGTTTGTGGCGGAACCCACTAGGATTGACCTGAAACCTAGATCCCTAGTAATCAAGGTTTCCTAAGAGCATTCTAGCGTCGGGTCCTGGACATCCTACTTTACGTAGAGATACCCGAGGCAAAGAGACCCATGCCGCACTTGGTTCAAAGAGAATGGGAAACGAGAGGGATGTGCCACTCAACCTCTCTACCTGTAGGATATAGTCCCATTCGGGTCCCCTAAAATGGCATGAATCAGGCTCTAACCTAACAAAACCTAAACTTCAAACGATAGTAAAACCTTGTGAGAGGCCTCCCAGTTCTCTAGGACCACCCTACCATAGGAAGGACTCACCGTCAGGGGTTCCATCCACCTGCTTCCGTCAATGGGTGTTCTTTAATTATCTAATTAGGTCTTATTACATTTATGTGTGAGATTTAAAACCAACTTCCTTAATTAGGCCTTTTAGGGAACAATGCTCATTCACGTAATTATACACAAATACAGAGTAAGTAATCCTTTTGACAAACAAGTTCCTTAACTTATCTTCAAGTTAATCTTTGTCTCCTACCCATTAGGACAAATTATATGTTCCCTTCTACCCTGTAAAAGTACCTGGTCCAAATCACATGGCACCATAAATTTCATCCATTATCTAGAATAGGATTTTCCAATGCCACAGATGTTGGGCTCACATCAATCTTCAACTTTGTTCCAGACGAGCAAGGGGTGTCCAGCACCCTAAGCAACCTAAAAGTGAAACACAATTTCCATGGTTGACCTTTTCACCACTTGACCTTCGGCTAGTAAATCAAGCAGTGCCCTCTCCGATTAATCCGCAGTGGGATCTTGAAGATGATCCACTTGCACAAAATATCATTTTCTTAATTAATTCATTTAAGAATCAAGCACAAACAAGGCATTCAACCCAATATCATTTTCCAAGAAAGCATGCTTTATTCCCATGGCAACTTATCATCATTGACCCCTACCATGCATTTACCATCAATCACAAGAACTTGGAATAATCATTCAAACCATAATCCAATAATCATTTAATGCAAAAGCATTTAGGATGTTGTTTGATCAACCAACAAAAGCAATGGTATTCTTTTCCAAACGTTGCAAGAATAATCGTGATAAACTTTCCATCGCATATTTGCTCTTTCCCTTGGGATCAAAGAGCGATACTAAGCAAAATTTTAACTTGTCTTTATCTTCCTTTCCCGTAAAGAATGCGAGACAATTTGTAGCGATGCAAGACTATCTTCCAATGTGAAACAATCCTTGAATTATTGTGCATGTTGCAATCAACTCATGGTTTGGCAACACAAGATAACTCCTTGACCGTTATTTTATGCGAACCCTTCATAGGATTGGATGCAAGATCATTTCATGTACCATTGATGTATGTTTCATATAATCTTTCCCCATGCATGTACAAACCATACATATCTACGAACCTTAAACAATGTTTTCCTAGGTAAAGACTAGTCCAAGACTTATCGATGCTTGATACTCTAGAATCTTATATGCTACTTATGCTATGCATAGATTTTAACACATAGCAACGTAAATCAATCTACTCTTATTGATGCATGCACTTCGAAAACTCCATCTTTTGAATACTTGAGATGAATCTTTTTTAGCGTCCTACTCTGGTGTGACATAGTACGGTATAATGCATCTGGAGCAGAAATCAAAGCAAGCAATACTTTAATTTGGAAATACATTACTTACATCCAGGTATCGCAGTTGGATTAGTAGTGAGACCCTCGCCTGAAGCTTCATTGCTCATTGAGGGATCGCCATCTGTGCGTGACAATTTCCACTGGGGGCCATCCCTGATCTTCTTCTCTTTTAGACATGCTTTTGCACAAGACTTCCACGCATTGTACTCAATTGGGGGGGCCAATTGGGGAGAGAATTAAGCTTGCAGGTGGAGGATAATCTCATGGGAAAAGGTATAGATTCGTGGGCAAAGGGGAAATAAAGAACATGTGTGGACACCCTCTAGTGGGTGCACTCAAAGGCAGAGTGTTGCTTGTAGTTACACTCTTATTTCCAACTATTTCTAATGATCATAGCCATGGTGCTCTCTTTGACAATATTGGTAGCGTGATAGCCCTTTGAAAGGGGCTGGAAACTCCGATAAGCTTTGACTAGGAAGAAGGGATCATACATGGAAGAGGTCCTTCATGTGGATGAAAGGAGATTGAAGAGAGGTAGTAGGCATTTGGTAAAGATGATCCCCTTCTCCTCCTTGCCTTTACAGATTTTTAACTCTCTCTCTCCCTTTTTGCAGCAGCATCTCCTTCCCTCTCTTTCTCACCTTCTCTGTCACCCTCTTTCTCTCTCTCTCTCTCTCTCTCTCTCTCTCTCTCTCTCTCTCTCTCTCTCTCTCTCTCTCTCTCTCTCTCTCTCTCTCTCTCTTTGTGTGTGCTCATATGAGGGTGTCAAGGTCTTGCCTTCTTTCTTCTTATAATGGGGGGGGTTATAAGGAGGGGGTGTTATTATTTGGGGGGGATGCGGGGAAAAGGTTGAGTGGTGGTGGTATTTCTCCACCCACCACATGTCATCAGGAATGGAGGCGGGGAGTTCATGTGCATTATGCCCAAAGGGAGGGGTGCTTGGGCACATGGACTTCCCCCCCTCCATCATCATCATCATCAATTTCCTCTTTTAGTCTGACTTTGTCAATTAGGGGGGGAAAGAAGGTGACGATGATGATGTGGACAGAATGGATGAATGTAATATCCCTCCTTGCCCATGTAGGAACCACCCCCTATTGTCATCAGCGCGCGTAGTGAGCGTAATATCCCCTCCTGCCTATTGTCATCAGCGCGCGTAGTGAGCGTAAGAAGGTCCCCAAGAACAAAAGAACTCTACTTTTTACACAAAAACCAATGAAGAAAGCTTGCACGACATGAATAAGAGACCAATTGGGTGCAATCTCCCCCCATGCCTTGTGTGAGCGCTCACGAAGCATATATTTAATATATTATTCATCTTCAAGCTCAAATAATAGCCCAATTTACAAAAATATAGCACGCTTTAGCTTTTGAGTTTGCTTTTGTGCCACTAAAGAATTAAAGCTAATGGGTGCCCAAGAAGTCAAGCGGTACCCAAATACAATGTCCAATATAAGTATTTAAATCGTGCACCCATGCGCATACAAAATATCAAGCACTTTAATAAATAAGCACGAAAAAATATAGGCACCATGCCTAAGATACGCGCCCATAAAAAATTGATGATAATTTGAATACATGCTATCCTCCAATGCTTCCCAACTCCATCGTTGCTCGCTCTATACATCAACTGAAGCATTCACAATTGTTAGAAAAATAATACAATTAAACCGACAAAAGTGAATACCTAGCAGTCTTCAACTACATAAATAAATTGGTTAGAAATCAATCCTAACCTTAATTTATTACGAGTGCGCACTCTAAACTCATAAATGTTTATTAATTTAAATATGTATTTTGTGGAATCACCCATTATGGAATCACCCATGTACACATAAAATTAACAAAACACCCGAAAAGGATAGGCGTCCCCATTGACTTTTCGAACAAAGAATCCACCTTGTATATGAGTCCCGGTAATAATGAAATTTTACGGAATCCACCGCATAACCTCGCGGAATCCACCGTGGAATATGCCTCCTGGCATCAGGCATAGTCGGTACATGCATGGGGAAAGATTATATGAAACATACATCGATGGTACATGAAATGGTCTTGCATTAAAGTCTTGCATCCAATCCTATGGAGGGTTTGCATAAAATAATGTTCAAGGAGTTATCTTGTGCTAATATGTAATGGAAAGTTTATCACAATTATTCTTGCAACGTTTGGGAAAGAATACCATTGCTTTTGTTGGTTGATCAAACAACGTCCTAAATTATTTTGCATTAATGATTGTTGGATTATGGTTTGGATGATTATTTCAAGTGCTTGTGATTGATGGTAAATGCTTGGCAGGGGTTTGAGATGACAAGTTGCCATGGGAATAAATGAATGTTTACTTGAAAAATGATATTGGGCTGAATGCCTTATTTGTGCTTGACTCTTAAATGAATTAATTAAGGAAAGCATATTTTGCATGGGTGGATCACCTCCAAGATTTCATTGCAGATTAACCCGGGCACTGCTCAATTCACGGGCCAAAGATCGAGTGGTGAAAAGGCCAACCACGGAAATTGTGTTTCACTCCTAGGTCGCTTGGTGGAGCTCTAGACACCCCTTCCCCGTCTGGAAGGAGTTGAAGACTGTCATGAGCCCAATGTTTGTGGCGTTGGAAGATCCTATTCTAGATAATGGATGGAATTTATGGTGCCATGTGATTTGGACCAGGGACTTTTGCAGAGGGTAGAAGGAAACATATAATTTCTCCTATATGGGCACAAGAGACAAAAATTAACTTGAAGATAAGTTAAGAAACTTGTTTGTCAAAAGGATTGCTTGCATTAGGAGAAATATGGACTCTCTTTTTTACCCCTTAAGGGGTTTCTCTCACCTCTCTCTCTCTTTAAAATGAGATTTCAAAATAATATTAGAAAAAGAGATTTTCTACAATCAAGAAAATCTTTCATTTGTATTTTCAATAGATTTCACCTATTATTTTATTCTCAAACTGTAGGATAAGGTCACTTTTTCTCAAAATCCTCATAACTAAATAATAATAATTCTATTTTTTGTAAAAATGAATCCAATCATTAATATATGACTCTTTAATGCCCTTGTGACTTTTCAACATGAAAATATATTAGAATCATTCTCATTCTTTCTTCTTAAAAGGTCAGAAGTTAAAAAATGATATAAAATGACGTACATATCACATTTTAAGATTATTTTTTACCCAGAGACACCTTTTTGACTCGAGAGTTTCATTGTAATTATTTTTTGTTTTTGGAAAAGTATATGCCTATTTTTGGGCATTTCTTCATTCCCTCTCAAAGCTCTAGTTTTGTCCGAAATTTTGTGTACTCTTCTCCTTCCCTCCAGAATATGGTTTCTTGCATACGAATTCTTCTGAAGCAATATTCAATACTATCTACAACACTCTCTACCCTGCTACAAGCAATCTCATGAGTGGTTTTGATAGCATTTGTTGAAATCAAATAATCTCTATCTACAACACTCTCTACCCTGCTACAAGAAATCTCCCTCTTCAGTACTATGCTATAATATATCTCTTCTTCAACACTCTATACTACAAGCAATCAAGTTATAATGGAGGGTATCTTTATTTTTTTAATCTTTGTGATGTTATTATTCTTCATAGTTGTTTAATCCTTAAGTGTCAATTCATAGAGAGAGAGGGGGGGAGAGAGAGAGAGGGAAAGAGGGTGAAGGAAGGGGGGGAAGAGAGAGGACTGTGTGAGATGAGCTAAGAAAATAAGTGATAGAGTGACAGAGAGTAAATTAGGGTAGAAGATAAGATGATATTAATGTTCTCCATTAGTCAAGATTTTGTATAAATGTGTTTAAATATCTTTGATAAATTCTTCTTGAGGGAGAGAGAGAGAGAGAGAGAGAGAGAGAGAGAGAGAGAGAGAGAGAGAGAGTATTTTTGATAGAACAAAAGATAAGATTGGATGTTGATTAGAGGTAGATTAAAAGCTAAGATTACAGGCATATCAGGGGTTGATTAGGATCTATCATGACTAAAATCAAGAGAAAGAGACAAGATCCAACTAGGTAAAAAAGAACACACATATAGTAAATCAAAGGGGTGTAATTGTGTGATTTGAGCCAATCCAGAATTAGTTGCATACTATTGGATTGATGCTGACTTGCTACTCCTAGATATTTAGATGTTCTTACTATTGATTAGAAAATTAGCATCGACTCCTTAGCTTACTATTAATCAAAGGGTGTAATTGTGTAATTTTAAAATTGGCATATATTTTTCTTTACAGGATGCAACAAGAAAGAAATGTGGGGGAAAAAACGTGGACCTTTGGGTTGATGGGTGCATTTATCCACCTGATCTAGTCACTCAAAGGCCACCACAATTTAAAGGGCTTACACAATTTGTAAAGTTCGTTTGTGAAGGAAATGAAGGATTGTACGGATACACATGTAGACTTGTCGAACAAGGACTAGCAAGGGTTCATCAAGCCTTGACAAATATGCAAACAAGATTACAAGGGAATATGCAGTCTTTGATGGAAAATGATAGATTATTGGTTGCATATGGAGTTATAGTCTAAAGTTATGGACTTGGAGAAGGAGAATAGAAACATAAAGAGGAAGCTCACAAAAACTTTGGATATCGGGCCCACTTTAAAAACCAAAGAAGCACGTCGGTGCATCCGATTAGTTAAACCAATTCACTAATTAACCAAAGGAAGTGGACAATATCATAGACGGAGATATGCTCAATCCGCTACAATAAGAAATATGTTTCCTTATATTCAGAGAATGATATTATTGCCAAAGTCCTAAGCAAGGATATGGTCAAAAATACATTGGAAAATCGTAAATTCAGGGACATTGTAGATGGTGCCACAAGTGAACATCTTAGGGGTGTGAGCAACTTGTTTACTGCTATAGATGCTTAGGGATTATGTGACAATGTGGGAATGAGTTATGAGTCATATAGTATGCTCTATCAACAATTGGATACACAATTTAAGCAAGTCTTAATAACTAAGCAAGTAATGCCTCTGCCAAAACCATTTCACGTGAAGAAGGCTCGAAAACAACTAAACGAGAAAGTTTTAGAACTAATTGGTGAGCCAACGCATATGGAAAATACACACATATTGAAGTTTGGTTCCAAATAATTTGCATTTGTATTGAATGCATCCAACAACTTTGTATTGGATATATGTAGGGTTCAGATTGCTATGGTCAAGTTCTACAATATGTCTATGGAAGAATGTAGAGGCAAGCTTAAGTTTGTCCTCAAACTTGATGAGAGAGAGATTATTAAGGGAAAAAACCTGAATGTGTGAGTATAACACTTATGAATCAAGCATTGGATCCCAACATTGATTTGAGCTCTCATTAAGTTCATCCATTGTTCTATGATTATCATATCGATTCGTATATATGCTCTCCTCCATGGGTCCATGCAAAAACTCCTTGGCCGCAACTCTCAATTGTACTAGATCATGCTTGGATCCTATCGTTATAATATCTTTGTGGTAGCTTTGATTGCACTGGGACTACAACAACCAAGGTCTATCCAAAAGAATTGGGTATGAAGTAGCTCTGCCATCCAACTAAACCCCAAATATTATGTGTTTCATCACTTCCATGTCTATAACTGGAGCTCCTAGATCCAAGAATAGATCCATGATTCTTACAGATCAAACGCCTTTATCTATATTAGCAAATTTTTTATTTGTCAAGACAATCATAGCATTGCTTATTTTAGCCCTTCCTCATACTAATCTATGATATTCTCTCTTCTACAAGTAGGAGCAATTTCTAGTAATTGTCTCAAGTTAATAGAGAATTCTAAATTTTCCAATTAATCCCATACATAAAAATATTTTCCTTTCTCCTTTTCATTATATTTAAGTATTTTTGACACTCTCAATATTTGAGAAAATGGAACCACTCCTTAATCTTTGAGATATTTAAGGGAATGGGTAAAGCATGCCAATCTTTCAAATCAGTGGTGAATCTATCATGTATTTTTCTATATCATGATCTTTCAAGTGTTTGAATGGTAAATGTGTAGGGGAGCTACGGAGCTCTACCCTGAGACCTACGGACCGCTTATTGATCAAGCGTTTCAAGCTGAGCAGCCATGGCTACCTCTCACATAGCCGACGCGCAATGCCTACCTTGCGGGTGTACTGAGCTTACCTTGATGCTCGATCGAGTTCCCTTCTCTCTCTCACACTAGGGTAGCTCCACAATCCTTGTGGCAAGTTCAAGCAACCTCAAGCCCTCTCCGTCAAGCTCCATCCTCCATAGCCGCACGAGATGAGAGAAGAGAAGAAGGAAAGGAAAGATGAAGAGAGAAGATGGGGAGCTTCTTCTCCACGATCCCTCACTCTCACACACTCACTCCCTCAATCCCTCACACTCCCTCAATCCCTCACTCAAGCACAAGCAAGAAGGTAAGAAGCAAGAGAAGAGGAAGAAGAAGCTTTAGCCACACCCAAGAATGAGCTTCTTATTCACTTTTGAACTTTATATACATGCCCTACCTTTTCAGCGGCCATCCACACTTTTTACATAGCCGGTCATTAGCCTAGGCCCTCTTTTCCTATTTCCCACCGTTTCAACTTATCCCATTCCCACTAATGCATACAATTTGCACAGGAGTGAGCCCGCGCTCTTTTTACAAGGATTCGAGAGCGCCTTCATATTTAATGGTACCCTTTTACTCTTTTCTTTTCTTGAGGCAACACCATCATTCAAATCAATCAAATTTTTAGGCTTCCATTTTTTTCACACTTCTACTCCATTTTCTGTTCCTTTGTGCTACGGTATTCCCGCATCTCTGCTCCATTTTCCGTTTCTCTATGCTGCGGTAAACATTACCCCCTCCTAGCGTAGTGCCAGTCCCATGGCACTGGGGTGGGAAGCAATAGCAAAGTTGGGATTGGTGCTAAGTTGAATTGGCGGGTAGATGGCCACGATCTAAAAGGTGGTTTTGTGAAAGAGACATGATGGGGTGTTGATTCCTGATGATTGGGAGAGGTTCCGGCTTGCTTTGATCTTCATGGGGGTGCTCGGCCTTTGTTACCCAGTTGGAATTTGTCATTGGCGATGACTGTCAAAACTGGGGCTCCATAAGCAGTGGAAGAACACATGGTTCCAAGATTTATGCCAATGGCGGGCCTCGACTGAGTTACAATTAGCCTGCAAGAGAAGGATGTGCACTCCCTAAGGGATGTGTCTGTCTCCCGGTGAGGTGTAAGTGCATGTGCAATGGAACTGAGAGATGGGTCTAACCTTGGGCAAGCCCTCGGTAATGTCCCACACTTGAGGACCCAGTTCATGTGTTGTTGGAGGTGCAGTGCAGAGCTTAGGGTGACAGGTCTGAAAGTCCTGCCCTTGATGTATCCTAAGCGTGAAGTGAGGAGAGGGGCTAGGGGTGAACCCTAGGTGCGGTGAGCAAAGTGAGGCTCCGTGCTTGTCTTGCTTGCTTTTCTTTCCGTTCTTTCTTTTTCTTTAAAAATAATAATAACAATAATAAGAGATTGTATATATAGAAGGCGTTTGGTTAGTGCCGCTCATCGTAGTAGCCGAAGAGCGGGGTGGTTGCAGGCATTGGGATAGAAAGGCATGGCTTTGGAGGTATTCTTTAATAGTAGCCCGGGACTTCAGAGGTGTGGATGACAAAAAGGGATGGTTAAACTGTGTGAAGTGGGTGTCATTCATATTTTCTAAGAGTTCTAAGCAAAAAGAGGGAAGTAGGGTTGCCCTCTTCATTAATCGAGTCATAGTTCTACTATCGATTCCTAGATTGAGGTCAAAAAAGAGGAGGGGAAGGTGGGCTTACTTAGTGATAGGATTCTACATTAATAGGAATTTGATCAACCTAAGATAATTGCAGGTGGTTAGGAAGGTGAGATCCGAGCAGGAGGAGAAGTCCATGAGGAAGCGGTTGATGGATGGAAGGATATCCTCTACTCTAAAAACTAAGCATTCCTAAGGGAGTTTGGGCATTTACAATATATATTCTAGGAAAATCACAATCCCCATGAATAGTGCGGTCATAATCCACTCCCCTCCATGCGAGCAGGGGTAGGGCATGTAGGTGGGGTCATTTCATTCCTCAGGGAGTGAGCTGTATAAGGCGGTCCCAGCGTCAAAATTGGCACCCCAAATCCTCCTCTGCCACTTTAGCTGCGCCTCATAGCCTTGGACAAATTTGGGAATTCGGTTTACCTTGTCCTACCAGTAATCTGCAAGCTCTTGCCTCCACCTGGTTATAATTAGGCTCCTCTCTTCCATCCATCTGTTTGCCAGGTCATTGGCCAGGTCCTTGATCTTGGATAGGATGCTTAGAGGCAACGCACGGTCTAGCGAGCGTGGATAGGAAATGACAGCTCAAATGGTCTCGTTTGGAACTCCCGATCATGCTAGATGATCAACTCCTGAGGCCAATCGATAGGGTTGGGGTCCCCTCATAGTGGTACCGGCTCATCAGAGAATTGTCTGGGTAGTGACCATGCTCTGCATTGTGCATCCTCTGCTAGCTCCTACCTCCTTCTTCTGGCTGCCACAATGCGCTCAGGCATGTGGGCATATTCAGGCTCATCTGGCGGGAGGTCTGGTACAGGGAATTGTGCGTTTTTTGTTGTTCTTCTTCGGCCTCCTGCTCCAAGTCCTCGGTATCTTGTTCGGCCACTGCTCGGGTCGTTTGTGGTGGTGGTGCGGGCTTCTTGTGTTCTTCGAACCCCAGTTCCTTGAGCTCAATGGTGGAGAGGCCGGCACGGCGCAGGTAGTGGAATTGCTGCTCCTTGTTAGTGAGTCCCATGCCGGTGGGGAGCTCCCGTTCCTGAAGGCCATATCTTAGCGCCCGGGTAGTCAACTCCAGTTTCCTTCTGACCCTCTCCACACTGAATCATCACCCTATGCTTGGGTGACATGTAGCACGGTGCTGAGAAAGGCTTGCCTCTATGCGTTGGTGCATACATCGACTGCTTTAGCCCTAGATTCGGCAAGCACTCTCTCACACTCTGCCACCTCCAGGCGCTCCATTAATTGCATGATTCTTTCAAAGTTGTTCACTTCCCATGCGTTAGCCCTTTCATCCATCTTTCTTCTTCCTTCTTCCAGCTCACTTGCTAGTGTGGTTACCATCTATTGATGTTCGTTTGCTAAGGCCCAAAGTTGGTGCCACTCCCTGGACTTCGGAGCCAACTGTTCTTCGACTATTTCTTTTGCTTGATTTGCGATACTGAATTTCCGTTCTACTTCAGCGATTAGTTCTGACCTTTCCTGCACTAGCTGCTCGTGGCTTTGGATCTCTGCAAGGTGTAGTCTTCATTGCATGAAGGCCATGGCCATGAGGGCCTCTGTGTCTTCCTTGGCAACTTCCAACGCACCTTGCAGCTGTCGTGCCTCCTGTTGTCATTCTTGTGCTTCTACTGCGAGGATTGCCGACCGTTCCTGAGCTAGGAACTCTATCTCTCTCTCCAGCCTATTTTTTTCCTCAAGTTCATATTGAAGTTTTTCAATGGTATTCTCCTGCCACCCGCTCAACTCACCCTCTTGAGTTGCCAATGGTCCATACCCCTCTAGTCTGGCCATTCTCTATTCTAGGTCAGCATATTGCTGCACTGACTTTGTCTCAGGCAGTTTTTGTTATCTTGGGCCTCTTTATTTTTTGCCTCCAGCTAATCTTGCAGTGCCTTGAGCTCCCTTTGCCGATTAGCTCCTTGCCTTGAGACTTCGAGCCTCAGGGCTGCCGAAGTTTCCCTTTTCTTTTCCAGGTCCAACATGGTCAACTTATTTTCTTCGTTTGCCTTGTCCAACTGCGCTAGGAGCTCAGCCACGTAGGCGTCGTAGTTTCTACCAGGTGGCATGGGAATAGGAGTTGTGGTGGTTGATGCTTCGAGCTTTTGCCGTTTCGGGTCTTTCCTGGACTCAGCATCAGTAGGGGCAGGTCTTTTTGCTCCATGTTCTGGGACAATCTCAGCCACTTTTCTAGATGAGCATCTACATCATGCTCATCAGCTGGGCAGTGTCCAGAGAGGGCGTGGGTTGTGGGGCAATTGGAATGTCTGTTGGTGCCGGCACGAAGGAGGGAGGCAGGGGGTGTAACAGCGACTTCCCCTTGCCTACAATTATAGGGACTGCCCTCGCGCTGCCACTTGCCTCGGCCTCATGGTGAGGACTATAGGGGTTGATTTCTCCTCTTCCATGAGTTTCTTCAACAAACCTGCGAGTGGCCTCTGCTTACTCAGCCAGTTCCTTCATCCTCTGTTCATGGGCTTCCTCCTCTGCCCTTCTTTGCATGTCTTCTTCTGCCTTTTTTGACTCCTCTTTAACTCTTTCGAGTTCTTTCTCCTCCTCCTTCTGTAGTTGTTCTTCCAACCTACCTGACTCTTTTTGAGCCCTCTTCACCTCGGTCCGCTCCTCTTTGCTCAGTCTCTTTCCCTTCTTTTGGCTCTTGCCATTCTTCATTTGCTTCTGAGGCTCGGCCGCTTGAGTGGGTGGTACTTCAGGCTCTCCTTCATCGCTAGACATCCTTTCACTCGAGCCTTCCTCCACACGATTTCGTGAGCCTTGGTGCTTAACTTGCTCTCCCTCCACGCCAACATCCTTGATAGCCTTGCCAATGATTGCTGTGAAGATACCTCCATACCTGATTGTAGAGGCTTTGATGGTGGGTTTCTTCCTTGTGGATCGTGCGGTGGAGGTTGGAGATCCCCCACCGCGGCTGGTGCTACGGCGGCTGGAGCTAGAAGGGCGGCTGAACTCTTTATAGTCTTCTGGACAAAGCCGTTCCAGTCCACCTCCTCCAGGACTCCTACCGCAATGCTTTCAAGCAGTGGCATGCTAATTCTATTCACGAGTGCATTGTATCTGTGGCTAGAGAAGAGAGAGTGGATCATCTTAGCTTGCATCCTCATCGCAGGGTCTAGAATGTCAACTAAACTAATTCCATCAATCGTGTGCACATCCTCTTTTCTGACTCCCACCATGGAGTACACATCTCTTTTTGGGCATCTTTTTTTTTTGGGCACGAGTCCTAGGGCTCTCTCAACAATGATTGCGTTAAGGGGCACCTGTACCCTTCTTTCTTGATCACCTACCCTCACCATGACTGTGCCACAACTTCATCCTTCATCGAAATTCCTTAAGAAATCTGCACACATGCTGTAGTCTACTGCCTGCCCGACCTTCTCTATGTACTTTTGGAGACTACATTTGTTCACTAGCTCCCTCACAGCCGGCTCCTCCGAGATGGCTTCATCTAGGTTCATGGTATGCTTGAATGTGAGTTGACTGAATCCCTGCATCTCGATGCTGATTCCATATTTCGTTAGCTCCACTTCCATAAATGGAAGTCTACCTTGTCCTGCCATGGTAGGTGCTTGTCATTACCCAAGTCAACATTAGAGTTACAACTTGATTCATTCCTAGCAAACCCTAAGAAAAAATGTGTGTGATAGTTTGCGGGGCGGATTCAAAGGGATGAGACTTTAGAAATAATTCACAACCAACATCTACTTCCTCCTTGCTTTCTTTCCTATTTGAATTTAGTTGAGCACTTTCAGCCTTTACACTTCTTGCTACATCACTTGGTTAGTCCCTTGGTTGTCACTTGCTCTTCCCCCCTTTTTCCTAAGTGGTACGGGGATCCTTTTCAAGATTTGCAGGGGAAGGGGGAGGGCTCGCATGGGCTGTGTGGGGTGAGCTACTTGGACAACATCTAGGAAAAAAGGTTAGGGTTGTACTCAAACTGGGCATGACAATCAAGTTTGCATGGCTATAGGGAAGCTTGAGCGATGTAGGTCAAGACATCATGAAAGATGTTCCTTGAGTTGAGGTGGATAGCAATGTGCAACTTCTCTTCTGTGAGGAACTAGTCAATGTACGGATGGGCCAGCACCTGATCATCTAAGTGTAAGTTGCGTGCCATGGCCAACACTCTGAATGAAAGAGGTGCCACGTACGTAGGGTCGCATTCAATTGTTTTGATTGCCCTCCTTTGCTCAACATTGGTCATGATCCGGCGGCCTTTTTTCTCCCATTGGAGTCGTAAGTCGTACCACAGTTGCAAGAATGGAGAAGCAGAGCTGGCAAGCTACGTGAGCTCTTCCAATTCTCGTTCAGGAGTAGAGCGAGCAGGTATGCGATACGAGGTGACTAGTCGTCTGAGAACAGCTTGTTCCTTCGAGATTTCTCCTGCCGCATCGACAAGATCCCGTTTCTCTCTTTCCATTTGCATCATTAGCGATTAGCTCAACCACAACTTTGGGAAATTTGATAGTCATAAACTCATAGTCTTCCCAAGTGCATGGCAACAAGCGAACATCAGAAGCAAGGGGTTCGTCAAGAAGTCCTAGGTCAAGCCTCTCATAGCTTCTAGAGAATGTAGTGAAGGTGTCGTCCAACTCCTTGATGCATGTCACTACGTCATTCCCCGAGGTCTCAGCGAGATCCTTGGCCGCTGAAAGGAAGGATCTCGTATGAAGGCTTAAGACCTGCTGGTGGTGATGGCGCAGTTGGGCTGGATAGTGGTGACTCCCTTGCGGGCGTCGTCAATCGGACTTTGCACTTTGGAGCATTTGGAAATGCTGCAATGGGCTCCTATGCCATAGGAAGCGTGATGCATTCTATTCGAGCAGGCATGGGGGTGTCTATCTCCTCTGACCTAGATAGTGCTGGGACATCCGATTTGGGACAATGGATGTGTTGGGTTTCCTTAATCATCACCGTTGCTAGTTCGATGTTTTTTACGACTTGTGCTTTGCCTGTGCCAGCCTGTCCAGCTAGAGTGGGGTTGCCCAGAGTTGTGATCTTCTTGGGTGTCTACCCTTAGGCACCCATATCCAGGGGTTTCCCTCATAGTATCCTTGTGCTTGTAGGAGATTTTTCGATATCCATCGTGGCGTCGCGGTGCGCCCATGTCGATGGCATATGTGCTACCTCTTAGGTTGCGACTGATAGTTTTTGCATTTAGAAGCATGCTTCTGCGGTCTACCAGGAGGTGGCACTCGCCGTTTCGGCACCCATATGCATGTGGGCTCCCTGGCCATGTGAATGGCTGGGTGGTTTTGCTTCTGGGAGTTGGAGAACGGGGTAAGATATCCATGCCCTTCTCCTTAGGCTTCGTCGTGGGGCTCTCTATCGATGGCTCTACAGTTGTAGAAGGTGCAAGATGGCCCTTGTTGAAAGTAGTTACTATGCGCACATTGCCCACGATTAGATGGATGTGATCTAGGCTGTAGTCCACATTGTAGTTTGTCTACTTTTTGGAAGTGTGCCCTAGTAGTGATTTATCACCAGCCCCTTTAGTGTTTGGTAACACATAAAAGATGACTGGGACACTTTCAGACTCGACGGAGAAAGCCACTTGGCATTTTCCTAAGAGAGGGTAAGTGTTGCTCCCAAATGGGTTAAGTTTCGCATTTGTGGGCTATACTTTAGGCTGACCAATGCATGTCCAATAGTCATGTGTCAAGACATTACGGTCGGCACCTTTGTCGATCAGGGCATCAAAAGAATATGCCCATTTTGCAGTGACCGTGATTCAGAGGTAGGCGGGTGCTATTGCTTCTTCATTTTGATCTGTTAGTTCGGTAATTGTGGCCGCGTAGACGTTGACAGGGGTACTGTGCATCGGTGGCTCGTGCAACGGATGGGAATGAGGATAGTAATTTTTCATGCGACTACCATTGAAGAAGCCTATTCCTTCCCCTTCAAGCATCTCCAACTCGACATTGCCTGTTCTACTAATTTCACGCACCCGAAAAGGTCCTAGTCCTCGAAATTTCATTTTCTGTTTGTGCCCTTTCACCAAGTAGAGTAGGACAAGGTCCCCTTGATCAAAGTTGCGCTAGTTGACATGCTTATCAAAACACAGCTTTCGTCGCGCCTTCTCACAGATTAGAGCATGGGTGGCTAAAAGTCGAGTCTCTATGAGACGCTCTAGCTCCACTAAGCGGTTAGTCCAAGCCTCTCTTCCCTCCCAATGCTCCTGCGCTGCTATTCTTAAGCTAGGGACAAAGAACTCTACAGGTAGAATGGCCTCTGTTCCATAGGTCAGCCTAAAGGTCGTTTGTCTGACAGCCATCTTATAAGCCGTCCGATAAGCCCACAAGGCCGCCATCAGTTTATTATCCCAGTCTCTTCATGATGTGGATACTACCTTAGTAAGAACATTGACTAGGATCTTATTTGTGGACTCCGCTTGGCCATTTGCTTGAGGGTAGTAGGGAGAGGACCTTCTATGAATGATTAGGAAGGTTAAGAGTAGGTGGCATATTACTTCATTAAGAAAGTGCGTACCTTGATCACTCACTAGTTCGATTGGACAACCAAACTGTGAAAAGACCTGTTCCCACAGTAACTTCGTAGTGGTCCTAGCATCGTTCTTTCTAGTGGCTCTTGCCTCCGCCCACTTCGCCAGGTAATCCGTTGCCACAATGATGTAGTGTGCCTGGGAGTATTGCACTGCAGGACTGATAGGTCCGATGAAGTCAATGCCCCATTTTTTGAAGGGCTGTCGCGCTATTACAGGGGTTGACTCCATCTTATCTTTGCACATGGGCACCTTAGTCCTCTGGCACTCATCACAGTGTTTGACGAACTTAGCGGCGTCATGGAATAGGGTGGGCCACTAGAGTTGGGATTGTAGTACCTTACGAGTGGTCCTATCCCCACTAAAGTACCCGCCAGCTATCCTGCAATGCACCTCTCTCAATACATCGTGCATCTCATGCTTGCACACACATTTACGCAACAACCCGTCCTGTCCCAACCTGTAGAGTTGGCCAGCGATCAGTTGGTATGGCTAGATTTTTAAGATAAGTCTCCTTAGCTTGGCTTTATCAATTGGCCTCTCAGGCAGACCGTTTTCTAACACTTGGACAACATCATTGGCCCAATATGGCATCACATCAGCCCTAAACAAGTCCCCTTTGCTAGACAAGCCAAAGAGGTGCACGTCCCAGGTATGCCTTGTCCAGCAGCCTCCCCTGTGGGTATGCGGGACATGTGATCAACCATGTAGTGCTGCTTTCCTTTACGCACAATCACCGAGAAATCAAACTCCAACAAGAGAAGTAACCATCTTGCTATGCGACCTATGGCACACGGCTTGTTCACAAGATACAGCAAGGCTTGATGGTCAACGAAAAAGACGAAGGGTGTAGCCAACAAGTAATGCCTAAATTTCTTTACGGCAAACACCATGGCTAGCCCTTCCCTTTCTGTAGTGGAATAGTTGATCTCTGTTTTGGTGAGCTGCCTCTGCTGGCAAAGCTCATAGGGTAATCAAGACTATGCTCACCATGCTGGCATAGAACGGCTCTGATAGCAAACTTGGAGGCATCTATGTGTACATGGAATGTTACACTCCAGTCTGGGGCTCGCAAGATTGGTGTAGTGGTGAGAGCCTTCTTTAACTGTTCATACGTGTGTTGGCATTCCTCAGTCCACTCGAATACAATCAGCAGCTTGTACAATGGTCTAACAATCAACGTGTAGTTTAGTACAAAGCGTTGGTAGTATCCTGTGTGGCCTAAGAAACACTAGACACCCTTGTAGTTGATGGGTGGTGGGAGGTCGACAATGGCCCTGACTTTTGAGACGTTAGTGGCAATGCCATTCCTTGACACTACATGCCCTAGGATGCATCCGTGCTTCACCCAAAACTAGCACTTCAAGGGGTTCAACGAGAGTTTGTATAACCGACATCGTTCAAAGACAACTCTCAACCTCTCTAAGTGTTCGGTCCAACTAGAGTGTATGCACAAGTCGTCTACGAATACCTCTAGCTCGCATCGTAGCATATCTTTGAAGATCGTGCACATTAATCGTTGGAAGGTTGCAGATGCATTCATTAGCCCAAAGGGCATAATGATGTAGGCAAATACACCCCACTCCGTGGCAAAGGCAATCTTGTTCCTCTTGTCAGGGTGCACTTGCACTTGATTATAGCCAAAGAAACCATCCAGGAAGCTGTAAGCTTCTTTTCCTGCCACTCTCTCTAGCATGTGCTCGGTATATGGCAAGGGGTAGTTATCCCTCTTCGTAGCAGCATTCAGCTTCTTGTAATTCATGCACACCCGAATCTTACCTTTCTTTTTCATAACGATCACTATGGGTGATACCCAATTCGTGTGCTCGATCTCATATATAAATCCCACCTTCATGAGCTTATCGATCTCTTCCTTCACTGCATGGGCGTGTTTGGGATTCATAGGGTAAGGTCACTACTTCATTGGCACTGCTTCTGGGACCATTGGAATATTATGGGCCACAACCCTAGGATCGACTCCTCTCAGTTTCTCCAAGGACCAGGCAAATACATCGACATACTCTCGCATGAGAGCAACCAGTCTAGCCTCCTCCTCGTTGGTCAGGTCGTCAACAATGAACACAGGTCAAGGTTTCTTACCTTCCCCTGCTAGGTCGACTTCCTTGACCCTGGGGGGTCCCTCAATTGGTTGACTAGCTTGCCCTTGTCTCTTTGGTCCTAACAAAACCACCACTCTATCACCCTTCTTAAACTTCGTGAAGCATTTGGGGAGGTCCTGTGGCTTCTTTTGCCTCTCTGCTTCTGAGTCTCTAGTTTCTTCCTGGCCTCCTCCTTTATCCGTTTGCGCCTTAAGTGGATTGGTGAGTCCCCTTTGGTGTGTTTGACCTTAGAGGGTTGGGGTATTTCAGGATCACTCTCTGTACTGACTTCAGACTCCGAGTTAAACTCACATCCCTCGCTTGAGGAAGGAGTTTCGCTCGGGGGTCGTAGTTAAGTAGGTGAATCTGTCTTTAGTATTGGGACTACTAGCGATTGCGCCACCGCTGCTTGCTCATAATCCATGGCTCCCATCTGCTCCACCCAGGTCCTAACGCACTCCATCCACATGACTCCTTTTCCATTCCTGTCTGCCCCTTCCCTTTTACGCCTAGAGTCTGGCTCGATCTTTTCGATTGCTCTCCCTTCAGTGTCATATTCTATGGTGTTAAACTCCTCTTTGCTCTCGTCCGTCTCAGAGCAACAGTGCTCGTACCCCTCATCATCAGAATCTTGCCTCTCGGACTGCTCGTCATCCCCCAGGTTTTCCTCTCCAATCTCCTCTTCGTCGGTGTTTAAAGCCCAGTTGTATAATAGGTTAAGACCGTGAATTTTGGTCCATTTCCATTCAGGCCGAGCCAAGAGATCACTTAGGGGTTTTAGATTAGCCACCTTGTTGCCTTTCAGTTTATTGGTCAAGTACTCTACGATTTCCTGAAGCTCAAGCTTGTTGGTGGGGATGTGGAACAAGACCGGTCTCCCTAGGTCTCCTGAGCTTCCCGCCATTATGCACAGTGGTACAATGGGCTCCTTTGTTGGCATGCTTGGTGATATAGCAGCTTGCTTATACAGCTCTTCCTCATCTGAGAATGGTAGGTCAACGGTTGCCAAGACATGCATCCAATCCCTCTCATCCTCAGGGTAGGGGATGTACTTGGTCAGTGTCCCATAGGGCTTGTGTGCCTGGGCATCACCTTTTAGCATGGTCGAGATAGCATTGAGGTCGCTTGAGGTAGTCTTCCAGTTGTCCATCTCAACCCTTGCCGCTTCCATCCTATTCCCCAAGAATATGAGGTTGTTTCCCCAATCTTCAACCACTCGCGGATTCCTCATCCAAGGCCGGCCTAGCAGTGTGTCGTAGTCCACACCCTTCATGACAATGAGGTTCATGGAAAACTACACTCCTACGACCTTCACTGGCCAGTTTTTTAAGACCCTGACTGGTCTGACCTTCATTTCGTTGGCCAATGTAGCATTAAACCTAGCCGCTTCCACAGGTGGGTTTCCCTAGGCCTGTAGAACTGCGTGGCTCAAGACACTGATCCCATCGCCGGTGTCTACAATTCCTTTCCATGTTGCGTCCCCCAAGGCTAAAATAGGTAGGACTGCATGCATCTTCGTGCCTTCCCAAAAAGTGTTGATGTGCAGTGAACTTGGAGCTGAGTGCAGCGTTAGGCAATTTCATGAGGCATACATTTGGTTTTTGAAGATGATGTAGATGTAGACGCTACATCTAAAGAAGTAGAACTAAATTGGTGTGAAGCACCAGCGTAACACTAGTGAGAAGCACTAGCAGAATGTAGGTGTGCACCTAGATTCTTACTATTATTAGAAGGTGTTTGGGAATACCACATTGTAACCTAATCATCCTTGAAAACCTTCTCCTTTCTTTTATTTTTGTACTTTCTTTCCTACAAAATTTTCCCTCTCTCCTTGATAAGTAACAATGAACAAATTAATTATAGTTTTCAATATGTTAATGTAATTGTTTAGATATTAATTATTATTTATGAAACATTATTATATAGATTACATTGAACCTATTATTAATATGTATATAAGCAAACATACGTTCAAGGCCTATTTCAAAATACCCTTACGTTTGAATTTTTCATAAATAAAACACACCCAATTTTCTATTGACTCCATGAATAATCCCTTTATATGGCATCCTTATGCATGTGAAGAATGTGTAAAAGAGATATTTAAAATATCCCTTTTATTCGATGAGAAATATTAGAGAAACTATAAACTCCAAAACAAACCCCTAGACTAAGAGTTAAGAGGCCTGAATGACTAGGAAAGTTTAGGTTGACCATTGGGGACGATGGTGTAGTGTGCACAATTCATCCAATTGAATCTTTCCTTAGACCTAACACTTATAAGCATGTCCCCTTATCTCCCCTCTACCTCCTCATGCCCTCTACCTGACTGCGTCCTGCTCTTGCAAGTCAGTGGCAGCATGCTCCCCCTTTCCCTCCACCCAGTGCCTCAATTCTTTCCATAATGGAGGGTGCTGCCGAAGCAAATCTCCCAAGCTCATGGTCACTGGGGTGGTTACTAAGGTGGTGAGGAGGTTGCTGGGTAGTTGGCCTCCTCCTTGGTCACCATTCTTTGGTCACATGTCCTGGTTAGCTTATTGACAAGCTTCTCCCTGGTCTTTCCTTTATGGCATCTCTCGTGGTGTGTGTGCATTCCCCAATTGAGGTCGCGATGGCAAAGTGGGTATGCTTGCACTCAAAAGGTCCTCCATCGGATCCTCCAGTATGGGTTCTACATCTTTAAGGTGTTCTTGGGCATCCTTGACCCACTCCTTAACTTTGGCTATAGCCTCGAGTTGCCGTCTGGGATGAGTGTATTCCCCCACCTTGGCACTACCTAGTTCTGCCGTCTTGGGAGCTGAGGTCTCTGCCTTGGCATCAGTGACCCCCTTTCCTGCCACTAAGGTTATAGCTTCCTCAGTCTTAAGGGTGATCCTTGTGTCTATTCTCTTTCTCCTTCTCCTCGAGATTTTCTTTCCCAGTGAGGCTGCATCCAGGTTACTTGGCCTAGGCAGCGAGATGCCTATTTAACTTGTTTGCGCTCACGTCATGACATGCAGTGGGATGGGCGTGTCCTCCCCGCTAAAGGTCTCCACCCCAAATAGTGATGGTTTTTGTCTAGGGTAGTCAGGAAATAGGTGTGTGATCCCACACTCAGCGCATCGAAGGTCAGCCTTGTCCTGGTTTGCATGTTCCCTTTCTAGGCAACGTGATGAGATATGGCCTGGATGACCGTAAGTCCAACATGAGATTGGGTCTTGGCTTGGTCCTCCAAAGCCTCTATCTCTTCCTCTGCCCAGCGCCATGAGTGGTACCGGTCGATAGTCCATCAGGACATGATTGCCTTCCTCATCATAGGAGATGTATGGGTTTACGTAGCTTTCTTCTTCACTAGGTTCCTCCACATAGTGAACAGGAGCGTCACTCGATGGTTGGGTTACGTAGGGTCCTGGTGGTCTGGGTATGCCTATTGGGTTCATCTCTAGCCTAGGGATGGCTGGTCTTGCATCATTTGGTGTTGGAAGTGCCAGTTGGGCTCCCTTGCCAAGGAAGTTAGATGGCCTATTGCCTAGGAAAGGAGGGTTGTATTGCTGTGCATATGGAAACCTCCTGAGCAATCTGCAGTGCAACGCATCATCACCGAACCTACCACAATTTGAACATGGCCTAGATCTAGGATCTTGACACTCAGCTAAGAGGTGGTTTCCCCCACAGTGTATACACATCACGTGAGTTTGTATAGGCTTCCTTATTTGTTCTTGCAAACGTGCAAGCTCCATTCTCACCTCAGCCAGGTCCTAGCCTTGGTCAACTCCCTTTCCCTTATCCTGTGTGCTAGAGTTCTCTCTCTCTCCTGACGTCGTTGCCCGATCTGAAGCCCTCTGGCCTGTACCATCCCAACTAGTGTTCCTCATGCTTTGCTCCCTAAGCTGATCGTCCACCCTTATTGCTTCGTCAAAAACCCTAGCTAGCACATCTCTATGTAGGGTGGATTTACTAGCCAAGGCCTTGTAGAGTTCCTCGCTTCGGATTCCATTTATAAACACTGTAGACACAGCCTTCTCGTTAGGTCACTCATTGGCCGGGATCCTCTTGAAGAGACTACGTACATGTGTGATGTAGTCTCTCATGTCCTCCTTTTCCCTCTGACTAACATTCATCAACCGGACGATGAGGTTGTCAAAGTATCCTGCCTTAGAGAACCTCTTGATAAAATGATCTTTAAGATGGGCAAAGTTCTTGCACTCAGCTACATCTAGACTAGTGTACCAAACCCTCCCCTTATCACCTAAGCACAGCCCAAAAGCTTGGGAGCGTTGTGCAGGGTCTGTGAGGTCGTTTGCTTCACAAACTTGTTCAAACTGCTCCACAAAGCTATATGGGTTGTTGCTAGGTTCATACTTGTCTAGTTGTTTTGCCACTACAGGGATCCTAGATTACCCCTTGCGTGACCCCTAATCCTGAGAGTAATGATGTGGCTAAGGTTGCTGCGCCCTGCTCAGCAGATGTGTTGTCCATAAGCTGCCTAGCTACAAGTTCACTTAATGATAAGTCAGCCTCCACTACCCGCTCTCTCTCCACATTTGGTCCTGCTTTGGCTGCTCCCGCAAGGGCTAGCACGTGCCGAGCCTCATACATATCCACGTCTTGTTGGAGTTTCCTAGTCTTTTGCTCGTAGTTATAGGCGATCATGCTTTTGAGCACCCTTCTGATCGCCTTTCTTTCCTCTTCTAGGGTTGCTACCACTTCCTCTACTAGCCTACCCTGAACTACCGTCCTAGCCAACAAGTCATACTCATTGACTAACTCATGCACCATGACTAGGAATTCTCCCAAGTCCGGCTTGTGATCTTGACATTGCTTCCACTTCAAGCTTCACAAGGTCGTTGATCAACTTGAGTAACTCTGGCAGCGTCCGATTCTCTATGTTTTTGCCTTCCGGATCTTCGTGTCCTCTTAGGGCCCTACCGATGGGGTTCTCTAGTAGCCAGCTATGCTTTGTGATCTTCTCCTAGTAATGGGCTCCTTGATGTTATTATGTTTCCCAATGAGCTTCTTGTTATTGGAAACAGTCGTCAATATTATCAACAACTTGGGCTTCGTGCTTTCTAGTGCTCAGTGTGAAAACAAGCTTTTCCTTTCCTTGTAGTGCACCCTAGGTGATGAGACCAAAAGGCGAGGTGAGGATGCACGAAATGCCCAATGCAGACTCCACCCTACCGCTTACGTTTGTAGCTTAAGGTGGCTCTGGGCGTAGGTTCTGGCCAATCTAAAATCTTACAAAAAGACCCTGATGCATTCTCTATTCTGCTTCAAGGTTGCTTAGTTGGTTGGCTGGTCGCCGAACGTCACGTCCAATTCCAAATTTGGTCTGCCTGTGTCTAGCTATTCGGGGTGAATCTTTGGTCACCCTATCTAGTCTCTAGCTTCCAAGGTTAAACTGGTTCCCTGGGGGATCAGAGATGTGACCAAGGTGCCCAAGACTATGGGCCAGGTAAAATACCTTCTATTCAAACTTTGGTGAATTGGTTCGATTTTGGAAATCGGACAGGATGGTCCGATTCTAGGAATCAGACGGGATGGTCAGACTCTGGGAATCGGATGGGCTAGTCCGATTATGACGATCGGATGCGTGGGTCCAATTTTACTCAGGTCTGACTTTCCTAGTCAGAAGGGGGTGGTCTGACTATTGCAATGGGTCGAGTGGTTCAGGTGCGGGGTTAGGAAACGTGGCCCAACTTTGATGGGCTGGTCCGATTATAAGAATCGGATTGGACCAACGGTCCATTTTTTCGGTTGGTCTGATTATGGGAATCGGACTATCCGAGACTCAAAATCAGACAGTCCTATTTTGGAGCTCGGACGCACTCGTCCAACGGCGCGGACGATGACCCGCAAGTTGCGCGCTGCACCTCTAGGTCAACGTCTACTCTATCAAATCGTGTCGTGCCTTCCAAATAGATACAAGCAACAGAGGAAAACGTCTGGCATACCTTGAAGTGATGGGGTGCTCAAATCAGTCAACACTTCACAATTTCCTACAGCTCTCTCTCTCTGTCGCTCTCTCCCTGGCTCTCAGGCTCATAGTCTTCTCAGAAGGCAGGATGTCAAATGTGGCATTCCCTGGTCCCCTAGGCCCCTTATTACCTCATCTCAGTCTGCTGTAGACTCAGAGATTAATCTTGCACACTCTTCCAGTCAGATGTCTGAATCTATGCCCCAACTTCCTGTCTCCAGCAGCAGCAAACCCCTTTTGTTCCCTTCTTTTTCCTATCCTACACTTAACCTAATGCAATAAAAATCAGAAACAGAAATAAAGACAGATGGTCCTACTCTAACATTCAATAGCAAATCAAAATACTTACTTGCTCCAAGGATTAAAACCTCCTAAATCTCCTAACTATCTTGAGCACCAGTTCAGGCTGCAACCCCTACTGCTACTCTCGATTTGATGTGTGTGGCACTCAAGGCTTGATTTCGTCGGTCCCAGAAATGGAACAAAAATTTAGGGGAGCTACGGAGCTCTACCTCGAGACCTACTGACCGCTTATCGATCAAGCGTTTCAAGCCGAGCGGCCATGGCTACCTCTCACATAACCGACGCGCAATGCCTACCTTGCGAGTGTAGTGAGCTTACCTTGATGCTCAATCGAGTTCCCTCCTCTCTCTCACACTCCGGTAGCTCCACGATGCAAGTTCAAGCAACCTCAAGCCCTCTCCGTCAAGCTCCATCCTCCATAGCCACGCGAGACGAGAGAAGAGAAGAAGGGAAGGAAAGATGAAGAGAGAAGATGGGGAGCTTCTTCTCCATGATCCCTCACTCTCACACACTCACTCCCTCACACTCCCTCAATCCCTCACTCAAGCACAAGTAAGAAGGTAAGAAGCAAGAGAAGAGAAAGAAGAAGCTTTAGCCACACCCAAGAATGAGCTTCTTATTCACTTTTGAACTTTACATACATGCCCTACCTTTTGGGCGGTCATCCGCACTTTTTACATGGCCGGTCATTAGCCTAGGCCCTCTTTTCCTATTTCCCACCATTCCAACTTATCCCGTTCCCACTAATGCATACGATTTGCACAGGAGTGAGCCTGGCACTCTTTTTACAAGGATTCGAGAGCGCCTTCATATTTAATGGCGTGCTTTTACTCTTTTCTTTTCTTGAGGCAACACTGTCATTCAAATCATTCAAAATTTCAGGCTTCCATTTTTTCCGCATCTCTACTCCATTTTCCGTTCCTCTGTGCTGTGGTATTCCTGCATCTCTGCTCCATTTTCCGTTCCTCTGTGCTGCAGTAAGCAAAAGGTCTTCCCTATTTTGAATTCTCAATCTTGGCGCCATTAGGCTTGATCAAACTTGGACCTTGTTCCTTATCTAAGGTAATTGTTGGGTTTGATTTTGATCAAGTGATTGCCCCAATTATTACGTCCAAGTTAAAGGTGACATGTTTTTTCTTAATTGGCCTTACCTCCAAATCCTCTACAATTTATACTAGGTTTGTGGTGGTTGAGTCAGTCATGCCTTTACCCTTATCTTGGCTTTGTGACGATGTACCTTCCCTTGGGCAATCCTTTTCATAATGACCTTGATGGCCACACTTGGCACACAAAGGGACATAATCCTTGCTTTTCTACTCATTTGGGTAGAACCTAGCCACATGTCCAGATTGCTCACATCTCCAGCAAACCACACTTGTTCCTAAATTATTATTCCTTTTGTGGTGAAGGTCTCCTCTCATTTTGAGAATATCCTCCCTATCCTTGATTCCTTAGCATTGGAGATGTCTCCTAGGTTAGTATACCTCTTGGCATAAATGGCCTATCAGGAGGTCCTATTAGATAAGTCACATTTTGATTATCCATATAATTATAATTTTTTTGCATTTGGGCTTCTTATTGTTGCAAATGAGTTTACTTTACCTAGCATTGATCCTCCACATGATTTTTTCTTAAGCAATACCTTGCAAAAAAAAATTTCTCAGATGATTAGGAACCAGTCTACTTGATGTTGGGCATTTTGTTGCTAAATGACTGAAACCATGACATTTTTCGTACCAAGTTTTGGACCTTGGTGGTGTGGGATTCCTTTGACTAGATATTGAAGTTGATCTTATTGCACTAGCAAGCTGGCCAACTTGATAATCTCCCTTCACATCAAGGTTTACTTCAACTAAGATATGTTCTTTCATATCTACCAAATATTTGGCTATTAGCTCAGCCACCTTAAACTCATCTAGACTCCGTCCTGTAGATGAGTGAAACTGTGGATGATGCTAGATATATTGGGGGACACCAATTATTATGGATTTAATCCTGAATATGACATTGATGATGGTGTCACAACCGCACTCATCATACACGCACCTGGACGAGCTACTTCAGTTCTTATATATGGTATACTAGCTACCATGAAGGGTGACATACTTGAGGGAACTGATCCAAGGTTATTATATAACACCTTCTTCCCTCAACTATCCTAATTGCACTTTCTTCTACCGTTGTGCTTCTACCTTTGCATCTGCCAAAGTAGCTAGTCGTTTAAGGCTTACATGTTCCCTAACAGTTTCATGCAGTCCCTCAGTAAATTTTCATTTTTGCATATTCTTTGAAGGAAAATTTTGTCCCATCTTTCTAATTAATATTTTCATCTTTTAGATGTAATGTTCTACAGTTTCTCCTAGGTTTTGAGCTAGATAGTCAAACTCTAATCCTAAATGGTCCTGAAATCCTTGTTGCCTAAACATAGCTAACAATGCATCTCTTAACACTATGCCCTTGTGGCAACAAGAAGATTACCATACCACAAGGCTACTTCACTCTTCAAAGTTATTGGGAATATGTGAGGTTTTTAATCATCATCAATAATCTCATTTGCTATACATGTCCCTTCAAACTGCTAGACATGCATGGCAGGATCATCATTTCAACAACTAAAATATTGTGTGAAATTTGTAAGTCACATAGGCACTCTCACAACCATATATAATGCTCTTTAGCACTTCCTCTAGATCCTCAAAGACTGGAACCCATTCTTTTGGGTCGACAAATAATCTACTAATACCCCAACATTGTGAAAGACGATATAGACTATGGTCCTCTATCATATGATCAAGGAAGTCTTTGTCTATCCTATATCCTAACGTTTCAATGGAAAAGTTATCAAAACCCACAAAATCATTACCATTTTGATCCTCTAACACTATATTAGGGAATTTGAGAATTTCCATGCACTTTGGGAATCCCCAATACCTTTATTATTTGAGCACATGGAGTCTACCCTAAATACTATATAAGCTATTTTTCCAAATCCCACTTTCAAATATGGATCAAGATTTAGCCATGTGGTCAAATATTTATCACTTATTTGAAATTGGGACTTGGGAAATTTCCAAATTCTCTAATATGGTGTTCTCTCCTTTTGTGTCTTCTTCGTTTTTCTAACTAGAAAGGGACCCCTTTTTCAAGCTACCCTCATTGGTATCACTCGTTCCCTTAGAGCTCAGTGCTTGTCTCTCCCAATTGTAATCTAAGTTGGTTCCAGTAGAAGATGGATCTCCATAGAATTTTTCAATTTCTAATGAAAAATTCAGCCCACCTTACAAATTATTTTGCATATCTATGTTCAAAGTTTCTACTTGCTCCACTATTCGATCAGCTTTCTTTTCCACTCTTCCTCTTTCTCTCTCATCCCCATGCTAGTTTTTGGCTTTCACTCGTTCACTCTAGTGCATGACATCTTTCTCTACCATTCACTTTCTCCTATCACTCTCTATTGTAAGAGCCCTTGTTTATGTAAACTCAACTTTTGAAGAATGTCAGGTAGTTCCTTATCGTTGGCCCCATAAAGTATATCATCATTAAGATTTTCTACTAAACTTCAAATCTCAACCACTTCCCTCACTTTCTTTATAATGTTATTTTGACTCCCTTAGTTATTACTAACCCCTTGAGACATATGAGCCTAGTCTATTCTCCTTAAAGAATTATAGGCTTCTCTAGAAAACCAATCATAATGATACTTTACCCTAATGATGTTAAGTTGGATTTCATAAAATAACTTGAAGTGTGATGCAAACAACACAATTCCCTTTGCTTCATCTTGAAACATCCAATTGCAACAAGAACACAATTGCTCGACATCAACCCATAGTTGAGGACCAAAGTGTTTGTCCCCATCCACTAATTTGGTATCCCTTGCCTTTTCTACAATAATTTGTTGAATATCTTGTGGTAATTCAAGGAAGAAACCTCATAAGAAAGCTTCTTTGTAATGGCTCATCAGAGTCTAGTTTACTTAAGTTGATAATTATTCTACTTCATCTCAAAATAGCTAATTAAGTCCTATGGCAAGGTCAAATAGGTGTAAAGCTATAATCCAAAGCTCTATAGCTTCTTCCCATCTCTCATGGAAGACTCCTTATATGTTGCTCTTGCCATGCTTGTGGCGGTTTATTATTTGGTCCCTTTCGGGGATATTGAACTTTGAAAGAAATTTGGTTTTAGGTAATGGAAAGATCTTATAGATCGTCTCTCCACAATTTATTCCTTTTTAGTGTGTCGTCATCGTCTTAAAATCTATTTTCTTTTACTTTATGCTTAATTTAGTAAAATATCCAAGACCACCCCCTCTTCTCCTTAATTAACATGCTTGCCCCTCTTAGTAAATGCACCAAAAATGATGGCCCCCTAAGAGATCCCCATATAAACATGTAAGATGATTATGTGTAAAGCCATTATATTAATTAACTTAAATGATTGGAAGTGGATTTATACACTCTTTTCAACCCAAAATTAACAATATAAAAGACATTGTAAATTTTCCTTATGTAGTCCAACTATCATGTTTCCCAATAGTCTCATTCAAGTTACTTGCAATGTTTCAAATGTTACTATTTAATCCTCATTTAGAACAAAAAATCCTAACATATCAAACCCAATTTTTTCAAAATTTAAACAAAAGAAAGCACTTATCTAAAGATTCTTAATTCATCACTAACCTCTATAAATCTTAAATCCTTTTAACCAAATATTATCCATAATAAATGTAGTTTATACAATATTTTTTATCATTAAATACCATCATTTACTTCTAACATTCACTAATTACCTCATAAGAATGCCTAAAACTATCATTTTCAACCTTAAAATTTAGGTGTCTCTAAATCTAGACATCCATTATAGTTGACATTGATAAGGAGATCCATCTTACTATGATTAAACTCTATTTTTATGTTTTATCTTTAATCCTTTTGTAATACTCTTAATTATCTCTTCATTACAATTAAAAACTCCTATTTTTACCACTAAAATGCTTATATCTTTTAATGGATTCATTTCCAAAGAGTAAGATTTCTTCTCTAGGTTCATTTTATTATTATTTTAACTCATTTTTGTTAATACTACTTAAGAATATTAATGTTTCTTATTAAGGACCTAAAAATATAGTTTTTAGACTATTTTTCATCATTATATTATCATTTCCATTCATAGAATGCAAGAATTCAATTCCTTTCCATCCATTTAAAACTAAGAGATCATAAGTTCAATACATTTAGTACCAAAGCCATTCAAACTATGGTTTTTTTTTTTAATTTTGAATAGAAATTGGCATACCCAATTAATGAAGAAAATGAAGATATTCAATCGTATTTGATTATGTGAATGCTTGCTTCTCCTCTCCCTTTATGCTTAAAAATATCCATGACTTCAAATCTCTCTAAGTTTTCACTAAGTTCATCTAATTCTCCCTTCATCCCACTATAATTCTCTACCCACACCAAATAATCATATTCAAGAACAGAATGATGAGGAAGGAGATGAGAGAAGTGATTGTTTGCAGCCAAATGATGTTGAGAATGATATTGAATGCTATAGAGAATCCATCAACACACTCCTAGAATATGGTGCCAGTTTTTTATGATTTTCTCTTTTCTTTCTCAATCTCCTTCTTCCCATGACATCCTCCTCCAACTTCTTGATTATCCCCTTTTCAAATTTTAAGGTTTTCTTACTTGAACTAGATCTTTCTCAAACCCTTCCACATCTCTAGTCTATTTTTGACCCAGTCCATGGCTTCTTGACCCAAATTTTATGCATACATGCTAAATTATATCCACATTTCTTCTAGTCTCCAAAATATCCACCGTTGCTACCACTAAAAATCTCTCCTTGTATTCATCTTCTACCACTTACTACTTTTCCATTAGAAATCTCTCCCCATATTCACCTTCTACCACTTACGACTTTTCCGCTCCCTAAAATTCATTGTCTAACATATCACAACTCTCTACTTCTAACTCCATCTCACCATGATCAAATATGGATTTATAATATTATTTTATTAAATTTTTATTAAAAATATTGCATAATATAGAGCCAGAGCCCTTTAGTTTGCATGAAAAATAGTGTTAAAAAAATCAAAATAAGCAAATGTCAAGAGGAGCGCTTGGCCCTATGCTCAAGCCAAGCATGAAGAGTTTTGACTCACCTATGAAGAGAGTTTAGATTGAGAGTTGAGGAGGGTTTCGAGTCTATCTTGGATCTCTCTTTGGGACCAAAACTTTTCCCTCCACTCATGCCTCTTAAGCTTGGGAGCACTAGGGGCAAGATGTTCCAAGTCTTGTTAAATATCTATATCCTTGCAATGAGTGCAGGATAGTTTGGAGAATAGCAATTCAAATTTAGGACATGGGAGTTATCCTCATAGAATATAGTTATCTCTCTTTTGGACATCTCCTTGGTTGTTGAGTGTTGAAATGACTTGTTTTTTGGCTGATTTTTGTTGTTTTTGAGAGCTGAATGGTTGATTTTATGAGAAGATTGATTGATTAGGAAGTGGTTTGAGAGTGTTTTGGATGATATTGATTGTGTTTTGGAAGTTCATGATGTTTGTTGATGGTTCTATGATGTTCTGATAGGTTCTGAATGGTTCTGTATACCTTCTGTTTTGTTCTGTTTTGGTCTGTTTTTGTTCTGATTGTCTTCTGTAAAGAGGGATGGAGTATTGATTGATGAAGAATGAGATATTGTGAAAGCTTAGTGAATGGTTTGTGAGAGTGTTGAATGGTTTGAGAGTGAGTTATGTAGTTCTGATGACCTTCTGTAACCTTCTGTAGGTCTTCTGTAGAGCTTCTGCTTCTGTTCTGTTTCTGTTCTGTCTCTGTACTGTAACTGTTCTGGTACTGTTCTGTAGACTGTTCTGTAAGTGTTCTGTGGAATGTATGTGTGACTTTGGAAAAGTTTTCTAGCCTTGGAAAGAGGTAAATACAAGTGCAAAAGAGCTGAAAGAAGTGGAAGAAGTAGCTGTTGAAGACTCAAGAGAAGACTAGAGTGAAGTGACAGTAGTGAGCTATGAAGAGACATTGTAGTGGCTCTGGTGACCTTTCATATCAGACATACCTCTTGGGAGGGGTATCCACGACCTAAGAGTGATTATTGAGAGTAATTTTTGAGATTGTAGTGAGGATATGATGTATGATTGATGGAGTGTGTGAGAGAGAGTCAGAGATAGCCAATTCTATTGAAACAAAGTGATTGTATATGAGAGATTGAGAGAGAAGACTATGAAGATATTGAAGATGAATACTATGTGATGTATTTCCATTCAAAGATGGTGTATTCTTTGCTTTCTTTGTAATATTGATGGATTTTGTAAAGATGTTGGAGAATATGGTTGATTCTATTAAAAACCGTGGGAGATCTACATGATGCTGCATGAAGATTTGTTGTGCCTGGTGTTCTTTTCTTCATTGTGATAATATGAAATATGATAAACAAGCTTGTTGATGTTACAAGATAGATTTTCTTGCAAGAGAATTCCCTTTTCCTTGGTGTTCCTCTCGGGGCTCCATGTTTTTGGTGCACAGCCGGGGAAACTTGCCATCAACAAGCACCAAAAGAGGCTGAAAATGAAGGAATTGGCATTGCCAAGTAGAGAAGAATTCAATGGATGTTTGTAAAATTCCTTCTTCCACTGAAGAGTTGGAATTTCTCATAATAAAAGCCACTTTCCACAAGAAGTTCATCCCACAATGGCGGAAACACATCACCATCATGATGCATGCTCTATGTGGTGGACAGTTTCCTCTTCCTGTTGAAGCAGCAGAAACTTGCATCTTGGTGGCAAATTGTTTGGGAACAAACTGAAGAGCAAAAACAGAGAGAATGACCATCCATGGAAGATTTGGCATTCATTGAAAAGTTTCCAGACAACATCAAATGGGAGATTGTGAAGAAGCTACAGGAGTCTTGGTCTGTAGAGGTTCATAGGGACAAGAAGGAAAAGAGTTGGAATTTGTTCGTGGATGCTCAACAGCAAGATACATGGGATGCTTGGTGTACTGATAATCTTCTGTTTGTTCAATTAGCAACCCACTGGAAGTTGGTAGACAGAGTGTTTTTCACAACATACACTATTGAAACCATCAGAAGCTGGCATTACTATGATGATGGCACCACCACCATGCTCAGACGTATGCATTTTGACACCTTCAGAACCGAATACCTTCCTCTGTGCAGTGGCATGAAAGCAGAATTTAGGGACGTTGAGAGGAAAGAAGTAGAAGAAATGTTGGCAAGAGAGTCCTCCAGAGACTGAAGCCTTCTGTTAACCCTCTGTGGAGCACTAACAACATAGTGGAGTCAACCCCCTGATGAATGACGCAATAAAAAGGCAAGCGTTAGAACGAGTCCAGAGGTACGTAAGAAGAGAGAAAGCAAGAATCAGAGCCGAGAGCGAGCTCGCAGCAGAAGCCGCGTTTGACGTCCTTGCGGAACTCTTTACAGAAGCCCCAATGGCACATCAAGCCCTTCCTCCTCCTGCTGGAGGTCCACTTCCAAGCCAGATCCGTCCTGGAAATATTGATGACAGACCAGCGAATGTAGTCCCATTGCCAGTTTTTAAGGGAGAGTACAATGAAGACCCCGATCTTCATGTAGCAGAGTTTATGGTAGCGTGTGTGGCTAACAATGCTAGAACCCCTGAGCATTGGTTAGTGATATTCCCCGCCACTTTCAAGGGTGCGGCGTTTCAGTGGTATGAGAGACAAGCAGCAGGAACTTTTGGCACATGGGACGATCTGAAGTTGGCCTTCCTCACTAAATTCAGGCGTGAAGGTTTTGAAGAGCAGATGAGAGAGGAATTTATGAACCTAAGTCAGTCCTCTGGAGAAAGAGTGGAAGCCTATGTCTCACGAATGGAATCCATCCTGAAGAGATGGACTAACCATAATCTAGATGATGGCATTCAGAAGGGAGTGTTTCTCAGAGGATTACAACCAGAAGTCCGTAAGTTTGTGGAGCTTCAAAGACCGGCCACACTGCAAGCTGCAACAGAAGGTGCAAGACTGTACGATGAAGTGGAAGCTAGACTAGCAATGAATACAGGAAGAGGAGTCCTACCTCCTCTGGTGCCAGGAATGATGTACCCACCTAATGCAGCCCCTGGGACTGTTCCCTATCCCTACCAACAGATGCCCTCAGTATCACAGTACAGTGCACCAAATCCACAGTGGCCACAATCCATGCCTCAAATGATGGCTCAACCACAACAACAATGGTCTCAACCAATTTCCTCAATGCCAAATCAACAGCAACAATGGAACCCTACCAACTGGAGCCAACAGCCAACCGTTCAAACAGGAGCTCTGAATCAGAACCAGAACAGAGACCCCTCTGTACCAACCCAACCAGTCTATGCAGTGATTACAGAGACTCCTCAAAACCCTCCTGCCAGTACGTCCGGAGGAGAAAGCTTGAAGGATTATTTATCCAACTCAGTTGCAAACATCAAAAAGGAGTTGATGGATGTGATTACAGAGCAACTACAGACGCTGAAAGTGAACACCGCTAGCATATCCAACGTTGCAGGAGCAGGAAGAGATGTGATGCGGTCAAATACTTGGTGTGGTAAGTGTCATCAAGCAGGCCATTTAGCCACTGAATGTACACGGAAACCAACCATCCCTGGAGCCTTCTGTTCCTACTGTTTGCGGAAGAATCATACAGAGGACATTTGCTCTCTGAAGGAGATGCATGATAGGAGAAGAAAGGAAGAAGACGCAAGATTCAACTTGCTGGAATCCAAAATGACAACACAAGATATTGGACCCAAGCCTAGAGAGTTTGGTCCCAATTTCGGACCCAGAAGATTTCCTTCCCAAAGTTACAGAGGAAGACAGTCTGGCGGTGGTCAGAGATCAGAAGTGGAGTGTTACAGATGCGGAGAAAAGGGACACATCTCCCCAAATTGTCCAAATCCTCGAAGGTCAGTGGATTACAAGCCCTTATGCAGTCGTTGCAAAGGAGAAGGCCACACTGCAAAAGACTGTCCAAGCCCAGCCCCAGTGAAAAACAGTGCTACTGATAGTCCGTCCAAGGCCCAAGAGCCTACCTCCAATTTAGTGGAATTGGAAGTTGCTGCCATCACTCGTGCAAAGCAGAAGGAACCACCTATCCAGAAAGAAAATAATCCTCCTGCCAGAACAGTGAAGTTCAGTCTTCCACCAGAAGAACAGAACAGAACAGAGCCTAACAGTGCCGTACAGAGCCCTATAGAGCTACAGAGAGTTACAGAGACAGTTACAGAGACAGGACCAGAGGTCCAAGACACAGAAGAGGAGAAAGTGCCACAAGTGGCAGAAGAAGTTCCTGTAATTCCTCTGTTGGAAGAAAGAGAAAAAATGAAAATGGGTGTTGCCCCATTCCCTAACCGATTAGAAAAGCCAGTGGATCCTATTAAGGAATACGATCTGGTCAGAGATCTAGATACCTTTAAACCAAACCTCACATTCCGACAACTACTGATGTTGTCTCCTAGTTGCCGGAAAAGGTTCAAAAGTATACTAACGAAAAGACGTGGTTTAAGGATTGCTCCCTCAACAGTGACAAAGTCCAACAAGACTCCAGAGCCTGTCAAAGAAGTGGACGTGGCTAATGCTTTTTTAGATCCGGGTACCCCAGAGACTGGCGTGTGGATAGAAGGCTGCTTCATTGCAAATGCACTGATTGATGGTGGTTCATCAGTGAACATTATGACGGATGTGACGATGAAGGATTTAGGCTTACAAGGTGTGCAACCAACCCAACGGCTCATCAGACTGGCGGATCAGAGCAGAATCAAGCCTTTGGGCATTCTCCCATATGTGAAGACTACAGTGGCTGGAAAAGATTATTGGCTAACCTATCTGGTGGTGAAGCCAAACTCTTATGGTACATCCTATCCTCTGTTACTAGGCAGACCATGGCTTTTTGAAGCCCGAGCAAGGACGGATTGGTTTAAAGGAACTTTGACCTTGGGCAGAGGACCCAACAAAGTGGTGCTGAAACTGTATGGTTCTCAAAAAGGACATGGATCCACCTCCTTGGAATTATCTTCTGACTCCCCTAACGAGGCTACGGATGGAACATCAGTAGACGAAGATGCTGTCAAACAAATCCTTCCTAAGAAAACAGTGGCACATTCCTTAACAGTGGATAATGTAAGCCAACTTCCAAAGGATGCAAAGCCATTATCAATGGGTGAATACTTCCTGCCTGAACCATGCATGACTTCTGAAATCACTTCTGATAGTGAGATAGAAGCATGGATGTACTGCTCTCCCTGTTACATGGCCACAGCAGAAGCAGAGACAGAGGCAGGAGGGGAAACAGAGAATCTATTCTTCTGTTACAGAGCTCCTACAGAGACAGAAGCAGAGACAGAAGCAGAAGCAGAAGCATCAACAGAGACAGAAGCAGAAGCAGAGACAGAGACAGAAGAGGATGAATATGATATGGACGAAGAGGATTATGCAAGTGAAATAGAAGAGTCTATCCCCCTTGAAGAGGATACATTTGAGGAAGAAGTTCCAGAAGCATCAGAAGCCGATGAGCTCATGCTATGGGACAGAATGGCAATGGTACCATTTGGTCTGGTAAATGGATCTTCTCATATGCAAAACCTTTATAAGACGTGGATTAAGAAGAACAAGCCGTCTTTCAGTAGTGGCTCCTGCCGTCCTAACCTATCTTTGCCAAAGAAAGATGATGATGATGCACCGTGCCAACAAGCACCAATCCCACCAACCCAACAGGCATCAGAGGGTCCCTGTTATGTGACGTTCCTGGATGTATCATCAGAAGATGAGTCTTCAAGCCAAGACGTAATTAATCTTGAAACCAAATCCGAAACGGCGCTTATCCCATTCCAACGTCTTAAGGAGCAACCTAAGTCTCCACCAAAAGAAGAAGTTGGTTCTAGTGGGACATCAGAAGAGGACACCACTCCCTTGAAGGAGTCGGATCTGTATCCAGAAGCAGTCCGCGGGACCTTCATCCGTGAAGTAGAAGGTGAAAGGCAGTTAACCTTTGTGGATTCAGAAGGCACTGAACGCCACTTGAAGGTGGGTAGCAGTCTCCCAGAAGAGGAGTTGTCAACCTTGTACAACTTGTTGAAAGAAAATTTGGACGTGTTTGCGTGGTCTTACAAAGACCTAAAGGGGATTGATCCCACAATATGTCAACATCATATTGACTTGGAGCCTGATGCCAAGCCAGTACGGCAACGACAGAGGCGAATGAACCCAAATTATTCCACATTGGTGAAAGCGGAGCTGCTGAAGCTTCTGGAAGCCGAGTTCATCTATCCAGTGGCAAATAGTGAATGGGTTTCACCCATCGTGGTTGTACCCAAGAAGAATGGCAAATTGCGAATATGTGTGGATTTCCGAAAGCTTAATTCCAAGACAAAGAAGGATCACTTTCCTATTCCTTTCACAGACCAACTGTTGGACACAGTGGCAGGACATGAGCTTTATTCCCTTCTGGATGGGTTCAGTGGATACAACCAAGTCCAAATCGCAGAAGAAGACCAATCCAAAACGACCTTCACCACAGAATGGGGGACCTACGCTTACCGAGTGATGCCATTTGGGCTCTGCAATGCCCCTGCTACTTTCCAACGAGTCATGATGGCCGCATTTCAAAATCATCTGCATGACTTTATCGAAGTATATTTGGATGACTTCTGTGTTTATAGTTTGATCAGTGAACACTGGGGACATTTGGAACAATGCTTTGACCGATGCCGGGAGTATGGGATTTCCCTCAACCCCGACAAATGCATCTTTGGGGTCTCTTCTGGAGTCTTGTTGGGCCACATTGTCTCTGCACAAGGGATATCAACAGACCCTGCAAAGATCGAAAAGATCTCAGCTCTGCAAGCACCCACCAACCTCAAACAGTTGAGGGGATTCCTAGGCCATGTGGGTTACTACAGAAGGTTCATAGCTCACTTTGCAACAAAGGCAACCTCCTTGCACAAGCTTCTGAGGAAAGATGCAGAGTTTACTTGGACGGAAGAATGTGACAGAGCCTTCCACACTCTGAAGCAGTGTCTGATAGAGGCACCCATTCTGCAACCTCCTGATTGGACGAAAGAGTTCCACGTACACACTGATGCATCAATTGAAGGCTTAGGTGCTGTCCTCTGCCAAAAGGGCTCCTCGAAGTTGGATCAACCGATCTATTATGCAAGCCGAAAAGTCACTGATAGGGAACGGAACTATACAGTGACCGAGCTGGAGTGCTTGGCAATGGTGTTTGCCCTGGAGAAGTTTCGCCATTACCTCCTATCTACCCCCTTTAAATTTTACGTGGATCATGAGGCCCTATCCTTCTTGATGAACAAAGCAGATGTGAAAGGACGAATGATGAGATGGCTCCTTTTATTCCAGGAGTTCGACTTTGAGGTGATTACTAAGCCTGGTCGTTCCCATGTTCTGGCTGATCATCTGTCGCGTATCCCACAAACTGCAGACGAGGAGCAGGCTGATCCAGATCTCCCTGATGCTTCCCTATTCTTGGTAGAAACTGTAACTCCCTGGTATGCAGACATTGCCAATTTGCTGGCAACCCAACAATACCCTCCTGGTATTTCTAGTCGGGAAAGGAAGAAGCTCATGCTAGAATCAGCCCCATACACCCTGCTAGGTGGTGCACTGTACAAGAAAGGCAAAGATGAAGTACTCAGAAGATGTGTTGCAGGAGAAGAGATTGGGATTGTTTTGAAGGCTTGCCACGACGAGCCATGTGGAGGTCACTTTGCAGGAGAAGCTACAGCCAGGAAGGCTCTACTAACAGGATATTGGTGGCCTACCATTCACAAAGATTCCTATGATTACTGTAAAAGATGTGATGCTTGTCAAAGAATGGGGAAACCCACCAAGACAAGTGCCATGCCACTACACCCTATCCTTCCTTTAAAGCCGTTTGAGAAGTGGGGCATCGACTTTGTAGGTCCGATCGACCCTCCGACCAGAAGGAAACAGAACAGATACATCCTCGTATGTACGGATTATGTCACAAAGTGGTGTGAAGCTAAAGCCCTCAAGCGGGACGATGGTAACAGCGTGGCCCTGTTCATGTACGAGAATATCATCACCCGTTTTGGCAGTCCCTTAGAGCTGGTAAGTGACAGAGGCACTCATTTCCTTAACAAAGTCATGGAAGAGTTGACAGAATTGTATAAGATCCGCCATCGCAAATCCACTCCTTATTACCCCAGAGCCAACGGCCAAGTCGAAGTCACCAATCGCATCCTTTGCTCGATTCTGACAAGGACGATTGCCGCACATCGTCGTGATTGGGACGATCGACTTACAGAGGCCCTCTGGGCGTATAGAACCTCCCATAAAGCAGCAACGGGACAGACACCTTTCCAGCTGGTGTATGGTACAGAAGCAGTTTTTCCTGTTGAACTGGAACTACCCTCTTTGAGAGTGGCGATCAAAGAGCGTTTGGGGGATGATGATTCACTGCAACGCCGTCTCCTGCACTTGGAATGTTTGGACGAAATTCGCAGGATGGCTCTACAGTGCATGGAAGCCACGCAAGCCCGACGTAAGGCTTACCATGACAGTTTCATCAAGCACAAGGAGTTCAAAGAAGGTGATTTGGTCCTAGCTTATGATTCACGCTTTGGCAAGTTTCCTGGCAAGCTCCAACAGCGGTGGATGGGCCCCTATAAGGTACTTGCAGTCAACCCTAATGGCTCTGTCCAAATACAGACCCTGGATGCCTCTGATGATCCCTTTCTGATCAATGGATATCGCCTGAAGAAGTACTTCCCTCCTTGGGGATCTTGACAATTACGGTCACTTGATCTTTTCCCTCGTTGGCGCGGCACTGTACTTCTTATGATGCTACTTCTGATAGCCGTTCTTCAATCACTCCTGCTGAAGTGGATGCAACCCTCTGTCCCCTCAAAACCCCCTTCTAGCCTTGATCTCTTATCCTCTATTTTCCACCAGCGACAGTGGCGAGGTGGGTTCTGACACATGGTCTTTCTACCATTCCCTTGTTCAATTTGAAGGGAAAAAAAAACAAACAAAATATATCGGTCATGGGAGAAAAGGACTTAGGTCCCTGTCATGCCGACCTCTTCTTCGAGAAAAGGTGGAAACACCCTCGGGAATAGGGGAAAATAAGAAAAAGAAAGAAAAAAAAAAGAAAAAAAAAAACAAAGAAGAAAAAAGAAAAGAAAAGAAAAAAAAAACAAAACAAATCTGTTATGAGAGAAAAGGAAGCAATTCCCTGTCATAGCAGGCCTCGTTCCAAGAAAAGGTGGTAAACACCCTTGGGCGGGAAGCTGGCTGTGGAAAAGGTGGTAACACCCAACAGTCCAGAAAGCGGATTCATTGATTGATATCCCTAGGATCCAATTCCGACGCTGCCTCCCTTGGTACGCTGTGTCCTGGGTCTCTTTGCAAAGTGACTACCTGTCCTCTAGCAGATGACATGTCCTATTCAACACAATATTCGATTTGATGGCTACCTCCCTGGGTACGCCTCCTCAACAACTGATGACGCGATCTTCATCGACAAACAATCGAGTGATGTGAGCTTTCATCCTAACCGGATGGGGACGTGAGTATGGGCTGCCCTCCTGTATCTATCAACAGAGAGTGAGACAGAGGGTGGGGCGAGAGACCAGTCTTTTTCCTTCCAATTAAATGAGAGGTGAGAAGTGTGAATGAAGTGTTGCACGCACGGGATGGGCCTCTCAATGCACAAAGCACAATTTGTTTCTGTGCACTGCACCATAAGGCTCCCTTGCCTTCCTTCTCGTACTGTATGCCGGCACAGGGCGGGATGCACAGTTGCACCATCAAATGCGCACAAGGCATACAACCTTTGCACAAGTGATTGTGAGGATTACATCAATGGGTTTCAGGAAAAGGCTGCCCTTCTGTATCTATCCACCGAGAGTGAGACAGAGGGTGGGCTGAGTGTGACTGGAGTTTCTTCAATCAATTACTGAGAGGTGAGATTGAGGGACGTTACGACACTTGGAGTCAGGTATGTTCCCGTTTCCCTATGCACCCACGGGATGGGTCTTTACCATCAACACAAAACACATCACCCTGTTCTGTACACTGCACCATAAGGCTCCCTTGCCTTCCTCCTTGCACCTATGCCAGACGGGTTGGACGCACTAATGCACCATCAACTGTGCACCCTGGCATACTCCTCTCTGCACCATTCCCCCTTGTTGATTCCTCAACCGGGTATGAGATATGGGTCTTAATCCTTATTCCTCAAGTGATATTAGTCATGGGGCGAGTGACTGTTCTTTCATTTCAATTGAGTGACTGTGAGTTGAGTGCAATATCCCTCATCATCGACAATGAATTTCCTGCGATTCCTCCCGTCAGCTACCTCCCTGGGTGCTGGTGCGTGGTCCCTTCCATGACGAACGTGTGCCGAGAAGCTGCCTTGGTTCCTCCAGCGCCAACAACAACACTGGACGTGCCATCGACACTCAACCTTGATTCTTGACGAAATGGGCCAAGTTCTTCTAACCCTACAACTTCTGTTTCTTAGTGCTGTTCATGTTTTAAGTGTGGGGAAGTTAGTGGATGGTCTATGGCGTGGTTCTAGGTCCCTATTGTTCGGTTAACCCTATCCGTTAAGGTCTTAAGTGTGGGGACGCGTCCCTGCGCGTCTACATTGCATCCTCATCTGCATATGCCTTATTTTGCTCATGCATGAATACCATGACTTGCTTTTATCCTAATGGGGTCCCTTCCCACCCACCCGGTTCTGTTCCACCCACCCTTGGGGCTGTTTCCTTGCAGTTTTCCTTCCTTCCTTGATTTTGCGGTCCTTCTATGTGCATGCACCCTACGTTCACTTAAATCCACATCCAATCTTATAGCCCTGTTCCTCCCATTGAACGGTCCATTTTTCCTTTTTACCTACCCCTGTTCCGGTGTACGGTTTTTGAGTTATTAATTTTTGGCGCATTTTACTCAATTTAGACGCTTTTCCATGTGAACGCGCTTTTCTTGCTTCGAAACCGTGATTTGACGTCATAGCCCTGACCAAATATTTTCCCCTGACATTTTTCCTTTTTATTCCGCATCATTCCGATAGATGGTTTGTCCGTTATTAATTTTCCGGGGTTTTCGCGACTTTTTCGTGCGTATTTTTGACATTTTTCCATGTGAACTTGCACTATTGGCATCGGAATTCCAATTTGATTTGACAGCCGTGTCCGCTGTGCCTTCCCCTCCCTTTTTCCTTTTTCCTCCACCCTTTTTCGACTTCTGGATTTTTACTTATTAATTTTTAAATGAGTTTTTGGGAGTATTTTTGGAGTTTTTCACATGTGAACCCCTCCTATTTCCACCGGAACTGCGGTTTAACATGATAACCATGTGCTACCCCTTCCTGCGGACATTTTTTCTTCTTACTGCATGTTATTCTGATGAATGGTTTGTCAGATATTAATTTCCGATCCCATTTTCGGGTTTGTTTTTTGGGTTTTTCCCATGTGAACGCGTCTTACCTTAGTCGGAATTATGTTTTGACATGATAGGATTGTCGGGCACATCTTTCTGTACAGTTTTCCTTTTTTCCGCACCTCATTCCGATGCACGGATCTTTCGATATTCATTTTTAAATTGCGTTTTTGGTTTGTTTTTTGTGTTTTTTGCACGTGAACGCCCTTTTCCCCTCCCGGAACCCCCGTTCCGTATTTTTCTTGTTTCCCCCCTATCGTCCTGCCCACTTTTCGTTTTTACGATATTTCGTTTTGACGTCCGGATTGGGAGTTATTAATTTTTCTTTCTTTTTACGTTTTTTCTCGCGCTCGTTTTGCGCGTGAACGCGCTCGTTTTCGATTTAACGCGTCTCCACGCGCCCCGGTCGTGTCCGCATACCCCGTACCATCATCCCCACGTCATTTCAATCCCGTCACGGCAAATTTTTTTTTTACCTCGCCCCGCGCACGTGCGCGGGACGAGGATCCGTCCCCTCTTGGCCCCGCCCATCTTCCCTAGCCCCTGCTCACCCCCTCCTGCCCGCCCACCCATTTTATTATTATTATTATTATTATTTATTTTCTTTTTATTTTTGTTTTTTAAAACAAACTCCCCTCCCGCCTCAACCGTCTCTCTCTCTCTCTTTCTTTCTCTCTCTCTCCCTCTCTGCACGTACTCCTCCTTCTCTCCTGCCACCATCTTCTTCTTCTTCTTCCTTCTCCCTCCATCTCCACCATCTCTCTCCTCTCCCTTCTCTCTCCTCCTTCTCTCCTGCCACCATCTTCTTCTTCTTCTTCCTTCTCCCTCCATCTCCACCATCTCTCTCCTCTCCCTTCTCTCTCCTCCTTCTCTCCTGCCCGCCATCGCTCCTTTTTCTTCCCTCTTTCTCCCCTCTTCCTCCTTCTTTCTCCCCTCTTCCTCCTTCTTCTTCCCTCTTCCTCCTTCTTCTTCCCTCTTTCTCCCCTCTTCCTCCTTCTTTCTCCCCTCTTCCTCCTTCTTCTTCCCTCTTCCTCCTTCTTCCCTCTTTCTCCCCTCTTCCTCCTTCTTTCTCCCCTCTTCCTCCTTCTTCTTCCCTCTTTCTCCCCTCTTCCTCCTTCTTTCTTCCCTCTTCCTCCCCTCTTCCTTCTCCTTCCTCCCCTCTGCGCCGCCCCGCCGTCTGCGCCGCCCCGCCGTCTGCAACGGCCGCCGCCCGGCTCCGTCGTCGCCGCCCGCAGCACCGTCGCCGCCGCCGCCGGCTCGTCTTCCCCCACCTCCAGCCTCCACCTCCTACCCCACCTCCTCCTTAGGTTAGCAACTAACCTAAGTTAAACATTAATTAACTAACCTAAGTTAACCACTAACTTAACTAGACTTAGGTTAACTAACTTAACTAGACTTAGGTTACCTAACTTAACTAGACTTAGGTTAACTAACTTAACTAGATTTAGGTTAACTAACTTGACTAGACTTAGGTAAACACTAACCTAACTGACTTAGGTAGTGTAGACTTAACTGATTAGCTTAACTTACCTGACTAATGTGACTTACCTGACTTAAGTGACTAATGTGACTTATGTGATTTATGTGATCAATGTGACTTCCTTAATCACAACATTCATTTTTTCATTAAAAAATTTCTAAAAAAATTTCTAAAAATTCCTTCTGTCTTTTGTTAATCTTTAGACCTTTGTCTGCTAGGAATTGCCTTTCCTATAATTTTAGAAAAATCCATCTTTCCTAAAATTACCCTTAAATTGCCAAAAAAAAAGGAAAAATCATTTAAAAAATTGTAAAAAATTCTAACAAATTCTAAAAACATTCTAAAAAATTTCCCTCACCTCCCTTGCTCATTTTCCATTTATTCCAACATAAAAAATCACACCTAAAAGTCAAATTAAATAAATAAAAATAAAAAACCAACATAAATCACCTTAACACATATGCTAAGGTGTTCATTGTTGTTTCATCAGTGCTTTTTGCTTTTCCTTTCCTGGGACTCTTCCGTGCGCATTCCTGCATTTCATACACACCCTTCCAGGTATTTATTTTTTGTTATTTATTTATTTATTTTCCCCCTTAATCACGAATTAATTGTTAAAATAAACCCTTTAATCCACCCACCGTTTCCACGCGCATTCGCGCTAAATACACATTTTTTTAAAATTAAAATAAACCAGCCGTTCACTTAGCACGCGCTACGTGCGCTAAAGAGGCACTCTAAATTTTTAATTAAAATCAACCAGCCGTCACATGAGCACGCGCTGGCAAAAAAGCGCTCCACATCACTTTAATTATAATTAATGAATTGCATTTAGAGACCCAGTCGGGAATCGAAGTCCGGGAATCGTATAAAAGCACCGGTTTAACCTAATAATTGATAATTAAATTTGTAATAAGGAACCGCCGTTTTCTTATTAAGGTTTATCACCTAATAAAAATTCACCCATTTTTAATAATTGATTAAAATCAATCCTTCGTTAAATTAAATCCCCCCTCACTGCACTTAATTCCCCTTTTCAATGAACCGTTTCGTGGGATGGGTTTACGCAGTTCTTAGTGTTGTTTTCCATGGTCCAGTCTTGGTTCTATCACAGATGTCGTACAGATGATATATTGCTATGGTATGGTTTTGGTTTCCTGTTTTAGTTACGGTTACGGTTATGGGTACGGTATGTAGTTTTTTTTCTTTTATTGCCTGATACGGGGTTCAGGGTGTTTGTCTGATGCATCGCATGAAGCTTTCGGTCGCATTTGTCTCGAGGTCATGTCCAATTTTTTCTAGGATGTGGTTTGCTTGGGGTTAGTAGGTCGAGTCACGTTTTATTGGTAATTCTCTTATCCTTGGTTTTTGTCTGTTGTTTTGGCAGGCATTCACCTTGATTGTCTGTGTTTGTGGTGTGTGTGTAACCATCTGAATGGCGCCTTCTCATGCTCCTCCCCCTATTCAGTACGTTCCACTAGTTAGTAGGGATTACTCGTCCCTACTTACTTTTGAGCCCCTCACGAAGGCAGGACTTGCTGCTTTTGTGGCCACTCCTTTTTCATTACTTCCAGAGGATCCGTCCGTCTGTGATGAGTTCCTGGCCTCTTACAGCAAGAAGACAGGAGTAGTCCAAGGCATGTCTATGACATTGACATCTCGAGGCTTAGGGAAGGCTCTGTCTTTACCCTTCAAAGGGGAACCTTTTGTGACCACTCGACAGCTCTTCTCTAATGAAGAGATTCTCAAACTATTGCAGAAGCAGACAAGGGAGGTCCTTGATGTTAAGAAAGTGATAAACTCTTCAGGAGTTTCGTTTTCGATGATCACTGATCCCGTCTGGAAGACCATGTGCCAGTTCCTTCAGGACAGGTTCATGCCTGCCAAAACGCCGTCACACTATTTGTCCAAAGAGCTTTTCACAGCTTCCAGGATGGTGCTAAAAGGAGTTGCCATTGATTGGAGCACATACCTCCTTACTAAGATGGATCAGCATTTTGTTAAAGTCACGAGGGGTAATGTTACCAATGTTACCTATGGATCCTATTTGTTTGCCTTCTTGACCTATTCAGGTTTACAGAAGACTGTACCTCCACCTCCTCCATCAGATCCAGTACCTCCTCCTCCACCTTCAGAAGAGTCAGCACCTATTGACATTGAGGATGATGATTCTCCGCCTCCCCTGGTTATACAACGCAAACGCTTGAAGAGGGTAGCGGACAAAGCCCCTGCTGTACTTCCCTCAGTGCCTATCCCTGCTACTTCTGGTAGTGACCTCCCTGGGTTTCTCACTTGCAATAACCTGTTCAGGGCACATAGAGAAGGATCCTTGGATATATCAGTTCCTTCCCTGAACAGTCTCGTTTCAGGAGATGCCATTCCTTTCCTCTGCAAGGATATTCAAAGTTCCATTGAGTTGTCAGTGACAGCCTGTGTTCAGCAGCTGTACGCATCTTTCTATGAGGAGCTCATGCAGTCCACAGACCAGTTGCATAAGGCAACATCTGAATTAGCTTCTACTAAGGATACCCTAGCAGATCTCTTTAAGCAAATGGAACAGCAAACCCAACTGGTTGCCACTCAAAGTGATGAGATTTCTTCATTGACGACCCAGTTATTCGAGGCTCAGTCACAGGTTACTAGCCTTTCAGCAGAGAAGGAGAGGATGTCCAACGAAGCGAAAGAATTCCAAGTTCAATTAGATGACAAGCTTTCAGCTTTACAAATGGCTAATGACACAGTGGCCCACCAAGCCTCCCAAATCCAGCAGTTGCAGGATCAGCTTGCGAAGTCCCGCTCTGTTCCTCCAAGCCCTCCTGTTCCATTATTTCCTTCTCTTTCACAGCAGGATTTGGCTGCCCTACAGAGACAGGCTACTTTGTGCCCTCTATTCCAAGACAAAGTGGAAAGATTGCAGTCCAGAATGGACTTGTTATGGTCTACCTTTGAGCAATTTCAGGACTATGTCTTACCAGACCATTCTTTCTTTGTCCACTACCATTTACAGAAGCTGGTCTTCTATATGAAGCTTTCCACGATGGATTTACCTTTTCCAGAGGATGGCTGGAGTGGGGCTTGGTCTGCTGAGTTGTTGACAGAGGTAGTCAGAATGCTCTTTGAAGATTCTGTCACGCCAGACACCATGTTGATGTCATACATGTATCTCCGAGGAGATTTGTTAATTCCAGATGAGGTAGATATGGCATGGTATGTGGGGGATGTGGTCTTACAGGCTGTTCTCTATGTCAATCATTTGGAGTTGCGCATAGCTGAAATGTTTCAGAGTTATTCCTCCAAAGTGGCTGATTGTCAGGATAATTCGTGGCATCCTATGATTGATTCAGTGGTCCTAAATCAAAGACAAAACACAGCTCCTACCTTTAACCAGAGTACTAACCAACTGAGGATGGATCTCTTAACCTATCTTTCCAAACATAATCCATTTGATGCTACTTTCTTTGATGCCTATCATAGACGATCTCTCTTGGGACCTTCTGTTCCTACCCTCCTTTATTATCAACAATTGGCTCACCGTTATGCTATATATTTTTCCCTTTGTCAAACAAATTCCACAGTAATTTTACCACTTCTTTTCCAACCTTCCAATTTCCCTCAAATTCCTATTTTCACTTACTGTTCCTTTATTGAGGATAGGGTATTTTCCCCTTCTCCACCCTGTCCTTCACCCCTCATTAATGTTCCTTCTACATTTCCTATTTATCAATTAACACCATTCCTTAGTGATTCCTTACAAATTTCTGCCACTCCTTCTTTAACCTTTTCTTCCTTTTATGATTTTTCCTATCCTTCCCTACATCCACTTTCCCTTATTCCATTACCCTCTCCTAGCACTTCCATATCTCAACCACCTCAGTTGGTTAGTGACTGTGCCGGTTTTGATACTCAGATTTCCAGAAGAAGGGGATGGAGTTCGGATGATTGCCTTACAGGACCGCAGATTAATTGGCCAATAATTCCAGGGGAATGGACAGTTTCAAGTCAAGCTTATCAAAACTATGTTCATTTTGCCCAACAATATTCACAGTCTGCAGATCCCTCAGTGAGATTAACTGCTCACTTTGCTTGATACCTGGAGTATATGCATAGGCATTCCCATACTGATTCAAAGCCTATCCCAAAGTTGTGCATGAATGTCAATGTTAGCATTGATTCTCAACAGTTGGAGATACTGTATTTTCATGCCCTCTGTTTGCCTAGCAGATACTTGGTCCTGTTGGAAAGGATGTGCTGTCTCCAATTTTTCCAAAATCCTCCTAAAAACTTTGTAGATGAATCCTTATCTATGGATCGATTCAGACAACATCAATCTTTTAAGAGGGATCATCTTCATTGATACCTTTCCAATGTATGGTGCAAGCTTTTTAATGCCAAACTCTTCTCTTTTTGAAGAAGTCATTCAGATGGTTGTGTTGTGTATTCGTATTAGTGTTGTGAGTTCATTTATGTCCTACGAACGTGGTGGTTTCCTATTGGATTTTGTGTACGAGCTATGTTTTGGAGATTTGTCGAGTTGGGGTCGTGGTTGGAGAGTTGAAGAAGATGAAGATGATTAAGAAGAAGCAAACTCTTATATCCTTTACAAATTTGTGATGATTTTTAGTTTGATAAGAGGTGTTAATGTATAAAGAGTTTTCCTTTCTTTGTATTTTTATATCAGAAACAGGTTATAAGTTGGGGTCGTGGTGGATGGATTCTTTGTAAGAAGATATTGAAGATCAAAGTGAAGCTTTGAAATGAACTTGTATTACCTTTTTCCTGGGTCGCGAGGACGCTTCCTTATTAAGTGTGGGGATATGTTGAGTGTTGAAATGACTTGTTTTTTGGCTGATTTTTGTTGTTTTTGAGAGCTGAATGGTTGATTTTATGAGAAGATTGATTGATTAGGAAGTGGTTTGAGAGTGTTTTGGATGATATTGATTGTGTTTTGGAAGTTCATGATGTTTGTTGATGGTTCTATGATGTTCTGATAGGTTCTGAATGGTTCTGTATACCTTCTGTTTTGTTCTGTTTTGGTCTGTTTTTGTTCTGATTGTCTTCTGTAAAGAGGGATGGAGTATTGATTGATGAAGAATGAGATATTGTGAAAGCTTAGTGAATGGTTTGTGAGAGTGTTGAATGGTTTGAGAGTGAGTTATGTAGTTCTGATGACCTTCTGTAACCTTCTGTAGGTCTTCTGTAGAGCTTCTGCTTCTGTTCTGTTTCTGTTCTGTCTCTGTACTGTAACTGTTCTGGTACTGTTCTGTAGACTGTTCTGTAAGTGTTCTATGGAATGTATGTGTGACTTTGGAAAAGTTTTCTAGCCTTGGAAAGAGGTAAATACAAGTGCAAAAGAGCTGAAAGAAGTGGAAGAAGTAGCTGTTGAAGACTCAAGAGAAGACTAGAGTGAAGTGACAGTAGTGAGCTATGAAGAGACACTGTAGTGGCTCTGGTGACCTTTCATATCAGACATACCTCTTGGGAGGGGTATCCACGACCTAAGAGTGATTATTGAGAGTAATTTTTGAGATTGTAGTGAGGATATGATGTATGATTGATGGAGTGTGTGAGAGAGAGTCAGAGATAGCCAATTCTATTGAAACAAAGTGATTGTATATGAGAGATTGAGAGAGAAGACTATGAAGATATTGAAGATGAATACTATGTGATGTATTTCCATTCAAAGATGGTGTATTCTTTGCTTTCTTTGTAATATTGATGGATTTTGTAAAGATGTTGGAGAATATGGTTGATTCTATTAAAAACCGTGGGAGATCTACATGATGCTGCATGAAGATTTGTTGTGCCTGGTGTTCTTTTCTTCATTGTGATAATATGAAATATGATAAACAAGCTTGTTGATGTTACAAGATAGATTTTCTTGCAAGAGAATTCCCTTTTCCTTGGTGTTCCTCTCGGGGCTCCATTGGTGTAGAGCTCAATCGGACAGTCATGCCTACACTTGAGGGTAAGATTCTTTTCTCTTTGAAGCAAGATCTTGGCCCTCCACTCTTTCCTTATTTGAGGGTGAGATTGTCTTCTCTCTTTGATGCACTCAAGCCTTACACTAGGGACAAGATGTTCCTGATATCTCTAGCTTGGTATTGAGTGTAAGAAAGCTTAGAGAACACTGATATAAATTCAAAACATGGAAGTTCTCCTTATTTAAGATACTTATCTCTCTCTTAAATATCTCTTTAGTGTAGAGCTTGGCCCTACTCTCATGCTAAGACCTAAGGGAGAAATTGTTTCCTCCCTTTGATGCACTCAAGCGTGCCACTTGGGGCAACATGTTCCAAATCTTGTTGAATATCCATAGCATGGCACTTAGTGCAAGATAGTTTAGAGAACCTTGATACAAAATATGAATCCCTTAGTAGATCTTTTGTTAGATATGCTACCAGTCCAATCTGCATTTGCATATTCAAACACTTGTATACCCATACTTGCCTCATAAAAAAGTTTATAATGCAAACAAGGTGGAAATTATGCACAAAAAGAGGGGAAAATAATCAAAAATATGGCTGAAGCAAAACAAAATTTTACAAGGGCTGAAAATACATAGAAAGGATCTCCAAACAACACTTACAGCAAGGTTCTTTCTAATGATCAAATTTGGGACATGTGGGCCAAAGGTTTATGCTTTAACTATGGAGAGAACTGGACACAAGACCATAGGCTGAAATGTAAATCTTAAAATAGCAAGCTCAATTTTGTCATCATTGATGAATCGGATGAAGATGAAGGACAAGGGAATCAAGAGGCAAATGTGTTTCAAGTGGAAGCAAACCCTATGGTTGAAGACATGCATGATGAGGATGATGGAACCAATGTTGAGTTTTATGACATTATGGATAGCTTTCCTTTCAATCCGGGTGGTTCTTTGTGTGCCATTTCTCATGATGCATGGACCGGTTGTAAGGGAGAAAATACTCTTTGACTTGAAGGGCTGATCAATGGCAAAGAAATTCGTCTCTTGATAGACACGGGTAGCATAGCTTCATAAATACCAAATCTTTACATGGGCTGAAATTGTTACCTCAACAAATGCAAGTGCCATTGAAGATCCAAGTTGTGAATGGAGCTTATGAGTCAAGCAATGAAGTGTGCCTACAAACTCCTATTACTCTACCTCCTTCGTGTACCATACAAGTGGACTTGATTACTTTGGAAATGGGTCCTATTGATATTGTTATTGGCTGTGATTGATTAAAGTCCATTGGAAAATTTTCATTGGACTTAGAGAGAATGCAAATGGAGTTCAAATGGAATGGACAACATATAGAATTGAAGGGCATTGATAAAAAATAGTTGGAACTCATATTCATGAAGAAATTAAGAAAAGAAATCAATGCACGATCATGTATCTTCACTCTTTTGCTTGCAAAAGTAGATGAAGAGTAGCCACCAAATCAGCCATTCTCTTCTTCATTAAAGAAAAAGGATCCAAGGTTGGAAGAACTATTGGAGGAGTACAAAGATCTATTTCAGCTACCATCATCTTTGCCTCCGAAGCGAGAGATTGACCATCCTATCGATTTGTTGCCTAATACCAAGCCCATCAACAAACCTCCCTATCGCTTATCAAATTTTGAAAGGGAAGAGGTGGAGCGACAAGTCAAAAAGTTGCTATAAATGGGTCTAATTTAGCCAAGTCAATCTCCATTTTCCTCTCTCGTACTCTTGGTAAAGAAGAAGGATGGATCTTTCCATATGTGCATTTATTATAGAGAGTTGAACAAATCCACGGTGAAGAATAGATACGCGATTCCACGTATTGATGATCTCTTGGATGAACTTAAGGATGCAAAGGTCTTCACCAAGATTGATCTTCGTTCGGGCTATCACCAAATTCAAATGAAGAAAGGAGATGAGTGTAAAACAACCTTTAGGACTGAAAGAGGGCTATACCACTTCCTGGTCATGCCATTTGGGCTCTCAATGTCCTCGCCGCTTTTCAAGCTCTCATGAATAAAATATTGCAGCCTCTCTTATACAAAGCAGTCCTAGTATTTTTTGATGACATTCTCATTTATAGCAAGTCCAAGGAGGAGCATTTGATGCATGTATGAGAGGTCTTTGACATACTAAGAAGACACACACTCTTTGCCAAAATGTCAAAGTGTTCTTTCATGGAAGAAGAAGTGGAATATCTAGGTCACATTGTGGAAGAAAAAGGGATAAGAGTGGATCCTAATAAAATGAAGTGTGTCAAAGAATGGCATACACTGACTTCGTCTACCTCTTTGCGGGTATTCCTTGGATTATCATCATTTTATAGGAGATTCATAAAAAATTATGCTCATGTGGCAGCTCCTCTAACCGATAGGTTGAAGAAAGAGTCTTTCTTTTGGGACTCCATAGCCGACAAGAGTTTTTAACGAGCTAAAATCTCTCTTAATTTCAACACCTATTCTTGTTTGCCCGGATTTCTCTAAGAAATTCACTATATGCGCAAATGCTGGTGGAAGAGGAGTTGGGGCTGTTCTCTATCAAGACCATGGAGTTATAGCATATGAGAGTTGCAAGCTTGATGATAAGGAGCATTAGCTACATATCTATGAACAAGAGATGTTAGCAATTTTACATTCTATTAAAAAGTGGTATCATTATATATATGGCAGCCATTTCTTATATATATGGTAGCCATTTCAAGGTTAAAAGTGACCACCGTGTGCTGAAATATTTCATTTCCCAACAAAATTTATCTCCTAAACAATGGAGGTGGCTAGCTACTCTTCAAAGTTATGATTTTGAAATATCCTATATGGCTGGAAAAGATAACATTGTAGTGGAGGCTTTATCAAGAATGTGGGCAAGCTCCATCTCTACAATTTCAATTGTACACAAGGATTGGATCAATGATATTCAAGAAGAATATTTGCGTGATGAGCAAGCATCACAGATAATGAAGGAATTTCAGCAAGGAAAAGGATATGTGTATCCAAATTTCAAATGACATAATGGTCTTCTATGGTATCATGGTAGAGTCTACTTGACACCACAATCTTCTTTCAAGACCGTATTTTGCATGAGATGCACTCTTTGCCTTTAGCGGGACACCATGGGCTGTTTAAAACCTTTGATAATATCCATAAGAGATTCCATTGGAAGGGTATTTGGAGGGATGTCAAGGATTTTGTTATGCAATGTCTTCCATGCCAACAAAACAAAGACTCTTCTCTTCTACCCGGTGGCTTACTTCAGCGACTTCCTATTCCTCATGGTAAGTGGACTGATATTACCATGGATTTTATTGTGGGATTGCCTACAACAAAGCATGAGTGGAATAGCATTTATGTGGTAGTAGACCAGTTGACTAAATTAGCCCATTTCATCCCTACCAAAGCTCGAATTATAGCAAAGCAAGTGGCTGAACAATTTATGGAATCTATCTTCAAGCTTCATGGAATGCCAATGAAGATTGTGTTCGATTGAGACACTAAGTTTATGGGTAGCTTTTGGAGAAGTTTATTCTCTTCAATGGGGACTCTATTAACTCCTAGTACAACATACCATCCGCAAACTGATGGGAAAATAGAAAGAGTTAACAAATGGTTAGAGGTATACTTGCAGAACTTTTGCCATGACACTCAAAATACTTGGGACCGTTGGCTTCACCTTGCAGAGTTTTGCTATAACAATACTTATCATATGAGTATTGGAATGTCTCCTTTTGAAGCTCTATATGGTTACAAAGTGCCCTCCGCCTTATTCCATGAAGATGTGAATCCACAAGCTCGTGAGGAATTAGAAAAGATGGAGGCTCTTATGAAGCAATGCAAGGACAACATTCGAAAAGCTCAAGAGACCATGAAAGCCTATGCGGATGAGAAAAGAAGACATGTGGAGTTTGAGTAAGATGATCAGGTATTCTTGAAAGTTCCCAAGTCACGATATGCTTCTCTCAAAGGAGGGCACAATAAACTTGCTCATAGATTTTATGGTCCTTACCGCATTGTCAAATGAGTTGGGGATCTTGCTTATCAGCTAGATTTACCTTCAAGTACAAGAATTCATAATGTTTTTCATGTGTCTTAGCTTAAAAAGTATGTTGGTCCCCAAATTCAAGTTCTTGAAGAATTCTCTCCCTTGGATGATGATGGTTTAATCATCTATGAGCCCAAAAAGATTATTGGTAAGAGGGAGAAGGTTCTAAGGAACCAAATTTTTGTGGAATACCTTATCAAATGGAAAGGTTTGCCTATTGAAGAATCTTCTTGGCAACAAGCATCATACTTGAAGCAATTTCCATGGCTTTTACAAGAGGACAGTTCGTGAACAGAACAATAAACAACTTGTTGTAATAATTTCATGTGGAAAAGTTAATTGCCTTATCTTCATCAAAATTTGATTTTGAAGGCATGGCTGGATACTATATGTTTTCTTCTACATTTCTATATGTTGCACATGGAAATCAGACATTTCTAGCACAAGATATGGAAAATTTTGTATATAGCCTGTTTTGGATAGCTTACAGCAGTGTGTTCCATTTACATGGTCATTTCTTCATCAACTTCTTGATTCTTCATCAACATAAGAGCTCTACTTCAGCATGATTCCATATGCTTCAAGCTATCCTTGTAATCATCCTTATAATTTGTTCCCAATTCAGCTTTGAGGACAAAGCTCTTCTAGGCCGGGATGGCTTGTAATAAAGCATAAAATACCTTAGTATAGGATATGTGAGGGTTTGGTATAAAAGGGTAGAGATGTAACATGTGAGGGATCTTTTTTCCATTTTCAAGAATACAATATTGAGGGATCCTTCCTCCCACCTATCATAGGGGTGTGTACCTATGACCACCATAGCAAGAGGTGAGTATCTTGTTGTAGCATTCATCTTTGATTCTCAGCCATTCATGGCAATACACTTCCATGCCTAGCCACCTTGGCTATGGTTTCATTAGCATATTTGGTGTATTCTTGTATTTTCCAATTATTTGTTTGCTGTGAGAAATGCCTCTTTTACACTGTACTGATGATATTTAACCCAAAAGGAAGGAGGTGTTGACACCAAGTCAATATAGCGAATAAAATCTTCTTGCACACAATTCATGGGGTGTTGTAGGCATTCTACTTTAGCAGCAAATCCATCACAAAGCTTAGCTTTATGCTACAATTGGTCACGCTCCTCTCTAGAAGATACGACTGAAGAAACTATAGGGGATGGAGGAGGAATAGAAAGAGTGGCAAATTTTTTATTAAGCTCCTCAATAAGCTTCTTTTAGGACTCAATAGTTTCTTGGGAATGTTGCAGTTGACCTTCAGAAGTTCCCAATTTACAAGCTGACTCTAACATGTGCTCAAGAGCTGCATTCTTTTCAGTCATTAAGAACAAATTCTCAGCTTCTAATGTAGCTACTTTAGCTTCCAGCTCCTGAATTTTGGCTTTCTAGTTATCCATCAAAATAGTCGCCTCAGTCATTTGCTTATCAATGTCACTTAGGGTAGCTTTTTCTAATGCCAAATCCTCCAAGGCTTTACTCAACTAGCTGGTCAATGAATCCACCTTGTCTCTCAAGGAAGTATACACTCATGTGTTAAGAGACTGAAGACAAGATGTAAGGGACACAAGAAACTATCTGAGAGAGAAATGGTCCAACTATCAATGTTTGTAAGGAAGTAGAAATTTGCTGATCTACCTGTCCATCCCTTTGAGCTACAAATAGGTTAGGACATGAGAGGAACGCAAGAAGGGAACTACTAGAAACAAGAGTGGTATCCTTAACTAGAGGATCTTAGCTGATACTACAGAGGAACTAGTTGGCCCTTTAGTACGTTAGTGCTTAATTCGGGAAAATCTTGGAGGGGGCTCGTCCCTTGAATCTGAGTTTATCTCTAATGGGGGAGCATAAAGTAGCTTATGCAACCAAGCTACCTCACATGCAGCCATTGCTACACCCCTGTACTCAGCCTCTGTGCTCGACAAGGCAACTGTAGGTTGTTTCTTGCTGCTCTAAGTGACTGCAGCACTCCCAAAAGAGAACACATATCCACTGGTAGATCGTCTATCAGAAATACTACCAGCCCAATCAGCATCAGTGTATCCATGCAACTGTATCTGAACCCCAGTCTCATAAAATAGTCCATACTACAATGTGGACTTCACATACCTGAGTATGCGTCTAGCCGCATCCAAATGTGGTTTCCTTGGAGCCTGCATAAACTGACTTACCAATCCAACAGCATAGCTCAAATCTGGCCTGGTAATAGTCATATAAATCAAACTTCCCACTATGCGTCTGTACATAGTAGGGTCTTCTAGAAGCTCACATGCATCTGTGCTCAGTTTCACATTCTGCTCCAAAGGAACTAAAATAGGCTTAGAGCCTGTCATCCCATATTTGGACAGCATGTCCAATCCATACTACCTCTGCAAGAGCTGTATCCCACTTGGTGATCTAATCACCTCAATGCCCAAGAAATAACGCAGCTCTCCCAAATCCTTCATCTCAAACTTCTGCTTCAATAGCATTTTCACATGAAGGATATCTTCATCACTGTCACCTGTCATAATCAAATCATCAACATAAATGACAAGTAGCATAATATCTTTCTCTGTTTTTCTCACATAAAGTGAGAATTCTGCCTTGGAAATCTGAAAGCCAATAGTGACAAGATACTGTCCTATCTTGTCAAACCATGCTCTAGGTGCTTGCTTCAAGCCATACAAGGCTTTCTTCAACCTGCAAACAAACTCAGGATGAACAGCATGCACATAACCTGGTGGCTGCTCCATATAGACCTCTTCTTGCAAATCACCATGCAAGAAGGCATTCTTTACATCCATCTGATGTAAAGACCATCCCTTTGATGCAACCATTGCAATGACTGCTCTTACGGTTGCCATCCTTACAACCGGACTGAATGTTTTTTCATAGTCAATGCCATATGTTTGTGCATACCCCTTGACTACTAATCTTGCCTTGTATCTATTCACAGAACCATCTGCATTGTGCTTCACCTTATAAACCCACTTACAGCCAATTGCATTTTTACCTTTAGGCAAAGATACCATTTCCCATGTAGCATTTGCTTCCAAGGCATCCATTTCTTCATCCATGGCTTTCTCCCATTTTTCTTTTCCCATGGCTTCCTCAAAAGAAGTGGGTTCTGGTTCCTGTATCATTTTAACCATATATGCATAGTGAATGGATGTAAATCCATCATATTTCAGCCTATCCACAGGATACCTAGCTCTCGTAGACCTGCGCAAAGTAGGTTCACTCCCAGGTGCTCTCAAAACATCCCTGGTCTTCCTTACTCCAGGTGCAATAATAGAAGGAATACCCAACTCATCATCAATGCTCTGTTCTGAGCCACTGGATTCACCATCCACATAAGAGTGACCTGCATTCACATCAAACATGGGCTGATCAACCTTCTCTTTTCCTTTTTGTGATACCTGCATACCACTATCTGCATTGCTTTGAGAAGATTCTCCTGATCTCAATTTGCCTGTCCATGGCGAAGAATGTGAACCGCTGCTAGAGGACGCTCCAGGTCCACTAATATTTTGTGACTGCTGCTGTGAATTCTGTGCAGCATTACCATTTTGTGCATCTACATCATCAATCACATTTACTGGTATATACCAGCTACTCATCTCATCAAAGACAACATCTCTGCTCATTGTAAACTTACGAGTAGAAGGGTTATAGCATCTATACCCTTTTTGCTGCAGAGAGTAACCAATAAAGATGCACTTCTCAGCTTTTGGATCCAACTTGGATCTCAACTCATCTGGCAAATGTACATAGGCAATGCAACCAAAAATTTTCAAATGAGAAATATCTGGTTTCCTACCAGTATACCTCTCCTCTGGAGTCATTCCATGTATTGCTGCAGTGGGAGTCCTGTTCATTATGTAGACTGCTGTAGCAATTGCTTCAGCCCAATAAAAATCTGGCAAGTCTTTTTCATTGAGCATGGCACGAGATACCTCTCCAATATGCCTGTTTTTCCTTTCTGCAATTCTATTTTGTTGTGGGGTATGACTGCATGAATATTGCTGCTTTATGCCATGCTCCTGCAGGAACCTTGCAAACTCATTTGAGAGGTACTCTCCCCCTCCATCTGACCTTAGGCATTTTATCTGCAGGCTTGTTTCTTTTTCAACCATAGCTTTAAGAGTTTTGAAATGCCCAAAAACTTCACTTTTCTTTTTCATAAAATACACCCAAACTTTTCTGCTATAGTCATCAATAAAAGTGATAAAATAATGACAGCCTCCAAGAGATGCAGCTTTAGTAGTCCACACATCAGAGTGGATTAATTCCAATGGCTTCTCACTCTCTTGAACATGTCTAGGAAATGGTTTCCTTGCCTGTTTTCCAAACTGACAGGCTTCACATACCTTATGCATTTCTGCAACCTTGAATTTGGGCAATCCTGCAACAATATTTTGGGCATGCATTGATTTAAGTCGTTGTACATTAACATGACCAATGCGTTTATGCCAGATATCAATATCTGCAACTACACCGGTCCCATGTGCAAACATTGCTGCACTCAATTCAGATATGTCTGCATCCAACGTAAACATTCTGCCCTTCTTCTTTCCTTTTGCTATCAAGCGACCTTTATTTTTCATATCCTCAACAAAGCATCCATGAGGATTAAATCTGACCTGCAAGCCCTGCTCAACCATTTGACCAACAGAAACCAGATTCTTGGTGATATTCGGGACATGAAATACATCGGACAGGTATTTCTTTTTCCCATCCTGCATAGACAAAGGAAATTTTCCAATCTGCACAATCGGATGTGCAGTATCATCACCAGTCTTCACAAATCCTGGTTTTTTCATTTTCCTTGCATCCTCCATCCATTCTGCATGACCTGTCATGTGGTTTGATGCACCTGAGTCAACATACCATACATCGTTGCTTTCTTCTGCACTTGTCACAGAATTGTTCATGTGCTGCACCATAAACAAATGCTCATTTCTGTCATCACCCTATCTACTAGAAGATGCATAATTCCCTTATTGTAGTTTTCCATTCATTATGTCATTCTGCTTTTTATAGCAGTCTTTAGCCATATGACCCATTTTACCACAGTAGTAGCATTCAACATTACTGTTTGCATTTTGGCCTCTTTGCCATCCACCACGACCTCTTTGGCTCCCCTTGCCTCTAGAGTTATCACGTCCTTCCCCATAGGACTAGTTTTCTTGAGTTTGCTGCATATTCTGATTTCTACCACGGCCTCCAAATCGGCCTCCTCTACCTCTGCCTCTACCTCTTCCAGCATTTGAGTAGAAGACAGCTTCTTTTGAAGTTCCTCCTGAAGAAGATGCACCACCATTTCTCTGCTCCTCAGAAATTAGAAGAGCAATCAACTCCTCAAAATCAGGAAATCTTTCACGAACTGAAATGGATGTCCGAAACTGTGCATAATCCTTTCCTAGACCATTCAAGGTCACTGAGACTAAATCATCATCTTCCACTGGCGACCCAATGGAAGCAAGTGCATCTGCAATCTTATTCACCTTCATGTGGTAGTCATTGATGCTCATACTTTCTCTTTGCACATTGTGCAACTCTTGCTTGAGCTGCATTTTCCTGGCTTGTGTATTTGTGCTATACATTTTTGACAAAGTATCCCATGCCTCCTTTGGCGTACTTGCATCTTGAATATGCACAATCATAGAGTCTGAAATGCTGATAGACAGCCAGTACATAACTTTCCTGGCTCTCTCATGCCATGCTTTAAATGCCTGCATTTGCTGTTGATTGGGAACATCAGGAAGAACTGGTTCTTCTTCATTTCCTGCAACAAATTCCCAATATCCTTTTCCCATAAGGAAATTTGTCATTCTAAACTTCCATGCTTGGAAGTTGTTCTTGTCAAGCTTTTCAGTGACAATTTGTGAGAGAGAATCAGACGCCATTACAGAACACTGCAAAAAATTCTGTCACTGCAAAGAACACAGCTTCAGGCTCACAAAGGCAAATCTGCAAAACTGATGAAAGTGGTATTTGACCACACAGTCACTTCCTAGTGACGATTTTGCATCAACAGGCAATAGGGATGATTCTGTAACTCCCAATGTCTCTGCGCACAGGTATACGATGCAATTTCTACAGTAACTTTTCATCGACCTGTAGAACAGTGGTCGCATAGCATAAAACTGGGCCTTTTCCTGAGTGCGTGCAAAAAACTTCCACCTCCAAAACAGGCCCCGAAATGGCCTCAAATAAAAAAAATAGGGTCGCCGAGGGCTAAAGCCTTTGCCCGCTGCATATACTGTCCTCTTGCTTCACCGCGAAGGTTCACCGCGAAGGGCGTCTCAACCTAAGACAATGCACTCTTGCAATTTCCGGCTGTGCTACCTGCAGAGATCTGCTCCCAAAACAGAAAATGAAAGCAACACTGCTCCTCTTACCAGAACACCGCGAGCTTGGCTTGCTTTCTTGAGCTCCTTACCACGAACAAGGCTCTGATACCATGTCAAGATTGTGGGAGAGAAGGAAGGAGTCTCACTTGTAGCTTTCTTGCTTGCACAATAGGAGAATACACACAGAGGTGGAGGCTAAAAACAGTTTTCCTCTTCTTAGTTGTGTAAGCCAAAAAGAACTCTAGTACAAAGAAATAGAAGAACCCTATATATGGGTCTCAAACCAAACTCAACTAACTAAGGTGGCATACTAACTGAGCCACGAACTAGAGTAGATAAGGATAGCTGTCATCTAGCTATTATTCATGGGCGGTGTACCAACCGCATCTGCAACTGACAAGTCGGTGACATAAATGCACAATGGTCACCCTGGCGTATCACGAGTGGAGCTCGATATCTCAACACAATTACACAAAAAAACACACATAGTGTAGAGTGTCTTCAAACAACAAAGCAAAAGATTTGAGTTTGAAAAAAAATATAACCTCTCAAAATCTTCGTATCTCCAATTTCAATTTGAAGTGATACACTGAACGATTGGCATCTACCCCCCTGAAGATGTTTGAAACATATAGTTGTTGCTCCAAAATGTTTGGGTGTGACCCGAGTCCTCTCTTCTCACACAAGAGGCAAGAATACTAATCATGGGAAGGGCCACTCACTTCTCACATAGAGGGTTTATATAGTTGTCTCAACCTCGAAAACTTTAAGCTTTTGTGTTCTAGGAAAAGCATTAAGCATTGCCTTACATTTTGCGTTAAGGCTTTAAGCCTTTTCAAAATGTTTTAAACTTGTTTTGGCAAAACGATGCATTTTTAACAAACCGTAGGTCCACCTTAAGAAAACGCTGCAGTTCTCATTTTTAAAATATTTTAACGCTTCGTACAAAAAAAAGAAAAAAAGAGAAAACGCTGCACACACTCCCCCATCGTCCAAAAAACATGCAAGTTAAGTCGCATTGTGCCAATGCCATCCATGACAAAGTACAAATCTGAACTTATAATGTTTGTGAACTTCTGAAAATATCAAGCATATCATGTAGTTGCTAGCTGGACTCTGATTAATCGCTACGAGCAAGCCCCATTCTACACACTCTGCAAGCTTGTGAGTATCAGAAATGCTTGAACCAGTAGCCAATTGCTTGGACTCCTTGATGCCCCCGGATACTCCTGACTCAGTTCCCATGAGGATCCAAATACTTGGGCATAAAGAATACGATTCAAAATCCAGAAAACACCCTTCGCTACTCTTCCCTAAGGCTCTCATGTTTTTTCCCATCATCATAAGGTCAATGCATCCTTCTCCTCAAGAAGACTCGGGAATTCAATATGACTCATGGATGTTTCCTCAATTTTCTCCAAGCTCCCTGACTCTTCTCTCAACTTTTGTTAGGATTCTTGCAAACTTCGGCCAAAAGTTCACACCAAAAAATAATGTGCCTTCTTTGGAAATGCCGATACTATATCCTCTTACAAGGAGAGTTCCAATGTTGCATTATATGTAAAGAAATACTCCCGGACCCAAAGAAACTTTTTCCTCCACGAAGTACATTTTTCTTTATTCAATGCAAATTGTGCTATCAAAAATATGCTTTGAAGTTGTATGCAATGCTCAATCACATATGCGTTGAGAATAAATGTAAAGCAAGATCCATGCTATGCAATCATACAAGCAAGCAATGCCCCACACGAAAAGATGGATGCATTGAAAAATATAGTGCATGTCTTATCTACAAGTGCCCTTGCGACATGCAAGATACAAACACAATTCCTTGATTACTTCACAATCCTTAACCTCAGCTCTCATTGCTCAACAAGGAAAAAATATTGTACTCCACTCCAACCACCCACAATCTCACAATCACCCAATAAAATATATGGTCCTCATGATGTTGACCAAGTAAAACAACCCATCTCACAATTGTAGGCATCTTTCATGATCCTCAAAACTCACCCAACCACCTCCCCACTCAACTAGCAGTTCATAGTTTGGTGATGGATATCCCAACTCTTGTGTATAGAAGAAATTGTATATGAACAATAAAGGTGCTCTCTCAAGTGCGCATACATCTATGTCATGCTAGTGCTCAGTGATGGTACAAAACATGCATCAACCTAACCCTTGACATGTAAGTAATTGATAAAATCAAGAGATGACCTCCAAGTATAGTGCATTAGACAAGTGCAATGTGAAGTGCTTGTGAACTCATATAGTGTAAGAGTATTGGCAAGACAATATACTTGTTTCAAGATGTTCAGTAGCTACCATAAAAGTCTTGCTCTAATGTATCTAGAAAAACACCAATCTCAACCAAGGCTATCAAGTTTTCACACTAAAAAAATCCAAATAAAATGATAAAAAATTTTCTTGATCTAGACAAACACAAAAAATCCAACTACAAAACAACAAATCAAACAATCATATAAATAGCTAAAATAACAAAAATCCTACCTACATTAGGGCAAAAAACACTTCAAAAATATGCACTTTTGTTAATCGCGGGATTAAGAAAAGGACCAAAGAGAGTTTGCCACATGTGCAAGAATATAGTATTCTTGTCTCCTCCTTTTTGGATATAGTAGAGTCCACTTTGTGATTATCTCCTCTCTTTTAGCCAAAATCTCCAAACTCTGACATGTTTTGGTAGTCCCAAAGTCCTTATTTACTTATAAAATCTGACAAAACCGGTTATGATAAAGATGTTCTAAAGTTAATAATGAATTTTTTGAAAGTCGGGAGCTTTTGGTGCCCCCAATATATTTTCATTAGTCTTTTTAGTATTTCTTCTTTGTTCATTCATCTTTCTTAGTGAGCTTCTTTCTTTGCTCATTTTCCTTTCTCAGTGATCACTTTTCTTTGTGAATTCAATCTAAGTATGGCATCCAAAAGGTTCTTGTCTCGTTTAATAAACTCATGCTGCACTGTCTATAGCCAAGGAGTAGACGGAAATTGGGAGCCTAAAACCTTTTGCATAAACGATTGGGTGACCATGTTGCCCTCTTGCAAAGGCTCTCACAAGGTCAAAATAAGAAAAAGAGAGGATATAAAACATCACTGGAGAGGGCATATCATTACTTTCAAAATTATGCATGAAGGGTGGTTAGTCAAAGTGTAACATGTTTACATGGCCAGGGATATGCACTTGTCTCCTAACGAACGTGTTTGCCAGCAGGCACATTGTAAGTCTTAAGTTGATAACATATATGATATTTTTTTTCATTTAAGCAAGTATTAATATCGAACTTTGGTTGTAGATATTTTTCCATCAACAAGTACTAAATGGCAACCTGTGGAGAGTTTGAGTGGAACTTTCAATGCTATTCATAAGGCGTTTACAAACATTATATATACTGAATAGACTGTCGGTTCTTTTAGTGACAGAAGAAATTTTATATATTATGCACAATATGTGGTTCCGTCTAAAGAGGGTACATATGGACATATTGAGGATTTGACATTGCCAAGTCTCTCATCTCTAATTTGGGAAGTTCTTGATAAGGCAACCATGCATAGTTTTAAATTCAAAATATGTCAAGATATTCAAAAGTCTATGATAGCTAGAAGGATCTCAAGAAGAATACGCCTGTCATGGTTTATCCCCTTACATATCTTTGTGGGCTGCTTCAAAATAGTAAACTTATAGAGAACAAAAGTATCTTGGTTAAGTAGAAATTTTGCAGAAGCTGAACTAGATAACATTATAGGAAGGCTTTGAGAATCTAAAGAGGTTGACCATAAGGGCGACACCATGAGGTGTATTGTATGCCCTCAATCCTTGTCTTTGTATTATAATATAGCATGACACACTCTTGCTTTGGGTTTTGATTATAGGAGATACAAACTTAAACTAGGAATCTGGATTCTCTTGGATTTTGATACAGGTTGTGTGCCCTTCAATCTTCAAGTGCAAGTTATTGAAAATGAGATAAATATCATTTCCGATTGGAATCTTAAAGATGTAAGGGATACCTTGGAGATGCTAGACTATATATCCCTAGAATATAAGCTCAAAGAAAATGGTAAAATAGTCAGGAAAAGAGCTAAAAGGACTTTCTATTGTATGAGTTGCTTGCCTCCCACAATTTTAAGCTTTGATCCATAAATATGAAAACATTGATGACATTTACATTTGACAAAAAGCTTTTCATTAAATGAAGAGTCACAAAATTGAAGTGTAGATATACAAGGATTTTGCTTCATTTGCATCTATTTGTCTTCTTTTAGCTTTGTAACTTCTTCATCACTTTCTGAAAAGATATCTAATCTCCTTGCAGTGGCTTTTTTCTTTGGTTGGTTGAAGAATTTGACTTGGACACATGGGGCCTCTTCTCTTTAGGTGGATGATGAGGACGTGGATGAGAAAGTGTTGGCATTTCTGTCTTTTTGGAGCTTACCTTACTTGTCTTTCCAGATGACTTGCCTTTTGCCTTACTCTTAATTAAGGATTTAAGTGGAGGAGAGTCAGGGTCGACAGGCGTGATTGCCCTGTCCAAAATTAACTCAATACATCTCTCTCTTACCCACCATGTGTATGAATTGGTGTAATCTTGGCACTACAAGGAAAGTTGTAATAAGTTGTAAGGGTAATGATAGTTCGTACTTGTAGGGAATCAAAACAAAGAAATGGAATGATTATAATTTTTTTAATGATAATGTAGCAATTGTGAAAACTAAAAATTGAAAGACATGTTGCTCAAAAAAGAATGTGAAAGATACATAAATTAACCCCATCTATCTTGAGAATCTTTGAATCTATTGTCCTACAAACATTTGAAATCACTCTCCATCCATAAGAATATGCATCATTTTGCAAGGGCACTTCTCGTAAGAGAAAGCTATATGGTTTTTGAGGATTAGCAAGATCCTCATATGAGATGTCCAAAAAGGTAACCACCAACCTGCCAGCACTATAAATGGAAACATGTTACCAAAAAAAACAATCAACTAAAATAAACAATAAATCAAAAAGTGAGGATTATTAATAGTATTCAACATACATTTTTGCTTGGCCATGGATACCAGTAAGAGAGTTCATAAGGATAATTTCTCTAGTGAGAATATCAATATATATTAAGCTCCAATGTCCTCTGTAAAGTAAAATGTTAGTAGGGAACACATACTACTAAAAAGAAGTATATATTAAGCCCTTTGCAAAATTGCATTCCCACAGCTTCTTTCCCTTGTTCAGTAGCAAGTGTGGGAATGCCTAGGAAGTCTCTAGTCAAAGGCAAGTCACCATTGAGGGGTTTTGGATTGTCTCAGATCACAAAGGTTTCTCCATCAGAAAGGCTCCTAGAATTTCTTCTTCAGAATGGCATGGAGTTATCTTATTACGGAACTACAAAGGATATTTTCAACCTTGACTAGGATTTACACCATGTATTGAACTCATGCAAGAAGTTTTTCGTGGAGGAGTTTACTGAGTTTGAAAGCCCTGCATTCCTAGTAGTTGAAAAGGATGCAAAGGAATATGTTCACATACCTATTGGAAGCTCACCTTCAGAGAAGGCTTTGTTTTTAAGAAAGTGTACATTTCATTTGCTTGACCAGTTTTGTAGCTCAGATCCATTTTGTTCTACTCATTCTAGGAAATGCAAGCTAGTGTCCAAAACAACTGCATTCATTGTATATACTCTTGTTAAATATCCTATTAAATTTGAGGAACAACAATTAGAGGGTCCAAAATGCTCTAGCTTTTTCCTTTTGGATGAGGTAGAAAATGGCAAGGATGCATAGGAATGTTTGGACCTTAAGCAAGAAGCATATATTGCTGGCAAACTAGATGTTGCCCAATTCAAAGCTGAGACCATTATTGAAGAAAACCATAATGCAAATGTCGATCTTCTATGTGACTCTTCTTTTTATACAATTGCTTCAGTTCCAACTTTCCCTATTAAGGACAAGGAATATATACTACTAGCCGACATCCAAAGGCTCTTTAATCTTAGGGAGGATTATTGTCTAGCCATCATTGTAGAGGCTTCTGATGCTGCAAATGGCATTGTTGATGTCGAAAATGAATCGAAAGAAGAGTTATTTAAACTTGACACCGAAATTACGGACGACAAGTTCATTGAAGCAGGGGATCATCTTTCTCTTTGATTTCATAAGGCAAAGAGTGCTGAGAAAGAGTATGGAATTACTGAAGAGGAGTTCCACGGCCTTCAAGACCGACTTGGAATTTCCTATTTTGGAAGAGAAGAGTCACAGTATATTAAAGAATTGGAAGATACCAATGAGGCACAATCATCAATTAACATATGGAATCCAACTAAGCTAGAGAATGATGAAAATCAATTGGTACTATTATCTTGATTTTTGTAAGATATACATTAATATGTTTGATCTCAACATTCATTTGACATTTATTGTTTTTTACAGTTGGAGATTGAAGATTTTGATAACTTCTTAGGACAAGGTAAAGGGATAAGAGTTGGTATTAGTTCACTAAAAGATGTTGCGCTTGGCTATTACTTAGCAAGGATTGATTTGCTTGTTTTCTTGGTATTTCATAACATCTTCTCAGAGGAAGCAACATGGCCTATACTATGTATCAAGGCAGTTACAAGGCTACTTGGTTTTTCTAGGTTACAATACAATGCACATAAGGTGATGTTTTTGGAGAAGACTGCGGCAATTAGGATTTTAGGTTATGGTCCTGATTTCTTTGCTTCTAGAGCAGGCTACTTTCTAGCCCTCTCATCTTATGCTTTGGCAGCAAACCGAACTGATATAAAATCAATAGTTGGCTACAAGAGAAGAAAATTTTTGTGTTATAGAGGAAATATGCCAGAGGGGGAGGATGATGTAAAGGCTCCTTAGAGCTAGCTTTGTACTTTTCTTTCTTGCAAAATACTATGAATTTTCAAGTTGAAATTCATTCTTTGAAGCTGTCATTGAAAAAACCAATTGAATAGCTCGTCAAGAGCATTGCTTTTTGTAACTCCTCATCCATGTCTTGTGCTTTGAAAAAAACTTGTACGCGCTTGATAGTGAGATTTTTCCATGCCTTGGCCACTATAAGTTGCTAGGGGGCCTTGCTCCTCCACAATGTAAGGCCCATGGATATGAAGGATATGCTGCAAATTCATAAGAGTAACGATCATTTTATGCCAATGTAAATTTTATTAAAGAAAGCTTGGATTAAATATTCTCTCTTACCAAATAAAATGTGATATCTTTTTCTCCCCATGCCTCATTTATTGCTTGAACAAGATTTGTAATAGCACATTTGAACTCTTTTGGATACATATAGGTTTTCGTTTGTTGCATAAGGAGCTTTAGGAAGACATCGAGGTGTCTCCAAACATCCATCCTTAGAAACGCAAGTCGTGGTGTGGTTGCAACATTTGTTGTTATCCCACACAGCTCTCTCTGATGCTCCCAAGTAATGCTCACCTATTTTCCTGTATGGTTACCTAAAAAATGTTTAACTTTTGAGCCTCCCATTGAGACATCAACCAAGACATCTCTTGTTTTCCCTAAAAGTGTTGGATCTTTTCTTAAGTAAACTTGACCTCCATGAAAACCCATTTTGGAGAGTAAGGCCTCACATTTGTCAATACACTCATCCGATAAAGGCAAAGGCTTAATTGAGTATGCATAGTCGAGATGCAACCTAAGAAGTTTATCAATAATTCTAATCTCTGCATGCAAAGTACATATATGAACATTTGTAAGAGGAATTGAAAGAATAGGTTTTTAAAAACTTAGATCTATAGAATCTCTAGTTGGGGCTCTTCTTATAGGGCGTAAGTTGCTCCAATTTTTAGACCCAACACTTTCCATGCAATAAATACAAGGATATTTTGCATTTGCCCCATTACAAATTCCAAGCATACATTTGATTGTTTTCAAGTCAGCACTCATGTGCCATTCCACATTAAAATTACCAACCCCATCAACAAGCAATATTTCTCCTTCACTTTGAGACTTAATAATGTTTGGAATACCTATATGAGTAAACAACCATTTCAGTGTTTGATGATTCTCAATTGGTACCTGAGCTGCACCAACCCACCAAATCTCCATCTCAGACTGGAACTTATGCACTGGTGCTTGATCCCCACCATTGTTGTATTCCAATACTCTCTTCATGACACAAATGCTGACTCTTTCCATCTTTTTTCCTTTTTGAATCTGTACTTCATCTAACTTCAAGGCAAACTTCAAAACACTGTGACATTCCTCTAACGTGAGTTTATACATCTGAACCATTGCAATCTGCACTCTTCTTAGTTCAACCCATATATTGTTAAATACATTGTATTCAAAACTAGATTTTCTTTTTGACTTTCATATGGCATAGATTCTTCAATATGAATGCATTCCCCGAAAACTTGTGGAATCTTACGATTCATGGCAGTCCTTGCAATCGATACTCTTAGGGATCTAGGTAACCCAAATGTAGTAATTCTATTACATTTTAGCTTTTTAACCATAATCTTGAGATAGCATGATAACATTTCCGATTAATGCCCAAAGTATCACATGTCTCTACAATTTCGTTCGATTTTACTGTGTAACGTGTCCACTAGAGTCATCTAGGACACGTCTTAGCAGTCCATCGGGAAGAATGTTTAGAAAACTCCGCTCGGCACTCCCATGGAATGTTACGGGTTTTGCAATCTAGGTCTTTCCGCGTCTGCCACGTAGCAGAAGTATCCTGGCCGTTTCCCACTTAGGATCGACCCGAATTAGTGTTTTCCTGTTTGGTCATTAACTAACAGCAACTAGCGTCAGACCCGAGCGAACTACTTTACGCAGAAGCGCCAGGTCCGAAGCGGATTCACGCTGCACTTGGTTCAAGGAGAATGGGAAACGAGAGGGATGCAAGGCTCAACCTCTCGGCCATAAGGCATAGTCCCATTCCGTTCCCCTAAAACAGCGCAAATCGGGTAAGATGTACCTCTAGGTCATCGTTCTCGTTAGTCGTTTTGATGATGATGATCATCCTGTTGTTTTTCAAGATTTTTGAGAAAAGTTCCCGGCTAACCGGGACCACCCATCCATAGGACGGACCCATGGTCCATCCTCTGCACTTTCCTTGGTTTATTTTAGTTATGTAATTACCTAACACATTAATTTGACATATAACAAACAGCTTCTTTAATTAATCCTGTTAAGCACTGGTTCCTTCACGTAATCTTACCACGTGACATAGAAAAACAATATCAAACAACTTCCTTATTATCATATCATCATTTATCTTTGAAAATACAAGGAGTTCCGCCCGTAGGCTTGTCTATAATCCACCCGAAGGCTTATCCAGTAATCCGCTAGGGATCACTATTCCAAGCTTCTGCCTGTAGACTAGTATGCGGGCCTCGAGATCTAATCCCGAGTCACGTTAGTCTCTTGTGCAGGACCCGGAAGGCGAGGGATTTACGGCCAGAGCCCCCCTGGCACCCAAGCGTCCTCTTGCTCCAAGTAGAGCTCAACGGAAAGACCTCTCGCGGCGGGTTCGGTCCACGTTCCCGGCGCGGTCAACAACCCCCTTGGTTAGGGTCAGGCAGGCAGTCGGGGGTAACTGAAACTGCCCTCCCTTCAGGCCTTCAACCTGAAGCATTTGTATATCCTTTCATCCTTTAGTTCCTTGTACAAACAATGCAAACAGTGCTTTCTAAACTGTTACAAGCACAATCAATTCCAGTGGTCGTTTATTTGGCAAACTGTTAAGGAGTGAATCCTTCTTTCCGAATGCATCCAGCATTCGATCCGGAATCAATTGCAACTTGGCAAGATTCCTATTGTCCTTGGGTTAGGTCATACCCAGTTAACCCAACTTAACCAATACCTTAGGTTTTATTAATAGTAAATCCGGGCGGCCATGTCGCTTTAATTTATTGATCAATCCTTTGCGTCCAAGCAAATACCTAACTTCCCTTAACTTGGCAAATTTCCCCTAATGAGGGCGATGTAAGAGGATGGCTACCCATCCCCTTGCAAGTTAAACTTGCGCAAGAACCTGCCAACCTCATTCCAAGGATTGGCAAAACTTTCTTGTGATCAAACCACAAGGCTATGCGACGTTGCAACTTGTTGCACAAGTGTCGCCTCCATTCCAAGAGATCATTTCACTTTTGAATGGTATTTTCCGGTCAAGAATTATGATTAGACTCGAAGTAGGGTTTAGGGCGTCTTCTCACTCACCCCAATCCTAATTGCACTAGACCGACAACGTTTGGTCCTAGGGATTCCAACTCAAACCAAGTTCTAGCACTAGATCGAATGATCCTTAGGGTAGAAACCCTAGATCATTATTTGCGTGCGTGTCCCATTGGCTCAACTTCTCCGGGAAGGTGGGTAGGACCTTTGGGTTTGAGGACTTCGACTTGGTGTCCAATTACGTTATTTGGCCACATCTCTAACGTGCCAAGCCCTAGCTAGTACTTGAGGTGTTTATTGAATCAGCTAGCTATGCCTATACGAAACCCTAGCAGTCGTGATACTACAAATGACTTGGGTAAATTGACCTACTTGTCTTTGACAAGGACAATCCTTTCCTAGAGATGATATACTTTATCTAAAGTAGGAAAATAGTTGCAAAATGTTACAATACATGTAAACCTGTAATTCATTACTTTCACATGCCATAAGATCCGCAATAGCCCTATCCCTTCCTTTTAATTAAAGTCAAAAGGCGAGATAATTTGAAGAGTAATCTACATAGGGCTTACTAGGATTTAGGTCAAGGGATAACACCTACAACCTTGTGTCTAAGTATTTGCATTTCATGCTTTTATAAGCCATGCAATCATTCCTAAATGTTACATGATGAAATGAAGTTTGCGAAAGTAAAAGTGCGACCCTTAGATACAACAACATCGTGAGTGAAGTTCATGCAATACTAAGGCAAGAGTCGATTTAATCTATTTGCAAGCATCATCCTCCATGCCCTTTATAAGATCGGGGTTCTTTATCATGCCAAGAAACAAAAGTTAATAAATCCCTCACGCGAATCATAACGAAGGGAGTTATTGACTAAATGCAAAATACTTCTTTCCTACATGACCAATGCACTTTAACAATAATCCTAGGCCATATGTGGCTTCCACTTGAAGATGCATGACGAGACAGTTTGCAACTAAGTTCACAAGGAGAATAAGCGCTTTTCATTCATAACTTTGTAGATGCATGATATGCACGGATCCTTTATCTATAATTTATCGAATGTACTATTATCACTACCCATGAATTAATGATAACGTAGAATGAATTTCCCTATGGAGTTAAGCGTATTTAAAACATCTCTTCATGTGGAAATATATTTACGGAACCTGGATTTGTGGATCCGTGGTGATATCTACGTGTAAGTCCGGGGAAGAACCTCCCGCAGGTGCGCCTTGCGTCTTCTTGGGAGCCATCGTTAGCGTGCTTACGGACTCCCGGTTTGCCTTTACCCTTACTCATTCGGTGAGTCTTCTCCAACTGTTGCGAGCGCTTCAAAATTGTACGCCGGAGATCCCTTCCAACGTGCGGATCCTTGAGAGTACCGGCCTCACAGGTTTTTGGATATTGGAAGGCCCGGTTTTAAAACTGAAAAGCCCGCATAGGACCAAGGCCTAGGGCCTTAACCTTAGAAGCTTCTTAAAGAAGCCTTAAAAAAAAAAACTTCTGTTCTATCCAGAAGACGTGAAGACCAATGATTGGAGTGAATATGACGAAATGAAGAGGGGGGGATTGCTGGCGATATGCCGGCGGACTGTTGGCGGCGACCTGGCGGCGGCTCCCCAGCGGAATGGCGACTCCCCCCTGCAGCCTCTGGCCCACGGCAATGGCAGCAGCCTCGTCTCCCTCCCTTCCCCAACACGGCGTGGCAGCAGCATCCGTTTTTCCTCCCTCCCCTCCTTCTCTCCTTAGAGGGAGTATATATAGGCAAGGGGGGGGAGAAGGGCTCCACCACGTGGCCCCTTGCATGGGTTCCCCCCCTCCCATGCAGCCCACGACTCTTCCATGACCCATCCCCCCACACTCCCTCTTCTCCAGCCGTGCATTGGCTGGGGAAAAGGGATAAAAATAAAAAAAAAATCTTTAATAATAACTATTTTGCCCCTCCCAAGAGGGTGTTTACGCGTGAATTTCGGTTTTGAACCCTCGGCTTACTTTGCCAATGTGGATGGTCTCGATTTCTCACGTGCAGGTTACACATTATACTGGCGCTAAATCCAATATGTGGGATAACCTTTGCACAAGGTTTACGCAGTGTGCGGGAAGTCAATATTCACGGGTGGGGATATTACATTCTCTCCCCCTTAGAAGAATCGAGATGTCCTCATCTCGAGATAAACTGGGGATATTGAAGATTGAGAGAGCTTTCATCCATCCAGGTAGCATCCTCTTCGGGATAATCTTTCCACTGGACGAGGCATTCCTTCAAGGTTCTAGATCTTAACTGTCTCTCCCTGACATCTAAAATCTTTTCCGGTCTTAGTTCAAGGACTCCTTGACTAGGCATTACAATTTGTTGGTCATCAAGTACATGATTAGGGTTGGGCACATATTTTTTTAAGAGACTAATATGGAATACATTGTGAACTTTTAGGTTATCAGGAAGTTGCAATTTATAAGCATTGGGTCCCAGGCATTTGAGGATTTTATACGGCCCACAATACCTTGGACTTAGCTTCTTGCATTCCCCTAGAGATAGAGAACTCCTTTTCGGGCGTACACGAATGAAGACCATGTCTCCTTCTCCGAAGATCCTCTCTTGGCATTTCAAATCCGCATATGCCTTTTGTCTATCTTTGGCTGCTTGTATGTCTTGTCTTATTGACCTTATTTGGTCATCCATGTCTTCCAACATTTGTCTTGAAGCTTCAACTCTTAGGGTTGGATCAGAAAAGTTTAGGGGACTTCGACAATCATGACCATACAATGCCTGGAAAGGGGTCATTTGGATGCTCTGCTGGTAAGAAGCATTGTAGGCAAATTCTACTAACGGCAAGTACTGAATCCACCTCTTCGGCTCCCGACAGCAGTATGCCCTAAGCATATCCTCAATGATTTGATTTACTCGCTCTGTTTGTCCATCTGTTTGGGGATGGTAGGTAGTGCTAAAACAGAGTTGAGTTCCAATAGCTTCAAAGATAGCTCTCCAGAAGTGTGAAGTGAAAAGAGAATCTCGATGGCTAATGATCCTTCTAGGTAACCCATGTAGCTTGAATATCTCCTTGATAAACACTCTTGCAATGTCAGAGGCTTTATAGTTTGTCTTTACTGGAATCAGGTGTGCAACCTTAGTAAGCATGTCAACTACAACCATAATGGAGTTATATCCCCCTTGGACTTGGGGTAAGCCCACTACAAAATCCATACTGATACGTCACACTTCACACCTGGTTGCAATTTCCCTGGCATCATGACATGTTCAGCCTTGATACGTTGGCAAGACAAACATTCAGTGACATATTTGAGAACGTCACCTTTGAGCCTCTCCCAATGGTAGCTCTTCCTAACTGCATTAAGAGTTTTTGCATAGCCAGGATGTCCTGCGAAAGGGGAATCATGAGCTTCCCATAATATCTTCTGCTTAAGTGACTGGCTTGTTGGTATACATAGCCTTGTTCTGTAGTAGACAAGTCCATTATCAATGGAAAATTCCCGATACTTAGCTTGTGACTTCAGATTCTGCTCCTTGGTAGATATCTCTTTTATCATGGTTTGGTAGGCCAAATCATGACATGCTTCCTCTCTAGCTAGTTCGATTATAGGGTTGCTTGGCATAGATACCTTTGTAGCCAGAGATCTGGCCGTTGATGGATTCTGCAAGATTAGGGAATTTAGGAATGCCTTGCGACTAAGTGCATCGGCAACTACATTCTCTTTCCCTGGTCGATACTTGATTTCAAAATCATACTCCTCCAATACTTCAATCCATCGACGTTGCCTCATGTTGAGCTCGTTCTGGGTAAAAATCCATTTGAGACTCTTATGATCGGTTACTAGAGTAAACCTGTTACCCAACAGGTAATGTCTCCAAAGCTTTAGAGCATGGATGACAGCTAATAACTCCAGATCATGCGTGGCATAATTCTTTTCATGACTCTTCAATTTCCTTGAAGAATATGCTACTGGATGACCTTCCTGCATAAGTACACACCCCAAGGCAAGAATGCTAGCATCAGTTACTACCTCGAGCTCCTTATTGAGGTCAGGAAGTTTTAGAATAGGTGCTGATACCAAACATTGCTTCAATTGGTCGAAGCTATTTTGTTCGGGAGTTGACCATGTAATAGAAGTCTGCTTCTTTAGTAAGTCGGTAAGAGGTGCTGCAATCAAAGCATAATTTTTGATAAAAACCCTATACCATCCTGTCAAGCCAAGAAAACTATGTATTTCTTTGACGGATACTGGTATTGGCCATTCAAGCACATCACTGACTTTGGCTGGGTCTACTGATATTCCTTCTGATGATACTATGAATCCTAGATATTCAATCTGACGTTTGAAGAATGCACACTTCTTCATTTTTGCATACAGCTTATGAGACCTCATTGTCTCAAGGACAATCCGAAGTTGAGGTTCATGATCTTCTTCTTGTTTAGAATAAACTAAAGTGTCATCGAAGAAGACAAGCATGAAATCATCAAGATATGGTCTAAAAATATCCTGCATTAATCTATTGAAGATGGCAGGTGCATTTGTAAGCCCGAATGACATAACCAAGAATTCGAAGTGCCCATATCTTGTATTGAAGGCCGTTTTTGGAATATCTTCATCCTTGATCCTGATTTGATAGTAACCTGACCTGAGATCAATTTTGGAGAAGATCTTTGCACCTTGAAGGCGATCAAGAAGCTCATCTATTCTAGGAATAGGATACTTATTCTTGACTGTTGATTGATTCAACCCACGGTAATCAATACATAGTCGAAGTGTCCCATCTTTCTTTTTCTGGAATAGTACTGGAGCTCCCCATGGTGAGTTGCTAGGCCGGATGTAACCCTGATCTAACAGCTGCTTGAGTTGTTCCTTCAACTCAATAGCTTCTGGTATGGACATTCTATAAGGTCTCTTTGCAATTGGCGCAGCTCCAGGCATTAGCCTTATTTCATGATCAACTTCTCTTGGAGGTGGAAGTTCAGTTAATTCCTCAGGGAATATGTTAGCGTATTCCTTTAGCCAAGAGGGTCCCTCATGAAACTCTTGCCTTTGATCTAATTTGTTGAGTTTGATCAGGTAAACAGGTAATCCTTTTCTAACCCCTTTTATGATCTGCGATACTTTGGCTAACTGGATTCTTGGCACTCCTGCCTCACCTTGAGTTGTAACAAACTCCCTTTCAGAGTTTCGAAAGGAAACTTGACCCTTTCCACAGTGGATGTGGGCGTCATTAGGCTTAAGCCAATCCATCCCGAGTAGACACTCATGGATACCTAAATTCATGACTCTGAATTTGACTGAGGTTTTCTTTCCTCCCAGAAAGAACTCTTCCTTAGCAGTTTGCCTGGTACAAGTTACCTCACGACCATTTGCCAATTCCACAAGTAGGGTAGGAGCTTCTACTGTGGCTATTCCTAATCTTTTAGCACATGCTGGTGAGATAAAGGAATGTGTACTGCCACAATCAATCAAGGTTTTGAAACCTTTACCTTGATAGTCCGATGGTGTTTGAATCACCGAGAACTGGCGATTCGGCCCCTTCTTGTGTAAAGCGGCATGGACTGTCGCTCTTTCGAATTCCGCTTCCATAGTCGGATCTTCCTCTTCTTCTGCCTCACATCTTTGCCTATTGGTAATGCAGGCAGTTCTCCCTCTTCCACGGGTGGCGGCTCCTTGACCGCGGCCTGCACCTTGACGGTGTCCCTCGCTGAGCTTGGGACATTGCCTTTTGAAGTGACCGAGTTCGTTGCAGTGGAAACATAGGAGGTTTCGGCCATTACTGTGAGTAGGAACAAAGTTATTGACGTTATTTGTCCTTGCTTTCTTCCTTTGTCCCTGATTGTGGCCTTGAACTCTCTTAACTTGGGGTCTGAATGCTCCTCTGTTCGGGTCGCTATAAGACCAATTCTTAATACCCCTTGGTTTAGCTTGCACTTCTTGAATTATAGGTGCCGCTCGAATGAGTGCATCCTGAAGATCTGATGGTCGCATAGATTCGAGACGAGTATTTACAGGTGGATTTAAGCCCGCGCAAAATTTGGACACCTGCTGCGTCGTGTCCATTTGTGGCGCATACTTTAAGAGTGAGACAAATTTAGAGTAGTATGCGTCAAGGGTGAGTCCTAACTGTTTTAGCTCATAGAACTCATTCATTTTCTGTGTACGATATGCAGGTGGCAAATATCTCCCCTGCACGGCTTGCTTTAACTTCTCCCAGGTAACGGACCCCTCTGAAGTCCCTTGATCCCTGCACCATTGTTTCCACCATAATCTAGCTTCACCGGTGAGTTTTAATTTGGCGAGCATGGCCTGATTGGTAGGAGCAGTACCAGCTGCTTCGAAGTAATCCTCCATAGATTCAATCCAAATTTCAGCATCAGACTGGACGAATCTGCCTTTCCCGTCAAACTCGGGTGGCTTTATCTGCTTGAGGAGGAACTTCTTCTCCTGGATCACAGCAGTACTTGATGTAGGGGGTGAATTTGGAACCTGTACCTGGGGTTGTGCCTGAGTAAAAGTTTTCTTAACATTATTGTATGATAATTGACATTAGCTTATCTTTAGTTCAGCTATCTCGTAAATCATGAAGCTACTTAACTTTTCGTAACAACCCTGATGCACAATCGGATATTGATAAAGGAAGTCCTTATTTATATTTACATGGGCGTAGCCTTATACAACATCTCGTGTGATGATAATCCAATCATTACATTTAGTTTGGGGAGAACAACATTGTATTGGATTTGTCTACAGGAACTGTGTAATAGTAGGGTTTTGGGTCATGGATCTTTAGGAATCGATACTTCATTGGAAGTTCAGGATATCCTTTCCGCTGGAATCCATATTTCCCATGGCGGCCCAACACCTTAATCCTGTCGACTGGGATTACACGGGTTACTTCCTCATATACATATGAGTTCAATTCAACCCTCCGACCTTGAATATGCAAAGTCGAATTTACGTGAGCTTCCACAAAAATGAATAGCTTCACGACTTTCAAATCTTCCAACCACTTGATCCTCTTTAGGTTGGTTTGTAGATAAGCGAACCGGTGGGCAGCTATGTAGTAGATTCCTGAAGACCCAGTCCATCTTCGTTCTATATATAAAGGTGATGGATTATAAATCTGCTCCAGGATGTTCATCATTTCAATTCTCTGCCTATAATGCGGAGAATGCATTGCAGTCATAAACATGATCCGGAACACCAAAAACTTGTTCCACGCTTCATAGTTCTGCAAGACAGTATTGTAGATGAGGAAATGTTTGGACAGCAACAATTTCTTTACTTCATTATATTGAGATCTCATGAAACAATTCCATTGTTGGTCGGCTCTGATACCAACTGTAACGTGTCCACTAGAGTCATCTAGGACACGTCTTAGCAGTCCATCGGGAAGAATGTTTAGAAAACTCCGCCCGGCAATCCCATGGAATGTTATGGGTTTTGCAATCTAGGTCTTTCCGCGTCTGCCACGTAGCGGAAGTATCCTGGCCGTTTCCCACTTAGGATCGACCGGAATTAGTGTTTTCCTGTTTGGTCATTAGCTAACAGCAACTAGCATCAGACCCGAGCGAGCTACTTTACGCAGAAGCGCCAGGTCCGAAGCGGATTCACGCTGCACTTGGTTCAAGGAGAATGGGAAACGAGAGGGATGCAAGGCTCAACCTCTCTGCCATAAGGCATAGTCCCATTCCGTTCCCCTAAAACAGCGCAAATCGGGTAAGATGTACCTCTAGGTCATCGTTCTCGTTAGTCGTTTTGATGATGATGATCATCCTGTTGTTTTTCAAGATTTTTGAGAAAAGTTCCCGGCTAACCGGGACCACCCATCCATAGGACGGACCCATGGTCCATCCTCTGCACTTTCCTTGGTTTATTTTAGTTATGTAATTACCTAACACATTAATTTGACATATAACAAACAGCTTCTTTAATTTATCCTGTTAAGCACTGGTTCCTTCACGTAATCTTACCACGTGACATAGAAAAACAATATCAAACAACTTCCTTATTATCATATCATCATTTATCTTTGAAAATACAAGGAGTTCCGCCTGTAGGCTTGTCTATAATCCACCCGAAGGCTTATCCAGTAATCCGCTAGGGATCACTATTCCAAGCTTCTGCCCGTAGACTAGTATGCGGGCCTCGAGATCTAATCCCGAGTCACGTTAGTCTCTTGTGCAGGACCCGGAAGGCGAGGGATTTACGGCCAGAGCCCCCCTGGCACCCTAGCGTCCTCCTGCTCCAAGTAGAGCTCAACAGAAAGACCTCTCGCGGCGGGTTCGGTCCACGTTCCCGGCGCGGTCAACAACCCCCTTGGTTAGGGTCAGGCAGGCAGTCGGGGGTAATTGAAACTGCCCTCCCTTCAGGCCTTCAACCTGAAGCATTTGTATATCCTTTCATCCTTTAGTTCCTTGTACAAACAATGCAAACAGTGCTTTCTAAACTGTTACAAGCACAATCAATTCCAGTGGTCGTTTATTTGGCAAACTGTTAAGGAGTGAATCCTTCTTTCCGAATGCATCCAGCATTCGATCCGGAATCAATTGCAACTTGGCAAGATTCCTATTGTCCTTGGGTTAGGTCATACCCAGTTAACCCAACTTAACCAATACCTTAGGTTTTATTAATAGTAAATCCGGGCGGCCATGTCGCTTTAATTTATTGATCAATCCTTTGCGTCCAAGCAAATACCTAACTTCCCTTAACTTGGCAAATTTCCCCTAATGAGGGCGATGTAAGAGGATGGCTACCCATCCCCTTGCAAGTTAAACTTGCGCAAGAACCTGCCAACCTCATTCCAAGGATTGGCAAAACTTTCTTGTGATCAAACCACAAGGCTATGCGACGTTGCAACTTGTTGCACAAGTGTCGCCTCCATTCCAAGAGATCATTTCACTTTTGAATGGTATTTTCCGGTCAAGAATTATGATTAGACTCGAAGTAGGGTTTAGGGCGTCTTCTCACTCACCCCAATCCTAATTGCACTAGACCGACAACGTTTGGTCCTAGGGATTCCAACTCAAACCAAGTTCTAGCACTAGATCGAATGATCCTTAGGGTAGAAACCCTAGATCATTATTTGCGTGCGTGTCCCATTGGCTCAACTTCTCCGGGAAGGTGGGTAGGACCTTTGGGTTTGAGGACTTCGACTTGGTGTCCAATTATGTTATTTGGCCACATCTCTAACGTGCCAAGCCCTAGCTAGTACTTGAGGTGTTTATTGAATCAGCTAGCTATGCCTATACGAAACCCTAGCAGTCGTGATACTACAAATGACTTGGGTAAATTGACCTACTTGTCTTTGACAAGGACAATCCTTTCCTAGAGATGATATACTTTATCTAAAGTAGGAAAATAGTTGCAAAATGTTACAATACATGTAAACCTGTAATTCATTACTTTCACATGCCATAAGATCCGCAATAGCCCTATCCCTTCCTTTTAATTAAAGTCAAAAGGCGAGATAATTTGAAGAGTAATCTACATAGGGCTTACTAGGATTTAGGTCAAGGGATAACACCTACAACCTTGTGTCTAAGTATTTGCATTTCATGCTTTTATAAGCCATGCAATCATTCCTAAATGTTACATGATGAAATGAAGTTTGCGAAAGTAAAAGTGCGACCCTTAGATACAACAACATCGTGAGTGAAGTTCATGCAATACTAAGGCAAGAGTCGATTTAATCTATTTGCAAGCATCATCCTCCATGCCCTTTATAAGATCGGGGTTCTTTATCATGCCAAGAAACAGAAGTTAATAAATCCCTCACACGAATCATAACGAAGGGAGTTATTGACTAAATGCAAAATACTTCTTTCCTACATGACCAATGCACTTTAACAATAATCCTAGGCCATATGTGGCTTCCACTTGAAGATGCATGACGAGACAGTTTGCAACTAAGTTCACAAGGAGAATAAGCGCTTTTCATTCATAACTTTGTAGATGCATGATATGCACGGATCCTTTATCTATAATTTATCGAATGTACTATTATCACTACCCATGAATTAATGATAACGTAGAATGAATTTCCCTATGGAGTTAAGCGTATTTAAAACATCTCTTCATGTGGAAATATATTTACGGAACCTGGATTTGTGGATCCGCGGTGATATCCACGTGTAAGTCCGGGGAAGAACCTCCCGCAGGTGCGCCTTGCGTCTTCTTGGGAGCCATCGTTAGCGTGCTTACAGACTCCCGGTTTGCCTTTACCCTTACTCGTTCGGTGAGTCTTCTCCAACTGTTGCGAGCGCTTCAAAATTGTACGCCGGAGATCCCTTCCAAAGTGCGGATCCTTGAGAGTACCGGCCTCACAGGTTTTTGGATATTGGAAGGCCCGGTTTTAAAACTGAAAAGCCCGCATAGGACCAAGGCCTAGGGCCTTAACCTTAGAAGCTTCTTAAAGAAGCCTTTAAGAAAAAAACTTCTGTTCTATCCAGAAGACGTGAAGACCAATGATTGGAGTGAATGCGACGAAATGAAGAGGGGGGGGATTGCTGGCGATATGGCGGCGGACTGTTGGCGGCGACCTGGTGGCGGCTCCCCAGCGGAATGGCGACTCCCCCCTACAGCCTCTGGCCCACGGCGATGGCAGCAGCCTTGTCTCCCTCCCTTCCCCAACACGGCGTGGCAGCAGCATCCGTTTTTCCTCCCTCCCCTCCTTCTCTCCTTAGAGGGAGTATATATAGGCAAGGGGGGGGAGAAGGGCTCCACCACGTGGCCCCTTGCATGGGTTCCCCCCCTCCCATGTAGCCCACGACTCTTCCATGACCCATCCCCCCACACTCCCTCTTCTCCAGCTGTGCATTGGCTGGGGAAAAGGGATAAAAATAAAAAAATTTGCTTTAATAATAACTATTTTGCCCCTCCCAAGAGGGTGTTTACGCGTGAATTTCGGTTTTGAACCCTCAGCTTACTTTGCCAATGTGGATGGTCTCGATTTCTCACGTGCAGGTTACACATTATACTGGCGCTAAATCCAATATGTGGGATAACCTTTGCACAAGGTTTACGCAGTGTGCGGGAAGTCAATATTCACGGGTGGGGATATTACATACTGTGTCCTTTAAGTCCTTGACCAATTCTTTGAGAGTTGGGCCTCTCAAATTCATATTTTGAGGTGACCTAAGAATCCTCCAAATATCATTCTTATTTATGGTCTCTTTTAAAAAATTGATTCTCTCCTCACTCTCTCGAATATTAATACCTGACATGTTAGAGACATATTTCTTTGCAAGATTCAATCTTCTTTTCTTTACCCTCTCATACAAGCTAGTTATATTTTTTAATGGTTTCTTTCTCTCTCTGAATCCTATTAGAGTTTTCTTCAAGTGTGCTAGCTTTTCTTGTAATGACTTATTAGCATTTCCCAAAATGTCAATCTTATTTGTTAGCTTAGAAATGCTTGTTTGTGCAATAAATAATGCTTTTCTCATTTCATTCATCTGAGCCATGTATGTGTAAGATGTAGAGTATAAACTTTTACAATAGCCAAGCATCCCATTATAACCTTCCTCGACATATCTCATATAGTTGTGAGTATTAAAAAAATTAGGAGGTTTACCTGTTGAAGGATCCTTCTGATAAATATTTACATCCACCCACAAATCTATATGTTTCTTTCCTTGAGTTCACAATCTGTTGGCCTCCATCTCATCTGTTAGTACTTGACGATGTATACTTCTCCAAGATGAATAAATTGGATCTAGTTGGATGGTAAGTTTGTACTTTCATGTGCTCGCATTTGTATTACTTGCAAAGGTATTGGTAAACATTTTAGCAGATAAACAATCACAGTGATAAGAAAGTGAGCACAAAGAAGAGAATGGCGAAAGAGCGTGTGAAAAGAAGAAGCGGGAGTAGACAAACCACAATATAGGTGGATATTTCTCGAAAATTAAAGATGAGGGACAATTAATGGCTGAGCTTCTTAATGAATTCAATATTCTCTCATTAATCACATGTGAGCAACCAAATTTGGCATTTTCATTCTTCCAATATCTCAACTAATTAGCAATTTAATCATTTTCTTACAAGTGCCTTTTTTGAAACGCTTTTTGCCCTAGTGATCTAATGTTTTTCTAGGGGTTTAGTTTATACAAAAGTGCTTGACAACGTTGTAATGAATGAAGTTGAGAGAAGAAAGGAGAATGAGCTAAAGAGAGAGAAAAAGAAAAGGAAGAAGAAGAAAAAGACTAGAAGAGGAGAGAAAAAGGCATGAAAGAGGGGAGAAAGAATATGAAAGCCATGGAAGTTGGAGATGAAGTCGAAGAGTATGTTCTTAATAATAAGTCGATGCCCTAAAATGGGTCTCTTACACCTTATATACCTTAGTCAATGTGACTAGGTATTTAACCCCTAGTTCCCATGTATCCCACTTGTTACAATCCATCCTCACCCTAAAAGTTTTTTCCCTTTAAAAAAAAAGAAAAATAGAGGGGATAAGGAGTGGGGTGCAGAGTACTACTTTGCTCTACATTATAATGAAAATGGGTGGGTGAAGACTGTGGAAAGTATGCTGTCCATTATAGACATGCTGAGATAAATCTTCCATAACATTTGATAGGCTATTCCAAATGGGGCATGGAACGTGTCAAACAGAGCTTATGACGTGTACTTTTAGCCCGTGTAGGAAGCACATGGCTGTGATTTTCCAGATACGAAACTATTCTAAAACAATGTGTAGTCTACACGGAGGGTGTGGTCAAAAGGGGACATAACTTGCTAGTCTTCAGCCCATTGGGCATCTTGTAGGTGAGAAAATTCATTGACAATAGTACCTGGGTGCCATGAGAATTCTTCCAAGGGTAGCTCTTTCCATTTAATGAGGTATTCCTTGATGGATTGAGATGTTAAGTGTGTATCTCATTGCCTAATGATTGCCTCAAGGATGTACTGAATGATACCTTCTTCATCTCTAGGGGAAAGCTCTTCCACATAGTTCACTGAGGAGTCAATGAAGGGTTTCAACTAGCTAACATGAAACACATTGTGAATCTTGGTGGTGGGGGGAAGATCTAATCAATAGGCCAAGTCATCAACTCTCTTAAGGATTCGGTAGGGACCATAGAAGTAGTGGGCCAGCTTGTTACTATTGTCATTTGTGAGAGTGGAGTAATGGACTTAGTCACTTTCAAGAGGACCATCTCCCTCTCTTGGAATTCCAAATTCCTTCTTTTCTCATTAGCATAGAGCTTCATGTGGGTTTGTGCCTTTTGAAGATTCACTTTGCATTGTTGAAGTAGGGCTTGCATGCAATTCAACTCGACTTTACTCTGAGGGTTGATCTTGTCATTGAATAAGATGGTAGGAAGGAAGACCTTATACCTGTATAATGCCTCAAAAGGGAAAACACCAATGCTAGAGTGGTTGAAGTTTTTATATGTAAATTCAGCCAAGTGGAGCCACATATTCCAACTATGTTGTACATCATGCCAAAAGTATTGTAGGTATATAGTCTCAAGCCATTTATTTACCCTTTTGGTCTGGTAATCTATCTATGGGTGGTATGTAGTGAATGGAGTAAGCTTGGAGCCCATAGACATGAAAATTTTCTACCAAAAGTTTCTCATAAACTTGGCATCTCAATTGTGAACTATGACTTGCGGTAATTCATGCAACTTGAAGACATACTCCAAAAACTGAGTGGCCACCTAAGAGGTAGTGTATTGGGTCTTAGTAAAGATAAAGTGCATAGCCTTGGTGAGGCGATCAACTACTATGTATATATATTCTATCCATTCTTTGTAATGGGGAGGCCCATGATGAAGTCTATAGTGATATGTGTCCATTTCCCTTCAAGAATAGGCAGGGGATACAAGAGGCCAATGGGCCTAAGCGTACTATCCTTGTTTTGCTAGCATGGAACACATTTGGTCACAAAATCCTTGATATCCCTCCATAAGCCTTTCCAATGAAAGCTTTTGGCAATCCTATCATATGTTTTGAAAACACCCAAGTGACTAGTAGTGGGGTAAGAATGCATCTCTTCCATGATCTTCTGTGTGAAGGGAGAAGTGTGGGGGATGAAAATCTTGCCATGGGATCAAATAAGGCCATGTTTGAGCTAATATTGGGAGTTTTTAGCCATTACCCCATACTGTAATTTTTGGAAGATGTAACTGAAGTCCTCATCCAATAGATAAGCTTCTTAAAGGTCCTCAATCCAATCACTATGCAACTCTAAAATGGAGGATACTGTGCGTTCTCACATCCAAGAGATTGAATTAGTCACGATGTTATCTTTGTCTTGAGTGTGAGAGATGTCAAAATCATAGCTTTGCAAGGTTTCCACCCATCTTCTTTGCTTAGGAGCCAAAGTAGACTGAGTTAGGAAGTATTACAGAACTCTATGGTCACTCTTTACTCTAAAACAACTGCCATATAAGTAGTAGTGCCATTTCTTAATAGCATAGAGGATGGCCAACATCATACACATTCACTTGTACTCCCATGTCATCAAGCTTAGGACTCTCAAAAGAAATCACACCATGCTCTTGCAACAATATAGCACCAATACCTCTACCATTGTCATCACACTGAATGGTAAACTTCTTGGAAAAATTAGGGCATATCAGGATGGGGCTAAAGTAAGCATTTCCTTCAACTACTTAAAGTTGTGATTAGCAATGTCCCAAAAGAATGATTTCTTTTTCAACGGACCAGTTAAAGGTGTTGCAATGGTGGCATAATGCTTAATGAAGCATCTATAAAATGAAGAAAGGCCAAGGAAACCACATAATGGAGTAGTGGTGGATGGAGTGGGTGAGTCCTTAACACATTGCACCTTCTTGCGGTTAGACTATATGCCATTTTTGCTAACATTGCATCGTGAGTACTCCACTGATGTCTGCATGAAGATGCACTTATTTATCTTAGCAAAGATTTGATACTCTCTTAAGATATAAAACACCCTTATAACATGTACTAAGTGCTCCTCTTATGAATTGCTTTAAATAAGAATGTCATCAAAGAAAACGAGCACAAACTTGAACAAGAAGAGGTGGAGAATTTTGTTCATGAGGCTCTAAAATGTAACATGGGTGTTATTCAATGCAAAATGCATCACTAGAAAATGATAAAGCCCATGATTGGTCCTGAAAGATGTTTTGACCTCATCACCCTCCCTCATATGGATCTAATGGTAGGCTAGAACATATATTAATCTTAGTGAAGAAACATGCCCAACAAGTCATCAATCTGTGGGATGGGATACCAATTCTTCACGGTGATTTTGTTCAAGTCTTTGTAGTCAATGCACATGCGAAAAGAGCCATCTTTCTTCTTGACTAACAAGAAAGGGGATGCATAAGGGGAAGAATTAGGTTCAATGAAACCTATATCAAGTAACTCCTCGACTTGCTTTGCAACCTTTTCACGTTCACACTTGGAGAGCCTATAAGGTGGCTTGTTCATCACTAGCATGGAATGCGGCTCTAAATCAAGTGGCACTTACCTCCTAGGGGAAAGGGTTGTAGGCATCTTAAAAAAATCATTATACTCCTCAAGTAAAGACTGCAAGGCTAAATCTTTTGATACTTTTGGAGGGTTGATTTTAATTTTCCTTATTCAAGTGTAAAAAAAAGATATGTGAGCATTTCATAAACTCTCATTTGAGTTGCTTTGATGTAATTAGCTAAAAATTAGCATTATTCCCTCTAAGTGGATGAACTGTCCATGCATCATAAACTCCATGCAGAGCTTAGAGAAGTACATAGCAAATTTTTCCAATTGTTTCAGCCAATCACAACCCAAGACAACATCAATGGGGCCCATGTCTAATGTGATTAGGTCAACCAATGCCACATAATTCCAAGTCAAGCATAGGGGAACTGTGGGACATACATGTGTACTAATTTCTTCCTTGCCATTTGCTACTTGAACTTTGAGGGGATTTTGTAAATCCATAGAGGTGCATTTCAACTTGGAAATGGTTGATTTATTGACAAAATTGTGAGTACTACCACTATCCATAAGGATAAATAGATGCTTTCCACTAATACTGCCATGAATGTGTAGGATGTTGGGGATACTAGAATTAGTCCAAGCATCCAAGGAGATGGAACAAAGGGAGGTGGTAGTCAAGTGAGATGTCAGATCAAGAGCATGGGATGGGCAATCACTTAGGTCAAAGGGAAACCCATCCTTTGGGTCATATAACTACTCCTAGTCCACATCCTTAGCATTATCTTCAGTACAAATAGGTAATTCTTCCTTATCATCGTGCTGATCTTCCATTACATACATGCTATAAACTTTGACCTTGACTATCTTAATGTAAGGGCACTTAGAGGCATGGTCAACAATGTACTTATCCCCACATTTAAGACATAGGCCTTTTTCTCTTAGTTTCTTCACAACATCTAGGAAAATGAACATTTGGCCACTTGAGCCATTGGAGGATGATGAAATATAATATTTATTTTTGGTATATTTAATCTTAACATTAGAGCTAAGCATTGTCCCAAAAGTGCCCTATTTTCTCTCAACATGGAAGGGAGTGCAAGTCGGTATTTTGAGGGTGCTATGAGGCGTGAGATTGCCTCTAAAACCACCCACATATGGGGTTGAACTCAATGGGATGTGGGTTTGTTCATAACATTTCTAAAAACTCTCATTCTTACAGTACTTTCTTGCATATCTTTTGTCCAATTCAATTGCATCAAATAGTGTAGTAGGCTTTTGAGCCATGACATCCATTGATAGGCCCGGTTCCAACCCATAGATATACTTATGAATATATGGAATCATCACTAATTCTCTCCACATACATGGTCAAGTTCATAAACTGATGTGTATACTCTCATACAGTGAGATTACGTTGGTCAAGGTTGTATCATTGTCTTGCCAATGGCCTTTTTCCACAGGGGATATAAAACATAATTAGTTGAATTAAAATAGCTAGCCATAATAAATCATAAATAAGCAAAACTTCATTAGATATAAAAAATATATAGATGCTAACATTTGTGATGTGGATGTTGTGGCATCACCCACAGACGGATTCACCTATGTTCATACCTTTAAGTTTTATGTCAAAAAAAGATAAGCATCCCCATCAGCCTTCTGCTTAAGAGGAAATGCATCCACTCTTAAGAGCATGTGCCACTCAGAGAGAACCATTTAAAGTGATCATCCCTTCATCATGTACACAAGGGAGAACCATTTAAGGCACTCATCTCCTTGTGTAGGTGCCTCCTAGCAACATACCCCTGGGGTGGGATAACAATTATCGTCAATTGCTATTGGCTAGATGTGGAGTCAACAAATTTGGATAGGCACACAAAGCATGTGTAGTCATCCATTGAGCTTCCTCAATAGGATGATTTTGAAATTTTACAAGATATTGAGGATAGGTAGTGCTAGTACGTGTGGTCATTGAGTTCGTGTCTATAATAGAGTCAGAAGTTAGAATTTCATGGGTATCTTCAATCAAAGGTGGGTGGTCATAGACAAGATGGGTAGGAAGTGAACTTGTAAAGGGACGGAGAAGACTAATGTGAAATGTATTATGAATTTTCCAATGTGAAGGTAAATCTAGTTTAAAAGCATTAGTATTGATACAATGAAGAATTTTAAATGGTCCATAGAATCTAGGGCCAAATTTCACATTAGGATTCTTTTCCACACTATGTAATCTTTTTTTGTCAATTCACAACCATACATAATCACCTTTTTTAAAAGTCATGGCTTAATGTTTCTTATTAGATTGCTTGACATAAGATTGTTGGGCCTTAGCAATTAACCTTGTCAAATTTAGTGCAATGATTATGTATCCAATCATCAACATATGGAACTTTTGAGTTAAATGAAAAGTTGGTGTTGGCATTTACAAGAGATGCATTTTCTCCTTTGGTAAGACATATTGGTTTATTCAAAACAATTGATAAGATCAATAAATGCTTTTATTGAAAAGGACTTGAAAGATGACAAAGAATATGTGATGTAGTGTTTATTATTCCAACATAATAAAGATTCCATTTTTTTTCTTATTAGTGGTCTACTTCAGCCATTACCCATTCCACATGGTAAATGCACTAATATTAGCATGGACTTTATTATAAGATTACCTACCACTAAGAAGGGTTGAAATAGTGTTTTTGTTGTGGTTGATCTTCTTACCAAGTTAGCCCATTTTATATCCACCAAAGTCCAATATTTAGCCAAATAAGTGGCAGATCAATTCACGGAAGGAGTTTTCAAACTTTATGGTTTACCTATGAACAATTCATAGATTTTTTTTGAAAAATACTTTTTATTTCCATGGTAAAAAAATTAACTCCAAGTAAATGGATGGTCTAATTGAAAAGTCAACAAGTGGTTGAAAGTTTACTTGCCATGACACACAAAATGCATGGGATAATTGGATTCATCTTGTGGAGTGTTGCCACAAAAACACATACCACATGAGTATAGGCATGTCACCATTTGAGGCTTTATATGGCTACAAGATTCAAGTACCTTCAACATTGTTTCACAATGAAGTAAATATCCTTGCTAAGGAAGAACTAGAAAAGATGGAGGCCCTAATGAAGCAATGTAAGGAAAATATTTAAAATACACAAGAGACTATGAAATCTTATGCTGATGATAAGCAAAGGCATGTGAAGTTTGAAGAGGGAGAGTGTGTCTTCTTGAAAGTACCTAAGTCCCATTATGCTTCTCTTAAAGATGAATATAAAAGCTTGCTCATTGCGATAATGGTCCATATCAAATTTCAAGAAAAGTTGGAGATCTTATCTATCAACTTGATTTGCCTTCAACAACCCATATTCACAATGTTTTCTATGTCTCTCAACTCCAAAAGTATATTGGCCTTATATTCAAGTTCTTGAAGAACTATCTCCCCTTGATGAGGATGGGTTAATCATCTATGAGTCCAAGAGCATTGTTGGCAAGTAGGAGAAGGTTCTAAGGAATCGTATTATCATGAAATGTCTCATTAAATGGAAGGGATTGCCTATTGAAGAATCTTCTTAGCAGCATGCTTCATATTTGAAACAATTTCCATGACTTCTTGTAACGTGCCTGTCCAGGCACGTTTTTAGCAGTCCATTGAGAGATGAATTTAAGCGATGTTGCCCAACACCCCCATGGAATGGTATGGGGTTTGTTGCCTAAGGTTTTTTAGTCTACCTCACAACGAAATGTTCACGACCGAACCCACTGGGATTGACCTGAATTTTGGGTTCCTAGTGGTCAAGGTCTCTTGACAGTATTCTAGTGTCACGTCTTGGACATCCTACTTTATGTAGAGATACCCAAGATGAGGCAAATCCATGCCGCACTTGGTTCAAAGACAATGGGAAGAAAAATGGATGCACCGCTCGACCTTTCTACCCGTAGGGCATAGTCCCATTCCAGTTCCCTAAAACGGCATGAATTGGGGTTCTATTCTAACACTTACTAAATGTCCGTCATCAGTAAAGCCTTGTGAGAAGCCTCCCAATTCTCTGAGACCACCGTGCCGTAGGATGGACCCATTGGGGGTTCCACCCACCTGCTTCCCTCAATGGGCGTTCTTTAGTTATCTAATTAGGTCATATCACATTTATGTGTGACATTTAAAATCAAATTCCTTAATTAAGCCTTTTAGGAAATAGGGTTCATTCGCGTAACTTATAGCACTGACACAAAAATAGAGCAAGCAATCCTTTTGACAAACAAGTTCCTTAACTTATCTTCAAGTTAATCTTTGTCTCTTGCCCATACAAGAGAAATTACATATCCCTTCTGCCTTGCAGAAGTAACTGGTCCAAATCACATAGCACCACAAATTCCATCCTTGATCTAGAATAGGATCTTCCAATGCCATAGAGTTTGGGGCCACGGACGTCCTCAACTCCGCTTCAAACTTGGCAAGGGGTGTCTAGAGCTCCACCTAAGCAGCCTAGGAGTAAAACATCATTTCCATGGTTGGCCTTTTCACCATTCAACCTTCGGCCTGTGAATCAAGCAGTGCCCTTCTCGGGTTAATCCACAGTGAAATCTCGGAGATAACCCACTCATGCAAAATATCATTTCCTTAATTAATTCATTTAAGAATCAAGCACAATCAAGGCAATCAGCCCTAATATCATCTTCCAAGAAAACATTCATTTATCCTCATGGCAATTTGTAATCATAGACCCCGCCATGAATTTACCATCAATCACAAGCATTTGGAATAATCATCCAAACCACAATCCAACAATATTAGTTGATTGTAAAAGCATTTAGGGTGTTTTTCGATTGCATAGTTCAATACAAATCACTGATAGTATCCAATATGACCTAGAAAACAATGAACTCCCTTGTAATTGGTCAGAGGCAAAAGATCCATAATCACTTTAACTTTGAGAAGTCAATGGTAATCCCAGTCCTCAACACTATGTGCTCTAGTATGCAATCATGTTTAATCCAAAACTAGCACTTCAAGGGGTTCAACAAGACATCATATAATCTACGCCGCTCAAAGATGATGCTAAGTTTTTCCATGTGCTCCTCTCAATTGATATGAACACACGTCATTGACAAACACTTCTAACCATTTCCTAAGTATGTCTTTGAAGATTTTACATATGAGACATTGAAAGGTGGCAAGGGTGTCAATAAACCCAAGTGGCATGAGTATATAGACAAACACTCCCATTTTAGTAGTGAATGCTATTTGGTACATGTCCTCTAAGTGGACTTGCACTTGGTTATACCATGAAAACCTATCCAGTAATCCATAAGATTCCTTCCATGTTACTCTCTCAAGCATGTGTTTGGTATAAGGCAAAGCTATCTCTCTTTGTCATTGCATTAACTTTCTTATAGTTAATGTACACTTGGATATTTCCATTCTTTTTTATTAAAATCACAATAGATAATACCCAATCCATGTGCTCAATCTCATAAATGAGCCCATGCTCAAGAGCTTGTTAATCACTTCTTTTACTACATGAGCATACTTAGGATTCATGTCATAAGGTCTTTCTTTGGACCGGTGTTGCATTAAGGAGGACCATAGAGATGTTATGAATCACTATACTCAGATCAATTCATTTTAGCTCTTCCATGGACAATTCTAATTTGCTAGTTTGAACATGGTACATCATAGGCATTGACATTTTGCTTGAGATTCTTACCATCATGAACAAGGGTACTACGGGTAGGTCATTATTCTTAGGTATACCAGCTTCCCTAACTTCGTTGAACGTGCTTGATTTCTCAACAGCCCTCTTGTAATCATCCTTGTCATCAAGGAATGGCAAGTTAATGGTTTCCATCAAGTGCATCCAATCATGCTCATCCTCTAGACAACTAGTAGGACAGTATGCATCTCAATTCCTTCCCAAAAGGCATTAATCTATAGTGTCCTTGGGACTGGGGAGAGTGTCACACTTGGAATGTGGGATGCAACCATGTAGAGAAGAATCCTCAAAATCCCTACTTGTTCAATGTGATGATGAATGCTCCTCAGCTTCCTAATTCTCTTCTGGTTCCAAATTCACATACCTTGAAAATGCATCAAGATTCTCGAGCATGCAAGCTTGCATTGCTAGAAAGGGCTTGACACAATTTGAGCCCTGCAAACATCCACAACTTTGTAGCTAATATCCTTGATAATCAATTATACATAGTGACAGATTTACTTCTTATCTATAAATGCAAAAATGTGGAATTGCCAACAAAGGGACTGATACATAATGACAAATTTACTTCTTATTTATGAATGTAAAAATGTGGAATTGCCAAGAAAGGGACTAAACTGTCATTATTTGCTTCTTGTGGTATTATTGATCATCCTTGCTCCTCAACCCATGTCTTGAATTTATTCCATAGATTCTAAATTTTTCTCATTAGTTGCCCCAAGTTCAATGACACTTGAGTGGACGTGAGAGTTACTAGTAGTCCTACATCAACTTGTTGGTTTTGTCCCAGTCACATAGTTGGGAATGAGATTCCTACCCCCTTGGCTTACTATTGATTGTATATAAGTTGGAGAGGAGAGTGGATCTATGTTAAATATTTTTTGATCCTCATGATTTGGTATTGACTGTCTGATATGATTGAGCTTCCTCTATCCAACCCGTCACTTTCTCTATGATCTCCATTTGGTGCCTTGAGCCAAGATACTCTCTTACCTTAGTACTTTCCTTCATCTGAGTTTTTGGAGCTGAGGCAACTAGTCTATAGTTCATAAGAGATGGGTCTCCCTCTTCATCATATGAGATGTAAAGGTTTTCATAAGGCTCTTTGTCCAGTGGCTCCTCAACATAGTGTATAGGAGCATTTGTTGAAGAGCTAGTGGAGTTCCTCTACCAAATTAGTACTAGGGTTCATTGGGTATTTTTGTTGATAAGGTTGTTGATACGATAAGCACCAAGGAAATCTGTAATGGATGGCTTCAATCCCATACCTTCCATAGTTAGCACATGTCCTAGGTCTAGGTTCTAGGCATTATGCTAGTAGTAGGCAGTGCACGCATTGGACATTAGCTCTATTAGGTCTCCACAAGGAATCTTGAATCTTGAAAATCTCTAGCTTGAGGTTAGACATCTCTTGCAAGAATTCTACTCCCTTGCCCTTGTCATATGTTTCACATTCATGAGTTTGAAAATTAGGTTACCCATCTATCCTACATCCAAGAAATGCTCGATGAAAAAGTTCTTAAAGGTTCTAAAATCATTCCTCTCTATGTCTTCTAGGCCAGTGTTCCATGTTCATCCTTTCCCACCTAGATACAAATCAAAAGCTTGTGCTTTCTTGATAGCACCAGTGAGGTTATTAACCTTAGTAGAAGCCTACTTGAACTATTCAACAAAGGTATAAAGATCATTTGCATCCCTATACTTGTCAACTTGGTTCCTAAAAATTGGTACCTTTGTTTGGCTTCTAGCCCCTATTCTGCCCCTAATCTATCAAAAGTGTAGTGGCTAGTGTAGCACTACCATTTTTGTGTCTAGCAATCATTTGAGTAGGAGTTTGTATTGGCTAAGATCAACATTGGACATTCCAGCCACCTTTCCTACCCCCTCTCCAATTTTTGTCCCTCATATTAATTCCAAAATCTATTGGATTTTCCACAATTCAATTTCTTTCCTTCTTTTATCTATCCTTTGATTTTTTCCAAATCTAGATACCTATTAGATAAGGTATTTTCCTAATTTTCTCTCTCCTTCTAGATCAACTAAGATTTCCTCTGTGGGTCTTCTTGCATGTTCTCTATTGGATTATGTTGACCATAGGGTGTAAAAAGTTGCTAGATATGCATGAGGGGAGCTCCAATGCATCAAACTCTAGAGTGTCCATATAAGAACTCGTCTCAGCCATGGTCTCATGGTGTTCTTGGGTGACAAGTGTTTCTATGAGGCTAATGAGCCTTGATAGAGAAATGGGAGTTCCTATCAGTCTTCCTTTGGAGGCTCAATGTTCTCATTATCGAGATAGAAAAAATGTGGTGTAAGCACTATGAGCGCTTAATCTAGGCTACCTTTGCAACCCTTGCTAGCCTCATAGGCACATTCAATTCCCTCTTTCCCTATGTGTGCAAGGTAATGCATGTTGATGTCTTTATAGCATGGCATTGTTCCCTTATGAATTTTTCCTTCATCACTCCTTGGGACCTTTGGTTTATTCATTACCCCATTTATTATGTAGGTCGTGGTTTCTTATGGGCCCAAGCTCATTGGGAGCTTTGGTTTATTCCTCTCCCCATTCCTTGTTTAAATGTCCCTTCTTGTTTTTTCCCATTACTTCCAAGTTGTTTGGTTCCTATTTTGTTTGGTCAATTGTACCCAGCTTGTGAGTAAAATGATCTCACAAGGCAATAGTTGAAATTTTCTACGTGGTACAATAAACCTAAGCCCTTTTAGTCTCTACTCTTGCATATCTTGTAAGAGCAAGCCTACTTATCTTTAAGGATTGATGACTCTTTGTGTAGTTCTATCTTTAACAATGTTTTGAACCTTGACTTCATATCCTTATATATCTATTCCAACTTTCATGATTTGTGCAAGATCATGAGTCAAGAGAAAGAGCAATGTCTACTGATGCTCATGTTTTCAATCTAGTGATACACTCTACAATTCTACAATCTCAAAGGGTCTAGAGAGTGTCTAGAAACCTTCATTGAGATGGGTCAACTCATTTTGTTGCATCTCCTTGTAAATTTGTCCTAATGATTTTTGTAGTTGATTATGTCTAGAGCTGGCTTCAAACAATCAAAAGACCCTTTTCTCCAAATGATTCATGAGGCTCAATGCCTCACATTGAGGCAGAAGGGAGTCTAGGGAAGAGATGGCTCAAGTCTTCTTAGATGTCTCAACTAGAGATTTTACCTCTATTAGGGATAATGATTTCTTGGAAAAGATGATGACCACAATCAATATCTTGGTTAGAGTTTATTGAGTTAATGACAACCAATGTCTCAAATAGAGACAAAGGATTGTATGTGCTTGAGAAGATGGGGTTTCTCTTACTATGGCAAACACTTCATATATTCATATCAAGTCTCAAGTTCTAAGAGGTTAGTTTCTCTAGCTTGAGTCAATCAAGGATTTGAAGCTAAGGTAGGCTTGCTATTATACAAATTTGAGAATGTAAGGTTGAGCACAAGAAGCTCAACTTACCTCTAGTAGATGCCCCTTGAAACACAAAAAATAATGGTCTCTATGTCTTGAAAGAGGGTTTGAAATGATGGATCACCTCATGGAATTCTTGTATTGGCTATGACCCATTACTTAAGTTAAACTTGACTATGTGGGTGGCAATAGAAAGTTCAATGTTCAATGCCAAAAGGGAGGACCCTTCTTTTGTGAAGTCCAAGAGGGCTCCAATCTTGCCCAATATGCAAGGGTATATTTCAAGAGGTCAAGGGTAATCACATGAGTGATTTTCCAATCTCCTATGATGATTTGTGGTGTAGTATAGCTAAAGCTCACAGTATACGATTGCACAAGGTCACAAGCTATCCCCTTCAACTTTAGAGTGAAATCCCTAAGCTCCTATGTCTTGTCATATGCTTTCTAAATGTTAATAATCTCCCAATGAATGGATGAGTAAGAGAAAGCAATGGGTGTGAAAACCTAAAATTTGAGTAAAAAACCCTTAATTTTCACTATCACTAGTCATGCAAATGGAAGAATATCAAATCAAGCAAAACTATGTCTTACAAGGGGCTCAAACTAGTCTTTTAGGTATCCCAAAAGGCCTATTAGATGCATCTAACTACATCCTGCGGTCCGACTGCTACAATACTCCTCTTCTACTAAGAATTATAGTAAATATATTGATATATAAGTGGAAATAAATATTTTTTCAAAATCAACCCTTACCTGCTCAAACTATGCCTTGTTTTGCCCATGTAGGAAAGAGCTAGTCAACAATGTACAAGATCATCTCTATATGCCATGAAACTTTTTTAGTACTTGTGGTTAGTTCCTATCAAATTTTAGGAAATTTGTAGGTTTATGGCCTAATTTTTTGCACATAGAAAAATTTTAGGTAACTCTAAAAGCTTAAGTGTAATAAGTGGGAAACACACCGAGTAGGGTTTAGACACCCGTCACACTAACCGGGGTATTTAAGGTGTAAGAGGCCCCAGATTAGGGCAACCGGTTATTATCAAGATCACACTCTTCACCTTCATCTCCAGCTTCCATGGCTTCCTTCTCCTTTCTCTCCTCTTTTCTCTCTTTCTCTCTCCTCTTCTAGTCTTCTTCCTTCTTCTTCTTGTTCTCTTTCTCTCTCTTCAGCTCTCTTTCTCTCTCCCCTCAGCTTCTTTCATCACAAGTGGTATCAGAGCTTCAGGCTTTGGTCCTTTTCCTCTTTCCCCTTTCTCCTTTTCAAATCCCAAAAACCCTAGTTACTCAGCTTACAAGTACAGGTACATTAAGAAGGAGTGCAGTTAACTTTAGCTTTTTGGAGCAAGCAGGAGCTATGGCTGGAGACTCAGACATATTTGGAGGTAAAACGGTTAAAATTAGCAGGTCGCCACTTCTTTTCATGCAAATTTTAGGGGTTCCAGGCCAAGTTTAGAGTCCCAGGAGTTGGAAGAGGGCAAAACCTCAATTACTTTTTGCCTTAGCCCTCTTTGTCTCTCTTCTCCTGCAAGCTGTCATGGCTGCCAGCCCAAAGAAATTCCAAGAAACCTGATCTGAAGGTGCTCCCTGACATCAACCAGCCTCGAGACCTCTTCCCTGACCCCCCAAGCTCCTGATCAAGAGGTGGACTAGGGGGATTTGCTGTCCAGGAGGCCTATAGGATAGCCCTGCAATTTGCGGCGCATTTTGTGCTGCTGTCCTGCTCCCCCCAGCCCTCCTACCACTTCCCCTCTTGCTGCCCTCCCCTCCCTGCCACTCCAGGGCACTGTTCCAGCTCCTTGGTCCTCCCCCTTTGGCATCCTTGCTCCCGGGAATTAGCTCCCATGGTGGAAAGCAGCTGGGACTGTTTGAAACAATTTGGGGCAGCCATGGATTCTCCTAACTGAAGCTTCCTCTGACCTGGAGAGCTCAACCCCACAACCCCTTTAGCCCGTGAAGGATTCCTCTTGCCTGGATGAAGCCATTGAGCCCACCATGCATGGGAGCTTTGTGGGCAGCCATGAAAGCTTCACTTGAAGCTTCCTGTCCTTGAAGCTCAAGCTCGAGGATAAGCTTGGGAACCTTCTTCATCAACAAGAGCACTCGAAGGCTGAAGCACTCTTCCACGGATGCCCAACCAACAACCGGAATTCATCAATGGAGCAAGCGGCATCATGACGATTCGGGCTTCAATGGTCATCGCAAGCATTAAAGAGGTATGCCACTCTGATCTTAATCTCTCAATTAATTAGCCACTTGCTGAGCTTAATCCATTGTTGGAGAGATTCAAGATTGCATACAAGCATCATACCTCTTTCCGGGATTTCTTAGTAATGGCTGACATTAACCCCTACTTTGTCTTTTGATCTTGGAAGAATATTAGCCATTGTAAATTGGGTAAGTAGCAGCCAGTGAGTCACTGGACTCCCAAGGTAACCCCTACCCCAACCCTCATTGTTCCTTGCATCTCATGAAAAGGCCCAACGTCTTCTTTCTAGTGCATCTCATGCTGATTTCTAATTAAAAATGTCTGCCATGTATACTCTGGCTGAGGAAAAAGGCTGATGCGAGGCGAGGTGATAAGACAAAAGAGAGGTGACCCTCCCTTATCACTTAAGATCCTAAAGGGGTGCACAACCCGGCCCGGGGGGAGCATTGCCCACCTCCCGGTGATCCAGAGCCCAATACTTGTTTGTAGGTGTAGGTACTTCCATAATCCCCACTTTCCTACCCCAATGATCCCTCTTGAATACCCTGCAATGATAATGACACCCATGTATGCCACTTGAGGTACATGCAGTCAATGGAGATGTATGGCAGTGAATGTACTTATGCATGAATGGCAGAGTTGATGGGTATACAATGATGCTCAGATTATGCTCAGTATGCTCAAGGTGCTTAGTATACCCAATGATCCCTCTTGAATACCCTGCAATGATAATGGCACCCATGTATGCCACTTGAGGTACATGCAGTCAATGGAGATGTATGGCAGTGAATGTACTTATGCATGAATGTTAAAGTTGATGGGTATACAATGATGCTCCAATTATGCTCAGTATGCTCAAGGTGCTATTGAGGTGTCAGATCAGGCCCCTTGATCTATGCTCTATCCATGTTAGACATTGGCACTAAGGGATAGACAACGTTTTTGGTCATAGTCCTGCAGGACTGTCACAAAGATCCAATTGCAAAAAATTCTGTCCTAAATCTAGGGGTAAACCCTATAGCTCATCTCAAAGAGGGATTTTTCCCCTCCGGTTTGAATAAAAAATCTCCCCAATCGAAGTTACGGTGTGATAGTTATGCCCATTTTTGTGCACTAGGGTCACTATGGACATGTTGCAGACCGCTCCAGGACAGCCACTGTAAAACCCCTACAGATTATTTTGATCATTTTTTGTCATATAGTTTAATAGCTCATCTCAAAGAGGCCATCGTCCCCTCCAACTTGAGCCCAAAATCCTAGCAATCGGAGTTTCCTACTAAGAGTTACGCCCCTTTTACTGACAGCAGGTCATGTGGACTACATCCAGATGGCCATCCAGAAAGGCAAAAGCAAGGACCAAGAGGAACTCCAGAGGGAGTTTAGAGACTCCGGGACCTCCATGAATGAGGAACCAAGCTCAGTGCAAGATTACCATAGTGATATACAGGAGGACATGCCTGAAACCGACCCGTATACCCTTCTTAATCACACCCTCTGTGAACATGAGCTCCGTCATATGGAACGCCACAATGATATGGTCACCAACCCCACTGGCAGATGATGTCTAAGTTTGATGAAGCAATCGAGCACATGGCCATCTCAAACTCAAAGACCCAACAGACCTTGGAACAGCTCACTACTCTTGTTGCTCAGTTAGCGACCGCTTCATCCCAAGAGAAGACCAATGACTCTAGACATGAGTCTAGACGCCCTCCACATCAGGAACCGTCGCATGGACCACAAGGTATACTTGGTGCTAACGGAATTTCCCCTTCTACTTATGAGATCGGGGAACCCTCTCACACGCATGATGAGCCTCTATTGAATTCCACTATCCACCATGCCAGCAACATTCACTTGAGACCTTCCCCTACCTTGGGTCGAGTTTCACCCGCTCTACCTAGGAGCCCCCATGCACCACATATGAATCAGCCCCATCAAGGAAAATATGGTACAAATGGCCAGCCTGGCAATCATGGACAACATGGCTATAATGGACAACATGGGCTAAATGCACCACAAGGGATGTATGGATAGCAGGGCATGTATGGCCACCACGGGATGCATGGACAATAAGGATTTCATGGGAAGCATGGCCCCTATGATTTGCGTGACAAGGTCATTCTCACAAAGTACAATGGGAAATCCCCCTCACCATCTGACCTGGAAGAATAGACGTCCAAGTTGGAGTCCTACTTCAACATCTACCCCCATAGCACTGATGAGCAAAAAATACTTTTTGCTTCTCTCCACTTGGAAGGTTTTGCCCACACTTGGTGGGGCTATATCAATCAGGAGAATCAACAGTTCATTGATTGGGAATATTTCAAAATGCATATGGTCCAAGTTTTTGTGTCCCCTGTGTGGAAAAAGAACGGTTGATAAGAAGATGGTACACTCTTGACCAACGTAACCTCACTATACGTGACTAAACCAATCAATTCATGAACTTGACCATGTATGTGGAAAGCATCAGTGATGATGCTAAATTGCACAACTACATCTATGGGTTGGAACCGAGTCTATCAGCTGATGTCATGGCCCAAAAACCCACTACACTATTTGATGCAATCAAACTGGCTGAGAGATATGCAAGAAAGTACTGTAAGAATGAGCATTTTCAGCAAGGTGTTGGACCTCCCCACATCCCTTCACGATCGGTCCCATACGGAGGTGGTTTTTGAGGCTCTTCTATGCCTAATAATAGCCCCAAAGTACCCACTTACCCCGCCTTTCATGCTGAAAGAAAAATGGGCATTTTTGGGACAGCAACAGGCTCTATGACTGAAAATTGGTATGCTAAAAATAAATAGTCCACTGCATCACCTTCCCATGGATCCAATAGTCAACGATTCATCTCCCTAGATGTTGGCAAGGAACGGAAAGAAAAGGGCCTATGCTTTAAATGTGGAGATAAGTACACTTCTGATCATGCCTCCAAATGCCCGTAAAAGATAGCTAAGGTCAAAGTTCCTAGCATGTATGCCATGGAAGATTCGCACAATGAGGAGGATGACCTGACCATTGATCAGACTGAGCCTACGGAGGAGGTTGATCATGAGCAGTTCTATGACCTAGAGGATGGGTTTCCCTTTGACCTGGGCGGTGCACCCCCACAGATACTTGATTTAACATCCCACCCACCTCCCACTTCCCTTTGCTCAATCTCCTTGGATGCTTGGACAGGTTCACATTGTCGTCGTGTTGGGGTTTGAAGGTCTACCACCGGGGTTTAGAGCAGAAGAAGAGTGTGGGATTCAAGGTTTGGAGAAGGAAGAAAGATTGGGGTTTGACAAGATTTGGGTTTTAGAAATGAAGAAGATATCAATATTTTCCTGATTATTTAGCATACATGAATGGAATGAAAGACTTTGTCTTGATCACATCAAATGCATATGGGAATTATAAGACATTACATTAGGGATAATCTCAGATTTAATCCAAATGCATATTCCAAATGCAAGCTCAAATGGTTTTTATTTCATATACATGGATGGATAACAACTCCAAGAAACAAGTATTTTGATGGTAGAGTCAAGTACATTCAAGACATAGATCAAAAGCCCATGAAATGCATTGATTAAGCATAAATTTCACTTCAGCCCCATTTTAAAACAGTAATTTCCAGCCCATAATCAAGCTCTAAAAGTGTACATAATCTCAAGAATAAGCTCCTCTAATCATTCACAAGTAAATCCCTGATGTTAAGAGGTCAATTTCCTTTATTACAACTACATAGATCACTCGTTTACTCATCAAAATGGACAAGAAAAGTGGGCTGCCCTGTTTATGACTGGTTTTTTTAGTCCATAACAGCCCATACACCTTCAAAATTCTCCCCTTTGCTTGCCCCCAAAGTCACTCAAGTACTTGGGTACAAGATGGGCTTCATTGGACCATGAATATGGTAAAAGAATGAGAGAAGACGAACATAAGAGCAGGCTAAATACTTTTTCTCAGGTTTCCCCCTTTTATGGATTGTCGTACCATTCATTTTCGTCATACCAAATGGATGGGTAAGAAGAGCTCTCACCTTCCTTGTTTGTAACTCCTTCTTCAGCTCCAGTTTTTCTTGAGTTTGCATGCTTTGGAGCATGCACCGTAGCCCACAACTCCTCCAGTTGCCACAGGAATGCAGGCCCTCTTTCTGCGCCAAAAATCGCGGGCTGCATCCTGCTCAGCTCCCACTTATCATTTTGACCACTTAGGTCACTTACAGGTCATTTTAGTTCATTATTTCAGGTCCCCCATGAACCTAGTGGACTTTTGGCACTTTTCTTCCTCTAAGTCTTCTTCATCTTTCTTGTCTTCAAGTAGATGGCTCATATCCAAGTCATCAAGATCATAAGTAGAAGACACTCTTCGTTTAAAGAGCTTGATATGTTTATCGGTTATTGGTACCTTGACCATGGTCCCATCCATTTCAGCCAAAGTATATGTGGGAGCTTTCACTCAACCACCAAGACCCACGGACCGCTTATTGTTTCAAGCATTCCAAGCCGAGCACTAATGGCTACCTCTTACATAGCCGATGCGCCATCCATATCTACGGGTATAGTGAGCTTACCTCCGTGCCGTTTGAGTTACCTCCTCTCCCGCACACTCCGGTAGCTCCACGATCCAAGTGCAAGCTTCAAGCAAGCTCAATCCTCCTCCACCTCCAAGCTCCAAGCTCCATTACCGCGAGCAAGACAAGAGAAGAGAAGAGAAGAGAAGAAGAGAGGAGAAGATGGAGAGCTTCTCCTCCTCGGTCCCTCACCCTCACACACTCACTCCCTCACACTCTCACACTCCCTCTCTCAAGCACAAGCTCAAGCAAGCAAGAACAAGAAGAAGAAGAAGAAGAGGAGAGCTACTTTTGGCTACACACAAGAATGAGCTTCTCATTCACTTTTCAACTTTATATACAAAACCCTAAATCCCTTTTGGGCGGTCATCCCCTTTTTCCCCTTTTTACATGGCCGGCCATAGCCTAGGCCCTTTTTCCCATTGTCCTTCTATCTTCTTAGCTTCCTTTCCACCGCCCATCTACATTTACAAATTGCACGGGTGAGAGCCCAGCGCTCTTTTACAAGATTTCAGGGTGCGCCTTTTTATTTTAAAATGCGCCTTTCCCCTTTTGCCTTTGCCTTGGACTTTTAAGGTTGCCCTTGCGCTTTTGGCCTTTTCTCCTTTTCTTTCTTCAGTCGGGCTACCTTTTTTCCGCCTTTGCCCTGCGTATTTTCCACTTCCTTTTGCTTTCTTCGTGTTGGGGTTAACATTACCCCCCTCCTAGACGAGTGCCAGTCCCATGGCACTCACCGTCGTAGGTAGCAGGCTGTAGCATGCGCACCGAAGACGTGGGTGACAAGGACGCCTATGGTTTCCGTGGAGGAGTGTTGGTGGTGGTGTGGCAGAAGGTCATGGGGGCCTGTTGGTGGCCAAGGTGGCTGGTGGAAGGTTGTTGGAGTTGGTGGTAGGGCATGCTGTGTTGGGGATTGCATGGATGGCCAGCACAAGTATTGGTTTGTTGGGGATTCTGCGCATGACGATTCCTTGCGGGCTTGTCGGATGGTAAAGGACAAGCATTCAAAGTTGAGTGTTGATAAGGAGCGATTGGAATTTCGTTGGAGGCTTCAATACCTGCAATTTGAAAACCTCTCGTGTGATCTCTCCCTAAGGGGTAGTGTTAGTCTTCTTATCATGCACAAGACATATTTGATTAGTTTGGGAGACAGGTCGAACTCTAAGCAAGCTGAGAGTATTGTCCTGCACTTGAGGACCCAAACTGTGCATATACTTTGGTGCAGATATTATGTAAGTGCTCGTGCATACTTAGATATTACATAGTTAGAAGACCGTGGGCTAGTTTCTCATAACAATTCGTGGATGACGCAAAGTTGTCCATGTGGAGAAGGAGTACGCGTGAAGGCATATGAGACATCCTTTGCATCGTGACTGCACGATGTAGCATAATGAAATACAATGACACTGCACTTTTAGTAGCTGGAAACTATTGGACTCGCTTGATGAGTACAGTGTACTTTTCATGGCCAATCGTGCGGTGCTTATCACCACTGATTGCAATGGTACGAAGGCAGAGTGTGAAAGAAAATTGTGCAAGTGGTTCAGGGTGACAGGTCTAACCCTAGGCGAGACAAGCTCCCCAGGTATGTCTTGCCCTTGATGTGCCCTGAACAATTGTGGGTGAGTGTAAGGGGCTAGGGGACTAGGGACGAAGCTGATCAACCAAGGTCACCAGACGTACCTAATTTGAGGACCCCTAGGTGCTGTGTTGTGATCGTGGGTGCTTCTTAGTTTTCCATTCATTTCTTTTCCTTTTCTTTTCCTTTCTTTTCGTTTCTTTTTCTTTCTTTCTTTTTTTCTTCTTTTTTTTTTGCCTGAGTACAACCATTACAATATGTTGAGGCTATCAGCCTTTCAATGGGTTGGAAAATGTCAAGCTTCGAAGGCTCCGAAAATGAATAGTACAATGATGATGGTGCCCTAGCCTCGTTGTTAGAGGAGCATTTGGCGAAAGGGGGAGATACACTTAAGATATTGCAACCCTCCTTGCGGCACATGCGATGTGGGTACAATTGAGGTAACGACTGCCGTGAGCCAACTATAGAGCCTGACCCAGAACGGGGGCGTGGCAATGTGGGCGATTGGCAAGGGTGCTTTCGGCAGCGTGGCTTTGCCGCGGCTCGCTGTGGGGTTGTGGGTGTTGCGGTGATTGGCATTGAGCATTTTCGCACAGGGACATGTATTATCCTGCATCCACTTGTCGCTTCATGAGAGCATATGCATTGTGTATGCCGCAACTATAATAAACCAGTGCAATGCGAGGAGACATCACTTATTTGAATTCTATGGTGTTGACTAGATATTTCTCACCTGCGCTTGATTAGTTTTTTCTTTTGCTAAAGGCGTAGCATATATTAAACGTAGATATGATAACTTCATACAAGTCAGGAACATGTCAACACTTAACAAGTCAGGAACACTCAATCATTTAAAACAAAAAGTCCTGGCCAGTTATCATTTGATAAGCCCCTTATGCATTATGGGCTACTCGGTTTGTACGAGGCGGGGCGAGTCTGGATGGCCGGGTGATTGGGGCTCTGCTTGTGTGGGACTCCCGTGGGGGTGAGCAGGGAACATGTCGACCGGGATATGAATGGTGTAATCCCGGCTCGCTACCGTCTCCAGAATTTCTTTAAATAATTCATTAAATTCTTCTTTTTCCCGAGCTGCCCTTTCTACCTTTGAGCGTCTGGGGCCCGAGCAGGAGCTGGGAGTGCGCATCATTAGTGTTTCCACCTGTTGCGCGTTTCGAGTCTCGACTTTCTTGACTCGAGGATTCTTCGGCCTTCGCCCTGGGCAATGTCACTTAGGGCCTCACTTCTTGGCATACCTCTTGATGGTGGGCACATAGCGCTCCGGCGGAGGGCGCGTGCCATATGCTCTCGTCTTCTGCGAAGAGCGTCTTTGCATGCTAGATCCCCATGATTTTCCATGCGTTCCACTGCAAAAGGAGACCTTCAAGATGCAATCCAAGGGTTTAGGCCTTGATACAAGATGCAATTGTTTTCACAGAAGGGATTTTAGTGTGGTTTATGAAGCGCAGATGACAAAAAAGGGAGGGGTGAGGCATGCGGTGTTTGTTGTAGGGGAATGGTCCCCATGCTGATGTTCGCATTGCCTCCAGTCATTAGCGGACATTAGTTTATGCTAAGTCGCGTGGACTGGTTGTCATGGAGTGGGACAGGGCACATGCTCAGAAGGATAGACCAAAAAGGGAAGAAGGTGTATAGGAAGAGACTCCACCCTGTCTACACCATCAGAGTTGTTGGTCAAGGCCTCCTATGGCGGCAATATGGGTTGCATGTCCTTCACCTAGAGGTGGGGCTGATCACCCGACTTTTAAAAGTGTGATGTGAGGAGGACCTGAGGAGCTTAGCCTGCCAAACCCGACTCCTCTCCCTGCGCTTGACTATCATTGCTTGTGTGTGTTGATATTGTTTATACATGGTGGCACAAAAATCAGTGTTTATTTATATACATATCTATGAATCTGTTAGATATGATCAATGCCCCACCCTCATTAGGTGCTACCAATGATCCATGGTGCTCAAAGTTGTAAGGCCCCCATTATGAGGAGAAGCCAAATGTGAGCCCGGACATTGGTTGAGTCCTGACTTGTATATCAGATGAGGTCTATGTGACCGGATGGCAAAAAGGTGACTGTTGTGGGTCTAATCTTTGGGTTAGACGGAGTGGTTAAGCTGGTAGCAACTCGAGGCACATTGCATTGAGTTGCGTGGTAAGGGAGTTAAAAGGGGCCCCTATTGTGGGGTCCGGGGGCCGCGGAAGCGGCCCCTGGCTGGGGGGTCCCAGGGGGGCCAGCGGCCCCCCTGGCGGGGGTCCGGGGGCAGCGCCCCCGGCCCGATGGTAAAGGGAATATTCCCTGGAATATTCCCTGGCCGACTAGTGGAGGCTCATATGGTAGGTCGGTCAGCAGGCCGACCTAACGACCTTCGCGGGCTATAAAAGCTAAACCCCTTCGCAGTCATCTGACACTCATCTTTCACCCAGTCAGAGTTGTTGTTCCAGCTAGCCTTAAGCTCTTCACCTATCTTCTGTCTAGATCGCCATCTAAGCTTCACTCAGTGGAAGCGCACGGGTGGACAGAGCCATCTTTGTATCAGTTGTTTGGAGTTAAAGAATTTTACTGATTCTCCTCTTATCTGTTGTGTACTCTCTATCTCTTTCTCAGATTCTGTTCGCTGCGCCGTGTAATATTTTACATGGTATCAGAGCCCAGGGGGCTCTAGAGATCGGAGAGAGTGCAAGAGGCCAAGGCTTCAACAGCAAAGAGAAACGATGTCGACTCCGGGAAGCAGTTCTGGCGCATCAGGAAGCGGTGCAGGAGGTGGTGCTGCTGTACCGGCTATTCAAACACTGAGGATTCGTCCACCAACCTTCAGCGAAGGCAAGTTAGATGGTACAAACTACACCTTGTGGAAGTTCAAAATTACTACTATCCTTGATTCTTATGAGCTTCTGGAGACTGTGCTGGGGACTGACGCAGAACCACAGCCTACCCCCGACCCATCAAATCCTAGTGTGATGATTCCTCCGAATGCAGATCTTCTACGAGCTTGGAAACGAAGGAATGCAGATGCATTGTGTGCCTTAGTTACAAGCTGTTCTGACAGTGTTTTGACTCTGATTCAGCATACAACCAAAGCGTCAGAGGCTTGGAATGTACTAAGGAGTCAGTATGAAACACGAAACCAAACAAGGATTCAAAACTTGGAGAATCAACTAGCAGCGGAGAAGTTTGCTGAAGGAGAGACGGTTGAAGCATTCATCACTCGGATTAAGAATCTGCGCGACCAGATGGCTGGCGCTGGGATACAAAAGACTAGCGAAGAGCTAGCTCGGAGGTGTCTTCGGATTTGTCCACAAAAGTTTGATGGACTAGTAACTGCCCTTAATACTCAGGTGAGACCTCAAGCTTTGACTTTTGAGGAGTTTTGTGCATTATTAATGGAGGAGGAGTTGAGGCTGAAAGCCCGAGAAGGAAGCAACAATGGAGATGCTGCATTCTCTGCCAATGCAAAAGGCAAAGGTGTTTCCTCCACCAAAAATGATGGTGACAAAAAGAAGAAGGGCGGCAAGAAGAAGTTTCAAGGAGAGTGCTTCTACTGTAAGAAGAAAGGACATGCAATTGCAGATTGTCGTGTCAAGAAGGCAGATGAAAAGAATGGTACCCTTAAAACTAAAGGGAAAGAGACAGCCAATACGGCTGAAGCAGAGTTGGAATTATTCATGGCGACCGTTGAGGAAGTGTGCTCCTCGGCGCAAGAAGAATCTACCACTGACTCTTGGGTGTTGGATAGTGGGGCCTCCCGTCACATGACCAACAAGAAAGGTCTATACAGTTCTATGCAGCCTCTACAAGAATCCATCACTGTGACGGTTGGAAATGATGCTAAATGCCCTGCTGCGGGCACAGGTACTATTTCTTTTGTTGCTGCAAATGGTGAAGTCAAAAAGCTTTCAAATGTGTTGTATGTTCCCGAAATCAGAAGAAATCTCTTATCAGTTGCTGCCATAACTGATCTTGGTCATGAAGTGAGGTTCAAGAAGACAGGTGCAGAAATTATTGATAGTGCTGGCACAATTGTTGGCAAAGGAGAAAGGAGGAACAACCTGTATGAGCTAAGTGCTCTTACAGCCACCGCTGGAGTGGGCACAAGTAAGCTTTGGCATGAAAGGTTTGGACACATCGGATTTGCAGTATTGAAGGAGATGCAAAAGCAAGGTATGGTTGCTCACCTACCTACAATAACTGAATTGAAGGAACCATGTGAAGCTTGTATGATGGGCAAGCAACAGAGAAAGGCATTTCCACAAGAAAGCAAGAATAGAGCACATGCTCCTCTAGAGTTGGTGCATGCTGACTTGTGTGGTAAGATGCCTACACAGGCCTTGGGGGGATCTTCTTATTTTATGTTGATTGTCGACGACTACAGTAGGAAGATGTGGGTGTACTTCCTTCGTGATAAGGCTCAAGCTTTTGGTAAGTTTAAAGAATGGCTAATACTTGTTGAGAATGAAACAGGGAAAAGTGTGAAGAAATTTAGAACAGATGGTGGTGGTGAGTTCAACTCAAAGGAGTTTGAAGGCTTTTGCAAGAGCAAAGGGATCAAGCGTCAATTGACGACGCCTCACACACCTCAGCAGAATGGTGTTGTGGAACGCAGGAATCGTACCATTGTGGAGATGGCAAGATGCATGCTAAAGGGCAAGGGATTGCCTAACCATTTTTGGGCTGAAGCTGTTAATACTGCAGTCTACATTCTAAATCGGAGCTACACAAAGGCTCTCAAGGGAAAAACACCTCATGAGGCTTACACTGGTAAGAAACCATCTGTTTCACATTTCAGAATTTTTGGATGTGAATGTTATGCACATGTTCCAGATGAGAAGAGAAACAAGTTACAACCAAAAAGCAGAAAATGTATCTTCTTGGGTTATAGTGATGAGCAGAAGGCTTACAAGTTATATGACCAAGAGGCAAAGAAGATCATCGCGAGCCGTGATGTGGTGTTCAAGGAGGAGCCGCATACAGTGGAGGAGGAGAAGGCAAGGTCTTCCACTTTATCATCAAGCGAAGAAGTAGTCCACTATGAACCTGTCCCGAGAGCTATCCCTATCCTTAAGGAGGAGGAAGCATCATCTTCAGATGATGAGGAAAAAGTTCACCAACCTGACATCACCCCACCGGAAAAGCCATTGCCGCGCTGGGTGAAGCAGCTCTATGACCACAATAATCCTATGCCTGCATCTGTTGAGGAGAAGGCAGACGGACCAAGGAGGTCTCAGAGAATAGAGGAGCAAAGGAGGGCTTCTGCTCACATAGTCAACATGGCCTTGATGGTTGAGATTATGAGAGAAGTAAAGGAGCCAACTGACTTAGAAGAAGCACTTGCAGATCCATCATGGAAGGCTGCTATGCAGGCGGAGTATGACAGCATAATGAAGAATGACACTTGGGAGCTAGTGGATCGGCCAGCAAAGCGGAAGATTATTGGCACCAAGTGGATCTGGAAGGTAAAGTACAAGGCTGATGGTACCTTAGAAAAGTACAAAGCTAGACTGGTTGCCCAAGGATTTTCACAAGTTGAAGGGTTTGATTTTCAAGAGTCATTTGCCCCAACTGCCAGAATGACCACTATTCGCACGGTACTTGCAGTGGCTGCCCACAAGAAGTGGCCAGTGTACCAAATGGATGTTAAGTCAGCGTTCTTAAATGGTGACCTCAAGGAGGAGGTGTACGTGGCTCAGCCACCAGGGTTTGAGGCCCCCCATTCTGAGAACAAAGTGTGTAAACTGAAGAAGGCATTGTATGGGCTGAAACAAGCCCCCAGAGCATGGTACCAGCGGATAGATAGGTTCTTTTTAAACCTAAACTTCAAAAGATGTGCCTCAGATGCTAACTTGTATGTTTACAGGGATGGTAAAAAGTCTGTAGTGATTGTCCTATATGTGGACGACCTTCTTATTACAGGTGACTATGAAGATATGATCAACCAAACTCGAAAGGCTTTGAGTTTTGAGTTTGAAATGACAGACTTGGGCTTGCTGCACTATTGTTTGGGGATTGAAGTCTGGCAAGAGCCAGGAAAGATCTTCATCTCTCAGAAGAAGTATGCATGGGAGATCTTGAAGGCATTTGGCATGACCGAGTGCAAGGAGATAGCTACACCTATGGAGGTGAATGTAAAGTTATCCGTTGAGGATACATCAGCACTAGCAGACATTGGGAGGTATAGGAGGTTGGTCGGCAGTCTAATCTACTTGTGTAACACCAGACCAGATATCAGTTTTGCTGTTGGTGTTTTGAGCAGGTTCTCAAACAAACCTCATGAGAGTCATTGGAAGGCTGGGATGCGGGTGCTCAGATACTTGAAGAAAACTCTTGACTATGGTATCACATACAGTTTCGGAACTTCTCTTGTGGGGAACTGTGACTCAGATTGGGCAGGAGACATTGATTCCAGGAAGTCAGTTTCTGGTTATTGTTTCTCTTTGGGTTCAGGAATTTTCTCTTGGATTAGTAAGAAGCAACCAACAGTGGCATTGTCTTCTACCGAAGCAGAGTACAAGGCAGCTTGTTTTGCTGCATGTGAGGCCGTATGGTTGAGAAGGATTCTATGGCATATGGGAGTGCAGGATGAAGAACCAACTGTGCTGAGATGTGACAATCAGAGTTGCATCGCCATTGCCAAAAATCCAGTGTTTCATGCACGCACCAAACATATAGAGATCCAGTATCACTATGTGCGTGATTTGATGGAGGATGGGATAGTGGAATTGGTCTACTGTCCAACAGAGGAGAATGGAGCAGATATCTTCACCAAAGCACTTACGAAGGATCTGCTTCAAGTTCATCTTCAGAGACTCGGCATTGGGCCGAGGAGATAGTTCACCTATGGGTGGACATTGAGGGGGGGTGTTAGATATGATCAATGCCCCACCCTCATTAGGTGCTACCAATGATCCATGGTGCTCAAAGTTGTAAGGCCCCCATTATGAGGAGAAGCCAAATGTGAGCCCGGACATTGGTTGAGTCCTGACTTGTATATCAGATGAGGTCTATGTGACCGGATGGCAAAAAGGTGACTGTTGTGGGTCTAATCTTTGGGTTAGACGGAGTGGTTAAGCTGGTAGCAACTCGAGGCACATTGCATTGAGTTGCGTGGTAAGGGAGTTAAAAGGGGCCCCTATTGTGGGGTCCGGGGGCCGCGGAAGCGGCCCCTGGCTGGGGGGTCCCAGGGGGGCCAGCGGCCCCCCTGGCGGGGGTCCGGGGGCAGCGCCCCCGGCCCGATGGTAAAGGGAATATTCCCTGGAATATTCCCTGGCCGACTAGTGGAGGCTCATATGGTAGGTCGGTCAGCAGGCCGACCTAACGACCTTCGCGGGCTATAAAAGCTAAACCCCTTCGCAGTCATCTGACACTCATCTTTCACCCAGTCAGAGTTGTTGTTCCAGCTAGCCTTAAGCTCTTCACCTATCTTCTGTCTAGATCGCCATCTAAGCTTCACTCAGTGGAAGCGCACGGGTGGACAGAGCCATCTTTGTATCAGTTGTTTGGAGTTAAAGAATTTTACTGATTCTCCTCTTATCTGTTGTGTACTCTCTATCTCTTTCTCAGATTCTGTTCGCTGCGCCGTGTAATATTTTACACATGTCACTCATGAGGATAAGAACCAAGTGTAGAACTCGGGGTTGTACCGGAGCATGGCACATGCATCTAGTATTCGTGGCAGCTGACTTAATACTGATAGATATTTTGCCACGTCGAGTAGCATGGAACCTTGACCGAGTCTACTAGCAATATGTAACTCCTCTTCGGTGAGAACCTTATCAATCAAAGGGCCCTGTAGCCTAGTCCCAGCCAAGTTTGCACCCCGAATGTCATTGAGCACTCGAAGGGAAGTTGGTGCCACGTAGGTTGGGTCTCTTTGAGACCGCCATTTGGCCAATCGCTCTTCTGAGACCGTCATGATCTGAGCCCCTAGTTCGGCCATTACGACGCGGTTTTCGCACCAATGCCGCTCAAATTGACTCTGGCCTGCTGATAGTCACTTTAGTAGCTCTATGTCTACGAGATTCAGTCGACAGAGCACTTCATTGAACGTGACGGTTAAGCATAGTTTGTCAGCCTCCTCATCAGGGATGAGTCGCATCTGTTTATGCAGGAGCCTATCGTAGTGTCCGTTAAGATGTTCTTGTTCTTCCCATGATAGAGGGAAGGTCAAGTAATCTCCAAGCTGTTCCTTGGGGATCGTGCCCACGTCTGCAAGGACGTAGATACGTGCGACCACTTTGAGCTTAGCCTCCAACTCAGTTAAGCATTCTGCGGCACTTCTATGTTCAACGAGGGCTTGCTCGGTTGCTATCTCATGCAAAGTCCTAAGAGTTTCCTTAGGCTTTAGCATGGCTGGGGGCTCAGGCCTAGATGAGCAAGATTGGTCAACGCTAGGATTCCTTGTGCTCTTGGGGTTCTCACGTTTCTCCTGAGGTTTTGTTGTTATTTCGTCATGGTTCTTCTCGAATGTGACTGGTATAGATTTGTCACCCTGTTGTGACACCGTTGTATCCACTCTTGATTGATCAATGTGAGTTCTATTGTCAGTGGATAGAGTGTTGCAAGCAACTGTTGATGGCAACAGTTGCTTTGGTTTCTCAGAACACACGGATGTGTCTGGTGTTTCACGGCTATTCGGAGAGGCATCAATGAGTTCATTGGTGGATGGACTTGAGGCTTTATTCATCGGCTCTTCGGCGCTCTTCGTCTCAATGTTCTTGGGGTCCACAACCACCTGCAACTGTTGTTGTTTTCTCTGCTTTCTCCTCTTTTTCTTGGTCAATGAAGGTGCCTCTCTCGACGACTCAGGACCCTGGGCTATATCGACCGTTGATGTGCTTGGTCGGGCCTCAGCATTCCCCTTCTCTAGTGTGTCCTTATGGGACATAGCCGTGGTTTGCTGAATAGGCTTGCCCGATTGTGAGGGCACAACTGCTGCCCTTTTCGGAGAGTCTAGCTTTTCAACCAACTCCCTTGCGTTTAACTCCTCCGTCCTAGGCTTTAGGCGCTTTGAAAGTGCTGGAGTTGTCGAGGGATTTGGTTGTGACATGTCCTCCACAGGTAAACTACTAAGGACACGTTCCACAAGGGGCATTGTCACGGCCAAGGGCTGTGACTGCTGTGATCCCGGATTGGAAGTAGTAGCAACTAGTTCAGTGGGCTGGCTACCCTTGGTGGATTGTGATGTCAAGTCCTTAGGGCGATCAGAAGTGGTTGTGTCTTTTGTTGGCCTTTGAGCACTCATTTGTGTAGATCGAACATGAGTTGATCTAGTCGCATTAGGTTGCTCATGCATATCCTTGGATCGAGAGCTACAGATGGCGTCATGTCCCACTTCTTGGACATTTGGAAACTTAGATGGAGATAGAGATTGGAATTGAGCCGTTTCCCTTGACAACCGCTGTTGCGCTTCCTGTGTCCTTTTGGAAAAAGAGGATGTAGGAGATCTAGGACTCTTGGGTGGACTTGGCACTTGCTGAATGATCTGCTTGAGGTTACTAGACGATTGTGCCATTTGCTTTGTTGAGCGATCAGCCTTGCCTTGAGCAATGTTGTGCCTATGATGTTTGTTCTCCCCTTGGGAAATCAAAGGCTCCTTGGGCACTAATGATTTTTGTGCATGCTCAGTGGCTGCATCTGATGTCCGCTTGTCAAGCACACTGGGCTAAGGATCTACTTTTTGATAGGCCATGTTTGGTTTCTTGATTTCAGTAGTGATGGGCTCAATCACTCCAATATGTTTGGTTTGGAACTTGGCAGTTCGTTTAGTTTTCCTCCTACGCCTCTTTGCTTTGGACATAGTTTGGGCTTCTGATAGAGGTGGCCTAGCAGGGAGTTTGGGCACCCAAATCCATTGGTTACCTGCGTAGTATCCTTGAGCACGTAGCAACACTTTGGATATCCATCGCGGTGTTGTGCTGACTCTCCATCGACGCCTCCATCTATAAGGCTTGGGCTTCTTTCGTGGTCTTCTATGATATTTGTAAGTCCAAAGCCCGTCCTTGGCATTGTCTCTTGACCTTCTTGTTTTCGGCATGGCCTCACTCACTGGTTCTCGTTGTTTGACCTATGCTTGTATCAACTCTTCCAACAAGTCCTTGCCCTCATTTGTAGGCGTGACTGTTATGTCATCACCTTCCTTGCCTTTCCCTTGAGGTTCGATGAGGTCACCCTTGCTAAAGGTGGTGACTATCCTCACACCCGGTAGTGTCAGGTGTATCCTCTGTGCTACATAGTCAGCCTCACACTTGGTCGCCCTTTTGAAGGATCTTCCTAGGAGGGTTTCTTTCCTGCAGCTAGCACTTTTTGGAGGAACATGAAATAGGATAGGCAAGCTTTCCGTTTCAATTGTTGCAAGGATTTTGCACTTCCCTATGAGTGCTTGTGGGTGTCCCCCATAAGGGCGAAGAGTTGCACTAGTCGGTGTGAGCTCTGGTTGGCCTAGTTGGGTCCATGATTCATAGGTCAAGATATTAAAATGTGCTCCTTCATCAATTAGAGCATCAATAGTATGCTCTCTTTTTGCGGTGAGTTTGACCCTAAGATAAGCAGGTGGTACTATGTCTTCATCTTCCGGGTCCTGGCTTGTAAATTTAAGCCTTCTGACAGATGCCCTTGAGTTCTCGACTGCACAACCAGATGTGGATTCTCCACTGCTGTCTTGGATCGTCAGTGCAGTACTATTCAAGGTACATCTCTCGTCAAGAGTGCCATGTCTAGTCATCTTTGCATTTGTAGCTTGTTGAAGTTGCGTTTTGCTCCGACTAGACACGGTTTGAACACAATGTTTTTGTGTTCTCATGGTGTGGCCTTTTTTCCCTTGATGGCTAGATTGGCCCATTGCTGTTCTAGGGTCTCTGTTTGTCTCTATTCGGGTACGGGCTTTTGGTTGCTCTATTTCAAGTGGGACTCCTTGCTCATGTGGAGCCATTGCTATGCTAGGGTCCAATTTGGAAGACCTGTCACGGCGCGCGTTTTCTCTCCAACCTACTCGGGGGAGGTACGGAGGGGGCAGAGCCCTCCGCGGGGGTCCGAGGGGGCAGTCCCCCCCGGCCCGCAGGGCCGTTACGGTAGACGCCATACGCAATTTGGAGGACCTTTTATAGCCAAATTTTGAACTACGTGCTCTAAATTTTAGCCCGGTTACGGATCTATGATGTGCCTTTAGCTCTACGTAGCCTTGGGGGTCAATCTTGGGGTTTAGATGTATCAAAATTTGTGTTCTAGGTACCTATCCGATTTTGAAAGTTTTCTGTCTGATTCTCAGATGTCCGATTTTCAGGAGTCCAATTATCAGAATCGGACGTCCGATCTTGGGTCCGATCGGACCAGTGGTCCGATTTTGGTCACGTCCGATTCTAGGAGTCGGGTCAAAAAGTGGTCCGATTCTGGGAATCGGATCGAACAAGGTGGTCCGATTCTGGGACTCGGACGGCCTGGTCCGATTGTGAGTGGTCCGATTATGGACTCGTCCGAGTGTCCGAGTCAGACGGATTGGTCCGAGCGCCCGAGCGTCCGATTCTCAAAATCGGACGGGTTGGTCCGAGTGCCACATGGCACGTCCGATCGTATTGGTCCAATTCTGGGAATCGAACGGTCCGACTCCCGAACTCGGGTGGTCCGATTCTGGGAATCGGACCACAGCGAGTTGGTCCGAGTGCGTTGACGGGCGGACGCGATTCCCGTGTGTTTGTCCCCTCCTCACTGTCTGGTGCACAAAATCACCACAGACTTTCTAAATTTGATCAGGGCACTTGTTGGAAAACATCAAACTCACCCGGAGCAGCACGAATCACCGATGCCTAGGAATTGGGGCAGCGCTTCCTCATCCTGTGAACCAGAAGTTCTCTCTCTCTCTCTCTCTCTCTCTCACAAGGCAAACCAAGGAAATGAGGTCTGTCCTGGCCTCCCAGGCCTCTTAAGGTCCTTTTCGAGCACTGCAGAACCTCACAGCTAGTTCCTTGTCTGTATCTTACCCAGAAACTTGAATCTGGTCCCCTGTTTCCCTGTTTCAGCTTGTTATACAGCAATAGAAAACCCCACTGTTTGCCTGTTTTTTTCTTCTTTTTCTTTGTTTTTTCCTACCCTAAATGCATCCAAATCACAAAATAATTACCTACACTACTCCATTCCACAACATAAATTACAGAAATCAAAAAACCTACTTGCCAAGGAGATCGAATACCATCTTCAACCCCCTCCCTTCCTACCTATCTACTTCAAGCACCGTTTCGGGTGAAAACCCTACTCCAATGCTCGATTTGAAGCGCGCAAGCGCTCAAGGCTTGAATCCGTTTGTCCCGGTAACGGAACCAAAATGTGGGAGCTTTCACTCAACCGCCAAGACCCACGGACCGCTTATTGTTTCAAGCGTTCCAAGCCAAGCACTAATGGCTACCTCTCACATAACCGACGCGCCATCCATATCTACGGGTGTAGTGAGCTTACCTCCGTGCCATTTGAGTTACCTCCTCTCCCGCACACTCCGGTAGCTCCACGATCCAAGTGCAAGCTTCAAGCAAGCTCAATCCTTCTCCACCTCCAAGCTCCAAGCTCCATTACCGCGAGCAAGACAAGAGAAGAGAAGAGAAGAGAAGAAGAGAGGAGAAGATGGAGAGCTTCTCCTCCTCAGTCCCTCACCCTCACACACTCACTCCCTCATACTCTCACACTCCCTCTCTCAAGCACAAGCTCAAGCAAGCAAGAACAAGAAGAAGAAGAAGAAGAGGAGAGCTACTTTTGGCCACACACAAGAATGAGCTTCTCATTCACTTTTCAACTTTATATACAAAACCCTAAATCCCTTTTGGGCGGTCATCCCCTTTTTCCCCTTTTTACATGGCCGGCCATAGCCTAGGCCCTTTTTCCCATTGTCCTTCTATCTTCCTAGCTTCCTTTCCACCGCCCGTCTACATTTACAAATTGCACGGGTGAGAGCCCGGCGCTCTTTTACAAGATTTCAGGGTGCGCCTTTTTATTTTAAAATGCGCCTTTCCCCTTTTGCCTTTGCCTTGGACTTTTAAGGTTGCCCTTGCGCTTTTGGCCTTTTCTCATTTTCTTTCTTCAGTCGGGCTACCTTTTTTCCACCTTTGCCCTGCGTCTTTTCCACTTCCTTTTGCTTTCTTTGTGTTGGGGTTAACAGTATAAGTAGCATTATCATGTACTACTTTCACCACATATGGTCCATTGCTTAGCTAACTTTCTATGAGCACTATATTGATTGTCCAGGCTGCTGTCATAGACAAGTACCCAATCATTTTCTTGAATAGCTCTTGGACGGAGTCGATGATGCTTGTCAAACCTCTTCTTATTCTTCAATCTTGCTGCCTTTAGCCTTTCAATGGCTGTCTTGACATCTTCTGGCCTTCTTTCAAGCTGCCTTATGCCTTCATCCTTATGCCTTCTTTCAAGCTGCCTTATGAAAAGTCAGCAACTCTTTTCTATTTATGCCTTCATCCCAAGGCAAGATACTCCATGTGACAATAGACTCCTCAATAGTCATAACAGGTGGCTGACCATATATTAGTTCAGCTGGCATATAACCTGTTACTGCACTATGGGTAGTTCTATCAGCCCATAATGCGAATGGAAGCATTCTAGGCCATTCTCTCATCTTTCCTCTACAAGATTTTGCCAATGCTTTGAGAATTGGTTGATGACCTCTTTCACTCTTACAATTTCCTTCAGGATTGTAGGTTGATGTAAGAGATAGCTTGATTCCCAATTGATCAAAGAAATGGCGAGCAGTTACTTTGGCAACACAGCCATACCTGCAAAATACTTCTTCAAGTAAAAATCTACAAGCAGCTTGTGTAGACTTTGTGGTCAAGGCTTTTCCTTCCACTTGATTTGTGAGATCTTCTCTAGCAAGTACTAGATATCTCATGTTCCAAATTCCTGCAGGCATAGTTACTAAATCAATAACCCATCTATAGTGAATGGATAAAGGAAAGGTAGGCTGAAGCCCATCTCTGTGCTTAACCATAGAGTACACTTGACAAACATGACAACACTCAACAAAATGTTCAATGTCTTTATACATGTTTTGTTACCAAAATTTCTCTTTTATTTTGGCAAAAGTGCCCCATATGCCTCTATGACCAGCCAATAGGCTTTCATGGAATTCCTGCATGACCTGTCTTTGAGTCTTTTTGTCTCCTAAGACTCGAACAGGCGCCCTTCCTTTCTTTTTCGCGTGCCTCCAAAGGTAACCATCTTTGAGAAAAAAGCCATAGGCTTTTCTCTTGATTCTCTTGAACTCTTCATTAGTCCAATCTTCCTTCTTTGTCATAGTGCTCAGAAATTGGCCAATTTTTAGCCAATCACCTGCATAATATTCTTCTTTAAAGTGCAAACAAACCATAACAAAACATTGAGCATGCTGTCTATCATCTGCCCACTGTCCTTCTATGGTTGTTTCTTCTTTCTTTGCTGATGTAAAATTTGTTTTAGTAGCTGAACCTGTTGTGCTTGCTGTAATTAATGTTGTACCTACATTTTTGATAGCTGAACCGTCATTAGATACAGCTGTACTTGCTGTTTTCAGATCTGAACCTGCAATTACATCATCATTTTTAGCAAATATAGACTCTGATTCTTCCTCATCCATCATCTCTTCTTCATCCTTATAACTAGCACACGAAAGCATGTCAACAACTGGATTATCTCTTCCTGCAATATGTTTCAAGTCAGGATTTAAGGATTTAATATAGGCTATCCATCTTAGCATAGCTATGTTGGGAGTGGAGCAGTTGGCAATCATGCCCAAGAGTGGAACAAAATCTGTTTCAACTATTACATGTGCACCCATGAAGTACTCCCGGTCACATTTCAATGTGGTTACCACTCCCCAAAGCTCTCTTTTAATTTGAGCATACCTTCTTTGTCGTTCATTAAGAACCTTCGCTCCAAAGCGAATTGCATATTTGTTGCCTTCAAGATCGTCTTGACCGACTGCCCATCCTATTCCAATGGGACTTGTGTCCATTGTGAGTATGATAGGCTGTCCACTCATTAGAGTAATTAGCCCTCTTTAAGGTGGGGGCTGAAATCAACAAATTCTTCAATTTTTGAATAGCTTGAGTATGCTCTTTTTCCCATATAAACCTTTGGCCTTTTCTTAACAGTTGATAAAGATTTTCAACAACATGAGCGAAATGTCGGATCCAAATAAGGTAGAAGACACATGCTCCTAGAAATCTTCTCACCTCCGAAACATTTGTGCATATTTCCCGCATTTTGCTGATAGCATCAATCTTGGTTGGAGAAGGATTTCGGCCATATGGACCACACATATGCCCTACCATAAGAACTTCTTTGACTCCAAAAATAGATTTAGCACATGAAAGAGTAAGATGGACTTCTTCCAATTTAGACAAGATTTGAGCACAATCATTAATATGATCGGAAACAAACTTGTGACATCCAAGTTCATTGAGTTCTTCATTCTTCTCATGAACTTCACATCCTTTGATCAATACATCATCAAGGAAAGGAAGAGTACGTTGGGGAATATAATCTCTCAATATTTTATGCATGGCATTCATCATGTGAGCTACTGAATTTGTAGCTCCTTGAGGTAGAGTACACATGCAGACTAAACCAAGAGGCGTCTTCATTGTGGTAATGTCTCGGCTCTCCAAAGCAAGCTGAAATTAGTCATAGCCCGAATATAAATCTCCCATGGAATAAATTGCTCTACCTGAAAAAGCCTCAGCAAATTCATCAACAATTGGCCCCAAACCAACATTTCTAATAGTGTCTTTATTGACAGGCTATAAATATTGAATGAATCGCAAAGATCCATTCTTCTTAGGCATGGTAAACCATCAGTTGGAATATGGAGCTGAAGATGGCTCCAATATTCACATTTTTATCTTTTCATTTAGAAGCTCCAGTAATTTAGGCAAATGAGCCCTTGGTACCGAAATTTGTTTAAGATTCCAAGGAACTTGTGGGACCGTGAAAATCACCATTGGTGCCACAACACTTAGATCCACATAGCCAATTTCATGTGGCTGAAATGAAAAGGCTTTTCCATGTTTCTCTAACATCTGCATGAAGATTTGCTTTTCAGCTAGCAAGAGAAAAGAGTCTTCACCAATTTTCAGCTCTTATAAACTTTCAGCTGTAAATTGGTGACCAATATCTTTGGGATCACGAAGGCTTGGCTGTTTGGATGCCTTTTCTACCAGTTCTTCACTTTCGGGAGGTAGAGGAGTAGCCAACACCGGCTTGACCTTCTTGTCAACTGTCTTATACTTTGTTTCTACTCTTACCTCATCCTTGTTTGGCTATCCAAAATCTTCTTGATCTGCAAATTCTTGAATTATGTCATACATATCCAATGTGCATACCTGTATGGACTGATTTCCAGCTTGATTTTCTGCATGAACAACTACATATATTTCAGCCAATGTATCATTATTAATTAGCCCATGAAATAGCCCTGAAATTTCTTCATCTTTAACCAAAACATCAATTTGCTTCAGCTTTCATTCCACATGACATAAATGCTTTCTTTCAGCCCTATTCATAGCTGAAAGCTATTTATAATAGCCCACACTGTTGGCCATAAAAACCTGCAAGTCAGCTTTTGGCATTGCCCCCTTTACATGTGGAGGCAAATTTTTATGACATGAAGCACCGCCATAGCCTCCACTTATAGCAGTGCTACCCAAAAACCCTTAAATTCTCGGGCATTAGGAGGTACAGGATGATCTCTCAATCGATCTCTATTCTGGTGATGATTTACACATACAGTTAAAAATTGGATAGCTTTGTCATTATCCTTACTTCTTATCCGAGAACCATCATCAAGGCCTTTGTCTCCAAATGAGACTCAGAAATAAAAGGTTAACCAAGAATGATAGGATAGCTGCAAGAATCTTGAACAAAGAAATGAAATTCATCTTTTACATTACCAATAGTAACTTGTACATAAGGGCATGCCGCATAGAGATTGCCAGAGGAGTTATTGGCTACTTTCATGTGCCATCCTGGGTCCACATCTATGGGCCATCTGCCATTCTCGTAGAGACTTCTTGACATGACATTGATTTTCGAGCCATGGTCTATAAGGGAAATGCATGGAGTCTCTTTTTCTCCAATCTTAACAATGGTTTCGGTGGTCGAGCCAATCAATGCATCCGAGGAAGAACCGGATGGACCGAGCCAGTTGATTCATTTTCAGCTTTCGCTCGGTTGGCTGAAGTTAATAATCATGAAGCTATGGTAGAAGACAAGAAAAGACTGGAGGATTTGGCATAAGCTGAAAATGAATCAACTGGCTCGGTCCATCCGGTTCTTCCTCGGATGGGTTGCATCAACAACTGCATAGGCTGTTCTTGTTGCCAAATCATCCAGTCTTTTCTTCATGCCACCGTTACTGAAATTTGGCTCAAGAAGAAGCCCGGTTTCGGTTGCATGAATTTTACCATCCTTTCAAAAGACTAATTTTTGTGCTTCAGCTTCACGGAATGCACCGCACTCCCTCTTATCATGCTGTAGGCTATCACACCTGATACAGCGTCTTTTGAAGACTTCTCGTATGGGTCTTTGGGCAGTTGTCCGTCCTCTTTCTTCTACTTTCACATCAAGCCTTTCCACCTTGGAATTAATCTCCATTAGATTAAGATGGAGATCTCGCATACTCTTAATTAGCTCGTCAATGACACATCCTTCTTTGGATATGGAACAACAGGATTTCTTGGTTGCTCGGCCATAGAGACAGGAGGTCAAGACATAGGAACAGGCTCCTTCATGGATTCAGTTGGTGCAGAGGTAGATCCCCATCTTAGGCGCATCCGCTCTCTTCAAGCAATCATATTAACTGCTTCAGTGACATCACTCCAAGCAGTCTTCAATCCCGTCTCAGAGTCAAGATCTTCAAGCCGATCAGCTAGCTTCTCTTGAAGAAAAGGATCTGCAACCTTTAGAAATAATTCAATCTTCTGGCTTTCCATACCCTGTTGATCGTCAAAATCTAGTTGAGCAAATTTGCTTTCGAATTCGCGGTGAAGAGCAGTGGCGGTTAGTCCCTTATTGGGCCTTTCAACCAATGCAGTGAAGACTTTCTTCGTCATGAGGCCAGAATCTTCAAGAAAAAATTCTTCTAAAAGAGCCTTCTTGAATGCGGACCATCCCGCATCTTTTTGGAAAAGACCATGAATTCAGTCCTGGAGGCCATGCACGGACAAACGGGAAAAATATCAGCTCCATGTATGATGAGGAACTCCAAAGAAGACCATCTTGTCAGTATAGAGGCGGATAAAAGAGGACACATTTTTCCCATTAAATTGCTTGAGCTCTTGCCCAATTCCAAAGCTTTAATGGCAGTGGCATCATTCCAATCTTCTTCTTGTCTCTACTGTTGTTGCAGTTGCAACTACTGCTGAAATTGCAATTGTTGTTGTTGACTTTCTTGGATCAGACGAACCAACTGTTGCAAGGCATCTTGTACCGAACTTGATGATTCTCCCATTGTACTTCTTCTTCCACGGTTGACCTTCACGTCGGGTTCACCATTGTCGTCGTGTTGGGGTTTGAAGGTCTACCACCGGGGTTTAGAGTAGAAGAAGAGTGTGGGAGCAAGGTGTTCTCTTTCTCTCTCCCCTCAGCTTCCTTCATTACATTAAGTACATCAACACTTAGTTAAACTAGCTAACAACAGTGCTACCATAGCTTGGTCCCAATTAAAAGTGATGTCCACCAACTCAATTTTTAGGAAAATTTTATAATTTTCCTTTAAAAATATACAATAAATTACAAAAATGACATTGTTGAACAATCCATAATCCAAAACGTTGTACCATTGACTAGCTAGTCATGACAACTAGTCTTTATTCAACCACTTTGCCCAAGTAGATAAGATTTTAAGAATTTTATTATTTTCATACATATTTCACATTAAAATTTTAGTAAAACATATCTCATGATTGACTCAATCAAACATGCTCAAACACACCCCTATGTAGCATGACTATGTTCACTATGCCTGATAAACGATAACCTTCTTCTGTGGATCTAGAGTGCCATCATGAAATTAAAATTTATGTCCAAGTTCATGGAAGATGATTTATTACATGGAGAAGTGCTTAAAAATAGCAAAAAAATCCAAATTTCAAGGGAAAAATAGACTTCATCGAAGGCAGCAGCTGCAATCAATACGATTTTAAGCGGCAAAGCCCCAAAAGTGCTTTAAAGACCCCCCGAGTGACGGTTGGGGAATTTGTATAAATTTTTTGACTACCGGATTGGATCTTCAGAGATGCCAAGTAGTGAGGGACTTTGAGACAATCGAGCAGAAATTTTCAGACTTTGAATTTGACGCCAGACATGGAAATGGGGGTGCCTGGGAGCCAAGGGCCAAAGACCAAGTGTAAATGAGATTTAGGGGGCCCCAAAGGGTGTGACTTTTGGGGCCTCCCTTTAGGGCCCCCTAAATTTTTTATTTTGTGGGGGAGGGGGGACCCGATTTTTTCGGATGCATGGAGGATTAAGGCGATGTTTTGTGTATGCGACGATTTTTTTAAATGGAGGGGCCATGGAAGCTTCAAAGCGACCCCCCCAGCAATGACATCAATTATCTTCATCTTCTCTACGCTTCCTGTTGCCACCTTCGGCCTCTAAATTGCTATCTAGATATGGAGATAAAAGACCAATTTTTCTCTCTCCTCCCTATCTCTCCCCTTAAGGGGCAGTTCATGCCCATGAAGAAGAATTAAGACCGATTGAAGGATGCTTGCCCTGGCATGAATCGGATTGCTCCAAGATCAAGAGAAGGCTGAGAGGAGATGTTCAACATTGAAGATTTGCTGCTAGTCGGTCCATTGAAAACCCAAAAAAATTAATTACAAAACCCGCAACACGCAAATAAGCGGTATGCCTCATTTTTACAATGGAAATTTACTTCTTGTTGATGTTTGATGGTCTAAATGAAATTCATATGGAACAAAAATTTGTTTGGATCTTTTTTGTACTATGATTGAGAGCTGTGCATAAAAAAATTGCAGACCCGTAATGATAAATGGTCGTAATAATTAAATTATGGCCCGAAAAGTGCATGTTTAGTGTAAAAATGAAGGTTTTATTGGTTTCGGGTGGGGAAAAGAGATGCGCAAGGGATAAATTTCTAAGACAAAATATATTTCAGCTTTCATGATAAAAATCTAGAAAAGTATGATTCGTGGTTGTGGCTATATAACAAAGTTGAGGCATGAAGTTTGGATCAGCTTTGTTTATGTGTTATAGTTCATGGTTTTTTCTATTTTATGCGAAAAATACATACAAAATAATACCCTATACCTATGCAACACAGCATAACCTAAACGTTAGAGAGAAATGGTGAGGTTAGAGATAAAGAGGGCTGAGAGGGTTTGAATTTTTGAAAATTTTGATTGTGCATTCCATTTAGAATAGCAATAATTGAGTTTAAGGGGCTAGTAGCATGAGAAATTGGTGCTAATCTCCACACATGGAAGCATACGTTTAGTGAAAATCATGAAAGGACTGGTTTTCCACATCACAAAATGTTGATTGGATAAATATTTTTTGTGCACTAGGATCATATGCACTATGCATGACGCATGACATGGTATCAATCCTGGATTGCATACCAATTGTCTTCCTACTAGGACATGACTTATACGTTGAGTGGAAAGGAGCCTTTGTTGTAGGTCAATTGTATGCTTTCCTTGGGACTGTTTGGTAAGGGTCTACATATTATTGGATCGTATAAAACAAGAAAAGAGTGGAGTTTGTGCGTTCTGTCTTATATGTTGGAGTGATGCATTTGGGGGCGAATCGCCAAGGTGTAGGAGAGTTGTAGTGGAGGCGCGACAATCAACCGAGGGGAGCTTTATGATGTTTGTGTGACGAGGCACTATGCCTACATGTAATGGGATCTCCCTCTGAGGAGAAGGGAAGGTAAACGTTGGACTACATATCAGCTACAAACGCATAATTAGGTCTATCTATGTTCATCAGTGTATTACAGATGCTCCTAGCCCGCGAGGCCATGTGGTGGGGTTGTTTGTCTTGTGCATGAGGTTCAGCTAGTGCCATAGCTAGTGCTGGCCTATCTTAGGTCCCATCAATGGTGCATTTTCCGAGAGCTGCCTAGAAGTGGTAGTTTTTGAATCTTGGTCATATACGAGACATGTAAGCCTTATGCTTTAATTGAGAGCCACCTTGAAGTGGTGGATGTCAAGTTAGACTAGTTAAAACTTTTTTCATCATTATGATGATTAATACAAGAAATCCCTAGAACCCAAAATATACTTTGTCTATCATGAATGGTCTATTGGGATCTTGGATGCGTCATGTGATTGACTATTTTAGCCTTTTCCCCAAAAGTGACACCATGCTTGAGTTTGGGTAACTATGGAAAAATATCCATGGAGCTACCTCTAAGATTAACAGCGCATGGGGATTAGAGAAATGAAAAAGTGAAAGTAATGCTAAGATAGCATAATCATCTATGATCATTTATGATGATAATGTCATAGAAGAAAAGACTGTGACAACAATGGTCAATATGCACATAGGAGGACAGATTGATGATGATCTCAAGAAACATCAAATGTTAGTGCTCGATGCAGTTGGATATCATAGTGTGATTTCTAAGATCCATAAAGCATTGGATAATGTCTATGTGTGTGGAACACCATTGTTAGTACGGAAGAATTTTTTAGGATCTATCCTAAGTTCAAGAAAAGTGAGGGCAGATGAGAATAGGCTCACTAAAACACCACTAGCAGATGATGGGATAGATTCCATATTGCATAGTGTTTGCCCCCCTAAACCACTTTATGAGTTGGTGAAAAGGTAAGTTCATGGAACCAATGACTTTTCAACACCAGTAAAGATGGAAGTGGAAGAAATTAAAGACCCTAACATGCTAGTACTAGGTCAAGAGGAATACGAGGATTTTAATGGCCCAGTGATGATCCCAAAGGAAAGGACTAAATGCCCTTCTCCTTATAGGGATCTACCATTGTTTCATGGGCTGGTTAATGAGGATTGGATGATGCATTTACGAGAATACGACATAACTTTCTTTGCAAGTGGGTTCGATAATATTCATCGGATGCTCATATTCTCAAGTACCCTAAAGGGAGAGGCTAGAAAATGGTACTAGAGCCTCCCAAGGGGGTTTATTAAATCCTTTGAGGAGTTGAGTGATTGATTTTTAGATTAATATGAGAAAAAGGTGCCTATGATCCAAGTTTTAGGGCAACTAATGCAGATTAGGTAAGATTCATATACTTCTGTTAAAGAATACGCTAGAGCCTTTGATGATATTCTGAGGCTTTGGCCAAGAAGAGCTACTGCATTGCTAGGTGATGTGCTATATGATCTCTTTTTAAGTGGCTTAGAGATTAACATGCAAATCCAAGTGGGAATGTGGAATCCTAAGTCATTAAGGGAAGCAAAGATGCATGCCATTGATTATGAGGGACATATTCAGAGATGTCGGGAAAACTTTTGGAGTTTTCCCAGCTCAGTACAAGTGCACCCTAGCTTCCAACCATTTCTACAAGGAGACAGTTCACTTGTTGATACCAAGGTAGCCTATGAGGGGAACCTTGGTAGCCAAAATCTCCAAGTAGAAAATGGAAATAGTAGGGATAATATACCCCCTGGGGATCAAAAGATTCCAAGCCTAGTAAGTCCCATCAAGGCTTGCAATTCTCCCATGAGTGGTAGTTGTGACAGTAACATTGATAGAACCATTGGGCCTGTGAGTGTGGATAAGTATCTTATAGGTGGTTTTGGTTTTGCCAGTGGAAAGGCTCTAAAGAGACATTTTCCATCTTTAAATGAGTCATGCTTTCGAGTAGATGTCATTCTTATCAGTAAGAGCATGGTTCCTATAAATAGGCAATTATAGAGTGGACAAAGGCAAGTAAAGACATCTCGCATAGAGAAGATGGGGCATGTAAAAGGTCCACCTGTACTAAATAGAATCCATAAGGTTGTGAGGCCATCTGGTAATAGTGATAAATCCACAAAGAGTCCATTGGACCAATGTGGGCAGTCAAGGCAACCTAAGAATGTAAGAAGGGATGTGAGATGGGTTTGGAAACCCAAGATCTCTCAAAATGTCGCTAGTGAGTTAGATACAGGGTCAATAATGCCATGCGGATATATTGTGATCAATTCCCACGTAGGTGTGATAAATGGCCATAATGATACATCTGACAATATGCACCACTCTAGGATATAGTCATGTAATGGGTCTCGGATTGAAACCCTACCTAGTTTGGGTTGCAACACTGACTTATGTCAAAACCCAAATATGGAAGGTTTGAATGAGCACCAAGCTATGATTCTTTCTGTCGAAGAAGCCTCTAAGTTGCTTAAACGACCAATTCATTTGGATGACAATAAATGTGGGACATGCGAGCCCAATGATGTCATTCACCTAGCCAATGGTACCCAAGGAAAGATAGGCCATATTGAGGAGATATCGGTAGAAAGGCTTGGGCCAGTGGATCTACAAAGGGCCCAGATCAAGCTTTTAGCTAACTCACACGAGTAGCATGGGGCTAGTCATCCTATTGTATGCTATCCTTAAGATGCAGTATATATATTCCAAAAAGACCATCCATTAGATGCAACCAAATGAGCTACTTTTGTTAGGCCAAGAGGGCCAGTTATTTTGTAGTAAAATGTGCTGTTTATTTAGGCCAAGAGGGCTATACGTCTGTTTGGTGCAGGTGTGTTTAATGGTTTGTTGTTTTAGTGATTGCATCATACAGGTTGACGAAGTCACTAGAGGGAGCCTTTGCTATGAAGGAGCTTCTTGTGGCCATTCCAGGTGGTTTCGTCCCGCTTTTTGAGTATTTTCCCTTTTCCCTTAAGCAATTAATGATATATATGTATGTAAGGGGTTACTTTCTTTTTGTTTGTTGGGGACCGACAATCAAGGCATGAAGTCCCAGGTTTAGGGTAGAATGTCTGAGGGAGGTCTGGGTAGTCATTGCCTCCTGTTGCAAAGGCATTGTCAGGCACTGAAAGACCTATTTTAGAAGGCAATCCTAGTGACCCTGTTCTGCTCACTTACTAGGCGGCTGTTCTAGAAGGTCCTATTAGTGTGCGGCAGTTAGAAAAGCCTGCCAGAAAAAATGATGATGCAAAGAAGCAAAATCTTGAATAGCTAAATAATAAAAATATACAAAGTTGTGTAAAAAGGGGTTCTAACCCCTATAAAAATAGAAAAGGAAAGAAAGAAAAATCTTTGAGCAGTTGTTTATCGCCTTGCATAGGCCTGGTAGGTTCCTGGGGATGAGACAAGACCCAGGGCTGATGCCTTGTCTTCCTGGGGATGGCAACTAGCTAAAAAGCAAAGTAAATAAAAGAAGGATTGGAGCGAAAATAAAAGTGAGTGTTAGAAAAGGATTGTCACCTTGCACAGGCTTGGTAGGTTATTGGGTACCAAGACAAGACCTGAGCCGATGCCTTGTTCTCCTTGAGTCGCTATGCTCAACTCCCTCCTTTTTACATTCCTAAGTATGGAAAATCTGGGGCTACAAGGGCAATGTGCTAACAGACACCATCTTTTGATCAGGCTGTAGGAGTCCTCGCCTCGTAGGAGCTCCTAGTTGAGTTGTCCTTTGTTAGGTAGGTAGTTCAGACCACCACTTAGGATTACCTCTCTGATAGTTCCTTTTAGCTTGGCCATGTTGGAGCACCACGTTAGTGACTAGCTTTGGGCTTTCTGTGTCAGATTATGCTAGGCCTACTCCTCGTGGATTTCATGCCTTGGTTTTGTCAGGGGGTAGGGTGCGAGTTGTGATATGTTTTGTTGTGTATATATTTTGTATTAGCTTGATGCTCTTTTTGGCTGTGCTTATGTGCAGATCTGTTTGTGGGATCTGATGGGCTGAGTCGCCCTATCCCATGGTCACCAATGATAGATGATTTTTGATGCCGATAAGTGCTTAAAAATAGCCAAAAAATCCAAATCTCAGGGGAAAAATAGACTTCGTCAAAGGTGGCAGTTGCGATCAGTATGATTTTAAGCGGCAAAGCCCCAAAAGTGCTTTAAAGACCCACCAATGACAGTTGGGAGATTTTCATAATTTTTTTGACTATTAGATTGGATCTCGAGAGATGCCAGGTAGTGGGGGACTTTGATATGATCGAGCAAAAATTTTCAAACCTCGAATCCGACGGCGGACATCAAAATGGGGGTGCTCGGGAGGCCAAGGGCGAAAGGCCAAGTGTAAATGAGATTTAGAGGGGCCAAAAGGGTGTGACTTTTGGGGCACCCTTAATTTTTGATTTTGTGGGCAGGGGAGGGGGGTGATTTTTTTGAGCGCATGGAGGATGAAGGTGACATTGTGCAGGTGACGATTTTTTTTAATGGAGGAGCCTTGGAAGCTTCAAAGCAACTCCCCCCCCCCCAGCAATGACATCAATGATCTTCATATTCTCTACGCTTCCTATCGCTACCTTTGGCCTTTGAAATGGCTGTCTGGATATGGAGATAAAAACTAGTCTTTTTCTCTCCTCCCTCTCTCTCCCCTTAAGGGGCAATTCATGCCCATGAAGAAGAATGAAGACCGGTTGAAGGATACTTGCTCGGCATGAACCAAATTGCTCCAAGAGCAAGAGGAGGCTGAGAGGAGATGTTTAGAATTGAAGATTTGCTACTAGTCGATCCATTGGCAACCCAAAAAAATTAATTACAAAACCTGCAACACGCAAATAAGCGACATTCCTCGTTTTTACAATGGAAATTTGCTTCTTGTTGATGTTTGATGGTCTAAATGAAATTCATATGGAACAAAAATTTGTTTGGATCTTGCTTCTACTATGATTGAGGGTTGCACATTAAAAAATTGCAGACCTATAATGATAAATAGTAGTAATAATTAAATTATGGTATGGAAAGTGCATTTTTAGTGTAAAAATGAAGGTTTTATTTGTTTTGTGTGGGGAAAAGAGATGCACATGGGATAAAATTCTGAGACAAAACATCTTTCAGCTTTCATGATCAGTCACTATTCATAAATCAAGAAATAATCTATTTTTATGCACAAATAAATAGAGAAAAATAGCTAAAAATGGGGAAAAATAAGATTTTCCCGTCATAAAAATCTAGAAAAGTATGATTCGTGGTTGTGGCTATAGAACAAAACTGAGGCATGAAGTTTGTCTTCATTTAGGCTTTGTTTATGTGTTATAGTTCATGGTTTTTTCCATTTTATGGGAAAAATACATACAAAATAATACCCTACACCTATGCAATGCAGCATAACCTAAACGTTAGAGGGAAAGGGTGAGGTTAGGAGATTAAGAGGGCTGAGAGGGTTTGCATTTTTGAAAATTTTTATTGTGCATTCCATTTAGAATAGCAATAATTGAGTTTAAGGGGCTAGTAGCACGAAAAATCGGTGCTAGTCTCCATACATCGAAGTATACGTTTAGTGAAAATCATGAAAGGGCTGGTTTTCCACATCACAAAATGCTGATTGGATAAATATTTTTTGTGCACTAGGATCATATGTACTGTGCATGACGCATGACATGGTATCAGTCCTAGATTACATAGCAATTGTCTTCCTAGGACATGACTTATAGATTGAGTGGAAAGGAGCCTTTGCTGTAGGTCAGTTGTACGCTTTCCTTGGGACTGTTTGGTAAGGGTCTACAAATTCCTAGATCATATAAAACAAGAAAAGAGTGGGTTTTGTGCCTTATGTCTTATATGTTGGAGCGACGCATCTTGGGGCCAATCCCTGAGGTGTAGGAGAGTCATAGTGAAGCCGTGGCAATTAGCCGAGGGGAGCTTCTTGATGTTTGTATGATGAGGCACTTTGCCTATATGTTATGGGATCTCCCTCTAAGGAGAAGGGAAGGTAAACATTGGACTACATATCAGTTACAAATGCATAATTAGGTCTATCTAGTGTTCACCGGTGTATTACAGATGCTCTTGACTCGCGAGGCTGTATGGTGGGGTTGTCAGTCTCACCCTATTCATGGTGGCATGGGAAAGACTTCATCCTCCCCCCCGCCCCCTGCACCGACACCCCCGCTTATGATAAACCTGCACTCGTTACACACTCAACACGTCACAAAAAGGTAACATGATATATGAACTCAAGGTATACTCTTGTATTATTCAATCCAAAAAGCGGGACAACATAGACACATCCCAGGACTACACCCTCGTGATGCCACACATAAGAGGGTTCACCACTGGGTATAGGGAATCACATGTAGAGTGAAAACAAGGCAGGGCTTTGAGTCACTACTACTCCCTATATAGGTGCATTTGGTAGCAACGGCATGGTATAGCTACAAAGCCCTTACACTCACCCCCGCTTCTTACGAGATTGCTATCCTCAGCAATCTAAGGGTAGTGTTTGTTATTTGACTCATCCGGGGTCTTAACACAGCTTTTCCTAGCAAGTTGGTCAAGTGTCTGTCGGTCTAAGGGGACCGCATGGTCTTAACACAGTCTATACTATCAGACTAGCCATTGTCTACCGCACTAGGACTTGGGGGTCTTAACACAGTCTTTTCTAGCAAGCTGGTCAGTGTCTATCCATCTAGATTGGAAAATTGGGGCTTTGTTTTTGGAGTTATTTGATGATTGTTACCATGCGGGTCCACCCTCGGCTCGATTACATTTGAGAAGTGGAGGAACGTTGGGGTCTATGATTGAGAACCACATTGTTTTTTTTTTTTTTGGTTTTTTGGAGAGGCTCAAGGGTCGTTTGAAGGGGCACGGGGGTTCTCCTTGAGCCAAAGGGAGAAGGCATCCTTTTCTGTTCGCGGGCTTCCGCTTCTGAGATCCAAGTGGCCTCCTTGAGTAGACGCCCGCACCACTTGGTGAGGTATTCAGGGAAGCCTCTTTGTTCCCGGTGTCAGAGGAATGCTTCTACTTCGAAGGGACCATTGGAATGGAGCATTGGTACGCGCCATCCCCATTTGTTGTCGAGATAGAACCTGCGCAGAAGACGAGCATAAAAAGGATTATGAATACAAACACTGTCTGGCAGGTCCAATTTGTAGGTGACTTCGTTCAGTACTTGAGTGATTCGGTAGGGTCCATAGTAGCGGTGATTGAACTTGGGGGTCATGTTTTTGGGAAGTGACATATTCTTAGAGCTAACTAGGACCATGTATCCTTTGGCGAGTAGTACAGCCTTTCTCTTCTTGTTTGCTTGCTCGGTCATGGTGATCTTGCTCTGCTCGAGGCTTTGCTTAGCTACTGCATTTCGATCTCTCCATTTCTTCAAGAATTCTTCCACATCTTGATCTTCCACTTTGGCCGCTCCAGATGCTAAGGCCAGTGGGGTAATGACTTATTTTCCAGTGGCTAACTCAAATGGGGTGTACCCTGTTGCCGAGTGGATGGAGCTATTATAGTGGAATTCCAAGACATCAAGGTACAAGGCCCAATCTTTCTGGTCCATTCGGGCATAACTCTGGAGATAGTCTTCGATGCCTTGGTTGACTCATTCTGTCTATCCATCTGTCTCCGGGTGGAAGGATAATGAGAATCTCAATTGTGTTTCTAGGGTCTTGAAAAGTTCCTTCCACATGTTGCTCATGAATCTTCCATCTCTATCTGATATAATGGCCAGTGGTAAGCCATGAAGTTTGAATACATGTGTGAAGAAGAGGCGTGCTACCTCCTGGGCATTCAGTGGTGGTTTGGTTGGGATGAAGTGGGCCTGTTTGGAAAAATAGTCCACCACTACAAAGATGATTGTGTACCCATGGGACTCAGGTAGTTCCACAATGAAGTCCATGCTGATGACGTCCCATGGGCGGTTGGGTACCGGTAATGGTTGTAGTAGTCCTGCTGGTCTTGATCATGGTGCTTTGAGCAATTGGCAAGTGGGTCAAGTTTTGATGTAGTATATTACTTCTTCCTTCATATTCGGCCAAAACAACTGCTTCCTAAGGGCCTCCAAGGTTTTGCTTTGCCCTTTGTGGCCTCCAATTTTTCCATCATGTATCTCATGCAGGATGAGTTTCTTCAACTCCAAATTGTTGGGGATATACAATCTCTTGCCTAAAAATAGGATACCCTCCTCTAAGGTGTACATTCCATGTGGGGTCTTCTCTGCTTCCACATCTCTGATTATCTTGTGTATTTCTTGGTCTTGCTCTAGGGCCTCTTTGACTAGTTCTATGAAGTTGCTGCTGACCACACAGACAGCTTTCAGGTCAGCTTTCCGGCTCAAGGCATCAACTATCTTGTTAGTGGATCCAGGCTTGTGCTTAATCTCTAGGTCGAATTCGGCTAGGAAGTCTAGACAACGGGCTTGCTTTGTTGATAACTTGGGTTGAGATTGGAAGTATTTGAGGGAGATATTGTCGGTGAAGACTATTGTATGCTTGTATTGAACATTTCCTTCTCATGTGTGCTCCACCTTGTTTCAGCATCGGTAAATTTCTTTAACTCATAAGCAATGGGGTGACCTTCCTGTACCAGTACACCTCCTATGCCATAGTCGGATGCATCTGTAGAAATTTCAAAGGGTTTGGTGAAATTCGGCACCCTTAAGACGGGAGTTTGGCTCATGCACTTCTTCATCTACTCAAAGGCTTCCTGTTGCACATTCCACCATGTAAAAGAGTGATCTTCTTTGGTGAGGTGGGAGAGGGGGGCAGTGATGAGGTTGTAGTCTTTGATGAATCTCCAACAAAATTCTGTGAAGCCGAGGAACTCCCACACTTCTCTTACAGTTTTCAATACATACATCTTCGGCACTTTCTTAGGGTCCACTTTGATTCCATCTGCTCCTACAATAAAGCCTAAGAACTCCAACTCTTTCACTGCGAACTCACATTTTTTAGGCTTGGCATATAACTGATGCTGTTGTAGTTTCTCAAAAACTTGGCCTAAGTGTTGCTTGTGCTCTTCTAAGGTTTTGCTATAGATTAGGAGGTCATCTATGTAGATAATGACAAAGATATCTATCTCCGGCCTAAAGACTCCATCCATGAGGCCACAAAATGTTCCTGGCCCATTGCTTAGGCCGAATCCTAATACTAACCACTCAAAACTATCATATCGGGTGTGGAAGGCTATTTTTGGGATATCTTCTTCGACTATGCGGATTTGGTGGTATCCTAATCTAAGATCAATATGGCTGAAGTACTTGACCCCGTGCAGTCTATCTAAGAGGTCTTCCACTAGGGGCATGGGGTATTTGTTTTTTATGGTGATTTTGTTAAGGGCCCTATAATCTACACAGAGTTTAAGTCCCCCATCCTTCTTCTTTACAAATAACACTGGGGCACCAAAGGGGGATTTGCTAGGGCAAATTAACCCTTGTTCTTATAGTTCATGTAGTTGCTTCTTCAATTCCATGAGCTTAGTGTAGTTCATGCGATAGGGAGCTCGGGCCGATGGGACAGACCCTAGGATCAGCTCAATTTTGTGATCGACATCTCACCTGGGTGGTAGACCCTTGGGTAGCTCGGCTAGGATTACATCTTTGAATTCTTCAAGTATTTCTGCCACCTATGTGTTCCTGTTTTGTTGTCTGGGTTTCTTGTCATTTTCTTCTTCTTCAATTAGTCGAATCATACACAAATAGATCATATCTCCTTGTTTGACTGATTTTTCGACTTGCTTGGCAGCACTGCATGTCATGATACGTGGCTTGATAACGGTCCCTTGGACCGGTGCACTTTGGGGTCTGGCCCTTTGGTTGGGTTGTAGTTGGCTTCACTGTTTGGCATGATATTCCTGGCTTATTCTCCTTCATTTGCACTTTGATTGGGGTCCTGCTAGGCATTTGCATTCTTTCACATGGTACTCTGACGCCTTCTCCTTACATATCTAGCATCATTTCATTTACACATTTACCAAACATTGCAATGGCATACTTGTCTAGAATTCCAAGCCCAATATTTGTCTATAATTTGTGCATATTATATTGTATGAGGAAGAAAGAAATAAAAAAAAGCCAACACCAAAACGTTTTTTCTTCCATTTCTCTTCTTGTGTTCCCGAGTGACCTTCAACTTATATGCTGAGTGTGTTTGGTGCACTAGCTCAAGCAAGTACCCCACAACAAGATTCATGATAGGCATGACCCTATATGCAAAGCATTCCCCCAAGAGTAACGAAATTTTTTTAACTTTGACTTTTGTTAGCAATTTGAATTTTAAAATATATTGACTATCTATCACAAAGAGTGTGTCTTTCATGACCAACTACCTCATCAAGAATCTCATCTTGAAAAGGAGGAGGAAAATGATCCCTTTTTGTTGTTACATTAAGTGGTTTGTAGTCCACACAAATCCTCCAATTTCCATTTCTCCTAGGTATTACCACAACTTGGGAAACCCATTCTGAATCCTCCAAAGGGTTGTTATAACTTGCCTCTTTTTAAGAGTTATTTTACCTCCACTAGAAGAGCATTTTGTTGTATGACCCCCAGCTATTGCAACTTTATATTACTAGTCTACTATTTGGTTTCAAGTTGATGTGGCATTCCACAATGGTCACTCTTGAAATATTATCATAATTAGATATAAAAAAATGTCATGCTTTCTCAACATTGCCATCTAATCCTCATTCTTCTTTATACTAAGATCCTTTGCAAACATCTTTTCTAGCTCCTTTTTACTTGGCCCCACCCAAGTGCTTGCCTCGCATCCATCAGTTGGTTCCTTTTGGACAACTCCCATAACTTCTAATGAACTACTATCTTCTTCTTCAGACGTCTCTTCATTAGATGAAGAGCATTCCTTTGAGCTCCACTCATCATCTTCTGAAGTCTCCAACTCCATGCTTTCTTGTCTCCCTTCCCAAAGATTGTACACAATGGCTTGTCATTCTCTCCCAACCCTTTCTTGTAGTTACAACATGAGTGTACTAGACTCCAAATCTTGCATTTCTTTCAAAGCAATGAGCCAAGGTCTTCCTAGTATAATTGGATAGCCCTCCCCTTTGGATGGCAACACACATATCCACTTTTACTTCAATATCATATACTATAATGTTCATACCTTTTATCACACCAAAACAGTTGATAGAAACATTATTTGCCATTTTTGCCTTAAAAGTAGAGGATCCACTCAGCTTTAGGCCCAATCAATGCATTAGCTTATCATCATTACACACATTTATGCACCCCTATTAACATATAACTTGGGTACTCTTTGTTCTTTGATATAAGTCTTTACTATTGAAAACACATCATCAATGCCTTGAGTCTTGATTAAGCCGCCCAACATCTTCTTTATAGCTTTTCTTATACTCACCATACATGCCCATTGTTGTCGTACTTGTGGTGATAGATGTAGTACATGTGGCTGTGTGAGTCTTGGTTTGTGTGAACTTATATTCTTGATTAGACTATAGAGTTCAACTTCCTCTCCTAATGAATAATCTTTGATTCCTATTCTGTAGTGAGAGTGATACACTCACTTCTTTCTTTTCTTACTCTCTTTTGAAGTACCTTTACCATCTCCCATCTAGGTCTTGCTATGGTGCAAATTCTTAGACTCATTAACTCGAGTTTTCTTGATTGGTATGGTATCCACCTCTACCAATTTTCCTTTTCCTTTTTCTATTATCTCCAAAGCAATCATGTTCACAACACAATCTTATGGATTGGTTGGCAAGGGAGGAATTGTAGCCTTGGAATTTGTGGTTGTGGCGGTGCTTGTAAAAGGGATTGAGCCAGGGCATGAGACCTTACTTTGGGAGATGTACTTGTTGTTGGCGTGAGCATCTCATGTGGTCCTTCTTGGATAGGGAAAAAATTTCGTACCATGCCCCACTTCACCACAATTATAGAAAAAATATTCCCTTGCTAGCCTTCTTAGAACTCGATCATTTCTACCATGAGCTATTGCAAGAGTTTGTTGTGGAATCCTAACACACTATAATAAGTTGATTGAAAAATTATCTAGTTGATTAGTTATTCTTTCTAGTAATTCTTGATTATGATCCCCTATTTGAGGGGTTGTGGGAACTATACATGAGTGTTTGGAAGCATTAATTACTGCAAGTTTTTGTGGCCCACACATGATATCAATGCATTACTGAAGTGGATTTTTCTAATGAAAATAATGTGGATGGATTGGAAATGAGATGGCACAAATGGCATATTTTCCTTAAGTGGTTGATTTCTTGCACTAGCATTTTCCCTATTTAATTAAAAACTTATGAAAAATAAAATTTCATCTCTAAAAGAGAAACTAAATTGTGTATTTTCTCCAAATGGTTGATTTCTTGCACTACTATTTTCCATATTTAATAAAAAACTTATGAAAAAGAAAATGTCACCTCTTAAAGAGAAACTAAAGGTTTCATGCAGAATTTCCTTAGTGGGGTCACCACTTAATGATGGAGAAGATCCAGCTCTATGGCCTTTTTGCAAAGTGTCATTTCTCTCCTCATTACGAGTAGGAAAAGGGGAACCACCTAGCCAAAATGAAAGTAGGATATGACACTTTTAATAACATGAATTGACAAAGAGATAGCATTGATAATATAAAGATGAAAAGGAATAATATTATTCAGTGGACAAGTTGAACATATGAAGAGTCTTAAATGCAATAACACTATGAAGATAGATGTGATATAAGGTATTTTACAAATACAGGGATGATAGGTGGTGGAGGAGAAGAGGGAAACGATCAAGGTTTGCATTAAGGGATTGAGATTAGTCGAAGGGAGGGATGATAGGAGGAGAAAGAGGGTGGGGTGGAAGTAGTTATAAGCCTCTGTTATTCTTGGGAAGAATATGAATTCATCTTCAACAAGTATGCTTCTATCACCAAAGCTAATTTCCACACAATTAAGAAAAGAGCAAGCTATCAATGGCCTCTTGATTACATCCTTCAAGCACGCAGTCGCATAAAAATCACAAGGCAAGTAATAATAGACTTAGAGAACCTAGCCAAATCTGAACACCCGTTTCTACAAAAGTGGTTCACTCGTCAAGCACAATGGAAACAACTCAATTATTAGATAATGACAAACACCAAACAATGTTAAGCCATCAAAATAACTAAGGATAATCCCATTTACACTGCTTTGATTTCCTTCTACATGTTAGCCATCACATGAATGACACCACTAGAAGACCATGTTCTACTACATCCATATTTGGATAGAGTACTCTATGAGGAGCACTTCACATTGTTAGTCGCCCTACGCATAAGAGATTTCATCATAGATATACTTACGTACATCACTCATGTGGCCATCATGTCAAGTGACATGGACCATTACGCTGCCATGGAATACAATCATAACTTTTATGATTGGCTTCAACAGAAAGGTCCTATATCATACACATAGCCTAAATTTACTTGCACAAATACTATAATAATTTTGTAAATGCACACTTTTCCTTTCACCTTATTTTATTATCTTTCTCATTACTTAACACACATTCTTGAGCCATGCAACATTGTATCTTCCAACTCCCCTCCCCTACAAACTAGGAAGCATTGTAAATTTTTCGAGAAGGTAGGGGGTTGATAGAAGTTGTTTTCTTTAAGTTATTTTCTTTAAAGAATTAGGCAACACATATTTTTGAAAAAATAAAAATTTTGGGGTTATGTATTCTTTACAAATCCCTTTCACAAAGGCATAGCTCTAGCAAGGTACAACATGAGCATGTACATTTTGCGGAATGAGAAGGTTGGGAGCATTCTCACAATGTTTAACATGGCACCAAAAGGGCAACTCTTGAAAAGGTGCACTGTCTTGTTAGCATAGTCCTAAAGATAAAAAAGGGGGACCCACAAAAAGTACATATGTTAGTTTCTCGACAAATGTTGTTTGAATCTTTGACAAAAAAAGACAAATTAGAGGTGAGTGAGGTGGGTCTTAATCATTTCCTAAAATAAATTATGTCATTTGTGCAAAATATAACCATTTAATAAATGCACATGTTCAAAGTTATCGTTTTAGAAGAGAGAGCTAAACAAGGTCCGTTGGCAATTAGTATGACAACATACTTCTATTGCAAAAATGTTATATCTTCCCATTTTTCCATGCAACCAGTTTTCTTGGACAAGATGATGCCAAGGAGAAGTGCTACTTATTTAAAATGTCCAGCATTAGGGCTAGTCTTATTAAATCTTGTGAGGAAAATAGGGACTGAAGATCTAAGAATTGCATGAATACACTTTGATCACACCCATAGGATTGATGGATGGGCAACTATGTCTTGTTTAGTTTACAATCATGTGCATGTCAGGGACATGAATATGCCTTTGTGTCAGGGCAATCATGTGAGATATGCCTTATCAAGTGGAAAACCCAAAAATAAGCACAACTTGTTCATTGTTTTGGCCCACTCATCATCATGCTCACATGTACACATCTTGGAAAATTTTGGGTGTAGCAATCTTGGAAAATTTCTCAATTTTGAATAGTACATGTCTTGTTGCAAGCTTGTAAAAGCTCAAAAAATCAATTTCAATTACAAAACAACAAAATCGAAAGCTCAAAAAAATAACACACTCCCCTTGTATGATGGTCAAACAAAGTATTTGTTAGATGTTTTACATGTTCCATCCATCAGAAATATTTTGGTATCTATTGGGAAAATGGTAGAGCAAGGACTGTATGTTAGATTTAATCCAAAGTGCATGTTGATTAAAAAAGGAAGTAGAGTTGGCCGCATGTTTACTTTGGATGGTGGAATCCCTACTATAAATGATTCTATGTATATTAAAGGCAAACGTATGGTTGTAGACATTGAAATATGGCACAAACATATTAGATATGTAAATCTACAAATATTGAAATTACTATAGTCCAAAGGGTTGGTTATAGGTTTTCGTTTATTTAGAGTTTCAAAATTACATAAAGTTTGTGAACCATATCAATTTTGGTAGTAGGTAAGGCAACCATTTTTGCATGATAGAGATGTAAGCAAAAACATAATTGATTTTATGCATATTGATGTTTGGGATCCCACCTAGTATGTGTCTCTTGGTGGCAATGAATACTTTGTTACATTCATTGACAAATGCTCTAGAAAACTCTAGGTATACTTCATGAAGGAAAAGAGCAAAGTATTTGAGTACTTAAAAACTTTCAAGGCTTTGTTGAAACAAAAACATGCTTGAAAGTTAAGTGCTTGAGGTTAGATAGAGAGGGAGAATACCTCTCTAATGAGTTCAATGACTTTTTGAGGTCTCATGAGATAAAGGGATAGTTTACATGAAGGTATACCCCACAAAAAAAATGTGATTATAGAAAAGAAAAGAAAATATATGGCACAAGTTGCATGGGCATTGATGATTGAAAAGAATATGCCCAAGCATTCTTGGTTTAAGACTATTTATACTAGTGTTTACATTATGAACAAGTCTCCCACACTTGCAATTCATGGTATGATTCATAAAGAATGTTTTACAGGTAAGAAACCTAATGTATCACATTTGAAAGTGTTTGGTTATATATTATATGTTCATGTGTCTGATGAGTTAAGCTATTGGTCATGTTCATTGGGATGCATCAATGGATGAGAAGACAGTTGCATTAGAGACCTACAAGACTTAGGATCTAGCATAATTGCTTAAGGAAAAGAAATCTATTGGTTGTAAGTGGATTTATAAAATAAAGAATAATCCACATGGTTCTATGAGTAGGTATAAAGCTAGGCTGGTTGCAAAAGGCTATGCACAGATGTATGATATAGATTATGAGAAGATATTCACTCCAATTGCTAGGATGGCAATTGATAGATGTGTGATTACTTTGATAGTAGACAAAGTTGAAATTTACAACAAATCGATGTGAAAAATACCTTCTTACATAGTGATTGGCAAGAGGGATGTATATGGAGTAGCTAGCAGGTTATGAGGATATAGAGTATCCTACATATGTGTGTAGGTTAAAGAATGCACTCTATGGGCTAAAACAAGCACCTAGAGCATGGTTTGTGTGATGTGCCTACCTAGAGGCTATCCAAGAACGTTTTAGTAGTCCATCGAGAAATGAATCTAAGCTTTGCCGCCTAGCACTCCCATGGAATGTCACGGGGTTTGTTGCCTAGGGTTTCCCAAGTCCGCCTCTTAATGGAACGTTCGCGACTGAACCCGCTAAGATTGACCTGAAACTTGAGTTCCTAGTGGTCAAGGTCTCTTGACAACATTCTAGCATCAGGTCCTGGACATTCTACTTTACACGGAGTCACTCGATTCCAAAGTAGATCCATAACCCACTTGGTTCAAGGAGAATGAGAAACTAGAGGGATGTGTCGCTCGACCTCTCTACCTGTAGGGCATAATCCCATTTTGGACTCCTAATACGGCATGAATTAGGTTCTAACCCCATGCTTCCTAAAGGTTGAATGACAATAAAACCTTGTGAGAAGCCTCCCAGTTCTCTGGGACCACCCTCCCATAGGGAGGATCCATCAAGGTTCTGGCCATCCACTTCCCAATATAGGTGTACTTTAGTTATCTAATTAGCACTACCACCTTTATGAGCGGCATTTAAAAGAAAATTCCTTAATTAAGACCTTTTAGGAAACATGATTCATTCACATAATCTTATTGCACTGATACGAAAACAATTTCAGACAGGTTCCTTGGAAGTAAATTTAATATTAGCATTTTAGCTTAGATACAAGTCTTGTTCAAAAGGGAAAATATCCGCAATCCATGATTGTTGAGATGGCAAGCTCAACACATGTGGACATGGATGATGGACCGCCTGGTTAGATGGGTCCACACGTCTACACTTAGCACGTTGGTGGTCATTATGACTCTCACATGGCCACTGACTCATTACTTATTATATTCAGGTTGTTACACCTATTTATAGCTGGCATAGTTATAGCGCCAGTCGACTAGTGTAGTCGGTTATGCATTGTTTGACTTAGTAGGCCACTTTCCTTTTATGTTGTATCTTATCTATACTTTGTGTACATTGTAAAGTGTGGAAGAAGAAGAAGAAATCAGCAAGAAAACGTTTTGGCCTCCATCTCTCTTCTTGTCTCTTGAGTGAGCTTCTCCTTGTGCATTCTGTGTGTGTTCGGCGCAGCATCTTGAGCAACCCCCTCCACCACGCGATTCTTGACATGGTATCAGAGCCGCGCCATTGAGAGAGGCTGATTTCGAAGGTTGAAGTGAAGGAGAAGAAGCAAGGTTCGAGCAAGCAAGCTACGGGTAAGAATCTCTCCCATTCTTCCACTCCTTCTCTTGGATAGTGCCTGTGGAGGCACCGGAAGCAGGGCAGAGCAAAAATCTCAGATTGCAGTGAGATTTGGTGTGCGCGAAGAGCGCTGTATATTCTGCAGAAAAGCCCTTTTAGGGCTTACCCGCAGAGATTTTGGGCATTTGAGGCCGTTTCAGGGCCCGTTTTAGAGCCGCAAGGTTGCGGACAGCAGTTTCGGGGTACACTGTGACTTCGACTGTATTGACCGAACGTGGGTGCGCAGGTTACAGATTTCAGATCTGTAAGTTCAAAGGTGTTTATCAGTGAGTAAACACAAGGTTTATCTGCAAACTGGTTGCAGATTGCATGTATTGTTGAGCAGACAGTAAAAAAGGCTGTCTGGTGTATTGCTGTGCACTACAGGTCAAGGGTTGTAGAAGATTTGCTTGCTGTTTGGTATTAGTTTTGTGATAATGGCAGAGAACAGTGGAAGCCCCATCATTGAGAAGCTCGACAAGAACAACTACCCATCATGGAAGTTTCGTGTCACGAACTTCCTTATTGGAAAAGGCCTCTACGAGTTCGTTTCAGGTGAAGAAAAGGAGCCGGAGGTGAGTGATCCTCCAACTACAGAAGAGATAAAGGCACGAAAGGAATGGAATGCAAAGGATAAAAAGGTCATGTATTGGTTGTCTGCAGTAATTGACAATAATATGCTGGGACACATTAGAAATGCAGAGAATGCATATGCAACTTGGACCATACTTGAAAGTATGTTTTCTGTAAATACAAAGGCACGGAAGATTCAACTCAAGCAAGAGTTGAATACATTAAAGAAAGGGAAGATGTCTATCAATGAGTATGCATTGAAGGTAAGGAGCATTGCAGATGCATTGGCAGCGATTGATGCAATGCCCGATGATGATGATTTGGTGTCGTCTACCTTGGGTGGACTTAACAATGAAAAGGCTTGGAAGTCTTTTATAACTTCCGTATATGTCAGAAAGCCATTTCCAGATTTCGATGAGTTGGTCTCCCTTATGATCACTGAAGAGATCAACATGCAGAGTGAGACATCTGAAAGAAGCGGTGAACAAGTCCAAGCTTTCTACTCCAGTTCAGGAAGGGGACGTGGTAGGTTCTCTTCAAGAGGCCGTGGTACAGGACGTGGTAGTGACAACCAGCAAAACAGATTGAATCAGCAATTTGGCGATATGCAGGTTTCAGGAGGTCGTGGTAACTTTAGAGGCAGGGGGAGCTTTAGAGGAAGAGGTGGATGGCAGAACAGAGGTTCTTACAACTCTGGTATTGTGTGCCACTACTGTGGCAAAACAGGTCATATTGCAGCCCAATGTTATGCTAAGAGAGATGATATCCGCAGTGGTAAGTTGCAGCAAGGAAACTATGCATCGTCTTCACGACAGAATGAAGACAAAAATGAACGTTTGTTCGTTATGCAGCATATGCTGAATGCTGTTACAGGAAAGGGAACATATGAAGATGTTTGGTATGTTGATTCAGGTGCATCCAATCATATGACCAGCCATGCAGAATGGTTTGGAGAGATGCAGGATTTGCAGAATGCAGGTTATGTGCAGACGGGTGATGACTCATGCCACCCAATTTCACACATTGGAAAAGTTCCCTTGTCCTTGCATGATGGTAAGACAAAGAGTCTTTCAGATGTATTACATGTACCATCTATTACAAAAAACTTGGTGTCAGTCGGTCAAATGGTAGAGCAAGGGCTGCAAGTCAGATTTAATGCAAAGGGCTGCTTTGTAGAAGACTTCAATGACAAGTGCAGGTTGGTAGCAAAGGGAAGTAGAGTTGGACGTATGTTCACTCTAAATGCTGGAATTCCTACTATGAATGCGGCTATGTATGCCAAAGGAAAAGGTGTTGTTGCACACATTGAAATTTGGCACAAACGCATTGGACATGCAAATGTACAAAGGCTGAAATTAATGCAGTCCAAAGGGTTGGTTACAGGTTTGCCTACATTTAAAGTTGCAGAATTTCAGAAGGTATGTGAAGCATGTCAGTTTGGTAAGCAGGCAAGACAACCCTTTTCACATGACAGAGATGTAAGCAGAAATATCCTTGATGTTGTGCATACAGACATTTGGGGGCCTACACAAAATGTATCTCTTGGAGGCAGTTCATACTTTGTCACATTCATTGATGATTGTTCTAGAAAGCTGTGGGTATATTTTATGAAGGAAAAGAGTGAAGCTTTTGAGCACTTTAGAACTTTCAAGGCTGCAGTTGAAAGAGAAACAGGCTTGAAAGTAAAGTGCCTGAGGTCAGATGGAGGGGGAGAGTACCTCTCAAATGAGTTTAGTGATTTTCTGAGGTCTCATGGGATAAAGAGATAGTTCACATGCAGGTATACCCCACAGCAAAATGGGGTTGCAGAAAGGAAAAACAGACATATTGCAGAAGTTGCACGCGCCTTGATGGCTGAAAAGAATATGCCTAAGCATTTTTGGTCTGAGGCTGTTCATACTGCTGTTTATATTATGAACAGAACTCCCACAGCTGCAGTTCATGGTATGACCCCCGAAGAATGTTTTACAGGTAAGAAGCCTGATGTTTCACACTTGAAAGTATTTGGCTGCATTGCGTATGTTCATGTGCCAGATGAGTTGCGGAAGAAACTGGATCCAAAGGCTGAAAAGTGTATCTTTATTGGATACTCTTTAGAGCAAAAAGGGTATCGCTGTTACAACCCTGTCACATGTAAGTTCAGAGTGAGCAGGGATGTCATCTTTGATGAAATGAGCAGTTGGTATGCATCTAGTGGTGATGCATTGGATGTTGATGATGATCATGACACTCATGTGCAGGCTGAAAGGCAAGAATCACGGACTCTTAGTGGACCAGAGACATCATCTAGTAGTCCTTGGTCTGGGAGACTAAGGAGTATCTCTACATCTTTGAGTGCATCTAGTAGCACTACAGGTAAAGACAAAGGAAAGAATAAAGTGTCAGAAGGCATTGATGCAGTTCTTGATGGAGACTCCAGTGGCTCAGAGAGCTTGGATGATGAGCTTGGCATTCCTTCAGTGAGGACTCCAGGTGTGCAGAGAGCACGCGTTAATGCAAAGACTCCATTGAGTGATCCAGTGGTACGCAAGTCTAGCAGGGTGAGATACCCTGTTAAAAGATTTGGTTTTGAGGGTTATGCAGCTCACCATTATGCTTATATGGTGAAACTAGTTGAGGATGTTGAGCCCACATGTTTTGAGGAGGCTATTGGTCATGCTCATTGGGATGCAACAATGGATGAGGAGATGGCTGCATTAGAGGCCAATAAGACTTGGGATCTAGTATCATTGCCAAAGGGAAAGAAAGCTATTGGATGTAAGTGGGTTTATAAGATTAAGCACAATGCAGATGGTTCTATTAGCAGGTACAAAGCTAGGCTGGTTGCAAAAGGCTATGCCCAAACATATGGCATAGATTATGATGAAACCTTCAGTCCAGTTGCTAGGATGGCAACTATCAGATGTGTGATTGCTTTGGCAGCAGCCAAAGGTTGGAGGTTGCAGCAAATGGATGTAAAGAATGCCTTCTTGCATGGTGATTTGCAGGAAGAAGTGTATATGGATCAGCTAGCAGGTTATGAAGATTTAGAGCATCCCACGTATGTGTGCAGGTTGAAGAAGGCACTCTATGGGCTCAAGCAAGCACCAAGAGCATGGTCTGACAAGATCAGAGAGTATCTTGTCAATATTGGCTTTTATGTTTCTGATGCTGATCACTCACTTTATGTGAGAAAGGGAGATGCAGGTTTGGTCATCATAGTCATCTATGTGGATGACTTGATTATTACAGGTGATAGTGATAATGGGATTGCTGAAGTCAAGGGCTATTTGAAGATGAAGTTTGAGATGAAGGATTTAGGTGAGCTAAGGTACTTCCTTGGCATTGAGGTGATCAGATATGATGATGGTATATGGCTGTTCCAAAGACAGTATGGCTTGGATATGTTGTCCAAGTATGGTATGACTACATGCAAACCACTTTCAGTCCCGTTGGAGCAGAATGTAAAGCTGAGTGCTGATGTTGGGGATGAGATAGAAGACCCTACTATGTTCAGGAGGATAGTGGGGAGTTTGATCTACATGACCATTACAAGGCCAGACTTGAGCTATGCAGTTGGTCTTGTGAGTCAGTTTATGCAAGTACCTAGAAAGCCACATTTGGATGCAGTGAGACGCATATTGAGATATGTGAAGTCCACATTACATTATGGACTTTTCTATGAGGCAGGTACAGACGTACAGGTGTTTGGATACACAGATGCAGATTGGGCTGGTAGTATGTCTGATAGACGATCTACCAGCGGATACATGTTCTCTCTTGGTAGTGCAGCAGTTGCTTGGAGCAGCAAAAAGCAATCTACAGTTGCTTTGTCAAGTACAGAGGCTGAGTATAGAGGTGCTGCTGTTGCAGCATGTGAGGTAGTATGGCTGCAAAAGTTACTGGCTGATTTGGATGTGCAGGTGGAAGGTCCAGTTGTCATTTATTGTGACAACATGAGCAGTATACAGTTGGCTAGGAACCCTGTGTTCCATGCCAGGACAAAACATATTGAGGTACACTACCACTTTGTGAGAGAGAAGGTACTAGCAGGTGAGATTGACTTGGTGTATGTCAGCACACAGGATCAGATAGCTGATATCTTCACGAAGGCATTGGGTACAGAGAAGCTTCAAAAGTTTCGAAGCTTACTTGGAGTTGCAGAGATGCAGTTGAGCTTGAGGGGGAGTGTTGAGATGGCAAGCTCAACACATGTGGACATGGATGATGGACCGCCTGGTTAGATGGGTCCACACGTCTACACTTAGCACGTTGGTGGTCATTATGACTCTCACATGGCCACTGACTCATTACTTATTATATTCAGGTTGTTACACCTATTTATAGCTGGCATAGTTATAGCGCCAGTCGACTAGTGTAGTCGGTTATGCATTGTTTGACTTAGTAGGCCACTTTCCTTTTATGTTGTATCTTATCTATACTTTGTGTACATTGTAAAGTGTGTGGAAGAAGAAGAAGAAATTAGCAAGAAAACGTTTTGGCCTCCATCTCTCTTCTTGTCTCTTGAGTGAGCTTCTCCTTGTGCATTCTGTGTGTGTTCGGCGCAGCATCTTGAGCAACCCCCTCCACCACGCGATTCTTGACAATGATGATACACCCTATTTCCTCCAAGATTCCGCCCTTGAACTTGTAACAAGAGCCCTGGAGAATCTATCTCGAGTCACGTAGATCGTTTGAGTAGGACCCGAAGGCAAGGAATTTACAGCTAGAGTCCCCCTGGCATCCAAGCATCCTCCTACATTCAATCCAACACACAGAGAGACCTCTTGTGGTGAGTTTGGTCCACGTTCCCATCACAGCTATTTAGAACCCCCTTGGCTAGGGTTGGTGGCCAGCTTGGGGTGGTTTGGCGCCCCTTCCAAAAGTTCAACTTGATTCATTATTTCCATTTCTTTTATGAGTTTGGGGTCATATGATCATTTTACAAGTAGTGTTCCTAAATTTATAAGCACAAACAATGGTGCAAGCGACTGCTTGGGACATTGGCTAAGGTGGGATCCCTATCTTTGATGCTTAGCGTTTTTCCTTCTTACCTTGGCAACAATTTCCAATATCCTCCGAGAGATAGGGAACACCTTCTTCCGACCCCACTCCTATGTGATAGGAGAGAGAAATCATGCAATTGGATCTATATCTGATAGTTCTCGGATGGTAGCTATCCTAGCTTGCTAGCCTTTATTCTAGGGTTTTTGTCTTGGAAAAATGGCACTCGAGTTCTCTTCCTAAGACGATGATGCAATGCAGAGCTTTTACTCTTGGGAATTCATTTCAATGCACTTATGCAAAACATAAATAGAGACTTTTATTTTTCTTTTGTGGGGGGACATGAAGTTATCAGGCCTAATGCAAATGCGAGATACTTCTCTATAAATGTTTATAGGAGCCTTATATTCGGCTTAGTATTGCAATGGCCTAAACATACTTAACCATTATCGTAGCAACTCACAATCCTCATGGACTTGATTCAAGCCTTTACTCCAACCTTTCCAATTTCACAAATTTTGCAATGCAAAAAGTATGATTTTCGCTTAATAATGAATATGCTTTATCATCCCGATAACCCATTTTTCAATTTCTTTTACCTCTTAAACATGCCAATGCTAGTGCATAAATCTAATGCACTACGAACAAAATCAATAAAGTTCTTGATTTCAATGTACACAAATGTGAAATCTTTTTTGCAAGTTGTTTGTTCTAAACATGCCAAAGTGCAATAAAACACAATTTCCAACATGGTTGAATAATGCAACCTAGCTAGTGGTTAGTTATCATAGATTTTTACTAGAATACTTCTCCCTTCAAAATGAAGTCGATCTACATTTTTAAGAGTTCCCATCAAAATACGATGTCGTACTGCTGCACATCCGAGGTGTGAAATCCAGCAAAAAGTTGTGTGTGTGACATTTGTTACTTTGTACATACTTAGTCGTTGTGTTTACATTTTTTTCTACGTGTGAGTATAGTGGAGAGAAGTTTTGAAGCATAGTGATGGATATGTTTGGGAAGTTTGGATCAGTTTCAGAAGCACTAGAAGATCGATTACCATCTACCTTGGATCTTGCAATGAAGGTTTCTGCAGTTGAAAAGTTAAGGGCTGCAATAGAGGTCATTAAGGAAGAGCAAACAATCCTCTTCATAGAAGCTCCACTGAATTCTAATTCCCTCTTTCAGGATGTGTTTTCACAAAGGCATCTGCATATAAGATTCTTATCTAATGCAAATGCTTGGTGGACTAAAGGTATATATTCAATCAGATAGCTACAGTTAGCCAGAGGAAGTGGCATTAGCCACACATAGCACTTGCTTTGTAGAGTCAATGAAGATGGATGTGGTACTTTACAGTTTCTTTTTGAGAAGTCCAAGCCAGACATTATAATGTTGCCTTCTCAAGGCTCATATGCAGTCCAATCATTCTATACCCAACAAAGTTATTGTTGATTGTACAGCAAGTGCTGATGTAGCCAAGCATTATTACTCATGAATTCGGCAGGGGATTTATGTTATTACTCCAAACAAGAAAGCTAAATCAGGGCCCTGCTCAGTACTTGTGCTTAAAAGCTCTACAACGGCAGTCTTACACACATTACTTCTATGAAGCGACAGTTGGTGCAGGGCTTCCCATCATCAGCACGTTAAGAGACCTTCTAGAAATTGGTGATAAAAATTCATCGAATAGAAGGAAACACTGATCTTAAAAAGTGGAAGGAGCTACTTAAGGAGCCTGGGGAAGGAAAAGCCACGGATGGCTATTTTGAAATGGATGGTTATTTTTGAAAAGAGGCTTTTTGGGGAGAACAACGGGATGATGAAGGGAAGTGCTTTTGTTTAGGAAGAGGGAGAAAACAGAGAAAAAGAGGAAGCAATGAGGGATGGAAGGATGACCAGACAAGGGGGACTTTATTGACAAGAGCGGAGCATATTCAAGATCGGTAGGCACTAATCTGATTGAAAAAAGGAAAAACCAGAGAGAAAATTCGTTTCTGAACAATCTCAGCTGTGAGTAAACAAAAATCCTGGAGAATAGCTTCATGTACTGCTGTTAATGTTCGGGATGCAATGACGAGGAAGGACAGACACCAGCAACGTGGGACTGAATTGCAGATAGGATGAAATGAGCATGGTGGCTCCCTGGAAGTTGCAGCATCGGACATCAGCCACTGTATGCAACCCAGTCAATAGTTGCCTATCCTCTTTAGGCCCTTCCAACATGTTGGTTACAATTACAAAAACATAAGCTCTTCCATTTCTACCATGAAAGGATTTGGAGATAACACCGTCATGATGCGCCTCAAGGCAACGGCAATTGATGCACCTGTACACTCGAGGACCATCCATGAATTTCCTCTAAAGAAGTTTGTACAAACAAAAACGTTTTTCTGATGGCAAAACGGTTATCAGACTGGCTGCCCAAATTTCATCGATAGCCTCTGCATCGGCCCATCAACGAGAGGCGCATGCTGCTACCAATGATGACGCAGGAAGCTTGAGAGTACTACCTGCACATTCGAAACCAGTGACAGTAGTCAACTTTAACAAGGACGGTTCATTGATAGTTTCCAGCAGCTATGATGGCATCTGTAGAATCTGTGAGAATAGGAAGTACGCTAAGGAGAGCTCAAGAATCAAGCTTTGATGAGGCTGCATATGCAAATATTCGGACAACACCATAGGAGCTACCTGATGGACAAGGAATTGAAATTGGAGCTGATCGTTTCAAGATTCCAGTTCTATTGTTCAATCCTTCATTAATCCAGAGATACAGTACAAAGTATATGCAGATTATAATTTTGAGACAGAGCCTCAAAATTGAAGGAATGCATAAAAGCCATGTACGATTTGCTGAGCAATACTAAGAACTGTACTTTACCTGCGATCAGAGAGAAGTACAGGCAAGGCAAGAACTAAGGCAAAGGTCTGATGTATGGAGACTCATTGAATCTGTAAAGAGGGATACATTATGTCATTGATTTTTTTTAATGGAATATGCCAACTGCACTGTTGGTACTAGAGTCCCTTGAAGCTGAGAATTACGAATCTGCAGCCAAGTTTTCACTCTGTATCAAGACAATGGGAATTTGAAGCTATCCCAAACTTTGGATTGAATTTGCTTGAATGTAAAAAGGAGTTTTGTCAAGTGTGAGTAAGGACAGCATATGCAGTATGTTTCATGTCTGAAAATTGCCTAACACCCTATTCTTTAAAAGATGCAGAACTTGGTTGAGGTTTTCATACTAATAAATATCATTGCAGTGGGTAGTTCAGAATGTGATAGATTTCCTACAAATGCATTTGACATTTTTCTCACAAAAGGAGCGAATCCTGGGGTTTTCAGATATAATCATCCTTTATTTTTCTGATAAAAAGGGATCAATCGTGATGTTGACCACTCAGATAGTTATGTTATGTATGAGTTGTCTTTATATGTTTAATTGCTGATCTAAAACTAGCCTTTGATTATTGGAACCGGTGGTGCTCGGATTCGATAGCTCTTCAGGCTGTGAACAGCAAGTTTATTGAACAGATGCATGTTAAATCAACAATCTTTGCATTCAATATGAAGAGTCTGGAGTTTACTATTGCATAGCCTATTCTCACTTGATTAATCTTCTATCTTGGAATTTCTCAAGAACCTCTGTGGTCGCGACTTTTCTTTCGAAAACCCTTCGACATCTTTGGTGAACCCGACGTGAAAGCGTCGCACAAATTTCAAGATGGGAGATACTTCAGCATCCATTTCAGCCTCTTCTACGATTCCTGTTGTGTCCTCTACTTCAGCTCCATCATTGACTGCTGCTTCAAGTACTTCAACGGATGATCTAAAGCAGATTTTGCAGAATATGTCTATATATATGCAGCTTTAAAATCAGCAGACACAATTGTATATGCAGCAGCAGCAACAATTACATCAACAACAGTTGTCTCAACAAAGGCAACTATATTCGGAGCAGGAAAATGCAATCAGCGCGACTAAGGCGATTGAAGCAGTTGAGAATGAGAAGAAGCTATTTGATGGCCGTAATGTTTCAGCTTACTTGAAGACGTATGAGATCAAGATGGGATTTTTTGGAGTACCAGCTGGACTTATGAGTAAGTATTTCCTTCGTCTTGTCACACCCGCCTTGAGGGCAAAAGTGACTGATCTTTTTATTCAAAATTCGCATTGGCAAGATTTTAAGAAGGCCCTGAAAGAAGAGTATTTCCTTGAGGACTTTGGGATGGCTACACGGTGGTCATTTCGAGAGTGGGTCTACATGCCAAACAAAGGTCTAGCTACTTCAGAGTTGATACGAGAATTTGAAGAGAGGTATAGTCAGCTTGATGCCATTGAACAAAGAGCATTGGATGTTGAGAAAGTTGAGCTTTTCTTGCAAGCTGCAGATCCTGCTCTTCAGGAAGAATTAGGAGAGCTTCTTGAGGATCACATGAAGCCTATGGGTCTTAAAACAGATTGGCAAGATGCCCAAGATGCAGTCTCGACTTTGACCAAGAGGAGGATATGGAAGACCCGCCTAAAGAATGGATCTATGACACCGACGCCGTCTTCTGCTCCTATGCCTGCTTCTATCCCTGTTATTTCTTCTCTTCCTCAGCCAGTTTCTTGGCCTATGCCAGTGCCTACTATTTCTACTCCTCCTGTTCCTCCTGTTCCAAGACCGATGCCGGCTCCTTCTGCTCCAAAACCATCCGCTCTGTCGGTGCCTTCCTCTCTTGATGACATAATCAAAGGCATAATGGATTTGACATTGGAGTCAGTTATTGGTGGGAAAATTGAAAGAGCAGTTTGCTTCGACTGCGCCTACTATTTCTTCTAGTGCTCCTACTGCACCTAGGAGTGCTCCTAGTGCACCCAAGAGAGATCGAAGATGTATTTGGTGTGATAGTACGGACCATTAGCATTGCAGGGATTGTGAATCTTTTCAGGATGCAAGGAGGAAGAATTTGGTATTTTGGGGACAAGATGGTAAGATTTGGTTGACTGAAATAGGAGCTCCGCTTGCTACCAATTTTGGGAAAGGCGGAATGAAGAAATTAGTGGATGACATGGCTGTGCGTACTTCTTATGTGGCAGCTAGAGGAGATGCTTCTGCATATGGAGTCCAGATTGAGAAAGGATCAGAGAATCAGTCAGCATTATGGACTTATGCTATGGAGACAACAAACAAGGGAAAAATTCAGCAAACTGTTTTGACTAGTGCAGGCTCTAGCATAAGATCTGAGACAGGTTGGAATTCGCATGTTGACAAGTACACTATTTATGCCTACTTGGCTAAGTCTTAGGGAGCAGATTGTTGAGGAGAAGCGTAAGAGGGATGAAGAAAATCCAAGTGCAGCTAAAAAGACTAGAGGGGGTGAGTTTGTTACTCCACCTACTGCAGGACCGTCTTTGAGACCAGGGCCTGAACGACAGATGGAAGATGCTCAAAAGAAAGAAAAGAGGCAAGAGCCTAGAGAGAGAAAGCAGCCAGGGTTTAGATTGATGTCCGATATTGAGACATCTACGGGCATGAAGAAAATCTTTAATGACAAGATACTGGGCAGTGAGGTGACTTTTACTATTTCTGAGGTTTTGGGCATCTCGAAAAGAGAGTTTCAAGATCAGTTCCAAGAAGTCTTGAAGAGGAAAAGACATGCATTTCCTACTACTGATACAAAGGGAGTTTTGATTGGGGAGTTGGATGAGGATGAGGATGAGTGAGAGCGGAATTTTGGTGCCGGAAAGTGCTTAAAAATAGCTAAAAATTATGAATATCAAGGGAAAAATATTCACCGTCAAAGGTGGCGGCTCGATCTAGGACGATTTTAAGCGTGGGCGTCCAAGTGACACGTCCGGATTTTTAGTAATTTTTCTGTCAATTGGGACGGGATGCAGGAGTTGGAAGCCTGTCCGGGATGCCGAGATGGATGCCTAGAATTTTACAGCACGACAATCGGAGCTCGGACGAGGAAGATAGCCACCGGCCGGGACGCCCAAGAGAGTGGCCAAATTGGAAAAATGAAGAGGCATGATTAGTGGGGGGGGTGCCCTTTGGCTTCCCCACCCCCCATTTTTTTCGTGGCACCCAAGGAAGTGCCGTGATCTGATCTGCGCCGAAAAAAACGGCGCCCCTCCCCCCCCCCACAAATCGATTCTCAGGCTTCAAAGTAAGCCATGGATTCAATCATAGAAGGCAACCACATTCGATCTTCGCTCCGCATCGCTCCGATTCATGAGAGAAATGGCAGCCTGTAGTGGGAGAGCGAAAATCAGTCTTTCTCTCTCCTCCCTCTCTCTCCTCTAAGAGGGAGTTCATGTGGGAAGAGGAAAGAAGAAGAAAGAATGGTGGAGGCTTGTCCGGCATGGATCGGATTGCTCCACGGGCTGGAAATGGTGATTTGTGATCGTCATGAGCATGAAGTGCTGCTGATTTTCAGATTTGCAGCCATGGACATGAAACCCGAAACACGCAAATAAGCGGTAATTCAATTTTTTTCAAAGGAAATTTGAGATTTTATGGCTTTTGATTGATAAAATGTTGTTCATGTGGGCTAAAAATTGTTTATGTTGCTGTTTTCCATGAGTACTTGCTGTTCTAATCAGAAAATCAGAAAAATATGCATCTTGTGGCTCAAAATAATACACTAAAACACGTAAAATATGGAAAATCAAGGGAAAATGATGGTTTTGGATATAAAAATGGGAAAATGAATAGGAACACCAACTAAATTTTCATTTTTGCTGCAAGAAGGAACTAAGGGCCACAGCCCATAACCTATTTTGAATTTTTGGTAATTAAGTAATGCGAAAAATAAGGAAAAATACAAGAAAAATAGAGGAAAATCACTAAAAATAGGGAAAAAATGCATTTTGGGTGCGGAAAATTAATGATAATTAAGAACAATGTTTGTGAATGTTTGTGGGGACTGAAGCATGAGGATTTTCCTCAGTTCAACCCCACATTCTTTTTCTAGTGTGTCTTTTTCCGCTCTTTACACATAAAATGATGGCAAAATGCCCTATAAACCCATACAACAATGCAACATTTGATCAATGGGAGGGTAGAGTAGTTAAGATGTGTCCAAATGCGGAGTAAAATGATGAAAAGATTGTTGTTTTGGTGTGCATGCCATATAGGTCGGTGAATAATTATAAAATAAGAGCCTAGTAGCACGAGGGTTCCCTCGGTGCTAGGTTCGTGCAACGCCGCATAAGAACGGTAGTTGAAAATCATTGAAAGGATGTTTTGCACATGTGCACAATATTGATTTCATAATTGTTTGAGCACTTGGCATCCACAATATGCACAAATCATGGAAATATTTAAAGGTATCAGAAATCCTGGATGCACAGCAATTACTTTCATTGGGACCTTGACCCACGTTGAGTGAGAGACAGGACATCCTAAGCCATAGGCTAGTCGTGGGGTCTAGGGAAAAGAGGAGTAAGGACAATGGTACATTCCTGTATACGATTAAATGGTACCTTGAGTGGATTTTGTACGAAATGTTTATATGTTGAGCGACGCATCGAGGGGCCAATCCCCAAGGTGTAGGAGAATCGCAGAGGGGTGGCGGCACTCAGCCGTTGGAGGATCCCCTATGTCTGTGCTTCGTGCCATTAGGCAATGTGTAAGGGACTCCCTCTGAGGAGTAGGGGGTGAGAGAAGAGTGGACTACAAATGACATAATACAAATGCAAGACATTTAGGAAGGCAATGTATGTGTCATCAACGCTCCTGGCTGCGAGGCCGTGGGGTTGTTGAGCGCGTGAGATAGAGGTCCGGCTAGTGCATGAGCCAGTGCCGGCCCGTTCTAGGTTTCATCAATGAGGTTATGGTTAAGAATGCTTCTGTTTTTCCATAGATAGAGAAGAGGGTTCAGCCTATGCATAATGCTGAAACTGATGAGCCTATTTTGATACCGCATAGTCACTTTTCGCGGAGTCATTGGGCTAGGGAAACTACAGAAACAATGGTAAAAATTGGAGAGAAACAGGTGCCTTATGTTGCTTTGGTGGATCATGGTTCAGATATTAATCTCATAGTTCGTGGAGTTTATGAAAGTAATAGATGGCCTATGGATGTAGAGCATGGGTGGCATATGAGAGCCGCCAACAACACTGCAGGTGATTTGTATGCTGCCTGTCCCAGTGTCAGGGTTTCTATTGGAGATGTAGAGGAGGATTTCCATTTCTTTGTGCAGGATTCATGCTCTTATCCCATAATTCTTGGACAGCCATTCATCACAGAGATGCGCATGGAAACAAAAGTAATGGATGATGGATCTGCTTATGCACGGATTCGCAGTAAAGATGGTATGAGAGTAGTTCAGTTTATGACTGTGTGTGTGAACCATATTAGAAACAGGGATACTCTTAGAGATGCACCTTTTCCCACTGTGAGGGATTCGGGTTTTCATTAGGTACCGTTGTTTCGCGAGACGACAGTGGTACAAAGCAAAGGAGATTGGAGTTCTCACCTCCTGGCAGCAGTGTTTTCTCCTCCAGTTCTGTTGGAATTTCAGCAAACAGTTCGATGAGTTATCAGAAGACTTCTAAGTTGCCTAGAGCTGCCAGGCAATACATATGCAGGAAGGAGAAAAATTTGAAAAATGCAGATATTTTAGAGGATGATGAGCATATAGATGGGATGTATGCTAGTATGATTTGTGCAAATACGATGACAGAGATGAAAAATATGCTAAAAACTGATATGCAGAGTTGTCACAGTAATGTATTAGTGCAATCCCTGGACATGTTTCATGGAATTGTAGATTTTGTGTCACAAATAGAGTCAGAGGCTGAGGTGACTCAGCAAAAAGTATTGAGTGATGAAGAAATTCAGCAAATAGAGTTTTCGGCTGATTACGATCAGCTCACAGAGACACAGAGGGCTGAAAACTTTCAGCCAACAGAGTTTACTACTAAAATATTTCAGCATCCAGAGTTTAGGGTTGTTCCTATGCAGTCCACAGAGTGGAGGGCTGAGGATTTTCAGCCCCGCTAGAGTGCAGAATTGTTGATTTATAGCAAGATTTGAGTAATGCAGAGGATCATAATGAAGCCAGGGTTGACACAAAAATACAATACTGTGGATAAGAAGGTGAAGCCGGTAGCTGTACCACTTCCACCTGACAATGATCAGCAAATAGAGAGGGCTGCCAAACAACCAATTTTGAGGAATCCAAAGCATATAGGCCATAAATTTTTAGCAGAGACTCTTGCTGAATTAAAAATTGGAAATGGTGATTTCTTGCTACCCACAGAGAAGCAATGCTTTCAGGAGATGCTTGAGCGACATGGAAGGGGGTTTGCTTTTTTCCCGCATGAGATTGGATGTGTGAATCCGGATATTGTTGCTCCTATGGTGATCTTTACTATTCCTCATATTCCATGGAACCTCCGACCTATTCCAGTGCCTAAGGCACACCTGCCAAAGCTAATTGACTTGTTGAATGAGAAAATCAGGATGGGAATCCTAGAGCCTTCATCTGCACCATACTCAAATAGGTGGTTTACGATTCCAAAGAAGAATGGTACTCTCCGATTTATACAGGACATGCAGCCAGTAAATAGAGTTACTATCAGGAATGTTGGTATAGGACTAGTTGTGGATGAGTTTGCAGAAGCATTTTCTGGACGTGCCATCTATTCTTTAGGTGATTTGTATTCGGGATATGATCAGTTTCAGTTGGCTTTGGAAAGCAGGGACATAACCACTATGAGAACTCCTATTGGGCTTGTCAGGATGTGTACCTTGCCTCAAGGTGCCACTAATTCTGTTGCGCATATGATGAATGCCATGCATAAGGTCCTTCATGATTACATACCTCAGCTTACCATGCCTTTCTTGGATGATGTGCCCATTAAGGGGTGTGCAGAAGAAGAGAAGAATGAGAGTCTAAATGAGCAGGGATGCAGATACTTTGTGGCTGATCATATTTCAGCTTGTGAAAAGATTTTGGTCAGGTTAGAAGAAGTGAATTTGACATTATCAGGGCAAAAATCTATTTTTGGAGTAAATGAGATTGTCATTGCTGGACATATGTGTGGATATTATGGTAGGGAACCCTCACCTGAGAAGGTGGATGCTATAGGCAAGATTACGGAGTATTGTTCTACCACTTTAGAGGTACGGAGATTCATTGGAGCTTGTGTGTTTTATATGATTTGGATACCCCATTTTGCACACATAGCAGATTGTTTATATCAGCTGCTTCGAAAGGGGCAGAAATTTTATTGGGATGAGATCCACACTAGAGCCATGCGAAAATTGAAGAAGTTATTGCAAATTGCTCCTACTCTCAGGAAAGCGGATTATAATTGCGGAAGGCCTATTGTATTGACAGTTGACACTAGTCCGATGGCTATGGGTCAAGATGATGCAGATGGAAACACGTATGCTATTCGGTTTGGGGCGAAAGTCCTAAATGAGAGACAGAGGAGATATCTACAAATCAAGAGGGGGTTATTGGGGATTGTTACGGCTCTCAAATGTGATAAGGAGTACTTTATTGGAGCCTCAGTTGTGGTAGAGACAGATTGCTTGCCATTGATAGGTATGATTACGAGTTGCTCTACTCTGGATATAGCTATGTTGAGATGGATTGCATACATCAAGTCATTAAATCCATAATTTAAACATATAGTAGGAAAGGATAATCCAATAGCAGATATGCTGTCTAGAGCCAGATATGATGATGAGGAGACACTACTTGCAGAAGAGGATGATGCAGAAATTTCAGCCGCTATGGTTGATCATGTTTGCCATGTCTATGATATTGTGGCTTTCATAGAAGAACTCTATGTTGGAGATTGGTTGCAGATTGGAAAATACCTTAGTACACTAAGCAAAAGAGATGAATGGATAGATGAAGAGTTCAAGAAGATCAGAAGAAAAGCCTATGGTTATTTTCTCAAGGACGGATTTCTTTGGAAGCATCCAAAGAAAAGAGGTGGATTACCCTTTCGGGTTGTCTGTGATAAAGAGACACAGTTACAGGTGATGAGGGAGTTTCATGAGAGTCCTTGGGCTAGTCATAGAGGAGTGTGGGCTACTTATGAGAAAATCAAGGAGAAATATTGGTGGAAAGGCATGTATAGAGATGTTTCTCACTTTGTAGAGACTTGCAGAGACTGCCAGATGTATTCGGTAGTGCGTCATCAAGATGAGCTTCATCCGACCTATCCGCTATGCATTCATTATAAGTGGGTAGTTGACTTGATTACTATGCCTATGGGTCTATGGCAGATGAGGTATATTGTTTTGGCTAGAGAGGATCTTACCAATCATGTTGAGCGCAGACCTTTGAGAAGGAAGACCACAAGTGCAGTGTGTAAGTTCTTATTGGAAGAAATTTTCTGCACGTATGGCTGTGTGGGTAAGATCACTGCAGATCGTGGTGAATTAGATGCAGATGAAGCTAGGGAGTTTTTCTCTCAACTAGGAATCAAGTTGGCTCTAACCATAGCATACAATCCAGAGGGAAATGGAAAGAGTGAAAGAGGGCATCCGCCGATAGTGAAAGCATTAGCTAAAGCATGCAGAGGACGGATTGGAGAATGGCTGAGACTTCTACCATTTTCTTTGTGGGCTGATCATATGACTCACAGTGTCACCACAGGATATATGCCCGCAAAGTTGATGTATGGTCAGAAACCGGTTATGCCGACTGAGACTTGTGCTTTGACTTGGTCAGTTTTACCTTGGCAGGAGGATTTGACGAGAGAGGAGCTCTTAGCACTTCGGATTCAGTAGTTGGAGAGAAGACCAGAGGATATTCAGCTAGCTATTGACAGGTTGAAGGTTGCTAGACTTAGAAATAAGGACAGGTTTGAGAGCAGGCATCGTTTGCGGCCTAGAGCAATAGAAGAGGGAGACTGGGTATAAGTCTTTGATAGCAGCCTTGAAAATCAGCAATCTTTGCATTCAATATGAAGAGTCTGGAGTTTACTATTGCATAGCCTGTTCTCACTTGATTAATCTTCTATCTTGGAATTTCTCAAGAACCTCTGTGGTCGCGACTTTGCTTTCGAAAACCCTTCGACAACGATTTATGGGACGCACTTGGTTACCAAGTGTCATGGTTCCTTGATCCATAGCTCCATCAGTTGAAGCGGGATTTGCACTCGATTGGATCTTACTTCGCTTGGGAGGCATCATATAGTTTGGTTTTTTCCTCGTGGCTACGCACCCCAGCTACAAGAGAGTTGATTCCTTATGGAAGGAAATCGAATGTGAGAATCCTCTCAAAGAGGGGGAAAAGAAAGGGGAAGCTTGGAAGCCTCCAAGGGAAAATTTCCCTCTCTTACTCTCTCTCTCTCTCTCTCTCTCTCTTTTCTCTTACTCTCTCTCTCTTTTCTCACACACACACTCTCTCTCCCTTCAGTCTTATAATAGGGAAGAGTAATGATAGTAATGCCCCTCCTTCTTATGCCTAAAGGCTTTTATAGTGGTATTGGGGGGGGATATAGCATGGTTTGGAGCCCCCCCTTATCTCCGTCAAGGCGACTAGGTGGATGGCTGCCATGCTGAGTATGGTGGAGGCGAAGAGAGAGTAGATGTTGCCTCCACGATGCTTGTCCTCCATATAGTTGTCTGCCATCCCTGTAGCTCCCCTTTCCTCCGTTGTCGTGCCGCTATGTGCACACCATGTGAAAAACTCTAAAGTGCGACTTTCTTATTGATCTAGAGAGACAATGTCATTTTAGAAATTAGTGTTAGTGTCCATGGTTCAAACATATTAGTTTTTTGGACAAGTGTAGCCAATTTATGATATTCTAGATATTATCTCTTGTAAAAATCCAAAAACTACAGACAACTTCTAGATTAGGATGACATGCAAAAGAAAGCATGTAGCTTTCAACCATCTGTGAGGATTTTATGTAAAAAGAGAGATGCATGAAATTGTGCGCGTCGCAATCGTTGTTTTCAAGTAGTGAATAGCACTCCGAAGTGGGAGATGAAGGAGTGATCTGGCAGAATTCTGGCTAGATGTGTTGGTATTTTACCCCCCTTTCGAAGCCAATGGAAGCATCAGATCGGCGTTCTGAGCAACATAGACGAAGGTATTATTTTGTGTACGTTTTTGTGTACAAGAGATTTGTCTTCTCATAATGGAGAAATAAACTTACATGCTTAAATTTTGTGAGTATTATTCTACGTCTTCTATTTCTTTCTGCAAGTATTCTTTCATATCTTCTCTTTCTTTCAAACTCTTCTCTTCCCTCTACTCCACTCCTTGAATCTCCCTTCACCCTGCTGTCTCTTACCCCCGTGGTAGACTTTCGACCGCAAACACTCTTACAGTGGTGAACCCGACGTGAAAGTCGGCACAACAGAGGTGTGTAAAGATGGGAGATTCTATAGCTTCAAGTGGTGGTGATGCTTTACAACAAATGATTGCTTTGTTGCAGCAACAACAATAGCAGCAGTTGTTGTTACAACAACAGATGCAAACTCGGCAGGAAGTAGAAAGGTTTGATTCCTTAGCCATGAATGCATTGGAGGTAGTGGGACAAGAATTGAATTAGCAATTTAAAGGTCAAAAATTTTCGGCCTTCATCTAGTTATATGAAGAAAATATGTTGTTTCATGGGGTACCACAGTATGCATGGAGTCGGTATTTCTCCTATTTGTCCATGCATGCTTTGCATGATCGAATTGATGAGTTACATAAAAGAGATGCTGATAGGGTAGCTTTTAGGAAAGATTTGAGAGAAGATTTTTTCTTGGAAGATGTAGGATTGGTAACTAAAAAGACATTTATAGATTGGATTGAAAAGCCCAATAAAGGGTTGGCTGCTACAGCTTTGCTCCATGAATTTGAAAGTCGGTATGCGCAATTGGATGCCGATGAGTAGCGATCATTGGAGAGTCAAAAAATTGATTTGTTTTTGAAGGTTGCAAATCCTGTCTTGTAGGAGAAGCTGACTGATCATTTGGTGTGACAGTTAACAACATGAAAAGCGAGATTGTACAGCTTACCGTGAAGTGGAAGAAAAAAGGTTAATCTTTTGGAAAGATGGAAAAATACATGCAACAGAAACTGGTCTTCCAATAGAGCTAAATTTTGGAAATGGTGGCATGCAAAAGAAGTTGGAAGATATGACTGCAAGGACATCATTTGTTGTCATAGATGTAGCCACATATGGGTTGAGAATTGAAAGGATTGATGAATCTCATAAAGGAATCATGGCTGAAGCAAAATCTCATGTTTGGATGCAAGCATTAGATTGCATGGAAAAGGGAAAAACAACAAATTCTGAATTGACTGATGCAAGTTAGAGTATACGAGGGAGAACACGATGGAGCGCACTAGTGGACTCATTTTTAGCCTATGCTTATTTGGCTGAGGTTCATAATCAAGAAGCTCTTGTGAAAGAAAAGAGAAGAGATGAGGACACTACTGGTTGTTCCTCTTCAAGCCCATCTAAACGCATAACATGAAGTAAAATGGAGCAACAAAAAGAGACTGAGAAAGCCATACCTGAGCATGTTATGGATGATGCATCTCAAGAAAAGAAATAAGAAGGGAAGAAAAGGGGCAAGAAGCCCGGTTATAGGTTACAATCAAATCTTGAGACTGCCACAAATCTTAAAAAAGTCTTGAAGATCGCTTACTTAGCTATAGAGTGGAATTCACACTTAGCGAAGTTCTTGGAATCGCAAAGCGTGAATTTCATGATGCAATAATTGATATGTTGAAACAAAAAAGATAGTTTGATGGTGAAGTTTTTCAAGCATTGATGTAGGTTGACAAAGACATAGAGAAACATCTTCAGAGGGAATATGATGATGTATGTAATAATATTTTGGAATAGCCTGATGCTAAAAATGGGTTAGATGGAAGTATAGCAAACTTGTGGTCGAAAATGGTATTATGGGCAACACTAAGCATAGAGAAAAGGCTATGTATAATAGGGATGTCCATCAACAAGCACGTGAAGAAGAAGATGCTCATTTTATTCCAAGCAGTCATTATTCACAAATGCATTGGACTTGTGCTACAACAGAGACAATTGTTAAAGTGGGAGAAAGAGAGATGCCTTGCATAGCTCTCTTGGATCATGGTTCTAAAATCAATGTTATGGCACACAGTTTGTATGAGAATGGAGGTTGGCCCATTGATGTAGATCTAGGATGGCGCATGTGGGTGGCAAACAATTCATTAGGGGATCTTTATGCAGCTTGTCCAAATGTACCTGTGACTATTGGAGATGTTAGGGATGGATATCATTTTTTTGTGCAAGATTCATGTAGTTATCCAGTGATTTTGGGGCAGCCCTATATTTCAAAATCAAGGCTAGAAACAAAAGCCTTGGATGATGGTTCTTCATATGCTTGGGTTCAGAGTAAAGATAATACAAAGGCAGTACAGTTTCTCACTATTTGTGTGAATCATCCCCGTAATTGGGATAAGCTGCGGGATAATACCATGCCACTTAATGCACGAGAGTTTAAGGGTTTTTAGATAGCACTGCTGTAAGGGGAGGCTATGGCAATGCCTCTAGGAAGATAATTATGCCTCCAAGAAATGGGGAAATTGTGTGTGTCTGGATTGCAGGATTGGACAGCATGTAGTCTTGGCAGTTTTAAGAATGTTTCAGCCATGTGCAGAGCTGAAAAGAAATATGCAGGATAGGCTTAAAAAGAGCTGAAGACATATGGTTTGATGGCTGCAAATGAAGGTATTTTAGGGATGTTTTCAAGGCTAATTGATATTTACACAGTGGCTGAAATTTCTGTAGCAATTAATGCTGAAAGCATGGTAGAAAAAGAGGTTATTTATATTGACACTTTAGAAATGTATGAAGTCATTCAAGAGTTTTCTAAGCATGAATGTTATGGGCTGCAAAATAGGGCTGAAGCAAGGGTGGATACAAAGTACAAAACAATTGCAAAGAGGGTTAAGCCTGTGGCTTTGCCTTTACCACTTGAAAGTGATGGGTTGGCTGAAAAAGTGACTCAATAGCCTAGTTTACGAAATCCACATGGAATGGGACATAAATTTATAGTTGAAACTTTACAAAGTTGAAAATTGGTGATACAAGCTTTCTTTTACCTGCAAAAAGAGCTTGTTTCTTGTTGGCAAGGCATGGGAAAGCCTTTGCATTTCAGCCAGATGAAATTGGATGTGTTGATCCAACCTATGGTGATCTTTACAATACCTCATGTGTCATGGAATTTAAAGCCTATTCCAGTACCTTGAGCATATTTTCCTAAGTTGCTAAATCTTTTGAATGAGAAGATCAGAATGTAGATTTTGGAGCCCTCTTCAGCTCCATATTCGAATCGGTGGTTTACTGTTCCAAAGAAGAATGGTTCTTTGAGGTTTATATAGGATTTGCAATTAGTTAATAAAGTCACCTTAAGGAATGTTGGATCATGCCCGATAGTGGATGAATTTGCAGAAGCATTTACAAGCAAGGAATTTTACTCTTTGGGAGATTTATATTTAGGATATGATTAGTTCTAGCTTGCATTAGAAAGCCGGTATATCACTACCATGAAGACACCACTTGGATTGGTTAGGATGTGTACACTTCCACAGGGGGCAACCAATTTAGTAGCACAAATGATGAATGCTATGCATAAATTTTTAATGGAGTATATTCCTCAGTTGACATTACCCTTTCTTGATGATGTACCAATAACAGGGTGTGATATCATAAGAAGAATGAAGAGCTAAATGATACGGATGTAGAGGATTGGTGGCTAATCATATTGCTAATTGTGATAGGATTTTGAGCCATCTTGAAGAAGTGCATTTGACTCTGTTAGGAGAAACATCATTTTCTGGAGTAGAGGAAGTATTGGTTGTTGGGCACATGTGTGGACCATATGGAAGAAAGCCCTCACCAGTAAAGATTGATGCCATAAGCAAGATGCGGGAGACAGGTTTGAATGTATCCAAGATAAGATTATTTTTGGATGCATGTGTCTTTTACTTGATATGGATTCCGCATTTTGCTCATGTGGTTGAAAGTCTATATAAGCTCTTGAGAAAAGGGAAAAAGTTTTGGTGGGGAAAACAACATACAAAGGTAGTTCAGAAGTTAAAGAGCTTATTGATTTCAACCCCAACACTAAAGAGAGAAAATTATGAGAATGGGAAACCTATTATTCTCACTATGGATACAAGCCTAATTGGCATTGGTTGGGCAATGGTTCAGGATGATGTTGATGGGAATAAATATGCCATTTGGTTTGGAGCAAAGGTCCTCAATGAACACCAATGACGGTATTCTCAAGTCAAAAGAGAGCTTTGGGGTGTAGTGATATCCCTTAAGTGTGATAGGGAGTATTTTATGGGAGCTCATGTTGTGGTAGAGACTGATTGTCTACCTCTATTGGGCATGATAGCAAATTGCTCAACTCTTGATATTGCCATGTTACGATGGATTGCATATATAAAGTCACTTAACCCTGATTTTCAGCATATTGCAGGTAGAGAACGCCCCGTGGCTGACATGCTTTCACAAGTGAGGTTTGAAGATGAAGAGGAGTTGATGGAAGATGAAGAGGATGATGTGATAGGTGCTAAAAATGACTTTATGACAATAGGGAATGAGTATACAATTGTTGTTACTATAAGTACAATTGTTGTAATAGGGATTTCAGCAGTAAGAAAAGAGCTCACATCCATGGAGAAGAAAGGGGCAGTAGAGAGAAAGCATCATCAGTGTTATGCTTCAGTGAGAACACAATTTTTGGAAGAGTTGTATGAGGACGATTGGCTAAAAATAGGTCAATATCTTAGCCTCATGACAAAGAAGGCTGAATGGTCCGAAGCTGAATTCAAAAGGATTAAAAGAAAATCTTATGGGTTTTTCTTAAAAGATGGATGTTTATGGAAGCATGCGAAGAAAAAGAGAGGAGCTCCAGTACGTGTTTTGGGAGATAGGGCTTCTCAACAACATGTGATGCAGGAGTTTCATGAAAGCTTATGGGCTAGACATAGAGGAGTTTGGGGCACATTTTCCAAGACCAGAGAGAAGTCTTGGTGGAAAAACATGTATAAAGATGTGGAACATTATGTGGAATCATGCAATGTCTGTCAGATGTATTCCATGGTAAAGCATAGAGATGGGTTGCAACCGACCTATCCATTGTCTATGCATTACAAATGGGTAGTTCATTTGGTTACCATACCTATAGGTTTATGGAATATGAGATATCTTGTGCTTGCACGAGAAGACTTGACAAATCAAGTGGAAGGTTGAGCTCTTAGTACAAAGACTACTCAAGCAGTTTGCAGGTTCTTATTGGAAGAAGTCTTTTGCAGGTATGGTTGTATTGGTAAAGTGGTTGCTGATAGAGGAGAATTGGATGTGAATGAGGCTTGTTACTTCTTTTCACGACTGGGTATCAAGATGGCTTAAACTTTAGCCTAAAATCCTGAAGCAAATGGCAAAAGTGAAAGAGATCATCAGCCTATCATTAAGGCATTAGCAAAGTCATGCAAGGGCAGGATGAAAGAATGGCCAAGAATGTTACCCTTTGCTTTGTGGACTGATAGGACCACTCATAGTGCAGTTACAAGGTATATGCCTACTGAATTAATGTATGGACAATAGCCAATCATTCCTATTGAGAAGACTATTGCTACTTGGAGTGTTCTACCATGGGAAGAGGGTTTGAATAGAGAAGATTTGCTAGTCCTACACATTAGATAGTTAGAAAGAAGGCCTGAAGACATAGAGACAGCCATGAAAAAGCTAAAGACTGGAAGGATCAAGAACAAGAAGAGGTTTCACAAGCAACACGGACTTCAACCACGAGCTATACAAGGAGACTGGGTGGTAGTTTAGGACAATAGCTTAGAAAATTAGCATAGTGCCAATTGAAAGATGACAAAGCAGTGGTTTGGTCCATATGTGGTAAGGTTTGTTTTTGACAATGCTATCTATGCATTAAATGAGATGGATGGGACAACTCTAAAGATTCTAGTGGCTGGAAAATGTATCAAACTCTTTAAACGTAGGGAGTCTTTGGCATATGAGTTGAAGGAGCTAGATACTCAGCATGAACATGAGAATATGGAAGAAGAAGAGGTAGAAGATGAAGACATTGACATGGGAGAGGATACTTCTTCTAACACAGCGGATCCATAAGACTTTGGCACATGCTAGAGGATGTGCAAGTTAGGAGGAGGTGGATATCATGCCGTTACGCGCACACCATGTGAAAAACTCTAAAGTGCGGCTTTCTTATTGATCGCGCACACCATGTGAAAAACTCTAAAGTGCGGCTTTCTTATTGATCTAGAGAGCTAATGCCATTTTAGACATTAGTGTTGGTGTCCATGGTTCAAACATATTAGTTTTTTGGACAAGTGTAGCTAATTTATGATATTTAAGATATTATCTCTTGTAAAAATCCAAAAATTGTAGACAACTTATAGATTAGGATGACATGAAAAAGAAAGCATGTAGCTTTTAGCCATCTATGAGGATTTTATGTAAAAAGAGAGATGGATGAAATCGCGCGCATCACAATCATTGTTTTCAGGTAATGAACAACACTCCAAAGTGGGAGATGAAGGAGTGATCTGACATAATTTTGGCTAGGTGTGCTGGTATTTTACCCCCCTTTTGGAGCCAATGGAAGCATCAGATCGACGGTCTGAGCAACATAGAGGAAGGTATTATTTTGTATATGTTTTTGTGTACAAGAGATTTGTCTTCTCATAATGGAGAAATAAACTAACAAAATTCAATTCTGTGAGTATTATTCTACATCTTCTATTTCTTTTTGCGAGTATTCTTTCATATCTTCTCTTTCTTTCAACCCCTTCTCTTTTGTCTACTCCACTCCTTGAATCTCCCTTTACCCTGCTGTCTCTTACCCCCACGGTAGACTTTTGATTGCAAATACTTCAACATCGCCATTCCATCTCGTCATCCACAGTAGCCCCCCTCCATCTGCTGCTGGCGACGTGAGTGAGAGGGGCGTATTAGTACAGCTTAGATATGTTATCCAAGCATGGTATGATGGCATGTAAGCCTCTTTCAATGCCATTAGAGGAAAATGTAAACTTGAGTGATGATGTTGGGGATGAGATAGAAGACTCTACTATATTGAGGAGGATAGTATAGGGAGTTACATCTATATGACTATCACAAGGCTAGACCTTGAGCTATATTGTTGGACATGTGAGTCACTTTATGCAAGTACTAGGAAGCCTCATTTTGATGCAATTAGATGTATATTGAGACATATGAAGTCCATCTTGTATTATGGACTTCTTCATGAGGCAAGTAAGGATGTACAAGTGTTTGGTTACATAGATGCAGATTGGGGTGGTAGCATTTTTGAAGATCTACTACTGGATTCAAGTTTTCCCTTATTAGTATACCCATTAGTTAGAGTAGCAAATAGAAACCAATAGTTACTTTGTTGATTACAGAGGCTAAGTATAGAGATACTACTATGGTAGCATGTGAGATGTTATGCATGCAAAAGTTATTGGATGATTTGAATGTGCAAGGTGATGGTCCAATTGTCATTCACTATGATAACATGAGTAGTATATAGTTAGCTAGAAACCTAGTGTTCCAAAACACATAGAGGTGCATTAACAATTTGTGAGAGAAAAGGTACTTGTAGGAGAGGTAAACTTCGTATTTGTCAGCATATAAGATCAGATAGTTGATATTTTTACAAAGGAATTGGGTATAAAGAAGTAGCCTTGTAATATAGCTAACTACCTTCTCTACTTAGGAGATAGGTTAGGATGTAAAAGAATATACTTCAACACTTGGTGATCACTTTTGAATTTAAAATGGCTACCATAAATGTAGTGATTCCACTTCTTAATGGCATGAAGTATGGCTAAAATTTTTGCTCATAGACATGGATTTCTCTTTCTTTGTCATCCAACTTTGTATTTTCATAGGTAATAACACCATGTTCTTGGCATAGAATAACCCCAATACCACGACCACTAGATTAGCATAGATGGTCAATTCTTTAGAAAAGTCTAGGCACACTAAAATAGATGCTAAAATAAGGAGACTTTTCAGCTCATCAAAGCTCTTCGTGAATGTAGCATCCCAAAAGAAAGCATATTTCTTCAATCTATGATCAAGAGGAGCTACTACATGGACATAGTTCTTGATGAATCTTTGATAGAAAGAGGATAGTACATTGGAAAGCCCAAGTGGCATAACCAAAAAGTAGTAGAGAACTCTTTCTATTCTAAAGGTTGTATTCTACTCATCACCTTTCTTCATCTTGATTTGGTGGTAGCTTGATCTCAAGTCAATCTTGGTAAACACATTTTTATCCTTGAACTCATCTGACAAATCATCAATTTGAGAGATTGGGTACCTATTATTTATAGTGCTCTTGTTGAGATTGCTATAATCAATGCAACACCTTGTAGGATCCATATTTCTTCTTAAGAGGTGGTACAAGACAAGCAAAGAGGGTTGACTAACTAGGTTAAATAAACCCCAATTTGAGCAAGTAATTAACATGTTTCTCTACTTTTTCTCTTTTGTACTTTGATAACTTTTAAGGAGGTTTGTTGATAGATTTAGTGTCAAGTACCAAGTACCAAATCAATAGGATGGTCCACTTCTCTCTTATATGGTAATGATATAAGAGACTGAAATATATCTTTAAACTCTATAAAGACATGGATCAAACTCTTTAGGTGCAGAAGATTGCTGATTTCATCCACATTTGAGAGGAAAAATGTGAAAATACAAGACATTGCATTGATTTCTCTCTTCATCTTCTTATTTTTGATTACTTCCACTTATTTTCTCTCTATGCCGTTGAGTGTTACTTGTTGTCCCTTCTAAGTAAAGTCCATAAACATCTAATTAATATCCAAGGAAAACTTTTCAATCTTCTTAAGCCAATCAGAGCCAATAATGATGTCTATCGGACCCATATCTAGGACAATGAAGTCTCTTATAATGATGCAAGACTTTAATAGCTAAATGGGTGTTTGTAGGCATATCTCCTTGCTCAAATCTTGAGCTCCATTGGCCACTTGTACCTTCAATGGGGTTTCCATCTCTTGAGATAATAAATTAAACATTTCCATGTAAGTTGGGAGTATTTCTAATTCTATGAATTTTAATATTTTTGGATTAGATCCAAACCTTTCAATAGAGGTGGAGATAGCAAAGACTGCGAATATACATGTAGCCATACAATATGTTGAATGTTATAGCCATAAATATAGAAGAGAAGTGAGCTCTTTTCAACCCAGGATAGGAGCCATTTATCATTCAAATCAACCAGAAAGGATTGGATATAGCAGTTCATTCAACCAGCAAAGAGAGGCTTATAGACATGAGAATAGAGCTTCAAAAACTATAAAAAAGATTTCTATATACCCTACAACATATACTTCCTAACAAGGGAACAAATTTAGGCATAATCTGATCCAAAAGGGGATTTCAAGAGAGTTGAAAGTGGAGCTAAATAGTCACCCAATACCATGAGTAGTAAGTCTTTCTCTAATGATAAGCTAAAAGGAATATATTTAAATGTGGAGAGAAATGGTCACTGATCATAAATAAAAGTACAAAGCTAAAAATTCAAGGTTTAATATGGTGATCATAGGAGATTTCAATGAAGATAAAGCCCATGAGAAAGGTCAAGTACAAGATGAGGCAGCTCTTACCTATGATGAGGTACATGTCCATGATGATTAGTTTGTACAGGAGGATTTAGGGCTGCTCAGTAGGTTTCCATTTGATCTAGATGGATTAATGATGGATAATTCTTCAACTCTTGCATGTTCACCCATGCTATGTTCTATACCTCATGATTCTTAGATGGGTTGTAAAGGAGAAATTCATAATTAGCTAGGGAGTCTACAAAGAAATTCCACTATTTAGGAATCACCTAGCAAGTCGCTACCTCAAAGATCTCAAGGGTGTCTAAGGTTGCATGATGGTACATCCTTAGAATGGGATTTTCACACTATGGGTCCCATTCAATTGGTTGATCACTAACTACAAGTCACCTTTCACCAATAACCAACGAACACTACCACGTGTGGCTAGATTTAACCCCATAAGCAAGGCTTTATATTCCGCCATGTTATTCAAAAAAGAGTTGCCTAAATACACTCCCATTTTTAAAACTACTTGATGACGGGGATATTTAATGATAACTTCAATGCTTGCATGCTCAACAGTCCTTAAGAAGCTCGATCAAAATATAATGTGTGAACCACAGCTTCATTGATATAATATGCCACGGCAACCAATCTATTCGTTCTTATAATAATCAAAGTCTAGGGCTTGTCCTTTATTCAATGAGTACAAAAGTTCTATGTCAAAATTAAAGTATCTAATTTTAAATTCACATTTTAAAAAATTGTCCAGACTATGTAGCCTATGACAACAACTGGTTTGACCCTGTAATTGTCATGATTTGTCAATTTTGATAATGGGTATGCATCACACACCTATGCCCACTAAAGTACAAAATGTACACCCTTCAAGTACCATATAACCACGTATAAAAGATTAGCAAACTTGTAAAGACCCGTAATTCCTTTGTGTTCACTACCCTGTCTCACCCTATTTTAGTATCGTGCTTAATGATCTTCAATATTCTTTCACTCTATCTTAAGTGGTCTTCTGTAGTCTTTCACCTGTGGTGAAGGATAAAATAGTGAACATGGTACCTAAATGGGCTTCAAAACTTTGGAAGGTGTACAAAGTTCCTTTTGGGCCAGGTTGTGCACCCTTACGAAGCTCTAAATAGTAAGGGAGGGCCACCTCTCTTTTGCCTTGCTATCTCCTCTAGCTTTGATCTTTTTCCTTAGTCAGTATGTATACATGACAAGCTACTGTTCTAGAAATAAGGATGCTTTGCATCGTTGAAATAAAGCTTTGGGTATTCAATGAGATGTAGGAATTTGAAAGTTGAATCAAATGAAGAGAGTTGAGAAAAGTTTACCTTTAGTAATCAGTAATTCATTGATCTACCAAACTTACCTTTTTCAATTTTCTTGGGTATCTCAATGTATAGGATCACAAGAAATCAAAATTCATATATTAGGCAATCACATGAGCAAAAGTTCACTAAGATGTTTAGATTGGAATGTACCATCAACTATGTTTCAATCATAAGATATCAATGATGGAAATCAAGCTAAAGGGCTGAATTATCCATCATTTCATGATAGAGATTCAATCAACAAAGAATAGGCATTAAGTTCCAACATAAGTAGGCTAAATTTATCAATCAAGCAAAGAGGAAATACCCGCTTCAACCCCTCCTTCAACAAGAATTGGCTAAACAATTGGAATATGAGAGATTAAAAATAAGTAGATGATACCTTGTTTAATGGTTCAGGTTGATGTAGCTTGCCAAAATAGATCAAATATATTCAAAATAGTTGATGGGAGCTTTGTACTATAAGCATTCCGTTGTCGCAACGCGTAGGGTTGATCACCACAGGGGTTTGGCAAGAAAACTTGAAAAGATAGTGTAATATTTCCGCCATAACACTTCATAAAACAAATTTGGGCTTGAAATGTTTTAAAAATTACTCATTGAGTTATCACATAAGTGACCACATGTAAATCTTGCATTAAATCAATTCTGCAATCCGACACGAGAAGATGCCTCAATGAACCCAGCAACAAAAAAGGCAAATACGCCTCGTAAATAATATTACGACAGCTTGATCATAATATTTCCCACATTATATTTGATTTAGCATTCCTAATTCCATTTAATGCATCAAATATCACATTGATTTTGCAATGGCAAGACAAATCACAAAAGCCTTAATCGGTAAATAAAGAATGCGCAAGAACAAGCATGATATTGAGTCAGTTAAGTATCAAAGAGTATGACATGACTTTATAAACTAGATAATTCATAAGGTAACTTGGCCCAACACTATCATGAAGTCATTTTGATGAAAAAAAGACATTTTTGAAAAAATAGGCAAAAAATCATGACCTTTTTTACACCTGGAGGAAGAGAAAGCATTTTAAAATCATCCCCATGCCACCATCCAACAGATTGGCAATCAAAAATCATTTTTTATCAAGCTTTGACAAGTAGCCAAAAGATTGAGTGACTCCATGCGTCCCCCTCATGGTTATAAATACAACCCCTCTCCTTTACAAAGAAAGCAAGAAGGAAGTCCTCTTGATGATGGAAAAATTTCTCTACATCTCTTTTCCATTCTAGCTTGAGCCTTGAAGAAGGAAAATACCCCTCTTCTACCTCATTTCCATTTTCTCTACCCCTTGTTACGCATTTCTTCTATACATCCATATCACTGAGCAAAACACTGTCAAAATTTTTCTAGACAACCATCAACTCTCCTTGAGCTACCATGTTAATTTTGCTTGACATCCATGGCTCCACGAGGTCGCAAAAATTCAAGAAGCCCATTTGAAGCAAAAGAAGCAAGAAACACGGTCGATGGAGAAAATGACATGGTAGGAATTGGCGAAACCCCCCCGTTACTACAAATCTGATAGAGGTAACATCTTGTCAGTTTGGAAAAAAATAATGTTTTATAAGCTTATCACTATATTTGGCTTTAAAAGATTATAAAAGCATTTTAAAGAAAATGCATATGAAGTGCCGCTTAGGAAAATGGCCTAAGTAATATAATAATCAACTATTCAATGAAAAAAATCTTTCACTTGAAAAAGGATTATATGCCTATCATGAAGAAAATATCGTAATTATGATTTATTTTGTGATATTTATTGTTATTTCGTTAATGATGCATGTGTTATACTAACTAAAAAAAGGTAGACGGTGTTAGGGAAGGGAATATTTTATAATTTTTTCTTGAAAGTGACTATCTCTATTTCATTTTTTTAATGATAAAAAGATGTATATGAGTCTTATAATAATTTATAAAAAATCATTTAGATACTATCATGAAATAATCGATGCATTAAATCAACAGAAAATTGTATAGGAAAATATATACTAGACGCGCATAAATTAGGTACGTAATAATATAATTCAATGTCTGAAAGATGAAAGAAAAATTACACTTATGATTTTTTCATTGCTTAGAATAAAGTTTTCAAAAAAATAATTAGCATTGCATTTATGACATAGCTAAATGAAAATTGATCTTCCTAGATAATGTTAAAAGTTCGACAAATGGTCGGACATCGTTGATTAAACCATAGAATACAAGTAGAATAAAATAAAAAATATTTTTTTGTTGAAAACACACACAATGTTAATATTAATGGTTATATTAGCCAGAGCCTCAATATCATGAGTTGACCCACATATGAATCAACGAGAAAACCTTACCTAAAATATCGAGGATGTTGAAGCAAAAAAAACTATAAAATACTCGACAATCCTAAAACTATCAGTATTAGGAAATTAAATAAATATCGAAAGTCTGTAAGACTTATTGAACATTGATAAGAATTTGTTGATACATATTCTAACGTCTAAACAGACTTGGAAAAGCATTTGAAATTCTATTAAGTGTGGGTTGGGGTAGGGCAGTGCATGAATTGCCTGCCATAGGTATAAATGCCCATATTATCTTTTAGGGCAAAAATATCAAGTTTTCATAAGTATAAAATAGACTTTAGATTCGTGAAATAACTTGCGGACCAGGAAAAAAAAGGTTGCAAGTAGGAAGCAAAACCCTAAGAATAAGGTTGGACCTTAAAAGATAAAACCCTAGAATTAGATGGGGCTGCTTCCTATGCTAAAAACACTTGCTATTGTTTTTTTTTTAAATTTTTGCATGTATTGATGGTTGCACAAGAATGATTAATTGTGCTTGTAGCAATTAGATCTGATTGTAAATATATAATCAGGATAATAAGAGGAAAGATCATGCTATGCCTCCCCCACGGCTAGACGTGGAACCTTACTCCAAGGGGGGTTGTTTTCTACCGCCACGAGGAGCTTTGGACTGGCCCCGATGGCAAGAGGTCATGAGGAATCCATTAGGTAGGAGGAGGCGAGAGTGCCAGGGGGCTCTGGCCGTAAATCTCTCGATCACTCCTAGGAACTGCCTGACCCTCACGTGAATCAGGATGGGATCCTGGAGTCATCGGTACTAGTGAAGGGATGAAAATCTTGGAGGATTTGCTTTCTTCTGCACAGACAGAAGGGATTTTTTGATGAACGGAGGTTTTATCTTCTGCATAGGTAGAAGGGGAAAAGCATTGTAAATAACTTTTGTAAAATAATAAATAAATATGTTTTGCCAAAAGATTGTTTTTCTTTGTCTTTGTGTTGTGTCGTAAAATTATGCAAAAGAACTTATGATAATGGGTTAATTAAGGAAGCTGCTTTTATATGCCATAACTTAATGTGATAGGTAATTAGAAAACTAAAGAAAACCATTTGCAGGAAGCGGGTGGGTGAGATCCCTGATGGATCTGTCCTACGGATGGGTAGTCCCGGTAAGCTAGGAGCTTCTTTCAAGAGATTGAATGAAACATTAATTAGGGAAAATTAGGTAGAGCAAAGCATTGACTTACTTAGGGTCGGGTCTTAAAACCTTGATCAATAATTATCTTAGGGGAAAGGTGTAGCTGTTGTGCCAGAACTCCATTCAGGTTCCCTAAATCCTAACTAGTTACTGGAAAAAAGCCTTGCACTCTATGAACTAAGGGTAACTACGATCGCTCCAATCGGACAAGAAGCCCTTGTGGGACACCTCCGATGGAGCTAGCTGATGCATCAAGATATCAGTTGTCAAATTAGGACCCCGAGCTTGCAGGTTGATCCTCGTGGGGACTCTGGGAAACTTAGATGATAGACCTTGTGCATTTCGTTATGGGGTGGACTCTGGGAAACCTAGATGATAGACCCTTTGCATTCCCTTACAAGGTGGACCTTGGGAAACCTAGAAGATAAACCCTATGCATTCTCGCGAGTGTCGGGCGAAGCCATCTAGGATAGTTCCCCGATGGACCACTAAAATGTGCTACTAGGGAACTGTTAGGTGTAGGCATGTGACAGATAGATAGAGATGTGTCTTCAAGAGATAAGTAGATTGCAATGAATGTTTAAAGGTTCAAGAAGTACTTCATGGTCAATCATAGGGGTTTGAGAGAGAAGAATGTATAGGGGTTCAAGAGCTTAGACTCCAAAGATGGTAGAGATAAGAGAAGGGTTGAAGGTTTCAAGCCAAGTTCTTGAAGATGTTAATAGAGTTTCCAACTGCACGTTCTTAGCAAAGATCACAAGAGTATTATATCATAAGTTCTAGCTCAAATCAAGCTTGTTTTCTTGACTGTAAGAGTAATCACAAATTATAAAATCAAGTACAATATGTTGTCGTGTATCATAAACAACTCTACATTCCATCATTCATACATGATGCCATAGGATGAATCAACTTTGCATGATTACATTCAATGTAGACTGTTAGTAGGGACAAAAGCTTATGAATCAATTACAAGGCTTGTAGGGCAAAGCGACTTGCTTCAAGAGAGCTTCAAATTGATTTCTTGATAAGGATAAGTTACCACAGCCAAGAAATAAGAGAAAAAGCTCCTCTTAATTCAACTCAAAGCATCTATGAATGATCTACAAACATTGCCTTGCCATAGGGGCACATAATACTTGCATATTTTGACAATATCTCTTCTATAGAGTAAGAAATGAATTAAAAGAACACTACTGTAGCTAATTCTCTAAATATGACTAAAGATATTAGCCCCAAATCAGCCCAAATATCTTTCGAAATTCACCTCTGATGATAGCATAAACTTCCTCTAACACGGTGTCGGTGCATTTGGTGTCAAAAGTCTACCATGGGGGTAAGAGACAGTAGTGTGAAGGGAGATTTAAGGAGAGGAGTAGACGGAAGAGAAGGGGTTCAAAGAAATAGAAGACGTAGAAGAATACTCATAGAAAGAAATAGAAAATGTAGAAGAATACTAACAGAGATGAAGCTTGTCAGTTCATTTCTGCATTATGAAAAGATAAAACTCTTGTAGATAAAAAACCTGTATAAAATAATACCTTCCTCTATGCTTCTTAGATTGCCAATCTGATGCTTCCATTGGCTCCGAAAGGGGGGTAAAATACCAGCACACCTGTTGACAAAATTTTGCCAAATCACTCCCTCTTCATCTCTCACTTTAGAGTGTTGTTCACTGCCTGAAAACAGTGATCACGCTGTCGAAGGGTTTTCGAAAGCAAAGTCGCGTCCACGGAGGACCTTGACAAATTTCAGGATAGAAGATTCAACATGCGAATAATCCTATTGTCCAATTTTTCACACAGCAACAAGTTCCAGACGGGTTTGTTTTATGGTTGTGAGTGTATGCTCAAGCATATGATTATGAGGAGCATCTTCCATGGACAAGTCAGTTAATCCTTCAGATTTCATGACAACATTACAATATGAATGGATTATGGCATCTACACATGACTCTTGTAAGTTTCATAAAGCTGATTAATGCTAGACATCACAAACTCCAACATACATGTGAATGCAAGAAATAGCCGGCCTTCCAGCCTCTTTGAAGAGGTTTAGTATTAAATGTCAATCTGAGAAGCATCAATAGGTGCTAGTTGTGACCCAATACAGAAATCAAATTCGCATGACATTGCATGGTCAAACGAGCAATAAGTCTTTGCTAATGTTCTCTGATTTTGTTTTTAATGTCTTCACAGGCATCAGGTTGCAATGCCACTGAAAACTCTGGTAGATCTGGTATCTTTTATGAAACCTTCTCAAGGCTGCTGTCACTTTGTTTGCGTGCTTTGCTGGTTGCATCCTTTGGTGTCTTCTCAGACAAGTATTTCATGGCACTCCATAGAGGAGGGGCCCTTTCTGCTGGAGTGCTCGCACAGAAATCAGCACAGAACTTCTTGCTCTTCATTAAAGAACTCTCAGACAGTTGTAGGCATGCTGCTGCCTTTGCATGATTAGATCCCTCATCCAAAATCAGCCCATGGAAATAGTATGCCGCAGCCTGCTAATAGTCCACCCTATGGTTCAAATAGGCTCTGTATTGTGTTCACTGAAACAGCCCAACCATCAATACTGCTTGAACATTTCCAATTTGGATGATGTTTTCTCAACACCAATTGTTCCATAAACTCCTTATTCTGTGTGTTGATAAGGGATCCTGATGATGACCCTGAATCAAGCTACTCAAAGATTTATCTCGCACATGCCCCTACCTTCGATAACTTCTTGGAAAGGTTCAATAGAGTTAATTCATACATGTGCTTAGACATGATTCGTGTAGCCACTTGCCGATTAGCAGCATCGTGCATTGTGCTTCTTTTCATCTACCTTCAGTTAGGACTGAAGAATCGTCATCCGACTGCTTCAACGTCTTCATCCTCCCGATAGCTTCCGTCATAACAGCAATCTTTTCTACAACACGGTCTTCAATGTCTTCTTCAGCTACGACTTTCGTTCCGTCTTTGAAGAGCCGCCACCATTTCCTTCATCGCAGATCACTTCACACTGTCAATATCCTCTTCCGATGCATCAAGGCCAATGCCATAACTCGTCCACTGAAGCTGAAATATGTGAGGTCTCCAGGATTCACACAAGAAGCAGGATTGGGAAAATTTCTTCTTCGATCACTTGGGCTAGACAAAAAGAGAGCATTTTGAGGATTGAAAATCTCACGGCAAATCAAAGAAAACCATTCTCGAAGAACACCCAGTCCTCTAAGCATAGCAAATGCTTTATACGCGGTGATTTATATTGTTGACATGGAAAAGAAAAACTGTCATATGTAGGCATCCTTTTAGTGATTTTGTTCTCTGGAGAAAGCAGAATGCAGCTCTTGAAGTCCTTCTGTTCATCCAATCGAGCTTGAGCCTCTCACCGCAGCAGCTCTTCCTCCTTCCTCTCAATGTTTCTGCACTTCTCCTATGCTCTTCTGTCCTTCATCGTCACTGTCTCCCTTCCAATCCTCTCCCGTGCCCCCAAATTGCCGAGCTTTTTCCCTGCATGTCGACTCTTTTTCTCCCCAGAATTCTGCGCCCGTATTATCCTCCTTCTCTCCCTTCTTCAGACTCCTTGCCTTTTCCCCTTTTTCCCCCCAAAGCACTTTTCAAAAAAAACAAAAGCTTCTCTTTTTCCCCCAAAAGCACGGCTCTTTTTTCCTTTTCCAGAAAAAGCCCCTATCCACATATATTTAGAAGGTGAGGAAGACATCATTTCCATGGCCCTCACATGCCAAATTCACATGACTCTATGCACCCAACAAGCATGTGAACATGACAACATCCCTTTTCTTGCATACACTTGAAGAGATCTATGGCTTGGTTACCATCTAAATTTGTGCCACATCCTTTTATCATTGCATTAAAAGATGCAACATCTTGGACTGGCAGACTGTGAAAAATGTTTAACGCCTCGGAAAGGGAATCACATTTGGCATACGTGTCAACCAAAGTGTTGCCAATAAAAATGTCATTTTCAAGATGTTTCATTACAATTTCCATATGGACTTCCTGGCCTTTATCAACAACCACCATGTTGCCACAAGCTTTTAAAGCACAGACAAGTGTGATACTATCCAAAGAGATATCCTCCTCATGCATTTGTTTGAATAATTGTAATGTCTTGTCTCCTTGATCCTGTTCAACATAGACTGAAAGCAACCCTTCATACTCGCTACTATACTCATACGCAGAGAATAAATGTAATCACAACAACTAAGTATGCACAAAGTATCGAATCGCACACACAACTTTCGGGTGGTTTTCACATCTCGAATGTGCAGCAATACGACATCCACCCCCTCTAATCTTGCGCATCCTCCGGATGGGCCAACTACCCATGATCATTATCATTAAGATCTACAAACAGATCAATCTCTTCGTTATGCATTTCCGGTAGATCAACAAGATTATCAGCCATATCATCTGTCTCTTCCATTGGAGTTTCTTGTCGTTGCTCTTCTCTTGAAAATTCCTCCAATGCATAATCCTCATCATCTCTTTTCTTGAAAATCTTGATTCTTTTTCCAGCAATAGGCACTCTAAGCACTATCCCATCAAATTCAGTCAGCTCATATGTTGCATTATCAAAGACATGTCTGACTATGTATGGCCCAAACCATCTTTTCACCATCTTCCGAAGTGCAGTATGCTGATTTTCAAGGCTGCTATCAAAGACCAATACCCAATCTCCCTCTTCTATTGCTCTAGGCCGCAAGCGATGCCTGTTATCAAACCTGTCCTTGTTCCTTAGTCTAGCAACTTTCAACCTGTCAATAGCTAGCTGAATATCCTCAGGTGTCCTCTCCAACTGTCAAATCCGAAGAGCTAAGAGCTCCTCTCTCGTCAAATCCTCCTGCCAAGGTAAAACTGACCAAGTCAAAGCACAAGTCTCAATCGGCATAACAGGTTTCTGACCATACATCAACTCTGCAGGCATATATCCTGTGGTAACACTATGAGTCGTACGATCAGCCCATAAAGCAAATGGTAGAAGTTCTCGGCCATTCTCCAATCCGTCCTCTGCATGCTTTGGCTAATGCTTTCACTATCGGCGGATGCCCTCTTTCACTCTTTCCATTTCCTTCTGGATTGTATGCTGTGGTTAGAGCCAATTTGATTCCTAGCTGAGAGAAAAACTCCCTAGCCTCATCTGCATCCAATTCACCATGATCCGCAGTGATCTTACCCACACAACCATACCTGCAGAAAATTTCCTCCAATAAGAACTTACACACTGCACTAGTGGTCTTCGTTCTCAAAGATCTGCCCTCAACATGATTAGTAAGATCCTCTCTAGACAAAACAATGTATCTCATCTGCCATAGGCCCATAGGCATGGTAACCAAATCAACTACCCACTTATAATGAATGCATAGCGGATAGGTCGGATGAAGCTCATCTCTATGACGCACTACTGAATACATCTGGCAGTCTCTGCAAGTCTCAACAAAGTGAGAAACATCTCTATACATGCCTTTCCACCAATATTTCTCCTTGATTTTCTCATAAGTAGCCCATACTCCTCTATGACCAGCCCAAGGACTCTCATGAAACTCCCTCATCACCTGTAACTGTGTCTCTCTATCGCAGACAACCCTCAAAGGTAATCCGCCTCTTTTCTTCGGATGCTTCCAAAGAAATCCGTCCTTGAGAAAATAACCATAGGCTTTCCTTCTGATCTTCTTGAACTCTTCATCTGTCCATTCATCTCTTTTGCTTAGTGTACTAAGGTACCTGCCAATCTGCAACCAATCTCCAACATAGAGCTCTTCTGTGAAAGCCACAATATCATAGACATGACAAACATGATCAACCATAGTGGCTGAAATTTCTGCATCATCCTCTTTTGCAAGTAGAGTCTCCTCATCATCATATCTGGCTCTAGACAACATATCTGCCACTGGATTATCCTTCCCTGCTATGTGTTTAAATTCCGGATTTAATGACTTGATGTATGCAATCCATCTCAACATAGCTATATCCGGAGTAGAGCAACTCGTGATCATACCAATCAATGGCAAGCAATCTGTCTCTACCACAACTGAAGCCCCAATAAAGTACTCCTTGTCACATTTGAGAGCCGTGACAATCCCCAATAACTCCCTCTTGATTTGCGGATATCTCCTCTGTCTCTCGTTTAGGACTTTCGCCCCAAACCGAATAGCATACCTATTTCCATCTGCATCATCTTGACCCACAGCCCAACCTATGCCAATTGGACTAGTGTCAACTGTCAATACAATAGGCCTATCACAATTATAATCCGCTTTCCTGAGAGTAGGAGCATTCTGCAATAACTTCTTCAATTTCTGCATGGCTCTAGTGTGGCTCTCATCCCAATAGAATTTCTGCCCCTTCCGAAGCAGCTGATACAAACAATCTGCAATGTGTGCAAAATGAGGTATCCAAATCATATAAAATACACAAGCACCAATGAATCTCCGTACCTCTGAAGTAGTAGAACAATACTTTGCAATCTTGCCTATAGCATTCACCTTATCAGGTGAGGGTTTCTTGCCATAATATCCACACATATGCCCAACAATAACAACCTCATTCACTCCAAAAATAGATTTTTGCCCTGAAAGTGTCAAGTTCACTTCTTCTAACCTGGCCAAAATCTTCTCACATGCTGAAATATGATCAGCCACAAAATATCTGCATTCCTGCTCATTTAGGCTCTCATTCTTCTCTTCTTCTGCACACCCCTTAATGGGCACATCATCCAAGAAAGGCATAGTAAGCTGAGGTATGTAATCACGAAGGACCTTATGCATGGCATTCATCATATGCGCAACAGAATTAGTGGCACCTTGAGGCAAGGTACACATCCTAACAAGCCCAATAGGAGTTCTCATGGTGGTTATGTCCCTGCTTTCCAAAGCCAGCTGAAACTGATCATATCCTGAATACAAATCACCCAAAGAATAGATGGCACGTCCAGCAAATGCCTCTGCAAACTCATCCACAACTGGACCTATACCAACATTCCTGATAGTAACTCTGTTCACTGGCTGCATGTCCTGAATAAATCGAAGAGTACCATTCTTCTTTGGAACTGTAAACCACCTGTTTGAGTATGGTGCAGATGAAGGCTCAAGGATTCCCATCCTGATTTTCTCATTCAATAAATCAATCAGCTTTGGCAAGTGTGCTTTAGGCACTGGAATAGGTCGGAGATTCCATGGGATATGAGGAATAGTAAAAATGACCATAGGAGCAACAATGTCAGGATTCACACATCCAATCTCATGTGGGACAAAAGCAAATCCTCTTCCATGACGCTCAAGCATATCCTGAAAGCATTGCTTCTCTATAGGTAACAAGAAATCACCATTTCCAATTTTCAATTCAGCAAGTGTCTCTGCTGAAAATTTATGACCAATATGCTCCGGATTCCTCAAAATTTGCTGTTTAGCAGCCCTCTCTATTTGCTGATCACTGTCAGATGGAAGCGGTACAGCAACCGGCTTCACCTTCTTATCCACAGTTTTGTATTTCGTGTCAATCCTGGCTTCATTATGCTCTTCTGCATTACATAATCCTTGCTGTAAATCAGCAATTCTGCACTCCAATGGCTGAATATTCTCAGCCCTCTGCTCTATGGACTGCATAGAAATAGCCCCAAACTCTGAATGCTGAAATATTTCAGTAGTAAACTCTGTTGGCTGAAATTTTTCAGCCCTCTGTCTCTCTGAAAGCTGATCATAACCAGCTGGAAACTCTGTTTGCTGAATTTCTTCAGCACTCAACACTCTTTGCTGAGTTACCTCAGCCTCTGACTCAATCTGTGACATAAAATCTGCAATTTCATGAAACATGTCCAGGGACTGCACTAATACATTACCATGACAATTCAGCATATCAGTTTTTAGCATATCTCTCATCTCTGTCATCGTATCTGCACAAATCACACTGTCATACATACCATCTATGTGCTCATCATCCTCCAAAATTCCTGCATTTTTCAAAATTTTCTCCTTCCTGCATATATACTGCCTGGCAGCTCTAGGCAACCTAGAAGTCTTCTGATAACTCATTGAACTGTTTGCTGAAATCCCAACATAACCAGAGGAGAAAACATCACTGCCAGGAGGCGAGAACTCCAATCTCCTCTCCTCTGTACCACCGTCGTCTCGCGAAACGGCGGTACCTAATGAAAACCCGAATCCCTCACAGTGGGCAAGGGTGCATCTCTGAGAGTATCCCTGTTTCTAACATGATTCACACATACAGTCATAAACTGAACTGCTCTCATACCATCTTTACTGCGACTCCGTGCATAAGCAGATCCATCATCCATGACCTTTGTTTCCGTGCGCATCTCTGTAATGAATGGCTGACCAAGAATTATGGGATAAGAGCATGAATCCTGCACAAAGAAATGAAAATCCTCCTCTACATCACCAATAGAAACCCTGACACTAGGGCAAGCAGCATATAAATCACCTACAGTATTGTTGGCGGCTCTCATACGCCACCCATGCTCTACATCCATAGGCAACCTGTTACTCTCATAAACTCCACGAACAATGAGATTAATCTCTGAACCATGATCAACCAATGCAACATGAGGCACCTGTTTCTCTCCAATCTTTACCATCGTCTCTGTAGTTGCCCTAGCCCAATGGCTCCGCGAAAAGTGACTACGCGGTATCAAAACAGGCTCATCAATTTCAGCATAATGCATAGGCTGAACCCTCTTCTCTACCTGTGGCAAAACAGAAGCATTATCAACCATAACCTCATCATCATCCTCATCCAACTCTCCAATCAAAACTCCCTGTGTATCAGTGATAGCCAATGCATGTCTTTTCCTCTTCAGGACCTCCTGAAACTGATCCTGAAACTCTCTTTTTGAGATGCCCAAAATCTCAGAAATAGTGAAAGTCACCTCACTACCAAGTATCTTATCATTAAAGATTTTCTTCATGTCTGTAGATGTCTCAATATCAGACATCAATCTGAATCCTGGCTGCTTTCTCTCTCTAGGCTCTTGCCTCTTTTCTCTCTTTTGAGCATCCTCCATCTGTCGATCTGGCACTGATCGTGAAGACAGTCCTGCAGTAGGTGGAGAAACAAACTCACCCCCTCTAGTCTTCTTAGCTGCACTTGGATTTTCTTCATCCCTCTTACGCTTCTCCTCAACAAATACATCTGCACCATGAGATTTAGCCAAATAAGCATAAATAGAATACCTGTCAACAGGCGAGTCCCAACCTGTCTCTGATCTGATGCTAGAGCCTGCACTAGTCAAAACAGTTTGCTGAATTTTCCCCTTGTTTGCAGTCTCCATAGCATAAGTCCATAGTGCGGACTGAGTCTCTGATCCCTTCTCAATCTGTACTCCATATGCAGAAGCATCACCTCTAGCTGTCACATAAGAAGTACGCGCAGCCATGTCCTCCACTAACTTCTTCATTCCACCTTTACCAAAGTTGGTAGCAAGTGGAGCTCCTGTCTCAGTCAACCAAATCTTACCATCTTGCCCCCAATATACCAAATTCTGCCTCCTTGCATCCTGGAAAGAGTCACAATCCCTGCAATGCTGATGCTCCGTACTATCACACCAAATACATCTCCGATCTCTCCTAGGTTCACTAGGAGCACTCCTAGGTGTAGTAGGAGCACTAGAAGAAGTAGTAGGCACAGTCGAAGCAAACTGCTCCTTCAACTTACCCACCAACTCCGCTTTGACTGACTCAAGTGTCAAATCTGTGATGCCTTTGATTATGTCATCAATAGAGGTAGGCACCGATGGAGCGGATGGTTTTGGAGCAGAAGGTGTAGGCATCGGTCGTGGAACAGGAGGAATAGGTGGAGTGGAAATAGTAGGCACTGGCATAGGCCAAGAAACTGGCTGAGGAGGAGAAGAAATAACAGGGATAGAAGTAGGCATAGGAGCAGATGATGATGTAGGTGTCATGGAACCATTCTGTAGGCGAGTCTTCCATATCCTCCTCTTGGTCAAAGTCGAAACTGCATCGTGAGCATCCTGCCAATCAGTTTTAAGACCCATAGGCTTCGTACGATCTTCAAGAAGCTCACACAATTCTTCTTGAAGAGCATGATCTGCAGCTTGCAAGAAAAGCTCAACTTTTTCAACATCCAATGCTCTTTGTTCAATAGCATCAAGCTGACTATACCTCTCTTCGAATTCTCGAATCAACTCCGAAGCAGCAAGACCTTTGTTTGGCATGTAGACCCACTCTCGGAATGACCGCCGAGTAGCCATACCAAAGTCCTCAAGGAAGTATTCTTCTTTTAGAACCTTCTTAAAATCTTGCCAATGTGTATTTTGAATAAAAAGATCAGTCACTTTTGTCCTCAAAGCAGGTGTGACAAGACGAAGGAAGTACTTACTCATAAGTCCAGCAGGAACTTCAAAAAAACCCCATCTTGATCTCATATGTCTTCAAATATGCTGAAACATTACGCCCATCAAATAGCTTCTTCTCACTCTCAACTGCTTCAATAGCCTTAGTCGCACTGTTTGCATTCTCCTGCTCCGAATAGAGTTGCCTTTGCTGAGACAACTGTTGTTGATGCAATTGTTGTTGCTGCTGCATATACAATTGTGTTTGCTGATTTTGGAGCTGCATATACATGGACATATTCTGCAAAATCTGTTTTAGATCCTCCGTTGAAGTACTTGACACAGCAGTCATTGATGGAGCTGAAGTAGACACAGCGGGAGTTGTAGAAGAAGCTGAAATAGAGGCTGAAGTATCTCCCATCTTGAAATTTCTGCGACGCTTTCACGTCGGGTTCACCAAAGATGTCGAAGGGTTTTCGAAAGCAAAGTCGCGTCCACGGAGGACCTTGACAAATTTCAGGATAGAAGATTCAACATGCGAATAATCCTATTGTCCAATTTTTCACACAGCAACAAGTTCCAGACGGGTTTGTTTTATGGTTGTGAGTGTATGCTCAAGCATATGATTATGGGGAGCATCTTCCATGGACAAGTCAGTTAATCCTTCAGATTTCATGACAACATTACAATATGAATGGATTATGGCATCTACACATGACTCTTGTAAGTTTCATAAAGCTGATTAATGCTAGACATCACAAACTCCAACATACATGTGAATGCAAGAAATAGCCGGCCTTCCAGCCTCTTTGAAGAGGTTTAGTATTAAATGTCAATCTGAGAAGCATCAGTAGGTGCTAGTTGTGACCCAATACAGAAATCAAATTCGCATGACATTGCATGGTCAAACGAGCAATAAGTCTTTGCTAATGTTCTCTGATTTTGTTTTTAATGTCTTCACAGGCATCAGGTTGCAATGCCACTGAAAACTCTGGTAGATTTGGTATCTTTTATGAAACCTTCTCAAGGCTGCTGTCACTTTGTTTGCGTGCTTTGCTGGTTGCATCCTTTGGTGTCTTCTCAGACAAGTATTTCATGGCACTCCATAGAGGAGGGGCCCTTGTTGCTGGAGTGCTCGCACAGAAATCAGCACAGAACTTCTTGCTCTTCATTAAAGAACTCTCAGACAGTTGTAGGCATGCTGCTGCCTTTGCATGATTAGATCCCTCATCCAAAATCAGCCCATGGAAATAGTATGCCGCAGCCTGCTAATAGTCCACCCTATGGTTCAAATAGGCTCTGTATTGTGTTCACTGAAACAGCCCAACCATCAATACTGCTTGAACATTTCCAATTTGGATGATGTTTTCTCAACACCAATTGTTCCATAAACTCCTTATTCTGTGTGTTGATAAGGGATCCTGATGATGACCCTGAATCAAGCTACTCAAAGATTTATCTCGCACATGCCCCTACCTTCGATAACTTCTTGGAAAGGTTCAATAGAGTTAATTCATACATGTGCTTAGACATGATTCGTGTAGCCACTTGCCGATTAGCAGCATCGTGCATTGTGCTTCTTTTCATCTACCTTCAGTTAGGACTGAAGAATCGTCATCCGACTGCTTCAACGTCTTCATCCTCCCGATAGCTTCCGTCATAACAACAATCTTTTCTACAACACGGTCTTCAATGTCTTCTTCAGCTACGACTTTCGTTCCGTCTTTGAAGAGCCGCCACCATTTCCTTCATCGCAGATCACTTCATACTGTCAATATCCTCTTCCGACGCATCAAGGCCAATGCCATAACTCGTCCACTGAAGCTAAAATATGTGAGGTCTCCAGGATTCACACAAGAAGTAGGATTGGGAAAATTTCTTCTTCGATCACTTGGGCTAGACAAAAAGAGAGCATTTTGAGGATTGAAAATCTCACGGCAAATCAAAGAAAACCATTCTCGAAGAACACCCAGTCCTCTAAGCATAGCAAATGCTTTATACGCGGTGATTTATATTGTTGACATGGAAAAGAAAAACTGTCATATGTAGGCATCCTTTCAGTGATTTTGTTCTCTGGAGAAAGCAGAATGCAGCTCTTGAAGTCCTTCTGTTCATCCAATCGAGCTTGAGCCTCTCACCGCAGCAGCTCTTCCTCCTTCCTCTCAATGTTTCTGCACTTCTCCTATGCTCTTATGTCCTTCATCGTCACTGTCTCCCTTCCAATCCTCTCCCGTGCCCCCAAATTGCCGAGCTTTTTCCCTGCATGTCGACTCTTTTTCTCCCCAGAATTCTGCACCCGTATTATCCTCCTTCTCTCCCTTCTTCAGACTCCTTGCCTTTTCCCCTTTTTCCCCCCAAAGCACTTTTCAAAAAAAAACAAAAGCTTCTCTTTTTCCCCCAAAAGCACGGCTCTTTTTTCCTTTTCCAGAAAAAGCCCCTATCCACATATCTTTAGAAGGTGAGGAAGACATCATTTCCATGGCCCTCACATGCCAAATTCACATGACTGTATGCACCCAACAAGCATGTGAACATGACAACATCCCTTTTCTTGCATACACTTGAAGAGATCTATGGCTTATTTACCATCTAAATTTGTGCCACATCCTTTTATCATTGCATTAAAAGATGCAACATCTTGGACTGGCAGATTGTCAAAAATGTTTAATGCCTCGGAAAGGGAATCACATTTGGCATACGTGTCAACCAAAGTGTTGCCAATAAAAATGTCATTTTCAAGATGTTTCATTACAATTTCCATATGGACTTCCTGGCCTTTATCAACAACCACCATGTTGCCACAAGCTTTTAAAGCACAGACAAGTGTGATACTATCCAAAGAGATATCCTCCTCATGCATTTGTTTGAATAATTGTAATGTCTTGTCTCCTTGATCCTGTTCAACATAGACTGAAAGCAACCCTTCATACTCGCTACTATACTCATACGCAGAGAATAAATGTAATCACAACAACTAAGTATGCACAAAGTATCGAATCGCACACACAACTTTCGGGTGGTTTTCACATCTCGAATGCGCAGCAATATGACAACGCATCGCGCAATTTCACTAATCTTTCTTTTTACATAAAATCCTTTTAAAATAGCTGACAGCTATATGATTTCTTTTACGTGTTATCCTAATCTAGAAGTTGTCTATGGTTTTATGGATTTTTACAAGAGATAATATCTAAAATATCAAAAATTGGCTAAAACTTGTCCAAAAATCTAATATTTTTGAACCATGAATACTAACACTAATGCCTAAAGTGGCATTGGCTCTCTAGATCTATAAGGAAGCCGCACTCTAGAGCTTTTCACACGATGTGTGTGTAGAGGCATGACACTGTTGATTAAGATTCCACTCAAAGTCTTCAAAAAGCTTCAAGAATGCCAATCCTAAACCATGGTCAATTGCATTGAGTGAAGAATAATCAAATATCCATAAATTTGAACCAATGCCTTCAAGTAAAGTTGAAGAACAACCAAAAGCTTCAAGGAATGCTTCAATTCTTGATTAGAAATAAGAACCCAAGTGATTTTAGTAATTTATAACTGCCCAAGAATTCAAGAAGAAGGAAATGCTATGAACCAAGTCTATTGCTTCTTGATGATGTGGCCTTTCACCTAGTACTTTGAAGTAAAACACTTCCTAGTCTCCATGATAAAATTACACATTGATCAAAATCTTGAAGAATTTCATGGCTGCCCTAATTTTCCCTAAATTAGGGACCAAGAATCCTCTAAATCTTGTCCAAATGCTTCAATCTTGCTTTCTCATTACATGCTAAAGGTTATGAATGGTATTTACAAGGTATTTGAGTAAAAGCACCATGCAATTTACAAGAATTAAGAAAAATTTAGCTTGCTATCCATAAACTCCATGGCTAGGATTTGGAAGAAGCTTCAAGAGGAGGAAATGGCTCAATTTCTAAAGAGTAGGATAAGAGAATGCTTCCAAGAGCTTAAAGAAGTGAAAATCCAAAGGAATCTTGAAGAAATTGATGAAGATGAGTCCATGAGCTGCTAAAATATCCAAGATACCTTCATTTCTTCTTCAAATCTTCTCCAATAGCTTCAAAAATAGTGAAGACTAACTACAAAAACCTCGACTAGCCATAGTTTAAATTGTACCAAGTCCTGTAACCAAATCTTGAACTCCAAATACCCTAAATGGTGCTGATAACTAGATCTAGGCTTAAAAGTGACCTTGCCAAGAATCAAATTCAAGGATCTGATACAATTGAAATGAACTTAGCCTAATCGGAATGAAAATGACAAGAAAATCAAGAAACAACTATTGGATCAACTAGCCATAGCCATGCCATGGATGAAAATGTATTAAATCTATAGCACAATGAAGCCATAACTAGTATGAATCAAAGTACAATGAGAATCACAAATGAGAAGCTATTGCAAGAAATCCACCTCTTCCTATGGTGGGTTTTGAGTATTCACCCCTAATGTTGGTGGGGAAGGCAAGAACCCTCAAGCTCCAAGAAATGGAGAAGTTTACAAATGTGCTAAAAAGATGTTTACAATGGTACACTCTTGCCTTTTATACTGCAACGCAAATTAAGCTAATTTTCCCTAAGATATATGGTACAAAAATTAATTTATTATATTTTTATAACCTTTTTTCTCAAGGGAGAATTATATAAGACCAACTTCCACTTGGGCACATGCATGGCTATATAAAGGAGAATCATTTCATGTCATCATCCCTCTAACAATAATAACACTTCCTAGCAATAAAATAGAAGAAGAGACTAAACCCACGATCCCTTCTCAATCTTTTAAGTCTCATGTGCTCACTCTTCTCTAATTTTGTAGGTGAATTATGAAAGACTATCCTTAATATCCCATTGAGTGTCTACTAGCATTCTAATTTATCCTTTATATCAATCATAATATTCTCAGATTATGTGTATATATCGATCAATAGACTAATCATTTTCAACATTATCTGTTTTATTTTTTTTCATAAAATTATTGAATTTTTAATGGACCATCACATACACTACCTTTTTGTTCATTATTCTAGTTACTTTTTTCCCAACCTCACTCTACTCTCATCTATAGGTGAATGACACATAGTCATTCTTAATTTGACATTCCCACTATTTTTTTTTCAACATTTTGACTTGTATCTCTTTGAAAATTCTACAATGTTTCCTTCTCATAATAAATTGTTATCGCAACATTGTTAACTTATTTCTTTGTAGCCAATTTATTTAGGAACAATTATTTCTATAGTGATGTGCATCTACAATCAATGCAATGTAGTGGTTCCAAGGACTCAAAACATGAATTTGGTAATTAAATGTATAAAATATTTATGGCAATGTAGGTTTGTTGGACAAACAAAACATCCCACATTCATTAATATCATATTATTAAATATTACATTATAATTATGTTATTACAATCCAATAAGCAACTTAACACATTTAAAAGGAACTTTAGTGCTAGAAAAAGTAGTCTTAATAAACATACATTAGTCATGATCTATGTGTCAATTGTGATGTGACCTACCTTGATTTATTGCTATTAGGATATATGAACTTACTCTTCTACCTTGGTGAAGAATTTTAATATGCGTATATCAACTAAAATGGTTTTTATTCTCTTATTTAAATGCGGCTTGCACATAGGTTGCTTCCATTTCTTCACCTATACAAGTGTATTCTACGTAAAATAACACCTGATAGCTTACTTTATGAGATTGTATACATAAGAAGCTTCCATTTTCTTTACATCAAAGGTGGCCTCATATTTCTATTTTCTTGATACACAAAGGGTTTTGTTACAATTTCTTTTTCTCAATGATAAGCATGTCAACATTGTGTGCTTCACTTGTGTGTTAGGGCATTTTACAAAGTGGTATAGTCAAGGATAAGGAGAATCTATTATCATCATTATGCTCTAAACATTAACCACACATTCTAAATTTGGGATTAATGGCAACCTCAATAGTTATTTTTGAATTTTTCCTTTTTTTTCTAAACATATAAAACACATTCATAAATCAATACATTGGTATAAGGCCATAACATGCAAATATTTACTTAGAATCATAGACATATTCTCATCGTTCATGGGAGAGATTACATGCAAGTGTGGATCATGCTAACCAAATTGATATGAGTGAGGTCTTTCAAGAATGTGTGCATTTTAAGATCTAATTGTTTTTTTGCATTTCAAGCACTTCCAACTATTGTTGCCTTTCTTCAAAAGATACAATTGTCATTTTCTTAATGAAGGTATGTACTTATTGTAGTGCTTCTAATTTCATGAAAATTGGATGTCATTGACTTTGTTGATTATGGAGTGCATCAGAAAGGAAAACACACCACCGACTATTATATGTGAAAGTTGCACTTCTTTGACATTGTTCAATATGCATTACATTTGACAATAGATCCAAAAACTAGTTGGCTATATTATTTGAAAGTAAGATTACGTATAAGTTAATGTGATTTATCATAATATCACATAGTTACTTTTGTATTTGTCAAAGTATGCATGCATTTGATAATTTTGACACTTCTATGTAAGCATATTTATGATTCATGAAAATAAAAGTCTTGAACACCAAGTTGTAAATATGTCTACCTTTTTTACTTTCAAAGGGTCAAAAGATGATATCATACTTATTAGTGATCTATCACTAGCTTGAGGATCTCTAGCAACAACAAAGAATAGCAATGTGAATAGTTCACCATGTGATACTCATTTATCAAATTGATTTGTAAAGCTTGTCATTAATAAGAGTACCTTTTTTATTTGGAAAAAAAGGGGACACTTAGTAACGTTCAAGCATTACTGCATGAAAACGTGTTGGTTACACCTAATTTCAAAAGTTCTTTCTCTCTCCCTCTCACTCATGATCTTTGTTAAAAGCAAGGGTTCCTCTTAGGTCAAGGTTGTTTCAACATTTGACACCATCTTTTTTGTGTCTCTGTAGTTTCTTGGGTAGCTTCCTTTTGTCAAAGCTTAGGTTTTGTAAACTAAGTTTGAAGGTTTTTGACAAGCTAGACTTGAAAAGTCCAAGTTTCAACATGTTTGTTTGTTATACCATTATCTCTTTTAAAATAAACCTGAGATATGGACAAAGAGACTACAACGTTTTTTAATCAATTCTCTTGACTATCTTTTTGAGATAATGAGAAGAATATTGCATACCATGGGCACAATGTCCATGAAGAGCATGAAAGTTTGGTTTGTAAGATTTTAGGATTGCTTTAGTCCTATTATTCAACTCTCGCATATGACATAGCTTTTGTTTTGGCTATAATCAAGCATAGTAGGGTCTCTACCCTTGTACTTAAATTCAAAACTTCATACAGACACATTTTAATAGCAATATGAATTACAGTTGTCCTTAGCTTAGTGTGAATAACTATTATTATTATTTAATCTACTTTCTTTGTATAAAATCTTAATTTTTTATCTTAGAAACCCAATAGGGCACAAGCACAACCCTTAAGAATAGTGTTATAACAAAATTTTTGTTTGAGCACTAGTCATAAAATGACCCAAATCTAGTCAAATCTAGAAAAAAGTTGCAAATCCATGAGCTAAATGTATTTATATTAGGTGCCAAAAAGTTTTTGTAAGCGACAAGGAATAAGGGGGGAATATAGGAATAAAATAACAAAGGAAAAATACATGCTACACTAGTGGGTATATAAGATGTAAGGGACTTGACATTTTCTCTCATCACATTATAATAACAAGTCTCCTTCATCTTCTATCCCTCTCTCTAGTTTCCATGGCTTCCTTCCTTTTTTATATTTCTCTCTCTTCTTCTAGTCTCTCTCTCCTCCTCACTCTCTTTCTCTCTCTTCTGCTTTCCTTTTTCTGTCTCTTCTGCAGTGTTCTCTCTCCTCTTTCTCTCCCCATTCTTATCCATGACAATTGGTATCAGAGCTATAGGTTCTTGATCCAGTTGGCCAACATTCCATTCAGTTATCCCTTTTCAATCACACAGATCTAAGAGCCATAGGTACACAGGTATACAGACATGACATGGAGCAATAGTGGAGTGACTATTTCTCAGATGGATGTTCTATATTATTTTGCACAAGATTTTTCTACTAGGTTCATGATCATGTTGGAAAGGATGTGTTGCTTACAATTTCTTCAGAATGTGCCTCTATATTTTGTGCATAACAACAAGAGTCTAGAACATCTCAAGCTGAGTATGAAGTTCAAGAAAAAATATATTCATCCTAAATAGCTTATGGACACTCTCTTGGATGTATTGATCCTTTTTAATGAAAATATTTCTCCTTGCTCTTCAATTTTTGGGAGCATGTGCCATTTAGACTACATTGTCTTGTGTCCATGTGAGTTGTGTATATGTTTTATGGTGTATATGTGGTGTTTTATTCCCTCTTGCATGGAGTTGAATATGAATATGAAGTTGATTATAAAAATGAGTAATGGTGGTTCGCGATTTTATCTATGGGACAGATGCTTATGGTGGAAGAAAAAAAACTTGTTATATCCTTTAACAGTTTGTTATGCTTTTATCTTTTTAAGTTGTGATAATGGATAAAGGCGTTTTCCTTTCATTGTATTCTTCATTAGATACAGGTTATAAGTTGGGGTCCTGATTAGATGATTTATTGAATATATTACCAAAGACTGAGATGAGCTATACTTTGAACTTATATTCTCTTTTTCCTAGGTTGCGATGATGCTCCTTGATTAAGTGTGGGGATATGTTGAGGGTTGAAATAATTTGATTTTTTGGTTGATTTTTGTTGTTTTTATGGATTGAATGATTGATTTTTGATGGATTTTGTATGTTATCTAGTTGTTTTGGAAGTATTTGGGAGTTTTTTGAATGAGTTTGATTATATTTCAAAAGCTCATAATGTTTTACAGTGGAGATATAATATTTTCTTGATATCTTATTAGTGTCTGATTGTGCTTGTTTGAGTCTGTTGACCTTCTGTTTTGCTCTATTTTTCTTTTGTATGAAGGGTTGGAATAAGGATTGATGAAGTATGAGAGTGTTTCAAATCTTAATGATTTATTTTTTATGGGTTTGAGTGATTTAAGTGACCTAAAATCTTTATGATACCTTCTGTTAACCCTTTGTTGGAGTGTTTGTAGATCATATGTTCCTATTCCATTTTGTTTTGTATACCTCTTTAAGTGTGATATAGGATGAATGTGTAGCTTGGGAAAGTTTTCAAATCTTGGAAAGAGATGAATATAAGTTCAAATTAGCTCGAAGAAGTTAAAGAAGTAGCTATTGAAGATTTGAAGTAAAGATTGAAGTGAGAGTGACAGTAGTGAGCTCTTAAGGGACACTACAGTGGTCCTGGTGACCTTTCATACTAGACATACCTCTTGGGAGGGCTATCCATGACCTAATAGGGGTTATGAATCATTAGTATTGATTATTTCATTGTAAAATTGAGAGAAATCATGTATGAGAGAGAGAGAGAGTATGTGTGTGTGTGTGTGAGAGAGAGAGAGAGCCAATTCTATGAAAAATAATGTATCTATGAGTGAGAGATTGTGAAAGAAAGCTATGGAATCTTTGAAGAAGAATATATGTGGCGACTTCCATTCAAAGTGGTGTATTATCTTATGTATTTGTGGTTTCTTGAATAATTCTATGAAGAATATGAAGAACATAATCAATTTGGTTCAAGTTAAAGCCGTGGGAGAATTGTTTCTATGAAGTTGCGTAAAGATTTATTGTTCCTGGTGTTCTTTTCCTTATTATGGACTTATCAAATATGAATAAGATGTTTGTTTGATGCTACAAGATAGATTTTCTTGTGGTAGAGTCCCTATTTTCTTGGTGTTCCTTGTGGGGCCCCACTTCCTACTTGGAGAAGTTCAAAGTATATAAAATTTGCTCCTAAGCTTGGGTGACCCTCCTCCACTCAAAATCAAGACTTGAGCAAAACCAAAGAGAAGGACCAATACTTCTTATTTTCTTCTCCTTATATAGTTTTTTCTCTACATACTCAACTTGTGTGTGTTTCCTTGAAGCTTAAAATCCTTTTCTTTTGTGTTTAAGGATTTATCCAAATGCATTATTTCTTTTTCATTTAAAAGCCTTGAGGCTTTTTCAAAAATGTGCTATCACCTTTTTATGATTATACTTGCTTGATGTGCATAATCTATCATTCAACTCCTTGGATTATACTTGCTTGATGTGTAGAATCTATCATTTAGCTCATTGCTTCCCTTCATCACCACTTTTTGTTATTGCTCCTCTACAATGGCCACCCCTTGCACCCTTGAAAAGACGATTCTACTTTTACAATTCATCATGCAACTCCATGAGATCTGTCAATCAAGATGGTCACTACCTCCGTGGACCTTCTTGTCAGTCACCATGAGACTTGGTAATTAGTTCCTCATTCTACATAGGTTGTAGCCTCTTGAAACTCAATCACCTTCAAAACTTAAAGATCTGTAGCTCTCTCACATAGATCGGACATCGTGCAACAAAATGGGAGCCACAGTTCCTATGGCATTAGCACAAACAACATGATCTATCTCATCTCATGGAAGTCTTCCTTCTCTTCTCTTGTCAATAGCTCGCTCCCTCTAGATCATTATCAGTGATATCATAGTCTTCTAGCAACTTTTGCAGATATGCAGTGACCCCTTATGATAATGATGGCAACTTTCAAGCTTCTTCATGATCCACATGCCTTCCTTTCAAATCATGTTTCTTGTGACCATCTAATAAAGTCCTCGTTGTCAATATTAGGTTTCTCGTGACCAACAAAAGCATACACACAATCTCACAGTGAACCACACTAGTTCCATATGTGCATAGCTATTGTGAATAAGTATCTTTCTCTTTTCTTTATTTCCATAATCTTCTTTAATTTTTTAACAAATGACATGTCTCACATAAACCTACTTTGATACCATCTAATGTGTCCTATCTAAAGACATGCTTTGAAATTCAACTCCGATCTCACTCACTCATGTTTTGAGAAGAAATTCAAAGTTAGATCCTTGTCATGCAATCATACAAACATTGTCATACACAAAGATATGGATACATTGAAAAAATTTGTATCTAGCTTGGTCTACAAGTGCTCATGCATTATGCAAATATGCAAACACAATTCCTTGATTAATTTAGATCCTTACTCTTACCTCTCATCTCTCAACAAGAAAAAAAATATTGTATTCCACTCCACCGCCCAAAATCTCACAATCACTCAAGAAAGATATGGTCCTCATGATGTTAACCAAGTAAACAACCCTACTTTACAACTCTCAAACTCACCCATCCACCTTTCCCACTCATCCTGAGGTTTCCTAATTTGGTGATGAATACCCCAACTCTCATGCATCGAAGGAACAATGCATCTACAATGAAAGGTGCTCTTTCAAGTGTGTGTGCATCTAGGGTTTACTATATATAGTTGCAATAGGCATCATGCTATACTAGTTCTCAACAATGGTGCAAAAAGTATATCAACCAACCCATGGCATGGAAGTAATTGATAAATTCAAGAGATGACCCCCAAGTGTAGTGTATCCAACAGGTGCAACTTGAAGTTCTTGTGAACCCTTAATCCCCGTGATGTGCAAGAAAATCAGAAAAAAAATATGTGTTTCAAGATCTTTAAAAATCCAAATAAAATGACAAAAACAATTCCTGATCTAGACAAACAAAAAAACTATCCACAAAACATTAAAAAAGCAATTACAAAAATTGCTCATCTATAAAATTTCTACCTTATCTTGGGTTTCTCTAGGTTTTTTTAAAAACACAAATGTGCTTGACAATGCAACCACATAGTCATTGCTCCCCTCTAGTATACTCTTACAGTGCTCTAAAATGTTGTGCCTAAATACTTGTTGGCACAACTCTCTCATGCATGCCATCACCCTTATCCCCTCATCAATCCTAAGCATGTCACCTATTTTCTCATCCATTAGGTATCCTTACCCTAGTGGGGTATGTCTAAGCTGCACCCTCTTCCACCTACAACTATGCTCTTGGGCATAACCAAGAGACCCCTATCCATCTAGTGTACCTGCAGGGGTGGTATCTCTCAAAGTAGCATCCATAAGGATGCCACCATTGTGGAAAACTAAGCAAAACTTGGAGTGACAGAAGTAGACGTCCCTATAGGTATGAAAAACCCTGGAGGTGATAAGTTTCCACTCAATTGACAAGATGGAAACATTGCATCGGTGCCTCTACAACACCCACATGAGCCACCCTCTCTAGAATCAGTACGAGAGTAAGGAGTAGCAACTAGTTGTGGGGTCACAACATTTGGATCTTTGTAGCATGTGTAAAACCAGCACAACCATCCCCTCTGCTAGTGGAGTGAGGTGTCCCTAGGCCTCTCTTCACAGCTAGAGTCTAGAGCATCAACTCTACCTACTGGTGATCGAAGCGTCAGAGTGTACCAAGATAGAATATGTGCAAAACACCCAGAGACAATGACCAACACAACTTCTAATCTACCATATCTCTAAAGCGTGCCACCTAATTTGGAGACATACACATGAAGTCCTATAGCTCCTCATCTATCATCCCTTGGCTCATCCTACATACTGGATATTGTCAATAGTAACCTATATACTCAAAAAATAATATTAGCGCTATCAATATACGGGTTTAGGTAAAACACAATAAGATAACTTTGCAAAAAATGATGTCAGCTAAAAAGTATATATCCAAGTACTAGTATTAAAAAAAAATCAATGAATTTGACAAGAAGATGCCAATATGACTAATCCTAGAAGTCTTCACATAATTCAAGCCAGGGCCTAGAAGTCTCCACAAAGACCTATAGTAGGTGGCTTCATATCCAAAGCATTCACAATTTATAGAATTGCATGTTGGCATTAATCACTTCAAAGAGTGGTAATCTTTGATGCAATGGATGCATTGCATATTATGGCAATAAGCTTGGAAGAGCTTTAGGGTTTCCACAATCTTTTAGAGATATTGTTATTGTTGTTTCTTAAGATTAGGTAAGATCTTGTGTGGAATTTACTTTAGCCTCGTTATAACTCACCAAAAGGTCTTTCTAATTACCTATGATTTTCTCATGTCTACCCTCTCTATATAGGTTATCAATGTGGATGACCTCATTAAGCATATAGTTGCTACTAGAGCTATTAAGACCCAAATTTCTTGCCATGATTTCATAAATCTTTTTATCTTGAATGCTCTTGATAAAAGCTTTAGTTATGGCCTTGGCAATTGATGCCAGGAGGCATATTCCACGGTGGATTCTGTGAAGTTTTACGATGGATTCCGTAAAATTATATTTATTGCCAAGGCTCATACACAAGGTGGATTCCTTGTGCGAAAAGTCGATGGGGACACCTGTCCTTTTCAGGCGTCTTGTTAATTTAAGTATGTATTTTGTGAAATCACCCGCTATGGAATCACCCACTTGCACATTAAAAAGTCGATGGGGACAGGCTCGATGGGGACGCTTGTCCTTTTTGAGTGTCTTGTAGATTTAATGTGCAAGTGGGTGATTCCATAGCTGGTGATTCCACAAAATACATATTTAAATTAATAGACGTTTATGAGTTTAGAGTGCGCACTCGTAATAAATTAAGGTTAGGATTGAGTTCTAACCAATTTATTTATTTTGTAGCTGAAGATTGCTAGGTATTCACTTTTGTCGGTTTAATTTTATTATTTTCTAACAATTTTGAATGCTTCAGTTGATATGTAGAGCAGGCAGCAGTGGTGTTGGGAAGCATTGGGCGATAGCGTGTATTCAAGTTATTTAGAAGAAATTATCATTTTTGATGGGCGCACATCTTAGGAGTAGCACCAATATTTATTTTGATGTGCTTATTTATTGAAGCGCTTGATATTTATTTATTATTTTATATGTGCATGGGTGCACGATTTAAATATTTGTTATTGGACATTGTATTTGGGCACAACCCGAATCTTTGGGCACCCAATAGATTTAAATCTTTAGTAGGACAAAAGCAAACATAAAAGCTAAAGCGTGCTAATTGTAAATTGGGCTATTTTTTTAGCTTGGAGATGAATAATATATCAAATACATGCTTTGTGAAGCGCTCACACAAGGCATGGGGGGAGATTGTACCCAATTGGTCTTTTACTTCATGTCATACAAGTCTTCTCTCTTATTTTTTGTGCAAAAATAGAGTTTTTTAATTCTTGGGGACCTTCCGGTGCTCGCTACGCATGCATACAACATCCGATCTGTGCAGCAGCCACATTCAGTCGTATGATGAATCACATATTTTTGAAGCATCAACATTGTGTCATTATTTTCTTTGATGACATATTGGTTTTCAGTAAGAATGAGAACGAGCATTATGAACATTTATTCTTGGTTTTCAAATTATTGAAAGAGAATCAATTATATGCTAATCTTGAAAAGAGTGAAATTTTCCAAACACAAATTGAATACCTAGGACATATTGTTTCATTTGAAGGTATTAAAGTTGACCCTAAAAAGATAGAAGCAAATTTGAAGTTGCCGATACCTAAAAATGTGCACGAATTACGCTCTTTCTTAGGTCTTGCTAGCTTTTACAAAAAAATTGTGAGAAATTTTTCATTGCTTGGATTACATTTGACAAAATTATTAAAGAAAGTCATTGTGTATCATTGGTCCGACAATCAACAAAAGTCCTTTGATTTACTGAAACATGCTTTAACTCATGCTCCTATATTGCAATTACCTAACTTCAATAGACCATTTTTCCTAGTAGTCACATCACTGATGCTAGTGGATCTCGAATAGGAGCAATCCTTATGCAAGATTCTCATCCCATAGCCTACTCTAGCTACAAACTTAAACCCTCTGAACTTAAGTATTCTACTTATGATAAGGAATTCCTAGCTGTAGTACAAGCTTTACGTCAATGGAAACACTATTTAATGGGATCTGAATTCATGATCAAAACTGACCAACAAAGCATAAAACATCTCCTTAGTCAACCACAAATATCTGACCGACACATTAAATGGGCTGCTTTTATTCAAAGTTTTCATTTTACTCATACAATATCAACCCGGAAAAGAAAATGTTGTTGCCGATGCTTTAAGTAGAAGATCGACTATTCATTATATCTCTGTGATATCTTTTGACCCTCTTCTCCCTATGAAAGATACTTATGACCAAGACCCTAGTTTTCAAGTTGATTGGAATAAATTAGTTGCAAATAATTGGATTCCCATTGATTCATTGTCCTACACTGATGGATTTATGTTTTATGAAAAAAGATTATGTGTAACTGTTCCATTTCGATCATTTGTTTTGAAATTCGTTGTCCCTCATACCAAGGTCATAGAGGAATTATTTCTAATTTGCGTACACTGATTGAAGATTTTTATTGGCCACACATGGAATGTGATGTATCTAACTTTGTATCTGAATGCTTAATTTGCCAAAGAGTTAAAAGACACCATGGTAAACAATATGGTTTATTAATGCCTTTACCAATTCGAGAACGACCATGGGAACATATCTCAATGGATTTTATCACTGGTTTGCCTAACACTAAAGCTAATCATGACATGATTTGGACTATTGTTGATAGGTTTAGCAAACAAGTATATTTCATTTCATGCAAGAAAACGTTAACTGCATCTCAAGCTGCTCAATTGTTCTTAAAAACTGTTTTCACTAATCATGGTTTGCCAAAAGTTATTATTTTTTACCATGATTCTAGATTCTGTAATAATTTTTGGATTACTTTGTTTGCTAATTTAGGAACAAATATTGATTTTTCATCTGCATTTCATCTTAAACAAATGGGCAAACAGAAGCTACTAACAGTACCATTTTAGATCTTTTGCGTGCATATACAATTTCAAAACCACAAACATGGGATACACATTTACATTTACTTCAGTTTGCATACAAAAACACACCACATATAGCTACATAGAAAGCACCATTTGAAATTATTTATGGATATATACTACCTACACCTATTACATCATTGTCAAACAAAGTTCAAGCTATTGATAATATTGCTAACATGCATGCTACTATTTTTGATGAAGTTAAAGATATGATTGCGAAAGCCCACCAATCATATACAAAACAAGCCAACAAGAAAAGAAAAGCTACAAGTTTCAAAGTTGATGATTATGTTTGGTTACGTATTGAAAAGCGAAGATTACAAAGTGTTGACAAACATCCTGTTGTAGAGTTAGCTCCTAGATTTTATGGACCTTTCAAGATCATTCACAAAATCAATGACAATGCATTTAAACTAGAATTACCACAACACTAGAAAATCCACAACACTTTTCATATCAATTTATTACGACCTTTTAGAGGCCAATTACATGTACATCCTGTTTATGAAAACCCTCCTTTGCTAGAAGAAGAAACTGAAATCCTTGAACCTAAAACTATTCTAGATATTGAACTTATGACCACTAGAACTGGCCGTAGATATTCTAGATATTTGGTTAAGTTTAAAAATCATCATGTTGAAGAGGCTCAATGGATGCACGCTTGAGATCTAAGTGCTTACCCCTCACTACTGGCTCCACATTGAGCTAATAGCAATTGAGGACAATTACTATCCCACCCCGGGGATATAATGCCAGGAGGCATATTCCACGGTGGATCCCGTGAGGTTTTGCGGTGGATTCTGTAAAATTATATTTATTTTCGGGGCTCATACCTAAGGTGGATTCCTTGTGCGAAAAGTTGATGGGGACACCTGTAAAATATTACACGGCGCAGCGAACAGAATCTGAGAAAGAGATAGAGAGTACACAACAGATAAGAGGAGAATCAGTAAAATTCTTTAACTCCAAACAACTGATACAAAGATGGCTCTATCCACCCGTGCGCTTCCAATGAATGAAGCTTAGATGGCGATCTAGACAGAAGATAGGTGAAGAGCTTAAGGCTAGCTGGAACAACAACTCTGACTGGGTGAAAGATGAGTGTGAGATGGCTGCGAAGGGGTTTAGCTTTTATAGCCCGCGAAGGTCGTTAGGTCGGCCTGCTGACCGACCTACCATATGAGCCTCCACTAGTCGGCCAGGGAATATTCCAGGGAATATTCCCTTTACCATCGGGCCGGGGGCGCTGCCCCCGGACCCCCGCCAGGGGGGCCGCTGGCCCCCCTGGGACCCCCCAGCCAGGGGCCGCTTCCGCGGCCCCCGGACCCCACAATAGGGGCCCCTTTTAACTCCCTTACCACGCAACTCAATGCAATGTGCCTCGAGTTGCTACCAGCTTAACCACTCCGTCTAACCCAAAGATTAGACCCACAACAGTCACCTTTTTGCCATCCGGTCACATAGACCTCATCTGATATACAAGTCAGGACTCAACCAATGTCCGGGCTCACATTTGGCTTCTCCTCATAATGGGGGCCTTACAACTTTGAGCACCATGGATCATTGGTAGCACCTAATGAGGGTGGGGCATTGATCATATCTAACACCCCCCCTCAATGTCCACCCATAGGTGAACTATCTCCTCGGCCCAATGCCGAGTCTCTGAAGATGAACTTGAAGCAGATCCTTCGTAAGTGCTTTGGTGAAGATATCTGCTCCATTCTCCTCTGTTGGACAGTAGACCAATTCCACTATCCCATCCTCCATCAAATCACGCACATAGTGATACTGGATCTCTATATGTTTGGTGCGTGCATGAAACACTGGATTTTTGGCAATGGCGATGCAACTCTGATTGTCACATCTCAGCACAGTTGGTTCTTCATCCTGCACTCCCATATGCCATAGAATCCTTCTCAACCATACGGCCTCACATGCAGCAAAACAAGCTGCCTTGTACTCTGCTTCGGTAGAAGACAATGCCACTGTTGGTTGCTTCTTACTAATCCAAGAGAAAATTCCTGAACCCAAAGAGAAACAATAACCAGAAACTGACTTCCTGGAATCAATGTCTCCTGCCCAATCTGAGTCACAGTTCCCCACAAGAGAAGTTCCGAAACTGTATGTGATACCATAGTCAAGAGTTTTCTTCAAGTATCTGAGCACCCGCATCCCAGCCTTCCAATGACTCTCATGAGGTTTGTTTGAGAACCTGCTCAAAACACCAACAGCAAAACTGATATCTGGTCTGGTGTTACACAAGTAGATTAGACTGCCGACCAACCTCCTATACCTCCCAATGTCTGCTAGTGCTGATGTATCCTCAACGGATAACTTTACATTCACCTCCATAGGTGTAGCTATCTCCTTGCACTCGGTCATGCCAAATGCCTTCAAGATCTCCCATGCATACTTCTTCTGAGAGATGAAGATCTTTCCTGGCTCTTGCCAGACTTCAATCCCCAAACAATAGTGCAGCAAGCCCAAGTCTGTCATTTCAAACTCAAAACTCAAAGCCTTTCGAGTTTGGTTGATCATATCTTCATAGTCACCTGTAATAAGAAGGTCGTCCACATATAGGACAATCACTACAGACTTTTTACCATCCCTGTAAACATACAAGTTAGCATCTGAGGCACATCTTTTGAAGTTTAGGTTTAAAAAGAACCTATCTATCCGCTGGTACCATGCTCTGGGGGCTTGTTTCAGCCCATACAATGCCTTCTTCAGTTTACACACTTTGTTCTCAGAATGGGGGGCCTCAAACCCTGGTGGCTGAGCCACGTACACCTCCTCCTTGAGGTCACCATTTAAGAACGCTGACTTAACATCCATTTGGTACACTGGCCACTTCTTGTGGGCAGCCACTGCAAGTACCGTGCGAATAGTGGTCATTCTGGCAGTTGGGGCAAATGACTCTTGAAAATCAAACCCTTCAACTTGTGAAAATCCTTGGGCAACCAGTCTAGCTTTGTACTTTTCTAAGGTACCATCAGCCTTGTACTTTACCTTCCAGATCCACTTGGTGCCAATAATCTTCCGCTTTGCTGGCCGATCCACTAGCTCCCAAGTGTCATTCTTCATTATGCTGTCATACTCCGCCTGCATAGCAGCCTTCCATGATGGATCTGCAAGTGCTTCTTCTAAGTCAGTTGGCTCCTTTACTTCTCTCATAATCTCAACCATCAAGGCCATGTTGACTATGTGAGCAGAAGCCCTCCTTTGCTCCTCTATTCTCTGAGACCTCCTTGGTCCGTCTGCCTTCTCCTCAACAGATGCAGGCATAGGATTATTGTGGTCATAGAGCTGCTTCACCCAGCGCGGCAATGGCTTTTCCGGTGGGGTGATGTCAGGTTGGTGAACTTTTTCCTCATCATCTGAAGATGAAGCTTCCTCCTCCTTAAGGATAGGGATAGCTCTCGGGACAGGTTCATAGTGGACTACTTCTTCGCTTGATGATAAAGTGGAAGACCTTGCCTTCTCCTCCTCCACTGTATGCGGCTCCTCCTTGAACACCACATCACGGCTCGCGATGATCTTCTTTGCCTCTTGGTCATATAACTTGTAAGCCTTCTGCTCATCACTATAACCCAAGAAGATACATTTTCTGCTTTTTGGTTGTAACTTGTTTCTCTTCTCATCTGGAACATGTGCATAACATTCACATCCAAAAATTCTGAAATGTGAAACAGATGGTTTCTTACCAGTGTAAGCCTCATGAGGTGTTTTTCCCTTGAGAGCCTTTGTGTAGCTCCGATTTAGAATGTAGACTGCAGTATTAACAGCTTCAGCCCAAAAATGGTTAGGCAATCCCTTGCCCTTTAGCATGCATCTTGCCATCTCCACAATGGTACGATTCCTGCGTTCCACAACACCATTCTGCTGAGGTGTGTGAGGCGTCGTCAATTGACGCTTGATCCCTTTGCTCTTGCAAAAGCCTTCAAACTCCTTTGAGTTGAACTCACCACCACCATCTGTTCTAAATTTCTTCACACTTTTCCCTGTTTCATTCTCAACAAGTATTAGCCATTCTTTAAACTTACCAAAAGCTTGAGCCTTATCACGAAGGAAGTACACCCACATCTTCCTACTGTAGTCATCGACAATCAACATAAAATAAGAAGATCCCCCCAAGGCCTGTGTAGGCATCTTACCACACAAGTCAGCATGCACCAACTCTAGAGGAGCATGTGCTCTATTCTTGCTTTCTTGTGGAAATGCCTTTCTCTGTTGCTTGCCCATCATACAAGCTTCACATGGTTCCTTCAATTCAGTTATTGTAGGTAGGTGAGCAACCATACCTTGCTTTTGCATCTCCTTCAATACTGCAAATCCGATGTGTCCAAACCTTTCATGCCAAAGCTTACTTGTGCCCACTCCAGCGGTGGCTGTAAGAGCACTTAGCTCATACAGGTTGTTCCTTCTTTCTCCTTTGCCAACAATTGTGCCAGCACTATCAATAATTTCTGCACCTGTCTTCTTGAACCTCACTTCATGACCAAGATCAGTTATGGCAGCAACTGATAAGAGATTTCTCCTGATTTCATACAACACATTTGAAAGCTTTTTGACTTCACCATTTGCAGCAACAAAAGAAATAGTACCTGTGCCCGCAGCAGGGCATTTAGCATCATTTCCAACCGTCACAGTGATGGATTCTTGTAGAGGCTGCATAGAACTGTATAGACCTTTCTTGTTGGTCATGTGACGGGAGGCCCCACTATCCAACACCCAAGAGTCAGTGGTAGATTCTTCTTGCGCCGAGGAGCACACTTCCTCAATGGTCGCCATGAATAATTCCAACTCTGCTTCAGCCGTATTGGCTGTCTCTTTCCCTTTAGTTTTAAGGGTACCATTCTTTTCATCTGCCTTCTTGACACGACAATCTGCAATCGCATGTCCTTTCTTCTTACAGTAGAAGCACTCTCCTTGAAACTTCTTCTTGCCGCCCTTTTTCTTTTTGTCACCATCATTTTTGGTGGAGGAAACACCTTTGCCTTTTGCATTGGCAGAGAATGCAGCATCTCCATTGTTGCTTCCTTCTCGGGCTTTCAGCCTCAACTCCTCCTCCATTAATAATGCACAAAACTCCTCAAAAGTCAAAGCTTGAGGTCTCACCTGAGTATTAAGGGCAGTTACTAGTCCATCAAACTTTTGTGGACAAATCCGAAGACACCTCCGAGCTAGCTCTTCGCTAGTCTTTTGTATCCCAGCGCCAGCCATCTGGTCGCGCAGATTCTTAATCCGAGTGATGAATGCTTCAACCGTCTCTCCTTTAGCAAACTTCTCCGCTGCTAGTTGATTCTCCAAGTTTTGAATCCTTGTTTGGTTTCGTGTTTCATATTGACTCCTTAGTACATTCCAAGCCTCTGACGCTTTGGTTGTATGCTGAATCAGAGTCAAAACACTGTCAGAACAGCTTGTAACTAAGGCACACAATGCATCTGCATTCCTTCGTTTCCAAGCTCGTAGAAGATCTGCATTCGGAGGAATCATCACACTAGGATTTGATGGGTCGGGGGTAGGCTGTGGTTCTGCGTCAGTCCCCAGCACAGTCTCCAGAAGCTCATAAGAATCAAGGATAGTTGTAATTTTGAACTTCCACAAGGTGTAGTTTGTACCATCTAACTTGCCTTCGCTGAAGGTTGGTGGACGAATCCTCAGTGTTTGAATAGCCGGTACAGCAGCACCACCTCCTGCACCGCTTCCTGATGCGCCAGAACTGCTTCCCGGAGTCGACATCGTTTCTCTTTGCTGTTGAAGCCTTTGCCTCTTGCACGCTCTCCGATCTCTAGAGCCCCCTGGGCTCTGATACCATGTAAAATATTACACGGCGCAGCGAACAGAATCTGAGAAAGAGATAGAGAGTACACAACAGATAAGAGGAGAATCAGTAAAATTCTTTAACTCCAAACAACTGATACAAAGATGGCTCTGTCCACCCGTGCGCTTCCAATGAATGAAGCTTAGATGGCGATCTAGACAGAAGATAGGTGAAGAGCTTAAGGCTAGCTGGAACAACAACTCTGACTGGGTGAAAGATGAGTGTGAGATGGCTGCGAAGGGGTTTAGCTTTTATAGCCCGCGAAGGTCGTTAGGTCGGCCTGCTGACCGACCTACCATATGAGCCTCCACTAGTCGGCCAGGGAATATTCCAGGGAATATTCCCTTGACCATCGGGCCGGGGGCGCTGCCCCCGGACCCCCGCCAGGGGGGCCGCTGGCCCCCCTGGGACCCCCCAGCCAGGGGCCGCTTCCGCGGCCCCCGGACCCCACAATAGGGGCCCCTTTTAACTCCCTTACCACGCAACTCAATGCAATGTGCCTCGAGTTGCTACCAGCTTAACCACTCCGTCTAACCCAAAGATTAGACCCACAACAGTCACCTTTTTGCCATCCGGTCACATAGACCTCATCTGATATACAAGTCAGGACTCAACCAATGTCCGGGCTCACATTTGGCTTCTCCTCATAATGGGGGCCTTACAACTTTGAGCACCATGGATCATTGGTAGCACCTAATGAGGGTGGGGCATTGATCATATCTAACAACACCTGTCCTTTTCGAGCGTCTTGTTAATTTAATGTGCAAGTGGGTGATTCTGCAAAATACATATTTAAATTAATAGACGTTTCCAAGTTTAGAGTGCGCACTCATAATAAATTAAGGTTAGAATTGAGTTCTAACCATGTTTTTTTTTTGTAAATGGAGATTGCTAGGTATTCACTTTTGTCGGTTTAATTTTATTATTTTCTAACCATTGTGAATGCTTCAGTTGATGTGTAGAGCTGGTAGCGGTGGCATTGGGAAGCACTGGGTGATAGCTTGTATTCAAGTTATTTAGAAGAAATTATCATTTTTTATGGGTGTGCATCTTAGGCGTGGCACCAATATTTATTTTGATGCACTTATTTATTGAAGCGCCTGATATTTATTTATTATTTTGTATGTGCATGGGTGCACGATTTAAATATTTGTTATTGGACATTGTGTTTGGGCACAACCTGACTCTTTGGGCGCCCAATAGCTTTAAATCTTTAGTGGGACAAAAGCAAACACAAAAGCTAAAGCGTGCTAAATTGTAAATTGGGCTATTTTTTGAGCTTGGAGATGAATAATATTAAATACATGCTTTGTGGAGTGCTCACACAAGGCATGGGGGGAGATTGTACCCAATTGGTCTTTTGCTTCATGTCGTGCAAGTCTTGTCTCTTGTTTTTTGTGCAAAAGTAGAGTTCTTTTGTTCTTGGGGACCTTTTGGCACTGGCTACGCACACATATAACATCCAATCTGTGCACCAGCAATAGTGGGTATTTTGATAAAATTGGTATACATTTTAAAAGGCTCCTCACCTTTGAGGTATAGTCCTGCATACTTTCCTCTTCTTATTGCTCAATATTCATTAATCAAATGATACAACATTTAATCATCTTTTAAAAATTTAGCAGACTCTAGATCTTCATCACTATTTGTTTTTTGAGGAAAGCCAAATGCTAAACTTGTGTGGCTTTCCTTTGTCACTGAGTCCTCCTTTCTTGATCCAACTCTAGGGGCAAGTAACTTAAGGCAATCAACTTGGATATGTCCTAATTTATTACTACACTCATGACACTTCTTTTCTTGGTTCCTTAAATCATTGTAGTCTTCTTGGATGTTTGCTAAGAAGTAGTTATCCTAAAGACATTTTTATTTATTGGGCTAGATCAAGGCTTTGGCCCCTCCAAGAGTGTCTTGCAAGTTAGTTGGCATTAGGGACTTGTTGGGTAATATCCATAGGTGATGCATATTTTTGAAGTATCACAAGCCAATAATAATAGGCCTCAAAGCTTAATATTGAGTGATATACGATAACAAACTCATTTATCTTGATGACATAATAGGAAGGAAATAAGTATCTCTACCTACCTTACAACATTCTTGATATGTTCTTAGATTACAAGGATTTTGGTGATATCACTATCTTGGCACTAGTGCTTCCAACCACAAGCATACATCACCAACTATTTTTATCTTCACAATCATGGCCTTATTAGTTGTGCTTATTCCTGCCACATCAAAATAATCTTTAAGGGTTTCAATCCAAACTTCAGCATCAGGCTCAACATTGGATTTCTTTCCCATGAACTTAGCCAACTAGATTTTTTTCAAGAGAAATTTATTCTCAATACCCATGTTTGCAAAAGGTGCTTGGTAATCAAGATCACATCATTGAGGGTATTGCTTTTAGAATAGATTCAATCATTTTGCATTTGAGCATACAAATCAAAATATTAAGGAAACACATGCATAGAATATTGCTAACTTATTTGTTTCACTTTGATACCATGTATAATGTGCTTGATTGAGAAGCACTTAGTGGCATGATTTTAGTGGCCCATCAAGAGATAATCCTAAGTGATGCCACCCAGTAATCCTTAGATCAACATGGGCTTTGTCACCTAGGTTTTGGCAGTAGCCTAAAAGGATTGACCTCAATCTAAGTTCCTAGAGTAGACTAAGATTACCTATTAGTTCTCTAGCATTGACCTTTGAGCAACTGCATTTGAAGGTTATCTTGAATCAAAGCAAATCAATGTTGCACTTTGTTCATAGTGAGTGAGAAATAAGGGGGCGTTGACCTCTCTACCTATAGGGTATAGTCTCAACTCTAGTCCCCTAAAATAACATTGATCTAGAGTTTACAAACTAGGAAGAGAAGCATGCGGCCTTTTCCTAATCCTATTGTCTTGAAGAAAAACTCTTGACTCGTCTAGGACACCCATTCATAGGACAAACTTGTTGGGTGTTCCTCCTGCTTTCCTTGATGGTGTGTTTTAGCTATTTAATTAACCTAACATATTTGTGTTTGGTATGCAAAGATACCTTTCTTAATTTGCATTAACACTAGTTTCTTCATGTAATCTATTATCATAGATACAAAGATAATGTCAAACAATCCTTTGAAAATAGTTATAAAATAAGATAATTATCATATTTCTTCTTCAAGGTGCTATGCCACCCTAGCATTTTCCCCTTAATCTAGGACTCTGTCCAAATTTCATGGCACACGATCCACTGATCCACCAATCCACCCCTATCTAGCATCAAGGCCTATCAAAAAGTCCATCCTGAGCTCATAGGGTTATGATGGTCCTTAATAGACCCAAGAAATTCATGTCCAGAGCCCCATGGCACACTTGTTTCCTCTCCTAGCCTAACATCCTCTCTATAGAGAGACCTCTCGCATGTGGGTTTGGGGTCCTAGACTCTAGCCGTAGTCAACAAACTAGCCCTTTGGTGAAGGGCTTCAACCAACTAGTAACCTTGGGAGAGATTTAATGCATAGTAAATCTACCCATGAGGACATGAGAACTTTTGTGAAAATACACAATTAAGAAAATCAAGCTATCATATATATCTAGGAAAACATTCATTTCTCAAGACATCAACCAATTCTCACATTGTATATTTTATAAGAGCCAATCTCAAGTAGGTATTCCATCTCCTTCCCTAAACAATCTGCCTCTTCTTTAAAAAGACAATTTCAATCAACCCAAAACAATATCCTATGGGTAGTTTGCAAAAGAAGATGCAATCCACAATTTAATCTTCCTTAGAGTGCACTCATAAAATGATACATGCTATCCTCCTAGTACTTAAGTCACATGCTAAATAATATATCTCTAGTTTTTCTTTACATTAGAAGTTATTTCCCAAGTTGATGTAATACTTCATGCACAACTAAAGCATAGCCTTCTTCATTGAAATTCATATAGTTAACCTTTACTTTCAATGAGTGGTTGTTCCTTCGTGCAATAGTCGTGGGAAATCTAATGACATTGTGATTCAAACTAAATATAAGAATCATTAAAATTTAGAATACAAATTCCCTTCCTTTTCCATTCAATCCATGTTTAGGATTGTCCAGAATAAGAATAGGAGCATAATGAGTACTGAGGGATCCTTTGCAAATTGTGGGTTGAATGTTGCTTGGTTCGAGGGAATAGCTAAGTACGAGACATCCTCATGCTGTCTTTTACAGCTTTTGACCTCAAGAGTGCTTCCACAAGGCCCAAAGCATGTATGTATAGATTGCCCTTCCAATCTTTGTTAGGATACCTTCTCTTTCTCTCTCTCTCTCTCTCTCTCTCTCTCTCTCTCCTTTTTCCTCTATCTCTATCTCTCTCTCTCTATATATATTTCCTCTATCTCTAGTATCTATTGGAGCTATATATGGCTCACCCTATTTAGAATAGGGCTTACCTATATATATGTAGATTGTGATCAATATGATATAGTCTTTGGGAGTGTATATGGTGTGTCTCTTCTCTCTCTATCACATCTCTACATATCTTTTCTCTCTACATTTCAACATGGTATTAGAGCTCTCATGATTAACTACAACCAATTCCTTGAAGAAGATAATCAGGAAGTATACCTTTGTAGTATCTCTTCTATTATTGATTCGTGTTCTTTTTATGTTTAAATTTGATGTATTGTGTATGTTATAAGAATCTTATGTTATGAATTTTAAGCATAGAAGAAGTTCACTCGATCATCATCGATCATCCTTTGGATTGTAGATATGTTGAAATGTATATATGCCTTGCTTGGACACCCTAAAACTTTCTATTTGGGAAACTCTTAAGGAAATTCCTTTCTCAAGAAAACCAATTTTCATAACATTCTAGGACTCATAAGCTTTCTTCCTGTCAAATTTGTGTTCAATTTGGAGTTATATTTCAAAAGTTATGTTAGTTTAGGTACACTGGACTTGAAACACGAAAAGAAATAAACCAATAAATTTTTGTGTAGACTTCTATGACACAGGTTTTGTCATGATTACTCACTCTTGCACTTTTGCATTTTTGCCAAAATTAGCCAGATCATCATCTATTCTTGGCCAAGAAGTAAAGTGATAACATTTTGAGCATTGTTCGTCTATGTTGGACCGATTTCTTCTCTCACACATTTTGTCTATTTTGGGTCACTTTATTCTTGCCCACGTTTCATCTATCTTGGGTATCTTTCTTTTGGAGTATTCTTTTTGAACTAAATAAATTTCCTTACAACATAGCTTCTACATATCATTTGTTGTGCTACACATTTGTCTCATCATTTTCTATATGGTGTGCAAGTTCTGTGATCTCATATTATATGTAATCTCTTAGTTAGCTACATCAAAATCTATAATTGTCAACAGATTTCCTTTTGGCCAACGTTCCATTCCTCACTTTCAAGGACAAGGATTCCTTGGATGGAAAGTAAAGTTGCTACTAATTCTTGAAGGCAATGGCTTGCATGATAGTGTTCTTGGTAATTATGAATGTGTGAATATCAACCAATTGACCATGCTCACAATAATATCCTTGTAACTGAAGGACCTATCTTAGAAGAATGGCAAACTATTTATAATGAGTGGATTAGATGCGACAGTGCAGCTCGTTGGTATATTCTTTCTACTCTTGAATAATCTCTTATGATTGATGTATGTAAACTTTCAACCTCACAAGCTATATGGGAGTACTTGATAACAAATTTTGAGAAGAAATCTATTATAAAAATACTTTATCTTCGTAGTCAGCTCATTGAGTTACAATACAACATCAAAACTTCTATGACAACACATATCAAATCATTCAAGAACATTATCAATTAGCTTGCTGCTGATGATGCTATTCCATGAAAGCAATTGATAACACAGCTTTTTGATACTGTAAAGGGTCTCGCTTATGATAATATTGTTAACATATTATCTAACAAAGATGGAATCAATTTTGATCAAGCTTGTATATCTTTGATTGAATATTCACAATGACATGAACAATGATGTTACGCGAGCGATGATCGAGAGCAAGCCTCACTCACAACCCGATAACGAGACGTTAAGAAGTGCAGATTTGGATAATTGACTTTGTTGGATGCACAACACAACTTGAAAAATTCAAATATTTGACAATATACCACAAAAAACAAAACAATAAAGAACTGCCTCTTGTAGCTCAAACAACTAAAACCCTAATTTGAGTAGAGCATCACACAACCACAACTCAACAAAAAAAATCCAACAATTTGGAAACAAACCAAGTGAAAAATATTCTCGTACCTTAACAACCTTGAGCCGATGCTCGGTGCTTTGACACCCAAAAGCTCCAACTTCCAAATTGGCATGACTAGAGCTCACTCTAGCATGCCACCCTCCACTCTCCTCTCTCACATATATAATACAATTGTAATCAAGGGGAAAAGCCCTTAACTCTCCATTCTCATATCCTTATATAGTTTTCTATCCACACTCACACACATTAGGCTTTTTGCTTTCAGCTTTTGGCTTTTGCTTTTCTACTGCCTTTCACTATTTTTGTTTTTTTTGCTTTATGCCTGTTTGCAACTTGTTTGGATCATAACTTCGTCATTTGAATTCCGAATATAGTTGTTCGGGTACTCAATGTGAAAATACATGGATCTAGAGCATGGCTACGGTGGTTCAAAGACGGGAAGAAGACTCATGTAGACATAGACTTAGACACTGATTGTCACACAAGTGAATTAGGTTTCAAGATTGAGACTTGAACTCATAACCACAATCTTGTGTGTGGACAATGACACAGACACTTTACTAGAAAGAAAAGAGTACTATCATTGCATTAAGAAAAGGAAGCAAGTACAATGCTTTATAGGAAATTAGGAAACTACAGTAGGCACCACTGTGCATATGGGATAGGTAAGCCTACATGTCCTTGGCCCTGAAGCTCCATACAAAGAGGCTGTTAGTGAGTGTGATTGCTGAATCTCAACACCCCTCCTCAATCACAACTAGAAAGGCACAAAGTGTGTAGAGGCTATAATGAGAACCACCTGCAAAGTGTGGGAACACCACAAACATGGTAGACACCAGAGGCTATCACAGAAAAGGCTAAGTGTGGGCACCAAAACATGATGGACATCCAGAGGCTGTAACACGGGCCTCACAAAGTGTACAGGGACTGTAGTGCCAAGTTACATGAGAAGTTTACAAAGCTTATGGCAAGAAGCATTAGAGCTAGGAAATACAAGGCTTTTAAAATAGTCTATCAGAGTAATGAGAGTAGAAGGATTGATGAGGCTTGTCCTTCCGATCGTGGTGGTCTTCATCTTCATCTTCATCTTCATCTTTTGGTCCATGGTCTTCTTCTTCTTTCACAGCTGCAAGATAGGCCTTTTGGGACCTCTTCCTAGCATGACAAAACTTCTCAGTGTGTTCGGTCCTTTTGTAAAAGTCACAGAAGAGCGGTTCATTTTTACCTTTGTATTTGTTGTTTACATATAACATTTGTTCATCCTTTGAAGTGCTAGGCTCTTCTTTGCTTTTAAGTTTCTTTTCTTCCTCTAGCAGAGAGGCTTTAATATCAACAAGTTGAGGATCACGCATATTGGTTAGAGTGGTTGATACATTATCATAGGCAGGAGGCAGACCTTTTAACAAGACACCAATACAAACATCTTCATCCATTTTTAGCTTTATCCCTGCAAGTTGGGTTAGGAGACTTTCCATGTAATTTAGATGGGATGCCAGGGATGTATGAGGCTTCATATCAAGTTGGAAAAATTCAATCAATAGACCATACTTAGATGACTTTGACTGTGCACCAAATAAGGTATCCAATTTTTCCGAAGTGTGATGGGACGTGTCACAGGCATCCACATGATGGATGTAGCTGTCATCCAATTCCAGCTTAATGATGGCTTGTGCCTTGTCATCATTCTTCTGCCAAGTAACTGCAAGGTTCGCATCTCGAGGTTCCTTTTCTTTGCCATTTGTGATGGCCCAGAGACCCTTCTTCATCAAGATGAGCTTGATGCGGGTTTGCCAGGTGTGAAACCCGACTCCCTTGAACCGAGCATTTGGAGATTTTTTTCCCATGTTGGATGGCTGGAGCAGCAACAAATCAGCTTCAAGATTCTCAGATGTTACAAGTGAAGGAGCAGATTACAATGTGTTAAGAGACACAAGTAATGGTAGTGTGAAAACACACTATGTAGAGACTTGATGTTGAGCTTGAATCTTCCTTGCTCGGGGTCGTCGTGCTCAACTGAGCTCTGATACCATGTGAAAATACATGGATCTAGAGCATGGCTATGGTGGTTCAAAGATGGGGAAGAAGACTCATGTAGACATAGACTTAGACACTGACTGTCACACAAGTGAATTAGGTTTCAAGATTGAGACTTGAACTCATAAACACAATCTTGTGTGTGGACAATGACACAGACACTTTACTAGAAAGAAAAGAGTACTATCATTGCATTAAGAAAAGGAAGCAAGTACAATGCTTTATAGGAAATTAGGAAACTACAGTAGGCACCACTGTGCATATGGGATAGGTAAGCCTACATGTCCTTGGCCCTGAAGCTCCATACAAAGAGGCTGTTAGTGAGTGTGATTGCTGAATCTCAACACCCCTCCTCAATCACAACTAGAAAGGCACAAAGTGTGTAGAGGCTATAATGAGAACCACCTGCAAAGTGTGGGAACACCACAAACATGGTAGACACCAGAGGCTATCACAGAAAAGACTAAGTGTGGGCACCAAAACATGATGGACATCCAGAGGCTGTAACACGGGCCTCACAAAGTGTACAGGGATTGTAGTGCCAAGTTACATGAGAAGTTTACAAAGCTTATGGCAAGAAGCATTAGGGCTAGGAAATACAAGGCTTTTAAAATAGTCTATCAGAGTAATGAGAGTAGAAGGATTGATGAGGCTTGTCCTTCCGATCGTGGTGGTCTTCATCTTCATCTTCATCTTCATCTTTTGGTCCATGGTCTTCTTCTTCTTTCACAGCTGCAAGATAGGCCTTTTGGGACCTCTTCCTAGCATGACAGAACTTCTCAGTGTGTCCGGTCCTTTTGCAGAAGTCACAGAAGAGCGGTTCATTTTTACCTTTGTATTTGTTGTTTACATATAACATTTGTTCGTCCTTTGAAGTGCTAGGCTCTTCTTTGCTTTTAAGTTTCTTTTCTTCCTCTAGCAGAGAGGCTTTAATATCAACAAGTTGAGGATCACGCATATTGGTTAGAGTGGTTGATACATTATCATAGGCAGAAGGCAGACTTTTTAACAAGACACCAATACAAATATCTTCATCCATTTTTAGCTTTATCCCTACAAGTTGGGTTAGGAGACTTTCCATGTAATTTAGATGGGATGCCAGGGATGTATGAGACTTCATATCAAGTTGGAAAAATTCAATCAATAGACCATACTTAGATGACTTTGACTGTGCACCAAATAAGGTATCCAATTTTTCCGAAGTGTGATGGGACGTGTCACAGGCATCCACATGATGGATGTACCTGTCATCCAATTCCAGCTTAATGATGGCTTGTGCCTTGTCATCATTCTTCTGCCAAGTAACTGCAAGGTTCGCATCTCGAGGTTTCTTTTCTTTGCCATTTGTGATGGCCCAGAGACCCTTCTTCATCAGGATGAGCTTGATGCGGGTTTGCCAAGTGTGAAACCCGACTCCCTTGAACCGAGCATTTGGAGATTTTTTTCCCATGTTGGATGGCTGGAGCAGCAACAAATCAGCTTCAAGATTCTCAGATGTTACAAGTGAAGGAGCAGATTACAATGTGTTAAGAGACACAAGTAATGGTAGTGTGAAAACACACTATGTAGAGACTTGATGTTGAGCTTGAATCTTCCTTGCTCGGGGTCATCGTGCTCAACTGAGCTCTGATACCATGTGAAAATACATGGATCTAGAGCATGGCTATGGTGGTTCAAAGATGGGAAGAAGACTCATGTAGACATAGACTTAGACACTGACTGTCACACAAGTGAATTAGGTTTCAAGATTGATACTTGAACTCATAAACACAATCTTGTGTGTGGACAATGACACAGACACTTTACTAGAAAGAAAAGAGTACTATCATTGCATTAAGAAAAGGAAGCAAGTACAATGCTTTATAGGAAAGTAGGAAACTGCAGTAGGCACCATGTGCATATGGGATAGGTTAGCCTGCGTGTCCTTGGCCCTGAAGCTCCATACAAAGAGGCTATTAGTGAGTGTGATTGCTGAATCTCAACACTCAAAATGATGGGAACACATCTGGTCAACAAGCTAGCACGGGCAGAATTACAAAATTCCATAAAAAATTGGCAAAAATACTGATTTTTGTAAATCCCATCGTTTTTCTTCATCTTTTACCTTGGACGACTTATTCCCTTCCTTGGCCTATTGTTCTTGTAATTGCACACACTTTCACCACACATGCCCTCTTTTCCTTCAAGAAACACTCGCCGACAATGTAAAGCGTATGATCTTTTCCTTTGATCCTTGAGTCTTCAAAATAAATATTCTTTGGATATGAACCTATTTTTTATGCAGTGTGCCCTAGTAGAAATATGGTTTTTTAAATGAACTTCGTGCCCAATCATTCATGATTTGAAATAATATGCAAAGTCGGATCCATGATATGCAACAAATCAATCAATGTTCCACACAAAAATTATGAATGCACTGAAGAAGTTGTGCCTAGCCTATCTAGATGTGATCGTGCGTCATGCAAAATGCAAACAAAATTCATTGTTAATTTAAAATTACTTATCCTCACCTCTCAACTCTCATTAAAAAAAATATGATATACTCTGCTCCACCCATCAAAATCTCACAATCACTCTAAAAAATGATGGTCCTCAAGATGTTGACCAGATAAGAACAATCCATCTCACAATTGGCAGTGTCCTTCACGACCCTTGAACTCACCCAACCTCCTTAACACTCTCAACCAGAGGTTCCTAATTTTGTGATGAACACCCCAAATGGTGCGTGCAAAAATGTGTGTGCTCAATGACAGGTGCTCTCTCAAGTACGCATGCATCTAAAATTTACTGCATATAGTTGCAGCGGACCTCATGCTGTGCTAGTGCTCAATGATGTTGCAAAACATGCATAATCCCAACCCATGGCATGGAAGTATTTAATAAGAACAGGAAACGACCCCCGAGTGTAGTGCATCAACAAGTGCAATGTGAAGTGCTTGTGAACCCATTATCCCCGTGATGTGCAAAAGTCTCGATAAGAAAACATACCTTATTCAATGTTTAGTAGCTATTGACAAACACAAGCTTCATCCTATTCAAAAAAATACCAAGCTCAACCAAGCTATCAAGTTTCACACTCAACAAATTAAAAAAAAATGACAGAAGCAAATCCTAGGCTAAACAAATACAAGAAATCCAATTATGAAACAACAAAACAAACTCTCACACAAACAACTAAGCTAGCAGAAATCAAACCTAACTATAGTTAGACTAGGGCTTTTCAGTTTTCACAAAAACGCTTGACAATGACACACAAATCAAGAAACAGATATGATCTCGCGAGAGGACACATGGTTAGAACAAAAGTCGACCAAGGTTTACTTGCTCGAAGGTGTCCCTTTCCACACTCTACACATAGGAGTCATGGTGTTGGTAACTTCTCTTGTCTCAAGTTTCCTAACAAGCATTGTTTTTATTGCAATAGAAATGGTCACACTATAGATGATTCCTGGGAAAACAATATGATGAAGAAATTGATATTACAAATAAATAAACACATTTATCAAGAGATTATTTTCCTTGTGACTACTATAAAAAGAGTGATCATCCAACCCACCTATGTTTCAAGAGGCATTTTCATTCAGATCATAATAGAGCATATGCTGCTACACATGACAACACTACTAAAGAAGTAAATTGTGTGAATTATTCTATCTCTTTTGAAAGGATACTTCATGTTCGTGATTTATCTCTTTTTATTATTGATTTTGGTGCTACGGGAAATATGACATATCAATCCCAATGGTTACATAATTATCATTCTATTCATGTCAAGAAATTGGTTTATCTTGTTGATGACACAACTTGTCAAGTCAAAGGTATAGGTGATTTATATGTTGATACTCTTTCTTCAACAAGAATTCTGCGTGGAGTTTTACATGTCCCTGATCTACAAAGGAATCTTATTTTTGTTGCAAGACTTGTGGATATTAGTCTCTTTTTTAGTTTTGGTATACAAATACATTGAGTAGATCTTATTTTATTCATTGAAGGAGTAGATCTTATTTTATTCCTTGAAGGAGTAGTTATTTGCAAAGTCTATGTCAAAGACCATTGCCTCATTTCGAAGCAAAGAAATGTAGTCCTTGAACTATTGTGCTTGCTTTACATACACTCCTATATACATTTGTGTCAATGGAAAGTATGATCAAAAGGAATAATAGGGAAAATGATAGACTCCCAAAGTGAAGTTATACTATTATTTGTATTCTTAGATGTAAGATATCCATTGCTAACAACACCATCATGAAAACCATATAAAAAATAAATGCATGTGTAGCAAGAACCACGAATATCAAAACTTTGATTCCACATGGTTTATAACCTCTTTAAGGAAAATCATCTATACATGCACAATATAGCAGCATGTGTAGTGATCCCTCAATTTTTAAATAGAGGATACTTCCAATACTAAAATAATATTTAGAGATCTAGATGTTTGTATACTTTACCTTGAATCAAATATACAGTTCAATTTGCAATACACAAGTATAGTATTGCTAGCAATAATTGTGGATCACCAACTAAAAGAATTCAGCACCTCTAAGAACCAGATTCATGGAATTTTTTTCCTTGTAAGCTAACACAACATAAAAGTAAGGAAGTAACAATAAAAAGTGTTAAAATACCACTACCATGTGGTTCAACACCATAAAAGAGTAGTATGACAATATTAAAAGAAATATTAGAGTACTTGAAAGTGATGTTGATAAACAAAGAGGTAAGCAACACTTCCAAAAGGTTAGGAAATAGTAGGGTTTGATGTTCAAAAATAATGGGTCATGAGTACTTGACACAAGTGGGGCACTTAAGAGTTATTACATTTTGATGTTGAATACAAATTTTCAGTGTTTACTAACTAGCTAGATTGTATAATGACTACTTCACAGTGGTGATTAAATACTAAGTGTCAGTAAAAGGTCTAGATTTTTGTTTTGAAATGGTGATTCAAGAGTGATTTAACTATATGAAAGTTATCAATAAGAAATGGAAAGACTTGATGGATTGGTAGAATAATATCAAGGGGTGGCAACCTACTCCTTAGTAAAACACAAGGACTTTTGAATGGTTACTACCAAAGCAATTGTTAGAAAGAGGTGAAAAATCACTAAATATTATGAATTACTACTTAAAGTGGTGGAAAACTATTCACAAGTGAGAAGCAACCACTTGTGATTGAGTAGTGGTAGCCACTCGTAGAAAAACAACCACTTCGAGTGGTTTGCCATAGTTATCATCACTTGAAAGTATTAATTGAAAACTTTTAACTTGTAAGTTACCCATTGTGATTGCTTGTCTATGGTAGTGCAAAAAAGAGAAAGTTGTGGCTAGAAACAAGGGATCCACCTCCACAAACAAGGGGTGGGCATAAAGAGGTGTATCTATAACCATGTGAGTTTGGCCAACAAATACTTACAAGTGGCTTACTATTGATTAATGGTGAAAAAACCTTTTGTTAGTGATAGCAAACCTCTTTAAGTGATAGACACCACTTTAAAGTGGTAAAGGACCACTTATAAGGTATTAGTGGCCATTGATTTATCACTTAATATATTTGGTTTGTTACACCTACCTGTAGTTGACATAGTTATAGTGTGCATCAATAAGTATAGTCTCTTATGCATTGTTTGACTTAGTAGACCACTTTCCTTTGTACCTTTTCTATACATTGTGTACATTGTATTGTATGTGAAAGAAGAAGAAAAAACTAGTAACGAAATGTTTTGGCCTCTATCTCTCTTCTTGTATTCTTGAGTAAGCTTCCTCTTGTGTGTATGGTGTGTATTTAGTGCAACAACTCAAGAAAGTGCCCCCACCACATGATTCATGACAATCAAAAAGATCCTTTAGGAGAGCCGCAAAAAGGCTTTAAAAAATGCCATACAAGACCTTGGCTAATCTTATAAGAAACAACAATGACAAGATCTCTTGAAGATGGTGGAAACCTTGAAGATCTTCTGACCTTATTGCTAGAATATGCAATGCATCCATGATAGCAAATATCACCTCTCTTTGAAGTGCTTAAGGCCAACATGTACTTATGCGAATTGAGGACACTTCGGACATGTAGCCACCTACCTATACGTTTCTATGGAGACTTCTAGGCCCTATCCACAACTCAACCTTGGTCTCAACTATCCAAGATAGACATAGATAGCACCACTCTTAGCCTTAACAAATCCCCAAGGATAGAGATAAATAACACAAAAAATTAAGATCAGTCCCTCAAGGCTCCCTTAGCCCCATTAGGCCCAATCATTACTCACCTCCTAGTGATACTCTTATTCATTACATTGAATAACTAGTGGAGGATGAGGAGTACACTAACCCCTTTATTTTCTACAATGAAAAGGGTCATCTCATGGTATTGGATTATAGGCTTGTGTTGATTGTGATGTTAGGAAATGGAAGAGAGCATGGAATGATCTAGCTTGAAGAAAGAATAGCTTACTATAATTGTTGACTCAACAATACATATATTCTCGCGATGTTTTCAGAGACAAGTGTTGGGGTGCAAGGCCAAATGTTCTAAGCCATCTATATTAACTTACACTTATCATCCACACACCTACACACTGGAAGTGGTAGCCACCCATCATTGTCCCTGTATACTATTCTTTACATAATAGAATAAGGGAAGGCAAGTCACACATTGAGACTTCTAAAGTTCCCACATATTAGTCTCTCTCTTCTTTTCTTGAACCTTCATAGCCCTTTCTTCTCTCTTTCTTTTACTCATGCTTACACTCCTCCTCCATCTTCTAATAAATGGTATCAAAGCGGGCATTTGAGAAGCTTCACCACTGACACTAGATTCATAAGGGGCGAGAGCTTGACTTGAATCTTTTATAGGAACTACACACCAAGGTATTCATTAGTCTTATTACTTCTTTGATAAGGTCTAGACGTTTTAGGACTCTAAGGATCTCCAAGGCATTGATTTAAGCATTCTTCACTAAGTTTCGATTTTAATACTAGTAGGAGAACCCACATGAGTAACCATAGTAGCATGAGTTATGCTTGTTGGTTGCCCCTATTTGTGACACATCTGTCCACTTCTCTAGTTTATGCTTGGGCTCTAGGGTATTTCTTTGACTCTTAAGCATTGCTCGTTGCATCGAAGGCTTGATCTTAAGCACCATTTCGGGTGCATATACTTAGTCATTGACTTTGCAAACAGAGCAAGTCTGTTATAATGGCATTGTGGAAAGCAAGTACTTGAATGCCTTTAATTCATGTTTATATATTGAGATGTCCAACTCAACACAAGCTAATACTCATGTACTTGGATGACCATTTTTGCATTCATATCACTAATGTGGATAGTGCCTATATCGGTATATTACTCAAGTGATACTTTACTACTAGTCTACCTACCCAAGTTATGGGATATCTATCTAGTCATCTTTTTAGTTAGCATGTTCACACTACAAAATCTTTGTATATTATGTATGTTGTACTCTCTCATTATTCTTGGTAGTCTTATATAGTGAAGAAGAAGAAGAAAAAGAAGACTAGGGCTTTTAGCTTCCTATCTTATGTGCATTCTCTATGTGTTTTGTATCTTGCAAGTCTTTAAGCTCTCACTCTCTCCCCATCTTTTCATGGTATTAGAGTGGCATTTAAGTAGGGAATTGTGAGCTACAAGCACAAGAGTCTACAAAGAAGCCCTACTATGGAGTACACTTGTGGATATCTCTCTCATAAGACCTTTGATTGATGAGTCATCTTGGCAAGCTTGGAATGGTTGAGGGTGTTATAGATTTTCAGCATGTAGTCTAAGACTATGTTGCTAGATTCATGTTCTAGGTGCATTTTGGCATTTATTCAAGAGTTTAAGTATATTTGTGTGTGAATTTGATAAGATACATAAACTCTACAAACCTCATCACTTGAAAAATATTTTATAAGTGTTGGGTGTGGTAGATAGTAATTGGATACTACAGGATAGTATAGGTATTACTTAGGGTATACTTGTGTATTGAGTCTAGTACGAGTGAGTTTACCTAAAATAGAAGGTTCTTAATAAAATCACATTTGTGGAATTTGCTACATAATTTCTAAGGGATTTAACCAAAATGTCAAGGACAAGCTTGAGAAGTATAAATTCCATACTTGGAAGTTCAGATTGACCAATTTCCTTTATGGGTAAAGATTTTTGGGACTACACTATTTAAGGAGATAATGTTGATGCTCTAAAGTTACTATAGGAAAATACCATGTTTGAGCAAGCCAAGGAATTTAAGGAATGGAACTACGGTGCTCAAAATATTACATATTGGCTTTGTATTAGTGTTTTAGACAATATGATTAGGCATATATAGGATGCAAACAGTCTTGTAAAAGCATGCAATAAGTTGTAAAATAGTTTAGTATAAATACTCAAGCAAAAAAGTTATAGCTAAAGTCTGAAAAAAATAATGTCAAGCATTTCAAATTGTCTAACTATTAATGACTATACATTGATAATTAAGAGCATTGTTGAAGCTCTTTGGTCTACCAAAGTGTAGGTCAATATTGATGGAACTAGGTTGCTAGGAAAGTTATGTATTGGCTCTCCATTAGTGCTTTCGACAATAGGATTGAGCATATAGAAGATGAAAAAGGTCATGTAGAAGAATGGAATAACTTGTCAAATTGTTTGGTATAAATACCAAAGCTAGAAAGTTGTAGTTGAAGTTTGAGCTAAATAATGTCGAGCATGGAAAAATGTCTATTATTGACTACACATCAAGATAAAGAGAATTTTTAAAGCTCTTGGGTCTATTAAATTGTAGATTGATTATGATAATATAGCGGCTACATGTTTGAATGGCTTAGGCAAGTACAAGTGGTTTCAAACCCACATCAACACAATAAAGTGACACCATTTCTAATTTTGTAGATCTAATATCTATGTTGATATTAGAAGAGAAAAACTTGGAGCTTGTTGCATCATCATTTTTTAAAAAAAAGAAAAATTTCAGAGGGGTTCTACTACTCTAACATAAGTAGAGATAGAGGTTGTGGTGGTAGAGGCCATAGTGATGGCCGTTATGGGTAAAATTTGGGGTAATCTCATTACTAATAGGAGTAGTCACATATAGGTAGTAGGGGCCAAGGGGGATCCATAGATGATATGGGGAAAACAAAATGCATGTTGTGACAATAGAGAGTGCTATAATTGTGGTCAAAAGGATCATATTTTATATGACTGACTAGAAAAGAGAGGAGGTGGAAATAACCAAAATAGAATAAGAGAGCATAAAAAATTTGTATCTACTAGTAATCAAGTTAATAATGAGAAGTTGTTTGTTATATAGTGTGTCAAGACCAACAAAATTGGTCCCAACACTGACTCTAGGGCTCTAACCAGGTCTCTATACTCAACCAAACCACCCCATCACCTCACGGCTAAGAGCATATGGAGGATATACTCTCTAATCTAACTTATATATGTGTTTGTACCATTCATAGTCCAATAGATCCCTTCCCAACTCCTCATAGGGATTACACTAACATGCCTAGCACCTCGTAGCACATATGTAAGGATCACCCCCTTAGCTGATTGCCGCGGCCCACTATGGCTCTTCTACACGTCGGGGATTGGCCCCAAGATGCGCCATCCAAACATAAAGCACATACGACACATAGTCCTCTCTTTATAAAAGTCATTCCACTAGATGAAGTATAATCCTCACTTAATTAATCCCTAGAGAAATGAATGTACTAAGCTTGCAGCTTGGGACTTCTCATGCTCTCAACATGGGTCAGCATTTTATGAAACCAAGTGCTATGCAATCCAAGAGATGATACTCATTTGATACCATATATATGGGATGCAATGCAAAGGTGAATGCCCATGAGTGCATAAACAATTTATTTAATCAAATCAACAACATGGATGTGCACAACCAATTATGTTCATGATTTTCATAGTACTAGTGTATTTTCTTTGTTGCATATAGGAGACATCAGTGAACATACCCATGCTACTGAACCCTTTAACTTTCAAAGTAAATGCATCTTATATAAAAGTTCATCAGAAAAATCATATATTAGCCTATATTTAGTACTCATGACCTCGCTCTCTCCCTACCGTTTAATGTTATGCATGTCGTGGTAGGTATAGAGAATGTTTTCATGTAATTTTCTTATCTAAAAAGTAATAAATCATATATTCTAGCATGGAAATGGGGATATGCTAAGGCTAAACACCATTCCTTAGGCCCACCATGCATCCACAAACACATTTGGATTTTTTTGTAAATTTTTGGATACATAAAATCTACTTTTTTCATATAAAATCCATTTTTCATGATTTTTTATTATTTGTTTTAAGTAAATTTCTATATTTCTCTAATTTTTTTGAGTCAACAAATTAAGTCATGCTCTATTCCATCTTGAAATTTAGTTTTACCCCACATGAACACAATTTGATTGCCCAAAACAACAAAAACATCAAATTTCCTTTAAAAACACACTTTTAAGGTTTTCAAAAATTAATAGCACATGATTACAAGCATGGATTCTGAATTTCACAACACACAACTCAAACATGTTGCAACCAAACATCAAAAAAAAATTTGCTGCACATGAAAAAGCATTGCATCATAAATTGTCAAAAAGGATTTGAATTTTCATTGAAAAAGGGCTTACCGCCTTTTCTTAGGTTTCAAGAATTAATATTTTCCTTTTTCGGCAGCCACCACAGAACTTGACATTGATCCTAAAATCATACTAGTCATCATTGCTCAACATCAACATGATGCCCTCACGATCCCATACAACCAGTCTTCATTCCAACCTCTTCCAAGAATCACCCACATGAACATCCCTTAATAAGAAAGAGAAAGAGGAGAGAGAAATATCGATTTCTATTCTTCCTCTTCAGTACATCATTTCCTATGTGGAGATAGGTGATGTAGAGTGAATTGTTTTTGGAGTAGGCTTGTATGATCGAATCGATTGGGTTCTTTTAGCCTCACAAATCCCCCCCCCCCCCAATTTGTCAAATGTTTTTGATGGGGAGGGGGGGGGGGCCACCAAGGCCCCCCAAAGGCCAAAGGCCATGCCACTTCCAACCTCCAAGCTAATTTGACCCCCCAAGTGGTCAGTTACTCATAACTTTCCTATTGGGCAACCAATTTCAATTTTGAAAGTTTCTACATGTCCATCTTAAAGTTCTAAACTACTTGGAACTCGTCTTGCTCAGCACCTCTAACATCCCCCCCCCCCTTTTTTCTAAATTTTTTTTAAAATTTTCCCCTTTCCCTCCCCCCCGACAATATGTCGGGGAGAGAGGGAGAGGGAGTGATGTGGAAGAAGGGGAGGGGCATGCCACCTAGGTGGCGGCATTCAGCTGCATCCCCCCCCTTAAAAGGCCCCCCCCCCTCCATCGTCTGAGCAGCCCCCTCTCGACCTGCTGCATCATCGCCCCCTGGGTTTAAGAGCCAAGCCACCCCCTGCTACCCCCCCTGTGGGTTCCAGCAAGTGCACCCCCCTAGCAAATTACACCCCCCCTTTCTTATTTCGATCAGTAGTCCCCCTTTTTTCAGCAAGAAGAAAAGAGAGGGAAAAAAATGGATGATCACGCCATTGTAGAGAGAAGAAGAAAAGGAGAGATAGAGGAGAGGAAGTGAAGAGGAAGAGAAGAGAGATAAAGGAGAAGAAGAAAAGAAGAAGGAGAAGAAGAGGAAGAGAGAGAAAAGGAAGAAGGAAAAGAAGAGAGAGAGTGGAAAGGAGAAGAGAAAGAAGAAGTAGGAGAGGAGAGGGAGAAGAAGAGAAGAAGAGAAGGAGAGAGAGAAGGGAGAGGAAGAAGAAGAAGAGGAGGAGAAGGAGAAGAAGGAGAGGAGAGGGGAGAGAAGGAGATAAGGAGAGAGAGAAGAAGAGAATGAGAGAGAGAAGAGAGAAGGAGAAGGAGAGAATAGAGAAGAAGTGAAGGGGAGAGAAGAAGAGAAGGAGAGGAAGAAGAAGGAGAAGGAGAAGGAGAGAAGAGAGAAGAAGTGAAGGGGAGAGAAGAATAGAAGGAGAGGGAGAAGAAGAGAAGGAGAGAGAGAAGAGAGAAGGAGAAGGAGAGAAGAGAGAAGGAGAAGGAGAAATAGAGAAGAAGAGGAGAGGGAGAGAAGGAGGAAAGGGAAAGAAGAAGAAGAGAAGGAGCGAGAGAGTAGAGAGATACGAGAGAAGGAAAAGAGGGAGAAGGAGAGAGAGTAGAGAAATAACAGAGAAGGAAAAGAAGAGAAGGAGAGAGAGAGAGAGTAGAGGAAAGGAGAAGAAGAGAAGGAGAGGGAGAGAGAGTAGGAGAGAAGAAGAAGAGAGTAGGAGAGTAGAAGAAGAAGAGACGAAAGAAAGGAGGAGAGGAGAAAAAGAAGAAGAAGAGAGAGAAAGAGAGTAACCGCCACAAGTCACCCAAATCATTCTCTCGGCAACGAACCCCCTCCAGCAGTCTTTCCCAACCAAACATGTCAACCCGAAACCCGTCAAGGTCCGGAATGCCCAATCTCCGCGAGGCGAATGACTCCCAAGAAGAAAGTCGCGGGAAGCGTAGGTGCCCAAGCCACTGGTAATGTTGGAGGGCCGAGCGGAACAACCAATGCAGCACACATGAATCAAGCCCAGGTTCTAAGCGTAAAAAATTAATTTAGGAGTTATTTCTTGGGGAAGGGATGAAAGGATTGATGTCGCACATAGGGTTTTGTTACTCGGGGAACTAAGTTGCATGTGCGAAACGACAGAGTTGGAATTCTCACAAGATTTTAGGCACGAAATGATAGCTTCTACTCACATAAAATGATAAGAAAATCGCCTTACTTCACATAGAATGATAGCTTTTAAACTAGTTCAGTGCATGAATAGTCATTTAGAATTCACGTTTTGCAATCATGGTTAAAAGGAACACATGAAATGTTAATTTCTGTTAATGAGATATTGTTGAGAGTGGAAAAAGACTGAAATTTTGACTAATTTTTGTTGTTTTTGAGGTCTGAATGATTGATTTTTGGTAGATTTAGAGTGATGTATGATTGTTAATGGAAGTATTTGAGAGTTTTTTGGATGATATTGATTATGTTTTGGAAGTTCATGATAATTTTCAGTGGAGATATGAGGTTCTGTGATGTTCTGACATGTTCTAATTGGTTTTGTATACCTTCTGTATAGCTTCTGTTTTGTTCTGATTGTCTTCTGTATGAAGCATGGATTGATGATTGATGAAGATTGAGATCTTTTGAAAGCTTATTGAATAGTTTTTGAGAGTTTGGAATGGTTTGAGTATGAGTTATGAGGTTTTGGTGACCTTCTGTAACCTTCTGTAGATCTTCTGTAGAGCTTCTGTCTCTGTTCTGTCTTTGTTCTGTCTCTGCTCTGACTGTATTGTAGATATTTTGGTACTGTTCTGTGACTATTCTGTAGACCTTCTGTAAGTGTTTTGTAGAATGTATGTGTGACTTTGGGAAAGTTTTCTAACCTTTGGAAAGGATGAATCTAAGTTCAAAAGAGCTAAAATAGGTGGAAGAAAGAGCTGCTGAAGATTGAAGAGAAGACTAAGTGACAGTGACAGTAGTGAGCTGTGAAAAGACACTCTAGTGGCTCTGGTGACTCTTCATATCAGACATACCTCTTGGGAGGTTCATCCACGACCTAAGAAGGATTATTGAGGGTTATTATGAGAGTATTGTAGTGAGGATATGATGTATTATTGATAGAGAGAGAGAGAGAGAGAGCCAGAGATAGTCAAATCTATCAAAACAGTGTGATTGTATATGAGAGATTGAGAGAGAGAATTATGAAGATATTGAAGATAAATAATATGTGACTGATTTCCATTCAAAGATAGTGTATTTCTTTGTGTTCTTTTTTCTATTGATGGATTTTGTGAAGATGTTGGAGAATATGGTTGATTCTATCAAATCCGTGGGAGATATCTACTATGATGCTGCGTGAAAAATTGTTGTTTTCTTTGTTTTGATGATCAAAAGAATGAAATAAAAGATTTTTGATGTTACAAGATAGATTTTATTTCAAGAGAATTCCCTTTTCCTTGGTGTTCCTTTTGGGGCTCCATGTTTTTGGTGCGCAGCCGAGGAAACTTGCCATCAACAAGCACCAGAAGAGGCTGAAAATGAAGGAAATGGCATTGCCAAAAAGAGAAGAACTCAATGGATGTTTGTAAAGTTCCTTCTTTCACTGAAGAGTTAGAATTTCTCATAATCAAAGCCACTTTCCACAAGAAGTTCATCCCACAATGGCAGAAACACATCACCATCATGATGCTGGTGGACTGTTTTCTCTTCTTTGTTGAAGCAGCAGAAACTTGCATCTTGGTGGCAAACTGTTTGGGAACAAACTGAAGAGCAGAAATAGAGAGAATGACCATCCATGGAAGATTTGGCATTCATTGAGAAGTTTCCAGACATCATCAAGTGGGAGATTGTGAAGAAGCTTCAGGAGTCTTGGTCTGTAGAGGTTCACAAAGATAAGAAGGAAAAAAGTTGGAATTTGTTCGTGGATGCTCAATAGCAAGATACATGGGATGCTTGGTGCACTGATAATATTCTATTTGTTCAATTAGCAACCCACTGGAAGTTGGTAGACAGAGTGTTTTTCACAACATACACTATTGAAACCCTCAGAAGCTGGCATTATTATAATGACGCAACAACGATCCTAAGAAGAATGAGTTTTGATACTTTTAGAACAGAATATCTTCCCCTCTGTAGTGGTTTGAAAGCTGAATTCAGAGATGTTGAAAAGAGGAAAGTAGAGGATATGTTGGCTAGAGAATCCCTCAGAGACTGAAGCCCTCTATGATACTATCCTGTTGAGTCCGGAACAACTATTTGAAGCCAACCCCCTGATGAATGACACAATAAAGAGGCAAGTGTTAGAACGAGTCCAGAGGTACGTGAGAAGAGAAAATGTAAAAATCAAAGCTGAGAATGAGCTTGCAGAGCAGAAGCTTCCTTTGACGCCCTAAAAGCACTTTTTACAGAAGTCCCCATGGCGACCCAAGGTCCCCTTCCTAGTCAGATTTGTCCTGGAAATATTGATGATAGGCCAGTAAATGTAGTCCCATTGCCAGTTTTTAAGGGAGAGTACAATGAAGACCCTGATCTTCATGTAGCAGAGTTTATGGTAGCATGTGTGGCTAACAATGCCAGAACCCCTGAGCATTGGTTAACAATATTCCCCGCCACTTTCAAGGGCGTGGCGTTTTAGTGGTATGAGAGACAAGTAGCAGGAACTTTTGGCACATGGGACGACCTAAAGTTGGCCTTCCTCACTAAATTCAGGAGTGAAGGTTTTGAAGAGCAGATGCAAGAGTTTATGAACCTACGTCAGTCCTCTGGAGAAAGAGTAGACGGTTATGTCTCGCTAATGGAATCCATCCTGAAGAGATGTACTAACCATCATTTGGATGAAGGTATCCAGAAAGGAGTGTTTCTCAGGGGCCTACAACCACAAGTTCGCAAGTTCGTGGAATTGAGAAGACCAATCAATGTGCAAGCTGCAGTGGAAGGTGCAAGATTTATGACGAAGTTGAAGCAAGGCTGTCAATGACTCCAGGAAGAGGAGTCTTACCTCCTCCTATGCCTGGAATGGTATACCCATCAAATGCGGTCCCAGGGACAGTTTCCTACCCCTATCCCTAGATGTAAACAGTGCCATAGTATAGTGCACCTAATCCAGTGTGGTCACCGCAGACGACAGTGCCTCAGATGATGGTTCAACCACAACAACAGTGGCCTCAAACAGTTCCTCCAATGGCCACTCAACAACAATGGAATCCTACCAACTGGAATCAACAACCCCAAGTCTCAACAGGAGCTCTGAATCAGAACCAGAACAGAGGACCTTCTGGATCTACCCAACCAGTGTATGCAGTAATTACATAAGCTTCCCAAAACCCTACAACAAGCACTGCAGGAGGTGAAAATTTGAAGGAGTACTTATCCAATTCAGTTGCAAGTATCAAGAAAGAGCTTCTGGATGTGATTACAGAGCAGTTACAGACGCTGAAGGTGAATACCGCCAATATATCCACTCTTGTAGGAGCCGGAAGAGATGTGATGCACTCTAATACTTGATGTGGAAAGTGTCATCAAGCGGGACATTTAGCCGCAGAATGTACCCGAAAACCAACCATTCCTGGAGCCTTCTGTTCTTACTGTTTGCGGAAGAACCATACAGAGGATATCTGCTCTCTGAAAGAGATGCATGAACGAAGACAGAAGGATGAAAATGCAAGATTCAACTTACTGGAATCTAAAATGACAACAGAGGATATTGGACCCAAGCCTAGAGAGTTTGGTCCTAATTTCAGTCCAAGGAGGTTTTCCTCTCAAAGTTACAGAGGACGACAGTCTGGCGGTGGTCAGAGATCTGAGGTGGAGTGTTACAAATGCGGAGAAAAGGGACACATTTCACCAAATTGTCCAAATCCTAGAAGGTCAGTGGATTACAAGCCCTTATGCAGTCGATGCAAAGGATAAGGCCACACTGCAAAGGACTGTCCTAGTCCAGTCCTTGTAAAGGCCAATGTCACTGATAGCCAACAGAAGGTACAAGAACCTGCTTCCAATTTGGTCGAGTTGGAAGTTGCCACTGTGACACACACCAAGAAGAAGGAACCAGTGGTTCAGAATGAAAATGACTCTCCTGCCAAGATTGTGAAGTTCAACCTATCTACAGAGAGACAGAGCAGTACGGAATAGAATAGTATAGTACAGAGCACTACAATGCCACAGAAGGCTACATAGACAGTCCTAGAGACAGGACCAGAGGCCCAAGAGATAGATGATACAGAAGCACTTCCAGAAATAGAAGAAGTGCCGATGTTGCAATTGTTAGAAGAAAAAGGAAATATGAAAATGGGTGTAGCCCCATTCCCCAGCCGGCTAGAGAAGCCTGTGGATCCTATTAAAGATTATGACTTGGTCAAAGACCTAGATACTTTTAAACCAAACTTAACATTCCGGCAGTTTGCTGATGCTATCTCCCAGCCTGCCGAAAGAGATTCAAAAGCATCTTGACAAGAAGGCATGGACTTAGGATCGCTCCTTCAACAACAATCAAGACCAATAATGCCTCAGAGCCTGTAAAGAAAGTCGATGTGGCTAATGCCTTCCTAGATCCTGGAACCCCAGAGATTAGTGTATGGATAGAAGGATGCTTCATTTCAGATGCATTGATTGATGGAGGATCATCAGTAAACATAATGACGGATGTCACAATGAAGGACTTAAGGTTGCAAGAAATTCAACCTACATAGTGGCTTATCAGATTGGCAGATCAAAGTAGAGTCAAACCGTAGGGCATCCTCCCATATGTAAAAACAACCCTTGCAGGAAGAGACTATTGGCTGACATATTTGGTGGTCAAACCAAATTCTTATAGGACCTCATACCCTCTGTTGTTGGGAAGGCCTTGGCTTTTTGAAGCAAGAGCCAGGACGGACTGGTTCAAAGGAACCCTAACCCTAGGCCGAGGACCCAATAAAGCGGTGTTAAAGCTGTATGGATCGCAAAAAGGCAATGGATCCACATCCATTGAAGTCATAACTGACTCCTCTAATGAGGTAACCGATGGTACATCAGGAGATAAAGAGGCTTTTAAGCAAATCTTTCCTAAGAAAACGGAGACAAAGTCCCTAACAGTGGGCATTGTAAGCCAACTGCCAAGGGAAGTAAAATCCTTGACCATGGGTGAATATCTCCTACCTCAATTAGAATTAACTTCTGAAATTACCTCTGACAGTGAAATAGAAGCATGGATGTACTGTTCTCCCTGTTCCATGACAGTTGCAGAGACAGAGCAGAGTCAGTACAGAGACAGTACAGTTACAAATCAGAGATAGTATAGAGGCAGAGCAGATACAGAGCGGCTACAGAACAGAGACAGAGCGGTTACAGAGACAATCACAGAGACAGTAACAGATACAGATCCAGAGCCAAAGGCAGAATCAGAATCAGAACTGGTGACAGAAGCAGAAGCAGATGCAGAGGCAGACGATCTGTTCTTCTCCTACAGAGCCTCTACAGAGATCGAGGCAGAGCCTCCAAAGATGAGAATGAAACTGATGAGGAAGAAAATGAAGTAGGCTATGAAAGTGCAGATGAAGAATTTCCTCTAATAGAGGATGATCTGGTTGATGTCCCTACAGACACCTCAGAGGCCGAATATCTCAGGGTACTGGATGGAATGACCATGGTTCCGTTTGGGTTGGTCAATGGACCCCAAAGTATGGAGAATCTGTATAAGCAATGGATTAAAGGCGTAAAAATTAAATTCACTTGGTGTATAGGTCGGTCGCTATATGCTCGCGTAGTGAATGCCGGAAGGTCCCCAAGCACATTGAACTCTACTTTTTGCACAAGTTACAAGGTAAAAAGCATGAACGACAAGAGCAAGAGACCAATTGGGTGCAATCTCCCCCCATGCCTTGTGTGAGCGCTTCACAAAGCATGTATTTTATGTATATTCATCTTCATGCTCAATAATAGCCCAATTTACAAAAATATAACAAGCTTTTAGCTTTTGAGTTTGCTTTTACAAAAATAAGAATAAAGCTAATGGACGGTGCCCAAAGAGTCTGGCACGCCCAATACAATGTCCAAATAGAAATAACATAACCGTGCACCCATGCGCATACAAAATAATAATAAATAATCGATGCCTCAATAAATAAGCATGACAAAATATAGGCATGGCGCCTATCACAATATAATCCATAGATCGAATACTCGCTACCCTCCAATGCTTTCCTCCGCCACTGTTACTATCTCTACACATCAACTGAAGCATTCACAATCGTTAGTAAAATAATACAATTAAACCGACAAAAGTGAATACCTAGCAGTCTTCAGCTACATAAATAAATCAACTGGTTAGAAATAAATCCTAACCTTAATTTATTACGAGTGCGCACTCAAAACTCATAAATGTTTATTAATTTAATATGCATTTTGCGGAATCACCCGCTATGGAATCACCCATGTACACACTAAATTAATGAAATGCCCGAAAAGGACATCCGTCCCCATCAACTTCTCGCACAAAGAATCCACTTTGTGTATGAGCCCCGGTCATCAACGTTTACGGAATCCACCGTGGAATATGCCTCCTGTCATCATACCCTCGGGGTGGGATAGCAATTGACCTCAATTGCTATTAGCTCAATGTGAAGCTAACAGAGTGGGGAAAGCATTTAAGTCTCTAGCGTGCATCCATTGTGCTTCCTCTACAGGATGGTTCTTAAATTTAACTAGATATCTAGAATATCTTCGGCCAGTTCTAGTGGTCATAAAGTCAGTGTCTATGATAGCTTCTGGTTCAAGTATTTCAGTTTCTTCCTCTAATAATGGTGGGTTTTCATAAACAGGGTGTATAGGTAATTGGCCTCTAAATGGTCTCAATAAACTAATGTGAAATGTGTTGTGAATTTTCCAATGAAGTGGTAATTCTAACTTGAATGCATTGTCATTAATTTTATGAATGATCCTAAATGGTCCATAGAATCTAGGGGCTAATTTGACAACTGGATGTCTATCTACACTTTGCAGTCTACGTTTTTCTATTCTCAACCAAACATAATCATCAACTTTGAAATTCATTGCTTGTCTTTTCTTGTTGGCTTGTTTGGTATATGATTGCTGGTCTTTAGCAATCATATCTTTAACCTCATCAAAAATAGTATTATGCATACTAGCAATATCATTAGCACTTTGAATTCTATTAGACAAAGATGCAACAGGTGTAGATAATCTATATCCATAAATCACTTCAAACGGTGCTTTCTTTGTAGATGTGTGTGGTGTATTGTTATATGCAAACTGTAATAAATGCAAATGTGTGTCCCATGTCTGTGGTTTAGAGATAGTATATGCACGTAAAAGATCTAGAATTGTGCTATTAGTGGCTTCTGTTTGTCCATTAGTTTCTGGATGAAATGCAGATGAGAAATCAATCTTTGTGCCTAAGTTAGCAAACAGAGTAATCCAAAAGTTGTTACAAAATCTAGAATCACGATATGAAATAATAACTTTTGGCAATCCATGGTTAGTAAAAACAGTTTTCAAAAACAATTGTGCTACTTGTGATGCTGTTAAAGTTTTCTTACATGGAATGAAATATGCTTGTTTATTAAATCTATCTACAACTGTCCAAATCATATCATGGTTAGATTTAGTATTAGGTAAACCAGTAATGAAATCCATAGAATTTTGTTCCCAAGGTTTAGATGGAATAGACAAAGGCATAAGTAATCCATACTGTTTACCATGATGTCTCTTAACTCTTTGACAAATCAAACATTCAGAAACAAAGTTAGATACACATCCATATGCGGCCAATAAAAATCTTCAATTAATGTACGTAAGGTAGATATAATACCTCTATGACCTTGATACGGGGGACAATGGATTTCATTCAAAACAAAAGATCGGAATGGAATTGTAACACACAATCTCTTTTCATGAAACATAAATCCATCATTATATGACAATGAATCAACAGGAATGAAATTATTTTGAACTAATTTATTCCAATCAGCATGAAAAGTAATATCCTGATGATATGTATCTTTCATAGCAATCAAAGAATCAAAAGATATGACAGAAATATTATGAATGGTAGGTCTTCTACTCAATGCATCAGCCACTACATTTTCTTTTCCAGGTTGGTATTGAATGATAGGATAAAAACTTTGAATAAAGGAGGCCCATTTGATATGATGGTCAGAGATTTGAGGTTGGCTAAGTAAATGTCTAATACTTTGCTGATTGGTCTTGATCATAAATTCTGAACCCATTAAGTAGTGTTTCCACTGTCTTAATGCTTGTACAACTGCTAATAGTTCTTTGTCATATGTGGAGTATTTCAGCTCAGAGGGTTTCAACTTACAACTAGAATAGGCTATAGGATGATTGTCTTGCATAAGTACAGCTCCTATTCCTAATCCACTAGCATCGGTCACTACTAGAAAGAATGGTCTATTAAAGTCAGGCAACTGTAGAACACGGGCATGGGTTAATGCATGTTTCAGTAAGTCAAAGGATTTCTGTTGATTTTTGGTCCAATGATAAACAATTCCTTTCTTGAGAAGTTTGGTTAATGGTAAAGCAAGTAATGAAAAATTACGTACAAACTTCTTATAGAAACTAGCAAGACCAAGGAATGAGCGTAACTCATGCACGTTTTTAGGTACAGGCCAATTCAATATTGCATCAATTTTCTTAGGATCAACTTTAATTCCATCAAATGATACAATATGACCTAAATACTCAATTTCTGTTTTAAAGAATTCACTCTTTTCAGGATTTGCATACAGTTGATTTTCTTTCAATAACTGAAAAACCAATGACAAATGCTCATAATGCTCTTTCTCATTTTGACTAAATACCAAAATATCATCAAAGAAGACAATTACACAATACTGATATTTTAGAAATATACGGTTCATCATTCTACTAAACGTAGCAGGTGCATTAGTCAATCCAAATGGCATGACTAAAAATTCGTAATGACCAAACTGTGTTCTAAATGCAGTCTTGAATATGTCAGACTTATCTAGTCTCACTTGATGATAACCACACTTAAGGTCTATTTTACTAAATATAGCATATCCTTGCAGTTTGTCCATAAGGTCATCAACTATAGGAATAGGATACCTATTCTTTACAGTGATCTTATTTAAAGCTCGATAGTCAATGCACATACGATAGGTATTATTCTTTTTCTTGACTAACAGAACAGGTGCACCGAATGGAGAACTGCTAGGTCGAATCAATCCTCTATTTAGTAATTCCTCAACTTGACTCTGGATTTCTTTTTGCTCTATCTGGTTATGCCTATATGGTGCTTTGCAAGGTGGTTGTGTGCCAGGGATCAAATCTATCTTATGGTCTTCTGGACGTGAAGGAGGTAAACCAGGTGGTAGGTCTTCTGCAAAACAATCCTTAAAATGTGCAAGAAATTCTTTATGCCTAGGATGCATATGACTTTCTTTTACTTGCAATTCATTCACCCAAATGAGATAGGATTTACTACTTTTGCGTAATGCACGTTTAGCTTGAGTATGCGAAAGCAGTGGAAAAACATTAGATGCATGCATACCATATAATGTAATAGATTTTCCTTGAAAATTAATATTCATTGAGTGTGTGGAATAGTCTATATCTGGATTATGCTGGTGTCGCCAAGGCATATCTAAAATAATGTCACTCGACTGTAATGGAACAACTAGAAAATTTCTTCTTTCAATGTATTGACCAATTTGAATCTCTAAGTCTTGCACTTCATGTGTACCATTATACCTAGTGCCTAAAAATGCAGCTTTGATACGATAATGCGTAGGTACAGTCTGTAAATTCAATTCTTTTACTAATTTTGTTGAAATAAAGTCATGAGTACTACCGTCATCATGCAAAATAGTATTTTCCTTTCCATGCACCAAACATTTCATAGTCAATAAAGAATGTGGAGTAGGTATACCTGGTAAAGTATCGAAAGTAGTAGTAATGTCGTCCTCATCTTCAGTGAAATCAGGCATATCTTCATGTTCGTCTTCGTCCATTGCTCCAAGGTAGTTGATATGAGCTGGTGGCTTCTTTGAATGACAATTTGCTGCTAGATGTCCAGTCTGGTGGCATTTATAGCATACTATTGGCTTGGCTTTGGTTACATTATTTGCAATGGCAGGAAGTCGAGGTATATTAGGATTTGGCTGTGGAATAGGCTTAGGGTTTTGATTGACATTGGATGGTAATGCAGATGGTTTTGCCCAATTTTTGCGGAAAGATGATGAAGAGAGACGACTTGGATTAAATCTTCTAAAATTGGAATTGAATTGTTTAGATCCATAGTTACCATTGGCTTGGAATTGCTGTGGACGTCTGTCTCTACCTCATAGCTTATCTTCAGTGTCGTGAGCTAGTGAAATGGCATCTTCAAGAGTAGCATGCTTGAACATGTTAACTTCAGTGTAGTAATGCCCAAGGAGTCCAGACATATACTTGCGCTTGTGTGTCGTCTCTGGTACGTCTTCAAGCATTCGTAGCTGGAGTAGTGCATTCCAAAAACGCTCTGTATACTGAGGTATAGGCTCACAATCCCGTTGCTGGAGAAGATCCCATTGCTTAATAGCTTTCTCATGAAATTGTGGTGGAAGGAAATTCTACATGAACTTCTTCTTGAAATCTTTCCAAGTAGCAGGACAATCTATGCTCTTGCGTACTACAGTCCACCAAAGAGATGCTCTGTCTACTAAATGATTAGTGACACACTTGATTTTATCTTTTTCTGCATAGGTTTCCTCATGGAAATAGTCATCAAACTGACTAATGAATGCTAGAACAGTTTTTCCTTCTCATATGCCATTGAAAGTACGGAATTTGAAACTTCTTTTACTTATCTTTGATTCCTTGCGGATGGTTTGAGCCTCAAGAGTTGCGTCGATGGTATGTCGAATCAGATCTTCAGCTTGAGGTTCTTCTTTGTCAGTAGACGCTCTTTGTAAATTTGCCAGTTGAGATTGCAATGCTTGCCTAGCCCTTCGTTCTTCTTCCAATTGCATCATGATTAAGTCCAGCTTTTACTCCATCATAGGCTCAGATAGGTCGCCTTCAGCCATAAGGTCATCCATATGTGGTTCCGTCATCCTGCAAAACTCAAAAGACCTTTCTCACTCAAAATCAAGTTAGCGGGATGAGCGTAGCTCAAGTTCGAGAATACAAGGCTTATGTGTTTTTGGGTATATCTTTCTCAATCTTCGGAAAATCTGCGATTTATCCTTCTTCATATGCTGAAAATGCTTCAGCAAACCTGCGTATGGGTAGAATACCTTCCAACGAACAACTTTGCACTTCGGAATTTCTGTGCAGGAACAGTCATTCTAGGAGTTTTGAGCACAAGTCAGTTCTGACTCTAGTTGACTAGTCTGACTTGCAGAGTTGCAGACTTATGTGACTTGCAGAGTTGCAGACTTGCAGAACTTATTCGATTTATGGAACTTGCAAAACTTGATTGTTTTGGTGTGACCTGGAGTTATTTGTGACTTGCAGGATTGAGAACTTAGGTGGCTAAGCTTGATGGATTAAGCTTAAAGCTTATGAAGCATAAATGGTGCAGATCGTTGGGGGGGGGGGGCGTTTTTTGTGCCGTCGCGTGATTTTCGGAGGTCCTCAGAGGTGTCACGAATCAAATTCAAAGCTTAAAGCTTCTTTTAAGGTCTCTAAGCTTTAAAGCTTAGAGCTTGAAAAGTGTAAAATTGATGACTTATCTCTCTGTGTAGCCACAACTTGATGAAGGAGTGGTCCTCCGTCTCTGTAGCCCGGTCCTTCGCGATCCAATGATAGAAACAGGGGTTCTTGATCGCCAGAAGTCTGCCTGTATCGACGGTTCACGACGAGATTGATCGTAGAGCCCAATCGTTCCAGGAGCTCAGCCTTCGCACGAGATGGGTAGCGATTGGAAGCTCTTGATCTCAGCTCCGCTCTGATACCACTAGTGTGCAGATCGGTTGCTGTATGCTCGCGTAGTGAATGCCAGAAGGTCCCCAAGAACAATGAACTCTACTTTTTGCACAAGTTACAAGGTAAAAAGCATGAACGACAAGAGCAAGAGACCAATTGGGTGCAATCTCCCCCCATGCCTTGTGTGAGCGCTTCACAAAGCATGTATTTTATGTATATTCATCCTCATGCTCAATAATAGCCCAATTTACAAAAATATAACAAGCTTTTAGCTTTTGAGTTTGCTTTTACAAAAATAAGAATAAAACTAATGGACGGTGCCCAAAGAGTCTGGCACGCCCAATACAATGTCCAAATAGAAATAACATAACCGTGCGCCCATGCGCATACAAAATAATAATAAATAATCGATGCCTCAATAAATAAGCATGACAAAATATAGGCGTGGCACCTATCAGAATATAATCCATAGATCGAATACTCGCTATCCTCCAATGCTTTCCTCCGCCACTGCTGCTATCTCTACACATCAACTGAAGCATTCACAATCGTTAGTAAAATAATACAATTAAACCGACAAAAGTGAATACCTAGCAGTCTTCAGCTACATAAATAAATCAACTGGTTAGAAATAAATCCTAACCTTAATTTATTACGAGTGCGCACTCAAAACTCATAAACGTTTATTAATTTAATATGCATTTTGCAGAATCACCTGCTATGGAATCACCCATGTACACACTAAATTAATGAAACGCCGGAAAAGGACAGGCGTCCCCATCAACTTCTCGCACAAAGAATCCACTTTGTGTATGAGCCCCGGTCATCAAAGTTTACGGAATCCACCGTAAAACCTCATGGAATCCACTGTGGAATATGCCTCCTAGCATCATCACTAGTGGCTCCTATTGCCCTGACTGTTTAGTCCAAAGAGAAGATGATGATGATGCCCCCTGCCAACAGAAGCCCAAGCCCTCAAAGTCACAGCCTCTGGCAGGTCCGTGCTATGTGACATTCCTAGACGCATCCTCTGAAGATGAAGCCTTGAGTCCTGAAGAGGTCACCATTCAAACAAAAGCAAATAAGGCTCTGATACCCTTTCAGCAAATTAAATAGACAAATGAGTTATCTATTCAGAACGAGGACACTGGTTCTAGTGGGACATCAGATGAGGATACGACTCTCTTGAAGGAGTTAGACCTCTACCCAGAAGCAATGCGTGGGACATTTATCTGCGAAGTGGAAGGTGAAAGACAAGTAACGTTCTTAGATGCTGAGGGTACTGAACGTTACCTGAAAGTGGGTCTCAATCTTCCAGAAGAAGAACTGGTGGTTCTTCGAGACCTACTAAAGGAGAACTTAGATGTGTTTGCTTGGTCCTACAAAGACCTAAAGGGGATTGATCCCACAGTATGTCAACATCACATTGACCTAGAGCCCGATGCCAAACTTGTAAGGCAAAGACAAAAACGGATGAATGCTAATTACTCTGCTCTAGTGAAGGCCGAATTATTGAAACTTCTTGAAGCAGAGTTCATCTATCCCGTGGCTAACAGTGAATGGGTTTCGCCCATTGTGGTAGTACCTAAGAAGAATGGGAAACTTCGAATTCGTGTTGACTTTCGAAAGCTCAATTCGAAGACAAAGAAGGATCATTTTCCTATCCCTTTTATAGATCAGCTATTGGACACAGTGGCAGGCCATGAGCTGTATTCCCTCTTGGACGGATTCAGCGGATATAACCAAGTCCAAATCGCAGAAGAGGACCAATATAAAACAACCTTCACCACAGAATGGGGGACGTATGCCTACAGTGATGCCATTCGGCTCTGTAATGCTCCTGCCACCTTCCAACGAGTAATGATGGCGGCCTTCCAGAACCATCTGCATTATTTCATTGAGGTGTATCTTGATGACTTCTGTGTCTATAGTTTGATCCGTGAGCACTGGGGACACCTAGAGCAATGTTTTGACAGATACAGAGAGTATGGGATTTCTCTCAACCCTGACAAATGTGTCTTTGGTGTCTCCTCAGGAGTTCTGTTGGGCCACATTGTCTCTGCACAAGGAATTGCAACAGACCCGGCAAAGATTGAAAAGATTGTCGCCTTAATAGCACCGACAAACCTCAAACAATTGAGGGGATTTCTTGGCCATGTGGGCTATTACAGAAGATTTATTGCACATTTTGCAACTAAGGCAGCCCCTCTGCACAAGCTCCTAAGGAAAGAAGCTGATTTTCTTTGGACGGATGACTGTGAAGAAGCCTTTAATACCCTAAAACAATGCCTGATCCAGGCACCTATTTTACAGCCTCCTGATTGGACGAAGGAGTTCCATGTGCACACAGATGCATTAGTTGAAGGGCTAGGTGCTGTCCTATGTCAAAAGGGCCCCTCCAAATTAGATCAACCGATATATTATGCAAGCCAAAAGGTCACTGATAGGGAACGGAACTACACAGACAGAGCTTGAGTGCTTGGCAATGGTGTTTGCACTGGAGAAGTTTCGACACTATTTATTGTCCACACATTTCAAGTTCTTTGTGGATCACGAGGCCCTGTCCTTCCTGATGAACAAAGCAGACGTGAAAGGACGAATGATGAGATGGCTTCTTCTATTCCAGGAGTTCGACTTTGAGGTAATTACCAAACCTCGTCGTTCCCATATTCTGGCTAATCATCTGTCGCATATCCCACAGACTGCAGACGAGGAGCAGGATGATCCAGACCTCCCTGATGCTTCCCTATTCCTGGTAGAAACTGTAACCCCCTAGTATGCAAACATTGCCAATATTCTGGCAACCCAACAGTACCCTCCTGGCATTTCTAGTCGGGAAAGGAAGAAGCTTATGTTAGAATCAGCCCCTTACACCCTGTTAGGCAGTGCACTATACAAGAAAGGCAAAGGTGAAGTGCTCAGAAGATGTGTTGCAAGAGATGAGATTGGGATTGTTTTGAAGGCTTGCCATGACGAGCCATGTGGAGGCCACTTTGCAAAAGAAGCTACAGCCAGGAAGGCTCTACTAGTAGGATACTGGTGGCCGACCCTCCACAAGGATGCATATGATTATTGTAAAAGATGTGATTCTTGTCAGCAAATGGGAAAACCCACCAAAACAAGTGCCATGCCACTGCAACCTATCCTTCCTTTGAAGCTGTTCGAGAAGTGGGGGATTGATTTCTTGGGCCCCATTGATCCACCCACCAGAAGAAAACAGAACAGATACATCATGGTATGTACGGATTATGTTACAAAGTGGTGTGAAGCTAAAGCCCTAAAGCGCGACGATGGTAACAACGTGGCCCTGTTCATATATGAGAATAGGATCACCCGTTTTGGCAGTCCCCTAGAGCTGGTAAGTGACAGAGGCACTCATTTCATTAATAAAGTCATGGAAGAGTTGACAGAGCTGTAGAAGATCCGCCATCACAAGTCCACTGGGCCTTATTACCCCAGAGCCAACGGCCAAGTTGAAGTCACCAATCACATCCTCTGCTCGATTTTGACAAGAATAATTGCTGCACATCATCATGATTGGGATGATCGACTTACAGAGGCCCTCTGGGCGTACAGAACCTCCCATAAAGCAGTTACAAGACAAACACCCTTCCAGCTGGTGTATGGTATAGAGGTTGTTTTACCTATTGAACTGGAATTTTCCTCTTTGTGAGTGGCTATCAAAGAGCGTTTGGGGGACGATGATTCACTGCAATGCCGTCTCCTACACTTGGAATGTTTAGACGAAACTCACAGGATGTCTCTACAGTGCATGGAAGCCACGCAAGCTCGACGTAAGGCTTACCATGAGAGCTTCACCAAAGCACAAGGAGTTCAAAGAACGTGATTTGGTCCTAGCCTATGATTCACGATTTGGAAAGTTTCTTGGCAAGCTTCAACAGCGGTGGTTGGGCCCATATAAGGTACTTGCTATCAACCCTAATGGCTCTATCCAAGTGCAGACCGTTGATGCCTCTGATGATCCCTTCCTGATCAATGGATATCGCCTAAAGAAGTACTTCCCTCCTTGGGGATCTTGACAATCACGGTCACCTGATCCTTTCCCCCGTTGGCGTGTCACTGTCACATTCTTATGATGCTACTTCTATTAGCCATTCTTCAGCCACTCCTGATGAGGTGGACGCAACCCTCTGTCCCCTCAGCCCCACCTTCCAGCCCTGATCTCTTATCCTCTATTTTCCACCAGCGGCAGTCACGAGATTGGTTCTAACAAATGGTATTTCTACCATTCCCTTGCTTAATTAGACAAAAGGAAAAATTACACATATCGGTCATGGGAGAAAAGGACTTCGGTCCCTGTCATGCCGACCTATTCTTCGAGAAAAGGTGGAGACACCCTCGGGAATAGGAGAAAAAAAAAACAACAACAATAAAAACAAGAACAAAGAAAAAAACAAAAAACAAAAAAAACAAAGAAAAGAAAAAGAAAAGAACAAACTATTATGGGAGAAAATGAAGAAATTCCCTGTCATAGCAGGCCTCGTTCCAAGACAAGGTGGTCAACACCCTTGGGCGGGAAGCTGGCTGTGGAAAAGGTGGCAACACCCAGCAGTCCAGAAAGTGGATTCATCAATAGACATCCCCAGGATCCAGTTCCGAAGCTGCCTCCCTTGGTACGCTGTGTCCTGTGCCTTTCTGCAGAGCGTTTGACAGTCCTCTAGCAGACGCCATGTTCCTATTTAACCCCACGTTCGATCTGCTGGCTACCTCCCTGGGTAGGCCTCTTCAACAACAACTGACGACGCGATCTTCATTGACAAACAATCGAGTGACGCGAGCTTTCATCCTAACCGGATGGGGAAGTGAGTATGGTTTCCCTCTGTAACTCTCAACAGAGAGTGAGACAGAGGGTGGGGCAAGTGACCAGTCTTTTCCCTTCAAATCAAATGAGAGGTGAGAAGTGTGAATGAAGTGTTGCACGCAGGGATGGGCCTCTTAATGCACAAAGCATGATTTGTTCTTTTGCACTGCACTATAAGGCTCCCTGGCCTTCCTTCTTGCACTGTATGCCGGCACAGGGCGGGATGCACAGTTGCACCATCAAATGCGCACAAGGCATACAACCTCTGCACAAGTGACCGTGAGGATTACATCAATGGGTTTCAGGAAAGGGCTGCCCTCCTGTATCTATCAACAGAGCGTGAGACAGAGGGTGGGCTGAGTGTGACTAGAGTTTCTTCAATCAATTACCGAGAGGTGAGGATTGAGGAACGTTACGACCTTTGGAGTCAGGTACGTTTCCATTTCCCTATGCACCCATAGGCTGGGTTTCTGCCATCAACACAGGATACGTCACCCTGTTCTGTACACTGCATTGTAAGGCTCCCTTGCCTTCCTCCTTGCACCTATGCCAGATGGGGTGGACGCACTGATGCACCATCAATTGTGCACCCTGGCATACTCTCTTTGCACCATCCCCTTGTCGCTTTCTCAACCGGGTGTAAGCTATGGGTTTTTATTCTAATTTCCTTGAGTGATATTAGTCATGGGATGAGTGACTGCTCTTTCATTTCATATGAGTGATTGTGCGTTGAGTGCAACATTTCTCATCATCGCCGAATTTCCTGCGATTCCTTCAACTAGCTACCTCCCTGGGCACTGCGGCATGGTCCCTGCCACAAAGGATGTGTGTTGTGAAGATACCTTGGTACCTCCTGCAGCCAACAACGATAGTGGACGTGCCATCGACAGTCAACCTTGATTCTCGACAACATGGGCCAAGTTTTTCTAACCCTACACTTTCTGTTGTCAGTAATGTTCATGTTTTAAGTGTGGGGACGTTAGTGGTTGGTTTTTTGTGTGGTGTTAGGTCCCTATTGCTCGGTCAACCCTACCCGTTAAGGTTTTAAGTGTGGGGATGCGTCCCTGCGCGTCTACATTGCATACTGCCTTGCATATGCCTCACTTTGCTCATGCATGTATGCTGGTACATTTTTTGTTTTTACGCCATTTCGTTTCGACGATCGGATTGTGAGATATTATTTTTCTTTATTTTTACGTGTTTTGCGCGACTCGTCTCGCACGTGAACGCCCGTATTTTTGGTTTTACGCGCCTTGCCATGCCCGATCGCATACGTGCACCCCGTGCTGACGTCCCGATGCCGTTCCGATCCCACCACGGTAAATTTTTTTACTCCGCCCCGCGCATGCGCACAGGCCAGGGGCACGCCTTTCTTTTAATTCCTTTATGTATTCTTTTAACACACAAAAACAAAATCTTTGTTTTAAAAAAAAAACATCTTTATTATTTTTAAAAAAAAATTAATTTAACCCCCCTCCCGCATCTGTTCAAACCACATAACCCCCCCTCCCTCTTCTCTCTCTCCTTCTCTCTCTCTTCTTCTTCTGCTTCTTGTTTTTTTTCTCTCTCCCCGTAACTCCCTCTCTCTCTCTCTCTCTCCCCTCCTTCTGCTTCCCTCCATCCTTCTTCTCCCTTTCCTCCCCTCCTCCCTCCATCACCCTCCTCCTTCTGCGCCTCTCTCTCTCCCTCCTCCCAGCACCATCTCACTCCCTCCCTTCCCTCCCCTCCTCCCTCCATCACCCTCCTCCTCTGCTCCCTCTCGCTCCCTCTTCTCCTTCTTCCCCTTCATCCTCTCTCTCCCTCCCTCCTCTCCCTCCTCCACCCTCCCTTGTCCCTCCTACCGCAGGCCACTCGCATGCCCCCCTACGGCTGCGCCACCTACGCCGTCGTCCGTCCAGAAGTCTGCCGCTAGGGCACCCGCTCCGTCGCCAACGCCGCCAGGGCACCTGCTCCATCGCCAGCACCCGCTCCGCCGCTTGTTCGCCGTTGGGACGCCACTCGTCGCCGCTCGGACTTCCTCGTCGCCGCCTCTCCCGCTTGTCCGCCGTTGGGACGCCACTCGTCGCCCTCTTCCTCCTCCCTGCTCCCTTCCTCCTCCCTTCCTAGAGGTTAGTTAACTAACCTTCATTATTTAGGCTAACCATATTTTAGTTAATTAACCCTCATTTAGTTATTCTAACCCCCCTAGTTAGTCTACCCCCAGTTAGTCTAACCCCCTAGTTAGTCTAACCCCCCTAGTTCACCCAACTGTAGTTAGTTGCACCCCACCCCCTAGTTACACTAACCCTAGCATAGTTACACTAACCTAAGTTCAATTAACCTAACCCTAGCTTAGTTACCCTAACCCCCCTTAGGTTAGTCTCCACTGACTTGCCTTAACTTACTTATCTGACTTTGCCTAACCCAGACTAATCTAGTTCCATTTGACTAACCTGACCTAACCTAGCTTGACTTATATGACTTACCCTGACTTCCATGCCTTAGCTGACTTACTTTGACCTTACCAAACTAAGCTGATTTTCCTACTTTAAGTGATTTACTTAATTTATAAATTAATTTTCACTTAGAAAAATTTCACAAAAATTTCTAAAAATTCCCTTCACTTTCTGCAAATTTTTGAAAATTTGTCAGCTAGAAATTTGAACCCTTAAAATTTCAGAAAGTTCCATATTTGCCAATTTATTCAAAATTACCTTAAAAATACACAAAAAATCATTTTAAATTAGACAAAAATGCAGAAAAAATTCTGAAAATTTCAAGCAAATTCCACCCACCCCCTGTGACCTTTTCCCATTCATTTTTCACTTTAAAATATTTTTATATCCGGTATTCCTATTTAAAATTAACAAAAAAAAACAAAAAACAAAACAAAAAACACAAACCAAACCCCACACACACAAAACTTTACCATAAAAATCCCCATGTTATTTTCATACCCTAAATTGTGGATATTTCCTAATTGGCTGAAATTTTCTTTTTCCTTCATCCCCTATCTATATTTTATTATTATTCCTTTTGATTACAAACTAAAAACAAAACAAGCAACAACCCACCACATACAATTTATTAAAACAAAAATTTCGACAAATAAATATAATTCCAATCACCACACATAATACCCCCTAAAATACCAAACCAACACAATATCCAAAAAAAATTTAAATAAAAGGAACAAAAACAAAAACTATCCTAATACATCATAATAAAATTCAAAATCATACTCAAACTCAACACATCCACTAAGGTTTTGTCTTTGTTGTTCAGTCAGTGGTCTTTCCTTTTCTTTTACTGGATTCATTCCTTTTGGGGGACTCTTTCGTGCGCCTTCAGGCATTGCCTACACACCCCTTCCAGGTATTTATTTTATGTGCTTTATTTATTTTCATTTCTCCCTTAATCACAAATTAATTGTTAAAATGAAATATTTATTCATCCACATTTTCCACGCGCGTTCGCACTAAACACACAATTTCATCATAATAAAAATCAACCAGCCGTTCACTTTGCACGCGCTACATGCGCTTACGAGGCACTTTAATTTATAATAAAAATGAACTAGTCGTCACAAGAGCACGCGCTGACAAAAAAGCGCTCCACATCACTCTTAATTTTTAATTAAGGAATTTGCATTTAGAGACCCAGTCTAGGCATCGAAGTCTAGGTTGCGTTAATGCACCGTTTCAACTTAATAATTTGTAATTAAAATTTTAAGAAGGAACCGCCGTTTTCTTATTAAGGTTTATAACCTAATAAAATGTCACCCATTGTTAATAATTTATTCCAATGAACCTTTCATTAAATTAATTCCCCCTTACTACACTTATTTCCTCTTTTTAATGACCTTGTTTCGTGGGATGGGCGCGTAAAAGTCTATTAGTTGACACTGATGGTCAAGTTATGGTTCAGTCTTGATGTCCGTTTTTTTTTTTGTAGTTTGATTTGTCCATGTGTTATGATTACGGGTACGGTGTGTAGTTTTTTTTCTTTATTACTTAATACGGGGATTTGGGTGCTTGCATGTTGCATCACATGAAGCTTTCGGTCGTATATGTGTAGAGGTCATGCCAAAATTTTTCTAGGCTGTGTATTGTCTCGGGTGGTACTTGGGTTAGTTACGTCTATATTTGTATGAGTGTCCTTGTTTTGGATTGTTTTCTTTTTGATCACCTTTTGGTTGTTTTGCAGGCATTCTTTGTGACTGTCTGTGTTGTGGTGTGTGTGTTTACCATCTGAATGGCGCCTCACGCTCCTCCCCCTATCTAGTATGTCCCACTAGTCAGTAGGGATTACTCTTTCCTACTCACTTTTGAGCCTCTCACGAAGGCGGGACTCGCAACTCTCATGGTTGCCTCCTTCCATTACTTCCAGAGGATCCATCGATGTGTGATGAGTTTCTAGCCTCCTACAGCAAGAAGTCGGGAGACTGGTCCAGGGTACTTCCATGACTTTGACACCTCGAGGCCTAGGGAAGGCTCTGTCTCTTCCCTACAAAGGTGAACCCTTTGTTACAACTTGCCAGCTCTTCTCTAATGATGAGATTTTGAAGCTGTTACAAAAACAGACCAGGGAAATTCTGGATGTTAAGAAGGTGATCAACTCTTCAGGAGTTTCCTTTTCCATGATCACTGATCCGGTGTGGAAGTTGGTCTGTCAGTTTCTCCAAGACAAGTTTATGCCTGCAAAAACGCCATCTCATTACTTGTCCACAGAGCTCTTTAAAGCATCACGGATGGTGTTAAAAGGAGTAGCTATCGATTGGAGCACTTACCTACTCACTAAGATGGATCGACATTTTGTAAAAGTCACCAGGGGCAATGTTACCAATGTCACCTATGGATCGTACTTGTATGCCTTCTTGACCTATTCAGGTTTATAGAAGAGTGTGCCTCCACCTCCTCCATCTGATCCAGTACCTCCTCCTCCACCTTCAGATGGGTTAGAACCAATTGATATAGAGGATTTGGATTCTCCGCCTTCCCTAGTCATACAACGCAAACACTTGAAGCGGATAGCAGATAAAGCTCCTTCAGTTCTTCCTTCCGTGCCCATTCTTGCTACCTCTGGCAATGATCTCCCTACTTATCTCACATGTAATAACCTATTCAGAGCACATCAAGAAGCTTCATTGGATATATCCGTCCCCTCACTGAATAGTCTAGTCTCGGGAGATGTCATTCCTTTCCTATGTAAAGACATTCAGAGTTCCATTGAACTGTCAGTTGACAGCCTGTGTTCAACAGTTGTACGCTTCCTTTTATGAAGAACTGATGCAGTCTAAGGACCAGTTGCATAAGGAAAAATCCGAGTTAGCCTCTGCTAAGGATACCCTGGCAGATTTGTTCAAGTAGATGGAGCAACAAACCCAACTGATTGAAACCCAAAGAGATAAGATATCTTCTTTGAAGATTCAGTTAACAGAGGATCAATCAGAGGTTACTAGCCTCTCCGAGGAGAAGGAGAGGATGTCCAATGAAGCGCAAGAGTTCCAAACTCTTAGATGTCAAACTTTCAGCCTTACAGACTGCTAATGACACAGTGGAATCACAATCTTCCCAAATCAAGCAGTTGCAAGATCAACTGGCAAAGTCATGGTTTGTTCCTCCAAGCCCTAATGTTTCCTTGATCCCTTCTCTCTCACAGCAAGACTTGGCAGTTATTCAGAGATAGGCTACCTTGTGTCCTCTCTTCCAAGATAAAGTGGAAAGATTGCAGTCCAGGATGGATCTGCTATGGTCTACATTTGAGCAATTCCAGGAATATGTTCCTCCGGACCATTCTTTCTTTGTCCACTATCAACTACAAAAGTTGCCCTTCTACATGAAGCTTTCCACGATGGATCTTCCTCTTCTAGAGAATGGTTGGAGTGGGGCTTGGTCTCCTGAGTTGTTGACACAGGTGGTCCGTATGGTGTTTGAAGATTCTGTCCCATGACCGATACCATGTTGATGTCATATATATATCTACGAGGAGACTTCTTGATTCCATATGAAGTGTATATGGCCTGGTATGTGGGAAACGTGGTTTTACAAGCTGTTTTGTATGTTAAGCATTTGGAGTTGTGCAGAGATGACATGTTTCAGAGTTACTCCTCCAAAGTGGCTACTTGCCCTGATAAATCATGGCATTCTATGATTGATTTTGTGGTCCTGAATCAAAGACAGAACAACAACCCCTACCTATGTACAGAGCACTAACCAACTGAGGGTGGATCTCTTAGCTTATCTTTCCAAACATAATCCATTTGATTCTACCTTTTTTTATGCCTATCAGAGAAGATCTATCTTAGGTCCTTCTATTCCTACCCTACTGTATTACCAACAAATGGCTCACCGTTATGATATATATCTTTCCCTTTATCAAACCAATTCCACAACCATCTTATCCCTTCTTTTCCAACCTCAATCTTTTCCTCAAATTTCCATATTTAGATACTATTCTTTTATCGAAGATAGAGTATTTTTCCCTTCTCCACCATGTCCTTCTCCATCCATTCATGTACCTTCTACCTTTCCTATTTATCAATTAATACCCTTTCTAAGTGATTCCCTAAAATTTTCAGGCACTCCTTCTTTAAACTATTCCTCCTTTTATGATTTTGCCTACCCATCTCTTCATCCACTTTTACTTATTCCACTTCCATCTCTTGCCACTTCTATCTCTCAACCACCTCAGTTGGTTAGTGAATATGACGGGTTTGATAATTAGATTTCCAGAAGATGGGGATGGAGCTCGAATGATTCTCTTATAGGACCTCAGATAAACGGGCCAATAATTCCAGGAGATTGGACAACTACCAGTCAAGCATACCAGAACTATATTCATTTTGCTCACCAATATTCACAGTCTCTAGATCCTTCGGTGAGATTGATTGCTCATTTTGCTTGGTATCTAGCATACATGCATAGGCATTCCCATAATGATCAAAAGGCCATTCCAAAACTTTGTATGAATGTCAATGTGAACATTGACTCCCACTAGTTGGATGTCCTGTACTTTCATGCCCTATGTCTCCCTAGCAGATACCTTGTCTTGCTAGAAAGGATGTGTTGCTTGCAGTTTTTTCAGAATCCTCCCAAGACATTTGTAGATGGATCCTTCTCCATGGATCGATTCCAAAACCACCAAGCTTTTAAAAGGGATCATCTTCATTGATGACTTTTTCATGTATTTTGGAAGAATTTTAATGCTATATCTCTTTTTGGAGGTGTCATTCAGATGGTTGTGTTAGTGTTCGTGTATGTGTTGTCTTAATTGTATGAGATGAGTTCGTGTTGGTTGCAAATATTTGTTCGAGAGCTATTTTCAAAAGATTGCTGGTAGATGAAAAGCCTATGGTGGAAAGCTCAAGAGAACCTCTTATATCCTTTACAAATTTGTAATGGTTTTTAAATGATTAATCACATGAGTCAATGAATAACAAAGTTTTCCTTTAGTAGTATTTTTTCTATCAGATACAGGTGATAAATTGGGGTCGTGTTTTGGCAAGATTATTGACGATCTGAAGGAAGATCCAAATTGAGCTCTTTAGTGAACTTATATTCTTCTTTTCCTTAGGTCGCGAGGACGCTTTCTTTCTAAGTGTGGGGATATGTTGAGAGTGGAAAAAGACTGAATTTTTGACTGATTTTTGTTGTTTTTGAGGTCTAAATGATTGATTTTTGGTAGATTTAGAGTGATGTATGATTGTTAATGGAAGTATTTGAGAGTGTTTTGGATGATATTGATTATGTTTTGGAAGTTCATGATAATTTTCAGTGGAGATATGAGATTCTGTGATGTTCTGATAGGTTCTAATTGGTTATGTATACCTTCTGTATAGCTTCTGTTTTGTTTTGATTGTCTTCTGTATGAAGCATGGATTGATGTGATTGATGAAGATTGAGATCTTTTGAAAGCTTATTGAATAGTTTTTGAGAGTTTGGAATGGTTTGAGTATGAGTTATGAGGTTTTGGTGACCTTCTGTAACCTTCTGTAGATCTTCCGTAGAGCTTCTGTCTCTATTCTGTCTCTGCTCTGTAATTGTACTGTAGATGTTCTGGTACTGTTCTGTGATTGTTCTGTAGACCTTCTGTAAGTGTTTTGTAGAATGTATGTGTGACTTTGGGAAAGTTTTCTAATCTTTGGAAAGGATTAATCTAAGTTCAAAAGAGCTAAAACAGGTGGAAGAAACAACTGCTGAAGACTGAAGAGAAGACTAAGTGACAGTGACAGTAGTGAGCTATAAAAAGACATTGTAGTGGCTCTGGTGACTCTTCATATCAGACATACCTCTTGGTAGGTGCATCCACGACCTAAGAAGGATTATTAAGGGTTATTATGAGAGTATTGTAGTGAGGATATGATGTATTATTGATAGAGAGAGAGAGAGAGAAAGAGCTAGAGATAGTCAAATCTATCAAAACAGTGTGATTGTATATGAGAGATTGAGAGAGAGAACTATGAAGATATTGAAGATGAATAATATGTGACTGATTTCCATTCAAATATGGTGTATTTCTTTGTGTTCTTTGTTCTATTGATGGATTTTGTGAAGATGTTGGAGAATATGGTTGATTTTATCAAATCCGTGGGAGATATCTACTATGATGTTGCGTGAAGAATTGTTGTTTTCTTTGTTTTGATGATCAAAAGAATGAAATAAAATCTTGTTGATGTTACAAGATAGATTTTCTTGCAAGAGAATTCCCTTTTCCTTGGTGTTCCTTTTGGGGCTCCACATACAGTTGCATCATTAGACAAAACCCTAGACTTCCATTGACGCAAGTCACATGTGATCCGGTGCATTAGGAATAAGTATAATTGCCTGTGAATTGTTTTATCAATCTTGATATGGATTATCGCAAATGGATACGCTCCTAGCCTAATTGAAGCTGGTGACCTAACCCTAAATGGATTGTTGACCCAAGTTATGCTTGGTTGTTTGAAAAGGTTGTAAATCCCTTGAGCAAGTGTTTTGATACATCCAAGTTAAATTCTGACTGTGAATGCAATGGGATTGCGATGCCTTGAAGCAAGAGGTTGTGCATTTAACTATTTGTTAATGTGGTTTTGGATGTTAACCCAAATGGTGTGTGTTTGATGATTGCATGGTTGGGTCGGAGATGACTGATTGCCATGGAAACAAAATGAATATTTTCCCTAGTAATTGTTTGTTAGCTGGGTGCTTCAACTGTGATTGATTCCCTAAAGGAATAATTAAGAAAGGATCACGCTAGCTACTGCCCCCTCCCCCCCCCCCCCCCCCCCCGCCGCGAATCGCCAAACCCTAACTAAGGGGGTTGTGATTCAGCTAGGAATGTGGATCGAACCCACCATGAGAGGTCTCTTAGTGGAAATTACTTGGCGTAGGAGGATGCTTAGGTGCCAGTGGGGGCTCTGGCCGTAAATCCCAATGCCTCTGGGCCCTACACAAGTGTTCTACGTGACTCGGGATGGGATCTCAAGGCCTTGATACTAGTTACAAGGCGGAATCTTGGAAGGATAAACCTTCGGGTTTTATTGCCGGAAGACGAAAGGATTTTTTTGCGGAGGCAGAAAGGAGTACTTAATTCTCCTGTATGGGCAGGAGACGCACATTAATCCGAAGATAAGTTAAGGAAGTGTTTGATCTTGTTTTAACTTGTCTTCGTATGTGGCATAAATTATGTAAAGGAACCTGTGATTAACGGGTTAATTAAGGAAGCTGCTATTATATATCAAACATAATGTGGTAGGTAAATAGATAACTAAGACAACCCTCGAGGGAAGCCTGGTGGATGTGAGCAATGGGTCTATCTTACAGAAGGGTGGTCTCGGTTAGCCGAGAGCTTTCCTCAAAGGAAATGTTAACGAGGAATGTTAGGAAGAAGTCGGTCTATGACCTTAGACAATGTTGGTTAGGAACTTGGACTTTAGGTCAATCCTAGTGGGAACGGCCAGATAAGTTCCGTTGCGAGGCAGACTCGAGAGACCCTAGTTGACAAACCCCGTGTCATTCCTTGGGAGTGTCGGGCGGTGTCCTCTAGATTGATCTGTCGATGGGCTACTAAGACGTGTCCCGAAATTTGAGGGGCAGGCATGTTACAGTCGGTATCAGAGCAAAACTTCTTAATGATGCATGATTGATTAATGTTCGGATCATAGACATAACCTAAATAACCTAAGAGGTATGGCTTGATTGTCAGGCACCTTCTGCACCTACGAATGCTGACATGCAAGAGAAGAAGTTCATTCTCAAGCAAATTAAGACACCTGAGTTTGATAGCAAGGGAAGTACTGTTCAAGCTGACGCCGAGATTTGGATTGAGTCCATGGAGGACTATTTTGAGGCAGTAGGAACTACACCTACTAACCAAGCCATGCTTGCCAAACTTAAGCTTACAGGCGAAGCGAGACTTTGGTGGAAACAGTGGTGCAGAGACCAAGCGATCTCGGAGGGGACCATCACATGGAATAAGCTTAAGGAAGCTGTGCGAGGGAGGTATCTGCCACCTGCCTATCGCACACAAAAGATGAATCAATTCTACGACTTGAAGAAGCTAGGATTATCCCTTGAAGCATACTATTCGAAGTTCGTTTTACTCCTAAAGTACGCACCCCCAATGGATATGACACAACAGGTGTCAAAGTTCTATGTTGGGTTAAATCCACCCATAAACACTCGATTGGAATCAATGCGCCCAACGCACTTGCAAGATGCATTACTCCGAGCGAATCCAATCGTCCAAGAACTTAAATCAGGCAACTATGATGAAGATGACTCACGAGATCAAGACAAGAGGTTCCACAAGTGCGATGAGATAGGTCATATCCGTTGTAACGTATCCACCTGTCCACTTGTAAGACACCTCTTAGCAGCCCATCGGGAAGAGAGTCCAGAAAGTGCCGCTCAACATTCCCATGGAATGTCATGGGGTTTGCAATCCAGGTCTTCCCGAGTCTGCCACAAAGCGGAAGCATTCTGGCTGTTCCCACTTATTAGGATCGACCTAAATCAGGGTTTCCCTAGCGAACTATTTTATGCAGAAACATCACGGTTGAAGTGGATTTTGCTGCACTTGGTTCAAGGAGAATGGGAAACGAGAGGGATGCAAAGCTCGACCTCTCTACCCGTAAGTCATATTCCCATTCGGTTCCCCTAAAACAGCATAAATCGGGACTCTAGTACTCTAGATTCTAGGTCAGTGTTTCTTGCTATCAAATTTCTTCGAGAAAAGTTCCCGGCCAACCGGGACCACCCATCTGTAGGACGGACCCATGGCCACATCCATCGCACTTTCCTCATGGTTGGTTATCTAATTACCTATCACACTTAGTTTGAGACGCAAAAACAGCTTCCTTAATTAGCCAATTATCCACCGGTTCCTTCACGTAATCTTAGCACTGACATAGAAAAACAATGTTATGAAGGTTCCTTTTCAACAATTGATCTTATTTATCAGTCTTTGGAATACATCATATAATCCAGCCCGAAGGCTAATCCATAAAGCTCGAAGGCAATCCAGCAATCCTCAGGGATTTTTGTTCCAGGTTTCCACCTGTAGAGTAGTATGCGGGCCTTGAGATCCAATCCCAAGTCATGTCAGCCTCTTGTGCAGGACCCGAAGGCAAGGGATTTACGGCCAGAGCCTCCCTAGCACCCCAAGTGTCCTCTTGCTCCAAGTAGCACCCACAAGGAGACCTCTTGCGGCAGGTTCGGTCCACGTTCCTGGCGTGGCTAACAACCCCCTTGGTTAGGGTCAGACAGACAGTCGAGGGTAGCTGATGCTACCTCTCCCTCCAGGCCTTCAACCTGAAGCATTAATTATCTTTCCATCTTTAGTTCCTTGAGCAAAGAAGTACAAACAATGCTCCTAGCTGTACAAACACAATCAATCCAATGGTCGTTTATTTGGCCAATTGATAAGGTGTGAATCCTTCTCTCCGAATGCATCGAGCATTCGATCCGGGATCAATTGCGACTTGGCAAGATCCCCAAGGGTTTGTTTGTTTAACCTTTTATCCTTGGGTTAGGGTTTATACCCTATTAACCCAAGTGTTTGTTTGTTTACCCTTTTATCCTTGGGTTAGGGTTTATACCTATTAACCCAAATTAACCAACACCTTAGGTTCCTTATTAAGACAGTAAATCCTGGGCATGTTTGTTTACCCTTTTATCCTTGGGTTAGGGTTTATACCCTATTAACCCAAATTAACCAACACCTTAGGTTCCTTAAATTAAGACAATAAATCTTGGGCAACCTTGTCGCCCCAACTTGATTGGTCAATTGCTTGCTAAGCAATACATAACTTCCCTAACTTGGCAAATTGGTCCAAAGAAGGGTCATGTAGCAGGATGTCTACTCATCCTCTTGCAAATTTGACTTGCACCAGAACCTGCCAACCTTGTTCTAAGGAGTGGCAAATCTATCTTGTGATTTAAATACAAAGCCATGCGACATTGCAACTTGTTGCACACGTGTCGCACCTAACTTGTGGGATCATTTCTCCCATCAAACGGCGTTTCTTGGTCAAGATGTAGGGTTTGGGATGTCTTCTTTACCCAACCCAACCCTAATCTTGCTAGGTCGATAACGTTTGGCCCTAGGGTTTCTGATTTCAAATGGAAGTCTAGTATTTGGCTAAATGATCCTTAGGATAAAAACCCTAGATCATTATTTTATGGGCGTCCCATTAACCCTAACATTGTGTGAATGTGGGTAGGATCTCTAGGATTGAAAATATTAAGTCAGTTTGCCGAGTGCGATACTAGGGAGAATTTCAATGCGGCTTAACTCTACCTAGCGCATTGAGGTGAATATCGCTTGAGTTACACCTTTGCAAGTGAATTATCTAATCGATGTAATGGTTTTGCGACAAGAGGCAATCTTCCTTAGAAGAGATGCAAACACTTTTCCTAAGAGATGTAAATGAATAAATTCAAGATACAGCATTCCATGAAAGTATGCCATTCATAGACTATTTCCTTCTATGCAACTATAAAATATACAATGACCATTTCTTTTCCCTCGTGCTAAAACTATAATGATGCAACGGAATCCAAGCTTTAATGATTGAAAATTTAGGATTAACTCGTATAGAACCCTACGTTGAGTTTCAAACAGGAACTATACCTATAAACCCTTTGTCCAATGCATTGATTGTTGAGATATCGAGCTCCACTCGTGATATGCTAGGGTGACCATTGTGCATTTATGTCACCGATTTGTTAGCTGTAGATGAGGTTGGTACACCGCCCATTGAATAATAGCTAGATGACAGCTATCCTTATCTACTCTAGCTTGTGGCTCAGTTAGTACGCCACCTTAGTTAGTTGAGTTTGGTTTGAGACCCATATATAGGGTTCTTCTATTTCTCTGTACTAGTGATCTTTTTGGTTTACACAACTAAGAAGAGAAAAACAGTTTTCAGCCTCCACCTTTGTGTGTATTCCCCCATTGTGTAAGTGAGGAAGCTACAAGTGAGACTCCTTCCTTCTCTCCCACAATCTTGACATGGTATCAGAGCCTAGTTCGTGGTAAGGAGCTCAAGAAAGAAAACCAAGTTCGCGGTGTTCTGGTAAGAGGACCAGTGTTGCTTTAAGTTTTCGAGTTTGGGAGCAAGTCTCTGCAGCAAGTAGCACAATCGAAAAGTGCAAGAGTGCATTGTCTCAGATTGAGACGCCCTTCGCGATGTAGCAAGAGGGCAGTATATGCTGCGGTTAAGGGCTTTAGCCCTTGGTTGCTCTGTTTTTTTTGTTTGAGGCCATTTCGGGGCCTGTTTTGGAGGCGGAAGTTTTCTGCACGCACTCAGGAAAAGGCCCAGTTTTATGTTGTGCGACTACTATTCTATAGGTCGGTGAAAAGTTACTATAGAAATTGCATCGTATGCCTGTGCGTAGAGACATTGGGAGTTACAGAATCATCCGTGTTGCCTGTTGATGCAAAATCGTCACTAGGAAGTGACTGTGTGGTCAAATACCACTTTTGTCAGTTTTGCAGATTTGCCCTTGTGAGGTTGAAGTTGTGTTTTTTGCAATGACAAAATTTTTTGTAGTGTTCTGTAATGGCGTCTAATTCTCTTTCACAGATTGTCAATGAAAAGCTTGACAAGAACAACTTCCAAGCATGGAAGTTTAGAATGACGAATTTCCTTATGGGAAAAGGATATTGGGAATTCGTTGTAGGAAATGAAGAAGAACCAGTTCTTCCTGATGTTCCCAATCAACAGCAAATGCAAGCATTTAAAGGATGGCATGAGAGAGACAAAAAATTTATGTACTGGCTGTCTATCAATATTTTAGACACTATGATTGTGCATATTCAGGGTGCAAGTATGCCAAAGGAGGCATGGGATACTTTGTCAAAAATGTAAAGCACAAATACGCAAGCCAGGAAAATGCAGCTCAAGCAAGAGTTGCACAATGTGCAAAGAGAAAGTATGAGCATCAATGACTACCACATGAAGGTGAAGAAGATTGCAGATGCACTTACTTCCATTGGGTCGCCAGTGGAAGATGATGATTTAGTTTCTGTGACCTTGAATGGTCTAGGAAAGGATTATGCATAGTTCCAAACATCCATTTCCGTCCGTGAAAGATTTTCTGATTTTGAGGAGTTGATTGCTCTTCTAATTTCTGAGGAGCAGAGAAATGGTGGTGCATCTTCTTCAGGAGGAACTTCAAAAGAAGCTGTCTTCTACTCAAATGCTCGAAGAGGTAGAGGCAAAGGTAGAGGAGGCCGTGGTAGAAATCAGAATATACAGCAAATTTAAGAAAACCAGTCCTATGGAGGAGGACGTGGTAACTCTAGAGGTAGGGGGAGCCAAAGAGGTCGTGGTGGATGGCAAAGAGGCCAAAATGCAAACAACAATGTTGAATGCTACTACTGTGGTAAAATGGGTCATATGGCTAAAGACTGCTATAAAAAGCAGAATGACATCATGAATGGAAAATTACAACAAGGGAATTATGCATCTTCTAGTAGACAGGGTGATGACAGAAATGAGCATTTGTTTATGGTGTAGAACATGACCAATTCTGTGACAAGTGCAGAAGAAAGCAACGAAGTGTAGTATGTTGACTCAGGTGCGTCAAACCACATGACATGTCATGCAGAATGGATGCAGGATGCAAGGAAAATGGAAAAACCAGGATTTGTGGAGACTGATGATGATACTGCACATCCTATTATGTAGATTGGAAAAATTCCTTTGTCTATGCAGGATGGGAAAAAGAAATACTTGTCAGATGTATTTCATGTCCCAAATATCACCAAGAATCTGGTTTCTGTTGGTCAAATGGTTGAGAAGGGCTTGCAGGTTAGATTTAATCCTCATGGATGCTTTGTTGAGGATATGAAAAATAAAGGTTGCTTGATAGCGAAAGGAAAGAAGAAGGGCAGAATGTTTACGTTGGATGCAGATATGCCTGAATTGAGTGCAGCAATGTTTGCACATGGGACCGGTGTAGTTGCAGATATTGATATCTGGCATAAACGCATTGGTCATGTTAATGTACAGCGACTTAAATCAATGCATGCCCAAAATATTATTGCAGGATTGCCTAAATTCAAGGTTGTAGAAATGCATAAGGTATGTGAAGCCTAGCAATTTGGAAAAAAGATAAGGAAACCATTTCCTAGACATGTTCAAGAGAGTTAGAAGCCATTGGAAATTAGAAGGGGGGGGGGAAAGATAGCCTCCCATGTGGCTGGCTTGCATGACTCCCCTACCTCATGCTTCTCCATGCCACACTCCTCTCTCCTCTAGTTAGCTCCACTCCCTCTCCCCTATCATGCATCGGCTGAGGGGAGGGGGTAAATAGTAAAAAAAAAATTGCAAAATTTTAACCATTATCCTTTTGCCTTTCCCATAACGGGTGTTTTCATGCAGCCTTTCAATCTTCAAGCCATGGCCTCTTATACACCATGCGGGTGGAGTTTATCAAATTACGAGGGTGGAGTATTTAGTCCAAGGTTCTTCAAGTCGCAAAGAGATTATTTTAAGCTGCTCTTGCGCGGGGCGTGTAGTGGTCAAAATTCATTAATACTTCATGCGGAAATATTACATTCTCTCCCCCTTAGAGGAATCGAGATGTCCTCATCTCGAGACGAACCGGGGGTATTGTTGGTTGAGAGCACTTTCATTCATCCAATTGGTATCCTCTTTGGGATAATCTTTCCACTGGACGAGGTATTCCTTCAAGGTTCTGGATCTCAAATGCCTCTCCCTAACATCTAAGATCCTGCTAGGACATAACTCAAGGACTCCTTGGCTAGGCATTACAACTTTTTGATCATCAAGCACATGACTAGGGTTAGGTACATACTTATTTAGTAGACTAATATGGAATACATTATGAACTTTTAGGTTCTCAAGGAGTTGCAGTCTATAGGCATTAGGTCCTAGGCACTTGAGGATCTTGTAGGGTCCACAATACCTTGGACTTAGCTTTTTACATTCACCTAAGGATAGAGAACTCTTCTTTGGACGTACGTGAATGAAGAACATATCTCCTTCAATGAAGGATCTATCTTGATGTTTCAAATTCATGTATGCCTTCTGTCTTTCCTTGGCGGCTTGGATGCCCTGTCTTATTGACTTGATTTGGTCATCCATATCTTCCAACATCTGCCTTGAAGCTTCAACCCTCAAGGTCTAGATCTAAAAAGTTTAAAGGACTATGACAGTCGTGTCCATACAATGCTTGAAAAGGGGTCATCTGAATGCTTTGTTGGTAAGAAGCATTGTAGGCAAACTCAACCAGTGGCAAATATTGAATCCACTTTTTGGGTTTGCGACAGCAGTGTGCCCTTAGCATATCCTCAATAACTTGGTTGACTTGCTCTATTTGACCATCGATTTGGGGATGGTAAGCTTTACTGAAACAGAGTTTAGTCCCAATGACTCCGAAGACGGCTCTCTAGAAGTGTGATGTGAAGAGAGAGTCATGATCACTAATTATTCTTCTGGGTAACCCATGCAGTTTGAATATCTCCTTGATAAATAACCTTGCGATGTCTGAGGCTTTATAGTTTGTCTTAACAGGAATAAGATGTGCAACCTTGGTAAGCATATCTACCACAACCATAATGGAGTTGTATCCTCCCTGAAATTGGGGCAGGCCAATAACAAAATCCATACTAATGAATTCCCATTTCATTTGGGGAATGTCAAGTGGTTGCAATTTTCTTGGCATTTTTACACATTCGGCCTTAATACGTTGACAAGACAAACATTCAATGACATATTTGAGAATGTCACCTTTAATCCTCTCCCAATAATAGCTCTTTTTGACTGCATTGAGGGTTTTGTCATAGCTAGGATGTCCCAAAAGAGGGGAGTCATGGGCTTCCCAAAGTATCTTCTGCTTAAGTGATTGGCTTGCTGGTATACATAATCTCATTCTATAGTAGACAAGTCCACTATTGATAGAGAATTATTGATACTTTGCCTGTAGCTTCGGGTCTTAATCCTTGATAGGGATCTCCCTTAGCAATTTCAGATAGGTTGGATTATGGCATGCCTCTTCTCTAGCTATCTCAAGTATTGGGTTGTTTGGCATGGATACCTTCGTGGCTAGAGATCTTGCAGTTGATGGATCTTGCACGATCAGAGAATTTAGAAATGCCTTGCAACTGAGTGCATCAGCAACTACATTCTCCTTTCCAGGCCAGTATTTGATTTCAAAATTATATTCCTCCAGCACTTCAATCCATCGACGTTGCCTCATATTGAGTTCATTTTGGGTAAAGATCCATTTGAGACTTTTATGATCTGTCACTAAGGTAAACTTGTTACCCAGCAAATAGTGTCTCCAAAGCTTGAGAGCATGGATGATAGCTAGCAGCTCCAGATCATGGGTAGCATAATCCCTCTCATGGATCTTCAGTTTCCTTGAAGAGTATGCTACAGGATGACCTTCTTACATAAGCACACATCCTAAGGAAAGTGTGCTAGCGTCAGTTATCACTTCAAATTCCTTACTAAGGTCTGGAAGTTTCACGATAGGTGTTGATACCAACCTTTGCTTTAATTTGTCAAAGGTGGATTGTTTAGCAGTTGACCATACAATTGATGTTTGCTTCTTTAGTAGATCCATCACAGGCGCTGCAATCAAAGCATAGTTTTTGATAAAGACCCTGTATCATCATGTCAATCCAAGAAAGCTACGTATTTCTTTGGAGTTGGTCACTCCAGAATGTCTCTGACCTTGGCCAGGTCTATTGAAATTCCTTCCGCTGATACAATGAATCCCACATATTCAATCTGTCACTTGAAGAATGCACACTTCTTCTTTTTGGTGAAAAGCTTGTGTGCCCTCATTGTTTCAAGGACAATGCGAAGCTGGGGTTCATGATCTTCTTCCTGTTTGGAGTAGACTAGGGTATCGTCAAAGAAGACGAGTACGAAGTCATCAAGATATGGCCTAAAGATATCCTGCATTAGCCTATTGAAGGTAGCAGGTACATTTGCCAACCCGAACGACATGACCAAAAATTAAAAATGCCCATATCTTGTGTTGAATGCCGTCTTTGGGATATCCTCTTCCTTGATCCTTATCTGATAATATCTAGATCTGAGATCAATCTTGGAGAAGATCTTCGCTCCTTGAAGACGGTCAAGAATTTCATCTATTCTTGGAATAGGATATTTGTTCTTAATGGTTGATTGATTCAACCCTCTCTAATCAATACATAATCGAAGCGTTCCATCTTTCTTCTTCTGGAACAGCATTGGAGCTCCCCATGGCGAGCCGCTAGGAAGGATGTAGCCTTGGTCCAACAGTTGCTTAAGTTGCTCCTTCAGCTCAATTGCTTCCGGGATGGACATTCTATATGGTCTCTTTGCTATTGGTGCAGCTCTTGGAACTAACTTGATTTCATGATCAACTTCCCTTTGAGAAGGAAGTTCTGTCAGCTCTTTAAGAAATACATCTACGTACTCCTTTATCCATGAAGATTCTTCCCTGGACGCCTGATTTTGATCTAGCTTATTTAGCTTAATCAAATAGACAGGTAGCCCCTTTCTAACTCCTTTTATTATCCGATATGCTTTGGCCAGTTGAATTTTTGGCTTCTGAGCCTCTCCTTGATTTGTGACCAATTCCCCTTCAGAATTTCGAAAGGAAACTTGGCCCTTTCCATAGTGAATGTGGGCATCATTAGGTTTAAGCCAATCCATTTCGAGCAAACACTCGTGGGTACCTAGGTTCATAACCCTGAATCTGACCGTAGTTGACTTTCCACCCAGTAGGAATTCCACCATAGTAGTTTGCCTGGTACAAGTGACCTCATGACCATTTGCTAATTCCACAAGTAAGGTAGATGCATCTTTTATGGCTACTCCTAATCTTTGTGCATAAACTGGTGAAATAAAGGAATGTGTACTGCCACAATCAATCAAGGTTTTGAAGCTTTTACCTTGATAATCCGATGGAGTTTGAATCTCCGAGAACTGGCTATTCGGGCCTTTCTTGTGAAGAGTGGCATGAATTGTTGCCCTCTCAAAGTCTCCTTCCATGGTCGGGTCTTCTTCATCGCACATCTCCTTGTTGGCAACACTGGCGGTCCTCCCTCTGGCCTGGGTGGCAGCTCCTTGGCCATGGATGGTTCCTTGGACTGGTCCTTGATGTTGTCCTCCGCCAAGCTTTGGACATTGCCTTTTGAAATGACCAGGCTCGTTGTAATGAAAGCAACGGAGATTGCGGCCATTACCTTGGGTAGGAACAAAATTATTGACATTGTTGGTCCTAGCTTTCTTCCTTTGTCCCTGGTTTTGACCTTGAGCTCTCTTCACCTGGGACCTGTACACTCCTTTGTTCTGATCCTTGCAAGACCAAGTCTTGTTACTTCTTGGCCTAGTTTGCACTTCCTGTATTATGGGTGCAGCTTGAATGAGCATGTCCTGAAGATTTGTTGGGCGCATTGATTCGAGGGGAGTGTTTACGGGTGGGTTTAATCCAGCACAAAACTTCGACACTTGTTGTGTCATATCCATTTGTGGTGCATACTTCAATAGAGAGACGAACTTTGAATAGTATGCGTCACGAGAAAAACCAAGTTGTTTCAGCTCATAGAACTCGTTCATCTTCTACGTGCGGTAGGCAGGTGGTAATTATCTTCCTCGCACAGCTCTTTTTAGCTTTTCCCAAGTAACTGACCCTTTTGAGATCCCTTGGTCTCTGCACCATTGCTTCCACCAAAGTCTTGCTTCACCGGTAAGATTTAGTTTGGCAAGCATTGCTTGGTTAGCGGGTGCAGTACCAGCTGCTTTGAAATAATCCTCCATGGATTTAATCTAGATCTCAGCATCAGTTTGGATGGACCTTCCCTCGCCATCAAATTTTGGTGGCTTGATTTTCTTGAGAAGAAACTTCTTCTCCTGAATCACGGCCATACTTGGTGTAGGGGTCAGGTATCTGCACTTGGGGTTGTGCCTGGGCATTGAAAATTCTTTACGTTAAAGACTTGCTAAACGTTTCTCTCATTACATTACATGCCCAGTTCAGCTTTTAGCCAAGTGACCTAATCACTTAACATCTTTACCAATACTCACAGTAAAGACAATCATTGATAAAAAGAAGTTTTATTTTATTCATATGGGCATAGCCCTTTCGAGTACAATCATTTTTTGGAAAGATGGAACAAGCTGATACGTTAATTTGGGGAGAATAAGATTTTGTTACATTCAGCTATGGGAACTGAGTAATAGTATGGATTGGGGTCATGGATTTTCAGGAATCGATAGGTCATACGAAGATTAGGGTATCCTTTCCTTTGATACTAGCTCTTCTCATAACATCCCAACATCTTGATTCTGTCGGTAGGGATTATTCGAGTCACTTCCTCGTACACATACTTATTCTGCTTAACCTTTCAACTGTTGACATATAGGGTTGCGTTTGCGTGAGCCTCAACAAAGATGAACAGCTTCACAATCTTTAAGTCCTCCATCCACTTGATTCTCTTCAAGTTGGTTCAAAGGTATGCAAGTCAATGGGCAACAAGGTAATAAATTCCTCAATCACCTGTCCATCTCCACTCCACGTACAGGGGTGAAGGATTGTAGATGCGGTCTAGGATATTCATCATATCGAGCCTTCATCGATAAGTCAAAACACGCATCACGGTGTCGTATTGCTGCGCATTCGAGGTGTGAAAACCACCCAAAAATTGTGTGTGTGATTTGATACTTTGTATATACTTAGTTGTTGTGTTTACATTTATTTTCTGCGCATGAGTATAGTGAGGAGGAGTTAGAGGCAAAGTGGTGAACATGATGAGATGCTTTCAGCCTATGTTGATACATGTTGCTGCAAAAAGGTCTGGAACCATTGCTTGCCAAAATCCATCAGCACTATTGCTCGTAGACTCAGCAGAGGGGAGCCATTGACAGTAGGACGGATTCATGGTTTGAGCTCAATGACTGAGGCTGCTCCATCTGTGGCAAGACATGTTGTGGCAGGGCTGAATTACTTGATGACATTGTTCAAAGTTGCTTTCCTGTTGCTAATTGAACTTGGAGTGTTTCCTTTGATGTGCGGGTGGTGGTTGGACATATGTACTCTAAGCCTGTGGGACGGGATTTAAGGAACACATTGTGTCAATTTCAGATGGTGGTTATTCTGTTCAGTGTTTTCATGGTGAACTTTTGGTGTTGCATTGTAACAAAAACCGATTGTGTTGTTGTGGATGATAAGGATCTTATTCCATGGCAGGCGGTATGAGGAATTCAGGAATCTTATTAAATTTGCTCCATTGATCTATGCCTATATTGGGCTGTCTTGGAATAGGCAAAAGTAGCTTACTCTGCGCTGGACGGAAGGAAGGGAGATGAGCTTTTTCAATGGAAAGGAAAGGAGGAGACTAAAAAAAGAAAAGGATTTTTGAAAAGCTAAAGAGGGAGGGAAAAAAGAGGCGTATGTGACAGAAAAAGAGGAGGAATTACGCTGATCTGGGAGAGAGGGGATGAACAGAAAAAAAGGGTGCTCTGCGACTTCAATGGGCAGTATGGCTGGACTGGAAGGAGGAGACGTGTGATGCCAGCGTTCAATCTAATCGAGTGGAATAGCACTGAAGACACTCATAACCATCGACAATAGGCAGAATAGCACAAGGAGGAGCTTTAATAGCCTGGACGAGTGCGACGAACTAGCGAAGGCCTGTACATCATTGGGGTGGAAGGAGTCCACCAGAATTCAAGAGGAGGCTATTCCCCTAGCTCTGGAAGGCGCGGATCCCATCTGATCTGAGTCAGCGACACCAGCAGCACCATAGATCACAACTGAGAAACGAGGAACTTTGATAGTTTTTATACCTCTAGCCTGAAGAAGCATTCGAGTACTCTGATCCAATTCGCATTCAGAATCTTGTGAAGAGCTACTCTTAGTTTATCTTTTTCCCCATTTATATGTGGATTCAAAAGACTCAAACAGTGGAGGACATCGATGCTGTTTCTGATGAAGGATTATAGAAGCAATCTCCTGTGGGAAACAAAGTAGAGACAGTATCCAATAGCTCCTCAGAGGAATCGCCACCACGAATTGGAATTGAAAAGAGTGCTCTGCAATCTGAGAAGATGAGAGAGGGCGTTCGGCGGGAAGGAGTTTTTGATGATGGATCTAGCTCACAGACAGAAGCTGGGTGTTCTTGACGCTGCTTTCAGGCTTATCAAAAAAAAAAAGGAACTTTGTTTACGTCTCGTTTATCTTCATCAGCGCTCTTGTCGATGAACAGATTGTAGAAGATGGCACCAACCAGTTATGAAACACGAACTATGGGAAATTGTATGAGGATATTCCTGTATTAGGCCAGAGAGTAGAAGTAGCAGAAGAATAGGGGCCGATTCTCTCCAGTCAAACGGAAGGATAGAGATCGAATAGAGGATGTGGAAGCTGTTGAGAGACCTATCGAGCAAGATGCATCATATATAATGTGTCGATGAGCTCTTATCTTCATAGCTTGCAAATCAGGGCCAGAAGTTTGCTTCTTAATCTCCAAATTACATATATGGGCGACTCGACAGCCTGACCTGGTTGTTGCTTACGTTGAAACTCTATATGAAGGCATTACAAGGGAGAAGGCCACAGCACTTGCAGAGATGATAATTCTTGACTTGTTTTCGTTCAAAAGGTGGAAGAAGGTTAGGAGAGAAATCTCCTAGTTTCAGCAATGAGTTACTGCAGTACAACTGCTTACCTTTGTATCAATTGAAAGGAGCATTTGCACTATAAAGCCCCATTGATCCAAGTCTGCCATGTCAGGTGATAAACCCACCTTTAAGACCTTGAAGCCAGATATGATGTTGATACTAAAGGGATGCTGCTATTCGCTCTGAAAACTATAGCAAAGCAGAAAAATTGAGAGATGAGAAACGAGCTTTACAAGAGGACAACAGATCTGGAGTTCTTATTGCAAATGCAAAATTTTATAAGGCGTTTGCTTTTGGAAATATGAAGATGATGCAATAGTACTTGCCGCACATGATTACAGTTATTGTTCATATGTTAAAAATACTAACATGAAAGAGAAAAATGTGCTTTACATTGCCACAAATCAGTTTGTCGGCTTATGGAGAATGTAAAAGAATATATGGTTCTTGATCATTCCGTGTCCAACCCTCTTGATCTTGGAAAGGAGCCACCTCTGAAAGGATAATGCTAATACTTCTGTCTGAAGCTGATAACCAGATTTGTATTAAATGTTTCAATATTGAAGGATGAATTCTATGCTCAGCTGAAAACTTGCTTTTAGTCTTATCATTGCTGTAAAGACGAGGTCTCGTTGAAATCTTGGTGGACACAAATCCTTACATCTTGCTTATTCATTTGTTTGAAGCGTCACAGAAATTTCAGGATGGGAGATACTTCAGCCTCTATTTCAGCTTCTTCTACAACTCCAGCTTCATCTACTTCAACACCATTAATGACTGCTGCGTCAAGTACTTCAACGGAGGATCTAAAACAGATTTTGCAGAATATGTCCATGTATATGCAACTCCAAAATCAGCAAACACAAATGTATATGCAGCAGCAACAACAATTGCATCAACAGCAGTTGTCTCAGCAAAGGCAACTCTATTCGGAGCGCAGAATGCAAACAGCGCGACTAAGGCTATTGAAGCAGTTGAGAGTGAGAAGAAGCTATTTGACGGGCATAATGTTTCAGCATATTTGAAGACATATGTGATCAAGATGGGGTTTTTTGGAGTTCCTGCTGGACTTATGAGTAAGTACTTCCTTTGTCTTATCACACCTGCTTTGAGGACAAAAGTGACTGATATTTTTATTCAAAATACACATTGGCAAGATTTTAAGAAGGCCTTGAAAGAAGAATACTTCCTTGAGGACTTTGGTATGGCTACTCGGCGGTCATTCCGAGAGTGGGTCTACATGCCAAACAAAGGTCTCGCTGCTTGGAGTTGATTCGAGAATTCGAAGAGAGGTATAGTCAGCTTGATGCTATTGAATAAAGAGCATTGGATGTTGAAAAAGTTGAGCTTTTCTTGCAAGCTGCAGATCCTGCTCTTCAAGAAGAATTGGGTGAGCTTCTTGAAGATTGTACAAAGCCTATGGGTCTTAAAACTGATTGGCAGGATGCTCAGGATGCAGTCTCCACTTTGACCAAGAGGAGGATATGGAAGACTCGCCTACAGAATGGTTCCATGACACCTACACCATCATCTGCTCCTATGACTACTTCTATCCCTGTTATTTCTTCTCCTCCTCAGCCAGTTTCTTGGCCTATGCCAGTGCCTACTGTTTCCACTCCACCTATTCCTCCTGTTCCACGACCGATGCCTACACCTTCTGCTCCAAAACCATCCACTCCATCGGTGCCTACCTCTCTTGATGACATAATCAAAGGCATCACAGATTTGACACTTGAGTCAGTCAAAGTGGAGTTGGTGGGTAAGTTGAAGGAGCAGTTTGCTTCGACTGTGCCTACTACTTCTTCTAGTGCTCCTACTGCTCCTAGGAGTGCTCCTAGTGCACCTAGGAGAGATCGGAGATGTATTTGGTGTGATAGTACGGAGCATCAGCATTGCAGGGATTGTGACTCTTTCCAGGATGCAAGGAGGCAGAATTTGGTATATTGGGGGCAAGATGGTAAGATTTGGTTGACTGAGACAGGAGCTCCACTTGCTACCAACTTTGGTAAAGGTGGAATGAAGAAGTTAATAGAGGACATGGCTGCGCGTACTTCTTATGTGACAGCTAGAGGTGATGCTTCTGCATATGGAGTACAGATTGAGAAGGGATCAGAGACTCAGTCCGCACTATGGACTTATGCTATGGAGACTGCAAACAAGGGGAAAATTCAGCAAACAGTTTTGACTAGCGCAGGCTCTAGCATCAGATCAGAGACAGGTTGGGACTCGCCTGTTGATAGGTACTCTATTTATGATTATTTGGCTAAATCTCATGGTGCAGATGTACTTGTTGAGGAGAAGCGTAAGAGGGATGAAGAAAATCCAAGTGCAGCTAAGAAGACTAGAGGGGGTGAGTTTGTTTCTCCACCTACTGCAGGACCGTCTTCAAGACCAGGGCCAGATCGACAGATGGAGGATGCTCAAAAGAGAGAAAAGAGGCAAGAGTCTAGAGAGAGAAAGCAGCCAGGATTCAGATTGATGTCCGATATTGAGACATCTACAGACATGAATAAAATCTTTAATGATAAGATACTTGGCAGTGAGGTGACTTTCACTATTTTTGAGATTTTGGGCATCTCAAAAAGAGAGTTTCAGGATCAGTTTCAAGAAGTCCTGAAGAGGAAAAGACATGCATTGGCTACCACTGATACACAGGGAGTTTTGATTGGAGAGTTGGATGAGGATGATGATGAGGTTATGGTTGATAATGCTTCTGTTTTGCCGCAGGTAGAGAAGAGGGTTCAGCCTATGCATTATGCTGAAATTGATGAGCCTGTTTTGATACCGTGTAGTCACTTTTCGCGGAGCCATTGGGCTAGGGCAACTACAGAGACGATGGTAAAGGTTGGAGAAAAATAGGTGCCTTATGTTGCATTGGTTGATCATGGTTCAGAGATTAATCTCATAGTTCGTGGAGTTTATGAAAGTAACAGATGGCCTATGGATGTAGAGCATGGGTGGCATATGAGAGCCGCCAATAATACTGCAGGTGATTTATATGCTGCTTGCCCTAGTGTCAGGGTTTCTATTGGTGATGTAGAGGAGGATTTTCATTTCTTTGTGCAGGATTCATGCTCTTATCCCATAATTCTTGGTCAGCCATTCATTACAGAGATGCACATGGAGACAAAGGTCATGGATGATGGATCTGCTTATGCACGGATTCGCAGTAAAGATGGTATGAGAGCAGTTCAGTTTATGACTGTATGTGTTAACCATGTTAGAAACAGGGATACTCTCAGAGATGCACCTTTGCCCACTGTGAGAGATTCGGGTTTTCATTAGGTACCGCCGTTTCGCGAGACGACGGTGGTACAGAGGAGAGGTGATTGGAGTTCTCGCCTCCTGGCATCAGTGTTTTCTCCTCCGGTTATGTTGGGATTTCAGCAAACAGTTCGATGAGTTATCAGAAGACTTCTAGGTTGCCTAGAGCTGCCAGGCAGTATATATGCAGGAAAGAGAAAAATTTGAAAAATGCAGGAATTTTGGAGGATGATGAGCACATAGATGGTATGTATGACAGTGTGATTTGTGCAGATACGATGACAGAAATGGGTGATATGCTGAAAACTGATATGCTGAATTGTCATGGTAATGTATTAGTGCAATCCCTGGACTTGTTTCATGAAATTGCAGATTTTATGTCACAGATTGAGTCAGAGGCTGAGGTAACTCAGCAAAGAGTGTTGAGTGCTAAAGAAATTCAGCAAACAGAGTTTCCAACTGGTTATGATCAGCTTTCAGAGAGACAGAGGGCTGAAAAATTTCAGCCAACAGAGTTTACTGCTGAAATATTTCAGCATTCAGAGTTTGGGGTTGTTTCTATGCAGTCCATAGAGCAGAGGGCTGAGAATATTCAGCCATTGGAGTGCAGAATTGTTGATTTACAGCAAGGTTTATGTAATGCAGAAGAGCATAATGAAGCCAGGGTTGACACGAAATACAAAACTGTGGATAAGAAGGTGAAGCCGGTTGCTGTACCGCTTCCACCTGACAGTGATCAGCAAATAGAGAGGGCTGCTAAACAGCAAATTTTGAGGAATCCGGAGCATATTGGTCATAACTTTTCAGCAGAGACACTTGCTGAATTGAAAATTGGAAATGGTGATTTCTTGTTACCCATAGAGAAGCAATGCTTTCAGGATATGCTTGAGCGTCATGGAAGGGGATTTGCTTTTTTGCCACATGAGATTGGTTGTGTGAATCTTGATATTATTGCTCCTATGGTCATTTTTACTATTCCCCATATCCCATGGAATCTCCGACCTATTCCAGTGCCTAAAGCACACTTGCCAAAGCTGATTGATTTATTGAATGAGAAAATCAAGATGGGAATCCTTGAGCCTTCATCTGCACCATACTCAAACAGGTGGTTTACAGTTCCAAAGAAGAATGGTACTCTTCGATTTATTCAGGACATGCAGCCAGTGAACAGAGTTACTATCAGGAATGTTGGTATAGGTCCAGTTGTGGATGAGTTTGCAGAGGCATTTGCTGGACGTGCCATCTATTCTTTGGGTGATTTGTATTCAGGATATGATCAGTTTCAGCTGGCTTTGGAAAGCAGGGACATAACCACCATGAGAACTCCTATTGGGCTTGTCAGGATGTGTACCTTGCCTCAAGGTGCCACTAATTCTGTTGCGCATATGATGAATGCCATGCATAAGGTCCTTCGTGATTACATACCTCAGTTTACTATGCCTTTCTTGGATGATGTGCCCATTAAGGGGTGTGCAGAAGAAGAGAAGAATGAGAGACTAAATGAGCAGGGATGCAGATACTTTGTGGCTGATCATATTTCAGCATGTGAGAAGATTTTGGCCAGGTTAGAAGATGTGAACTTGACACTTTCAGGGCAAAAATCTGTTTTTGGAGTGAATGAGGTTGTTATTGTTGGGCATATGTGTGGATATTATGGCAGGAAACCTTCACCTGATAAGGTGAATGCTATAGGCAAGATTGCGGAGTATTGTTCTACTACTTCAGAGGTACGGAGATTCATTGGTGCTTGTGTGTTTTATATGATTTGGATACCTCATTTTCCACACATAGCAGATTGTTTGTATCAGCTGCTTCGAAAGGGGCAGAAATTCTATTGGAATGAGAGCCACACTAGAGCCATGCGGAAATTGAAGAAGTTATTGCAGAATGCTCCTACTCTCAGGAAAGCGGATTATAATTGTGGAAAGCCTATTGTATTGACAGTTGACACTAGTCCAATTGGCATAGGTTGGGCTGTGGGTCAAGATGATGCAGATGGAAATAGGTATGCTATTCGGTTTGGGGCGAAAGTCCTAAACGAGAGACAGAGGAGATATCCGCAAATCAAGAGGGAGTTATAGGGATTGTCACGGGTCTCAAATGTGACAAGGAGTACTTTATTGGAGCTTCAGTTGTGGTAGAGATAGATTGCTTGCCATTGATTGGTATGATCACAAGTTGCTCTACTCCGGATATAGCTATGTTGAGATGGATTGCATACATCAAGTCATTAAATCCGGAATTTAAACACATAGCAGGGAAGGATAATCCAATGGCAGATATGTTGTCTAGAGCCAGATATGATGATGAGGAGACTCTACTTGCAGAAGAGGATGATGCAGAAATTTCAGCCACTATGGTTGATCATGTTTGTCATGTCTATGATATTGTGGCTTTCATAGAAGAACTTTATGTTGGAGATTGGTTGCAGATTGGCAGGTACCTTAGTACACTAAGCAAAAGAGATGAATGGACAGATGAAGAGTTCAAGAAGATCAGAAGGAAAGCCTATGGTTATTTTCTCAAGGACGGATTTCTTTGGAAGCATCCGAAGAAAAGAGGCGGATTACCTTTGCGGGTTGTCTGCGATAGAGAGACACAGTTACAGGTGATGAGGGAGTTTCATGAGAGTCCTTGGGCTGGTCATAGAGGAGTATGGGCTACTTATGAGAAAATCAAGGAGAAATATTGGTGGAAAGGCATGTACAGAGATGTTTCTCACTTTGTTGAGACTTGCAGAGACTGCCAGATGTATTCAGTAGTGCGTCATAGAGATGAGCTTCATCCGACCTATCCGCTATGCATTCATTATAAGTGGGTAGTTGATTTGGTTACCATGCCTATGGGTCTATGGCAGATGAGATACATTGTTTTGGCTAGAGAGGATCTTACCAATCATGTTGAGGGCAGATCTTTGAGAACGAAGACCACTAGTGCAGTGTGTAAGTTCTTATTGGAGGAAATTTTCTGCAGGTATGGTTGTGTGGGTAAGATCACTACGGATCGTGGTGAATTGGATGCAGATGAAGCTAGGGAGTTTTTCTCTCAGCTAGGAATCAAATTGGCTCTAACCACAACATATAATCCAGAGGGAAATGGGAAGAGTGAAAGAGGGCATCCGCCGATAGTGAAAGCATTAGCCAAAGCATGCAGAGGACGGATTGGAGAATGGCCAAGACTTCTACCATTTGCTTTATGGGCTGATCGTACGACTCATAGTGTTACCACAGGATATATGCCTGCAGAGTTGATGTATGGTCAGAAACCTGTTATGCCGATTGAGACTTGTGCTTTGACTTGGTCAGTTCTACCTTGGCACGAGGATTTGACGAGAGAAGAGCTCTTAGCTCTTCGGATTCGACAGTTGGAGAGGAGACCTGAGGATATTCAGCTAGCTATTGACAGGTTGAAGGTTGCTAGACTGAGAAATAAGGACAGGTTTGACAGTAGGCATTGCTTGCGGCCTAGAGCAATCGAAGAGGGAGATTGGGTTTTGGTCTTTGATAGCGGCCTTGAAAATCAGCATACTGCACTTCGGAAGATGGTGAAAAGATGGTTTGGGCCATACATAGTTAGACATGTCTTTGATAATGCAACATATGAGCTGACAGAATTGGATGGAACAGTGCTTAGAGTGCCTATTGCTGGAAAAAGAATCAAGATTTTCAAGAAAAGAGATGATGAGGATTATGCATTGGAAGAATTTTCAAGAGAAGAGCAACGACAAGAAACTCCAATGGAAGAGACAAATGATATGACAGATAATCTTGTTGATCTACTGGAAATGCATAATGAAGAGATTGATCTGTTTGTGGATCTTGATGATAACGATCATGGGTAGTTGGCCCATCTGGAGGATGCGCAGGATTAGAGGGGGTGGATGTCATATTGCTGCGCATTCGAGGTGTGAAAACCACCCAAAAATTGTGTGTGTGATTTGATACTTTGTATATACTTAGTTGTTGTGTTTACATTTATTTTCTGCGCATGAGTATAGTGAGGAGGAGTTAGAGGCAAAGTGGTAAACATGATGAGATGCTTTCAGCCTATGTTGATACATGTTGCTGCAAAAAGGTCTGGAACCATTGCTTGCCAAAATCCATTAGCACTATTGCTCGTAGACTCAGCAGAGGGGAGCCATTGACAGTAGGACGGATTCATGGTTTGAGCTCAATGACTGAGGCTGCTCCATCTGTGGCAAGACATGTTGTGGCAGGGCTGAATTACTTGATGACATTGTTCAAAGTTGCTTTCCTATTGCTAATTGAACTTGGAGTGTTTCCTTTGATGTGCGGGTGGTGGTTGGACATATGTACTCTAAGCCTGTGGGACGGGATTTAAGGAACACATTGTGTCAATTTCAGATGGTGGTTATTCTGTTCAGTGTTTTCATGGTGACCTTTTGGTGTTGCATTGTAACAAAAACCGATTGTGTTGTTGTGGATGATAAGGATCTTATTCCATGGCAGGCGGTATGAGGAATTCAGGAATCTTATTAAATTTGCTCCATTGATCTATGCCTATATTGGGCTGTCTTGGAATAGGCAAAAGTAGCTTACTCTGCGCTGGACGGAAGGAAGGGAGATGAGCTTTTTCAATGGAAAGGAAAGGAGGAGACTAAAAAAAGAAAAGGATTTTTGAAAAGCTAAAGAGGGAGGGAAAAAAGAGGCGTATGTGACAGAAAAAGAGGAGGAATTACGCTGATCTGGGAGAGAGGGGACGAACAGAAAAAAAGGGTGCTCTGCGACTTCAATGGGCAGTATGGCTGGACTGGAAGGAGGAGACGTGTGATGCCAGCGTTCAATCTAATCGAGTGGAATAGCACTGAAGACACTCATAACCATTGACAATAGGCAGAATAGCACAAGGAGGAGCTTTAATAGCCTGGACGAGTGCGACGAACTAGCGAAGGCCTGTACATCGTTGGGGTGGAAGGAGTCCACCAAAATTCAAGAGGAGGCTATTCCCCTAGCTCTGGAAGGCGCGGATCCCATCTAATCTGAGTCAGCGACACCAGCAGCACCATAGATCACAGCTGAGAAACGAGGAACTTCGATAGTTTTTATACCTCTAGCCTGAAGAAGCATTCGAGTACTCTGATCCAATTCGCATTCAGAATCTTGTGAAGAGCTACTCTTAGTTTATCTTTTTCCCCATTTATATGTGGATTCAAAAGACTCAAACAGTGGAGAACATCGATGCTGTTTCTGATGAAGGATTATAGAAGCAATCTCCTGTGGGAAACAAAGTAGAGACAGTATCCAATAGCTCCTCAGAGGAATCGCCACCACGAATTGGAATCGAAAAGAGTGCTCTGCAATCTGAGAAGATGAGAGAGGGCGTTCGGCGGGAAGGAGTTTCTGATTATGGATCTAGCTCACAGACAGAAGCTGGGTGTTCTTGACGCTGCTTTCAGGCTTATCAAAAAAAAAAAGGAACTTTGTTTACGTCTCGTTTAACTTCATCAGCGCTCTTGTTGGTGAACAGATTGTAGAAGCTGGCACCAACCAGTTATGAAACACGAACTGTGGGAAATTGTATGAGGATATTCCTGTATTAGGCCAGAGAGTAGAAGTAGCAGAAGAATAGGGGCCGATTCTCTCCAGTCAAACGGAAGGACAGAGATCGAATAGAGGATGTGGAAGCTGTTGAGAGACCTATCGAGCAAGATGCATCATATATAATGTGTCGATGAGCTCTTATCTTCATAGCTTGCAAATCAGGGCCAGAAGTTTGCTTCTTAATCTCCAAATTACATATATGGGCGACTCGACAGCCTGACCTGGTTGTTGCTTACGTTGAAACTCTATATGAAGGCATTACGAGGGAGAAGGCCACAGCACTTGCAGAGATGATAATTCTTGACTTGTTTTCGTTCAAAAGGTGGAAGAAGGTTAGGAGAGAAATCTCCTAGTTTCAGCAATGAGTTACTGCAGTACAACTGCTTACCTTTGTATCAATTGAAAGGAGCATTTGCACTATAAAGCCCCATTGATCCAAGTCTGCCATGTCAGGTGATAAACCCACCTTTAAGACCTTGAAGCCAAATATGATGTTGATACTAAAGGGATGCTGCTATTCGCTCTGAAAACTATAGCAAAGCAGAAAAATTGAGAGATGAGAAACGAGCTTTACAAGAGGACAACAGATCTGGAGTTCTTATTGCAAATGCAAAATTTTATAAGGCGTTTGCTTTTGGAAATATGAAGATGATGCAATAGTACTTGCCGCACATGATTACAGTTATTGTTCATATGTTAAAAATACTAACATGAAAGAGAAAAATGTGCTTTACATTGCCACAAATCAGTTTGTCGGCTTATGGAGAATGTAAAAGAATATATGGTTCTTGATCATTCCGTGTCCAACCCTCTTGATCTTGGAAAGGAGCCACCTCTGAAAGGATAATGCTAATACTTCTGTCTGAAGCTGATAACCAGATTTGTATTAAATGTTTCAATATTGAAGGATGAATTCTATGCTCAGCTGAAAACTTGCTTTTAGTCTTATCATTGCTGTAAAGACGAGGTCTCGTTGAAATCTAGGTGGACACAAATACTTACATCTTGCTTATTCATTTGTTTGATCTTTTATCCTGAAATTTATCAAGGTCTTCTGAAGACGCGACTTTGCTTTCATAAACCCTTTGACAACGGTCATAAACATAACCTGGAACACCAAGAATTTGTTCCATTCTTCACGACTCTGCAAGTCAGCATCAGTACGTAAGTAAGGAAATGTTCTTAAAATCAACATTTTCTCTACTTCACCTTAGTAAGTTTCCTTGAAAATATTAAATCCTCGTTGGTTGGGTCTGATACCAACTTTAACGTGTCCACCTGTTCGCTCGCAGGACACGTCTTAGCAGCCCATCGGGAAGAGAGTACAGAAAGCGCTGCCCGGCACTCCCATGGAATGTCACGGGGTTTGCAATCTAGATTTTCTTGAGTCTGCCATGAAGCGGAAGCATTCCGGTCGTTCCCACTTAGGATCGACCTGAATCAGGGTTTCCCTAGTGGTCAAATTCCTAGAACGGTAACTAGCGTTGAGCCCTAGGTGAACTACTTTACGCACAAACGTCACGGTCGAAGCGGATTCATGCTACACTTGGTTCAAGGAGAATGGGAAAAAAGAGGGATGCAAAGCTTGACCTCTCTGCCCATAAGGCATAGTCCCATTCCGTTTCCCTAAAACAACATAAATCGGAACTCTAGTACTCTAGATTCTAGGTCAGCGTTTCTTGATGTCAAATTTCTTCGAGAAAAGTTCACGACCAACTGAGATCATCTATCCGTAGGATAGACCCATGGCCACATCCATCTCACTTTCCTCAAGGTTGTTTTAGTTATCTAATTACCTATCACACTTAGTTTGACACGCAAAAACAACTTCCTTAATTAGCCAATTATCCACCGGTTCCTTCACGTAATCTTAGCACTAACATAGAAAAAAAATGTCAAGCAAGTTCCTTTTCAACAATTAATCTTATTTATCAGTCTTTGGAATACATCATATAATCCAGCCCGAAGGCTAATCCATGAATCCGCCCGAAGGCAATCCAACAATCCTCAAGGATTACTAATCCAAGTTTCCGCCCGCAGACTAGTATGCAGGCCTCGAGATCCAATCTCGAGTCACGTCGGCCTCTTGTGCAGGACCCAGAGGCAAGGATTTACAGTCAGAGCCCCCCTAGCACCCAAGCGTCCTCCTGCTCCAAGTAGCACCCACAGAGAGACTCTCGCGACGGGTTCGGTCCACGTTCCTGACGCGGCTAACAACCCCCTTGGCTAGGGTCAGGCAGACAGTCGGGGGTAACTGATGCTGCCTCTCCCTCCAAGCCTTCAACTTGAAGCATTAATTATCTTTCCATCTACAGTTCCTTGACAAAGAAGTACAAACAATGCTCCTAATTGTACAAACACAATCAATCCAGTGGCCGTTTATTTGGCCAACTACTAAGGTGTAATATTTCCATTTGAAATATTACTAGACCAACCTCCCGCACATCGTAAATTTGTGAAAAGATTATCTCCATTTCCGGTAGTTGATTTATGATCGTACGCGAGAAAAGGAGTACTTCGCATTGGTAAATCGGGACCGAGGAATCATGACCTCTCCACTGGCAAAACGTGACCGAGGTTTAAATAACCCGCATAACCATAGGTAAACTCCCTCTTGGGAGGAGGTCAAGAGATTAATGTCATAATTAGTGCAAAATTTTTTTTATTTCCTTTCCCCAGCCGAAGCGTGGCTGAGGGAAGGGGATGGACTGAAGTAGGGAACTTGAGAGGTGGAGGGGAGATGAGCCATGCAGGCCACCACGTGGGAGGGTGTCCTCTCCCCCCTTTTCTTATATAAACCCCCTCTAAACGGGGGAGTTGGGAGGCTGAAAGGAGAGTCGGAGACTGATAGAGGGAGGACCCTCCCCCTCACTTATTTAAGTAGTATGGAATGGAGGGGCCGTGAGGAGGTGACGGTAATGGAGGGGCCGTGAGGAGGTGACGGTAATGGAGGGGTCGTGAGGAAGCGATGGTGATGGAGGGCCGTGAGGAGGCGACGGTGATGGAGGGACTGTGGGGAGGCTGCCGGTGAAGGAGGGGCCATGAGGAAGCTGCCGGGGCTATGCTGTGTACGGGAGGAGCCACCGCCTGAAAATTGAGGCCGCCGTTGCCATCGCCAGAAGCCGTTACAACCGTGGAGCCGCCAGCTGACAGAATCGCTGCCACCTGGCTCATTTGGCCGCCGCCCTGCAGGTCTCCACGCTGTCACACCACGTGCTGAAGCTTCTTAGAAGCTTCTCTAGGAAGCTTCTAAGGGAGCTTCCCTAAGCCCCCTTCCCATTGGATCCTACACAAGCAATCTTTACCCCCGGGATTCAATCCCCCTTTCCCATTCCTTTCCCACACAACCCATATTAGCCCCGGTTTAAGTCCCCCCTTCCCGTGGATTTCCCACCCAAGTCCCCATAAAGTCCCCCCCCCCTTCTCGTGGATTCCCAACACAAGTCCCTTCCCACCAATCACCCATAAGCCTCCTAGGCTCGGATTTAAAGCCCCTTCCCACTACATTTCCCCCATAACCCCATCCCTATCAACCCCCGAGGTCTTTGTAGAGAACAAGAGGGTTCCTCAACGCCCTTTCACACAGATTCTCCATAAGTCCATTTTTCCCCTGGCTTTGAAGAGGAAGCCTATAAGGGCCTTCCTACCAAATCTCCCATAAGGCCTCTAGGGCCAGATTTAAAGTCTCCACTCCTGCAAGGTCTATCACAAGATCCCTTTCACGAACCCTCTCTTTTTCTGAAAGAAAGAAGGCCCAAGCTCCGAATCCTAAGGCCTTCCATAAGCTCCAAGTCCCATATACCCAAATCCTATAGGCCCAGGTCCCACAGGCCGGCCTTTTAAAGATCCGAAGTTCCATGAAGGTATCTCCTGCGTACGAGGGAGAAGGGCAAGATCTTGAGGCTGCATACCAAGGCGAGTAAATTTATAGTCCGCGAAGGCAATCCGGAAGCCAAAATCATGCCTACAATGGGCCCTAAAAAGTCACAAGACGCGCCTGCGGGAGGATCTTCTCCTAGTATTTACGTGGATATTTCCCGGAGTCCACAAGTCCAGGTTTTATCTATTTGGATTCCACACAAAAGTATTGAATTAGTCACGATAACTTCATGGATTAGGAAGCACTCATGCATGTTCAAATTCAACTAGTCAAGTTAAATGCAATTGGAAAACGAATTGGCTATTTGAACATTTACTAGAAATAGCTTAAGATATGAAAATTGATCATTGGTACGTTCAATGGAATGAATGAAAAGAGCATAAGGTGTCTATGCATTTTTAGGACCTTATCAGTAAGTTTCCTTTTGTGCATTCAAAAGTGACGAGCCTAGGACAACTGTTACCTCATTACAAGGTTGAAATTATTGAGGTACACCTTTTTACTAGGCATGGAAAGATTAATGGCATGTCACATTTTTAGATAAATCTTCCTTGTAATGATTCATGAGGAAAAGTTAACACCCATAAGATGTTATCCGAAAAGAAATAGAAGAGCACGAAAATGATCTATGGACTTGCAAGTGGCATGTAAAATGGAATAAGTTAACACTAGCTTTAGTTTTGTATGAACTTCATTGACTACATTGTAGCTAGGAGAAAGTTGCGTATTGCATAGTCGTCATGCAAAAATTTCATTCATCAGGAGTCGCATTTAGGAAAGGTTGCATGGTTTATCAAAGCATGAGATTCTAAAGTGTAGACAACAAGGTTGTAGGCATGATTATTTGATGTAAGTCCTAGTAGGACCTAGGAAAGTTAGTATCCAGATTATCGTGCATTTTTACTTTACCAAGGAAAGATAGGGTTATTGTGAACCATGTGATGCGTAGAAGCAATGAATCGCATGTTTACATGTATTGGTGTAGTTGTAACTATTTTCCTCCTTTAGATCTAGTTTATTATCTCTAGGAAAGGTTCATCCTTGTCGCAAGACAAGTATATTGAGTTGTCTAAATCACCTAACCCACAAGGGATTCATATGGGCATGGTTCAGTCGATATGACAAATATCCCAAGTGCTAACTAGGGTTTAGCGCGATAAGGATTCGACCTAGTTTTACACTTGTTGCCAAGTCAAAACCCTCAAACCCAAATATCATACCCACATTCACGAAATGTTGAGTCAATTGGATGCTCATGCATAAAACGATCTAAGGTTTCTATCCAAGGATCACTCGTTCAAATGATGAAACTCCGACTGAGTTCAAAATTCCTAGGACCATGGCCTAATATAATTAGGAATGGGTTGGGTAAGAAGACACCCTAAACCCTGCTTCTCGGCTGGAGGTAATTCCGTGATCGGAAAACGCCATTCAATGGGTGAAATGATCCCGTGGAATAGATGTAACACATGTGCAAAAAGTTGCAACATCGCATAGACTTGTGATTTGTTCACAAGAGAGTTTTGCCATTTCTTGAAATGAGGTTGGCAAGTTATTGCGCAAATTTAACTTACAAGAGGATGAGTAATCATCCTGTTACATCACCTTTCTTGGGGAATAATTGCCAAGAAAAAGGAGAGTTAGGTATTTGCCTGGAAGCAAATGACCAATCAATAAATTGAAGCGACATGGTCGCCAGGATTTACTATTAATAAAACCTAAGGTATTGGTTAAGTTGGGTTAACAGGGTATGGCCCTAACCCAAGGACAAAAGGTGAACAAACAAACCCTTGGGGATCTTGCCAAGTCGCAATTTGATCCCAGATCGAATGCTGGATGCATTCGGAGAGAAAGATTCACTTTTAACAGTTGGCCAAATAAGCGACCACTGAAATTGATTGTGCTTGTAATAGTTTAGAAAGCACTGTTTGCATTGTCTGCTCAAGGAACAAAAGGATGAAAAGATATCTAAATGCTTCAGGTTGAAGGCCTGAAGGGAGAGGCAGCTTCAGTTACCCCCGACTGCCTGCCTGACCCTAACCAAGGGGGTTGTTGACCGCGCCGGGAACGTGGACCGAACCCACCGCGAGAGGTCTTTCCGTTGAGCTCTACTTGGAGCAGGAGGACGCTTGGGTGCCAGGGGGGCTCTGGTCGTAAATCCCTCGCCTTCCGGGTCCTGCACAAGAGGCTAACGTGACTCGGGATTGGATCTCGAGGCCCGCATACTAGTCTACGGGCAGAAGCTTGGAATAGTGATCCCTAGCGGATTACTGGATAAGCCTTTGGGCGGATTATGGACAACCTACGGGTAGAACTCCTTGTATTTCAAAGATAAAATGATGAAATGATAATAAAGAAGTTGTTTGATATTGTTTTTCTATGTCACGTGATAAGATTACGTGAAGGAACCAGTGCTTAACAGGGTTAATTAAAGAAGCTGGTTGTTATATGTCAAATTAATGTGTTAGATAATTACATAACTAAAACAAACTGAGGAAAGTGCGGAGGATGGGCCATGGGTCCGTCCTATGGTTGGGTGGTCCCGGTTAGCTGGGAACTTTTCTCAAAAATCTCGAAGAGCAGCGGGAGGTTCATCGAAAACAATGACCTAGAATTATGTTTTACCCAATTTACGCTGTTTTAGGGGAACAAAATGGGACTATGCCTTATGGCAGAGAGGTTGAGTTTTGCATCCCTCTCGTTCCCATTCTCCTTGAACCAAGTGCAACGTGAATCCGCTTCGGACCTGGCGTTTCTGCGTAAAGTAGTTCGCTCGGGTCTGACGCTAGTTGCTGCTAGCTAATGACCAAACAAGAAAACCCAAATTCAGGTCGATCCTAAGTGGGAACGGCCAAGATACTTCCGCTACGTGGTAGACACGGGAAGACCTAGATTGCAAAACCCGTAACATTCCATGGGAGTGCCGGGCGGAGTTTTCTAGACATCCTTTCTGATGGACTGCTAAGACGTGTCCTGGATGATCCTAGTGGACACGTTACATAAGGTGTGAATCTTTCTCTTCGAATGCATCCAGCATTAGATCCGGAATCAATTGCGACTTGGTAAGATCCCCAAGGGTTTGTTTGTTTACCCTTTTATCCTTGGGTTAGGGTACCCTATTAACCCGAATTAACCAACACCTTAGGTTCCTTAAATTAAGACAGTAAATCCTGGGCAACCTTGTCGCCCAACTTGATTGGTCAATTGCTTGCTAAGCAATACATAACTTCCCTAACTTGGCAAATTGGTCCAAAGAAGGGTGATGTAGTAGGATGTCTACTCATCCTCTTGCAAATTTGACTTGCACTAGAACCTGTCAACCTTGTTTCAAGGAGTGGCAAATCTATCTTGTGATTTAAACACAAAGCCATGTGACGTTGCAACTTGTTGCACAAGTGTCGTACCTAACTTGTGGCATTATTTCTCCCATCAAAGGGCGTTTCTTGGTCAAGAAATACGTTTGGTCAATATGTAGGTTTTGGGATGTCTTCTTGACCCAACCCAACCCTAATCTTGCTAGGCCGATAACGTTTGGCCCTAGGATTTTCGATTTCAAATGGAAGTCTAGTATTTGGCGAAATGATCCTTAGGATAAAAACCATAGATCGTTATTGTATGGGCGTCCCATTAACCCTAACATTGCGTGAATGTGGGTAGGATCTCTAGGATTGAAAATATTAAGTCGGTTTGCCGAGTGCGATACTAGGGAGAATTTTAACGCGGCTTAACTCTACCTAGCGCATTGAGGTGAACATCGCTTGAGTTACACCTTTGCAAGAAAATTACCTAATCAATCTAATGGTTTTGCGACAAGAGGCAATCTTCCTTAGAAGAGATGCAAACACTTTTCCTAAGAGATGTAAATGAATAAATTCAAGATACAACATTCCATGAAAGTATGCCATTCATAGACTATTTCCTTCTATGCAACTATAAATATACAATGACCATTTCTTTTCCCTTGTGCTAAAACTATAATGATGCAACGGAATCCAAGCTTTAATGATTGACAATTTAGGATTAACTCGTATAGAACCCTACATTGAGTTTCAACTAGGAACTATACCTATAAACCATTTCTCCGATGCATTGATTCATGATTTAATATGAAATGGATCTTTTTCTAAAACAACTTTGATAAAGAAGTTCATGAATGTCACGAGACCATTGATGATTTTAATTTGTCCTTCGACACTTAACCCAATCCTACGATGTAATTTTCACCGCACGCAATTTGCAAGATACATAAATCCCTTTCATGCAATGCAACTACTTGGACAACATCTAATGGATGTTAATGATTATCTCATGTGAATCACAACTAGGAAGTTATTGCCTAAATGCATTATGTGCAAAAAATTTCTCCCGCCTAAATGCATCGGCTAAGGGGAGGGGGTAAATAGTAAAAAAAATTTGCAAAATTTTAACCATTATCCTTTTTCCTTTCCCGTAAAGGGTGTTCTCGTGCGGCCTTGCAATCTTCAAGCCGTGGCCTCTTATACACCATGCGGGTGGAGTTTATTAACGCTCGAGGGTGGAGTATTTAGCCCAGGGTTCTTCAAGTCATGGAGAGATTATTTTAAGCTGCTCTTGCGCGAGGCATGTAGTGGTCAAAATTCATTAATATTTCATGCGGAAATATTACATCAGTGAAAGATGTCCCAACCGTCGATGTTTCCATTGCAATGAACTAGGACACATCCAAACAGATTGTCCTGAGTTGGACCCTGAGAATCAAGAACGTGCGGTCAAACGAAGCCATCTAAACTATAGTTTTGGCTCATATTAAGAACCACATGATGATGAAGGCTTAGAGCCTGATGTAACCTTTGAGGATGATTAGATGACCTAGGAAGATCCTCTCGAGATAATAAGTCTTGTACTTGGAATGAATCCTATTGAACCCTATGAGTTATGGCAAGTTGTTATTTTAAGATGAGAATTCAAGTAATCAGGGTTGCGCAGCGAAAGCGTGATGGGCCCTAACCCACAAGCTATAAGCCCCAATTGCGTTTGTCTTCCCTAGTTTCTCTCAAGATGAGGACATCTCGATTCCTATAAGGGGGAGAGGATGTAACATTCCCCCCCCCCCCCCCCCTTTTTCTCTAAAGTTTTTTTAAAAATTTTCCCTTTCCCTCCCCCTAGATAGTACGTCGGGGAGAGAGGGAGAGGGAGTGATGTGGAAGAAGGGGAGGGGCATGCTGCCCAGATGGCAGCGTTCAGCTACACCCCCCCTTAAAAGGTCCCCCTCTCCATCGTCTGAGAATCCCCCTCTCTACCTACTGCATCATAGCCCCCTGGGTTTAAGAGCCAAGCCACCCCTTGCTACTGTGATGTCAGCATATTCCCTCCCCCATGGGTTCCAACATGCGGCCCTCTTCCTTGGCATACGAACGTAGCCCCCCCTCTGATGAATTACACCCCCTCTTTCTTATTTCGATTAGTAGCCCCCCTTTTTTCAATGAGAAGAAAAGAGAGGGAAAAAATGGATGATCATGCCATTATGGAGAGAAAAAGAGAAGGAGAGAAAGAGGAGAGGAAGAGGAGAGAGATAGAGGAGAAGGAGAAGAAGAAAAGAAGAAGGAGAACAAGAGGAAGAGAGATGAAAGGAAGAATGAAAAGAAGAGAGATAGTGTGAAGGAGAAGAGAAAGAAGTAGGAGAGGAGAGGGAGAAGAAGAGAAGAAGAGAAGGAAAGAGAGAAGCGAGAGGAAGACGAAGAAGAAGAGCAGAAGGAGAAGAAGGAGAGGAGAGGGGAGAGAAGAAGAGAAGGAGAGGGAGAAGAAGAGAAGGAGAGAGAGAAGAGAGAAGGAGAAGGAGAGAAGAGAGAAGAAGTGAAGGGGAGAGAAGAAGAGAAGGAGAGGGAGAATAAGAGAAGGGGAGAGAGAAGAGAGAAGGAGAAGGAGAGAATAGAGAAGGAGAAGGAGAAATAGAGAAGAAGAGGAGAGGGAGAGAAGGAGGAAAGGGAAAGAAGAAGAAGAGAAGGAGAAGGAGAGAAGAGAGAAGAAGTGAAGGGGAGAGAAGAAGAGAAGGAGAGGGAGAAGAAGAGAAGGAGAAGGAGAATAAAAAATAGAGAAGAAGAGAAGGAGAGAGAGAAGAGAGAAGAAGAATAGGAGATAGAAAAAGGAGTGAGAAAGAGAAGAGAAGAAGGGGAGAGTAGTAGAAGAAGAGAAGAAGAAGAGAAGGAGCGAGAGAGTAGAGAGATGAGAGAGAAGGAAAAGAGTGAGAGTAGAGAAATAAGAGAGAAGGAAAAGAAGAGAAGGAGAGAGAGAGAGAGTAGAGGAAAAGAGAAGAAGAGAAGGAGAGGGAGAGAGATTAGGAGAGAAGAAGAAGAGAGTAGGAGAGTAGAAGAAGAAGAGAGGGAGAAAGAAAGGAGGCGAGGAGAAAAAGAAGAAGAAGAGAGCGAAAGAGAGTAACTGCCACAAGTCACCCAAACCAATCTCTCGGCAACGAGCCTCCTCCAGCGGTCTTTCCCAACCAAACCTGTCAACCCGAAACCCGTCAAGGTCCGGACAGCCCAATCTCCTCGAGGCGAATAGCTCCCAAGAAGAAAGTCACGGGAAGCGTAGGCGCCCAAGCCACTGGTAATGCTGGAGGGCCAAGTGGAACAACCAACACAGCACACATGAATCAAGCCCAGGTTCTAAGCATAAAAAATTAATTTAGGAATTATTTATTGGGGAAGGGATGAAAGGATTGATGTCATACATAGGGTTTTGTTACTCTAGGAAGTAAGTTGCATGCGCGAAACTGTAGAGTTGGAATTTGCACAAGATTTTAGGCACGAAATGATAGCTTCTACTCACATAAAATGATAAGAAAATCGCCTTACTTCACATAGAATGATAGCTTTTTAACCAGTTTAGTGCATGAATAGTCTTTTAGAATTCACGTTTTGCAATCATGGTTAAAAGGAACACATGAAATGTAAATTTCTGTTCATGAGATACACTTGCATCATTAGACAAAACCCTAGACTTCCATTGACACAGGTCACATGTGATCTGGTGCATTAGAAATAAGTATAATTGCATGTGAATTGTTTTATCAATCTTGTTGTGGACTATCGCAAATGGATACGTTGCTAGCCTAATTGAAGCTGGTGAGCTAACCCTAAATGGATTGTTGACCCAAGTTATGTTTAGTTGTTTGAAAAGGTTGTAAATCCCTGAGCAAGTGTTTTGATACATCCAAGTTAAGTTCTGACTGTGCATGCAATGTGATTGCAATGCCTTGAAGCAAGAGGTTGTGCATTTACCTGTTTGTTAATGTGGTTTTGGATGTTAACCCAAATGGGGTGTGTTTGATGATTGCATGATTGGGTCAGAGATGACTGATTGCCATGGAAACCAAAGGAATGTTTTCCCTAGTAATTGTTTGTAAGCTAGGTGCTTCAGCTGTGACTACCAGATCGATCATCTGTTGTTTCTAATTCAGATAAATATCCTCTGTAGTGGACTCCTCTTTAGATTCATCACTGGATGATGTCTCACTATCAGATGGATCATCTGTTGTTTCTAATTCAGAAGAGGATAAAGGAGCTCTCTCTCTCTGAGGAGACTCAGGGTAAGCATAGACTATTACTCGATTAGCCCCTCTACCTAGAACCACTCGACCGGCAGGTATATCAACTTGACAATCTGTTCATAAAATCCAAGGCCTACCTAGCAAGACTTGATAGCTAGGACGTCCTCCAAATCTTATTACCCTAAAGTCCAAGAAGCATTCTACACTTGCAATTGTAACATGGACTTTAGTAACGCAACCTTTTGGTTGACTTAGACTATCATCACCCATTCTAAGAAGGGTGGAGCTATCTTTTTGGATGCCTAGACCCAACCTCTCCATCAACTCTGAACTCATGATATTGACGGAGGACCCAGTGTATATGATAGCATGCTCCACTAATATTCCATCCACGTATGTTGAAACCCTAGGGCAATTCTTTTCAGCATGATCAAACCAATCTTCTGCTACTCGCGCTATGCCCAAAGGTTCTACAATATACCCAATACGTAGGATCTTCTTGAATTCCTTGCGTACTCCTGGAGATAATTTAATCAACTGTAAGAGGTTTACATCTGGTTTAACTTCACAAAGAGAACTTGCTAAATCAAAATCATGATAGGTAGCCAAAGCTATCTTTTCTTGCCAAACCATCCTTTCTTTTGGTCTCGGGACCGCTTTGGTGCTTCTTTTTTAGCTCTTTCCTTCTTTCTTGGCACTTTCTCATCCTTCTTAGGATCGACTTTTTTGTCAACTGGTTTTACATTATCTTTATCACCCTCTTTAGCCTTTTGGCCTCTTGTCACGACTCGTAGGTTAGAGGTTTTTGCGCCATTGACGCGTACAGCCTTGATAAGGCTGACTCCATTGCCTTGTGGCAACTCCTCTATAGTGGTCTTCCCCCTTTGCAGTATTTGTCTTGGTCCATCATTTTGTTGGAGGTTACTACCCTGCGCTCTATGATTAACTGGACCTGGCTGTTTACTCCCTTGTTGGAAGGAACTAATCTGACTCCAACAGATAGTGGCTAAATGGCCCGAATTCCCACAAATATCACATTTAACATTTGGACAGCTTCTAGGGAAATGTTGTCCGCCACACCACTTACAGCTGAATCTTGAGGGACCACCCTCTTCAGGGCATCGACTCCCTATCAGATTCTGCTGCTTCTTCAGGAAATTGACGTCAATAGCTATTTGCCGATATTGTTCAGAAATCATGTCAGTGTAGTGCTTCATCATATCCTTAAGTTCGCCAAGGATATTAGAGGCACTCAACTCATAGCCTTGATCATCTATCTGTTGTTCCATTGGCCTAACAATTTGATTGGGCATTGGTTATTGACTCACATTAGGGTTCGAAGCTTGGCCTCGAACATTTGGTGGAGCCAATTGACTAGCCATAGGCATAGTCACACTGGGAGGAGCTGGTAGCAAAGGTACATTTTGAACCATGCTTCCTCTCCCATTAGGGTTATTCATAGGCATCCCTTGACTTCCATTTATCAATGGTAAATTGTCTCGAGGTACTAGACCCACATTAAGATTTATTCGCGAGGAGTAGGCCATTTGTAATCGTGACTCTACTCCTTCTGCCCATGTGATGGCGGTGTCTATATCAGCCAAAGCCACACTGCTCAATTGTACCTGAATATTGAAATCCATTCAAGAAGTGTTTCAATTGGGCAGCCGGCGGAATAGGAAGAGAGGGAGAGGAGAGAGAAAAAGAGAGAAAAAACATTAAATCTAATAGGGAAAGAGAGAAAGAGAGGGTGAGGGTGAGGCAGGGAGAGCGAGTGAGAGAGGGAGAGGAAGAGAGAAAAGGAAATGAGAGAGGGAGAGGAGAGAGAAAAACATTAAACATAATAGGGAAAGAGAGAAAGAGAGGGTGAGGGTGAGGGAGGGAGAGGAAATGAGAGAGGGAGAGAAAGAGAGAAAAAAATGAGAGAATGAGAGAAAAAAAATGAGAGAGGGATAAAAAATGAGAGAAAAAGAGAAAAAAATGAGAGAGGGAGAGGAGAGAGAAAAAGAGAGAAAAAACATTAAACCTGATAAGGAAAGAGAGAAAGAGAGGGAGAGGGTGAGGAAGGGAGCGTATATGAGAGAGGGAGACAAAGAGAGAAAATGAAATGAGAGAGGGAGAGGAGAGAGAAAAAGAGGAAAAACCCATATACCGAATAGGGAAAGAGAGAAAGAGAGGGAGAGGGTGAGTGAGGGAGATGAAACGAGAGAGGGAGAGAAAGAGAGAAAAGGAAATGAGAGAGGGGGAGGAGAGAGAAAAAATGAGATAGGGAGAGGAGGGAGAAAAAGAGAGAAAAAATATTAAACCTAATAGGGAAAGAGAGAAAGAGAGGGTGAGGGTGAGGGAAGGAGAGGAAATGAGAGAGGCAGAGGAAGAGAGAAAAGGAAATGAGAGAGGGAGAGGAGAGAGAAAATACACTAAACATAATAGGAAAAGAGAGAATGTCGTAGTCGTAGTCGTGGTAGCGGTAGTGGTAGTGGTAGATGTGGTGGTCGTAGTCGTGGTCATAGTGGCGATAGTGGTAGTGGTTGTTTGTAACTTATGAAACACTTCCTTGAGCTTCTTGGCATAGACTTTCACATTCTCATGGGGGTCTTGGCATGTTACATTCAAAACACACAACCAGTATTGGCCACCTCTTTCAGGGGCATATTATCCTCGAAAAGCTGCATAAAATTGATCAATTGTGGTTATGGTTCCAGTTTCTATGCTATGATACCATACTGCAGTCCTTCCTTTTAATGTCATGTTAAAGAACATCATAAGATGTCCCTCATCTTGGATGCGGTAATTAAACATTAATATTTGGAATTCACAAATGTGAAACTCCGCATCTTCTTTAGCTAACCCATTAAAAATGGGCAAAGGCACTCCTAAAGCTAGCAAATCCGATGTCCCTGCAGGAATTACAATGTGTTGTGCCATAATGACAATCGGATTGACAATAGGAGTTTGGACTGATGGGATCACACCCCCACTGGAAGTGGGTTGACTTGGTGGAAGAAAGGAAGAACTTGCGCTTCCTCCTGCACCTAAAGGACTGTGTGCAGCAGTTGGGTTACTAAGACCACTACCTGTTATGCGTATCAGACTACTCCTTTGAGGAGAATAGCGACTTACAATCTCCAACCGCCGTCTAGCCCTCTCAGCACGTTCTGCTTTTTGTATTTCGGCTTGACGGTCCTTGTCAAAGGACATAAAACAATGTTTTGGTCCCTAAAAACCCTAGATTCGAGAACCACCACTTATTGGCAGCTCCCAACAGACGCACCACTGATGGAACCTCAAATGGGCCGGCACTAGCTATGACACTAGCCGGACCTCATGCTCATAACAAATGAACACATCCTCACGGCCTCGTGGGCCAGGAGCGTCTATCTGCTGCTAAAGGATGAACTATCCTAAAGCTTAATCTATGCGTTTATAGTTTTGTAGTCCAACATTTCCCTTTCCATAAACTCCACAGAGGGAGAACCCTTACACATTGGCAATAAATGCCACGATAATCACATACATGGGAGGCAACCTCTCCGTGGAATCACCATGGCCCCATTGCAGCTCTCCTACCATAGGGATTAGCCCCTTGATGCGCTGCTCAACATATAGAACAAATGAACAAACTCCACTCTTTCACTTTGAGAGTATTCTAGGAGATACCATGTGTCCTTACCAAATAATTCCCCAAGAACGAACATCTATCCTACGGCTTAGGTTGCCTTTCCACACTCAAGCATGTGTCATTGTCATTGAAAACATGTGCTATGCATCCAGTCCTTTTTATTCTGATACCATGGTTGACATGCACATGCAAAGGTGGATGCTCCTAAAGTGCTCAAACATAATTTCCAATCAAAAACGTGTGGTGCACAACCAGGCTTTCCAATGCTCATTCACTAACCCGTTGCGGCAATGTAAGGATAGCACCGAGACAACACTCGTGCTACTATCCTCTTAATTAAAATACAACGAACTCTATGTCATGATATGCATCAAAAAATCATCAACAATCAACATGCAAATTGCACCATTCAAACATCCCAACCCCCCTACGTTTAGGTATTGCTTTCGTTGCATAGGTGTAGAGGTTCATTTTGTCATGTTTTGATGTATTAAAAGCAATAAATCACAAAATTTGACAAGGAGATAGGGAAAAATGAGGCTAGACATCATGCTTTGCCACTACCATACATCCACAAACAATCATTATATTTTTCCTTATTTTTGTGAGCCGTATTTCTATTTTTTCCCTTATTTTCTCTATTTTCTTGATTTATTTGTCAATAAAATATGATATTTTCTAATTTTTCTTGTTCCAATCACTTCAGCATACTAATATTCAATTTATCTTCCCTTTTCTCCCCATGGGAACACCTTTTACCCACCTGAAACAGAAAAACTATAATTTTATCGCTTAAAAGCCGCATTTCAGGTTCTCGAGAATTAAATAGAGCATGTAAATCATTGCAAAATCAAAATTTTCTGATACACAGCAATTAAGCATGATGCAACCAGCACTCACACAAATTTTCATCAAATAAGAATATCATTATCATCATAAACTATAAAAAATCCTTCATTTCCTTCATAAAAATGGTCATACCGTGTTTTTTACGAAACCCAAGATACCTTAAATGATTGCATAACTAGCAGAAGAAGCCTCCATTGCCCTCAATCCAAAGCTGCATATCAATCTTCAGCATCTCCATCAATCTTCATCACCACTTCCTTCAACCCCCTTCCCGGTTCCTCCTTCAAGATGGCGCACATAAACAGCCCATAGAGAGGAGAGAGAGGGAGGAGAGAGAAAGACTAGATTTTGATCTCTTCATCCAGACAGCCATATCTCGCGCAAATACAGGTGATAGAATCAGGAAAGAAGGAGAAGTTGATGCCCAATCTCTGTTGCATGGGGTATTTTCAGCCTCCAATCATGATTTGTGAGGGGGGGGGGGGGGGGGGGGGGGGGGGCGAAATTTGTGCCGCCGTGCTCTTCACACCATATCCACGCCATATTCTTCATGAATTGTTGAAAAAAATTGAGGGGGGGGGGGATTAAAGTCCCAAAGGGCACCCCCCCTTTGGTCTTAAATTTGTCCACCCTTTGAAATCTTGGCCAATTTTTGGCCTCTTTCGCATCTGGGCTCCATTTCAGCCTCCTCTGAAAAATCCTACGCATCTGTCTTCGCATCCCGCATTGACTGGTAGCTCCCGGCATCCTACATGGCAGTCAAGAAAATTATCAAAAATCCACAAGTGTCGGTCGAGCGCCTTTTAAAAGCCGTCTTTCACTTGGTGCTTAAAATCGTCCTAGTTGCGGTTGCCGCCTTCGATGTCGAATATTTTTCCCCTGAATTCTGGATTTTTTGGCAAATTTTAGGGACATCCCGGGCTCAAAACTCTGCTCTCACTCAATATACAAAAAATTGAATAAATATTTTTCCAAGTCATCTTGCATTTGAGATATGACTTATGAGGAAACTCTCGAGTTTCTTAAATCACACAAATAGGTGCATCCTCCAAAAAAATTTCTTAGTGATGTCACAAAAATTGTAAGGCTAGTTGTTTAATATTAAGGGTTTTGAGTATCATGTTTCTTTGTTACATAAATCCTATGTGTTGAAAGCAAGGAAAGAGTTAACCCACTTCAAGGAAGGGAAGTTTTTGACACTTTCAAACTCTTTAAAAGCTCTTTTATGTATGTGTTGGGAAGTATTTGAAATTTTGTGTTTAAAGAAGTGTTTCATGGGATCCTATCTGGAGGAGAAAGTTTTTTTTGAGTTTGAATGCTTGCTGAGAGGAGGTTAAGGCATTTGGTTGCTAGAGTTTGCATTGTATGCAAGAATGAGGTGAAGGTTGAGCATTGAGCTACAAGAGGTTGGGAAATTTGAAAGTTTTGAGGAATTTATTCTTTATTTGGATCTTAAGTCAAGCACTGACTGCATTTTTAAACCCTCATTTTTTTAAATTGGGTCTTAGGTGTGGTCTCATCTCACCTAAAACCTAATAGCAGAAGCAAAGTCCCAATGGTAAACTCTTGGAAAGAATGAAATAATCGGATGCTATGTGAATTAAAGAAACAAATGATATGTTAATCAGTGGTATAACACTTTAAGAAATTTCCCATTGGAATAGATGCATATGGGAGAAAGTAGATCTTTGATGAAACTCTTCAAAATCCTTGCTTCCATACTATGTGGAGTAAGTTGAAAGAGTTGGAAGCAATTATGTTGAGAAATATCTACAATAATTTAGATTAGTTTTTGTGAAGAAATTGGCAATGTTAATGTTAATGAATACAGAAAGTGGGGGGTCAAGACATTGGCATTAGCATAGTGCAAAGTATCAAGCTATGGAAATACATAAATGAAACCTATATATAACCAATTATCACTTGGAAATGGGCTCGGGTAAGTTACTCATGAATATACATTTTTATACATTTTTTACATATAGAAGGGTATAATATAAAGGGGTTATTTATAGATTGAATAGAAAAGGGTTATGTTTTATTCAAGAAAAATTCATTGATAAGGATATTTATAAATAGGCCTTGAACGAACGTGATGTAGAGAATATACATATAGTAACTTCCCTGAGGCAATGGGAAGTGAAGCTAAGCTTGTTCCCTACATCTGCATGTTGTAGACAAAATGGATGGAGAATCTACATCTCTCAAACTATCAAGGACTTAGTCTTTTAGTTTTGTATAGATGAGGCAAGGGCGCGAGTCCAACTTATAGAACATGTAAGATACCACGCAAGTTTAAAAGAAAAGGTATTGTATTTAGTAAAATTTACATGATTATATTTACAAAAATTATTTTTTAGTTACAATTTGAAAAAAATACGTAAGTTTGATAAAGCAAAAGGAGTCATTTTAAGGTCTTATAGCATGTAAAGAAAGTGTATTTATTTTAATATCCTTTAAACGCATGTTATATAGATGATTCCTTATGGGTGGACCCCATCTAGGGGAAAGGGTATCCCTTTAAAAAAAGATGTTTGTAGTAAAAGACTCATTGGATGTTCATATGTAATACCCAAAGCAAGTCAAAATTCCTTAAGCCTATGTTGCACGAGGAAGAGAGGTATAGGACTTTTGTGAGTGGTAATCCCCCCTCTCTCTCTCACTCTATGTAAAAACATTCTCTCGACTGCATTACTTGGTAATGGAAATCTTAGGCCTTGAACTACTCTTTTGTGCCTACAACATTCGCTCTCCTCTAATAGACCAAGACTATGAAAGATTTGATATCTCTCACATCTCAAATGCCCTAGCTCCCATAGCTTCACAGAGAGAGAGAGAGAGAGAGAGAGAGAGAGAGAGAGGGAGGGAGGGAGGGAGGGAGGGAGGGAGGCTCCCTACTTGAGTAGACCTTACTCTCTGTCTCCTTCTTTGCACTTGAGGAGACCTCTCTCTCTCTCTCTCCACATGAGTAGACCTTGTACTCCCTCTCTCCCTTTGTACCTGACATATATTTGTCTCTCTTTCTCTCTCCCCCCTCTTTTGTGAGAATGAGCAAGAAGATCCATAGGTTGAGGTAGCATCGCTCTTCCCATATGTTGAGGGACAATGGCACAATAGCCCCTACTAGACCTATGCATTTAGGGGGAATTTTATGATTAGGAGGAAGAGAAAAATGAGCTCAAAATCAATTCATAATAACAAGTAGGTGCCCTATAGCTGTAGATGGTAGAAAGCTACAAGAATGGTAGTCATTACTAGGTGTTGATGTTGGCACAATGTTAGCTACATCCGATGAAGAAGAACTGTAGAGGTTAGGGGAGGTGCAAGCATAGGCCACTCCAATCTCAAGCCCAAAAAAGGATGGTGCTGGCTTAAGAAGCCTATCTATTTCTTCAACCTTGGCTACACAATAGGGCATGGTCAATTGGTACAATGGACTATGGCCCCAACAAGTCGCTGTACATGGACCCCCCAAATGTCTAATCCCCAATGTGCCACATTGGCTTGGTGTTGTGCTTTGTGTAGATAGCATGTAAATTGTAATTATATATAGCTAATATATGACTATTTGTACATATCCATAGTATACATGTATATGCATACACATATGTATACTATCTAGATATGTGTCAATCTTTTACGCCTCCTTACAAAACATGTATCCCTTCTCTTTTCTCTCATGTAAGATAGCTCTTCTTCTTCGTCTTCTTCTTCTTCTTCTTCTTCTTCTTCTCACTCAAGTTGCAAGACAAGATGTCCCTATCTCTATCTCTCATTAGTATTATAACTTGGTTTGGGTGTTTTATACCACTTATAGCCATGTTATAATGTTAAGAAGTTTTGAAATATTTACTATACTAGTCTCCAACAATTCCAAATGTGACTTTTACTTTAGTATTTCTTTTTTTAAAAGAAATGATGTTGGTGAATGGTGAAAACAGGGTGAAGTTTTAACATGAGCATAACTAAGTTGTTAAGCTTGTGGGAATCTATGAAGGAACTTATATACAACCAAACATCACTTAGCAATTGCAAGTAAAGGTGATAGTTTATTACTTAGATGTGAAAATCTAATATATTGGTGTGTAACAATCTACAATGTCATTTTTCTTCATATTTCAAAATATTTGTAACACACTTTATATGTCTACTTAAATGCCACCTCTTTCTATCTTTGAATTATTTTTTTATTTTATTGGAGCTACTTATAAGTTTCTTTTTGTTGCTCCATGTAACTCCTATACTACCAAGGGAAAACACAAGTCCATTGGTAGATCTTTTATCAGACATGCTACCAACCCAATTTTCATATGTATATCCAAAAACTTGTATATTCTTACCCGTCTCATAAAGAATTCCATAATGCAAAGTGTACATCATACACCTCAATATACATCTAACTACATCCATATGAGACTTTCTAGGTATCTATATCAAGTGACTGATAAGGCCAACAATATAGCTCAAGTCTGGTCTTGTGATAGTCATGTCATGTAAATCAAACTCCCTAGTATCCTCTTGAATCTAGTAGGGTCTTCTATCTCATCCCCAACATCAATATCAACTACAAATTTTTCTCCAATGGCACTAAAAGAGGCTTATATTCTTTCATACCATACTTGGATATATCTAAGAAACACTCCCTTTGGGACAACCATATACCATCATCAAATTTGATCACCTCAATACCATGAAAGTATCTCAATTTACCCACATCCTTCATCTCAAAATTCTTCTTTAAAAGGTCCTTGATTCCACCAATCCCATCGTCACATTGTCATACATAACAATTAAGTTATGCATATAGATGACTACGATGACCAAACCTGCATCTCCCTTTCTCACATAAAAGTGATTGATTGGCATAAAAAACACAAAAAAATAATTTTGACAAGATACTCTCCAATATTATTAGACTATGCTCTCTAGGTGCTTGCTTTGGCCCATAGAGCACCTTCTTTAACTTGCACACATATGTTGGATTCTCTTAATCCTCATAACTTGATAGCTGCTCCATATACAATTCTTCTTGCAATTCACCATCTAAGAAGGCATTCTTTACATCAATTTTATATAAACTCTAACCTTTGGCTATTTCAAAGCAATCACACATTTAACAATTTTCATTCTAGCAACTCAATTGAATGTCTCCTCATAATCTATGACATACGTTTGAGCATAGCCTTTTGTAACCAACCAAGCCTTATACCTACTAATAGAACCATTTGTGTTATGATTAATTTTATAGATCCACGTAAAACCAATAGCCTTCTTGCCCTTAGGCAATGGTACTAGATCCCAAGTTTTTTTGGTTTCTAATGTAGCCATCTTCTCATCCATTGCTACACCCCAATGAACAACATCCTCAAAACAAGTGGGCTCAACATCCTCAAATACCTTTATCATATAAGCATAATGGTGAGCTATATAACCTTTAAAATCAAATCTTTTAACATGGTATCAAACCTTCGTAGACTTGCATACCATTGGATACTCAATGGAGCCTTTATATTACTATGTGCTCTTTGTACACCTCGTGTCCTAATTGAAGGAATACCAAGCTCATAATTCAAACTCTTTGAACCCCTAAAATCTCCATTAAATCCCAAATGACTAGTAGATGTAGCATCAGATGATATTTTTGGTCAATTAAAGCTCTATGATTCTTGATTTTTTTTCTATACACAACTGTCGACATCATAATCATCCAATGCATCACCACGAGATGCATATTAACTGCACATTTGGTTAAAAATAACATCACTGCTCACTTTGAGCTCACCTATGACAAGGTTATAACAATGATATCATGTCTTCCCTAAAGAATCCAATGAAAATCCAATGAAGCTCTTTTGCAACTCATCTAGCACATGAACATATGCAATACAAACTAAACACTTTGAAGTGTGACACATCATGCTTTTTGCCTAGAAATTATTCTTTAGGGGTCATTCCATAAACTGTAGCTATGGGAGTTCTATTCATAATATAGGTATCAGTATGAGCAACTGCAGACAAAAAATATTTCGACAAATTCTTTTTATCAATCAATGTTCATGCAACATTTGTAATATGCTTATTTCTTATTTTTGCAACTCCATTTTTTGTGGTGTATAACTACATGTAAAATATATCTTTATCCCATGAGACCTCAAGAAGTCATTGAGCTCATTAGAGAGGTACTATCCCCCTCTATTTAAACAAAAGTACTTAATTGTCAAGCCTATTTCTATTTAACAAGTACCTTGAAAGTTTTCAAATCCTCAAACATATCATTCTTTTCCTTCAAAAAATATACGTGCACATTTCTTGAACAATGATCAATAATGTGATAAAATATTTGCTTCCACCGAGAGATATGTTATGTGTAGGCTCCCAGACATGTATATGCACAATGTGAAGTATATTCATGCTCACATATATATCTGATGAAAAATGTTACCTTGCATGCTTACCAAACTAACATGTTTCACACACTTTACAAAATTCTACAACTCTAAAAGTAAGCAACCATGTAACCAATTCTTTGGATTACATTAAATTTATCCTTTACAAATTTGCATGTCTAAATATGTTTGTGCCATATTTCAATGTTTGCAAACATTTCTTTGCCTTTATTATACATAGTAGCATTCATAATAAGAACTCCAATATCTAAAGTAAACATGCGGCCAACTCTATTTCCTTTTGTGACCAACTTGCACTTATCATTAAAATCTTCCATAAAAGAGCCTTTTGCATTAAATCAACTTGTAGCCCTTGCTCTACCACCTGACTAACAGCCACTAAATTCATTGATACATCATCATGTGTCTCCTTTCATGTAAGCATTCATTGTATATTGTATAACAAATAGATGCTCATTTTTACCTTCATTCTATCGTGAAGATGATGCATAGTCTCCTTGCTACAATTTACCACTATGAATATCATTCTTCTTAGCATAACAATAGGTTGTAATATGATATGTTTTACCACAATAATAACAAATAATACTAGAATTTCTAGAGCATTTGTTCTATCATTCACTTCTTCTTCTAGAGCTCTCCTTGCCTCTAAAGTTGCAATGGCCTCCTAAAACTTGCATATTATCAAACTATTGATTTATTGATTTTTTTGGGTTATTACCAACACATTCCATACCACAACCTCTTCAAGAGGACCTGCCACCTCACCTTCCTAAACCGGAGTAGAATGCTCAGATTTGTTCATCGGTTTTTTTAATGATTCACCCTACATGTTGATCTCTTTAGTGATGATGAGAGAGACCAACGCTTAAAATTCTAGAAATAGCTTATGTACATACATAGAAGTCACAAATAATTTCCAAACCTTTTCAATATCAAGACCACCCAATGTAGATGATACTAAATCATCATTATTACGCATTGCATTAATCACTGTCAAAGCATATGCAATGTTGTTCACCTTCAAAACACATTCATTAATAAACATTTTTTATTTCTTTAAGGCATTCAACTTGTGCTTGAGATGAATCTTCCTTGTCATTTATTCATGGAAAACATATTTTTTAATGTGGTCCATACCACATGTGAATTTTTTGCATTTTTGACATGCTACAATATAGTATTATCAATGACTATAGATAGTCAATACATCACCTTTTTACCTTTTGCATTCCATTCTCTCCACCCCTTTAACGCATTCGCAGTTACAAGGTCACTTTGCTTTGGCTCTTTTTCTTCACCTGAGGGAAATTGTTGCAGGTTTAAAATGGGGCTTGACTTGAGATAGCCCAAAAATCAATAGGAGAGCTCTAAAGAAAAAAGTTTCAAAATATACAGTACTTTGCTTGTACACCAAATCTCACAGTAAACTAAGATTTTTTCTCTACCTTTCTTCTAGTTCTTCGGCAAGCACTATCCAAGAGAAAGAATAGGAGAATATGAAAGATTCTTACCCATTTCTTGCTTACTCGAATCCTCACTTCTTCTTGTTCTTAACTTAAGCATCTAAAAACAACCTTTATTAGTGATACAACTCAGATACCATGTCATGAATCACGTGTTGATGGATAGACATTCTTAAGCTTTGCACAAAACACACACCATACACACAAGAGGAAGCCCACTCAAGAACACAAGAATAGATGGAGGAAATAACATTTTCTTGCTAATATTTTCTTTTTCTTTCATATAAAATACAATGTAGACAAAGTATAGATAAGGTATAATATAAAGAAAAGTAGCCTACTAAGTCAAACATTGCATAATGGACTATACTAACTGACTAGCACTATAATTATGCCAACTGTAGGTAGGTGTAACAAACCAAATATAATAAGTGATAAGTCAGTGGCCATGTAAGAGTCATAATGACCATCAATGTTCTAATTATAGACATATGGATCCATCTAACTAGGCGGCCCATAATTAGCATCTATACATGTTGAGCTTGCCATCTCAACATCAATTACCTATGGGTTTCTCATCTTTGTTTCTCTCTCCATTAGCTCATCAATGTGGATGACCTCATGATTAAATACATAGTTGATGGTAGAGCTATTAAGACCCAAATTTCTTGCCATGATTTAATAAATCTTTTTATCATGAGTGCCCTTGATGAAATCTTTAGTTATAGCCTTGGTAATAGTGGGTTTTTTTATAGAACTAGAATACATTTAAAGAGGCTACTAACCTTTGAGGTATAGTCTTGCATGTTATTCTCTTCTTGCTACTAAGTATCCATTAATCAAATGATATGATTATCACTGTAACAAGACTTTAAGAAGCATCTAATAAAGATATCTTTCATAATATGAATGAGGATTTCTCGATGGTATTAGTCACCCATAAAGTTTTCCACCGTTGTAGACTTTCTCAAATTTCTCAACAAAGTCATCCCCCAGTTGATATTAACCCAAGTACTCTACCAATAATGAGATTTTTTCTTGATCCTTGTTTTGAAGTGTATTTTCTATTAGGTATTTGAGCAATGTTAGTAGCTAGGTGCAAAATGTCTATGCGATCAAAAAGGTGTTGCTACACAAGATCCAATAACAAATCTTACAAGATATCTAGTATCATTAATGATTCCAAACAAAAGGATATTTTGCCCTTGCCCCTACAATTCTATGAGTTTTTGTTCCTTGGCATCTAGGGTCATACCTGAGATGTCAAAGTCAATAACACATCGAAAAGCATCAATGGTGGCTTAGAAGTTGTTTGATGCTCCTAAAATTTTAGTCCTTTCAATGGTGCTAGGTGCAATACCCATGGTCTCTAATTTGATAGTTGGAAAATGTGATCGATAAGGTCATAAACAGGGTGTTTTTGATATCGATGGGTCTAATAAGACTAGAGTCTCTAAGTTTTGTCTAGGATATGCAAAGGTAGGTTTGCTAAGAGGATCTATGATATTGTGCACTAGTACACTTATAATGCACATGTTGTACACATGTGCGAGTGCATTCCTACTATTGCACTACACTCGTACATGTACAGGGTGTGTTAAAATGGTAATGTGTACTAGGAAAGATACAAGGTGAGTGTACTAATTGGGCTAGTGTAAGTATTGGTTCTAGTGAGTGGTGCTAGTACACTAGTATGTGCATGCATACACCAAGATATTGCACCATGTGTGTGCACTAAGGTGAATGGAAGGATACATAGGGAAATTGTGCACTAGCGCACTAGGGTGTATTGCACGAGGTAGTGCACTAGGGGTGGTGTATAAGGATAGACTAACGTATTGTGTGCTAAGGTGCAAGGTATAGTGCACATAGTAAGTGCACAAGGATAGTGCATGTGCAGTGATGCACTAGTGCATGCGCACTATGTTAGTGCATTGTACTAGGATGAGTGGCTTGGTGCTATGTAATGGTGTCCATACCCTAATATATGTGCAAGGTGGTATAGTGCTCTAGGGTCGAGCTAGTGCACAATGTGTGAACTGGGATCCACTAGTACACTAGTAATAGTACATGGTGCACATGGGTGTATCAAGGTGTAGTGCACTAATGTAGTACAAGTGTGTGTATGTGTAGTAGGATGGTGTACTAGTGCAATGTGTTTGATGTGCAAGGGTTATGTGTGGTGAATCTAGAATAGGTAGGAGGTGGATACTACAAAGTGCCACTTTCCTCCCTCATCCTTATATAAATGGTATAATACTAGTATCAAGTCATAGTATGTTGTGATGCTAATCACTTTTACACCAATTTTAAGTGGTGATAATGAGGCTTTAGTGAAAGAAACACTTGCAAAGTGTGGGCATACCATAGACATGGTAAAACACCAGAGCTTGTCACAAAAAAGGCTAAGTGTGGGTACCACAAACATGGTGGAAATCCAGATTCTATAACAAGGGCCTCACAAAGTGTACAGAGGCTGTAGTACAAGGCTAACTGAGGAGTTTACAAGTTTATGTTTGAAGCATTAGGGCTAGACAATACAAGGCTAAAAAAGTCTATCCAAATAGAAAGAATGATGAGGTTTACTTCTCCTAGATATCTTCTTCTTCTTTAAATACAGCAAGATCGGCCTTCTGGGACCTTTTTTTGGCGTGGCAAAACTTCTCAGTGCATCCGGTCCTTTTGCAAAAGTCACAAAAAAGCTAGTCCTTCTTGCCTTTGTACTTGTTGCCAACATATAGTGCTTGTTAATCTCTAGAGGTGCTTGGTACTTCCTTAGTTTTTAGCTTATTTTCCTCCTCTAATAGTGATGCCTGGATATCAACAAGCTCAGGGTTTGGAATATTGATTAGAGTTGTTGACACATTACTATATTTAGGAGGAAAAACTTTAAGCAGAATACGAATGCAAACATCTTCTTCCATTTTAATGTTGATTCTTACAAGTGGGGTTAGAAGTCCTTACATGTAATTTAGATGTGTGGCAAGTGATGTGCTGAAATTCATGTCAAGCCCGAAAAATTCAATCAAGAGACCATACTTTGATGACTTAGACTATGCACCAAACAAAGTGTGAAGTCTCTTCCAAGTATCCTATGAAGTATCACATTTATCCACATGGTGGATATATCTATCATCTAGCTCGAGTTTGATAATGGCCTGAGCCTTATCATCATTCTTTTGCCAAGTAGCTCCAAGGTCCGCATCATCATGAGGCTTCTTCTCTTTGCCACTAGTGATGGCCCAAAGACCCTTTTTCATTAGGATGAGCTTGATGTAGGTCTGGTAGGTGTGAAACCTAACCCCTTTGAAGTGAACGGTCAGAGAGTCCAGACATCATCCAGTGATGAATCTAAAGAGGAGTCCAGTATAGATGATATTTATCAAATAACTCTAAATGAGCCAATAGATCTGCAAGATAGGATAAGAGACGCGGATGTGATTGAGTTGGACCTTGGCACGGCGAATGATTTGCGACCAATCAAACTAGGTTCCATGCTCAGTTCAGTAGAAAGGGAGGACTATGTGTCCTTGATTCAAGAATTCCGCGATATCTTTGCTTGGAGTTATGACGAGCTGAGAGGCTTTCCTTCCAGCATATTTGTTCATACTATTCCTGTAAAAGAAGGCAGACGTCCTATGCATCAGAAGGTAAGGCGTATGCCTTTTGAATTGAGGGATGTGCTATTTGAGGAGTTACAGAAGGTACGGAAAGTTGGTTTAATTTTCCCTGTATAGCACACAGAATGGTGTTCCAGTTGTCATCAGCAAGAAGAAAAACAACCAGATCCGACTATGTGTAGATTTTAGAGAGCTGAATAAGCAGACAATTAAGGATTACTACCCATTGCCATTTATTGACCAGATTTTGGATCAATTAGCGGGTAGGGAAATATATTCATTTATGGATTGCTTTGCGGGTTACAACCAGATGGCAATTGCAGAAGAGGACAAGTTGAAAACAACTTTTATTACTGTCTTTGGTACTTTTGTGTACCATGTGATTGATGCCAGGAGGCATATTTCACGATGGATTCCGTGAGGTTTTACGGTGGATTCCGTAAACTTTGATGACCGGGGCTCATACACAAAGTGGATTCTTTGTGCGAGAAGTTGATGGGAATGCCTATCCTTTTCGGGCGTTTCATTAATTTAGTATGTACATGGGTGATTCCATAGCGGGTGATTCCACAAAATGCATATTAAATTAATAAACGTTTATGAGTTTAGAGTGCGCACTCATAATAAATTAAGGTTAGGATTGATTTCTAACCAGTTGATTTATTTATGTAGCTGAAGACTGCTAGGTATTCACTTTTGTCGGTTTAATTGTATTATTTTACTAACGATTGTGAATGCTTCAGTTGATGTGTAGAGATAGCAGCAGTGGTGGAGGAAAGCATTGGAGGATAGCGAGTATTCGATTTATCATTTATATTTTGATGGGTGCATACCTTAGGCATGGCACCTATATTTTGTCGCACCTATTTATTGAGGTGTTGGATATTTGTTTATTATTTTGTATGCGCATGGGTGCATAATTATGTTATTTGTACTTGGACATTGTATTGGGTATGCCAGACTCTTTGGGCACCGCCCAGTAGCTTTATTTCTATTTTGTGCTAAAGCAAACTCAAAAGCTAAAAGCTTGCTATTTTGTAATTTGGGCTATTATTTGAGCTTGAAGATGATTAATACATAAAATACATGCTTTGTGGAGCGCTCACACAAGGCATGGGGGGAGATTGCACCCAATTGGTCTCTTGTTCATGTCGTTCATGCTTTTTACCTTGAGTTTTGTGCAAAAAATAGAGTTCTTTTGTTCTTGGGGACCTTCCGGAATTCACTACGCGAGCGTATAGCATCCGATCTATGCACCAGTGAGTGGACTTTGGTTTGTTCAATGCACCTAGATCATGGCAATGAATAACAAACAAGACCTTTGGTGACATCTTCCCAGATGAGTTGAAAGTATTTATCGATGACCTGGGGGCAGCCACTGTAAGGGAAAGGATGTTGATTATCTTAAGAAAGTTCTTTGAGTGCTGCAGATAATTTTGTATCGCTCTTAACCCACGGAAGTGTGTCTTTGGAGTGCCTTATGGTAGGCCATGTGGTCAGTTCAGTAGGGATCACAACTGACCCTGAAAAGATCAAGGTTATAGTCGTTATGAGTCCACCACGCACTCCAAAAGAGGTACATAGCTTTTTGTCATCGGTAGGGTACTATCGGAGGTTTATAAATGCCTTGGCAGAAAGGAGGTTGCCATTAACGAACTTATTATCCTTTAGCTGTTCATTTGTATGGAGCGACCCTTGTAAGGTAGCTTTCGAGGATGTGAAACAGGAGCTAGTAAAAACACCAGTTTTAAAAGCACCTAAAAGAGGCAAGGTATTTTACATATTCTCAGCAGCCACCATGTATAGTATCAGCTACTATTTAGCCTAAATTTGGGAGGAAAAGTGGTATCATCAGATAGCTTTTGCAGTCGAAAATTGGGCATATCAGAAATCAACTACACCTACATGAAGTTGTGCCTTGCGATGGTCTTTGGGACTAAAAAAATTAGACACTACATCCTCTATGAGAATGTAGTTTTCTATACGAAGGCGGAAGGGCTTAGATTGCTTATGAACAAGCTGCAACTGCGTGATCATCTGGCAAAGTGGTTAATCACTTTGCAGGAGTTTGATTATGAGATTAAGAGTAAGCCACCAAGGTTGCAGGGGATTGTGAAATGCCTTGTGGATTTTGAGGATCCTAAAGAAACTTTGGCTGAAGGAAGTGATATTGACAAAATGTTTAAATTGATACAACTTCTATTCCATCTTGGTATGATGCTATCACGCATTATCTATCAACGGGAGAGACTGGAGCTAGTTTGTCAAAATCAGAAAAGAGGAAAATCAGACAACAAGCTTTGAAGTTTTCCTTGATCGTAGGAACACTATATCGGTAGGGTGTTGATGATATCTATCGCCGATGTGTGATGCCTGACAAGGTTCCTTTCATCTTGGAAGAGTGCCATGACTCTGTGTGTAGAGGGCACTTCGTTGGATGGTTGATGGCACAGAAAGCTTTAAGAGCTGGATATTGGTGTCCATCCATCTTTCAAGATTCCTTTGAGTACGTTAAGAGATGTGATACCTGTCAAAGACATGACAACAGAGAGAATAGGAAACGCCCACTCACGCCTATCATGGCTATCTTTCCATTTGAGATGTGGGGCATTGACTTTGTGGGTCCTATCACCCCGTCATCTACTACTCAAAAGAGGTACATTATAGTAGCAACTGATTATGTTACAAAATGGTCAGAAGCGTGGTCGACAAGGCAGGATAATGCAAAAGAGACTGCAAGTTTCCTTTTAGAGCAGATTATCTGTCGTTTCGGTCCACCAAAGGAACTAGTGTCGAACCGTGGAACCCACTTTTTGAAAAAAGTGATCAAAAGCCTTACTAAAGCTTGGCAAATCAAGCATAATAAAACTAGCCCCTATAATCTGCAAGAAAACGGGCAAGTCAAAAGTACTAATAAGCAGCTTGTGGGTATCTTGTCTAAAATAGTCTCCGAGAAGAAATGAGACTAGGACAGGAAGTTGTATGTGGCAGTATGGGCATACAATACAACGTTCAAGCAAGCTACCGGCCATACTACATTTAAATTAGTTTATGGGGAAGAGTGTGTGTTACCCCTCGAAATCAAGTTGCCAACCATACGGTTTGCAATTAACCACTCTTTGGGAGACGAGGATGCACTCTTTGAACGTTTCACGACCATAGCCCACCTGGATGAGCTGAAATTGCAGAGCTTATTACACCAAGAGGTAGCTAAACGTCGCATGAAGCAGTTGCATGACTTTAAAGCAAAGAAGTATATCTTTAAAAAAGGGAAATTCTACGATGCACGTAGGGAGCTGTTTCTAGGGAAGTTGGAACCTAGATGGGATGGCCCCTACAAGATTGTCAGGATAGGGAAAAATAGGTCTATGGATCTACTAGCTGATCTGTAGGGAGTAGAATTTAAAAATGATGTTAATCTTAATAAGATTAAACCTTATTATTTCTAAGTATGCTAATACGGAAAAATGCATTGCAAGTCCATGCTGGGGCTGATTTGAGACCTGCAAAAGAGCTTAAAGTTGGTTGATGGGGCGGTTGATTCCTTATTTGGAGCACCCATATCTGGAGCAGAGATACCATCAGGGAAACTTATCTAGTGGAGCAAAGGATACAAAGTGATTGAGCAAGAAGACGGAACCTTTGTGTGGGAGATCAAAGTCTTCTGCCATCACTGCTTACGAATGTTGACAAGTATCCCTATTGAGTTTAATGAAGAAGGTGGGATGGAGGCGTCAGTTCACCCTCTAAACATGTTAAATTTTGACTATCATAATTACAAATAGAGGAGTTCGTGATGGCAGGCTGTATAAACCCATTGTGGACGTACAGATTATATTTTGACGGAGCATCCAGGGGCCCTAATAAAAAAGGGAGTGTTAGAGTAGTAATCCGAGATCCTTGACGTAGAGTTACGATGAAGTTAGCTGCTTATCTCAGGGTAGGATTCACTAACAACATGGCGGAGTATAAAGCCTTGATTATGGGACTGCGTATTGCCAAACAAGGTGGTATTCGATGGTTGTTAGTAAAAGGGGATTCCTAGTTGATCTTGAATCAGCTAGATGGGATATACATAGTGCGGAATCCCATCCTTTGTATGTATCATCAAACTACCATGACCCTACTTGAGGAGTTTGAGAGAGTGTCTCTTCAGCTGATTCCACGTTACTGGAATTAGTTTGCGGATTCACTGGCAAACCTTGCTTATGAAGAAGACATTTTCTTCAAATGTGGTCCTAGTGTGGATATTGCTATCAATAATGAGACAGGACCCGGTCTCTTGTGGGGAATGTTATCATAGCATGCAATATATGGCAGGCGATGGTTGATATGGGCGATGCAAAGAGTAGCTGAGACCCATCTACCATTGTTATCCTGGACCCATAGGTTGATTAGACAACATGTTATGTGTACGCCTCTTGCTATATATGCAAGAGGGATGGGTCATAATATTATGCATTTAGTTTTGGGGTGCGAGCCATATTTTTCCTCCTTGGAAAGGAGCATGTTATTGTATATCTGTACTATTTCGGGGAGGGATGTGTAGGTGCTATTCTGTTTGATCTCTTTAGGCCAAGAGGGCCAGTTTTGTGAGGTTTTCAATGTTTTATTTCATTAGGCCAAGAGGGTCGATCAGTTTTTGTAGTGAAATGTTTTATTTCATTAGGCCAAGAGGGCCAGTCGTCTATTTAGTACGGGTGCGGTTAATGGTTTCTTGTTTTAGTCCTATGCTAGATAGGTTCAAAGAAGAGCTTGGAAGGATCCTATGTCGCGCGGAGACTTCTCGTGGCCCTATCCAGGTGATACCTCTCCTTTACGAGTACCTTGTTTTTATGTTATATGTGTCTGTGTACTTGTCGAGGATTTTCTTTTCTTGATTAGGGACTGACCTCCAAGGCATGAAGTCCCAGGTTTAGGTTAGGTATGTCTGAGGGAGGTCTGAGTAGTCGTTGCCTCCTGTAAAGACATTGCCAAGCATCGAAAGACTTATTTCAGAAAGTAGTCCTAGTGACCCTGTTCTGCTAGCTTGCTAGGTAGCTATTCTAGGAGTTCTTTTAGTTGTGAGGCAATTAGAGAAGCCTGCCGAAGGAAAAAAATGATGATGATATCTCAAGGAAAATATATATATACAAAGGTGTGTAAAAAGGGGTTCTAACCCCTATAAAGATAGAAAAGCAAAGAAAGGAAAATTTATAAGCAGTTGATCATCGCCTTGCGAGGGCTTGGTAGGTTCCTAGGGACGAGTCAGACCCGGGGCTGATGCGTTGTTTTCCTAGGGATGGTGTCTAGCTGGAAAAGAAGAAAGTAAGGAAGGTTGGATCGAAAATAAAAGTGAGTGTCAGAAAAGGATTAAGTGTCACCTTGCGAGGGCTTTGTAGGTTCTTGGGTACCGAGACAGGACCTGAGGCCGATGCCCTATTCTCCTTGGGTCACTACGCTCAGCTCCCTCCTTTTTACACACTCGAGTATGGGGGAATAAAAACCTAAAAGGAAAAATGTGCTAAAAGAAAATACTTCTTGATCAGGCTATAGGAGTCCTCACCTAGTAGGAGCTCCTAGTTGTGTTGTCCTTAGTTAGGTAGGTAGTTCAGACCACCACTTAGGGTGCCTTCTTTGATAGTTCTTTTTAGTTTGGCCGAGTTAGAGCAGTCAGTTTTTAGTGACTAGCTTCAGACCTTCTATCAAATTATGCTAGGCGTACTCCTTGTGGATTTCATGCCTCAGTTTTGTCAGGGGGTAGGGTGAGCATTGTGTTGTGGTTTAATATGTATCTATTTTGTATCAGCTTCATGCTTCCTTTGGTTGTTTTGTGCAGATCTTGTTGTGGGATTCGACGGGCTGAGTCACCCTATCCCGTGGTTGCCAATGAGACCTGAGTTTTGAGCCCGGGATGTGCCTCAAATTTGCCAAAAAATCTAGAATTCAGGGAAAAAATATTCGACATCAAAGGCAACGGCTGCAACTAGGACGATTTTAAGCACCAAGTGAAAGACGGCCTTTAAAAGGCGTCCGAGTGACACGTGGATTTTTTATAATTTTTCCGACTGCCATGTGGGATGCTGGGAGCTGGAGTGAGTGCGGGATGCACAGGATTTTTCAGAGGCTGAAACGAAGCCCAGACGTGGAAGAGGCCAAAAATTGGCCAAGATTTGAAAGGGTGGACAAATTTAAGACCAAAGGGGGGGTACCCTTTGGGACTTTAACCCCCCCCCAAAAAAATTTTCAACAATTCATGAAGAAGATGGCGTGGATATGGCGTGAAGAGCAGGGCGGCGCAAATTTCGCCCCCCCCTCACAAATCATGATTTGAGGCTGAAAATACCCCATGCAACAGAGATTGGGCATCAACTTCTCCTTCTTTCCTGATTCTATCACCGGTCTTCACGCGAGATATGGCTGTTTGGATGAAGAGATCAGAATCAGTCCTCCCTCTCTCTCCTCTCTATGGGCTGTTCATGTGCACCATCTTGAAGGAGGAACCGGGAAGGCGGTTGAAGGAAGCAGTGATGGAGATTGATGGAGATGCTGAAGATTGATGTGCAACATTGGATTGAGAGCAATGGAGGCTCCGTCTATTGGTTATACAATCATTTAAGGCGTCTCGGGTTTCGTAAAAGCCTGGTTGTGCACCACACGTTTCTGATTGGAAATTATGTTTGAGCACTTTAGGAGCATTCACCTTTGCATGTGCATATCGACCATGGTATCATAATAAAAAGGACTGGATGCATAGCACCTGTTTTCAATGACAATGACCCACGCTTGAGTGTGGAAAGGCAACCTAAGCCATAGGATAGATGTTCGTTCTTGGGGAATTATTTGGTAAGGACACATGGTATCTCTTAAAATACTGTCAAAGTGAAAGAGTGGAGTTTACTCGTTTGTTCTATATGTTGAGCAGTGCATCAAGGGGCTAATCCCTGCAGTGTAGGAAAGCTACAGTGGGGCCGTGGTGATTCCACCGAGAGGTTGCCTCCCATGTATGTGATTATCGTGGCATTTATTGCCAATGTGTAAGTTTTCTCCCTCTGTGGAGTTTATGGAAAGGGAAACATTGGACTACAAAACTATAAACGCATAGATTAAGCTTTAGGACAGTTCGTCCTTTAGCAGCAGATAGATGCTCTTGGCCCGCGAGGCCATGAGGGTGTGTTCGTCTATTATATGAGCATGAGGTCCGGTAGTGCCATAGCCAGTGCCGGCCCATTTGAGGTCCCATCATTGAGATATATGTAAACCTTTCTTAAATACTCTTTGTGGAGCTTTGCAGCATGGTTAAGAAATACAAAGTCATATCCACAAGATGAAGTAAAAAACTTTGATAATTTACAAACCTTCCAACCTTCAAAAGTCTCAAACCAATTAATAGGGTATCACATTCAAAAGACCACAAGTTAATATATTCTTTGTGTATTTATTTAGCACAAAAAGATAAGAAATGTTTAGATTTCAAAAAATCTGTAGAAGCCCTTAAGATTGTTTAATTTTGGTGCTACTTTGAGAGAATGAACCTTAATGTGTACAAAGTCAAAACATCTAAGATCTTGAGTGCAACATGCTTCACTCATAAATCAATAATAAGTAGGATATCCAAGCATTCCAATGTTTTTATAAAAACCCACACATTGAGCTTTAAAACAACATCTCTTGAACCAATTGCAAGATATGAAAAACCTTTATAACATTAGATTTCATTCCCTCAAGACAACTTTTCAATCATTTCAAGATTTAATTGTGTGATGTGAAGGGCTAATAACACAATATTAGTGAGTTTGGGAATCTCCCAGTTTCCATTTTTTGAATACTAAAAAGGTGGCACTCGAATAACATGCCCATAAGTTTCTCAAAACCATACAGTGTGACCTATCATTGGAAGGTGCTTGAAAAATGGGATTTATTGAGCTACAGAGCACTCGATTTGGAGTTATAGTGTTCAAGTTATGAGAAATCCAAATATTTGATCACGTGTCCCAAACTTGTGGGAAATTTCCATATTCCCCAATATGCTGTTTAATCATGAAATTGTTAATTCAAAGGTTTTAACCTAAGCAAACTATTTTTACCAAATGGAGCAGTGGAAAATGTTAGTCTTTTTTTTTCTTGTCAATTTATGCTACAATATCAAAGGGAGAATTCTAAATATATGATTATTATAAACTAGCATTGGATTACACATACAACTGAGTGTGCTCTAAACATTTTCATTTTCTATTGGGATTGTCATGCAACCTTTGTGTCTAAGGTCTGTAATATAGTATTCATGTTTTGTATTAGGGGAAGCTTTGTATAAGGCAAAGAAAATATAAAAGGAAAGAAAACAAAAGCTTTAAAAAAATCCTCTAGAGATTTTGTACTTCCCATTACGTGGTTCCAAAACATTTTGCCAGTTGTCACCTCTGATTCCTGTGCAAGTTGTCAAGGCAATTCTCAGATTGCAATTTTCGTGCCCAAAATTTGTGATGAGATTTCTCATCTTTGATTTCAAGAAATGTGTTGAATTCCAAGCTTTTCTCTATTCCAATCATTGACTAAAAGGACTTGGGTGTCTTTCTTTATGCTTCTCTTTCTCTCTCTTGGCTTTGATTTTAGAGTATCCTACTTGGTTGGTACAAGACAACCACATTACTCTTCTTTCACCAATCATGGACAAGTAGCTCCCTCTCTACTAAAGGAACATGTTGATGCGGAGGTAATATAAAATATCTTCCTTCTCCCAAGGCTTTAATGGAGCCCCTTTTTTTCTCTTCCTTCTCCTAAGGTAATATAAAAATGGAATCCCCCTTTTTTTCTCTACTTTCAAGCGTTAGAAGCTTGGTTTTTATAACCATTTTTTTCTTATTCTTTTATGAATTTTTCCAAATAGTACACATGTAACTTTCTTCTCGTCCCTTGTTTCTTTGTTTGGTTCTGGAGAATTTCCATGCTCTAGGATTACCTCACATTCTTTCATTCATCATATTTCTTAGATGGTAGCCATGGTACGGTCTAGCATATGTTGTCATGTAATTCTTTGAGTGGTTACCCCTTTGGAATGTACCCCATGGTTTAAGTCTACTATTGAACATTGTAATATCTTGCTAGAATATATCAGCATTATTTTCTTTCATTAAGTACTATCTCATGGTGATACATTTAGTAGTCTTACTTTGAATATGTTGCAACTATCATGCTTGTAATGCTAATATATCACTGTGTCAAGACCAAGCATGTTAGGTCTCTACTGTTCTGTAGAGTTGGAGCAATATGCTTGCACCTAGCAACGACATTTGGAACTTGGACCTGATTACATATGGTGACCACTTTGATATTTCCCATGTGCATAGGTTTTTATGTGCATGCACTCTCAAGATTATGACATCTAGTCTATGTTTTCATGATGATCCAATGATGTTGGATTACCTCTCATGAGGGTACTTAATTCCTTAGTGATGACAACTTTCAAGCAGAGTAGTTCACTTTGTAGCCCCACAAATAGCACTTGCACTTTGTTCCTTGACCTCACAATATGCTTGTTGGTCCACCAATCGCACCTTGATACCTCTAAAGTGAGGTTGTTTGCATTAGCTAGACTAATCATGTTTTTACTTCACTTGAAATCTTCAAATCTTCTACAAAGTATTCATTTTGATAAAACTTGTAATCCCTACTCAACCATTTGTTGTTCTTGTGATGTTTGGCACATGTAATATATTAATCAAATACTTAACTTTTTTATCCTACATAGACAATGGAACTCTCCCAACATGAGTAATAGGATATGCCACATTGTCATCTATTTCCATAAAACCAAGCATTTCAAGATTTTTCATTTCTCTAAACCATTATCCATGAGACATCATATGGTTATTTAGAGGCAGCTAAATCTACATACCATACATTATCGGTCATTACTATTGATGCATATGCATTCATTATGTGCTATGAGAGTGTATTTAAACACCAGATAAATGCGAGACAAGTGCCAAATCATGAGAATTTAAGGCAGAATTCAAATCTCAAAGGAAGTGCAAGATGTGGATCATCTAAGAATTTTAAGTGGCCAGGGAAGATGAGAATTAAATTAGTTTGGAAGCCAAACTTTGCAATGGTTGTAGATTCTTCATAATTTTTAAGGGTGCTGTAATGTGCCCGCCCCTCAAATTTCAAGACACATCTTAGCAACCCATCGAGAGATTAATCTAGAGGACACCGCCCAGCACTCCCAAGGAGTGACATGGGGTTTGTCAACTAGGGTCTCTCGAGTTTGCCTAGCAACGTAACTTATCTGGCCGTTCCCACTAGGATCGACCTGAAGTCCAGGCTCCTAGCCAACATTGTCTAAGGTCATAGACCAAATTTTTCCTAACATTCCTTGTTAACATTTCCTTTGAGGAAAGCTCTCAGCTAACCGAGACCACCCTTCCGTAGGATAGACCCATTGGTCACATCCACCAGGCTTCCCTCGAGGGTTGTCTTAGTTATCTATTTACCTACCACATTATGTTTGACATATAAAGGCAGCTTCCTTAATTAACCTGTTAATCACAGGTTCCTTTACATAACTTAGGCCACAGACATGAAGATAGTTAAAACAAGATCAAACACTTTCTTAACTTATCTTGGATTAATGTGTGTCTCCTACCCATACAAGAGAATTAAGTGCTCCTTTCTGCCTCCGCAGAAAAATCCTTCCATCTTCCGGCAATAAAACTCGAAGGTTTATCCTTCCAAGATTCCACATTGTAACTAGTATCAAGGCCTCGAGATCCCATCCCGAGTCACGTAGAACACTTGTGTAGGGCCCAGAGGCATTGGGATTTACGGCCCCACTGGCATCCAAGCGTCCTCCTACGCCAAGTAATTTCCACGGAGAGACCTCTCGCGACGGGTTCGGTCCACATTCCCGGCGTGGAATCACAACCCCCTTGGTTAGGGTTGGGCGGTTCACGGGGGGGCGGGGGGGGGGGCTAGCTAGCGCAATCCTTCCTTAATTATTCCTTTAGGGAATCAATCATAGTTGAAGCACCCAGCTTACAAACAATTACTACAGAAAACATTCCTTTTGTTTCCATGGCAATCAGTCATCTCCGACCCAACCATGCAATCATCAAATACACCCCTTTTGGGTTAACATCCAAAACCACATTAACAAACAGCTAAATGCACAACCTCTTGCTTCAAGGCATTGCAATCCCATTGCATGCACAGTCAGAATTTAACTTGGATGTATCAAAACACTTGCTCAAGGGATTTACAACCTTTTCAAACAACCAAGCATAACTTGGGTCAACAATCCATTTAGGGTTAGGTCACCAGCTTCAATTAGGCTAGGAGCGTATCCATTTGCGATAGTCCACAACAAGATTGATAAAACAATTCATAGGCAATTATACTTATTTCTAATGCACCAGATCACATGTGACTTGCGTCAATGGAAGTCTAGGGTTTTGTCTAATGATGCAAGTGTATCTCATGAATAGAAATTAACATTTCATGTGTTCCTTTTAACCATGATTGCAAAACGTGAATTGTAAATGACTATTCATGCACTGAACTCATTAAAAAGCTATCATTATTCGTGAAGTAAGGAGATTTTCTTATCATTTTATGTGAGTAGAAGCTATCATTTCGTGCCTAAAATCTTGTGAAAATTCCAACTCTGTCGTTTCGCGCATGCAACTTAGTTCCTAAAGTAACAAAACCCTATGTACAACATCAATCCTTTCATTCCTTCCCTAAGAAATAATTCCTAAATTAATTTTTTACGCTTAGAACCTGGGCTTGATTCATGTGTTCTGCGTTGGTTGTTCTGCTTGGCCCTCCAGCATTACCAGTGGCTTGGACGCCTACGCTTCCTGCGACTTTCTTCTTGGGAGCCATTTGCCTCGCGGAGATTGGGCTGTCCGGACCTTGACGGGTTTCGAGTTGACAGGTTTGGTTTGGAAAGACCGCTGGACGGGGTTCGTTGCCGAGAGAATGGTTTGGGTAACTTGTGGCGGTTACTCTCTTTCTCTCTCTTCTTCTTCTTTTTCTCCACTCCTCCTTTCTTTCTCCCTCTCTTCTTCTTCTACTCTCCTACTCTCTTCTTCTTCTCTCCTAATGTCTCTCCCTCTCCTTCTCTTCTTCTCTTTTCCTCTACTCTCTCTCTCTCCTTCTCTTCTTTTCCTTCTCTCTTATTTCTCTACTCTCACTCTTTTCCTTCTCTCTTATCTCTCTACTCTCTCGCTCCTTCTCTTCTTCTTCTCTTCTTCTACTACTCTCCCCTTCTTCTCTTCTCTTTCTCACTCCTTTTTCTATCTCCTATTCTTCTTCTCTCTTCTCTCTCTCCTTCTCTTCTTCTCTCTCTCCTTCTCTTCTTCTCTATTTCTTCTTCTCCTTCTCTCTTCTCTCCTTCTCCTTCTCTTCTTCTCCCTCTCCTTCTCTTCTTCTCTCCCCTTCACTTCTTCTCTCTTCTCTCCTTCTCCTTCTCTTCTTCTTCTTTCCCTTTCCTCCTTCTCCCCCTCTCCTCTTGTTCTCTATTTCTCCTTCTCCTTCTCTCTTCTCTCGTTCTCCTTCTCTCTTCTCTCTCCCCTTCTCTTATTCTCCCTCTCCTTCTCTTCTTCTCTCCCCTTCACTTCTTCTCTCTTCTCTCCTTCTCCTTCTTCTCCCTCTCCTTCTCTTCTTCTCTCCCCTTCACTTCTTCTCTCTTCTCTCCTTCTCCTTCTTCTCCCTCTCCCTCTCCTTCTCTTCTTCTCCCTCTCCTCTCCTTCTTCTCCTTCTCCTCTTCTTTTTCTTCTTCCTCTCCCTTGTCTCTCTCCTTCTCTTCTTCTCTTCTTCTCCCTCTCCTCTCCTACTTCTTCTTTCTCTTCTCCTTCCCACTCTCTCTCTTATTTTCCTTCTTCCTTTCCTCTCTCTTCCTCTTCTTCTCCTTCTTCTTTTGTTCTTCTCCTTATCTATCTCTCTCCTCTTCCTCTTCACTTCCTCTCCTCTCTCTCTCCTCTTTTTCTCTCCACAATGGCGTGATCATCCATTTTTTCCCCTCTCTTTTCTTCTCGTTGAAAAAAGGGGGGATACTGATCGAAATAAGAAAGGGGGGATGTAATTCGCCAGAGTGGGGGGGACTGCGTTCGTATGCTAGAGAGGAGGGCGGCCTGCTTTGGAACCCACGGGGGGGGGGAAATATGCTGAAGTCACGGCAGGAGGGGGTGGCTTGGCTCTTAAACCCAGGGGGCGATGATGCAGTAGGTTGAGAGGGGGCTGCTTAGTGGATGGAGGGGGGAACCTTTTAAGGGGGGGCAGCTGAACACCGCCACCTAGGCAGCGTGCCCGTCCCCTTCTTCCACATCACTCCCTCTCCCTCTCTCCCCAGTGTATTGTCGAGGGGGGAGGGAAAGGGAAAATTTTTAAAAAAAATTTAGAAAAAAGGGTGGGGGAATGTTACATCCTCTCCCCCTTAGAGGAATCGAGTTTCTAAAGAGAAACTGGGGAAGACAAACGCAATTAGGGCTTATCGCCTGTGGGTTAGGGTCCATCACGCTTTTGCTGCGCAACCCTAATTACTTAAATTATCATCTTAAAATAACAACTTGCCATAACTCAAAGGGTTTAATACGATTCATTCCAAGTAAAAGACTTATTATCTCAAAAGGATCTTCCTAGGTCATCTACTCATCCTCAAAGGTTACATCAGGCTCCAAGCCGCCTTCATCATCATATGGTTCATAATATGAGCAAAAAGTATAGTTTGGACGGCTTCCTTTAACTGCACGTTCCTGATTCTCAAGTTCCAACTCAGGACAATCTGTTTGGATGTGTCCTAGTTTATTGCAGTGGAAACATCGGTGGTTGGGACATCTTTTAACGGATGTGACCTATCTCACCGCACTTGCGGCACCTCTTGTCTTGATCTCGTGAGTCATCTTCATCATAGTTTCCTGATTTAAGTTCTTGGACGATTGGATTGTCAAGATTGTGGGAGAGAAGGAAGGAGTCTCACTTGTAGCTTTCTTGCTTGCACAGTGGGGGAATACACACAAAGGTGGAGGCTGAAAAATAGTTTTCCTCTTCTTACTTGTGTAAGCCAAAAGAACTCAAGTACATAGAAATAGAAGAACCCTATATATGGGTCTCAAACTAAACTCAACTAACTAAGGTGGCATACTAACTAAGCCACGAACTAGAGTAGATAAAGATAGTTGTCATCTAGCTATTATTCATGGGCGGTGTACCAACCGCATCTACAGCTAACAAGTCGGTGACATAAATGCACAACGGTCACCCTGGCATATCACGAGTGGAGCTCGATATCTCAACACTCCCCCTCGAGCTCAATCCCAATTCTTGCACAACAAGCAGGTATCTGAACTTGCGCAGCTTGTCTACACCCAATGCCTTCGTAAATATGTCAGCTACCTGATCCTTTGTGCTGACATAAACTAGATCAATAAGACCTAGTAAAACCCTCTCCGGCACATAGTGATAATGCACCTCAATATGCTTTGTTCTAGCATGATAGGCTGGGTTATTTGCCAAGTGTATACTGCTCATGTTGTCACAATAAATGACAACTGGCCCATCTGTAGGCTGATGCATATCATAAAGTAGCTTATGCAACCAAGCTACCTCACATACAACCATTGTTGCACCCCTGTACTCAACCTCTGTGCTCGACAAGGCAATTGTAGGCTGTTTCTTGCTGCTCCAAGTGACTGCAGCACTCCCAAAAGAGAACACATATCCACTGGTAGATCGTCTATCAGAAATACTACCAGCCCAATCAGCATCAGTGTATCCATGCAACTGTATCTAAACCCCAGTCTCATAAAGTAGTCCACACTGCAATGTGGACTTCACATACCTGAGTATGCGTCTAGCCGCATCCAAATGCAGTTTCCTTGGAGCCTGCATAAACTGACTTACCAATCCAACAGCATAGCTCAAATCTGGCCTGGTAATAGTCATATAAATCAAACTTCCTACTATGCGTTTGTACATAGTAGGGTCTTCCAGAAGCTCACCTGCATCTGTGCGCTCAGCTTCACATTCTGCTCCAAAGGAAGTGAAATAGGCTTACAGCCTGTCATCCCATATTTGGACTGCATGTCCAATCCATACTGCATCTGTAAGAGTTGTATCCCACTTGGTGATCTAATCACCTCAATGCCCAAGAAATAATGCAGCTCTCCCAAATCCTTCATCTCAAACTTCTGCTTCAATAGCATTTTCACATGAAGGATATCTTCATCACTGTCACTTGTCATAATCAAATCATCAACATAAATGACAAGTAGCATAATACCTTTCTCTGTTTTTCTCACATAAAGTGAGAAATCTGCCTTGGAAATCTGAAAGCCAATAGTGACAAGATACTGTCCTATCTTGTCTGACCATGCTCTAGGTGCTTGCTTCAAGCCATACAATGCTTTCTTCAACCTGCAAACAAACTCAGGATGAACAGCATGCACATAACCTGGTGGCTACTCCATATATACCTCTTCTTGCAAATCACCATGCAAGAAGGCATTCTTTACATCCATCTGATGTAAAGACCGTTCCTTTCATGCAGCCATAGCAATGACTGCTCTTACGGTTGCCATCCTTGCAACCGGACTGAATGTTTCTTCATAATCAATGCCATATGTTTGTGCATACCCCTTGACTACTAATCTTGCCTTGTATCTGTTCACAGAACCATCTGCAATGTGCTTCACCTTATAAACCCACTTACAGCCAATTGCATTCTTATCTTTAGGCAAAGGTACCAATTCCCATCTAGCATTTGCTTCCAAGGCATCCATTTCTTTTCCCATGGCTTACTCAAAAGAAGTGGGTTATGGTTCCTGTATCACTTTGACCATATAGGCATAGTGAATGGCTGTAAATCCATCATATTTCAGCCTATCCACAGGATACCTAGCTCTGGTAGACCTGCGCAAAGTAGGTTCACTCCCAGGTGCTCTCAAAACATCCCTGGTCTTCCTTACTCCAGGTGTAACAATAGAAGGAATACCCAACTCATTATCAATGCTCTGTTCTGAGCCACTGGATTCACCATCCACATAAGAGTGACCTGCATTCACATCAAACATGGGCTGATCTACCTTCTCTTTTCCTTTTCGTGATACCTGAATACCACTATCTGCATTGCTTTGAGAAGATTCTCCTGATCTCAATCTGCCTGTCCATGGCGAAGAATGTGAACCACTGCTAGAGGACGCTCCAGGTCCACTAATATTTTGTGATTGCTGCTATGAATTCTGTGCAGCATTACCATTTTGTGCATCTACATCATCAATCACATTTACTGGTTTATACCAGCTACTCATCTCATCAAAAACAACATCTCTCCTCACTGTAAACTTACGAGTAGAAGGGTTATAGCATTTATACCCTTTCTGTCTGCAGAGAGTAACCAATAAAGATGCACTTCTTAGCTTTTGGATCCAACTTGGATCTCAACTCATCTGGCACATGAACATAGGCAATGCAACCAAAAATCTTCAAATAAGAAATATCTGGTTTCCTACCAGTATACCTCTCCTCTGGAGTCATCCCATGTATTGCTGCAATGGGAGTCCTGTTCATTATGTAGACTGTTGTAGCAACTGCTTCAGCCCAGTAAAAATTTGGCAAGTCTTTTTCATTGAGCATGGCACGAGATACCTCTCCAATATGCTTGTTTTTCCTTTCTACAATTCCATTTTGTTGTGGGATATGACTGCATGAATATTGCTGCTTTATGCCATGCTCCTGCAGGAACCTTGCAAACTCATTTGAGAGGTACTCTCCCCCTCCATCTAACCTTAGGCATTTTATTTGCAGGCCTGTTTCTTTTTCAACCATAGCTTTAAGAGTTTTGAAATGCCTAAAAACTTCACTTTTCTTTTTCATAAAATACACCCAAACTTTTCTGCTATAGTCATCAATAAAAGTGACAAAATAATGATAGCCTCCAAGAGATGTAGCTTTAGTAGTCCACACATCAGAGTGGATTAATTCTAATGGCTTCTTACTCTCTTGAACATGTCTAGGAAATGGTTTCCTTGCGTGTTTTCCAAATTGACAAGCTTCACATACCTTATGCATTTCTGCAACCTTGAATTTAGGCAATCCTGCAACAATATTTTGGGCTTGCATTCATTTAAGTCACTGTACATTAACATGACCAATGCGTTTATGCCAGATATCAATATCTGCAACTACACCGGTCCCATGTGCAAACATTGCTGCACTCAATTCAGGCATGTCTGCATCCAATGTAAACATTCTACCCTTCTTCTTTCCTTTTGCTATCAAGCGACCTTTATTTTTCATATCCTCAACAAAGCATCCATGAGGATTAAATCTGACCTGCAAGCCCTGCTCAACCATTTGACCAACAGAAACCAGATTCTTGGTGATATTCGGGACATGAAATACATCGGATAGGTATTTCTTTTCCCATCCTGCATAGACAAAGGAATTTTCCCAATTTGCACAATAGGATGTACAGTATCATCACCAGTCTCCACAAATCCTGGTTTTTCCATTTTTCTTGCATCCTCCATCCATTCTGCATGACCTGTCATGTGGTTTGATGCACCTGAGTCAACATACCATACATCGTTGCTTTCTTCTGCACTTGTCACAGAATTGTTCATGTGCTGCACCATAAACAAATGCTCATTTCTGTCATCACCTTGTCTACTAGAAGATGCATAATTCCCTTGTTGCAATTTTCCATTCATGATGTCATTCTGCTTTTTATAGCAGTCTTTAGCCATATGACCCATTTTACCACAGTAGTAGCATTCAACATTACTGTTTGCATTTTGGCCTCTTTGCCATTCACCACGACCTCTTTGGCTCCCCCTGCCTCTAGAGTTACCACGTCCTCCTCCATAGGACTGGTTTTCTTGAGTTTGCTGCATATTCTGATTTCTACCACGGCCTCCAGATCGGCCTCCTCTACCTCTGCCTCTACCTCTTCCAACATTTGAGTAGAAGACAGCTTCTTTTGAAGTTCCTCCTGAAGAAGATGCACCACCATTTCTCTGCTCCTCAGAAATTAGAAGAGCAATCAACTCCTCAAAATCAGGAAATCTTTCACGGACGGAAATGGATGTTCAAAACAGTGCATAATCCTTTCCTAGACCATTCAAGGTCACAGAAACTAAATCATCATCTTCCACTGGCGACCCAATGGAAGCAAGTGCATTTGCAATCTTCTTCACCTTCATGTGGTAGTCATTGATGCTCATATTTTCTCTTTGCACATTGTGCAACTCTTGCTTGAGCTGCATTTTCTTGGCTTGCGTATTTGTGCTATACATTTTTGACAAAGTATCCCATGCCTCCTTTGGCGTACTTGCATCTTGAATATACACAATCATAGATTCTGGAATACTGATAGACAGCCAGTACATAACTTTCCTAGCTCTCTCATGCCATGCTTTAAATTCCTGCATTTGCTGTTGATTGGGAACATCAGGAAGAACTGGTTCTTCTTCATTTCCTACAACGAATTCCCAATATCCTTTTCCCATAAGAAAATTCGTCATTCTAAACTTCCATGCTTGGAAGTTGTTCTTGTCAAGCTTTTCATTGACAATCTGTGAAAGAGAATTAGACGCCATTACAGAACACTACAAAAAATTTTGTCATTGCAAAAAACACAACTTCAACCTCACAAGGGCAAATCTGCAAAACTGACGAAAGTGGTATTTGACCACACAGTCACTTCCTAGTGACGATTTTGCATCAACAGGCAACACGGATGATTCTGTAACTCCCAATGTCTCTGCGCACAGGCATACAATGCAATTTCTACAGTAACTTTTCACTGACCTGTAGAACAGTGGTCGCACAGCATAAAACTGGGCCTTTTCTTGAGTGCGTGCAGAAAACTTCCGCCTCCAAAACAGGCCCCGAAATGGCCTCAAACAAAAAAAACAGAGCAACCAAGGGCTAAAACCCTTTCCCACAGCATATGCTGCCCTCTTGCTACACCGCGAAGGGCGTCTCAATCCGAGACAATGCACTCTTGCACTTTCTGGCTGTGCTACCTGCAGAGACTTGCTCCCAAAACAGAAAAATGAAAGCAACACTGGTCCTCTTACCAGAATACCGTGAACTTGGCTTGCTTTCTTGAGCTCCTTACCACAAACCAGGCTCTGATACCATGTTAAGATTGTGGGAGAGAAGGAAGGAGTTTCACTTGTAGCTTTCTTGCTTGCACAATGGGGGAATATACACAAAGGTGGAGGCTGAAAAACAGTTTTCCTCTTCTTAGTTGTGTAAGCCAAAATAACTCAAGTACATAGAAATAGAAGAACCCTATATATGGGTTTCAAACCAAACTCAACTAACTAAGGTGGAATACTAATTGAGCCATGAACTAGAGTAGATAAGGATAGCTATCATCTAGCTATTATTCATGGGCTGTGTACCAACCACATCTACAGCTAACAAGTCGGTGACATAAATGCACAACGGTCACCCTGGCATATCACGAGTGGAGATCGATATCTCAACATGGATTTTCTTGGATTAATGCGTCTAGCAAGTTTGTTGGGCACATTTATTCCAATCGAGTGTTTATGGGTGGATTCAACCCAGCACAGAACTTTGACACCTGTTGTGTCATATTCATTGGGGGCGCATACTTTAGGAGTGAAACTAACTTTGAATAGTATGCTTCAAGGGATAATCCTAGCTACTTCAAGTCGTAGAATTCATTCATCTTCTGTGTGTGGTAGGCAGATGGCAGATACCTCCCTCGCACAGCTTCCTTAAGCTTATTCTAGGTGACGGTCCCCTCTGAGATCGCTTGGTTTCTGCACCACTATTTCCACCAAAGTCTCACTTCGCCTGTAAGCTTAAGTTTGGCGAGCATGCCTTGGTTACCAGGTAAAGTTCCTGCTGCCTCAAAATAGTCCTCCATGGACTCAATCCAGATCTCGGCGTCAGCTTGAACAATCCTCCCCTTGCCATCAAACTCGGGTGGCTTAATTTTCTTGAGAAGGAACTTCTTCTCTTGCATGTCAGCATTCGTAGGTGCAGAAGGTGCCTAAGAATCAAGCCATACCACTTAGGTTATTTAGGTTATGTCTATGATCCGAACATTAATCAATCATGCATCATTAAGAAGTTTTGCTTTGATACCAACTGTAACGTGACTGCCCCTCAAATTTCGGGACACGTCTTAGTAGCCCATCGAGAGATCAATCTAGAGGATGCCACCCGGCACTCCCAAGGAATGACACGGGGTTTGTCAACTAGGGTCTCTTGAATCTGCCTTGCAACAGAACTTATCCAGCCGTTACCACTAGGATCAACCTGAAGTCCGGGTTCCTAGCCAACATTGTTTAAGGTCATAGACCGACTTTTTCCTAATATTCCTCATTAACATTTCCTTTGAGGTAAGGTCTCGGCTAATCGAGACCACCCTTCCATAGGATAGACCCATTGGTCACATCCACCATGCTTCCCTCGAGGGTTGTCTTAGTTATCTATTTACCTACCACATTATGTTTGACATATAAAGGCAGCTTCCTTAATTAACCCGTTAATCACAGTTTCCTTTAAGTAATTTAGGACACAAACACAAAGAGAGGTTAAAACAAGATCAAACACTTCCTTAACTTATCTTTGGATTAATGTGTGTCTCCTGTCCATACAGGAGAATTAAGTGCTCCTTTGTGCCTCCGCAGAAAAATCCTTCTATCTTCCGTTAATCAAACCCGAAGGTTTATCCTTCCAAGATTCTGCCTTGTAATTAGTATCAAGGCCTCGAGATACCATCATGAGTCACATAGAACACTTGTGTAGGGCTCGGAGCCATTGGGATTTACGGCAAGAGCCCCCACTGGCACCCAAGCGTCCTCCTACGCCAAGTAATTTCCACGAGGAGACCTCTCGCGGTGGGTTCGGTCCACATTCCCGGCGCAGAATCACGACCCCCTTGGTTAGGGTCTGGCGGTTCGTGGGGGGGTAGCTAGCACCATCCTTCCTTAATTATTCCTTTAGGGAATCAGGCTTACAACAGCAGTATGCCCTTAGCATATCCTCCATGACTTGATTTACTCGCTCTGTTTGGCCATCCGTTTGGGGATGGTAAGTAGTGCTAAAATAGAGTTGAGTCCCAATAGCTTCAAAGATAGCTCTCCAGAAGTGTGATGTGAAGAGAGAGTCACAATCACTAATGATTCTTCTAGGAAATCCATGTAGCTTGAATATCTCCTTGATAAACAATCTTGCAATATGTGAGGCTTAATAGTTCATCTTTACTAGAATAAGGTGTGCAACCTTAGTAAGCATGTCAACCACAACCATGATGGAGTTGTATCCTCCTTGGACTTGGGGTAGGCCTACAACAAAATCCATACTGATGAATTCCCATTTCATTTGGGGAATGTCAAGCGGTTGCAGTTTCCCTGGCATCATGACATGTTCGGCTTTGATACGTTGGCAAGACAAACACTCGGTGAAATATTTGAGAACGTCACCTTTGAGCCTCTCCCAATGGTAGCTCTTCCTAACTGCATTAAGAGTCTTGGCATAGCCAGGATGTCCTGCGAAAGGAGAGTCATGAGCTTCCCACAATATCTTCTGCTTAAGTGACTTGCTTGTTGGTATACATAGCCTTGTTCTATAGTAGACAAGTCCATTATTGATAGAAAATTCATGATACTTAGCCTGCAACTTTTGATTCTAATCTTTGATAGAGATCTCCCTTAGCATTTTTTGGTAGGCCGGATCATGGCATGCATCCTCTCTAGCTAACTCAAGTATTAGATTGATTGGCATAGATACTTTTGTAGCTAGAGATCTAACTGTTGATGGGTTCTGCAAGATTAGGGAATTAAGGAATGCCTTGCGACTAAATGCATCTGCAACTACATTCTCTTTTCTTGATCGGTACTTAATTTCAAAGTCACATTCCTCCAACACTTCAATCCACCGACATTGCCTCATGTTGAGCTCGTTCTGGGTAAAGATCCATTTGAGACTCTTATTGTCAGTTACTAGAGCAAACTTGTTACCCAATAGGTAGTGTCTCCAAAGCTTTAGAGCATGGATGACAGCTAACAATTCCAGATCATGTGTAGCATAATTCTTTTCATGACTCTTCAATTTCCTTGAAGAGTATGCTACTGGATGACCTTCCTGCATGAGTACACATCCCAAGGCAAGTATGCTAGCATCAATTACTACCTCAAACTCTTTATTGAGGTTTGGAAGTTTTAAAATAGGTGTTGATACCAAACTTTGCTTCAATCTTTCGAAGCTATTTTGTTCGGGAGTTGACCATGCAATGGAAGTTTGCTTCTTCAATAAGTCCGTCAGGGGTGCTGCAATTAAAGCATAGTTTTTGATGAAGACCCTATACCATCCTATCAATCCAAGAAAGCTATGTATGTCTTTGATAGATGTTGGTATTGGCCATTCAAGCACATCTCTAACCTTGGCTAGGTCCACTGAGATTCCTTCCGCTGATACTATGAATCCCAGATATTCAATCTGGCGTTTGAAGAATGCACACTTCTTCATCTTAGCATACAGCTTATGTGACCTCATTGTCTCAAGGACAATCTGAAGTTGGGGTTCATGATCTTCTTCCTGTTTAGAATAGACTAGAGTGTCGTCAAAGAAGACGAGCACGAAATCATCAAGATATGGCCTAAAGATATCCTGCATTACCCTGTTGAAGGTGGCAGGTGCATTTGTAAGCCCAAATGACATAACTAGGAACTCAAAGTTCCCATATCTTGTATTGAAGGCTCTTTTCGGGATATCTTCTTCCTTGATCCTTATTTGATAATAAACTGACCTGAGATCAATTTTGGAGAAGATCTTTGCACCCTGAAGACGATCAAGAAGCTCATCTATTCTACGAATAGGATACTTGTTCTTGACCGTTGATTGATTAAATCCTCGGTAATCAATACATAGTCTAAGTGTCCCATCTTTCTTTTTCTGAAATAGTACTAGAGCTCCCCACGGTGAATTGTTAGGACGGATATAGCCCTGATCTAGCAGTTGTTTGAGTTGTTCTTTCAGCTCAATTTCTTCTGGTATGGACATTCTATAAGGTCTCTTTACAATTGGTGCAGCTCCTGGTACTAACTTAATCTCATGATCCACTTCTCTTTGAGACGGGAGTTCCGTCAACTCTTCAAGGAATACGTCTACGCATTCCTTTAGCCAAGAAGGTCCTTCATTAGACTCTTGTTTCTGATCTAACTTGTTGAGTTTGATCAAGTAGATAGGTAATCCTTTCCTGACTCCTTTTATGATCCGAGATACTTTGGCCAATTGGATTCTTGGTACTCCAGCCTCACCTTGAGTTGTGACTAATTCCCTTTCAGAGTTTCGAAAGGAAACTTGACCCTTTCCACAATGAATGTGGGCGTCATTAGGCTTAAGCCAATCCATTTCGAGTAGACACTCATGGATACCTAAATTCATGACTTTGAATTTGACTAAAGTCTTCTTTCCTCCTAGAAAGAATTCCACCTTAGCAGTTTGCCTGGTACAAGTAACCTCACGACCATTTGCCAATTCCACAAGCAGGGTAGGTGCTTCTACTGTGGCTATTCCTAATCTTTTTGCACATGCCGGTGAGATAAAGGAATGTGTACTACCACAATCAATCAAGGTCTTGAAACTTTTACCTTGATAGTCCGACGGTGTCTGAATCACCAAGAACTGGTGATTCGGCCTTTCTTGTGTAGAGCGGCATGGAGTGTCACTTTTTCAAACTCTGCTTCCATGGTCGGATCTTCTTCTTCTTCTTCTTCTTCTTCTTCTTCTTCGCACATTTTCCTATTGAAAACGCAGGCGGTTCTTCCTCTACCTTGAGTAGCAGCTCCTTGACCATGGCCAGTTCCTTGGAAAGTCGCTTGGTGATGTCCTCCACCAAGCTTGGGACATTGCCTCTTGAAGTGACCAGGTTCGTTGCAGTGGAAACAACGGAGGTTTTGGCCATTACTTTGAGTAGGAACAAAGTTGTTGACGTTATTCGTCCTTTCTTTCTTTCTTTTTCCCTGATTATGACCTTGAACTCTCTTTATCTGAGGTCTGAACGCTCCCCTATTTGGGTCACTATAAGACCAAGTTTTGTTACCCCTTGGTCTAGACTATACCTCCTGAATTATAGGTGCCGCTCGAATGAGTGCGTCCTAAAGATATGATGGATGCATAGATTCGAGATGGGTATTGACTAGTGGATTTAAACCCACACAAAATTTAGACACTTGTTGTGTCATGTCCATTTGCGGTGCATACTTAAGAAGTGAGACAAATTTAGAATAGTATGCATTAAGCGTGAGCCCCAGCTGTTTTAGCTCGTACAACTCATTCATCTTCTGCATGCGATATGCAGGTGGCAAGTATCTTCCCTGCACGGCTTTCTTAAGCTTCTCCCACGTAACGGATCCCTCCGCGATCCCTTGATCCCTGCACCATTGCTTCCACCAAAGCCTTGCTTCGCCGGTGAGATTTAGCTTGGCGAGCATAGCCTCATTGGCGGGTGTAGTACCGGCTGCTTTGAAGTAATCCTCCATGGATTCAATCCAAATTTCAGCATCAGCTTGGACGAATCTGCCTTTCCCGTCAAACTCGGGTGGCTTAATCTGCTTGAGAAGGAACTTCTTCTCCTGGATTAGAGGAGTACTTGATGTAGGAGGCGAATTGGGAACCTTTACCTGGGGTTGTGCCTGGATAAAGGTTTCTTAACATTATTATACGATAATCATTATTGATTTATATTACATCTTTAATTCAGCTATCACGTAAACAATGTAGCTACTTAACTTTTTATCAACTCTTATGCACAATCAGACATTGATAAAAAGAAGTTTTTATTTGTATTTATATGGCCATAGCCCTTTTGAATACAACATTTCTTGCGATGATAAGCCAACTATTACATTTATTTTGGGGAGAACAACGTTGTATTTCATTTATCTACAAGAACTGTATAATAGTATGGTTTCGGGTCATGGATCTTCAGGAATCGGTAAGTCATTGGAAGTTCAGGATATCCTTTCCATTGGAATCCATACTTCTCATGGCGGCTCAACACTTTAATCTTGTCGCGGCGGGGATTACATGGGTTACTTCCTCATATACATATGAGTTCATCTCAATCCTCCGACCTCGAATATGTAAAGTTGAGTTTACATTAGCTTTCACAAAAATGAAGAGCTTCACGATTTTCAGGTCTTCCAACCACTTGATCCTCTTTAGGTTGGTTTGTAGATAAGCAAACTGGTGGGCGGCTATATAGAAGATTCCTGAAGCACCGTCCATCTTCGTTCCATGTACAAAGGTGATGGATTATAGATTTTCTCCAGCATGTTCATCATCCCAACCCTTTGTTGGTAATGCGGAGAATGCATTGCAGTCATAAACATGATTCGAAAGACTAAGAACTTGTTCCACGCTTCGTAATTCTGCAAGACAGCATTGAAGGTAAGGAAATGTTTGGACAGCAACATTTTCTTTACTTCATCTTATTAATATTTCATAAAAACAATTCCGTTATTGGTCGGCTCTGATACCAACTGTAACGTGTCCATAGTATCATCCAGGACACATCTTAGCAGTCCATTGGAAAGGATGTCTAGAAAGCTCCGCCCGGCACTCCCATGCAATGTTACGGGGTTTGCAATCTAGGGCTTTCCGCGTCTGCCACGTAGCGGAAGTATTCTGGCTATTCCCACTTAGGATCGACCTGAATTAGGGTTTTCCTGATTGGACATTTCCTAACAGCAACTAGCGTCGGACCCAAGCGAACTACTTTATGCAGAAACGCCAGGTCCAAAGCGGATTCAGGCTACACTTGGTTCAAGGAGAATGGGAAATGAGAGGGATGCAAAGCTCAACCTCTCTACCATAAGGCATAGTCCCATTCCGTTTCCCTAAAACAACGTAAATTGGGTTTAATCATAACTCTAGGTCAACGCTTTTGTGGTTCCTGTTCTTTGACAATCCTCCTGCTGTCCATCGTGATTTGAGAAAAGTTCCCGGCCAACCGGGACCACACATCCATAGGACGGACCTATGGCCCATCCTCCGCACTTTCCTTGGGTTGTTTTAGTTATTTAATTACCTAACACATTAGTTCGACATGTATCAACCAGCTTCTTTAATTAACCCGTTAGGCACTGGTTCCTTCACGTAATCTTATCACTTGACATAGAAAAACAATGTCAGACAAGTTCCTTATTAACAGGTTATCATATTTATCATTGAAATACAAAGAGTCTAGCCCGTAAGCTTATCCACAATCCGCCCGAAGGCTATCCAGCAATCCACAGGGATCACTAATCCAAGTTTCCGCCCGTAGACTAGTATGTGGGCCTCGAGATCCAATCCCGAGTCACGTTAGCCTCTTGTGCAGGACTCGAAAGGCGAGGGATTTACGGCCAGAGCCCCCTTGGCACCCAAGCATCCTCCTACTCCAAGTAGCGCTCAATGGAGAGACCTCTCGCGGTGGGTTCGGTCCATGTTCCCGGCGCGGTCAACAACCCCCGTGGTTAGGGTCAGGCAGGCAGTCGGGGGTAACTGAAGCTGCCTCTCCCTTCACGCCTTCGACCTGGAGTATAGATATCCATTTATCTTTTAATTCATTGATCAAACAAAGCAAAACAGTGCTCTAAAATCTGTAGCAAGCACAAACATTTCCATTGATTTTTTTTTTTGTTGGCAAACTGCGAAGGAATGAATCATTCCTTTCGAATGCATCCAGCACTCGATCTGGGATAACTTGCAACTTGGCAAAATCCCCTATATCCTGGGTTAGGGTGTACCCTATTAACCCGACTTGGTCAAACCCTAAGTTTATCGGTTGGTCTTTAGTTTCCAAACAATATTCCTTACTCAAGAAGGATACTAAATTAGGATGATTATTCATCCTCTTGCAAGATAACTTGCGTAAGGACATGCCAACTTCATTGCGAGAACTTGGCCATTCCCTTGTGATCCAATCACAAGATCATATGACTCCGCACATGTTGCATAAGTGGTGCATCAAATTATGAGACTATGGAGTCATGAAACAATCTGTTTCAGGTTCTTTAAGCTGACGTCGTTAGACCTAGGGTTTCCAAGCTTCATCTTTGTAAGATTCTCAGGGACAAACCCTAGTTCCTTTTACGATTACAATTTATTGTCCCTACATTGAGGGAATGAGGGCAAGTATTTAAGGTATGTTTCTTGGAATTTAACTTATTCCCAACGAGTATTTCGCAGCATAGGTGTTTTAAGTTTATATCAATTTGGTTAACTCTAGAAGATAATTTTGAGATTACTTCCACATGATTCGTTGACTATGTGTAAATTGATTTTTCAACCCTAACTTGTCGGTTTGAGGTCAGAACTAATCTTCCCTCTTCTTTGCAAACAAAATTCATGCTAAATAAGCAACCTTTTTCTTGCTAATTTATGCAGTTGACAACGATAATTTCATAAAGTTTATGCATGGTAAAAGTCGTTTCATGCTCTGCACTTTCCATGATGATTCATTGCGATATGGGTTAATAGTGCGAGGTGCAGTTTATACTTTTAGGCTTAACCGAAGTATACTATTTTTATGGATAATAATCTAGCTTATAATTCATTTCGATGCATAAGCTACTCGCTAGAAATGCATTTATACTTTCTTAATTTGCATGTTTCATTTAAAAGTATTGATGTCTAAGTTCCTTTGTCGTGAACAACTAGGAAGAAAATATATCCTATTTCTAATAATTAACCTTGCATGTTTGAATTACAACAATATCAAATAAAAATTAAGAAGGAAAACCTGGGTTTGGGGTGAGATATCCACATGGATACTGGGAGACGACCCTCCCACGGCTTCGCCTTGGACTTTCTTAGGAGGCATCGCAATTGTAGTCTTTCGAACATGGAAGCAACTTTACACTCTTTGGAATTCCACCGTCGCTCCCTTGCACCGTCCATCGAAGTAATTTTAGAAGGCTCCCTCCTTGAAGTAGGGAATTTGAAAGGGGAGTTTCAGAATCCTTCACGACTAAGACCCATTGAAGTCATGGGGAAGGCTTAATGGCCTTTGAAAACTCTCACGAATGGGGAATGGAAAAGAACAAGGTGCGGGGGGGGGGGGGGGGGGGGGGAGGGGAGATCCAAGGAGTTATTCTTGCATGGCCAAGGAAAGGGGTAATGTAAAATTCTCTTGGGAAAAATGGGCCCTATAGAATCTTAAGGGAGGATTTCCAAGTGAAAAAGTAGCCTTAAAGGCTATTGAAAAAAAAAGGGGGCCTAAGAAGGCCTTAGGAGAAGATATAAAGGGGGTAGTTCCGAAGGTTATAATGAACAAGGGCCCTAAGGAGGAAATAAAAACATGAGGGGGGTAATAAGACCTTTAAGGTCTTAGTTCTTTTGGGAAGGAAAGGCTTACAAAGCCCAAAGAAAAGGGCCTATAGAGGTTTACACATGGGGGGGAAAAAGGGGTTTCAAATCCCATAACAAAGGGGCTTAAAGGTCAAATCACTGGGGGGGGGGGGGGGGGGGGGGGGGGGGTAACAAGCCCAAAAGAAAGGGGCTTAAGGTTTAAGTATGGGGAAAAAGGGGTTTAAATCACGGGGTTCCAACACCCATGGGAGAGGGGACTTAAAACACGGGGGGGTTAATAAAAAGGGGATTGATACTACACAAGAAGGGGTTGAAAGGCCCTTAAAAGGATTAAAACCGAGGGGGTTAATAAAAATGTATAGGAAGGGGAGTTAAGGAGGCCCCCCCTCGGAAGCTTCTGAGCTTCTAGACTTTCCATGTGGGGGGGGTGAGTAAGGCCATCAATCGATGACGGCTTTAATTGAGGCGGCTCCTCCCTCCTTCCCTTCTACAATAGGATGGCACAATCAGACGGCAGCGGCCGTCAGTCAGACGACTTCCCCCCCCTGCCTTATGGTAGAACGGCATCTTGAATCTCTGCTTCCCTCACGACAGCAGCATGACATGACATTATGGCGGCAGTTACTCTCCTTTTGTCCCCATGGAAGCAGCCCCCCCTTGGTTTTAATAGGGGGGGAGGGGGATCCTCCCTCCCTTCGTGTCCTCACGCATGAGCCTATCCCTCTGCGAGCTCCACCGAGGAGCATCCGCCTGGTTTGTATTCCTCCCCCTCTAGCACGACTGTCGGCTGGGGGGAATAAGGGAAAAAATTTGTATTTATCGTAAAAAATTTAATAAAATTTGCCTTATCATTATCCCCCTTTCCTATAAGGGGTAGTTCACACGAGGAAGGAGATTTAGAACTTTACAGGTCTTGAGTATACTTGATAAGAACAAGTGCCAAAAGTTACTAGATAGATAGTATGAAGAGATACTAATGCTTGTGGCTCGAAGCTTGAGACCTTTAGAATGACCTTCAGAATCTCCTCTCCTTGATTTGATAGTGAACAAAGTGCTAGAAAACTTTAGATTTAGTGGATCAGAGTGGCAGAGGCTTCATTCGAGTGTTAGGAGAGAGAAAATAATGCCCTTGTTGTTGTACATCATGTTTTGACATGAATAATGGCCAAGATATGTAGAAACTCTTAATTTCACCAAGGGAATAAATCCATTTGCAGAAACCATAGGACTTGTTAGCATCCTCAAGATAAAATGGAGGACATATGCAACATTGCAATGGTTTTAGCATACTCATGTACATTGTGTCATCTACAAGAAATGTGTCTCTATTAAAAGTTGATAAGGATGACAAAATTTGGGCAATAACTTGAGAGCTTTTCAACAACTCGAAAGGACCTCATCAACATCATATAATGTAAAAATTTCTTGCATGCACCTATCTGGTGTGATGGCATCAAGGAAGAATCTAAATTTAGAGTACAAATGCTTGTTTGTATAGCTATATTCAAAATTTGAGTATTGTAGATACTCCATAATTTGAACTACATACTAAAGCTCACAAGAATTATTGAAAAGGTCCTTGTCCCGAAACCCTTTCATATGATAACCTTACAAAGTATGTTATGAGACACATACGCCTTGGCACCCTTGAACATATGTGATCCTATATCCTTTTCAGACATACCCCTTGGCACCCTCAAACATATGTGATCCTATATCCTTTTCGGACATTTGATATTAAATATCACAAGTATATTCACATTTGCATTTGCATCCCCACAATCAATATCTTTCATACCAAAAGATTGCACATCATTCAAATGTTCAAGATCTACATTACTTATATTTGCATTTTCCCCAACATACACATCTTCCTTATTTGCCATATGTTTAAGCTCCTCATTACATTTGCCCTATATGGAGGACATATGCAACATTGCAATGGGTTTAGCATACTCCTATACATTATGTCATCTACAAGAAATGTGTTTCTATTAAAAGTTGGAAAGGAGCATGAAAGTTGGGCAAATACTTGAGAAATATCATCTTACTTTCCAAAATCTTGGAAGGACCTCATCAACATCATATAGTGTAAAAATTTCTTGCTTGCACCTATTTTATGTGATGTCATTAAGGAAAAATATATTATTTAGAGAAGAAATGCTTGTTTGTGTAGCTATATTCAAATTCTATTTATTGTAGCCACTCCATAATTTGAACTCTATACTAAAGATTACAAGAACTATTGAAAATGTCATTATCCCCTAACCCTTTGGGATGTGATGACCTTACACAATATATTATGAGACACATACCCCTTGGAACCCTTGAACATATGTGATCCTATATCGTTTTCAAACATCAATATCAAAGATGACAAGTATATTCACATTTGCATTTTCATCCTCACAATCAATATCTTTCATACTGCAATATTGCACATCATTCATATGTTCAAGATGTACATTACTTATATTTGAAGTTTTCCCAACATACACATCTTTTGCATTTTCCCTATGTTTAAGCTCCATGCATATCTTATGCAACATTCATATTTTCAAGTTTCTTATCACCTAAACCAGCAACATGCACATCTTGAGAATCATTCATATGTTTAGCCTTCTCATTGCATCTATCAACATTTTTTTAAACGTACACATCTTATGCATCATCCATATGTTCAAATTTCACATTACTTGTATCAACATCATCATGAAAGTCTACAACTACATAATGATTAACATCTTCCATACCATAAGTTTGCACAAAATTCATATATCATGATCTACGCCAACTTATAGAAACTTTATTTTCATTTACCCAAACATGCAGATCATCTATTTTATTCATAAGTTTAGGCTCCTCGTACCTACATCAGCATGTTTCCCAACATGCACATCTTGTGCATAATCTATTGACGTTGAGATCCAACTTGCTTGGCAAGTCTGTAAGGGCCATCAAGTTTTGCAAGTTGATTGATGTTAGCATTTTATATAACTATAGCAACAAAGGTACCAACATCTATCACATTTTCCACTACACATGCACTAATATTTGTAACGTGTCTACAACATCTATATCATGATTTACAACATCAATTACATTCTCAATTATAGTATTTTTGTCATCAATAGTATTGGTGGCATTGACATGCTAAGCTATAGTATCTATAGTATCAATTACGTACTCAACTAGCAGTATTTGTGGCAAAGATAGTATTTGTGATATCAACATGCTTAGCTAGAGTATTTGTGGCATTAGTTACATTCTCAACCTTTTGATCTTTTGTATCCACATTAACAAAAGTAGAGTATGCATATGCTATTTTCCTATCAAGTGTGGAACCATGCATATTGGTTTGTTGTTCATTTGTACAAAAAATTTAAGGAAAACATGTCACTATGTGACCTCCTTTCTGAGGAGGCACCCCTCCTCCTAAAGTTAAGGGGCCATTTTGCTGAGTTCCTTAGAGAAAGTTGTCTCACACCCCTAGACTTTCTCTACTTACCCACATGTGTCGATTTCGGGTACAAGTACCCACTTGTCAAAAGTCATTCGAGCTTTTCTTGGGAGTGTGGCATGGGTTACTTTGGCACCATAGCGCCTAGTGCTTGGACATTGTCTCGGGGAAAATTTTCTAACTCACAAATATATATAACACACTATTGGGGTAAAGGCCAATGGCATATAGTCAAGTGGGCACCCCTTTTATACATATAGATTGTGCAGTCATATGTAAGTGAAGATAATAAAGAATAAGGGTATCATTCATTTTCTACTCACGTAACTATCTTATGTTTTGCTCTCTTTCAACTCTCACACACTCCATAGCTTCTACCTTACATCCCACCCTTTCTTCCCTCTTAAGTAGTATCGGAACAACATTTGGTGCTTATGGAAGCTTCTTCTTGGAGTAAGGAGTGCAAGGAGTGAAGCTTCATCATAGAGGTCCAAGATTCAATCTTCTTCAGTCACAATGATGCTTGTTGCCTACACATTGATAAAGGCATTTTTCTCATTGTCGAGATCTAGATCTAAGTCAAGTAGGTGCTTGAGCCATTGAGGTTGGATTTGGAGCTGTAGGACCCCACAATCAATATCTTTCATACTGCAATATTGCACATCATTCATATGTTCAAGATGTACATTACTTATATTTGAAGTTTTCCCAACATACACATCTTCTACATTTTCCCTATGTTTAAGCTCCATGCATATCTTATGCAACATTCATATTTTCAAGTTTCTTATCACGTAGAGTAGTATCTTGCTCAACATGCACATCTTGAGAATCATTCATATGTTTAGCCTTCTCATTGCATTTATCAACATTGTTTCAAATGTACACATCTTATGCATCATCCATATGTTCACATTTCACATTACTTGTATCAACATCATCATGAAAGTTTACAACTACACAATGATTAGCATCTTCCATACCACAAGTTTTGCACAACATTCATATATCATGATCTACATCAACTTATAGAAACTATATTTGCATTTACCCAAACATGCAGATCATTTATTTTATTCATAAGTTTAGGTTCCTCGTACCTACATCAACATGTTTCCCAACATGCATGTCTTGTGCATAATCTATTGATGTTGGGGATCCAACTTACTTGGCAAGTTTGTAATAAGGACCATCAAGTTTTGCAAGTTGATCAATGTTAGCATTTTATATATTTGTAGCAACAAAGGTATTGGCGGCATCTTATCCAACATCTATCCTATTATCCACTATACATGCACTAACATCTGTAACGTATCTACAACATCTATATCATGATTTAAAACATCAATTACATGCTCAATCATAGTATTTTTGGCATCAATAGTATTTATGGCATTGACATGCTAAGCTATAGTATCTATAGTGTCCATTACGTACTCAACTAGCAGTATTTGTAGCAAAGATAGTATCTTTGATATCAACATTCTTAGCTAGATTATTTGTGGCATTAGTTACATGCTCAACCTTTTGATCTTTGGTATCCACATTAACAAAAGTAGAGTATGCATATGCTATTTGCCTATCATGTGTGGAACCATGCATATTGGTTTGTCTTTCATTTGTATGAAAAATTTAAGGAAAACATGTCACTATGTGACCTCCTTTGTGAGGAAGCACCCCTTCTCCTAAAGTTACGAGGCCATTTTGTAGAGTTCCTTAGAGAAAGTTGTCTCGCACCCCTATGTTTTCTCTACTTACCCACCTTTGTTAATTTCAGGTATAGGTATCCACTTGTCAAAAGTCATTCGAGCTTTTCTTGGGAGTGTGGCATGGGTTACTTTGGCCCCATAGTGCCTAGTGCTTGGACATTGTCTTGGGGCATTTTTTCTAACTCACAAATATACATAACACACTATTGGGGTAAAGGCCAATGGTACTCAAGTGGGAACCCCTTTTATACGTATAGACTGTACAGTCATATGTAAGTGACGATAATAAAGAATAAGGGTATCCTTCATTTTCTACTCACATAACTCTCTTATTTTTTACTCTATTTCAACTCTCTCATAGTCCATAGCTTCTACCTTACATCCCAACCTTTCTTCCCTCTTAAGTAGTATCGGAATGACATTTGATGCTTATGGAAGCTTCTTCTTGGAGTAAGGAGTGCAAGGAGTGAAGCTTCATCACAAATTGGACATGTTTAGCCAATTTTTGATATTTTTGATATTATCTCTTATAAAAATCCAAAAACTATACACAACTTCTAGAATAGGATAACTTGTAAAAGAAAGTGTGTAGCTTTTAGCCTTTTTGGGAGGATTTTATGTAAAAAGAAGGATTGGCGAAATCGGCGATGCACGATCACAATTTTCAGGCAGTGAACAAAACTCTGAAATGGGAGATGAAGAAGGAGTGATTTGGCAAAATTTTGGCCAGGTGTCCTAGTACTTTAATCCCCCTTTCAGAGCCAATGGAAGCATTAGATTGGCGGTTTGAGTAGCATAGAGGAAGGTATTGTTTTATGCACGTTTTTGTCTACAAGAGATTTATCTTCTCATAATGCAGAAATAAATTGGCAGGCTTCACCTCTATGAGTATTCTTCTACATCTTCTATTTCTTTGAGTCCCTTCTCTTTCGTCTACTCCTCTCCTTGAATCTCCTTTCACCTTGCTATCTCTTACCCCTATGGTATACTTTTGACCCCAAATGCTCCGATAGCGGGTCACTCAATTTTGCAATTTGTTGGTCTATTTTGAACTTGCAATTGATTGTATCTTATGATTTGGATGTGTAGACATAAATTTGTCATTATGGCTTCTTTATCTAGTTTAGAGAATATTAAAAATCTCAATGGAAGAAATTTTTAATGTTGGAAAGAGAAAATATACAGTGCATTAGTCCAAAAGAAGCTACTGAAGCCAATTTAATATAATCGGATTAAGCTTGAGGACATGGATCCAAATGTATGGAAGGAATTGGATGACCTAGTATACTCACATTATTATGTTGAGACTCTTAAATTCCCTATATTTCTATTTGAAAAACATGGAAAGTGCATAAATTATATGGAAAAATATTAGTGTAGTCTTGCAGGTTTATTAGTTGAAAAAACTAAGTGTAGAGGAAGGGGCCTCAATGTCTAATCACCCCAATTATATCAACACTATTTTCAACCAAATAAAATTTTAGAATATTATGGTTTGTGATTCAATAAAGGCCATATTCTTGTTATTGGCCTTGCCTAAAATATGGGATACTTTTAGTACTACCATTAGAAACTCCATACTCAAAAGTGGTATTACAAGTACTAATATTGAGAGAAGTTTTCTCACCACTAGGGAGGTGAATAGAATGCACAATGTAGGGTCAAAGAGATGTAGTGTACTTATGATGAGAGAAAGGTAAAATTCCAAGGGAAACTCTCTTGAGAGAGGCAACTCAAGTAATTTATGTATGAAAAAGTATGTATAATACTTTGGTAACAAGAAGGGACACATTAAAAAGGACTACTTCAAATGAAAGAACAAGCAAAAAGGAATGAAGGAAAATGAGGATGATGGAAAAGAGAAAAGCAGGGGAAAGATTGAGGAGATTCTAATTTGATGGTAGCACTAGCATAAATAACATGAGAGTCTAATAAAAGAAACTCCATCTTTTATAATGCATGCCACTTATAAGGTTACTATAAATGTTTCATTATTAAACTTTCCCGCATGGTGAACAACATTTAAAGTGCATATCAATAATTGCTATAAAGATAAAATTCAATATAGAATTGATATTTTTGAATCAACACAAAGCCTAAGAGAATTGTATATATCTTGTTGTAGTACTTTGAGACTTTGGCACATTCTTATGTTTTTCTTCTACCAAATTTTAGTGCCCTAATATAGAAAAATCTCAATATAGTTTACATATCCATAAGTTTATATATATATATATATATATATATATATATATATGAGATATTCTTTGTCTTAGGAAGGCTAACTATGAAGTCTGAGTGAAATCTTTGAGATTTAAGATAATTTATGTATTACATGTTTGAAATACTACTTTTGAAGTGACATGACAATGTGTTACCTTTAAAGTCAAACACGTAATTCTAATATTATAAATGTTGTAGTAATTTAATCAATATGAGAAACTGAACAAAATACAAAATCTTATATCTAAAAAAGAGGCCACACAATGAAGATTTTTTATACATCACATATGTGTAACAGAGAGTAAACTCCCTAGGTAAAGATGATACCAAAAATAAGATTTGGGATTGTCCTCTTCACAAGAAGAGTGATATGTTAAATTCATTTCAAAATTTCTTGGTATTTGCAAAGAATTAGTTAGGCAAGACTCAAGAAGCTTTAGTACTTTAGGATTGACAATGGTGAAGCATACAACTCCCATGTTCTTTATCAACTTTTGTCCAAGTAGTGATATCAAGAGAGAGCTCACAACTCCTAAGAATCATGCTCAAAATGGTGTGGCTAAGAAGATGAAAAAGACCATTCAAGAAAGGATCCATAGTATCCTCTCTAATGTTAGTGTCATTAGTAGATTTTGAGTTGAATCTATAAAGATTGCTAGGCCATATATTTGATCAACATGTCTCCTAAATGGATGGTAGGATACTAGATGAGTTATGGCTTAGAAAGAGATAAATTATGTGTTCTTAGCATGATATGATACTTGAATCCATCTTTTGGTAAGAGACCTAGTTGTGGTCACTTGTGTATTCTTGACTGTGGGGCATTTATGCATATATCTTGGACAAGCAACATGAACTTGATCCTAAGTCAAAGAAATGAATTTTTTGTGGCCATGGAGAACCATGTAAAATGGACTATCTCTTGTGGGATCCTGAGTCTTGAAGGGTAGAATGTAACCATGAGGTCATATTTGATGAGAGTAAGATGCATAAATATCATATCAAAATGGTTGAGATCCGCAGAGTGGTATTTTACATTGCACCCTTTTGACTTGTAAGATACTTTCATATGAGCCATCAAACTTAATGGGAGCCAACTTGTTGAAGGTAAATATCCTTAGAGTGGCACTAGGAAGAACTATAATACCCAAAAGGACTAAGGGTAGAGATGTCACAAGTGTGATGAGTTGTGAACATTCAAAAGAGATGTCCCAATTACTAATGCTTCTAGTCTGATAAGCTAGGACACATCCAAGAAAATTTCTTAGGGATATGAACAAATCATTTTTTGACTGTATCTAAAACTTTAGAAAATTTATTGATCTACCATTCATCTTGCATCTTCCATGCATCTCAAGGCTTCATATAAGGCAAGACATTTGATCTCCTCATACCTTGCATGCTTTCTCAAAGGTAGTTGTATCTTTATTGTTCTAATGGGCAACTAGCACATGAGCAACATTACTTCCGCATGATGTAGGGCTTGGATGGCCTACTAATGTTAAGGCTTGTGAGATGATGGAAAAATTAATGTATTATAGGATAGACATGTGGGATAGCCAAACAACAATATACTATGGAATTTGGGAGTTCTCATATAGTTTTGGAATTAACACAATATTAGTGAGTTTGGGAATCTCCCAATTCCCATTTTTTGAATACTAAAAAGGTGGCACCAGGATAACATACCCATAAGTTTCTCAAAACCATATGATGTGACCTATCATTGGAAAGCACTTGAAAAATGGAATCTATTGAGCTATAGAGTGCTCGATTTGGAGTTATAGTGCTCAAGTTATGACAAATCCAAAGATTTGACCACGTGTCCCAAACTTATGGGAAATTCCCATATTCCTCAATATGGTGTTAATTCCCAATATAGTTAATATTTGGTCACCTGTGTTAGAAGCATGGATCTAGAGGATGGCTATGGCAGATGGAAGAGAAAGAAAAGACTCATGATGACATAGACAAGAAGAATTGTCTATTACTCAAGTGAATTAGGTTCCAAGATGGAAGCTTGGACTCATAAACACAATCTTGAGTATGACATTGACTATGAATAAAAGGAAAAAGTAAACTGGTATTCCATTATTTAATGATAAGAAGTACAATACTTTATTGGCTCATGATGGTTCCCTTTTTCTCCACTATGCCTATGGGATTCAAGCATATTGCATTTCATGCATCTCTCTCTAGTAATTTGTATGAGTCTTTCCCTATTGCTCCATACAAAGAGGTAGTCACATGGGCGTGATTAACTCTCAACACCCATCCTCAATCACAACCATAAATAAAGCACAAGGTGTACATAGGCTATCATGAGTAGAACCTTGCTAAGTGTGGGCATACCACAAACATGTGAAGCATCTTGAGGGGCTATTACAAGAAAAACAAAACATCCTGCTATGTGTGGGTACACCCAAACATGGCAAACATCTAGGGACTGTTATAAGGCCTCATTAAGTGTGTATATGCAATTACACATAGACTACATGATGAGTCTTACAAGGTTTATGACAGGAGCATTAATGGTAAGTACATATAATAAAAAATTCTGGGTAAAAATGGAGACAAGGATAGACAAGCCCTTGTGGTTTTCTTCATTAGATATGTCATGGTAGGCATAGTAGATCTCCTTTTCTTTGTCCTTTTCTTTGATGTAGTTGACTTTGCTTTCTTTGATTCTCTTTTAGGCCTCATGGTCTTCTTCTTTATGGTCTTTTTGGTCTTCTTCATGGTTTTCTTTTTCTTGGTCTTCTTCTTTATGGTCTTTTTGGTCTTCTCCTTCATTGACTTTGCTTGCTTTAGTCTTCATGTCCCCCTCAAGAAAAGATATCAATATTTTTAAGATTTGCATGATGGCTGATGTAGTTGAAATGTCTTCAAAATCTTCAAATGAAATAATTGATTTCACCTGGATGTAGGCAACTCCAAGTCTTCTTGCAAGTAGAGCACACAAGTCTTGCATGTAGTGTAAATGAGTAAGAAGAGGCATGCTATTCTTCATGAAAGGCATCCATTTAAGAACATTCACGCTTAGCATTCTCATTAGTGAGAATCAACTTGAGAAAAATATGGTAAAACCAACAAGGAGTTGATCTTGAATGTGCCAAAAAAACACAAGTGCCAAGAAGTACTAGATAAGTGTCAAGAGATTCTATCTTCATGAGCCTAATGTTGATGCTTGATCTTCTTGTTGAGCTTGAGTCTTCCAAATCTTCTTAATGGTTGCATTTGCTGGAAATTGAGCAGATCTAAGTGGTAGGAACTCTAGTAGGCTTGGAGGAGTGAGAAAATGATGGATTTTTAAATTTGAGGTTGAAGAAGCTATGGAGGATTAGGGTTTGTAAACAGGCTCACAGTTCTTTTCCTGATTTCCACATGTAGAAGTAATCATTTCCAGAGATGTCTAGTGGGTAGAAGGCCTATGAGGTGGGCTTCAGGCATGTGGTTGTAGGGAAGATCCTGGTTGGTGTATAGGGAGAATAGGCCGCACAACCTACTAATGGTGCAAATATGGTAGCACTCTCAAATTTTTATAATGTTGGTGTATAGGGCAGCCAATGTTTGGATGTGACATGCTTGATAATTGTGCCTTGAGCAAAGGGACAAATCCTCAAAGAAGAAAGTTAGTTGAGATATGTCTTGTATGGAGATCTGATTGCTCTTAGTAGAGTAGGTCATGCTGGCTATGTCTACCATGAATGTAGGGAGTGTAGATGAAGTTGGAAATGAAGTCAACCACTTGGATTGAGATGGATAGAGATGAAGAGGATCCAAGAGAAGAGATTTGAAATCTGAGCCATGATCACGATGGCTCTGATACTATGTTGAGAAGCATGGATCTAGAGCATTGCTATGGTAGATGGAAGAGAAAGATAAGACTCATGATGACATAGTAAAGAAGAATTGACTATTACTCAAGTGAATTAGGTTTCAAGATGGAAGCTTGGACTCATAAACACAATCTTGAGTATCACACTGACTATGAATGAAAGGAAAAAGTACAATGGTATTCCATCATTGAATGATAAAAATATATAATGCTTTATAAGCTCATGATGGTTCCCTTTCTCTCCACTGTGCCTATGGGATTCAGGCATCTTGGAATTTAGACATCTCTCTCTAGTAAAATGTATGAATCTTGGCCTACTACTCCATATAAAGAGGTTGTCACATGGGTGTGATTGCATAACTCTCAACAACAAGATAAAATCTTGTCCCCTTACTTGAAAGTGGATTCTACCCTAATTATTATATAGGTTGTCTTTCCACATCCCACTTTGAAGCATGGGTTAAGATTTAGCCACATGGCCAAATCTTTACCACTTAGTTGAAAGTGAGGCTTGGAGATTCCCAAATTCTCTAATATGTTTTTAAAGGATCCTATTAAGCTAGTTTTACGTAAATCTACAATGGTTTCTAAACAACCAGATAAAGGCATTTTATCCCTAGAATGTGTTATGGTCACAGATTTTGATGAGCCTTCTTGTTATGAAGATGCTAGGACTAGGGATGAGAGTCATACGTGGTAGAGGGCTATGCCATTGCAGATGAATTCTTTAGAAAATAATGTTATATGGGAGTTAGTTCCTTTGCCTAAGGGCAAACATGTAGTGCCATGTAAGTGAATCTATAAGCTCAAGATATCTCCATCTAATGCATTTCCTAAGTAGAAGGAAAGATTGGTGGCTAAAGGATTTGAGTAGGATAAGGGAATTGACTTTGATGAGATATTCTCAATAGCAGTCAAGATGACCACCCTTTGCATAGTTCTTACCTTGGTTTTATTGGAGACAATATGGAGCCAATTTGAACGGATGTAAAGATGAGTTTCTTACATGGGGACTTGCATTATGTTATTTGCACACAACAGCCTTGAGGGGTTTTGTTGTGGAGGGAAAGGATCAGTTGGTGTGTAGGCTGCATAAGACGTTTCATAGTGTTGAGGGTTGAAATGACTTGATTTTTTGGTTGATTTTTGTTGTTTTGGTGGACTGAATGATTCATTTTTTATGGATTTTGAATGATTTTTAGTTTTTTTGGAAGTATTTGGGAGTATTTTGGATTATTTTGATTATGTTTTGGAAACTCATGATGGTTTGTAATAGAGTATGATGTTTTGACATGTTCTGTTGATGTGCTGATAGTGTCTGATTCGTTTTATTGAGTTTGTTGACCTTCTATATTGCTATGTTTTCCTTTTGTATGAGGGGTTAGAATAATGATTGATAAATTTTGAGAGTTTTTGGAAGCTTATTGGTTGATTCTTAATGGTTTTGAGTAATTTAAGATAGCTCAAGGTTTTCTGATGGCCTTTTGTATGGTTCTATAGACCCTATCGTCTGTAGAGCCTCTATCTCTATTCTATAATGTCATGTATGCCTCTATAACTATGATGATGGATGAATGTGTAGCTTGGGAAAGTTTTCCAATCTTAGAAAGAGATTAATATAAGCTCAAATTAGCTCGAAGAAGTACTTTATGAAGACTTGAAGTAAAGACAAAAGTGATAGTGATACTAATAAGCCACGAAAAGACATTGTAGTGGCTCTGATGAACTTTCATATCAGACATACCTCTTGGGAGGGGTATCCATGACCTAAGAGGGGTTTTGAAGGATTATTATTAAATATATCATTTACTATTCAGAGAGAGCATGAGAGAGAGAGAGAGAGAGAGACCCAAATTTATCCAAAACAATGTACCTATGAATGAGAGATTGTGAGAGAAAGCTATGGAACCTTTGAAGAAGAATAATATGTGATGATTTCCATTCAAAGCAGTGTATTATCTTGTCTCTTTTTTTTTCTTGGTGAATTCTATAAATAATATAAAGAGCATAATAAAAAATTTTCAAGATAAAGCAGTGGGAGAATTGTTTCTATGAAGCTGCATGAAGGTTTCTTAATCTTGGTGTTCTTTTCCTTGTGGTCATACCAAATATGAAAAAGATATTTGTTGATGATACAATTCATTCTAGATTGAAGTCTTTCTACCTTAGCTTGGAATAAGGGTCATAAGGTAGCATTCCTTTGAAGGATTGCAAAATCCATAGGGGATAAGGAAGGAAGTGGCTGTACAACAAGACTCTACAAAGTAAAATGGGTGTCACGACCTAAACCAGGCCCAACACTGGATCTCTAGCACTAACCGAGACCTCTAAGACACACAAGACAACCCACACAGGCTCGTGGCCAAGAGCGTCTAAGACTCACACTACACTAAACTCTAATATCGAATTTCAATTTTGCATTTATAATAGGACATAGTCCAACGTTTTCCTTCCCCCACTCCTTAGAGGGAGATCCCATAAGATATAGGTATAATACATCATAGCACATACACAAGAGGCAGCCTCTAGGCTGAAACACCATGCCTTCACTACAGCTCTCCTACATCTCGAGGATTGGCCCCAATATGCGCTGCTTCAACATAAAGAACAAGTGTACAAGCTCCACTCTTTGATTTATCAAATGATCCAGGAGTTGACATTTCCTCACTGAACTTACCCCAAGGAACCGCTCATCTATCCTACAGTAAGGACTTCCTCACACACTCAGTGTTAGTCAATGTTTGGCATACATGTGCTATGCATCCAAGATTTTATACCATGTGGTATGCAAAATGAAAATGTGGATGCCTATTGTGCACAAACATTTTATTCTAAAATAAATTAGCAAAAGTGGAGCGTAAAAATCAGCCCTTCAATGATTTTCAATCTATGAGTTATTGCTGCACTGCTAGAGACTAGCACTGAGTTTCCTCCTGCTGCTAGTCTCTTTAAACTTAAGTTTTTATCGTCCTATATGATGTCCAACCAAAAGATCACACTTTACTTCATTTTCAGCACTTACATGCTTCCACAACCCTTTTTTTCCCCTACCATTTATGTGTTGCATCATTGCATAGGTGTAGGATGTAAAAATTACACGGCTTAGTGAACTGAGTCTGAGAAAGAGATAGACATAGAGAGTACACAACAGATAAGAGGAAAATTAGAAAATTTCTTCATCTCCAAAAAACTAATGCAGAGATGGCTTTCTCCACCATTGCGCTTCCACTGTGAAGCTTAGATGGAGATCTAGACAAAAGATAGGTGAAGAGCTTAAGGCTAGCTGGAACAACTTTGATTGGGTGAAAGATAGATGATCGATGGCTATGAAGGGGTTTAGCTTTTATAGCTTGTGAAGGCGGTTAGGTCGACATGACCTTGACCTACCATATAAGCCTCTACTAGTCGGCTAGGGAATATTCCCTTTACCGTGGGGCTAGGATGATGCCCTCAAACCCCCGCCAAGGGGGCCGTTTGCCCCCCTGGAACCCCCCTAGCCAAGGGCTGTTTTCGCAGCCCCTGGACCCCAAAATAGGGGCCCTTTTAACTACCTTACCTTGCAACTCAATGCAATGTACCTCAAGTTGCTACCAACTTAACTACTTAGTCCAACCCAAAGATTAGACCCACAATGGCCACCTTTTTGCCATCCGATCACATAGACCTCATCTAATATACAAGTCAGGACTCAACCAATGTCCGGGCTCACATTTAGCTTCTCCTCATAATGGGGGCCTTACAACATTGAGCACCATGGATCATTGGTGGCACCTTATGAGGGTGGGGCATTGAGCATATCTAACATCAGGTTTTGTTTTTTAATCATTTCTAATGTATAAAGCAATGAAAACACACTAAAACATAAAGACAATGATTGAACTGAGGCTATACCTCATGCCTCAACCTTGCCACACATGCACACACATTAACTATATTTTTTTGCGTTTTCTATCTCAAGAAAACCTAAATTTCTCCATTTTTTTCTATTTTTTGCTATTTATTTGCTCAAAAATTTATAAAAATTCAAAATTTTTAGTTTCTGTGGATCAAAATCACTCATATCCACTTCCATACCAAAAAAAATTTAATGCGAACTTGAAACACCCCACGAAACCCCAAATTTCATCACTTTTCCATGAAAACTCTAATTTGCATGTTTTGTGTGTGTTGCGGGAAACTTATATGTCATTAAAATTTTTTATTTCCATTATGGTTTTAGAGAATATGCAGCATAAGAAACTAGGAATAAACATTATCAAGCATTTCACTTCAGCATTTTCTTATAAAAACAAAGAGAACGTATACCTACGCATAAAAACCCACGGATTTGGACCATAAGACGTGCTTGTGAGTCTGCTGATGCTTCCCTTTTGATGCTGACGCACTCTCTTGCTCTAATCTATGACCCCTATCACTCCATCAACATCACTACATCCAATTTGGTCATCAAAACTCACCCCCTTTCTCTCTTGAACTCAAACGCATGAACAAGCCTTAAGAGGAGAGAGGAGGGAGGAGATAGAAAGTCTAGTTTTTATTCTCTTTGCACAATACATCATTTCCTGATCAAATTTTGGCAATGGAGAGCAAAGATTAGGTGCGTCTAAGGGCCCTCTCCATATTCCTCATCTCTACCGACTGCAAAATGCCATAATCGCCCCAAAAAATGGCCGTGTGAAAAAATGCACCCCCCCATGTCGTTTCATATTTCATGTATTTAGCCAAGCTAATCAAGGTTTAAGCTTAAGCCTTGCAAATAACTAGTTCATGACTTCCTATTCACACTAGATGCACGTGGAAATTTTGATTTTGAGGGCCCAAACAAGCTCGGAATTGAAATCTGACTGACCAAGCAGCTTTCATGCCATCGAACTCCATCATCTTGGCCTTCCCCATACACTTTTTGGCTGCTAGATCTAGTAGCGGCTTTATAATGCCAAACCTTGCGGGGATTAAATGGGGGTTCAAATGACCTCCGATCAATGAATTAAGACTTGTGTTGGATTCCTAACGTCAAAATGCATCTAGGAAAACTCCAGCTCGCGGCCATCCGCCACCATTTGATTTTTCATGAAAATTTGGTCTTTGACGCTTCTCGGGCACTTCTTGAACCAAAAATGGCCTCAAATGCTTCAAGCTCCGGCTCCTAAACTTTATCTCTCATTGGCAACCACAGGATAGGGCAACTTAGCCCGTCGCAATCCACAAACAGATCTGCACAAACATAACCACAAAGAGTATCAAGCTATTTTCTATTTTGGGGGGTGTCCACCCCCTTTCAATTCTTATTTTGGGTCCCCGTTCATACAAATTTTGGCCATTTGCATGGTCTTTGGCCATCTGGCATTCGATTCGCGATCCGAAAAATCTTGCACGTCCGTCTCATTGTCCAGCACTATCGGGTAGCTGCTTTGACTCACCCAAGAGCTCAGAAAATTTACTAAAATCCTGGAACTGATGATTGAGCAGCCTTCAAGGCACTTTTGAAAACCGTCTTTTACTTGGCGCTTAAAATCGACCCAACTACATGTGCCGCCTTCGATGTGATTAAAAATTTCCTTTAAATTCGGGTTGTTTGGCAATTTTTCGGCATATCTCGAGCTCAAAAATCATGTCTCAAGGTTTTTGAGGATCTAAACTTGAAAAATCTAAGTTTCAACATGTTTATTTGTTATACTATCATTTATTTTTTAATAAAACTAAGATGTAGACAAAGAAACTACAACATGTTCTATCAACTCTCTCGATGACCTTTCGAGAATAACAAGAAGAATTTTGGAAACCATGGGCATAATGTCCATGAAGAGCATGAAAGTTTTGTTTGCAAGATTTAGGATAACTTTAGTCATATGATTCATCACTTGAATGACATAGCTTCTATTATTATCCCCATTATGTGATTTGTTTTGGCTATAACCAAGCATAATTAGGGTCTATCATTGCACTTAAATTGAAGACTTAATATAGATACATTTTAGCAACAATATCAATTAGAGTTATCCTTGTCTTAGAGTGAATAAATAATATTATTATTTAATTAGTGTTGTTTCTATAAAAACTTTAGCTTTTAATGTAGAAACCCAATAGGGCTCGGGAAAAACCCTTAGGTGTAGTTTTATAACAAAACTTTTGCTTGAGCACTAACAGTAAAATGACCCAAAATTCGGCAAATCTAGAAAAAATTTGCAGTCCATAAAGTTGAAGGTATCTAAATTAGGTGCCAAAATCTTTTTCTTAAATAAAACACGGCATTTGAAATATCTCCCAAAATGTTTTTTTTCATTTTTGTGTGAATGGAAATTTTTGAGAAAGATCTTTTGGCTTGAGAAGGAAAGTTCAAGAACTTCATATTTACATAATCATAGCTTTGAGCATGTAACATGCATGATTGAGATCCCTTCAATGACACAATTTTAATGGTCTATCAATATATTTTTCTAAGCATCACCCAATACTCCTTAGAGTAACATGAGGTTTGTCACTTAGGCTCACTTGAGTCCACCCTATAATGGAAGGTTTCGGCCATAACCCATAAGGATCAATGTGAATCTAGATTCCTAGAGTAGACTAAGGTCACCTATTGGTTCATCTAGCATTGGTTTTCAAGCCTCGGCTTTGCACTAGATCACTTGAAATGAAGTTGACCCGTGTCACACTTGGCTCAAGAGTAAGAAATGAGCGAAAGTGTAGCATGTTAACCCCTCTGCCCATAAGTCATAGTCGCATTGTAGTCCCCTAAAACAACAAAGTCAGGGTTCTATTTAATCTCCTAATTGGGTCAAGTGTAGCCTGAGTGAGATCACCCTATACATTAGGAATCTTACCCTCTCATTTCCCTTTTTGGATCAGCTTTAGCTGAGGCTAATTACCTATTGTGCTTATGCTTCAACATATAAAGGTAGCTTTCTTAAACAACCCTTTAGGTCACTAGGTTTGTTCACATGGTTTATATCACAACACTCAAACAAGATAAGATAGTCCTTTGTTAAGCACTTCCAAATAGTTTCTTTATTTCATCTTCTTATTACAGTTTCTTCTCTCACCCATACATGAGTATTACAATTTCTCGTTTTTCCCATTTGGAAGTAACAATTTGAAGGTTCAATCCTACAAAAATTCCACTCTTAACTAGTATCAAGGCTATTACCAAGCCCATCTTGAGTTATGTAGGTGTGAGGCAGTTCCTAGGTGCATAAGGAATTTTCTAGCTAGAGTCCCCTTGGCACACTTACAACCTCCTAAACCTAATGTCTTCCCTATGGAGTGACATTGTGCCATTGGGGCCATCCAAGCTCTCTAAAGTAATAAAACCAACCTTCTTGGTATAGGGTTTTATAGCTATCCTTAAGGGATGTCTAATGCAATTGTTTCTTTTAACCTTTTAAGAATACATAACCAAGGTAACCAACCTATCATCATCAACTAGGAAAACATTATTTCTTCACTTTTCTCGTAATGGCAAGTACAATAATAACTAGTACTAAGAATAAATGAGTCCTACCTACATATGCAATTGTACTTTATTTATCTTGCATCATTTCAAGATACTAGTTCCTGTAATACATTCGATAATGAGTAGTATAGGTAGTCAGGGTTTGTTTCTATAGAGCTTCTAGATTGTCCTTTAAGTTCATGGTCACAAGGTCTCTTAGGAAAATCGTTTCCAACTATCAGGGTCAAGTCAAAAATATGATATAATACTACTTGTAAGGAAGATACCCTTTATTCATAGACCCTCTTTAATCTGTACGAGGGTATCAAGAGTAAACTTTTGCTTTAACGAGCATATATTTGAGCATAATAACTCTTTTAAGATTTAAGGAAGAGCTAAATACCAAAGTACAATAAGTTCAAGTTAATCATTCATGACGATTTGATTTGTGACCCTACCCTAGCTTCTTGAAGAGTGATCCTTAAGTACTTATGGGAGCTACCATAAGTCACATGGCTTGAGTTTAGCGTATTGTGTTTGTAAGAAGATTTCTCTAATCTAATAATCTAAACCAATAATTTTATTCTAATATTTCAAGAACTTTCCATTTACTATCTATAACAGCATATGCCTTGTACATCAAACAACCCTCTCAATACATGAGATATCCATATGCATTAGGAGGAACTTAACAAATCTGAGTCATGAATGGTAAATTGGCATGGTAGAAATTGCATGTTTCCAATTTTACGTGCTCCTCGAGATTGAAATTCTCTCCCCCTTGTGATGGTAGGGACAAAGAATCAACCTTGGAACTAGCATTTCTTGTGTGATAGCATTCTCCACCATTGTGCTTATGGAATTGAGTCACTTCTTCCTAGATTACTTGCATTTCCCTTTCCCACTACTCCATAGAAAGAGGCATACAATCAGGTGTGATTGCCAAACTCTCAACACCCCTCCTCAATGACAACCAGAGAGGTACAAAGTATGCAAAGGCTTTAGTGAGTCACCAGTTGGCAAAGTGTGGGCACACCACAAACATGGTAATCATCCAGAGGCTATCGCAAAAAAAGCCAAGTGTGGGTACCAAAAACAATGTGGACATCCAAAGGCTATAACAAGGGTTTCACAAAGTATACAAAGACTGTTGTACCAAGTTACATGAGGGGTTTACAAGCCTATGAGAAGGATCATTATAGCAAGGTTATACAAGGCTTCAAAAAATTCTATCAAAAAACTGGGAATAGAAGGACTAGTGAGGCTTGTCCTTCTGCTCCTGATGATCTTCTTCTTCTGGTGTGCAAATTGGATGCTGTATGCTCGCGTAGTGAATGCCGGAAGGTCCCCAAGAACAATAGAACTCTACTTTTTGCACAAAATTCAAGATAAAAAGCATGAACAACATGAACAAGAGACCAATTGGGTACAATCTCCCCCCATGCCTTGTGTGAGTGCTCCACAAAGCATGTATTTTATTTATTAATCATCTTCAAGCTCAAATAATAGCCCAAATTACAAAATAGCAAGCTTTTAGCTTTTGATTTTGCTTTAGCACAAAATAGAAATAAAGCTAACGGACGGTGCCCAAAGAGTCTGGCATGCCCAATACAATGTCCAAGTACAAATAACATAATCGTGCGCCCATGCGCATACAAAATAATAAATAAATATCCAACGCCTCAATAAATAGGCGTGACAAAATATAGGCGCCATGCCTAAGGTATGCGCCCATCAAAATACAAGTAATAAATCGAATACTCGCTATCCTCCAATGCTTTCCTCCGCCACTGCTGCTATCTCTACACATCAACTGAAGCATTCACAATCGTTAGTAAAATAATACAATTAAACCGACAAAAGTGAATACCTAGCAGTCTTCAGCTACATAAATAAATCAACTGGTTAGAAATCAATCCTAACCTTAATTTATTACAAGTGCTCACTCTAAACTCATAAACGTTTATTAATTTAATATGCATTTTGCGGAATCACCCGCTATGGAATCACCCATGTACACACTAAATTAATGAAACGCCCGAAAAGGATAGGCGTCCCTATCAACTTCTCGCACAAAGAATCCACTTTGTGTATGAGCCCTGGTCAACAAAGTTTACGGAATCCACCATAAAACCTCACGGAATCCACCGTGGCACGGAATCCACCGTAAAACATGCCTCCTAGCATCATACCCCCGGGATGGGATAGCAATTGACCTCAATTGCTATTAGCTCAATGTGGAACTAACAGAGTGGGGAAAGCATTTAAGTCTCTAGCGTGCATCCATTGGGCTTCTTCTACAAGATGGTTCTTAAATTTGACTAGATATCTAGAATATCTTCGGTCAGTTCTAGTGGTCATAAAGTCAGTGTCTATGATAGTTTCAGGTTCAAGTATTTCAGTCTCTTCCTCTAACAAAGGTGGGTTTTCATAAACAGGGTATACAGGTAATTGGCCTCTAAATGGTCTTAATAAACTAATATGAAATGTGTTGTGAATTTTCCAGTGAGGTGGTAATTCTAACTTGAATGCATTGTCATTAATTTTATGAATGATCCTAAATGGTCCATAGAATCTAGGTGCTAATTTCACAACTGGGTGTTTATCTACACTTTGTAATCTACGTTTTTCTATTCTCAACCAAACATAGTCATCAACTTTGAAATTCATTGCTTGTCTTTTCTTATTGGCTTGTTTGGTATATGATTGCTGGGCTTTGGCAATCATGTCTTTAACCTCATCAAAAATAGTATTGTGCATACTAGCAATATCATCAGCACTTTGAATTCTATTTGACAAAGATGCAACAGGTGTAGATAATCTATAACCATAAATCACTTCAAACGGTGCTTTCTTTGTAGATGTGTGTGGTGTATTGTTATATGCAAACTGCAGTAAATGCAAATGTGTATCCCATGTCTATGGTTTAGAGATAGCATAAGCACGTAAAAGATCTAGTATAGTACTGTTAGTAGCTTCTGTTTGTCCATTAGTTTCAAGATGAAATGCAGATGAGAAATCAATTTTTGTGCCAAGGTTAGCAAACAGAGTAATCCAAAAGTTGTTACAAAATCTAAAATCACGATCAGAAATAATAACTTTTGGTAATCCATGGTTAGTAAAAACAGTTTTAACAAACAATTGTGTTGCCTGTGATGCTGTTAAAGTTTTCTTACATGGAATGAAATATGCTTGTTTACTAAACCTATCTACTACTGTCTAGATCATATCATGGTTAAATTTAGTATTAGGTAAACCACTAATAAAATCCATAGAAATTTGTTCCCATGGTCTCGATGGAATAGATAAAGGCATAAGTAATCCATACTGTTTATCATGATGTCTCTTAACTCTTTGACAAATCAAACATTCAGAAACAAAGTTAGATACATCAGTGTCCATATGCGGCCAATAAAAATCTTCAGTTAATGTACGTAAAGTAGATATGATACCTCTATGACCTTGATATGGAGGACAATGAATCTCATTCAAAACAAAAGATCTGAATGGAACTGTAACACATAATCTCTTTTCATAAAACATAAATCCTTCATTATAAGATAGTGAATCAATAGGAATCAAGTTATTTTGAACTAATTTATTCCAATCAGCATGAAAAGTAATGTCCAGATGATAAGTATCTTTCATAGCAATTAAAGAATCAAATGATATAACAGAAATATTATGAATGGTTGGTCTTCTACTTAATGCATCAGCCACTACATTTTCTTTTCCGGGTTGATATTGAATGATAGGATGAAAACTCTGAATAAAAGATGCCCATTTGATATGTCAGTCAGATATTTGGGGTTGGCTAAGTAAATGTCTAATACTTTGTTGGTCGGTCTTAATCATAAATTCTGAACCCATTAAGTAGTGTTTCCACTGTCTTAAGGCTTGTACCACAGCTAATAATTCTTTGTCATATGTGGAATATTTCAATTCAGAGGGTTTCAGCTTACAACTAGAATAGGCTATGGGATGATTGTCCTGCATAAGTACGACTCCTATTCCAGATCCACTAGCATCGGTCACTACTAAAAATAATGGTCTATTAAAATCAGGCAACTGTAGTACAGGAGCATGGGTTAATGTATGTTTCAATAAGTCAAAGGATTTCTGTTGATTATCAGACCAATGATAAACAATACATTTCTTCAGAAGTTTGGTCAATGGTAAAGCAAGTAATGAAAAATTACGCACAAACTTCCTATATAAACTAGCAAGACCTAGGAATGATCGTAACTCATGCACATTTTTAGGTACAGGCCAATTCAATATTGCTTCTATTTTCTTAGGGTCAACCTTAATTCCATCAGATGATACAATATGACCTAAATACTCAACTTCTGTTTTAAATAACTTACTCTTTTTCGGATTTGCATACAGTTGATTATCTTTTAATAACTGGAAAACCAATGACAAATGTTCATAATGTTCTTTCTCATTTTGACTAAACACCAAAATATCATCAAAGAAGACAATAACACAATGCTGATATTTCAAAAATATATGATTCATCATTCTACTAAATGTAACAGGTGCATTAGTCAATCCGAAAGGCATCACTAAAAATTCATAATGACCAAACTGTGTCCTAAATGCAGTCTTGAATATGTCAGACTTATCTCGTCTCACCTGATGATAACCAGACTTAAGGTCTATTTTACTAAATATGACAGAACCTTGCAGTTTATCCATAAGGTCATCAACTCTAGGAATTGAATACCTATTCTTTACTGTGATCTTATTTAAAGCTCGATAGTCAATGCACATACAATAGGTATTATTCTTTTTCTTTACTAACAGAACAGGTGCACCAAATGGAGAACTACTAGGTCTAATTAATCCTCTATTTAGTAATTCCTCAACTTGACTTTGAATTTCTTTTTGCTCTATCTGGTTATGCCTATATGGTGCTTTGCAAGGTGGTTGGGTACCAGGAATCAAATCTATTTTATGGTCTTCTGGACATGAAGGAGGTAAACCATGTGGTAGATCTTTCGCAAAACAATCTTTAAAATGTGCAAGAAATTCTTTATGCCTAGGATGCATATGATTTTCTTTAACTTGCAGTTCATTTATCCAAATGAGATAGGATTTAATACTTTTTCGTAATGCACGTTTAGCTTGAGTATGCGAAAGCTGTGGAAAAGCATTAGATGCATGCATACCATACAATGTAATATGTTTTCCTTGAAATTGGATATTAATGGAATGTGTGGAATAATCTATATCTGGGTTATGCTGATGATGCCAAGGCATACCTAAAATAATGTCACTGGACTGTAGTGGTACAACTAGAAAATTTCTTCTTTCAATGTATTCACCAATTTGAATTTCTAAGTCATGCACTTCCTGTGTACCATTATACCTAGTGCCTAAGAATGCTACTTTAATGCGATAATGCATAGGTATAGTCTGTAACTTCAATTCTTTTACTAGCTTTGCAAAAATAAAATCATGAGTACTACCATCATCATGCAAAATAATCTTTTTCTTTCCATGCACTAAACATTTCATTGTCAATAAAGAATGTGGAGTTGGCATACCTGGTAAAGTATCCGAAGGAGTAGTAGTGTCGTCCTCATCTTCCGTGAAATCAGGCATTTCTTCATGTTCGTCTTCTTCCATTGTTCCAAGGTAGTTGATATGGACAGGTGGCTTCTTCAAATGAAAATTTGCTGTTAGATATCCAGGTTGGTGGCATTTATAACACACTATAGGCTTGGCTTTGGTTACATTGTTTGCAATGGCGGGAAGTCTAGGTACATTAGGATTTGGCTGTGGAATAGGCTTGGGATTTTGGTTGGTATTGGATGGTAAAGCAGGTGGTCTTGCCCAATTCTTATGGAAAGATTATGAAGGAAAATGACCTTGATTAAATCTTCTAAAATTTGAGTTGAATTGCTTAGATCCATAGTCACCATTGGCTTGGAATTGCTGTGGATGTCTGTCTCTACCTCGCAGCTTGTCTTTGGTGTTGTGAGCTAATGAAATTGCGTCTTCAAGAGTTGCAGGCTTGAACATATTAACTTCAGTGTAGTAATGCCCAAGTAGTCCAGACATATACTTGTGCTTGTGTGTCGCTTCAGGTACGTCTTCAAGCATGCGTAACTGGAGTAATGCATTCCAAAAGCGTTCAGTGTACTGAGGAATAGACTCACGATCCCGTTGCTGAAGAAGGTCCCATTGCATTATGGCTTTTTCATGAAATTGTGGAGGAAGGAAATTCTGCATAAACTTCTTCTTGAAATTCTCCCAGGTAGTGGAACAATCTATACTCTTGCGAACCACGGTCCACCAAAGAGATGCTCTATCCACTAGATGATTAGTGACACACTTGATTTTATTTTTTTCTGCATAGGTTTTCTCATGAAAGTAGTCATCGAACTGACTAATGAATGCAAGAACAGTTTTACCCTCTCGAGTGCCATTGAAAGTACGGAATTTGAAATTTCTTTTACTTATCTTTGATTCCTTGCAGATAGATTGAGCTTCGAGAGTCGTGTCGATGGTACGTCGGATAAGATCTTCAGATTGAGGTTCCTCTTTGTCGGTAGTCGATCTTTGTAAATTAGCCAATTGAACTTGCAATGCTTGCCTAGCTCGTCGTTCTTCATCCAACTGCATCATAATTAAGTCCAGCTTTTGCTCCATCGTAGGTTCAAGTAGGTCGCCTTCAGCCATTAAATCATCCATATGTGGTTCCGTCATCCTGTAAAACTCAAAAGACCTCTCACTCTCAAAATCAAGTTAGCGGGATGAGCGTAGCTCAAGATCGGGTATACAAGGCTTATATATTTTTGTATGTGGCTTTCACAATCTTCGTCTTTGACTATTGCGGGATTTGTAATCTTTGAAAAATCTGCGTTTTATCCTTCTTCGTATGCTAAAAATGCTTCAGCAAACCTGCGTATGCGAAGAGTACCTTCCAATGAACAACTTTGCAGTTCGGAGTCTCTGCGCAGGAACATCCCTTCTATGAGTTTTGAACAGAAGTCAGTTTTGACTTCAGGTGACTTGTCAGACTTGCAGAGTTGCAGACTTATGTGACTTGCAGAGTATGAAGACTTGTAAAACTTGATTGCTTTATGTAACTTGCAGAACTTTGACTTGAGAGACTTGCAGAACTTGAACTTGGAGAACTTGCAGTACTTGTTGCTGAATTGAGAAGCTTAAGTGACTTGGAGCTTAGGAGACTTAGTGTAATAGCTTAGTAAAGGCAAAGGGCAGCAAAACATCGAATCGTGGGGGGGGGGACTTTTTTTCAAGGCGGCAAAAAATTTGCGGCACATTCTGATACCTCGCGATGATTTTCTTTAGAAGCTTAAAGCTTCTCTAAGCTTTCTAAGCTTTAATTTTTAAAGCTTTGAAGATATGAAGATTGAAACTTATCTTTGCAACTCCACGACTTCTATGTGAGGATGTAGGAGTGGTCCTCCGCTACTGCAAGCCGGTCCTTCGCGATCTAATGATGGAAACAGAGGTTCTTGATCGCCAGGAATCCACCCGTATCGATCGTTCGTGATGAGATTGACCGTAGAGCCCGATCGTTCCAGGAGCTCCGCCTTCGCACAAGATGGATAGCGATTGGAAGCTCTTGATCTCAGCTTCGCTCTGATACCAGTGGTGCACAGATCAGATGTTGTATGCTCGCGTAGTGAATGCCGAAAGGTCCCCAAGGACAATAGAACTCTACTTTTTGCACAAAATTCAAGATAAAAAGCATGAACGACATGAACAAGAGACCAATTGGGTGCAATCTCTCCCATGCCTTGTGTGAGTGCTCCACAAAGCATGTATTTTATGTATTAATCATCTTCAAGCTCAAATAATAGCCCAAATTACAAAATAGCAAGATTTTAGCTTTTGAGTTTGCTTTAGCACAAAATAGAAATAAAGCTAACGGACGGTGCCCAAAGAGTCTGGCATGCCCAATACAATGTCCAAGTATAAATAACATAATCGTGCGCCCATGTGCATACAAAATAATAAATAAATATCCAATGCCTCAATAAATAGGCGTGACAAAATATAGGTGCCATGCCTAAGGTACGCGCCTATCAAAATATAAGTAATAAATTGAATACTCGCTATCCTCCAATGCTTTCCTCCGCCACTGCTGCTATCTCTACACATCAACTGAAGCATTCACAATCGTTAGTAAAATAATACAATTAAACCGATAAAAGTGAATACCTAGCAGTCTTCAGCTACATAAATAAATCAACTGGTTAGAAATCAATCCTAACCTTAATTTATTACGAGTGCGCACTCTAAACTCATAAACGTTTATTAATTTAATATGCATTTTGCAGAATCACCCGCTATGGAATCACCCATGTACACACTAAATTAATGAAACATCCGAAAAGGATAGGTGTCCCCATCAACTTCTCGCACAAAGAATCCACTTTGTGTATGAGCCCCGGTCAACAAAGTTTACGGAATCCACCGTAAAAGCTCATGGAATCCACCGTAAAACATGCCTCCTAGCATCATCTTCTTCTTTTTCTCCATGGTCTTCTTCTTCTTTTACAGCTCTGCAAGGTAGGCCTTCGGAGACCTCTTTCTAGTATCACAAAACTTCTCAGTATGTCTGATCCTTTTGCAAAAGTCACAAATTAGATGGTCCTTTTTACCTTTCTTCCTATTATACTGACATACAACAATTGTCCATCTTTTGTAGTTTCTTCTTTTCCTTTAATCTTCTTTTCTTCTTCTAACAAGGAGGCCTTAAGGTCAACTAGTTCAGGGTTTGGCATATTGATTAAAGTGGTTGAAACATTATCATAATCTAGAGGCAAAATTTTTAACGAGACACCAATACATATATCTTCATGCATTTTTAGGTTTATTCCTACAAGCTAGGTTAGAAGGCTTTCCATATAGTTCAAATGAGATGCCAAGGATCTAATAGGCTTCATGTCATGTCTGAAAAATTCAATCCATACACTGATGATCTTTGCTCTCTCTCTATCCCTTTTAGCTCTTCCATGTTGTTGAATCTCAGCTTTGACAACATCTATCTTTATACTTTTTGGCATACACTATCTAAATGGGTCCCTATTAGTGGAGGTTCAAAAACTGCCACATATTAGTAGCTCTCGGAAAATGCACCACTAGCGGGCCCCATATTGGCTCTAAGACTCTAGACGATGGGTTCTTATACCCAAGAGCATCTAGATGCTATGAAATGATTTATTTAATGAATAGATTTGTAGATATAATCTTCATATTTTAGTCTAATGTACTACCCATCTTAGCTCCAAGAAAAGGGAGCCTCCCACACCTAGGTGACTACTTCACCTTGATACAAACACACAAAGGGCATCCCCTTACAAAAGATTGCTATGGCCGTTATGGCTCTCCTACACCCCAAGGATTGGCCCCAAGATGTGCCATCTTAATACATGAAGAACAATGAAACATACTCTACTATTTTCTCACTAATATCCTTGATGACCCACATATCTCAATAGCTTAGCTCTATCTTGTACACTGAGTCAATAAAATACAATTGCATTGCGACGATATATGCAAGATTATGCTTGTAGTAAAATGTAAATGAATGTGCATAAACATTTTTAATAAGATAACCAAAGTGTGAATGTGTAGCAATCATTCCTTTACATCTTTCGATAAAATTTCTACTCATTGTGGCATTGCTAAGCACACCCCAAAGCACTAAGTCCTCTTGACTCATGTGATCTTTGGGAATATAAATAACACAAAACCATCCCACTCCATTGTGGGAGCTTTCACTCAACCGCCAAGACCCACGGACCGCTTATTGTTTCAAGCGTTCCAAGCGAGCTCTAATGGCTATCTCTCACCTAGCCGACGTGCCGTCGATCCTACGAGTATTGTGAGCTTACCTTGATGCCCGATCGAGTACCCTCCTCTCTCTTGCACTCCGGTAGCTCCATGATCCTCGATGCTAGCTCAAGCATCCTCAAGCCTCCTCCATCTCCAAGCTCCATCCTCCATAGCAACATGCGCAAGAGAAGAAGAGAGAAGAGAAGAGAAGAAGAGGAGAGGAGATGGTGAAGAGCTTCACCCTCTTGATCCCTCACTCTCACACACACTCACTCCCTCACACTCTCACACTCCCTCTCTCAAGAGCAAACACAAGCAAGGAGGAGAGAAGAAGAGAGGAAGAAGAGGACCCTTTTTGCCACACACCAAAGAATGAGCTTCTCATTCACTTTTCAACTTTATATACAAAACCCTAAATCCCCTTCGGGCAATCATCCCCTTTTTCCTCTTTTACATGGCCAGCTGTAGCCTAGGCCCCTTTTCCCATTTCCCACCATTCTAATTTATCCTATTCCCAGTAATGCATACACTTTGCACAGGAGCGAGCCTGGCACTCTTTTACACAGACTCGGGGGTGCTTCCACATTTTAATGGTGCGCCTTTTCCTCTTTCGTTATCATGGCCCAACACCGAAGCCTCTTGAGGGTCGTGTCCGAACATTTGAATTTTTCAGGGGTTGGTTGCCAGTCAAGGCGCCTTTTTCTGCTTTTGCACCTTTTTCACTATTTTTCCTTCTTCCCAGTTCCCGCTCCTTTGTGCTGTGGTAGCGCAATCGGAAACACGGTAACATTATCCCCCTCTTAGCCAAGTGCCAATCCCATGGCACTGCGGTGGGACAAGTGGGCAAGTTAGGTCGGCCGGTAGGCAGAACAAGTAGGTGGGTGGTTAGGGATGATGACCCAGAGCGATCCGGCGTGCGTTAAGCTCCATGAAGACACTCAGCATCTGTCACATGGTTGTAGCCAGTCGTGTTGTGAGTATGAGAAGCGCTTGAAGCAATGCGATGATGTTATTGGAGGGATTTATTCTGATAAAACCCCTCGAACTCTGTTTGGTTTGAAAACCCGTGGCTTCGATTGAAGATCTGTGTCTTGGGTTTGAAGTCCTCGGGCCGGTGGAATCAATAAGCTATCTGTGGATCTTGAGGCATTGGGCATGGATCATTGGATGATGCAGATCCAAGATCTATGCCAATGGCAGTATTACCTTGAGCTGGTTGGATCATGGTGGCCATCAGCACCAGGCGGATGGCTGGAGGCCGGCACGCTTTGGGTCATTAAAGGGTGCCATGGGTGATGGTCTTCCGCAGGTAGCCATTTCTTGAGAGTCGACATAACCTGCAAGAAAAGTTGTGCCCTCCCTAAGGGGTGTGCTGCTTACCATGTAGTGTGTTGTGTGCGTGGCAGTGGAACTGGGAGATGGGTCTAACCTTGGGCAAGCCCTTGGTAACGTCCCACACTTGAGGACCCAGCTTGTGCTTTGTTGGTGGTGCGGTGCGAGCCTTAGGGTGACACGTCTGAAAGTCCTACCCTTGATGTGCCCTAAGTGTGAAGTGGGGGAGGGGGCTAGGGAGAACCCTAGGTGCAGTGACTGTGGGGCTTTTTTTTTTTTTTGAGGATACGTAGGCCTAAGTCTCTTAGCCAGAATGAGGAGGAGAAGGGGGGCGGAGAGACTTGCTCAAAAATTGGCGACTCTGCATGTAATTTTTTAGATTCATGCGGACATGAAGGGAGGTATTGGAGAGAAAGGGGTGGTTGCATCTAGTGAACTGGATGTCGTTCATGTCCTCTAGGAGGGCTAGGCCAAAAGAGGGAAGGAGACTAGCCCTCATCATGAGACGAGCCATGGCACAATTATCCATGGCATTAGGGTCAAAGAATAGGGGAGGTAGGCCGCGCTCTTGTGGAGTTGAGTCTTGCTTAAAAAGTAGCCTAAGTAGCCTAAGATAGTTACACGTGGATATAAAAGCGGGGTCAGGACATGAGGAAAAGTCCGCAAGGAAGCGCATCATAGACTCGTCTAGGCTTTCCATGGTAAACAGAAGGGCGTTGTCAAAGGATGCTACAGTGGAGTTATAAACGATGGGAAAGTCATACCACCCATGGAGGGTGGCGTCAAAATCTACACCTACCCTTCGAGGGTACTCCATGTAAGTAGGGTCGTTCCGCTCGAACGGTAGGGTATTACAAAAAGCCATCCAGGTGAGCATGCTTATGTTGCATACTCGTCTCCTCCACAGGGGTTGGCTCCTATAGTTTTGTACAGTGTGGGGGATTTCCAAAAATTTGTCTTGCCAGTAGTCGGCCGCTTCAGTGCCCCAAGAGGTTGGGGTCTTTTTCCGCTCTTCCAGCCATTTTTTCCCCAATCGACCACCGACCGTGATCACCTCGTCCATCACTTTGAGGGGCAGGACCCTCCGCAGACTGTTGGGTAGGAGGAAACTGAAGGAGAATGGCTCCTTTGCTAGTTCCTACACCTCCCACACACCAGTTCTGCGTGGAATCCCGCGGGAAGATCATCTGGGCACGGAGGGAGAGGTGCGGATGGTAGCACGGCTGGTTTGGCTCTCAGTCTCTGTCTGGCCTCCTCCACCAGCTTTTTTTGCCTTTCCGTAGAGATGGCTTTTCTTTCTGCAGCATCTGGATCTTCTTGTGGCAGATCTTGGATCTGTGGTGAGGGGGGTTGCTGGACCACTTCTTCCCTGAATCGATTCACATCCATTTTCAGCTCTGCTTCTTCCCCATACTGCTCTGTGTGTACTGCTTCTTCCTCGAACCCGAGGGCATCTATCTCCTAGGGGGTTAGGCCAGCCCTCATCAGGTATTTCCGCTATTCCTCCAGACTCAGCCTAACCTCAGTCGCTAGTGGTGGCATCTGTAGTCCAGCATGTAGGGCTCTTATTGCCATGTCGAGCTTCCTTTGCACTGCTTTCAGTGGCTCTCCTCATGCTGTGTGGGTGGCATCCAAGATGGTATCAAGGAAGGCCTTTGCGCTGAAGGCCACTTGGGCTACCTTTGCTTTGCTTTTTGTGATGATTTTCTCTTTTTCTGTTAGAGCAAGGTGGTGCGCCAGGGTCTTCACCCTCTTCTCGTTGTGCCCGGCCCACTCCTCCGCCCTTTTGTTCATTGCTTCCAGGCCCTCCCCCTGTCTTAAGGTCAGCATCATGATTTTTTGTCCATAATCCTCCAATTCTCGAACTAGCCTCTCTTGTTCTTCTTGTTCAGAGGTCAGCTGATCTCTTAGGCGCTTGAGCTCCTTCTCCTACTCCATGCCCCGTTGCCTTGCTTCGTCCCTAGTATTCAGCTCCACCCTGAGTGCATCCACCTCAGCAGCTTTCACCACAAGCTCCTGGTACTACATTATTAGGAGCTTGTGCCCTCTTTGCAAGCTCACTAAATCTTGCGTTTCATTTTCGAGTAGTTGCCTCCAATGTTCCTCCCTCTCATCCCTAGCCTTTAGTTCCTGTTTCAGGTCTGCAATTTCGCAATGCTGCAAGGCTATCATTCTTGTTTTGTCCAGCTGGAAGGCGGCCAGAGTTTCCTTCTCGCCTGCCAACTCCGCCATGGCTATTTTGCATTCCTCCTTCGGTCTCTCCAATTGGGAGAGCAGCTCGGCGATGTATTCGTCGTAATTAGCCGGTGGCATCATCGTTGCGTGTGGGCAAGGTGGAGGCTTCGACTTTTTGCTTTTTGGGCTCTTGCCTGGACTCTGCGTCCGTGGCTGGCCTTTTCTGTCCTGTGGCCATAGTCTCTGTGCTCTACCCCTGGCCCATTTCTTTATTGATAAAATACTACATCCACACCACGAAATTTGGCATGTATGCGCTAGTGGGGATGCTGGGGGTGACAGTGATGAGTTCCGCGGGAGGTACCAGAAGGGTAGGGATCGGATGGAGCGAGGCCTTGCCTTTGCCTTTGGAGACTGGAGGTGGCACGAACTCTGGCACCTGCATGCTAGATCCTGGCCCCTCTTCTCTGCATGGGCTCAGATTCCTTAGCTCGTCTGCTCGGCACTGCTGTTCGATGGACCGTCGGGTGGCCTCCGCCAGGTCCTCCTCCTCCTTCCTTCGCAGCTCCTCCTCTTCTTCCTCCACTTTTCTCTTCCTTTCCTCCTGCCTTTTCTTCTGCTCCTCCTGCTTTTTACCTTTGTGTTCTTTTTCCCTCCTTTTCTCCGCTTCAGCTTCTTGTTTTGACGCCTCCTTGGCTTCCTATAACTCCTCTTTTTCCCTCTGCTCCTCTTGCCTCTTTGTTCTCTCTTTCTCCTTTGCTTCTCTTAGGGATTCCTTTTTCGCCCTTTCCAGGTCTTCCCTTTCTTTCTTCCTACCTTCATCACTCTTCTTCTTCCCTTGTGCCGCCTTCTTCTTCGTTGTCCTGATTGTCTTCTTACTAGTTTGTTCCTCCCCTTCTTCTTCTGTTTCTGTTCTGTCGGTGGACCTATCTTTGTCCTGTTGAGGGGGCGACTTCTCCGACGTTTCTCCTTCTCCCTCCTTCGGCTCCTGTGCTGGCCTTACTGCCTCCTGAATGAGTGGAGTCAAGACTCCTCCGTAGCCAATGAAAGAGGCCTTGGAGGAGGCCTTCTTCCTTTCCATCACCTTAGAAGCCGGGGACTCTCCTCCTGTCAGTGCACTTCCCAGGGCTAGTGCCTTTGCTGCTTGATCGATCGTCTTCCGCATGTAGCCATTCCAATCCACCTCGTCTAGAGTGTGGGCTGCTACATTCTCCAGCATTGGCACACTAATCTGATGCATTAAGGAGTTGTAACGTTGGCTAGAGAAGAGCACGTGCACCAACTTGGCTTGCAGCTTGGCGTTAGCGTCAGGGATGTCCTGGATGCTTATGCCGTCGTTCATGAGTATCTCTTCCTTCTTCATTTTCAGCAAGGCATACACGTCCCTTTTTTGTCGCCTTTCCGTCTTAGGTACCAATCCTAGAGCCTTTTCCACCAAGGCTGGGTCCAACCGTACTTGCACCTGCTTTGCACCCTCTCCTCGGCCCACGGTTACAATGCCACCTTCCTGGTCCAGATTGTATGTTCTGAGGAATTCTACCCATTTAAAGTGATCCGGCTCCTGCGAGAATTTTTCAATGTACTTTGCAAGGTTGCACTGCTCCACCACCCTCCTGGCTGCCTCCTCCTTCGCCACCATGACTCCGATGTTGCGGATGGTTCGGAACTTGAGCTGGCCGAAGGCACGATTCTCCAATTGGATACAATATAGCTCCCTTTCCTCGTCAGTGAACGGGAGTCGATAGGCGCAGTCCTGCTGCGACATTTTCTGCTTCTGCCATAATTCGTAACTTTCGTTAGTATTTTTCACATAGCACTTTGTTGTTTATGCGATAAAAAACTCTTGACTGAATTTTTGGAAGCCATTTCTCATACTAATGCTTATGCCTTTCACTATTTTTACTTTACCATGCCCCCTTTTTATTCATTTCCTATCTGATTATTTTCACCTTCATTACATACCCCACATACATACCCACATACCCTCTCCTCTTGTGGCTGAGAGAAGAATCCTTCCTAGGATTGGGGTTAAAAGGTGAAAGGCGTGGGTCCTATTTGGGCAGGACTTTACGTGTGAAGAAGCCACGTGTAGAATTTTGGATTGTATTCCAGTTGAGCATGACAATCAAGAGCAGCTGGTTGGATAGAGACTTGGGAAATGTAGGTCAGGACATCATGAAATAGATCTCCAGTATTAAGGCGACTGGCGACATGTAATTCCTGTTCTGTGAGGAATTGGTCAATATAGGGGTGGGCGAGCACATGGTCGTCCAAATGCTGATTGCGGGTGATGGCCAAAACCCTAAACGAGATGGGTGCCACATAAGTGGGGTCATATTCAATGGTTTTAACTGCCTTGCATTGCTCAGCATTGGTCATTATTCCGCAACCTTTTTTCTCCCATTGGATTCTCAGAGCAAACCACTGCTGCAAGAATGTGGAAGGCGAGCTTGCCATCTACGTGAGCTCGTGCATCTCGTGTTCAAGAACAGAACGAGGAGGCTTTCGATATGAAGGGACTAGGCGTCTGAGGGCCACTTGCTCCTTTGAGATTTCGTCATTTGCTATCAGTTCGGCAACGATTTTGGGAGATTTACTAGTTATAAGTTCGTATTCTTTCCAAGTGCATGGTAATGCACAAACCTCCGAAGAAAGGGTTCTGTCAAGAAGGCCGAGGTCTAGCCTCTCATAACTTCTAGCGAATGTGGTGAAAGTTTCGTCCAACATCTTGGTGCAGGTTATTAAGTCATCGCTAGAGGTTGCGGCAAGGTCCTTAGCCAAGGAGAGGAAAGGTCGTATCGCATATGAAGGTTTAAGACCTACTCGTGGGGATGGTGCAACTAGACTGGATAGTGGTGACTCTCTCATCGGCGTCACCGGTTGGGCTGCGCGCTTTGAAGTACGTTGAGGTGCTGCAGGAAGCTCTGGGGGTCGTGCTGGGTTCTGAGTGAGCTGTCATAGGGCTTGTTAAGTCCTCTGGATTAGGTAGGTTTAAGGTTTGTGGCTTACTAGGTTTAAGGGCTTACTAGCCACAGCTGGCAATGGCGCGTTGACTATGTTTTGGGCACCACGTGTGCAAGCCTTTCGCACTAGGGCGAGATTTCTCCTAGATGAGCTTTTTAGATGGCCATTTTTAGGCACCCAAATCCAAGGGTTGCCCTCGTAATATCCTTGTGCCCGCAAGAGATCCTTGGGGATCCATCGCGGCATGGTTGTGTATCTATGGCGATAGCATCTAGACTGCTTCTTAGGCCGGGGCGACTGATGAGCGGTTAGGATTGCGTTTGGGTGGTGTACCCGAATGTGGTTTTTGCCATTTTGGCACCCACATAAGTTTGGGCTCCTTGACCTTGTGAGCACTCTTGGTGGGTTTGGGCCTGGGGTCGAGAGCCTGGTACGAGGCCACAGGTTTCTCTAGGTTAGACTTTGGCTGGATTGTGGTCCCAGGGATTTCTACCTGTGGCGTCATGATGGTGGAGGAATCATGGCTGCCCTTGTTGAAAGTCGTCACTATACAGACGTTGCTGATAACAAGATGAATGCGGTTTAGGTGGTAATCCACATTACGGAGCATTAGCTTCTTGAAGGTGCGACCCAATAATGACACGTTACCGGCTTCTTTAGTGTTAGGTAACACATGGAAGAAAGCTGGTAAACTTTCAGACTCGATGGAAATGAGTACCTTGCACTTCCCTAGGAGTGGATAGGCAGTACCCCCAAACGGGGTGAGTTTAGCATTAGTGGGTTGTAGTTGCGGTTGACCAATGCGTGTCCAATGATCATGCATCAAGATGTTGTAGTTGGCACCTTCATCAATCAAGGCTTCAAAAGAATACACCGCTCGTGCTGCGACCGTGATCCGCAGGTATGCCGGTGCCACTGCTTCTTCATCCTGATTTGTAAGGTCAGGTACAGTAGCCATGCGGACGTTCAATGGGGGTTCTAGCATGGGTGGCTCATGTAATGGATGTGAAGGAGGATAGTACTTCTTAATGCGGCTATTGTTAAAAAAGCCTATTCCTTGACTGTCAAGTATCTCCAGCTCGACATTCCCGGTCCTACCGATCATGCGTACTCTGAAAGGCCCTAGCCCCCGAAACTTCATCTTCTGTTTATGTCTTTTCACCAAGTACAGCAGAACAAGGTCCCCTTGTTCGAAGTCCCACTGCTTGACATGCTTGTCAAACCACATCTTCCATCGAGCCTTTTCACAAATCAGAGAGTGAGTGGCAAGGAGTCGGGTCTCCGTTAAGCGCTCAAGTTCCACCAAGTGGTTGGTCCAAGCCTCTCTTCCCTTCCAACACTCCTGGACTGCTAGCCTCAAACTAGGGATGAAGAATTCTAAGGGAAAAATGGCTTCAGTTCCATACGTCAGCCTAAAGGGCGTCTGTCCCACAGTCATTTTATAAGCTGTGCGATAGGCCCACAAGGCTGCCATTAGCTTGTTGTCCCAGTCACTTCTCGAAGTAGACACGACTTTTGTAAGCACATTGACTAGGATTTTATTTGTGGATTGGGCTTGGCCATTAGCGTGAGGGTAATAGGGAGAGGACTTCCGATGAATTATTAGGAAGGTAGAGAGCAAGTGGGCAATCACTTCATTAACGAAGTGTGTACCTTGGTCGCTTACAAGCTCGATTGGACAACCAAACCGTGAAATGACCTACTCCCACAAGAACTTTGCGGTGGTCCTAGCATCAGTCTTCCTCGTGGCTCGTGCCTCTACCCATTTCGTTAGATAGTCAGTCGCCACTATGATGTATCGAGCTTGGGAATATTGCGCTGCAGGACTGACAGGTCCAATAAAATCGATGCCCCATTTTTCAAAGGGTTATCAGGCTATGATAGGGGTCAACTAACAAGATTGTGGGAGAGAAGGAAGGAGTCTCACTTGTAGCTTTCTTGCTTGCACAATGGGGGAATACACACACAGGTGGAGGCTAAAAACAATTTTCCTCTTCTTAGTTGTGTAAGCCAGAAAGAACTCAAGTACATAGAAATAGAAGAACCCTATATATGGGTCTCAAACCAAACTCAACTTACTAAGGTGGCATACGAACTGAGCCACGAACTAGAGTAGATAAGGATAGCTATCATTTAGCTATTATTCATGGGTGGTTTACCAACCGCATCGACAACTGACAAGTCGGTGACATAAATGCACAACGCTCACCCTGGCATATCACGAGTGGAGCTCGATATCTCAACACTCCCCCTCGAGCTCAATCCCAATTACTGCACACCAAGCAGGTCTCTAAACTTGTGCAGCTTCTCTGTGCCCAATGCCTTTGTAAATATGTCAGCTACCTGATCCTCTGTGCTGACATAAACTAGATTAATAAGACCTAGTAAAACCCTCTCCCGCACATAGTGATAATGCACCTCAATGTGCTTTGTTCTAGCATGATAGACTAGGTTATTTGTCAAGTGTATACTACTCATGTTGTCACAATAAATGACAACTGGCCCATTTGTAGGCTGATGCATATCATAAAGTAGCTTATGCAACCAAGCTACCTCACATGCAGCCATTGTTGCGCCCCTGTACTCAGCCTCTGTGCTCAATAAGGCAAATGTAGGCTATTTCTTGCTGCTCCAAGTGATTGTAGCACTCCCAAAAGAGAACACATATCCACTGGTAGATCGTCTATCAGAAATACTACCAGCCCAATCAGCATCAATGTATCCATGCAACTGTATTTGAACCCCAGTCTCATAAAGTAGTCCATACTGCAATGTGGACTTCACATACCTGAGTATGCGTCTAGCCGCATCCAAATGCGGTTTCCTTGGAGCCTGCATAAACTGACTTACCAATCCAACAGCATAGCTCAAATCTGGCCTGGTAATAGTCTTATAAATCAAACTTCCTACTATGCGTCTGTACATAGTAGGGTCTTCCAGAAGCTCACCTGCATCTGCGCTCAGCTTCACATTCTGCTCCAAAGGAACTGAAATAAGCTTACAGCCTGTCATCCCATATTTGGACAACATGTCCAATCCATGCTGCCTTTGCAAGAGCTATATCCCACTTGGTGATCTAATCACCTCAATTCCCAAGAAATAACGGAGCTCTCCCAAATTCTTCATCTCAAACTTCTGCTTCAATAGCAATTTTACATGAAGGATATCTTCACCACTATCACCTGTGATAATCAAATCATCAACATAAATGACAAGCAGCATAATACCTTTCTCTGTTTTTCTCACATAAAGTGAGAAATCTGCCCTGGAAATCTAAAAGCCAATAGTGACAAGATATTGTCCTATTTTGTCAGACCATGCTCTAGGTGCTTACTTCAAGCCATACAAGGCTTTCTTCAACCTGCAAACAAACTCACGATGAACATAACCTGGTGGCTGCTCCATATAGACCTCTTCTTGCAAATCACCATGCAAGAAGGCATTCTTTACATCCATCTGATGTAAAGACCATTCCTTTGATGTAGCCATAGCAGTGACTGCTCTTACAGTTGCCATCCTTGCAACTGGACTGAATGTTTCTTCATAATCAATGCCATATTTTTGTGCATATCCCTTGACTACTAATCTTGCCTTGTATCTATTCAGAGAACCATCTGCATTGTGCTTCACCTTATAAACCCACTTACCACCCATTGCATTCTTATCTTTAGGCAAAGGTACCAATTCCCATGTAGCATTTGCTTCCAAGGCATCCATTTCTTCATCCATGGCTTTCTCCCATTTTTCTTTTCCCATGGCTTGCTCAAAAGAAGTGGGTTCTGGTTCCTATATCACTTTGACCATATAGGCATAGTGAATGGCTGTAAGTCCATCATATTTCAGCCTATCCACAAGATACCTAGCTCTGGTAGACCTACGCAAAGTAGGCTCACTCCCAGGTGCTCTTAAAACATCCCTGGTCTTCCTTACTCCAGGTGTAACAATAGAAGGAATAACCAACTCATCATCAATGCTCTGTTCTGAGCCACTGGATTCACCATCCACATAAGAGTGACCTGCATTCACATCAAACATGGGCTGATCTACCTTCTCTTTTCCTTTTTGTGATACCTATATACCACTATCTGCATTGCTTTGATAAGATTCTCCTGATCTCAATCTGCCTGTCCATGGCGAAGAATGTGAACCACTGCTAGAGGATGCTCCAGGTCCACTAATATCTTGTGACTGTTGCTGTGAATTCTGTGTAGCATTACCATTTTGTGCATCTACATTATCAATCACATTTACTAGTTTATACCAGCTACTCATCTCATCAAAAACAACATCTCTGCTCACTATAAACTTACGAGTAGAAGGGTTATAGCATCTATACCCTTTCTGCTGCTGTAGAGAGTAACCAATAAAGATGCACTTCTCAGCTTTTGGATCCAACTTGGATCTCAACTCATTTGGCATATGAACATAGGCAATGCAACCAAAAATCTTCAAATGAGAAATATCTGGTTTCCTACCAGTATACCTCTCCTCTGGAGTCATCCCATGTATTGCTGTAGTGGGAGTCGTGTTCATTATGTAGACTGCTATAGCAACTGCTTCAGCCCAGTAAAAATCTGGCAAGTCTTTTTCATTTAGCATGGCATGAGATACCTCTCCAATATGCCTGTTTTTCCTTTCTGCAATTCTATTTTGTTGTGGGGTATGACTGCACGAATATTGCTGCTTTATACCATGCTCCTGCAGGAACCTTGCAAGCTCATTTGAGAGGTACTCTCCCCCTCTATCTGACCTTAGGCATTTTATTTGCAAGCCTATTTCTTTTTCACCCATAGCTTTAAGAGTTTTGAAATGCCCAAAAACTTCACTTTTCTTTTTCATAAAATACACCCAAACTTTTCTACTATAGTCATCAATAAAAGTGACAAAATAATGACAGTCTCCAAGAGATGTAGCTTTAGTAGTCCGCACATCAGAGTGGATTAATTCCAATGGCTTCTTACTCTCTTGAACATGTCTAGGAAATGGTTTCCTTGCCTGTTTTCCAAATTGACAGGCTTCACATACCTTATGCATTTCTGCAACCTTGAATTTAGGCAATCCTTCAACAATATTTTGGGTCTGCATTGATTTAAGATGCTGTATATTAACATGACCAATGCGTTTATGCCAGATATCAATATCTGCAACTACAACGGTCCCATTTGCAAACATTGCTGCACTCAATTCAGGCATGTCTGCATCCAACGTAAACATTGTGCCCTTCTTCTTTCCTTTTGCTATTAAGTGACCTTTATTTTTCATATCCTCAGCAAAGCATCCATGAGGATTAAATCTGACCTGCAAGCCCTGCTCAACCATTTGACCAACAGAAACCAGATTCTTGATGATTAAATCTGACCTGCAAGCATATTTGAAGAAGGGCAGATTAAATCAGATTCTTGGTGATTAAATCTGACCTGCAAGCATATTTGACCAACAAAAACCTGATTCTTGAAATGCCCAAAAACTTCACTTTTCTTTTTCATAAAATACACCCAAACTTTTTTGGTATAGTCATCAATAAAAGTGACAAAATAATGACAGCCTCCAAGAGATGCAGCTTTAGTAGTCCGCACATCAGAGTGGATTAATTCCAATGGCTTCTTACTCTCTTGAACATGTCTAGGAAATGGTTTCCTTGCCTATTTTCCAAATTGACAGGCTTCACATACCTTATGCATTTCTGCAATCTTGAATTTAGGCAATCCTTCAACAATATTTTGGGTCTGCATTGATTTAAGTCGCTGTACATTAACATGACCAATGCGTTTATGCCAGATATCAATATCTGCAACTACACCGGTCCCATGTGCAAACATTGCTGCACTCAATTCAGGCATGTCTGCATCCAACGTAAACATTGTGCCCTTCTTCTTTCCTTTTGCTATTAAGCGACCTTTATTTTTCATATCCTCAGCAAAGCATCCATGAGGATTAAATTTGACCTGCAAGCCTTGCTCAACCATTTGACCAACAGAAACCAGATCCAACGTAAACATTCTGCTCTTCTTTCCTTTTGCTATCATGTGGTTTGATGCACCTGAGTCAACATACCATACATCATTGCTTTCTTCTGCACTTGTCACAGAGTTGTTCATGTGCTGCACCATAAACAAATGCTCATTTCTGTCATCACCCTGTCTACTAGAAGTTACATAATTCCCTTGTTGCAATTTTCCATTCATGATGTCATTCTGCTTTTTATAGCAGTCTTTAGCCATATGACCCATTTTACCACAGTAGTAGCATTCAACATTATTGTTTGCATTTTGACCTCTTTTCCATCCACCATGACCTCTTTGGCTCCCCTTGCCTCTAGAGTTACCAGGTCCTCCTCCATGGGACTAGTTTTCTTGAATTTACCGCATATTCTGATTTCTACCATGGCCTCCAGATCGGCCTCCTCTACCTCTGCCTCTACCTCTTCCAGCATTTGAGTAGAAGACAGCTTCTTTTGAAGTTCCTCTTGAAGAAGATGCACCACCATTTCTCTGCTCCTCAGAAATTAGAAGAGCAATCAACTCCTCAAAATCAGGAAATCTTTCACGGACGGAAATGGATGTTCGAAACTGTGCGTAATCCTTTCCTAGACCATTCAAGGTCACAGAAACTAAATCATCATCTTCCACTGTCAACCCAATGGAAGCAATTGCATATGCAATCTTCTTCACCTTCATGTGGTAGTCATTGATGCCCATATTTTCTCTTTGCACATTGTGCAACTCTTGCTTGAGCTATATTTTCCTGGCTTGCGTATTTGTGCTATACATTTTTGATAAAGTATCCCATGCCTCCTTTGGCGTACTTGCATCTTGAATATGCATAATCATAGAGTCTGAAATACTGATAGATAGCCAGTACATAACTTTATTGGCTCTCTCATGCCATGCTTTAAATGCCTGCATTTGCTGTTGATTGGGAACATCAGGAAGAACTGGCTTTTCTTCATTTCCTGCAACAAATTCCCAATATCCTTTTCCCATAAGGAAATTCGTCATTCTAAACTTCCATGCTTGGAAGTTGTTCTTGTCAAGCTTTTCAGTGACAATCTGTGTAAGAGAATCAGACGCCATTACAGAACACTGCAAAAAAATTTTGTCACTGCAAAGAACACAGCTTCAGCCTCACAAGGGCAAATATGCAAAACTGACGAAAGTGGTATTTGACCACACAATCACTTCCTAGTGACGATTTTGCATCAACATGCAACAAGGATGATTCTGTAACTCCCAATGTCTCTGCACACATGCATATGATGCAATTTCTACAGTAACTTTTCACTGACCTGTAGAACAGTAGTCGCACAGCATAAAACTAGGCCTTTTCCTGAGTGCGTGCAGAAAACTTCCGCCTCCAAAACAGGCCCCGAAATGGCCTCAAATCAAAAAAACAGAGCAACCGAGGGCTAAAGCCCATTCCACAGCATATACTGCCCTCTTGCTACACCGCGAAGGGCGTCTCAATCTGAGACAATGCACTCTTGCACTTTCCGGTTGTGCTACCTGCAGAGACTTGCTCCCAAAACAGAAAAATGAGAGCAACACTGGTCCTCTTACCAGAACACCGCGAACTTGGTTTGCTTTCTTGAGCTCCTTACCACAAACAAGGCTCTGATACCATGTCAAGATTGTGGGAGAGAAGGAAGGAGTCTCACTTGTAGCTTTCTTGCTTACACAATGGGGGAATACACACACAAGTGGAGGCTGAAAACAGTTTTCCTCTTCTTAGTTGTGTAAGCCAGAAAGAACTCAAGTACATAGAAATAGAAGAACCCTATATATGGGTCTCAAACCAAACTCAACTAACTAATGTGGCATACTAATTGAGCCACGAACTAGAGTAGATAAGGATAGCTGTCATCTAGCTATTATTCATGGGCGGTGTACCAACCGCATCTGCAACAACTGACAAGTCGGTGACATAAATGCACAACGGTCACCCTGGCATATCACGAGTAGAGCTCGATATCTCAACATCAACTCCATCTTGTCCTTTCGCATAGGCACCTTGGTCCTTTGGCACTTGTCGCAGTGCTTTACAAATTTAGCTGCATCGGGGAATAGGGTGGGCCACCATAGTTGGGATTGTAACACCTTTCGGGCTGTTGTGTCCCCACTAAAGTGTCCTCTAGCAATCCCGCCATGTGCTTCATTTAATGCGTCATGCATCTCGTGCTCACATACACATCTGCGCAATAAACCATCTTGTCCCAACCTGTAAAGTTGGCTTGCTATCAGTTGGTAAGGCTGAATTTTCAGGATAAGCCTCCTCAGCCTGGCCTTCTCAATTGGCCACTCAGGTAGTCCGCTCTCTAGTACTTGCACTATGTCTTCGGCCAAAAAATGGCATCAGATCAGCTTTAAATAATTCTTTCTCGCTAGATAGGTTAAAGAGGTGAGCATCCAACAAATCGTCCGGTATGCCTTGTCCAGCGGCTTCTCCTGTGGGTATGGGAGACATGTGGTCAGCCATGTAATGCTGCTTTCCTTTGCGCACAACCATAGAGAAGTCGAACTCCAGTAGTAGGAGTAACGATCTAGCTATGCGTCCCGTAGCGCAAGGCTTATTCACAAGATACAGCAAGGCCTGATGGTCAACAAAGAAGACAAAGGGAGTGGCCAACAAGTAATGCCTGAATCTCTTTACCGCGAACACCATGGCCAACCCTTCCCTTTCTGTCATGGAATAGTTCATCTCGGTCTCTCTAAGCTGTCTGCTGGAAAAACTCACCGGGTAGTCTAGATTATGTTCACTAGGCTGGCATAACACGGCTCCGATAGCAAACTTAGAGGCGTCTATGTGTACACGGAACGTTATGTTCCAGTCTAGGGCTCGTAAAATTGGTGCAGTGGTGAGAGCCTTTTTCAACTCCTCATATGCGCGCTGGCATTCCGCAGTCCACTCGAACACTATCAACATCTTGTACTATGGTCTAGCAATTAGTGCGTAATTTAGTACAAAGTGTCGATAATATCCCTGTGTCCTAAAAAGCACTAAACTCCCTTGTAGTTATCGGGTGGTGGCAAATCCACTATGACTCTAACTTTAGAAAAGTCAGTGGCAATGCCATTCTTTGACACCACGTGCCCTAAGATGCATCCGTGTTTCACCCAAAACTAGCACTTTAAGGGGTTCAAGGAGAGACGATATAAGCGGCACCGTTCAAAGACTGCCCGAAGCTTGTTTAAGTGGTCGATCCAGGTAGAGTGGATACGCAGATCGTCGACAAAGACCTCTAACTCCTTGCGAAGCATGTCCTTAAAGATGGTGCACATGAGGCATTGGAAAGTGGCAGGGGCATTGGTCAACCCGAAGGGCATGATTATGTACGCAAAGATGCCCCACTCAGTGGCAAAGGTAGTCTTGTGCCTATCTGCAGGATTTACTTGCACCTGGTTGTACCCTGAGAAGCCATCTAGGAAACTGTAAGCTTCCTTGCCTGCCACCCTCTCAAGCATGTGTTCGGCATATGGCAAGGGATAGTTGTCTCTCTTTATAGCAGTGTTCACCTTCTTGTAATTGATGCACACTCAAATTTTGCCATTCTTCTTCATCACAATGACTATGGGGGACAGCTAGTCCGTGTGCTCAATTTCGTAGATGAATCCAGCTCTCATCAGCTTGTCGATTTCCTCTTTGACAGCATGAGCGTGTTTTGGATTCATGGGGTATGGTCACTGCTTGACCAGCATTGCGTCCGTCATCATAGGTATGTTGTGAGTCACAACACTCGGATCTGTCCCCCGTAGCTCTTCTAAGGACCAGGAAAATATGTCTATGTACTCCTGCAAGAGAGCAACAAGACTCAACTCTTCTTCACCAGTCAAGTCATCGGCAATGAACACTGGTCAAGGTATCTCCCCTTCCAGGGCTAGGTTCACCTCCTTGACCTTGGCTGGTCCTTCGATTGGTTCGCTCGTCTACCCTTGGCGCTTGGCACCTGGCAGCACCACTACTCTATCCCCTTTTTTGAATTTGGTGAATTGTTTAGGGAGGTCCTGTGGCTTTTGCTGCTCTTCTGATTGTGCATCCTTGGGGTACTTTTTCCTATCCTGCTTTGACCGTCTGCATCTCAGGTGGATGGGTAAGTCCCCCTTGGTGCATCTGGTCATGGGCGGCCTAGGGATGTCTAGGTCGCTATCCGAAGTAACTTCAGATTTAGAGTTGAACCTTTCATCTTTGCTGGAAGAGGTGGTCTCCCTTGGTGGCCGCAATTCGGATGGCGATTCGGTTCTAAGTATTGATGTCGTCCCTGATTGGGCTAGGCCTGCTTGCTCAAGGTCTACAGCCCCCATACATTCCAACCATGCACGATCACATTTCATGTGCATGACTCCTTGCTCCAATCTAAGGGTCTGCCTTTTCTGCGGCTTGGCGTCTGCTCGTATCTGCTCAATCTCTCATCCTTCAGTGTCGTACTCTACGGTATCCACTTCACCCTCGCTTCCATCACTAAAGGATTGGCAGTCTTCGTATTCGTCGCAGGAATCCTTGTGAATTGACTGCCCATCGTCTCCTAGGGCTTGGTATGCCTCGTGTCGTTGGTCTGGAATCAGGGCCCAGTTGTACATGAGGTTCAGCTCGTGCATCCTGGTCCATCGCCACTTAGGATCCTCTAAAAGATCCTGGAGCAGTTTGAAGTTGGCAGCCGGGTTGCTTGCTAGCTGGTCCGCTAAGTATGCCAGTACCTCCTGGAGTTCCCTTTTGTTGGATGGCACTTGGAAGGTAACAGGCTTAAGCCTACCATGGAGGCTTCTGCCATCATGTAAACGGGTGTAGAGAGCGCTTAGTTTGTCTTGTCGATCGTTTTGATGGCCTGCTCATACGCTTCATGGTCTAAGAATGGCAGGCCAATCGTAGCGAGAACGTGCATCCAATCCCGCTCATCCTCTGGGCATGGAATGCACTCAGTCAAGGGCCCATAGGGCTTCCTGACCTGAGTGTTCCCTTTGAGCATGGCAGAGATGGCATCCAGGTCGACTGGTGAGGTTCTCCAAGTGTCCATCTCTATTCTTACAGCGTCAAATCTATTGCCAAGGAAGATCAAGCTGTTGCCCTAATCTTCTATGACTCTAGCGTTGCGCATCCAGGGCCGGCCTAATAGGACATCGTAGTCCACTCCCTTCATGACTATAAAGTCGGTAGAGAACTAGACACCTGTGATCTTCACTGGCCAATTCTTCAAGACCCCGAATGGTTTCACTCTCATACCATTTGCTAGAGTGACATTAAACCGAGCAGCTTCGACAGGCGGGTTCCCTCAAGTCTGCAGCACTGCGTGGCTAAGCACACTAACCCCGGCTCCTGATTCTACAATTCCCTTCCTTGTTGTGTCACCCAGGGCTAGGATCGGCAGGACCGCGTGCATCTCAGAGCCTTCCCAAAAGGCGTTGATGTGCAAGGATTTAGGTGCAGAGTGTAGCATCAGACTTGGCAATTGCGTTTCTACATCCTGGTCTTGAGGGTCTGCCGTGACCTGCTCTTTTGATCCCTCGACCCACCGTTTAAGGTCCTACCATCAGGCTAAGTGTTACAGGGGTGGTCACTAGAGTGGTCAAGAGGTGGTTAGACACTCGTCCTTCTTTTAGCCCTGGCTGCCCAGACCCGGCTGATCTGCAGCTCTGTTGTGTCTAGACTTGGCCTCAGGGGCACTGTTCGTGGCTTAGTGGCTTCGGTCGACTTAGGTTGAGGCAGTGACCTTGGAGTGCTCATGCTGGAGAGGTCGTCGATCTCATCCTCTATGATGGGTTCAGCGTCTGTGAGATACTGTTGAGCCTCCCTCACCCACTCCCTCACCTTTTTTATGGCCTCTAATTGCCGCTTAGGATGAGGGTATTCCCCTATCTTAGAGCTTCCCTTTTCAGCTGTCCTAGGGGCTAAAGTTGCTGCCTCCGCGCCTGAGACTTTCCTTCCAGTAGGTAAAAACGTCGCACTCTCAGTCTTCAATGCGACCTTAGCTTCCAATCTCTTCTTTTTCCGCCTGCGGCTTTTCTTTCCTATTGAGGCAGCGTCAATATTGCTAGGTCCTGGTAGAGAGATGTCGGCCTGCTTTGTTTGGGCTCGAGTCATAACTCGTAAGGGAATAGGTGTGGCTTCCTTCTCGGGGTTTTCGACACCAAACAGCCCCAATGGGATGGATGGTACATTAGCTGAGCTAGAGGGTGGCTTCCGCTTCGGGCAGTCTATGAAAAGATGGGTAATTCTGCACTCTGCGCACCTTTGGTCGGCCTTGTCCCTATTTTGCTGCTCTCTTTCAGGGCAGCGTGATGAGACGTGACCGGGGTGGCCGCAAGTCCAACAAGTGACCGGATCCTGTGGCTGCCCTCCTAGGCCTTTACCCCGTCCTCGTCCTAACGCCATCACCGGCACAGGTCGATAATCCATGAGGACTACGTTGCCCTCGTCGTCCTATGAGACGTAAGGGCATATGTAGGTCTCTTCATCACTAGGCTCCTCCACGTAGTGTACTGGAGCGTTGCTCGATGGGTGGGTCACATAAGGACCAGGCGGTCTAGGAATGCTGGTAGGATTTATGTCCATTCTCGGGACAACTGGTTTCATATTGTTAGGCGCGGGTAGAGCCAATGGGGCTCCCCTTCCGAAGAATGGCTGCGGCCTGTTAGCTAGATAAGGCTGGCCGTAGGGCTGTGAATATGGAAGTCTTCGTGGTAATCTGCAATGTGCGGCATCGTGGCCGAACCTACCGCAGTTAGCGCAAGGTCTCGACCTAGGGTCTTGACACTCGACTGGCAAGTGTTTTCCGCCACAGTACACGCATTGGATGTGCAGGCACGTTGGTCGTCTCAACATGTCGTGTATCTTGGCTAATTCCATCTTGACCTCAGCCAAGCCTTGGTCTGTCTCGGCGGCCTTCCCCTTATCTTGAGGTGATGGATTTGACCGCTCACTAGAGGCTGACGTTCTCTCCAAGATTCACGGTTTAGTCTCCTCTAGAGTTGAGCTCCTAGAGCTTCGCTCTCTCAGCAGGTCATCGACCCTGATGGCCTCTTCAAAAACTCTAGCCACTACGTCCCGCTGCAAGCTTGAATTGTCAGCCAATGCCTTATACAGCTCCTCATCTCTAATTCCGCTGATGAACATAGTTGAAACTGCTCTGTCAGTCAATCGCTTGCCTAGAGGGATTCTCTTAAAGAGGATCCTCACATGGGTCATGTAGTCATGGATGTCCTCCTTCTCTTTTTGCTTGACATTCATCAAGTGTACTAGCAGGTTATCGGAGCATCCGGGCTCAACGAACCTCTTGACGAAGAGATCCTTGAGATTGCTGAAGTTGGCTCACTCCACGGCATCCAGGCTTGTGTACCACATCCTACCCTTGTTGCCTAAGCAAAGCCCGGATACTTGTGAACGTTGGGTTTGGTCGTTGAGGCCGTTGGCTTCGCAGACCTACTCAAATTGCTCGACAAAGCTGTATGGGTCATCATGCGGCTGGTATTTGTCGAGTTGCTTGGCCACAATCGGTATTTTGGCCTGGCTCTTTGAGCCTTGGTTTGTCCCTAATCCTGCAAGGAGAGATGTCGCTAGTGCAGTGGCACTCTGCTCTATTGCGGTATTATCGAGCAGCCGTTTCATGAGGAGCTCACTCTGCATCAAGTCTCCCTCTGGTGCTCTCTCATGGTCTGTTCGGTTCCAGCCAGCAGCCAAGTTCAGCACTCGCTGCACCTCATGCAGCTCCATGCTTTGCCTTTGGCTCCTAGCCTGTTGATCCCTATTATAATCAGTTATGCCTTGCAATGCCTTGTGGGCTTTCCTTCTCTCCTCCTCTAGGTCTGCAATGATTGCATCTGCTATCCTGCCCCGATGCTCGTACCGGGCGTGCGCATCGTAACTACTCACCATCTGCTGTATAGCATCTGAGAATACACTCAAATCGAGCTCCTCATTAGTCCGATGGTCTAAGCTTTCTTCTATCATGGTCAAATTTTTGCGCCCCACTAAGATGTCGATTAGGTCGAATAGTCGTGACGGACCCTCGTCGTTGGTGCTCCTTGCTTCGTTCTATCCTGCGCTTCATGTGTTTGTCTACGTCTTGGGTCCTCTCCTATTGGTGGGTTCCTTGAGCAATTTATCTGAGCGAGTTCCTTCGATTATTGAATACAGACCTCAATTTATGGTCACTAGGTGAGTGGGTTGTTCCTTGTGCACTTGTGCCCAATCAGGCTTTCAGTTTCCTTAAGTGTCATTCAAGTGCATAAACTCAATGTGAGTGTAGCAAGCAATTCCTCGGCGCCTCAACCACTCCCGCTCGTTTCTGGCCTGATAGGCTTGTAGGTCCATTTTTCGGCCGTCTAGTCAGGGTTTAGGGTTCCTTTTATGTGTCCTTGTTTGCTTCCGATCGATCAGGTCATTGTAGTTCAGCGGCTCACGTCCTAATCCTTGGGTCCCTCAACTATCTACTACCCCACCACTGCTAAGTGGCTGTGTACCACAATTTCTCTTATCACGTGTGCAAATCACGTTCTGAACACCCGAAGGGTTTCCACAAGTTGCACTAATGCGTGTTTGCCGGGTCGGGTTAGATTTCTGACAGCTTTGACAAAAAGTTGCATTCGGACCAACTGGTCCAAGTTGCAAGGTCCGAGTGGGTCACTCGGACGGGCCGAATGGCACAAGGTCAAGGGCCGAATCTCCAGATCTAGCTAGGACGACTTTTATTCGGACGGGCCAAATGGCAGGTTCGGACAAGTCAAACCGCAGTTGGCCGAGGGCCAAATCAAAGTTATGGCCGAGTCCGAATTTGGAACTCGGACGGGTTGCTCGGACGGGCGGAATGGCGCACAGCCGAATGTGCCACATGGTCAAAAAGTTCTAGCTCGGACGGTCCGAGTAGGGTTACTCCGATAGGTTGACTCGGATGGTCCGAGTGCTGACTAGGGTTTCGGCCAAGTGGCCGAATGGCAAGGGGCCGAGGGCCGATTCTGGGACTCGGCCCAGAGGCAACCGCTCGGACGGGCCGAATGCGGCGCGACGGAAACATCGCGATGTTGATTTTTATCAATTCTTGGGATTTACACAATCATACCAAGCACAACCCTCCAGATCCTATCTAGGGGGATTGAGGGAGGGATTCATATACCGGAATGGGTCGGTGAGTGCATCGGTGATGCGATCGAATCACACGGCCTGGGGCTCCCTAGCTCTCTCTCTCTCTCTCTCTCTCTCTCTCACTGAAATGGTACAAATGAGCTCTCTTTTGGCCTCCTGGCTCTTACATGCCTTCCCAGTTGTGGCGTTGACGCCCTTGATCACTCTCTTGTCGATCTTAGTCCTCATTAGCGAGCATTTTGCGCACTTTGCACGATTTTCTCCCTGTTTTTGCACTGTTTTGAACCGGTGAACCCTACCCTTTTCCGGTTCGATTTCCTAACTCTAACCTACGCTAAATGCAACAAAAATTGAAGGCAAAAAACTGAAATAGATCCTCCACGCTTTCCAATCATCAAACAACCCAAATATCCCAAAATACTTACTTGTTCCGAAGATTAAAAGCACCCAACTTCCTACCTATCTCAAGCTCCGTTTCGGGGGTGAATACCCCACTTTGATGCTCGATGTGAGGCACGCAAGTGCTCAAGCTTGAATCCATGGTCTCGGCAAACGGAACCAAAATGTGGGAGCTTTCACTCAACCGCCAAGACCCACGGACCGCTTATTGTTTCAAGCGTTCCAAGCAAGCTCTAATGGCTATCTCTCACCTAGCTGACGCACCGTCAATCCTACGAGTGTTGTGAGCTTACCTTGATGCCCGATCGAGTACCCTCCTCTCTCTTGCACTCCAGTAGCTCCACGATCCTCGATGCTAGCTCAAGCATCCTCAAGCCTCCTCCATCTCCAAGCTCCATCCTCCATAGCCGCACGCGCAAGAGAAGAAGAGAGAAGAGAAGAGAAGAAGAGGAGAGGAGACGGTAAAGAGCTTCACCCTCTTGATCCCTCACTCTCACACACACTCACTCCCTCACACTCTCACATTCCCTCTCTCAAGAGCACACACAAGCAAGGAGGAGAGAATAAGAGAGGAAGAAGATGACTCTTTTTGTCACACACCAAAGAATGAGCTTCTCATTCACTTTTCAACTTTATATACAAAACCCTAAATCCCCTTCGGGCGGTCATCCCCTTTTTCCTCTTTTACATGGCCGGCCGTAGCCTAGGCCCCTTTTCCCATTTCCCACCATTCTAATTTATCCTATTCCCACTAATGCATACACTTTGCACAGGAGCGAGCCTGGCACTCTTTTACACAAACTCGGGGGCGCTTCCACATTTTAATGGTGCACCTTTTCCTCTTTCGTTACCGTGGCCCAACACCGAAGCCTCTTGAGGGTCGTGTCTGAACATTTGAATTTTTCAGGGGTTGGTTGCTAGTCAAGGCGCCTTTTTCTGCTTTTGCACCTTTTTCGCTATTCTTCCTTCTTCCCAGTTCCCGCTCCTTTGTGCTGCGGTAGCGCGGTCGAAAACACAATAACATCCTTGAAGAGCAACAAAAAAAATTCTCTTCAATCATTTACACATGGATTCCTTTAGCACACCATGAATGACACCATGACCACTATCGTGCTATTTAAACGTCTTATTGAGGCATAAAATGCTTCTTTTTATGAATTTTGAGCTCATATATAAAATATAAATATATTTTATGGCTCTCAATTTCATTATTATTATTTCACTATTTATTGGTATTTTACTCTTTTTTTTCATTTTGTGTGATTTTTCTTATGTTTAATCCATTTTTTAAATAAAAATTTAGAAAAACAACAAGCAACAAATATAAAGTGCTAAAAATTAAGCATTCATATCCCTTTTTCACCTTCTAAAATAGTCTCTCAATCCCTTTCCATTTACTATGAAAATTAATAAACTTACCCAAAAATCACTTACCCGTTGGAACACGAATGAGGTATCGTGTGGATTCTTGGGCCGTGGATGCTCGAGATAGCTACTAACATACTTGGTGGCACTCCAAAATGCTCCAGCAATATGCCACAAACCATATCTTTCACATAATTCTCACTTCTCCCTCTGTTTCACCCATCCGCCTTCTCTCATAAGAATAGCCATTATACAAGAGGAAAGCAAGGGCAGAGAAAGACTGTTTTGAGAAAGGAGAGAGAAGGACTAAAAAACCAGCATTGTTTATTCTTCATGTTAGGCCACAAAATTTACATCATTTTAGAGGAAGATGAGAGGGCTTTGTTTCATCCATCATACATGAGAAATGATGAGGATCTTGCATACAACAAGCATCAAAATCCCAACATGATGGTGTTTTTTCAATTTTTGCCCACTTTTTTCCCTTCTTTCTCTCTTCCAAACAACTAGATTTATTTAAAAAAAGTACCCCTTTGAGGTCTACCATAAGTATCCCTTCAAATTGGGCATGCCTACATGGTTTTTTGAGCCTTTTTTTACCTCATTAGCTGTCCACGCCACACTCCTACATACATTAAGGTCTTGTGGCCTTAAATTTAACAACCCCAAGTGTGTGAAATTAATGCCCAAGTGATGGTTGGATGCTTCTTCATTGTTTTTAGACTCAACTTGGTGCTTCACTGCATCTCAAACTTCAAAATGATTTGTCTCTTACGCCCTAATTGGTTTGCACCAAGAACCACTTTGGAGCCTAAAATCTTTATTTTCACCCATAAACGCCTTACAAATCCATCTAAAATTGTCCAAAATCTTGAAAAGTATGCCTTTAAATCTACATCTCATTCTTTGAGAGGTTAAATTCATTTAGCTCCTCATAAGGCATTCAGTCCTTACAACCTCACTCAAGGCACATAGCTTCAGCTAGGGATTTCAAACTACCACACAATAGTTTTAGCAAATCCCAAATGTCAAGTACTAGGTTTTTTTCTTCTACTCTTATCAAATATCCTCACTCAATAAATATTATGTTCTCTAATGATAAGTTTCACTATCAGTTTACTTTCATACTTGATTATTAATCTCAAGAGCAAGATACCCTTTTGGTATTGTAACAATTTAAATAGATGATTATGTCTCTAAGGAAGTCGTTAAACATTAATCAACTTCTTTCCTTCAAATCCCCTTCATGGTAAAAGCTTTCAATGCAATATATAATTGGTTTTCTAATCTTCAATATAGAATTACCTATTTCATTAGAATAACATATCCCATGGCATAAGGGACATATATGCCATCCATTAAGATATCTCAATGTATCCAAAAATCAATACTTTAAATTTCTTATCAACCTTCCTTATAGATATGTATTATCTTAGTGTTTTTGAGGTTTTTCCCATGTCATCCAAGTTGGCTTCTTTCATGCTTACCACCCAATCTTCTTTTCAAATGGTCTCTTGGCCTTCCTAGCATTCTTTTCACAAAAAGATTATGGTGTGTATGCATGTTAAGTTTCATCACATTTTGATAAAAAGGTTATGGATTTATGAGCATATGATGAACTATGCATATGAAGTTACTTTTACATGATTTAGGGTTTTAATGAGTTAAAATTTCAATGTTCTTATCATTTTCACATCTTAATTTTATTCTTTCCTCCATTCTCACATTCCCAACTTCCATCTCTTAAGTATGCCACCCTCTAGCTTGTATGGCACACACCAAGTAACCCACTCTCCATTTCCTAGCAAAGGATAAGTGCATGGTCTTCCTATAACATAAGGTGGAGCCTCTTCTAGGATAGTAGAGGGCCCCCTAAACATAGACCATCAAAAAGTAAGAGAAGATGGAGACCAATCACTATTTCCAAGTGTGAGATTAGGACGATTTAGCATGGCTACAAGCTCCTCAAACTAAAAGCATCCTTCCAAAAGGTGGTCTAAGAAATTTTGTAAGACATGGTTGACTATCATTGGAAGGTATTGGATACAAATAAGTGATGGCTCATTGCCATACAAGTGGAGTATTGTAGGCATGGAGGCTCTACGAAAAACCACATAGGGGTTTCACTTTGACCTATTTGATGACACATAGTTGGTCACGTTATCAACACAAAGTGAGTGATTATTTTACTGACAAAGATAGGAACTTCATTATTTGGCTTGATCAGGGCAAGGAACCAACTTGTAGGATTATCATACATATGATTTATTGTGTTTCCATATATACCATATGTTCGACATGTCCAAAAAAAGAGAGCAATTTGGCCAACCTCACGGATAAACCCCATGGGATAGAACCCAATGACTCTGATATGGAATCGAAACTAGATGAGGAAAGTAGCAATGAGGAGGAGGACTTTGATGAAGAGGAATGCCAAAATTCAAAGTCTAAGAGAAAAAACAAGATCTACAAACCCTTAGAGGGTACTCAAAAACCTACCATTAAAACCCTCTATTGTACCAAGTGTAGTAATCCATGTCACTTGGTTATTGAATGTGGTATAAATCAATGGTGGTGTGACATTTGCCATACAAATACCCACAATATCGATGTTTTCCTATACAATACCTACGCTAAGATGGGAAATACTGGGTATTGGCAAGTTGCAAGAGGAGTGTAACTAGCAACTTCAAATCACCCCAAACCATCTATTGGTGTGGCCCCAATAGTATCTTATACACAACAAGAGTATCCATCGTCTGAGCTATGATGTGGAGGATGAGAATGAAATTGGGAAGGTAAGAGGAGGTTATTATCACTTCTCAAATAAACAAAGTTTCTTTTATATGTAGGAAAGCCATCAAATATTCGAATGTCTTGAAGCCTAACAATAGGATGGCCAACACTATGAGTTGGAGGTCAATGTGGTTTTCAGATCAAGAAAGAAGCTAAGAAGCAAAGAGGAGAAGGCCACATGAGTTTTGTGGGATAAACAAGAGAAAGTTTTCCACCAAGTGGCTATAAGGACCACAAAAGAATTTGCAGCACTGAGAGATCCACAGCCACTACTTATTTTAAATTTAAGACCTAAGGCGTGAAAGGGATTGCATGAACATCAACACCACAACATAGACTGTTGGCAGTTTTGGATTCAAAACCAACACATTCAAGACTAGAAGAAACTATTGGGGTACCATCTGCGATACAATATCCACACCCGACTCCTAGTGCCACATAACCCACAAGTGAGGGTTGAAGGAAATCAGCCTACTTTCCAAGTTGAGGCTTTGACCTTTGTATAGGTTTCCCTGATCAAACTAGACACCCAAACTTCATGGGGTTCTGTTTCCATTATATCATTCCACTTGGAAACCTACTAAGTGTGGTCCCAACATTCAAGAACCACTTGAGATGATCCAACTCGTTCAACCTATTCTACCATAGCCCAAAGTCATGGCACTAACTACATTCACCCTAGAAGAGGAAGTTCAAAAGGTGCAAAAAGAGTCAATCCCATCAAGACTATTTTTCAAAACCTACCATTGTGGTCATCTCCCTTTGGTTCAAGAATCAGGTAATCAATAATGTTTTGATGGAGAGTGGGTCTAAAGTTAACATTATCATTGTGGCCACTTGAAAGGAATTTTAGGCTGATGAACTAGGAGCTAGCCCCATTCCTAGTTTGAATGGCAAACCAATAGAGGTTGCAGCCACTTGGCATCATTAGATTAGTTCTCATGGGGATTGTCGATGTGCCATTCTTGATTCCTCTGGTAGTACTCAACATGGACTATTCTAGTGAAGATTACTATTTATTGTTCTAATAGTCGTAGTTGCAACAAACATGGGTTAGTCACAATTGGGACTATGGATAGCTAAACATTTTTTGATATCATAATAAAATCTAAATATTGTAAAATAAAATTCTTCATCCATTAGCAACTTGCTAACCAATTGTCATAGAAATAGTCAATATGACGGATGGCCTGGACAATGATGAGGAAGCTACATTCTTGGTAGCTACTAATGCCCACTTGGAACCATTTTGTATGGTGGATGTATTGTAGATTAGTCAACTGTACCACTAGAACTATTTGGAGGTCAAAAGGAGGGCCTTTTAGAGGAGAGAGAAAAAAGGGCGCGTCCAATAGGATGGAGGCCAAGGTAACGTTGGGTATTTCCAGAAAACATAGGAAAATAGGGGAAATTGTCAAAAAAAAAAATGACGCCAAAAAATGATTCATGTGGGGCCAAAATTGATATATGCATAAATCTAGGAGGGAGGAATTTTGAAAGGAGATTGTGCGAGAGCATTCAAGCATAAACTGTGCCCAGAATCCTATGTACCCTATGTATCTATTGCCCTGTGAATCTGACATTAGCACAACATAAAACATGCAGTTTATCACTTGATGATTCACTATTTTGAGATTCTCTCTTCTGTGCACTTTCTCACCTTCCTCACCTTTGTGCACTTTCTGCAGTCCTCCTCAGCTTCTCCTTCCACGCCCCTGCTCACCTGATAGATTCCTCACCTCTATGTTCTAGCTCCATGGCCTGTGCTTCACGTTGTATCACTTCTAGATACTGTGCAAGTTCCATGGCCTCTACTTGCAGGCCTCGCAAACCCGTAACCTCATTGCTCTCCATTATCATGCCTATTTCACTTGAAGAGGATAGATGGACAGAAGTTCTTATCTCCAAAGGGTTGTGGGTGCTTATGCACCTAGGCCGACAGAAGCGTAAGCATGTTAAAAGTGTCTTCAAGTGGTCATGGAAGGGTAGAGTTATTGCCTTCAGAATCCAACAAGGCAAGAAAACGGTTAAAGAAGTCCTGGTGTAGCACGTCTACATGCACAATGAACTTGTCATGGCCCCCGGCCATGAAACAGGGCTACCATCTCACAGGCCAAACTGTAAGTTTCTTTATTTTAGATGATTGTTTAGTTTAGTTAACATTTCAGGTGTTTTTGATATTGGGGTGTTTGATGTTTGATGTTTCATGTGCCTGAGACATGTTTTTGGGATGTGTTTATGTCCTGCAGATGTGTATTCCTCATCATATGAGGAGTGGCAGCCTGTGGAGTGTGTTATTGGGATCATGAGTGTAATCCATGCCCATCTGGGCAGTGTACAATATGAAGGGAGATCTGGGGTAGCCTTGCGGAGGAAGGTGTGTTCTTTTATGATCATTTTTATCAGCTTGTGGACCAAACTCACACAAAGGGATACCTTCACAAGCTCCATCTAGAAGAAGAGTGGAATACATTGGTGTGGCCAATGCCAGACATCACTGTATTGGAGGCGACTCAAAACAGGTTATACAGAGATGTGTAAAGATCACCGCGAGCCACCATCCCCATGAAGCTCGTAAAGATTATTAATTTTATGCCCGTCTCTATTTTCGTGGAGCTATTCAGGGCATTTGATGTGAAGGTGACAAGGACAATGCTAGTTTGCCAGAACATGAACAGCACTCTCTCAGCCAAGCTACTTTATAAGCATTGGTATATGAAGCAGATTGAGCAGGTGCACTGCCAAATTTCTTTGGATATGCTCCAGGTGAAATACATGATTGCAACACAGACGTTTATTATGTCATTTTGGTATGGTCGGCAACGTTACATTGGCAGAGTCCTTGTGCCTATGGACCAGGAGTCTACTAGCTTGGAGGACAACCAAGTAGTGGACATTGAGGTATTGGATGAGAAAGGCACTCTCGTTACAATCATCAGTCTACGATAAGAAAACACGCTACATCAATTACGTATGGATATACATGAGGAGTCACCACATATATTACCAACGGACTTCTTCTTCGTGCACAATGGAAGGTGTGTGATGAAGAGACGAGAGATGCAAATGAAGTGCAAGGACTTGGAAGACAGTAAAGTGTATATTGTCTGATAGGTTTATACCCATATGTTTATTGCCTTAGGTCTGTGCCCACACTTTTGGTCTTGCCATTGGCAAGCTGCCTTTGTAAACAATCTATATATTGTAATCAACACGACCCTCGTAATTACAAACAGTTTCATTTCTCGATGAGAATAATTGAACTAATTTATTTTGGAAGTACATTTTTCTGTTTTAAGTTTGGTAGTCACTAACATTGGCATAGATAGCACATATAAGGTACTAGTTATTGATTCTGAAAACACGACTGTTATTGCTTATGCCATTGGCAAGCTGCAAGTGATCGACCTTTGTATTCGATCTATATCTTGTAATGGTGACAACTTTGGTAATTACAAGCAATTATGTTTGTTGATGAGAATCTCCGTATTATTTTTGGAAGCAACCAATAGGATAGGCACACACAATGCATATAAGATACTTGTTATTAAATGTGAAAACCAAGTCCAGAAATAGTCACAAAAACAATACCGGTAATTCATTTTACCATACAAAGTCTACCGCATTCCATTCAAAGTTATACAACCTCTAGAGATATGGAATGATAATTTCCTGGAGGTACTCATCCTGTGGATCAGCATTGAAACCCTGTATTACAAGTGTACTTCCCGTGGGATTGTATTTGCCCTTCTCACGATGTTCATCTAGCAATATAGTATTGCATGGATCCACTGTATGTGGAATATACAGAAAAGTTTTTGTATACATCTCAGCAAAAGGTAGATGGGGATGTTGGTACTCTGGGTCTTCATAGCAGTATAAGCGATCTAGTAGAAATTAGAAGTAGGAGAAATCTACTCCAGCAAACTGCATGACATTAATTACACTTTGGAGGTCTCTAACTTTCATTGAGGACCATAGGCCTACCTTAAAGAATCTGAACAGGAAGCACAAGAATTGTCTAAGACCAGGGCGCAACATGACGTAATGTCCCACAGTAAACTAATGGTTCACTGGTGTAGTGTGGTTGCCTCCGCAAGAGGAGCCCATTCACATCTAATATAAGCAGTCTCTGTACATAAACATAACAAGAGACTTAATAAATAACACAACTGCATACATGAAACTTGAGAGTAACAATATATTATAGAGCTAGAAAGTGATAAGAAACTGTGCAACTCCATGAGACACAACCCCACAGCAAGAAATTGTACAACTACAAAAGAAGTAGAAATTTACAACAAATTGTACAACTCCATAGAAACCTGAAAATTACAAGAAATTGCAAAACTCCATAGTCAAAATGGATTTTGCTCAAGGAACTGGGCTACATTAAGGTTAGATTCATGAAGGCTCTTCAAGTATGGCATAATCATTGTCTGGAAAAACATATAAGAGGGATTACCATCAAATTCTAAGGGGCATATAAATGTGTTTTGACCATTGCATATGCATTTATCTGGTGTGTCATCAATTAGAAGTGTATTTACAGGGTCATAATCTACATTCAGATTCACAGAGGGCTTTGTGAACAAGGGCAAAAATGGCTTCTTCTTATTGCCTCCTACGATAACAGTGCACTTGAGCATATATAAACCTAAACGATGAGGGTGAAATACAAAGATTGTTGTGTAACATCCCTACTAAGGGCATAAGATTTTTGGAGGTCATGGAGGACCATATCCCCACTTGAAACTGTTGCAGCGTAAGAACTCCGGCAGGTGAGGCCGGAGAAGCACTGTTCTACCCCCCACCGTTCTCTTGGTGGCCTTGGCTGACTATGTGAAAAGGGAGAAGTCTCGCCTCAATAGCAGCCCATTGCCGTCCAAAATGAGAAGCCTCTATGATAAATACACGTGGAACAGAATGGGTTAAATATGCACAAAATGACTGAAACATCTTGAAAACTCAAACGTATAAGTGATTCTCACCTGAATAGGGCGACATGGCACTGGCACAGGGACTCCAACCCCCGGGACTTTGTCCTGAGGATCGTCCTCAATAGTACTATCCCCACCACCCTCTGGATCTGCCTTGTCTTCATCAACATGCTTTTCTTGGTCCCCACCTCCCTGTGCTTCTGTGCTCTCGTGATCTCCACATACATCTCCGTCCCTCCCTTTGCTTCCATTGTCCCCACTACCGTCCCCTGTTGTTTCTCACCCACCCTCTCCCTCCTCCATGGATCCACCACCCTCTCCCGAATCCGGGTTACGATCACCTTGGTCACCTTCATCAGGATCCTTTTCTTCCTTCTCACCGTCTCCTATTGTTTCAGCATCCTCCTCTTCCTGCTCACTCTTTGTGTCTTCATCGCCATCTTTCATCTTCAGATATGTCCATCTTTTACTCCTGCTCTGCTTTTCTTGGAGAGCCTTGGCTCTGTGTGCAGTCCCCCTCCTGGGCGGTACCTCCTCGACATCTTCATTGAACAAGGGTGAACCTTGCTCCTCCGGTATCTCTTAGGAGGCATCAATGAGGGTGTGTATCATGCTTGCCCTATATCTCTCAACGTATGCACTATCATACTCCTCCATAGTTTTCTACATAGTAGACAGCATGATAAATTTTTCTCTGTGCCTTGACGGGATAATGAGTGTCCGACGATCTTGATTGACAATATGCACTTCAAAGCACACTAAATAAATGCAAGGATGAATGGGCAGTTCATTACCTTGTTTATTAGAGGCGTATCAGTGAAGAGCTACTGCAATAGGTATTCAGCGTGTATCATCACTCTCCACCCGCACGAATAGTTGTCCTTCTGTGGAGAGACTTTTACCTCATTGATATCTGCCTGGTGAATTTTGGCACTGTCGAACATGCTCCCAAGGGCCATAATTAGTCTCTCAATACATCTGGAAAACCAATTTTTGTACACTGCCAACATACTGAATTGTGATGCTTCAAGTCTTGTCTGCCTTTTAGAGAAGAAGACCAAGGGACCATCCTCAAACGAAAGGTGGACTTCTCAATGTCCCAACTAGAGCAAGAGCCCGCTCCAAAAAAATAGCAAGCAAGAAAAAGTCTGTAGCCCCCACGCCAGCAGATTGTGAAGCGGCTTTAATAGACTTCGTCAATGAAGTGAGAGCATTGGAGTATTATCCCGATTTAGTAAATATATTCAACACAGTCTGTGCGGTATCAGGAAATCATCAGAGAGAACATGGAATATTACACTACTGAATTCAATGATTTTGAAGCCTAGGTAGAGAAAGGACGTGTGACATCATATCAAAGGGACTATGTTCATCTCCTTGATTGCACAAAGGACAAGAAGCAGAACAACATCCTGTATAAACGTTATCTCCTTCTGACGGGCCCTTAAAGGCCATTTTGGTGTCCAATGCACAAGAATGAGTGCAAGCTTGTGTCAGTGGAGATGGGGTTCATCCTATACCTGCATTGTCTATACAAGAATCTGCCCAATACAAATGTTGAGTTATTGTATGAGCCAAAAGAGGAGACAGAGGATGAGGGCCTGGATGTGGAAGGAGACATTGAACGAGTCGAAGTGGAGGAAGAGTTCTCACCTACTAAGGAAGAGAATGAGACCAAGGCAATAAGTCTCAAAGATATCAAGAATAAAGTTTCAAAGGTTCCACAGTACACAGGGAAAGTTGGTGTTGTTGACACTTGGCTCCAGCTGCCTGCTCTTCCTGAGTTTCAAATTGAGGGAAAGCAATCTTTGTTGCTCAGCGACATCCAGAAGGTGTTCTCTATCAGAGAAGACTTCGCACTTGCAGCAATTGCAAGGAGCGTAGAGGAGGAGGATGGGTTCATTTCCAACGATGATATGGAAGACCTGTCACTAGAGGAGAATTTTGATGCAGGTCAGTGCCTCCTTTTGTGGTTCAACAGGGTAAAAGAAGACACGGAAAGAGGCAGAGTGCCAAGTGAGCGGGAGTTCAGGCAGTTTCAAAAAATTATGGGCTATGACAAGTTGCAGGAAAGCACTGCTCATTTCCTGGAGGAACGTCATGGGGAGAGCGTGGGTAGTGTGAACCTTCAGAACTAGAAAACCTTCCTCTATGATGAGAAATTGGAGGTGATGCTTACTTTTCTTTCATCTTTTGCTTTGATTAGATTATGGTGGAGGTTCTTATTCTTCTCACTGTAGTTCGAATTTGGTCTATTTGGTTTATTGCAGAGGTTGTTCGGAGAAGTAGATGAGTTTCTAATCAGGCACAGAAGAGAGTTCCATGGACACGATGCAGCTCTAAGGTACTACTTGAGGGGGCTTGCAAAATCGAAGGTTTTAGTGCACCACAACAACCTCAGTGATGAAGGTGTTGTGGCCACATTTTTCTTCAAAACATTCTCCCGATTTCTCAGTGGACAGCCTATCCCTAGCACCTACGAGAAGGTAATTTTGGTAGAGAAGTTCACATCCCTGGATGTCTTTGGCTACCATCCTACATCCCGATGCTCGAGAAGGGGCTATTTTAGTGCCTATGTAGGGCGTGCATTAGCATTAGGAATAGAAGACAATGAGTAGCTGGAACCCTATGGAAAGAACTAGTTAATACAACTCAAGAGAAAACAAGACCAACTTTTACTAGAATATAGACCAATTGAGGGGCAAAAAGATGTATGATGTATTCTGCAACATTTCATTACACATTGTTAATACAGTCCATTGTTTTGTAAGTGGCTTTTTGGTTACAATGTATTCACTACATCTAACTACAGTTCCTTCACCCATCGATGGTTAATAAAGTGGCATTCCTGTCTCCATCTTTGTTGTGATTGAAGAGCATTTGAGTTTCTGAATGCTTGAATCTTCTTCTCCCTTTTTGATTGAACTTCCCTCAAAGCCTGCACAATCTTTGATGAACGTAGAGTCTCTTCTTTGTGAAGCTGTTGCATTATTCATTTGTAGAACCACTGGAAGAGTTCATGAAGGCTATTTCCTTTATGACTGCCAGCACCATGCTGAGTATGTCTGAAGTATGCATTACGTGCCATATAATGTGACTTCTCCATTCCATGAGTGCTCCATATGCTTGGATCACCGTACTTTTGAATGAAGAATGGTAGATGATTATAGATGATGTGCTGACATACAACAATATCATATGTTTTAGAATTATATCCTGAGACGCAAAATGATGTAGGCCAGATTTTGAAGTTTACCATGTAATGTGTTATGTTGTTTTCTGTCCAGGCTGCGGTAAATTGTTTTTTGAATTGTTGAAGGTGTGTTTGAAAAACCTTGATGTCTAGAGTCAACCAGGACTCCTTGTCGCACATCTTGAAGATGTTGTCTGTTGCACGCCATACCTCCGCCTTTGCATTTCTGGATGCTGCCTCATGGTCCTTAACTGCAATGTGTAGTTTCCTCCATTACTCGTACTCTATCCTGCTGACATGGTTGGATGCATGCTTTTTAATTGTGTTGTTGATTCGTCTCGATAGGAACCGCCTTGCCTTCACTCCACCCATAGAAACCTTTCTAGGAAGATCTTTTTCATTGGTGGGGAGCTTTTGGTCTTGTTCAATTTGAACATTTCCTCCATGAAGCTGCATACTGGATAATACCTTTTCAATAGTAGCAATGCCATCACGGCATTTAGACTGATTTCTAATTTTCCATACAAACCCAATGTATAGGTTGATTAGTTTCTCTATGACACAACACAAAGCGTCCATAGTACAAATGTGCACATTTGTCAATGGTATATCGAAAACAGGTCAGAAGCTCTTATCCAGCATGGGTGGCTTTGTCCACCACCTGTGATCAAGGGTTTTTGCAAGCTCCATGCAGTACAGGCATGGTAAGGTCAAGGCTCCTCGATTGCAATTGTATAAGCATTTTAATGTCCTTAAATCAGAGGCCAAGTGCCAAACAACTTGAAAGGTGCCCCTGTCTCCAATAGTAAGAGTCCTTTGCCCTCGCATCTGCCCACTAATAAGATCAGGAATGGGAGTTTGTCGAAAGATCCATTCCAAGACATCATGGTGCTCGGTTAAAACCTACACCAAATCAAAATAATAAATCTATTAGATTGAGTGTATAAACCACATTGTATTCACAAGAAAATGACCTGGCAGTACATACAAGAAAGCAACCGAGCCACCATAGATTCATTTGTGATTGTACTGAGAAGTACAATGGATCATCCTTGGGCAATTTTCCCATTGCTCTATCCATCAATGTTATGGCTACTCTTTCCATATTCTTATCATTCAGGATCTCACACTCGTCCATCTTCAAGCTTCAAAGGATTAAGCTAGAATTGCTTTCATCACACTTGGGGTGTGCTAGTATGTACAGTAATGTGGTTTGGGAAGAAGAATAACCTTACTTCTTTTTAGCGAGATATGCACGAAAAACTTGGGCCCTACCTAATAGACTTCATATAAGTGTTGTTAGATGACTTTAGTGTCTTCTGACCACTCTTGCTTCACTTGCATCATGTTTGGCTTTATTTCACTAGATGCCACAAAGTGAGTCTAAGTCTATATCCCATGAAATGGGTCTTAATAATGAAAGGTGGTGCCCTATTGGATCACATAATCTCTTGGCATTGTCGTGGATTCGAATGAGGTAGGTACTATCATGTAGGTCCCCATTCCCAATTCCCTGACTATAGTGCTATAGTTTCTAGGGCAAGTCCAATGGATTGAATGATACTTGGGTCTTCACGCCATGCAGTTATACCTCTCAATCAACTAGCCTACACTTCCAAAGCATCCTTCAACTAGAATGAGGTAAGATACCTCACACTTTGACATCTCTAACTACTTCTAGCCAAGGCCTCAATCCTAATTCTATGAAAGAAAAATTTGTATGTCTTTGTAGATGCCTCTTACATGGCAATAGGCAATGCGCTTATGCAATAGGATGAGAATAGTTGGTTTTGACCAATTTTCTATGCTAGTTGATAGCTCTCCAGAGTTGAGAAAAATTACTCTCTAATAGAAAGGGAATGCTAGGACATGATCTATGTCATGAAGAAAATTTTCAAATGTCTAAATGACGATTCTTTTGTCTTTCATGTGGACCAATCTGCTTTGGTCTATCTAGTCAAACAAGACTGGCCCAATGGATTCTATTAATTCAAGAATTTGATTTCAAGGTTATACATAGACCTGTGGCCCAGCAACATGTGATTGTCAACTTATTGTTTCAACTTGATTTCAAAGAAGCTTTGATTAGAGTAGATGATAATTTTCTAAATGCCCAATTATTTCATGCAGCTTTTTTGAGAATCCAAAACTTGATTCACCCAATCCTCCTTGGATTTGGTATGAGAAATTGATGGTTTTCCTAGACTTAGAATAAGTCCCAAACCACATTTTGATGGACCATTGCAGATGACTTGCTCTTTTCAGTTTGTGTTTTGAATCTATTATAGACTAGCTCTACCACAAAACACAAATTAGTGTGTTGTTGTAACATGTCGTTCTACCTATTGAAAGAAATAAGGTCATGGAAGAAGCTCACCATGGTATTGCTCAAGGTCACTTTCTGGTAGATGTCACAATCTAGAAAATCTGGCAAGCTGGACTATTGTGGCCTACTATTTATGGATATTTTTACACATTTTTCAAGAAGTTTGATGCTTACTAGCAGCTTGGTTAGCCTCTATCCATGAACTGATTACCCCTCCACATGATGTTGCCATTGGAGCCCTTTTAGAAATGGGGACTAGACTTTGTTGGTCTGTCAATCCCATTGCAAAGAAAGAAGAAAGAAAATTAAAAAGATGCAAGGAAAAGAAGAAAAAGGTAGCCCAAACTCAAGAAATAGGAGGGAAAAAGGTGAAAAGTATAAGGACAACCTTAAAAGTTCAGGGCATGTGCAAAAGAGGAAATACACATTTTAAATGCAAAGGTGTGCCCTGAATTTTTGTAAGAGAGCACCAGGACCCCTCCTATGCAATTTATAAATGCAGATGGGCATGTGTGAAGGTAGAATGTAAATAGGAAAGGAATAGGAAAAGAGAACCTAAGCTAAAATGGCCAGTCATGTAAAAAGGGGATGGGTGCCCAAAGGGGATTAGGGCTTGTATAAAAGGAAAACAATGAATGAGGAAGGTCATTCTTGTGTGTGGCCCCAACATTAGCTCTCTTCTTCTTCTTCTTCTTCTTCTTCTTCTTCTTGCTTACTTGTTCTTGTGCATGAGAGAGGGAGCGTGAGGGAGTGAGTGTGTGAGGGTGAGAGACTGTGGTGGAAAAAATGTCCATCCATCCCTTCATAATTGTGTAACACTTATGATCTACCAATGCATCATGATGTCTGCAATTCAAAGTCAAGCTTTCGAGTTTCCATACATGCTTACATGTCTACTCTATTGAGTGTGACTTTTACTAGATTCAACTATTTCAATTTGTCCTACTCTTGATACAATTAAAGGAAGGGTTTTTCACTACTCTTGGTTGATTTAGCCTGAGTTCTTTAAGGGTCACAACAAGTGGTCTATTTGGCATCCAACTTTAAGAGTCAACTTGGGTCTCTAATTAGTTAGCAGTGGCCAAAGGTTAGGTATTTTGGTTCCTTACGGACTGCTAAGCTGGGGTTCCTTCTTTTCCTAGGTGCAAATACTTCTATGGGTTTTTTTACGGGTTTGGATTCTAGCCAAATCACTAATCAGTTGGAGCAGCCCCCCTAAAAAGCTGAAAATCTCAGTGAGATAGGATTCTGGTCATTTGGTTTGAGTCCTAGACTTGAATGTATGAAACAATACTAGGGGTACCCATCCAAGTGTCCAAGGGTGGCCATGAGTTCTAGTAATCAACTATCCGAGACCCTTAGCTATTTGACCTATCTCATCCGAGTGTGGCCGATGCCACGTTGTTTGAGTGAACACCTATGATTGAGATGTTCAAGCCTGCTCTCAAGGCTTGACCGTTTGAGGCATTCAAATGTTGTCCAAGTGCGACATGCGAAAGACATCAAATGGCACAAAAATGCTTCTATTGTATTCAATGCATGCTAGTTAATGCTATGAATATTCTAAATCAATTGGATAGATAGTAGCAAGGATCCTGAATGTACTTGGTAAGATCAAATACATAATGACCATGAATCATAGGCAATGTAGCCTACAACCTGCAACTCTCTGCCTCTCTCACAAGCTCTTTCTCTCTCTCTCTCTGATGCCCCCTTTTGTGTTCTATCCTTCTCCCCTTACTTCAGTCTTTCTCCGTGGATGTTCAAATATCTGATTTCTTTCTTTCCTTGTTTCCTTGTTTCCTTGTTCCCTAGTTATCCAAAGAGTTGTTTTTTTTCTCTTTTTCCTTATTTCTCCAACCCTAGTGCTTGAAATATGATACACAACACACAACTGCTATTCTAACCCATGCATAGAAATCTTCTTACACCTAAAAAAATCTGAAAAAGAGATAGAATAGCCTTTGACTCCCTTGCTTCCTACCTAAAACCAAGTGCTATTTTGGAGTTGAACTCCTACTTCATCGCTCGATGTGAAGCAGGCAAGTACTCAAGCTTGACTCCATTGATCTTGGCACAACAAAATCAAAATATGGAAGCTTTTGATTGACCTCCAACCTATGGACTAACCGCTTCAAGCCGAATGCTAATGGCTATCTCTCATCTAGTTGTATTTACTCTCAATCCTATGAGTGTAGTGAGCTTACCTTGATGCCCAATTGAGTAGCCTCCTCCCTCAAGCACTCTGATAGCTCCACGATCCGAGATGCAAGCTCAATGAAAATTTTCAATCCTCTACCTTCAAGATCCATCCTTCATAGCTATGCACGCAAGATAAGAGAAGAGAAGAGATTAGAAGAAGAGAGGGGAAGATAGAGAGCTTCTCCACTAAGGTCCCTCACCCTCATGCACGCACTGCCTCACACTCTCATACTTCCTCCCTCAAAACAAGCACAAGTACAAACAAGGATATGAGAAGAAGAGAGCTAGTTTAGCCATACACCAAGAATGAGCTCTTCCATTCACTTTTTGGTTTTTATGCGTGCCCTTATCCATTTTGGACACCCATCACTTTTTACATGATTGGGCATCTTGCCAAGGTCCTCTTTTCCTATCCCTTCCATTTACATTATCCCTTCATCTATGCCCATCTAGTCTTTTATAGTTTGCACAAGAGGGAGCTCTTTGAAAAAATTTGGGGATGCCTTTCTCCTTTTTGCCTTCTTTGAGGTTGCCTTTGTGCCTTTGATGGAACCTAAAATGGGCCGGCATTGGCTATGGCACTAGCTGGACCTCATGCATACGATAGACAACCCCACCACATGGCCTCATGGGCCAGGAGCATCTGTAATAATTGATGCACATTAAATGAAATTAATATTGCATTTATAGCTGGATGATAGTCCAACGACACCTTCCCCAAGACTCCTCAGAGGGAGTATCCCACATGTATTGGTAATAAATACCACGTATCACATACATAGGAGGCACCCCATCGGCTGATTGCCATGGCTCCATTACAGCTCTCCTACATTGCAGGGATTGGCCTGTTGATGCGCTGCTAGACATAAATAGCATTCGCATAAACTCCACTATTTTATAATTTAGCGTTCCAGGACATTTTGATTTTCCTCACAAAACTTTCCCCAACAGAAGCGCCCGTTGTCACAGCACGTAGGGTTGAAGGTCAACACAGGGGTTTGGCAAGAGAAGAATGTATGGGGGTTCAAGAGCTTAGACTTCGGAGATGGTAGAAATAAGCGAAGGGTTGAAGGTTTCAAGCCAAGTTCTTGAAGATAAGAGACAGTAGGGTGTAGGTAGATTCAAGGAGAGGAGTAGACGGAAGAGAAGGGGTTTGAAGAGATTGAAGATCTAGAAGAATACTCTCAAAAAGAATTAGAAAATATAGAAGAATACTAACAGAGATGAAACCTCTCAGTTTCTTTCAACATTATGAAAAAATATAACTCTAATAGACAAAAACGTGTACAAAATAATACCTTCCTCTATGCTACTCAGATCGCCAATCTAATTCTTCCAATGGCTCCGAAAGGGGGTTTAAATACTAGGACACCTAACTAGAATCTTAGGAGATCACTCCTTCTTAATCTCCACTTTCAGAGTGCTATTCACTGCTTGAAAACAACGATCGTGCGTGCGCGATTTTGCTAATATATTTTTTAAACATAAAATCCTCTCAAATTGGCTAAAAGCTACATGCTTTCTTTTACATGTCCTCCTAATTTAGAAGTTATCTATAGTTTTATGGATTTTTTACAAGAGATAATATCTGGAATATCAAAAATTGACTAAAAACTTGTCCAAAAAAATCTAATATTTTGAACCATGGACACTAATACTAATGTCTAAAGTGGCATTGGCTCTCTAAACCTAAAAGGAAGCCACACTCTAGATTTTTTTTACACGATGTGTGCATAGCGGCACGACACCGTCTAACCCACGACTTAGGTTTCCTGTCCTCTCAGCGTTGGTCAAAGTTTATCAAACAATTGCAATGCATTCCAGGAGATACCACGTGACATGCTTGATGCAAGGTGTATGACAATTGTGCATAACCATTTTATGATTTAAAAAAACCACTAGCCATGTGAGGTGCGAAAAACAGCCCTATCATGAATTTTAACTAAGCATTACACGTGCTGTGCTGCTTTAGGGACTAGCACCGGAACTCCCGTGCCACTAGTCACCTATATTTAATTATGGAACGATCCCTAAATGCTATACACAAAGAGGAAAATCATAATTTTTATCTTTTCATCAATTAGATCATCGCACAAACTTCCTCCCCCCTCACCGTTTAGGTGTTGCTGCGTTGCATAGGTGTAAATGGTTGTCTTGTGTCATTTTCATATGAAAAAAAATAGTAAACATGTACTATAACACAAAGGATGAGGCCAAACTAAGTCTTGACCTCATGCTTTAGCGTCGGTAAACATTCACACACATAAATCTTATTTTTCCATATTTTTTTTAGCACGAAAACCCCAACTTTTTCTATTTTTCACTATTTTTTCCTATTTATTATTCATGGAAAATAGGTATTTTATGATTTATTTGTGTTGGCTTATTATTTTGACTGAAACTTGACATTTCTCTAATTTGATCCCATGTCTACTCCTTTTTCCCAACTCAAAATTTAAAAAAACACTAATTTCCATTTAAAAATGACATTTTGCGAGTTTTAAAAAATTAATAATGGCTTTAAATCATTACGGGTTCTCCATTTTTGTAGTTGCATCCCTCAAAAATGATGCAAACAAGATTCAAACAAACATTCATCGCATATAAACAACATTTGGACCATGAAACAACAAAAACAAGCGAATTTCTTTGTAAAATTGGAGCATACCGTGTGTTTTGCGTGTTGCGGGTTTTTTAATAATTATTTCGGGCAGCCCACAAACCAACAGCAACCATTCTTGAGTGCTGAACCTCTTTCCTTAGCCTCCTCTTTATCTTGGAACAATCCGATCACAGTTGGACAAGCATCCTCAGTCCCTCTTCTTCTTAATTTCTTGCATGCAAACCACCGCTTAGAGGAGAGAGATGGAGGAGAGACTAGATTCTGATCTCCCTAACCATGTAGCCATTTGACAGGCAAAGGTAGGCAATAGGGAGTGTGAAAAATTTTCAGTCTACTATTGTCTTCCAATGGTATGGCACTACAAGGATTTGAGCTAGTAGCGACGCCGATTAGCGACGGTGGATAGCGGCGTCGCTATTGGCGTCGCTAATAGCGTCGCTAAATGCGATGCAAATAGCGACGCTCCACAGGGGAAAAAAGCAGCCGAAACCGAGTGCGGTTTTCATTTCACGTTTGCGGCTTGTGAGTTTTGAGAGCGAGAGCGAGGGAGAGAGTGACCGTCGTGAGAGAAGGAGAGGAAAAAGACTTGCCGCCGCCGCCGCCGCCATTGTTCGCGAAGGAGAGGAGGAGCCTTCATCGCAAAGAGGAGCCACCCCACGCTCGCCATATCTCATCGGTGAGTCTCCCTCTCTCTTTCTTTTGTTTGTTTAAGGTTTAAATCACTTTCTCTTTTGCTTGTTTAGGAGAGGAAATGAGAGAGAAAGAGAGGGAGAGGGAGAGGGAGAGAGAGAAAGAGAAAGAGAGGGAGAGGGAGAGGGAGAGGGAGAGAGAGAAAGAGAGGGAGAGGGAGAGGGAGAGGGAGAGGGAGGGGGAGGAAATGAGAGAGGGAGAGAAAGAGAAAGAGAGGGAGAGGGAGGGAGAGGGAGAGTGCATTCTCTCTCTCCCTCTCCCTTTTGCTTGTTTAATGTTTAAATCACTTTCTTTTTTGCTTGTTTAGGAGAGGAAATGAGAGACTAAGAGAGAAAGAGAGGGAGAGGGAGAGGGAGAGAGAGGGAGAGAAAGAGAAAGAGAAAGAGAAAGAGAGAGAGAGGGAGAGGGAGGGGGAGGAAATGAGAGAGGGAGAGAAAGAGAAAGAGAGGGAGAGGGAGGGAGAGTGCATTCTCTCTCTCCCTCTCCCTTTTGCTTGTTTAATGTTTAAATCACTTTATTTTTTGCTTGTTTAGGAGAGGAAATGAGAGAGAAAGAGAGGGAGAGAAAGAGAGGGAGAGGGAGAGGGAGGGGAAGGAAATGAGAGAGGGAGAGAAAGAGAAAGAGAGGGAGAGGGAGAGGGAGGGAGAGTGCATTGTCTCTCTCCCTCTCCCTTTTGCTTGTTTAATGTTTAAATCACTTTATTTTTTGCTTGTTTAGGAAATGAGAGAGAAAGAGAGAAAGAGAGGGAGAGAAAGAGAGGGAGAGGGAGAGGGAGGGGAAGGAAATGAGAGAGGAAGAGAAAGAGAAAGAGAGGGAGAGGGAGAGGGAGAGGGAGAGGGAGAGGGAGGGAGAGTGCATTCTCTCTCTCACTCTCCCTCTTGCTTGTTTAATATTTGAATCACTTTCTTTTTTGCATGTTTAGGAGAGGAAATGAGAGAGAAAGAGAGAAAGAGAGGGAGAGGGAGGGGAAGGAAATGAGAGAGGGAGATAAAGAGAAAGAGAGCGAGAGGGAGAGGGAGAGGGAGGGAGAGTGCATTCTCTCTCTCCCTCTCCCTTTTGCTTTTGGAGAGTGTTAAGATATATTGTGAGAGGGAGAGGAAATATGAGAGAAAGAGAAAGAGAGGGAGGGAGAGGGAGAGAAAGAGAAAGATAACATATATTGGAATGATAGCATATCCATGATTATGGTAATGGTATCCACTTTACTTTTTTTATGGGTACCATTACATCGACTCCTTAAGGGAGCTAGAAATTAGTAATACCGTTTATAAAGTCTAATTAGGAGATTTAAGATGCACAATAATAGAATTATTGATAATGGTATGCAATGTGCTTTGCCATGGGCCACGTACATTGGTGACTCTTTAAGATGGCTTAAAATTGGTCATATCCTTCATAATGTCCAAGTAGAGGATCTAATTGTGATATGCATAATTCATTATTTTGTATTAACTTTATAGGCATAACAAATTAGAAATCATGCCAACTAGTCAACGGAAGGACTAAAAGAAAATGATACCCTAGCTAATGGTCATTACGGTACTTCATCAAAACAAACCCAAAAGTATTGTTATAGAAGAAGAATCCCTTAAATTGAGTATAGGATATTTTCTCTCAGGTCTTATGACTATGAGTATAATTGATTGAAATAAATTTTATTACTATAGTTGATAAATTTCATAGATGGCATTAATTTTAATACGTGATCCTAGGACAAAAAAACCACATTCCTAAGATGCTTTTTGTTGAGACTAATTTATTATTAGACTAAGAGATCCTCAATAAACAAATCCTTGAGCATGATACAAGGCCGAGATATAACATCAATAAATCTCTCCACTACTATGTACAATGCAAGATTTATGGTCAACTTGCAACTTGACGTACATCTCCATAAAGCTATCCATTTAAGCCTCGTTTGCTGTAATGTAGATAAGATGGAAAACGAAGGTCTTATTGTTCAAGATCACGAGACGTATCTTAATCAGTGTGTCCCATGTCCTTGCTCTCAATGCAAGTAGGCAATTAGACGAAAACGCCGATTGTCTATAGAACATGTACGACGATTTGGCAAGTTTCAATCTGAGATCATTGATCAGGCGATTGCGGATTTTCAGCAAACGGTAATTTGAAGTTAATATTAATCATGCATTGTACTCACAAGCTAATTGAAAACCATACACAATAAGATGAGGTCTTATTGGCAAATTTTCTATCCAGGGGGGTGATGTCTGGACCCAAGGGAGAGTGCACCCTTTGCGGCCAATTAGAAGAGTTCGTGGACGTGCGATGGATGGATTGCAGAAGCCAATCCACCACTCGCAAGGCCCATCTATACCATCAATGCCAGAGGAGACAGACAACCTTCCCGACCTACCTACAATCTTGGAGCCTGAGATGGAGGCAATGATTGATGCATTGATTCCCATGGATGTTGAGACATGTGACCTGCTTAGAGAGGAAGCATCCATACCATTATATGATGGGTGCCGAGTATCTCGATTGAAGACATTGCTTGCACTCTTAAGTGTGCAAGCAAAATATGGTTGGAGCGATACGAGTGTGACCGAGTTATTCAGGTACCTTGCACACAGACTTCATTGTTTTTTTTTTTACAATATTATTGCAAACATTTGTGCTTTTTCAAGGTGTTTTATGATTTTTTTTCAGGTTATTGAAATATCATATATTACCACTTGCAAATACCATGCATGAGTCTCGTGATGATGCACGACATGTTTTACGGAAGCTTGGCATGGACTACAATAATATCCATGCATGTATCAACAATTGCATAGTGTTTCGAGATGAATACGAGACTATGGAGATATGTCCAAAGTGTAGTGCTCACAGGTATCGACAGGACTTGCAAGGGCAAACCATCCCTTAAAAAGTTCTCAGACACTTTCCACTCATCCCTCGCATAAACCACATGTTTCGCACGTCTGGCATGGCAAGCTTGACAACGTGGCATATGCAGAATAGGTCCACGGATGGAGTTCAACGAATATCAGCAGATTCGCATGCATGGAGCCACATTGACTCTACCTTCCCAGGCTTTGCGTGAGAGCCAAGGAATCTTCGGCTCGGTCTCGCCATGGATGGTGTGAACCCATTCGGTTTGCGCTCGACTTCTTACAGTGTGTGGTCTATAGTGCTTGTCAACTACAACATTCCTCCATGGCTTTCTACGAAGAAAGGACATCTCATCCTTAGCTTGCTCGTCCCGGGCCGCTACAAAGTAAAAAATATGGATATGTATCTTCGTCCATTAGTCGACGAGCTTAATATTTTGTGGGAGGAGGGGGTCACTGTGCAAGATATGAGTAGGCGCGATGGTCGACGGTCAGCCAACATTTGAGCCATGCTCATGTGGACGATGCATGACTTTCCGGGATTGGGAGAGTGCTCAGGTGAGCAGACCTCCGTTCTCGCTGGTAATATCTATATTTAATTTCATTTAATCAAGTATTCACTAGGTCGTGGCTCGCCTTACAGGTCTGGTTACCTCAGGTTATCATGCATGTCCATTGTGTGGGTCAGAGTTAGACTCCCGAAGGTCACGAACCATGAAGAAGATGGTATATCAAGGACACGCCGCTTTCTTGCCGGAGGATCATGAACTCAGGGGAGTGGAGCCCCAAGAGGAACACCAAGGAAAAGGGAATTCTCTTGCAAGAAAATCTATCTTGTAACATCAACAAGCTTGTTTATTATGTTTCATATGATCACAATGAAGAAAAGAACACCAGGCACAACAAATCTTCATGCAGCATCATGTAGATCTCCCACGGATTTGATAGAATCAACCATATTCTTCAACATCTTCACAAAATCCATCAATAGAACAAAGAAAGCAAAGGAATACACCATCTTTGAATGGAAACACATCACATAATATTCATCTTCAATATCTTCATAGTCTTCTCTCTCAATCTCTCATATACAATCACTCTGTTTGAGTAGAATTGGCTATCTCTGGCTCTCTCTCTCTCTCTCCATCAATAATACATCATATCCTCACTACAGTCTCTCAAAAATCACACTCAATAATCCTTCTTAGGTCGTGGATACCCCTCCCAAGAGGTATGTCTGATATGAAGAGTCACCAAAGCCACTACAGTGTCCTTTCATAGCTCACTACTGTCACTTCACTCTAGTCTTCACTTGAGTCTTCAGCAGCTACTTCTTCCACTTCTTTCAGCTCTTTTGCACTTGTATTCACCTCTTTCCAAGGCTAGAAAACTTTCCCAAGCTACACTCTCATCCACCAGAACACATACAGAAGCATACAGAACAGTCACAGAACAGTACCAGAACAGCTACAGTACAGAACAGAACAGAACAGAACAGAGACAGAAGCTCTACAGAAGACCTACAGAAGGTTACAGAAGGTCATCAAAATCACATAACTCACTCTCAAACCATTCCAAACTCTCACAAACCATTCAATAAGCTTTCTCAATATCTCAATCTTCATCAATCAATACTCCATCCCTCTTTACAGAAGATAATCAGAACAAAACAGACCAAAACAGAGCAAAACAGAAGGTATACACAACCAACCAGAACCTATCAGAACATCACAGAACCATCAATAAACATCATGATCTTCCAAAACCCAATCAATATCATCCAAAACACTCTCAAACCACTTCCAAATCAATCAATCATCTCATAAAATCAACCATTCAGCTCTCAAAAACAACAAAAATCAACCAAAAAACAAGTCATTTCAACACGCAACATATCCCCACACTTAATAAGGAAGTGTCCTCGCGACCCAGGAAAAAAGGAATACAAGTTCAGGGAAAAGCTCAATTTTGATCTTCAATATCTTCTAAAAAAGAATCCATCCACCACAACCCCAACTTATGACCTGTTTCTGATATAAAAATACAAAGAAAGGAAAACCCTTTATACATTAACACCTCTTATCAAACTAAAAATCACAACAAATTTATAAAGGATATAAGAGTTTGCTTCTTCTTCATCAGCATCAACTTCAACTCTCCAACCACGACCCCATCACCAAAAGTCTCCAAAATGTAGCTCGTACACGAAATCCAATCCAATAGGAAACCACCACGTTCATTTTACATAAATGAACTCACAACACAAACACTAATACACAACACAACCATCTGAATGACTCCTCCAAAAAGAGAGATTTTCATTAAAAAGCATTCACCATACATTGGAAAGGTATCAATGAAGATGATCCCTCTTAAAAGATTGATGTTGTCGGAAACAATCCATAGACAAGGATTCATCTACAAAGTTTTTGGGAGGATTTTGAAAAAACTGGAGACAGCACATCCTTTCAAACAAGACCAAGTATCTGCTAGGCAAACAAAGGGCATGAAAATACAAAATATCCAGCTGTTGGGAATCAATGCTAACATTGACATTCATGCACAACTTTGGAATAGGCTTGGAATCATTATGAGAATGCCTATGCATATACGCCAGGTACCAAGCAAAGTGAGCAGTTAATCTCACTGAGGGATCTACAGACTGTGAATACTGCTGAGCAAAATGAACATAGTTCTGATAAGCTTGACTAGAAGCTGTCCATTCTCCTGGAATGACTGGCCAATTGATATGAGGTCCTGTAAGGCAATCATCCGAACTCCATCCCCTTCTTCTGGAAATCTGATTATCAAACCCGTCACAGTCACTAACCAACTGAGGTGGTTGAGATATAGAAGTGTTAGAAGAGGGTAGTGGAATAAGAAAGAGTGGATGAAGGGAGGGATAGGAAAAATCATAAAAGGAAGAAAAGGTTAAAGAAGGAGTGGCAGAAATTTGGAGGGAATCACTAAGGAAGGGTGTTAACTGATAAATAGGAAATGTGGAGGGTACATTAATGGATGGAGAAGAACAGGGCGGAGAAGGGGAAAATACCCTATCCTCAATAAAGGAATAGTATGTAAAAATGGGAATTTGAGGGAAAGATGAAGGTTGGAAAAGAAGGGGTAAAATAGTTGTGGAATTAGATTGACAAAGAGAAAGATATATAGCATAGCGGTGAGCCATTTGTTGGTAATAGAGGAGGGTAGGAACAGAAGGTCCTAAGAGAGATCGTCGATGATAGGCATCAAAGAAGGTAGCATCAAATGGATTATGTTTGGAAAGATAGGCTAAGAGATCCATCCTCAGTTGATTAGTACTCTGGGCAGAGGTAGGAGCTGTGTTTTGTCGTTGATTCAAGACCACAGAATCAATCATGGGATGCCACGAATTATCATGACAATCAGCCACTTTGGAGGAATAACTCTGGAACATGTCAGCTATGTGCAACTCCAAATGGTTGACATACAAAACAGCTTGTAAGACCACATCCCCCACATACCATGCCATATCCACCTCATCTGGAATTAACAAGTCTCCTCGTAGATACATGTATGACATCAGCATGGTATCTGGCGTGACAGAATCTTCAAAGACCATCCTGACTACCTCTGTCAACAACTCAGCAGACCAAGCCCCACTCCAGCCATCCTCTGGAAGAGGTAAATCCATTGTGGAAAGCTTCATATAGAAAACCAACTTCTGTAAGTGGTAGTGGACAAAGAAAGAATGGTCTGGGAAGACATATTCCTGAAACTGCTCAAATGTAGACCATAACAAGTCCATTCTGGACTGCAATCGTTCCACTTTATCTTGGAATAGAGGGCACAAAGTAGCCTGTCTCTGAAGAGCAGCCAAGTCCTGCTGTGAAAGAGAAGGAATCAATGGAACATTAGGGCTTGGAGGAACAGAGCGGTACTTTGCAAGTTGATCTTGCAACTGTTGGATTTGGGAGGTGTGGTTGGCCACTGTGTCATTAGCCATCTATAAAGCTGAAAGTTTGTCATCTAAGATAGCTTGGAACTCCTGTGCTTCTCTGGACATCCTCTCCTTTTCCTCTGAGAGGCTAGTAACCTATGATTGAGCCTCTAGTAACTGGATCTTCAAAGAAGAGATCTCATCGCTTTGGGTGGCAACCAGTTGGGTTTGTTGTTCCATTTTCTTAAATAAATCTGCTAGGGTATCCTTAACAGAAGCTAACTCAGATGTTGCCTTATGCAACTGGTCCTTAGACTGCATGAGCTCTTCATAAAAAGACGCATACAGCTGTTGAACACAGGCTGTCATTGACAACTCAATGGAGCTCTGAATATCTTTACAGAGAAAAGGAATTGCATCTCCTGAAACTAGACTGTGCAGGGAGGGAACTGAGATCTCCAATGATCCTTCTCGATGTGCTCTGATCAGGTTATTACAAGTGAGATACCCAGGGAGGTCACTGCTAGAGGTAGCAGGGACTGAAGGAGCTTTATCCGCTACCCTCTTCAAGCGTTTGTGTTGTATGACCAGGGGAGGCGGAGAATCATCATCCTCTATGTCAATGGGTTCTAACTCATCTGAAGGTGGAGGAGGAGGTACTGGATCTGATGGAGGAGGTGGAGGCACAATCTTCTGGAAACCTGAATAGGTCAAGAAGGCAGACAAATATGATCCATATGTGACATTGGTAATATTACCCCTGGTGACTTTGACGAAATGTTGATCCATTTTAGTGAGGAGGTAAGTGCTCCAATCAATAGCAACTCCTTTCAACACCATCCTGGAAGCTGTGAAAAGCTCTTTGGACAAGTACTGGGATGGCGTTTTGGCAGGCATAAACCTATCCTGGAGAAACTGACAGATTGTCTTCCATATGGGATCAATGATCATAGAAAAGGAAACTCCTGAAGAGTTGATCACCTTCTTAACATCCAGCATTTCCCTTGTCTGCTTTTGCAACAGCTTGAGAATCTCTTCATTAGAGAAAAGCTGACGAGTGGTAACAAAAGGTTCACCTTTGGAGAGTAGAGACAGATGTTGAGATGACAAGCTCAACACATGTGGACATTGATGATGGACCGCCTGGTTAGATGGGTCCACACGTCTACACTTAGCACGTCGGTGGTCATTATGACTCTCACATGGCCACTGACTCACTACTTATTATATTCAGGTTGTTACACCTATTTACAGTTGGCATAGTTATAGTGCCAGTCGACTAGTGTAGTCGGTTATGCATTGTTTGACTTAGTAGGCCACTTTCCTTTTATCTTGTATCTTATCTATACTTTGTGTATATTGTGAAGTGTGTGGAAGAAGAAGAAGAAATTAGCAAGAAAACGTTTTGGCCTCCATCTCTCTTCTTGTCTCTTGAGTGAGCTTCTCCTTGTGCATTCTGTGTGTGTTCGGCGCAGCATCTTGAGCAATCCCCTCCACCACGCGATTCTTGACATGGTATCAGAGCCGCACCACTGAGAGAGGCTGATTTCGAAGGTTGAAGCAAAGGGGAAGAAGCAAGGTTCGAGCAAGCAAGCCACGGGTAAGAAGCTCTCCCATCCTTCCACTCTTTCTCTTGGATAGTGCCTGTGGAGGCACCGGAAGCAGGGCAGAGCAAAAATCTCAGATTGCAGTGAGATTTGGTGTGCGCGAAGAGCACTGTATATTCTGCAGATAAGCCCTTTAGGGCTTGTCCCGCAGTTATTTTGGGCATTTGAGGCCGTTTCAGGGCCCGTTTTAGAGCCGCAAGTTGCGGACAACAGTTTCAGGGTACATTGTGACTTCAGCTGTATCGACCGACAGTGAGTGCGCAGGTTACAGATTTCAGATCTGTAAGATTAAAGGTGTTTACCAGTGAGTAAACACGAGGTTTATCTGCAAATAGGTTGCAGATTGCATGTATTGTTGAGCAGACAGTGAAAAAGGCTGTCTAGTGTATTGCTGTGCACTACAGGTCGAGGATTGCAGAAGATTTGCTTGCTGTTTGGTATTATTCTTGTGATAATGGCAGAGAACAGTGGAAGCCCCATCATTGAGAAGCTTGACAAGAACAACTATCCTTCATGGAAGTTCCGTGTCACGAACTTTCTTATTGGAAAAGGCCTCTACGAGTTCGTTTCAGGTGAAGAAAAGGAGCCGGAGGTGAGTGATCCTCCAACTGCAGAAGAGATAAAGGCACGAAAGGAATGGAATGCAAAAGACAAGAAGGTCATGTATTGGTTGTTTGCAGTAATTGACAATAATATGTTGGGACACATTAGAAATGCAGAGAATGCATATGCAGCTTGGACCATACTTGAAAGTATGTTTTCTGTAAATACAAAGGCACGAAAGATTCAACTCAAGCAAGAGTTGAATACATTGAAGAAAGGGAAGATGTCTATCAATGAGTATGCATTGAAGGTAAGGAGCATTGCAGATGCATTGGCAGCGATTGATGCAATGCCCGATGATGATGATTTGGTGTCGTCTACCTTGGGTGGACTTAACAATGAAAAGGCTTGGAAGTCTTTTGTAACTTCCGTATATGTCAGAAAGCCATTTTCAGATTTTGATGAGTTGGTCTCTCTAATGATCACTGAAGAAATCAACATGCAGAGTGAGACATCTGAAAGAAGTGGTGAACAGGTCCAGGCTTTCTACTCCAGTTTAGGAAGGGGACGTGGTAGGTTCTCTTCAAGAGGCCGTGGTACAGGACGTGGTAGTGATAACCAGCAAAATAGATTGAATCAGCAATTTGGCGATATGCAGGTTTCAGGAGGTCGTGGTAACTTTAGAGGCAGGGGGAGCTTTAGAGGAAGAGGTGGATGGCAGAACAGAGGTTCTAACAACTCTGGTATTGTGTGCCACTACTGTGGCAAAACAGGTCATATTGCAGCCCAATGTTATGCCAAGAAAGATGATATTCGAAGTGGTAAGTTGCAGCAAGGAAACTATGCATCGTCTTCACGACAGAATGAAGACAAAAATGAACGTTTGTTTGTTATGCAGCATATGCTGAATGCTGTTACAGGAAAGGGAACACATGAAGATGTTTGGTATGTCGATTCAGGTGCATCTAATCATATGACCAACCATGCAGAATGGTTTGGAGAGATGCAGGATTTGCAGAATGCAGGTTATGTGCAGACGGGTGATGACTCATGCCACCCAATTTCACACATTGGAAAAGTTCCCTTGTCCTTGCATGATGGTAAGACAAAGAGTCTTTCAGATGTATTACATGTGCCATCTATTACAAAGAATTTGGTGTCAGTCGGTCAAATGGTAGAGCAAGGGCTGCAAGTCAGATTTTATGCAAAGGGCTGCTTTGTAGAAGACTTCAATGACAAGTGCAGGTTGGTAGCAAAGGGAAGTAGAGTTGGACGTATGTTCACTCTAGAGGCCGGAATTCCTACTATGAATGCTGCTATGTATGCCAAAGGAAAAGGTGTTGTTGTAGACATTGAAATTTGGCACAAACACATTGGACATGCAAATGTACAAAGGCTGAAACTAATGCAGTCCAAAGGGTTGGTTACAGGTTTGCCTACATTTAGAGTTGCAGAATTTCAGAAGGTATGTGAAGCATGTCAGTTTGGTAAGCAGGCAAGGCAACCTTTTTCACATGATAGAGATGTAAGCAGAAATATTCTTGATGTTGTACATACAGACATTTGGGGGCCTACACAAAATGTATCTCTTGGAGGCAGTTCATACTTTGTCACATTCATTGATGATTGTTCTAGAAAGCTGTGGGTATATTTTATGAAGGAAAAGAGTGAAGCGTTTGAGCACTTTAGAACTTTCAAGGCTGCAGTTGAAAGAGAAACAGGCTTGAAAGTAAAGTGCCTGAGGTCAGATGGAGGGGGAGAGTACCTCTCAAATGAGTTCAGTGATTTTCTGAAGTCTCATGGGATAAAGAGACAGTTCACATGCAGGTATACCCCACAGAAAAATGGGGTTGCAGAAAGGAAAAATAGGCATATTGCAGAAGTTGCACGCGCCTTGATGGCTGAAAAGAATATGCCTAAGCATTTTTTGTCAGAGGCTGTTCATACTGCTGTTTATATTATGAACAGAACTCCCACAGCTGCAGTTCATGGTATGACCCTCGAAGAATGTTTTACAGGTAAGAAGCCTGATGTTTCACACTTGAAAGTATTTGGCTGCATTGCGTATGTTCATGTGCCAGATGAGTTGCGGAAGAAACTGGATCCAAAGGCTGAAAAGTGTGTCTTTATTGGATACTCTTTAGAGCAGAAAGGGTATCGCTGTTACAACCCTGTCACATGTAAGTTCAGAGTGAGCAGGGATGTCATCTTTGATGAAATGAGCAGCTGGTATGCATCTAGTGGTGATGCATTGGATGTTGATGATGATCATGACACTCATGTGTAGGCTGAAAAGCAAGAATCACGGACTCTTAGTGGACCAGAGACATCATCTAGTAGTCCTTGGTCTGGGAGACTAAGGAGTACCTCTACATCTTTAGGTGCATCTAGTAGCACTACAAGTAAAGACAAAGGAAAGAATAAAGTGTCAGAAGGCATTGATGCAGTTTTTGATGGAGACTCCAGTGGCTCAGAGAGCTTAGATGATGAGCTTGGCATTCCTTCAGTGAGAACTCCAGGTGTGCAGAGAGCATGGGCTGATGCAAAGACTCCATTGAGTGATCCAGTGGTACGCTGTCGTATTGCTGCGCATCCGAGGTATGTAAACCACCCAAAAGTTGTGCATGAGATTTGTTACTTTGTACATACTTAGTTGTTATGTTTGCTCTTTCATTCTATGCCGAAGATGGAGAAGAATAAGGTTTTTGATAGATTGGAAACTCGAGATGCAATCTCATGGGCTACACTTATTTCAAGATATGCCGAATATGGACTTTGTGAGGAAGTACTAAACTAATTCCAAGAGATGCAAGTCGAAGTACATCGGTGGATATGATTGCCAAATGTGAGAGCTTGCTTGATGTTTAGCACACCTCAGAATGGTGCAATATAACTAGTAGGAGCATCAAGACAGGCTTGATTATGAGTGTCATTGTATCACAGTGGACTTGGGTAGCTACTATTTTGCAAAGCTCTAATGTTACATAGGCGCACGGTGGCCATGGTCATGAGCACACACAGGTGCATGCATATGTGACTACACACGCATCGGAGGAGAAGGAAGAAGCTAAAACTCCTACAAGTTCTAGAATAGATGGTTTAAAATTGAACCAAGAATAATAATATGGGAGTTACAAAGGCTAAAGAGGGGATTTTGAATGGTTAAAGAAGATGTGGATCAGGCTGGAAAAAGAAAAGCTTTTGATCTATTTTTGAAAGAGGAGCTTTTTGAATCGGGAGAGAGAGGGAAAATAGAAAAAGGAGGAAAGAAAGATGGGAGAAGGAGGCAGAAACAGAGGAGGGAGAGAGCGGAAATAGATGAGGGAAGAAGAGGAGCCTATTTTGGGAGCAAGGAGATGACATCGGAGCTTGCCAATTTTTAGAGGGACACGGAAGAAGAAGACGCAGATCAAACGGAAACGGAGGAACGATGATGTAGAAGAAGAGGCGTCGACTCAGTCCTGACACATTCAGAGGTAAAAGAAGATCTTGGAGAACAGAGGCGCACACTATTTAGATGATGTTTTAGGTTTTTGTAAGTGGCTTCTGGCTTACGAGCAGAAAGAAGTTGGAAGCAGGCTAAATACCCTCTTGAGCTTGCGAAATCATATATACATGTCGAATGCTTTCCTTTTCTCTGCACAAGGGCATGGCTGGCCGTATCCATTGCTCAGAGCGCTCTCTTTTCTTTGCGCTCCAATTTCCTGAACAGCAGCACAAAATATGTTGTGCACGACTATGGCGTTGACCGAATTTGCCCATGGATTACGAACTTTGTTAAATTTACACTCCATTATATTTATGTTCTTTATTTAAAAAAAATGATCCTTGGCAGCCTGTCCTTCGAACTCGCTGTGTGCTAAGAGGCAAGCTTTGTCAGTGAGAGATGGCCCTGTCGGAGGCCTCCTTCCTATCGCTTCGTCCAGAAGGCGCTTCACCATTCCTTTATCCAGTAGAAACTCTATGGCATTCCGCTCAATCATAATCATGACAGAGAGAGAAAGAGACGTATTGTTGGCCAGAGCTGATGACCCAGGAGTTGGATCTGGTTACGCAGGTTTATGTGTTTAATGCAAGGTGACCAGAGCATTATAAGGCCGCGTTATAATGTGTGAAGAATAGGTGGTGTGATGAAACGGCAATTTTCTCCTCGGACGAGAGCATACGCAGGACGAATCGTGACGATGAGGCTGGAACTCCGAGGCGACGGCTTCATATACCCAGAGTGGTCAAAGAATCTTAGGATGGTTGGGTGCCCTTGCACATGGAATCAAAGCTCTACCATGACTGTAAGCCAGTAACATTGCAAATCTCAGTTTCGGTCACTTCTCCTCATATCTCTCCTGTTCTACTTCATATATGTCCGGATGCTTCTATACGTGAGGAAGAAAGCAACGACTTAAGCGGCTGGCAAAATGTTTGTTTGACAAGGACTGTAGTTGATCACATGAGGAGAGTAGCTTTTTTATGTACGTGTAAGGTGGTTGCAGCACGATGAATTCGTTTCTCCATCTCTGATTGAAGTTTTTCATGACACATCTTTATCTTCCATGGCTCCAAATATGAACAATGACTACGAATTCAGAAGATATTGATAATCTTGGTGGATAGTAAAGATTCTATTACAGTTCATGCCTCTTGTTTGTAAACTCACTGATGGCAGTTTCCTGCACATTATTGATATCAGAATCCAAGAAGTTCGCAATAATGTTGTATGTTGAAATCTGAGTTTCTGAACATAAGACTTGAGGTCAAGGATCTCAAAGCCTAAAATCAGTGAACTGAACAGATTTGAATTCACCCTGTATTTTGCAAACTTCAAGGCAGAAATATGAATACTATTTGATATCATTTTTCTCAGTCACTTGTTTGATCTTCCATCTTGATATTTATCAAGGTCTTCTGTAGACACGACTCTGCTTTCATAAACCCTTCGACAACGCAGGTCTAGCAGGGTGAGATACCCTGTTAAAAGATTTGGTTTTGAAGGTTATGCAGCTCACCATTATGCTTATATGGTGAAACTAGTTGAGGATGTTGAGCCTACATGTTTTGAGGAGCCTGTTGGTCATGCTCATTGGGATGCAGCAATGGATGAGGAGATGGCTGCATTAGAGGCTAATAAGACTTGGGATCTAGTATCATTGCCAAAGGGAAAGAAAGCTATTGGATGTAAGTGGGTTTATAAGATTAAGCACAATGCAGATGGTTCTATTAGCAGGTACAAAGCTAGGCTGGTTGCAAAAGGCTATGCCCAGACATATGGCATAGATTATGATGAAACCTTCAGTCCAGTTGCTAGGATGGCAACTGTCAGATGTGTGATTGCTTTGGCAGCAGCCAAAGGTTGGAGGTTGCAGCAAATGGATGTAAAGAATGCCTTCTTGCATGGTGATTTGCAGGAAGAAGTGTATATGGATCAGCCAGCAGGTTATGAAGATTTAGAGCATCCCACGTATGTGTGCAGATTGAAGAAGGCACTCTATGGGCTCAAGCAAGCACCTAAAGCATGGTCTGACAAGATTAGAGAGTATCTTGTCAATATTGGTTTTTATGTTTCTGATGCTGATCACTCACTTTATGTGAGAAAAGGAGATGCAGGTTTGGTCATCATAGTCATCTATGTGGATGACTTGATTATTACAGGTGATAGTGATAGTGGGATTGCTGAAGTCAAGGGTTGTTTGAAGATGAAGTTTGAGATGAAGGATCTAGGTGAGCTAAGGTACTTCCTTGGCATTGAGGTGGTCAGATGTGACGATGGTATATGACTGTCCCAAAGACAGTATGGCTTGGATATGTTGTCCAAGTATGGTATGACAGCATGCAAACCACTTTCAGTCCCGTTGGAGCAGAATGTAAAGCTGAGTGCTGATGTTGGGGATGAGATAGAAGACCCTACTATGTTCAGGAGGATAGTGGGGAGTTTGATTTACATGACTATTACAAGGCCAGACTTGAGCTACGATGTTGGTCTTGTGAGTCAATTTATGCAAGTACCTAGAAAACCACACTTAGATGCAGTGAGACGCATATTGAGATATATCAAGTCCACATTACATTATGGACTTTTCTATGAGGCAGGTACAGACGTACATGTGTTTGGATACACAGATGCAGATTGGGCTGGTAGTATGTCGGATAGAAGATCTACCAGCGGATACATGTTCTCTCTTGGTAGTGCAGCAATTGCTTGGAGCAGCAAAAAGCAATCTACAGTTGCTTTGTCGAGTACAGAGGCTGAGTATAGAGGTGCTACTGTTGCAGCATGTGAGGTAGTATGGCTGCAAAAGTTATTGGCTGATTTGGATGTGCAGGTGGAAGGTCCAGTTGTCATTTATTGTGACAACATGAGCAGTATACAGTTGGCTAGAAACCCTGTGTTCCATTCCAGGACAAAACATATTGAGGTACACTACCACTTTGTGAGAGAGAAGGTACTAGCAGGTGAGATTGACTTGGTGTATGTCAGCACACAGGATCAGATAGCTGACATCTTCAGGAAGGCATTGGGTACAGAGAAGCTTCAAAAGTTTCGAAGCTTACTTGGAGTTGCAGAGATGCAGTTGAGCTTGAGGGGGAGTGTTGAGATGACAAGCTCAACACATGTGGACATTGATGATGGACCGCCTGGTTAGATGGGTCCACACGTCTATACTTAGCACGTCGGTGGTCATTATGACTCTCACATGGCCACTGACTCACTACTTATTATATTCAGGTTGTTACACCTATTTACAGTTGGCATAGTTATAGCGCCAGTCGACTAGTGTAGTCGGTTATGCATTGTTTGACTTAGTAGGCCACTTTCCTTTTATCTTGTATCTTATCTATACTTTGTGTATATTGTGAAGTGTGTGGAAGAAGAAGAAGAAATCAGCAAGAAAACGTTTTGGCCTCCATCTCTCTTCTTGTCTCTTGAGTGAGCTTCTCCTTGTGCATTCTGTGTGTGTTCGGCGCAGCATCTTGAGCAATCCCCTCCACCACACGATTCTTGACAACAGAGCCTTCCCTAAGCCTCGAGGTGTCAAAGTCATAGAAATTCCCTGGACTAGGCCTGTCTTCTTGCTGTAAGAGGGCGGAAACTCATCACATAACGACGGATCCTCTGGAAGCAATGGAAAAGAAGTAGCCACAAAAGCAGTGAGTCTCGCCTTCGTGAGAGGCTCAAAAGTAAGTAGGGAAGAGTAATCCCGACTAACTAATGGGACGTACTGGATAGGGGGAGGAGCATGAAAAGGCGCCATTCAGATGGGTACACACACACCACAAACACAGACAATAAAAAAGAATGCCTGCAAAGCAATAGACAAAAAACCAAGGATAAGAGAACAACCAAACAAGAAAACGTGACTCGACCAACTAACCCCAAGCAAACCACAACCTAGAAAAAAAATTCGACATGACCTCGAGACAAATGCGACCGAAAGCTTCATGCTATGCAGCAGACAAACACCCAGAACCCCGTATCAGGCAAGAAAAGAAAAAAAACTGTATACCGTACCCGTAACCGTATCAAAGACAGTAAATCAAAACAATACCACATCCGACACATATCAAGACTACATCGGTGATAACCCAGTGTTTGACTATGGAAAATAACTATAAGGACGGCGCAAACCCATCCCACGAAACGGTTCATTAAAAAGGGAAATTAAGTGCAGTGAGGGGGGAATTAATTTAGGGAAGGGTTTATTTTAGTAAATTATTAAGAATGGGTGAATTTTATTAGGTGATAAACCTTAGCAAGAAAACGGCGGTTCCTTATTATAAAGTTAATTACCAATTATTAGGTTAAAACGGTGCGTTAATGCGAATCCCGGACTTCGATACCCAGACTAGGTCTCTAAATGTAAGTTCATTGATTACAAATTAAGGTGATGTGGAGCGCTTTTTTGCCAGCGCGTGCTCATGTGACGGCTGGTTCATGTTAATTAAAAATTTAAAGTGCCTCTGTAGCGCACGTAGCGCGTGCTAAGTGAACGGCGGGTTGATTTTAATTAACAAAAAATATGTGTGTGTTGAGCGCGAATGCACTACAAGGGAATGGGGCAATAGCGACGCCGATTAGCGATGGCGGATATCGGCGTCGCTATTGGCGTCGCAATTGGCGTCGCTATTGGCGTCGCAATTGGCGTCGCTATATGCGTCGCTATTTGCGTCGCATTTGCGACGCAAATAGCGACGCCAATTGCGACGCCGCAGGGAAAAAAAGCGCGACCGAAACCAGAGCGTCGTTTTCATTTTCTTTTCTTCGCCTTTTGAGAGCGAGAGCGAGGGAGAGAGCAAGGGAGAGAGCCAAGGCTTTGTGAGAGAAGAGGAGGAAGAGACTTGCTGCCGCCACCGCCGCCGCCACCGCCACCGTCGTTGTTCGCGAAGGAGAGGAGGAGCCCTCGTTGCAAAGAGAAGCCGCCCACGCTCGCCATATCTCATTGGTGAGTCTCCCTCTCTCTTTCTTTTACTTGTTGAAGGTTTAAATCGTTCTCTTTTGTTTGTTTAGGAGAGGAAATGAAAGAGAAGGAGAGGGAGAGGGAGAGAGAGGGAGAGAAAGAGAGGGAGAGGGAGAGGGAGAGGGAGAGGGAGGGAGAGAAAGAGAAAGAGAAAGAGAGGGAGAGTGCATTCTCTCTCTCTCTCTCCCTTTTGCTTGTTTAATGTTTAAATTACTTTCTTTTTTGCTTGTTTAGGAGAGGAAACGAGAGAGTAAGAGAGAAAGAGAGGGAGAGGGAGAGGGAGAGGGAGAGGGAAAGAAAGAGAAAGAGAAAGAAAGAGAAATAGAAATAGAGGGAGAGGGAGAGGGAGGGGGAGGAAATAAGAGAGGGAGAGAAAGAGAAAGAGAGGGAGAAGGAGGGAGAGTGCATTCTCTCTCTCCCTCCCTCTCCCTTTTGCTTGTTTAATGTTTAAATCATTTTATTTTTTGCTTGTTTAGGAGAGGAAATGAGAGAGAAAGAGAGTGAGAGGGAGAGGAAGGGGAAGGAAATGAGAGAGGGATAGAAAGAGAAAGAGAGGGAGAGTGCATTGTATCTCTCCCTCTCCCTTTTGCTTGGAGGATGTTTAAATCACTTTATTTTTTGCTTGTTTAGGAAATGAGAGAGAAAGAGAGATAGAGAGGGAGAGGGAGAAAAAGAGAAAGAGAGGGAGAGGGAGAGGGAGAGGGAGAGGGAGGGGAAGGAAATGAGAGAGGGAGAGAAAGAGGGAGGGGGAGGGAGAGGGAGCGAGGGAGAGGGAGAGGGAGAAAGAGGGAGGGAGAGGGAGGGGGAGGGGGAGGGAGGAAATGAGAGAGGGAGAGAAAGAGAACGAGAGGGAGAGGGAGAGGGTGAGAGAAAGAGAGGAAGAGAGGGAGAGGGAGAGAAAGAGAGGGAGAGGGAAGGGAAGGAAATTTAAGATAATATACGTATTGATAATGGTATGCAATGTGCTTTGCATACGGCCACGTACTTCATCAAAATGAACCCAAAATTATTGTTATAGAAGAAGAAACCCTTAAATTGAGTATAGGATAATTTCTCTCAAGTCTTATGACTATGAGTAGAATTGATTGAAATAAATTTTATTACTATAGTTATAAAATTTCATAGATGGTGCGCATTAATTTTAAAATGGATTACTTATACTCAAAGCCGAGATATAACAAAAAATTATCTACCGGGACAAACAAATCGTTGAGCATGATACAAGGCCGAGATATAACATCGGAAAATCTCTCGACTACTATATACAATGCAAGGTTTATGGTCAACTTGCAACTTGACGTGCATCTCCATAAAGCTTTCCATTTAAGCCTCGTTTGCTGTAATGTAGATAAGATGGCAAACAAAGAAGGTTCTATTGTTCAAGACCGCGAGTCGTATCTTAATCAGCATGTCCCATGTCCTTGCTCTCAATGCAAGTTGGCAATTAGACGAAAACGCCGATTGTCTATAGAACACGTACAACGATTTGGCGAGTTTCAATCTGAGATCATTAATCAGGCGATTGCAGATTTTCAGCAAACGGTAATTTGAAGTTAGCATTTTTCATGCATTGTACTCTCAAGCTAATTGAAAACCATACACAATAAGATTGGGTCTTGTTGGCAAATTTTGTATCCAGGGGGGTGATGTCTCGACCCAAGGGGGAGTGCACCCTTTGCGGCCAATTAGAAGAGTTCGTGGACGTGCGATGGATGGATTGCAGGAGCCAATCGACCACTCGCAAGGCCCATCTATACCGTCAATGCCAGAGGAGACAGACAACCTTCCCGACTTGCCTACAATCTTGAAGCCTGAGATGGAGGCAATGATCGATGCATTGATTCCCATGGATGTTGAGACATCTGACCCGCTTAGAGAGGAAGCATCCATACCATTATATGATGGGTGCCGAGTATCTCGGTTGAAGACATTGCTTGCACTCTTAAGTGTGCAAGCAAAATACGGTTAGAGCGATATGAGTGTGACTGAGTTATTCAAGTACCTTGCACACAGACTTCATTGTTTTTTTTTTAAACAGTATTATTGTAAACATGGATGGATTTTTCAAGGTGTTTTATGATTTTTTCAGGTTATTGAAATATCATATATTGCCACCTGCAAACACCATGCCTGAGTCTCGTGATGATGCATGACATGTTTTACGGAAGCTTGGCATGGACTACAATAACATCCATGCATGTATCAACGACTGCATATTGTTTCGAGATGAATACGAGACTATGGAGACATGTCCAAAGTGTGGTGCTCACAGGTATCGACAGGACTTGCAAGGGCAGACCATCCCTCAAAAAGTCCTCAGACACTTTCCGCTCATCCCCCGCATAAACCACATGTTTCGCACGTCTGCCATGGCAAGCTTGACAACGTGGCATGTGCAGAATAGGTCCACGGATGGAGTGCAACGAATATCAGCAGATTCGCGCGCATGGAGCCACATTGACTCTACCTTCCCAGGCTTTGCGCGAGAGCCAAGGAATCTTCGGCTCGGTCTCGCCATGGATGGTGTGAACCCATTCGGTCTGCGCTCGACTTCTTACAGTGTGTGGCCTATAGTGCTTGTCAACTACAACATTCCTCCATGGCTTTCTACGAAGAAAGGACATCTCATCCTTAGCTTGCTCGTCCCGGGCCGCTACAAAGTAAAAAATATGGATGTGTATCTTCGTCCATTAGTCGATGAGCTTAAGATTTTGTGGGAGGAGGGGGTCACGGTGCAAGATATGAGTAGGCGCGATGGTCGGCGGTCAGCCAACATTCGAGCCATTCTCATGTGGACGATGCATGACTTTCCGGGATTGGGAGAGTGCTCAGGTGAGCAGACCTTTGTTCTCGCCGGTAATATCTATATTTTATTTCATTCAATCAAGTATTCACTAGGTCGTGGATCGCCTTGCAGGTCTCGTTACCTCAGGTTATCATGCATGTCCATTGTGTGGGCCACAGTTAGACTCCCGAAGGTCACGAACCATGAAGAAGATGGTATATCAAGGACACGCCGCTTTCTTGCCGGAGGATCATGAACTCAGGGAAGGTTTTCTTGGACGACCTCCAGCACGTATGAACGCTGCAAGCTGGTACGAGCTGAAAATGGTAAACCCGGAATCACATCCAAATGGAATGCGATGGTTCTCAATTTTCTACGAGTTGCCATATTGGACCCACTTATAGGTCAACCACTTGTTGGATCCCATGCATATTTTCAAAAATGTGGGCAGCTTGCTATGGGACCACATCACAGGAAAGAGAGACACTATAGGGTCACGAATGGATTTAAAGGAGGTAGGTAAGATGGAGGCGCTTTGGCCGCAGTCGAGTGCTGAAGGGGGAGTGCAACTTCCTCGCGCTCCCTGGGTTTTGTCTACCAAAGAAGAGCGCATTGTGAAGCAAGTAATCAAGTCTATCCGCACTCCGACGGGTATGATGCGTTCTCTCAGGTCTGCATTTTCTAAAGATGACCAAATGTCTGGGCTAAAATCCCATGATTGGCATAAGATATGTCAGGTTTGTGAACAGAATGGATTTTAATTAGCATGGACATTTTGAAATTTGAAAAGTGACCATTATTCTTAATGCTTTCTCATTTGTGGCAGTTTGTCCTACCGATCGCGATCGCGGGATGCCTAACTCCAGAAATTCGTGGGGCCATTTACAAGCTGTCGACTTTGGTGCAATGGATCTCACAGAAAGAGATTAAGACGTCCTCTATTGAATCCGCAAGGCGGGGAGCAGTTGAGACGGTCTGTCTCTTTGAGAAATACCTGCCCACTAGCATGCTCACGATACAAGTTCACCTTCTTGTGCATCTTGTGGATGAAGTGGAGATTGCTGGACCTGTCCATACGCGATGGATGTTCTTTCTGGAGCGCTTCATGAAAACCCTGAAAGGCTTTGTGCGACAATGAGCTCGTCCGGAAGGTAGCATGGCGGAAGGTTGGTTGGTGTCAGAGACGTTAGTGCATATCTCACAATGGCTACCAATGGTGGAACCAGACAATGAAATGCTATGGACGCTGAAGGACGATGACAGGCTGACTGGAGATGTGGTGGTTGGAAATGAGGTAGAAAAAAGAATGGATGCCTCAATGGAAGAGAAGGTGAATCGCTTTTGTATGTTGCACCATGCCTCCATGGAGACGTGGCTCGCCAAGTACCAGATTGCAAGGCAAGATCGAGAGGAAGCGCGAGCTGAATTCCGACGCAGTACGCATCACCGACCGATTCGATATCCCGAAGGCATGGAGGAGATGCCGTGGTTTATGTCAACACGATGGTTGCATGGAGCCTTGACCGCAGCATCCAGCGAAGGGACAGAGGTCTCAATGGAGGAGTGGGAGTTCTCGAGGGGATGTAGTCCAAAGGTAATGAGGGGTTTAGAATGTGTCGTATCTAAATTTGCTTGCTACATCTAATTTGAGTGTTTCAATGTGCAGTACAAAATATATAGTGCAGCGTGGTCGCGCGGACGGCATTTTCGGGTGGAGCGTATTGACAAAATGCGCTCCACAATGGACTGTGGTGTCATGGCAAGGTTTGAGCAAGAGAGCCGGCGACGAGCAACGGATCCGAACACGGTTGTGGATGAGATGGAGTATTTTGGGAATTTGCAAAGCATTATTACGGTGGATTACCGTAACTTCTCCATGATAATATTCGATGTGCAGTGGTTCAAAGTGGTACTTGGAGGAGCTGGCGCAACAGGTCGATGAGGTCCATCTGGATTTCTCGAAATAGATTCCAAAAAAAAAAGGATGGATTTGCGCGACACCTTTGTGTTGCCGGCCCATTGTGAACAGGTACAACTAGTCATTTGCTTGCTAATTGTAATACGACATGGTTTATGTCCCAATGGTTTGAAGACGGTTTGTAAGTGTTTGTGAACAGGTAATCTTCTATCCAAATCCCCGACAACCCCAATGGTGGTATGTTATACCTTCAACTCCTCGAGGTGCGAGAGTATACGATCAAAGCGATGTTCTAGGCATAGATGAAGAAAATATGCAAATAGAGGGATCGAAATTACAAGGGGTGGAGGCCACCGCAAGCTTGGAGCCCGCATCGGCTAACAATGATGGAAATACAGAAGTCGTAGAATTTTTTGAGAACGAGGCAGAATCGTTCTTTTGTGGTGACATGTCTATCGACCTTCCAGTGTATGCAGAGTTGTGTCAGGAGATTAACATGGGACCATATAATACTTCATTCTTGGAGAATTGTATTACTCAATTCGTTGTTTAGATCTTCCATAAAGGTAGATAAGATATGCATTTTAAGAGGGATTTTTCAAAAATGATTTATATTAATGTGCTTTGTATAGTTTAAATTGATTATTCTAACATTATTTTTTATCTGTGCAGGTATCGACATTCTCAGGATGAGTCGAGGGATGAGCGATGAGGAGTTTCAGGAGATGATGGCACGTATGTCTCCAGATCAGCTCGCGAGATTCAGAGAGATGGCAGATCAGGAGCTGTCTCGTTCTTCGTCAGGGCGCTCTGCTAGATCAGCTTCAGCGCGATCAGATGCTTCAGCTTCGAGCAGACGATCTCGACGCTCGCGACTTGGGCCAGAGGGAGGGACTGCGACTGCAGGAGGATCAGGGGGTGCTGCTGTGGAGACACGGACGCGGTGTCTCCGTCTCGTCATTTAGCTGGATCTCGGTCACCTCCAGGATTTGTCACACCTGTGGGGACGTCCACTCCAGTTACTCCGGCTTTTGCGCAGCCGTCGGCAGATGTCACGCCTTTTGGTGGCACCCCCTCTGGTGGCATCCCTTTGAGTGGCACTCCGGGAGAGGGTACCCCCGTCGGTACACCGGATGTTCAGGGGTCTCCTGGATATGCCCAGGAGCGTGGACGGAGATGGGAGAGGGCCCATACAAGGCACACTCCTAGGGATTATGGATACCTAGTGGATGGCAGGTCAGGAGCCATCATCATGAATGATGAGGGGAGGAGGGTGATGGCTCGCATGAGGGAGTTGTGCCAACAAGTTTTTCGGCACAACGTCCTGGATCATTGGAGGAACATACCGGAGGGGAGCAAGGAGTACATAGTAGCATCCTTGCACGAGGAGTTCCCGGTGCCAGCCGCAGTGGATAGATTCTCTACGGGCTGGATGATGGATTGCATGCGTGCATACATGTCACATAGACGATCCGACGCACGCAAGGCAATCAAGAGTGGGGCTCCAAAGCGCGAGTGGTTAGATGCAGACGACTGGCGCCGACTGAGGGAGGAGGCTACAAATTCGCCAGGATATTGGAGTCAGCAGCGGGAGGCGGCGAGGGCACGAATCGAGGCCGGATCGGTACATCATCTTGGGAGTGGCGGCCACATGACATATTTGGAGGACTTTGTAAGTTTCTCTTTTGTTTTGCTTATTTGTTTTTTTGAGATATTCTTTGTACTGACAATCATGTTTCTAACTGTTAGCATTTTGTTTTCTTTGCAGCACTCCATTACAAATCGCGATCCGCAAGGCCTTGAGACTTGATATGCAGAGAGGCACGGTCTCAGATCATTGATCGACCGATTGTATAGACGCGGTGGCCCAGTAAGTCACTCATCTTTCTTGTCCGTAGTTACCATGAGATATTTGAATGCATTATTGTATGGTGGATTGATATGTTGTTTCTTTTTCTGCAGAATCCGTTTGATGCTCCTTTACAGCGGGAAGAGCTTTCGGGGGACGACGATTTGTAGCTCGCCCTTGGATCCTTAGAGCTCACATACCTTTAGTTTTTAGTCGCCCGATCTATGTAGACATTTTCTATGTATTAGTGATATTGTTTTATGATTGTACCAATCGCATTTTATGCGATATCATGTATTTATTTCATCTATCAGTTTTATGATTTCAGTATACATTCTTTTTGTTTGCAAACGCTTTGTATGCAGCAATGTAGAAACTATTTTGTATGGCTCTCATACAGCACACGCCACAAAATTTTTTTTTCTCTGTTACCGTCGCTATTTACGTCGCAAATTTACTGCACGCGTCGCTATTGTCGTCGCTATCAGCATCGCAAATTCTCTGTAACCGTCGTTATATGTGTCGCTAGATGCGTCGCATTTACGACGTATATAGCGACGCATATAGCGATGATTCTATGGCGTCGTCAATAACGACGCTTTTTGCGACGACGGGGGCAAATTTTGTTGTTTGTATTTTTGTCGCTTTAAACGTCGCTATAAGGTCTATATCTTGTAGTGATGCGCGTGGAAACTGTGGGTGAATAAAGAGTTCATTTTAACAATTAAGTGGTGATTAAGGGGGAAATGAAAATAAATAAAGCACATAAAATAAATACCTGGAAGGGGTGTGTATGTAATGCAGAAATGCGCACGGAAGAGGCCCCCAAAAGAAGTGAATCCAATAAAGGAAAAGTAAAGACCACTGACGAAACAACAAAGACAACACCTTAGTGGATGTGTTGATTTGGTTTGTGTTGGTTTTTTAATTTTTGTAATTTGGGATTATTTATGGTTGGTTTTTGTTTGTGCGGTTATTATGTTCTGTGGATGTGTGTTGTTGTTGTTGTTTTTTTTTTGTGGTTGTTTGTGTTTTTTTAATAATAATAATAATAATAATAATAATAAAAGCAAGATATACAGCACATGAATATGGAGGAAATATCCACAATGGAGTGTATGAAAAAAAAATAGAGAGAAATTTCGGTTTGTTGGTTTGTTTGTTTTTTTTTTAACAATAGGGGTACCATGTATGATAATTTTTTAAAGTGAAAAATAAATGGAAAATGGTCAAGGGGAGATGAGGGGAATTTTGGATAATTTTTTAGAGTTTTTTTAGAATTATTTTACTATTTTTAAATGAATTTTCTACATTTGTTGGTAATTTGGGGGATAAATTAGGAAATATTTAATTTTCAAAAATTTTAGGGTGGGTAATTTCTAGCAGACAAACTCCCAAAAATTGGCAAAAAGCGAAGGGAATTTTTAGAAATTTTTTTGAATTATTTTGATGTGAAAATTAATTTAGAAATTAATTAAATCATGTTAATCAGATAAGTAAGTTAAAAGTAAGTCTGTTAAGTCTGGTTAGTCTGTGTAAGTCATGGTAGTCTGCCCAAGTCAAGTCAAGTTAGGTTAGTCAGGTTAGGGTTAGGGGTAGTTAGAACTAACCTAACTAAGGTTAAGCAAACTAACGAGGGTTAGTGAGGGTTAGAGGGGTAGGTTAGGTTAGTTATCCTAACTTAGGGTTAATTAGTGTAACTACTGTTAGGTTAGATAACAAGGGGTAGGTTAGTGGTAACTAACCAAGGGTTAGTGAGGAAGGAGGAGGTGGAAGGGGAGGAGGAGGAGGAAGGGGAGGAGGACGGCGGCGGCGCGTCCGGCGGCAGGGCGGCGCGTCGACAGACGGCGGGCGGGCGCATCGACAAACGGCGGGCGGCGAGCGTATCCACAGCGACGGGCGGGCGCGAGGCGGGCTGTTCCAAACGGCGGGCGGGCGCGAGGCGGGAGGCAGCGGGCGAGGGACGGTGACGTCGGGCGGCTACGAGCGTGTCGACAGGGGCGGTCGACTCGTGGCAGGAGGTGACGGCCGCACGGGCCTTGGCGGGTGGCGATGGCGGCCGGGGCGGACAGCGATGGTGTCCTGGGCGGAGGGCGATGGTAAGGGGAAGAGGAAGGGGAAGGAGGGGAAGGAGAGGAGAGGGGCAGAGAAGGAGGAGGGGAGGAGGTAGAAGAAGAAAGGTGGGAGGTGGGGGAGGTAGGAACAGGAAGGAGGGAAGGAGGGAAGGGAGGAAGAAGAAGGGAGGTGCGGGAGGTGGACGGCTAGGGAAGGGAGGGGTGGGGGTAGGTTAGGGGTGGGCAGGGGGGTGGAGGGATAAGGGCACCCACGGGGGGTGCCCAAGAGGGGTGGGATAGAGTAGGGGTATGGGCGGGTTAGGGTAGGGGATACCCAGGGAAGGGTAGGGGTGGGGGAAATAGAAATGGGCGGGGTAGGGGCCCAAGAGGGACGTGTACCCCCGTCTCGCGCACGTGCGCGGGGCGGGGCAAAAAAATTTGCCGTGAGGAAATTGAAATGGCACCGGGATGACGGTACGGGTCATGAGGACACGACGGGGGCGCGTGGAGACGCGTAAAATCGAAAAAGGGCGTGTTCACGCGCAAGACGGAGCGCGTGAAAACACGTAAAATTAAAGAAAAATTAATATCTCCCAATCCGGACGTCAAAACAAAATGGCGTAAAAACAAAAAGTGGGCAGGACGACAAGGGGAAAACAAGGAAAATACGGGACCGAGGTTCCGGGGGGGAAAAGGGTGGTCACGCGCAAAAAACACAAAAAACGAACCAAAATACGCAAGTAAAAATTAATATCGGAAGATTCGTGCATCGGAATGAGGTGCAGAAAAAAGGAGAACTCTGCAGAAAGACGTGCCTGACAATCCTATCACATCAAAACATAATTCCGACTGAGATAAGACGCATTCACGTGGAAAAAACCCAAAAAACAAACCCGAAAATGGGATCGGAAATTAATATCGGACAAACCGTGTGCCGGAATGACATGCAGTAAGAAGGAAAAATGTCCGCAGGAAGGAGTGGCACATGGTTATCACATTAAACCGCAGTTCCGGTGGAAATAGGAGGGGTTCACATGTGAAAAACTCCAAAAATATGTCGGAAAACTCATTTAAAAATTAATAAGTAAAAATCCGAAAGTCGAAAGAGGGGGGAGGAAAAAGGAAAAAGGTGGGGGAAGACACGAAGGAAACGACTGTCAAATCAAATTGGAATTCCGATGCAAATAGGGCAGGTTCACATGGAAAAATGTCAAAAAGACGCATGAAAAAGTCGTAAAAAACCGGAAAATTAATAATGGACAAACAGTGTATCGGAATGATGCGGAGGAAAAGGGAAAAATGTCAGGGGAAAAGTGGATGGCAGGGCTATGATGTCAAATCATGGTTCCGGAGCAAGAAAAGCACGTTCACATGGAAAATCGGCTAATTTGTGCAAAATGCTTCAAAAATTAATAACTCGAAAACCGTGCACCGGAATAGGGGTAGGTAGAAAGGAAAAATGGTCAGTTCAAAGGAGGAAACAGGACTATAAGGTTGGATTGGGACTTTGGTGAACGTAGGGTGCATTCACAGGATAGGACCTCAAAATCAAGGAATGAAGGAAAACGGCAAGGGAACAGCCCCAAGGGTGGGTGGAACATAACCGGGTGGGTGGGAAGGGATCCCATTAGGGTAAAAGCAAGTCATGGCATACATGCATGAGTAGGGTAAGGCATATGCAGAGGGGTATGCAATATAGACGCGTAGGGACGCGTCCCCATACTTAAGACCTTAACGGATAGGGTTAACCGAGCAACAGGGACCTAGGACCACGCCACAAACCATCCACTAACTTCCCCACACTTAAAACATGAACATCACTGAGAAACCAAAGTGGGAGGGTTAGAAAAACTTGGCCCATTTCGTCAAAAAGCCAGGGTGAGTGTCGATGGCACGTCCAGTGTTGTTGTCGGCGCTGGAGGTACCACGGCATCTTCTCGGCACACGTCCGTCATGGCAGGGACCACGCGACAGCACCCAGGGAGGTAGCTGATTGAAGGAATCACAGGAAATTTATCGATGATGAGGGATATTGCACTCAACTCACAGTCACTCAAATGAAATGAAAGAACAGTCACACGCCCCATGACTAATATCACTCGAGGAATAAGGAGTGAAACCCATATCGGATACCCGGTTGAGGAATCGACAAGGGGAAAATGGTGCAGAAGGAGTATGCCAGGGTGCACAGTTGATGGTGCATTAGTGCGTCCAACCCGTCTGGCATAGGTGCAAGAAGGAAGGCAAGGGAGCCGTACAGTGCAGTGTACAGAACAGGGTGACATGTCTTGTGATGATGGCAAAGACCCATCCCGTGGGTGCATAGGGAAACGGGAACATACCTGACTCCAAGTGTCGTAACGTCCCTCAATCTCACCTCTCGGTAATTGATTGAAGAAACTCCAGTCACACTCAACCCACCCTCTGTCTCACTCTCTGTTGATAAATACAGGAGGACAGCCTTGTCCTGAAACCCATTGATGTAATCCTCACAGTCGCTTGTGCAAAGATTATATGCCTTGTGCACATTTGATGGTGCAACGGTGCATCCCGCCCTGTGCCGGCATACGGTGCGAGAAGGAAGGCTAGGGAGCCTTATAGTGCAGTGCATAGAAACAAATCGTGCTTTGTGCATTGAGAGGCCCACCCCATGCGTGCAACACTTCATTCACACTTCTCACCTCTCATTTGATTTGAAGGGAAAAAACTGGTCTCTCGCCCCACCCTCTGTCTCACTCTCTGTTGATAGTTATAGAGGGCAACCATACTCACGTCCCCCATCCGGTTCGGATGAAAGCTCACATCACTCAAGGGGTTGTCGATGAAGATCACGTCATCAGTTGTTGAAGAGGCGTACCCAGGGAGGTAGCCATCAAATCGAACATTGTATTAGACAGGAACATGTCGTCTGCTAGAGGACAGGTAGGCACTCTACAGAGAGACCCAGGACACAGCGTACCAAGGGAGGTAGCGTCGGAATTGGATCCGAGGGATATCAATCAATGAATCCACTTTCTGGACTGCTGGGTGTTATCACCTTTTCCACAGCCAGCTTCTCGCCCAAGGGTGTTTACCACCTTTTCTTGGAACGAGGCCTGCTATGACAGGGAATTGCTTCATTTTCTCTCATAACAGATTTGTTTTTCTGATTTTTTTTTCTCTCTTTTTCTTTTTCTTGTTTTCCCCTATTCCCGAGGGTGTTTCCACCTTTTCTCGAAGAATAGGTCAGCATGACAGGGGCCTAAGTCCTTTTCTCCCATGACCAATATGTTTTGTTTTTTTTTTCTTTTCTTTCTTTCTTTTCTTTTCCTCTTTTTTTTTCGAATTGAGCAAGGGAATGGTGGAAAGACCATTTGTCAGAACCAACCTCGCCACTGTCGCTGGTGGAAAATAGAGGATAAGAGATCAAGGCTGGAAGGGGGGTTTGAGGGGACAGAGGGTTGTGTCCACTTCATCAGGAGTGACTGAAGAACAGCTATCAGAAGTAGCATCATAAGAAGGACAGTGCCGCGCCAACGAGGGAAAGGATCAAATGTCCGTAATTGTCAAGATCCCCAAGGAGGGAAGTACTTCTTCAGGCGATATCCATTGATCAGAAAGGGATCATCAGAGGCATCAACGGTCTGCACTTGGACAGAACCATTAGGGTTGACGGCAAGTACCTTATAGGGGCCCATCCACCGCTGCTGGAGCATTCCAGGAAACTTGCCAAATCGTGAATCATAGGCTAGGACCAAATCACCTTCTTTGAACTCCTTGTGCTTGATGAAGCTGTCATGGTAAGCCTTGCGTCGAGCTTGCGTGGCTTCCATGCATTGTAGAGCCATCCTACGAATTTTGTCCAAACATTCCAGGTGCAGGAGATGGCGTTGCAGTGAATCATCGTCCCCCAAACGCTCTTTGATAGCCACTCTTAAAGAGGGTAATTCCAGTTCAACAGGAAAAACAGCTTCTGTACCATACACCAGCTGGAAGGGTGTCTGTCCTGTTGCTGCTTTTTGGGAGGTTCTGTACGCCCAAAGGGCCTCTGTAAGTCGATCGTCCCAATCACGACGATGTGCGGCAATTGTTCTTGTCAGAATCGAGCAGAGGATGCGATTGGTGACTTCGACTTGGCCGTTGGCTCTGGGGTAATAAGGAGTGGACTTGCGATGGCAGATCTTATACAACTCTGTCAACTCTTCCATGACTTTGTTGAGGAAATGAGTGCCTCTGTCACTTACCAGCTCTAAGGGACTGCCAAAATGGGTGATGATATTCTCATACATGAACAGGGCCACGCTGTTACCATCGTCCCGCTTTAGGGCTTTAGCCTCACACCACTTTGTAACATAATCCGTACATACGAGGATGTATCGATTCTATTTCCTTCTGGTAGGAGGATCAATCGAATCTACGAAGTCGATGCCCCACTTCTCAAATGGCTTCAAAGGAAGAATAGGTTGCAATGGCATGGCACTTGTCTTCGTGGGTTTCCCCATTCTCTGACAAGCATCACATCTTTTACAGTAATCATAGGCATCCTTATGAATGGTAGGCCACCAATATCCTGCTAGCAGAGCCTTTCTGGCTGTAGCTTCTCCTGCAAAGTGACCTCCACATGGCTCGTCATGGCAAGCCTTCAGAACAATCCCAATCTCATTTCCTGCAACACATCTTCGGAGCACTTCATCTTTGCCTTTCTTGTACAGTGCGCCACCTAGCAGGGTGTAGGGGGCTGATTCTAACATGAGCTTCTTCCTTTCCCGACTAGAAATGCCAGGAGGATACTGTTGGATTGCTAACAGATTGGCAATGTCTGCATACCAGGGAGTTACAGTTTCTACCAAGAATAGGGAAGCATCAGGGAGGTCTGGATCATCTTGCTCCTCGTCTGCAGTTTGTGGGATACACGACAGATGACCATCCAAAACATGGGAACGACCAGGCTTAGTAATCACCTTAAAGTCGAACTCCTGAAATAGAAGGAGCCATCTCATCATTCGTCCTTTCACATCTTCTTTGTTCATCAGGAAAGATAGGGCCTCATGATCCACATAAAATTTAAAGTGGGTGGATAGGAGGTAATGGTGGAACTTCTCTAGGGCAAACACCATTGCCAAGCACTCCAGCTTGGTCACTGTGTAGTTCCGTTCCCTATCAGTGACTTTTTGGCTTGCATAATAGATCGGTTGATCGAGCTTTGAGGAGCCCTTCTGGCAAAGGACAGCACCTACGCCTTCAATTGATGCATCAGTGTGTACATGGAACTCTTTCGTCCAATCAGGAGGTTGCAGAATGGGTGCCTCAATCAGACACTGCTTCAGAGTGTGAAAAGCTTTGTCACATTCTTCCATCCAAGTAAACTCTACATCTTTCCTCAAAAGCTTGTGCAACGAGGTTGCCTTTGTTGCGAATGAGCTATGAACCTTCTGTAGTAACCCACATGGCCTAGGAACCCCCTCAACTGTTTGAGGTTGGTAGGTGCGGTCAGAGCTGCGATCTTTTCGATCTTTGTAGGGTCTGTTGATATCCCTTGTGCAGAGACAATGTGGCCCAACAGAACTCCAGAAGAGACCCCAAAGATGCATTTGTCGGGGTTGAGGGAAATCCCATACTCCCGGCATCGGTCAAAGCATTGTTCCAGGTGTTCCCAGTGTTCACGGATCAAACTATAGACACAGAAGTCATCCAAATATACCTCAATGAAGTCGTGCAGATGATTTTGAAATGCGGCCATCATGACTCGTTGGAAAGTAGCAGGGGCATTGCAGAGCCCAAATGGCATCACTCGGTAAGCGTAGGTCCCCCATTCTATGGTGAAGGTTGTTTTGGACTGGTCTTCTTCTGCTATCTGCACTTGGTTGTAATCGTTAAATCCATCCAGAAGGGAATAAAGCTCATGTTCTGCCATTGTGTCCAACAGTTGGTCTGTGAAAGGGATAGGAAAGTGATCCTTCTTCGTCTTGGAATTAAGCTTTCGGAAATCCACACATATTCGCAATTTGCCATTCTTCTTGGGTACAACCACGATGGGTGAAACCCATTCACTATTTGCCACTGGATAGATGAACTCGGCTTCCAAAAGCTTCAGCAGCTCCGCTTTCACCAATGTGGAATAATTCGGATTCATTCGCCTCTATCGTTGTCGTACTGGCTTGACATCAGGCTCCAAGTCAATATGATGTTGACATATTGTGGGATCAATCCCCTTTAGGTCTTTTTAAGACCATGCAAACACGTCCAAATTTTCTTTCAACAAGTTGTACAAGGTTGACAACTCCTCTTCTGGGAGACTGCTACCCACCTTCAAGTGGCGTTCAGTGCCATCTGCATCCACAAAGGTTAACTGCCTTTCACCTTCTACTTCACGGATGAAGGTCCCACGGACTGCTTCTGGATACAGATCTGACTCCTTCAAGGGAGTGGTATCCTCTTCTGATATCCCACTAGAACCAACTTCTTCTTTTGGTGGAGACTTAGGTTGCTCCTTGAGATGTTGAAATGGGATTAGAGCTGTTTCGGGTTTGGTTTCAAAATTAATTACCTCTTGGCTTGAAGACTCCTCTTCTGAAGATGACACATCCAGGAACGTCACATAACAGGGACCCTCTGATGCCTGTTGGGTTTGTGGGACTGGTGCTCGTTGGCACGGTGCATCATCATCATCTTTCTTTGGCAAGGATGGGTGAGAACGGCATGAGCCACTGCTGAAAAACGGCTTGTTCTTCTTAATCCATTTCTTATAAAGATTTTGCATATGAGAAGATCCATTTACCAGACCAAATGGTACCATCACCATTCTGTCCCATAGCATGAGCTCGTCTACTTCTCATGCCTCTGAAACTTCTTCCTCAAATGTATCCTCTTCAGGTGGGATAGACTCTTCCGTTTCACTTTCATAATCTTCTTCGTCCATATCATATCCATCCTCTTCTGTCTCTGTCTCTGCTTCTGCTTCTGTCTCTGCTTCTGTCTCTGTCTCTGCTTCTGTCTCTGTCTCTGTAGGAGCTCTGTAACAGAAGAACAGATTCTCTGTTTCCTCTTCTGCCTCTGTCTCTGCTTATGCTTCTGTCTCTGCTGTGGCAATGTAACAGGGAGAGCAGTACATCCATGCTTCTATCTCACTGTCAGAAGTGATTTCAGAAGTCCTTCCTGGTTCAGGCAGGAAGTATTCACCCATTGATAATGGCTTTGCATCTTTTGGAAGTCAGCTTACAGTATCCACTATTAAGGAATGTGCCACTGTTTTCTTGGGAAGGATCTGTTTGACATCATCTTCATCTGCTGATGTTAAATCTGTAGCCTCATTAGGGGAGTCAGAAGATAATTCCAAGGAGGTGGATCCATGTCCTTTTTGAGAACCATACAGTTTCAGCACCACTTTGTTGGCTCCTCTACCCAAGGTCAAGGTTCCTTTGAACCAATCCGTCCTTGCTCGGGCTTCAAAAAGCCATGGTCTGCCCAATAACAGAGGATAGGATGTACCATAAGAGTTTGGCTTCACCACCAAATAGGTTAGCCAATAATCTTTTCCAGCCATTGTAGTCTTCACATATGGGAGAATGCCCAAAGGCTTGATTCTACTCTGATCCGCCAGTCTGATGAGCCATTGGGTTGGTTGCACACCTTGTAAGCCTAGATCCTTCATTGTAACATCCGTCATAATGTTCACTGATGAACCTCCATCAATCAGTGCATTTGCAATAAAGCAGCCTTTTATCCACACGCCAGTCTCTGGAGTACCCAGATCTAGGAAAGCGTTAGCTACATCCACTTCTTTTACAGGCTCTGGAGCCTTGTTGGACTTGGTTGCTGTTGAGGAAGCAATCCTTAAGCCACGTCTTCTTGTCAGTATACTTTTGAACCTTTTCCAGCAACTGGGAGACAACATCAATAATTGTCAGAATGTGAGGTTTGGTTTAAAGGTATCTAGGTCTCTGACCAAATCGTATTCCTTAATAGGATCCACTCGCTTCTCTAACCGGTTAGGGAATGGGGCAACACCCATTTTCATTTTTCCTCTTTCTTCCAACAAAGGCATCATGGGAACTTCTTCTGCCACTTGTGGCACATCCTCCTCTTCTGTATCCTGGACCTCTGGTCCTGTCTCTGTAACTGTCTCTGTAACTCTCTGTGGCACTGTAGTGCTCTGTACGACACTGTTAGGCTCTGTTCTGTTCTGTTCTTCTGGTGGAAGATTGAACTTCACTGTTCTGGCTGGAGGGTTATTTTCTTTCTGGACAGGTGGTTCCTTCTGCTTTGCACGTGTGATGGCAGCAACTTCCAATTCCACTAAATTGGAGGTAGGCTCTTGGGCCTTGGCCGGACTATCAATAGCACTATTTTTCACTGGGGCTGGGCTTGGACAATCTTTTGCAGTGTGGCCTTCTCCTTTGCATCGACTGCATCAGGGCTTGTAATCCACTGACCTTCTAGGATTTGGACAATTTGGTGAAATGTGTCTCTTTTCTCCGCATCTGTAACACTCCACTTCTGATCTCTGACCACCGCTAGACTGTCTTCCTCTGTAACTTTGAGAGGGAAATCTTCTGGGTCCGAAATTAGGACCAAACTCTCTAGGCTTGGGTCCAATATCTTGTGTTGTCATTTTGGATTCCAACAAGTTGAATCTTGCGTCTTCTTCCTTCCTTCTCCTATCATGGATCTCCTTCAGAGAGCAAATGTCCTCTGTATGATTCTTCCGCAAACAGTAGGAATAGAAGGCCCTAGGAATAGTTGATTTTCGTGTATATTCAGTGGCTAAATGGCCTGCTTGATGACACTTACCACACTAAGTATTTGACCGCATCACATCTCTTCCTGCTCCTGCAACGTTGGATATGCTAGCGGTATTCACTTTCAACGTCTGTAGTTGTTCTGTAATCACATCCATCAACTCCTTTTTGATGTTTGCAACTGAGTTGGATAAGTAATCCTTCAAGCTTTCTCCTCCTGAGGCACTGGCAGGAGGGTTTTGAGGAGTCTCTGTAATCACTGCATAAACGGGTTGGGCTGGTACAGAGGGATCTCTGTTCTGGTTCTGATTCAGAGCTCCTGTTTGAACTGTTGGCTGTTGGCTCCAGTTGGTAGGATTCCACTGTTGCTGTTGATTTGGCATTGAGGAAATTGGTTGGGACCATTGTTGTTGTGGTTGAACCACCATTTGAGGCATGGATTGTGGCCACTGTGGATTTGGTGCACTATATTGTGATACCGAGGGCATCTGTTGGTAGGGATAGGGAACAGTCCCTGGAACTGCATTTGGTGGGTACATCATTCCTGGCATCAGAGGAGGTAGGACTCCTCTTCCTGTATTCATTGCCAATCTAGCTTCCACTTCATCGTACAGTCTTGCACCTTCTGTTGCAGCTTGCAGTGTGGCTGGTCTTTGCAGCTCCACAAACTTACGGACTTCTGGTTATAATCATCTGAGAAACACCCCCTTTTGAATGCCATCATCTAGATTATGGTTAGTCCATCTCTTCAGGATGGATTCCATTCGTGAGACATAAGCTTCCACTCTTTCTCCAGAAGACTGACTTAGGTTCATAAATTCCTCTCGCATCCGCTCTTCAAAACCTTCACGCCTGAATTTAGTGAGGAAGGCCAACTTCAGGTCGTCCCATGTGCCAAAAGTTCCTGCTGCTTGTCTCTCATACCACTGAAACGTCGCACCCTTGAAAGTGGCGGGGAATATTGCTAACCATGCTCAGGGGTTAAGGCATTGTTAGCCACACATGCTACCATAAACTCTGCTACATGAAGATTGGGGTCTTCATTGTACTTGATGGACCTAAAAACGGGCCGGCACTGGCTCATGCACTAGCCGGGACTCGTCACTATGCACAAGACAACCCCTCGGCCTCGCGGCCAGGAGCATCTATCAAAATCTCTACCTTCCTAAACATTGCGTTTGTAATACGTTGTAGTCCAACTGATCCTAACCCAATATTACTCCTCAGAGGGAGTCCCTTTCACATAGCCAAAAGGCTCGAATCACATACACATGGGGTTCCTCCTACGGCTGAATGCCGTCAACCCTCTGCGACTCTCCTACACCTTGGGGATTGGCCCCTCGATGCGTCGCTCAACATTTAGACATTTCGCACAAAAGTCGCTCAAGGTACCAAATAAACGTGTCCAGGAATGTACCATTGTCCTTACTTCTCTTTCCCCTAGGCCCCCACGTCCACCTACAACATGGGTACCTCACTGCCTCTCAACGTAGGTCATGTCCTCATAAACCAATTGCAATGCATGTCCAGGAGCTGATCACTGATACTTTTAAATTCTTTTCATGCTCTATACATTTGGTGAATGCCTAGTGCTCAAACATTTAGCAAAAACAGTATCGTGCACAAGTGCAAAAACATTCTTTTAATGGTTTCCAACTACCGTTCGTGCTTCGTTGCATGGGCCTAGCACCGAGGTGATCCTCGTGCTACTAAGCTCTTAATTTTAATTATTATCCGTCCTAAATGCTATGCATAGAAATCAGCAACTTTCCCATCATCTTCACACGGCATTTAGACATATTTCAACTCCTCTACCCTTCCCCGTTTAAATATTGCATCGTTGGATAGGTTTATAGGGTATTTTACCATCATTTTATGTATAAAAAGCGAGAAAAACCACACTAGCACAAGAAAGTGGGGTTGAACTGAGGCAAATCCTCATGCTTCAGTCCCCACAAACATTCACAAATATTTCTCTTATTTATCCTTATTTTTCGGAACCCAAAATGTATTTTTCCCCTATTTTTAAGGGTTTTTCCACCCTTTTCTTGTATTTTTCCTTATTTTCCTGCATTATTTAATTACTGAAAATTCAAAACAGGTTATGGGCTGTGGCCCTTAGTTCCTTCTTGCAGAAAAATGAAAGTTTAGTTGATGTTCCTACTTACTTCCCTATTTTTATACAAAAAACCCTCATTTTTCCTTGTTTTTTCATATTTTACGTGTTTTAATGTATTATTTTGAACCACAAGATGCATATTTTTCTGATTTTTTTTATTATGACCAGCAAGAACTCATAGAAAACAGTAACATGAACAATTTTTATCCCACATGAACAACATTTCATCCATCAAAAGCCATAAAAGCTCAAATTTCCTTTGAAAATTTTAAATTACCGCTTATTTGCGTGTTTCGGGTTTCATGCCATGGCTGCAAATTTGGAAATCTGCAGCACTTCATGTCCAGCACAATCACCAATCACCATTTCCAGCCCGTGGAGCAATCCGATCCAGCCTCCACCATTCTTTCTTCTTCCTTCTTCTTCCCACATGAACTTGCCTTTAGAAGAGAGAGGGAGGAGAGAGAAAGACTGAAATCAGAGATCTTCAAAGAAGGCATCATTGCGCAAGCGAAGGGCGGCGATAGAGTCAGGGTTCAGAGGGGAATCAATGCCCAATGTCGATTGGGGGGGTTGCTCACAGGCAGGAGATGGCTCCTTCATCATCATGGCGAAAAAATCGGCGCCTGCTGTCCACGCCTTCTCTCCACGATTTTTCATCTCTCATGCATGAAAAGTTTCATGCTACATTTAAATTTGGGCTCCCAAGGGTCATGCCCACTTTGGCCAAACTTTGTCCACCTCTTCGCATCTTGACCGGTTTCTTGGCCATTTCCCCGTCCGGACTCGGAATCGAGCTCTGAAAAATCTTGGGCGTCTGGCTTAGCATCCCGCATTGGCCAGTAGCTTGTGTCAACCCGCACGACTGTCTGAAAAATTATGAAAAATCAACAAGTGTCGCTCGGGCGCCTTTAAAGTACTTTGGCGCTTAAAATCGTCCTAGATCGAGCCGCCGCCTTTGACAGTGAATATTTTTCCCTTGATATTCATAATTTTTAGCTATTTTTAAGCACTTCCCGTCACCTAAATTCCGCTCTCATTGGCAACCATGGGATAGGGCGACTCAGCCCGTCGAATCCACGAACATATCTGCACATAAACAACCAAAGAAACATCAAACTGATACAAAACAAATATATAAGAAAACTCAGCACAATGCTCCCCCTACCCCTGGACAGAACCAAGGCATGATATCCAGAAGGAATAGGCCTAGCATCATCTAATAGAAGATCCGAAGTGAGTCACTAACCAGCTGCTCCAACACAGCCAAACTAAAAAAACCTATCAAAGAGGTTGCCCTAAGTGGTAATCTGTACTACTTACCAACTAAAAACAAATTCACTAGGAGCTCCTGCAAGGCGAGGACTCCTATAGCCTGATCAAGAAATATTTTCTTTCAGTACAGTTCTTTTGTGAGGATTTTTATTTAATCAATATACTTGGGCATGTAAAAAGGAGGGAGCTGAGCGTAGTGACCCAAGGAGAATAGGGCATCGGTCTCAGGACTTGTCTCGGCACCCAAGAACCTACCAAGCCCTCGCAAGGCGACACTTAATCCTTTTCTAACGCTCACTTTTATTTTCGCTCCAACCTTCCTTGTTTTGATATTATTTTTTCCAGCAAGAAGCCACCCCTAGGAAGACAAGGCATCGGCCCCGGGTCTAATTCGTCCCCAGGAACCTACCAGGCCTTCGCAAGGCAATGATCAACTGCTTATATATTTTCATTTCTTTTCTTTTCTTTGATAGGGGTTAAAACCCCTTTTTACACACCTTCGTATTTATATTCATCTGTTAGGATATACAAAGTTTCTGGGCAGCATCATTATTATCTTCTGGTAGGCTTCTCTAACTGCCTCACTACTAACAAGAACTCCTAGAACGGCTGCCTAGCAGGCTAGCAGAACAGGGCCACTAGGACTTCCTTCTAAAACAGGTCTTTCGATGCCTGACAATGTCGTTGTAGGAGGCAATGACTACTCCGACCTCCCTCAAACATACTCAACCTAAACCTGGGACTTCATGCCTTGGTTGCCGGTCCCCAACACAAATGTATCCCCTTGACAAGTACAAATACAAATATAACAGGAAAGAAAGATACTCGTAAAGGAGAGGTATCACCTGGATTGGCCACAAGAAGCTTCCATCGATGCCGCGACAAAGGCTTCCTCCAAGCTTGCCTTCAAACCTGTCTAGCACAGAACTTAAAACAAAAACCCAATTAAACGCACCTGCACTAGACAGGGAAATGGCCCTCTTGGCCTAATGAAATCAAACACTTCGCTACAAAACTGCATCGGCCCTCTTGGCCTAATGAAATAAAACAATACTACATAATATCCTCCTGGAAACAACCATGATAGACAGCAAAGCATACTATTCCCAGGGAAACAGGCTCGTAGCCCTAAACTAGGTGCATTAGATTATGACCTATCCCTCCTGCGTATATCGCAAGAGGTGTTCACATCACATGTCGTCTAATCAGTCGATGGGTCCCAGATAATAAAGGCAGATGAGTCTCGCTTACCCTCTGCATCACCCAAATCAACCATCGCCTGCCAAAGAGGGCATGTTCAGAAAGCATACCCCACAAACGACCAGGTCCTGCCTCATCGTCAATAGATATATCGGGACAAGGGCCACAATTAAAGAAGAGGTCCTCTTCATATGCGAAATTAGCCAATGAATCGGCAAACTGATTCCAATTCCGTGGAATCAGCTGAAAAGACGCTCTATCAAACTCGTCTAGCAGGGCTATGGCAGTATGATGGTACATACAAAGGATGGGGTTTCGTACCATGTATGTCCCATTGAGTTGATTTAAAACCAACTGAGAGTCCCCTTTCACCAACAACTGGCGGATACCACCCTTCTTCGTAATATTCAAACCCATAATTAGGGCTTTGTATTCTGCCATATTATTGGTAAAATTCGCCCCAAGATAAACAGCTAACTTCATGACAATGCACCGTCGGGGGTCTCGGATGACAACTCCTACACTTCCTTTTTTGCATGGACCCCTAGACGCCCCATCAAAGTACAAGGTGTACGTCCATAAAGGGTTTACACATCCCGCCATCCGGAACTCTACTCATAATTATGGTAATCGAAATTCAGCATATTCAATGGGTGGATTGTAGGCTCCATCCCTCCATCATCATTGAATTCAACAGGGATGCTCGTCAAAATTTGTAGGCAGTGATGGCAGAAGACCTTGATCTCCCAAATAAATGTCCCACCCTCTTGCTCAATCACCTTGTATCCTTTGCTCCACCAAATGAGCTTTCCCTGATGATACCTTTGTTCCAAATATGGGTGTTCTAAATAAGGGATCAGACGACCCATCAACCTCTATCATGATTTCCTTGCAGATATTTGATCAATCTCTCCTAGACCTGCAAGGCAGTCATAGCATTAGTGCAATCAGAAGTAATAAGGTTTAATCTTATTAAGATTAACCTTATTTTTAAATTCTATCCCCTCAAGGTCAGCTAACAAGACTGTGGATTTATTCTTTCCTATTCTAACGATCCGATAGGGCCCATCCCATTTGGGCTCTAGCTTGCCTGGAAATAAATCTCGTCGTGCATCATAATACAGAACAAGCTATCCTTTCTTGAAGGTGTATTTCTTGGCTTTGATGTCATGTAACTGCTTCATTCCGCGCTTCGCCACTTCTTGGTGCAATAAGCTCTGCAACTTAAGCTCATCTAAATGTGCCAGTGTCATCAAGCGCTCAAAAAGTGCATCTTCATCTCTCAAAGAATGATTGATGGCAAACCGAATAGTCGGCAGCTCAATTTCTAAAGGCAAGACAGACTCCTACCCATATACTAGCTTGAACGGGGTATGGCCAGTGGCTCGTTTGAAGGTCGTATTGTAGGCCCACACTGCCACGTATAACTTTTTATCCCAATCCCGTTTCTTTTCCGATACAATTTTGGACAGGATGCCCACAAGCTGCTTGTTGGTGCTTTCAACTTGCCCATTGGCTTGCGGATTATATGGGGTTGTCTTGTTATGCTTGATTTGCCACATCTCTGTCAAACCTTTAATCACCTTATTCAGGAAATGGGTTCTGCGGTCCGACACTAATTCTTTCGGCGGACCAAACCGGCATATTATCTGCTCTAAAAGGAAACTAGCAGTTTCTTTAGCATCATCTTTCCTTGTTGCACGTGCTTCTGACCACTTTGTGAAGTAGTCAGTTGCTACAATGATGTACCTCTTTTGCGTAGTCGACGACGGAGTAATAGGACCCACAAAGTCTATTCCCCACTTCTCAAATGGAAGTATCGCCATAATAGGGGTGAGTGGTCGTTTCCTATTCTCTCGACTATCATGTCGTTGACAAATATCGCATCTCTTAACATACGCAAACGCATCCTGGAAGATGGCAGGCCACCAATAACCTGCTCTTAAAGCCTTTTGTGCTGTGAGTCGTCCAGCAAAATGGCCACCGCAAGCAGAATCATGGCACTCTTCCAAAATGAAGGGCACCTCGTCAGGCATCACACACCGACGATAGATGTCATCAACCCCTTGCCGATATAATGTACCTGCGATCAAAGCAAACTTTAACACTTGTTGCTTAATTTTCCTTTTCTCAGCCTTAGATAGTTCGGATCCCGCCTCTCCCGTTGATAAATAATGCGTTATTGCAGCATACCAGGAGGGAATAGATGCCGTATCTATTTTAAATAACAACTCCATGTCACTACCTTCAGCCACAGATTCTTTCGGCTCCCCAAAGTCCACAAGACATTCCACGATGCCTTGCAACCTCGGTGGCTTACTCTTGATTTCATAATCAAATTCCTGCAAAGTGATCAACCACTTTGCTAGACGATCAGGTGGCTGTAACTTATTCATCAATAGTCGAAGTCCCTCCGCCTTCGTATAAAGCCCGACTGTCTCATAGAGAATGTAATGCCTGAATTTCTTGGTCCCAAAGACCATCGCTAGACACAATTTCTCCATATAAGTATAGTGGATTTCGGATACCCCTAGCTTCCGACTAGCAAAAGCAATCGGGTGGTACCACTTCTCTTCCCAAATTTGGGCTAAACAGCAGCTGATACTATACATAGTGGCTACTGAGAATATATAGAACACCTCACCTCTTTTGGGTGCTTTTAAAACGGGCGCTCTTGATAGCTCTTGTTTCACATCCTCGAATGCTACCTTACAAGGGTCACCCCATACAAACGAACAGCTAAAGGACAATAAATTTGTAAGCGGCAACGTTCTTTCTGCTAAGGCATTGATAAATCTACGGTAGTAACCAACCGAAGACAGAAAGCTATGAACCTCTTTCGGAGTGCGTGGTGGACCCATGGCAACTATAACTTTGACCTTCTCGGGGTCTGTCGCAATTCCTACCGAACTGATCACATGACCCAGCAATAGTCCATAAGGTACTCCAAAAACACACTTTCGTGGGTTTAGGGTGATGTAAAATTGTCTACAGCGCTCAAAGCATTTTCTTAGAATGATCAACTGCCTTTCTCTCACGGTGGCAGCCCCTAAGTCATCAATAAACACCTTCAACTCTTCAGGGGATATGTCACCGAATGTCTTATCTGCTGTTCGTTGCCACGAACCAGGCGCATTGCATAAACCAAAGGCCATCACATGGTATGCAAAAGTACCAAATACAGTGATGAAAGTTATTTTCAACTTGTCCTCTTCTGCAATTGCCATTTGGTTGTATCCTGCAAAGCAATCCATAAACGAATATATCTCCCTACCCGCTAATTGATCCAAAATCTGGTCAATAAATGGCAACGGGTAGTAGTCCTTAACTATCTGCTTATTCAGCTCTCTAAAGTCTACACATAATCGGATTTGATTATTCTTCTTCTTTCTGATCACAACTGGCGGACACCATTCCGTGTGTTGCACATGAAAAATCAAACCCGCTTTTCGAAGCTTCTGTAACTCTTCAAACAACCCATCCCTCAGTTCGAAAGGCATACGCCTTACTTTCTGCCATACAGGACGACTGCCCTCTTTCAACGGAATTGTATGAACAGCAAGACTAGGAGGGATGCCTCTCAGCTCATCATAACTCCAGGCAAAGATATCACGGAATTCCTGGATCAAGGCCACATAGTCCTCCCTTTCTGCTGAGCTGAGCATAGAACCTAATTTGATTGGCTGCGAATCATCAAGCGTACCAAGTTCTAGCTCGATAACATCTGCATCTCTTATACGATCTTGGCCCTCTATCGGCTCATTCAAAGTGATCTGATAGATGTCCTTTGTGGTGGATCCCTCTTTGGACTCGTCACTCGATGATGTCTCACTGGCAGATAAATCTTCTAGTGTCTCCAATTCTGTAGAAGATAGAGGAGCTCTCTCACTCTGCGGGGACTCAGGATAAGCATCAACCACCACACGCTGGGCACCTCTGCCGAATATCAGCCGACCGGCAGGTATATCTACTTGGCAATCCGCTTGCAAGATCCAAGGTCGTCCGAGTAATACTTGGTAACTTGGACGGCTTGCAAAACGAATCACCCTAAAGTCCAACAGGCATTCTACATTTGCAACAGTGACATGGACCTTAGTAATGCAGCCTTCTGGCTGTCTCAAACTATCATCTGCCATTCTGAGAATTGTGGAGGTATCTTTCTGGATCGCAAGACCCAACCTTTCCATCAGTTCAGAACTCATAATGTTGACCGATGATCCCGTGTCGACAATGGCATAATCTACTAATATCCCATCGACATAGGCTGCAACCCTTGGGCAATGCTTCTCAGCATGCTCAAACCAGTCATCACCAACTCGCGCAATACCCAAAGGTTCTACGATGTACCCAGTACGTAGGATCTTTCTAAATTCCTTGCGTACTCCTGGGGAAAGCTTAATAAGCTGTAAGAGATTCACATCCGGCTTGACTTCGCAAAGAGAGCTCGCCAAATCGAATTCATGATAGTTCGATAGAGCTTGCTTTTCACGCCAAACCATCCGCTCTTTAGGTCGTTGAACTGGCTTTATTGCCTCTTTCTTAACTTTCACCTTCTTCTTTGGTGGTTCCTTATCGGCTTTACTTTCTACGGGCTTCAAAGGTCCCCCTTCCATGGAAGGGTCCAAGACTTGCGTCCCTTTGTCGCCTTGTTTAGGGTTTCCGTCGACAGGCTTATCCTTGTCGGCCTCTCTACCCTTTTGACCCCTTGTAAGGACAGCTCGCAGATTAGAGGTTTCAGCATCATTAACGCGTACAGCCTCAATCAAACTAACCCCACTACCACTTGGTAGCTCCTCCACTGTATTCTTTGGTCGTTGAAGTATTTGTTTAGGCCCGTCCTCTCGCTGGGAATCATTTCCTTGGGCACGATGATTAACAGGCCCTGGTTGCCGACTTCCTCACTAGAGGGAACTGATCTTACTCCAGCAAGTAGCTGCTAAATGGCCAGATGTTCCACAAATGTCGCACTTAACATTTGGGCAATTTCTTGGATAGTGCTGCCCACCACACCATTTGCAACTAAACCTCGAAGGTGCACCCTCCTCTGGGTATCTACTTCCTATCAAATTTTGTTGTTTTTTAAGGAAGTTGACATCAATGGCTATTTGTCGATACTGCTCCGTAATCATGTCGTTATAGTGCTTCATCATGTCCTTAACCTCGCCAAGAACATTGGAAGAACTCGACTCATAGCCTTGGTCATTACCATGTCGTTCCATCGGCCTAACAATCCGATTAGACACTGGTTGTTGAGCGACAGGCATGGTGTTAGAATTGACCGCCTGGCCTCCACCATTTGGAGCCATTTGACTGCCCGTAGGTATCGACATGCTAGGGGGAGCTGGTAATAAAGGGACATTCTGCACCATGTTCCCTCTCCCATTAGGGTTAGCCATCGCTATCCCTTGGCCACTACTGCCATTGGCTATTGCCACATTATTTCCCAATACTAAACCCATATTCAAATTTCCTCGAGAAGCATAGGCTGCTTGTAGTCAGGATTCCACCTCTTGTGCTCGTGTAATGGCAGTATCTATATCCCCCAAGGGGACACTACTCAACTGCAATTGGATATTAAAGTCCAACCCATGTAGGAAATATTGCAATTGGGCAGCTGCGGGGATAGGAATAGAGGTGTCCAACTTACGGAAAACCTCTTTTATCTTCTTCGCATAAGCACGAATATCCTCGTGTGGTTCTTGGCGGGTCACGTTAAGTACACGCAACCAATATTGCCCACCCCTTTCAGGGGAAAACTCCCTTCGAAAAGCTCCATAAAATGCATCAATGTTCAATATGGTTTCGGCTTCTAAACCATGATACCATATAGCGGCTCTTCCTTTGAGAGTCATATTGAAGAACATCATTAAATGTCCTTCCTCTTGAATGCGACAGTTAAACATCAGCTTTTGAAACTCCCTAATGTGGAGTTTCGCATCTTCCTCAACTAACCCATTAAAAATGGGTAGCGGGTAGGCTAGAGCCGGCAAATCCGTCGTTCCTGCTGGAATTGCAATAGGCTGCGCCATGACAAGGATTGGATTTGCACTAGGAATGGGGGACGGTGGGGTTACACCTCCCGTACTTGACGTGGACTGGCTTATAGAAGGAAGGGGAGCACTAGAGTTTCCACCTTCTCCTAACTTACTGCTTGTGGTACTAAGACTACTAGATCCACTCCCTCGTAAGGGTTCAGCACCGCTACGCTTAGGAGAATATCTCCTAAAAATTTCAGCACATCGCCTAGCTCTTTCGTCTCTTTCTTGCTTTTGGATTTCTGCTAGACGATGCTTATCAATAAATAACAGATCAATCGCAATATCCTTTGGCATAAACTGCTAGTTGGTCCCTAAACAACCAGGATTCGAGAACCGCCACTTTTAAGCGGCTCCCGGCAGACGCACCACTGATGGACCTAAAAACGGGCCGGCACTGGCTCATGCACTAGCCGGGCCTCGTCACTACGCACAAGACAACCCCTCGGCCTCGCGGCCAGGAGCGTCTATCAAAATCTCTGCCTTCCTAAACATTGCGTTTGTAATACGTTGTAGTCCAATTGATCCTAACCCAATATTACTCCTCAGAGGGAGTCCCTTTCACATAGCCAAAAGGCTCGAATCACATACACATGGGGTTCCTCCTATGGCTGAATGCCGTCCACCCTCTGCGACTCTCCTACACCTTGGGGATTGGCCCCTCGATGCCTCGCTCAACATTTAGACATTTCGCACAAAAGTCGCTCAAGGTACCAAATAAACGTGTCCAGGAATGTACCATTGTCCTTACTTCTCTTTCCCCTAGGCCCCCACATCCACCTACAGCATGGGTACCTCACTGCCTCTCAACGTAGGTCATGTCCTCATAAACCAATTGCAATGCATGTCCAGGAGCTGATCACTGATACTTTTAAATTCTTTTCATGCTCTATACATTTGGTGAATGCCTAGTGCTCAAACATTTAGCAAAACAGTATCGTGCACAAGTGCAAAAACATTCTTTTAATGGTTTTCAACTACCGTTCGTGCTTCGTTGCATGGGCCTAGCACCGAGGTGATCCTCGTGCTACTAAGCTCTTAATTTTAATTATTATCCTTCCTAAATGCTATGCATAGAAATCAACAACTTTCCCATCAACTTCACATGGCATTTAGACATATTTCAACTCCTCTACCCTTCCCCGTTTAAATATTGCATCGTTGGATAGGTTTATAAGGTATTTTACCATCATTTTATGTATAAAAAGCGGGAAAAACAACACTAGCACAAGAAAGTGGGGTTGAACTGAGGTAAATCCTCATGCTTCAGTCCCCACAAACATTCACAAACATTTCTCTTATTTATCCTTATTTTTCGGAACCCAAAATGTATTTTTTCCCTATTTTTTAGGGTTTTTCCACCCTTTTCTTGTATTTTCCCTTATTTTCCTGCATTATTTAATTACTGAAAATTCAAAACAGGTTATGGGCTGTGGCCCTTAGTTCCTTCTTGCAGAAAAATGAAAGTTTAGTTGATGTTCCTACTTACTTCCCCATTTTTATGCCAAAAACCCTAAATTTTCCTTGTTTTTTCATATTTTACGTGTTTTAATGTATTATTTTGAACCACAAGATGCATATTTTTCTGATTTTTTTTATTATGACCAGCAAGAACTCATAGAAAACAGTAACATGAACAATTTTTATCCCACATGAACAACATTTCATCCATCAACAGCCATAAAAGCTCAAATTTCCTTTGAAAATTTTAAATTACCGCTTATTTGCGTGTTTCAGGTTTCATGTCCATGGCTGCAAATTTGGAAATCAGCACCACTTCATGTCCAGCACAATCACCAATCACCATTTCCAGCCCGTGGAGCAATCCGATCCATGCCGGACAAGCCTCCACCATTCTTTCTTCTTCCTTCTTCTTCCCACATGAACTTGCCTTTAGAAGAGAGAGAGGGAGGAGAGAGAAAGACTGAAATCAGAGATCTTCAAAGAAGGCATCATTGCGCGAGCGAAGGGCGGCGATAGAGTCAGGGTTCAGAGGGGAATCAATGCCCAATGTTGATTGGGGGGGTTGCTCACAGGCAGGAGATGGCTCCTCCATCATCATGGCGAAAAAATCGGCGCCTGCTGTCCACGCCTTCTCTCCACGATTTTTCATCTCTCATGCATGAAAAGTTTCATGCTACATTTAAATTTGGGCTCCCAAGGGTCATGGCCACTTTGGCCAAACTTTGTCCACCTCTTCGCATCTTGACCGATTTCTTGGCCATTTCCCCGTCCGGACTCGGAATCGAGCTCTGAAAAATCCTGGACGTCCGGCTTAGCATCCCGCATTGGCCAGTAGCTCGTGTCAACCCGCACAACTGCCTCAAAATTTATGAAAAATCAACAAGTGTCGCTCGGACACCTTTAAAGTACTTTGGCACTTAAAATCGTCCTAGATCGAGCCGCCGCCTTTGACAGTGAATATTTTTCCCTTGATATTCATAATTTTTAGCTATTTTTAAGCACTTCCCGTCACCTAAATTCCGCTCTCAGTACTCTCCCTTAAAAACTGGCAATGGGACTACATTCGCTGGCCTGTCATCAATATTTCCAGGACGGATCTGGCTTGGAAGTGGACCTCCAGCAGGAGGAGGAAGGGCTTGATGTGCCATTGGGACTTCTGTAAAGAGTTCCGCAAGGGCGTTAAAGGCGGCTTCTGCTGCGAGCTCGCTCTCGGCTCTGATTTTTGCTTTCTCTCTTCTCACGTACCTCTGGACTCGTTCTAACGCTTGCCTTTTTATTGCGTCATTCATCAGGGGTATGGCTCCACTATGTCGTTAGTGCTCCACAGAGGGTTAACAGAAGACTTCAGTCTCTGGAGGACTCTCTTGCCAACATTTCTTCTACTTCTTTCTTTTCAACGTCCCTGAATTCTGCTTTCATACCACTGCACAGGGGAAGGTATTCGGTTCTGAAGGTGTCAAAATGCATATGTCTAAGCATTGTGGTGGTGCCATCATCATAGCAATGCCAGCTTCTGATGGCTTCAACAGTGTATGTTGTGAAAAACACTCTGTCTACCAACTTCCAGTGCGTTGCTAATTGAACAAACAGAAGATTATCAGTACACCAAGCATCCCATGTATCTTGCTGTTGAGCGTCCACGAACAAATTCCAACTTTTTTCCTTCTTGTCTTTGTGAACCTCTACAGACCAAGACTCCTGAAGCTTCTTCACAATCTCCCACTTGATGTTATCTGGAAACTTCTCAATGAATGTCAAATTTTCCATGGATGGTCATTCTCTCTGTTTCTGCTCTTCAGTTTGTTCCCAAACAGTTTGCCACCAAGATGCAAGTTTCTGCTGCTTCAATAGGAAGAGGAAACTGTCCACCACATAGAGCATGCATCATGATGGTGATGTATTTCCGCCATTGTGGGATGAAGTTCTTGTGGAAAGTGGCTTTGATTATGAGGAATTCCAACTCTTCAGTGGAAGAAGGAACTTTACAAACATCCATTGAATTCTTCTCTTCTTGGCAATGCCATTTCCTTCATTTTCAGCCTCTTCTGGTGCTTGTTGATGGCAAGTTTTCCCCGACTGCGCACCAAAAACATGGAGCCCCAAGAGGAACACCAAGGAAAAGGGAATTCTCTTGCAAGAAAATCTATCTTGTAACATCAACAAGCTTGTTTATTATGTTTCATATGATCACAATGAAGAAAAGAACACCAGGCACAACAAATCTTCATGCAGCATCATGTAGATCTCCCACGGATTTGATAGAATCAACCATATTCTTCAACATCTTCACAAAATCCATCAATAGAACAAAGAAAGCAAATGAATACACCATCTTTGAATGGAAACACATCACATAATATTCATCTTCAATATCTTCATAGTCTTCTCTCTCAATCTCTCATATACAATCACTCTGTTTGAGTAGAATTGGCTATCTCTGACTCTCTCTCTCTCTCTCCATCAATAATACATCATATCCTCACTACAATCTCTCAAAAATCACACTCAATAATCCTTCTTAGGTCGTGGATACCCCTCCCAAGAGGTATGTCTGATATGAAGAGTCACCAGAGCCACTACAGTGTCCTTTCATAGCTCACTACTGTCACTTCACTCTAGTCTTCACTTGAGTCTTCAGCAGCTACTTCTTCCACTTCTTTCAGCTCTTTTGCACTTGTATTCACCTCTTTCCAAGGCTAGAAAACTTTCCCAAGCTACACTCTCATCCACCAGAACACATACAGAAGCATACAGAACAGTCACAGAACAGTACCAGAACAGCTACAGTACAGAACAGAACAGAACAGAACAGAACAGAACAGAGATAGAAGCTCTACAGAAGACCTACAGAAGGTTACAGAAGGTCATCAAAATCACATAACTCACTCTCAAACCATTCCAAACTCTCACAAACTATTCAATAAGCTTTCTCAATATCTCAATCTTCATCAATCTATACTCCATCCCTCTTTACTGAAGATAATCAAAACAAAACAGAGCAAAACAGAAGGTATACAGAACCAATCAGAACCTATCAGAACATCACAGAACCATTAATAAACATCATGATCTTCCAAAACCCAATCAATATCATCCAAAACACTCTCAAACCACTTCCAAATCAATCAATCATCTCATAAAATCAACCATTCAGCTCTCAAAAACAACAAAAATCAGCCAAAAAACAAGTCATTTCAACACGCAACAGGGAGGTTTTCTTGGACGAGCTCCAACACGTATGAATGCTGCAAGCTGGTATGAGCTGAAAATGGTAAACCCGGAATCAGATCCAAATGGAATGTGATGGTTCTCAGTTTTCTACGAGTTGCCATATTGGACCCACTTACAGGTCAACCACTTGTTGGATCCCATGCATATTTTCAAGAATGTGGGCAGCTTGCTATGGGACCACATCACAGGAAAGAGAGACGCTATAGGGTCACGAATGGATTTGAAGGAGGTAGGTAAGATGGAGGCGCTTTGGCCGCAGTCGAGTGCTGAAGGGGGAGTGTAGCTTCCTCGTGCTCCTTGGGTTTTGTCCACCAAAGAAGAGCGCATTATGAAGCAAGTAGTCAAGTCTATCTGCACTCGGATGGGTATGATGTGTTCTCTCAGGTCCGCATTTTCTAAAGATGACCAATTGTCGCGGCTAAGATCCCATGATTGGCATAAGATATGTCAGGTTTGTGAACAGAATGGATTGTAATTAGTGTGGACATTTTGCAATTTGAAAAGTAGCCATTATTCATAATGCTTTCTCATTTGTGGCAGTTTGTCCTATCGATCGCGATCGCTTACTCCACAAATTTGCGGGGCCATTTACAAGTTGTCGACTTTGGTGCAATGGATCTCAGAGAAAGAGATTAAGACGTCCTCTATTGAATCCGCAAGGTGGGGAGCAGTGGAGACGGTCTGTCTCTTTGAGAAATACCTGCCCACTAGCATGCTCACGATACAACTTCGCCTTCTTGTGCATCTTGTGGACGAAGTGGAGATTGCTGGACCTATCCATACGCGATGGATGTTCTTCCTGGAGCACTTCATGAAAACCCTGAAAGGCTTTGTGCGACAATGAGCTCATCCAGAAGGTAGCATGGCTGGTTGGTGTTAGAGGTGTTAGTGCATATCTCACAATGGCTACCAATGGTGGAACCAGACAATGAAATGCTATGGACGCTAAAGGACGATGATAGATTGACTCGAGATGTGGTGGTTGGAAATGGGGTAGAAAAAAGAATGGATGCCTCAATGGAAGAGAAGGTGAATCGCTTTTGTATGTTGCACCATGCCTCCATGGAGACGTGGCTTGCCAAGTATCAGATTGCAAGGCAAGATCGAGAGGAAGCGGGAGCTGAATTCCGACGCAGTACGTGTCATCGACCGATTTGATATCCCGAAGGCATGGAGGAGATGCCGTGGTTTATGTCAACACGATGGTTGCATGGAGCCTTGACCGCAGCATCCAGCGAAAGGATAGAGGTCTCAATGGAGGAGTGGGAGTTCTCGAGGGGATGTAGTCCAAAGGTGATGAGGGGTTTAGAATATGTCGTATCTAAATTTTATATGCAACATCTAATTTGAGTGTTTCAATGTACAGTACAAAATATATAGTGCAGCGTGGTTGCGCGGACGGCATTTTCGCGTGGAGCGTATTGACAAAATGCGCTCCACAATGGACTGTGGTGTCATGGCAAGGTTTGAGCAAGAGAGCCGATGACGAGCAACGGATCTGAACACGGTTGTGGATGAGATGGAGTATTTTGGAAACTTGCAAAGTATTATTACAATGGATTACCGTAGCTTCTCCATGATACTATTCGATGTGTAGTGGTTCAAAGTGGTACTTGGAGGAGCTGGAGCAACAGTTCAACGAGGTCCATCTAGATTTCTCGAAATAGATTCCGAAAAAAAATGGACGGATTTGCACAACACCTTTGTGTTGCCGGCCCATTGTGAATAGGTGCATAGAGTCATTTGCTTGCTAATTGTAATACGACATGGTTTATGTCACAATGGTTTGAACTCGCTTTTGTATGTGTTTGTAAAAAGGTAATCTTCTATCCAAACCCCCGACAACCTCGATGGTGGTACGTTATACCTTCAACTCCTCGAAGTGCGAGAGTATATGATCAAAGCGATGTTCCGGGCATAAATGAAGATAATATGCAAATAGAGGGGTCGATATTACAAGGGGTGGAGGCCACTGCAAGCTTGAAGCCCGCATCGACTAACAATGATGGAAATACAGGAGTCCAAGAATTTTTTGAGAACGAGGCAGACTCATTCTTTTATGGTGACATGTCTATCGACCTTCCAGTGTATGCAGAGTTGTGTCAGGAGATTAACATGGGACCATAGGATACTTCATTCTTGAAGAATTGTATTACTCAATTCGTTGTTTAGATCTTCCATAAAGGTACATAAGATATACATTTTAAGAGGGATTTTTCAAAAATGATTTATATTACTGTGCTTTGTATAGTTTAAATTGATTATTCTAACACCATTTTTTATATGTGCAGGTGACATTTTCAAGATGAGTCGAGGGATGAGCGATGAGGAGTTTCAGGACATGATGGCATGCATGTCTCCAGACCAACTCGTGAGATTCAGAGAGATCGCAAACTAGGAGCTGTCTCGTTCTTCGTTAGGGCGCTCTATTAGATCTATTTCAGCGCGATCAGATGCTTCAGCTTCAAGCAGATGATCTCGACGCTCACGACTTGGGCCAGAGGGAAGGACTGCATCGGGATCAGGGGGATGCTGCTGTGGAGACACGGATGTGGTGTCTCCGTCTCGTCGTTCAGCTAGAGCTGCGTCACCTCCAGGATTTGCCACACATGTGGGGACGTCTACTCCAGTTACTCCGGCTTTTGCGTAGCCGTCAGCAGGTGGCAACCCCTTTTGGTGGCACCCCCTTTGGTGGCACCCCTTTGAGTGCCACTCCGAGAGAGGTTACCCCCGTCGGTACACTGGATGTAGTGGGGTCGCCTGGATATGCCCAGGAGCGTGGACTGAGATGGGAGAGGACCCATCTTAGGCAGACTCCTAGGGGTTATGGATACCTGGTTGATAGTAGGTCAGGAGCCATCATCATGAATGATGAGGGGAGGAGGGTGATGGCTCGCATGAGAGAGTTGTGCCAACAAGTTTTTCGGTACAACATCCTGGATCATTGGAAGAACATACCGGAGGGGAGCAAGGACTACATAGTAGCATCCTTGCACCAAGAGTTTTTGGTGCCAGCCGCCGCAGTAGATAGATTCTCTACGGGCTGGATGATGGATTGCATGCATGCATACATGTCACATAGATGATCCGACGCATGCAAGGCAATCAAGAGTGGGGCTGTAAAGCCCGAGTGGTTAGATGCAGACAACTGGCGCCGACTGAGGGAGGAGGCTACAGATTTGCCAGGACGTTTGAGTCAGCAGCGGGAGGCGGTGAGGGCACGACTCGAGGCCTGAGTGGTCCATCATCTTGGGAGTGGCAGCCACAGGACATATTTGGAGGACTTTGTAAGTTTCTCTTTTGTTTCGCTTGTTTGTTTTTTTGAAATATTCTTTGTACTGACAATCATGTTTCTAACAATTAGCATTTTGTTTTCTTTGCAGCACTCCATTAAAAATCGCGATCCGCAAGGCCTTGAGACTCGATATGCAGAGAGGCACGGTCTCAATGCATTAATCGACTGATTGTATAGACGCGGCGGCCCTGTAAGTCACTCATCTTTCTTGTCCGTAGTTACCATGAGATATTTGAATGCATTATTGTATGGTGGATTGATGTGTTGTTTCTTTTTCTGCAGAATCCGTTTGATGCTCCTTTGCGGCGGGACGAGCTTTCGGGGAACAAGGATTTGTAGCTCACCCTTGGATCCTTGGAGCTCACACACCTTTATTTTTTAGTCGCCTGATCTATGTAGACATTTTCTATGTATTAATGATATCCTTTCATGATTGTACCAATCGCATTTTATGCGATCATGTATTTATTTCATGTATCAGTTTTATGATTTCAATATACATTCTTTTTGTTTGCAAGCGCTTTGTTTGCAGTAGTGCAGAAACTATTTTGTATGGCTCTCTACCCTGCCACAAAAATTTTTTTCCCCTATTACCGTCGCTATTTGCGTTGCAAATTTACTGCTCGCGTCGCTATTGGCGTCACTATGTGCGTTGCAAATTTACTAGTTGCGTCGCTATATGCGTCGCAAATGCGACGCATATAGCAATGCCAATAGCGACGTTTCTATGGCGCCGTCAATAACGACGCTTTTTGCGACGACGGGGGAAAATTTTGTTGTTTGTATTTTCATCGCTTTAAACGTTGGTATAAGGTCTATATCTTGTAGTGTGGGTATATGGAGGCTCTCCTATGGCTATGAAGCCCCCCCCCCCCCCCCCCCTTCATTTCGTCGTTTGCACCTCCCTCTCCCTTCATTTTTTTCCATCCCGCAAAAACAATGCCTCCCCCCCCCCTTCGTTGTGAAAATTTTTGGGGCCAAAGGGGCCTCTTAAGGGTCACACCCTTTGGCTCCTCATTCTTTGGTCCTTTTTTTGGCCTATCTCCCGTGTTCGGGGTCCAAACTATGAGCTGAAAATTCCTGCACATCCGTCTTGAGATCCCACACTCCCGGGAACTACTTTGACTTTCCTAAGCACTTGAAAAAACTTACTAAAATCTGCAATTGATGCTCAGGCGACCTTCAAGGCGCTTTTGGAAATAGTCTTTTCCTTGGTGCTTAAAATCGACCCAGCTGCGTTCACCGCCTTTGACAAAGTCAAAATTTCCCTTGAAATTCATATTTTTTGGCAAATTTTAGGCACATCTTGGGTTCAAAATCCAGCTCTCATCGGCGACCATGGGATAGGGCAACTCAACCCGTGAAATCCCACGAACAGATCTGCACATAAACAACAAAAAGGAGCATCAAGCTGATACAAAAAGTACACAACACAACACATCATAGCTCATACCCTACCCCCTGACAAAACCAAGGCATGAAATCCATGAGGAGTAGGCCCAGCATAATTTGATAGAAGGCCCGAAGCTAGTCACTAACCGACTGCTCTAACATGACCAAAGTAAAAAGAACGATCAAAGAGGTTGCCCTAAGTGGTAGTCTAAACTACCTTCCTGACTAAGGACAACTCAACCAAGAGCTCCTACTAGGCGAGGACTCCTATAGCCTGATCAAGAAATATTTTCTTTTAGTACATTTCTTCTTTTAGGCTTTTATTTTGCCATACTCGGGCGTGTAAAAAGGAGGGAGCTGAGCATAGTGACCCAAGGAGAACAAGGCATCGGCCTCGGGTCCTATCTGAGTACCCAAGAACCTACCAAGCTCTCGCAAGGCAACACTTAATCCTTTTCTAATGCTCACTTGCATTTTCACTCCAACCTTCCTTTCTTTTCTTCTTTTATGGCAAGATGTCACCCCAAGGAAGGCAAGGCATCGGCCCTAGGTCTAGGGTCTAACTCGTCCCCAGGAACCTACCAAGCCTTCACAAGGTGATGGACACTGCACTAGAAATTTTTCTTTTCTTTTTCTATTTTTATAAGGGTTAGAACCCCTTTTTACACACCTTTATATATATATACTTTCTTTGAGATATTCACGGTTTTTTCTTCTTTTTATCATCATTTTTTTTTCTAGCAGGCTTATCTATCTACCTCACAACTAAGCAAGAACTCCTAGAACGGTTGCCTACCGGGCCGGTAGAACAGGGTCACTAGAACTGTCTTCTAAAACAATTCTTTCAATGCTTGGCAATGTCTTTACAGGAGCCAACAACGACTCACACCTCCCTCAAACATACCTAATCTAAACCTGGGACTTCATGCCTTGCTTGCCGGTTCCCATCAAGAAAGAAAACCCCCTTCAAGTACACAGATACATATAATGTGAAAAAACATGCACTCGTAAAGGAGAGATATCACTTGGATAGGGCCATGAGAAGCTTCTGTGTGACAAAGGGTCCTTCCAAGCTCTTCTTTGAATCTTTCTAGCATAGGACTAAAAAAAAAAACCATTAACTGCACCCATACTAAATAGACAACTGGCCCTCTTGGCCTAATGAAATAAAGCATTTCACTGAAAAAACTAATAGGCCATCTTGGCCTAACGAAATCAAACACTAAAACCTCGCAAAACTGGCCCTCTTGGCCTAACGGAATCAAACAAAACAACACCTACACATACCTCCCCGAAATAGTACAGATATACAATAATATGCTTCCTTCCAAGGAGAAAAATAGGGCTCACAGCCCTAAGCTAAATGCATAAGATTGTGACCCATCTCTCCTGCATATATAGCAAGAGGCATACACATAACATGTTGTCTAATCAGCCTATGGGTCCAAGATAATAGTGGTAGATGGGTCTCGGCTACTCTTTGCATTACCCATATCAACCATCGCCTGCCATATATCTCATGGTCTGATAACATTCCCCACAATCGACCGGGTCCTGTCTCATCATTAATGGAAATATCCAAGCTAGGATCGGGTCTTGTCTTATCATTAATGGAAATATCCACAAAACTCAAATAGGGTCATGGAAGTTCAATGATACATGCAAAGGATGGGATTCCACACTATGTATGTCCCATCTAGCTGATTCAAGATCAACTAGGAATCCCCTTTTACTAACAACCACCAAATACCACCTTGCTTGGCAATATGCAATCCCATAATCAAGGCTATGTACTCGGCCATGTTGTTAGTAGATCCTACCGAGAGATAAGCATCTAATTTCATTGTAACTCTACGTCGGGTATCTCGGATAACTACTCCAATACTTCCTTTTCTATTAAGGCCCCTGGACGCTCCATCAAAGTATAATGTATACGTCCATAATGGGTTTACACAACCAGCCATCAAGAACTCCCCTATTCGTAATTATGATAGTCAAAGTTCAACATATTTAGAGGATGAATTGGCAGTTCCATCACACCTTCTTCATTAAACTCAACAGCGATGCTTCTTAAGATTTGTAAATAGTGATGGCAGAAAACTTTAATCTCCCACACAAAGATGCCGTCTTCTTGCTCGATCACTTTATATCCCTTGCTCCACTAGATAAGCCTCCCCTGATGAAATCTTTGCTCGAGATATGGGTGCTCCAAATAAGGGATTAACCGCCCCATCAACCAGCTTAAGCTCCTTTTGCAAGTCTCCAATTAGCCCCGCATAGACCTGCAATGCATTTTTTTGCGTTAGCATACTTAGAAATAATAAGATTTTTTCGCATTAAGATTAACCTTATTTTTAAATTCTACTCCTTGCAGATTAGCTAGTAGAGCTGTAGACTTATTTTTTCCTATCTTGACAATCTTATAGGGGCCATCCCATCTAGGTTCCAGCTTCCCTGGAAACAGCTCCCTACATGTATCGTAGTACAGAACTAATTGCCCTTTTTTAAAGGTATACTTCTTTTCTTTAAGGTCGTGCAATTGCTTCATCCGACGTTTAGTTACCTCGTGGTGTAATAAGCTTTGCAATTTCAGCTCATCTAGGTGGACTATGGTTGTGAATCGTTCAAAGAGTGCATCCTCATCTCCCAAAGAATGGTTAATTGCAAACCGTATGGTTGGCAACTCAATTTCGAGGGGTAACACACACTCTTCCCCATAAACTAATTTAAATGGAGTATGGCCAGTGGCTTGTTTAAACGTCATATTATATGCCCAAACTGCCACATATAATTTTGTATCCTAGTCCTGCTTCTTTTCAAAGACTATCTTGGATAGGATACCCACAAGCTGCTTATTGGTACTTTCAACTTGTCCATTTGCTTGTGCATTATAGGGGGTCATCTTGTTATGCTTGATTTTTCAAGATTCAGTCAGACTTTTAATCACTTTATTTAAAAAGTGAGTTCCATGGTCCGATACTATTTTTGTTGGCGGACCAAATCGGCAGATAATCTACTCTAATAGGAAACTAGAAGTCTCTTTTACATTGTCCTGCCTCATCGCTCGTGCTTCTGACCACTTTGTAAAGTAGTCAATGGCTACTATAAGATATCTCTTCTGAGTAGTAGACGACAGGGTAAAAAGACCCATAAAGTCAATGCCCCACTTCTCAAATGGAAGGATAGCCATGATAGACGTAAGTGGGCGTTTCCTATTCTCTCTATTGTCATGCCTTTGATACGTATCACATCTCTTAACGTACTCAAAGGAATCTTGGAAGATGGACGGCCACCAATATCGAGCTCTTAAAGCTTTCTATGCCATCAGCCACCCAACAAAGTGCCCTCCACACGCGGAGTCATGGCACTCTTCCAAGATGAAAGGGACCTCGTCAGGCATCACACATCGGCGATAGATATCATCAACACCCTACCGATATAATGTGCCTCCGATCAAGGAAAATTTCAATGCCTGTTGTTTAATTTTCCTCTTCTCTGATTTTGATAATCGAGCTCTAGTCTCTCCCATTGATAGATAATGCGTGATAGCAGCATACCAAGATGGGATAGAATCTATATCAATTTTCAATATTTCTTCGATATCACTTCCTTCAGCCAAAGTCTCTTTCAGCTCCCCGAAATCCATAAGGCATTCCACAATACCCTGCAACCTCAGTGGCTTACTCTTAATCTCATAATCGAACTCTTGCAAAAAGTGATTAACCACTTTGCCAAACGATCTGGTGGTTGTAGCTTGTTCATAAGCAATCTAAGCCCTTCCGCCCTCGTATAGAAAACTACCTTCTCATAGAGAATGTAGTGCCTGAATTTTTTAGTTGCAAAGACCATCGCAATGTACAACTTCTCCATGTAGGTGTAGTTAATTTCCGATATGCCCAACTTTCGACTAGCAAAAGCTATCGGATGATACCACTTTTTCTCCCTGATTTGAGCTAAACACTAGCTAATACTATGCATGGTTGCTGCTAAAAATATATAGAACATTTCGTCCCCTTTTGGTGCTTTTAAAATGGGTGATTTGGCAAGCTCCTGCTTCACATCATCAAAAGACACTTTGCAAGCATCACTCCATGTAAACTGACATTTAAAGGATAATAGGTTTATCAGTAGCAACGTTCTTGCCAAGGCATTGATAAACCTCTGATAATACCCTACTGATGACAAAAAGCTATGCGCTTCCTTTGGAGTACATGGTGGACTCATGGCGAATATGACCTTGATCTTTTCAGGATCAATCACAATCCCTACGGAACTAACCACATGGCCTAACAAGAGCCCATAAGGGACTCCGAAGATGCACTTCCGTGGGTTAAGAGCTATGCAAAATTGTCTGCAATGCTCAAAACACTTGCGTAAAATGATCAACTGTCTATCCCTTACGATGGCTACCCCCGGATCGTCAATGAATACTTTCAGCTCCTCTAGGGAGATGTCACCAAAGGTCTTGTCGGCTATTCTTTGCCACAAACTAGGTGCATTACACAACCCAAATGCCATCACATGGTATGCAAAGGTATCGAAGACTGTAATAAATGTTGTTTTTAGCTTCTCTTGCTCAGCGATTGCCATTTGGTTATACCCTGCAAAGCAGTCCATAAATGAATAGATTTTCCTACCCGACCAAAATTTGGTCAATAAATGGCAATGGGTAGTAATCTTTAATAGTCTGCTTATTCAACTCTCTAAAATCTACACAAAGACGAATTTGATTATTATTATTCTTCCTGATCACAACTGGTAAGCACCATTCAATATGCTGAACAGGGAAGATCAAACCTGGTTTCCGCAACTTCTGTAGTTCCTCGTACAACCCGTCCCTTAATTCAAAAGGCATATGCCTTACTTTCTGACGTACAAGGCGGGTACCTTCCTTTATAGGAATAGTATGCATAGCTAGACTGGGAGGAATACCCCGAAATTCGTCATAGATCCAAGCAAAGATATCACAGAACTCTTGAATCAGGGACACATAGTCCTCTCTCTCGTCTAAACTGAGCATAGAACACAATTTGATTGGATGCGAATCATTAGGCGTACCAAGGTCCAGCTCAATAACATCTGTGTCTCTTATTCGATCATGTGGCTCTACCGGCTCATTCAATGTTATCTGATAAATATCCTCTATAGTGGAGCCTTTCTTAGATCCATCACTCGATGACGTCTCACTACCAGATGGATCATCTATTGTTTCTAATTCAGTGGAGGATAGTGGAGATCTCTCACTCTGAGGAGACTCAGGGTAATCATCCACCATTACATGATGGGCACCTCGACCTAGAATCACTTGACCACCGGGTATATCGACTTCACAATCTATCCGTATAATCCATGGCTTGCCTAGCAAAACTCGATAGCTAGGACGTCCTGCAAACCTTATCACCCTAAAGTCCAGATAGCATTCCACACTTGCAACTGTAACGTGGACCTTAGTAATGCAACCTTCCGGTTGTCTTAGACTATCATCAGCCATCCTAAGAAGTATGGAGCCATCTTTTTGGATCTCTAGACCTAACCTCTCCATCAAGTCTGAACTTATGATATTGATGGAGGATCCAGTGTCCATGATAGCGTGCTCCACTAATATTCGATCCATAAATGTTGGAACCCTAGGGCAATGCTTTTCAACATGATCGAACCAATCTTCCCCCACTCTAGCGATGCCCAAAGGTTCTACTATATACTCTATACGCATGATTTTCTTGAATTCCTTGCGTACTCCTTGAGAAAGTTTAATCAATTGTAGGAGATTCACATCTGGTTTGGCTTCGCAAAGGCAACTTGCTAGATTAAAGTCGTGGTAATTAGCCAAAGTTCTCTTCTCGCGCCAAACCATTCTCTCCTTTGGTCTTTCAATTGGCTTTCATGCCTCTTTTTTAGCCTTTACCTTCTTTCTTGGAAATCATTTATCCTCCTCCGGGTCAACTTTACTACCAACAAGTCTTAACGGTCCACCTTCTATATCAAGATTCAGGACTCACTTTTCCCTAGCATCTTGCTTAGGGCTTCCCTCAACAAGTTTTACAATTCCTTTGTCACCCTCTTTAATATTTTGACCTCTTGTTATGGCTCCTAGATTAGAAGTTTCAGCATCATTGACACGTACAGTCTCAATAAGGCTGACTCCACTGCCATGAGGTAACTCCTCTACAACAACCATTCCTCTTTACAGTATTTGCCTTGATCCATCGTCTTGTTAGAGATTATTCCCTTGTGCACGATGGTTAACTGAACCTGGTTTTTTACTCCCTTGTTGGAGAGAATTGATCTTACTCCAACAGGTTGTAGCTAAGTGGCCAGACTTTTCGCAAATATCACATTTGATATTCGAGAAATTCCTAGGGAAATGTTGGCCACCACACAACTTACAGCTGAATCTTGAGGGGGCACCGTCTTCAGGGTGTCAACTCCCTATCAAATTTTGCTGCTTCTTAAGGAAGTTGTCATCCACAGCTATTTGTCGATATTTTTCAGAGATCATATTAGTATAGTGCTTCATCATGTCCTTAACTTCACCAAGGACATTAGAAGCACTCAACTCATAGCCACGATTGTCAGTCTATCGTCCCATGGACCTAACCACTTGATTAGGAATCGGCCATTGACCAATTGGGACAATACTAGGATTCATTGTTTGGTTTCCACCACTATTTAGCGAGGCCGCCTGACTAGCCATAGGCATAGTCATGCTAGGAGGAGCTGGTAACATAGGAAAATTCAACACGATACTCCCTCTACCACTCGTATTTAACATGGGGTCCCCTTGACTCCCATTGGTCAAGGCCAAATTATTACCATTCCAATTTATCCTTGCTGCATAAGCCGCTGCAAGCACGACTCTACTCCTTCTACTTGGGTAATGGGAGTTAAAATATCAACCAAAGCAACACTAATGAGCTGCACCTGGATATTAAAATCCAATCCATGTAGGAAATATTGCAGCTGGGTAGTTGCAGGAATGGGAATATAAGCGTTATGTTTGCAAAGAACTTACTTTAGTTTCTTGGCATATGCCTGGACATTCTCATTTGGCTCTTGGCGTGTTACATTCAGCACACGCAACCAATATTTTCCACCCTTCTCAGGGGCAAACTCCCTATGAAAAGCCGTAAAGAATTGGGCAGTGCTAGTTATGGTTCCAGCTTCTAGACCGTGATACCACACTACTGCTCTTCCTTTTAACATCATGTTGAAGAACATCATTAGGTGTCCTTCGTCTTGGATTCGATAGTTGAACATGAGCGTTTGAAACACCTTAATGTGGAGTTCTCCATCTTCTTCTGTTAACCCATGGAAAATGGGCAACGGTGCTCCTAATGCCGATAAATTCGGTGTATCTACTGGAATTGCGATAGGTTCTGCCATGGCTACAATCGGATTGACAACAGGAGTTTGTGCAGGCAATACTACACCCCCACTTGTTTTGGGTTGATTAACTAGAAACAGGAAAGTACCAAGACTTCCACTTGTACTCAAAGATCTACTCGTAACACCTAGGCTACTAGAACCACTACCACTTATGCGTAATGGGCTACTCCTTTGAGGAGAATAGTGTCTTACAATCCCCAACCATTGTCTAGCCCTCTCAACACTTTCTGCTTTTTGTATTTCAGCTTGATGGTCCTTGTCAGAGGACATAAATCAACTATTTGGTCCCTAAAAACCCTAGATTTGAGAACCACCACTTGTTGGCGGCTCCTGGCAGACGCACCACTGATGGAACCTAAAATGAGCCGACACTGGCTATGGCACTAGCCGTACCTCATGCATATGACAGACAACCCCACCACACGGCCTCGTGGGCCAAGAGTGTCTGTAATAACTGATGCACACTAAATGAATTTAATATTGCTTTTATAGCTGGATGAGAGTCCAATGGCACCTTCCCCGAGACTCCTCAAAGGGAGTATCCCACATTCGTAATAAATACCATGTATCACATACATAGGAGGCACTCCATCGAGTGATTGTCGTGGCCCCACTATAGCTCTCCTCCATCGCAGGGATTGACCCCTTGATGTGCTGCTAGACATAAATAGCATTCGCACAAACTCGACTCTTTCATAATTCAGCGTTCCAGGAGATTTTGATTTGCCTCACAAAACTTTCCCCAATGGAAGCACCCATCTAACCCACGACTTAGGTTTCCTGTCCTCTCAACGTTGGTCAAAGTTTATCAAACAATTGCAATGCATTCCAGGAGATACCACATGACATGCTTGATGCAAGGTGTGTATGACGATTGTGCACAACCATTTTATGATTTAAAAAAACCAACAACCATGTGAGGTGTGGAAAATAGCCCTTTCATGAATTTTAACTAAGCGTTACGTGTTGCGCTGCTTTAGGGACTAGCACCGCAACTTCCGTGCTACTAGTCACCTATATTTAATTATGGAACGATCCCTAAATGCTATGCACAAAGAGGGAAATCAGAAATTTTATATTTTTAGCAATTAGATAGTCGCACAAACTTCCTCCCCCCTCACCGTTTAGGTGTTGCTGCGTTGCATAGGTGTAAATGGTTGTCTTGTGTCATTTTTGTATGAAAAAAAATAGTAAACATGTACTATAACACAAAGTATGAGGCCAGAATAAGGTTTGACCTCATGCTTTAGCCTCACCAAACATTCATGCACATAAATCTTATTTTTCCATATTTTTTGAGCGCAAAAATCCCAATTTTCTTTATTTTTCACTATTTTTTCCTATTTATTATTCATGGAAAATAGGTATTTTCTGATTTATTTGTGTTGGCTTATTAATTTTATTGAAACTTAACATTTCTCTAATTTTATCCCATGTCTACTCCTTTTTCCCAACTCAAAATTGAAAAAACCACTAATTTCCATTTAAAAATGACATTTTGCGGGTTTTAAAAAATTAATAACGGCTTTAAATCATTACGGGTCCTACATTTTTGTATTTGCATCCCTCAAACATGAGGCAAACAAGATTCAAAAAAAATTCATCGCATATGAACAACATTTGGACCATGAAACAACAAAAACAAGCGAATTTCTTTGTAAAATTGGAGCATACCGCGTGTTTTGTGTGTTGCGGGTTTTTTAATAATTATTCCGGGTAGCCCATAGACCGACCAGCAACCATTCTTTAGTGCTAAACCTCTTTCCTCAGCCTCCTCTTCATCTTGGAACAATCTAATCACAGTCGGACAAGAATCCTTCAGCCCCTCTTCTTCTTAATTTCTTGCATGCAAACCACCGCTTAGAGGAGAGAGATGGAGGAGAGAGAAAGAGTAGATTCTGATCTCCTTGACCGTGCAACCATTTGACGGGTGAAGTTAGGCGATAGGGAGCGTGAAAAATCTTCAGTTTGGTGTTGTCTTCCGATGGTATGGGTATATGGAGGCTCTCCTATGGCTATGGAGACCCACCCCCCCTTCATTTCTTTGTCTGCGCCTCCCTCTCCCTTCATTTTTTTCTACCGCGTGAAAAAAATTCCCCCCCTTTTGTTGTGAAAATTTTTGGGGCCAAAGGGGCCCCCTAAGGGTCACACCCTTTAGCTCCTCACTCTTTGGCCTATCTCCCGTGTCCAGGGTCGAACTGCGAGCCGAAAATTCTTGCACATCCATCTTGAGGACTTGCACTATCGAGCAGCTGCTCTGATTTGCCTAGGTGCTTGAAAAAAATTACTAAAATCTGCAACTGATGCTTGGGCGACCTTCAAGGCGCTTTTGGAAATTGTCTTTTGCTTGCTGCTTAAAATCGACCCAGTTGCGTTCGCCGCCTTTGACGAAGTCAAATTTTCCCTTAAAATTTGGATTTTTTGGCAAATTTTAGGCAAATCCCAGGCTAAAAATCCAACTCTCAGCCTTTTTCATTTTCTTCTCTTTTTTCCTCTATCGAGTCCACATTTATGAATTTTCCTTTCTTTTTCCTTGTCGTGCACTAGGGTTAATACTAACCCCCTCCTAGTCAAGTGTCAATCCCATGGCACTTGTGGATCTTTGCTAGTGAGGACTCGATGATTGACAGGTTGTCATGTAGTTGATGATGGGGCTCTTGTGGGGATTTTACATGGAAGAGAATCATATTGAAATGGTTGAGGTTGTGGAGAATCATATTGAAATGATGGGCCTCCGAAGTTAGTGGTTAGGCACGGGTTTTTAGCTTCCCCTAAAAATGAAAACAAGGTGCACACTTGGGGATGTGCCTACCTTGCCATGTCGTGTGTGGTGTCTATGTGCTAGTGGAATTAGGAGTTGGGTCAAACCTTAGGCACAAGCCAAAGGTATTGTCCTACACTTGAGGACCCACTTTGTGAATCAAGGGAGGTGCTGTGGGTGCGACTTAGGGAGGTAGGTCTAACCAGCAGGAACTCCCTAGGTGTGTGCTACCCTTAAGGTGCCCTAAGTATGTGAAGTGGGGAGACGGCTAGCGTGATCCCTAGGTGCAGTGTTTGTGAAACTTCCAGTATACAACTAGCTGCTTTTCTTATCAACTTTTAAGGTTTTTACTTCCTTCCTTCTTGTCCTTATACTTTTTATTTTCTATTGCCCTTTTTTTTGTGTTATTTTTCTTTTTTTAAAACTTTTTTTCTTTCTTTTTTTGAATAAACAAGTTTAATGAGGGAGCATGCTAAGAAGCATCATATTGTGTGAAGCACCTACCAAACTACGTAGTTGCTTGAGGGCTTTGCTGAGGGTAAAACCCTACTTTGTAGATATCCCTTTAAGTTGGTTTTGACATTGAGTGGAGTAGATGATAAAAATGGATGGTTACACACGGTGAACCTACTATCACTCATGTCCTCTAAGAGGTTAATACAAAATACTTGCGGGAGGGTGACCCTCATTGTGAGGCAGACCATTACATAGCTATCAATGCCACTGTGTGGGTCAAAAAAGAAGGGAGATAACTGCTCTTCCTGTGCAGTAGGATTTTTCTTTAACAACACTTGTAATTATAGGTGGTGATCAAAGCACAGTCAAGGCATGAGAAGAAATCATTCAAGAAACTTGTTATAGAGGGATAGAGGTCCCTTTCGGTAAAAATCAGACTCTCTTCAAGGATTAAGATGTTTACATTATAGAGAAAAGGGAAGTTGTATCTACGATGCATGTCTGGGTTGAAATCAACTCCAATTCTCTTTGGGTAGGGTAACATGTAGATAGGATCATCCTGCTCATAAGGTAGTGTGCTATAGAAGGCAATCTAGGCCTCCAAGCTAAAGTCCCAGATGTTCCGGCACCACTTTGGTTGTGAATCATATCCCTCTACCCTCCGGGTTACCTCCATTGCCTTGTCTTTCTTGAGATGACAAGCTCAACATGTGCAGATATTGATGATCGACCACTTAGCTAGATGGGTCTACATGCCTACACTTAGCACATTGGTGGTCATTATGATTCTCACATGGCCACTGGCTTATCACTTATTATATTTAGTTTGTTACACCTACATACAATTGGTATAGATATAGCACCAGTCAATTAGTATAGTCAATTAAGCATTGTTTGACTTAGCAGGCCACTTTCCTTTATATTGTATCTTATCTATACTTTGTGTACATTGTATTGTGTGAAAAAGAAGAAGAAGAAGAAACTAGTAAGAAAAGGTTTTGGCCTCCATCTCTCTTCTTGTGTTCTTGAGTGAGCTTCCTCTTGTGTATATAGTGTGTATTTAGCACAAGAGCTCAAGCAAGTCCCTCCACCACACAATTCTCGATATGGTATCAAAGGGGTGCCACTAAGAGAGGCTGGTTTTGAAGGTTGAAATGAAGGAGAAGAAGTAAAGTTTGAGCAAGCAAGCAACGTGTAAGAAGCTCTTTCGTTCTTCCACTCTTTCTCTTGGATAGTGCTTGTGGAGGCACCGGAGTAGGGAAGAGTGAAAGTCTCAAATTTTTGTGAGATTTGGTATGCAAACAGAGCACTATATATTTTAAAAATAGTTCATTTAAGGCTATCTGCTACTTTTTTGGGCATTTGAGGCTGTTTCGGACCCCATTTCAGAGCCGCAAGGTTGCAAACAGTAGTTTCAAGGTATACTAAAATTTTGGTTGTGTGGATGAAGGTGGGTGCATAGGTTGCAAATTTTTACAATTTTTGAGGTGTTTGCCAAGAAGCAAACATAATATTTATCTACAAACAAGTTGCAGATTACATGTATTATTGAACAATCAGTGACAAAGGTTACTCTATGTATTGCTATACACTTGTTGAAAGGTTGCAAAAGACTTTCTTGCTGTTTTATATCAGTTTTGTGACAATGGTAGAGAACAGTGGAAATCCCATCATTGAGAAGCTCAAGAAGAACAACTACCCTTCATGGAAGTTCCATGTGATGAACTTCTTCATTGGAAAGGCCTTTATGAGTTCATTCTAGGTGAAAAAAAGGAGCCCGGTAAGTATCCTTGTGACTCCTGATGAATTAAAGGCGTGAAAAGAATGGAATGCAAAAGACAAAAAGGTGATGTATTGGCTATCTACAGTCATTGATAATACTGTGCTAGGATATATTAGGAATGTAGAAACTTCACAGGCAGCTTGGATAATGATTCAACTCGAATACATCAAAGAAAGGGAAATTTTTTGTCAATGAGTATGTTTTAAAGGTGAGGAGCTACAGCTGCAAATGCTTTAGTAGGAATTAATACAATGCTTGATGATGATGATTTGGTTTCATCTACTTTGGGTGGCCTTAATAGTGAGAAAGCTTAAAATTCATTTGTCACTTCTGTTCTGTATATGTACGGAAGCCATTTCTAGATTTTAATGAGTTGGTTTTTCTCATGGTTACTAAAGAGATCAATATGCAAGGTGACTCATCTAAAAGAAATTGTGAATAAGTCCAAGCATTCTACTCAAGTTTAGAAAGGGGACATGGTAGATCCTCTTCAAGAGCCCATGGTATGGGACGTACTGGTGATAACCAGCGAAACAAGTTAAATCAATAATTTGGTGAAATATAGGTTTCAAGAGGCCATGGAGACTTTAGATGCAGGGGGAGCTCTAGAGGAAGAGGTAGATGGAAAAACAGAAATGCTCAAAATTCTACTATTGTTTGCCATTATTGTGGAAAAATGGGTCATATTGTAGCCCATTGTTATGGTAAGAAGGATAATATTCATAGTAGTGAATTGTAGCAAGGAAACTATGCATCATCTTCACGACAAAAATGAGTGTCTGTTTGTTATGCAGCATATGATGAATGTAGTTATAGGAAAGGGGACATGTGATGATGTATTGTATGTCGATTCAGGTGCATCTAATCATATGACTAGTCATGTTGAATGGTTTGGAGAGATGTAAGACTTACAAAATCTAAATTATATGCAAATGGGTGATGACTCTGGATGAAAGAAATATGCCAAAACATATTTTGCCTAACGCTATTCATATTTCTTTCTATGTTATGAACATAACTCCCACAACTATAGTACATGGGATGACCCCCGAAGAATGCTTTACAGGCAAGAAGCCCATTGTGTCACACTTAAAAGTGTTTGGCTATATTGCACATGTTCATATGCCAGATGAGCTCTGAGCAAAAGAATCTTGATCAAAAGATTGAAAAATGTATTTTTATTGGATACTCTTTAAAGGCCATTGTTGTTATAACCCTATCATAGGTGAGTTCAGAGTGAGTAGGAATGTTATTTTTGTCAAAATACGTGGGATCTAGAGCATGGCACATGCTATGGTGGATGGAAGATGAAGATTAAGATCATAATGGAATAGAAAAAGACTTGACCTGTTACACAAGTGAATTAGGTTCCAAGATTGAGACTTGGACTCATAAACACAATCTTGTGTATAAGAGTGACAATGACCAAGGCACTAACTAAAATGGAAAAGTATCATGATATTACATTCATCATATATGAAAGTGACAAGCAAGTAAAATGCTTTATAGGAAAGTCTAGGGAGCACATCCTCCTATTGTGCTTATGGGATTCTTGTCCTGAGCCCTCACTACTCCTTCCAAAGAGACTAAAGTAGGTGTGATTGCAAATATCTCAACACCCCTCATCAATCACAACCAGAAGTACAAAGTATGTAGAGGCTTTAGTGAAAGCAACACTTGCAAAGTGTGGGCACACCATAAACATGGCAAAAGCACCATAGGCGATCATAAAAAAAAGGCTAAGTGTGGGTACCACAAACATGGTGGTCATCTAGAGCCTATAACAATGGCCTCACAAAGTGTATGGAGGATATAGTACAAGGTTACATGAGGAGTTTACAAGCTTATGTGAGAAGCATTAGGGCTAGGCAATACAAGGCTAAAAAAGTCTATCAAAATAGAAGGACTGATGAGGTTTGTCCTTCTCCTAGTGGTCTTCATCTTTTTCTTATTCTTCTTTTTCTCCATGGTCTTCTTCTTCTTTAACTATAGCAACATAGGCCTTCTAGGACCTTTTTTTGGCATAGTAGAACTTCTCCGTGTGTCCAGTACTTTTGCAAAAATGACACAAAAGCTTCGTCCTTCTTGACTTTGTACCTATTTCCAACATATAATGCTTGTTCATCTCTAGAGGTGCTTGGTTCTTCCTTAGTTTTTAGCTTCCTTTCCTCCTCTAACAGTGATGCTTGTATATCAACAAGCTTAGGGTTTGGCTTATTGATTAAGGTTGTTGATACATTATTATATTTAGGTGGAAAACTTTTAAGGAAAACACCAATGCAAAAATCTTCTTCCATTTTAATGTTGATTCCTGTAAGTTGGGTTAGAAGTCCTTACATGTAATTTAGATGTGTAACAAGTGATGTGTTGGAATTCATGTCAAGCCTAAAAAATTCAATCAAGGGACCATACTTTGATGACTTAGAATGTGCACCAAACAAAGTGTCAAGTATCTTCCATGTATCATGTTAAGTATCACAGTTATCCACATGGTGGATATAGTTGTCGTCTAGCTCCTGTTTGATAATGGCCTAAGCCTTATCATCATTCTTTTGCCAAGTGATTTCCAGGTCTCCATCACGAGGGTTCTTTTATTTCCCACTTGTGATGGCCCAGAGACCCTTCTTCATTAGGATAAGCTTGATGTGAGTCTGGTGGGTATGAAACCTGACCCCTTTGAACCTAACCATTGTAGAGTCTTTTCCCATCTTGGAGTTGCAAAGGAAGCAACAAATCAACTCCGAGAATTCTCAGTTTTTAGCTCAATGTGCACAAGTGTCGAAGGACACTAGATGAGTAGTATCAAGAGATACTAGTTATGACAAACTGAGTGTTGCTTGCCTTGTTGGACTTGAGGTCTTCAAGAACCTTCAAAAATTTGCTCCAATATGCTCCAAATTTCTCCAAATCTTTCAAATCCCCTCCTTAATTTGATGCTGGTCTGGTTTGGTAGTAGATTTGAGTGACAAGGTGAAAAAACAAGCTTAAGAAGGGCTATGCTTTAAAATATTTGCAAGAAAAATATCCAAAATATTCCCTCCTCAATGGTTTGAGGATAAATCTTGCTAGAATCCTCAGTGGGTTAGCAAACCAGAGTGACAATGTCTGAATCCAAGTGGTAGAAGAGAGAAAATGAAGAAAATTATGAGTTTTTATGAGCTTGAGCTCAAAAGCTATGGAAGCTATGGCTTTCCAACTTAGGGTTTACCATATGCATTGGTTTTTCGTCAACAACAGCCTAATGTAGCAGTATCTCAATGAGATCTCTAGTGGGAAGGTGCCTTAGATGTCAAGCTTTGAAAGCCCTATGCTCTTGTCCAACATCATGAAATAAGCGAAGCATGCAGTTATTGTACAACTGGAAATAAGTGTTGTTTTAACAGTGATAAGGAAAAAACATAATGCTGCACCATAAAGTGGATAATGTCCAACTGTTTTATGATATAGAGAAGTGCCTAGAGTCAGGGAGAATGTTTCTCCAAAGGGAAGCTTCCAAAGATATGGCCTATATGATGAGATATGAAAGCTCCAAGTACAGCAGGTCCTATTTGGCTATGGCAGATTCAAGGTCAAGATGAAGATGAAGTTGAAAATGAGGTCCTGCGCTGGATATGAGCTAGGAAAAGATGATCATAGGTGAAAAGAGATCGGAGAGGCAGTGCCATGCTCAGCTAAGCTCTAATACCATGTCAAAATACGCAGGATCTAGAGCATGATAGATGCTATGGTGAATGGAAGATGAAGATTAAGATCATAGTGACATAGACAAAGACTTGACCTGTCACACAAGTGAATTAGGCTCCAAGATTGAGACTTAAAATGACCAAGACGCTAATTGAAATGGGAAAGCATCATGATATTGCATTCATCATATATGAAAGTGACAAGCAAGTACAATGCTTTCTAGAAAAGTTGAGGTAGCACATCCTCCTACTATGCTTATGGGATTCTTGTCCTGAGCCCTCACTGCTCCTTCCAAAGAGACTGAAGTAGGTGTAATTGCAAGTATCTCAACAATTTTTATGAGATGAGTAGTTGGTATGCATCTGTTAGTGATGTATTTTATGACGATAATGATTATGATAGCTATATGCAAAAAGAAAAGAAAGAATCACAGAGCCTTAGTGGACAAAAAACAACATCTAGTACTACAGCTACAATGAGACCTTGGACTGGGAGACTGAGTAACTATATGCAAAAAGAAAAGAAAGAATCACAGAGCCTTAGTGGACCAAAAACAACATCTAGTACTATAGCTACAATGAGACCTTGGACTGGGAGACTGAGTAGCCCCACATCTTCAAGTGGATATACAAGTGTTATAAGTAAAGAAAAAGAAAAGAAGTGTTGAATGGTAATGATGGATCTACTAGTCATTTGGGATTTGATGGAGATTCTAGTGTACCAAAGAGTTTAGATGATGAGCTTCAGTTAGGACACCGGGTGTACAGAGAGCACATAGTAATGTAAAGGCTCCACTAAGTGATCTAGTGGTACGCAAGTCTGGTAGGGTCGGATACCCTGCTCAAAGATTTGGTTTTGAAGGTTACACAACTCACCATTATGCTTATATGGTGAAGGCAATTGAAGATGTTGAACCTACTTGTTTATGTGAGAAGGGGAGATATAGGTTTGGTCATCATACTCATCTATGTGGATGACTTGATTATTACAGGTGACAGTGAAAATGGGATTGTTGAAGTTAAGGACTACTTGAAGAAAAAATTTGAGATGAAGGATTTGGGTGAGCTGAGATACTTTCTTGGTATTAGGGTGATCAAATGTGATGATGGTATATGGCTATCCAAAGGTAGTATGGCTTGGATATATTATCCAAGTATGGTATGATAGCATGTAAGCCTCTTTTAGTACCATTGGAGCAAAAGTTGAGTGCTAATGTTAGGGATGAGATAGAAGACCCTACTATGTTCAAGAGGATAGCAAGAAGTTTGATTTACATGACTATCACAAGGCCAAAGACTTGAGCTATGCTATTGGCCTTGTAGTAGTCAATTTATACAAATGGCTAGAATGCCTCATTTGAATGCAATTAGACGTATATTAAGGTATGTGAAGTCCACTTTACATTATGAATTTTTTTATGAGGCAAGTAAGGATGTACGTGTGTTTGGATACACAAATGAAGATTGGGTTGGTAGCATGTTAGACAAAAGATCTACCAATGGATTCATGTTCTCCCTTGGCATTGCAACAGTTACATGGAGTGGCAAAGAGCAACCTATAGTTGCTCTATCAAGTATAGAGGCTGAGTATAGAGGTGCTACTATGGTAGCATGTGAGGTGGTATGGTTGCAAAATTTACTAGGTGATCTAGATGTGCAGGGAGATGGTTGAGTTGTCATTCATTGTGACAAAATGAGTAGCATATAGCTATCTAGGAACCCATTGTTCCATACTAGGAAAAAATACATTGAGGTGCACTATCACTTTGTGAGAGAGAAGGTACCTACAGGAGAGATTGACTTGGTATAGGTTAGCACACAACATCAGATAGGTGGCATTTTCACAAAGGCATTAGGTGCAAAGAAGCTTCAAAAGTTCTGAAGCTTACTTGCAGTTGCAAAGATAGATTTGAGCTTGAGGAGGAATGTTGAGATGGAAAGCTCAACACTTGTAGACATTAATGATGGACAACCTAGCTAGATGGATCTGTACATCTAGACTTAGCACATTGGTGGTCATTATGATTTTCCCATGGCCACTAACTTATCACTTATTATATTTAGTTTGTTACACCTACCTGAAATTGGCATAGATATAGCACAGGCTCATTAGTATAGTCGGTTAAGCACTGTTTGACTTAGTAGGCTACTTTTTTTAATGTTGTATCTTATCTACACTTTGTGTACATTGTATTGTGTGAAAAAGAAGAAGAAGAAACCATCAAGAAAACGTTTTGGCCTCCATATCTCTTCTTGTGTTCTTGAGTGAGCTTCCTCTTGTATATACACTGTGTGTTTGGCACAACAACTCATGCAAGTCCCCCGACCATGCTATTCTTGATAGTCTTTCTAGGTTTTGGCCGCCACCTTGTGGGATGCCTCCTTTAGTCCTCGTGCCATCTTGTTTCCAGACTAGTTGAAAGCTTCATGACATCTTTCACTACCCTAGGAGATAGTAGTCTATCCAATGAGTGAGGGAAAGTGAAAGAGAACTCAAAGGGGCTGCAGTTCTCCCATTGCTCCCACATTGCAAGTTCCTAGCCCCAGTTGATGGGATTGCACTCTTCGCTTTGAGGGATGGCCACTTGAGGAACTTGTGGTGTCCTAGCTTGAAACTTCCTACGAGTAGTTTCCACTTCCTCCTTATTCTTGTGCCTTGCATCCTCCATTTTTTCAGGGTGGCTCTACTTGGGTTTTATTCTTGTGTTTGCTCCTCATCTTGATGATCCACTTCAAAATCAGGTCCTTCCTCCTAGACTCTAGCTGTAGTGGCTCCTATTGAAGTCGGTGTGTTGGTTGTTTCTAGCTCCCGAGTCCTAGAAAAGTGAGTTTTTTTGTGGTTAATCCAATTGAGAGTAGGTGAGCACATCGCTCCTCTACTCCCAATCTAGTGCTAGTCCCAAGTGCCCTATCATGTTGTCCATGCTATAGAGTCCTCCTCCTTGCCACTTCTAATTTTCTCTTGAGTTGCTCCATCATCTCTTCTCCTCCTAGCTTGATGACATTCAACACTGTTTGTAAGAATATACATTGTTGCTCTAGCATTCTTGTCTCAAAATCCATGGCTTTGCTTTCTAACACTCACTCTTGGCATGGGCAAGCTTGTGGTAGGTCAAGTTACTGACTTGATCTTCATTTTTGAGGACGCCCATTCTTTTACTCTTTCCTTCATCTACTCTAACCCTTGGTTTTGGTACTAGGCTAGAGTGGCAATGAATTTCTCTTACTCTTGCCATAGTGTATTCATTTGTTCAAGCTCATGGGTTTTTCTCATGGTCTACTCTTTAAGTATGCCTTCCTCATGAAGAACTTACTGCAGCTGGTTGTGTAGCTCAACTAGTTTCCTCTTGTTCTCCTCATCTCATTGGTTCTATATATCTTGCACCTCCTTTGTAGCATGTTCTTTTTGTCTCTTTGGCTCCTTCATTTCTAGTTGTAGGAGCTTATTTTTGTGGGAGTTAAAGGTATGCATTTTTCCCAAGGAGATGCAAATTTCCCTCTCTTCCTCATATAACTCCTTGAGACTCTCCTCTCCCTCTCTTCCCTTTAAGGCCTCTTTTAATGAAATCATTTCCCTATTAATGATTTTCATCACTCTTGCTTGCTCCATCTTGTAGTCTATGAATGCAACTTTTTCTTTTTTGAGCTTAGCAAGGGCAGCCTATCTATCCTTAGTTTCCTTATGGAGTTAGCTTTGAAATTATTTTACCAATTAATCTTGACCTTCATTGTGGAGCATGACTGAAGGTTTCAAAGTGGTTGAGACTTCGAGTTGGGGTATGTTTGGCCCTTGGCATGATGACTCGATATCAGCTACAAGAAATGGTCTCTTGGTTCCAACAAGACGGGATCCTTTGCTAGATGCTAGTGTACTTTCTTGTACGTTGCTGACTAGGCACTATACCCAATACATGAGGTTTCTTTCATTAAATGTTCCCTCTATAGAATCCTGTGTTGGGGTGATTGTCAGTGTGGCCAAGATTGGTTTCGGATTTTGCCCTTGCCTTCCATCACCAGCAAGCTTCTTCTATAGTTGTGCTTGTACTTGACACATCCTCCCCCATTAGGCTCATCATTGCCAATTCCTAATATTGGGAGGGTTGCTCCACGGATCTCTAAATGGCAAGAGCAATCTCCTATTCTTCTTGTTTCCTCAACCTTTCCTCCTCCTCCTCCTCTTGTCTCCTTTAGCGCTCTTCCTCAAGTCTTTTTGACTCCTCTTCTACACTTTATAGCTCCATGTTCTCCTTAATGGTGGAACAAGCCTTTTGTATGGGAATCTTGAGGGTAATCTTCTTTCTTCCCCCTTGGCTTGAGCACTCTAAGCCACCTTGCTACTCACTAACCATTCTTTCACTTGAGTCTTCTTAGTGTGGAGGTGGTTGATGATATTAATGACTCTTGCTGTAGCATCATGTTGCTCTTTACGGGTTTCTTCTCTCTCTTGTTCTCCTCCTGAGATTGAGATGGTCAAGCTCACTTGGGTGGGGGAGCGGTGCTCCTCATGGACTAGTGATGGTTCTCAATGAGCTAGCAATGGCTCTAGGGTTTCCTCTATCACATCTCTCTACCTCCTATAGTGCTTCATGGATGATGGCTATTAGTACTTCTTGAAGGCCTATGATTGACGCCTTGGAGGTAGGTTTCTTCCTTTGAGATTCTATGGTGGTCGCTAGAGGACTCTCCTCCTGCCACACCCTTGGTGCTGTGGCGGCTAGCACCCTTGTTGAGGCATGTATCAGTTTTTAAACATAGGCATTCCAATTCATCTCATCCCCACCATGGTGTTGGCTACAAGGTTTTCTAGCAAGGGCACCCCAATTCTACTCATAAGGGCATTGTATCTTTTGCTCAAAAAGAGTGTATGGATCATCTTAGCCTTCAATCAAATGGTCGGATTTGGGATATCTACTAGGTTGATGCCGTCATTGGTGTAGACCCTTATTTTGTCCATCCGTAGCATTCCATGCACATCCCTTTTCGGTCTTCTTTCTGGCTTCTCTACTAGCCCGAGTGCCTTTTCTATAATTTATTGGCTAAGGGGAGCCACCACACTTACTAGAAATATCGCCTTGCCTAAGGATCATTGTGCCAAAGTTCCTTTGGACATCAAAAGTCCTCAAGAATTCAATGCACTTTATGTGGTCTATGTCTTGTCCCACCTTCTCTAGGTACTTGGTAAAGTTGCATCATTCCACCATCTGGGCCATAGCCTCTTCGGCAGTCACCATTCCATCAAGATTGTGGATGCTGCGATACTTTAGTTGGTTGAATACTCTAATTTCCATGGCTAGTCCATATTTTCTATGTTCCTCCTCTAAAAAGGGAAGCATGTTGGCTTGATCCTATTGCCTAGGCATTTAGGTTCATGTCGCCAAACAACATCCACAATTCTCTTAAATGGACGTCTCTTGCACAAAAACTAAGCTGAGTAGAAAGATTAGTGTTTGAAAGTAAAAACTCTCATACAATGAGGAATATAATGCACAAAAATTCGCAAGTTAAGAATTCACTTACCAATCGATCCATACCTTCATTCTTTTCTTTTAAAATGCCATTCTCATTTGAGTTTTGTCCATTACTAATGCCAGGAGGCATATTTCACGGTGGATTCCGTGCCACGAGGGTATGATGCCAGGAGGCATATTTCACGGTGGATTCCGTGCCACAGTGGATTCCGTGAGGTTTTACGGTGGATTCCGTAAACTTTGATGACCGGGGCTCATACACAAAGTGGATTCTTTGTGCGAGAAGTTGATGGGGATGCCTATCCTTTTCGGGCATTTCATTAATTTAGTGTGTACATGGGTGATTCCATAGCGGGTGATTCCGCAAAATGCATATTAAATTAATAAATGTTTATGAGTTTAGAGTGCACAGTCGTAATAAATTAAGGTTAGGATTGATTTCTAACCAGTTGATTTATTTATGTAGCTGAAGACTGCTAGATATTCACTTTTTTCGATTTAATTGTATTATTTTACTAACGATTGTGAATGCTTCAGTTGATGTGTAGAGATAGTAGCAGTGGCGGAGGAAAGCATTGGAGGATAGCGAGTATTCGATTTATCATTTATATTTTGATGGGCGCATACCTTAGGCATGGCGCCTATATTTTGTCGCGCCTATTTATTGAGGCGTTGGAAATTTATTTATTATTTTGTATGCGCATGGACGCACGATTATGTTATTTGTACTTGGACATTGTATTGGGTATGCCAGACTCTTTGGGCACTGCCCATTCGCTTTATTTCTATTTTGTGCTATAGCAAACTCAAAAGCTAAAAGCTTGCTATTTTGTAATTTGGGCTATTATTTGAGCTTGAAGATGATTAACACATAAAATACATGCTTTGTGGAGCGCTCACACAAGGCATGGGGGGAGATTACACCCAATTGGTCTCTTGTTCATGTTGTGCATGCTTTTTACCTTGAGTTTTGTGCAAAAAGTAGAGTTCTTTTGTTCTTGGGGACCTTCTGGCATTCACTATGCGAGCGTACAGCATACGATCTGCGCACCAGTGGTATCAGAGAGAAGCTGAGATCAAGAGCTTCCAATCGCTACCCATCTTGTGCGAAGGCGAAGCTCCTAGAACGATCGAGCTCTACGGTCAATCTCGTCGCGAACGGTCGATACGGGTGGATTCCTGGCGATCAAGAACCTCTGTTTCCATCATCAGATCAATGTGGAATGCGTATGCTGGGAATGCCCGTCCTCTTCGCATATCTGGTAATGCTGCCAACAACAAATATGGCTATATCTGTAAGCTGATTAAATAGTGGATTCTGCAGATTTTTCTGGCACAGTATTAGTGCTTTTGCTGCTCACAAATCCTCTCATCTTGCTTATTTGTATGATTGATCTTCTATCCTGAAATTAGTCAAGGTCCTCCGTTGTCGCGAATTTGCTTTCGAAAACCCTTCGACATCTTTGGTGAACCTGACGTGAAAGCGTCGCATTTAAATTTTAGGATGGGAGATACTTCAGCATCCATTTGAGCCCCTTCTAGGATTCTTGCTTTGTCCTCTACTTTAGCTTCATCATTGACTTCTACTTCAAGTACTTCAACAGATGATTTAAAGTAGATTTTATAGAATATGTCTATGTATATGCAGCTTCAAAATTAGCAGACACAATTGTATATGCAACACCAGCAGCAGTTGAATCAACAATAGTTGTCTCAACAAAGGCAAGTATATTCAGAGCAAGAGAATGCAATGAGCGCGACTAAGGCGATTGAAGCAGTTGAGAATGAAAAGAAGCTATTTGATGGCCGTAATGTATCGGCTTATTTGAAGATGTATAAGATCAAGATGGGATTTTTTGGAGTACCAATAGGACTTATGAGTAAATATTTCCTTCGCCTTGTCACACCTTCCTTGAGGGTAAAAGTGACTAATCTTTTCCTTCAAAATTTGCATTGGCAAGGTTTTAAGAAGGCCCTGAAAGAGGACTATTTTCTTGAGGACTTTGGGATGGCTACATGATGATCATTCCAAGAGTGGGTCTACATGCCTATGGTGTTGAGATGGCAAGCTCAACACATGTGGACATGGATGATGGACCGCCTGGTTAGATGGGTCCACACGTCTACACTTAGCACGTCGGTGGTCATTATGACTCTCACATGGCCACTGACTCATTACTTATTATATTCAGGTTGTTACACCTATTTACAGCTGGCATAGTTATAGCGCCAGTCGACTAGTGTAGTCGGTTATGCATTGTTTGACTTATTAGGCCATTTCCTTTTATGTTGTATCTTATCTATACTTTGTGTACATTGTAAAGTGTGTGGAAGAAGAAGAAGAAACCAGCAAGAAAACGTTTTGGCCTCCATCTCTCTTCTTGTCTCTTGAGTGAGCTTCTCCTTGTGCATTCTGTGTGTGTTCGGCGCAGCATCTTGAGCAACCCCCTCCACCACGCGATTCTTGACATGGTATCAGAGCCGCGCCATTGAGAGAGGCTGATTTCGAAGGTTGAAGCAAAGGAGAAGAAGCAAGGTTCGAGCAAGCAAGCTACGGGTAAGAATCTCTCCCATTCTTCCACTCCTTCTCTTGGATAGTGCCTGTGGAGGCACCGGAAGCAGGGCAGAGCAAAAATCTCAGATTGCAGTGAGATTTGGTGTGCGCGAAGAGCGCTGTGTATTCTGCAGATGAGCCCTATAGGGCTTTCCCACATAGATTTTGGGCATTTGAGGCCGTTTCAGGGCCCGTTTTAGAGCTGCAAGGTTGCGGACAGCAGTTTCGGGGTACACTGTGACTTCGACTGTATTGACCGAACGTGGGTGCGCAGGTTACAGATTTCAGATCTGTAAGTTCAAAGGTGTTTATCAGTGAGTAAACACAAGGTTTATCTGCAAACTGGTTGCAGATTGCATGTATTGTTGAGCAGACAGTAAAAAAGGCTGTCTGGTGTATTGCTGTGCACTACAGGTCAAGGGTTGCAGAAGATTTGCTTGCTGTTTGGTATTAGTTTTGTGATAATGGCAGAGAACAGTGGAAGCCCCATCATTGAGAAGCTCGACAAGAACAACTACCCATCATGGAAGTTTCGTGTCACGAACTTCCTTATTGGAAAAGGCCTCTATGAGTTCGTTTCAGGTGAAGAAAAGGAGCCGGAGGTGAGTGATCCTCCAACTGTAGAAGAGACAAAGGCACGAAAGGAATGGAATGCAAAAGACAAGAAGGTCATGTATTGGTTGTCTGCAGTAATTGACAATAACATGCTGGGACACATTAGAAATGCAGAGAATGCATATGCAGCTTGGACCATACTTGAAAGTATGTTTTCTGTAAATACAAAGGCACGAAAGATTCAACTCAAGCAAGAGTTGAATACATTGAAGAAAGGGAAGATGTCTATCAATGAGTATGCACTGAAAGTAAGAAGCATTGCAGATGCATTGGCAGCGATTGATGCAATGCCCGATGATGATGATTTGGTGTCGTCTACCTTGGGTGGACTTAACAATGAAAAGGCTTGGAAGTCTTTTGTAACTTCCGTATATGTCAGAAAGCCATTTCCAGATTTCGATGAATTGGTCTCCCTTATGATCACTGAAGAGATCAACATGCAGAGTGAGACATCTGAAAGAAGTGGTGAACAGGTCCAAGCTTTCTACTCCAGTTCTGGAAGGGGACGTGGCAGGTTCTCTTCAAGAGGCCGTGGTACAGGACGTGGTAGTGACAACCAGCAAAACAGATTGAATCAGCAATTTGGCGATATGCAGGTTTCAGGAGGTCGTGGTAACTTTAGAGGCAGGGGGAGCTTTAGAGGAAGAGGTGGATGGCAGAACAGAGGTTCTAACAACTCTGGTATTGTGTGCCACTACTGTGGTAAAACAGGTCATATTGCAGCCCAATGTTATGCTAAGAGAGATGATATCCGCAGTGGTAAGTTGCAACAAGGAAACTATGCATCGTCTTCACGACAGAATGAAGACAAAAATGAACGTTTGTTCGTTATGCAGCATATGCTGAATGCTGTTACAGGAAAGGGAACACATGAAGATGTTTGGTATGTTGATTCAGGTGCATCCAATCATATGACCAGCCATGCAGAATGGTTTGGAGAGATGCAGAATTTGCAGAATGCAGGTTATGTGCAGACGGGTGATGACTCATGCCACCCAATTTCACACATTGGAAAAGTTCCCTTGTCCTTGCATGATGGTAAGACAAAGAGTCTTTCAGATGTATTACATGTACCATCTATTACAAAGAACTTGGTGTCAGTCGGTCAAATGGTAGAGCAAGGGCTGCAAGTCAGATTTAATGCAAAGGGCTGCTTTGTAGAAGACTTCAATGACAAGTGCAGGTTGGTAGCAAAGGGAAGTAGAGTTGGACGTATGTTCACTCTAGATGCCGGAATCCCTACTATGAATGCTGCTATGTATGCCAAAGGAAAAGGTGTTGTTGCAGACATTGAAATTTGGCACAAACGCATTGGACATGCAAATGTACAAAGGCTGAAATTAATGCAGTCCAAAGGGTTGGTTACAGGTTTGCCTATATTTAAAGTTGCAGAATTTCAGAAGGTTTGTGAAGCATGTCAGTTTGGTAAGCAGGCAAGGCAACCTTTTTCACATGATAGAGATGTAAGCAGAAATATTCTTGATGTTGTACATACAGAGATTTGGGGGCCTACACAAAATGTATCTCTTGGAGGCAGTTCATACTTTGTCACATTCATTGATGATTGTTCTAGAAAGCTGTGGGTATATTTTATGAAGGAAAAGAGTGAAGCTTTTGAGCATTTTAGAACTTTCAAGGCTGCAGTTGAAAGAGAAACAGGCTTGAAAGTAAAGTGCCTGAGGTCAGATGGAGGGGGAGAGTACCTCTCAAATGAGTTCAGTGATTTTCTGAGGTCTCATGGGATAAAGAGACAGTTCACATGCAGGTATACCCCACAGCAAAATGGGGTTGCAGAAAGGAAAAACAGGCATATTGCAGAAGTTGCACGCACCTTGATGGCTGAAAAGAATATGCCTAAGCATTTTTGGTCTGAGGCTGTTCATACTGCTGTTTATATTATGAACAGAACTCCCACAGCTGCAGTTCATGGTATGACCCCCGAAGAATGTTTTACAGGTAAGAAGCCTGATGTTTCACACTTGAAAGTGTTTGGCTGCATTGCGTATGTTCATGTACCAGATGAGTTGCGGAAGAAACTGGATCCAAAGGCTGAAAAGTGTATCTTTATTGGATACTCTTTAGAGCAAAAAGGGTATCGCTGTTACAACCCTGTCACATGTAAGTTCAGAGTGAGCAGGGATGTCATCTTTGATGAAATGAGCAGTTGGTATGCATCTAGTGGTGATGCATTGGATGTTGATGATGATCATGACACTCATGTGCAGGCTGAAAAGCAAGAATCACGAACTCTTAGTGGACCAGAGACATCATCTAGTAGTCCTTGGTCTGGGAGACTAAGGAGTAGCTCTACATCTTCGGGTGCATCTAGTAGCACTACAGGTAAAGACAAAGGAAAGAATAAAGTGTCAGAAGGCATTGATGCAGTTCTTGATGGAGACTCCAGTGGCTCAGAGAGCTTGGATGATGAGCTTGGCATTCCTTCAGTGAGGACTCCAGGTGTGCAGAGAGCACGTGTTAATGCAAAGACTCCATTGAGTGATCCAGTGGTACGCACGTCTAGCAGGGTGAGATACCCTGTTAAAAGATTTGGTTTTGAGGGTTATGCAGCTCACCATTATGCTTATATGGTGAAACTAGTTGAGGATGTTGAGCCCACATGTTTTGAGGAGGCTGTTGGTCATGCTCATTGGGATGCAGCAATGGATGAGGAGATGGCTGCATTAGAGGCCAATAAGACTTGGGATCTAGTATCATTGCCAAAGGGAAAGAAAGCTATTGGATGTAAGTGGGTTTATAAGATTAAGCACAATGCAGATGGTTCTATTAGCAGGTACAAAGCTAGGCTGGTTGCAAAAGGCTATGCCCAAACATATGGCATAGATTATGATGAAACCTTCAGTCCAGTTGCTAGGATGGCAACTGTCAGATGTGTGATTGCTTTGGCAGCAGCCAAAGGTTGGAGGTTGCAGCAAATGGATGTAAAGAATGCCTTCTTGCATGGTGATTTGCAGGAAGAAGTGTATATGGATCAGCCAGCAGGTTATGAAGATTTAGAGCATCCCACGTATGTGTGCAGGTTGAAGAAGGCACTCTATGGGCTCAAGCAAGCACCAAGAGCATGGTCTGACAAGATCAGAGAGTATCTTGTCAATATTGGCTTTTATGTTTCTGATGCTGATCACTCACTTTATGTGAGAAAGGGAGATGCAGGTTTGGTCATCATAGTCATCTATGTGGATGACTTGATTATTACAGGTGATAGTGATAGTGGAATTGCTGAAGTCAAGGGTTGTTTGAAGATGAAGTTTGAGATGAAGGATTTAGGTGAGCTAAGGTACTTCCTTGGCATTGAGGTGATCAGATGTGATGATGGTATATGGCTATTCCAAAGACAGTATGGCTTGGATATGTTGTCCAAGTATGGTATGACTGCATGCAAACCACTTTCAGTCCCGTTGGAGCAGAATGTGAAGCTGAGTGCTGATGTTGGGGATGAGATAGAAGACCCTACTATGTTCACGAGGATAGTGGGGAGTTTGATCTACATGACCATTACAAGGCCAGACTTGAGCTACGTTGTTGGTCTTGTGAGTCAGTTTATGCAAGTACCTAGAAAGTCACATTTGGATGCAGTCAGACGCATATTGAGATATGTGAAGTCCACATTACATTATGGACTTTTCTATGAGGCAGGTACAGATGTACAGGTGTTTGGATACACAGATGCAGATTGGGCTGGTAGTATGTCTGATAGACGATCTACCAGCGGATACATGTTCTCTCTTGGTAGTGCAGCAGTTGCTTGGAGCAGCAAAAAGCAATCTACAGTTGCTTTGTCGAGTACAGAGGCTGAGTATAGAGGTGCTGCTGTTGCAGCATGTGAGGTAGTATGGCTGCAAAAGTTACTGGCTGATTTGGATGTGCAGGTGGAAGGTCCAGTTGTCATTTATTGTGACAACATGAGCAGTATACAGTTGGCTAGGAACCCTGTGTTCCATGCCAGGACAAAACATATTGAGGTACACTACCACTTTGTGAGAGAGAAGGTACTAGCAGGTGAGATTGACTTGGTGTATGTCAGCACATAGGATCAGATAGCTGATATCTTCACGAAGGCATTGGGTACAGAGAAGCTTCAAAAGTTTCGAAGCTTACTTGGAGTTGCAGAGATACAGTTGAGCTTGAGGGGGAGTGTTGAGATGGCAAGCTCAACACATGTGGACATGGATGATGGACCGCCTGGTTAGATGGGTCCACACGTCTACACTTAGCACGTCGGTGGTCATTATGACTCTCACATGGCCACTGACTCATTACTTATTATATTCAGGTTGTTACACCTATTTACAGCTGGCATAGTTATAGCGCCAGTCGACTAGTGTAGTCGGTTATGCATTGTTTGACTTATTAGGCCATTTCCTTTTATGTTGTATCTTATCTATACTTTGTGTACATTGTAAAGTGTGTGGAAGAAGAAGAAGAAACCAGCAAGAAAACGTTTTGGCCTCCATCTCTCTTCTTGTCTCTTGAGTGAGCTTCTCCTTGTGCATTCTGTGTGTGTTCGGCGCAGCATCTTGAGCAACCCCCTCCACCACGCGATTCTTGACATATGGGTCTTAAAACGGATTGGCAAGATGCTCAGGATGCGGTCTCGACTTTGACCTAGAGGCGGATATGGAAGACCCGCCTACTGAATGGATCCATGACACTGACGCCATCTTCTGCTCCTATGCCTACTTCTACCCCTGTCATTTCTTCTCTTCCTCAGCTAGTTTCTTGGCCTATGATAGTGCCTATTATTTCTAATCTTCCTATTCCAAGACCGATGCCGGCTCCTTCTGCTCCAAAACCATCTGCTCCATCGGTTCCTTCCTCTCTTGATGACATAATCAAAGGCATAACAGATTTGACACTGGAGTCAGTTAAAGTAGAATTGGTGGGAAAATTAAAAGAGCAGTTTGCTTCGACTGCGCCTACTATTTCTTCTAGTGCTCCTAGTGCACCCAGGAGAGATCGAAGATGTATTTGATGTGATAGTACGGACCATTAGGATTGTAGGAATTGCGAATCTTTTCAAGATGAAAGGAGGAAGAATTTGGTAATTTGGGAACAAGATGGAAAGATCTGGTTGATTGAAATAGGAGCTCCGCTTGCTACCAATTTTGGGAAAGGCAGAATGAAGAAATTAGTAGATGATATGGCTGTGCGTACTTCTTATGTGGCAGCTAGAGGAGATGCTTCTGCATATGGAGTCCAGATTGAGAAAGGTTCAAAGAGTCAGTCAACATTATGGACCTATGCTTTGGAGACGGCAAACAAAGGGAAAATTCAGCAGACTGTTTTGACTAGTGCAGGTTCTAGCATCAGATTTGAGACAGGTTGGGATTCGCCTGTTGACAGGTACACTATTTATGCCTACTTGGCTAAGTCTCAGGGAGCAGATGTACTTGTTGAGAAGAAGCATAAGAGAGATGAAGAGAATCCAGATGCAGCTAAAAAGACTAGAGCGGGTGAGTTTGTTACTCCACCTATTGCAGGGTTGTCTTTGAGACCAGGGCCAAAATGACAGATGGAAGATGCTCAAAAGAAAGAAAAGAGGCAAGAACCTAGAGAGAGAAAGCATCCAGGGTTTAGATTGATGTCCGATATTGAGACGTCTACGGACATGAAGAAAATTTTTAATGATAAGATACTTGGCAGTGAGGTGACTTTTACTAATTCTAAGGTTTTGGGCATCTCAAAAAGAGAGTTTCAAGATCAGTTCCAAGAAGTCTTGAAGAGGAAAAGACATGCATTACTACTGATACATAGGGAGTTTTGATTGGGGAGTTGGATGAGGATGAGGATGAGGTTATGGTTGAGAATGATTTTTTTTTCCGCAGACAGAGAAGAGATTTCAGCCTATGCATTAAGCTAAAACTGATGAGCCTATCTTGATACCTCGTAGTCATTTTTCGCGGAGTCATTAGGCTAGGGAAACTACAGAAACAATGGTAAAAATTGGAGATAAACAGGTGCCTTATGTTGCTTTGGTCGATCATGGTTTAGAGATTAATCTCATAGTTTGTGGAGTTTATGAAAGTAATAGATGGCCTATGGATGCAGAGCATGGGTGGCGTATGAGAGTTGCCAACAATACTGCAGGTGATTTGTATGCTACCTGTCCTAGTGTCAGGATTTCTATTGGAGATGTAGAGGAGGATTTGCATTTCTTTGTGCAGGATTCATGCTCTTACCCCATAATCCTTGGACAGCCATTCATCAAAGAGATGCGCATGGAGACAAAAATAATGGATGATGGATTTGCTTATGCACAGATTCGCAGTAAAGATGGTATGAGAGCAGTCCAGTTTATGACTGTGTGTGTAAATTATGCTAGAAATAGGGATACTCTTCGAGATGCACCTTTGCCCACTGTGAGGCATTCGGGTTTTCATTAGGTATCGATGTCCCACGAGACGACGGTGGTACAGAGCAGAGGAGATTAGAGTTCTTGCCTCCTGTAAATAGTGTTTTCTCCTCCAATTTTGTTGGAATTTTAGCAAACAGCTCGATGAGTTATCAGAAGATTTCTAAGTTGCCTAGAGCTGCCAGGCAATACATATGCAGGAAGGAGAAAGATTTGAAAAATGCACGCATTCTAGAGGATGATGAGTATATAGATGGGATGTATGATAGTATGGTTTGCGCAGATACGATGACAGAGATGGAAAATATGCTGAAAACCGATATGCAGAGTTGTCAGAGTAATGTGTCAGTGCAGTCCTTGGACATGTTTCATGAAATTTTAGATTTTGTGTTACAGATAGAGTCAAAGGCTGAGGTGACTCAGCAAAAAGTGTTGAGTGCTGAAGAAATTCAGCAAACAGAGTTTCCGACTTATTATGATTAGCCTACAGAGAAACAGAGGGTGAAAAATTTCAGCCAATAGAGTTTACTACTGAAATATATCAGCATCCAGAGTTTAGGGCTGTTCCTATGCAGTCCATAGAGAAGAGGGCTGCGAATATTCAGCACCAGAGTGCATAATTGCTGATTTATAGCAAGATTTGAGTAATGCAGAGGATCATAATGAAGCGAGGGTTGACACGAAATACAAGACTATGGATAAGAAGGTGAAGCCGGTAGTTGTACCGCTTCCACCTGACAGTGATCAGCAAATAGAGAGGGCGGCCAAGTAGCCAATTTTGAGGAATCTAGAGCATATAGGCCACACATTTTTAGTAGAGACTCCTGCTGAATTAAAAATTGGAAATGGTGATTTCTTGCTACCCTCAGAGAAGGAATGCTTTCAGGATATGCTTGAGCGACATGGAAGGGGGTTTGCTTTTTTCTCGCATGAGATTGGATATGTGAATCCAGATATTATTGCCCCTATGGTGATCTTTACTATTCCTCATATTCCATGGAACCTCCGACCTACTCCAGTGCCTAGGGCACACTTGCCAAAGCTAGTTGACTTGTTGAATGAGAAAATCAGGATGGGAATCCTAGAGCCATCATCTACACCATACTCAAATAGGTGGTTTACGGTTCCAAAGAAGAATGGTACTCTCCAATTTATACAAGACATGCAACTAGTAAACAGAGTTACTATTAGGAATGTTGGTATAGGTCCAATTGTGGATGAGTTTGCAGAAGCATTTGCTGGACATGCCATCTATTCTTTAGGTGACCTGTATTCAGGATATGATCAGTTTTAGATGGCTTTGGAAAGCAGAGACATAACCACTATGAGAACTCCTGTTGGGCTTGCCAGGATGTGTACCTTGCCTCAAAGTGCCACTAATTTTTTTGTGCATATGATGAATGCCATGCATAAGGTCCTTCGTGAGTACATACCTCAGCTTACCATGCCTTTCTTGGATGATGTGCCTATTAAGAGGTGTGCAAAAGAAGAGAAGAATGAGAATCTAAATGAGCAAGGATGCAGATACTTTGTGGCTGATCATATTTCATCTTGTGAAAAGATTTTGGCCAGGTTAGAAGAAGTGAACTTGACACTATCAAGGCAAAAATCTATTTTTGGAGTAAATGAGGTTGTCATTGTTGGACATATGTGTGGGTATTATGGCAGGAAACCTTCACCTGAGAAGGTGGATGCTATAGGCAAGATTACGGAGTATTGTTCTACCACTTCAGAGGTATGGAGATTTATTGGAGCTTGTGTGTTTTATATGATTTGGATACCCCATTTTGCACACATAGCAGATTGTTTATATCAGTTGCTTCGAAAGGGGCAGAAAATTTATTGGGATGAGAGCCACACTAGAGCCATGTGAAAATTGAAGAAGTTATTGTAGACTGCTCCTACTCTCAGGGAAGCGGATTATAATTGTGGAAGGCCTATTGTATTGACAGTTGACACTAGTCCAATTGGCATAGGTTGGGCTATGGGTCAAGATGATGCAGATGGAAACATGTATGCTATTCAGTTTGGGGCGAAAGTCCTAAACGAGAGATAGAGGAGATATCCGCAAATCAAGAGGGAATTACTAGGAATTGTTACAGCTCTCAAGTGTGACAAGGAGTACATTATTGGAGCTCCAGTTGTGGAAGAGATAGATTGCTTGCCATTGATAGGTATGATTACGAGTTGCTCTACTCCGAATATAGCTATGCTAAGATGGATTGCATACATCAAGTCATTAAATCCAAAATTTAAACACATAGTAGGGAAGGATAATCTAGTGGCGGATATGCTGACTAGAGCCAGATATGATGATGAGGAGACACTACTTGCAGAAGAGGATGATGTAGAAATTTCAGCCGCCCGCTATGGTTGATCATGTTTGCCATGTCTATGATATTGTGGCTTTCATAGAAGAACTCTATGTTGGAGATTGGTTGCAGATTGGCAAGTACCTTAGTACACTAAGCAAAAGAGATGAATGGACAGATGAAGAGTTCAACAAGATCAGAAGAAAAGCCTATGGTTATTTTCTCAAGGACGGATTTCTTTGGAAGCACCGGAAGAAAAGAGGAGGATTACCCTTGCAGGTTGTCTATGATAAAGAGACCCAGTTACAGGTGATGAGAGAGTTTCATGAGAGTCCTTGGGCTGGTCATAGAGGAGTGTGGGCTACTTATGAGAAAATCAAGGAAACATTTGGTGGAAAGCCATGTACAGAGATGTTTCTCGCTTTGTAGAGACTGTCAGATATTTTTCGTAGTGCGTCATCGAGATGAGCTTCATCCGACCTATCCGCTATGCATTCATTATAAGTGGGTAATTGACTTGGTTACTATGCATATGGGTCTATTGCAGATGAGATATATTGTTTTGGCTAGAGAGGATCTTACCAATCATGTTGAGGGCAGACCTTTGAGAACGAAGACCACTAGTGCAGTGTCTAAGTTCTTATTGGAAGAAATTTTCTGCAGGTATGGCTGTGTGGGTAAGATCACTGCAGATCGTAGTGAATTGGATGCAGATGAAGCTAGGGAGTTTTTCTCTCAACTAGGAATCAAGTTGGCTCTAACCACAGCATACAATCCAGAGGAAAATGGGAAGAGTGAAAGAGGGCATTCACCGCTGATAGTGAAAGCATTAGCCAAAGCATGCAGAGGATGGATTGGAGAATGGCCGAGACTTCTACCATTTTCTTTGTGAGCTGATCGTGCGACTCATAGTGTTACCATAGGATATATGCCCGCAGAGTTGATGTATGGTCAGAAACCCGTTATGCCAAGTGAGACTTGTGCTTTGACTTGGTCAGTTTTACCTTGGCAGTAGGATTTGACGAGAGAAGAGCTCTTAGCTCTTCGGATCCGGCAGTTGGAGACAAGACTAGAGGATATTCACCTAGCTATTGACAGGTTGAAGGTTGCTAGACTTAGAAATAAGGATAGGTTTGACAGCACGCATCGCTTGCGGCCTAGAGCAATAGAAGAGGGAGACTGGGTATTAGTCTTTGATAGCAGCCTTGAAAATCAGTATACTACACTTCGGAAGATGGTAAAAAGATAGTTTGGACCGTAGTCAGACATATCTTTGACGATGCAATATATGAGCTAACAAAATTGGATGGGACAGTGCTTAGAGTGCCCATTTCAGGAAAAAGAATCAAAATTTTCAAGAAAAGAGATGATAAGGATTATGCATTGGAAGAATTTGCAAGAGAAGAGCAAGGAGAAGAAACTCCAGTAGAAGAGACAGATGATATGACAGATAATCTTGCTGATATACCGAAAATAGACAATGAAGAGATTGATCTGTATGTAGATCTTGATGACAATGATCATGGGTAGTTGGCCCATCCGGAGGATGCACAGGATCAGAGGGGGTGGATGTCGTACTGCTGTGCATCCGAGGTGTGGAATCCACCAAAAAGTTGTGTGTGACATTTGTTACTTTGAACATACTTAGTCGTTGTGTTTGCATTTTGTTTTGAGTAGGCAGTATAGTAGAGAGAAGGGTCTTTTGCTGGCTTTCCTTTCAGCTGGGGGTTGCACATGATAGATCCTCCTTCAATAATGGTGGGCATGCAATGTCTTCTATGGCTTTACTTGTCTTCCAATTCTCGGGTGAAAAGAAGGAAACGATCACTCCATCGATGAATTCAAATGCATGGAGTGCCTCTTTAGGTCAGCCATATGGAAGGCTGTGTGCTACTTCTTTCTGCTAGGCCTAGTGCCAGCTGTTCTAGGTGGACGAGGATTGGAACTTACAAAGGTTCATGACTATGATGATGGCTTTCAGTACAACCATACACTTGCTAAAATACTTGTGGAGTACGCTTCTGTGGTGCTTATGTCGGGCTTGCTGAAGACTTGAATGCAATTGTGATTGCATTCCGTGGAACGCAAGAGAAAAGTATTCAAAACTGGATGGAGGATCTGTATTTTAAGCAGCTTGATCTGAATTATCTAGGAGTTACAGGTGCAGTGGTACATCGTGGATTTTATACAGCCTACCATAATACCACCCTTCGTATAAGAGTAGTTGGTGCAGTTATGTCTATACTTGATGAGCTTTGTCTGCTGCTATTGTGGGACTGGCTGCTGTGCAGTAAAAATAGAACCCTCCAAGCTTGGGGGAGGAAAAAGCTCCATGGGGCTGGTTAGCCGGCGTCCATCATTGATATGCAGGGCTGTGTGGTAGTACATCAATCATGGAACAGAAAAGAAGGAACGTTTAGAAAAAGAGCTGATGGAGGAGGCACTACAAACTGCAAGAGTCAAGGTCCTTGCAAGTGGGAATGCTATGGAAAGACGCTTCAGGTGTTAACATCATTTGCAACAGGCCGAGCTCGACGTCTACTTGCGACACAAGTGTTCAAACCTTGGATCTGTGAAAACCGGTTTGGGTGCTTGAATTACTTCTCTGTATTTGGGGACGGGATTTTTGCTACTCATCTCTACAGGCTATTCTTATTTGCGCGCTTGGGGATGACTCTCTCCTTTATCCTAGAAATAAAGGAAAGCATAGCTATGTTAGAACACAGGCTAAAGAAGGTGATTGATTTATAGAGTCAGATAGACCTGGAAAAGGGGCAATCATAAAGAAAGGGAATCTGCTGATGGAGGTGTTCCATTAGAGGTAGATGTCAAAGGGGAAGCTCCAATGTCTAAGGAGTGAAATTTCTTAACCAGTGAGACGACTTTAAAGTGGTTGAAGCTGAGATTTGGAGCATACAGGCATCCAAGAAGCAAGCAAATAAGTCATTTTGTGACATGCAGTTCATTCAATTCCAATATCGTGGATTACCAAGGAGTTCTTCGAATGACATGCAATACTAACAGGGAGGGTTGTTTGAGCAGATTGATCAAGGCACTCTTTAAATCAGCTGTCAAACACAAAAACTACTTGTAGGGATGGTTTCTATGATATTTTCAGGGTGGGGGAAAAGGCTTTTCCGTTCAGTGAGAAGTGGTATTCTAAGGACACAACGACCATCCAACAAAACTGGCAGACATTCGCTGAAGGAAAAACCAGAGTGGTAGCACAGGTAGAGTAAAGGGGGACCTTTTGGTGGGCTTTCATGCGTGATGGTTTCTGTCATCAACGCCATAAGAAGCAACTGTCACATGGAGAGCATGCTCTGCAGTAGTACAGTATTCCATGAATACACAATCATCCTTTAAATGATGTGCCCATTGTATCATTGCGACAAGGGAAGTTTAGAGATGAAGTTCATAATCTGTGACTTCTGCAGTCCAACTAGGGAAAAGCACAAGCTCTAGGTCTATATTCACCTTCTGGAGGGTCAAGGAATCATCGTGAGTATAGAAGGTGTTTGCTTGTAAATGAATTCTAGATTGCAAGATTAATCGAGAGAAGATGGGTAATCTAATTATGCTGATGATAGCACTACACAAGATGGCGACCTGCTTGTGAGAAGTAGAGACCAGGCAGTTGTGAACTGGTCACAGACAGTGTATGTTTTGATAGGATTGATATCTTGCAGCATTAAATGTGGAGGACATAAACATGAGACAGGCAGCATCAATATGAATCAAGCACAGGAGGGCCTGCTGTGTACTACACTGATGACAAACTGTACAGACCAGGATATTCTCATATGTAGATACTAAACAGCATAGAATTGTAAACTGTTTGGAGGAGCTGCATCATTTGGGATAGACAAGATCAGTTATTTGCCTTTCCCTGTGGGGTTTATTGTTAAGACTGTGGGTCCATGGATTCATCCTTTGGTTGATGCTGCTGAAAGGACAGTGCGGAAATTTCTGTCTATAGTTGATAACCAGATTTATACTATAGGTACCTATGTTGAAGGATGGATTCTATGCTCAGCTGAAAGCTTGCTTTCAGTCCTGTCATCGCTGCATAGACAAGGTCTCCTTGGGAGCTTGGAAGATCTATGGTAATATATGAAGCAATTCATTGATGTGGCTAACCGGATCCTTTTGCTAAACCTTATCACACTTGTGTGCACGGTTTTTGTGCCTCTTGTAAGGGCAGTCTCAGATTGGCTAGTTAAGTAGAGTCAAGTTAAAGAACTGACTGTTTGAATGTAGAGATTGGGATCTTTTCTTCCCTCATAGGCACCAACAAAAATAATGCATTGAATAATAATGTGGAATGCATATGCTGGGAATGCCCGTCCACTTCGCATATCTGGTAATGCTGCCAACAACAATTATGGCTATATTTGTAGCTGATTAAATAGTGGATTCTGCAGATTTTTCTGGCACAGTATTAGTGCTTTTGCTGTTGATGCCAGGAGGCATATTACATGGTGGATTCCGTGCCATGGTGGATTCCGTGAGGTTTTATGGTGGATTTCGTAAACTTTTATTACCAGGTCCCATACACAAAGTCGATTCTTTGTGCGAGAAGTAGATGGGGACGCCTATCCTTTTTGGGTGTTTTGTTAATTTTGTGTATACATGGGTGATTCCATAGCGGGTGATTCCGCAAAATACATATTTAAATTAATAAACGTTTATGAGTTTAGAGTGCACACTCGTGATAAATTAAGGTTAGGATTGATTTCAAACCAATTGATTTATTTAGGTGAAGACTACTAGGTATTCACTTTTGTTGATTTAATTGTATTATTTTACTAACGATTGTGAATGCTTTAGTTGATGTGAAGAGGTAGCAGCAGTGGCGGTGGAAAGCATTGGAGGATGGCATGTATTCAAAGTTATCGTCAATATTTTGATGGGCGCATACCTTAGGCATGGCGCCTATATTTTGTCGTGCTTGTTTATCAAGGCGTTTGATATTTATTTATTATTTTTATATGTGCATGGGCACACGATTTAGATATTTGTATTTGGACATTGTATTGGGTATGCCTGACTTATTGGGCGCCCATTAGCTTTATTTCTATTTGGCACTAAAGCAAACTCAAAAGCCAAAAGCGTACTATTTTGTTATTTGGGCTATTATTTGAGCTTGAAGATGATTAATACATAAAATACATACTTTGTGGAGCGCTCACACAAGGCATGGGGGAGATTGCACCCAATTGGTCTCTTGTTCATGTCGTGGAAGTCTTCTACATTGATTTGTGTGCAAAAAGTAGAGTTCTTTTGTTCTTGCAGACCTTCTAACGCTCACTACGCGTGCTTATGACATCCGATCTGAGCACTAGTGGTAACAGAGCGAAGCTGAGATCGAGAGCTTCCAATCGCTACCCATCTTGCGCGAAGGCGGAGCTCTTGGAACGATCGAGCTCTACAGTAAGTTTCATCACAAACGGTCGATACGGGTGGATTCCTGGCGGTCAAGAACCTCTGTCTGCAGCCTCTGATCGCGAAGGACCGGCCTGAGGAGGCGGAGGACCACTTCTACATCTCCCTCTCCAAGTCGTTTTTTCCACAGACAAACAGATAAGCTTCATATCTCAAAAAGCTTAAAAGCTTTAAATTCAAAGGTTAGAAAGCTTAGTATTAAGCTTTAAGAAGCTTCAACCATAAAATTGGGCAACGGGCGGCAAGAATATATGTTTGGCGGCGTTGAATCCGTCGACAGTATATTGACGTCCTAAAAATAGAAATTCGATTAGCTTTAGTTACTAAAGCTGCTAAGCTCCCTAATCTTCTAAGTCTTCAAAGTCTACAAATTCTGCAAGTCAACTAAGTCACAGAAGTCACCACAAACTAACTCCAACTATCCCCATAAAGGCTATTCCTGCGCAGAAGCACAGAATCACGGAATTGCTCCCTGGAAGACTCTGTTCACACACGCAGACTTGCTGAACCAGTTTCAGCAAACGCAGAAGATCATACGCAGTTTCTACAAAGACTACAAACACTGCAACCACAAAAGACAAAGACCGTAAAAGCCAAACAATAATTTATAAGCCTTGTATTTGTGACTTTGAGCTACGCTCATCCTGCTAATCAGATTTTGAGAGAGTGAGGTCTTTTGGATTTTTATAGGATGACATAAAAAAATATGGATGATTTAATGGCTGAAGGCGATCTTCCTGAATCTACGATGGAACAAAAATTGGATTTAATTATGATGCAGATTGATGAAGAACGAAGAGCCTAACAAGCTTTGCAAGTTCAATTGGCCAATTTGCAATGATCTACCACCAACAAAGATGGATCTCAACTCGAAGATCTTATCCGACGTACCATCGATGCGATGCTTGAAGGTCAATCCATTCGCAAAGAAACAAAGATAAGTAAACGAAACTTCAAATTTTGTACTTTCAATGGATCTCGATATGGAAAGACTGTACTTGCATTTATCAGTCAGTTTGATGATTACTTTCATGAAGAGACATATGCTGAGAAAGATAAAATTAAATGTGTCACTAATCATTTAGTCGATTGAGCATCTCTATGGTGGACTGTGGTTCACAAGAGCATTGATTGTCCCACTACTTGGGAGAGTTTCAAAAAGAAGTTTTTGCAGAATTTCCTTCCTTAATTCCATGAAAAAGCCATAAAGCAATGGGATCTTCTTCAACAAAGAGAACGTGAACCTATTTCCCAATACACTGAATATTTTTGGAATGCCATACTGCAACTCCGAATGCTCGAAGATGTACCTGAAGCGACTCACAAACACAAGTTTATGTCTGGTTTACTTGGACATTACTATGCTAAAGTCAATATGTTCAAGCCAACAACCCTTGAAGATGTAATTTCTTTGGCTCATGACACTGAAGAAAAGATTCGAGGAAGAGACAAGCGTCCACAACAATTTCAAGCAAATGGTAACTATGGTTCCAAGCAATTCAATTCAAATTTTAGAATATTCAATCAAAGTCATTTTCTTCCATCTTCCTTCCATAAGTCTTGGACACGATTACCTGCTTTGCCATCAAATACCAATCAAAACCCTAAGCCATCCTCACAGCCAAATCCTAATATTCCTAGACTTCCTGCCATTGCCAACAATGTATCCATAGCCAAACCAATAGTTTGTTACAAATGCCATCAACCTGGACATCTAGCAGCCAATTGCCAATCGAAGAAGCCACCTGTCCATATCAATTATCTTGGAGCAATGGAAGAATAAGAACGTGAGGAAATGCGTGGCTTTATAGAAGATGATGATGACATTAGTACTCCTTCAGATACTTTGCTAGGTATGCCAACTCCATATTCTTTGTTGATAATGAAATGTTTTGTGCATGGTAAAGAAAATATTATTTTGCATGATGATGCTAGCACACATGACGTTATTTCTGCAAAGTTAGTGAAAGAATTGAATTTACAAACTGTTTCTACACATTATTGCATTAAAGCAGCATTTCTAGGCACGAGATATAATGGAACACAAGAAGTGCATAACTTAGAAATTAAAATTGGTGAATACACTGAACGAAGGAATTTTCTAGTTATACCTTTGCAGTCTAGTGACATTATCCTAGGTATGCCTTGGTGTCATCAGTATAATCCTGACACAGATTATTCCACGCATTCAATTAAAATTTATTTTCAAGGAAAACAAATTACATTGCATGGTATGCACGCTTCTAAAAAATTTCCACTGCTTACTCATACTCAAGCTAAACATGCATTACGCAAAAGTAGTAAATCTTATTTAATTTTGGTCAATGAACTTCAAGCTAAAGAAAAACATAAGCATCCTAGGTATAAACAATTTCTTGCTCAATTTAAAGATTGTTTTGTTGATGATTTACCACCTGGGCTACCACCTTCACGACCTGAAGATCACAAAATAGATTTAATTCCTGGTACACAACCACCCTATAAAGCACCATATAGGCATAACCAAATTGAACAGAAAGAAATTCAAAATCAAGTAGAGGAATTACTTAACAGAGGATTAATTAGACCTAGTAGTTCTCCATTTGGTGCACCTGTTTTATTAGTAAAGAAGAATAATAATACATATCGCATGTGCATTGATTATCGTGTCCTGAATAAAATTACTATTAAGAATAGATATCCGATTCCTAGGGTAGATGATCTTATGGATAAACTACAAGGTTCTACCATATTTAGTAAGATAGATCTTAAATCTGGTTATCATCAAGTGAGATTGAATAAATCTGACATATTCAAAACTGCATTTAGAACACAATTTGGACATTATGAATTTCTAGTGATTCCTTTTGGATTAACTAATGCACCTGCTACATTTAGTTGAATGATGAGTCGCATATTTTTGAAATATCAGCATTGTGTTATAGTATTCTTTGATGATATATTGGTATTCAGTAAACATGAGAATGAGCATTATGAACATCTGTCTTTAGTTTTCAAGTTGTTAAAAGATAATCAATTATATGCTAATCTAGAAAAGAGTGAATTCTTTCAAACAGAAATTGAATATCTAGGTCACTATTGTTTCGTCAGAAGGTATTAAGGTTGACCCTAAAAAGATAGAAGCAATTTTAAATTGGCCCATACCTAAAAATGTGCATGAGTTACGTTCTTTTCTAGGTCTTGCTAGTTTTTACAGAAAGTTTGTGCGAAATTTCTCATTACTTGCGTTGCCTTTGACTAAACTTTTAAAGAAGGGTATTGTTTATAACTGGACTGATAATCAACAAAAATCTTTTGATTTATTGAAACATGCATTAACCCATGCTCCTGTATTACAACTACCTGATTTCAATAGACCATTCTTTTTAGCAGTTACTGATGCTAGCGGATCTGGAATAGGAGCTGTACTTATGCAAGATAATTATCCCATAGCCTATTCTAGCTGTAAACTGAAACCATCCGAACTTAAATATTCTACTTATGATAAAGAATTGCTAGTTGCAATACAAGCCTTACGTCAATGGAAACATTACTTAATGGGTTCTGAATTTATGATTAAGACTGACCAACAAAGTATTAGACATCTCCTTAGTCAACCCCAAATTTCTGACTGACATATCAAATGGGCAGCTTTCATTCAAAGTTTTCATCCCCTTATACAATATCAACCAGGAAAAGAAAATGTAGTAGCCGACGCTTTAAGTAGAAGACCGACAATTCATAATATCTCTGTCATATCATTTGATTCCCTTATCTCTAGGAAAGATACTTATCATCAGGATATTACTTTTCAAGTTGATTGGAATAAATTAGTTGCAAATAATTGGATTCCTATTGATTCATTGTCTTACAATAATGGATTCATGTTTTATGAAAAGAGATTATGTGTTACAGTTCCATTTAGATCATTTGTTTTGAATGAGATTCATTGTCCTCCATATCAAGGTCATAGAGGTATTATATTTACTTTGCGTACATTGACTGAAGTTTTTTATTGGCCACATATGGACATTGACATATCTAACTTTGTTTCTGAATGTTTAGTTTGTCAAAGAGTTAAAAGACACCATGGTAAATAGTATGGTTTACTAATGCCCTTATCTATTCCATCACGACCATGGGAACAAATTTCTATGGACTTTATTACTGGTTTACCTAACACTAAAGCTAACCATGATATGATTTGGACTGTTGTAGACAGGTTTAGCAAACAAGCATATTTCATTCCATGCAAGAAAACTCTAACTGCATCTCAAGCAGCTCAGTTGTTTTTGAAAACTGTTTTTACTAATCATGGTTTACCAAAAGTTATTATTTCTGATCGTGATTCTAGATTTTGTAATAATTTTTGGATTACTTTGTTTGCTAACTTAGGAACAAAGATTGATTTTTCATCTGCATTTCATCCTGAAACTAATGTTCAAATAGAAGCTACTAACAATACTATCTTAGATCTTTTACGTGCTTACACTATTTCAAAACCACATACATGGGATACATATCTACATCTACTTCAGTTTGCATATAATAATACACCACACACAGCTACAAAGAAAGCACCATTTGAAGTTATTTATGGATATACATTGTCTAAACACGTTGCATCTTTATCAAATAGAATTCAGACTGCTGATGATATTGCTAATATGCATGCTACTATTTTTTATGAAGTTAAAGATATGATTGCCAAAGCCCAGCAATCATATACAAAACAAGCCAATAAGAAAAGACAGGCCATGAATTTTAAAGTTGATGACTATGTTTGGTTAAGAATAGAAAAACGTAGATTACAAAGTGTAGATAAACACCCAGTTGTGAAATTAGCACCTAGATTCTATGGACCATTCAAGATCATACAAAAAATCAATGACAATGCATTTAAACTAGAACTACCACCACATTGGAAAATTCACAACACATTTCATATTAGTTTATTACGATCTTTTAGAGGCCAATTACCTGTACACCCTGTCTATGAAACCCACCGTTGTTAGATGAAGAGACTAAAATCCTTGAGCCTGAAGCTATTAAAGATACTGACTTTATGACCACTAGAACTGGCCGTAGATATTCTAGATATTTGGTCAAGTTCAAAAACCATCCTATTGAAGAGGCCCAATGGATGCACGCTAGAGACTTAAATGCTTTCCCCACTCCGTTAGCTCCACATTGAGCTAATAGCAATTGAGGACAATCGCTATCCCACCCCGGGGGTATGATGCCAGGAGACATATTACATGGTGGATTCTATGAGGTTTTACGGTGGATTCCGTAAACTTTTATTACCGGGGCTCATACACAAAGTGGATTCTTTGTGTGAGAAGTCGATGGGGACACCTATCTTTTTCGATCATTTTGTTAATTTAGTGTGTACATGGGTGATTCCATAGCGGGTGATTCCGCAAAATACATATTTAAATTAATAAACATTTATGAGTTTAGAGTGTGCACTCGTGATAAATTAAGGTTAGGATTGATTTCCAACCAATTGATTTATTTAGCTGAAGACTGCTAGGTATTCACTTTTGTCAGTTTAATTGTATTATTTTACTAACGATTGTGAATGCTTCAGTTGATGTGTAGAGATAGTAGCAGTGGCGGTGGAAAGCATTGGAGGAGAGCATGTATTCAAAGTTATTGTCAATATTTTGATGGGCGCATACCTTAGGCATGGCACCTATATTTTGTCGCGCCTATTTATCAAGGCGTTTGATATTTATTTATTATTTTTGTATGCACATGGGTGCACGATTTAGATATTTGTATTTGGACATTGTATTGGGTATGCCTGACTTATTGGGCGCCCATTAGCTTTATTTCTATTTGGCACTAAAGCAAACTCAAAAGCCAAAAGCATGCTATTTTGTAATTTGGGCTATTATTTGAGCTTGAAGATGATTAATACATAAAATACATGCTTTGTGGAGCGCTCAGACAAGGCATGGGGGGAGATTGCACCCAATTGGTCTCTTGTTCATGTCGTGTAAGTCTTCTACATTGATTTGTGTGCAAAAAGTAGAGTTCTTTTGTTCTTGGGGACCTTCTGATGCTCACTACGCATGCTTACGGCATCCGATCTGTGCACCAGCTGCTCTCAAATCCTCTCATCTTGCTTATTTCTATGATTGATCTTCTATCTTGAAATTAGTCAGAGCCTCCGTGGTCGCGACTTTGCTTTCGAAAACCCTTCGACAACGTTTGTGGCGGAACCCACTAGGATTGACCTGAAACCTAGATCCCTAGTAATCAAGGTCTCCTGAGAGAGCATTCTAGCGTCGGGTCCTGGACATCCTACTTTACGTAGAGATACCCAAGGCAAAGAGACCCATGCCGCACTTGGTTCAAAGAGAATGGGAAACGAGAGGGATGTGCCACTCAACCTCTCTACTTGTAGGATATAGTTCCATTCGGGTCCCCTAAAATGGCATGAATCAGGCTCTAACCTAACAAAACCTAAACGTCAAATGATGGTAAAACCTTGTGAGAAGCCTCCTAGTTCTCTAGGACCACCCTACCATAGGAAGGACTCGCCGTCAAGGGTTCCGTCCACCTACTTCCGTCAATAGGCATTCTTTAATTATCTAATTAGGTCTTATTACATTTATGTGTGAGATTTAAAACCAGCCTCCTTAATTAGGCCTTTTAGGGAACAATGCTCATTCACGTAATTATACACAAATACAGAGTAAGTAATCCTTTTGACAAACAAGTTCCTTAACTTATCTTCAAGTTAATCTTTGTCTCCTACCCATTAGGACAAATTATATGTTCCCTTCTACCCTGTAAAAGTACCTGGTCCAAATCACATGGCACCATAAATTTCATCCATTATCTAGAATAGGATTTTCCAATGCCACAGATGTTGGGCTCACATCAATCTTCAACTTTGTTCCAGACGAGCAAGGGGTGTCCAACACCCTAAGCAACCTAAAAGTGAAACACAATTTCCATGGTTGACCTTTTCATCACTTGACCTTCGGCTAGTAAATCAAGCAGTGCCCTCTCCGATTAATCCGCGGTGGGATCTTGAAGATGATCCACCTGCACAAAATATCATTTTCTTAATTAATTCATTTAAGAATCAAGCACAAACAAGGCATTCAACCCAATATCATTTTCCAAGAAAGCTTGCCTTTATTCCCATGGCAACTTGTCATCATTGACCCCTACCATGCATTTACCATCAATCACAAGAACTTGAAATAATCATCCAAACCATAATCCAATAATCAGTTAATGCAAAAGAATTTAGGATGTTGTTTGATCAACCAACAAAAGCAATGGTATTCTTTTCCAAACGTTGCAAGAGTAATCGTGATAAACTTTCCATCGCATATTTGCTCTTTCCCTTGGGATCAAAGAGTGATACTAAGCAAAATTTTAACTTGTCTTTATCTTCCTTTCCCGTAAAGAATGCGAGACAATTTGTAGCGATGCAAGACTATCTTCCAATGTGAAACAATCCTTGAATTATTGTGCATGTTGCAATCAACTCATGGTTTGGCAACACAAGATAACTCCTTGACCGTTATTTTATGCGAACCCTTCATAGGATTGGATGCAAGATCATTTCATGTACCATTGATGTATGTTTCATATTATCTTTCCCCATGCATGCACAAACCGTACATATCTACGAACCTTAAACAATGTTTTCCTAGGTAAAGACTAGTCAAAGTCTTATCGATGCTTGATACTCTAGAATCTTATATGCTACTTATGCTATGCATAGATTTTAACGCATAGCAACGTAAATCAATCTACTCTTCTTGATGCATGCACTTCAAAAACTCCATCTTTTGAATACTTGAGATGAATCTTTTTTAGCGTCCTACTCTGGTGTGACATAGTACGGTATAATGCATCTGGAGCAGAAATCAAAGCAAGCAATCCTTTAATTTGGAAATACATTACTTACATCCAGGTATCGCAGTTGGATTAGTAGTGAGACCCTCGCCTGAAGCTTCATTGCTCATTGAGGGATCGCCATCTGTGTGCGACAATTTCCACTTGGGGGCCATCCCTGATCTTCTTCTCTTTTAGGCATGCTTTTGCACAAGACTTCCACGCATTGTACTCAATTAGGGGGGGCAATTGGGGAGAGAATTAAGCTTGCAGGTGGAGGATAATCTCATGGGAAAAGGTATAGATTCGTGGGCAAAGGGGAAAGAAAGAACATGTGTGGACACCCTCTAGTGGGTGCACTCAAAGGCAGAGTGTTGCTTGTAGTTACACTCTTATTTCCAACCATTTCTAATGATCATAGCCATGGTGCTCTCTTTGACAATATTGGTAGCGTGATAGCCCTTTGAAAGGGGCTAGAAACTCCGATAAGCTTTGACTAGGAAGAAGGGATCATACATGGAAGAGGTCCTTCATGTGGATGAAAGGAGATTGAAGAGAGGAAGTAGACCTTTGGTAAAGATGATCCCCTTCTCCTCCTTGCCTTTACAGATTTTTAACTCTCTCTCTCCCTTTTTGCAACAGCATCTCCTTCCCTCTCTTTCTCACCTTCTCTGTCACCCTCTTCTCTCTCTCTCTCTCTCTCTCTCTCTCTCTCTCTCTCTCTCTCTCTCTCTCTCTCTCTCTCTCTCTCTCTCTCTCTCTCTCTCTCTCTCTCTCTCTCTCTCTCTCTTTGTGTGTGCTCATATGAGGGTGTCAAGGTCTTCCCTTCTTTCTTCTTATGATGGGGGGGGGGGGGTTATAAGGAGGGGGTGTTATTATTTGGGGGGATGTGGGGAAAAGGTTGAGTGGTGGTGGTCTTTCCCCACCCACCACATGTCATCGAGAATGGAGGCGGGGAGTTCATGGGCATTATGCCCAAAGAGAGGGGTGCTTGGGCACATGGACTTCCCCCCCTCCATCATCGTCATCATCAATTTCCTCTTCTAGTCCGACTTTGTCAATTAGGGGGGGAAAGAAGGTGACGATGATGATGTGGACAGAATGGATGAATGTAATATCCCTCCCTGCCTATGTAGGAACCACCCCCTATTTTCAAAATAATTGATAATTTGTAATCCCCTCCTGCCTATTGTCATCGATAGGTGCCGGGGGGGGGGGGGGGGGGAGAGGATAAATGGGAAGACAGCATGAGGATGTCGACGTGGGGAGGAAGCATCAACGTCAACAAGGGGAAAAAGAAGGTAACAATGATGATGTGGATGGAATGGATGACAATGGAGAGGAAGTCGTCGATGAAGCTGACAAAGCTAGAGTGGAAGAGGAAGTTGATGATGACAATGATGGAGGGGGGAAGGCCATGTGGCCAAGCACCCTTCCCCTTGGGCATGATGACAAGTGGTGGGTGGGGAAAGACCACCACTAGTCCGCTTTTTCCCCATGTCCCCCCCCCAATAATAACCCCCCCTCACTATTATAAACCCCCCCAATTTTAAGAAGAAAGAAGGGAAAACCTTGACACCCTGGTATAGGCAGGCACACACACACACACACACACACACACACATAGGGAGAGGGAGAGAGAGAGAGAGAAAGAGGGTGATAGAGAAGGTGAGAAAGAGAGGGAAGGAGATGCTGTTGCAAAAAGGGAGAGAGAGAGTTAAAAATCTGTAAAGGCAAGGAGGAGAAGGGGATCATCTTTACCAAAGGCCTACCATCTTTCTTCATTCTCCTTTCATCTGCATGAAGGACCTCTTCCACGTATGAGCCCTTCTTCCTAGTCAAAGCTCTTCTCTTGTGGAGTTTCCAGCCCCTTTCAAAGGGCTATCAAGCTATCAAGATTGTCACAAAGAGAGCCATGGCTATGGTCATTGGAAACAGTTGGAAACAAGAGTGTAACTACAAGCAGCATTCCACCTTCAAGTGCACCGACTAGAGGGTGTCCACACACGTTCTTTCTTTCCCCTTTGCTTGTGAATCTATACCTTTTCCCATGAGATTATTCTCCACCCGCAAGTCTTTTTCTCTCCCCAATTGGCCCCCACTAATCGAGTACAAGGTGCGGAAGTCTTGTGTGAAGCGTATCTAAAAGAGAAAAAGATCGAGGATGGCCCCCAAGTTGAAATTGTCATGTGCAAATGGCAATCCCTCAACAAGCAATGGAGCTTCGGGCAAGGGCATCACTGCCAATCCAACTGTGATATCGGTCGTAAGTAATGTATTTCCAAATTAAAGGATTCCTTGCTTTGATTTTCGCTCGAGATGCATTAACCGTACTATGTTGCATGAGAATAGGATGCTGAAAGGGATAAATTTCATCTCAAGTATTCAACAGATGGAGTTTTCGAAGTGCATGCATCAAGAGTAGTAGATTGCTTTACGTTGCTATGTGTTAAAATCTATGCATAGCATAAGTAGCATATAAGAGTATAGAGCATCAAGAATCGATAAGTCTTCGACTAGTCTTTACCTAGGACAATATTGTTTAAGGTTCGCATATGGGCATTGGTGCACAGATCGGTCGTGCCGTATGCGTGCGTAGTGAGCGTAAGAAGGTCCCCAAGAACAAAAGAACTCTACTTTTTACACAAAAACCAATGAAGAAAGCTTGCACGACATGAACAAGAGACCAATTGGGTGCAATCTCCCCCCATGCCTTGTGTGAGCGCTCCACAAAGCATGTATTTAATATATTATTCATCTTCAAGCTCAAATAATAGCCCAATTTACAAAAATATAGCACGCTTTAGCTTTTGAGTTTGCTTTTGTGCCACTAAAGAATTAAAGCTAATGGGTGCCCAAGAAGTCAAGCGGTACCCAAATACAATGTCCAATACAAGTATTTAAATCGTGCGCCCATGTGCATACAAAATATCAAGCGCTTTAATAAATAAGCATGAAAAAATATAGGCACCATGCCTAAGATACGCGCCCATAAAAAATTGATGATAATTTGAATACATGCTATCCTCCAATGCTTTCCAACTCCATCGTTGCTCGCTCTACACATCAACTGAAGCATTCACAATTGTTAGAAAAATAATACAATTAAACCGACAAAAGTGAATACCTAGCAGTCTTCAACTACATAAATAAATTGGTTAGAAATCAATCCTAACCTTAATTTATTACGAGTGCGCACTCTAAACTCATAAACGTTTATTAATTTAAATATGTATTTTGTGGAATCACCCACTATGGAATCACCCATGTACACATAAAATTAACAAAACGCCCGAAAAGGATAGGTGTCCCCATCGACTTTTCGAACAAATAATCCACTTTGTGTATGAGTCCCGGTAATAATAAAATTTTACGGAATCCACCGCATAACCTCGCGGAATCCACCGTGGAATATGCCTCCTGGCATCACGCATAGTTGGTACATGCATGGGGAAAGATTATATGAAACATACATCGATGCTACATGAAATGGTCTTGCATTAAAGTCTTGCATCCAATCCTATGGAGGGTTTGCATAAAATAACGTTCAAGGAGTTATCTTGTGCTAATATGTAATGGAAAGTTTATCACAATTATTCTTGCAACTTTTGGGAAAGAATACCATTGCTTTTGTTGGTTGATCAAACAACTTCCTAAATTATTTTGCATTAATGATTGTTGGATTATGGTTTGGATGATTATTTCAAGTGCTTGTGATTGATGGTAAATGCTTGGCAGGGGTTTGAGATGACAAGTTTCCATGGGAATAAATGAATGTTTACTTGAAAAATGATATTGGGCTGAATGCCTTATTTGTGCTTGACTCTTAAATGAATTAATTAAGGAATGCATATTTTGCACGGGTGGATCACCTCCAAGATTTCATCGCAGATTAACCCGGGCACTGCTCAATTCACGGGCCAAAGGTCGAGTGGTGAAAAGGCCAACCACGGAAATTGTGTTTCACTCCTAGGTCGCTTGGTGGAGCTCTAGACACCCCTTGCCCGTCTGGAAGGAGTTGAAGACTGTCATGAGCCCAATGTTTGTGGCGTTGGAAGATCCTATTCTAGATAATGGATGGAATTTATGGTGTCATGTGATTTGGACCAGGGACTTTTGCAGAGGGCAGTGTGTAAGTGGGAGCCTGAGTATCATATAGAAGAGGTGGGAGTCTATTAATGTCCAGCCCATGTATGTCAAACCAAGCTCTAGTCTGTGCATACCATGATATGGTATCCCCCGCTCGAGCTATCTTCTAAGATGCCATATATGCTCTATATGCAATGCGATCTCTGTCCAAGGTAGGAAGCAGACTCTCTGAAATAATGCCTCGACTAGCATGGGCGGTGTGGCAAGCTCTGCTCGCACAATGTCATGTGGGACTGAGGCCTTGCTGCGAATCAATCTAGATATCATGATCACCTGAGGTCTCTCCATCAATGTCCATACATAATCGGCAAGGCCTGGCCCCCATATAGCTACTCCATACATCAGTGCTGGAGTGACTAGAGTATCAAAGAGCCACCCCTTGGTGCGGGGCTCCTGGAAATGTGCCTGATGACACTGTTGCTCCATAAGAGCCAATGTTGAGTATCCTCTAGTGAGGCGGTCACGAGCTGCCTGTGTCATCGAGAAAGTCCCTGAAGCTGCTGTAAAGGTGACTCCCAAATATACATATGATCCAGTGACCTCAATACTCCCTCCTGCTGCCATGAAAATACTTTGTCTGCGTATCTGAGCTGATGTATGGAATATAAGAACCTTGGTTTTACCAAGGTTCACTGTCATGCCTCTCTGTATGCAAAAATCATCCAATGCTAATAAATGCTGCTGTAATCCCTGAGCTGAGTTTGAGACCAACACAATGTCATCTGCATATAGTAAGATATGAACTGTGGCTCCACTGAGATCTATACCTCCACCGGCTCGCTGTTGAATAAACTCTGTTATCTCATCAATGTATAGCCCATATAGAGTCGGTGAGAGTGGGCATTCTTGCTTCACACCAATGGTGCTCACAAGGGGATCTGATATACCTCTCGGACATTTGACTCTGCCAGTAACCCGCTCATATAGTGCATAAATACCCCACATCATGTCATCATCCACCCCCAGATTAAGTAGGCGTCTGAAAAGCCTCTCTCTCGGAACCGTGTCAAAGGCTTTGCGGAAATCCACAAAGCAACAGTACAATCTCTGTTTCTTCACTCGTGTCTGGTCGATCAGACAACGGAGAGTGAAGATGTGGTCTATGGTAGAAAATGCCTGTCTGAACCCTGCCTGTCCGGGTGTGCGCATGCACTCTCTCTCTCTGCTAGCGTGCTAAGCTCCTCCTCCATCACTGTGCCATAAAGTTTGGACAAAACTGGCCCAATCATGATGGTCCTATATGTGTTAGGATCCATAGGATCCCCTGACTTGTGGATAGGTATAATGGTGTGCTCTGTCCACGAGTCAGGGAACCCCTCAGATAATGCATGGTTGAAGAGGTGAGCAATGAGTGGAGCCAATGTGTCTCTGCCATATATAATATGCTCTGCCTGAAGATCAAACTAGTCTCGAGCGTGGCCATGCTGTAACCGTGAGATAGCATGTTTCACCATACTAGTGGTGAAAAAGGATGAAATACCTGGTCTCGGTGTACGTGGTGTGGGTATCAGCGGCTGAGAGAGAGAGAGAGAGAGAGAGAAAGAGAGTATTTTTGATAGAACGGAAGATAAGATTGGATGTTGATTAGAGGTAGATTAAAAGCTAAGATTACAGGCATATCAGGGGTTGATTAGGATCTATCATGACTAAAATCAAGAGAAAGAGACAAGATCCAACTGGGTAAAAAAGAACACAGATATAGTAAATCAAAGGGGTGTAATTGTGTGATTTGAGCCAATCCAGAATTAGCTGCATACTGTTCGATTCATGCTGACTTGCTACTCCTAGATATTTAGACGTTCTTACTATTGATTAGAAAATTAGCATCGACTCCTTAGCTTACTATTAATCAAAGGGGTGTAATTGTGTAATTTTAAAATTGGCATATATTTTTCTTTACAGGATGCAACAAGAAAGAAATGTGGGGGAAAAAACGTGGACCTTTGGGTTGATGGGTGCATTTATCCACCTGATCTAGTCACTCAAAGGCCACCACAATTTAAAGGGCTTACACAATTTGTAAAGTTCGTTTGTGAAGGAAATGAAGGATTGTATGGATACACATGCAGACTTGTCAAACAAGGACTAGCAAGGGTTCATCAAGCCTTGACAAATATGCAAACAAGATTACAAGGGAATATGCATTCTTTGATGGAAAATGATAGATTATTGGTTGCATATGGAGTTATAGTCTAAAGTTATGGACTTGGAGAAGGAGAATAGAAACATAAAGAGGAAGCTCACAAAAACTTTGGATATTGGGCCCACTTTAAAAACCAAAGAAGCACGTCGGTGCATTCGATTAGTTAAACCAATTCACTAATTAACCAAAGGAAGTGGACAATATCATAGACGTATATATGCTCAATCCGCTACAATGAGAAATATGTTTCCTTATATTCAGAGAATGATACTATTGCCAAAGCCCTAAGCAAGGATATGGTCAAAAATACATTGGAAAATTGTAAATTCCGGGACATTGTAGATGGTGCCACAAGTGAACATCTTAGGGGTGTGAGCAACTTGTTTACTGCTATAGATGCTTAGGGATTATGTGACAATGTGGGAATGAGTTATGAGTCATATATTATGCTCTATCAACAATTGGATACACAATTTAAGCAAGTCTTCAAAACTAAGCAAGTAATGCCTCTGCCAAAACCATTTCACGTGAAGAAGGCTCGAAAACAACTAAACGAGAAAGTTTTAGAACTAATTGGTGAGCCAACGCATATGGAAAATACACATATATTGAAGTTTGGTTCCAAATAATTTGCATTTGTATTGAATGCATCCAACAACTTTGTATTGGATATATGTAGGGTTCAGATTGCTATGGTCAAGTTCTACAATATGTCTATGGAAGAATGTAGAGGCAAGCTTAAGTTTGTCCTCAAACTTGATGAGAGAGAGATTATTAAGGGGAAAAAACTTAAATGTGTGAGTATAACACTTATGAATCAAGCATTGGATCCCAACATTGATTTTAGCTCTCATTAAGTTCATCCTTTGTTCTAGGATTATCATATCGATTCGTATATATGCTCTCCCACTACAAGGGAATGGGGCAATAGCGACACCGATTAGCGACGGTGGATATCGGCGTCGCAATTGGCGTCGCTATATGCGTCGCATTTGCGACGCATATAGCGATGCCAATAGCGATGCCGCAGGGAAAAAAAGTGCGGCCGAAACCAGAGCGCCGTTTTCATTTTCTTTTCTTCGCCTTTTGAGAGTGAGAGTGAGGGAGAGAGCGAGGGAGAGAGCCAAGGCTTTGTGAGAGAAGAGGAGGAAGAGACTTGCTGCCGCCGCCTCCGCCGCCACCGCCACCGCCGTTGTTCACGAAGGAGAGGAGGAGCCCTCGTTGCAAAGAGAAGCCGCCCACGCTCGCCATATCTCATTGGTGAGTCTCTCTCTCTCTTTCTTTTACTTGTTGAAGGTTTAAATCGTTCTCTTTTGTTTGTTTAGGAGAGGAAATGAAAGAGAAGGAGAGGGAGAGGGAGAGAGAGGGAGAGAAAGAGAGGGAGAGGGAGAGGGAGAGGGAGAGGGAGAGAAAGAGAAGGAGAGTGCATTCTCTCTCTCTCTCTCCCTTTTGCTTGTTTAATGTTTAAATTACTTTCTTTTTTGCTTGTTTAGGAGAGGAAATGAGAGAGTAAGAGAGAAAGAGAGGGAGAGGGAGAGGGAGAGGGAAAGAAAGAGAAAGAGAAAGAAAGAGAAAGAGAAATAGAGGGAGAGGGAGAGGGAGGGGGAGGAAATAGGAGAGGGAGAGAAAGAGAAAGAGAGGGAGAAGGAGGGAGAGTGCATTCTCTCTCTCCCTCCCTCTCCCTTTTGCTTGTTTAATGTTTGAATCACTTTATTTTTTGCTTGTTTAGGAGAGGAAATGAGAGAGAAAGAGAGTGAGAGGGAGAGGAAGGGGAAGGAAATGAGAGAGGGATAGAAAGAGAAAGAGAGGGAGAGTGCATTGTATCTCTCCCTCTCCCTTTTGCTTGGAGGATGTTTAAATCACTTTATTTTTTGCTTGTTTAGGAAATGAGAGAGAAAGAGAGATAGAGAGGGAGAGGGAGAGGGAGAAAAAGAGAAAGAGAGGGAGAGGGAGAGGGAGAGGGAGAGGGAGAGGGAGAGGGAGGGGGAGGGGAAGGAAATGAGAGAGGGAGAGAAAGAGGGAGAGAAAGAGGGAGGGGGAGGGAGAGGGAGCGAGGGAGAGGGAGAGGGAGAGGGAGAAAGAGGGAGGGAGAGGGAGAGGAAGGGGGAGGGAGGAAATGAGAGAGGGAGAGAAAGAGAATGAGAGGGAGAGGGAGAGGGTGAGAGAAAGAGAGGAAGAGAGGGAGACGGAGAGAAAGAGAGGGAGAGGGAAGGGAAGGAAATTTAAGATAATATACGTATTGATAATGGTATGCAATGTGCTTTGCATACGGCCACGTACTTCATCAAAATGAACCCAAAATTATTGTTATAGAAGAAGAAACCCTTAAATTGAGTATAGGATAATTTCTCTCAGGTCTTATGACTATGAGTAGAATTGATTGAAATAAATTTTATTACTATAGTTATAAAATTTCATAGATGGCGCGCATTAATTTTAAAATGGATTACTTATACTCAAAGTTGAGATATAACAAAAAATTATCTACCGGGACAAACAAATCGTTGAGCATGATACAAGGCCGAGATATAACATTGGAAAATCTCTCGACTACTATATAGAATGCAAGGTTTATGGTCAACTTGCAACTTGACGTACATCTCCATAAAGCTATCCATTTAAGCCTCGTTTGCTGTAATGTAGATAAGATGGCAAACGAAGAAGATCCTATTATTCAAGACCGCGAGTCGTATCTTAATCAGCGTTCCCATGTCCTTGCTCTCAATGCAAGTTGGCAATTAGACGAAAACGCCGATTGTGTATAGAACACGTACGATGATTTGGCGAGTTTCAATCTGAGATCATTGATCAGGCGATTGCAGATTTTCAAAAAACGGTAATTTGAAGTTAGCATTTTTCATGCATTGTACTCTCAAGCTAATTGAAAACCATACACAATAAGATTGGGTCTTGTTGGCAAATTTTGTATCCAGGGGGGTGATGTCTCGACCCAAGGGGGAGTGCACCCTTTGCGGCCAATTAGAAGAGTTCGTGGACGTGCGATGGATGGATTGCAGGAGCCAATCGACCACTCGCAAGGCCCATCTATACCGTCAATGCCAAAGGAGACAGACAACCTTCCCGACTTGCCTACAATCTTGGAGCCTGAGATGGAGGCAATGATCGATGCATTGATTCCCATGGATGTTGAGACATCTGACCCACTTAGAGAGGAATCATCCATACCATTATATGATGGGTGCCGAGTATCTCGGTTGAAGACATTGCTTGCACTCTTAAGTGTGCAAGCAAAATACGGTTGGAGCGATACGAGTGTGACTGAGTTATTCAGGTACCTTGCACACAGACTTCATTGTTTTTTTTTTTAAACAGTATTATTGCAAACATGGATGGATTTTTCAAGGTGTTTTATGATTTTTTCAGGTTATTGAAATATCATATATTGCCACCTGTAAACACCATGCGTGAGTCTCGTGATGATGCACGACATGTTTTACGGAAGCTTGGCATGGACTACAATAACATCCATGCATGTATCAACAACTGCATATTGTTTCGACATGAATACGAGACTATGGAGACATGTCCAAAGTGTGGTGCTCACAGGTATCGACAGGACTTGCAAGGGCAGACCATCCCTCAAAAAGTCCTCAGACACTTTCCGCTCATCCCCCGCATAAACCACATGTTTCGCACGTCTGCCATGGCAAGCTTGACAATGTGGCATGTGCAGAATAGGTCCACGGATGGAGTGCAACGAATATCAGCAGATTCGCACGCATGGAGCCACATTGACTCTACCTTCCTAGGCTTTGCGCGAGAGCCAAGGAATCTTCGGCTCGGTCTCGCCATGGATGGTGTGAACCCATTCGGTCTGCGCTCGACTTCTTACAGTGTGTGGCCTATAGTGCTTGTCAACTACAACACTCCTCCATGGCTTTCTACGAAGAAAGGACATCTCATCCTTAGCTTGCTCGTCCCGGGCCGCTACAAAGTAAAAAATATGGACGTGTATCTTCGTCCATTAGTCGATGAGCTTAAGATTTTGTGGGAGGAGGGGGTCACAGTGCAAGATATGAGCAGGCGCAATGGTCAGCGGTCAGCCAACATTCGAGCCATTCTCATGTGGACGATGCATGACTTTCCGGGATTGGGAGAGTGCTCAGGTGAGCAGACCTTTGTTCTCGCCGGTAATATCTATATTTTATTTCATTCAATCAAGTATTCACTAGGTCGTGGATCGCCTTGCAGGTCTCGTTACCTCAGGTTATCATGCATGTCCATTGTGTGGCCCACATTTAGACTCCCGAAGGTCACGAACCATGAAGAAGATGGTATATCAAGGACACGCCGCTTTCTTGCCGGAGGATCATGAACTCAGGGAAGGTTTTCTTGGACGACCTCCAGCACGTATGAATGCTGCAAGCTGGTACGAGCTGAAAATGGTAAACCCGGAATCACATCCAAATGGAATGCGACGGTTCTCATTTTTCTACGAGTTGCCATATTGGACCCACTTACAGGTCAACCACTTGTTGGATCCCATGCATATTTTCAAAAATGTGGGCAGCTTGCTATGGGACCACATCACAGGAAAGAGAGACACTATAGGGTCACGAATGGATTTAAAGGAGGTAGGTAAGATGGAGGCGCTTTGGCCGCAGTCGAGTGCTGAAGAGGGAGTGCAGCTTCCTCGCGCTCCCTGGGTTTTGTCTACCAAAGAAGAGCGCATTGTGAAGCAAGTAATCAAGTCTATCCGCACTCCGACGGGTATGATGCGTTCTCTCAGGTCCGCATTTTCTAAAGATGACCAAATGTCTGGGCTAAAATCCCATGATTGGCATAAGATATGTCAGGTTTGTGAACAGAATGGATTTTAATTAGCGTGGACATTTTGAAATTTGAAAAGTGACTATTATTCTTAATGCTTTCTCATTTGTGGCAGTTTGTCCTACCGATCGCGATCGCGGGATGCCTAACTCCAGAAATTCGCGGGGCCATTTACAAGCTGTCGACTTTGGTGCAATGGATCTCACAGAAAGAGATTAAGACATCCTCTATTAAATCTGCAAGGCGGGGAGCAGTTGAGACGGTCTGTCTCTTTGAGAAATACCTGCCCACTAGCATGCTCACGATACAAGTTCACCTTCCTGTGCATCTTGTGGATGAAGTGGAGATTGCTAGACCTGTCCATACGCGATGGATGTTCTTCCTGGAGCACTTCATGAAAACCCTAAAAGGCTTTGTGCGACAACGAGCTCGTCCGGAAGGTAGCATGGCAGAAGGTTGGTTGGTGTCAGAGGCATTAGTGCATATCTCACAATGGCTACCAACGGTGGAACCAGACAATGAAATGCTATGGACGCTGAAGGACGATGACAGGCTGACTGGAGATGTGGTGGTTGGAAATGGGGTAGAAAAAAGAATGGATGCCTCAATGGAAGAGAAGGTGAATCGCTTTTGTATGTTGCACCATGCCTCCATGGAGACGTGGCTCGCCAAGTACCAGATTGCAAGGCAAGATCGAGAGGAAGCGCGAGCTGAATTCCGACGTAGTACGTGTCACCGACCGATTCGATATCCCGAAGGCATGGAGGAGATGCCGCGGTTTATGTCAACACGATGGTTGCATGGAGCCTTGACTGCAGCATCCTGCGAAGGGACAGAGGTCTCAATGGAGGAGTGGGAGTTCTCGAGGGGATGTAGTCCAAAGGTAATGAGGGGTTTAGAATGTGTCGTATCTAAATTTGCTTGCTACATCTAATTTGAGTGTTTCAATGTGCAGTACAAAATATATAGTGCAGTGTGGTCGCGCGGACGGTATTTTCGGGTGGAGCGTATTGACAAAATGCGCTCCACAATGGACTATGGTGTCATGGCAAGGTTTGAGCAAGAGAGCCGGCGACGAGCAACGGATCCGAACACGGTTGTGGATGAGATGGAGTATTTTGGGAATTTGCAAAGTATTATTACGGTGGATTACCGTAGCTTCTCCATGATAATATTCGATGTGCAGTGGTTCAAAGTGGTACTTGGAGGAGCTGGCGCAACAGTTCAACGAGGTCCATCTGGATTTCTCGAAATAGATTCCAAAAAAAAATGGATGGATTTGCGCGACACCTTTGTGTTGTCGGCCCATTGTGAACAAGTACAACTAGTCATTAGCTTGCTAATTGTAATACGACATGGTTTATGTCACAATGGTTTGAAGACGGTTTGTAAGTGTTTGTGAACAGGTAATCTTCTATCCAAATCCCCGACAACCTCAATGGTGGTATGTTATACCTTCAACTCCTCGAGGTGCGAGAGTATACGATCAAAGCGATGTTCCAGGCATAGATGAAGAAAATATGCAAATAGAGGGATCGAAATTACAAGGGGTGGAGGCCACCGCAAGCTTGGAGCCCGCATCGTCTAACAATGATGGAAATACAGAAGTCATAGAATTTTTTGAGAACGAGGCAGACTCGTTCTTTTGTGGTGACATGTCTATCGACCTTCCAGTGTATGCAGAGTTGTGTTAGGAGATTAACATGGGACCATAGAATACTTCATTCTTGGAGAATTGTATTACTCAATTCGTTGTTTAGATCTTCCATAAAGGTAGATAAGATATGCATTTTAAGAGGAATTTTTCAAAAATGATTTATATTAATGTGCTTTGTATAGTTTAAATTGATTATTCTAACATTATTTTTTATCTGTGCAGGTATCGACATTTTCAGGATGAGTCGAGGGATGAGCGATGAGGAGTTTCGGGAGATGATGGCACGTATGTCTCCAGATCAGCTCGGAGATTCAGAGAGATGGCAGATCAGGAGCTGTCTCATTCTTCGTCAGGGCGCTCTGCTAGATCAGCTTCAGCGCGATCAGATGCTTCAGCTTCGAGCAGACGATCTCGACGCTCGCGACTTGGGCCAAAGGGAGGGACTGCGACTGCAGGAGGATCAGGGGGGTGCTGCTGTGGAGACACGGACGCGGTGTCTCCGTCTCATCGTTCAGCTGGAGCTCGGTCACCTCCAGGATTTGTCACACCTGTGGGGACGTCCACTCCAGTTACTCTGGCTTTTGTGCAGCCATCGGCAGATGTCACGCCTTTTGGTGGCACTCCTTTTGGTGGCACCCCTTTGAGTGGCACTCCGGGAGAGGGTACCCCCGTCGGTACACCGGATGTTCAGGGGTCTCCTGGATATGCCCAGGAGCGTGGATGGAGATGGGAGAGGGCCCATACAAGGCACACTCCTAGGGATTATGGATACCTAGTGGATGGCAGGTCAGGAGCCATCATCATGAATGATGAGGGGAGGAGGGTGATGGCTCGCATGAGGGAGTTGTGCCAACAAGTTTTTCGGCACAACGTCCTGGATCATTGGAGGAACATACCGGAGGGGAGCAAGGAGTACATAGTAGCATCCTTGCACGAGGAGTTCGCGGTGCCAGCCGCAGTGGATAGATTCTCTATGGGCTGGATGATGGATTGCATGTGTGCATACATGTCACATAGACAATCCGACGCACGCAAGGCAATCAAGAGTGGGGCTCCAAAGCCCGAGTGGTTAGATGTAGACGACTGGCGCCGACTAAGGGAGGAGGCTACAAATTTGCCAGGACGTTGGAGTCAGCAGCGGGAGGTGGCGAGGGCACGAATCGAGGCCGGATCGGTACATCATCTTGGGAGTGGCGGCCACAGGACATATTTGGAGGACTTTGTAAGTTTCTCTTTTGTTTTGCTTATTTGTTTTTTTGAGATATTCTTTGTACTGACAATCATGTTTCTAACAGTTAGCATTTTGTTTTCTTTGTAGCACTCCATTACAAATCGCGATCTGCAAGGCCTTGAGACTCGATATGCAGAGAGGCACGGTCTCAGATCATTGATCGACCGATTGTATAGACGCGGCGCCCCAGTAAGTCACTCATCTTTCTTGTCCGTAGTTACCATGAGATATTTGAATGCATTATTGTATGGTGGATTGATATGTTGTTTCTTTTTCTGCAGAATCCGTTTGATGCTCCTTTACAGCGGGAAGAGCTTTCGGGGGATGACGATTTGTAGCTCGCCCTTGGATCCTTAGAGCTCACATACCTTTAGTTTTTAGTCGCCCGATCTATGTAGACATTTTCTATGTATTACTGATATTGTTTTATGATTGTACCAATCGCATTTTATGCGATATCATGTATTTATTTCATCTATCAGTTTTATGATTTCAGTATACATTCTTTTTGTTTGCAAACGCTTTGTATGCAGCAGTGCAGAAACTATTTTGTATGGCTCTGCCCTGCCACAAATTTTTTTTTTCTCTGTTACCGTCGCTATTTGCGTCGCAAATTTACTGCACGCGTCGCTATTGTCGTCGCTATCAGCGTCGCAAATTCTCTGTAACCGTCGCTATATACGTCGCATTTGCGACGTATATAGCGACGCATATAGCGACGATTCTATGGCGTCGTCAATAATGACGCTTTTTGCGACGACGGGGGCAAATTTTGTTGTTTGTATTTTTGTCACTTTAAACGTCGCTATAAGGTCTATATCTTGTAGTGTCCTCCATGGGTCCATGCAAAAACTCCTTGGCCGCAACTCTCAATTGTACTAGATCATGCTTGGATCCTATCGTTATAATATCTTTGTGGTAGCTTTGATTGCACTGGGACTACAACAACCAAGGTCTATCCAAAAGAATTGGGTATGAATTAGCTCTGCCATCCAACTAAACCCCAAATATTATGTGTTTCATCACTTCCATGTCTATAACTGGAGCTCCTAGATCCAAGAAGAGATCCATGATTCTTACAGATCAAATGCCTTTATCTGTATTAGAAATTTTTTTATTTGTCAAGACAATCATAGCATTGCTTATTTTAGCCCTTCCTCATACTAATCTATGATATTCTCTCTTCTACAAGTAGGAGCAATTTCTAGTAATTGTCTCAAGTTAATAGAGAATTCTAAAATTTCCAATTAATCCCATACATAAAAATATTTTCCTTTCTCCTTTTCATTATATTTAAGTATTTTTGACACTCTCAATATTTGAGAAAATGAAACCACTCCTTCCTTAATCTTTGAGATATTTAAGGGAATGGGTAAAGCATGCCAATCTTTCAAATCAGTGGTGAATCTATCATGTATTTTTCTATATCATGATCTTTCAAGTGTTTGAATGGTAAATGTGTAGGGGAGCTACGGAGCTCTACCCCGAGACCTACGGACTGCTTATTGATCAAGCGTTTCAAGCTGAGCAGCCATGGCTACCTCTCACATAGCCGACGCGCAATGCCTACCTTGCGGGTGTAGTGAGCTTACCTTGATGCTCGATCGAGTTCCCTTCTCTCTCTCACACTAGGGTAGCTCCACAATCCTTGTGGCGAGTTCAAGCAACCTCAAGCCCTCTCCGTCAAGCTCCATCCTCCATAGCCGCACGAGACGAGAGAAGAGAAGAAGGAAAGGAAAGATGAAGAGAGAAGATGGGGAGCTTCTTCTCCACGATCCCTCACTCTCACACACTCACTCCCTCAATCCCTCACACTCCCTCAATCCCTCACTCAAGCACAAGCAAGAAGGTAAGAAGCAAGAGAAGAGGAAGAAGAAGCTTGCCACACCCAAGAATGAGCTTCTTATTCACTTTTGAACTTTATATACATGCCCTACCTTTTCGGCGGCCATCCACACTTTTTACATAGCCCGTCATTAGCCTAGGCCCTCTTTTCCTATTTCCCACCGTTCCAACTTATCCCATTCCCACTAATGCATACAATTTGCACAGGAGTGAGCCCGTGCTCTTTTTACAAGAATTCGAGAGCGCCTTCATATTTAATGGTACCCTTTTACTCTTTTCTTTTCTCGAGACGACACCATCATTCAAATCATTCAAATTTTCAGGCTTCCATTTTTTTCACACTTCTGCTCCATTTTCCGTTCCTTTGTGCTACGGTATTCCCGCATCTTTGCTCCATTTTCCGTTCCTCTATGCTACGGTAAACATTACCCCCCTCCTAGCGTAGTGCCAGTCCCATGGCACTGGGGTGGGAAGCAACAGCAAAGTTGGGATTGGTGCTAAGTTGAATTGGCGGGTAGATGGCCACGATAAAAAAGGTGGTGTTGTGAAAGAGACATGATGGGGTGTTGATTCCTGAGAGGTTCCGGCTTGCTTTGATCTTCATGGGGGTGCTCGACCTTTGTTACCCAGTTGGAATTCGTCATTGGCGATGACTGTCAAAACTGGGGCTCCGTAAGCAGTGGAAGAACACGTGGTTCCAAGATTTATGCCAATGGCGGGCCTCGACTGAGTTACAATTAGCCTACGAGAGAAGGATGTGCACTCCCTAAGGGGTGTGTCTGTCTCCCGGTGAGGTGTAAGTGCATGTGCAGTGGAACTGGGAGATGGGTCTAAAGCCCTCGGTAATGTCCCACACTTGAGGACCCAGTTCGTGTGTTGTTGGAGGTGCAGTGTAGAGCTTAGGGTGACAGGTCTGAAAGTCCTGCCCTTGATGTACCCTAAGCGTGAAGTGGGGAGAGGGGTTAGGGGTGAACCCTAGGTGCGGTGAGCAAAGTGAGGCTCGGTGCTCGTCTTGCTTGCTTTTCTTTCCGTTCTTTATTTTTCTTTAAAAATAATAATAATAATAATAAGAGATTGTATATATAGAAGGCGTTTGGTTAGTGCCGATCATCGTAGCCGAAGAGCGGGGTGGTTGCAGGCATTGGGATAGAAAGGCATGGCTTTGGAGGTATTCTTTAATAGTAGCCCGGGACTTCAGAGGTGTGGATGACAAAAAGGGATGGTTAAACCGTGTGAAGTGGGTGTCATTCATATTTTCTAAGAGTTCTAAGCAAAAAGAGGGAAGTAGGGTTTCCCTCTTCATTAATCGAGTCATAGTTCTACTAACGATTCCTAGATTGAGGTCAAAAAAGAGGGGGGAAGGTGGGCTTCCTTAGTGATAGGCTTCTACATTAATAGAAATTTGATCAACCTAAGATAATTGCAAGTGGTTAGGAAGGCGAGATCCGGGCAGGAGGAGAAGTCCATGAGGAAGCGGTTGATGGATGGAAGGATATCCTCTACTCTAAAAACTAAGCATTCCTAAGGGAGTTTGGGCATTTACACAATATATTCTAGGAAAATCACAATCCCCATGAATAGTGCGGTCATAATCCACTCCCCTCCATGCGAGCAGGGGTAGGGCATGTAGGTGGGGTCATTTCATTCCTCAGGGAGTGAGCTGTAGAAGGCGGTCCCAGCGTCAAAATTGGCACCCCAAATCCTCCTCTGCCACTTCAGCTGCGCCTCATAGCCTTGGACAGATTTGGGAATTCAGTTTACCTTGTCCTGCCAGTAATTTGCAAGCTCTTGCCTCCACCTGGTTATAATTAGGCTCCTCTCTTCCATCCATCTATTTGCCAGGTCATTGGCCAGGTCCTTGATCTTGGATAGGATGCTTAGAGGCAACGCACGGTCCAGCGAGCGTGGATAGGAAATGACAGCTCAAATGGTCTCGTCTGGAACTCCCGATCATGCTAGATGATCAACTCTCGAGGCCAATCGATAGGATTGGGGTCCCCTCATAGTGGTACCGGCTTATCAGAGAATTGTCTAGGTAGTGACCGTGCTCTGCATTGTGCGTCCTCTACTAGCTCCTACCTCCTTCTTCTGGCTGCCACAATGTGCTCAGGCATGTGGGCATCTTCAGGCTCGTCTGGCAGGAGGTCTAGTAGAGGGGATTGTGCGTTTTTTGTTGTTTTTCTTCAGCCTCCTGCTCCAAGTCCTCGGTATCTTGTTCGGCCACTGCTCGGGTCGTCTGTGGTGGTGGTGCGGGCTTCTTGTGTTCTTCGAACCCCAGTTCCTTGAGCTCAATGGTGGAGAGGCCAGCATGGCGCAGATAGTGGAATTGCTGCTCCTTGTTGGTGAGTCCCATGCCGGTGGGGAGCTCCCGTTCCTGAAGGCCATATCTTAGCGCTCGGGTAGTCAACTCCAGTTTCCTTCTGACCCTCTCCACACTGAATCATCACCCTATGCTTGGGTGACATGTAGCACGGTGCTGAGAAAGGCTTGCCTCTATGCGTTGGTGCATACATCGACTGCTTTAGCCCTAGATTCGGCAAGCACTCTCTCACACTCTGCCACCTCCAAGCACTCCATTAATTGCATGATTCTTTCAAAGTTGTTCACTTCCCATGCGTTAGCCCTTTCATCTATCTTTCTTCTTCCTTCTTCCATCTCACTTGCTAGTGTGGTTACCATCTGTTGATGTTCGTTCACTAAGGCCTAGAGTTGGTGCCACTCCCTGGACTTTGGAGCCAACTATTCTTTGACTATTTCTTTTGCTTGATTTGCGATACTGAATTTCTGTTCTGCTTCAGCGATTAGTTCTGACCTTTCCTGCGCTAGCTGCTCGTGGCTTTGGATCTCTGCAAGATGTAGTCTTCATTGCATGAAGGCCATGGCCATGAGGGCCTTTGTGTCTTCCTTGGCAACTTCCAATGCACCTTGCAGTTGTCGTGCCTCCTATTGTCATTATTGTGCTTCTAATGCGAGGATTGCCGACTGTTCCCAAGCTAGGAACTCTATCTCTCTCTCCAGCCTATTTTGTTCCTCGAGTTCATATTGAAGTTTTGCAATGGTATTCTCCTGCCACCCGTCGGCTCACCTTCTTGAGTTGCCAATGGTCCATACCCCTCCAGTCTGGCCATTCTCTGTTCTAGGTCAGCATATTACTGCACTAGCAACTTTAAGCTCCGCTGCTTGGCCACGAGGTTTTATTCTTCGTCCTCCAGATTCTGTCTCAGACAGTTTTTGTTATCTTGGGCCTCTTTATTTTTTGCCTCCAGCTAATCTTGCAGCGCCTTGAGCTCCCTTTGCCGATTAGCTCCTTGCCTTGAGACTTCGAGCCTCAGGGCTGCCGAAGTTTCCCTTTCCTTTTCCAGGTCCAACATGGTCAACTTCTTTTCTTCCTTTGCCTTGTCCAACTGCGCTAGGAGCTCAGCCACGTAGGCATCGTAGTCTGTACCAGGTGGCATGGGAATAGGAGTTGTGGTGGTTGATGCTTCGAGCTTTTGCCGTTTCGGGTCTTTCCTGGACTCAGCATCAGTAGGGGCAGGTCTTTTTGCTCCAAGTTCTGGGACAATCTCAGTCACTTTTCTAGATGAGCATCTGCATCATGCTCATTAGCTGGGCCGTGTCCAGAGAGGGCGTGGGTTGTGGGGCAATTGGAATGTCTGTTGGTGCCGGCATGAAGGAGGGAGGCAGGGGGTGTAACAGCGACTTCCCCTTGCCTACAATTATAGGGACTGCCCTCACGCTGCCACTTGCCTCGGCCTCATGGTGAGGACTATAGGGGTTGATTTCTCCTCTTCCATGAGTTTCTTCAACAAACCTGCGAGTGGCCTCTGCCAACTCAGCCAGTTCCTTCATCCTCTGTTCATGGGCTTCCTCCTCTGCCCTTCTTTGCATGTCTTCTTCTGCCTTTTTTGACTCCTCTTTTACTCTTTCGAGTTCTTTCTCCTCCTCCTTCTGTAGTTGTTCTTCCAACCTACCTGACTCTTTTTGAGCCCTCTTCACCTCGGTTCGCTCCTCTTTGCTCGGTCTCTTTCCCTTCTTTTGGCTCTTGCCATTCTTCATTTTCTTCTGAGGCTCGGCTGCTTGAGTGGGTGGTACTTCAGGCTCTCCTTCATCGCTAGCCGTCCTTTCACTCAAGCATTCCTCCGCACGATGTCATGAGCCTTGGTGCTTAGCTTGCTCTCCCTCCACGCCGGCATCCTTGTTAGCCTTGCCAATGATTGCTGTGAGGATACCTCCATACCTGATTGTAGAGGCTTTGATGGTAGGTTTCTTCCTTGTGGATGGTGCGATGGAGGTTGGAGATCCCCCACCGGCTAGTGCTGCGGCTGGAGCTAGAAGGGCGGCTGAACTCTTTATAGTCTTCTGGACAAAGCCATTCTAGTCCACCTCCTCCGGGACTCCTACCGCAATGCTTTCAAGCAGTGGCATGCTAATTCTATTCATGAGTGCATTGTATATGTGGCTAGAGAAGAGAGAGTGGATCATCTTAGCTTGCATCCTCATCGCAGGGTATAGAATGTCAACTAAACTAATTCCATCAACCGTGTGCACATCCTCTTTTCTGACTCCCACCATGGAGTACACATCTCTTTTTGGGCATCTTTCTTTTTTGGGCACGAGTCCTAGGGCTCTCTCAACAATGACTACGTTAAGGGGCACCTGTACCCTTCTTTCTTGATCACCTACCCTCACCGTGACTGTGCCACAGCTTCATCCTTCATCGAAATTCCTTAAGAAATCTGCACACATGCTGTAGTCTATTGCCTTCCCGACCTTCTCTACGTACTTTTGGAGAGTACATTTGTTCACTAGCTCCCTCACAGCCGGCTCCTCCTAGATGGCTTCATCCAGGTTCATGGTATGCTTGAATGTGAGTTGACTGAATCCCCGCATCTCGATGCTGATTCCATATTTCGTTAGCTCCACTTCCGTAAATGGAAGTCTACCTTGTCTTGCCATGGTAGGTGCTTGTCATTACCCAAGTCAACATTAGAGTTACAACTTGATTCATTCTTAGCAAACCCTAAGAAAAAATGTGTGTGATAGTTTGCGGGGCGGATTCAAAGGGATGAAACTTTAGAAATAATTCACAACCAACATCTACTTCCTCCTTGCTTTCTTTCCTATTTGAATTTAGTCGAGCACTTTCAGCCTTTACACTTCTTGCTACATCAGTTGGTTAGTCCCTTGGTTGTCACTTGCTCTTCCCCCCTTTTTCCTAAGTGGTACGGGGATCCTTTTCAAGATTTGCAGGGGAAGGGGGAGGGCTCGCATGGGCTGTGTGGGGTGAGCTACTTGGACAACAGCTAGGAAAAAAGGTTAGGGTTGTACTCAAACTGGGCATGACAATCAAGTTTGCATGGCTGTAGGGAAGCTTGAGTGATGTAGGTCAAGACATCATGAAAGATGTTCCTTGAGTTGAGGTGGATAGCAATGTGCAACTCCTCTTCTGTGAGAAACTGGTCAATGTACGGATGGGCCAGCACCTGATCATCTAAGTGTAAGTTGTGTGCCATGGCCAACACTCTGAATGAAGAGGTGCCACGTACGTAGGGTCGCGTTCAATTGTTTTGATTGCCCTCCTTTGCTCAACATTGGCCATGATCCGGCGGCCTTTTTTCTCCCATTGGAGTCGTAAGTCGTACCACAGTTGCAAGAATGGAGAAGCAGAGCTGGCGAGCTGCATGAGCTCTTCCAATTCTCGTTCAGGAGTAGAGCGAGCAGGTTTGCGATACGAGGTGACTAGTCGTCTGAGAACAGCTTGTTCCTTCGAGATTTCTCCTGCCGCATCGACAAGATCCCGTTTCTCTCTTTCCATTTGCATCATTAGCGATTATCTCAGCCACAACTTTGGGAAATTTGATGGTCATAAACTCATAGTCTTCCCAAGTGCATGGCAACAAGCGAACATCAGAAGCAAGGGGTTCGTCAAGAAGTCCTAGGTCAAGCCTCTCATAGCTTCTAGCGAATGTAGTGAAGGTGTCGTCCAACTCCTTGATGCATGTCACTACGTCATTCCCCGAGGTCTCAGCGAGATCCTTGGCCACTGAAAGGAAGGATTGTCTTTCGTATGAAGGCTTAAGACCTGCTGGTGGTGATGGCGCAGTTCGGCTCGACAGTGGTGACTCCCTTGTGGGCGTCGTCAATGGGACTTTACACTCTGGAGCATTTGGAAATGCTGCAATGGGCTCCTATGCCATAGGAAGCGTGCTGCATTCTATTCGAGCAGGCATGGGGGTGTCTATCTCCTCTGACCTAGATAGTGCTAGGACATCTGGTTTGGGACAATGGATGTGTTGGGCTTCCTTAATCATCACCGTTGCTAGTTCGATGTTTTTTGCGACTTGTGCTTTGCCTGTGCCAGCCTATCCAGCTAGAGTGGGGTTGCCCAGAGTTGTGATCTTCTTGGGTGTCTACCCTTAGGCACCCATATCTAGGGGTTTCCCTCATAGTATCCTTGTGCTTGTAGGAGATCTTTTGATATCCATCGTGGCGTGGCGGTGCTCCCATGTCGATGGCGTATGTGCTACCTCTTAGGTTGCGATTGATAGTTTTTGCATTTAGAAGCGTGCTTCTGCGGTCTACCAGGAGGTGGCACTCGGCGTTTTGGCACCCATATGCATGTGGGCTCCCTGGCCATGTGAATGGCTTGGGTGGTTTTGCTTCTGGGAGTTGGAGAACGGGGTAAGATATCCATGCCCTTCTCCTTAGGCTTCGTTGTGGGGGTCTCTATCGATGGCTCTACAGTTGTAGAAGGTGCAAGATGGCCCTTGTTGAAAGTAGTTACTATGCGCACATTGCCCACGATTAGATGGATGCGATCTAGGCTGTAGTCCACATTGTAATTTGTCTAATTTTTGGAAGTGTACCCTAGTAGTGATTTATCACCAGCCCCTTTAGTGTTTGGTAACACATAAAAGATGACTGGGACACTTTCAGACTCGAGGGAGACAGCCACTTGGCATTTTCCTAAGAGAGGGTAAGTGTTGCTCCCAAATGGGCTAAGTTTGGCATTTGTGGGCTATACTTTAGGCTGACCAATGCATGTCCAATGGTCATGTGTCAAGACATTACGGTCGGCACCTTTGTCGATCAGGGCATCAAAAGAATATGCCCATTTTGCAGTGACCGTGATTCAGAGGTAGGCAGGTGCTATTGCTTCTTCATTTTGATCTGTTAGTTTGGTAATTGTGGCCGCGTAGACGTTGACAGGGGCTTTGTGCATCAGTGGCTTGTGCAATGGATGGGAACGAGGATAGTAATTTTTCATGCGACTACCATTGAAGAAGCCTATTCCTTCCCCTTCAAGCATCTCCAACTCGACATTGCCCGTTCTACTAATTGCATGCACCCAAAAAGGTCCTAGTCCTCGAAATTTCATTTTCTATTTGTGCCCTTTCACCAAGTAGAGTAGGACAAGGTCCCCTTGATCAAAGTTGCGCTAGTTGACATGCTTATCAAAACACAACTTTCATCGCGCCTTCTCACAGATGAGAGCATGGGTGGCTAAAAGTCGAGTCTCTGTGAGATGCTCTAGCTCCACTAAGCGGTTAGTCCAAGCCTCTCTTCCCTCCCAATGCTCCTGCACTGCTATTCTTAAGCTAGGGACAAAGAACTCTACAGGTGGAATGGCCTCTGTTCCATAGGTTAGCCTAAAGGTCGTTTGTCTGACAGCCATCTTATAAGACGTCCGATAAGCCCACAAGGCCGCCATCAGTTTATTATCCCAGTCTCTTCGTGATGTGGATGCTACCTTAGTAAGAACGTTGACTAGGATCTTATTTGTGGACTCTGCTTGGCCATTTGCTTGAGGGTAGTAGGGAGAGGACCTTCTATGAATGATTAGGAAGGTTGAGAGTAGGTGGCATATTACTTCATTAAGGAAGTGCGTGCCTTGATCACTCACTAGTTCGATTGGACAACCAAACCGTGAAAAGACCTGTTCCCACAGTAACTTCATAGTGGTCCTAGCATCGTTCTTTCTAGTGGCTCTTGCCTCCGCCCACTTCGTCAGGTAATCTGTTGCCACAATGATGTAGTGTGCCTAGGAGTATTGCGCTGCAGGACTGATAGGTCCGATGAAGTCAATGCCCCATTTTTTGAAGGGTTGTTGCACTATTACAGGGGTTGACTCCATCTTATCTTTGCACATGGGCACCTTAGTCATCTGGCACTCATCACAGTGTTTGATGAACTTAGCGGCGTCACGGAATAGGGTGGGCCACTAGAGTTGGGATTGTAGTACCTTACGAGTGGTCGTATCCCCACTAAAGTACCCGCCAGCTATCCTGCAATGCGCCTCTCTCAATACATCGTGCATCTCGTGCTTGCACACACATTTACGCAACAACCCGTCCTGTCCCAACCTGTAGAGTTGGCCAGCGATCAGTTGGTATGGCTAGATTTTTAAGATAAGTCTCCTTAGCTTGGCTTTCTCAATTGCCCTCTCAGGCAGACCATTTTCTAACACTTGGACAACATCATTGGCCCAATATGGCATCACATCAGCCCTAAATAAGTCCCCTTTTCTAGACAAGCCAAAGAGGTGCACGTCCCAGGTATGCCTTGTCGAGCAGCCTCCCCTGTGGGTATGCAGGACATGTGATCAACCATGTAGTGCTACTTTCCTTTATGCACAATCACCGAGAAATCAAACTCCAACAAGAGAAGTAACCATCTTGTTATGCGACCAATGGCACACGGCTTGTTCACAAGATACAGCAAGGCTTGATGGTCAACAAAAAAGACGAAGGGTGTGGCCAACAAGTAATGCCTAAATTTCTTTACGGCAAACACCATGGCTAGCCCTTCCCTTTCTGTAGTGGAATAGTTGATCTCTGTTTTGGTGAGCTGCTAGGGTAATCAAGACTATGCTCACCACGCTGGCATAGAACCGCTCTGATAGCAAACTTGGAGGCATCTATGTGTACATGGAATGTTACACTCTAGTCTGGGGCTCGCAAGATTGGTGTAGTGGTGAGAGCCTTCTTTAACTGTTCATACGTGTGTTGGCATTCCTCAGTCCACTCGAATACAATCAGCAGCTTGTACAATGGTCCAGCAATCAACGTGTAGTTTAGTACAAAGCGTTGGTAGTATCCTGTGTGGCCTAAGAAACACTGGACACCCTTGTAGTTGATGGGTGGTGGGAGGTCGACAATCGCCCTGACTTTTGAGAAGTCAGTGGCAATGCCATTCCTTGACACTACATGCCCTAGGATGCATCCGTGCTTCACCCAAAACTAGCACTTCAAGGGGTTCAGCGAGAGTTTGTGTAACCGACATCGTTCAAAGACAGCTCTCAACCTCTCTAAGTGTTCAGTCCAACTAGAGTGTATCCACAAGTCGTCTACGAACACCTCTAGCTCGCATCGTAGCATATCTTTGAAGATCGTGCACATTAATTGTTGGAAGGTTGCAGATGCATTCATTAGCCCAAAGGGCATAATGATGTAGGCAAATACACCCCACTCCGTGGCAAAGGCAATCTTGTTCCTCTTGTCAGGGTGCACTTGCACTTGATTATAGCCAAAGAAACCATCCAGGAAGCTGTAAGCTTCTTTTCCTGCCACTCTATCCATCATGTGCTCGGTATATGGCAAGGGGTAGTTATCCCTCTTCGTAGCAACATTCAGCTTCTTGTAATTCATGCACACCCGAATCTTACCTTTCTTTTTCATAACGATCACTATGGGTGATACCCAATTCGGGTGCTCGATCTCATATATAAATCCCACCTTCATGAGCTTATCGATCTCTTCCTTCAGTGCATGGGCGTGTTTGGGATTCATAGGGTAAGGTCACTGCTTCGTTGGCACTGCTTCTGGGACCATTGGAATATTATGGGCCACAACCCTAGGATCGACTCCTCTCAGTTTCTCCAAGGACCAGGCAAATACATCGACATACTCTCGCATGAGAGCAACCAGTCTAGCCTCCTCCTCGTTGGTCAGGTCGTCAGCAATGAACACAGGTCAAGGTTTCTTACCTTCCCCTGCTAGGTCAACTTCCTTGACCCTGGGGGGTCCCTCAATTGGTTGACTGGCTTGCCCTTGTCTCTTTGGTCCTAACAAAACCACCACTCTATCACCCTTCTTAAACTTCGTGAAGCATTTGGGAAGGTCCTGTGGCTTCTTTTGCCTCTCTGCTTCTGAGTCTCTAGTTTCTTCCTGGCCTCCTCCTTTATCCGTTTGTGCCTTAAGTGGACTGGTGAGTCCCCTTTGGTCTGTTTGACCTTAGAGGGTTGGGGTATTTCAGGATCACTCTTTGTACTGACTTCAGACTCCGAGTTAAACTCACATCCCTCACTTAAGGAAGGAGTTTTGCTCAGGGGTCATAGTTAAGTAGGTGAATATGTCTTTAGTGTTGGGACTACTAGCGATTGCGCCACCGCTGCCTGCTCATAATCCATGGCTCCCATCTGCTCCACCCAGGTCTTATCGCACTCCATCCACATGACTCCTTTTCCATTCCTGTCTGCCCCTTCCCTTTTAGGCCTAGAGTCTGCCTCGATCTATTTGATTTCTCTCCCTTCAGTGTCATATTCTATGGTGTTAAACTCCTCTTTGCTCTCGTCCGTCTCAGAGCAACAGCGCTCGTACCCCTCATCATCAGAATCTTGCCTCTCCGACTGCTCGTCATCCCCCAGGTTTTCCTCTCCAATCTCCTCTTCGTCGGTGTTTAAAGCCCAGTTGTATAATAGGTTAAGACCGTGAATTTTGGTCCATTTCCATTCAGGCCGAGCCAAGAGATCACTTAGGGGTTTTAGATTAGCCACCTTGTTGCCTTTCAGTTTATTGGTCAAGTACTCTATGATTTTCTGAAGCTCAAGCTTGTTGGTGGGGATGTGGAACAAGACCGGTCTCCCTGGGTCCCGTGAGCTTCCCGCCATTATGCAGAGTGGTACAATGGGCTCCTCTGTTGGCATGCTTGGTGATTTAGCAGCTTGCTTATACAGCTCTTCCTCATCTGAGAATGGTAGGTCAACGGTTGCCAAGACATGCATCCAATCCCTCTCGTCCTCAGGGTAGGGGATGTACTTGGTCAGTGTCCCATAGGGCTTGTGTGCCTGGGCATCACCATTTAGCATGGTCGAGATAGCATTGAGGTTGCTTGAGGTAGTCTTCCAGGTGCCATCTCAACCCTTGCTGCTTCCATCCTATTCCCCAAGAATATGAGGTTGTTTCCCCAATCTTCAACCATTCGCACATTCCTCATCCAAGGCCGGCCTAGCAGTGTGTCGTAGTCCACACCCTTCATGACAATGAAGTTCATGGAAAACTGCACTCCTACGACCTTCACTGGCCTGTTTTTTAAGACCCCGACTAGTCTGACCTTCATTTCGTTGGCCAATGTAACATTAAACCTAGCCGCTTCCACAGGTGGGTTTCCCTAGGCCTGTAGAACTGTGTGGCTCAAGACACTGATCCCATTGCCGGTGTCTACAATTCCTTTCCATGTTGCATCCCCCAAGGCTAAAATAGGTAGGACTGCATGCATCTCCGTGCCTTCCCAAAAAGTGTTGATGTGCAGTGAACTTGGAGCTGAGTGCAGCGTTAGGCAATTTCATGAGGCATACATTTGGTTTTTGAAGATGATGTAGATGTAGACGCTACATCTGAAGAAGTAGAACTAAATTGGTGTGAAGCACCAGCGTAACACTAGTGAGAAGCACTAGAAAAATGTAGGTGTGCACCTAGATTCTTACTATTATTAGAAGGTGTTTGGGAGTACCACATTGTAACCTAATCATCCTCGAAAACCTTCTCCTTTCTTTTATTTTTGTACTTTCTTTCCTACAAAATTTTCCCTCTCTCCTTAATCAGTAACAATGAACAAATTAATTATAGTTTTCAATATGTTAATGTAATTGTTTAGATATTAATTATTATTTATGAAACATTATTATATAGATTACATTGAACCTATTATTAATATGTATATAAGCAAACATACGTTCAAGGCCTATTTCAAAATACCCTTATGTTTGAATTTTTCATAAATAAAACACACCCAATTTTATATTGAATCCATGAATAATCCCTTTATATGGCACCCTTATGCATGTGAAGAATGTGTAAAAGAGATATTTAAAATATCCCTTTTATTCGATGAAAAATATTAAAGAAACTATAAACTCAAAAACAAACCCCTAGACTAAGAGTTAAGAGGCCTGAATGACTAGGAAAGTTTAGGTTGACCATTGGGGACGATGGTGTAGTGTGCACAATTCATCCAATTGAATCTTTCCTTAGACCTAACACTTATAAGCATGTCCCCTTATCTCCCCTCTACCTCCTCATGCCCTCTACCTGACTGCGTCCTGCTCTTGCAAGTCAGTGGTAGCATGCTCCCCCTTTCCCTCCACCCAGTGCCTCAATTCTCCCCATAATGGAGGGTGCTGCCGAAGCAAATCTCCCAAGCTCATGGTCACTGAGTGGTTACTAAGGTGGTGAGGAGGTTGCTGGGTAGTTGGCCTCCTCCTTGGTCACCATTCTTTGGTCACATGTCCTGGTTAGCTTATTGACAAGCTTCTCCCTGGTCTTGCCTTTGTGGCATCTCTCGTGGTGTGTGTGCATTCCCTAATTGAGGTCGCGATGGCGAAGTGGGTATGCTTGCACTCAAAAGGTCCTCCATCGGATCCTCCAATATGGGTTCTACATCTTTAAGGTGTTCTTGGGCATCCTTGACCCACTCCTTAACTTTGGCTATAGCCTCGAGTTGCCGTCTGGGATGAGTGTATTCCCCCACCTTGGCACTACCTAGTTCTGCCGTCTTGGGAGCTGAGGTCTCTGCCTTGGCATCAGTGACCCCCTTTCCTGCCACTAAGGTTGTAGCTTCCTCAGTCTTAAGGGTGATCCTTGCGTCTATTCTCTTTCTCCTTCTCCTCGAGATTTTCTTTCCTAGTGAGGCTACATCCAGGTTACTTGGCCTAGGCAGTGAGATGCCTATTTAACTTGTTTGCGCCATGAATTGATCAGCCACTTATTTGGCTAAATATTGGACTTTTGTGGATATAAAATGGGCTAACTTGGTAAGAAGATCAACCACAACAAAAACACTATTTCAACCCTGCTTAGTGGTAGGTAATCTTATCATAAAGTCCATGCTAATATTAGTGCATTTAGCATGTGGAATGGGTAATGGCTGAGGTAGACCACTAATAAGAAAAAAAATGGAATCTTTATTATGTTGGAATAATAAACACTACATCACATATTCTTTGACATCTTTCAAGTCCTTTTCAATAAAAGCATTTATCGATCTTATCAATTGTTTTGAATAAACCAATATGTCTTACCAAAGGACAAAATGCATCTCTTGTAAATGCCAACACCAACTTTTCATTTAACTCAAAAGTTCCATATGTTGATGATTGGATACATAATCATTGCACTGATTTTGACAAGGTTAATTGCTAAGGCCCAACAATCTTATGTCAAGCAATCTAATAAGAAACATTAAGCCATGACTTTTAAAAAAGGTGATTATGTATGGTTGTGAATTGACAAAAAAAGACCAGTGGATATGTGTTCTCTTTTGGGAGTGCTGCAGTCACTTGGAGCAGCAAGAAACAGCCTACAGTTGCCTTGTCCAGCACAAAGGCTGAGTACAGGGGTGCAGCAATGGCTTCATGTGAGGTAGCTTGGTTGCATAAGCTACTTTATGATATGCATCAGTCTACAGATGGGCCAGTTGTCATTTATTGTGACAACATGAGTAGTATACACTTGGCAAATAACCCAGTCTATCATGCTAGAACAAAGTACATTGAGGTGCATTATCACTATGTGCGAGAGAGGGTTTTACTAGGTCTTATTGATCTAGTTAATGTCAGCACAGAGGATCAGGTAGCTGACATATTCACGAAGGCATTGGGCGCAGAGAAGCTGCGCAAGTTCAGAGACCTGCTTGGTGTGCAGGAATTGGGATTGAGCTCGAGGGGGAGTGTTGAGATATCGAGCTCCACTCGTGATATGCCAGGGTGACCGTTGTGTATTTATGTCACCGACTTGTCAGTTGCAGACGCGGTTGTTGCACCGCCCATGAATAATAGCTACATGACAGCTATCCTTATCTACTCTAGTTTGTGGCTCAGTTAGTATGCCACCTTAGTTAGTTGAGTTTGGTTTGAGACCCATATATAGGGTTCTTCTATTTCTTTGTATAAGAGTTCTTTTGGCTTACACAACTAAGAAGAGGAAAACTGTTTTTAGCCTCCACCCTTTGTGTATTCCCCCATTGTGCAAGCAAGAAAGCCACAAGTGAGACTCCTTCCTTCTCTCCCACAATCTTGACAATAGGTGTGTGATCCCACACTCAGCGCATCGAAGGTCAGCCTTGTCCTGGTTTGCATGTTCCCTTTCTGGGCAACGTGATGAGATATGGCCTGGATGACCGCAAGTCCAACATGAGATTGGGTCTTGGCTTGGTCCTCCAAAGCCTCTATCTCTTCCTCTACCCAGCGCCATCAGTGGTACCGGTCGATAGTCTATCAGGACTGGATTGCCTTCCTCATCATAGGAGATGTATGGGTTTACGTAGCTTTCTTCTTCACTAGGTTCCTCCACATAGTGAACAGGAGCGTCACTCGGTGGTTGGGTTACGTAGGGTCCTGATGGTCTGGGTATGCCTATTGGGTTCATCTCTAGCCTAGGGATGGCTGGTCTTGCATCATTTGGTGTTGGAAGTGCCAGCTGGGCTCCCTTGCCAAGGAAGTTAGATGGCCTATTGCCTAGGAAACGAGGGTTGTATTGCTACGCATATGGAAACCTCCTGAGCAATCTGCAGTGCAACGCATCATCACCAAACCTACCACAATTTGAACATGGCCTAGATCTAGGATCTTGACACTCGGCTAAGAGGTGGTTTCCCCCACAGTGTATACACAGCACGTGAGTTTGCGTACGCTTCCTTATTTGTTCTTGCAAACGTGCAAGCTCCATTCTCACCTCAGCCAGGTCCTAGCCTTGGTCAACTCCCTTTCCCTTATCCTGTGTGCTAGAGTTCTCTCTCTCTCCTGATGTCGTTGCTCGATCTGAAGCCCTCTGGCCTATACCATCCCAACTAGTGTTCCTCATGCTTCGCTCCCTAAGCTGATCGTCCACCCTTATTGCTTCGTCAAAAACCCTAGCTAACACATCTCTGTGTAGGGTGGATTTACTAGCCAAGGCCTTGTAGAGTTCCTCGATTCAGATTCCATTTATAAACACTGTAGACACAGCCTTCTCGTTAGGTCACTCATTGACCGGGATCCTCTTGAAGAGACTATGTATATGTGTGATGTAGTCTCTCATGTCCTCCTTTTCCCTCTGACTGACATTCATCAACCGAACGATGAGGTTGTCAAAGTATCCTGCCTCAGAGAACCTCTTGATAAAATGATCTTTAAGATGGGCAAAGTTCTTGCACTCAACTACATCTAGACTAGTGTACCAAACCCTCCCCTTATCACCTAAGCATAGCCCAAAAGCTTGGGAGTGTTGTGCAGGGTCTGTGAGGTCGTTTGCTTCACAAACTTGTTCAAACTGCTCCACAAAGCTATATGGGTTGTTTCTAGGTTCATACTTGTCTAGTTGTTTTGCCACTACAGGGATCCTAGATTGCCCCTTGCGTGACCCCTAATCCTGAGAGTAATGATGTGGCTAAGGCTGCTACGCCCTGCTCAGCGGACGTGTTGTCCATGAGCTGCCTAGCTACAAGTTCACTTAATGATAAGTTAGCCTCCACTACCCGCTCTCTCTCCACATTTGGTCCTGCTTTGGCTGCTCCCGCCAGGGCTAGCACGCACCGAGCCTCATACATATCCACGTCTTGTTGGAGTTTTCTAGTCTTTTGCTCGTGGTTATAGGTGATCATGCTTTTGAGCACCCTTCTGATCGCCTTTCTTTCCTCTTCTAGGGTTGCTACCACTTCCTCTACTAGCCTACCCTGAACTACCGTCCTAGCCAACAAGTCATACTCATTGACTAACTCCTGCACCATGACTAGGAATTCTCCCAAGTCCGGCTTGTGATCTTGACATTGCTTCCACTTCAAGCTCCACAAGGTCGTTGATCAACTTGAGTAACTCTAGCAGCGTCTGATTCTCTATGTTGTTGCCTTTTGGATCTTCGTGTCCTCTTAGGGCCCTACCAATGGGGTTCTCTAGTAGCCAGCTATGCTTTGTGATCTTCTCCTAGTAATGGGCTCCTTGATGTTATTATGTTTCCCGATGAGCTCCTTGTTATTGAAAACTGTCGTCAATATTATCCACAACTTGTGCTTCGTGCTTTCTAGTGTTCAGTGTGAAAACAAGCTTTTCCTTTCCTTGTAGTGCACCCTAGGTGATGAGATTAAAAGGCGAGGTGAGGATGCACGAAATGCCCAATGCAGACTCCACCCTACTGCTTAAGTTTGTAGCTTGAGGTGGCTCTGGGCGCAGGTTCTGGCCAATCTAAAATCTTACAAAAAGACCCTGATGCATTCTCTATTCTGCTTCAAGGTTGGTTAGTTGGTTGGCTGGTTGCCGAACGTCACGTCCAATTCCAAATTTGGTCTGCCCGTGTCTAGCTATTTGGGGTGAATCTTTGGTCACCCTATCTAGTCTCTAGCTTCCAAGGTTAAACTAGTTCCCTGGGGGATCAGAGATGTGACCAAGGTGCCCAAGACTATGGGCCAGGTAAAATACCTTCTATTCAAACTCTGGTGAATTGGTCCGATTTTGAAAATCGGAGAGGATGGTCCGATTCTAGGAATCAGATGGGATAGTCAGACTCTAGGAATCGGACGGGCTAGTCCGATTATGACGATCGGATGGGTGGGTCCAATTTTACTCAGGTCTGACTTTCCTAGTCGGAAGGGGGTGGTCTGACTATTGCAATGGGTCGAGTGGTTCAGGTGCGGGGTTAGGAAACGTGGCCTGACTTTGATGGGCTGGTCCGATTATAAGAATCAGATTGGACCAACGGTCCATTTTTTTGGCTGGTCCGATTATGGGAATCGGACTATCCGAGACTCGAAATGAGACAGTCCTATTTTGGAGCTCGGACGCACTCGTCCAACGGCGCGGACGATGGCCCGCAAATTGCGCGCTGCACCTCTAGGTCAACGTCTACTCTATCAAATCGTGCCGTGCCTTCCAAATAGATGCAAGCAACAGAGGGAAATGTCTGGCATACCTTGAAGTGATGGGGCGCTCGAATCAGTCAACACTTCCCGATTTCCTACAGCTCTCTCTCTCTGTCGCTCTCTCCCTGGCTCTCAGGCTCATAGTCTTCTCAGAAGGCAGGATGTCAAATGTGGCATTCCCTGGTCCCCTCGGCTCCTTATTACCTCATCTCAGTCTGTTGTAGACTCAGAGATTAATCTCACACACTCTTCCAGTCAGATGTCTGAATCTATGCCCCAACTTCCCTGTCTCTAACAGCAGCAAAACCCTTCTGTTCCCTTCTTTTTCCTATCCTACACTTAACCTAATGCAATAAAAATCAGAAATAGAAATAAAGATAGATGGTCCTACTCTAACATTCAATAGCAAATCAAAATACTTACTTGCTCCAGGGATTAAAACCTCCTAAATCTCCTAACTATCTTGAGCACCGGTTCAGGTTGCAAACCCTACTGCTACGCTCGATTTGATGTGCGTGGCACTCAAGGCTTGATTTTTTCGGTCCCGGCAATGGAACCAAAATTTAGGGGAGCTATGGAGCTCTACCTCGAGACCTTCTGACCGCTTATCGATCAAGCATTTCAAGCTGAGTGGCCATGGCTACCTCTCACATAACCGACGCGCAATACCTACCTTGCGGGTGTAGTGAGCTTACCTTGATGCTCAATCGAGTTCCCTCTTCTCTCTCACACTCCGGTAGCTCCACGATGCAAGTTCAAGCAACCTCAAGCCCTCTCCGTCAAGCTCCATCCTCCATAGCCACGCGAGACGAGAGAAGAGAAGAAGGGAAGGAAAGATGAAGAGAGAAGATGGGGAGCTTCTTCTCCATGATCCCTCACTCTCACACACTCACTCCCTCACACTCCCTCAATCCCTCACTCAAGCACAAGTAAGAAGGTAAGAAGCAAGAGAAGAGAAAGAAGAAGCTTTAGCCACACCCAAGAATGAGCTTCTTATTCACTTTTGAACTTTACATACATGCCCTACCTTTTGGGCGGTCATCCACACTTTTTACATGGCCGTCCTAGGCCCTCTTTTCCTATTTCCCACCATTCCAACTTATCACGTTCCCACTAATGCATACGATTTGCACAGGAGTGAGCCCGGCACTCTTTTTACAAGGATTCGAGAGCGCCTTCATATTTAATGGCGTGCTTTTACTCTTTTCTTTTCTCGAGGCAACACTATCATTCAAATCATTCAAAATTTCAGGCTTCCATTTTTTCCGCATCTCTACTCCATTTTATGTTCCTCTGTGCTGTGGTATTCCCGCATCTCTGCTCCATTTTCCATTCCTCTGTGCTGCAGTAAACAAAAGGTCTTCCCTATTTTGAATTCTCAATCTTAGGGCCATTAGGCTTGATCAAACTTGGACCTTGTTCCTTATCTAAGGTAATTGTTGGGTTTGATTTTGATCAAGTGATTGCCCCAATTATTACGTCCAAGTTAAAGGTGACATGTTTTTTCTTAATTGGCCTTACCTCCAAATCCTCTACAATTTGTACTAGGTTTGTGGTGGTTGAGTCAGTCATGCCTTTACCCTTATCTTGGCTTTGTGACGATGTACCTTCCCTTGGGCAATCCTTTTCATAATGACCTTGATGGCCACACTTGGCACACAAAGGGACATAATCCTTGCTTTTCTACTCATTTGGGTAGAACCTAGCCACATGTCCAGATTGCTCACATCTCCAGCAAACCACACTTGTTCCTAAATTATTATTCCTTTTGTGGTGAAGGTTTCCTCTCATTTTGAGAATATCCTCCCTATCCTTTATTCCTTAGCATTGGAGATGTCTCCTAGGTTAGTATACCTCTTGGCATAAATGGCCTATCAGGAGGTCCTATCAGATAATCACATTTTGATTATCCATATAATTATAATTTTTTTGCATTTGGGCTTCTTATTGTTGCAAATGAGTTTACTTTACCTAGCATTGATCCTCCACATGATTTTTTCTTAAGCAATACCTTGCAAAAAAAAAAATCTCAAATGATCAGGAACCAGTCTACTTGATGTTGGGCATTTTGTTGCTAAATGACTGAAACCATGACATTTTTCGTACCAAGTTTTGGACCTTGCTGGTGTGGGATTCCTTTGACTAGATATTGAAGTTGATCTTATTGCACTAGCAAGCTGGCCAACTTGATAATCTCCCTTCACATCAAGGTTTACTTCAACTAAGATATGTTCTTTCATATCTACCAAATATTTGGCTATTAGCTCAGCCACCTTAAACTCATCTAGACTCCGTCCTGTAGATGAGTGAAACTGTGGATGATGCTAGATATATTGGGGGACACCAAATATTATGGATGTAATCTTGAATATGACATTGATGATGGTGTCACAACCTCACTCATCATACACGCACCTGGACGAGCTACTTCAGCTCCTATATATGGTATACTAGCTACCATGAAGGGTGACATACTTGAGGGAACTGATCCAAGGTTATTATATAACACCTTCTTCCCTCAACTATCCTAATTGCACTTTTTTCTACCATCGTGCTTCTACCTTTGCATCTGCCAAAGTAGCTAGTCGTTTAAGGCTTACATGTTCCCTAACAGTTTCATGCAGTCCCTCAGTAAATTTTCATTTTTGCATATTCTTTGAAGGAACATTTTGTCCCATCTTTCTAATTAATATTTTCATCTTTTAGATGTAATGTTCCACAGTTTCTCCTAGGTTTTGAGCTAGATAGTCAAACTCTAATCCTAAATGGTCCTGAAATCCTTGTTGCCTAAACATAGCTAACAATGCATCTCTTAACACTATGCCCTTCTGGCAACAAGAAGATTACCATACAACAAGGTTACTTCACTCTTCAAAGTTATTGGGAATATGTGAGGTTTTTAATCATCATCAATAATCTCATTTGCTATACATGTCACTTGAAACTGCTAGACATGCATGTCAAGATCATCATTTCAATAACTAAAATATTGTGTGAAATCTGTAAGTCACATAGGCACTCTCACAACCATATATAATGCTCTTTAGCACTTCCTCTAGATCCTCAAAGACTGGAACCCATTCTTTTGGGTCGACAAATAATCTACTAATACCCCAACATTGTGAAAGATGATATATACTATGGTCCTCTATCATATGATCAAGGAAGTCTTTGTCTATCCTATATCCTAACGTTTCAATGGAAAAGTTATCAAAACCCACAAAATCATTACCATTTTGATCCTCTAACACTATATTAGGGAATTTGAGAATTTCCATGCACTTTGGGAATCCCCAATACCTTTATTATTTGAGCACATGGAGTCTACCCTAAATACTATATAAGCTATTTTTCCAAATCCCACTTTCAAACATGGATCAAGATTTAGCCATGTGGTCAAATATTTATCACTTATTTGAAATTGGGACTTCGGAAATTTCCAAATTCTCTAATATGGTGTTCTCTCCTTTTGTGTCTTCTTCATTTTTCTAACTAGAAAGGGACCCCTTTTTCAAGCTACTCTCATTGGTATCACTCGTTCCCTTAGAGCTCAGTGCTTGTCTCTCCCAATTGTAATCTAAGTTGGTTCCAACAGAAGATGGATCTCCATAGAATTTTTCAATTTCTAATGAAAAATTCAGCCCACCTTACAAAGTATTTTGCATATCTATGTTCAAATTTTCTACTTGCTCCACTATTCGATCAGCTTTCTTTTCCACTCTTCCTCTTTCTCTCTTATCCCCATGCTAGCTTTGGGCTTTCACTCGTTCACTCTAGTGCATGACATCTTTCTCTACCATTCACATTCTCCTATCACTCTCTATTGTAAGAGCCCTTGTTTATGTAAACTCAACTTTTGAAGAATGTCAGGTAGTTCCTTATCGTTGGCCCCATAAAGTATATCATCATTAAGCTTTTCTACTAAACTTCAAATCTCAACCACTTCCCTCACTTTCTTTATAATGTTATTTTGACTCCCTTAGTTATTACTAACCCCTTGAGACATATGATCCTAGTCTACTCTCCTTAAAGAATTATAGGCTTCTCTAGAAAACCAATCATAATGATACTTTACCCTAATGATGTTAAGTTGGATTTCATCAAATAACTTGAAGTGTGATGCAAACAACACAATTCCCTTTGCTTCATCTTGAAACATCCAATTGCAACAAGAACACAATTGCTCGACATCAACCCACAGTTGAGGACCAAAGTGTTTGTCCCCATCCACTAATTTGGTATCCCTTGCCTTTTCTACAATAATTTGTTGAATATCTTGTGGTAATTCAAGGAAGAAACCTCATAAGAAAGCTTCTTTGTAATGGCTCATCAGAGTCTAGTTTACTTAGGTTGATAATTATTCTACTTCATCTCAAAATAGCTAATTAAGTCCTATGGCAAGGTCAAATAGGTGTAAAGCTATAATCCAAAGCTCTATAGCTTCTTCCCATCTCTCATGGAAGACTCCTTATATGTTGCTCTTGCCATGCTTGTGGCGGTTTATTATTTGGTCCCTTTCGGGGATATTGAACTTTGAAAGAAATTTGGTTTTAGGTAATGGAAAGATCTTATAGATCGTCTCTCCACAATTTATTCCTTTTTAGTGTGTCGTCATCGTCTTAAAATCTATTTTCTTTTACTTTATGCTTAATTTAGTAAAATATCCAAGACCACCCCCTCTTCTCCTTAATTAACATGCTTGCCCCTCTTAGTAAATGCACCAAAAATGATGGCCCCCTAAGAGATCCCCATATAAACATGTAAGATGATTATGTGTAAAGCCATTATATTAATTAACTTAAATGATTGGAAGTGGATTTATACACTCTTTTCAACCCAAAATTAACAATATAAAAGACATTCTAAATTTTCCTTATGTAGTCCAACTATCATGTTTCCCAATAGTCTCATTCAAGTTACTTGCAATGTTTCAAATGTTACTATTTAATCCTCATTTAGAACAAAAAATCCTAACATATCAAACCCAATTTTTTCAAAATTTAAACAAAAGAAAGTACTTATCTAAAGATTCTTAATTCATCACTAACCTCTATTAATACTCAAGTAAAACCATTAATATAGACTAATAATTACTTCAGCCCCCTGAACATCATTTTACAAAGGAAGTATTGGTAAACCTATCCCATTAACCATGAAAACTTAACAAAAAACTCTAAACAAGAAATAAACTAGAAAACTATAATAGAGAATTTAGAAATTCTCATGTAGTTTGGGAATTTCCAATATAGTTAAGATTTGGCCACATGATCAAATCTTGTCTCCTTACTTGAAAGTGAAGTTAATTCTAATTACCATATAGGTTTTCATTTTAAGACCCAATTTGAAACATGCGTTCAGATTTAGCCACATGACCAAATCTTTACCCCTTATTTGAAAGTGGGACTTGAGAAATTCCCAAATTTCCAAACTATATTAGAGATTTAAAAACTCTCATATAATTTGGGAATTCCCAATATAGTTAATATTTGGCCACATGATCAAATATTGTCTCCTTACTTGAAAGTGGAGTCTATCCTAATTACTATATAGGTTATCTTTCTAAGTCCCACTTTGAAGCATGGGTAAAGATTTAGCCACATGGACAAATATTTATCCCTTATTTGAAAGTGGGATTTGGGAGATTCCCGAATTCTCTAATATGTATTCTAGAGTCTCTTTTATTCTTTCTACAAATTCATTTCTTATGTAGACTTCTTAAATTTTTTTAATTTTTACTAAAAAATAAAAATATTTATAATAATTATGTTCAAACATTAAATCTTAAATCCTTTTAGCCAAATATTATCCATAATAAATGTAGTTTATACAATATTTTTTATCATTAAATACCATCATTTACTTCTAACATTCACTAGTTACCTCATAAGAATGCCTAAAACTATCATTTTCAACCTTAAAATTTAGGTATCTCTAAATCTAGACATCCATTATAGTTGACATTGATAAGGAGATCCATCTTACTATGATTAAACTCTATTTTTATGTTTTATCTTTAATCTTTTTGTAATATTCTTAATTATCTCTTCATTACAATTAAAAACTCCTATGTTTACCACTAAAATGCTTATATCTTTTAATGGATTCATTTCCAAAGAGTAAGATTTCTTCTCTAGGTTCATTTTATTATTATTTTAACTCATTTTTGTTAATACTACTTAAGATTCTTAATGTTTCTTAATAAGGACCTAAAAATATAGTTTTTAGACTATTTTTCATCATTATATTATCATTTCCATTCATAGAATGCAAGAATTCAATTCCTTTCCATCCATTTAAAACTAAGAGATCATAAGTTCAATACATTTAGTACCAAAGCCATTCAAACTATGGTTTTTTTTTTTTAATTTTGAATAGAAATTGGCATACCCAATTAATGAAGAAAATGAAGATATTCAATCGTATTTGATTATGTGAATGCTTGCTTCTCCTCTCCCTTTATGCTTAAAAATATCCATGACTTCAAATCTCTCTAAGTTTTCACTAAGTTCATCTAATTCTCCCTTCATCCCACTATAATTCTGTACCTACACCAAATAATCATCTTCAAGAACAGAATGATGAGGAAGGAGATGAGAGAAGTGATTGTTTGCAGCCAAATGATGTTGAGAATGATGTTGAATGCTATAGAGAATCCATCAACACACTCCTAGAATATGGTGCCAGTTTTTGATGATTTTCTCTTTTCTTTCTCAATCTCCTTCTTCCCATGACATCCTCCTCCAACTTCTTGATTATCCCCTTTTCAAATTTTAAGGTTTTCTTACTTGAACCAAATCTTTCTCAAACCCTTCCACATCTCTAGTCTATTTTTGACCCAGTCCATGGCTTCTTGACCCAAATTTTATGCATACATGCTAAATTATATCCACATTTCTTCTGGTCTCCAAAATATCCACCGTTGCCACCACTAAAAATCTCTCCTTGTATTCATCTTCTACCACTTACTACTTTTCCATTAGAAATCTCTCCCCATATTCACCTTCTACCACTTACGACTTTTCCGCTCCCTAAAATTCATTGTCTAACATATCACAACTCTCTACTTCTAACTCCATCTCACCATGATCAAATATGGATTTATAATATTATTTTATTAAATTTTTATTAAAAAAATTGCATAATATAGAGCCAGAGCCCTTTAGTTTGCATGAAAAATAGTGTTAAAAAAATCAAAATAAGCAAATGTCAAGAGGAGCGCTTGGCCCTATGCTCAAGCCAAGCATGAAGAGTTTTGACTCACCTATGAAGATAGTTTAGATTGAGAGTTGAGGAGGGTTTCGAGTCTATCTTGGATCTCTCTTTGGGACCAAAACTTTTCCCTCCACTCATGCCTCTTAAGCTTGGGAGCACTAGGGGCAAGATGTTCCAAGTTTTGTTAAATATCTATTTCCTTGCAATGAGTGCAGGATAGTTTGGAGAATAGCAATTCAAATTTAGGACATGGGAGTTATCCTCATAGAATATAGTTATCTCTCTTTTGGACATCTCCTTGGTGTAGAGCTCAGTCGGACAGTCATGCCTACACTTGAGGGTAAGATTCTTTTCTCTTTGAAGCAAGATCTTGGCCCTCCACTCTTTCCTTATTTGAGGGTGAGATTGTCTTCTCTCTTTGATGCACTCAAGCCTTACACTAGGGACAAGATGTTCCCGATATCTCTAGCTTGGTATTGAGTGTAAGAAAGCTTAGAGAACACTGATATAAATTCAAAACATGGAAGTTCTCCTTATTTAAGATACTTATCTCTCTCTTAAATATCTCTTTAGTGTAGAGCTTGGCCCTACTCTCATGATAAGACCTAAGGGAGAAATTGTTTCCTCCCTTTGATGCACTCAAGCGTGCCACTTGGGGCAACATGTTCCAAATCTTGTTGAATATCCATAGCATGGCACTTAGTGCAAGATAGTTTAGAGAACCTTGATACAAAATATGAATCCCTTAGTAGATCTTTTGTCAGATATGCTACCAGTCCAATCTGCATTTGCATATTCAGACACTTGTATACCCATACTTGCCTCATAAAAAAGTTTATAATGCAAACAGGGTGGAAATTATGCACAAAAAGAGGGGCAAATTTTCAAAAATATGGCTGAAGCAAAACAAAATTTTACAAGGGCTGAAAATACATAGAAAGGATCTCCAAACAACACTTACAGCAAGGTTCTTTCTAATGATCAAATTTGGGACATGTGGGCCAAAGGTTTATGCTTTAACTATGGAGAGAACTGGACACAAGACCATAGGCTGAAATGTAAATCTTAAAATAGCAAGCTCAATTTTGTCATCATTGATGAATCGGATGAAGATGAAGGACAAGAGAATCAAGAGGCAAATGTGTTTCAAGTGGAAGCAAACCTTATGGTTGAAGACATGCATGATGAGGATGATGGAACCAATGTTGATTTTTATGACATTATGGATAGCTTTCCTTTCAATTTGGGTGGTTGTTTGTGTGCCATTTCTCATGATGCATGGACCGGTTGTAAGGGAGAAAATACTATTTGACTTGAAGGGCTGATCAATGGCAAAGAAATTCATCTCTTGATAGACACGGGTAGCATAGCTTCATAAATACCAAATCTTTACACGGGCTGAAATTGTTACCTCAACAAATGCAAGTGCCATTGAAGATCCAAGTTGTGAATGGAGCTTATGAGTCAAGCAATGAAGTGTGCCTACAAACTCCTATTACTCTATCTCCTTCATGTACCATACAAGTGGACTTGATTACTTTGGAAAGGGGTCCTATTGATATTGTTATTGGCTGTGATTGATTAAAGTCCATTGGAAAATTTTCATTGGACTTAGAGAGCATGCAAATGGAGTTCAAATGGAATGGAAAACATATAGAATTGAAGGGCATTGATAAAAAATAGTTGGAACTCATATCCATGAAGAAATTAAGAAAAGAAATCAATGCACGATCATGTATCTTCACTCTTTTACCTGCAAAAGTAGATGAAGAGTGGCCACCAAATCAGTCATTCTCTTCTCCATTAAAGAAAAAGGATCCAAGGTTGGAAGAACTATTGGAGGAGTACAAATATCTATTTCAACTACCATCATCTTTGCCTCCGAAGCGAGAGATTGACCATCCTATCGATTTGTTGCCTAATACCAAGCCCATCAACAAACCTCCCTATCACTTATCAAATTTTGAAAGGGAAGAGGTGGAGCGACAAGTCAAAAAGTTGCTATAAATGGGTCTAATTTAGCCAAGTCAATCTCCATTTTCCTCTCTCGTACTCTTGGTAAAGAAGAAGGATGGATCTTTCCATATGTGCATTTATTATAGAGAGTTGAACAAATCCACGGTGAAGAATAGATACCCGATTCCACGTATTGATGATCTCTTGGATGAACTTAAGGATGCAAAGGTCTTCACCAAGATTGATCTTCGTTCGGGCTATCACCAAGATTTATCTTTGTTCGGGCTATCACCAAATTCAAATGAAGAAAGGAGATGAGTGTAAAACAACCTTTAGGACCGAAAGATTGCTATACCACTTCCTGGTCATGCCATTTGGGCTCTCAATGCCCTCGCCACTTTTCAAGCTCTCATGAATACAATATTGCAGCCTCTCTTATACAAAGCAGTCTTAGTATTTTTTTATGACATTCTCATTTATAGCAAGTCCAAGGAGGAGCATTTGATGCATGTACGAGAGGTCTTTGATATACTAAGAAGACACACACTCTTTGCCAAAATGTCAAAGTGTTCTTTCATGGAAGAAGAAGTGGAATATCTAGGTCACATTGTGGAAGAAAAAGGGATAAGAGTGGATCCTAATAAAATGAAGTGTGTCAAAGAATGGCATACACTGACTTCATCTACCTCTTTGCGGGTATTCCTTGGATTATCATCATTTTATAGGAGATTCATAAAAAATTATGCTCACGTGGCAGCTCCTCTAACCGATAGGTTGAAGAAAGAGTCTTTCTTTTGGGACTCCATAGCCGACAAGAGTTTTTAACAAGCTAAAATCTCTCTTAATTTCAACACCTATTCTTGTTTGCTCGGATTTCTCTAAGAAATTCACTATATGCGCAGATGTTGGTGGAAGAGGAGTTGGGGCTGTTCTCTATCAAGACCATGGAGTTATAGCATATGAGAGTTGCAAGCTTGATGATAAGGAGCATTAGCTACATATCTATGAACAAGAGATGTTGGCAATTTTACATTCTATTAAAAAGTGGTATCATTATATATATGGCAGCCATTTCTTATATATATGGTAGCCATTTCAAGGTTAAAAGTGACCACTGTGTGCTGAAATATTTCATTTCCCAACAAAATTTATCTCCTAAATAATGGAGGTGGCTAGCTACTCTTCAAAGTTATGATTTTGAAATATCCTATATGGCTGGAAAAGATAACATTGTAGTGGATGCTTTATCAAGAATGTGGGCAAGCTCCATCTCTACAATTTCAATTGTACACAAGGATTGGATCAATGATATTCAAGAACAATATTTGCTTGATGAGCAAGCATCACAGATAATGAAGGAATTTCAGCAAGGAAAAGGAGATGTGTATCCAAATTTCAAATGACATAATGGTCTTCTATGGTATCATGGTAGAGTCTACTTGACACCACAATCTTCTTTCAAGACCGTATTTTGCATGAGATGCACTCTTTGCCTTTAGCGGGACACCATGGGCTGTTTAAAACCTTTGATAATATCCATAAGAGCTTCCATTGGAAGGGTATTTGGAGGGATGTCAAGGATTTTGTTATGCAATGTCTTCCATGCCAACAAAACAAAGACTCTTCTCTTCTACCCGGTGGCTTACTTCAGCCACTTCCTATTCCTCATGGTAAGTGGACTGATATTACCATGGATTTTATTGTGGGATTGCCTACAACAAAGCATGAGTGGAATAGCATTTATGTGGTAGTAGACCGGTTGACTAAATTAGCCCATTTCATCCCTACCAAAGCTCGAATTATAGCAAAGCAAGTGGCTGAACAATTTATGGAATCTATCTTCAAGCTTCATGGAATGCCAATGAAGATTGTGTCTGATTGAGACACTAAGTTTATGGGTAGCTTTTCGAGAAGTTTATTCTCTTCAATGGGGACTCTATTAACTCCTAGTACAACATACCATCCGCAAACTGATGGGAAAATAGAAAGAGTTAACAAATGGTTAGAGGTATACTTGCAGAACTTTTGCCATGACACTCAAAATACTTGGGACCATTGGCTTCACCTTGCAAAGTTTTGCTATAACAATACTTATCATATGAGTATTGGAATGTCTCCTTTTGAAGCTCTATATGGCTACAAAGTGCCCTCCGCCTTATTCCATGAAGATGTGAATCCACAAGCTCGTGAGGAATTAGAAAAGATGGAGGCTCTTATGAAGCAATGCAAGGACAACATTCGAAAAGCTCAAGATACCATGAAAGCCTATGCGGATGAGAAAAGAAGACATGTGGAGTTTGAGTAAGATGATCGGGTATTCTTGAAAGTTCCCAAGTCATGATATGCTTCTCTCAAAGGAGGGAACAATAAACTTGCTCATAGATTTTATGGTCCTTACCGCATTGTCAAATGAGTTGGGGATCTTGCTTATCAGCTAGATTTACCTTCAAGTACAAGAATTCATAATGTTTTCCATGTGTCTTAGCTTAAAAAGTATGTTGGTCCCCAAATTCAAGTTCTTGAAGAATTCTCTCCCTTGGATGATGATGGTTTAATCATCTATGAGCCCGAAAAGATTATTGGTAAGAGGGAGAAGGTTCTAAGGAACCAAATTTTTGTGGAATACCTTATCAAATGGAAAGGTTTGCCTATTGAAGAATCTTCTTGGCAACAAGCATCATACTTGGAGCAATTTCCATGGCTTTTACAAGAGGACAGTTCATGAACAGAACAATAAACAACTTGTTGTAATAATTTCATGTGGAAAAGTTAATTGCCTTATCTACATCAAAAATTGATTTTGAAGGCATGGCTGGATACTATATGTTTTCTTCTACATTTCTATATGTTGCACATGGAAATCAGACATTTCTAGCGTAAGATATGGAAAATTTTGTATATAGCCTGTTTTGGATAGCTTACAGCAATGTGTTCCATTTACATGGTCATTTCTTCATCAACTTCTTGATTCTTCATCAACATAAGAGCTCTACTTCAGCATGATTCCATATGCTTCAAGCTATCCTTGTAATCATCCTTATAATTTGTTCCCAATTCAACTTTGAGGACAAAGCTCTTCTAGGCCGGGATGGCTTGTAATAAAGCATAAAATACCTTAGTCTAGGATATGTGACGGTTTGGTATAAAAGGGTAGAGATGTAACATGTGAGGGATCTTTTTTCCATTTTCAAGAATACAATATTGAGGGATCCTTCCTCCCACCTATCATAGGGGTGTGTACCTATGACCACCATAGCAAGAGGTGAGTATCTTGTTGTAGCATTCATCTTTGATTCTTAGCCATTCATGGCAATACACTTTCATGCCTAGCCACATTGGCTATGGTTTCATTAGCATATTTGGTGTATTCTTGTATTTTCCAATTATTTGTTTGCTGTGAGAAATGCCTCTTTTACACTGTGCTGATGATATTTAACCCAAAAGGAAGGAGGTGTTGACACCAAGTCAGTATAGCGAATAAAATCTTCTTGCACACAATTCATGGGGTGTTGGAGGCATTCTACTTTAGCAGAAAATCCATCACAAAGCTTAGCTTTATGCTACAATTGTTCAAGCTCCAATCTAGAAGATACGACTGAAGAAACTATAGGGGATGAAGGAGGAATAGAAAGAGTGGCAAATTTTTTATTAAACTCCTCAATAAGCTTCTTTTAGGCCTCAATAGTTTCTTGGGAATGTTGCAGTTGACCTTCAAAAGTCCCCAATTTACAAGCTGACTCTAACATGTGCTCAAGAGCTACATTCTTTTCAGTCGTTAAGAACAAACTCTCAACTTCTAATGTAGCTACTTTAGCTTCCAGCTCCTGAATTTTGGCTTTCTAGTTATCCATCAAAATAGTCGCCTCAGTCATTTGCTTATCAATGTCACTTAGGGTAGCTTTTTCTGATGCCAAATCCTCCAAGGCTTTACTCAACTAGCTGGTCAATGAATCCACCTTGTCTCTCAAGGAAGTATACACTCATGTGTTAAGAGACTAAAGACAAGATGTAAGGGAGGTTTCCAACATAGACTAGACACAAGAAACTATCTGAGAGAGAAATGGTCCAACTATCAATGTTTGTAAGGAAGCAGAAATTTGTTGATCTACCTGTCCATCCCTTTGAGCTACAAATAGGTTAGGACATGAGAGGAACGCAAGAAGGGAACTACTAGAAACAAGAGTGGTATCCTTGTAGAGGATCTTAGCTGATACTACAGAGAAACTAGTTGGCCCTTTAGTACGTCAGTGCTTAATTCGGGAAAATCTTGGAGGGGGCTCATCCCTTGAATCTGAGTTTATCTCTAATGGGGGAGGGGATGGAACACAAGGTGGTGGATGCTTCAGAAGAGGAGCACGATCAGCCACTAGCACACCACTAGGAGGAGGGGCAAGAGTGATAATCTTTTGAAGGAAAGCACCATAAGACACATTGCTGCCTTGATCTTTTCTGACTCTTTGGAAATGTTGATCCATCTTGGCCAACATGAAGGCTGTCCAATTAAACTTAGCCCCTTCTAGGATTTGAACAGAAGCAGTGAAAAGATCCTTGGAGAGACATTTATATGCAGGCTTGCTCGTCTTGCAGAAATTGGCAAAGTTGCTTCCATATGGGGGAGGCAATAGGAGCAAGAGAAACCCCTAAACTAATAATAACCTTCCTGAAAACCAAAGGGGTAGACGTCTTCTTTTGAATAAGGGAAAGGATATCTTTAGCTATCAATAATTGGTTTCCACTAAGGACAAGAGAAGCTGAAAGAGGCAAACACAACACATCACTGATGTTGGCTGTGGATAAGTAGAAGCGTTGGTTATAAACCAAACTAGACTAGTTCTTGTATGACACCAGGAAGGAGTAGCAGATTGTGTTATCCATTGGCGGAAACTTCAAGGCCACAAAATGGCAAAGACGAGCACAACAAATAAAATCTTCCTCCAAAAAGAGGGAATAATCATGTACCACCGACAATGGCACGTGCTGGATCACAAGTGGGAGAGTAGAGGAAGACGATGCCATTTAGACTACACAAGATGTCCACATAGACACAACTGAGGAAAAATAGGAAATTTTTTTGCAAAACCCCAAACAAAACCATAGCTAAGAAGGATATCACAGAAAATTCACAATGAAAAAAAATGACTGGATTAGACTTCCCCAAACAGACCACAGACTACGTAAAAATTTTGACATGACTAAAAGATATGCATGACAATCAACCACCCGAATCCCCATAATCAAGCACACAAAAAGAAATATATAAGTTCCAACATACCGTAGCCTAGACGGAATAACCGACTCAAACCATCATGGACAAATACGATCGACCTCTGGACTAAGGAATCCCAATTCCCATAATTGTTGAGTGTACACCTAAAGTGAGGTGAAGTGAGCGGGTGACCACTATCACATTCATTTTAATCAATGAAAAATTAGTTTGCAATTCATTTTTAATTAAACTCTTAATGCATGGTGGATCAATTTCGTAACCCAACCCCACTCTGACAAAATAACTAACTAACTGGACTGTGGGTCTCTAAAAATGCAGTTCATTTTTACAATTATATGATGTTTGGCACAAAGCACATGCATGTGTGACATTGGGGGGTTTATTTTAATTACAATTTAAATGTGTCTGTAGCGCGCATGTGCATGCATTGTGAATGGATTTTAGAAATTAGGTGGATTATGGTGCAACAGTGCTCGTGCAATTGCGGGGTTCCTTTTATAATTAACGATCAGGTTCATTTTATTTACAATTTAGAATGTGTAGTGTATTCATTTGGTGGGTGCAAGGATCAGTATGTTTTAAATTACAATTAATGGTGTGTTATGGTGCACATGGGAGAGGGAAAAAGGAAAGGAACCTGCTGGTGGGTGGACACCCGCAAGGTCTCAAATGTACTCGGCGTCCAAAGAATCCACACAAAAGAGAAAAAAAATCCACAACTAGTAACAGCAAGGCGATTAGGGAACAGTCTGCCTCTTATCAAATACCAACCAAAAGATGAATACCATGCTACACCAAAGAAAAATATGGGGGAATTGTGCAATGTGGATGATCACATTGTTAGGGAAGGGGGATTGGAAAAATTTTATGGGTCTATTTTAAGATTTATCAGTCATTTAATAGAATTTTGGGTGGGATTTTTCGTTTAACATTAAAGTTGTGTGTTTGGCTTTTTTTTAGTTTGGTGTTTATGTTTTTTTTTCTTAAAAAATTTGTGGAGATGGTTAAGCTATAGTATCTATAGTGTCCATTACGTACTCAACTAGCAGTATTTGTGGCAAAGATAGTATTTGTGATATCAACATGCTTAGCTAGAGTATTTGTGGCATTAGTTACATGCTCAACCTTTTGATCTTTTGTATCCACATTAACAAAAGTAGAGTATGCATATGCTATTTTCCAGTCAAGTGTGGAACCATGCATATTGGTTTGTTGTTCATTTGTACAAAAAATTTAAGGAAAACATGTCACTTTGTGACCTCCTTTCTGAGAAGGCACCCCTCCTCCTAAAGTTACGGGGCCATTTTGCTAAGTTCCTTAGAGAAAGTTGTCTCACACCCCTAGGCTTTCTCTACTTACCCATATGTGTTGATTTCGGGTACAAGTACCCACTTGTCAAAAGTCATTCGAGCTTTTCTTGGGAGTCTGGCATGGGTTACTTTGGCACCATAGCGCCTAGTTCTTGGATGTTGTCTCGGGGAAATTTTTCTAGCTCACAAATATACATAACACAATAGGGGCAAGTCTCAATCTCATGGGAAATTTTGCAATACGTCTAGCTGTGGACGTAAGTCCTCTTTGAAATGTCATTATTATGGGTGTAATAGGATCATATTTGGCTATAATGCTATAAAATGCACCATGATAGGTAGAATAAGAAAGGCAAGGAAAAAGCAAAGGATAATGCAAAGTTTGATTATCATAGCATTGTACCTAGTAGGTATAGGGTGAAGATTGAAGAGATAAATGTAGTGCAGACTAAGTTTGATGATGACTATATCTTAGTTGTTTTATCTCTTGATGCTACTCAATTGACTAATGCTTCATCTACTTGCTCTCATGGTGGGCCACTTGGATTGGGTCTTTCTTTCCATGTTTCCATGCATTGGCATTGGTTTCATGCCTATCGCAACATTATAAGTTCTATGAGATTGAAAATTATACTGCATTGGATATCATTGATGTTAGGGATGTTAGACTGTAGTTTTCTTCAAGTAGCTCTTTTGTTTTACATAATGTACATCATGTACTTTTCTTTATTAAAAGCCTACTCTTTGGTAGACAGTTGGATGATGCAAGTTATCATGTCCCTTTTGGTGATATTGCATGGAAGATAACCCGTGGTTGCCTTGTTTCTACTCAAGGTGCCAAGGTTATAGCCTCTACCCTTTGTTTGTATCTAGGTCTATTCATCATGTATTGGTTGTCTCATTGCCTTACCACATATATCTTTATGCCATCATCACCTTAGGTACATGTCTTCTAAATGAATAAAAGTCTTGACATTTTTAATATCTTCCACCTCTTGATCACTCATATTTTGATTCATGTGATCATTGTCTCTATGGAAGACCAACTTGTAACTTTCATAAGAAGTTTTTGGCTCTATGTGCATGGGTGAGCCTTTAGATCTTGTGCATTTCAATGTATATGGTCCTATGCCTTGTCAGTCTCATTAAGTTGCATGAAGTACTTTGTGATATTTATTGATGATTATTCATGTAAGATCTAGGCTTATCCTATTAAGCAAAAATTGGATGTTCTATCTACATTCAATGCATTGTTTCTCTTGTTGAGAACCATCTAGATATAGAGTAAAATGTCTGTCTAACAATGGGGATGAGTATGTCTCTAAGGAATTTGAGTAGTTTTGCAATGAATGGGATACTAAGCAGATGTCATGTTGACTATTCCATATATCCCACCCCAAAATGGTATTGTAGAGCATGTAAACAAGACTATTCAAGAAAAAATCCATAGTATTATTAGTTAGGTAGGCTTGCTTAATATTTTTAGATTGAGTTAGTTATTATTGCCATGTATCTCATTAATAGATACTCGTGCACTACTCTTGGTTGTCACATTGCATAGGAGTTATGGTCTGGGAAATCTTGGTCATATATTCATTTGTGAGTCTTTGGATATGAGGCTTTTTACCATATTCCCAAAGAAAAACACAACAAGTTGGATTGGCAAATGCATCTTTCTTGGATATGGGGATGTAGGTGAGATGGGCTACCACCTTTGGGACCTATAGGCTTGAAAGGTTATCCATGGCCATGATTTGATTTTCCATGAGGAGAGGATGCATAAGGAGCTTCAGTAGGTATTTGAGGTCCGCAACATGCCTTTTAGGAGGAGCCTCTTATTATAGTATAGCTAGATAGATAGTGTGAAGTTGTAATGACCCAAGATCTACCTATTGTGCAAGATCATGCTATTACATAGAGAGGATATATTGTACAACCTCCATAGCTAGCTTTGAGATGCTCTACTACACTTTATGTCCTCCTTCTTGCTATGAGTCCTCTATGGATTAGGTCATGGTGATAGGCTTTGCTGAGCCACTTACCTATGAGGAGGCTATATGTAGAGATGTCTCATTCTTGGGAGAGGGTTATGTAACCAAAGTTTGATTTGCTATAAAAGAAGAAATGTACATGGGACTTAGTTTCCTGGCTTGATGGTAAACATCCATGTAATGAAGGACAACATTACATAAATGAGACCATTATTATTTTTTTTGTAAAGAGGACAATATTGCAAAAGGAGACTGTAATTATAATACATTATTTTAGGAGTACAAACATGGGCCTTAGTTCCAATGTACTTACTTTTTACTATTTTTTAAAAATCTAATAAAAACTCCTACTTAGCATTATCTACCTAGGGAGTCCACCTATAAGAAATCATCTATTGGCCAAGAAGAGCCATTGTGTTGCCAAACGATGTGCTATGTGAGATCTTTATGAGTGGCTTAGTGATTAATATGCAAATCCAAGTGAGGATGCAAGACCCTAAGTTAGTAAAAGTGAGGCTAAGATGCAAGAATTTGACCAAGAGCAATATATTCAAAGATGTTGGGAAAATTTTTGGAGGTTTTCCCACTCATTACAAGTGCATACAAGCATCCAACATCTTCTACAATGATATAATTCATTTGCTAATACCAAGAAACCCTTGTGATGGACCTTGGTAGTCAAAATCTCCAAGCAAGAAAAAATTCTATGAGTAGTGATAGTATGCCTCTTGGTGGAAAGAGTCCAAGACAAGAAAGTCCCAATAGGGCTTACAACACTACCAGGAGAGGTGACTGTGAAGACAAAATTGATAGGTCCATTGGGACTATAAGTGTGGATGAGAATCCTATGAGTGGTTCTCATGTTGCTCCTAGAAAGGTTCTTGAGAAAACTTTTCCATCTATAAGTGAATCATGCTCTCGGGTGGATGTTGTTCCTCTTAGTAAGAGCATGATGCCTATGAGTGAGAAGTCACAATGTGGATAGAGGAAATAAAGGCATATTGTATGAAGATGATGTAGAATGCCAAAGGTCTACATGTGTTGGATGGAATTCATAAGTGTGTGAGACCATTCAATCATAACAAAGTCCGCATTGAGTCCATTAGACTAATGTGACAAATTGGGGCAATGCAAGAATATAAAGAGGAATGTGAAATGGGTTTGGATGCCCAAAATCTCTAAAAGTGTGGTTGGTGTGTTAGATGAAAGGCCAAGAGTTCCAAGTGGAAAAAACATGGTCAATTCCCAAGTGGATGAGACGAGAGGCAATAATGATACATCTAACACTATGCACCAATCTAGGATGCATCTATGTGATAGGTCTAGGATTGAAACCCTACCTAGTTTGGGTTACAACACTTATACATGCAATAATCCTAATAGGAGAGGTTTTAATGAGAATAAATCTATGATAGCCCATATTCATGTTATATCAATGGGAAGGCTTAGACTTGTGGATATACAAAAGCCCAGGATTAAAATTTGAGGATCTGATTACAGTGAGCTGAGTTGCATAAGTAGCATGAGGCTAGCCCTCCCATCTTATGTCATTTTGGTTTCTCTAGATTAATTGGATAAGATGCCAATGTATATGCCAAGAAGACCATACATTTGATAAATCAAAATGGCATATTCTTGTTAGGCCAAGAGGTCCATTTTTTTGTTTGGTGTAAGTGTGGTTACTAGTTTTTTATTTTAGTGTTGCACTAAATAGATTCGACAGAGCACTTGGATGAACCTCTTGCTGTATGAAGCTTATTGTGGCTAAGTCTGGTTCATGTCCTACATTTATGGGTTCTTTCCCTCTATCCTATATGTGTATATGCATGTGGGGATTTTTTTCTTTTTTTGGGGGACTTACATTGAAGGCATGAAGTCCTAGGGTTAGGTTAGATGTGTCTGGGGAGATTTGAGCAATTGTTTGCATCCTATGAAGACTTTGTTAGGCACTCTAAGAGCTATTTTTGAGAGTAGCCCTAGTGACCCTATTCAGCTAGCCTACTAGGCAGCTACTTTTAGGAATCCATGTTAGTTGTAAGGTAGATAGAGAATCCTACCAAATAAAAGAAAGAGAAGAAATAATGAATATATTTGAAATTATAAAATACAATAGTATGGAAAAAGGGATTCTAACCCCCTAAAATAAGAAAGTAAATAAAGAAAAATTCGAAGAGTAGATGATCATTGCCTTCTTGCAAAGGCCTGGCAGGTTCCTTGGGACAAGTCCCGGATGCCTTGTCTTCCTGTGGGTGACATTTAACCAGAAAGAAAAAATAAATAAGGATGGTTGGAGCAAAAATAAAAGCAAGTAGAAGAAAATGATTTAATGATGTCTTGTGAGACCTTGGTAGGTTCTTGGGTACTGAGATAGGACCTGGGCTGATGCCCTATTCTTCTTGGGTCACAATACGCTCATCTCTCTCCTTTTAAAATTGCTTGAGTATAAAATACTAAACGAAAATGTGGTCAAATGGAAAATATACAGACTAGGCTACAAGATTCCTTGCCTAAAAGAAGTTCCTGGTTTAATTATCCTATGTTAGGTAGGTAGGTTAGACCACCACTTAGGATGACTCCCTTGATAGTTATTTTGAGCTAGTTTGTGTTGGAGCAGTCGGTTAGCGACTAGCTTTAGATATTTGTTAGATTATGCTTAGCCTATCCCTCATAGACTTCATGCTTTGATTTTGTTAGGGAGGTAAGGTGAGCGTTGTGGTTATGTTTTATTGTGTATTTTGTTTGTAGCAACTTGATGCTCTTTATGGTCTTTGGTTGTGCAAATTAGTTCATGAATTTGATGGGCCGAGTCGCCCTATCATGTGGTTGCCAATGAGAGTAGATCATAAAGTTGATATTTAAGTGCAAAAATGTTGGGGGTAAAGAAACCTCCGCCTAGCCGCTTGTGTGTTACTACACTGACAGTCACCGCCAATGCACACTGCAAGTTGTGGACACTCGTCACCGTCACTTTATTTTTTATTCTTTTAGTGACAGTTTGAATAAAGGAAACCCCGGTCACACATTGTGACTGTTGGAGTTCCCAGTTCTAGTCTCTCCCTTTCTTGCTCTTGCTCTCCCGCCATAGCTCTTGAGTCCAACCTTTGATCCGCCATTCCCTTTCAACTGGTATTAGAGCTTTTCTTTCCGACTCTTGAGCTTCGTTCGTGGCATTCTCAGCATCCCATCGACTCCCTACTTGCATTGGGTTTCCTTCCCGGCAGCCATATCCGACTCCTTCAAGCTCCTGTCACTCCCCGGCTTCCCGAGCACCTTCTCGGCATTGTTGGGCACCTTCAGGGCATTACATCAGAGGTATTTGATCATTTTCTTCAGGGTTTACTTCAGTTCTTATGTCTCACAGGCTGTAAACAAGATTGGGGTAGCCACCATTGAAGCTCCCTTGCTTCATATCTCACTTGCCTTTGAACAAGACTTACTGGAGCTTGTTTGAGGCCTTCTTGGATTTAACCGGACCCCTTCGAAGCTTGGCCACCATTTTTTGCAGCCCCAAGACCAACATTTACAGTTGGCGGAATCATGCAGCCCTCCCATATGTGTCTTCAGCATTGACAGTCACAATAGCAGCTCTCCCCCTTCATTGGCACTTGGAAAGGCTCCATTTCGGGCATATGAACATGCTTTGATGCTTGGTTTTGATGGTTGATGTGTTGGCATAGTATTTGGACTGATTTAACACTATTTTGGGACTATCATAACAGTCCATAGGCAGTTTATGATAGTGTTACACTGACATTTGATGCTACAACTTGTTTGGCATTGTCATTTGATGCCTGGTTGGTCCCGTTTGATGCCCGGATGTTAGGGGAATGTATGCCTATTGTTTGTCAACCATTTAGAGCTCATTTTGGTGCTGAAATTATTAATTTTGAACAGTAAATCATAGCTGTTCATAGCTAGACTGAAGTCATTTTACTCATGTATACTTATGCCTATGCTTTTCGGGCTATGTTTCGGACATATATGGTGATGTATTGACACTTGGGGATCGACATAGAGCTTGGTTTTGATTCAGGATCATTGGTTGAGCTTGAGATTGCTTTGCAAAGCATTTGGATGCTCCATCTTGGTTGTACTTATGGCATGTATGTTGCTTATGTCTGACCGGTCTTGACATGCTTAGCCTATGCCATTACTGTCAAGATTTTGGGAGAGAAGGAAGGAGTCTCACTTGTAGCTTTCTTGCTTGCACAATGGGGGAATACACACAGAGGTGGAGGCTGAAAACAGTTTTCCTCTTCTTAGTTGTGTAAGCCAAAAGAACTCTCATACAAAGAAATAGAAGAACCCTATATATGGGTCTCAAACCAAACTCAACTAACTAAGGTGGCATACTAACTGAGCCACGAACTAGAGTAGATAAGGATAGCTGTCATGTAGCTATTATTCATGGGCGGCCAACCGCATCTGCAACTGACAAGTCGGTGACATAAATGCACAACGGTCACCCTGGCATATCACAAGTGGAGCTTGACATCTCAACACTCCCCCTCAAGCTCAATCCCAATTCCTGCACACCAAGCAGGTCTCTGAACTTGCGCAGCTTCTCTGCACCCAATGCCTTCGTAAATATGTCAGCTACCTGATTCTCTGTGCTGACATAAACTAGATCAATAAGACCTAGTAAAACCCTCTCCCGCACATAGTGATAATGCACCTCAATGTGCTTTGTTCTAGCATGATAGACTGGGTTATTTGCCAAGTGTATACTACTCATGTTGTCACAATAAATGACAACTGGCCCATCTGTAGGTTGATGCATATCATAAAGTAGCTTATGCAACCAAGCTACCTCACATGCAGCCATTGCTGCACCCCTGTACTCAGCCTCTGTGCTAGACAAGGCAACTGTAGGCTGTTTCTTGCTGCTCCAAGTGACTGCAGCACTCCCAAAAGAGAACACATATCCACTGGTAGATCGTCTATCAGAAATGCTACCAGCCCAATCAGCATCAGTGTATCCATGCAACTGTATCTGAACCCCAGTCTCATAAAATAGTCCATACTACAATGTGGACTTCACATACCTGAGTATGCGTCTAGCCGCATCCAAATGCGGTCTCCTTGGAGCCTGCATAAACTGACTTACCAATCCAACAACATAGCTCAAATCTGGCCTGGTAATAGTCATATAAATCAAGCTTCCTACTATGCGTCTGTACATAGTAGGGTCTTCCAGAAGCTCACTTGCATCTGCACTCAGCTTCACATTCTGCTCCAAAGGAATTGAAATAGGCTTACAGCCTGTCATCCCATATTTGGACAGCATGTCCAATCCATACTGCCTCTGCAAGAGCTGTATCCCACTTGGTGATCTAATCACCTCAATGCCCAAGAAATAACGCAGCTCTCCCAAATCCTTCATCTCAAACTTCTGCTTCAATAGCATTTTCACATGAAGGATATCTTCATCATTGTCACCTGTCATAATCAAATCATCAACATAAATGACAAGTAGCACAATACATTTCTCTGTTTTTCTCACATAAAGTGAGAAATCTGCCTTGGAAATGTGAAATCCAATAGTGACAAGATACTGTCCTATCTTGTCAGACCATGCTCTAGGTGCTTGCTTCAAGCCATACAAGGCTTTCTTCAACCTGCAAACAAACTCAGGATGAACAACATGTACATAACCTGGTGGCTGCTCCATATAGACCTCTTCTTGCAAATCACCATGCAAGAAGGCATTCTTTACATCCATCTGATGTAAAGACCATCCCTTTGATGCAGCCATAGCAATGACTGCTCTTACGGTTGCCATCCTTGCAAGCGGACTGAATGTTTCTTCATAGTCAATGCCATATGTTTGTGCATACCCCTTGACTACTAATCTTGCATTGTATCTGTTCACAGAACCATCTGCATTGTGCTTCACCTTATAAACCCACTTACAGCCAATTGCATTCTTACCTTTAGGCAAAGGTACCAATTCCCATGCAGCATTTGCTTCCAAGGCATCCATTTCTTCATCCATGGCTTTCTCCCATTTTTCTTTTCCCATGGCTTGCTCAAAAGAAGTGGGTTCTGATTCCTGTATCACTTTAACCATATATGCATAGTAAATGGCTGTAAATCTATCATACTTCAGCCTATCCACAGGATACCTAACTCTGGTTGACCTGCGCAAAGTAGGTTCACTCCCAGGTGCTCTCAAAACATCCCTGGTCTTCCTTACTCCAAGTGTAACAATAGAAGGAATACCCAACTCATCATCAACGCTCTGTTTTGAGCCACTGGATTCACCATCCACATAAGAGTGACCTGCATTCACATCAAACATGGGCTGATCAACCTTCTCTTTTCCTTTTCGTGATACCTGCATACCACTATCTGCATTGCTTTGAGAAGATTCTCCTGATCTCAATCTTCCTGTCCATGGCGAAGAATGTGAACCACTGCTAGAGTATGCTCCAGGTCCACTAATATTTTGTGACTGCTGCTGTGAATTTTGTGCAGCATTACCATTTTTTACATTTACATCATCAATCACATTTACTGGTTTATACCAGCTACTCATCTCATCAAAAACAACATCTCTGCTCACTGTAAACTTACGAGTAGAAGGGTTATAGCATCTATACCCTTTTTGTTGCAGAGAGTAACCAATAAAGATGCACTTCTCAGCTTTTGGATCCAACTTGGATCTCAACTCATCTGGCACATGTACATAGGCAATGTAACCAAAAATTTTCAAATGAGAAATATCTGGTTTCCTACCAGTATACCTCTCCTCTGGAGTCATTCCATGTATTGCTGCAGTGGGAGTCCTGTTCATTATATAGACTGCTGTAGCAACTGCTTCAGCCCAGTAAAAATCAGGCAAGTCTTTTTCGTTGAGCATGGCACGAGATACCTCTCCAATATGCCTGTTTTTCCTTTCTGCAACTCCATTTTGTTGTGGGGTATGACTGCATGAATATTGCTGCTTTATGCCATGCTCCTGCAGGAACCTTGCAAACTCATTTGAGAGGTACTCTCCCCCTCCATCTGACCTTAGGCATTTTATTTGCAGGCCTGTTTCTTTTTCAACCATAGCTTTAAGAGTTTTGAAATGCCCAAAAACTTCACTTTTCTTTTTCATAAAATACACCCAAACTTTTCTGCTATAGTCATCAATAAAAGTGACAAAATAATGACAGCCTCCAAGAGATGCAGCTTTAGTAGTCCACACATCAGAGTGGATTAATTCCAATGGCTTCTCACTCTCTTGAACATGTCTAGGAAATGGTTTCCTTGCCTGTTTTCCAAATTGACAGGCTTCACATACCTTATGCATTTCTGCAACCTTGAATTTTGGCAATCCTGCAACAATATTTTGGCTCTGCATTGATTTAAGTCGCTGTACATTAACATGACCAATGCGTTTATGCCAGATATCAATATCTGCAACTACACCGGTCCCATGTGCAAACATTGCTGCACTCAATTCAGACATGTCTACATCCAACGTAAACATTCTGCCCTTCTTCTTTCCTTTTACTATCAAGCGACCTTTATTTTTCATATCCTCAACAAAGCATCCATGAGGATTAAATCTGACTTGCAAGCCCTGCTCAACCATTTGACCAACAGAAACTAGATTCTTGGTGATATTCGGGACATGAAATACATCAGACAGGTATTTCTTTTTCCCATCCTGCATAGACAAATGAATTTTTCCAATCTGCATAATAGGATGTGCAGTATCATCACCAGTCTCCACAAATCCTGGTTTTTCCATTTTCCTTGCATCCTCCATCCATTCTGCATGACCTGCCATGTGGTTTGATGCACCTGAGTCAACATACCATACATCATTGCTTTCTTCTGCACTTGTCACTGAATTGTTCATGTGCTGCACCATAAACAAATGCTCATTTCTGTCATCACCCTGTCTACTAGAAGATGCATAATTCCCTTGTTGCAGTTTTCCATTCATGATGTCATTCTGCTTTTTATAGCAATCTTTAGCCATATGACCCATTTTGCCACAGTAGTAGCATTCAACATTACTATTTGCATTTTGGCCTCTTTGCCATCCACCACGACCTCTTTGGCTCCCCCTGCCTCTAGAGTTACCACGTCCTCCTCCATAGGACTGGTTTTCTTGAGTTTGCTGCATATTTTGATTTCTACCACGGCCTCCAAATCGGCCTCCTCTACCTCTGCCTCTACCTCTTCCAGCATTTGAGTAGAAGACAGCTTCTTTTGAAGTTCCTCCTGAAGAGGATGCACCACCATTTCTCTGCTCCTCAGAAATTAGAAGAGTAATCAACTCCTCAAAATCAGGAAATCTTTCACGGACAGAAATGGATGTTCGGAACTGTGCATAATCCTTTCCTAGACCATTCAAGGTCACGGAAACTAAATCATCATCTTCCACTGGCGACCCAATGGAAGCAAGTGCATCTGCAATCTTCTTCACCTTCATGTGGTAGTCATTGATGCTCATACTTTCTCTTTGCACATTATGCAACTCTTGCTTGAGCTACATTTTCCTGGCTTGCGTATTTGTGCTATACATTTTTGACAAAGTATCCCATGCCTCCTTTGGTATACTTGCATCCTGAATATGCACAATCATAGAGTCTAAAATACTGATATACAGCCAGTACATAACTTTCCTGGATCTCTCATGCCATGCTTTGAATGCCTGCATTTGCTATTGATTGGGAACATCAGGAAGAACTGGTTCTTCTTCATTTCCTGCAACAAATTCCCAATATCCTTTTCCCATAAGGAAATTCGTCATTCTAAACTTCCATGCTTGGAAGTTGTTTTTGTCAAGCTTTTCAGTTACAATCTGTGAAAGAGAATCAGACGCCATTACAGAATACTGCAAAAAATTCTTTCACTGCAGAGAACATAGCTTCAGCCTCACAAGGGCAAATCTGCAAAACTGACGAAAGTGGTATTTAACCACACAGTCACTTCCTAGTGACGATTTTGCATCAACAGGCAACAAGGATGATTCTGTAACTCCCAATGTCTCTGCGCACAGGCATACGATGCAATTTCTACAGTAACTTTTCACCGACCTGTAGAACAGTGGTCGCACAGCATAAAATTTGGTCTTTTCCTGAGTGTGTGCAGAAAACTTCCGCCTCCAAAACAGGCCCCGAAATGGCCTCAAATCAAAAAAACAGGGTCGCCGAGGGCTAAAGCCCATTCCCGCAGCATATACTGCCCTCTTGCTTCACCGCGAAGGGCGTCTCAACCTAAGACAATGCACTCTTGCAATTTCCGGCTGTGCTACCTGCAGAGATCTGCTCCCAAAACAGAAAATGAAAGCAACACTACTCCTCTTACCAGAACACCGCGAGCTTGGCTTGCTTTCTTGAGCTCGTTACCACGAACAAGGCTCTGATACCATGTCAAGATTTTGGGAGAGAATGAAGGAGTCTCACTTGTAGCTTTCTTGCTTGCATAATGGGGGAATACACACAGAGGTGGAGGCTGAAAACAGTTTTCCTCTTCTTAGTTGTGTAAGCCAAAAGAGCTCTCATACAAAGAAATAGAAGAACCTTATATATGGGTCTCAAACCAAACTCAACTAACTAAGGTGGCATACTAACTGAGCCATGAACTAGAGTAGATAAGGATAGCTGTCATGTAGCTATTATTCATGGGCGGTGTACCAACCACATCTGCAACTGACAAGTCGGTGACATAAATGCACAACGGTCACCCTGGCATATCACGAGTGGAGCTCGATATCTCAACAATTACTACATGCTACTTACATTGTTTGGAGCCTATTGCTACTGGAGCTCGGTCTTGGCTTGACCTTGGATTCTCGGAGCTTACTTGAGCTATTTATTGGCTTGCCAAAGTTGTATCTTGGGATGTACTTGATGTCTTACATGCGTATGGATACTACATACGGATGCTTTACCGCCTACATGTTTGGGATGTACTATTGATGTATTGTCTTGGACTTATGTCATTGGCACTGTGTATTGCCTTGGCTTGAGGTCTTGAGCTCGTACATACAGCTTCTGTGACAGTGGGAGCATTCTTGAATGCTTATCAGACATTGAGCAGGTGGTACTTTTATGCATTGAGCCATTACATGCTATTGAGCAATTATAGACACTTGAGACTTTGGGACTTCTTATCTTTTGGGATGATACATCATATGTATTGGTTCACTATATGCTTATGAGCTAAGTCTCAGTTTTGGATTCGTATCTTTGTGAACTGACACCTACTTGTGTCAAGTTTTGGTAGTGGCAGGAATACTTTGCCCCATTGCCTGGGGGGTGTGCCTACTCACTGGTAGATGTTTGTATGACATACTTGGGTGTTGGATTCATGCTTATCGACCATCATATGCTTATGATATGCCCGCATGATGTCGGCTTTGGTCTTGACAGTATCTTATTGCCTTGGGATCCAATTTTGGCACTATTGGCTCTCTTTTATTACTGAAATCTGAAATTTATTACAACAAGCATATATGTATGGACTGACATGGATTTTTCATGCTAAACGTTCTGAAATGATGTACTTTCACTAGTACTTGGTGGGCAGTAGCTTTGGTTCCACTTTCTTTGCCATTTTTCCTCGATTTTGGTGATTTTTTTTGTCATTTTCTGCAGTAAACAACAAGCAGTTTTGAACTGTCTACAGTCTTCCAGCCTACATTATGGTGAGTTCATCCACTGATCATGCTATTTTCAACATCACTAAGCTTGATGGTACAAATTACTCTTATTGGAAGAGCCAGATTTGGCAGGTGTTAGTGCAGAAATCACAAATCAAACCTTTGAGGTTAAGCAGGCATTCACCTGCAACTATGCCAGATGAGGAATGGCTTGAGCTTGATGAGTTATGCGAGTCCACAATTGTATTGTCTCTCACAGAAAAAGTTCACTATAATGTCTTTGAGGAAGAACAGAGTGCATGGCGGTTGTGGGAAAAGATAAAAAATATCTATGACAAGAAAAGTCCAGCGAGTCAGATGTATTGGTTGAAGCAGCTTATGGATTTGCGCATGAAGGAGAATGTGACTATGTCTGCTCAGTTGAGCCAGTTCCATGCTATACTCAAGAACTTGACTTCGCAAGACATAACTTTTGCAAAGGATGTCACTCCTCTTTTCTTGCTTGGTTCTCTTAATGAGTCATGGGATGTATTTTGCACTGCATTATGTGCCTCTACTGCTACCTTGAAATTATCTGATGTTGACAGTGCTCTTCTGTAGGAAGAGATTAACCGTAAGAATTTGGATGCCTCTCATGTATCTCATGCTATGACAGTTAGAGGCAGGAATGATGGATATGAAAAGCATGGCAGTGGTAGTGGCCGTGGATGGGATTCTGAAAAATCTTGGTCCAAGTCTCGTGGGAAGTCACGTAGAAAATCCTGTGGCAGGAATGCAGATGTTACTTATCACCATTGTGGAAAAAAGGGCCATATTAGGCCACAATGCCATGAATTGCACAATGAAAGGTGCAAAGATAAGGGGAAAGACAAAGTGCAGGATAAGTCTTCTGATTGCAGCATAGTACCTGCAAAGTCCAGTGTTAAATTTGAAGAGATCAATGTTATGCAGCTTGAGAATGTTGATGATGATGATTATATCCTATTAGCTTCTTCTAGTGCTTCGCAGATGACAGAGATACACTCTATGTATGCACAGTGTTGGCTCTTGGACTCAGGTGTGTTGTCGAAGGGATTGGAAAGCAATGTCGCAACTTCAGAAGTCCTTGATAATTTCAGGCTAGAAGATCCAGCAAGAAAAATGAAGTAAAATCTGTTATAATTTCAGGACACCCTGCATTCTTTTGAGCATTTAAAAGGGATTCGACCCTCTTGTTCAGCTCCATAGTTGCTTCAATAAAGTCTATAAGAACAAAAGGAGAGTTGCTTTTTCCACAAGTTTTAATTACAGTGGTTCGATGGATCAATCTCTGAATTGTCAATGATCTCTTATGAATTCAATCCTTCGTGTTTATCACAAACATCCTCATAAGGTCACAAATCTGTTTCCTCAAATTCATAGACTATTTTACTGTCTTCATTATCATAGATACAAAGCTTTGCATGAAGAAAGAAAGGAAACAACCTATTCAATTCCCAATTTTAGCAAGAGTATAGATATCCAAAGAAAAAGTGTTTATGAAAGTATTCTTTGTCATTCAGATATGCTAAGACTCAATCAATGAAGATAGATTTGGATTTCTCTTCAGATTGCAGAACATCATTTTTTTTTTATGGTGCTCCAAGAGATCATCAAAATCAATGCTTCCACATGTTTCTGATGCATTTAGAACAGCAGTGATGTGGTGTTGCTTTCAATCTGTTCACTGGTGATCCTCGCCTTGCAATATTTCAAGATCCCTGTAGCAGAAATTGTTTGTAGACCTCGCAAGGAATCTTAGTCCTCAGATATCTTCTTCAATGTAACAACTGTTCATGCTGTTTATGTTTGCTAGGTATAGTCATAGTCTTGATTTCTCTGTGTATGTTCTTGCGTTGTCTCGTCCCTCTTTCACGTTTACCACAGCTTGACGATCATTATTGGTCTCCTTCTTTGTTATTGTCTCTTCATTATCTTCAATCATCGCCTCTGAGATCTAGCATAATTATCACGATTCATCCTATATCACTGCTTCTCTCTATCCACACTCGATCGTATTGTCACAGCAAAGCTAGTTGAAGTGGTCTTTTCATCTTCGTCAGCAATAAGCTTGTTTCTTCCGCTTCCTCTCGTTCTTCTTCGTCTTCTTTATCGTTGATGCTTCGTGATGCAATTCGTTGCCGTCTTCTCATTTTCAGTCCGCTTCTTCATCATCGTCTCTTTCTCTGCAGGTCTTCATCTTTTCCACCTTGAACGTCTTTCTTTCCTCCCTCATTAGCTACAGAGTATCCTTCCTTGTCGTCGATGCTGGTTTCCTTCTTCAAGCATCCGATCGAGACTTATAGACCTTCAGAAGAACACCCAGTGGATCCCAAATACTCCTTTATTTTTCTCCTCGTCTAGAATCCTCCTCGCGTTCGTCTGCACTCCGTCTGGATTCCGCGTCATACTCCCCTTCAGCACTCCGTCTGCGCAAGGCTTCAGCACTCCGTCTGGATTTCGCATCATACTCCCCTTCAGCACTCCGTCTGCGCAAGGCTTCAGCACTCCGTCTCCAATCGACAAATAGCTTTGCATTCTTCAGGACCTTGGATTCTCTGTCAGCAACCACCACAGTCCGATGAAACTGCCGATTCCTCCAGCAGCCACCAGAGTCCGATGAAAACTGCCGATTCTTCCACCCTTTGTTAGATTTCATAAGAACATTCTCGTCTTCCTCTTCATACTGAGCCCTCCTGCCTCTCTCTCACGCAAGACTTCCGCACTCCCTCTGCCTTCCGAGCTTTTCCCCAGCTTTTCGTCGTTTTCTCCCCTTTTTCCGCCTTCTGATTCCTCATCCAAAAATGTCGTATGCCAGATCCATCAATCCCAGAAAAAAAATCCCCCAAGCTCGATTCAAAAACACAAAAGCTCCTCTTTTCCCCCCCCAAAGCACGGCTCCTTTCCCCTAAAGCACGGCTCCCCTCAATTTGTCGTTTCGCACTATTTTTTTGCATTGTCAAAAGCCTCAAGAAGCGGATTTGACTCCAAAACTTGTTGTTCAACTGTTCATCCATCTGTAACAGCCCTGACCTTCGAATGTCCCAAAATCGAATGGCTCCATCACAACCACCCGTAACAAGAACCCATTCACTTCTCCTAGACCACTGTACAGCCCACACACTATCTCGATGACCAGTGAGTATATGAGTGAATGCTCCTGTTGCCATATCACAAAGCCGCTTGGCTGCTGAATGTCATAAGCAGCAACAGATCCATTTGATGCTCCCGAAATCAGGTACCTGAAGACTATTAATGCTTCTCTTGTGTGCACTCACAATCTCCTTGTTGCGTGCAAGTTCTATGCTTGAAACCCTTCTCTTCTCTAAAAGACTTGTAAATGATGAGGGAGCCATACTTCCAATGTCTCTTTCCATCACCATCTTCCACATCCATTCTCCAGTTGAGAGTGTAATGAGATCATCACATTCCATGCCACGACAATGTCCTGATCAAACAGCCCATCAAACATGCTCTCTGCTTCTAAAATGCTGCCACATTTACCATAGATACTAATAAGTGTGCTATTAACAAAAGCATCTGAAGTGAAGCCCTTCATGTGAGCATCTATACTCATACGCAGAGAATAAATGTAATCACAACACCTAAGTATGCATAAAGTATTAAATCGCACACACAACTTTCGGGTGGTTTTCACACCTCGAATGCGCAGCAATACGACAGCGTCCTTTCATGTGACACCTTGCCGAGAGTGGTTTCATTCATACCGTACTATTTCAGGTTCTGTGCGCTCGGGTGATGACAGCTCTCTTGATATTGTGGGAATTGGTGATGTTAGGCTGCAATTTCCTTTTGGCAGCAGTTTTGTTATGCAGGATGTACGTCATGTACCTACTTTGACACGCAGTCTCATGTCAGCAAGACAGCTTGATGACACAGGATATCATGTATGTTTTGGAGACTCTGCATGGAAGATCACTCATGGCAAACTTGTGATTGTGAGAGGTGCCAAGGCTGGCAGTCTCTACCCCTTGATTGTATCAGCTTCTTCCCTTGATCATGTTGTCTGTGGGTTCTATCCGACATGTATCCCTTTGGCAAGCCCGTTTGGGCCACATGTCTTTGGCAAGCCCGTTTGGGCCATATCTCTTTGGCAAGCCTGTTTGGGCCATATGTCTTTGAAGGGAATGAAAATGCTTTCTGGTTTGCAGTACTTACCGCCCCTTGATTATGCATGTTTTGATTCATGTGAGAATTGTCTTTATGGTAGGCAGACTAGGTCTACACATAAAAATTCTGGTAGGCCACACATGAGTGAGCCCTTGGCATTCGTACATTCGGATGTCTGTGGGCCCATGCCTTGTCAGTCTATGGGTGGTGCAAAGTATTTTGTTACGTTCATAGATGATTTTTCACAGAAATTTTGGGCTTATCCCATTAAGTTAAAATCCGATGTCTTGGCTGTATTTCAGAGATGACTTGCATTGGTTGAGAACCAATTTGGGTATAGGCTAAAATGCCTAAGGACAGATAATGGGGGTGAGTATGTCTCATGTGCTTTTGAGCAATTATGTGATGAGAATGATATTAAGTGTCAGTTGACCGCCCCCTACACCCCCCCAAAATGGTTTGGTTGAGCGGATGAATAGAACCATCCAGGAGCGTGTACGTAGTATACTTAGCCACCCAAGCCTACCACAGAGCTTTTGGGCTGAGGCACTTAGTACAGCTGTGCATGTCATAAACAAATCACCTTCTAGTGGTTTGGATTTCCAGGTTGCAGAGGAGGTATAGACTAGAAAACCTCCCTCTTATGCGCATCTCCGTGTCTTTGAATGTGAGGCATTTTGCCATGTGCCCAGGGACAAGAGAAGTAAGCTGGATCCTAAGAGTGTCAAATGCATTTTCCTTGGTTATGGGGATGCAGGCGAGATGGGTTACCATCTTTGGGATCCGCAGGCGCGAAAAGTAATCCGCAGTCATGATGTAGTCTTCCATGAAGACAAAATGCATAGGTAGCATGAGAGAGTTGTTGAGATCCGCAAGGTCATATTTCAGGAGGAGCCGAGAACTCCCACACAGTTAGTTGGACAGCCTACAGCTGCAGTGGATGCTCATGGTCAGGGTGTTGGATAGGCAGCTAGGCAGGCAGCAGAGCCTGCCGTGAGACGGTCTACTAGAGACAGACATCCACCTGATAGATTTGAGCCCTTGATGCATTATGTCTTGATTACAGATGCAGGAGAGCCTTTCACTTATGATGAGGCTATGCCCAAGGGTGACAGTCACTCCTGGGAGAGGGCTATGTAGTCTGAGATAGACTCCTTGTATAAGAATGACACTTGGGATTTGGTTTCCTTGCCTACAAGCAAGAAGGCTTTGCCATGCAAGTGGGTGTACAAGCTCAAAAGTACCCCTGGATACCCCAAGTCGGCATACAAGGCTAGATTGGTAGCAAAGGGTTTTAAGCAGGAGCATGGTGTGGACTTTGATGAGGTCTTTTCTCCTGTGGTTAAGATGACCACCCTGCACTTAGTCTTGGCTTTGGTTGCTCAGCTTGACTTGGATTTATACCAAATGGATATCAAGACGGCTTTCTTACATGGGGACTTGCATGATGAGATTTATATGGAGCAGCCTAAGGGCTTTGCAGAACCTGGCAAGGAGCACCTAGTGTGCAAATTGAAGAAAAGTCTTTATGGCTTGAAATAGACACCTAGGGAGTGGTATCATAAGTTTGATGCCTTTATGCAATCACAGGGCTACAGCAGGAGTGCTATGGATCCGTGTCTTTACACGAAGAAAGCCCGTGATGGTTCTTTATTGATTTTGGTCCTCTATGTGGATGATATGCTGATAGCAGGGAAAGCTCATGATGAGCTAGATGCTCTTAAGGCTTAGCTCAAGAAGAGCTTTGAGATGAAAGATCTGGGACACGCCGCTCACATACTTGGTATGTGCATTAGACACAACAAGCATCAAGAACTCCTCTACTTGTCACAAAGGGAGTACATTCATAAAGTCCTTGAGCGCTTCCGCATGCAGGACGTAAAGCCTATTGGCTGTCCATTGCCTTCTTATGTGAAGGTATCATAGGCTCATTGTCCACAGACAGATGAGCAGAGGGCCGAGATGGCCAATATTCCCTATGCATCCACATTGGGCAGTCTTATGTATGCCATGATAGCCACTCGTCCAAATATTTCCTTTGTAGTTGGTGTTGTGGCATGCTATATGGCTACACCTGGCAAGAAGCATTGGGATGCCGTGAAGGGTATCATGAGGTACCTGAAGGGCACTACAAATATGTGCATATGCTATGGCAGCCAGGATACAGGAGTCGTGGGGTACACTGACTCTGATTATGCAAGACATGCAGATAGTAGGAAGTTCACTTCTGGCTATGTATTCACATGTGGTGGAGGTGATGTTTCTTGGATGTCCAAGGTGCAGAAATGCACGGCCCTTTCTACTATAGAGACCGAGTATGTTGCAACCATTGACACTTGCAAGGAGGCCATTTGGTTGGGTTGTTTGGTTTGCTGACCTTGGTATTGATTCTATCCCTACACTGCATTCGAATTCTATGAGTGCTATTCAGTTAGCCAAGAATCCGGTCTTCCATGCGAAGACGAAACACATTGAGGTCAGGTATCATTTCGTATGTGTGGTCGTTGAAGACAAGTTTGTTGATCTTGTCAAGATCTCGATTGATTAGAATCCTGCAGATCTGCTCACGAAAAGCCTCTCTATAGAGCGCTTTGCCTTCCTCAGGAGGTTGATGGGCGTGGGATGAGATGACGTCTTTCCTCATCCTATTGTAATGTGTACATGTTGTACTGTCTTTTTTCTTTTTCTTTTCACTCCTCACTAGGGCAGATTCGCCTTTAAGTGGGAGGTTGTTGGGGGTAAAGGCGCCTCTGCCTAGCCGCCCGTGTATTACTACACTGACAGTCACCGCCATTGCACACTGCAGGTGGCGGGCACCCGTCACCGTCACTTTATTTTTTATTCTTTTAGTGATAGTTTGAATAAAGGAAGGCCCGATCACACATTGTGACTATTGGAGTTCCCATTTCTAGTCTCTCCCTTTCTTGCTCTTGCTCTCTCACCATAGCTCTCAAGTCCAACCTTCGATCCGTCGCTCCCTTTCAAAAAAAACATCGAGACTCGTAAAAGAGGCATTTTTAGTGCAAAATGAAACGGTTGTAGATCAAGGAGCTAGAGTTTTTCTAGATGCATTTCGACGCCAAGAATCTAATGCAAGTGTTTGTTTGTCAATGGGTGTCTATTTGACCCTCCATTTAATGGCTACAATGTTTGGGATTATGAAGCACTACTAGATCCATAAGTGGAAAAGCATGTGACAGAGGCCAAGGTGATAGATTTTGATGCCCATAAGGCACATGTCCAATTGGATCACAATTCCAAGGCCATTTGTCTCCTCAACTAGACTAGAACCACTTTGCTCAAGTGTGAAAAAGCCAAAATGGAGGTATATAGTTTGTGAGGGTTATTTGGTAATCATGCTTAAAGAAGCTTAAGCCAAAAAACATGACAAATAAGAGGGGGAGAGGGGACACTAAATTTTGAGAGACCCCTCAAATCTTAGAAAAATGGAATTTTTGGATTGAAAAAATTAGGCTTCGTGCTCTTGGCTATAGATTCCTCGAAAATTTCACTCCCAATCACTCCAAACCTGTGCGCAATTTGATGCATTGAATGAAAAGATCCAATTTTAGTCTTTCTCTCTCCTCTTTCTCTCTTGGCATAAATGTGGTTCGTATGGATTGAGAAGATGAGCGGGAATGGATGCCAGTTTGTGATGGAATGTGAGGGATAGATCAAGAAAGTGCCAAGCAAGTGTCAACGATTGTAAATGAGTCTCAATGACTTTCCATTTTCGAAATACAACGTGTGCATATGCAAATTTCCAAGTTATCTTTATTTAATTTGAATGATGAACCGTTAGTGCATATGATGAGAAAATGGTTGTAAATGATTGAAAATATTTGTTGATATCTACAATTCCAAAAACTCATTTTCTTTTCTTTTCATATATTAAAAACAATAAAATTGCAAAATCTAAAATATGAGATTTAATGGAAAAGTGGAGTTATTATTGCATTTTGGAAGTCAAATGATATTCATATGGCATGAAATTTGATATGCTAATGGATTACACTTCTCACAAGATATATAAATTATAAAAATAGAAAATAATAATTTATATTGAAATAAATGTGAAAATTTATGAAAAGTAGTCAAATAAATGAGAAAATTTAGGAAAAAAATTCTTGCACATGGAAAATTAGGAGAATATTTGTGAATGTATAATGAAGGTGAAGCAAGAGGGTTTACCTTAGTTTTCCTTTATTTATGTGCTAAAGTGCATGTTCTAAGGCTCATTTCTATGGAAAATTAACACGAAATCTCTCTATATTTGTGTAATCAATCTAAATGTGAATGGTAGGGGTGTGGGTCTAAAATGGAAATATGTTTGATTAAGTTGTTGATTTCTTTACACATCTTAACATATAGGATGTGGTTCATATAAGTTTTAAAAGGTTCAATAACATGGGTTAGCCCGGTATTGTTCCTTAGCAACGCCATGTGATATGAGTAGAATGAAACCATTAAAAGATTATTTGTGCATTTCATGTTGTTTATTTTTTAGTTAAGTTGTTTGAGCATGGAATATCATATACTTTGTAAATACAATTTAAATATGGTATCAGAAGATAAAATCCTGGATGCATTGCAATTGTATGTCTAGGTGATGACCAACATTGAGCGTGTAAGATTTCCCTTTGATATAGGTTAGTTTGATATCTTGGGAGAAATCAATTAAGTGAGGAATGTATATAGTCTCGTAGATCACTATGCTTATATTATGAGATGAAACTATTACATTCATGTTCTATGTGTAGTACGACATATCCTAGGTCGATCCCCGAGTTGTAAAAGAGTCGTAGGAGCCACAACATTTTGCTGGGGGAGCTCTTTGTGTGTAAATTGAGGTACTAGCCACCTGTATGTTTACGTACTCCCTTTGTGGAGTTAGGAAAGGAAAATCCATTAGACTACAATCGATATAAACACATGATTTATTTAGTATAGTGTACGGCGTCACACAGAATTTGTGTGGGGGTTCGTGAAAGTTGCTCCCCGCCCATTAGCCCCACTATCAAGTATTCGTAAGGATGCTACATGATTGTAGAAGCTAATTACATGACAAAGTGGGCCAAGGCAAAGGCATTTAGAAAGAATGACGCTAGAATCACAGCTAAGTTCTTGTGGAAGGAGGTCATCTCACACTTTCCTTACCCTATTGAGATTGTTAGTGAGACCAAATATCTCATTTCCTCAATGAAGTTATTGAACATCTTCTATCCACACTTCTAGTCCTACATCAAAAGTATAGTCTCTACTGCCCTAAGCAAATAGCTAAGTGGAATCAACAAATAAAATCTTGGTTAATGTCTTGACCAAAATTGTCTCAACATCTAGAATAGAATGGGATAATAAGCTCATGGCTGAACTTTGGGCTTATCAAATAGACATAAAATAGCCACATGCTAATATCCTTCAAGCTAGCTTATAGAACCAAATTATGTGGTTATTCTAGTTTAATTCATCATTCAATGTCTTTGTATCGCAGTTCAAGAACACTGGGAAGATAGAAAAGCTTGGATATAACACCTTATAGAGCTTGAATGCAGGATTGAAACACAACTATTTGCAAATTACATCCTGCTCCAACTGAGGAAAGGCCAATGAAAAGCCTAGTTTAACAAATATATCAAGTAGTGATCCCTCGGGGAGGTTATTCATGAATATACACATAATGTGGATTCAAAATAATATATTTTTAAAATACTATTTATATACATTTTTTACATACAAAAAGGTATAATATAAAGGGGTTATTTACAAATTGAATAGAAAAGGGTTATGGTTTATTCAGAGAAAGTTCACAAATAATGATATTTATGAATAGGCCTTGAATGCATGTGATGTAGAGGATATACATATAGTGACCTCCTTGAGAGTGATCCTTTGAGAAATGTAATCTCATCTTGCTATAGTTAATAGAAACCATTATTGGATGCAGTAACTTAGTTGGCTGAGGGTAATGTCCAAGTCTACCACAACAAAACATCAAGGAAACCGAAAATGATCAAACTTAAGAGTCAATAAACTTATATGTTCATCCTTAAAAATAGTAGTCTAACATCCCTCCTAAAGGGAACACTTGCAAGCCTCTCCAAGACAAGAGTAACCAACATCACATTTGGTTTGGGTTCTATCCTACTACAAAAGTGATTGCAAATGATCAAATAATTTCCTAAACAATGATGTGTAAAATATTACACGGCGCAGCGAACAGAATCTGAGAAAGAGATAGAGAGTACACAACAGATAAGAGGAGAATCAGTAAAATTCTTTAACTCCAAACAACTGATACAAAGATGGCTCTGTCCACCCGTGCGCTTCCACTGAGTGAAGCTTAGATGGCGATCTAGACAGAAGATAGGCGAAGAGCTTAAGGCTAGCTGGAACAACAACTCTGACTGGGTGAAAGATGAGTGTATGATGGCCGCGAAGGGGTTTAGCTTTTATAGCCCGCGAAGGTCGTTAGGTCGGCCTGCTGACCGACCTACCATATGAGCCTCCACTAGTCGGCCAAGGAATATTCCAGGGAATATTCCCTTTACCATCGGGCCGGGGGCGCTGCCCCCGGACCCCCGCCAGGGGGGCCGCTGGCCCCCCTGGGACCCCCCAGCCAGGGGCCGCTTCCGCGGCCCCCGGACCCCACAATAGGGGCCCCTTTTAACTCCCTTACCACGCAACTCAATGCAATGTGCCTCGAGTTGCTACCAGCTTAACCACTCTGTCTAACCCAAAGATTAGACCCACAACAGTCACCTTTTTGCCATCCGGTCACATAGACCTCATCTGATATACAAGTCAGGACTCAACCAATGTCCGGGCTCACATTTGGCTTCTCCTCATAATGGGGGCCTTACAACTTTGAGCACCATGGATCATTGGTAGCACCTAATGAGGGTGGGGCATTGATCATATCTAACACCCCCCCTCAATGTCCACCCATAGGTGAACTATCTCCTCGGCCCAATGCCGAGTCTCTGAAGATGAACTTGAAGCAGATCCTTCGTAAGTGCTTTGGTGAAGATATCTGCTCCATTCTCCTCTGTTGGACAGTAGACCAATTCCACTATCCCATCCTCCATCAAATCACGCACATAGTGATACTGGATCTCTATATGTTTGGTGCGTGCATGAAACACTGGATTTTTGGCAATGGCGATGCAACTCTGATTGTCACATCTCAGCACAGTTGGTTCTTCATCCTGCACTCCCATATGCCATAGAATCCTTCTCAACCATACGGCCTCACATGCAGCAAAACAAGCTGCCTTGTACTCTGCTTCGGTAGAAGACAATGCCACTGTTGGTTGCTTCTTACTAATCCAAGAGAAAATTCCTGAACCCAAAGAGAAACAATAACCAGAAACTGACTTCCTGGAATCAATGTCTCCTGCCCAATCTGAGTCACAGTTCCCCACAAGAGAAGTTCCGAAACTGTATGTGATACCATAGTCAAGAGTTTTCTTCAAGTATCTGAGCACCCGCATCCCAGCCTTCCAATGACTCTCATGAGGTTTGTTTGAGAACCTGCTCAAAACACCAACAGCAAAACTGATATCTGGTCTGGTGTTACATAAGTAGATCAGACTGCCGACCAACCTCCTATACCTCCCAATGTCTGTTAATGCTGATGTATCCTCGACGGATAACTTTGCATTCACCTCCATAGGTGTAGCTATCTCCTTGCACTCGGTCATGCCAAATGCCTTCAAGATCTCCCATGCATACTTCTTCTGAGAGATGAAGATCTTTCCTGGCTCTTGCCAGACTTCAATCCCCAAACAATAGTGCAGCAAGCCCAAGTCTGTCATTTCAAACTCAGAACTCAAAGCCTTTCGAGTTTGGTTGATCATATCTTCATAGTCACCTGTAATAAGAAGGTCGTCCACATATAGGACAATCACTACAGACTTTTTACCATCCCTGTAAACATACAAGTTAGCATCTGAGGCACATCTTTTGAAGTTTAGGTTTAAAAAGAACCTATCTATCCGCTGGTACCATGCTCTGGGGGCTTGTTTCAGCCCATACAATGCCTTCTTCAGTTTACACACTTTGTTCTCAGAATGGGGGGCCTCAAACCCTGGTGGCTGAGCCACGTACACCTCCTCCTTGAGGTCACCATTTAAGAACGCTGACTTAACATCCATTTGGTACACTGGCCACTTCTTGTGGGCAGCCACTGCAAGTACCGTGCGAATAGTGGTCATTCTGGCAGTTGGGGCAAATGACTCTTGAAAATCAAACCCTTCAACTTGTGAAAATCCTTGGGCAACCAGTCTAGCTTTGTACTTTTCTAAGGTACCATCAGCCTTGTACTTTACCTTCCAGATCCACTTGGTGCCAATAATCTTCCGCTTTGCTGGCCGATCCACTAGCTCCCAAGTGTCATTCTTCATTATGCTGTCATACTCCGCCTGCATAGCAGCCTTCCATGATGGATCTGCAAGTGCTTCTTCTAAGTCAGTTGGCTCCTTTACTTCTCTCATAATCTCAACCATCAAGGCCATGTTGACTATGTGAGCAGAAGCCCTCCTTTGCTCCTCTATTCTCTGAGACCTCCTTGGTCCGTCTGCCTTCTCCTCAACAGATGCAGGCATAGGATTATTGTGGTCATAGAGCTGCTTCACCCAGCGCGGCAATGGCTTTTCCGGTGGGGTGATGTCAGGTTGGTGAACTTTTTCCTCATCATCTGAAGATGATGCTTCCTCCTCCTTAAGGATAGGGATAGCTCTCGGGACAGGTTCATAGTGGACTACTTCTTCGCTTGATGATAAAGTGGAAGACCTTGCCTTCTCCTCCTCCACTGTATGCGGCTCCTCCTTGAACACCACATCACGGCTCGCAATGATCTTCTTTGCCTCTTGGTCATATAACTTGTAAGCCTTCTGCTCATCACTATAACCCAAGAAGATACATTTTCTGCTTTTTGGTTGTAACTTGTTTCTCTTCTCATCTGGAACATGTGCATAACATTCACATCCAAAAATTCTGAAATGTGAAACAGATGGTTTCTTACCAGTGTAAGCCTCATGAGGTGTTTTTCCCTTGAGAGCCTTTGTGTAGCTCCGATTTAGAATGTAGACTGCAGTATTAACAGCTTCAGCCCAAAAATGGTTAGGCAATCCCTTGCCCTTTAGCATGCATCTTGCCATCTCCACAATGGTACGATTCCTGCGTTCCACAACACCATTCTGCTGAGGTGTGTGAGGCGTCGTCAATTGACGCTTGATCCCTTTGCTCTTGCAAAAGCCTTCAAACTCCTTTGAGTTGAACTCACCACCACCATCTGTTCTAAATTTCTTCACACTTTTCCCTGTTTCATTCTCAACAAGTATTAGCCATTCTTTAAACTTACCAAAAGCTTGAGCCTTATCACGAAGGAAGTACACCCACATCTTCCTACTGTAGTCGTCGACAATCAACATAAAATAAGAAGATCCCCCCAAGGCCTGTGTAGGCATCTTACCACACAAGTCAGCATGCACCAACTCTAGAGGAGCATGTGCTCTATTCTTGCTTTCTTGTGGAAATGCCTTTCTCTGTTGCTTGCCCATCATACAAGCTTCACATGGTTCCTTCAATTCAGTTATTGTAGGTAGGTGAGCAACCATACCTTGCTTTTGCATCTCCTTCAATACTGCAAATCCGATGTGTCCAAACCTTTCATGCCAAAGCTTACTTGTGCCCACTCCAGCGGTGGCTGTAAGAGCACTTAGCTCATACAGGTTGTTCCTCCTTTCTCCTTTGCCAACAATTGTGCCAGCACTATCAATAATTTCTGCACCTGTCTTCTTGAACCTTACTTCATGACCAAGATCAGTTATGGCAGCAACTGATAAGAGATTTCTTCTGATTTCGGGAACATACAACACATTTGAAAGCTTTTTGACTTCACCATTTGCAGCAACAAAAGAAATAGTACCTGTGCCCGCAGCAGGGCATTTAGCATCATTTCCAACCGTCACAGTGATGGATTCTTGTAGAGGCTGCATAGAACTGTATAGACCTTTCTTGTTGGTCATGTGACGGGAGGCCCCACTATCCAACACCCAAGAGTCAGTGGTAGATTCTTCTTGCGCCGAGGAGCACACTTCCTCAATGGTCGCCATGAATAATTCCAACTCTGCTTCAGCCGTATTGGCTGTCTCTTTCCCTTTAGTTTTAAGGGTACCATTCTTTTCATCTGCCTTCTTGACACGACAATCTGCAATTGCATGTCCTTTCTTCTTACAGTAGAAGCACTCTCCTTGAAACTTCTTCTTGCCGCCCTTTTTCTTTTTGTCACCATCATTTTTGGTGGAGGAAACACCTTTGCCTTTTGCATTGGCAGAGAATGCAGCATCTCCATTGTTGCTTCCTTCTCGGGCTTTCAGCCTCAACTCCTCCTCCATTAATAATGCACAAAACTCCTCAAAAGTCAAAGCTTGAGGTCTCACCTGAGTATTAAGGGCAGTTACTAGTCCATCAAACTTTTGTGGACAAATTCGAAGACACCTCCGAGCTAGCTCTTCGCTAGTCTTTTGTATCCCAGCGCCAGCCATCTGGTTGCGCAGATTCTTAATCCGAGTGATGAATGCTTCAACCGTCTCTCCTTCAGCAAACTTCTCCGCTGCTAGTTGATTCTCCAAGTTTTGAATCCTTGTTTGGTTTCGTGTTTCATACTGACTCCTTAGTACATTCCAAGCCTCTGACGCTTTGGTTGTATGCTGAATCAGAGTCAAAACACTGTCAGAACAGCTTGTAACTAAGGCACACAATGCATCTGCATTCCTTCGTTTCCAAGCTCGTAGAAGATCTGCATTCAGAGGAATCATCACACTAGGATTTGATGGGTCGGGGATAGGCTGTGGTTCTGCGTCAGTCCCCAGCACAGTCTCCAGAAGCTCATAAGAATCAAGGATAGTTGTAATTTTGAACTTCCACAAAGTGTAGTTTGTACCATCTAACTTGCCTTCGCTGAAGGTTGGTGGACGAATCCTCAGTGTTTGAATAGCCGGTACAGCAGCACCACCTCCTGCACCGCTTCCTGATGCGCCAGAACTGCTTCCCGGAGTCGACATCGTTTCTCTTTGCTGTTGAAGCCTTTGCCTCTTGCACGCTCTCCGATCTCTAGAGCCCCCTGGGCTCTGATACCATGTAAAATATTACACGGCGCAGCGAACAGAATCTGAGAAAGAGATAGAGAGTACACAACAGATAAGAGGAGAATCAGTAAAATTCTTTAACTCCAAACAACTGATACAAAGATGGCTCTGTCCACCCGTGCGCTTCCACTGAGTGAAGCTTAGATGGCGATCTAGACAGAAGATAGGCGAAGAGCTTAAGGCTAGCTGGAACAACAACTCTGACTGGGTGAAAGATGAGTGTATGATGGCCGCGAAGGGGTTTAGCTTTTATAGCCCGCGAAGGTCGTTAGGTCGGCCTGCTGACCGACCTACCATATGAGCCTCCACTAGTCGGCCAAGGAATATTCCAGGGAATATTCCCTTCATCGGGCCGGGGGCGCTGCCCCCGGACCCCCGCCAGGGGGGCCGCTGGCCCCCCTGGGACCCCCCAGCCAGGGGCCGCTTCCGCGGCCCCCGGACCCCACAATAGGGGCCCCTTTTAACTCCCTTACCACGCAACTCAATGCAATGTGCCTCGAGTTGCTACCAGCTTAACCACTCTGTCTAACCCAAAGATTAGACCCACAACAGTCACCTTTTTGCCATCCGGTCACATAGACCTCATCTGATATACAAGTCAGGACTCAACCAATGTCCGGGCTCACATTTGGCTTCTCCTCATAATGGGGGCCTTACAACTTTGAGCACCATGGATCATTGGTAGCACCTAATGAGGGTGGGGCATTGATCATATCTAACATGATGTAGATAGCTACCCAACTAAATAGATTTACCCATCCTTATGATGGGATGGATTGTGGAGACCCCCATCTACCCACTTTCACTCCATGCAAATAGCAAGCTTTAGTTATCAAAGCAATAGTATACTACCATGCTATTCCTTAATTATCCTATCACACAAGGTTTGTTAAACAATTCTTAAGGCACAACATATTAATTGATTTCATTGTGAAAGGAGTTCCACTTTATTAGGATTCAATTTTCCTATTATAATCTTGAGGGGTCCACCTATAAGAAATTCTATATAATGTGCATTCAAAGGATATCTAAAAATACCCTTTCTTTACATGCTACAAGGCCTTAAAATTACCCCTTTCACTTTACTAAACTTATGGATTTTTAAAAAAATTATAATTGAAAAATCCCTTTTATAAATATAATCCTATAAATTTTACTAAATATAATACCATTTCTTTTGAACTCATGTGGTATCTTGCATGTTCTATAAGGTGGACTCCTTGGGATAATAATCCTTGCAGGATTCCCAACCATTAAGTTGTTCCATCTACTATCGGAAATCTAATGTCTTATATCCTAATCTTGTTGATGGACATCACAAAGTTCTTGCATCCCTCTCTAAAATGTTGAGGGATTTACTTGTTCAACATCTTTCTAAGATCCCCCTCCCCTTAAGGTGGTGAAATAATAACATATTTGGCCTTTTTCAACACCACTTGACTCTTGGCCACCCTAGATATCAAACATCTTATTTCATTCTATTTGAATTTGCCATTGGAACTTAGGGCTACTCCAACTATCAATTTCACATCGTTGGCCACACAAATCCACCTAGCATATATCCATTTGAATCTTCTTATTATAATCACAATCATGATCTTCAAGGAGTCATATAGAAACGAGGAATATTGTGTTTTTTTGAGAAACCATAATAATGATAATAATAATTTAATAATGTACCTAAGCTATAGGAATGCCCCTCCCACAATAGTACCTAGTCCATGCTTGGAACTTCTTAATTGATTGGATGTTTTTTATTGATAGAGAATGATTAATTTTGTAGGTTTATTATAAATCAAAGTTTACTTCTATTTTTGTAAGAAACCTCTATGCAACAAAGAAAGAAACTTAAGGAAGTTGAGATAATCAGGAGTGTTGATTAGAAATTAGTCAAATAATATTATAAAAACAAGGTAGGAACTTTGCTTAAATTTGGACTTGCACCATCTATCCAAACCTAGTTTTTTGTAAAGCTGAGCCCTTAATCTCTCAACCATTGAGCATGTAAAGAGAAAACCATGTTTCGCAAATAAAGTGTCATGTTCTTTGTAAGAGCATGCAAGAGAAAACCATTATGCACAGAGAAAACCATGCTTCATAAATAAAGTGTCATGTTGTTTGTTGTCTGAGATTTAAAAAGTGCATATCTTCTTTATTGCACCCAATGCTAAAATAGTGACTTGCTTAGTGTGTCTAAAGAATAGTTGCATGTGAAACAAGAACCATGATATGAAAACTTTGAGTCCACATGTGATTTACAACCTCTTTAAGGAAAATCTTTTGTACATGTATACTACATCAACACATGTAATGATCCCTCAATTTTCAAATAAAGGACACTTTTAGAGACTCAAAAAAATACAGAGAAATCTGGATATTTGTATACTCTACCTTGAATTAGATATAGAGTTCAACTTACAATATACTAGTACTACTGGTAATAATTCTAGATCACCAATTAAAAGAGGTATGCACCTCTAAGAGCTAGATTCATTAGGAATGTTTTCCTTGTAAACTAACACAACATACAAAGTAAGGAAACACCACTAAAAAGTGTTACAATACCACTACCACATGGTTTAGCACCATAAGAGAGGGATGTGACAAAAAAGCAATATCACAGTACTTGAAAATGATGTTGATAGCATAAAGAGGTATGCAACACTTCCAAAAGGTCAAGGAATAGTAGGGGATGATGTTCAAAAACAATGGTGAGTGAATACTTGACATTGGTGGGGCACTTAAGAATTAGTACATTTTGGTGTTGAATACAAATTTTTAGTGTTTATCAACTAGGTAGACTGCATAATGACTACTTTACAATGGTGCTTAAATACCGAGTGTCAATAAAGAGTGTAGAATTTTGTTTTGAAGTGGTTATTTAACTATATGAAAGTGCCCATTAATCAGTGGAAAGATGTGATGGATTGGTATGATAATATAATAGAGCAATTACAAGTTGTTGCAACCCACTCCTTAGTAAAAAGCAAGGACTTTTGAATGGTTACTACCACTTGCAAGTGTTGAGAAAGAAATTGTTAGGAAGAGGTGAAGAATCACTAAATATTATGACTTAGTACTTAAAGTGGTGGAAAACTACTTGTAAGTGAAAAGCAACCACTTATGAGTGGTGGTAGCCAGTTATAGAAAAACATTCATTTTGAATGGTTTGCCATAGTGATCATCACTTGAAAATGTTAATTCACCTCTTTTAACTTGTAAGTTACCTATTGCAATTGGTTTTTTGTGGTAGTACAAAAAAGAGAAAGTGGTAGCCACAAACAAGGGATCAACCTCTACAAACAAGTGGTTGGCATAAATAGGTATATCTGTAAGCACATGAGTTTGGCCAACAAACACTTACAAAAGCTTACTAATGGTTGGTGGTGACTAGCCTTTTGTTAGTGCTCTTGAAGTTATAAATACTACTTTCAAGTGGTAGAGGACCACTTGCAAGGTGGCAAACCAATTGGAAATAGTGGTTCGTTGCTTCTTGCTAGTGATAGAACTCCACTTCTAAATGGTAGGGGACTACTTTCAAATGGTAGGACACCATGTGTAAGTGGTAAAGATACTTGGATGGGGCATAAAGATTTTGCAAGTGTTATTAGAGTACTTGAAATGATGACTAATCTTTAGTAAATGGTAGTAGACCACTTAAAACCACTTTTAAGTGGTAGGGGACCACTTGTAAGGCAAAACATACCACTTGGGAATGATAGCTCACCACGTAGAAGTGGTAGTACTCCAGTCAAAAGTTTTATGGGAATGCTTGGGAACTAAAGCACACCCCTTGCGAGTGGTAGGGGATGCATTACACATGACACAGGACCATTTTTTAGTAATCGGGGATTGGTTGCAAGTGTTAGCAAACTAATTGCAAATTTTAAGGGACCAATTGCAAGTTGTGAGAGACCACTAGTTGTAAGTGGTAGGGGATTAGTTGCAAGTGTTGGGTTACCACTTGTAAATTTATGAGTAGTTGTAAGTGATAGGTGATCAATTTAAGATTGTTTTTAAAGAAGTATTTATGAGTGGTATTGGACCCTTAGTAAGTGGTAGAAACATTCAAAAATTTTATGAAGAACTTTTGTGTGTTATTGGAGTACTTGTGGGGAGTGGTACATCACTTATGAAGGGTAGTGCCCCACTTCTAAGGTAGCATTCTAGTTGCAAGTTGTAGAGGGGACAACTTATAAGTGGTAGTACACCATGTGTAAGTAGTAACAACTACTTGCATGAAGTAGTATACCTTTTCCAATGGGAGGCACATTGCTTTTGAGTGGTAGTGCACTATTGAAAATTGCTTGTAAGTGAATATAACTGAAACACAAAACCCATGATTGGTAGTGTTGCACTTGTAAGTGGTAAAGCATCACTTATAACTAGTCTTGTACTACTTTCTAGTAATGGCAAAGTAGTGTTAGTGGTGGAAAATACCTATGAATTATAATAATCACTTGTACCTAGCTCCAACAAAATGAAAAATTGGTTTAAAGATAGAAGAATTGTATATAAAATAAAACGCTCATTTAGAGACAGAAAAGAACTGTAGAGAATCACTTGTAAGTAGCTCCAATAAAATGAAAGTCAGATTCAAAGATAGAAAGGAGTGGCATATAAGTAAGATGATCAAGTGTGTTAGAAATATTTTGAAATATTGAAGCCAAATGACATTATAGATTGTTACACACTAATATACTATATTTTCAAATGTAAGTAGCAAACCATTACCTACACTTACCACTACTAAGTGATGTTTGACTGTATATAGGTTCCTTTCATAGATTCCCACAAGCTTACCAACTTCGTTATGCTCATGCTAGAGCTTCACCCCCAATTTCACCATTCACAAACATCATTGCTTAGAAAACAAAGATATACTAAAGCAAATATCACATTTGGAATTGTTGGAGACTACTATAGGGAAATGTTTCAAAACTTCTTAACATTGTAACATGGCTACAAGTGGTACAGAACACCCCAACCAAGTAACATGAGAGAGAGAGAGAGAGAGAGAGAGAGAGAGAGAGAGAGCTTGTCTTGTGGCTCAAGTGAGAGAAGAAGATAAAGATATATTTTACGTGAGAGAAAAGAGAAGGGGTAGGGTGACATGTGTCACCTAGGAGAACCCCCTGAGGTTTTGCAACGAGGTGTAAAAGGTTGACACATGTCTCACTGGTATACATATATGTAAGCATATACATGTGTACTACTAATATGTACACATAGTCATGTATATGCTATATATAATTACAACATACATATGTATGTGTGTGTGAGTGTGTGTGTGTATACAAACATCCGTGCCTAGGCCATACAAAGCACAACACCAAGCTGGTGATTTGCATTGGGGATCTAATAGCTAGGGGTCCATATATTTAATTTGTTCAAAAAACTTTATTTATTCATTTGTTCATATATTGATATACATGTAAATATAATAGATATTAACATTAAATTTATTCATAGGGAAAACAAGACATCATGAGGGTAACATGATGTTCTAATATTTTTTTGTAAAATATTCTCTCACACTCTCTCTAAGGTCTTCCACACAACAAATAGCCTCATGTTGTCATATCCTATGGCTGTTATTGGCCAGTATTAGCTTCGAGCATATGTCCTACTTGAACTCCTTGCAACTCCTCAAGGCTATAGCCCATTGTACAGGCTGACCATGCCCCAACGTGTAGCCAAGGTTGATAAAATTGAAAGGCTACCTAAGCTAGCACTAGCCTTCTTTGGACTTGAGCTTGGAGTGGCCTATGCTTGCACCTCCACTAGCCCCAAGGTGTAGACAAGGTTGATGAAATCTACAAGCTGCTTAAGTTAGCACTAGCCTTCTTTGGGCTTGAGCTTGGAGCAACCTATGCTTGCATCTCCACCATTATCTCCACTTCTTCCTCATCTATTGTAGCTAGCAGTGTACCAATGCGAACACCCACTAGTAACTACCATTCTTGTAGCTTCTTAACATTTTTGACTACCCGATCTTGCCTTCTATTGTTTAGTAAATTTGAGTTCATTTTCTTTTCCTCCTTATCCTTAAATTCCCCTTAAACACCCAAGGCTAGTAGGGGATGTTGCGCGATTCGCCCTCTACCAATGGGAAGAGCAATGCTACCTTAACCTATGGAACCTCCTACTCGTTCTCATAGAGCTCTCTCTCTCTCTCTCTCTCTCTCTCTCTTTGGGAGCTAAGGCATTGGAGATATGAGAGATATCTAATCTTTCATAGTCCCCGTCTATGAGAGGAGTGGATATTGTAGACACAAAAAAGTGGTTCAAAGCCTAAGATTTCCATTACCAAGAAATTGCTAGTGATGGAGAGAATGTTCATATATATATATATATATATATATATATATATATATAGAGAGAGAGAGAGAGAGGATTACCACTCACAAAAGTCCCTGACCTCTCTGCCTTGTGCTATGTAGGCTTGAGGACTCTCTCCTTGCTTCCAGAGTCACCCAAGCAAACCTCCAAATAATAAATAATAAAGATAAGTAGTGGTATGTACAAAAAAAATCAAAATTTGAGGCTTCTCTAGAAGGTGGACTAGATGTTTGATATATGAACATCTTGCAAGTCTTCACTAAAACATGATTTTTCTTAGGGATGCCCTTGTGTCATCCATTTGAAACCAAAAGACTATGTCCATGATAGTTTGAGAGATGTAGGCTCTTCGTCCATCTTGTCTATGACGACATGCAAATGCTGGGAACAAACCATTAGCTTCACTTGTCATTGTCAAGTGACATTTGGCTATATATAGGTTTCTTTTATGGATTTCCATAGCTTAATAGTTTGCAGTACACTAATGCCAATGCTTTGACCCCCTCACCATCTCTATTCATCAACATCAACATTGCCAATTTCTTCACAAAAAAGATATTGGGGTCTTCACATGATTCAAAACCTTGTATGTTTTTCTCAATATAAGTGCTTCCAATTCTTTCAAGTTACTTTGCATAGTCTAGAAGCAAGGTTGTTGAAGAATTTCATCAAAGATTTCCTATCTAGCATATGCATTTATTCTAATGGGTAATTCCTTGAAGTTTTGTACAGTGGATTGACATATTCTATGTTTCTTTCATTCACATAGCACCCCATTATTGCATTCCATCCTAGAGTTTATCATTGGCACTTTGCTTATACTTTTGAGAAATCCAATGTTTTCTCTTTGTTTTTCTACATGAAAGTTTAGTCTCTCTATACAATGATGGAGAGCTTGTGGAGGGTCCCATTATTCCGAGGGATTTGCCTACAAGACCAAACAGACATATCATTAGTAGATGTTCACTTATCATAAAAACATGAAAACATCTTGCACTAATTTGTAACAATATTGGATATGTATACAAGATATTGCTATATCCTAAGAAGAACGTGGAAGAGGAGCTAAGAGAGTGTACCCCAAGTCTACATCGAAGTGTGTATGTATGTGTGTGTCATTTGTGGTGCTTTCATAGGGTTCTCACATATGCTTTGATAAGGGAGGGAAAGAGATAGAAGGGGAGAGAGGGGGAGGGAGAAAGGAAGGAAGAAGGTCATAGATATCTCATATCAAATGCTTTTAGAGGGAAAGCTCAAAGAGATAAGGAGAGTGCTTCAACATCTATATGAGCCTATCAATATAGAAAAGGAGAGATGGAAAGAAAGAAAGAAAGGATGAGAGAGAGAGAGAGAGAGAGAGAGAGAGAATGTGTGTATGTATGTATAATTATAATGTTGCAAGCTATACTTGCCAACCTCTGGTGCACAAATCGGATGCCATAAGCGCGCGTAGTGAGTGTCAGAAGGTCCCCAAGAACAAAAGAACTCTACTTTTTGCACACAAATCAATGTAGAAAGCTTGCACGACATGAACAAGAGACCAATTGGGTGCAATCTCCCCCCATGCCTTGTGTGAGTGCTCCACAAAGCATATATTTCATATATTAATTATCTTCAAGCTCAAATAATAGCCCAAATTACAAAATAGCACGCTTTAGCTTTTGAGTTTGCTTTTGTGCCAAATAGAATTAAAGCTAATGGTCACCCAAGAAGTCAGGCGTACCCAAATACAATGTCCAAATACAAATATCTAAATCGTGTGTCCATGCGCATACAAAAATAATAAATAAATATCAAGCACCTTGATAAATAAGCGCAACAAAATATAGGCGCCATGCCTAAGGTATACGCCCATCAAAATATTGACGATAAATTTGAATACACACTATCCTCCAATGCTTTCCCCTGCCACCGCTGCTATCTCTATACATCAACTGAAGCATTCACAATTGTTAGTAAAATAATACAATTAAACCGACAAAAGTGAATACCTAGCATTCTTCATCTACATAAATAAATTGGTTAGAAATCAATCCTAATCTTAATTTATCACGAGTGCGTACTTTAAACTTATAAACATTTATTAATTTAAATATGTATTTTGCGGAATCACCCGCTATGGAATCACCCATGTACACATAAAATTAACAAAACGCCTGAAAAGAATAGGCTTCCCCATCGACTTCTCGCACAAAGAATCCACTTTGTGTATGAGCCCCGGTAATAGAAGTTTACAGAATCCACCGTAAAACCTCACGGAATCCACCGTGGCACGGAATCCACCGTGGAATATACCTCCTGGCATCATACCCCCGGAGTGGGATAGCAATTGTCCTCAATTGCTATTAGCTCAATGTGGAGCTAATAGAGTGGGGAAAGCATTTAAGTCTCTAGCGTGCATCCATTAGGCCTCTTCAACAAGATGGTTTTTAAACTTGACCAAATATCTAGAATATCTACGGCCAGTTCTAGTGGTCATAAAGTCAGTATCTATAATAGTTTCAGGCTCAAGGATTTTAGTCTCTTCATCTAGCAAAGGTGGGTTTTCATAGAGAGGGTATACAGGTAATTGGCCTCTAAAGGGTCGTAATAAACAAATATGAAAGGTGTTGTGGATTTTCCAATGTTGTGGTAGTTCCAGTTTAAATGCATTGTCATTGATTTTGTGTATGATCTTGAATGGTCCATAGAATCTAGGTGCTAATTTCACAACTGGGTGTTTATCTACACTTTGTAATCTACGTTTTTCTATTCTTAACCAAACATAATCATCAACTTTAAAATTCATAGCCTGTCTTTTCTTATTTGCTTGTTTTGTATATGATTGCTGGGCTTTGGCAATCATATCTTTAATTTAATCAAAAATAGTGGCATGCATGTTAGCAATATCAACAACAGTTTGAATTTTGTTTGATAATGATGCAACAGGTGTAGGCAATCTATATCCATAAATAACTTCAAATGGGGCTTTCTTTGTAGCTATATGTGGTGTATTGTTATATGCAAATTGAAGTAAATGTAGATGTGTATCCCATGTGCGTGGTTTTGAAATAGTGTAAGCACGCAAAAGATCTAAAATAGTACTGTTAGTAGCTTTTGTTTGACCGTTTGTTTCAGGATGAAATGCAGATGAATAATCTTTGTTCCTAAGTTAGTGTTGAGTGTTGAAATGACTTGTTTTTTGGCTGATTTTTGTTGTTTTTGAGAGCTGAATGGTTGATTTTATGGGATGATTGATTGATTAGGAAGTGGTTTGAGAGTGTTTTGGATGATATTGATTGTGTTTTGGAAGATCATGATGTTTGTTGATGGTTCTGTGATGTTCTGATAGGTTCTGATAGGTTCTGTATACCTTCTGTTTTGTTCTGTTTTGGTCTGTTTTGTTCTGATTGTCTTCTGTAAGGAGGGATGGAGTATTGATTGATGAAGAATGAGATATTGCGAAAGTTTAGTGAATGGTTTGTGAGAGTTTGAAATGGTTTGAGAGTGAGTTATGAGGTTTTGATGACCTTCTGTAACCTTCTGTAGGTCTTCTGTAGAGCTTCTGTTCTGTTCTGCTTCTGTTCTACTTCTGTACTGTAACTGTTCTGGTACTGTTATGTAGACTGTTCTGTAAGTGTTCTGTGGAATGTATGTGTGATTTTGAGGAAAGTTTTCTAGCCTTGGAAAGAGGTGAATACAAGTGCAAAAGAGCTGGAGGAAGTGGAAGAAGTAGCTGCTGAAGACTCAAGTGAAGACTAGAGTGAAGTGACAGTAGTGAGCTATGAAGAGACACTGTAGTGGCTCTGGTGACCTTTCATATCAGACATACCTCTTGGGAGGGGTATCCACGACCTAAGAGTGATTATTGAGAGTAATTTTGAGAGATTGTAGTGAGGATATGATGTATTATTGATGGTGTGTGAGAGAGAGAGTCAGAGATAGCCAATTTTACTAAAACAGAGTGATTGTATATGAGAGATTGAGAGAGAAGACTATGAAGATATTGAAGATGAATACTATGTGATGTATTTTCCATTCAAAGATGGTGTACTTCTTTGCTTTCTTTGGTCTATTGATGGATTTTGTGAAGATGTTGAAGAATATGATTGATTCTATTAAAAACCGTGGGAGATTTACATGATGCTGCATGAAGATTTGTTGTGCCTGGTGTTCTTTTCTCCGTTGTGATCATATGAAATATGAAAAACAAGCTTGTTGATGTTACAAGATAGATTTTCTTGCAAGAGAATTCCCTTTTCCTTGGTGTTCCTCTTGGGGCTCCATGTTTTTGGTGTGCAGCCGGGGAAACTTGCCATCAACAAGCACCAAAAGAGACTGAAAATGAAGGAAATGGCATTGCCAAGAAAAGAAGAATTCAATGGATGTTTGTAAAATTCCTTCTTCCACTGAAGAGTTGGAATTTCTCATAATCAAAGCCACTTTCCATAAGAAGTTCATCCCACAATGGCGGAAACACATCACCATCATGATGCATGCTCTATGTGGTGGACAGTTTCCTCTTCCTATTAAAGCAGCAGAAACTTGCATCTTGGTGGCAAACTGTTTGGGAACAAACTGAAGAACAGAAACAGAGAGAATGAACATCCATGGAAGATTTGGCATTCATTGAGAAGTTTCCAGACAACATCAAGTGGGAGATTGTGAAGAAGCTTCAGGAGTCTTGGTCTATAGAGGTTCACAAAGACAAGAAGGAAAAGAGTTGGAATTTGTTCGTGGACGCTCAACAGCAAGATACATGGGATGCTTGGTGTACTGATAATCTTCTGTTTGTTCAATTAGCAACCCACTAGAAGTTGGTAGACAGAGTGTTTTTCACAACATACACTATTGAAACCATCAGAAGCTGGCATTACTATAATGATGGCACCACCACAATGCTCAGACGTATGCATTTTGACACCTTCAGAACCGAATACCTTCCTCTGTGCAGTGGCATGAAAGCAGAATTCAGGGACGTTGAAAAGAAAGAAGTAGAAGAAATGTTGGCAAGAGAGTCCTCCAGAGACTGAAGCCTTCTGTTAACCCTCTGTGGAGCACTAACAACATAGTGGAGTCAACCCCCTGATGAATGACGCAATAAAAAGGCAAGCGTTAGAACGAGTCCAGAGGTACGTAAGAAGAGAGAAAGCAAGAATCAAAGCTGAGAGCGAGCTCGCAGCAGAAGCCGCCTTGGATGCCCTTGCGGAACTCTTTACAGAAGTCCGAATGGCACATCAAGCCCTTCCTCCTCCTGCTGGAGGTCCACTTCCAAGCCAGATCCGTCCTGGAAATATTGATGACAGACCAGCGAATGTAGTCCCATTGCCAGTTTTTAAGGGAGAGTACAATGAAGACCCCGATCTTCATGTAGCAGAGTTTATGGTAGCGTGTGTGGCTAACAATGCCAGAACCCCTGAGCATTGGTTAGCAATATTCCCCGCCACTTTTAAGGGCGCGGCGTTTCAGTGGTATGAGAGACAAGCAGCAGGAACTTTTGGCACATGGGACGACCTGAAGTTGGCCTTCCTCACTAAATTCAGGCGTGAAGGTTTTGAAGAGCGGATGAGAGAGGAATTTATGAACCTAAGTCAGTCCTCTGGAGAAAGAGTGGAAGCCTATGTCTCACGAATGGAATCCATCCTGAAGAGATGGACTAACCATAATCTAGACGATGGCATTCAGAAGGGAGTGTTTCTCAGAGGATTACAACCAGAAGTCCGTAAGTTTGTGGAGCTACAAAGACCAGCCACACTGCAAGCTGCAATAGAAGGTGCAAGACTGTACGATGAAGTGGAAGCTAGACTAGCAATGAATACAGGAAGAGGAGTCCTACCTCCTCTGATGCCAGGAATGATGTATCCACCAAATGCAGTTCCAGGGACTGTTCCCTACCCCTACCAACAGATGCCCCCGGTATCACCGTACAGTGCGCCAAATCCACAGTGGCCACAATCCATGCCTCAAATGATGGCTCAACCACAACAACCATGGTCTCAACCAATTTCCTCAATGACAAATCAACAGCAATAGTGGAACCCTACCAACTGGAGTCAACAGCCAATAGTTCAAACAGGAGCTCTGAATCAGAACCAGAACAGAGACCCCTCTGTACCAGCCCAACCAGTTTATGCAGTGATTACAGAAACTCCTCAAAACCCTCCTGCCAGTGCCTCAAGAGGAGAAATCTTGAAGGATTATTTATCCAACTCAGTTGCAAACATCAAAAAGGAGTTGATGGATGTGATTACAGAGCAACTACAGACGCTGAAAGTGAACACCGCAAGCATATCCAACATTGCAGGAGCAGGAAGAGATGTGATGCGGTCAAATACTTGGTGTGGTAAGTGTCATCAAGCAGGCCATTTAGCCACTGAATGTACACGGAAACCAACCATCCCTGGAGCCTTCTGTTCCTACTGTTTGCGGAAGAATCATACAGAGGACATTTGCTCTCTGAAGGAGATGCATGATAGGAGAAGAAAGGAAGAAGACGCAAGATTTAACTTGCTGGAATCCAAAATGACAACACAAGATATTGGACCCAAGCCTAGAGAGTTTGGTCCTAATTTCGGACCCAGAAGATTTCCTTCTCAAAGTTACAGAGGAAGACAGTCTGGCGGTGGTCAGAGATCAGAAGTCGAGTGTTACAGATGCGGAGAAAAGGGACACATTTCACCAAATTGTCCAAATCCTCGAAGGTTAGTGGATTACAAGCCCTTATGCAGTCGATGCAAAGGAGAAGGCCACACTGCAAAAGACTGTCCAAGCCCAGCCCCAGTGAAAAACAGTGCTACTGATAGTCCGTCCAAGGCCCAAGAGCCTACCTCCAATTTGGTGGAATTGGAAGTTGCTGCCATCACGCGTGCAAAGCAGAAGGAACCACCTATCCAGAAAGAAAATAACCCTCCTCCCAGAACAGTGAAGTTCAATCTTCCACCAGAAGAACAGAACAGAACAGAGCCTAACAGTGCCGTACAGATCCCTAAAGAGCCACAGAGAGTTACAGAGACAGTTACAGAGACAGGACCAGAGGTCCAGGATATAGAAGAGGAGGAAGTGCCACAAGTGGCAGAAGAAGCTCCTGTAATGCCTCTGTTGGAAGAAAGAGGGAAAATGAAAATGGGTGTTGCCCCATTCCCTAATCGGTTAGAAAAGCCAGTGGATCCTATTAAGGAATATGATCTGGTTAGAGATCTAGATACCTTTAGACCAAACCTTACATTCCGACAATTATTGATGTTGTCCCCCAGTTTCCGGAAAAGGTTCAAAAGTATACTGACAAAAAGACGTGGTTTAAGGATTGCTCCCCCAACAGCAACAAAGTCCAACAAGGCTCCAGAGCCTGTAAAAGAAGTGGATGTGGCTAATGCTTTCCTAGATCCGGGTACTCCAGAGACTGGCGTGTGGATAGAAGGCTGCTTCATTTCAAATGCACTGATTGATGGTGGTTCATCAGTGAACATTATGATGGATGTGACAATGAAGGATCTAGGCTTACAAGGTGTGCAACCAACCCAATGGCTCATCAGACTGGCGGATCAGAGTAGAATCAAGCCTTTGGGCATTCTTCCATATGTGAAGACTACAGTGGCTGGAAAAGATTATTGGCTGACCTATTTGGTGGTGAAGCCAAACTCTTATGGCACATCCTATCCTCTGTTACTGGGTAGACCATGGCTTTTTGAAGCCAGAGCAAGGACGGATTGGTTCAAAGGAACTATGACCTTGGGCAGAGGACCCAACAAAGTGGTGCTGAAACTGTATGGTTCTCAAAAAGGACATGGATCCACCTCTCTGGAATTATCTTCTGACTCCCCTAATGAGGCTACAGATGGAACATCAGCAGATGAAGATGCTGTCAAACAGATCCTTCCCAAGAAAACAGTGGCACATTCCTTAACACTGGATACTGTAGGCCAACTTCCAAAAGAGGCAAAGCCATTATCAATGGGTGAATACTTCCTGCCTGAACCAGGAATGACTTCTGAAATCACTTCTGACAGTGAGATAGAAGCATGGATGTGCTGCTCTCCCTGTTACATGGCCACAGCAGAGCCAGAGACAGAGGCAGGAGAGGAACCAGAGAATCTGTTCTTCTGTTACAAAGCTCCTACAGAGACAGAAGCAGAAGCAGAAGCAGAAACAGAGACAGAAGCAGAAGAGGATGGATATGATATGGACGAAGAGAATGATGAAAGTGAGCCAGAAGAGTCTATCCCACGTGAAGAGGATACATTTGAGGAAGAAGTTCCAGAAGCATCAGAAGCCGATGAGCTCGTGCTATGGGACAGAATGGCAATGGTACCATTTGGTTTGGTAAATGGACCTTCTCATATGCAAAACCTTTATAAGAAATGGGTTAAGAAGAACAAGCCGTCTTTCAGTAGTGGCTCATGCCGTCCTAACCCATCCTTGCCGAAGAAAGATGATGATGATGCACCGTGCCAACAAGCACCAGTCCGACAAACCCAACAGGAATCAGAGGGTCCCTGTTATGTGACGTTCCTGGATGTGTCATCATCAGAAGATGAGTCTTCAAGCCACGAGGTAATTAATTTTGAAACCAAACCCGAAACGGCTCTTATCCCATTCCAACGTCTTAAGGAGCAACCTAAGTCTCCACCAAAAGAAGAAGTTGGTTCTAGTGGGACATCAGAAGAGGACATCACTCCCTTGAAGGAGTCGGATCTGTATCCAGAAGCAGTCCGCGGGACCTTTATTCGTGAAGTAGAAGGTGAAAGGCAGTTAACCTTTGTGGATTTAGAAGGCACTGAACGCCACTTGAAGGTGGGTAGCAGTCTCCCAAAAGAGGATTTGTTAACCTTGTACAACTTGTTGAAAGAAAATTTGGACGTGTTTGCGTGGTCTTACAAAGACCTCAAGGGGATTGATCCCACAATATGTCAACATCATATTGACTTGGAGCCTGATGCCAAGCCAGTACGGCAACGACAGAGGCGAATGAACCCGAATTATTCCACATTGGTGAAAGCGGAGCTGTTGAAGCTTCTGGAAGCCGAGTTCATTTATCCAGTGGCAAATAGTGAATGGGTTTCACCCATCGTGGTTGTACCCAAGAAGAATGGCAAATTGCGAATATGTGTGGATTTTCGAAAGCTTAATTCCAAGACAAAGAAGGATCACTTTCCAATCCCTTTCACAGACCAACTGTTGGACACAGTGGTAGGACATGAACTTTATTCTCTTCTGGATGGATTCAGCGGATACAACCAAGTCCAAATCGCAGAAGAAGACCAATCCAAAACAACCTTCACCACAGAATGGGGGACCTACGCTTACCGAGTGATGCCATTTGGGCTCTGCAATGCCCCTGCTACTTTCCAACGAGTCATGATGGCTGCATTTCAAAATCATCTGCATGACTTTATTGAGGTATATTTGGATGACTTCTGTGTCTACAGTTTGATCAGTGAACACTGGGGACATTTGGAGCAATGCTTTGATCGATGCCGGGAGTATGGGATTTCCCTCAACCCCGACAAATGCATCTTTGGGGTCTCTTCTGGAGTCTTGTTGGGCCACATTGTCTCAGCACAAGGGATATCAACAGACCCTGCAAAGATCGAAAAGATCTCAGCTCTGGCAGCACCCACCAACCTCAAACAATTGAGGGGATTCCTAGGCCATGTGGGTTACTACAGAAGGTTCATAGCCCATTTTGCGACAAAGGCAACTTCCTTGCACAAGCTCCTGAGGAAAGATGCAGAGTTTACTTGGACGGAAGAATGTGACAAAGCCTTCCACACTCTGAAGCAGTGTTTGATAGAGGCACCCATCCTGCAACCTCCTGATTGGACGAAAGAGTTCCACGTACACACTGATGCCTCCATTGAAGGCTTAGGTGCTGTCCTCTGCCAAAAGGGCTCCTCAAAGTTGGATCAACCGATCTATTATGCAAGCCGAAAAGTCACTGATAGGGAACGAAACTATACAGTGACAGAGCTGGAGTGCTTGGCAATGGTGTTTGCCCTAGAGAAGTTTCGCCATTACCTCCTATCTACCCACTTTAAATTTTATGTGGATCATGAGGCCCTGTCCTTCTTGATGAACAAAGCAGATGTGAAAGGACAATTGATGAGATGGCTCCTTCTATTCCAGGAGTTTGATTTTGAGGTGATTACTAAGCCTGGTCGTTCCCATGTTCTGGCTGATCATCTGTCGCGTATCCCACAAACTGCAGACGAGGAACGAGATGATCCAGACCTCCCTGATGCTTCCCTATTCTTGGTAGAAACTGTAACTCCCTGGTATGCAGACATTGCCAATCTGCTGGCAACCCAACAATACCCTCCTAGTATTTCTAGTCGGGAAAGGAAGAAGCTCATGCTGGAATCGTCCCCCTACACCCTGCTAGGTGGTGCACTGTACAAGAAATGCAGAGATGAAGTGCTCAGAAGATGTATTGCAGGAGATGAGATTGGGATTGTTCTGAAGGCTTGCCACGACGAGCCATGTGGAGGTCACTTTGCAGGAGAAGCTACGGCCAGGAAGGCTCTGCTAGCAGGATATTGGTGGCCTACCATTCATAAGGATGCCTATGATTACTGTAAAAGATGTGATGCTTGTCAAAGAATGGGGAAACCCACGAAGACAAGTGCCATGCCATTGCAACCTATCCTTCCTTTGAAGCCGTTTGAGAAGTGGGGCATTGACTTCATAGGTCCAATCGATCCTCCTACCAGAAGGAAACAGAATCGATACATCCTCGTATGTACAGATTATGTCACAAAGTGGTGTGAGGCTAAAGCCCTAAAGCGGGACGATGGTAACAGTGTGGCCCTGTTCATGTACGAGAATATCATCACCCGTTTTGGCAGTCCCTTAGAGCTGGTAAGTGACAGAGGCACGCATTTCCTTAACAAAGTCATGGAAGAGTTGATAGAGTTGTATAAGATCCGCCATCGCAAGTCCACTCCTTATTACCCCAGAGCTAACGGCCAAGTCGAAGTCACCAATCGCATCCTCTGCTCGATTCTGACAAGAACAATTGCCGCACATCGTCGTGATTGGGATGATCGACTTACAGAGGCCCTCTGGGCGTACAGAACCTCCCATAAAGCAGCAACGGGACAGACACCCTTCCAGCTGGTGTATGGTACAGAAGCAGTTTTTCCTGTTGAACTGGAACTACCCTCTTTGAGAGTGGCAATCAAAGAGCGTTTGGGAGATGATGATTCACTGCAACGCCGTCTCCTGCACTTGGAATGTTTGGATGAAATTCGTAGGATGGCTCTACAGTGCATGGAAGCCACGCAAGCTCGACGTAAGGCTTACCATGACAGTTTCATCAAGCACAAGGAGTTCAAAGAAGGTGATTTGGTCCTAGCCTATGATTCACGCTTTGGCAAGTTTCCTGGCAAGCTCCAACAGCGGTGGATGGGCCCCTATAAGGTACTTGCAGTCAACCCTAATGGCTCTGTCCAAATACAGACTGTTGATGCCTCTGATTATCCCTTTCTGATCAATGGATATCGCCTGAAGAAGTACTTCCCTCCTTGGGGATCTTGACAATTACGGTCACTTGATCTTTTCCCTCGTTGGCGCGGCACTGTACTTCTTATGATGATACTTCTGTTAGCCGTTCTTCAATCACTCCTGATGAAGTGGACGCAACCCTCTGTCCCCTCAAAACCCCCTTCTAGCCTTGATCTCTTATCCTCTATTTTCCACCAGCGACAGTGGCGAGGTGGGTTCTGACACATGGTCTTTTTACCATTCCCTTGTTCAATTTGAAGAAAATAGAAAAAGAGAGAAAAACAAAAAAGAAAAAAACAAAACATATCGGTCATGGGAGAAAAGGACTTAGGTCCCTGTCATGCCGACCTATTCTTCGAGAAAAGGTGGAAACACCCTCGGGGATAGGGAAAAAAGAAAAGAAGAAAAAGAAAAAAAATCAAAGAGAAAAAAAACAAATAAACAAATCTGTTATGAGAGAAAATGAAGCAATTCCCTGTCATAGCAGGCCTCGCTCCAAGAAAAGGTGGTAAACACCCTTGGGCGAGAAGCTGGCTGTGGAAAAGGTGGTAACACCCAGCAGTCCAGAAAGTGGATTCATTGATTGATATCCCTAGGATCTAATTCCGACGCTGCCTCCCTTGGTACGCTGTGTCATGGGTCTTTCTGCAAAGTGACTAACTGTCCTCTAGCAAACGACATCTTTCTATCCAACACAATGTTCGAATTTGATGGCTACCTCCCTGGGTACGCCTCCTCAACAACTGATGACGCGATCTTCATCGACAAACAATCGAGTGATGTGAGCTTTCATCCTAACCGGATGGGGAAGTGAGTATGGGCTGCCCTCCTGTATCTATCAACAGAGAGTGAGACAGAGGGTGGGGCAAGAGACCAGTCTTTTCCCTTCAAATCGAATGAGAGGTGAGAAGTGTGAATGAAGTGTTGCACGCACGGGATGGGCCTCTCAAAGCACAAAGCACAATTTGTTCTGTGCATTGCACTATAAGGCTCCCTTGCCTTCCTTCTCGCACCGTATGCCGGCACAGGGCGGGATGCACAGTTGCACCATCAAATGTGCACAAGGCATACAACTTTTGCACAAGTGATTGTGAGGATTACATCAATGGGTTTCAGGAAAAGGCTGCCCTCCTGTATCTATCAACAGAGAGTGAGACAGCGGGTGGGTTGAGTGTGACTGGAGTTTCTTCAATCAAATACTGAGAGGTGAGATTGAGGGACGTTACGACACTTGGAGTCAGGTATGTTCCCGTTTCCCTATGCACCCACGGGATGGATTTTTACCGTCAACACAAGACACATCACCCTGTTCTGTACACTGCACCCTAAGGCTCCCTTGCCTTCCTCCTTGCACCTATGCCAGACGGGTTGGACGCACTAATGCACTATCAACCGTGCACCCTGGCATACTCCTTCTACGCCATTTCTCCCCCTTGTCGATTCCTCAACCGGGTATGAGAAATGGGTTTTAATCATTCTTTCTCGAGTGATATTAGTCATGGGGCGAGTGACTGTTCTTTCATTTCAATTGAGTGACTGTGAGTTGAGTGCAATATCCCTCATCATCGACGGATTTCTTGCGATTCCTTCCATCAGCTACCTCCCTGGGTGCTGCCGCGTGGTCCCTGCCATGACGAACGTGTGCTGTGAAGATACCTTGGTCCCTCCAGCGCCGACAACAACACTGGACGTGCCGTTGATACTCAACCTTGATTCTTGACGAAATGGGCCAAGTTCTTCTAACCCTACAACTTCTGTTTCTTAGTGCTGGTCATGTTTTAAGTGTGGGGACGTTAGTGGATGGTCTATGGCGTGGTCCTAGGTCCCTAATGTTCGGTTAACCCTATCCGTTAAGGTCTTAAGTGTGGGGACGCGTCCCTGCGCGTCTACATTGCATACCCATCTGCATATGCCTTATCTTGCTCATGCATGAATGCCTTGCCTTGATTTTACCCTCCTGGGGACCCTTCCCACCCACCCGGTTATGTTCCACCCACCTTTGGGGCTGTTCCCTTGCAGTTTTTCTTCATTCCCTGATTTTGAGGTCCTGCCATGTGAATGCATCCTACGTTCACTAAAGTCCAAATCCAACCTTATAGCCCTGTTCCTCCCTTTGAACTGCTCATTTTTCCTTTTTACCTACCCCTGTTCCGGTGCACGGTTTTTGAGTTATTAATTTTTGAAACATTTTGCGCAATTTCACCGGTTTTCCATGTGAACGCGCTTTTCTTGCTTCGGAACCGTGATTTGACCTCATAGCCTTGACCAAAGATTTTTCCCTGACATTTTTCCTTTTTATTCTGCATCATTCCGATACACGGTTTGTCCGTTATTAATTTTCCGGTTTTTTAAGACTTTTTCGTGTGTATTTTTGACATTTTTCCATGTGAACCTGCCTTGTTGGTATCGGAATTCCAATTTGATTTGACAGCCGTGTCCCCTGTGCCTTCCCCTCCCTTTTTCCTTTTTCCTCCACCCTTTTTCGACTTTCGGATTTTTACTTATTAATTTTTAAATGAGTTTTCGAGAGTATTTTTGGAGTTTTTCACATGTGAACCCCTCCTACTTCCGCCGGAACTGCGTTTTAACGTGATAACCCTGTGCCACCCCTTCCTGCGGACATTTTTTCTTCTTACTACATGTCATTCCGATGAACGGTTTGTTCGATATTAATTTCCGATCCCATTTTCGGGTTTGTTTTTTGGGTTTTTCCCATGTGAATGCGTCTTATTTCAGTCGGAATTATGTTTTGACAAGATAGGATTGTCGGGCACATCTTTCTGCCTAGTTTTCCTTTTTTCTGCACCTCATTCCGATGCACGGATCTTTCGGTATTAATTTTTAAATTGCGTTTTTGGTTCGTTTTTTGTGTTTTTTGCACGTAACTACCCTTTACTCTTCCCGGAACCCCCGTCCCGTATTTTCCTTGTTTCCCCCCTGTCGTCCTGCCCACTTTTCGTTTTTACGATATTTCGTTTTGACGTCCGGATTGGGAGTTATTAATTTTTCTTTATTTTTACGTTTATTCGCGCGCCCGTTTTGCGCGTGAACGCACCCGTTTTTGATTTAACGCGTCTTCACGCGCCCCGGTCGTGTCCGCGTACCCCGTACTGTCATCCCCGCGTCATTTCAATTCCGTCACGGCAAATTTTTTTTTACCCCGCCCCGCGCACGAGCGCGGGACGGGGATCCGTCCCCTCTTGACCCCGCCCATCCTCCCTTACCCCTGCCCCCCTTTTATTTTTTTTAAAAGAAAAAACTAAATCATCATTAATTAATTTAATTAATTAAATTTAAAAAAAAAACCCACCCAACGGACACCCTTCCCCCCTCGACCCTCAACCAACTTCTTTCTCTCTCTCTCTCTTCTCTCTCTTTTCTTTCTCTCTCTTTCTCCTTCTCTCTCTCTCCTGCGTTCCTTCTCCCGCCTCCCTCTTTTCCCTCCTTCTTCACCTTCTTTCTTCTATCTCCTTCTCTATCCTGCCCTCCATCGCCCTCCACGACTTCCTCCATTTCCACCTTCCCTCCTCCCTCCACTCCTCCATCGCCCTCCTTCCTTCTCCCTCTCCACCTTCCCTCCTCCCTCCACTCCTCCATCGCCCTCCACGACTTCCTCCATTTCCACCTTCCCTCCTCCCTCCACTTCTCCATCGCCCTCCTTCCTTCTCCCTCTCCACCTTCCCTCCTCCCTCCACTTCTCCATCGCCCTCCACGACTTCCTCCCTCTCCCTTCTCTCCTGCCGCCTCCCTCTTCCTCTCCCTCCCGCTGTCTTCCTTCCCCTCCCTCACTCCTTCTCTTTTCCCTCTCCTCCTTCCTTCCCTCCCTTCCTGCCCCGCTCAGCGCTGTCTCCTCCCCCAGCGACTTCCTTCCCTCCCTTCCTGCCACGCCCGCGCCCCCTTGCGCCTCCTCGCCAGCCTCTGCCTGGCCGCCGCGCCCTCGTCGCCGCCCGCGCGTCCGCCGCCTACTGACCGCCGTCGCGTTCCGCCTCGCCGCCGGATCGTCAGTCGCCGCCGGATCGTCAGTCGCCTGCCGCAGCGCAGTCGCCCGCTGCCGTCGCCTGTCGGAGTGCCGTCGCCGCCCGGGTCGCCCGCGTTCGCCGCCACCTCGCCGCCACAGCGCCATCGCCGCCACCTCGCCGCCGCAGCGCCGCCGGTTCGCCCACCTCCACCGTCGTCGCCTCCCTCCACCCTCCACCTCCTACCCCACCTCCTCCTCAGGTTCCTAACTAACCTAATTAACACCTAACTAACCTAATTAACACTTAACTAATCTATTAAACATTAACTTAACTAACCTAGTTAAACACTGACTTAACTGACTTAGGTAAACACTAACCTAACTGACTTAGGTAGACTTAACCTAACTGACTTAGGTAGTGTAGACTTAACTGATTAGCTTAACTTACCTGACTAATGTGACTTAAGTGACTAATGTGACTAATGTGATTAATGTGACTTAATTAATCACAACATTAATTTTTCCCTTAAAAAATTTCAAAAAAATTTCTAAAAATTCCTTCTGTCTTTTGTTAATTTTTGGACCTTTGTCTGCTAGGAATTGCCTTTCCTATAATTTTAGAAAAATCCATCTTTCCTAAAATTACCCATAAATTGCCAAAAAATATGGAAAAATCATTTTAAAAATTGTAAAAAATTCTAAAAAATTCTAAAACATTTTAAACAAATTTCCCTCACCTCCCTTGCTCATTTTCCATTTATTCCAACATAAAAAATCACAACTAAAAATAAAATAAAATAAATAAAAATAAAAAACCAACATAAATCACCTTAACACATCTGCTAAGGTGTTGTTTGTTGTTTCATCAGTGCTTTTTGCTTTTCCTTTACTGGGACTCTTCCGTGCGCATTCCTGCATTTCATACACACCCTTCCAGGTATTTATTTTCTGTTATTTATTTATTTATTTATTTTCCCCCTTAATCACAATTAATTGTTAAAATAAACCTTTTAATTCACCCACCGTTTCCACGCGCATTCGCGCTAAACACACATTTTTTTAAAAAAATAAAATCAACCAGCCGTTCACTTAGCACGTGCTACGTGCGCTAAATAGACACTTTAAATTTTAATTAAAATAAACCAGCCGTCACATGAGCACGCGCTGGCAAAAAAGCGCTCCACATCACCTTAATTTATAATCAATGAATTGCATTTAGAGACCCAGTCGGGAATCGAAGTCCGGGAATCGTATAAAAGCACCGGTTTAACCTAATAATTGGTAAATCAATTTATAATAAGGAACCGCCGTTTTCTTATTAAGGTTTATCACCTAATAAAAATTCACCCATTTTTAATAATTGATTAAAATCAACCCTTCATTAAATTAATTCCCCCCTCACTGCACTTAATTCCCTTTTTAATAAACCGTTTCGTGGGATGGGTATACGCAGTCATTAGTGTTATTTTCCATGGTCCAGTCTTGGTTCTATCATAGATGTCGTATTGATATGTGTCGGATATGGTATGGTTTTGGTTTCATATCTTTGTTACGGTTACGGGTACGGTATGCAGTTTTTTTTCTTTTGTTGCCTGATACGGGGTTCAGGGTGTTTGTTTGATGCATCGCATGAAGCTTTCGGTCACATTTGTCTCGAGGTCATGTCAAATTTTTTCTAGGATGTGGTTTGCTTGGGGTTAGTAGGTCGAGTTACGTTTGATTGGTAATTCTCTTATCCTTGGTTTTTGTCTGTTGCTTTGCAGGCATTCACCTTGATTGTCTGTGTTTGTGGTGTGTGTGTAACCATCTGAATGGCGCCTTCTCATGCTCATCCCCCTATCCAGTACGTCCCACTAGTTAGTAGGGATTACTCGTCCCTACTTACTTTTGAGCCCCTCACGAAGGCAGGACTTGCTGCTTTTGTGGCCACTCCTTTTCCATTACTTCCAGAGGATCCGTCCATATGTGATGAGTTCCTGGCCTCTTACAGCAAGAAGACAGGAGTAGTCCAAGGCATGTCTATGACATTGACGTCTCGAGGCTTAGGGAAGGCTCTGTCCTTACCCTTCAAAGGAGAACCTTTTGTAACCACTCGACAGCTCTTCTCTACTGAAGAGATTCTCAAGCTGTTGCAGAAGCAGACAAGGGAAGTCCTTGATGTTAAGAAAGTGATAAACTCTTCAGGAGTTTCGTTTTCTATGATCACTGATCCCGTCTGGAAGACGATGTGCCAGTTCCTTCAGGACAGGTTCATGCCTGCCAAAACGCCATCCCACTATTTGTCCAAAGAGCTTTTCACGGCTTCCAGGATGGTGCTAAAAGGAGTTGCCATTGATTGGAGCACATACCTCCTTACTAAGATGGATCAGCATTTTGTTAAAGTCACGAGGGGTACTGTTACCAATGTTACCTACGGATCCTATTTGTCTGCCTTCTTGACCTATTCAGGTTTACAGAAGACTGTACCTCCACCTCCTCCATCAGATCCAGTACCTCCTCCTCCACCTTCAGAAGAGTCAGCACCTATTGACATTGAGGATGATGATTCTCCGCCTCCCCTGGTCATCCAGTGCAAACACTTGAAGAGGGTAGCGGACAAAGCCCCTGCTGTACTTCCCTCAGTGTCTATCCCTGCTACTTCTGGAAGTGAACTCCCTGGGTATCTCACTTGCAATAACCTATTTAGGGCACATAGAGAAGGATCCTTGGAGATCTCCGTTCCTTCCCTGAACAGTCTCGTCTCAGGAGATGCCATTCCTTTCCTCTGCAAGGATATTCAAAGTTCCATTGAGTTGTCAGTGACAGCCTGTGTTCAGCAGCTGTACGCATCTTTCTATGAGGAGCTCATACAGTCCAAAGACCAGTTGCATAAGGCAACATCCGAGTTAGCATCTGCTAAGGATACCCTAGCAGATCTATTTAAGCAAATGGAACAGCAAACCCAACTGGTTGCCACTCAAAGCGATGAGATTTCTTCATTGAAAACCCAGTTATTCGAGGCTCAGTCACAGGTTACTAACCTTTCAGCAGAGAAGGAGAGGATGTCCAGTGAAGCGAAAGAATTCCAAGTTCTTTTAGATGACAAGCTTTCAGCTTTATAGATGGCTAATGACACAGTGGCCAACCAAGCCTCCCAAATCCAGCAGTTGCAAGAGCAGCTTGCAAAGTCCCGCTCTGTTCCTCCAAGCCCTCCTGTTCCATTAATTCCCTCTCTTTCACAGCAGGACTTGGCTGCCCTACAGAGACAGGCTACTTTGTGCCCTCTATTCCAAGACAAAGTGGAAAGATTGCAGTCCAGAATGGACTTGTTATGGTCTACCTTTGAACAATTTTAGGAATATGTCTTACCTGACCATTCTTTCTTTGTCCACTACCACTTGCAGAAGTTGGTCTTCTATATGAAGCTTTCCACGATGGATTTACCTTTTCCAGAGGATGGCTGGAGTGGGGCTTGGTCTGCTGAGTTGTTGACCGAGGTAGTCAGAATGCTCTTTGAAGATTCTGTCACGCCAGACACCATGCTGATGTCATACATGTATCTCCGAGGAGATTTGTTAATTCCAGATGAGGTAGATATGGCATGGTATGTGGGGGATGTGGTCTTACAGGCTGTTCTATATGTCAATCATTTGGAGTTGCGCATAGCTGATATGTTTCAGAGTTATTCCTCCAAAGTGGCTGATTGTCAGGATAGTTCGTGGCATCCCATGATTGATTCAGTGGTCCTCAATCAAAGACAAAACACAGCTCCTACCTTTGCCCAGAGTACTAACCAACTGAGGATGGATCTCTTAACCTATCTTTCCAAACATAATCCATTTGATGCTACTTTCTTTGATGCCTATCATAGACGATCTCTCTTGGGACCTTCTGTTCCTACTCTCCTTTATTATCAACAATTGGCTCACCGTTATGCTATATATTTTTCCCTTTGTCAAACAAATTCCACGGTAATTTTACCACTTCTTTTCCAACCTTCAAATTTCCCTCAAATTCCTATTTTCACTTACTGTTCCTTTATTGAGGATAGGGTATTTTCCCCTTCTCCACCCTGTCCTTCACCCCTCATTAATGTACCCTCCACACTTCCTATTTATCAATTAACACCTTTCCTTAGTGATTCCTTACAAATTTCTGCCACTCCTTCTTTAACCTTTTCTTCCTTTTATGATTTTTCCTATCCTTCCCTACATCCACTTTCCCTTATTCCATTACCCTCTCCTAACACTTCCATATCTCAACCACCTCAGTTGGTTAGTGACTGTGACGGTTTTGATACTCAGATTTCCAGAAGAAGGGGATGGAGTTCGGATGATTGCCTTACAGGACCGCAGATTAATTGGCCAGTAATTCCAGGGGAATGGACAGTTTCCAGTCAAGCTTATCAAAACTATGTTCATTTTGCCCAACAATATTCACAGTCTGCAGATCCCTCAGTGAGATTAACTGCTCACTTTGCTTGGTACCTGGCGTATATGCATAGGCATTCCCATACTGATTCAAAGCCTATTCCAAAGTTGTGCATGAATGTCAATGTTAGCATTGATTCCCAACAGTTGGAGATACTGTATTTTCATGCCCTCTGTTTGCCTAGCAGATACTTGGTCCTATTGGAAAGGATGTGTTGTCTCCAATTTTTTCAAAATCCTCCTAAAAACTTTGTAGATGAATCCTTATCTATGGATCGATTCCGACAACATCAATCTTTTAAGAGGGATCATCTTCATTGATGCCTTTCCAATGTATGGTGCAAGCTTTTTAATGCCAAAACTCTTCTTTTTGAAGAAGTCATTCAGATGGTTGTGTTGTGTATTAGTGTTGTGAGTTCATTTATGTCAAACGAAGGTGGTGGTTTCCTATTGGATCTTGTGTACGAGCTATGTTTTGGAGATTTGTCGAGATGGGTTTGTGGTTGGAGAGTTGAAGAAGATGACGATGATGAAGAAGAAGCAAACTCTTATATCCTTTACAAATTTGTGGAGATTTTTAGTTTGATAAGAGGTGTTAATGTATAAAAGGTTTTCCTTTCTTTGTATTTTTATATCAGAAACAGGTTATAAGATGGGGTCGTGGTAGATGGATTCTTTGTGAGAAGATAATGAAGATCAACGTGAAGCTTTTAAATAAACTTGTATTCCCTTTTTCCTGGGTCGCGAGGACGCTTCCTTATTAAGTGTGGGGATATGTTGAGTGTTGAAATGACTTGTTTTTTGGCTGATTTTTGTTGTTTTTTAGAGCTGAATGGTTGATTTTATGGGATGATTGATTGATTAGGAAGTGGTTTGAGAGTGTTTTGGATGATATTGATTGTGTTTTGGAAGATCATGATGTTTGTTGATGGTTCTGTGATGTTCTGATAGGTTCTGATAGGTTCTGTATACCTTCTGTTTTGTTCTGTTTTGGTCTGTTTTGTTCTGATTGTCTTCTGTAAGGAGGGATGGAGTATTGATTGATGAAGAATGAGATATTGTGAAAGTTTAGTGAATGGTTTGTGAGAGTTTGAAATGGTTTGAGAGTGAGTTATGAGGTTTTGATGACCTTCTGTAACCTTCTGTAGGTCTTCTGTAGAGCTTCTGTTCTGTTCTGCTTCTGTTCTACTTCTGTACTGTAACTGTTCTGGTACTGTTATGTAGACTGTTCTGTAAGTGTTCTGTGGAATGTATGTGTGATTTTGAGGAAAGTTTTCTAGCCTTGGAAAGAGGTGAATACAAGTGCAAAAGAGCTGGAGGAAGTGGAAGAAGTAGCTGCTGAAGACTCAAGTGAAGACTAGAGTGAAGTGACAGTAGTGAGCTATGAAGAGACACTGTAGTGGCTCTGGTGACCTTTCATATCAGACATACCTCTTGGGAGGGGTATCCACGACCTAAGAGTGATTATTGAGAGTAATTTTGAGAGATTGTAGTGAGGATATGATGTATTATTGATGGTGTGTGAGAGAGAGAGTCAGAGATAGCCAATTTTACTAAAACAGAGTGATTGTATATGAGAGATTGAGAGAGAAGACTATGAAGATATTGAAGATGAATACTATGTGATGTATTTTCCATTCAAAGATGGTGTACTTCTTTGCTTTCTTTGGTCTATTGATGGATTTTGTGAAGATGTTGAAGAATATGATTGATTCTATTAAAAACCGTGGGAGATTTACATGATGCTGCATGAAGATTTGTTGTGCCTGGTGTTCTTTTCTCCGTTGTGATCATATGAAATATGAAAAACAAGCTTGTTGATGTTACAAGATAGATTTTCTTGCAAGAGAATTCCCTTTTCCTTGGTGTTCCTCTTGGGGCTCCAGTTAGCAAACAAAGTAATCCAAAAATTATTACAGAATCTAGAATCACGATCAGAAATAATAACTTTTGGTAAACCATGGTTAGTAAACAGAGTTTTCAAAAACAATTGAGCAGCTTGAGATGCAGTTAAAGTTTTCTTGCATGGAATGAAATATGCTTGTTTGCTAAACCTGTCTACAACATTCCAAATCATATCATGGTTAGCTTTAGTGTTAGGTAAACCAATAATAAAGTCCATTGAAATCTGCTCCTATGGTCGTGATGGAATAGATAGTGGCATTAGTAAACCATATTGTTTACCATGGTGTCTTTTAACTCGTTGACAAACTAAACATTCAGATACAAAGTTAGATACATCAGTGTCTATATGTGGCCAATAAAAATCTTCAGTCAATGTACGCAAAGTAGATATAATACCTCTATGACCTTGATATGGAGGACAATGAATTTCATGCAAAACAAATGATCTAAATGGAACTGTCATACATAATCTTTTTTCATAAAACATGAATCCATTATTGTAAGATAGTGAATCAATAGGAATCCAATTATTTGCAACTATTTTATTCCAATCAGCTTGAAAAGTAATATCCTGATGATAAATATCTTTCATAGGGATAAGGGAATCAAATGATATGACAGAAATATTATGAATTGTTGGTCTTCTACTCAAAGCGTCGGCTACAACATTCTCTTTTCCTCGTTGATATTGGATAAGGGGATGAAAACTTTGAATGAAAGATGCCCATTTAATATGTCGGTCATGGGGTTGACTAAGGAGATGTCTAATGCTTTGTTGGTCAGTTTTGATCATAAATTTAGATCCCATTAAGTAATGTTTCCATTGATATAAGGCTTGTACTACAGCTAGCAATTCTTTATCACAGGTAGAATATTTAAGTTCGGATGGTTTCAGTTTACAGCTAGAGTAGGCTATGGGATGATTATCTTGCATAAGGACGGCTCCTATTCCAGATCCACTAGCATCAGTAACTACTAAAAAGAATGGTCTATTGAAGTCAAGTAGTTGTAATACAGGAGCATGGGTTAATGCATGTTTCAATAAATAAAAGGATTTTTGTTGATTGTCAGACCAGTTATAAACAATACCTTTCTTTAAAAGTCTAGCCAAAGGTAATGCAAGTAATGAGAAATTTCGCACAAAATTTCTGTAAAAACTAGCAAGACCTAGAAAAGAACATAACTCGTGCACATTTTTGGGTATGGGCCAATTTAAAATTGCTTCTATCTTTTTAGAGTCAACTTTAATACCTTGTGATGAAACAATATGTCCTAGATATTCAATTTCTATTTGAAAGAATTCACTCTTTTCTGGATTAGCATACAGTTGATTATCTTTTAACAACTTGAAACCTAAAGACAGATGTTCATAATTCTCATTCTCATTTTTACTGAATACTAATATATCATCAAAGAATACTATGACACAATGCTGATATTTCAGAAATATGCAATTCATCATTCGACTAAATATAGTTGGTGCATTAGTTAGACCGAAAGGCATCACTAGAAACTCATAGTGTCCAAATTGTGTTCTAAATGCAGTTTTGAATATATCAGATTTATCCAATCTTACTTGATAATAACTTGATTTAAGATCTATCTTACTGAATATGGCAGAACCTTGTAGTTTATCCATAAGATCATCTACCCTAGGAATTGGATATCTATTCTTAACAGTAATTTTATTTAGGGCACAATAATCAATGCACTTGCGATAAGTATTATTATTATTCTTTGCTAATAAGACAAGTGCACCAAATGGAGAACTACTAGGTCTAATTAATCTTGTGTTAAGCAATACTTCTATTTGATTTTGAATTTCTTTCTGTTCAATTTGGTTATGCCTATATGGTGCTTTACATGGTGGTTGTGTACCATGAATTCAATCTATTTTGTGATCTTCAAGTCGTGAAGGTGGTAGTCCAGGTGGTAAATCATTAGCAAAACAATCTTGAAATTGAGTAAGAAATTGTGTATGCCTAGGATGCATTTGTTTTTCTTTAGCTTGAAGTTCATTTACCCATATTAAATAAGATTTGCTACTTTTACATAATGTACGTTTAGCTTGAGTATGAGTAAGCATTGGAAAATTATTGGAGGTGTGCATACAATGCAATGTAATTTGCTTTCCTTGGAAATAAATTTTAATTGAATGTGTAGAATAATCTATGTTAGGATTGTATTGGTGACGCCAAGGCATTCCTAAGATAATGTCACTAGACTGCAAAGGTACAACTAGGAAATTTCTTCGTTCAGTATATTCACCAATTTTAATTTCTAAATTATGCACCTCTTGTGTTCCATTATATCTCATGCCTAGGAATGCAGCTTTAATGTGATAATGTGTAGAAACAGTTTGTAAATTCAATTCTTTAACTAACTTTGTAGAAATAAAATCATGTGTGCTACCATCATCATGCAAAATAGTATTTTCTTTACCATGCACTAAACATTTCATTGTCAACAAAGAATGTGGAGTTAGCATACCTGGCAAAGTATCCGAAGTAGTACCAATGTCGTCATCATCTTCCGTAACGTCAGGAATTTCCTCACGTTCTTCAACTTCCATTGCTCCAAGATAATTGATATGGACAGGTGGCTTTTTCGATTGGCAATTGGCTACTAGATGTCCAGGTTGATGGCATTTGTAACAAACTATAGGTTTGGCTTTAGATACATTGTTGGTAATGGCAGGAAGTCTAGAAATATTGGGATCTGGCTGTGAGGATGGCTTAGGGTTTGGATTGGTGTTTGATGGGAAAAGCAGGTGGTCGTGTCCAAGACTTACGGAATGAAGATGGAAGAAAACGACTTTGATTGAATCTTCGAAAATTTGAATTGAATTGTTTGGAACCATAGTTACCATTAGTTTGAAATTGTTGTGGTCGCTTGTCTCTTCCACGAATCTTTTCTTCAGTGTCATGAGCCAAAGAAATTGCATCTTCAAGGGTTGTAGGCTTGAACATATTGACTTCAGCATAATAATGTCCAAGTAGGCGAAACATAAACTTGCATTTGTGAGTCGTTTCAAGTACATCTTCGAGCATGCGTAGTTGCAGTAGGGCATTCCAAAAATGTTCAGCATATTGGGAAATAGGTTCGCGATCTCTTTGCTATAGAAGATCCCATGGCTTTATGGCTTTTTTCATGGAATTGAGGAGGAAGGAAATTCTGCAAAAACTTCTTTTGGAAAGTCTCCCAGGTAGTTGGACAATCAATGCTCTTACCACAGTCCACCATAAAGATGCTCGATCGACTAAATGATTAGTGACACATTTAATTTTGTCTTTCTCAACATATGTTTCTTCATGGAAGTAATCATCAAATTGACTGATAAATGCAAGTACAGTCTTTCCATCTTGTGATCCATTGAAAGTATGAAATTTGAAGTTTCTTTTACTTATCTTTGTTTCTTTGCAGATGGATTGGGCTTCAAGTGTCGCATCGATGGTGTGTCGTATAAGATCTTCGGGTTGCAATCCATCTTTGTCAGTGGTAGATCGTTGCAAATTGGCCAATTGAGCTTGCAAAGCTTGTCGGGCCCTTCGTTCTTCATCGAGCTGCATCATAATCAAATCCAACTTTTGCTCCATCGTTGGTTCGGGTAAATCACCTTCAGCCCATAAGATCGTCCATGTTTGGATTGGTCATCCTGTAAAATCCAAAAGACCTCACACTCTCGAAATCTGATTAGAGGGATGAGCGTAGCTCAAAGTCGGGTATACAAGGCTTGTAAATTTTTGTTTGGCTTTTATGATCTTTGTCCTTTGCGTATGCGGTATTCGTTGTCTTTGTAGAAGCTGTGTATGAACTGCGTATGACCTTCTGTTCTTGCTAAAATTGGTTCAGTAAGTCTGCAGGTGTGAACAGAGTCTACCAGAGAGCAATAAACGGATTCTGTGCTTCTGCATGTGAACTGTCTTTATGGGAGTGGTTGGAGATGACTTGATTGACCTTTATGGACTTAGGTGGCTTGCAGAAGTAAATTAACTTGGTGACTTAGAGGACTTAAGAGCTTAAGTAAAGAAGCTGAATTTCGTGTATTTGAGGATGTCGTCAACGAAATCGGCGCCGTCCAGAACGTCCTCTTGCTGCCGATCGTCAGTTTTGTTGATTGAAGCTTTTTTAAAAGCTTATTACTAAGCTTGCTAAGCTTTGATTTAAAGCTTTTAAACTTTTGAGCTATGGAAGCTTAATGTTAGTCTGTTTGTAAACGACTTGAAGAAGGAGATGTCTACGTGGTCCTCCGCCTCCACAGGCTGGTCCTTCGCGATCAGAGAGTGCAGAAGGGGGTTCTTGACTGCCAAGAACACACGGGTATCGACCGTTCGCGATGAAACTGACTGTAGAGCTCGATCGTTCCAGGAGCTCCGCCTTCGTGCAAGATGGTAAGCGATTGGAAGCTCTCGATCTCAGCTTCGCTCTAATACCACTGGTGCACAAATTGGATGCCGTAAGCGCATGTAGTGAGCGTCAGAAGGTCCCCAAGAACAAAAGAACTCTACTTTTTGCACACAAATCAATGTAGAAAGCTTGCACGACATGAACAAGAAACCAATTGAGTGCAATCTCCCCCCATACCTTGTGTGAGTGCTCCACAAAGCATGTATTTCATATATTAATCATCTTCAAGCTCAAATAATAGCCCAAATTACAAAATAGCATGCTTTAGCTTTTGAGTTTGCTTTTGTGCCAAATAGAATTAAAGCTAATGGGCGCCCAAGAAGTCAGGCATACCCAAATACAATGTCCAAATACCAATATCTAAATCGTGCGCCCATGCGGATACAAAAATAATAAATAAATATCAAGCGCCTTGATAAATAAGCACGACAAAATATAGGCGCCATGCCTAAGGTATGCGCCCATCAAAATATTGACGATAAATTTGAATACATGCTATCCTCCAATGCTTTCCACTACCACCGCTGCTATCTCTACACATCAACTGAAGCATTCACAATCGTTAGTAAAATACTACAATTAAACCGACAAAAGTGAATACCTAGTAGTCTTCAGCTACATAAATAAATTGGCTAGAAATCAATCCTAACCTTAATTTATCACGAGTGCGCACTCTAAACTCATAAACATTTATTAATTTAAATATGTATTTTGCGGTTTCACCTGCTATGGAATCACCCATGTACACATAAAATTAACAAAACACCCGAAAAGGATAGGCATCCCCATCGACTTCTTGCACAAAGAATCCACTTTGTGTATGAGCCCCAGTAATAAAAGTTTACGGAATCTATCGTAAAACGTCACGAAATCCACCGTGGCACGGAATCCACCGTGGAATATACCTCCTGGCATCAACCTCTCTCTCCATTTTCCATTTCATTAATGAAGAAACAACTATTTTTTAGGTTTAAGTTGCGAGATTTAAATTTTTACTAGATTTAACTATTGAGAATCTTTTTTTGAGATTATAAGTACTTTCAAACAACTACATTTAAGTATCAAAAAGAGCTATGTTATGGACAATATTTTCTAGGCCATCTATGTATGCTTTCACCCTACTCTATATGATGATAAAGACAAAGTGAGAATTGATAGCATAGAGTTGAGTGATCAAGGGTACTCATCTTCATGTAGTAGGTTGGTAACTAGAAGATTATAGCATAGCCTTGCTTTGTTACCAAGATTGGAGAAATTGGACATTAACTACTATTCATGAATAGTGTTTGAAACTTAAAATTAGTATTTCTCTCTTCATGTATATGCAAAGAAACATAATGAGGAGAGCCTTAATCACATAGTTCTTGGATGAGCGACACTTCTATCCAAGAAATAAATAAAAAGAATGATATTATAACATACTTGTTTATCAAGCTAAGGTGTAAAATCTTCATGTGAAAATTTAATAACTAATTGGGTTCACAAATGTAAAAATAATACAATAAATATTCCATGAAAATAAATAATTCTAACTAACATAAACCATAAACATTCATAAAAGAGTTGAGAATGGGCTAAACACTTAGCTCAATTTCGCAAATCTTTACACATTAATTGAACCTAAGCACAAAGAAAATTAGGCTGAGAATTAACAAAATAAAACACTAGTATAAACACTATTTAATTAGTGTGATACTAAATAAAATAATTTAATTTTATATATTTAAATAAAATAATAATAATAATAATAATAGTTTAAAATAGTAACTAAGTGAAATTGATACTCTGTAAGTATTTAATTAAAAAGGAGTATGTGCAATAACTCCTAAAACACATAAATATTAGTGCTAGGTAATGTTTATATTACAAAATCACCTCCATTGATAGTACCATTCAAATGTACAAAACCAAGTGTCACATTTGAAATGGACCAAGATTTCTATGGGCTTTTTGCCCAAGGGAGGACTATATAAGGCTATCTTCAACTTGGGGAAGTGCATTGATGTATAGAGGAGAACCATTTTAGGTAATCGTCCCTCTATCAATAATAGCACTTCCTAGCAATAAAATGGAAGAAAGGACTAAATGTATCGTCCCTTTTTAATATCTAGGTCTCATGTGCTCACTCTTCTCTGATTTTGTAAGTAAAGTATGTAAAAATGTACTTAATATCCCATTTATTAATATTGTAACTTACCGTTTATAATATGATCGTAATATTCTCAAATTTTGTGTATATTAGGATGAATGGCCTATCATTTTAAACACTATTTATTTTATTTATTTTTATAAAATGATTGAATTTGTTTATGGCCCATCAATTACACTACCTTTTTGTTCATTATTATGGTTAGTTTTCCCCCATCCTCAATCCCATTTGTAGGTGAATGACTCATAGCCATCCTTAATTTGATCTTCCCACTAAATGCTTGTCAACATTTTGACTTGTATATTTCCAAAAATTCTCCAACATTTCCTCCTTCTCATCATTAATCATTATCACAACATTGTTAATTTATGTCTTTGTAGCTAATTTGTTTAGGAATAATTATTTCTATAATGATGTGAATCTATAGTTAATGCAATGTAGTAGCAATGGTTCCAATGGTTCCAAGGGTTCAAAACATGAATTTTATTGTATAAAATGTTCATAGCAATGTATGTTTGTTGGACAAATAAGACATCCCACATTCATTAATATCTTGTTATTAAAGTTAGAATGTGTGGTTCAATGTTTAGAGTGTAATGATTATAATAGATTCTCCTTATCCTTGACTATACTAGTTGGTAAAATGCCCCATTACACAAGTCAAGCACACAATGTTGACATGCTTATTATTGAGAAAAATAATTTGTAAAGAAACCCTTTGCATATCAAGAAAATAGAAATATGAGGCCACCTTTTATGTGAAGAAAATGGAAGCGTCTTATGTATACAATCTCATAAAGTAAGTAGGTAGGTGCTATTTTATTTAGAATACAGTTGTGCAAGTGAAGAAAATAAAAGCATCCTACATGCAAGCATTATGAAAGTAAGACTATAAAAATGACTTTAGTTAATATACACACATCATAATCCTTCACCAAGATAGATAAGTAAGTTCATATAACCTAATAGCAATAAATCAAAGTTGATCGCATCACACTTCACACATGGATAATGACTAAAGTATGTTTACTAAGACTAACATATCTACCACTAAAGTTCTTTTGGGTGTCTATGTAGTTTCTTGAGGGTTCCTTTTGTCAAAGCTCAGGTTCTGTGAGAATTAAGTTTGAAGGTTGACGATCTAGACTTGAAAAGTCCAAGTTCCAACAAATTTGTTTGTTATACCATTGTCTCTTTTTAAATAAATATGAGATATAGACAATGAAATTACAATATGTTCTATCAATTCTCTTGACTACCTTTTGGGGATAGCAAGAAGAATATTGCATATCATGGTATCACTTTAGCCCTATGGTTCAACATAGTTGAATGACATAGCTTCTATTATTAATCCCCATCATGTTATTTGTTTTGGCTATAATCAAGCATAGCTAGGGTCTATCACTTAAACTGGAGACTCAAGATAGATACATTTTAGCAGCAATATCAATTATAGTTGTCCTTGTCTTAGAGTGAACAACTAATATTATTATTTAATTAACATTGGTTCTATAAAATCTGTAGCTTTTAGTGGGGAAGCCCAGTAGGGCATAAGCTTAACCCTTAGGAATAGTGTAATAACAAAACTTTTGCTTGATGTCAATCATGTCTTAGAATAGATGCTGTTGGAACAAGGGATGAGATTCAATCTCAAGTTGGAACAAGAGATCCAAAGAAATGGTGGATGGTGGAGTGAGATTCTTTCCATACCTTGAGATTGAATCTCAAGGTATGGAAAGAACTGGCACTGTACACAACATTCTGCTAGCAACATTCAATCCTAGGACACATGATGGGGAAGGAAGGGTCATGGGAATGGCAAACAAACGGAGGAGACAAGATGAGGGGTGTGCCGACATCACGCTTGGAAAGATGCAACCCCAAAAGCAAAGGCAAATCTGCATGGAAAGCAGGAGGGCTTGACTAAAAGCACTGCATCCGTCATTCACACACGCTCACCTCAACGACGTGCATTAAAACACAGCAATACAAAGTCAAAAAAGGCCGCCGTATCTCTCTCTGTCTGTCTGTCTCTCTCTCTCTCTCTCGCGTATCTTATATCTATGTCAGTTGCTCTTTCTTCCTCCGTCATAGCCCTCTCGCCTCCCTCATCCCTCCCTCGCCCCCTCTCCCTCTCCCTCTCCCTCTCCCTCCCTCGCCCTCGTCCTCGCCCTCTCCCTCTCAGAGACGTACACGCAGTTGGCAAGCTTGGCTATGATCAGCAGGCGCGCGTCCTGGCTAATCTTGGCCGCCCTCTTGCTTTGCATCTCGCCTCAGATTTGCTCAGCAAGACTAATCGGGTCCGCCTTCTACCACCTTCAGCACCATCCTCATCATGATCGTGCACCCTCAGCTTCACAGGCAATCCCTAGCCCTGATCGTGATCATGGCTTCCTCTCCGCTCCAGGCTCCACCTCAGCAAAGCCCATCATCTGCAACCCCCCTACCACGCAACGTCAAGACGGCGGACCCCGTGAAGTCATCTTCAACACCCCAATCGACAATAGACGGCCCAATGTAATGTATGGGGGGTTGGAATCCCCCCCACATACCTCCTCTGCATATTCTAACTCTCGGATGCTCATTGATCATCCCTTGATCATGCATGAATATAATTATGGCCATGGCCATGACCATGATCATGACGCCCCGGATGATGGTGTTGGCAATGTTGAGGTTGTCGATGGTAAGGAGTCTCTCCTTGCTTCTTCCCACTCCCTCCGCATCAACTTGCTTCAACCGGCCCTGAGAATGGCTGCCCACCGTGGCACCCTTTTCCATCGCATGCCGCATTACCTCGTTCCGCCATCAGGCCCTAGCCACAACCACAACTAGATGACCACAGAAAGACATCTTATTGAAGAAGACACAGACACAAGGGAACAAGGGTGCCATAGCACCACGAAGATGATGAAGTCAGCCACGAACCACCAAGTTTGTAAGGTTAGGAGGGCTCATATGTAAAGTGCATATTCTTAATTTTTTAGGAAGTGTTAGCCACACTTCATTATTTTGATAAGATCAAAAGACTTGCATGTCTTAACTAAGGCAAACTCAAAGGGACAATGAAAGAATTCTCATTTCTCAGGTATTGTTGTGTCCTACCTAACTTTTTAAGGCAATACCCCCATCCCAAGAATTATCCTACCAAGAGCTACAACAACATTCCATATTCTATTTGTACATTCCTATTCAAATAGGTTACATTCTCAACTATTTTAGATACGAGAAATTGTGTGAGAGCAAGAAGTAGATGTGCAAGATTCAATGTATTTTCTTCATTCTAGTGAAAGATGGATAACCCATTCACTATGTTAACTCAAGAAACTTTTTATGAGCACTTTTATTGCCATGTTAATGTTCTTTTCAATATCTTTAGCAACTCTAGTTTGAAATTGTTTCAAATATCTGAAAATTTTGTTTCAAGTTATACGGTATCCTCCTTGATCTTTTGACACAAAGTACACAACAAGAAGACATGAGAACAAGGGTGCCATTACCACAAAGTGTACTTTAAGGTAGTCTTTTTTATGGTCTACATTACAATAAACATGGAGCTCATGTTTTAGAATATCTTATCACTAATGCACTTTATTATATTGATTTTACATAGTTGCATTTGCTAAAATTGGTGGATCTTTGAATGTTTAGCCATCAAAAAGACAATTTACACTACAAGATATAGACCTTATAGCGACGTTTAAAGCGACGAAAATACAAACAACAAAATTTGCCCCCGTCGTCGCAAAAAGCGTCGTTATTGACGACGCCATAGAACCGTCGCTATATAGCGACGCATATAGTGACGGTTACAGGGAATTTGCGATGCTTATAGCGACGCCAATAGCGATGCGAGCAGTTAAATTTGCGACGCAAATAGCGACGGTAACAGAGAAAAAAAAATTTGTGGTAGGGCAGCAAGCCCTGCCACATATAGCACTGTGTGCTGTATGAGACCCATACAAAATAGTTTCTACACTACTGCATACAAAGCATTTGCAAACAAAAAGAATGTATACTGAAATCATAGCACTGATACATGAAATAAATACATGATCGCATAAAATGCGATTGGTACAATCATGAAACGATATCACTAACACATAGAAAATGTCTACATAGATCAGGCGACTAAGAACTAAAGGTGTGTGAGCTCTAAGGATCCAAGGGCGAGCTACAAATCCTCGTCCCCCGAAAGCTCGTCCTGCTGCAAAGGAGCATCAAACGGATTCTGCAGAAAAAGAAACAACATATCAATCCACCATATAATAATGCATTCAAATATCTCATGGTAACTACGGACAAGAAAGATGAGTGACTTACAGGGCCGCCGCGTCTATACAATCGGTCGATCAATGCCCTGAGACCATGCCTCTCTGCATATTGAGTCTCAAGGCCTTGCGGATTGCGATTTGTAACGGAGTGCTGCAAAGAAAACAAATCATCCAGCCCTTAGAGAATCTATCTACTATGGCTGGCACCGGGAACTCCTCGTGCAAGGATGCTACTATGTAGTCCTTGCTCCCCTCCGATATGTTCCTCCAATGATCCAGGACATTGTGTCGAAAAACTTGTTAGCACAACTCCCTCATGCGATCCATCACCCTCCTCCCCTCATCGTTCATGATGATGGCTTCCTGACCTACTATCCACTAGGTATCCATAACCCCTAGGAGTATGCCTAAGATGGGCCCTCTCCCATCTCCGTCCACGCTCCTGGGCATATCCAGGAGACCCCTGTACATCCGGTGTACCGACGGGGGTACCCTCTCCCGGAGTGCCACTCAAAGGGGTGCCACCAAAAGGAGTGCCATCAAAAGGCGTGCCATCTTCCGACGGCTGCGCAAAAGCCAGAGTAACTGGAGTGGACGTCCCCACAGGTGTGACAAATCCTGGAGGTGACGCAGCTCCAGCTGAACGATGAGACGGAGACACCACATCCATGTCTCCACAGCAGCACCCCCCTGATCCTCCTACAGTCGCAGTCCCTCCCTCTGGCCCATATCGCGAGTGTCGAGATCGTCTGCTCGAAGCTGAAGCATCTGATCGTGCTGAAGCTGATCTAGCTGAAGCTGATCTAGCAGAGTGCCCTGACGAAGAACGAGACAGCTCCTGATTTGCCATCTCTCTGAATCTCGCAAGCTGATCTGGAGACATGCGTGCCATCATGTCCTGAAACTCCTCATCGCTCATCCCTCGACTCATCCTGAAAATGTCGATACTTGCACAGATAAAAAATGATGTTAGAATAATCAATTTAAACTATACAAAGCACATTAATATAAATCATTTTTGAAAAATCCCTCTTAAAATGCATATCTTATCTACCTTTATGGAAGATCTAAACAACGAATTGAGTAATACAATTCTCCAAGAATGAAGTATTCTATGGTCCCATGTTAATCTCCTGACACAACTCTGCATACACTGGAAGGTCGATAGACATGTCACCACAAAAGAACGAGTCTGCCTCATTCTCAAAAAATTCTACGACTTCTGTATTTCCATCATTGTTAGCCGATGCGGGCTCCAAGCTTGCGGTGGCCTCCACCCCTTGTAATATCGATCCCTCTATTTGCATATTTTCTTCATCTATGCCTGGAACATCGCTTTGATCATATACTCTCGCACCTCGAGGAGTTGAAGGTATAACATACCACCATCGAGGTTGTCGAGGGTTTGGATAGAAGATTACTTGTTCACAAACACTTACAAAGCGAGTTCAAACCATTGTGACATAAGCCATGTCGTATTACAATTAGCAAGCAAATGACTATGTGTACCTGTTCACAATGGGCCGGCAACACAAAGGTGTCGTGCAAATCCGTCCATTTTTTTTCGGAATCTATTTCGAGAAATCCAGATGGACCTCGTCGAACTGTTGCTCCAGCTCCTCCAAGTACCACTTTGAACCACTGCACATCGAATAGTATCATGGAGAAGCTACGGTAATCCACCGTAATAATACTTTGCAAGTTCCCAAAATACTCCATCTCATCCACAACCGTGTTCGGATCCGTTGCTCGTCGCCGGCTCTCTTGCTCAAACCTTGCCATGACACCATAGTCCATTGTGGAGCGGATTTTATCAATACGCTCCATCCGAAAATGCCGTCCCCGCGACCACGCTGCACTATATATTTTGTACTGCACATTGAAATACCATAATTAGATGTAGCAAGCAAATTTAGATACGACACATTCTAAACCCCTCATTACCTTTGGACTACATCCCCTCGAGAACTCCCACTCCTCCATTGAGACCTCTGTCCCTTCGCTGGATGCTGTGGTCAAGGCTCCATGCAACCATTGTGTTGACATAAACCGCGGCATCTCCTCCATGCCTTCGAGATATCGAATCGGTCGGTGACGCGTACTGCGTCGGAATTCAGCTCACGCTTCCTCTCGATCTTGCCTTGGAATCTGTTACTTGGCGAGCCACGTCTCCATGGAGGCATGGTGCAACATACAAAAGCGATTCACATTCTCTTCCATTGAGGCATCACATGTAATCATGTATGCAGTTATGACACCGAATGCAACAAATAGTGCATGTATGATGCTCATATGTGAGTGACACAGTCATGGGAATGCTTATTTTCATGCTCAGTAGTGATGTTATAGTGCAGACCATATATATGTATGCTAAAGCAATGAATGGTGCCATGGGAGAAGTGGTTGCAGACATACAATAGATTAGGGGACCATATTCCAACTCTCTTCAATTCCTACAAGGTGCTATAGACATCTTTCAGTCAGTTCAGAGGTAAAGAGTGAGTACCAGCACTCAAGAGAAGGCCCCAAAGAGTGTTTGCAGACCTCAGCAACCCCCTATTGGTTTGACACTTTAGTTGGGCACTATCCATCCCTTAAAGGCTAAAACAGTCCCCTACTGCTCTCAAACACGGTGTAAGACTGTATAAAACGGCCATAGATTTGCTATTACAGAATTTTCTGTATTAAACTTGTAGCAGTGTGCTTGTGCTCAATTTGAAGAGGGCATTCTTGGCTCCAACTTGAAAAAAAAAATAGGCCAATCGGAGTTTTGTATCTCAAGTTACGGGCAAACCAGTGACAGGTGGTCTAACGGGATTGCATCTAACCATGGCAGGGAATAAGGGAAAAACTAAGGCAAATGATAACCAGCATCAACAAATAAGGGATGCACGTGCCATGAGGGCTGAAAATAACCCTGAGGTGGAAGATGAATATTACTCTCATGACGTGGGGGACCTCATCGCACTCACTAACACCCTCAGCTCGCATGAGACAAGGCATGCTGAGAGGCATAGAGAATTGATGGAAGGCATTGGTCAAATGAAGACCACTATGGACACCCTTGCTACCCAGCTCACTAAGTGGATGGAATTCCAAATGAAAGGGAAGGAACATGAGGATAGATTCAGTATGCATGCTGAACGCGTGACGGGCCCATTAGTGAATGCAACAAATATGAACTCCCAAGGCATTTTGGGGAGAGTGGGTATCGCTACTAGCACTTTTGAACAGAGAGAGCCTTCACATAAACAAGAGGAGCCCATGAACAATGCAATGAGGGGCAATTTTCAGTCATCAAATTCTTTTTTCTACCCCATTTCCAACCACCACATCTCCAGTCAGCCTATCATCGTCATTCAGCATCCATAGCATTTCATTGTCTGGTTCCACCGTTGGTAGCCATTGTGAGATATGCACTAACGCCTCTGACACCAACCAACCTTCTGCCATGCTACCTTCTGGACGAGCTCGTTGTCGCACAAAGCCTTTCAGGGTTTTCATGAAGCGCTCCAGGAAGAACATCCATCGCGTATGGACAGGTCCAACAATCTCCACTTCGTCCACAAGATGCACAAGAAGGTGAACTTGTATCGTGAGCATGCTAGTGGGCAGGTATTTCTCAAAGAGACATACCGTCTCAACTGCTCCTCGCCTTGCGGATTCAATAGAGGACGTCTTAATCTCTTTCTGTGAGATCCATTGCACCAAAGTCGATAACTTGTAAATGGCCCCGTGAATTTCTGGAGTAAGGCATCCTGCGATCGCGATCGGTAGGACAAACTGCCACAAATGAGAAAGCATTATGAATAATGGCCACTTTTCAAATTGCAAAATGCCCATACTAATTACAATTCATTCTGTTCACAAACCTGACATATCTTATGCCAATCATGGGATTTTAGCCTAGACATTTGGTCATCTTTAGAAAATGCGGACCTGAGAGAACACATCATACCCATCGGAGTGCGGATAGACTTGATTACTTGCTTCACAATGCGCTCTTCTTTGGTAGACAAAACCCAGGGAGCGCGAGGAATCAGCACTCCCCCTTCAGCACTCGACGGTGGCCAAAGCGCCTCCATCTTACCTACCTCCTTTAAATCCATTCGTGACCCTATAGTGTCTCTCTTTCCTGTGATGTGGTCCCATAGCAAGCTGCCCACATTTTTGAATATATGCATGGGATCCAACAAGTGGTTGACCTGTAAGTGGGTCCAATATGGCAACTCATAGAAAACTGAGAACCGTCGCATTCCATTTGGATGTGATTCTGGGTTTACCATTTTCAGCTCATACCAGCTTGCAGCGTTCACACGTGCTGGAGGTCGTCCAAGAAAACCTTCCCTGAGTTTATGATCCTCCAGCAAGAAAGTAGCGTGTCCTTGATATACCATCTTCTTTATGGTTCGTGACCTTTGGGAGTCTAACTGTGGCCCACACAATGGACATGCATGATAACCTGAGGTAACCAGACCTGCAAGGCTATCCATGACCTAGTGAATACTTGATTGAATGAAATAAAATATAGATATTACAAGCGAGAACAAAGGTCTGCTCACCTGAGCACTCTCCCAATCCCGGAAAGTCATGCATCGTCCACATGAGAATGGCTCGAATGTTGGCTGACCGTCGATCATCGCACCTGCTCATATCTTGCACCGTGACCCCCTCCTCCCACAAAATCTTAAGCTCATCGACTAATGGACGAAGATACACGTCCATATTTTTTACTTTGTAGCGGCCCGGGACGAGCAAGCTAAGGATGAGATGTCCTTTCTTCGTAGAAAGCCATGGAGGGATGTTGTAGTTGACAAGCACTATAGGCCACACACTGTAAGAAGTCGAGCGCAGACCGAATGGGTTCACACCATCCATGGCGAGACTGAGCCGAAGATTCCTTGGCTCTCGCGCAAAGCCTGGGAAGGTAGAGTCAATGTGGCTCCATGCGCGCGAATCCGCTGATATTCGTTGAACTCCATCCGTGGACCTATTCTGCACATGCCACATTGTCAAGCTTGCCATGGCAGACGTGCGAAACATGTGGTTTATGCGGGGGATGAGCGGAAAGTGTCTGAGAACTTTTTGAGGGATGGTTTGCCCTTGCAAGTCCTGTCAATACTTGTGAGCACCACACTTTGGACATGTCTCCATAGTCTCGTATTCATCTCGAAACAATATGCAGTCGTTGATACATGCATGGATGTTATTGTAGTCCATGCCAAGCTTCTGTAAAACATGTCGTGCATCATCACGAGACTCAGGCATGGTATTTGCAGGTGGCAATATATGATATTTCAATAACCTGAAAAAAATCATAACACACCTTGAAAAAACACAAATGTTTGCAATAATACTGTTTAAAAAAAAAACAATGAAGCCTGTGTGCAAGGTACCTGAATAACTCAGTCACACTCGTATCGCTCCAACTGTATTTTGCTTGCACACTTAAGAGTGTAAGCAATGTCTTCAACCGAGATACTTGGCACCCATCATATAATGGTATGGATGCTTCCTCTCTAAGTGGGTCAGATGTCTCAACATCCATGGGAATCAATGCATCGATCATTGCCTCCATCTCAGGCTCCAAGATTGTAGGCAGGTCGGAAAGGTTGTCTGTCTCCTCTAGCATTGACGGTATAGATGGGCCTTGCGAGTGGTCGATTGGCTCCTGTAATCTATCCATCGCACGTCCACGAACTCTTCTAATTGGCCGCAAAGGATGCACTCCCCCTTGGGTCGAGACATCACCCCCCTGGATAGAAAATTTGCCAACAAGACCCAATCTTATTGTGTATGGTTTTCAATTAGCTTGAGAGTACAATGCATGGTTAATATTAACTTTAAATTACCGTTTGCTAAAAATCCGCAATCTCGTGATCAATGATCTCAGATTGAAACTCGCCAAATCATCGTACGTGTTCTATAGACAATCGGCGTTTTCGTCTAATTGCCAACTTGCATTGAGAGCAAGGACATGGGACACGCTGATTAAGATACGTCTCGCGGTCTTGAAAAATAAGACCTTCTTCATTTTCCATCTTATCTACATTACAGCAAACGAGGCTTAAATGGATAGCTTTATGGAGATGTACGTCAAGTTGCAAGTTGACCATAAATCTTGCATTGTATATAGTAGTTGAGAGATATTCCGATGTTATATCTCGGCCTTGTATCATGCTCAAGGATTTGTTTGTCCCGGTAGATAATTATTTGTTATATCTCGGCTTTGAGTATAAGTAATCCATTTTAAAATTAATGCGCGCCATCTATGAAATTTAATAACTATAGTAATAAAATTTATTTCAATCAATTCTACTCATAGTCATAAGACCTGAGAGAAATTATCCTATACTCAATTTAAGGGTTTCTTCTTCTATAACAATACTTTTGGGTTTATTTTGATGAAGTACCTTAATGACCATTAGCTAGGGTATCATTTTCTTTTAGTCCTTCCGTTGACTAGTTGGCATGATTTCTAATTTGGCATGCCTATAAAGTTAAAACAAAAACAATGAATTATGCATATCACAATTAGATCCCCTACTTGGACATTATGAAGGAATTGACCATTTTTAAGCCATCGTAAAGAGTTACCAATGTACGTGGCCCATGGCAAAGCACATTGCATACCATTATCAATAAGTCTATTATCTTAAATTTCCTTCCCCTCCCTCTCCCTCTCTTTCTCTTCCTCTCTCTCCCTCTCCCTCTCTTTCTCTCTTTCTCTCACCCTCTCCCTCTCCCTCTCGTTCTCTTTCTCTCCCTCTCTCATTTCCTTCCCCTCTCTCTCCCTCTCCCTCTCTTTCTCTTTTTCTCCCTCTCCCTCTCTATCTCTCTTTCTCTCTCATTTCCTAAACAAGCAAAAAATAAAGTGATTTAAACATCCTCCAAGCAAAAGGGAGAGGGAGAGATACAATGCACTCTCCCTCTCGTTCTCTTTCTCTCCCTCTCTCATTTCCTTCCCCTCCCTCTCCCTCTCCCTCTCTTTCTCTTTTTCTCCCTCTCCCTCTCTATCTCTCTTTCTCTCTCATTTCCTAAACAAGCAAAAAATAAAGTGATTTAAACATCCTCCAAGCAAAAGGGAGAGGGAGAGATACAATGCACTCTCCCTCTCTTTCTCTTTCTATCCCTCTCTCATTTCCTTCTCCTCCCTCTCCCTCTCGCTCTCTTTCTCTCTCATTTCCTCTCCTAAGCAAGCAAAAAATAAAGTGATTTAAACATTAAACAAGCAAAAGGGAGAGGGAGAGAGAGAATGCACTCTCCCTCCTTCTCCCTCTCTTTCTCTTTCTCTCCCTCTCTCATTTCCTCCCCCTCCCTCTCCCTCTCCCTCTATTTCTCTTTCTCTTTCTCTTTCTCTCCCTCTCCCTCTCCCTCTCCCTCTCTTTCTCTCTTACTCTCTCATTTCCTCTCCTAAACAAGCAAAAAAGAAAGTAATTTAAACATTAAACAAGCAAAAGGGAGAGAGAGAGAGAGAGAGAATGCACTCTCCCTCTCTTTCTCTTTCTCTCCCTCTCCCTCTCCCTCTCCCTCTCCCTCTCTTTCTCTCCCTCTCCCTCTCCTTCTCTTTCATTTCCTCTCCTAAACAAGCAAAAGAGAACGATTTAAACCTTCAACAAGCAAAAGAAAGAGAGAGGGAGACTCACCAATGAGATATGGCGAGCGTGGGGCGGCTTCTCTTTGCAATGAGGGCTCCTCCTCTCCTTCGTGAACAACGGCGGCGGCGGCGGCGGCGGCAACAGCAAGTCTTCTTCCTCTTCTTCTCTCACAAAGCCTTCGCTCTCTCCCTCGCTCTCACTCTCAAAAGTCAAAGCAAAAGAAATGAAAACGACGCTCGGGTTTCGGCCGAGCTTTTTTTCCTGCGGCGTCACTATTTGCGACGCAAATAGTGACGCAAATAGCGCGCCAATAGTGACGCCGATATCCACCGTCGCTAATCGGCGTCGCTAATTGCCCAATTCCTTGTAGTGTTAACTAAAGTAAGGATGTCACAATCTAATTAAAAAAAAAGAAAAACATGAAAAGGCGAGGGTAATAGGAGTTTCTTTTTCACCTCAAAATGTAACATGGTTCCAAAAACCCATTGAGCTTAATCAACTATCTAAATTTGAATAAGTGAATAATAATCCATATTATTATGTTGTTTCATGAGGTAGATAAAGCTAGTATTAGGAAAAGTAACATGTGGTGATACACATGCATTTGATTTCAAAGTTGTGATTAGAGATCAATATTAGGTTGAGTGAAAAAAATATGATTTTGTGAGACTCTGTGGTCCAAGATGCAATAGACCATATGATGACTACCATTACATGGTCATTACACCATACTCTAGTTGTCTCCATGACTTTGATAAATTTATTGAAGTCTAAAGTTTGTAGTTAAGACTTCCACCAAACTTGAAGACAACCTTCAAGCCGAATGCTTATGAGTGCCCCAAACCTTGGAATGTTGGGAAATGTTGGTGTTTGATCTCCCTCTTTGTACATCATTACTAAGCATAGAGGCTTTCTCTCTTAGTACCTCAATACTCATATGCCCATGCTCAATACTTACCTTTTAAAACTTCATTTTTCTTGTCAAACTACTTGTTTATTGCTTTTTCCTAAACTTGCATACAAGTCCCCTTATCTTGCATGAACTAATGTTAGGTCTAACTTTTATGCAAAACCCCATCTTAAACTCTAAATTTGACTATATCTCATTTGCACCTTGTGAGATGAGAGGATCAAAACCCCCCATCCTAAGAATTATTTATCCAAGATCTCCATTCATCCTACTTTCTTGATATGCATCCACACATTCATTGACATAGCTCCTAGCATAATATGGGGAGGTAGTTTCTTATACTATCTAGTTTTCTTAATTAATAAATGTGATTAAGAGTTGTCTATGGATAGCTATTGTCTATCCGAAATACTAACAGCAATATTTCATAGAGTACTTGAACTAAACCTCTTTTGCACCATTTTAGCACCATTGTTCCAATGTCCAAAGATGTGCAATCCAAAACTTTGATGACCATATCGCTAGTCTCTATACTCATGACCTATGATGATTCATCATTTTCAACATCTACATGCTCATGTCTTTCCAACCATATACTTTCAAACTCCTTCATAGTTTAGAGTCTCGGGAAACCCTATCCCAAGATTATTATTGATTGCAAGTCACATTCTTCCTTACTCAAATTTGGAAGCCAAAGAATATCACTTAAGATTGACTCTTCCTTGATGCCATTGAAAAAGATCTTACGTGCATGAAACCATTTCATAATTGATCAATGTAATTAAGAGACTTCTATGAATATCCCAAACTCCTCAAGAGAATAATGGCTATTGCATAGTTGTTGCCCCATATCTCGAAGAAAGGTGTGCCACAAATGTTGGAGAACATAGAAGTGCTATCTCTGCTAACATCTTATGTGTGGCTATGAAGGTAAATAGGGAATCCAAAAGGGCCTTATAAGGAATGGATTAGGAAACCTTGAGCTTGGATTAGTCATTTTTTATTGTCATTATTGCATGCCTTTTTGTCCCCTAACCCACTACATTCATGAGCTCCACCATACTTTTTGTTTGTTTTGTCTTTTTGTATCCCCCCCCCCAAGGGCAGGGGAGGGAACTTAGAAATTGGGGTTTTACCCTTAATTTTCACCCCATAACCACCTTTTTACAAGCTTTTTCACCTTGTGTACATGTAAGGCCTAGGTCCCACTAGAGGATGTCCCATATATACCTTATATTCTTTATTTTGAGATCAATGCACTAATGCTACCTTCATAGATACTTTTTCATTTAGCCTATTGAAAAAATTAGATTGAATACTTTTTAAAGTATAACCCTTAATACTACTTTTTTGAACCAATGTGTGCTTTTACCCTTGAACACTATCAATGGACATTTGAGCTCAAAAGAGATGTGAACAAGATTTTGAGGTTACATATTTTTCATGTTTCTAGCCTCTCTTGGTTTACAAAATGTATCTAGATTTCTAGTTTTGTCATGAAGAGAATTTTCTTTTTGACGATTCTATTAAGGGAGTAAGTGTAAGAAATTGGAGCTTTTGAAAGCATTCTTGAATTGCAAGCATCTTCTCCATATTTTACAAGATCCTTGACACTATTCACTATGTCTTGCCACATTGAATGAACTCCTCATAAAAGTTCTTAAATGTTTGCAATGAGTTCACTATCAATTGGCACTTAGATGATGCTATCAAGAATATACTCAAATATATGTTCTATTGCAATACCAAGAATTTTGTTTCATTGCTATACACTTACCACATGAAAATTGGGAATGTATATTCAAAGAAGGATTTGTAACTTCTCACATGGAATGGACAAGGAGCAATGGAATGAAACAAAAAGGTGTCATCACATAGATTACACCCATTAGGGAAAGGTTGGACTCACCTTTGGGCCCTCTAAGAGAATTTTCCACTTGAGCACAAAGAGAGGTAATTCTTAAGGTATAAAAACTAATATGGAATCTATTTTTGATTTCTCTGAGGATTTCTAAAAAATACACAAAGCACTCGCGTAAGTTACTCATGAATATATGTGTGCATCATATGGGTTCAAAAAAATGTATTTTTAAAATACAATTTTATACATTTTTTACATACAAAAGGGTGTAATATAAAGGGGTTATTTACATATTAATTAGAAAAGGGTTATATTGTATTCAATAAAATTTCATAGATAATGATATTTATAAATAGGCCTTGAATGCATGTGATGTAGAGGATATACATATAGTAACTTCCCTGAGACAAAGCACAATGTTCTATAGGTTATGAATTACCTTTAATGAAGAGTCAATACTTAGAATTTGATTCCTCATATTTGAATCCATCTCTAGTGATGGTATACTTCCTCTTTATCAAAATTTGACAAAAAAAAACACAAAGGCACAAGCTGCTTAACACATTCTCATTCTTTGGAAGGAGCTTTTGGAAATAAATGGGGAAGGATAAGAACACATAGAACTTTAGCAATTTTTGTTTGTTTATATATATATATATATATATATATATATACATACACTAGTTTGTGCTATATAGTGTTTTGTGCTACAACATAGACTATATAGTAGTCCATGCTATATAGCAGTGTGCGCTATATAGCACTGACTACTATGTAGCACAACTATTCTACTATATAGTAAATGTACTATACGACACCCTTAGTTACTATTGTAGATAGTAGATTGGCAATAGTGTCCTATCAAATGAGCATTACAAATAGTTAAATAGACAAGAAAATATGATTTCACCCCTTATTACTTTGGGATTTTTAGTAAGAACCTTCAACCTTAAGCATTACAAACAATAGATGTCACATATTGCAAAAAAATTAAATATTTGATAAAAAGTAAAAAAATCTTGAGTACATCTAGCATTGAACAATATTAGCTATATAAATTATCTGATACGAAATGTCTTTGATTGGGTTTTTTTATAACCCTAATGGCTATACCTATGTATATAACAAAGAGTTAAGCTTCAAGCATCACCCTAAATCCTTGATTGCTACAATTGATTGTGGTGCTCCATCACAAGGGCACACAATATGTCCTTGTTTTTCTACATCATGTTTTGACATGCATGATGGCCAAGATCTGTAGAAACTCTTCATTTCACCAATCAAGGGAATAAAGCCATCGATAGAGACTATAGGTCCTAGTTGGTATCCTCAAGATCAAATGATGGAGGACATAGGATGCAACATTGTGTAACGTGTCCACTAGTATCATCCAGGACACGTCTTAGCAGTCCATCAGAAAGGATGTCTAGAAAACTCCGCCCGGCACTCCCATGGAATGTTACGGGTTTTGCGATCTAGGTCTTCCCGCTTCTGCCACGTAGCGGAAGTATCCTAGCTGTTCCCACTTAGGATCGACCGAAATTAGGGTTTTCATGATTGGCCATTAGCTAACAGCAACTAGCGTCAGACCCGAGTGAACTACTTTACGCAGAAACGCCAGGTCCGAAGCGGATTCACGCTGCACTTGGTTCAAGGAGAATGGGAAACGAGAGGGATGCAAGGCTCAACCTCTCTGCCATAAGGCAAAGTCCCATTCCGTTCCCCTAAAACAGCGTAAATCGGGTAAGACGTAACTCTAGGTCATCGCTCTCATCATTCGTTTTGATGATCATCCCGCTGTTCTTCGAGATTTTCGAGAAAAGTTCCCGGCTAACCGGGACCGCCCAACCATAGGACAGACCCATGGCCCATCCTCTACACTTTCCTCGGTTTGTGTTAGTTATGTAATTATCTAACACATTAATTTGACATATAACAATCAGCTTCTTTAATTAATCCTGTTAAGCACTAGTTCCTTCACGTAATCTTATCATGTGACATAAAAAAACAATATCAAGTAAGTTTTTTTTTTAACACTTCATCATTTTATCTTTGAAATACAAGAAGCTCCACCCGTAGGCTTGTCCATAATCCACCCGAAGGCTATCCAGTAATCCCCAGGGATCACTATTCCAAGCTTCCGCCCATAAACTAGTATGCGGGCCTCGAGATCCAATCTCGAGTCACGTTAGCCTCTTGTGTAGGATCCGGAAGGCGAGGGATTTACGGCCAGAGCCCCCCTGGCACCCAAGCGTCCTCCTACTCCAAGTAGAGCTCAAGGGAGAGACCTCTCGCGGCGGGTTCGGTCCACGTTCCCGGCGTGGTGAATAACCCCCTTGGTTAGGGTTAGGCAGGTAATCAGGGGTAACTGAAACTGCCTCTTCCTTCAGCTTTTAACCTGAAGTATAGGTAGTCATTTAATTTGTAATTCATAATTCAAACAGAGCCCTAAAATCTCTAGCAAGCACAAACATTTCCATTAATCAACTATGTTGTTTGGCAAATTGCTAAGGAAGTGTTCTTTGCTTTTTGAGTGTATCAGCACTCATTCCCAAGGTGTCTTGTAAATTGGCAAGATCCTATACGTTCCTGGTGTAGGGTGTACCTTATTAACCCAACTTGGTCAATCCTAAAGTTCCTTAGATATGTTAGTTTTCGGTTTACAACTTTCCTTATTTAGAAGGATATCCAAAAATACGTCCTTTTGCAAGATAACTTGCGTAGGGATCTGCCATCCTTAATGAGGGTTTTTACCCTTTCTCCTTGTGAATCAATCACAAGATTAAATGATTTCGTACTTGCTGCGCAAGTCCTGCGATGGAATAATCCGTTTTAGATCCTTTAAGTTGACGTATGTCGGGCCTAGGATTTCTTTTTAAGGATCTCGGGGACAGCCCTAGTTCTTTAGCTTTACGAATTTTTTTGGACCCTACAATAAGGAAAGTAGTCAAGTGCTTAGGGTATGAATATTTCTATGTTTAGATTGGTTTGGATATCTTTTGGAAGGTAATATTAATCGTCTTGTCACAATTTTGCTATCCTTGTGACACTTTACTTTTCAATCAATACAGTTCAATTTAAACTTCCTTTTTCCTTGCAGATGAACTCATGCCGAATAACAAACATTTCCCTTGCTAAGATGTGCAATTAGCAATGATAACTTCCTAGTAATTTGAGCCACGAAAGAAACCTTTCATGAATTTAATCATTTACAATGATTCGTTGCCAAAGGAATAAGACTAATGGTGCAAGATATAATTTCTATACCTTTAGGATTTAACTAAAATATACTACTATAGTAAATGGATAATCTTGCTCGTAATTTATAATGCTTGATGCAATTCGAAGGAAACTAAGTTCTATACATTATCATTCATTCAAATAAGCTAAACTCCTTCATTACAAATAACTCGGACAAATATATCCTATCCCTAACAATTTCTCTTTGCATGATCGAGTTGAAATGGAATTAAAGCCAAGAAGAAAAACTTGGTTTTGGGGTGAGATATCCACATGGATACCGGGAGATGACCCTCCCGCGGCTACGCCTTGGACTTTCTTAGGAGGCATCGCAATTGTAGTTTTTTGAACGTGGAAGCAGCTCTACAACTCCTCCTAGGAATTCCACCATCGCTTCCTCGCACCGCTTGTCGATAGTAGTTTTTGGAAGGCTCCCTCCTTGGAAGTCAGGGAAATTAGAAAGGGTGTTTCAAAGTCTTCTACGATTAAGACCCATTGAAGCCATGGGGAAGGCTTAATGGCCTTTTAATGACTCGTTCAAACGAGGAACGAAAAGGGTAAAAAAAATACAAGGTGCGGGAGAGAACTCTAAGGGGATATAGTAACTGTAAAGACTATAAGTAAGGTCGAAGGACCCTTAGGTCAAACTTGGAGAAAAAGGGGCTTATGGGGGTTTACACATGGGGAAGGGTGAAAGGTTTTGAAGCCAAGGAAAAGGCTTAAGGGATAATTACGGGAGAAGTGGTTTTAAGAGGCCACAGGAAGGGGGTGATTCCCAAGCCAGGGGAATAGGTCTCTTAGGGATTATACACGGGGGAAAAAGTAATAAGACCCTTAAGGCCTTCATGCTCTAGGGGGTAGTGACTCCAAAGTGAAAGGAAATGGGTTTTAGCATGAGGGTGAAAGGGGACTTAAGGGGTTTTTAAAACCCGGCAAGGGGGGGTTCTAATACCCATGGAAAGGGGGTTTTTGACATGGGGGGGGGGGGGGGGGAAGTGATAATGGTTCTAAAAGGCATGAGAAGGGCCGTGGGAGATTTTTTTTTTTTTAAACACGAGGGGTGAAAGGGGGCTTAGGAGGATTTTAAACCCGGAGGGGGGGGGGAAAGGATTTGATGAGGCAACAAACAAGGGTGTGAAAGGGAGCTTAGCTAGCCCCTTAGAAGCTTCTCTTGCTTCATACGAAATTCAACGTTGGCGGCATTTTTGTGAGGCAGCGAGGCCTGTGGCTGCAGGCCGTGGTGCTGGGAGGACTGGCAGCGGTGGGTATCGCACCCTCACGAGTCGAGGGGAGAGGCTCACTCTCTCCCTCTCTGCAACGATGGCGTACGACGTCTCTTCAAAGTCTCTGGCCCTCCATCCGTTAACGTAGTGTGCAGTCGTCCTCCCTCTCACGGTAGTAGCCTGCTACCCTCGTCATCACGTATCAGCTTCTTCTCTCCCTCACGGCTACTATCCCTCAGCCGTGGGGTAATAACCTCTCTCTCTCTCTTATGACTGGCGGCAGCGTCGTCCTCTTGATCTGCGGCGGCCACCCCCTTCAGCCTGCGCCCCCTTGATTTAAATAGGGAAGGGGAGGGGGATCCTCCCTTCCCTGCGTGGCATCACGCATGCCTCTCCCTCACTCCAAGCTCCACCAAGGAGCTTAATCACTCCTTCTATTCCCCTCCCCCTCCAGCCTATCAATCGGCTGGGGGGATAAGGGGAATAAAAAGAAAATGCATTTATCCAATTTCATTTTTATTGAGGCAGTTCACGTGTGCCTTCGGGATATTACATTCTCTCCCCCTTAGAAGAATCGAGATGTCCTCATCTCGAGATAAACTAGGGATACTGATGGATGAGAGTGCCTTCATCTACCCAGGTGGCATCCTCTTCGGAATAATCTTTCCACTAGACGAGGCATTCTCTTAAGGTTCTAGATCTTAACTGTCTCTCCCTAACATCTAAGATCCTTTCCGGCCTTAGTTCAAGGACTCGCATTACAATTTGTTGGTCATCAAGTACATGATTAGGGTTGGGTACATATTTTTTCAATAGGCTGATATGAAATACATTGTGAACCTTTAGGTTCTCAGGGAGTTGCAATCTGTAAGCATTGGGTCCTAGGCATTTGAGGATTTTGTACGGCCCACAATATCTTGGACTTAGTTTCTTGCATTCTCCTAGGGATAGAGAACTCTTTTTAGGGCGTACACGAATGAAGACCATGTCTCCTTCTTCGAAGACTCTTTCTTAACATTTCAAATCTGCGTATGCCTTTTGTCTATCCTTGGCCGCTTGTATGTCTTGTATTATTGACTTTATTTGATCATCCATGTCTTCCAACATCTGTCTTGACGCTTCAACTCTTAGGGTTGGATCAGAAAAGTTTAGGGGACTTCGACAATCATGACCATACAATGCCTGGAGAGGAGTCATCAGAATGCTCTGCTAGTAAGAAGCATTGTAGGCAAATTCAACTAATGGCAAGTATTGAATCCACCTCTTCGGCTCTCGACAGCAGTATGCCCTAAGCATATCTTCGATGATTTGATTTACTTGCTCTATTTGGCCATCCGTTTGGGGATGGTAAGCGGTGCTAAAACAGAGTTGAGTCCCAATAGCTTTAAAGATACCTCTCCAGAAGTGTGATGTGAAGAGAGAATCTCGATCACTAATGATTCTTCTAGGTAACCCATGTAGCTTGAATATCTCCTTGATAAACAATCTTGCAATGTCGGAGGCTTTATAGTTTGTCTTTACTGGAATCAGGTTTGCAACCTTGGTAAGCATGTCAACCACAACCATAATGGAATTGTATCCTCCTTGGACTTGGGGTAGGCCCACAACAAAATCCATACTGATGAATTCCCATTTCATTTGGGGAATGTCAAGCGGTTGCAGTTTCCCTGGCATCATGACATGTTTGGCTTTGATATGTTGGCAAGACAAACACTCAGTGACATATTTGAGAACGTCACCTTTAAGCCTCTCCCAATGGTAGCTCTTCCTAACTGAATTAAGAGTCTTAGCAAAGCCACGATGTCCTGCGAAAGGAGAATCATGAGCTTCCCATAATATCTTCTGCTTAAGTGACTGGCTTGCTGGTATACACAGCCTTGTTTTGTAGTAGACAAGTCCATTATCAATGGAAAATTCCTGATATTTAGCTTGCAACTTCTGATTCTGCACCTTGGTAGATATTTCCTTTATCATTGTTTGGTAGGCCAAATCATGGCATGCTTCCTCTCTAGCTAGTTCAAGTATAGGGTTGTTTGGCATAGATACTTTTGTAGCCAGAGATCTGGCCGTTGATGGATTCTGCAAGATTAGGGAATTTAGGAATGCCTTGCGACTGAGTGCATCAGCAACTACATTCTCCTTTCCTGGTCGGTACTTGATTTCAAAATCATATTCCTCCAATACTTCAATCCACCGACGTTGCCTCATGTTGAGCTCGTTGTGGGTAAAAATCCATTTGAGACTCTTATGATCGGTTACTAGAGTAAACTTGTTACCCAACAGGTAGTGTCTCCAAAGCTTTAGAGCATGGATGACAGCTAGTAATTCCAGATCATGCGTGGCATAATTCTTTTCATGACTCTTCAATTTCCCTGAAGAGTATGCTACTGGATGACCTTCCTGCATAAGTACACATCCGAAGGCAAGAATCCTAGCATCAGTTACTACCTCAAACTCCTTATTGAGGTCAGGAAGTTTTAGAATAGGTGTTGATACCAAACTTTGCTTCAATTTGTCAAAGCTATTTTGTTCGGAAGTTGACCATGTAATGGAAGTCTACTTCTTTAGTAAGTCTGTAAGAGGTGCTGCAATCAAAGCATAGTTTTTGATGAAGACCCTATACCATCCTGTCAATCCAAGGAAGCTACATATCTCTTTGACGGATATTGGTATTGGCCATTCAAGCACATCTCTGACCTTGGCTGGGTCTACTGATATTCCTTCTGATGATACTATGAATCCTAGAAATTCAATCTGACGCTTGAAGAATGCACACTTCTTCATTTTTGCATACAACTTATGAGACCTCATTGTCTCAAGGACAATCCGAAGTTGAGGCTCATGATCTTCTTCCTGTTTAGAATAGACTAAAGTGTCATCGAAGAAGACAAGCACGAAATCATCAAGATATGGTCTAAAGATATCTTGTATTAATCTATTGAAGGTAGCAGGTGCATTTGTAAGCCCGAATGACATAACCAATAACTCAAAGTGCCCATATCTTGTATTGAAGGCCGCCTTTGGAATATCTTCTTCCTTGATTCTTATCTGATAGTAACCTGACCTGAGATCAATCTTGGAGAAGATCTTTGCACCTTGAAGACGATCAAGAAGCTCATCTATTCTAGGAATAGGATACTTGTTCTTGACTGTTGATTGATTCAACCCTCGGTAATCAATACATAGTCGAAGTGTCCCATCTTTCTTTTTCTGGAATAGTACTGGAGCTCCCCACGGTGAGTTGCTAGGTCGGATGTAACCCTGATCTAACAGTTGCTTGAGTTGTTCCTTCAACTCAATTGCTTCCGGTATGGACATTCTATAAGGTCTCTTTGCAATTGGTGTAGCTCCAGGCACTAGCCTAATCTCATGATCTACTTCTCTTTGAGGCGGAAGTTCAATCAATTCCTCAGGGAATACGTCAGCGTATTCCTTTAGCCAAGAAGGTCCTTCATGAGACTCTTGCTTTTGATCTAATTTGTTGAGTTTAATCAGGTAAACGGGTAATCCTTTTCTGACTCCTTTTATGATCCGAGATACTTTGGCTAATTGGATTCTTGGCACTCCTGCCTCACCTTGAGTTGTGACAAATTCCCTTTCAGAGTTTCGAAAGGAAACTTGACCCTTTCCATAGTGGATGTGGGCATCGTTGGGCTTAAGCCAATCCATCCTGAGTAGACACTCATGGATACCTAAATTCATGACTCTGAATTTGACTGAAGTCTTCTTTCCTCCCAGAAAGAATTCCACCTTAGCAGTTTGCCTGGTACAAGTTACCTCACGACCATTTGCCAACTCCACAAGCAGGGTAGATGCTTCTACTGTGGTTATTCCTAAAATTTTTGCACATGCTGGTAAGATAAAGGAATGTGTACTGCCACAATCAATCAAGGTTTTGAAACCTTTACCTTGATAGTCTGACGGTGTCTAAATCACCGAGAACTGGCGATTCGGCCCTTTCTTGTGTAAAGCGGCATGGACTGTCGCTTTTTCGAATTCAGCTTCCATAGTCGGATCTTTCTCTTCTTATTCTTTGCATCTTTGCCTATTGGCAATGCAAGCGGTTCTTCCTCTTCCACGGGTAACGGCTCCTTGACCGCGGCCTGCACCTTGGAAAGGCATTTGATGATGTCCTCCTCTGAGCTTGGGACATTGCCTCTTGAAGTGACCAGGTTCGTTGCAGTGGAAACAACAGAGGTTTTGGCCGTTACTTGAGTAGGAACAAAGTTGTTGACGTTATATGTCCTTGCTTTCTTCCTTTGTCCCAGATTATGACCTTGAACTCTCTTCATTTGAGGTTTGAATGCTCCTCTGTTCGGGTCACTATAGGACCAAGTTTTGTTACCCCTTGGTCTAGCTTGCACCTCCTGAATTATAGGCGCCGCTCGAATGAGTGCATCTTGAAGATCTGATGGACGCATAGATTCGAGACGGGTATTTACGGGTGGATTTAAGCCCACACAAAATTTGGACACCTACTGCGTCATGTCCATCTGTGGCGCATACTTTAAACGTGAGACGAATTTAGAGTAGTATGCGTCAAGAGTGAGTCCTAGCTGTTTTAGCTCGTAGAACTCATTCATTTTCTGCGTATGATATGCAAGTGGTAAATATCTTCCCTGCACGGCTTTCTTCAACTTCTCCCAGGTAACGGACCCCTCTGAAATCCCTTGATCCCTGCACCATTGCTTCCACCAAAGTCTGGCTTTGCCGGTGAGCTTTAACTTGGCGAGCATCGCCTGATTGGTAGGTGCAGTACCAGCTGCTTCAAAGTAATCCTCCATGGATTCAATCCAAATTTCAGCATCAGCCTGGACGAATCTGCCTCTCCCGTCAAACTCGGGTGGCTTTATCTGCTTGAGGAGGAACTTCTTCTCCTGGGTCACAACAGTACTTGATGTAGGAGGCGAATTTGGAACCTGTACCTGGGGTTGTGCCTGGATAAAAGTTTTCTTAACGTTATTATATGATAATCGACATTAGCTTATCTTTCATTTTTAGTTCAGCTATCTCGTAAACAATATAGCTACTTAACTTTTTAACAACTCTTATGCACAACTAGATATTGATAAAAAGAAGTCTTTATTTGTATTTACATGGGTATAGCCTTATACAACGTTTCGTGTGATGATAAGCCAATCATTTCATTCAGTTTGGGGAGAACAACGTTGTATTGCATTTGTCTACAGGAACTGTGTAATAGTAGGGTTTTGGTTCATTGATCTTTAGGAATCGATAATTCATTGGAAGTTCAGGATACCCTTTCCGTTGGAATCTATACTTCTCATGGCGGCCCAACACTTTAATCTTGTCGACTGGGATTACACGGGTTACTTCCTCATATACATATGAGTTCATTTCAACCCTCCGACCTTGAATATGTAAAGTCGAATTTACGTGAGCTTCCACAAAAATGAACAGCTTCACGACTTTCAAGTCTTCCAACCACTTGATCCTTTTTAGGTTGATCTATAGATAAGCAAACCGGTGGGCGGCTATATAGTAGATTCCTGAAGACCCCGTCCATCTTCATTCTATGTATAAAGGTGATGGATTATAAATCTGCTCCATGATGTTCATCATCCCAATTCTTTGTCTATAAAGGGCAGAATGCATTGCAGTCATAAACATGACCCGAAATACCAAAAACTTGTTCCATGCTTCATAATTCTGCAAGACAGCATTGAAGGTGAGAAAATGTTTGGACAGCAACCATTTCATTACTTCATTTTATTGAGATCTCATAAAAACAATTCCGTTGTTGGTCGGCTCTAATACCAACTGTAACGTGTCCACTAGTATCATCCAGGACACGTCTTAGTAGTCCATCGGAAAGGATATCTAGAAAACTCTGCCCGACACTCCCATGGAATGTTACCGGTTTTGCGATCTAGGTCTTCCCGCGTCTGCCACGTAGCGGAAGTATCCTGGCCGTTCCCACTTAGGATCGATCGGAATTAGGGTTTTCATGATTGGTCATTAGCTAATAGCAACTAGCGTCAGACCCGAGCGAACTACTTTACGCAGAAACGCCAGGTTCGAAGTAGATTCACGCTGCACTTGGTTCAAGGAGAATGGGAAACGAGAGGGATACAAGGCTCAACCTCTCTGCCATAAGGCATAGTCCCATTCCGTTCCCCTAAAATAGCGTAAATCGGGTAAGACGTAACTCTAGGTCATCGCTCTTGTCATTCGTTTTGATGATCATCCCGCTGTTCTTCGAGATTTTCGAGAAAAGTTCCCGGCTAACCGGGACCACCCAACCGTAGGACGGACCCATGGCCCATCCTCCGCACTTTCCTCGGTTTGTTTTAGTTATGTAATTATCTAACACATTAATTTGACATATAACAATCAGCTTCTTTAATTAATCCTGTTAAGCACTGGTTCCTTCACGTAATCTTATCACGTGACATAAAAAAACAATATCAAGCAAGTTCTTTTTTTAACACTTCATCATTTTATCTTTGAAATACAAGAAGTTCCGCCCGTAGGCTTGTCCATAATCCCCCCAAGGGCTATCCAGTAATCCCCAGGGATCACTATTCCAAGCTTCCGCCCGTAAACTAGTATGCGGGCCTCGAGATCCAATCCCGAGTCACGTTAGCCTCTTGTGCAGGATCCGGAAGGCGAGGGATTTACGGCCAGAGCCCCCCCTGGCACCCAAGCGTCCTCCTACTCCAAGTAGAGCTCAAGGGAGAGACCTCTCGCAGTGGGTTCGGTCCACGTTCCTGGCGCGGTGAACAACCCCCTTGGTTAGGGTTAGGCAGGTAGTCGAGGGTAACTGAAACTGCCTCTTCCTTCAGCTTTTAACCTGAAGTATAGGTACCCATTTAATTTTTAATTCATAATTCAAACAGAGCCCTAAAATCTGTAGCAGGCACAAACATTTCCATTAATCAACCGTGTTGTTTGGCAAACTGCTAAGGAAGTGTTCTTTCCTTTTTGAGTGTATCAGCACTCGTTCCCAAGGTGTCTTGTAAATTGGCAAGATCCTTTACATTCCTGGAGTAGGGTGTACCTTATTAAGCCAACTTGGCCAATCCTAAAGTTTCTTAGATATGTTAGTTTTCGGTTTACAACTTTCCTTATTTAGAAGGATATCCAAAAATACGTCCTTTTGCAAGATAACTTGCGTAGGGATCTGCCATCCTTATTAAGGGTTTTTACCCTTTCTCCGTGTGAATCAATCACAAGACTAAATGATTTCGTACTTGCTGCGCAAGTCCTGCGATGGAATAATCCATTTTAGATCCTTTAAGCTGATGTATGTCGGGCCTAGGATTTCTTTTTAAGGATCTCAGGGACAGCCCTAGTTCTTTATCTTTACGAATTTTTTTTGACCCTACAATAAGGAAAGTAGTCAAGTGCTTAGGGTATGAATATTTCTATGTTTAGATTGGTTTGGATATCTTTTAGAAGGTAATATTAATCGTCTTGTCACAGTTTTGCTATCCTTGTGACACTTTACTTTTCAATCAATACAATTCAATTTAAACTTCATTTTTCCTTGCAGATGAACTCATGCCGAATAACAAACATTTCCCTTGCTAAGATGTGCAATTAGCAATGATAACTTCCTAGTAATTTGAGCCACGAAAGAAACCTTTCATGAATTTAATCATTTACAATGATTCGTTGCGAAAGGAATAAGACTAATGGTGCAAGATATAATTTCTATACCTTTAAGATTTAACTAAAATATACTACTATAGTAAATGGATAATCTTGCTCGTAATTTATAATGCTTGATGCAATTCGAAGGAAACTAAGTTCTATACATTATCATTCATTCAAATAAGCTAAACTCCTTCATTACAAATAACTCGGACAAATATATCCTATCCCTAACAATTTCTCTTTGCATGATCGACTTAAAACGGAATTAAAGCCAAGAAGAAAAACCTGGTTTTGGGGTGAGATATCCACATGGATACCGGGAGATGACCCTCCCGCGGCTACGCCTTGGACTTTCTTAGGAGGCATCGCAATTGTAGTTTTTTGAACGTGGAAGCAGCTCTACAACTCCTCCTAGGAATTCCACCGTCGCTTCCTCGCACCGCTTGTCGATAGTAGTTTTTGGAAGGCTCCCTCCTTGGAAGTCATGGAAATTCGAAAGGGTGTTTCAAAGTCTTCTACGATTAAGACCCATTGAAGCCATGGGGAAGGCTTAATGGCCTTTTAATGACTCGTTCAAACGAGGAACGAAACGGGATAAAAAAAATACAAGGTGCGGGAGAGAACTCTAAGGGGATATAGTAACTGTAAAGACTATAAGTAAGGTCGAAGGACCCTTAGGTCAAACTTGGAGAAAAAGGGGCTTATGGGGGTTTACACATGGGGAAGGGTGAAAGGTTTTGAAGCCAAGGAAAAGGCTTAAGGGATAATCACGGGAGAAGTGGTTTTAAAAGGCCACAGGAAGGGGGTGATTCCCAAGCCAAGGGAATAGGTCTCTTAGGGATTATACACGGGGGAAAAAGTAATAAGACCCTTAAAGCCTTCATGCTCTAGGGGGGAGTGACTCCAAAGTGAAAGGAAATGGGTTTTAGCATGAGGGTGAAAGGGGACTTAAGGGGTTTTTAAAACCCAGCAGGGGGAGGTTCTAATACCCATGGAAAGGGGGTTTTTGACATGGGGGGGGGGGGGGGGAAAGTGATAATGGTTCCAAAAGGCATGAGAAGGGCCGTGGGAGATTTTTTTTTTTTGAACACGGGGGGTGAAAGGGGGCTTAGGAGGATTTTAAACCCGGAGGGGGAGGGGGAAAGGATTTGATGAGGCAACAACAAGGGTGTGAAAGGGAGCTTAGCTAGCCCCTTAGAAGCTTCTCTTACTTCATACGTGGCAGGAGGGAAATTCAATGTTGGTGGCATTTTTGTGAGGCGGCGAGCCGTGTGGCTGCAGGCCGTGGTGCTGGGAGGACTGGCAGCGGCGGGTATCGCACACTCAGGAGTCGAGGGGAGAGGCTCACTCTCTCCCTCTCTGCAACGATGGCGTACGACGTCTCTTCAAAGTCTCTGGCCCTCCATCCGTTAACATAGTGTTCAGTCGTCCTCCCTCTCATGGCAGCAGCCTGCTCCCCTCGTCATCACGTATCAGCTTCTTCTCTCCCTCACGGATACTATCCCTCAACCGTGGGGTAATAACCTCTCTCTCTCTCTTATGACTGGCGGCAGCGTCGTCCTCTTGATCTCCGGCGGCCACCCCCTTCAGCCTGCGCCCCCTTGATTTAAATAGGGGAGGGGAGAGGGATCCTCCCTCCCCTGCGTGGCATCATTCATGCCTCTCCCTCACTCCAAGCTCCACCAAGGAGCTTAATCACTCCTTCTATTCCCCTCCCCCTCCAGCTCGTCAATCGGCTGGGGGGATAAGGGGAATTTTAAAAAAATTCATTTATCCAATTTCATTTTTATTGAGGCAGTTCACGCGTGGCTTTGGGATATTACACATTGCAATGGGTTTAGCATACTCTTGTATCTTGTGTCACCTACAAGCAATATTTCTCTATTAAAAGTTGGAAACGAGCACAAAAAGTAGGACACAAACACTTGAGAAATATCATCTTTCTTTTTCACTACTTGAAGGGACCCCATCAACACCAAACAATGTAAGAACTACGTGCATGCACCTATCTTGAGTGATGACGTTAAGGAAAAATCTATTGTTTAGAGAAGAAACACTAGTCTATATAGATAGCTACATTCAAATTTTTATTATTATAGGCTCCACAATTTGAACTGTGTACCCAAGCTTATAGAAACTATTGAAAATGTACTTATCCCCAAACCCTTTGGGTGTGAGGATCTTACATATTATATTTTGAGTCACATACCCACTTGGCATCCTCAATATGTGATCCTATATATTTTTCAATAGTAAGCCATCGAGGTCCAAACCAATCAATTTTCCTTTATCGCTTGGGATGCCACAGTAGCCCTTTTTGGCATCAATATGGTGTGATCTTAAACAAAATTCTGTTCACATTTGCATCCCCACAATCAACATCTTTCGTACCACAAGATTGTGCATCATTCATATGTTCAAGATCCCCATTACGTTGTTTCACGAGCGGCGATCGAAGATAATTCTCTCACACAACCCGAAAACGAGACGACAAGGAGCGTCGATTATTTGATTGACTTTGTTTAATTACTACACCAAATGAGATATTTTGAAAATTGACAACCAAAACACTAGCAAAACTGATCCAAAATATACAACAACTATGCCTATTGAGCTTCAATTACACAAAAAAACACACATAGTGTAGAGTGTCTTCAAACAACAAAGCAAAATATTTGAGTTCGAAAAAAAATATAACCTCTCAAAATCTTCGTATCTCCAATTTCAATTTGAAGTGATACACTTAACGATTGGCATCTACCCCCCTGAAGATGTTTGAAACATATAGTTGTTGCTCCAGAATGTTTGGGTGTGACCCGAGTCCTCTCTTCTCACACAAGAGGCAAGAATACTAATCTTGGGAAGGGCCACTCACTTCTCACATAGAGGGTTTATATAGTTGTCTCACACCTCGAAAACTTTAAGCTTTTGTGTTCTAGGAAAAGCATTAAGCATTGCCTTACGTTTTGCGTTAAGGCTTTAAGCCTTTTCAAAATGTTTTAAACTTGTTTTGGCAAAACGATGCATTTTTAACAAACCGTAGGTTGCCACCTTAAGAAAACACTGCAGTTCTCGTTTTTAAAATATTTTAACGCTTCGTACAAAAAAAAGAAAAAGAGAAAATGCTGCACACACTCTCCCATCGTCCAAAAAACATGCAAGTTAAGTCGCATTGTGCCAATGCCATCCATGACAAAGCACAAATCTGAACTTATAATGTCTGTGAACTTCTGAAAATATCAAGCATATCATGTAGTTGCTAGCTGGACTCTGATTAATCGCTACGAGCAAGCCCCATTCTACACACTCTACAAGCTTGTGAGTATCAGAAATGCTTGAACCAGTAGCTAATTGCTTGGACTCCCTGACGCCCCCGGATACTCCTGACTCAGTTCCCATGAGGATCCAAATACTTGGGCATAAAGAATACGATTCAAAATCCAGAAAACACCTTTCTCTACTCTTCCCTAAGGCTCTCATGTTTTTTCCCATCATCATAAGGCCAATGCATCCTTCTCCTCAAGAAGACTCGAGAATCCAATATGACTCATGGATGTTTCCAAGCTTCCTGACTCTTCTCTCAACTTTTGTTAGGATTCTTGCAAACTTCTACCAAAAGTTCACACCAGAAAATAATGTGCCTTCTTTGGAAATGTCGATACTATATCCTCTTACAAGGAGAGTTCCAATGTTGCATTATATGTAAAGAAATACTCCCGGACCCAAAGAAACTTTTTCCTCCACGAAGTACATTTTTCTTTATTCAATGCAAAGTGTGCTATCAAAAATATGCTTTGAAGTTGTATGCAATGCTCAATCACATATGCGTTGAGAATAAATGTAAAGCAAGATCCATGCTATGCAATCATACAAGCAAGCAATGCCCCACACGAAAAGATGGATGCATTGAAAAATATAGTGCATGTCTTATCTACAAGTGCCCTTGCGACATGCAAGATACAAACACAATTCCTTGATTACTTCACAATCCTTAACCTCAGCTCTCATCGCTCAACAAGGAAAAAATATTGTACTCCACTCCAACCACCCACAATCTCACAATCACCCAATAAAATATATGGTCCTCATGATGTTGACCAAGTAAAACAACCCATCTCACAATTGTAGGCATCTTTCATGATCCTCAAAACTCACCCAACCACCTCCCCACTCAACTAGCAATTCATAGTTTGGTGATGGATATCCCAACTCTTGTGTATAGAAGAAATTGTATATGAACAATAAAGGTGCTCTCTCAAGTGCGCATACATCTATGTCATGCTAGTGCTTAGTGATGGTACAAAACATGCATCAACCTAACCCTTGACATGTAAGTAATTGATAAAATCAAGAGATGACCTCCAAGTATAGTGCATTAGACAAGTGCAATGTGAAGTGCTTGTGAACTCATATAGTGTAAGAGTATTGGCAAGACAATATACTTGTTTCAAGATGTTCAGTAGCTACCATAAAAGTCTTGCTCTAATGTATCTAGAAAAACACCAATCTCAACCAAGGCTATCAAGTTTTCACACTCAAAAAAATCCAAATAAAATGATAAAAAAATTTCCTGATCTAGACAAACACAAAAAATCCAACTACAAAACAACAAATCAAACAGTCATATAAATAACTAAAATAACAAAAATCCTACCTACATTAGGGCAAAAAACACTTCAAAAATATACACTTTTGTTAATCACGGGATTAAGAAAAGGACCAAAGATTTGCCACATGTGCAAGAATATAGTATTCTTGTCTCCTCCTTTTTGGATATAGTAGAGTCCACTTTGTGATTGTCTCCTCTCTTTTAGCCAAAATCTCCAAACTCTGACATGTTTTGGTAGTCCCAAAGTCCTTATTTACTTATAAAATCTGACAAAACCGGTTATGATAAAGATGTTCTAAAGTTAATAATGAATTTTTTGAAAGTCGGGAGCTTTTGGTGCCCCCAATATATTTTCATTAGTCTTTTTAGTATTTCTTCTTTGTTCATTCATCTTTCTTAGTGAGATTCTTTCTTTGCTCATTTTCCTTTCTCAGTGACCACTTTTCTTTGTGAATTCAATCTAAGTATGGCATCCAAATGGTGCCTGTCTCGTTTAATAAACTCATGATGCACTGTCTATAGCCAAGGAGTAGACGGAAATTGGGAGCCTAAAACCTTTCGCATAAACGATTGGGTGACCATGTTGCCCTCTTGGAAAGGCTCTCACAAGGTCAAAATAAGAAAAAGAGAGGATATAAAACATCACTGGAGAGGGCATATCATTGCTTTCAAAATTATGCATGAAGGGTGGTTAGTCAAAGTGTAACATGTTTACATGGCCAGGGATATGCACTTGTCTCCTAACGAACGTGTTGTTAGCTATATATCGTCTGTCTATATATAGCGCCCCAGGTCCCCTCTATATATTCCTATCATGTGTGCTCAGTTGAAACACTTTTGGGGTTCCACTTCTGGTGTCGTCTTCCTTGCAATTTCCATCATGGTATCAGAGCGAGGTTCTACAACATCACAAAGATAAGTTTTCTTTATTGTTTTATTTCTTTGCTCTTTAGCAAACCTCTGTTTCATGACATTTTGTCAATTTCGTTGATGGGTCGTGCCACTTTCGATCATGGTAATTGTTTTCAAGCTGAGTTAATAGTTTTTCATCTTTTGTTATAAGTTATGAAGCTTGAGTTATAATTTTTTGAAGCCCATCATGGTATTAGGCTTGAGTTACGGTAGGCCTACATAGAGCTATGGGTTTTTCCCTTGAGCCCCCAAGGGTTTTTTCATCCATAGTAAGGGACCTTTATTTGAGCAGGGATGTTAGCTATATATAGTCTGTCTATATATAGCGCCCCAGGTCCCCTCTATATATTCCTATCATGTGTGCTCAGTTGACACACTTCTGGGGTTCCACTTCTGGTGTCGTCTTCCTTGCAATTTCCATCACGTGTTTGCCAGCAGGCACATTGTAAGTCTTAAGTTGATAACATATATGATATTTTTTTTCATTTAAGCAAGTATTAATATCGAACTTTGGTTGTAGATATTTTTCCATCAACAAGTACTAAATGGCAACCTGTGGAGAGTTTGAGTGGAACTTTCAATGCTATTCATAAGGCGTTTACAGACATTATATATACTGATGAGACTGTCGGTTTTTTTAGTGACAGAAGAAATTTTATATATTATGCACAATATGTGGTTCCCTCTAAAGAGGGTACATATGGAAATATCGAGGATTTGACATTGCCAAGTCTCTCATCTCTAATTTGGGAAGTTCTTGATAAGGCAACCATGCATAGTTTTAAATTCAAAATATGTTAAGATATTCAAAAGTCTATGATAGCTAGAAGGATCTCAAGAAGAATACGTCTATCATGGTTTATCCCCTTACATATCTTTGTGGGCTGCTTCAAAATAGTAAACTTATAGAGAACAAAAGTATCTTGGTTAAGTAGAAAGTTTGCAGAAGCTGAACTAGATAACATTATAGGAAGGCTTTGGAAATCTAGAGAGGTTGACCATAAGGGCGACACCATGAGGTGTATTGTATGCCCTCAATCCTTGTCTTTGTATTATAATATAGCATGACAAACTCTTGCTTTGGGTTTTGATTATAGGATATACAAACTTAAACTAGGAATCTATATTCTCTTGGATTTTGATACAGGTTGTGTGCCCTTCAATCTTCACGTGCAAGTTATGGAAAATGAGATAAATATCACTTCCAATTGGAATCTTAAAGATGTAAGGGATACCTTAGAGATGCTAGACTATATATCCCTAGATTATAAGCTCAAAGAAAATGGTAAAATAGTCAAGAAAAGAGCTAAAAGGACTTTCTATTGTATGAGTTGCTTGCCTCCCACAATTTTAAGCTTTAAGCCATAAATATGAAAACATTGATGACATTTACATTTGATAAAAAGCTTTTCATTAAATGAAGAGTCACAAAATTGAAGTGTAGATATACAAGGATGTTGCTTCATTTGCGTCTATTTGTCTTCTTTTAGCTTTGTAACTTCTTCATCACTTTCTGAAAAGATATCTAATCTCCTTGCAATGGCTTTTTTCTTTGGTTGGTTGAAGAATTTGACTTGGACACATGGGGCCTCTTCTCTTTAGGTGGATGATGAGGACATGGATGAGAAAGTGTTGGCATTTCTATCTTTTTGGAGCTCACCTTACTTGTCTTTCCAGATGACTTGCCTTTTGCCTTACTCTTAATTAAGGATTTAAGTGGAGGAGAGTCAAGGTCGACAGGCGTGATTGCCCTATCCAAAATTAACTCAATACATCTCTCTCTTACCCACCATGTGTATGAATTGGTGTAATCTTATAGCCAAAATTTTCCTTAATATAACTAGCTAGTTATATTTCTTTGCAAGATTCAATTCTTTGAGAGTTGGGCCTCTCAAATCCATATTTTGAGGTGACCTAAGAATCCTCCAAATATCATTCTTATTCATGGTCTCTTTTAAAAAATTGATTCTCTCCTCACTCTCTCGAATATTAATACCTGATATGTTAGAGACATATTTCTTTGCAAGATTCAATCTTCTTTTCTTTACTCTCTCACACAAGCTAGTTTACTCTCTCGAACTATCACTACCCTTACAACTTATTACAACTTTCCTTGGATAATTTTTTAATGATAACGTAGCAATTGTGAAAACTAAAAATTGAAAGACATGTTGCTCAAAAAAGAATGTGAAAGATACATAAATTAACCCCATCTATCTTGAGAATATTTGAATCTATTGTCCTACAAACATTTGAAATCACTCTCCATCCATAAGAATATGCATCATTTGGCAAGGGCACTTCTTGTAAGAGAAAGCTATATGGTTTTTGAGGATTAGCAAGATCCTCATATGAGATGTCCAAAAAGGTGACCACCAACCTGCTAGCACTATAAATGGAAACATGTTACCAAAAAAAACAATCAACTAAAATAAACAATAAATCAAAAAGTGAGGATTATTAATAGTATTCAATATACATTTTTGCTTGGCCATGGATACCAGTAAGAGAGTTCATAAGGATAATTTCTCTAGTGAGAATATCAATATATATTAAGCTCCAATGTCCTCTGTAAAGTAAAATGTTAGTAGGGAACACATACTACTAAAAAGAAGTATATATTAAGCCCTTTGCAAAATTGCATACCTTTCGATGTAAGGAAAAAATATATTATAGTTTGTGATTAGATCAAACGTTTTGAAAAATAATTCTATGTTTGAACGAGATCTTGAAAACAATTCCATTGATAACAGTGGATCAATGATAAATATAGTTTTAGAGAATTCTTGGCTCAGAGAGGCAATCAATGCCCTAAAACCAGTAGCAAAAACAAAGGAATGTCAATTGGAGTGAGCAACACTATCATTCCATTAAAAAAATAAGAGTCAAAAAGCCTTACGTTATGCAACAAAATACTACAGAATCTGACAATTGAATATCTTTCTTAACAAACATGGATTCGTCCCCAGGGGAAATACTAAGATAGTCTTCTTCTGAAGAAGTGCAAGAGACATTCACAACCATTTGCTCATATACCTCCCCCATTCTCTTCAAATTAACAAGACCAAGGACAACGATTTTCCTCTTGCAAACTTCATCCTTTGACTCTAAAATCTCTTGCGGTCATTCTCGATGGGCAGACACTTGTTTGGGAGCGGTCTTTGGAGGGTATAAATATGTCACATCCTCCATCACAGGCCATTTCGCAATCCTAGACAATTTTGAAGGAATGTTAAGGATCTCAAATGCTTTTTGATTAGTAGTGGGCAAGGGCCTCAATACCTTGTCAACTGATTTTGTTGACCATACTAAAGTCTGTGTTCATCAAAGTCACTTTATGAGCATGGGCAATAGCGATGTAAGCATCGTTCATATAATCAATAACGAAGTCTTCAGTAGTCTCCTGAAGGCAAAGAATGGCTACAAACTGCCATTTTTTTTGCATGCCAAATTTAGTCGACACCCTTGATAATCTATAAGAAATATCTTTGACAACTCTTAAAAATGATGTCTTTGGAATCACATATTGGGTAGCTCTTTGTGCCTTCCTTATCTCATTGAAACATTTCTGAACATAATAAAATCTAGAATTTCTCTTTCTCTTGGACTTGGAAGGGTCTTCTTTTGCATGGGCATAAGAGGGTCCAGGTTGCTCTGTCTATTGAATAGGGGCTTTAAGGGAGGTTGGAAACTTGGCAATTCTAGGGGAGGACTATACATGATGAAGCTTACTATGGGCAGGAGAAGACACTGTCTCTACACTTGATTGTTTAGATTCCATGAAAGGAGACTGAGGGCAACTAGGGGTAGGTGGGATCTTAGGAGGGAAAGATTGAGGAGCTGATGGTCTTGTCTCTTTCTCACTCTCTTTTCTATCTAAATACACCTTCCTTGTAGTTTTCTTTGTCCTAGCCATGACCTGCTGGAAAATAAGACAAAGTTCAAGTTAGAACATTTAAAAACCATATCAAAGAAACCTTAAACCCAAAAAAAAAACTACAAATATGGCGCGATAGGAGTGAAGCGCGCATTTAAAATCAAGATACTTGCACCGTATTTGCAGATGACAAATACAGTGTGAGAGGATGCAGCAACCCACGTTTGAAATCAAGCTACTCACGCCATATTTGTAGATGACAAATACGGCGCGAGAGGAGGGCAGCCTGAATTTGAAATCAAGCTACTCGCGTTGTATTTGCGGGGCGCGAGGAGTGAAGCGCACGATTGGAATCATATGGATGACGATACGATGTGCTATTTGGAATAAAAGCTTCTCGTGCCGTATTTGCAGATTACCAATACGGCACGAATGCAGTCGAGCACAGGATTTAAAATCACCTTTTCACATCGTACTTGCAAATGGCCGATATAGGGCGATGCGATAATCATTGATCTCGACGCTTGTAGATTCGAAAGTGAGCCACGTAAGCTGGCATTGATCTTTTATACCTACGGGAATTGGTGACACGTGGCACTATTCAATTGGTTAGGGTTTGAGTGGGCCATCCACGTGGCTTTCTACGTGGCTGTCCATGTGGCATTTTTTTTGCTTATCTATACAAAGACGTAATTAGGCTATTATGATTTTTTTTGCAAATTATTAAGTCTAGCTAGAATTGAGATCCACTTTCATTGTTTCATTTGTCAATTTGTGTAGTTTCGTGTAGTATCCCTTGATTTCGTGCCGTATCGTAGATCTGGAAATACAAAGCAAGGAGGTATTGTCCTTGAGGTCACTTGCCAAATTTCACGTTGTATCTTAGATCTTCAAATACGAAGCGAGGAGGCATTGTTCGTGAGGTCGGGTGCACACTTTTGCGTCATATCTTGCTTTCACTCATGTCTGAATCTAAGGATCTTGCAAGCTTCCAAGAGTAGGTAACCCCTAATAAGAAAAGAAGAAGATTATCATCAGGGTCAACAAGGGCTTCTGGTTGTGCTGCCTTCTCTATTGAAATTCCCACAACTTCTTTCCCTTGTTCAGTAGCAAGTGTGGGAATGCCTAGGAAGTCTCTAGTCAAAGGCAAGTCACCATTGAGGGGTTTTGGATTGTCTCAGATCACAAAGGTTTCTCCATCAGAAAGGCTCCTAGAATTTCTTCTTCAGAATGGCATGGAGTTATCTTATTACGGAACTGCAAAGGATATTTTCAACCTTGACTGGGATTTACACCATGTATTGAACTCATGCAAGAAGTTTTTCGGGGAGGAGTTTACTGAGTTTGAAAGCCCTGCATTCCTAGTAGTTGAAAAGGATGCAAAGGAATATGTTCACATACCTATTGGAAGCTCACCTTCAAAGAAGGCTTTGTTTTTAAGAAAGTGTACATTTCATTTGCTTGACCAGTTTTGTAGCTCAGATTCATTTTGTTCTACTCATTCAAGGAAATGCAAGCTAATGTCCAAAACAACTGCATTCATTGTGTATACTCTTGTTAAATATCCTATTAAATTTGAGGAACAACAATTAGAGGGTCCAAAATGCTCTAGCTTTTGCCTTTTGGATGAGGTAGCAAATGGCAAGGATGCATATGAATGTTTGGACCCTAAGCAAGAAGCATATATTGCTGGCAAACTAGATGTTGCCCAATTCAAAGCTAAGACCATTATTGAAGAAAACCATAATGCAAATGTAGATCTTCTATGTGACTCTTCTTTTTATACAGTTGCTTCACTTCCAACTTTCCCTATTAAGGACAAGGAATATATACTACTAGCCGACATCCAAAGGCTCTTTAATCTTAGGGAGGATTATTGTCTAGCCATCATTGTAGAGGCTTCTGATGCTACAAATGGCATTGTTGATGTCGAAAATGAGTCGAAAGAAGAGTTATTTAAACTTGACACCGAAATTACGGACGACAAGTTCATTGAAGCAGGGGATCATCTTTCTCTTTGTTTTCATAAGGCAAAGAATGCTGAGAAAGAGTATGGGATTACTGAAGAGGAGTTCCACGGCCTTCAAGACCAACTTGGAATTTCCTATTTTGGAAGAGAAGAGTCACAGTATATTAAATAATTGGAAGATACCAATGAGGCACAATCATCAATTAACATATGGAATCCAACTAAGCTAGAGAATGATGAAAATCAATTGGTACTATTATCTTGATTTTTGTAAGATATACATTAATATGTTTGATCTCAACATTCATTTGACATTTATTGTTTTTTACAGTTGGAGATTGAAGATTTTGATAACTTCTTAGGACAAGGTAAAGGGACAAGAGTTGGTATTAGTTTACTAAAAGATGTTGCGCTTGGCTATTACTTAGCAAGGATTGATTTGCTTGTTTTCTTGGTATTTCATAACATCTTCTCAGAGGAAGCAACATGGTCTATACTATGTATCAAGGCACTTACAAGGCTACTTGGTTTTTCTAGGTTACAATACAATGCACATAAGGTGATGTTTTTGGAGAAGACTACGGCAATTAGGATTTTAGGTTATGGTCCTGATTTCTTTGCTTCTAGAGCAGACTACTTTCTAGCCCTCTCATCTTATGCTTTGGCAGCAAACCGAACTGATATAAAATCGATAGTTGGCTACAAGAGAAGAAAATTTTTGTGTTATAGAGGAAATATGCCAGAGGGGGAGGATGATGTAAAGGCTCCTTAGAGCTAGCTTTGTACTATGAATTTTCAAGTTGAAATTCATTCTTTGAAGCTGTCATTGAAAAAACCAATTGAATAGCTCGTCAAGAGCATTGCTTTTTGTAACTCCTCATCCATGTCTTGTGCTTTGAAAAAAACTTGTACGCGCTTGATAGTGGGATTTTTCCATGCCTTGGCCACTATAAGTTGCTAGGGGGCCTTGCTCCTCCACAATGTAAGGCCCATGGATATGAAGGATATGCTGCAAATTCATAAGAGTAACGATCATTTTATGCCAATGTAAATTTTATTAAAGAAAGCTTGGATTAAATATTCTCTCTTACCAAATAAAATGTGATATCTTTTTCTCCCCATGCCTCATTTATTGCTTGAAAAAGATTTGTAATAGCACATTTGAACTCTTCTGGATACATATAGGTTTTTGTTTGTTGCTTAAGGAGCTTTAGGAAGACATCGAGGTGTCTCCAAACATCCATCCTTAGAAACGCAAGTCATGGTGTGGTTGCAACGTTTGTTGTTATCCCACACAGCTCTCTTCGATGCTCCCAAGTAATGCTCACCTATTTTCCTATATGGTTACCTAAAAAACGTCTAACTTTTGAGCCTTCCATTGAGACATCAACCAAGACATCTCTTGTTTTCCCTAAAAGTGTTGGATCTTTTCTTAAGTAAACTTGACCTCCATGAAAACCCATTTTGGAGAGTAATGCCTCACATTTGTCAATACACTCATCCGATAAAGACAAAGGCTTAATTGAGTATGCACAGTCGAGATGCAACCTAAGAAGTTTATCAATAATTCTAATCTCTGCATGCAAAGTACATATATGAACATTTGTAAGAGGAATTGAAAGAATAGGTTTTTAAAAACTTAGATCTATAGAGTCTCTAGTTGGGGCTGTTCTTATAGGGTGCAAGTTGCTCCAATTTTTAGACCCAACACTTTCCATGCAATAAATACAAGGATATTTTGCATTTGCCCCATTACATATTCCAAGCATACATTTGATTGTTTTCAAGTCAGCACTGATGTGCCATTCCACATTAAAATTACCAACCCCATCAACAAGCAACATTTCTCCTTCACTTTGAGACTTAATAATGTTTGGAATACCTATATGAGTAAACAAACATTTCAGTGTTTGATGATTCTCAATTGGTACCTGAGCTGCACCAACCCACCAAATCTCCATCTCAGACTGGAACTTATGCACTGGTGCTTGACCCCCACCATTGTTGTATTCCAATACTCTCTTCATGACACAAATGCTGACTCTTTCCATTTTTTGTCCTGTTTGAATCTGTACTTCATCTAACTTCAAGGCAAACTTCAAAACACCGTGACATTCCTCTAACGTGAGTTTATACATTTGAACCATTGCAATCTGCACTTTTCTTAGTTCAACCCATATATTGTTAAATACATTGTATTCAAAACTAGATTTTCTTTTTGACTTTCATATGGCATAGATGCTTCAATATGAATGTATTCCCCGAAAACTTGTGGAATCTTACGATTCATGGCAGTCCTTGCAATCGATACTCTTAGGGATCTAGGTAACCCAAATGTAGTAATTCTATTACATTTTAGCTTTTTAAACCATAATCTTGAGATAGCATGATAACATTTTCGACTAATGCCCAAAGTATCACATGTCTCTACAATTTCGTTTGATTTTACTGTGTCCTTTAAGTCCTTGACCAATTCTTTGAGAGTTGGGCCTCTCAAATCCATATTTTGAGGTGACCTAAGAATCCTCCAAATATCATTCTTATTCATGGTCTCTTTTAAAAAATTGATTCTCTCCTCACTCTCTCGAATATTAATACCTGACATGTTAGAGACATATTTCTTTGCAAGATTCAATCTTCTTTTCTTTACTCTCTCACACAAGCTAGTTATATTTTTTAATGGTCTCTTTCTCTCTCTGAATCCTATTAGAGTTTTCTTCAAGTGTGCTAGATTTTCTTGTAATGACTTATTAGCATTTCCCAAAATGTCAATCTTATTTGTTAGCTCAAAAATGCTTGTTTGTGCAATAAATAATGCTTTTCTCATTTCATTCATCTGAGCCATGTATGTGTAAGATGTAGAGTATAACCTTTTACAATAGCCAAGCATCCCATTATAACCTTCCTCGACATATCTCATATAGTTGTGAATATTAAAAAAATTAGGAGGTTTACCTGTTGAAGGATCCTTCAGATAAATATTTCCATCCACCCACAAATCTATATGTTTCTTTCCTTGAGTTCACAATATGTTGGCCTCCATCTCATCTGTTAGTACTTGACGATGTATACTTCTCCAAGATGAATAAATTAGATCTAGTTGGACGGTAAGTTTGTACTTGCATGTGCTTTGTATTACTTGCAAAGGTATTGGTAAACATTTTAGCAGATAAACAATCACAGTGATAAGAAAGTGAGCACAAAGAAGAGAATGGCGAAAGAGCGTGTGAAAAGAAGAAGCGGGAGTAGACAAACCACAATATAGGTGGATATTTCTCGAAAATACAAATTATTCCAAGTTCCAAGACAAAAAATGGTCGAAAAAGTGACCCTGACATAAATTAAAGATGAGGGACAATTAATGGCTGAGCTTCTTAATGAATTCAATATTCTCTCATTAATCACATGTGAGCAACCAAATTTGGCATTTTCATTCTTCCAAAATCTCAACTAATTAGCAATTTAATCATTTTCTTACAAGTGCCTTTTTTGAAACGCTTTTGGCCCTAGTGACGTAATGTTTTTCTAGGGGTTTAGTTTATACAAAAGTGCTTGATAACATTGTAATGAATGAAGTTGAGAGAAGAAAGGAGAATGAGCTAAAGAGAGAGAAAAAGAAAAGGAAGAAGAAGAAAAAGACTAGAAGAGGAGAGAAAATGGCATGAAAGAGGGGAGAAAGAAGATGAAAGCCATGGAAGTTGGAGATGAAGTCGAAGAGTATGTTCTTAATAATAAGTCGATGCCCTAAAATGGGTCTCTTACACCTTATATACCTTAGTCAATGTGACTAGGTATTTAACCCCTAGTTCCCATGTATCCCACTTGTTACAATCCATCCTCACCCTAAAAGTTTTTTCCCTTAAAAAAAAAAGAAAAATAGAGGGGATAAGGAGTGGGGTGCAGAGTACTACTTTGCTCTACATTATAATGAAAATGGGTGGGTGAAGACTGTGGAAAGTATGCTGCCCATTATAGACATGCTGAGGTAAATCTGCCATAACATTTGATAGGCTTTTCCAAATGGGGCATGGCACGTGTCAAACGGAGCTTATGACGTGTACTTTTAGCCCGTGTAGGAAGCACATGGCTGTGATTTTCCAGATATGAAACTATTCTAAAACAATGTGTAGTCTACACGGAGGGTGTGGTCAAAAGGGGACATAACTTGCTAGTCTTCAGCCCATTGGGCATCTTGTAGGTGAGAAAATTCATTGACAATAGTACCTGGGTGCCATGAGAATTCTTCCAAGGGTAGCTCTTGCCATTTAATGAGGTATTCCTTGATGGATTGAGATGTTAAGTGTGTATCTCATTGCCTAATGATTGCCTCAAGGATGTACTGAATGATACCTTCTTCATCTCTAGGGGAAAGCTCTTCCACATAGTTCACAGAGGGGTCAATGAAGGGTTTCAACTAGCTAACATGAAACACATTGTGAATCTTGGTGGTGGGGGGAAGATCTAATCAATAGGCCAAGTCATCAACTCTCTTAAGGATTCGGTAGGGACCATAGAAGTAGTGGGCCAGCTTGTTACTATTGTCTTTTGTGAGAGTGGAGTAATGGACTTAGGCACTTTCAAGAGGACCATCTCCCTCTCTTGGAATTCCAAATTCCTTCTTCTCTCATTAACATAGAGCTTCATGTGGGTTTGTGCCTTTTGAAGATTCACTTTGCATTGTTGAAGTAGGGCTTGCATGCAATTCAACTCGACTTTACTTTGAGGGTTGATCTTGTCATTGAATAAGATGGTAGGAAGGAAGACCTTATACTTGTATAATGCCTCAAAAGGGAAAACACCAATGCTAGAGTGGTTGGAGTTTTTATATGTAAATTCAGCCAAGTGGAGCCACATATTCCAACTATGTTGTACATCATGCCAAAAGTATTGTAGGTATGTTGTCTCAAGCCATTTATTTACCCTTTTGGTCTGGTAATCTATCTATGGGTGGTATGTAATGAATGGAGTAAGCTTGGAGCCCATGGACATGAAAATTGTCTACCAAAAGTTGCTCATAAACTTGGCATCTCAATTGTGAACTATGACTTGGGGTAATTCATGCAACTTGAAGACATACTCCAAAAACTAAGTGGCCACCTAAGAGGTAGTGTATTGGGTCTTAGTAAAGATAAAGTGCATAGCCTTGGTGAGGCGATCAACTACTATGTATATATATTCTATCCATTCTTTGTAATGGGGAGGCCCATGATGAAGTCTATAGTGATATGTGTCCATTTCCCTTCAAGAATAGGCAGGGGATACAAGAGGCCAATGGGCCTAAGCATACTATCCTTGTTTTGCTAGCATGGAACACATTTGGTCACAAAATCCTTGATATCCCTCCATAAGCCTTTCCAATGAAAGCTTTTGGCAATCCTATCATATGTTTTGAAAACACCCAAGTGACTAGTAGTGGGGTAAGAATGCATCTCTTCCATGATCTTCTGTGTGAAGGGAGAAGTGTGGGGGATGAAAATCTTGCCATGGGATCAAATAAGGCCATGTTTGAGCTAATATTGGGAGTTTTTAGCCATTCTCCCATATTGTAATTTTTGGAAGATGTAACTGAAGTCCTCATCCAATAGATAAGCTTCTTAAAGGTCCTCAATCCAATCACTATGCAACTCTAAAATGGAGGATACTATGCGTGCCCACATCCAAGAGATTGAATTAGTCACGATGTTATCTTTGTCTTGAGTGTGAGAGATGTCAAAATCATAGCTTTGCAAGGTTTCCACCCATCTTCTTTGCTTAGGAGCCAAAGTAGACTGAGTTAGGAAGTATTACAGGACTCTATGGTCACTCTTTACTCTAAAACAACTGCCATATAAGTAGTAGTGCCATTTCTTAATAGCAGAGAGGATGGCCAACATCATACACATTCACTTGTACTCCCTTGTCATCAAGCTTAGGACTCTCAAAAGAAATCACACCATGATCTTGCAACAATATAGCACCAATACCTCTACCATTGTCATCACATTGAATGGTAAACTTCTTGGAAAAATTAGGGCATATCAGGATGGGGCTAAAGTAAGCATTTCCTTCAACTACTTAAAGTTGTGATTAGCAATGTCCCAAAAGAATGATTTCTTTTTCAACGGATCAATTAAAGGTGTTGCAATGGTGGCATAATGCTTAATGAAGCATCTATAAAATGAAGAAAGGCCAAGGAAACCACATAATGGAGTAGTGGTGGATGGAGTGGGTGAGTCCTTAACACATTGCACCTTCTTGCAGTTAGACTATATGCCATTTTTGCTAACATTGCATCCTGAGTACTCCACTGATGTCTGCATGAAGATGCACTTACCTATCTTAGCAAAGATTTGATACTCTCTTAAGATATCAAACACCCTTATAACATGTACTAAGTGCTCCTCTTATGAATTGCTTTAAATAAGAATGTCATCAAAGAAAACGAGCACAAACTTGAACAAGAAGAGGTGGAGAATTTTGTTCATGAGGCTCTAAAATGTAACATGGGTGTTAGTCAATGCAAAAGGCATCACTAGAAAATGATAAAGCCCATGATTAGTCCTGAAAGATGTTTTGACCTCATCACCCTCCCTCATATGGATCTAATGGTAGGCTAGAACATATATTAATCTTAGTGAAGAAGCATGCCCAACAAGTCATCAATCTATGGGATGGGATACCAATTCTTCACGGTGATTTTGTTCAAGTCTTTGTAGTCAATGCACATGCGAAAAGAGCCATCTTTCTTCTTAACTAACAGGAAAGGGGATGCATAAGGGGAAGAACTAGGTTCAATGAAACCTATATCAAGTAACTCCTTGACTTGCTTTGCAACCTTTTCACGTTCACACTTGGAGAGGCTATAAGGTGGCTTGTTCATCACTAGCATGGAATGCGGCTCTAAATCAAGTTGCACTTACCTCCTAGGGGAAAGGGTTGTAGGCATCTTAAAAAAATCATTATACTCCTCAAGTAAAGACTGCAAGGCTAAATCTTTTGATACTTTGGAGGGTTAATTTTAATTTTCCTTATTCAAGTGTAAAAAAAAGATATGTGAGCATTTCATAAACTCTCATTTGAGTTGCTTTGCTGTAATTAGCTAAAAATTAGCATTATTCCCTCTAAGTGGATGAACTGTCCATGCATCATAAACTCCATGTAGAGCTGAGAGAAGTACATAGCAAATTTTTTCAATTGTTTCAGCCAATCACAACCCAAAACAACATCAATGGGGCCCATGTCTAATGTGATTAGGTCAACCAATGCCACATAATTCAAGTCAAGCATAGGGGAACTGTGGGACATACATGTGTACTAATTTCTTCCTTTCCATTTGCTACTTGAACTTTGAGGGGATTTTGTAAATCCATAGAGGTGCATTTCAACTTGGCAATGGTTGATTTATTGACAAAATTGTGAGTACTACCACTAACCATAAGGATAAATAGATGCTTTCCACTAATACTGCCATGAATGTGTAGGATGTTGGGGATACTAGAATTAGTCCAAGCATCCAAGGAGATGGAACAAAGGGAGGTGGTAGTCAGGTTAGATGTCAGATCAAGAGCATGGGATGGGCAATCACTTAGGTCAAAGGGAAACCCATCCTTTGGGTCATATAACTACTCCTAGTCCACATCCTTAGCATTCTCTTCAATACAAATAGGTAATTCTTCCTTATCATCGTGCTGATCTTCCATTACATACATGCTATAAACTTTGACCTTGACTATCTTAATGTAAGGGCACTTAGAGGCATGGTCAACAATGTACTTATCCTTACATTTAAGACATAGGCCTTTTTCTCTTAGTTTCTTCACAACATCTAGGAAAATGAACATTTGGCCACATGAGCCATTGGAGGATGATGAAATATAATATTTATTTTTGGTATATTTAATCTTAACATTAGAGCTAAGCATTGTCCCAAAAGTGCCCTATTTTCTCTCAACATGGAAGGGAGTGCAAGTCGGTATTTTGAGGGTGCTATGAGGCGTGAGATTGCCTCTAAAACCACCCACATATGGGGTTGAACTCAATGGGATGTGGGTTTTTTCATAACTTTTCTAAAAACTCTCATTCTTACAGTACTTTCTTGCATATCTTTCGTCCAATTCAATTGCATCAAATACTGTAGTAGGCTTTTGAGCCATGACATCCATTGATAGGCCCGGTTCCAACCCATAGATATACTTATGCATATATGGAATCATCACTAATTCTCTCCACATACATGGTCAAGTTCATAAACTGATGTGTATACTCTCATACAGTGAGATTACATTGGTCAAGGTTGTACCATTGTCTTGTCAATGGCCTTTTTCCACAGGGGATATAAAACATAATTAGTTGATTAAAATAACTAGCCATAATAAATCATAAATAAGCAAAACTTCATTAGATATAAAAAATATATAGATGCTAACATTTGTGATGTGGATGTTGTGGCATCACCCACAGACAGATTCACCTATGTTCATACCTTTAAGTTTTATTTCAAAAAAAGATAAGCATCCCCATCAGCCTTCTGCTTAAGAGGAAATGCATCCACTCTTAAGAGCATGTGCCACTCAGAGAGAACCATTTAAAGTGATCATCCCTTCATCATGTACACAAGGGAGAACCATTTAAGGCACTCATCTCCTTGTGTACGTGCCTCCTAGCAACATACCCCTGGAGTTTTCAAACTTTATGGTTTACCTATGAACAATTCATAGATTTTTTTTGAAAAATACTTTTTATTTCCATGGTAAAAAAATTAACTCCAAGTAAATGGATGGTCAAATTGAAAAGTCAACAAGTGGTTGAAAGTTTACTTGCCATGACACACAAAATGCATGGGATAATTGGATTCGTCTTGTGGAGTGTTGCCACAAAAACACATACCACATGAGTATAGGCATGTCACCATTTGAGGCTTTATATAGCTACAAGATTCAAGTCCCTTCAACATTGTTTCACAATGAAGTAAATATCCTTGCTAAGGAAGAACTAGAAAAGATGTGTAACGTGTCCGCTAGACTCATTCCGGACACGTCTTAGCAGTCCATCGGGAAGGATGTCTAGAAAGCTCCGCCCGGCACTCCCATGGAATGTTACGGGACTTGCGATCTAGGTCTTCCCGCGTCTGCCATGTAGCGGAAGTATCCTGGCCGTTCCCACTTAGGATCGACCTGAATTTGGGTTTTCCTGTTTGGTCATTAGCTAGCAGCAACTAGCGTCAGCCCCGATCAAACTACTTTACGTAGAAACGCCCGGTCTGAAGCGGATTCAAGCTGCACTTGGTTCAAGGAGAATGGGAAACGAGAGGGATGCAAAGCTTGACCTCTCTGCCATAAGGCATAGTCCCATTCCGTTCCCCTAAAACAGCGTAAATCGGGTAATAGTTAATTCTAAGTCATTGTTCTCGTTACTTGTTTCGATGATGACGATCATCCTCTGTTCGTCGAAGACTTTGAGAAAAGTTCCCGGCTAACCGGGACCACCCATCCATAGGACAGACCCATGGTCCATCCTCCGCACTTTCCTCGGTTTGTTTTAGTTATGTAATTACCTACCACATTAGTTTGACATATACAAACAGCTTCCTTGATTAGCCCTGTTAAGCACTGGTTCCTTCACGTAATCTTATCACAGGACATAAAGAAAACAATGTCAAACAACTCCTTTATTATCATTATATCCTTTTATCTTTGAAATACAAGGAGTTCCCGCCCGTAGGCGTATTCATAATCCGCCCGAAGGCTATCCAGTAATCCTTCCTGTGATTACTATCCCAAGTTTTCGCCCGTAGACTAGTATGCGGGCCTCGAGATCCAATCCCGAGTCACGTTAGTCTCTTGTGCAGGACCCGGAAGGCGAGGGATTTACAGCCAGAGCCCCCCCTGGCACCCAAGCGTCCTCCTGCTCCAAGCAGAACTCAACGAAGAGACCTCTCACGGCGGGTTCGGTCCACGTTCCCGGCGCGGTTCACAACCCCCTTGGTTAGGGTCAGGCAGGCAGTCGGGGGTAACTGAAGCTGCCTCTCAGGCACCAACCTGAAGCTTTAGATATATTTCCATCCTTTAGTTCATTGAGCAAACAATGCAAACAGTCCTTTCTAAACTGTTACAAGCACAATCAATTTCAATGGTTGTTTAGCTGGCAAACTGTTAAGGAGCGACTTCTTTTCTCCGAATGCAACCCGCATTCGATCCGGAATCAATTGCAACTTGGCAAGATTCCTATCATTCTTGGGTTAGGGTCATACCCTACCAATGCTTTAGGTTTTGTTGTGGTAGGTTCCAGCGACCATGTCGCTTTAGTTTATTGTCTGGCCATTTGCTTCAAGACAAATACCTAACTTTCCTTTTCCTTGGCAATTATTTCCCAAGAAAAGTGAGTAACAGGATGATTACTTATCCTCTTGTAAGTTAAATTCATTCAGTAACTTGCCAACCTCATTTCGAGAGATGACAAAACTCTCTTGTGGACAAATCTCAAGTCTATACAGTGTTGCAGCTTTTTGCACATGTATTGCATCATTCCACGGGATCATTCCACCCATTGAATGGCGTCCTCCGGCCACGGAAATTCCTCTAGCCGAGTAGCAGGGTTTAGGGTATCCTCCAACCCATTCCTAATTATGTTGTCCCATGGTCCTAGAAATTTGCAACTCCGTTGGAGTTTCATCATTAGAACGAATGATCCTTAGGATAAAACCCTAGATCATTTCATGCATAAGCACCCAATTGACTCGATATTCCGAATGTGTGTAAGATCTTAGGGTTTGCGGTTCTATTTTGGCAACAAATGTAAAACTAGGTCGAATTCTTGCCGCACCAAACCCTAGTTAGCACTTGGAATACTTATCATATTGTCTGAACCATGCCCATATGAATCCCTGTGGCTTAGGTGATTTAGACGACACAATATACTTGTCTTGCGACAAGGATGAACCTTTTCCAAAGGTAATAAACTAGATCAATAGATACAGCTACACCAATACGTGTAAACATGCGATTCACTGCTTCTACGCATCTCATAACCCCATCTTTCCTTGGCAAAGCAAAAATGCCTGATAATCCGGACACTAACTTTCCTAGGTTCTACTAGGATTTATGTCAAATAATCATGCCACTTGCAAGTCCATAGATCATTTTTGTGCCTTCTATTCCTTTTCGATTAACATCTTATGGGTGATAACTTTTCCTTATGAATCATTACAGGGAAGATTTATCCGAAACGGGACATGCCATCAATCTTTCCATGCCTAGCAAAAAGGTGTACCTCAATAATTTCAACCTTGAAATGAGGCAATAGTTGTCCTAGGCTCGTCACTTTTGAATATACAAAAAAGGAAACTTGCTAATAAGGTCCTACAAATGCATAGACACCTTATACTCTTTTCATTCATTCCTTTGACGTACCAATGATCAATTTCCATATCTTAAGCTATTTCTAATAATGTTCAAATAGCCAATTCATGTCCCAATTGCATTTAACTTAACTAGTTGCATTTGACATGCATGAGTGCCTCCTAATCCATGAAGTTATCGTGACTAATTCAATACTTCTGTGTGGAATCCAAATAGATCAAACCTGGACTTGTGAATTCCGGGAAATGTCCACGTATGCTCGGGGTGAACCTCCCGCATCGCACCTTGTGATCTTTTTAGAGACCATCGCGAATCCGATCTCCAGTTAGCCTTTGTGGATTTCAACTTTTGGCCTTGGCTTGCAATCTTATGACCTTGGCCCGCCTCCCTTGTATGCGCAACTCTCTTTGATATATGGCTTCCTTGTCCGAAGTTCCGACTTGCGGAATTTGCCTTGGGAAGGCCTTAGGGTTCTTATGAGATCCCCTTGACAATGGAGATTTGAGAGCTGTAATCCACCTTGAAAATCGGGTTTTAGGAAGGATTATGTGGGCCTTACGATGCTGTCCGCGGAAAAGGGCTCTTGCGAATGGGCCTTGCAAGAATAGGACTTTAGAGTTCTTCTTCTTCTTCCAAAAATCCAAGGACCGGCCTTGTAAGTGATTAGTGGGAAGGCCTTTATGGGCTTCCTCTCTTTATTCTTAAAAATCCCGAGGATTAAAGATATTGGGGAAAGGCTTTTAAGGACCCCTCTTCTTCTCTACAAGATCATGGCCAAGAGCCTTACGGAAGATCGTTGAGAAGGTTCGTCGCCTCCTTTTTTCCTTCACGTTCCGGGGTGTGTGTGTGGATAGGCTGATGGGCAATGTAGTGGGAAGGACTTTTGTCACCTCCTATTCTTCAAATCCCGGGATAAAAATGGGCTCATGAAGGCTTCCCGTGACGCCTCCTTCTCTTCAAAGTACCCCGGGGGGTGTGGATAGGCCTATGGGGGATAAGGTAGTGGGAAGGGACCTTTGGGAAGGGGTCTTTGGAAAAAAAAGGGTGGGAAAGGGGGTTAAGGAGGCCCCTTGGAAGCTTCTAAAGAAGCTTCTGCCTCAGAGAAGCTCGTGGGGGGAAAAAGGAGGATCGTGCTCCACGTGGCGACGACCAGAGCTGGCCGACGGACAGGGCGGGGGTGATGGTCTGGCGGCTGGCGGACCCCAGCGGCAACGTGGCGGCGGATAGGGTAGCAGGCGGCAGTGTGGCAGCTGGTGGCGTCGTCGACGGACTGGCGACCCCCCCCCCTCACGACGACCAGCACGATCTTCCCTCCTCCAGCACAGCCTCTCCCCCTCTACCTTCTTCACGGCTTCTCCCTCTCACGTCCGGCATGTCGTCATGGCGACCTTCCTTCACCCACCTTCAGCCCACGGCCGTCTGTCCTCCTTCCTCCCCAAGAGGGGGTTCTTATAGCACAAGGGGGGTGAGGGTTCCTCCCCACGTGTCAATTGCATGTCTCTCTCCCTCTCCCTTCACATGCTAGCCCATCCCCTTTCCCTCAGCCACACATCGGCTGGGGAGGGTAATAAAAAAATTTGCAATAATATCACCTTTATCCCCTTATCCTCCTCCCAAGAGGGGGTTTTCCCGCGGCTATGCCGGTTTTCAATCCCCGTCCCTATTTTCGTAAGGTAGAGTGTCTCCCTTCCCCGCGTATGGCTGCTGACACTGGTGATGATCTTTGCACGAAATTTACACGACGTGCGGAAAGTTAATATTTACCGTACTCGGTACGCGGAAATATTACAAGATGGAGGCCCTAATGAAGCAATGTAAGGAAAATATTTAAAATACACAAGAGACTATGAAATCTTATGCTGATGATAAGCAAAGGCATGTGAAGTTTGAAGAGTGAGAATGTGTCTTCTTGAAAGTACCTAAGTCCCGTTATGCTTCTCTTAAAGATGAATATAAAAGCTTGCTCATTGCGATAATGGTCCATATCAAATTTCAAGAAAAGTTGGAGATCTTATCTATCAACTTGATTTGCCTTCAACAATCCATATTCACAATGTTTTCTATGTCTCTCAACTCCAAAAGTATATTGGCCTTATATTCAAGTTCTTGAAGAACTATCTCCCCTTGATGAGGATGGGTTAATCATCTATGAGTGCAAGAGCATTGTTGGCAAGTAGGAGAAGGTTCTAAGGAATCGTATTATAATGAAATGTCTCATTAAATGGAAGGGATTGCCTATTGAAGAATCTTCTTAGCAACATGCTTCATATTTGAAACAATTTCCATAACTTCTTGTAACATGCCTGTCCGGGCACGTTTTTAGCGGTCCATTGAGATATGAATTTAAGCGATGTTGCCCAGCACCCCCATGGAATGGTATGGGGTTTGTTGCCTAAGGTTTTTCGAGTCTACCTCACAATGAAATGTTCACAACCGAACCCACTCGGATTGACCTGAATTTTGGGTTCCTAGTGGTCAAGGTCTCTTGACAGTATTCTAGTGTCACGTCTTGGACATCCTACTTTATGTAGAGATACCCAAGATGAGGAAAATCCATGCCGCACTTGGTTCAAAGACAATGGGAAGCAAAAGGGATGCACCGCTCAACCTTTCTACCCGTAGGGCATAGTCCCATTCCAGTTCCCTAAAACGGCATGAATTGGGGTTCTATCCTAACACTTACTAAGTGTCGGTCATCAGTAAAACCTTGTGAGAAGCCTCCCAATTCTCTGAGACCACCGTGCCATAGGATGGACCCGTTGGGGGTTCCACCCACCCGCTTCCCTCAATGGGCGTTCTTTAGTTATCTAATTAGGTCATATTACATTTGTGTGTGACATTTAAAATCAAATTCCTTAATTAAGCCTTTTAGGAAATAGGGTTCATTCGCGTAACTTATAGCATTGACACAAAAACAGAGCAAGCAATCCTTTTGACAAACAAGTTCTTTAACTTATCTTCAAGTTAATCTTTGTCTCTTGCCCATACAAGAGAAATTACATATCCCTTCTACCTTGTAGAAGTAACTGGTCCAAATCACATAGCACCACAAATTCCATCCTTGATCTAGAATAGGATCTTCCAATGACACAGAGTTTGGGGCCACAGACGTCCTCAACTCCGCTTCAAACTTGGCAAGGGGTGTCTAGAGCTCCACCTAAGCAGCCTAGGAGTAAAACACCATTTCCAAGGTTGGCCTTTTCACCATTCAACCTTCGGCCTGTGAATCAAGCAGTGCCCTTCTCGGGTTAATCCACAGTGAAATCTTGGAGATGACCCACTCATGCAAAATATCATTTCCTTAATTAATTCATTTAAGAATCAAGCACACTCAAGGCAATCAGCCCTAATATCATCTTCCAAGAAAACATTCCTTTATCCTCATGGCAATTTGTAATCACAGACCCCGCCATGAATTTACCATCAATCACAAGCATTTGGAATAATCATCCAAACCACAATCCAACAATATTAGTTGATTTAAAAGCATTTAGGGTGTTGTTCGATTGCATAGTTCAATACAAATCACTGATAGTATCCAATATGACCTAGAAAACAATGAACTCCCTTGTAATCGGTCAGAGGCAAAAGATCCATAATCACTTTAACTTTGAGAAGTCAATGGTAATCCCAGTCCTCAACACTATGTGCTCTAGTATGTAATCATGTTTAATCCAAAACTAGCACTTCAAGGGGTTCAACAAGACATCATATAATCTACGCCGCTCAAAGATGATGCTAAGTTTTTCCATGTGCTCCTCTCAATTGATATGAACACACAAGTCATTGACAAACACTTCTAACCATTTCCTAAGTATGTCTTTGAAGATTTTACATATGAGACATTGAAAGGTGGCAAGGGTGTCAATAAACCCAAGTGGCATGAGTATATAGACAAACACTCCCATTTTAGTAGTGAATGCTATTTGGTACATGTCCTCTAAGTGGACTTGCACTTGGTTATACCATGAAAACCTATCCAGGAATCCATAAGATTCCTTCCATGTCACTCTCTCAAGCATGTGTTTGGTGTAAGGCAAAGCTATCTCTCTTTGTCATTGCATTAACTTTCTTATAGTTAATGTACACTTGGATATTTCCATTCTTTTTTATTAAAATCACAATAGATAATACCCAATCCATGTGCCCAATCTCATAAATGAGCCCATGCTCAAGAGCTTGTTAATCACTTCTTTTACTACATGAGCATACTTAGGATTCATGTCATAAGGTCTTTCTTTGGACCGGTGTTGCATCAAGGAGGACCATAGAGACGTTATGAATCACTATACTCAGATCAATTCATTTTAGCTCTTCCATGGACAATTCTAATTTGCTAGTTTGAACATGGTACATCATAGGCATTGACATTTTGCTTGAGCTTCTTACCATCATGAACAAGGGTACTACGGGTAGGTCATTATTCTTAGGTATACCAGCTTCCCTAACTTCGTTGAACGTGCTTGATTTCTCAACAGCCCTCTTGTAATCGTCCTTGTCATCAGAGAATGGCAAGTTAATGGTTTCCATCAAGTGCATCCAATCATGCTCATCCTCTAGACAACTAGTAGGACAGTATGCATCTCAATTCCTTCCCAAAAGGCATTAATCTATATTGTCCTTGGGATTGGGGAGAGTGTCACACTTGGAATGTGGGATGCAACCATGTAGAGAAGAATCCTCAAAATCCCTACTTGTTCAATGTGATGATGAATGCTCCTCAGCTTCCTAATTCTCTTCTGGTTCCAAATTCACATACCTTGAAAATGCATCAAGATTCTCGAGCATGCAAGCTTGCATTGCTAGAAAGGGCTTGACACAATTTGAGCCCTACAAACATCCACAACTTTGTAGCTAATATCCTTGATAATCAATTATACATAGTGACAGATTTACTTCTTATCTATAAATGCAAAAATGTGGAATTGCCAACAAAGGGACCGATACATAATGACAAATTTACTTCTTATTTATGAATGCAAAAATGTGGAATTGCCAAGAAAGGGACTAAACTGTCATTATTTGCTTCTTGTGGTATTATTGATCATCCTTGCTCCTCAACCCATGTCTTGAATTTATTCCATAAATTCTAAATTTTTCTCATTAGTTGCCCCAAGTTCAATGACACTTGAGTGGACGTGAGAGTTACTAGTAGTCCTACATCGTCCCAGTCACATAGTTGGGAATGAGATTCCTACCCCCTTGGCTTACTATTGATTGTATATAAGTTGGAGAGGAGAGTGGCTCTATGTTAAATATTTTTTGATCCTCATGATTTGGTATTGACTGTCTGATATGATTGAGCTTCCTCTATGCAACCCGTCACTTTCTCTATGATCTCCATTTGGTGCCTTGAGCCAAGATACTCTCTTACCTTAGTACTTTCCTTCATCTGAGTTTTTGGAGCTGAGGCAATGTAATATTTCCGCGTACCCCGTACCGCAAATATTAACTTCCCGCACGCCGTGTAAATCCTGTGCAAGGTGATCCCCTACATCGTATTATTGGTAGCATTATCCATACAGTGCATGCTCAAAAATGAGGCTGCCACATTGTAAATACGAGGCCGAGATTGGAGACCGTAGAAGCCGCAAGGGAACACCCTTTTTGAAGGGGCAATTTGGATAAATCAAGGCAAATTTTTTTTATTATCCCTTCCCCCAGCCGATGCATGGCTGGAGGAGAGGGAGTGTGGGGGGGAATGGCCAAGGGAGGAGAAGGTCAGATATGCATGAGGAGTCCTCCACGTGTGTGGAGGCCCTCCTTTCCCAAGGCCTATAAGAACCCCCTCTTGGAGGGGGGGAAGAAGGAGGACAATGGGGGGCAGAAGGCTGCCGTGAAGGGTCGACGTGATGGGAGGAGGACGTGCTGATCGTGCAGGAGAGGAGGGCGGGTCGTGTGAAGGGGGGAGAAGCGGGAGAGAGGAGTTGAAGGGAGGGCCGTGAGGGAGGGTGTGCTGGACGAGCTGGAGGAGGACGCCGTCACCGTCACCGTGCTGAGGAAGCCGCCAGCCGCCACAGTCCGCCGCCCTGCAGGAAGCCGCCGGCCACTTCCGTCTGCCGCCGTCGCCATGACCACGACCCCACCCCTGACGTGGCCGCTGCTGCCCCAGGAAGCTTCTTAGAAGCTTCTTTAAGAAGCTTCTAAGGGGGCTTCTTAAGCCCCCCTTCCCACTAGGTCCAAAGAAAGTCCATTCATACCTCTCCCGAGACCTTGAAGCAAAGGAAGCTACTAAGCCCCTTAGCCCGGACTTTGAAGAGAAGAAGGGCTAGCCTACGAGCCTCCCCACCAATCAACCACAAGGCTGGGCCTAGGATTTTTGGGAAGGAGAAGAAGAACTCTAAAGCCCATCCTTGCAAGGCCCATTCGCAAGAGCCCTTTTCCGCGAACATCATCGTAAGGCCCACAAAATCCTTCCTAAACCCGGAATTTCAAGGTGGATTAAAAGCTCTCAAATCTCCATTGTCCAAAGGACCTCATAAGAACCCTAAGGCCTTCCCAAGTCAAATTCCGCAAGTCGGAACTTCGGTCAAGGAAGCCATATCTCAAAGGAAATTGCGCATACAAGGGAGATGGACCAAGGTCATAAAAACTGCAAGCCAAGGCAAAAAGTTGAAATCCACAAAGGCTAACTGGAGATCGAATTCGCGATGGCCTCTAGAAAGATCACAAGGTGCGATGCGGGAGGTTCACCCCGAGCATACGTGGACATTTCCCGGAGTCCACAAGTCCAGGTTTTATCTATTTGGATTCCACACAGAAGTATTGAATTAATCACGATAACTTCACGGATTAGGAAGCACTCATGCATGTTCGAATTCAACTAGTCAAGTTAAATGCAATTGGGACATGAATTGGCTATTTGAACATTATTAGAAATAGCTTAAGATTTGGAAATTGATCATTGGTACGTTCAAATGAATGAACGAAAAGAGCATAAGGTGTCTATGAAATTGTAGGACCTTATCAGCGAGTTTCCTTTTTGTGTATTCAAAAGTGACGAGCCTAGGACAACTATTGCCTCATTTCAAGGTTGAAATTATTGAGGTACACCTTTTTTACTAGGCATGGAAAGATTAATGGCATGTCACCTTTTTAGATAAATCCTCCCTGTAATGATTCATGAGGGAAAGTTAACACCCATAAGACGTTATTCGAAAAGGAATAGAAGGCACGAAATTGATCTATGGACTTGCAAAAGGCATGATTATTTGAGGTAAGTCCTAGTAAGACCTAGGAAAGTTAGTGTCCGGATTATCAGGCATTTTTGCTTTGCCAAGGAAGGATAGGGTTATTGTGAACCATGTGATGCGTAGAAGCAATGAATCGCATGTTTACACGTATTGGAGTAGTTGTAACTATTGACCTAGTTTATTACCTTTGGGAAAGGTTCATCCTTGTCGCAAGACAAGTATATTGTGTTGTCTAAGTCACCTAGACCACAAGGGATTCATTTGGGCATGGTTCAGTCGATATGATAGGTAGCCCAAGTGCTAACTAGGGTTTTGTGCGGTAAGAATTCGACCTAGCTTTACACTTGTTGCCAAGTCAAAACCCGCAAACCCAAAGATCTTACACATAGTCACTAAATGTCGAGTCAACTGGATGCTCATACATAAAATGATCTAAGGTTTCATCCTAAGGATCACTCGTACAAATGATGAAACTCCGACTGAGTTGGAAATTCCTAGGGCCGTGGGCCAATATAATTAGGAATGGATTGGGTAAGAAGATACCCTAAACCCTGTTAATCGGCTGGAGGTAATTCCGTGACCAAGAAACGCCATCCAATAGGTGGAATGATCCCGTGGAATAAATGCAACACATGTGGAAAAAGTTGCAACATCGTATAGACTGAGATTTGTCCACAAGAGAGTCTTGTCATTTCTTGAAATTATGTTGGCAAGCTATTGCGCTAGGATAACTTACAAAAAGGATGAGTAATCATCCTGTTACATCACTTTTCTTGGGGGATAACTACCAAGGAAAAGGAAAGTTAGGTATTTGCCTTGAAGCAAATGACCAGACAATAAACTAAAGCGACATGGTCGCTGGATCCTGCCACAACAAAACCTAATGTATTGGTAGGGTATGACCCTAACCCAAGAATGATAGGAATCTTGCCAAGTTGCAATTGATTCCGGATCGAATGCGGGTTGCATTCGGGAAAAAGGAGTCACTCCTTAACAGTTTGCCAGCTAAACGACCATTGAAATTGATTGTGCTTGTAACAGTTTAGAAAGGACTGTTTGCATTGTTTGCTCAATGAACTAAAGGATGAAAAGATATCTAAATACTTCAGGTTGAAGCCTAAAGGGAGAGGCAACTTCAGTTACCCCCGACTGCCTGCCTGACCCTAACCAAGGGGGTTGTTAGCCGCGCTGGGAACGTGGACCGAACCCGCCGCGAGAGGTCTCTCCGTTGAGTTCTACTTGGAGCAGGAGGACACTTGGGTGCCAGGGGGGGCTCTGGCTGTAAATCCCTCGCCTTCCGGGCCCTGCACAAGAGGCTAACGTGACTCGGGATTGGATCTCGAGGCCCGCATACTAGTCTACGGGCGGAAACTTGGGTTAGTGATCCCTGGTGGATTACTGGATAGCCTTCGGGCGGATTATGAATACGCCTACAGGCAGGAACTCCTTGTATTTCAAAGATAAAAGGATAAAATGATAATAAAGAAGTTGTTTGGCATTGTTTTCTTTATGTCCTGTGATAAGATTACGTGAAGGAACCAGTGCATAACAGGGTTAATCAAAGAAGCTGTTTGTATATGTCAAACTAATGTGGTAGGTAATTACATAACTAAAACAAACCGAGGAAAGTGCGGAGGATGGACCATGGGTCCGTCCTATGGATGGGTGGTCCCGGTTAGCCGGGAACTTTTCTCAAAGTCTTCAACGAACAGAGGATGATCGTCATCACCAAAACAAGTAACGAGAATGATGACTTAGAATTAACTATTACCCGATTCGCGCTGTTTTAGGGGAACGGAATGGGACTATGCCTTGTGGCAGAGAGGTCGAGCCTTGCATCCCTCTCGTTTCCCATTCTCCTTGAACCAAGTGCAGTGTGAATCCGCTTCGGATCTGACGCTAGTTGCTGCTAGCTAATGACCAAACAGGAAAACCCAAATTCAGGTGGATCCTAAGTGGGAATGGCCAGGATACTTCCGCTACGTGGCAGACGCGGGAAGACCTAGATCGCAAGTCCCGCAACATTCCATGGGAGTGCCGGGCGGAGCCTTCTAGACATCCTTCCCGATGGACTGTTAAGACGTGTCCGGGATGATTCTAGTGGACACGTTACAGGCAACTAGTCTATAGTTCATAAGAGCTGGGTCTCCCTCTTCATCATATGAGATGTAAAGGTTTTCATAAGGCTCTTTGTCCAGTGGCTCCTCAACATAGTGTATAGGAACATTTGTTGAAGAGCTAGTGGAGTTCCTCTACCAAATTAGTACTAGGGTTCATTGGGTATTTTTGTTGATAAGGTTGTTGATAAGACACAAGAGGCCATCGCCCCCTCCAACTTGAGCCCAAAGTCTTAGCAATCGGAGTTTCCTACTAAGAGTTACGCCCCTTTTACTGACAGCAAGTCATGTGGACTACATCCAGATGGCCATCCAGAAAGGCAAAAGCAAGGCCCAAGAGGAACTCCAAAGGGAGTTTAGAGACTCTCGGACCTCCATGAATGAGGAACCAAGCTCAGTGCAAGATTACCATAGTGATATACAGGAGGACATGCCTGAAACGGACCCGTATACCCTTCTTAATCACACCCTCTGTCAACATGAGCTCTGTCATATGGAACGCCACAATGATATGGTCACCAACCACTGGCAGATGATGTCTAAGTTTGATGAAGCAATCGAGCACATGGCCATCTCAAACTCAAAGACCCAACAGACCTTGGAACAGCTCACTACTCTTGTTGCTCAATTAGCGACCGCATCATCCCAAGAGAAGACCAATGACTCTAGACATGAGTCTAGACGCCCTCCACATCAGGAACCGTCACATGGAACACAAGGTATACTTGGTGCTAACGGAATTTCCCCTTCTACTTATGAGATCGGGGAACCCTCTCACACGCATGATGAGCCTCTATTGAATTCCCCTATCCACCATGCTAGCAATATTCACTTGAGACCTTCCCCTACCTTGGGTCGAGTTTCACCTGCTCTACCTAGGAGCCCCCATGCACCACATATGAGTCAGCCCCATCAAGGACAATATGGTACAAATGGCCAGCCTGGCAATCATGGACAACATGGCTATAATGGACAACATGGGCTAAATGCACCACAAGGGATGTATGAATAGCAGGGCATGTATGGCCACCACGGGATGCATGGACAACAAGGATTTCATGGGTAGCATGGCCCCTATGATTTGCGTGACAAGGTCATTCCCCTCACCATCTGACGTGGAAGAATGGACGTCGAAGTTGGAGTCCTACTTCAACATCTACCCTCACAGCACTGATGAGCAAAAAATACTTTTTGCTTCTCTCCACTTAGAAGGTTTTGCCCACACTTGGTGGCGCTATATCAATCAGGAGAATTAACAGTTCATTGATTGGAAAGATTTCAAAATGCATATGGTCCAAGTTTTTGTGTCCCCTGTGTGGAAAAAGAACGGTTGACAAGAAGATGGTACACTCTTGACCAACGTAACCTCACTATACATGACTAAACCAATCAATTCATGAACTTGACCATGTATGTGGAAAGCATCAGTGATGATGCTAAATTGCACAAGTACATCTGTGGGTTGGAGCCGAGTCTATCAGCTGATGTCATGGCCCAAATACCCACTACACTATTTGATGCAATCAAACAGGCTGAGAGATATGCAAGAAAGTACTGTAAGAATGAGCATTTTCAGCAAGGTGTTGGACCTCCCCACATCCCTTCACGATCGTCCCCATACGGAGGTGGTTTTTGAGGCTCTTCTATGCCTAATAATAGCCCCAAAGTACCCACTTACCCCACCTTTCATGCTGAAAGAAAAATGGGCACTTTTGGAACAACAACGGGCTCTATGACTGAAAATTGGTATGCTAAAAATAAACAGTCCACTGCATCACCTTCCCATGGATCCAATAGTCAACGATTCATCTCCCTAGATGTTGTCAAGGAATGGAAAGAAAAGGGCCTATGCTTTAAATGTGGAGAAAGTACACTTATGATCATGCCTCCAAATGCCCGTAAAAGATAGCTAAGGTCAAAGTTCCTAGCATGTATGCCATGGAAGATTGGCACAATGAGGAGGATGACCTGACCATTGATTAGACTAAGCCTATGGAGGAGGTTGATCATGAGCAGTTCTATGACCTAGAGAATGGGTTTCCCTTTGACCTGGGCGGTGCACCCCCACAGATACTTGATTTAACATCCCACCCACCTTCCACTTCCCTTTGCTCAATCTCCTTGGATGCTTGGACAGGTTCGCATTGTCGTAGTGTTGGGGTTTAAAGGTCTACCACCGGGGTTTAGAGCAGAAGAAGAGTGTGGGATTCAAGGTTTGGAGAAGGAAGAAAGATTGGGGTTTGACAAGATTTGGGTTTTAGAAATGAAGAAGATATCAATCTTTTCTTGATTATTTAGCATACATGAATGGAATGAAATACTTTGTCTTGATCACATCAAATGCATATGGGAATAATAAGGCATTACATTAGGGATAATCTCAGATTTAATCCAAATGCATATTCCAAATGCAAACTCAAATGGTTTTTATTTCATGTACATGGATGGATAACAACTCCAAGAAACAAGTATTTTGATGGTAGAGTCAAGTACATTCAAGACATAGATCAAAAGCCCATGAAATGCATTGATTAAGCATAAATTTCACTTCAGCCTCATTTTAAAATAGTAATTTCCAGCCCATAATCAAGCTCTAAAAGTGTACATAATCTCAAGAATAAGCTCCTCTAATCATTCACAAGTAAATCCCTGATGTTAAGAGGTCAATTTCCTTTATTACAACTACATAGATCACTTGTTTACTCATCAAAATGGACAAGAAAAGTGGGCTGCCCTATTTATGACTGGTTTTTTCAGTCCATAACAGCCCATACACCTTCAAAATCCTCCCCTTTACTTGCCCCCAAAGTCACTCAAGTACTTGGGTACAAGATGGGCTTCATTGGACCATGAATATGGTAAAAGAATGAGAGAAGATGAACATAAGAGCAGGCTGAATACTTTTTCTCAGGTTTCCCCCTTTTATGGACTGTCGTACCATTCATTTTCGTCATACCAAATGGATGGGTAAGAAGAGCTCTCACCTTCCTTGTTTGTAACTCCTTCTTCAACTCCAGTTTTTCTTGAGTTTGCATGCTTTGGAGCATGCACCATAGCCCATAACTCCTTCTCCAGTTGCCACAGGAATGCAGGCCCACTTTTTGCACCAAATATCGCGGGCTGCATCCTGCTCAGCTCCCACTTATCATTTTGACCACTTAGGTCACTTACAGGTCATTTTAGTTCATTATTTCAGGTCCCCCATGAACCTAGTGGACTTTTGGCACTTTTCTTGATTTCTAACCAAATTTTTTGCTTGAACCAATGTGACTTAGCCTGCAAATTGTCAATTACTTCCAGCTGATCAAGTTGTGGATTCCCAGAGACTTAATTTTTTATCAATATACATGGTACAACTAAAAATTTTATGACAAATACAAAAGAACTTATGTAACTAAGTGATATCTAAGTTGGTTGTTGGGTAACAATGACTGAGTTATGTATAAAAATTCCTCATATAAATCCTAGTAAAGTTCTTCTGTGTTCATAAGAATTCCATGATTTATATTATGAACAATAAACTTTCTGACATTCACCCCCTCCTAACCTGCACATCCTCCGGCATGTGCCATTTCACAAGATTAGAGGTTAAGGAGGGTCTTCTTCTGACATATCTTCATCTTCATCCTCTAAGTCTTCTTCATCTTTCTTGTCTTCAAGTAGATGGCTCATATCCAAGTCATCAAGATCATAAGTAGAAGATGCTCTTCGTTTAAAGAGCTTGATATGTTTATCGGCTATTGGTACCTTGACCATGGTCCCATCCATTTCAGCCAAAGTATAAGTAGCATTATCATGTACTACTTTCACTACATATGGTCCATTGCTTAGCTAACTTTCTATGAGCACTATATTGATTGTCCAGGCTGCTGTCATAGACAAGTACCCAATCATTTTCTTGAATAGCTCTTGGACGAAGTCGATGATGCTTGTCAAACCTCTTCTTATTCTTCAATCTTGTTGCCTTTAGCCTTTCAATGGCTGTCTTGACATCTTCTGGCCTTCTTTCAAGCTGCCTTATGCGCAAAGTTAGCAACTCTTCTCTATTTATGCCTTCATCCCAAGACAAGATACTCCATGTGACAATAGACTCCTCAATAGTCATAACAGGTGGCTGACCATATATTAGTTCAGCTGGCATATAACCTGTTACTGCACTATGGGTAGTTCTATCAGCCCATAATGCGAATGGAAGCATTCTAGGCCATTCTCTCATCTTTCCTCTACAAGATTTTGCCAATGCTTTGAGAATTGGTTGATGACCTGGCATGCGATAAGCCATATTCGCGATTTCACTCTTACCATTGCCTTCAGGATTGTAGGTTGATGTAAGAGATAGCTTGATTCCCAATTGATCAAAGAAATGGCGAGCAGTTACTTTGGCAACACAGCCATACCTGCAAAATACTTCTTCAAGTAAAAATCTACAAACGGCTTGTGTAGACTTTGTGGTCAAGGCTTTTCCTTCCACTTGATTTGTGAGATCTTTTCTAGCAAGTACTAGATATCTCATGTTCCAAATTCCTACAGGCATAGTTACTAAATCAATAACCCATCTATAGTGAATGGATAAAGGAAAGGTAGGCTGAAGCCCATCTCTGTGCTTAACCATAGAGTACACTTGACAAACATGACAAGACTCAACAAAATATTCAATGTCTTTATACATGTTTTGTTACCAAAATTTCTCTTTTATTTTGGCAAAAGTGTCCCATATGCCTCTATGACCAGCCAATAGGCTTTCATGGAATTCCTGCATGACCTGTCTTTGAGTCTTTTTGTCTCCTAAGACTCGAACAGGCACCGTTCCTTTATTTTTCACGTGCCTCCAAAGGTAACCATCTTTGAGAAAAAAGCCATAGGCTTTTCTCTTGATTCTCTTGAACTCTTCATTAGTCCAATCTTCCTTCTTTGTCATAGTGCTCAGAAATTGGCCAATTTTTAGCCAATCACTTGCATAATATTCTTCTTTAAAGTGCGAACAAACCATAACAAAACATTGAGCATGCTGTCTATCATCTGCCCACTGTCCTTCTATGGTTGTTTCTTCTTTCTTTGCTGATGTAAAATTTATTTTAGCAGCTGAACCTGTTGTGCTTGTTGTAATTAATGTTGTACCTACATTTTTGACAGCTGAACCATCATTAGATACAGATGTACTTGCTGTTTTCAGATCTGAACCTGCAATTACAGCATCATTTTTAGCAAATATAGACTCTGATTCTTCCTCATCCATTATCTCTTCTTCATCCTTATAACTAGCACACGAAAGCATGTCAGCAACTGGATTATCTCTTCCTGCAATATGTTTCAAGTCAGGATTTAAGGATTTAATATAGGCTATCCATCTTAGCATAGCTATGTCGGGAGTGGAGCAGTTGGCAATCATGCCCAAGAGTGGAAGAAAATCTGTTTCAACTATTACATGTGCGCCCATGAAGTACTTCCGGTCACATTTCAATGCGGTTACCACTCCCCAAAGTCCTCTTTTAATTTGAGCATACCTTCTTTGCCGTTCATTAAGAACCTTCGCTCCAAAGCGAATTGCATATCTATTGCCTTCAAGTTCGTCTTGACCAACTGCCCATCCTATTCCAATGGGACTTGTGTCCACTGTGAGTATGATAGGCTATCCACTCATTAGAGTAATTAGCCCTCTTTAAGGTGGGGGCTGAAATCAACAATTTCTTCAATTTCTGAATAGCTTGAGTATGCTCTTTTTCCCATATAAACCTTTGGCCTTTTCTTAACAGTTGATAAATATTTTCAACAACATGAGCGAAATGTCGGATCCAAATAAGGTAGAAGACACATGATCCAAGAAATCTTCTCACCTCCGAAACATTTGTGCATATTTCCCGCATTTTGCTGATAGCATCAATCTTGGTTGGAGAAGGCTTTCGGTCATATGGACCACACATATGCCCTACCATAAGAACTTCTTCGACTCCAAAAATAGATTTAGCACATGAAAGAGTAAGATGGACTTCTTCTAATTTAGACAAGATTTGAGCACAATCATTAATATGATCGGAAACAAACTTGTGACATCCAAGTTCATTGAGTTCTTCATTCTTCTCATGAACTTCACATCCTTTGATCGGTACATCATCAAGGAAAGGAAGAGTAAGTTGGGGAATATAATCTCTCAATATTTTATGCATGGCATTCATCATGTGAGCTACTGAATTTGTAGCTCCTTGAGGTAGAGTACACATGCAGACTAAACCAAGAGGCGTCTTCATTGTAGTAATGTCTCGGCTCTCCAAAGCAAGCTGAAATTAGTCATAGCCTGAATATAAATCTCCCATGGAATAAATTGCTCTACCTGCAAAAGCCTCAGCAAATTCATCAACAATTGGCCCCGAACCAACATTTCTAATAGTGACTCTATTGAATGCTATAAATCTTGAACGAATCGCAAAGATCCATTCTTCTTAGGCATGGTAAACCATTGGTTGGAATATGGAGCTGAAGATGGCTCCAATATTCACATTTTTATCTTTTCATTTAGAAGCTCCAGTAATTTAGGCAAATGAGCCCTTGGTACCGAAATTTGTTTAAGATTCCAAGGAACTTGTGGGACCGTGAAAATCACCATTGGTGCCACAACACTTGGATCCACATAGCCAATTTAATGTGGCTGAAATGAAAAGGCTTTTCCATGTTTCTCTAACATCTGCATGAAGATTTGCTTTTCAGCTAGCAAGAGAAAAGAGTCTTCACCAATTTTCAGCTCTTGTAAACTTTCAGCTGTAAATTGGTGACCAATATCTTTGGGATCACGAAGGCTTTGCTATTTGGATGCCTTTTCTGCCAGTTCTTCACTTTCGAGAGGTAGAGGAGTAGCCACCGGCTTGACCTTCTTGTCAACTGTCTTATACTTTGTTTCTACTCTTACCTCATCCTTGTTTGGCTATCCAAAATCTTCTTGATCTGCAAATTCTTGAATTATATCATACATATCCAATGTGCATACCTGTATGGACTGATTTCCAGCTTGATTTTCTGCATGAAAAACTACATATATTTCAGCCAATGTATCATTATTAATTAGCCCATGAAATAGCCCTGAAATTTCTTCATCTTTAGCCAAAACATCAATTTGCTTCAGTTTTCATTCCACATGACATAAATGCTTTCTTTCAGCCCTATTCATAGCTGAAAACTGTTTATAATAGCCCACACTATTGGCCATAAAAACCTGCAAGTCAGCTTTTGGCATTGCCCCCTTTACATGTGGAGGCAAATTTTTATGACATGAAGCACCGCCATAGCCTCCACTTATAGCAGTGCTACCCAAAAACCCTTAAATTCTCGGGCATTAGGAGGTACAGGATGATCTATCAATCGATCTCTATTCCGGTGATGATTTACACATACAGTCAAAAATTGGATAGCTTTGTCATTATCCTTACTTCTTATCCGAGAACCATCATCAAGGCCTTTGTCTCCAAACGAGACTCAGAAATAAAAGGTTAACCAAGAATGATAGGATAGCTACAGGAATCTTGAACAAAGAAATGAAATTCATCTTTTACATTACCAATAGTAACTTGTACATAAGGGCATGCCGCATAGAGATTGCCAGAGGAGTTATTGGCTACTTTCATGTGCCATCCTGGGTCCACATCTATGGGCCATCCGCCATTCTCATAGAGACTTCTTGACATGACATTGATTTCCGAGCCATGGTCTATAAGGGCAATGCATGGAGTCTCTTTTTCTCCAATCTTAACAACGGTTTCTGTGGTCACCCTTGCCCAATGGGTACGGGAGTAGTGACTACTAGGAATAAAGTAAGCATCACTTTCTTCTCGCATGTTGTGAAGATGAGCTTCTTTCTTATGCATGGGCTGCACTTTGGATTGAGAAGACCCCACCATAACATTTTTTGCAATAGCTTCTTCAATTTTTGCTTCATAGATGTCATCATCTTTGGCTTCTATGGTTGCAATCAATTCTTTGATTGCCTCCAATCAAATCCCTTGAGTTTTCAGCTTCTCTTCATCTTGCAAATACACATGAAGTGCTTGCAAAAAAGCATGAACATATTCTTCAGTTTCCTCACCAACATATTGTCTTTTCCGTTTAATTGCATCAATTATTACATCATGAAATCCTCGTTTTGCAATTTTGAGAATTTCACCTAATGTAAATTCAATTCTACTTCCAAGAATCCTTTCTTCTAGGATCCGCTTAAGATCCATCGCAGTCTCTATGTCAGACTGCAACTTGTAGCCGGGATGTTTGCCTTTTCTTTTTCCTTCCGTCTTCTTTGCTTGAGGGGCATCTCCCATATCAAGCTCTGGTGATGGTGGATTTTTAGTAGCTTTTTGCAGATCCGGTTTGCTTCTTGTCACACGTTTAGTTGGCCCCGAAGAGGAGGGACCGACAACATCTTCATCTCTTCATCTCTTTTCTTCTACCATAGCTTCATGATTATTAATTTCAGCCAACCGAGCGAAAGCTGAAAATGAATCAACTGGCTCGGTCCATCCGGTTCTTCCTCAGATGCATTGACTGGCGGTAGTTAAATCATCTTTGGTTGCCTTGCCTTGCTCCATGCGATCTAAGGCCTGCATCCACACTTTAGATTTTGCATCAGTTTTACATGCTTTGACAATTTCATTAGTTGGCTCGATGTGCAGCCCATAGGTTGTTGCATCAACAATTGCATAGGCTATTCTTGTTGCCAAATCCTCCAGTCTTTTCTTCATGCCATCGTTACTGAAATTTGGCTCAAGAGGAAGCCCGGTTTCGGTTGCATGAATTTTACCATCCTTTCAAAAGACTAATTTTTGTGCTTCAGCTTCATGGAATGCACCGCACTCCCTCTTATCATGCTGTAGGCTATCACACCAGATACACTGTCTTTTGAAGACTTCTCGTATGGGTCTTTGGGCAGTTGTCCGTCCTATTTCTTCCACTTTCACATCAAGCCTTTCCACCTTGAAATTAAGCTTCGTTAGATTAAGATGGAGATCCCGCATACTCTTAATTAGCTCGTCCATGACATCCTTCTTTGGAGATGGAACAATAGGATTTCTTGGTTGCTCGGCCATAGAGACAGGAGATCAAGACACAGGAACAAGCTCCTTCATGGATTCAGTTGGTGCAGAGGTAGATCCCCATCTTAGGCGCATCTGCTCTCTTCGAGCAATCATATTAACTGCTTCAGTGACATCACTCCAAGCAGTCTTCAATCCCGTCTCAGAGTCAGGATCTTCAAGCCGATCAGCTAGCTTCTCTTGAAGAAAATGATCTGCAACCTTTAGAAATAATTCAATCTTCTGGCTTTCCATATCCTGTTGATCGTTAGGATCTAGTTGAGAAAATTTGCTTTCGAATTCGCAGTGAAGAGCAGTGGCAATTAGTCCCTTATTGGGCCTTTCGACCAATTCAGTCTTCGTCATGAGGCCAGAATCTTCAAGAAAAAAATCTTCTCGAAGAGCCTTCTTGAATGTGGACCATTCCGCGTCTTTTTGGAAAAGACCATGAATTCAGTCTTGGAGGCCATGTACGGCCAAACGGGCAAAATATCAGCTCTAGGTATGATGAGGAACTCCAAAGAAGACCATCTTGTTAGTATAGAGGCGGATAAAAGAGGACACATTTTGCCCATTAAATTGCTTGAGCTCTTGCCCAACAGGTTCCAAAGCTTTAATGGTAGCGGCATCATTCCATCTTTCTTCTTGTCTCTACTGTTGTTGCAGTTGCAACTACTGCTGAAATTGCAATTGTTGTTGTTGACTTTCTTGCATCAGACGAACCAACTGTTGCAAGGCATCTCCTCCCGAACTTGATGATTCTCCCATTGTACTTCTTCTTCCACGGTTGACCTTCACGTCGGGTTCACCATTGTCGTCATGTTGGGGTTTGAAGGTCTACCACCGGGGTTTAGAGTAGAAGAAGAGTGTGGGATTCAAGGTTTAGAGAAGGAAGAAAGATTGGGGTTTGACAAGATTTGGGTTTTAGAAATGAAGAAGATATCAATCTTTTCTTGATTATTTAGCATACATGAATGGAATGAAAAACTTTGTCTTGATCACATCAAATGCATATGGGAATAATAAGGCATTAGATTAGGGATAATCTCAAATTTAATCCAAATGCAAGCTCAAATGGTTTTTATTTCATGTACATGGATGGATAACAACTCTAAGAAACAAGTATTTTGATGGTAGAGTCAAGTACATTCAAGACATAGATCAAAAGCCCATGAAATGCATTGATTAAGCATAAATTTCACTTTAGCCCTGTTTTAAAATAGTAATTTCTAGCCCATAATCAAGATCTAAAAGTGTACATAATCTCAAGAATAAGCTCCTCTAATAATTCACAGGTAAATCCTTGATGTTAAGAGGTCAATTTCCTCTATTACAACCACATAGATCACTTGTTTACTCATCAAAATGGACAAGAACAGTGGGCTGCCCTGTTTACTGGTTTTTGCAGTCCATAATAGCCCATACACCTTCAAAATCCTCCCCTTTGCTTGCCCCCAAAGTCACTCAAGTACTTTGGTACAAGACGGGCTTCATTGGACCATGAATAAGGTAAAAAATGAGAGAAGATGAACATAAGAGCAGGTTGAATACTTTTTCTCAGGTTTCCCCCTTTTTATCAAGAACACAAGAAGAGAGATGGAAGCCGCCAAAACATTTTCTAATTTCTTCTTCTTCTTCCACACAATATACAATGTACACAAAGTATCGATAAGATACAACATACATGAAAGTGGCCTATTAAGTCAAATGGTGCATAACAGACTACACCAATCGACTGGCGCTATATCTTTGCTAGCTGTAGATAGATGTAACAAACTAAATATAATAAGTGATAAGTCAGTGACCATGTGAGTATCATAATGACCATCAATGTGCTAACTGTAGACATGTGGACCCATCTAGCTAGGTGGTCCATCATCAATGTCTGCATGTGTTGAGCTTGCCATCTCAACACTCCCCCTCAGCTCAACTCTATCTCTGCAACTCTAAGTAAGCTTCAGAACTTTCAAAGCTTCTCTGCACCCAGTGCCTTTGTGAAAAGGTCAGCTATCTAATCTTGTGCGCTAACATATACTAAGTCAATCTCTTCTGCAAGTACCTTCTCTCTCACAAAGTGGTAGTGCACCTCAATGTGCTTTGTCCTTGCATGGAACACTCGATTCCTAGCTAAGTGTATGCTGCTCATATTGTCACAATGAATGATAACTGGACCATCTCCTTGCACATCCAAATCACCTAATAACTTTTGCAGCCATACCACCTCACATGCTGACATAGCAACACCTCTATACTCAGCCTCCATATTCGATAAAGCAACTGTATGTTGTTTTTTGCTGCTCCATGTAACTGCTGCACTACCAAGGGAAAACATGAATCCACTAGTAGATCTTCTGCCCAATCTGCATCTATGTATCAAAAGACATGTACATCCTTACCTGCCTCATAAAAAATTCCATAATGTAAAGTGGACTTCACATATCTCAATATACGTCTAACTGCATCCAAATGAGGCTTTCTAGGCATCTGCATAAACTGAATGACAAGGCCAACAGCATAGCACAAGTCTGGCCTTGTGATAGTCATGCAAATCAAACTCCCTACTATCCTCCTAAACATAGTAGGGTCTTCTATCTCATCCCCATCGTCAGCACTCAACTTCACATTTTGCTCCAATGGTACTGAAAGAGGCTTACATGCTGTCATACCATACTTAAATAAAATATCCATGCCATATTGCCTTTGGGATAGTCATATAAAATCATCACATCTATTCACCTCAATACCAAGAAAGTATCTCAGCTCACCCAAATCCTTCATCTCAAACTTCTTCTTCAAAAAGTCCTTAACTTCAGCAATCCCATTGTCACAGTCACCTGTAATAATCAAGCCATCCACATAGATGACTATGATGACCAAAATTGCATCTCCCTTTCTCAAATAAAGTGAGTGATTAGCATCAAAAATACAAAATCAAATATTGACAAGATACTTTCCAATCTTGTCAGACCATGCTCTAGGTGCTTGCTTCAGCCCATAGAGTGCCTTCTTTAACCTACACACATATGTGGGATGCTCTAAATCCTCATAACCTGCTGGCTGCTCCATATACACTTCTTCTTGCAATTCACCAAGCAAGAAGGAATTATTAACATCCATTTGCTGTAAAATCCAACCTTTGGCTATTGCTAAGGCAATCACACACCTAACAATTGCCATCCTAGCAACTAGACTCATAATCTATGCCATATGTTTGAGCATAGCCTTTTGCAACCGACCCAGCCTTATATCTACTAACTGAACCATTTGCATAATGCTTGACTTTATAAGCCCACTTACAACCAATAGCTTTCTTACCCATTCGCAAGGGTACCAAATTCCAAGGCTTATTGGCTTCTAATTGTCAAGAATCCGCGTGGTGGAGAGGGTTGCTCAAGATGATGCGCCGAACACACACAGAATGCACAAAGAGAAGCTCACTCAAGAGACAAGAAGAGAGATGGAGGCCAAAACGTTTTCTTGCTGGTTTCTTCTTCTTCTTCCACACTCTTTACAATCTACACAAAGTATAGATAAGATACAACATAAAAGGAAAGTGGCCTACTAAGTCAAACAATGCATAACCGACTACACTAGTCGATTGGCGCTATAACTATGCCAGCTGTAAATAGGTGTAACAACTTGAATATAATAAGTAATGAGTCAGTGGCCATGTGAGAGTCATAATGACCACCGACGTGCTAAGTGTAGACATGTGGACCCATCTAACCAGGCGGTCCATCATCAATGTCCGCATGTGTTGAGCTTGTCATCTCAACACTCCCCCTCAAGCTCAACTGCATCTCTGCAACTCCAAGTAAGCTTCAAAACTTTTGAAGCTTCTCTGTACCCAATGCCTTCGTGAAGATGTCAGCTATCTGATCCTGTGTGCTGACATACACCAAGTCAATCTCACCTGCTAGTACCTTCTCTCTCACAAAGTGGTAGTGTACCTCAATATGTTTTGTCCTGGCATGGAACACAGGGTTCCTAGCCAATTGTATAATGCTCATGTTGTCACAATAGATGACAACTGGACCTTCCACCTGCACATCCAAATCAGCCAATAGCTTTTGTAGCCATACTACCTCACATGCTGCAACAGCAGCACCTCTATACTCAGCCTCTGTACTTGACAAAGCAACTGTAGATTGCTTTTTGCTGCTCCATGCAACTGCTGCACTACCAAGAGAGAACATGTATCCGCTGGTAGATCTTCTATCAGACATACTACCAGCCCAATCTACATCTGTGTATCCAAACACCTGTACATCTGTACCTGCCTTATAGAAAAGTCCATAATGTAATGTGGACTTCACATATCTCAATATGCGTCTGATTGCATCCAAATGTGGCTTTCTAGGTACTTGCATAAACTGACTCACAAGACCAACAACGTAGCTCAAGTCTGGCCTTGTAATGGTCATGTAGATCAAACTCCCCACTATCCTCCTGAACATAGTAGGGTTTTCTATCTCATCCCCAACATCAACACTCAGCTTTACATTTTGCTCCAACGGGACTGAAAGTGGTTTGCATGCAGTCATACCATACTTGGACAACATATCCAAGCCATACTGTCTTTGGGACAGCCATATACCATCATCACATCTGATCACCTCAATGCCAAGGAAGTACCTTAGCTCACCTAAATCCTTCATCTCAAACTTCATCTTCAAATAGCCCTTGACTTCAGCAATTCCACTATCACTATCACCTGCAATAATCAAGTCATCCACATAGATGACTATGATGACCAAACCTGCATCTCCCTTTCTCACATAAAGTGAGTGATCAGCATCAGAAACATAAAAGCCAATATTGACAAGATACTCTCTAATCTTGTCAGACCATGCTCTAGGTGCTTGCTTGAGCCCATAGAGTACCTTCTTCAACCTGCACACATACGTGGGATACTCTAAATCTTCATAACCTGCTGGCTGATCCATATACACTTCTTCCTGCAAATCACCATGCAAGAAGGCATTCTTTACATCCATTTGCTGCAACCTCCAACCTTTGGCTGCTGCCAAAGCAATCACACATCTGATAGTTGCCATCCTAGCAACTGGACTGAAGGTTTCATCATAATCTATGCCATATGTCTAGGCATAGCCTTTTGCAACCAGCCTAGCTTTGTACCTGCTAATAGAACCATCTGCATTGTGCTTCATCTTATAAACCCACTTACATCCAATAGCTTTCTTTCCCTTCGGCAATGATACTAGATCCCAAGTCTTATTGGCCTCTAATGCAGCCATCTCCTCATCCATTGCTGCATCCCAATGAGCATGACCAACAGCCTCCTCAAAACATGTGGGCTCAACATCCTCAACTAGTTTCACCATATAAGCATAATGGTGAGCTGCATAACCTTCAAAACCAAATCTTTTAACAGGGTATCTCACCCTGCTAGACCTGCGTACCACTGGATCACTCAATGGAGTCTTTGCATTAACGCGTGCTCTCTGCACACCTGGAGTCCTCACTGAAGAAATACCAAGCTCATCATCCAAGCTCTCTGAGCCACTGGAGTCTCCATCAAGAACTGCATCAATGCCTTCTGACACCTTATTCTTTCCTTTGTCTTTACCTGTAGTGCTACTAGATGCACCCAAATATGTAGAGGTACTCCTTAGTCTCCCAAACCAAGGACTACCAGATGATGTCTCTGGTCCACTAAGAGTCTGTGATTCTTGCTTTTCAGCCTGCACATGAGTGTCATGATCATCATCAACATCCAATGCATCACCACTAGATGCATACCAACTGCTCATTTCATCAAACATGACATCCCTGCTCACTCTGAACTTACATGTGACAGGGTTGTAACAACGATACCCTTTCTGCTCTAAAGAGTATCCAATAAAGACACAGTTTTCAGCCTTTGGATCCAGTTTCTTCCACAACTCATCTGGCACATGAACATACGCAATGCAGCCAAATACTTTCAAGTGTGAAACATCAAGCTTCTTACCTGTAAAACATTCTTCGGGGGTCATATCATGAATTGCAACTATCTGAGTTCTATTCATAATATAAACAGCAGTATGAACAGCCTCAGACAAAAAATGCTTAGGCATATTCTTTTCAGCCATCAAGGCGCGTGCAACTTCTGCAATATGCCTGTTTTTCCTTTCTGCAACCCCATTTTGCTGTGGGGTATACCTGCATGTGAACTGTCTCTTTATCCCATGAGACCTCAGAAAATCACTAAACTCATTGGAGAGGTACTCTTTCCTTCCATCTGACCTCAAGCACTTTACTTTCAAGCCTGTTTCTCTTTCAACTGCAGCCTTGAAAGTTCTAAAGTGCTCAAAAGATTCACTCTTTTCCTTCATAAAATATACCCACAGCTTTCTAGAACAATCATCAATGAATGTGACAAAGTATGAACTGCCTCCAAGAGATACATTTTGTGTAGGCCCCCAAATGTCTGTATGCACAACATCAAGGATATTTCTGCTTACATCTCTATCATGTGAAAAGGGTTGTCTTGCCTGCTTACCAAACTGACATGCTTCACATACCTTCTGAAATTTTGCAACTTTAAAAGAAGGCAAACCCGTAACCAACCCTTTAGACTGCATTAATTTCAGCCTTTGTACATTTGCATGTCCAATGCGTTTGTGCCAAATTTCAATGTCTGCAACAACACCTTTTCCTTTGGCATACATAGCAGCATTCATAGTAGGAATTCCAGCATTTAGAGTGAACATACGTCCAACTCTACTTCCCTTTGCTACCAACCTGCACTTGTCATTGAAGTCTTCTACAAAGCAGCCCTTTGCATTAAATCTGACTTGCAGCCCTTGCTCTACCATTTGACCGACTGACACCAAGTTCTTTGTAATAGATGGCACATGCAATACATCTGAAAGACTCTTTGTCTTACCATCATGCAAGGACAAGGGAACTTTTCCAATGTGTGAAATTGGGTGGCATGAGTCATCACCCGTCTGCACATAACCTGCATTCTGCAAATCCTGCATCTCTCTAAACCATTCTGCATGGCTGGTCATATGATTGGATGCACCTGAATCAACATACCAAACATCTTCATGTGTTCCCTTTCCTGTAATAGCATTCAGCATATGCTGCATAACGAACAAACGTTCATTTTTGTATTCATTCTGTCGTGAAGACGATGCATAGTTTCCTTGCTGCAACTTACCACTGCGGATATCATCTTTCTTAGCATAACATTGGGCTGCAATATGACCTGTTTTGCCACAGTAGTGGCACACAATACCAGAGTTGTTAGAGCCTCTGTTCTGCCATCCACCTCTTCCTCTAAAGCTCCCCCTGCCTCTAAAGTTACCACGACCTCCTGAAACCTGCATATCGCCAAATTGCTGATTCAATCTATTTTGCTGGTTGTCACTACCACGTCCTGTACCACGGCCTCTTGAAGAGAACCTACCACATCCCCTTCCAGAACTGGAGTAGAAAGCTTGGACCTGTTCACCACTTCTTTTAGATGTCTCACTCTGCATGTTGATCTCTTCAGTGATCATAAGGGAGACCAATTCATCGAAATCTGGAAATGGCTTTTTGACATATACGGAAGTTACAAAAGACTTCCAAGCCTTTTCATTGTTAAGTCCACCCAAGGTAGACGACACCAAATCATCATCATCGGGCATTGCATCAATCGCTGCCAATGCATCTGCAATGCTTCTTACTTTCAGTGCATACTCATTGATAGATATCTTCCCTTTCTTCAATGTATTCAACTCTTGCTTGAGTTGAATCTTTCGTGCCTTTGTATTTACAGAAAACATACTTTCAAGTATGGTCCAAGCTGCATATACATTCTCTGCATTTCTAATGTGTCCCAGTATATTATTGTCAATTACTGCAGACAACCAATACATGACCTTCTTGTCTTTTGCATTCCATTCCTTTCGTGCCTTTGTCTCTTCTGCAGTTGGAGGATCACTCACCTCCGGCTCCTTTTCTTCACCTGAAACGAACTCGTAGAGGCCTTTTCCAATAAGAAAGTTCGTGACACGAAACTTCCATGATGGGTAGTTATTCTTGTCGAGCTTCTCAATGATGGGGCTTCCACTATTCTCTGCCATTATCACAAAACTAATACCAAATAGCAAGCAAATCTTCTGCAACCCTTGACCTGTAGTGCACAGCAGTACACCAGACAGTCTTTTTTACTGTCTGCTCAACAATACATGCAATCTGCAACCAGCTTGCAGATAAATCTTGTGTTTACTCACTGGTAAACACCTTTGAACTTACAGATCTAAAATCTGTAACCTGCACACCCACGTTCGGTCAATACAGTCGAAGTCACAGTGTACCCCGAAACTGCTGTCTGCAACCTTGCGGCTCTAAAACGGGCCTTGAAACGGCCTCAAATGCCCAAAATAACTGCAGATAAGCCCTTTATGCGGATAAGCCCTAAATGGATTATCTACAGAATATACAGCGCTCTTCGCGCACACCAAATCTCACTGCAATCTGAGATTTTTGCTCTGCCCTGCTTCCGGTGCCTCCACAGGCACTATCCAAGAGAAGGAGTGAAAGAATGGGAGAGATTCTTACCCGTAGCTTGCTTGCTCGAACCTTGCTTCTTCTCCTTCACTTCAACCTTCGAAATCAGTCTCTCTCAATGGCACGGCTCTGATACCATGTCAAGAATCGCGTGGTGGAGAGGGTTGCTCAAGATGATGCGCCGAACACACACAGAATGCACAAAGAGAAGCTCACTCAAGAGACAAGAAGAGAGATGGAGGCCAAAACGTTTTCTTGCTGGTTTCTTCTTCTTCTTCCACACTCTTTACAATCTACACAAAGTATAGATAAGATACAACATAAAAGGAAAGTGGCCTACTAAGTCAAACAATGCATAACCGACTACACTAGTCAACTGGCGCTATAAGTATGCCAGCTGTAAATAGGTGTAACAACTTGAATATAATAAGTAATGAGTCAGTGGCCATGTGAGAGTCATAATGACCACCGACGTGCTAAGTGTAGACGTGTGGACCCATCTAACCAGGCGGTCCATCATCAATGTCCGCATGTGTTGAGCTTGTCATCTCAACACTAATGTAACCATCTCCCATTGCTACATCACAATGAGCATGACCAATAGCATCCTCAAAACAAGTGGGCTCAATATCATCAATTAGTTTTACCATATAAGCATAATGGTGAGCTGCATAAACTTCAAAGCCAAATATTTTAACAAGGTATCTAACCCTGCTAGACCTGCGTACCACTAGAACACTCAATGGAGCCTTTACATTAGTATGAGCTCTCTGTACACCTGGTGTCCTGACTGAAGGAATACCAAGCTCATCATCCAAACTCTCTGAACCATTAGAATCTCCATCAAATCCCAAATGACTAGTAGATGCATCATTACCATCCAACACTTTCTTCTTTCCTTTGTCTTTTCCTACAACACTTATAGATACACCTGAAGATGTGGGGCTACTCCTTAGTCTCCCAAACCAAGGGCTTACTATAGGCGTAGTATCAGATGATGTTTCTGGTCCATGAAGATTCCGTGATTCTTGCTTTTCTTTCTACACATAGCTATCATGATCATTATCATCATCTAATATATCACCAGCAGATGCATACCAACTGCTCATCTCATAAAAAATAACGTCCCTGCTCACTTTGAACTCACCTGTGATAGGGTTATAACAACAATACCCTTTCTTCTCTAAAGAGTATCCAATAAAAATACATTTTTCAGCCTTTGGAACAAGCTTCTTCCATAGCTCATCTGGCACATGAGCATATGCAACACAACCAAATATCTTAAAGTGTGATACATTGAGCTTCTTGCCAATAAGGCATTCTTTAGGAGTCATCCCATGAACTACAGCTGTGGGGGTTCTGTTCATAATATAGACAGTAGTATGGACAGCTTCAGACCAAAAATGTTTTGGCATATTCTTTTCAACCAATAATGCTCGTGCAACTTCTGTTGCAATATGCCTATTTTTTCTTTTTGCAACCCCATTTTGCTATGGGGTATACCTGTAAGTAAATTGCCTCTTTATCCCATGAGTCCTCAAGAATCCACTATACGCATTAGAGAGGTACTCTCCCCCTCCATCTAATCTCAAGCACTTCACTTTCAAGCATGTTTCTATTTCAATAGCTACCTTGAAAGATTTGAAGTGCTCAAATATATCACTCTTTTCCTTCATGAAATATATCCATAACTTCCTTGAACAGTCATCAATAAATGTGACAAAGTATTTGCTGCTACCAAGAGATACATTCTGTGTAGGCCCCAAACATCTGTATGCACTACATCAAGTATATTTCTGCTCACTTCTCTATCATGTGAGAAGGGTTGTCGCATGAATCATCACACATCTGCACATGACCTGGATTTTGTAAGTCCTGCATCTCTCCACACCATTCAACATGACTGGTCATATGATTAGATGCACCTAAATTGGCATACCATACATCATCATGTGTCCCCTTTCCTGTAACTGCATTCATCATATGCTGCATAATAAACAAGCGCTCATTTTTGTCTTCATTTTGTCGTGAAGATGATGCATAGTTTCCTTGCTGCAATTTACCACTACGAATATCATCCTTCTTAGCATAACAATGGGCTGCAATATGACCTGTCTTGCCACAATAATGGCAAACAATAGTAGAATTTCTAGAACCTCTGTTCTTCCATCCACCTCTTCCTCTAGAGATCCCCTTGCCTCTAAAGTTTCCAGGCCTCTTGAAACCTGCATTTCACGAAATTGTTGATTGAACTTGTTTTGCTGGTTATTGCCAGCATAACCCATACTAGGGCCTCTTGAAGAGGATCTACCACGTCCCCTTCCTGAACTTGAGTAAAATTCTTGGACATGTTCACCATTTCTTTCAGACGAGTCACCCTGCATATTGATCTCTTCGGTAATCATGAGAGAGACCAACTCATCAAAATCTGGAAATGGCTTTTGTATGTATATTGAAGTAACAAATGACTTCCATGCCTTCTCATTATTGAGTCCACTCACAGTGGATGGAACCAAAATTTCATCATCAAGCATTGCATCAATTGCTGCTAAAGAATTTGCAATGCTCCTCACCTTCAACACATACTCATTGACAGACATTTTCCCTTTCTTCAATGTATTCAACTCTTGCTTGAGTTGAATCTTTCGTGCCTTTGTATTTATTGAAAACATGTTCTAAAAATTTGTCCAAGCTGCATGTAAAGTTTTTGGATTCTTAATATGTCCCATCATAGTATTATCAATGACTACAGATACCCATTACATCACCTTTTTGTCTTTTGCATTTCACTCTTTCCATGCCTTTAATTCATCTACAGTCGGAGGGATACCCAGCTCTGACTCCTTTTCTTCACCTGAAACAAACTCATAAAGGACCTTTCCAATTAGGAAGTTCATCACACGAAATTTTCATGAAGGGTAGTTATTCTTGTCGAGCTTCTCAATAATCGGATTTTGATTGTTCTCTTCCATTATCACAAAAAAGGATACAACACAGCAAGCTAGTCTTCTGCAGCCTTTCACAACAAGTGCACAGCAATACACCAAGTAACCTTTTTCACTAATTGCTCACTAGTACATGTAATCTGCAACCTGCTTGCAAATAAACCTTATGTTTTCTTCCTAGAAAACACCTAAAAAATTACAGATTCAAAATCTGTAACCTATGCACCCACTTTCGATCAATACAACTGAAATCATACTATATCCTAAAACTGTTGTCCGCAACCTTGCGGATCTAAAACGGGCCCTGAAATGGTCTTAGATGCCCCAAAAAACTGCAATCGGCCCTAAAGGGATTATCTACAAAATATATAGTGCTTTGTCGCACACCAAATCTCACAGAAATTTGAGATTTTTACTCTACCCTATTTTCGGTGCCTTCACAAGCACTATCCAAGAGAAAGAGTGAAAGAATGGAAGGGCTTCTTACTCGTTACTTGCTTGCTCAAACCTTAATTCTTTTCCTTCACTTTAGCCTTCAAAATTAGCCTCTCTTAGTGGTGTGGTTCTGATACCATGTCAAGAATCATGTGGTGGGGGGACTTTCTTGAGCTGCTGCACCAAACACACACTGTATACACAAGAGGAAGCTCACTCAAAAACACAAGAAGAGAGATGGAGGCCAAAACGTTTTCTTACTAATTTCTTCTTCTTCTTCCACACACTATACAATGCACACAAAGTATAGATAAGATACAACATAAAGAAAAGTGGCCTGCTAAGTCAAATAATGCATAATAGACTACACCAATCGACTGACACTATACGTTTGCCAGCTATAGGTAGATGTAGCAAACTAAATATAAAAGTGATAAGGCAGTGGCCATGTGAGTATCATAATGACCACCAACATGCTAAGTGTAGATGTGCGGACCCATCTAGCTAGGTGGTCCATCATCAATGTTTGCACGTGTTGAGCTTGCCATCTCAACACATAAGAGGTAGTGCATAGAAGTGATGCAATGATAGAAGGGTGTAGTGAGTGAATGAGAATGAGAAAGAATACTATGAAAAAGAGACGCCTCCAAAAATACCATGAAACTATAATGTGTAATTAAAAAGTATATTTATACAATGTATCAAAGTGGAATGAAAATTTATCTATATAGTATAATGAAATTGTATCTATATAATACATGAAAGCTCAATCAAATTCAACATATTTATTGGTAAAATCAAGAGCTAGTAACAAGTTTTCTTCCTTTCTCTTGTTCACATCTATAAATTGGTAGTGAACTCATACATGCCTAGCAATATCGTAAGTGTAAATTGCATTAGCGTAACAACAAAGAGTTAGACGCATTATGAAACAAAAATCTTGTTTAAATGGAGGTATTAACGCTTGAACTTAGCATCCTTTATTCCCTTCATGTATGTTTTTAATTGATGGTTGCCATCCCAAATAAAAAATATCATTTGTTTTAGATTTTCCCATTCATCTTTGAATTCATCTTCAAACTTTCTATTGAGTTTCCTCCATATGTGTCCCCACTCATCAATGTATTGAGGGGTAACAGTCATGGTCTCCACCAGAGGGTGTGTAAAGTGAAAGAAGAAATCCACCCACAATCTCCATGTAGGAGGCATTATCAAAGGAAGGGATCAATCACGAAGTAGAGGAAGAGGTGGGCCTTATGGCCTTGTATGGGACAAAAAGCCAACATAAAGGGATAGATGGAGGCTCTATTTTTCCAACTACAAAAAATAAAGCCATATACTAGACATAGTCCCAACCCAAACCTATTCTCCAATGTGGCATACATGATTCTCTTTAATAGCAAGATTCCCTACTTTTAATGCCTTCTTCATTGTCTTCATCCTCCTTAACAATAGGCTGCAAATCAAGCAATTTAATATTTGTGGCCTATTGTGCCTTAGAAGATGGAGCTCTCTCACTCAACGCTAAAGGGAAAATGTCATTGATGACCTCCTCAAGGGTTTCCTCAATAGCCTCATCATCCAAAAAATGCATCTTATGTTTCTATCATGCGCACATCATCTCATAGGAGACTTATAAATAGCTCTTGAAGAGGCTCTTGATTGAAGCTACAAAGTGATCTACACAAGCTAGACCATAACTTCATCATGGGAGATTAGACATATTGTCATAGATTTTTATTTTTAAAAAAATTTGGAAAAATTTATGGCTTACCACCTAGACAAGGGCAAAGAGCACAACCTCTTTTCTCCACTCCTCTTCTACCTCATGCTATAGAGCAATTTGAAACAATGTAAACAAATAAAAATGTCAATATAGTCCATTGCATAAATTTTTAGCTTGCTCACAAAGAGATCCTAATTTGTGTATAAAATAAACAATGAAGAAATGGAAAAATTAAAAGGCATAATTTTTTCTATATTGGGAGGCATGTCCTGACAAGGAGTCTTCACAACAACACCTAATGAAGGCAACATGTTGCTAGTAAAAACATATCCCCAAAACTACAACTAGTGAAGACAACCCTAGCATTTAACTTTTGGTTCTCTCAAATAGGGAATACAAGTAATGGAAAAGGAGAAGAGAACAAATATTATTAAAGCATCTATGATGCCCTCAACTTGTCCAAGTACCCCAGAAATCTTGTGCTTGATATCTCTTATATTAGCTTGAATGTTAACATAAACGTTGAGTGTCAACTTGCTTTACAATCACAAGACACTCTTAATATAAACTTGTCTCTCCTAAGGTAATACAAATAGTACGCTAGTAATTTCATTTGAATTAGAAAATTGAGCCAATAGGTACATGAAAAAGCCAAGAGAGATCCCTTAGGAATATACTCGTTCATTAAAGATGGGGGGAGGAGGAATATGGCAAAGGGGGATGTGCATAGATGATAATGGGGGGCACATGCAACAAACCAAATATGAAGATGTTCACACAGCAGGGGGAGGAGGGAAAGTCTTCCCATGCACATAAAAAAAGTTTAAAAGCATATATTTTTTAATATTACAAGGGAAAAGGACAACGCAGACAATACATAGGGGATGGGGGAGGACAAGCACCCCCTCCTATTCAAGGTGGCGGAGAGCCAAACCTTTGGGCCCCTCGAGGGACTGCCAATATTTTGGAAACCCCCCCCCCCCCCCCCCCCCAAATGTGTTTTTATATATTTTTTGGGGGGTGAGGGGGGTGTGGGGTAGGTGCACCCTTGGTGGGGAAAGGAGCCTAAGCCATTAGCCCCCCCATTAACTTGAAAAATATTTTTTTAGTATGGTGAGAAGGGGCATAGGCACCCCTTGGCCATTCCATGTTTGGGGCGCCACCCTTTGCCACCCCCCCCCCCCCCCCCCATATTGTTTTTCACAATACGGCATGGAAGGAGGGAATAGGCCTTCCCCAATTTAATTTTTAAAATAATTTTCCTTCAATATGGCTAGTGGGGAAGGGGGTGGGGGGACACAAGCATCCACGGCAATATACAATAGCGGGTGCCCAAGCCTTTGGCTCCCCCCATTACCATAATGTCTCTTAAAATACGTGGAGGGGGCGAGGGGGGGACAAGGAGGGGAGAAGAGAAGTACACATTTACAATGGAGGAGCTAAAATCTTTAGGGCCCCCACACACTTTAAAAAAATCCTTTATTGGTTTATGAGAGCATCTACATGCATGAAAATGTTGCGAGGAACCATAAGCACCCATACACATTGGGACTCATTGAATTCCAGAAAAATGGTAAAAAAGCAAGGGAGAGGGAAACAAGAGACCCCCCAACATACAAAAATTATTATTTGAACATATGGTTGGAGGGGAAACCCACCCAAGCATGTACCATGGACCTCCCTTGAATTCAAAAAATCATTTTAATGTTTTTTAAATATATGGCCAAAGAGGGTGCCACGGGCCTCCTGCCCATCGTTCACAGATGGGGGGCCCAAGCCTTTAGGCCCCCATATTATTTAAAGAAAGTATTTTAAATGGGGCTAGGACCCCCTCCAACCATATTTTGTGCACATGGACACTCGAGGGGGTCATGAGCACCCCCACCTATATAGTGTGGGGGAAGGGGGCCAAAGACTTTGTGTCCCCCCTTTAAGAAAATCATTTTTAATATTGTTTCCTTACATATGACTTGAGGGTGGGCCACAAGCCCCTCCCCTATTCATGGTGGGATGGGAAAGACTTCATCCTCCCCCCCCTGCCCCCTGCACCCACACCCCCCCTTGTGATAAACCTGCACTCGTTACACACTCAACACGTCACAGAAAGGTAACACGATATATGAGCTCAAGGTATACACTTGTATTATTCAATCCAAAAAGCGAGACAACATAAACACATCCCAGGACTACACCCTCGTGATGCCACACATAAGAGGGTTCACCACTGGGTATAGGGAATCACATGTAGAGTGAAAACAAGGTAGGGCTTTGAGTCACTACTACTCCCTATATAGGTGCATTTGGTAGCAATGGCATGGTATAGCTACAAAGCCCTTTCACTCACCCCCGCTTCTTACTGGATTGCTATCCTCAGCAACCTAAGGGTAGCATTTGTTATTTGACTCATCCGGGGTCTTAACACAGCTTTTCCTAGCAAGCTGGTCAGTGTCTGTCGGTCTAAGGGGACCGCGTGGTCTTAACACAGTCTATACTATCAGACTAGCCAGTGTCTACTGCACTAGGACTTGGGGGTCTTAACACAGCCTTTTCTAGCAAGCTGGTCAGTGTCTATCCATCTAGACTGGAAAATTGGGGCTTTGTTTTTGGATTTATTTGATGATTGTTACCATGTGGGTCCACCCTCGACTCGATTACATTTGAGAAGTGGAGGCACATTGGGGTCTATGATTGAGAGCTGCATTGTTTTTTTTTTTCGGTTTTCTGGAGAGGCTCAAGGGTTGTTTGAAGGGGCAGGGGGGTTCTCCTTGAGCCAAAGGGCGAAGGCATCCTTTTCGTGTTCGCGTCCTTCCACTTCTGAGATCCAAGTGGCCTCCTTGAGTGGACACCCGCACCACTTGGTGGGGTATCTGGGGAAGCCTCTTTGTTCCCGGTGTCGGAGGAATGCTTCTACTTCGAAGGGACCGTTGGAATGGAGCATTGGTACGTGCCATCCCCATTTGTTGTCGGGATAGAACCTGCACAGAAGACGAGCATGAAACGGATTATGAATAAAAACACTGTCTGGCAGGTCCAGTTTGTAGGTGACTTCGTTCAGCACTTGAGTGATTCGGTAGGGTCCATAGTAGCGGTGATTGAACGTGAGGGTCATGTTTTTGGGAAGTGACATATTCTTAGAGCTAAATAGGACCATGTATCCTTTGGCGAATAGTACAGTCTTTCTCTTCTTGTTTGCTTGCTCGGTCATGGTGATCTTGCTCTGCTCGAGGCTTTATTTAGCTGCTGCATTTCGCCGCTCTGGATGCTAAGGCCAGTGGGGTAATGACTTATTTTCCTATGGCTAACTCAAAGGGGGTGTACCCTGTTGCCGAGTGGATGGAGCTATTATAGTGGAATTCCAAGACATCAAGGTACAAGGCCCAATCTTTCTAGTCCACTCGGGCATAGCTCCGGAGATAGTCTTCGATGCCTTGGTTGACTCAATTTGTCTGTCCTCGCCTCCAATTTTTCCATCATGTATCTCATGCAGGATGAGTTTCTTCAACTCCAAATTGTTGGGGATATACAATCTCTTGCCTAAAAATAGGATACCCTCCTCTAAGGTGTACATTCCATGTGGGGTCTTCTCTGCTTCCACATCTCTGATTATCTTGTGTATTTCTTGGTCTTGCTCTAGGGCCTCTTTGACTAGTTCTATGAAGTTGCTGCTGACCACACAAACAGCTTTCAGGTCAGCTTTCCGGCTCAAGGCATCAGCTATCTTGTTAGTGGAGCCGGGCTTGTGCTTAATCTCCAGGTCGAATTCGGCTAGGAAGTCTAGCCAACGGGCTTGCTTTGTTGATAACTTGGGTTGAGATTGGAATTATTTGAGGGAGATATTGTTGGTGAAGACTATTGTATGCTTGTCTTGAACATAGTGCTTGTCTTGAACATTTCCTTCTCATGTGTGCTCCACCTTATTTCAGCATCGGTAAATTTCTTTAACTCATAAGCAATGGGGTGATCTTCCTGTACCAGTACACCTCCTATGCCATAGTCGGATGCATCTGTAGAAATTTCAAAGGGTTTGGTGAAATTCGGCACCCTTAAGACGGGAGTTTGGCTCATGCACTTCTTCATCTGCTCAAAGGCTTCCTGTTGCACATTCCACCATGTAAAAGAGTGATCTTCTTTGGTAAGGTGGGAGAGGGGGGCAGTGATGAGACTGTAGTCTTTGATGAATCTCCAACAAAATTATGTGAAGCCGAGGAACTCCCACACTTCTTGTATAGTTTTCAGTACATACCATCTTTGGACGGCTTCCACTTTCTTAGGGTCCACTTTGATTCCATCTGCTCCTACAATAAAGCCTAAGAACTCCAACTCTTTCACTGCGAACTCACATTTTTCAGGCTTGGCATATAACTGATGCTGCCGTAGTTTCTCAAAAACTTGGCCTAAGTGTTGCTTGTGCTCTTCTAGGGTTTTGCTATAGACTAGGAGGTCATCTATGTAGATAATGACAAAGATATCTATCTCCGATCTAAAGACTCCATCCATGAGGCCACAAAATGTGCCTGGCCCATTGCTTAGGCCGAATCCTAATACTAACCACTCAAAACTATCATATCGGGTGCGGAAGGCTATTTTCGGGATATCTTCTTCGACTATGTGGATTTGGTGGTATCCTGATCTAAGATCAATACGGCTGAAGTACTTGACCCCGTGCAATCTATCTAAGAGGTCTTCCACTAGGGGCATGGGGTATTTGTTTTTTATGGTGATTTTGTTAAGGGCCCTATAATCTACATAGAGTTTAAGTCCCCCATCCTTCTTCTTTACAAATAACACTGGGGCACCAAAGGGGGATTTGCTAGGGCAAATTAACCCTTGTTCTTCTAGTTCATGTAGTTGCTTCTTCAATTCCATGAGCTCAGTGTGGTTCATGCGATAGGGAGCTCGGGCCGGTGGGGCAGACCCTAGGATCAGCTCAATTTTGTGATCCACATCTCGCCTGGGTGGTAGACCCTTGGGTAGCTCGGCTAGCATTACATCTTTGAATTCTTCAAGTATTTCTGCCACCTCTGTGTTCCTGTTCTGTTGTCTGGGTTTCTTGTCATTTTCTTCTTCTTCAATTAGTCGAATCATACACAGATAGATCATATCCCCTTGTTTGACTGATTTTTCGACTTGCTTGGCACTGCATGTCATGATACGTGGCTTGATAATGGTCCCTTGGACCGGTGCATTTTGGGTCTGGCCCTTTGGTTGGGTTGTAGTTGGCTTCACTTTTTGGCATGATATTCCTGGCTTATTCTCCTTCATTTGCACTTTGATTGGGGTCCTGCTAGGCAGTTGTATTCTTTGACATGGTACTTTGACGCCTTCTCCTTGCATATCTAGCATCATTTCATTTACACATTTACCAAACATTGCAATGACATACTTGTCATAGAATTCCAAGCCCAATATTTGTCTATACTTTGTGCATATTATATTGTATGAGGAAGAAAGAAAGAAAAAAAAGCCAACACCAAAACGTTTTTTCTTCCATTTCTCTTCTTGTGTTCCCGAGTGAGCTTCAACTTATATGCTGAGTGTGTTTGGTGCACTAGCTCAAGCAAGTACCCCACAACAAGATTCATGATAGGCATGACCCTATATGCAAAGCATTCCCCCAAGAGTAATGAAATTTTTTTAACTTTGACTTTTGTTAGCAATTTGAATTTTAAAATATATTGACTATCTATCACAAAGAGTGTGTCTTTCATGACCAGCTACCTCATCAAGAATCTCATCTTGAAAAGGAGGAGGAAAATGATCCCTTTTGTTGTTACATTAAGTGGTTTGTAGTCCACACAAATCCTCCAATTTCCATTTCTCCTAGGTATTACCACAACTTGGGAAACCCATTCTGAATCCTCCAAAGGATAGTTATAACTTGCCTCTTTTTAAGAGTTCTTTTACCTCCACTAGAAGAGCATTTTGTTGTATGACCCCCAGCTATTGCAACTTTTATATTACTAGTCTAGTATTTGGTTTCAAGTTGATGTGGCATTCCACAATGGTCACTCTTGAAATATTATCATAATTAGATATATAAAAAATGGCATGCTTTCTCAATATTGCCATGTAATCCTCATTCTTCTTTATACTAAGATCCTTTGCAAACATATTTTCTAGCTCCTTTTTACTTGGCCCCACCCAAGTGCTTGCCTCGCATCCATCAGTTGGTTCCTTTTGGACAACTCCCATAACTTCTAATGAACTACTATCTTCTTCTTCAGATGTCTCTTCATTAGATGAAGAGCATTCCTTTGCTGAAGTCTCCAACTCCATGCTCTCTTGTCTCCCTTCCCAAAGATTGTACACAATGGCTTGTCATTCTCTCCCAACCCTTTCTTGTAGTTACAACATGAGTGTACTAGACTCCAAATCTTGCATTTCTTTCAAAGCAATGAGCCAAGGTCTTCCTAGTATAATTGGATAGACCTCCCCTTTGGATGGCAACACACATATCCACTTTTACTTCAATATCATATACTATAATGCTCATACCTTTTATCACACCAAAATAGTTGATAGAAACATTATTTGCCATTTTCCCCTTAAAAGTAGAGGATCCACTCAGCTCTAGGCCCAATCAATGCATTAGCTTATCATCATTACACACATTTATGCACCCCTATTAACATATACCTTGGGTACTCTTTGTTCTTTGATATAAGTCTTTACTATTGAAAACACATCATCAATGCGTTGAGTCTAGATTAAGCTGCCCAACATCTTCTTTATAGCTTTTCTTATACTCACCATACATGCCCATTGTTGTCGTACTTGTGGTGATAGATGTAGTACATGTGGTTGTGTGAGTCTTGGTTTGTGTGAACTTATATTCTTGATTAGACTATAGAGTTCACAACTTCCTCTCCTAATGAATAATCTTTGATTCCTATTCTGTAGTGAGAGTGATACACTCACTTCTTTCTTTTCTTACTCTCTTTTGAAGTACCTTTACCATCTCCCATCTAGGTCTTGCTATGGTGCAAATTCTTAGACTCATTAACTCGAGCTTTCTTGATTGGCATGGTATCCACCTCTACCATTTTTCCTTTTCCTTTTTCTATTATCTCTAAAGCAATCATGTTCACAACACAATCTTATGGATTGGTTGGCAAGGGAGGAATTGTAGCCTTGGAATTTGTGGTTGTGGTGGTGCTTGTAAAAGGGATTGAGCTAGGGCATGAGACCTTACTTTGGGAGATGTACTTGTTGTTGGCGTGAGCATCTCATGTGGTCCTTCTTGGATAGGGAAAAAATTTCGTACCATGCCCCACTTCACCACAATTATAGAAAAAATATTCCCTTGCTAGCCTTCTTAGAACTCGATCATTTCTACCATGAGCTATTGCAAGAGTTTGTTGTGGAATCCTAACACACTATAATAAGTTGATTGAAAAATTATCTAGTTGATTAGTTATTCTTTCTAGTAATTCTTGATTATGATCCCCTATTTGAGGGTTTGTGGGAACTATACATGATCGTTTGGAAGCATTAGTTACTGCAAGTTTTTGTGGCCCACACATGAGATCAATGCACTACTGAAGTGGATTTTTCTAATGAAAATAATGTGGATGGATTGGAAATGAGATGGCACAAATGGCATATTTTCCTTAAATGGTTGATTTCTTGCACTAGCATTTTCCCTATTTAATTAAAAACTTATGAAAAAGAAAATTTCACCTCTAAAAGAGAAACTAAATTGTGTATTTTCTCCAAATGGTTGATTTCTTGCACTACTATTTTCCATATTTAATAAAAAACTTATGAAAAAGAAAATGTCACCTCTAAAAGAGAAACTAAAGGTTTCATGCAGAATTTCCTTAGTGGGGTCACCACTTAATGATGGAGAAGATCCAGCTCTATGGCCTTCTCGCAAAGTGTCATTTCTCTCCTCATTACGAGTATGAAAAGGGGAACCACCAAGCCAAAATGAAAGTAGGATATGACACTTTTAATAACATGAATTGACAAAGAGATAGCATTAATAATATAAAGATGAAAAGGGATAATATTATTCAGTGGACAAGTTGAACGTATGAAGAGTCTTAAATGCAATAACACTATGAAGATAGATGTGATATAAGGTATTTTACAAATACAGGGATGATAGGTGGTGGAGGAGAAGAGGGAAACGATCAAGGTTTGCATTCAGGGATTGAGATTAGTGGAAGGGAGGGATGATAGGAGGAGAAAGAGGGTGGGGTGGAAGTAGTTATAAGCCTCTGTTATTCTTGGGAAGAATATGATTTCATCTTCAACAAGTATGCTTCTATCACCAGAGCTAATTTCCACACAAGTAAGAAAAGAGCAAGCTATCAATGGCCTCTTGATTACATCCTTCAAGCACGCAGTCGCATATAAATCAGAAGGCAAGTAATAATAGACTTAGAGAACCTAGCCAAATCTGAACACCCGTTTCTACAAAAGTGGTTCACTCGTCAAGCACAATGGAAACAACTCAATTATTAGATAATGACAAACACCAAACAATGTTAAGCCATCAAAATAACTAAGGATAATCCCATTTACACTGCTTTGATTTCCTTCTACATGTTAGCCATCACATGAATGACACCACTAGAAGACCATGTTCTACTACATCCATATTTGGATAGAGTACTCTATGAGGAGCACTTCACATTGTTAGTCACCCTATGCATAAGAGATTTCCTCATAGATATACTTACGTACATCACTCATGTGGCCATCATGTCAAGTGACATGGACCATTACGCTGCCATGGAATACAATCATAACTTTTATGATTGGCTTCAATAGAAAGGTCCTATATCATACACATAGCCTAAATTTACTTGCACAAATACTATAATAATTTTGTAAATGCACACTTTTCCTTTCACCTTATTTTATTCTCTTTCTCATTACTTAACACACATTCTTGAGCCATGCAACATTGTATCTCCCAACACCCCTCCCCTACAAACTAGGAAGCATTGTAAATTTTTCAAGAAGGTAGGGGGTTGATAGAAGTTGTTTTCTTTAAGTTATTTTCTTTAAAGAATTAGGCAACACATATTTTTGAAAAAATAAAAATTTTGGGGTTATGTATTCTTTACAAATCCCTTTCACAAAGGCATAGCTCTAGCAAGGTACAACATGAGCATGTACATTTTGCGGAATGAGAAGGTTGGGAGTATTCTCACAATGTTTAACATGGCACCAAAAGGGCAACTCTTGAAAAGGTGCACTCCCTTGTTAGCATAGTCCTAAAGATAAAAAAGGGGGACCCACAAAAAGTACATATGTTAGTTTCTCGACAAATGTTGTTTGAATCTTTGACAAAAAAAGGCAAATTAGAGGTGAGTGAGGTGGGTCTTAATCATTTCCTAAAATAAATTATGTCATTTGTGAAAAATATAACCATTTAATAAATGCACATGTTCAAAGTTATCGTTTCAGAAGAGAGAGCTAAACAAGGTCCGTTGGCAATTAGTATGACAACATACTTCTATTGCAAAAATGTTATATCTTCCCATTTTTCCACGCAACCAGTTTTCTTGGACAAGATGATGCCAAGGAGAAGTGCTACTTATTTAAAATGTCCAGCATTAGGGCTAGTCTTATTAAATCTTGTGAGGAAAATAGGGACTGAAGTTCTAAGAATTGCATGAATACACTTTGATCACACCGATAGGATTAATGGATGGGCAACTATGTCTTGTTCAATTTACAATCATGTGCATGATAGGGACATGAATATGCCTTTGTGTCAGGGCAATCATGTAAGATATGCCTTATCAAGTGGAAAGCCCAAAAATAAGCACAACTTGTTCATTGTTTTGGCCCACTCATCATCATGCTCACATGTACACATCTTGGAAAATTTTGGGTGTAGCAATCTTGGAAATTTTCTCAATTTTGAATAGTACATGTCTTGTTGCAAGCTTGTAAAAGCTCAAAAAATCAATTTCAATTACAAAAGAACAAAATCGAAAGCTCAAAAAAATAACACACTCCCCTTGTATGATGGTCAGACAAAGTATTTGTTAGATGTTTTACATGTTCCATCCATCAGAAATAATTTGGTATCTATTGGGCAAATGGTAGAGCAAGGACTGTATGTTAGATTTAATCCAAAGTGCATGTTGATTAAAAAAGGAAGTAGAGTTGGCCGCATGTTTACTTTGGATGGTGGAATCCCTACTATAAATGATTCTATGTATACTAAAGGCAAACGTATGGTTGTAGACATTGAAATATGGCACGAACATATTAGATATGTAAATCTACAAATATTGAAATTACTATAGTCCAAAGGGTTGGTTATAGGTTTTCGTTTATTTAGAGTCACAAAATTACATAAAGTTTGTGAACCATATCAATTTTGGTAGTAGGTAAGGCAACCATTTTTGCATGATAGAGCTGTAAGAAAAAACATAATTGATGTTATTCATATTGATGTTTGGGATCCCACCTAGTATGAGTCTCTTGGTGGCAATGAATACTTTGTTACATTCATTGACAAATGCTCTAGAAAACTCTATGTATACTTCATGAAGGAAAAGAGCAAAGTATTTGAGTACTTGAAAACTTTCAAGGCTTTGTTGAAACAAAAACATGCTTGAAAGTTAAGTGCTTGAGGTTAGATAGAGAGGGAGAATACCTCTCTAATGAGCTCAATGACTTTTTGAGGTCTCATGAGATAAAGGGATAGTTTACATGAAGGTATACCCCACAAAAAAAATGTGATTATAGAAATGAAAAGAAAATATATGGCACAAGTTGCATGGGCATTGATGATTGAAAAGAATATGCCCAAGCATTCGTGGTTTAAGACTATTTATACTAGTGTTTACATTATGAACAAGTCTCCCACACTTGCAATTCATGGTATGATTCATAAAGAATGTTTTACAGGTAAGAAACCTAATGTATCACATTTGAAAGTGTTTGGTTATATATTATACGTTCATGTGCCTGATGAGTTAAGCTATTGGTCATGTTCATTGGGATGCATCAATGGATGAGAAGACAGTTGCATTAGAGACCTACAAGACTTGGGATCTAGTATAATTGCTTAAGGAAAAGAAATCTATTGGTTGTAAGTGGATTTATAAAATAAAGAATAATCCACATGGTTCTATGAGTAGGTATAAAGCTAGGCTAGTTGCAAAAGGCTATGTAAAGATGTATGATATAGATTATGATAAGATATTCACTCCAATTGCTAGGATGGCAATTGATAGATGTGTGATTACTTTGATAGTAGACAAAGTTGAAATTTACAACAAATGGATGTGAAAAATACCTTCTTACATAGTGATTGGCAAGAAGGGATGTATATGGAGTAGCTAGCACGTTATGAGGATATAGAGTATCCTACATATGTGTGTAGGTTAAAGAATGCACTCTATGGGCTAAAACAAGCACCTAGAGCATGGTTTGTGTGACGTGCCTACCTAGTGGCTATCCAAGCACGTTTTAGTAGTCCATCGAGAAACGAATCTAAGCTTTGCCGCCTAGCACTCCCATGGAATGTCACAGGGTTTGTTGCCTAGGGTTTCCCAAGTCCGCCTCGTAATGGAATGTTCGCGACTGAACCCACTAAGATTGACCTGAAACTTGAGTTCCTAGTGGTCAAGGTCTCTTGACAACATTCTAGCATCAGTCCTGGACATTCTACTTTACACGGAGTCACTCGATTCCAAAGCAGATCCATACCCCACTTGGTTCAAGGAGAATGAGAAACTAGAGGGATGTGTCGCTCGACCTCTCTACCTGTAGGGCATAATCCCAATTTGGAATCCTAATACGGCATGAATTAGGTTCTAACCCCATGCTTCCTAAAGGGTGAATGATAGTAAAACCTTGTGAGAAGCCTCCCAGTTCTCTGGGACCACCCTGCCGTAGGGAGGATCCATCAAGGTTCTGGCCACCCACTTCCCAATATAGGTGTACTTTAGTTATCTAATTAGCACTATCACCTTTATGAGCGACATTTAAAATAAAATTCCTTAATTAAGACCTTTTAGGGAACATGATTCATTCACATAATCTTATTGCACTGATACGAAAACAATTTCAGACAGGTTCCTTGGAAGTAAATTTAATATTAGCATTTTAGCTTAGATACAAGTCTTGTTCAAAAGGGACAATATCCGCAATCCATGATGATACACCCTATTTCCTCCAAGATTCCGCCCTTGAACTTGTAACAAGATCCCTAGAGAATTTATCTCGAGTCACGTAGATCATTTGAGTAGGACCCAGAGGCAAGGAATTTACAGCTAGAGTCCCCTGGCATCCAAGCATCCTCCTACATTCAATCCAACACACAGAAAGACCTCTTGTGGTGAGTTTGGTCCATGTTCCCATCACAACTATTTAGAACCCCCTTGGCTAGGGTTGGTGGCCAGCTTGGGGTGGTTTGGCGCCCCTTCCAAAAGTTCAACTTGATTCATTATTTCCATTTCTTTTATGAGTTTGGGGTCATACGATCATTTTACAAGCAGTGTTCCTAAATTTATAAGCACAAACAATGGTGCAAGCGACTACTTGGGACATTGGCTAAGGTGTGATCCCTATCTTTGATGCTTAGCATTTTTCCTTCTTACCTTGGCAGCAATTTCCAATATCCTCCGAGGGATAGGGAACACCTTCTTCCGACCCCACTCCTATGTGATAGGAGAGAGAAATCATGCAATTGGATCTATATCTGATAGTTCTCGGATGGTAACTGTCCTAGCTTGCTAGCCTTTATTCTAGGGTTCTTGTCTTGGAAAAATGGCACCCGAGTTCTCTTCCTAAGACAATGATGCAATGCAGAGATTTTACTCTTGGGAATTCATTTCAATGCACTTATGCAAAACATAAATAGAGACTTTTATTTTCCTTTTGTGGGGGGACATGAAGTTATCAGGCCTAATGAAAATGCGAGATACTTCTCTATAAATGTTTATAGGAGCCTTATATCCGGCTTAGTATTGCAATGGCCTAAACATACTTAACCATTATCGTAGCAACTCACAATCCTCATGGACTTGATTCAAGCCTTTACTCCTACCTTTCCAATTTCACAAATTTTGCAATGCAAAAAGTATGATTTTTGCTTAGTGATGAATATGCTTTATCATCCTGATAACCCATTTTTCAATTTCTTTTACCTCTCAAACATGCCAATGCTAGTGCATAAATCTAATGCACTACGAACAAAATCAATAAAGTTCTTGATTTGAGTGTACACAAATGTGAAATCTTTTTTGCAAGTTGTTTGTTCTAAACATGCCAAAGTGCAATAAAACACAATTTCCAACATGATTGAATAATGCAACCTAACTAGTGGTTAGTTATCATAGATTTTTACCAGAATACTTCTCCCTTCAAAATGAAGTCGATCTACGTTTTTAAGAGTTCCCATCAAAGTACAATGTCGTACTGCTGCGCATCCGAGGTGTGAAATCCACCAAAAAGTTGTGTGCGTGACATTTGTTACTTTGTACATACTTAGTCGTTGTGTTTACATTTTTTTCTGCGTGCGAGTATAGTGGAGAGAAGTTTGGAAGCATAGTGATGGATATGTTTGAGAAGTTTGGATCAGTTTCAAAAGCACTAGAAGATCGATTACCATCTACCTTGGATCTTGCAATGGAGGTTTCTGCAGTTGAAAAGTTAAGGGCTGCAATAGAGGTCATTAAGGAAGAGCAAACAGTCCTCTTCATAGAAGCTCCACTGAATTCTAATTCCCTCTTTCAGGATGTGTTTTCACAAAGGCAGCTACATATAAGATTCTTATCTAATGCAAATGCTTGGTGGACTAAAGTTATATATTCAATCAGATAGCTACAGTTAGCCGGAGGAAGTGGCATTAGCCACACATAGCACTTGCTTTGTAGAGTCAATGAAGATGGATGTGGTACTTTACAGTTTCTTTTTGAGAAGTCCAAGCCAGACATTATAATGTTGCCTTCTCAAGGCTCATATGCAGTCCAATCATTCTATACCCAACAAAGTTATTGTTGACTGTACAGCAAGTGCTGATGTAGCCAAGCGTTATTACTCATGAATTTGGCAGGGGATTTATGTTATTACTCCAAACAAGAAAGCTAAATCAGGGCCCTACTCAGTACTTGTGCTTAAAAGCTCTACAACGGCAGTCTTACACACATTACTTCTATAAAGCGACAGTTGGTGCAGGGCTTCCCATCATCAGCACGTTAAGAGACCTTCTAGAAATTGGTGATAAAAATTCATCGAATAGAAGGAATATTTAGTGACACTGATCTTAAAAAGTGGAAGGAGCTACTTAAGGAGCCTGGGGAAGGAAAAGACACGGATGGCTATTTTGAAATGGATGGTTATTTTTGAAAATAGGTTTTTTGGGGGGAACAACGGGACGATGAAGGGATGTGCTTTTGTTTAGGAAGAGGGAGAAAACAGTGAAAAAGAGGAAGCAATGAGGGATGGAAGGATGACCAGACAAGGGGGACTTTATTGACAAGAGTGGAGCATATTCAAGATCGGTAGGCACTAATCAGATTCAAAAAATGAAAAAGCAGAGAGAAAATTCGTTTCTGAACAATCTCAGCTGAGTAAACAAAAATCTTGGAGAATAGCTTCATGTACTGCTGTTAATGTTCGGTATGCAATGACGAGGAAGGACAGACACCAGCAATGTGGGACTGAATTGCAGATAGGATGAAATGAGCATGGCGGCTCCCTGGAAGTTACAGCATCGGACATTGGCCACTATATGCAACCCAGTCAATAGTTGCCTATCCTCTTTAGGCCCTTCCAACATGTTGGTTACAGTTACAAAAACATAAGCTCTTCCATTTCTACCATGAAAGGATTTGGAGATAACACCGTCATGATGTGCCTCAAGGCAACGGCAATTGATGCAGCTGTACACTCAAGGACCATCCATGAATTTCCTCTAAAGAAGTCTGTACAAACAAAAACGTTTTTCTGATGGAAAAACGGTTATCAGACTGGCTGCCCAAATTTCATCGATAGCCTGTGCATCGGCCCATCAACGAGAGGCGCATGCTGCTACCAATGATGATGCAGGAAGCTTGAGAGTACTACCTGCACATTCGGAACCAGTGACAGCAGTCAACTTTAACAAGGACAGTTCATTGATAGTTTCCAGCAGCTATGATGGCATCTGTAGAATCTGTGAGAATAGGAAGTACGCCAAGGAGAGCTCAAGAATCAAGCTTTGATGAGGCTGCATATGCAAATATTCGGACAACACCATAGGAGCTACCTGATGGACAAGGAATTGAAATTGGAGCTGATCTTTTCAAGATTCCAGTTCTATTGTTCAATCCTTCATTGATCCAAAGATACAGTACAAAGTATATGCAGATTATAATTTTGAGACAGAGCCTCAAAATTGAAGGAATGCATAAAAGCCATGTACGATTTGCAGAGCAATACTAAGAACTGTACTTTACTTGCGATCAGAGAGAAGTACAGGCAAGACAAAAACTAAGGCAAAGGTCTAATGTATGGAGACTCATTGAATCTGTAAGAGGGATACATTATGTCATTGATTTTTTTTAATGGAATACGCCAACTGCACCGTTGGTACTAGAGTCCCTTGAAGCTGAGAATTACGAATCTGCAGCTAAGTTTTCACTCTTTGTCAAGACAGGGGAATTTGAAGCTATCCCAAACTTTGGATTGAATTTGCTTGAATGTAAAAAGGAGTTTTGTCAAGTGTGAGCAAGGACAGCATATGCAATATGTTTCATGTCTGAAAATTGCTGACACCCTATTCTTTAAAAGATGCAGAACTTGGTTGAGGTTTTCATACTAAGAAATATCATTGCAGTGGGCAGTTCAGAATGTGATAGATTTCTTGCAAATGCATTTGACATTTTTCTCACAAAAGGAGCAAATCCTGGGGTTTTTCAGATATAATAATCCTTTATTTTTCTGATAAAAAGGGATCAATCGTGATGTTGGCCACTCAGATAGTTATGTTGTGTATGAGTTGTCTTTATATGTTTAATTGTTGATCTGAAACTAGCCTTTGATTACTGGAACCGGTGGTGCCCGGATTCAATAGCTCTTCAGGCTGTGAACAGCAAGTTTATTGAACAGATGCATGTTAAATCAGCAATCTTTGCATTCAATATGAAGAGTCTGGAGTTTACTATTGCATAGCCTGTTCTCACTTGATTAATCTTCTATCTTGGAATTTCTCAAGAACCTTTGTGGTCGCAACTTTGCTTTCGAAAACCCTTCGATATCTTTGGTGAACCCGACGTGAAAGGGTTGCATAAATTTCAAGATGGGAGATACTTCAGCATCCATTTCAGCCTCTTCTACGATTCTTGCTGTGTCATCTACTTCAACTCCATCATTGACTGCTGCTTCAAGTACTTCAACGGATGATCTAAAGAAGATTTTGCAGAATATGTCTATGTATATGCAGCTTCAAAATCAGCAGACACAATTGTATATGCAGCAGTAGCAACAATTGCATCAACAACAGTTGTCTCAACAAAGGCAACTATATTCGGAGCAGGAAAATGCAATCAACGCGACTAAGGCGATTGAAGCAGTTGAGAATGAGAAGAAGCTATTTGATGGCCGTAATGTTTCAGCTTACTTGAAGACGTATGAGATCAAGATAGGTTGTTTTGGAGTACCAGTTCGACTTATGAGTAAGTATTTCCTTCGTCTTGTCACACCCGCCTTGAGGGCAAAAGTGATTGATCTTTTTATTCAAAATTCGCATTGGCAAGATTTTAAGAAGGCCCTGAAAGAAGAGTATTTCCTTGAGGACTTTGGGATGGCTACACTGTGGTCATTCCGAGAGTGGGTCTACATGCCAAACAAAGGTCTAGCTGCTTCAGAGTTGATACGAGAATTTGAAGAGAGGTATAGTCAGCTTGATGCCATTGAACAAAGAGCATTGGATGTTGAGAAAGTTGAGCTTTTCTTGCAAGCTGCAGATCCTGCTCTTCAGGAAGAATTAGGAGAGCTTCTTGAGGATCGCATGAAACCTATGGGTCTTAAAACGGATTGGCAAGATGCCCAGGATGCGGTCTCGACTTTGACCAAGAGGAGGATATGGAAGACCCGCCTACGCCGTCTTCTGCTCCTATGCCTGCTTCTATCCTTGTTATTTCTTCTCTTCCTTAGCCAGTTTCTTGGCCTATGCCAGTGCCTACTGTTTCTACTCCTCCTGTTCCTCCTATTCCAAGACTGATGCCAACTCTTTCTGCTCCAAAACCATCCGCTTCGTCGATGCCTTCCTCTCTTGATGACATAATCAAAGGCATAACGGATTTGACATTGGAGTCAGTTAAAGCAGAATTGGTGGGAAATTTGAAAGAGCAGTTTGCTTCGACTGCGTCTACTATTTCTTCTAGTGCTTCTACTGCACCTAGGAGTGCTCCAAGTGCACCCAGGAGAGATCGAAGATGTATTTGCTATGATAGTACGGACCATCAGCATTGCAGGGATTGTGAATCTTTTCAGGATGCAAGGATGAAGAATTTGGTATTTTGGGGACAAGATGGTAAGATTTGGTTGACTGAAACAAGAGCTCCGCTTGCTACCAACTTTGGGAAAGGCGGAATGAAGAAATTAGTGGATGACATGGCTGCGCGTACTTCTTATGTGGCAGCTAGAGGATATGCTTCTGCATATGGAGTCCAGATTGAGAAAGGATCAGAGAATAAGTCAACATTATGGACTTATGCTATGGAGACAACAAACAAGGGAAAAATTCAGCAAATTGTTTTGACTAGTGCAGGCTCTAGCATCAGATCTGAGACAGGTTGGGATTTGCCTGTTGACAGGTACACTATTTATGCCTACTTGGCTAATTCTCAGGGAGCAGATGTACTTGTTGAGGAGAAGCATAAGAGGGATGAAGAAAATACAAGTGCAGCTAAAAAGACTAGAGAGGGTGAGTTTGTTACTCCACCTGCTGCATGACCGTCTTTGAGACCAGGGCCAGAATGACATATGGAAGATGCTCAAAAGAAAGAAAAGAGGCAAGATCCTAGAGAGAGAAAGCAGCCAGGGTTTAGATTGATGTCCGATATTGAGACATCTACGGACATGAAGAAAATCTTTAATGACAAGATACTTGGCAGTGAGGTGACTTTTATTATTTCTGAGGTTTTGGGCATCTCGAAAAGAGAGTTTCAAGATCAGTTCCAAGAAGTCTTGAAGAGTAAAAGACATGCATTTCCTACTACTGATACACAGGGAGTTTTGATTGGGGAGTTGGATGAGGTTATGGTTGAGATTGCTTCTGTTTTTCCACAGAGAGAGAAGAGGGTTCAGCCTATTCATAATGCTGAAACTGATGAGCCTATTTTGATACCGCATAGTCACTTTTCGCGGAGTCATTGGGCTAGGGCAACTACAGAAACGATGGTAAAAATTGGAGAGAAACAGGTGCCTTATGTTGCTTTGGTGGATCATGGTTCAGAGATTAATCTCATAGTTCGTGGAGTTTATGAAAGTAATAGATGGCCTATGGATGTAGAGCATGGGTGGTGTATGAGAGCCGCCAATAACACTGCAGGTGATTTGTATGCTGCCTGTCCCAGTGTCAGGGTTTCTATTGGAGATGTAGAGGAGGATTTCCATTTCTTTGTGCAGGATTCATGCTCTTATCCCATAATTCTTGGACAGCCATTCATCACAGAGATACGCATGGAAACAAAAGTAATGGATGATGGATCTGCTTATGCACAGATTCGCAGTAAACATTGTATGAGAGTAGTTCAGTTTATGACTGTGTGTGTGAACCATGTTAGAAATAGGGATACTCTTAGAGATGCACCTTTGCCCACTGTGAGGGATTCGGGTTTTCATTAGGTACCGCTGTTTCGCGAGACGACAGTGGTACAAAGCAGAGGAGATTGGAGTTCTTGCCTCCTGGCAGCAGTGTTTTCTCCTCCAGTTTTGTTGGAATTTCAGCAAACAGTTCGATGAGTTATCAGAAGACTTCTAAGTTGCCTAGAGCTACCAGGCAGTATATATGCAGGAAGGAGAAAAATTTGAAAAATGCAGGTATTTTAGAGGATGATGAGCATATAGATGGGATGTATGATAGTATGATTTGTGCAGATACGATGACAGAGATGAAAAATATGCTGAAAACTGATATGCAGAGTTGTCACAGTAATGTATTAGTGCAATCCCTAGACATGTTTCATGAAATTGTAGATTTTGTGTCACAAATAGAGTCAGAGGCTAAGGTGACTCAGCAAAAAGTATTGAGTGCTGAAGAAATTCAGCAAACAGAGTTTCCTGTTGATTATGATCAGCTCACAGAGACACAGAGGGCTGAAAACTTTCAGCCAACAGAGTTTACTGCTGAAATATTTTAGCATCCAGAGTTTATGGTTGTTCCTATGCAGTCCATAGAGCGGAGGGCTGAGGATATTCAGCTGCTAGAGTGCAGAATTGTTGATTTATAGCAAGATTTGAGTAATGCAGAGGATCATAATGAAGCTAGGGTTGACACGAAATACAAGACTGTGGATAAGAAGGTGAAGCCGGTAGCTGTACCGCTTCCACCTGACAGTGATCAGCAAATAGAGAGGGCTGCCAAACAACCAATTTTGAGGAATCCAGAGCATATAGGCCATAAATTTTCAGCAGAGACTCTTGCTGAATTAAAAATTAGAAATGGTGATTTCTTGCTACCCACAGAGAAGCAATGCTTTCAGGAGATGCTTGAGCGACATGGAAGGGGGTTTGCTTTTTTCCCGCATGAGATTGGATGTGTGAATCCGGATATTGTTGCTCCTATGGTGATCTTTACTATTCCTCATATTCCATGGAACCTCTGACCTATTCCAGTGCCTAAGGCACACCTGCCAAAGCTAATTGACTTGTTGAATGAGAAAATCAGGATGGGAATCCTAGAGCCTTCATCTGCACCATACTCAAATAGGTGGTTTACGGTTCCAAAGAAGAATGGTACTCTCCGAATTATACAGGACATGCAGCCAGTAAATAGAGTTACTATGAGGAATGTTGGTAAAGGACCAGTTGTGGATGAGTTTGCAGAAGCATTTTCTGGACGTGCCATCTATTCTTTAGGTGATTTGTATTCGGGATATGATCAGTTTCAGCTGGCTTTGGAAAGCAGGGACATAACCACTATGAGAACTCCTATTGGGCTTGTCAGGATGTGTACCTTGCCTCAAGGTGCCACTAATTCTATTGCGCATATGATGAATGCCATGCATAAGGTCCTTCATGATTACATACCTCAGCTTACCATGCCTTTCTTGGATGATGTGCCCATTAAGGGGTGTGCAAAAGAAGAGAAGAATGAGAGTCTAAATGAGCAGGGATGCAGATACTTTGTGGGGCTGATCATATTTCAGCTTGTAAAAAGATTTTGGTCAGTTTAGAAGAAGTGAATTTGACATTATTAGGGCAAAAATCTGTTTTTGGAGTAAATGAGGTTGTCATTGTTGGACATATGTGTGGGTATTATGGCAGGAAACCCTCACCTGAGAAGGTGGATACTATAGGCAAGATTACGGAGTATTGTTCTACCACTTTAGAGGTACAGAGATTCATTGGAGCTTGTGTGTTTTATATGATTTGGATACCCCATTTTGCACACATAGCAGATTGTTTATATCAGTTGCTTCGAAAGGGGCAGAAATTTTATTGGGATGAGAGCCACACTAGAGCCATGCGAAAATTGAAGAAGTTATTGCAAATTGCTCCTACTCTCAGGAAAGCGGATTATAATTGCGGAAGGCCTATTGTATTGACAGTTGACACTAGTCCGATTGGCATAGGTTGGGCTATGGGTCAAGATGATGCAGATGGAAACAGGTATGCTATTCGGTTTGGGGCAAAAGTCCTAAACGAGAGACAGAGGAGATATCCACAAATCAAGAGGGGGTTACTGGGGATTGTTACGGCTCTCAAATGTGACAAGGAGTACTTTATTGGAGCCTCAATTGTGGTAGAGACAGATTGCTTGCCATTGATAGGTATGATTACGAGTTGCTCTACTCCGGATATAGCTATGCTGAGATGGATTGCATACATCAAGTCATTAAATCCAGAATTTAAACATATAGCAGGAAAGGATAATCCAGTGGGTGGCAGATATGCTGTCTAGAGCCAGATATGATGATGAGGAGACACTACTTGCAGAAGAGGATGATGCAGAAATTTCAGCCGCTATGGTTGATCATGTTTGCCATGTCTATGATATTGTGGCTTTCATAGAAGAACTCTATGTTGGAGATTGGTTGCAGATTGGCAAATACCTTAGTACACTAAGAAAAAGAGATGAATGGATAGATGAAGAGTTCAAGAAGATTAGAAGAAAAGTCTATGGTTATTTTCTCAAGGACGGATTTCTTTGGAAGCATCCAAAGAAAAGAGGTAGATTACCCTTTCGGGTTGTCTGTGATAAAGAGACACAGTTACAGGTGATGAGGGAGTTTCATGAGAGTCCTTGGGCTGGTCATAGAGGAGTGTGGGCTACTTATGAGAAAATCAAGGAGAAATATTGGTGGAAAGGCATGTATAGAGATGTTTCTGACTTTGTAGAGACTTGCAGAGACTGCCAGATGTATTCGGTAGCGCATCATCGAGATGAGCTTCATCTGACCTATCCGCTATGCATTCATTATAAGTGGGTAGTTGACTTGATTACTATGCCTATGGGTCTATGGCAGATGAGGTATATTGTTTTGGCTAGATAGGATCTTACCAATCATGTTGAGGGCAGACTTTGAGAACGAAGACCACTAGTGCAGTGTGTAAGTTCTTATTGGAAGAAATTTTCTACAGGTATGGCTGTGTGGGTAAGATCACTACAGATCGTGGTGAATTAGATGCAGATGAAGCTAGAGAGTTTTTCTCTCAACTAGGAATCAAGTTGGCTCTAACCACAGCATACAATCCAGAGGGAAATGGAAAGAGTGAAAGAGGGCATCCATCGATAGTGAAAGCATTAGCTAAAGCATGCAGAGGACTGATTGGAGAATGGCTGAGACTTCTACCATTTGCTTTGTGGGCTGATCGTATGACTCACAGTGTTACCACAGGATATATGCCCGCAGAGTTGATGTATGGTCAGAAATCGGTTATGCCGACTGAGACTTGTGCTTTGACTTGGTCAGTTTTACCTTGGCAGGAGGATTTGACAAGAGAGGAGCTCTTAGCACTTCGGATTCAGCAGTTGGAGAGAAGACCAGAGGATATTCAGCTAGCTATTGACAGGTTGAAGGTTTCTAGACTTAGAAATAAGGATAGGTTTGACAGCAGGCATCGCTTGCGGCCTAGAGCAATAGAAGAGGGAGACTGGGTATAAGTCTTTGATAGCAGCCCTGAAAATCAGCAATCTTTGCATTCAATGTGAAGAGTCTAGAGTTTACTATTGCATAGCCTGTTCTCACTTGATTAATCTTCTATCTTGGAATTTCTCAATAACCTCTATGGTCACGACTTTGCTTTCGAAAACCCTTCGACAACGATTTATGGGACGCACCTGGTTACCAAGTGTCATGGTTCCTTGATCCATAGCTCCATCGGTTGAAGCGGGATTTGCACTCGATTGGATCTTACTTCACTTGGGAGGCATCATATAGTTTGGTTTTTTCCTCGTGGCTACACACCCCAGCTACAAGAGAGTTGATTCCTTATGGAAGGAAATCGAATGTGAGAATCCTCTCAAAGAGGGGGAAAAGAAAGGGGAAGCTTGGAAGCCTCCAAGGGGAAATTTCCCTCTCTTACTCTCTCTCTCTCTCTCTCTCTCTCTCTCTCTCTCTCTCTCTCTCTCTTTTCTCTTACTCTCTCTCTCTTTTCTCACACACACACTCTCTCTCCCTTCAGTCTTATAACAGGGAAGAGTAATGATAGTAATGCCCCTCCTTCTTACGCCTAAAGGATTTTATAGTGGTATTGGGGGGGGGGGGATATAGCATGGTTTGGAGCCCCCCCTTATCCCCGTCAAGGCGGCTAGGTGGATGGCTTCCATGCTGAGTATGGTGGAGGCGAAGATAGAGTAGATGTTGCCTCCACAATGCTCGTCCTCCACATAGTTATCTGCCATCCGTGTAGCTCCCCTTTCCTCCGTTGTTGTGCCGCTACGTGCACACCATGTGAAAAACTCTAAAGTGCGTCTTTCTTATTGATCTAGAGAGACAATGCCATTTTAGAAATTAGTGTTAGTGTCCATGGTTCAAACATATTAGTTTTTTGGACAAGTGTAGCCAATTTATGATATTCTAGATATTATCTCTTGTAAAAATCCAAAAACTGCAGACAACTTCTAGATTAGGATGACATGCAAAAGAAAGCATGTAGCTTTCAACCATCTGTGAGGATTTTATGTAAAAAGCGAGATGGATGAAATTGTGCGCGTCACAATCGTTGTTTTCAAGTAGTGAATAGCACTCCGAAGTGGGAGATGAAGGAGTGATCTGCCAGAATTCTGGCCAGGTGTGTTGGTATTTTACCCCCCTTTCAAAGCCAATGGAAGCATCAGATCGGCGTTCTGAGCAACATAGACGAAGGTATTATTTTGTGTACAAGAGATTTGTCTTCTCATAATGTGAAGGATGGATTTTAGGCCTCGGAACGTGCCTAAAAATAGGAGAAAAATGTGGAAATGCGGGGGAAAATGCTCAACCACGAAGGCGGCAACTCGACCTAGGACGATTTTAAGCGTCAAGTGCTTGACGAGCGCCCGTACGACACTCCGAGAATTTTCATAATTTTTCCGTGCGCCTGTGCCAGTCAGTGGACCTGCCGGTCAGTGCGGGATGTCGAGACGAGTTCATAGAAATTTTCAGACGGAAGATCGGAGTCCGTACGCGGAAGATGGCCCGAAACCCGCCGGGGTGCCCAAATTGGGAAATCCCAAGAGGTGTAAGGGAGGGGGGGTGACCTTTGGCACCCCCCCCTCCAAAAAACGTGATGTAGGGGGGGGCGGCGGCTATTTTTTTCAGCCGCCGAAAAAATCGCGCCCCCCCCAATCATGATGAGGCTTCATACACAAGCCATGAAGGTGATCAGGCCAGGCTTCTGCCTCTATTCTACACTTCGTATCGCCGGTCTCCGCTCCTGCAATGGTGGACTGTAGAGAGAGAGAGAAAATCAGTCTTTCTCTCTCCTCCCTCTCTCTCCTCTTAACCCCCGTTCGTGCGTGGAAGAGTAGAATGGAAATGGATGGCCGGATGGATGCCGATTCTTGACGAGACTGAAGGGCAATGCCAAATCATTGTAGATTGCTGATTCCAAGCATAATTCATGGCTGGAAATCAATCATGGGACGTGCCAAATTTAATGGAAAAACCCGCAAGACACGGTAATAATTGTTTTTACAAAGAAAATGGCCTTTTGATGCAAATTTGGTTGATAAAAATGTGTTCATATGGATTGAGTTTTGAGTATGTCGTGCTTTGAGTTATTTTCTGGCTGTTCATCGTTTAAAAATCAGAAAAACATGTGTGGGATAGCAGAAAATAGAAAACCGAGACACGAAAACCCATAAAAATGAAGGGAAATAGGGTTTTTTGGGCTAAAAATGATGCAATAAATTAATCCACACCTACTAAAATTCTTTTTATGCTGAAATGAACTAAGGGCCACAGCCCATAAACTGAACTTAATTTTCAGCAATTAAAAAATGGGAGAAAACAGGAAAATTTGCAAGAAAATGGTGGAAAAACCCTAAAAAATAGGGAAATTTTATATTTTGGGCTTCGAAAAATTGGGGAAATTATGAGTAATGTCCGTGAATGTATAGTGAGGCTGAGGCATGAAGATTTGCTTCAGATCAGCCTTGGTTCCGTGTTTTAGTTCGGTTTTGTCCGCTTTTGATATGAAAAATAAGGGAAAAAGCCGTAAAATGCCATGCAACGAAGCACGATCGGTAGTTGGAAACCATCAAAAGGATGTTTTTGCACTTGTGCACGATATTGTTTGCTAAATGTTTGAGCACTAGACATCCACCAAATGCATGGAGCATGAAAAAGATTTTAAAAGTATCATTGATCAGCTTCTGGACATGCATTGCAATTGGTTTATGAGGACCTGACCTACGTTGAGAGGCAGTGAGATACCCATGCTGTAGGCTAGCCGTGGGATCCTAAAGGGGAAATTAAGTAAGGACAATGGTACATTCCTGGACACGTTTATTTGGTACCTTGAGTGACTTTTGTGCGATGTGTCTATTTGTTGAGCGACGCATCGAGGGGCCAATCCCCAAGGTGTAGGAGAGTCGCAGAGGGTTGAGGGCATTCAGCCGTAGGAGGAACCCCATGTGTATGTGATTCGAGCCTTTTGGCTATGTGAAAGGGACTCCCTCTGAGGAGTAATATTGGGTTAGGATCAGTTGGACTACAACGTATTAGAAACACAATGTTTAGGAAGGCAGAGATTTTGATAGACGCTCCTGGCCGCGAGGCCGAGGGGTTGTCTTGTGCATAGTGACGAGGTCCGGCTAGTGCATGAGCCAGTGCCGGCCCGTTTTTAGGTCCATCAGTGGTGCGTCTGCTGGGAGCCGCTTAAAAGTGGCGGTTCTCGAATCCTGGTTGTTTAGGGACCAACTAGCAGTTTATGCCAAAGGATACAGAGATTGATCCGTTATTTATTGATAAGCATCGTCTAGCAGAAATACAAAAGCAAGAAAGAGACGAAAGAGCTAGGCGACGTGCTGAAATTTTTAGGAGATATTCCCCTAAGCGTAGCGGTGCTGAACCCTTACGAGGGAGTGGATCTAGTGGTCTTGGGGCCACAAGCAGTAAGTTAGGAGAAGGTGGAAGCTCTAGTGCTCCCCTTCCTTCTATAAGCCAGTCCCCGTCAAGTACCGGACGTGTAACCCCACCGTCCCCTATTCCGAGTGCAAATCCGATCCTCGTCATGGCGCAGCCTATTGCAATTCCAGCAGGAACGACGGATTTGCCGGCTCTAGGTTACCCGCTACCCATTTTTAATGGGTTAGTTGAGGAAGATGCGGAACTCCACATTAGGGAGTTTCAAAAGCTGATGTTTAACTGTCGCATTCAAGAAGAAGGACATTTAATGATGTTCTTCAATATGACTCTCAAAGGAAGAGCCGCTATATGGTATCATGGTTTAGAAGCCAGAACCATATTGAACATTGACGCATTTTATGGAGCTTTTCGAAGGGAGTTTGCCCCTGAAAGGGTGGGCAATATTGGTTGCGTGTACTTAACGTGACCCGCCAAGATCCACACAAGGATATTCGTGCTTATGCGAAGAAGATAAAAGAGGTTTTCCGTAAGTTGGACACCTCTATTCCTATCCCCGCAGCTTCCCAATTGCAATATTTCCTACATGGTTTGGACTTTAATATCCAATTGCAGTTGAGTAGTGTCCCCTTGGGGGATATAGATACTGCCATTACATGAGCACAAGAGGTGGAATCCCGACTACAAGCAGCCTATGCTTCCCGAGGTAATTCGAACATGGGTTTAGTATTGGGAAATAATATGGCAATGGCCAATGGCAGTAGTGGCCAAGGGATAGCAATGGCTAACCCTAATGGGAGAGGGAACATGATGCAGAATGTCCCTTTATTACCAGCTCCCCCTAGCATGTCGATGCCTACGGGCAGTCAAATGGCTCCAAGTGGTGGAGGCCAGACGGTCAATTCTAATACCATGCCTGTGGCTCAACAACCAGTGCCTAATCGAATTGTTAGGCCGATGGAACGACAGGGTAATGACCAAGGCTATGAGTCGAGTTCTTCCAATGTTCTTGGCGAGGTTAAGGACATGATGAAGCATTATACCGACATGATTACGGAGCAGTATCGACAAATAGCCGTTGATGTCAACTTCCTTAAAAAACAACAAAATTTGATAGGAAGTAGATACCCAGAGGAGGGTGCACCTTCGAGGTTTAGCTGCAAATGGTGTGGTGGGCAGCACTATCCAAGAAATTGCCCAAATGTTAAGTGCGACATCTGTGGAAAATCTGGCCATTTAGCAGCTACTTGCTGGAGTAAGATCAGTTCCCTCCAGCGAGGAAGTCGGCAACCAGGGCCTGTTAATCATCGTGCCCAAGGAAATGATTCCCAGCGAGAAGACGGGCCTAAACAAATACTTCAACGACCAAAGACTACAGTGGAGGAGCTACCAAGTGGTAGTGGGGTTAGTTTGATTGAGGCTGTACGTGTTAACGATGCTGAAACCTCTAATTTACGAGCTATTCTTACAAGAGGTCAAAAGGGTAGAGAAGCCGACAAGGATAAGCCTGTCGACGGAAACCTAAACAAGGCGACAAAGGAACGCAAGTTTTGGATCCTGCCATGGAAGGGGGACCTTTGAAGCCCGTAGAAAGTAAAGCCGATAAGGAACCACCAAAGAAGAAGGTGAAAGTTAAGAAAGAGGCAATAAAGCCAGTTCAACGACCTAAAGAGCGGATGGTTTGGCGTGAAAAGCGAGCTCTATCAAACTATCATGAATTCGATTTGGCGAGCTCTCTTTGCGAAGTCAAGCCGGATGTGAACCTCTTACAGCTTATTAAGCTTTCCCCAGGAGTACGCAAGGAATTTAGAAAGATCCTACGTACCGGGTATATTGTAGAACCTTTGGGTATTGCGCGAGTTGGTGATGACTGGTTTGAGCATGCTGAGAAGCATTGCCCAAGGGTTGCAGCCTATGTCGATGGGATATTAGTAGATTATGCCATTGTCGACACGGGATCATCTGTTAACATTATGAGTTCTAAACTGATGGAAAGGTTGGGTCTTGCGATTCAGAAAGATACCTCCACAATTCTTAGAATGGCAGATGATAGTTTGAGACAGCCGGAAGGCTGCATTACTAAGGTCCATGTCACTGTTGCAAATGTAGAATGCCTGTTGGACTTTAGGGTGATTCGTTTTGCAGGCCGCCCAAGTTATCAAGTATTACTTGGACGACCTTGGATCTTGCAAGCGGACTGCCAAGTAGATATACCCGCCGGTCGATTGATATTTGGCAGAGGTGCCCAGCGTGTGGTGGTTGATGCTTATCCTGAGTCCCCGCAGAGTGAGAGAGCTCCTCTATCTTCTACAGAATTGGAGACATTAGAAGATTTATCTGCCAGTGAGACATCCTCGAGTGATGAGTCCAAAGAGGGATCCACCACGGAAGACATCTATCAGATCACTTTGAACGAGCCAATAGAGGGCCAAGATCGTATAAGAGATGCAGATGTTATCAAGCTAGACCTTGGTACGCTTGATGATTCGCGGCCAATCAAATTAGGTTCTATGCTCAGTACAGCAGAAAGGGAGGACTATATGGCCTTGATCCAGGAATTCCGTGATATCTTTGCCTGGAGTTATGATGAGTTGAGAGGCATTCCTTCTAGTCTGGCTGTTCATACAATTCCGTTGAAAGAGGGCAGTCGTCCTGTACGGCAGAAAGTAAGGCGTATGCCTTTCGAATTGAGGGACGGGCTGTTTGAAGAGTTACAGAAGCTTCGAGAAGCGGGTTTGATTTTTCCTGTGCAACACATGGAATGGTGTTCACCAGTTGTGATTAGAAAAAAGAAGAATAATCAAATCCGTTTATGTGTAGACTTTAGAGAGCTAAATAAGCAGACAGTTAAGGACTACTACCCGTTGCCATTTATTGACCAGATTTTGGATCAATTAGCGGGTAGGGAGATATATTCGTTTATGGATTGCTTTGCAAGATATAACCAAATGGCAATTGCAGAAGAGGACAAGTTGAAAACAACTTTCATTACTGTATTTGGTACTTTTGCGTACCATGTGATGGCCTTTGGTTTATGCAATGCGCCTGGTTCATGGCAACGAACAGCAGATAAGACATTCGGTGACATATCCCCTGAAGAGTTGAAGGTGTTTATTGATGACTTAGGGGCTGCCACCTTGAGAGAAAGGCAGTTGATTATTCTAAGAAAATGCTTTGAGCGTTGTAGACAATTTTGCATCACCCTAAACCCACGGAAGTGTGTTTTTGGAGTACCTTATGGGCTATTGCTGGGTCATGTGGTCAGTTCGGTAGGAATTGCGACAGACCCCGAGAAGGTTAAAGTTATAGTTGCCATGGGTCCACCACGCACTCCGAAGGAGGTGCATAGCTTTCTGTCTTCGGTTGGTTACTACTGTAGATTCATCAACGCCTTAGCAGAAAGAGCGTTGCCGCTTACAAATTTATTGTCCTTTAGCTATTCGTTTGTATGGGGTGACCCTTGTAAGGTAGCATTCGAGGATGTGAAACAAGAGCTAGCAAGAGCGCCCGTTTTAAAAGCACCTAAAAGAGGTGAGGTGTTCTATATATTTTCAGCAGCCACGATGTATAGTATCAGTTGCTGTTTAGCCCAAATTTGGGAGGAGAAGTGGTACCACCCGATTGCTTTTGCTAGTCGGAAGCTGGGGGTATCCGAAATCAATTACACCTACATGGAGAAGCTGTGTCTAGCGATGGTCTTTGGGACCAAGAAGTTCAGGCATTACATTCTCTATGAGAAAGTCGTGCTTTATACGAAGGCGGAGGGACTTTGATTATTGATGAATAAGCTACAGCCGCCTGATCGTCTAGCAAAGTGGTTAATCACTTTGCAGGAATTTGATTATGAAATCAAGAGTAAGCCACCAAGGTTGCAAGGCATCGTGGAATGTCTTGTGGACTTTGGGGAGCCGAAAGAATCTGTGGCTGAAGGTAGTGACATGGAGTTGTTACTTAAGATAGATACGGCATCTATTCCCTCCTGGTATGCTGCAATAACGCATTATTTATCAACAGGAGAGGCGGGATCCGAATTATCTAAAGCTGAGAGAAGGAAAATTAAGCAGCAAGCATTAAAGTTTGCCTTGATCGCAGGTACATTATATCGGCAAGGGGTTGATGATATCTATCGCCGGTGTGTGATGCCTGACGAGGTGCCATTCATTTTGGAAGAGTGCCATGATTCTGCTTGCAGTGGCCATTTTGCTGGACGGCTTACAACACAAAAGGCTTTAAGAGCAGGTTATTGGTGGCCTGCCATCTTCCAGGATGTGTTTGCGTATGTGAAGCGATGCGATATTTGCCAACGACATGATAGTCGAGAGAATAGGAAACGACCACTCACCCCTATTATGGCGATACTTCCATTTGAGAAGTGGGGAATAGACTTTGTGGGTCCTATTACTCCGTCGTCGACTACGCAAAAGAGGTACATCATTGTAGCAACTGACTACTTCACAAAGTGGTCAGAAGCACGTGCAACAAGGAAAGATGATGCTAAAGAAACTGCTAGTTTCCTTTTAGAGCAGATAATATGCCGGTTTGGTCCACCGAAAGAATTAGTGTCGGACCGTGGAACCCATTTTTTGAATAAGGTGATCAAAGGTTTGACAGAGATGTGGCAAATCAAGCATAACAAGACAACCCCATATAATCTGCAAGCCAATGGGCAAGTTGAAAGCACCAACAAGCAGCTTGTGGGCATCCTGTCCAAAATTGTGTCGGAAAAGAAACGGGATTGGGATAACAAGTTATACGTGGCAGTGTGGGCCTACAATACGACTTTCAAACGAGCCACTGGCCATACTCCGTTCAAGTTAGTATATGGGGAGGAGTGTGTCTTACCTTTAGAAATTGAGCTGCCGACTATTCGGTTTGCCATCAATCATTCTTTGAGTGATGAAGACGCACTTTTTGAGCGCTTGACGACACTGGCACATTTAGATGAGCTTAAGCTGCAGAGCTTATTGCACCAAGAAGTGGCGAAGCGCCGAATGAAGCAGCTACATGACCTCAAAGCCAAGAAATACACCTTCAAGAAAGGACAGCTTGTTCTGTATTATGATGCACGACGTGAATTATTCCTAGGCAAGCTAGAACCCAAATGGGATGGGCCCTATAGGATCGTTAGGATAGGAAAGAATAAATCCACAGTCTTGTTAGCTGACCTTGAGGGGATAGAATTTAAAAATAAGGTTAATCTTAATAAGATTAAACCTTATTATTTCTGATTGCACTAATGCTATGATTGCCTTGCAGGTCTAGGCGAGATCGATCAAATATCTGCAAGGAAATCGTGATAGAGGTTGATGGGTCGTCTGATCCCTTATTTAGAACACCCATATTTAGAGCAAAGGTATCATCAGGGAAAGCTCATTTGGTGGAGCAAATGATACAAGGTGATTGAGCAAGAAGGCGGGACATTTATTTGGGAGATCAAGGTCTTCTGCGATCACTGCCTACAAATTTTGACGAGTATCCCTGTTGAATTCAATGACGATGGAGGGATGGAACCTACAGTCCACCCGTTGAATATGTTGAATTTCGATTACCATAATTAGGAGTAGAGTTCAGGATGGCAGGATATGTAAACCCTTTATGGACGTACACTTTGTACTTTGATGGGGCGTCCAGGGGTCCATGCAAAAAAGGAAGTGTAGGAGTTGTCATCCGAGACCCCCGACGACGCATTGTCATGAAGTTAGCTGTTTATCTCGGGGTGAATTTTACCAATAACATGGCAGAATACAAAGCCCTGATTATGGGTTTGAATATTGCGAAGAAGGGTGGTATCCGCCAGTTGTTGGTGAAAGGGGACTCTTAGTTGGTTTTAAATCAACTCAATGGGACGTACATGGTACGAAACCCCATGCTTTGTATGTACCATCATACTGCCATAGCCCTGCTAGACGAATTCGATCGAGTATCTTTTCAGCTGATTCCACGGAATTGGAATCAGTTTGCCGATTCTTTGGCTAATTTTGCGTTTGAAGAAGACCTCTTCTTTAATTGTGGCCCTTGTCCCGATATATCTATTGATGGTGAGACAGGACCTGGTCGTTTGTGGGGTATGCTTTCTGAACATGCCCTCTTTGGCAAACGATGGTTGATTTGGGTGATGCAGAGGGTAAGCGAGACTCATCTGCCTTTATTATCTTGGACCCACAGACTGGTTAGACGACATGTGATGCGAACACCTCTTGCGGTATACGCAGGAGGGATAGGTCATAATCTAATGCACCTAGTTTAGGGCTACGAGCCTTTGTTCCCCTGGGAATGGTATGCTTTGATGTCTATCATAGTTGTTTCCAGGAGGATGTTCTGCATAGTCATGTTTGATTTCATTAGGCCAAGAGGGCCGATGCAGTTTTGTAGTGAAGTGTTTGATTTCATTAGGCCAAGAAGGCCATTTCCCTGTCTAGTGCAGGTGCGTTTAATCGGGTTTTTGTTTTAAGCATTGTGCTGGACAGGTTTCGTGTTTCGTGGAATTTGGTGGAGCCTAGAGGAGCCTTTGCTGCGATGGAAGCTTCTTGTGGACAATCCAGGTGATATTTCTCCTTTACGAGTACTTTTCTTTCCTGTTATATGTGTATTTGTACTTGTTGAGAGGACACATTTTTGTTAGGGATCGGCAACCAAGGCATGAAGTCCCAAGTTTAGGCTAAGTATGTTTGAGGGAGGTTGGAGTAGTTATTGCCTCCTATAAAGACATTGTCCGACATCGAAAGACCTGTTTTAGAGGGACGCCCTAGTGGCCCTGTTCTGCTAACCTGCTAGGCAGCCGTTCTAGGAGTTCTTGTTAGTAGTGAGGCAGTTAGAGAAGCCTTTCAGCAAATAATACTAATGATGCCAAGAAATCGGGCACATCCTAACAGATGAATATAAATACGAAGATGTGTAAAAAGGGGTTCTAACCCCTATCAAAGAAAAGAAAAGAAATGAAAATATATAAGCAGTTGATCATTGCCTTGCGAGGGCCTGGTAGGTTCCTGGGGACGAGTCCGACCTAGGGCCGATACCTTGTCTTCCTAGGGGTGGCTTCTTGCTGCAAACCAAATGAAATACCAAAACAATGAAGGTTGGAGCGAAAATAAAAGTGAGCGTTAGAAAAGGATTAAGTGTCGCCTTGCGAGGGCTTGGTAGGTTCTTGGGTGCCGAGACAGGTCCTGAGACCGATGCCCTGTTCTCCTTGGGTCACTACGCTCAGCTCCCTCCTTTTTACATGCCCAAGTATGTCAATAAAATAAAAACCCTAAAAGAAGAAATGTACTGAAAAAACATATTCTTTGATCAGGCTATAGGAGTCCTCGCCTTGTAGGAGCTCCTAGTTGTGTTGTCTTTAGTTGGTAAGTAGTTCAGACTACCACTTAGGGCAACCTCTTTGATAGGTTTTTTAGTTTGGCTGTGTTGGAGCAGTTGGTTAGTGACTCACTTCGGATCTTCTATTAGATGATGCTAGGCCTATTCCTTGTGGATGTCATGCCTTGGTTCTGTCCAGGGGTAGGGGGACCATTGTGCTGAGTTTTATTATATATTTGTTTTGTATTAGTGTGATGCTTCTTTGGTTGTTTATGTGCAGATATGTTCGTGGGTTCGACGGACTGAGTCGTCCTATCCCGTGGCCGCCAATGAAGGATGGATTTTAGGCCCCGGAACGTGCCTAAAAATAGGAGAAAAATGTGGAAATGCAGGGGAAAATGCTCAACCACGAAGGCGGCAGCTCGACCTACGACGATTTTAAGCGTCAAGTGCTTGACGGGCGCCCGTACGACACTCCGAGAATTTTCATAATTTTTCTGTGCGCCTGTGCCAGTCAGTGGAGCTGCCGGTCAGTGCGGGATGTCGAGACGAGTTCATAGAAATTTTCAGACTGACGATCGGAGTCCGTACGCGGAAGATGGCCCGAAACCGGCCGGGGTGCCCAAAGGGGGGCCCAAATTGGGAAATCCCAAGAGGTGTAAGGGAGGGGGGGTGACCTTCGGCAACCCCCCCCCCTCCAAAAAACGTGATGTAGGGGGGGGGCGGCGGCTGTTTTTTCAGGCGCCGAAAAAATCGCGCCCCCCCCCAATCATGATGAGGCTTCATACACAAGCCATGAAGGTGATCAGGCCAGGCTTCTGCCTCTATTCTACGCTTCGTATCGCTGGTCTCCGCTCCCGCAATGGTGGACTGTAGAGAGAGAGAGAAAATCAGTCTTTCTCTCTCCTCCCTCTCTCTCCTCTTAACCCCCGTTCGTGCGTGGAAGAGTAGAATGGAAATGGATGGCCGGATGGATGCCGATTCTTGACGAGACTGAAGGGCAATGCCAAATCATTGTAGATTGCTGATTCCAAGCATAATTCATGACTGGAAATCAATCATGGGACGTGCCAAATTTAATGGAAAAACCCGCAAGACACGGTAATAATTGTTTTTACAAAGAAAATGGCCTTTTGATGCAAATTTGGTTGATAAAAATGTGTTCATATGGATTGAGTTTTGAGTATGTCGTGCTTTGAGTTGTTTTCTGGCTGTTCATCATTTAAAAATCAGAAAAACATGTGTGGGATAGCATAAAATAGAAAACCGAGACACGAAAAACCATAAAAATGAAGGGAAATAGGGTTTTTTGGGCTAAAAATGATGCAATAAATTAATCCACACCTACTAAAATTCTTTTTATGCTGAAATGAACTAAGGGCCACAGCCCATAAACTGAACTTAATTTTCAGCAATTAAAAAATGGGAGAAAACGGGAAAAATTGCAAGAAAATGGTAGAAAAACCCTAAAAAATAGGGAAAAATTATATTTTGGGCTTCGGAAAATTGGGAAAATTATTAGTAATGTCCGTGAATGTATAGTGAGGCTGAGGCATGAAGATTTGCTTCAGATCAGCCTTTCTTCTGTGTTTTAGTTCGGTTTTGTCCGCTTTTGATATGAAAAATAAGGGAAAAAGCCGTAAAATGCCATGCAACGAAGCACGATCGGTAGTTGGAAACCATCAAAAGGATGTTTTTGCACTTGTGCACGATATTTTTTGCTAAATGTTTGAGCACTAGACATCCACCAAATGCATGGAGCATGAAAAAGATTTTAAAAGTATCATTGATCAGCTCCTGGACATGCATTGCAATTGGTTTATGAGGACCTGACCTACGTTGAGAGGCAGTGAGATACCGATGCTGTAGGCTAGCCGTGGGATCCTAAAGGGGAAATTAAGTAAGGACAATGGTACATTCCTGGACACGTTTATTTGGTACCTTGAGTGACTTTTGTGCGATGTGTCTATTTGTTGAGCGACGTATCGAGGGGCCAATCCCTAAGGTGTAGGAGAGTCGCAGAGGGTTGACGGCATTCGGCCGTAGGAGGAACCCCATGTGTATGTGATTCGAGCCTTTTGGCTATGTGAAAGGGACTCCCTCTGACGAGTAATATTGGGTTAGGATCAGTTGGACTACAACGTATTACAAACGCAATGTTTAGGAAGGCAGAGATTTTGATAGACGCTCCTGGCCGCGAGGCCGAGGGGTTGTCTTGTGCGTAGTGACAAGGTCCGACTAGTGCATGAGCCAGTGCCGGCCCGTTTTTAGGTCCATCATAATGGAGAAATAAACTTACATGCTTAAATTTTGTGAGTATTATTCTACATCTTCTATTTCTTTCTGCAAGTATTCTTTCATATCTTCTCTTTCTTTCAAACTCTTCTCTTCCCTCTACTCCACTCCTTGAATCTCCCTTCACCTTGCTGTCTCTTACCCCCGTGGTAGACTTTTGACCGCAAACACTCTTACAATGGTGAACCGGACGTGAAAGTCGGCACAACAGAGGTGTGTAAAGATGGGAGATTCTATAGCTTCAAGTGGTGGTGATGCTTTACAAGAAATGATTGCTTTGTTGTAGCAACAACAATAGCAGCAGTTGTTGTTACAACAACAGATGCAAACTCGGCAGGAAGTAGAAAGATTTGATTCAGGCATATCTCCTTGCTCAAATCTTGAGCTCCATTGGCCACTTGTACCTTCAATGGGGTTTCCATCTCTTGAGGTAATAAATTAAACATTTCCATGTAAGTTGAGAGTATTTCTAATTCTATGAATTTTAATATTTTTGGATTAGATCCAAACCTTTCAATAGAGGTGGAGATAGCATAGACTACGAATATACATGCAGCCATACAATATGTTGAATGCTATAGCCATAAATATAGAAGAGAAGTGAGCTCTTTTCAACCCAGGATAGGAGCCATTTATCATTCAAATTAGCCAAAAAGGATTGGATATAGCAGTTCATTCAACCAGCAAAGAGAGGCTTATAGACATGAGAATAGAGCATCAAAAACTATAAAAAATATTTCTATATACCCTACAACATATACTTCCTAATAAGGGAACAAATTTAGGCATAATGTTGATCCAAAAGGGGATTTCCAGAGAGTTGAAAGTGGAGCTAAATAGTCACCCAATACCATGAGTAGTAAGTCTTTCTCTAATGATAAGCTAAAAGGAATATATTTGAATGTGGAGAGAAATGGTCACTGATCATAAATAAAAGTACAAAGCTAAAAATTCAAGGTTTAATATGGTGATCATAGAAGATTTCAATGAAGATAAAGCCCATGAGAAAGGTCAAGTACAAGATGAGGCAGCTCTTACCTATGATGAGGTACACGGCCATGATGATTAGTTTGTACAGGAGGATTTAGGGTTGCTCAATAGGTTTCCATTTGATCTAGATGGATTAATGATGGATAATTCTTCAACTCTTGCATGTTCACCCATGCTATGTTCTATATCTCATGATTCTTAGATGGGTTGTAAAGGAGAAATGCATAATTAGCTAGGGAGTCTACAAAGAAATTCCACTATTTAGGAATCACCTAGCAAGTCGCTACCTCAAAGATCTCAAGGGTGTCCAAGGTTGCATGATGGTACATCCTTAGAATGGGATTTTCACACTATAGGTCCCATTCAATTGGTTGATCACTAATTGCAAGTCACCTTTCACCAATAACCAACGAACACTACCAGGTGTGGCTAGATTTAACCCGATAAGCAAGGCTTTATATTCCGCCATGTTATTCAAAAAAGAGTTTCCTAAATACACTCCCATTTTTAAAACTACTTGATGACGGGGATATTTAATGATAACTTCAACTCTTGCATGCTCAACAGTCCTTAAGAAGCTCGATCAAAATATAATGTGTGAACCATAGCTTCATTGATATAATATGCCACGGCAACCAATCTACTCCTACTTACAATAATCAAAGTCTAGGGCTTGTCCTTTATTCAATGAGTACAAAAGTTCTATGTCAAAATTAAAGTATCTAATTTTAAATTCACATTTTTAAAAATTGTCCAGACTATGTAGCCTATGACAACAACCGGTTTGACCCTGTAATTGTCATGCTTTGTCAATTTTGATAATGGGTATGCATCACACACCTATGCCCACTAAAGTACAAAATGTACACCCTTCAAGTACCATATAACCACTTATAAAAGATTAGCAAACTTGTAAAGACCCATAATTCCTTTGTGTTCACTACCCTTTCTCACCCTATTTTAGTATCGTGCTTAATGATCTTCAATATTCTTTCACTCTATCTTAAGTGGTCTTCTGTAGTCTTTCACCTGTGGTGAAGGATAAAATAGTGAACATGGTACCTAAATGGACTTCAAAACTTTGGAAGGTGTGCAAAGTTCCTTTTGGGCTAGGTTGTGCACCCTTACGAAGCTCTAAATAGTAAGGCAGGGCCACCTCTCTTTTGCCTTGCTATCTCCTCTAGCTTTAATCTTTTTCCTCAGTCAGTATGTATACATGACAAGCTAGTGTTCTAGAAATAAGGATGCTTTGCATCGTTGAAATAAAGCTTTGGGTATTCAATGAGATGTAGGAATTTGAAAGTTGAAAGAAATGAAGAGAGTTGAGAAAAGTTTACTTTTAGTAATCAGTAATTCATTGATCTACCAAACTTACCTTTTTCAATTTTCTTGGGTATCTCAATGTATAGGATCACAAGAAATCAAAATTCATATATTAGGCAATCACATGAGCAAAAATTCACTAAGATGTTTAGATTGGAATGTACCATCAACTATGTTTCAATCATAAGATATCAATGATGGAAATCAAGCTAAAGGGCTGAATTATCCATCATTTCATGATAGAGATTCAATCAAAAAAGAATAGGCATTAAGTTCCAACATAAGTAGGCTAAATTTATCAATCAAGCAAAGAGGAAATACCCGCTTCAACCCCTCCTTCAACAAGAATTGGCTAAACAATTGGAATATGAGAGATTAGAAATAAGTAGATGATACCTTGTTTAATGGTTTAGGTTGATGTAGCTTGTCAAAATAGATCAAATATATTCAAAATAGTTGATGGGAGCTTTGTACTATAAGCATTCTGTTGTCGCAGCGTGTAGGGTTGGTCACCATAGGGGTTTGGCAAGAAAACTTGAAAAAAATATGCCTCGTAAATAATATTACGATAGCTTGATCATAATATTTCCCGCATTATATTTGATTTAGCATTCCTAAATCCATTTAATGCATCAAAGATCACATTGATTTTGCAACGGCAAGACAAATCACAAAAGCCTTAATCGGTAAATAAAGAACGCGCAAGAACAAGCATGATATTGAGTCAGTTAAGTATCAAAGAGTATGACATGACTTTATAAACTAGATAATTCATGAGGTAACTTGGCCAAAAACTATCAGATGAAGTCGTTTTGATGAAAAAAAGACGTTTTTGAAAAAATAGGCAAAAAATCATGACTTTTTTACACCTGGAGGAAGAGAAAGCATTTTAAAATCATCCCCATGCCACCATCCAACAGATTGGCAATCAAAAAGCATTTTTTATCAAGCTTTGACAAGTAGCCAAAAGATTGAGTGACTCCATGCGTCCCCCTCATGGTTATAAATACAACCCCTCTCCTTCACAAAGAAAGCAAGAAGGAAGTCCTCTTGATGATGGAAAATTTTCTCTACATCTCTTTTCCATTCTAGCTTGAGCCTTGAAGAAGGAAAATACCCCTCTTCTACCTCATTTCCATTTTCTCTACCCCTTGTTACGCATTTCTTCTATACATCCATATCACTGAGCAAAACGCTGTCAAAATTTTTCTAGACGACCATCAACTCTCCTTGAGCTACCACGTTAATTTCGCTTGACATCCATGGCTCCACCAGGTCGCAAAAATTCAAGAAGCCCATTTGAAGCAAAAGAAGCAAGAAACACGGTCGATGGAGAAAATGACGTGGTAGGAATTGGTGAAACCCCCGTTACTACAAACCTGATAGAGGTAACATCTTGTCAGTTTGGAAACAAATAATGTTTTATAAGCTTATCACTATATTTGGCTTTAAAAGATTATAAAGGCATTTTAAAGAAAATGCATATAAACTGCCGCTTAGGAAAATGGCCTAAGTAATATAATAATAAACTATTCAATGAAAAAGCTCTTTCACTTGAAAAAGGATTATATGCCTATCATGAAGAAAATATCGTAATTATGATTTATTTTGTGATATTTATTGTTATTTCGTTAATGACGCATGTGTTATACTAACTAAAAAAATGTAGACGGTGTTAGGGAAGGGAATATTTTATAATTTTTTCTTGAAAGTGAATATCTCTATTTCATTTTTTAAATGATAAAAAGATACATATGAGTCTTATAATAATTTATAAAAAATCATTTAGATACTATCATGAAATAATCGATGCATTAAATCAACAGAAAATTGTATAGGAAAATATATACTAGACGCGCATAAATTAGGTACGGAATAATATAATTCAATGTCTGAAAGATGAAAGAAAAATTACACTTATGATTTTTTCATTGCTTAGAATAAAGTTTTCAGAAAAATAATTAGTATTGCATTTATGACATAGCTAAATGAAAATTAATCTTCCTAGATAATGTTAAAAGTTCGACAAATGGTCGGACATCGTCGATTAAACCATAGAATACAAGTAGAATAAAATAAAAAACATTTTTTTGTTGAAAACACACACAATGTTAATATTAATGGTTATATTAGCGAGAGCCTCAATATCATGAGTTTACCCACATATGAATCAACGAGAAAACCTTACCTAAAATATTGAGGATGTTGAAGCAGAAAAAACTATGAAATACTCGACAATCCTGAAACTATCAGTATCAAGAAATTAAATAAATATCAAAAGTCTGTAAGACTTATTGAACATTGATAAGAATTTGTTGATACATATTCTAACGTCTAAAATGACTTGGAAAAGCATTTGAAATTCTATTAAGTGTGGGTTGGGGTAGGCCAGTGCATGAATTGCCTGCCATAGGTATAAATGCCCATATTATCTTTTAGGGAAAAAATATCAAGTTTTCATAAGTATAAAATAGACTTTAGATTCGTGAAATAACTTGCGGACCAGGAAAAAAAAGGTTGCAAGTAGGAAGCAAAACCCTAATCTCTCAATCACTCCTAGGAACTGCCTGACCCTCACGTGAATCAAGATGGGATCCTGGAGTCATCGGTACTAGTGAAGGGATGAAAATCTTGGAGGATTTGCTTTCTTCTACACAGACAGAAGGGATTTTCTGATGAACGGAGGTTTTATCTTCTGCATAGGCAGAAGGGAAAAAGCATTGTAAATAACTTTCGTAAAATAATAAATAAATATGTTTTGCCAAAAGATTGTTTTTCTTTGTCTTTGTGTTGTGTCGTAAAATTACGCAAAAGAACCTATGATAATGGGTTAATTAAGGAAGGTGCTTTTATATGTCATAACTTAATGTGATAGGTAATTAGAAAACTAAAGAAAACCCTTTGCAGGAAGCGGGTGGATGAGATCCCTGACGGATCTGTCCTACGGATGGGTAGTCCCGGTAAACTAGGAGCTTCTTTCAAGAGATTGAATGAAACATTAATTAGGGAAAATTAGGTAGAGCAAAGCATTGAATTACTTAGGGTCGGGTCTTAAAACCTTGATCAATAATTATCTTAGGGGAAAGGTGTAGCTGTTGTGCCAGAACTCCATTCAGGTTCCTTGAATCCTAACTAGTTGCTGGAAAAAAGCCTTGCACTCTATGAACTAAGGGTAACTATGATCGCTCCAATCGAACAAGAAGCCCTTGTGGGACACCTCCGATGGAGCTAGCTGATGCATCAAGATATCAGTTGTCAAATTAGGACCCCGAGCTTGCAGGTTGATCCTCGTGGGGACTCTGGGAAACCTAGATGATAGACCCTGTGCATTTCGTTATGGGGTGGACTCTGGGAAACCTAGATGATAGACCCTTTGCATTCCCTTACAAGGTGGACCCTGGGAAACCTAGAAGATAAACCCTATGCATTCTTGCGAGTGTCGGGCAAAGCCATCTAGGATAGTTTCCCGATGGACCACTAAAACGTGCTACTAGGGAACTGTTAGGTGTAGGCATGTGACAGATAGATAGAGATGTGTCTTCAAGAGATAAGTAGATTACAATGAATGTTTAAAGATTCAAGAGGTACTTCATGGTCAATCATAGGGGTTTGAGAGAGAAGAATGTATGGGGGTTCAAGAGCTTAGACTCCAAAGATGGTAGAGATAAGAGAAGGGTTGAAGGTTTGAAGCCAAGTTCTTGAAGATGTTAATAGAGTTTCCAACTGCATGTTCTTAGCAAAGATCACAAGAGTATTATATCATAAGTTCTAGCTCAAATCAAGCTTGTTTTCTTAACTTTAAGAGTAATCACAAATTATAAAATCAAGTACAATATGTTGTCGTGTATCATAAACAACTCTACATTCTATCATTCATACATGATGCCATAGGATGAATCAACTTTGCATGATTACATTCAATGTAGACTGTTAGTAGGGACAAAAGCTTATGAATCACTTATGAATCAATTACAAGGCTTGTAGGGCAAAGCGACTTGCTTCAAGAGAGCTTCAAATTGATTTCTTGATAAGGATAAGTTACCACAGCCAAGAAATAAGAGAAAAAGCTCCTCTTAATTCAACTCAAAGCATTTATGAATGATCTACAAACATTGCCCTGCCATAGGGGCACATAATACTTGCATATTTTGACAATATCTCTTCTATAGAGTAAGAAATGAATTAAAAGAACACTACTGTAGCTAATTCTTTGAATATGACTAAAGATATTAGCCCCAAATCAGCCCAAATATCTTTCGAAATTCACCTCTGATGATAGCATAAACTTCCCCTAACACGGTGTCAGTGCATTTGGTGTCGAAAGTCTATCATGGGGGTAAGAGACAGTAGTGTGAAGGGAGATTTAAGGAGAGGAGTAGATGGAAGAGAAGGGGTTCAAAGAAATAGAAGACGTAGAAGAATACTCATAGAAAGAAATAGAAAATGTAGAAGAATACTAACAGAGATGAAGCTTGTCAGTTCATTTCTGCATTATGAAAAGATAAAACTCTTGTAGACAAAAAACCTGTATAAAATAATACCTTCCTCTATGCTTCTTAGATTGCCAATCTGATGCTTCCATTGGCTCCAAAAGGGGGGTAAAATCCCAACACACCTACTGGCCAAAATTTTGCCAAATCACTCCCTCTTCATCTCTCACTTTAGAGTGTTGTTCACTGCCTGAAAACAGTGATCACGCATCGCGCAATTTCACTAATCTTTCTTTTTACATAAAATCCTTTCAAAATAGCTGACAGCTATATGATTTCTTTTACATGTTGTCCTAATCTAGAAGTTGTCTATGGTTTTATGGATTTTTACAAGAGATAATATCTAAAATATCAAAAATTGGCTAAAACTTATCCAAAAATCTAATATTTTTGAACCATGAATACTAACACTAATGCCTAAAGTGGCATTGGCTCTCTAGATCTATAAGGAAGCCGCACTCTAGAGCTTTTCACACGATGTGTGTGTAGCGGCATGACACTGTTGATTAAGATTCCACTCGAAGTCTTCAAAAAGCTTCAAGAATGCCAATCCTACACCATGGTCGATTGCATTGAGTGAAGAATAATCATATCCATAAATTTGAACCAATGCCTTCAAGTAAAGTTGAAGAACAACCAAAAGCTTCAAGGAATGCTTCAATTCTTGATTAGAAATAAGAATCCAAGTGATTTTAGTAATTTATAGCTGCCCAAGAATTCAAGAAGAAGGAAATGCTATGAACCAAGTCTATTGCTTCTTGATGATGTGGCCTTTCACCTAGTACTTTGAAGTAAAACACTTCATAGTCTCCATGATAAAATTACACATTGATCAAAATCTTGAAGAATTTCATGGCTGCCCTAATTTTCCCTAAATTAGGGACCAAGAATCCTCTAAATCTTGTCCAAATGCTTCAATCTTGCTTTCTCATTACATGCTAAAGGTTATGAATGGTATTTACAAGGTATTTGAGTAAAAGCACCATGCAATTTACAAGAATTAAGAAAAATTTAGCTTGCTATCCATAAACTCCATGGCTAGGATTTGGAAGAAGCTTCAAGAGGAGGAAATGGCTCAATGTCTAAAGAGTAGGATAAGAGAATGCTTCCAAGAGCTTAAAGAAGTGAAAATCCAAAGGAATCTTGAAGAAATTGATGAAGATGAGTCCATGAGCTGCTAAAATATCCAAGATACCTTCATTTCTTCTTCAAATCTTCTCCAATAGCTTCAAAAATAGTGAAGACTAACTACAAAAACCTCGACTAACCATAGTTTAAATTGTACCAAGTCCTGTAACCAAATCTTGAACTCCAAATACCCTAAATGGTGTTGATAACTAGATCTAGGCTTAAAAGTGACCTTGCCAAGAATCAAATTCAAGGATATGATGCAATTGAAATGAACTTAGCCTAATCGGAATGAAAATGACAAGAAAATCAAGAAACAACTATTGGATCAACTAGCCATAGCCATGCCATAGATGAAAATGTATTAAATCTATAGCACAATGAAGCCATAACTAGTATGAATCAAAGTACAATGAGAATCACAAATGAGAAGATATTGCAAGAAATCCACCTCTTCCTATGGTGGGTTTTGAGTATTCACCCCTAATGTTGGTGGGGAAGGCAAGAACCCTCAAGCTCCAAGAAATGGAGAAGTTTACAAATGTGCTAAAAAGATGTTTACAATGGTACACTCTTGCCTTTTATACTGCAACGCAAATTAAGCTAATTTTTCCTAAGATATATGGTACAAAAATTAATTTATTATATTTTTATAACCTTTTTTCTCAAGGGAGAATTATATAAGACCAACTTCCACTTGGGCACATGCATGGCTATATAAAGGAGAATCATTTCATGTCATCATCCCTCTAACAATAATAACACTTCCTAGCAATAAAATAGAAGAAGAGACTAAACCCACCATCCCTTCTCAATCTTTTAAGTCTCATGTGCTCACTCTTCTCTAATTTTGTAGGTGAATTATGAAAGACTATCCTTAATATCCCATTGAGTGTCTACTAGCATTCTAATTTATCCTTTATATCAATCATAATATTCTCAGATTATGTGTATATATCGATCAATAGACTAATCATTTTCAACATTATCTATTTTATTTTTTTTCATAAAATTATTGAATTTTTAATGGACCATCACATACACTACCTTTTTGTTTATTATTCTAGTTACTTTTTTCCCAACCTCACTCTACTCTCATCTATAGGTGAATGACACATAGTCATTCTTAATTTGACATTCCCACTAATTTTTTTTCAACATTTTGACTTGTATCTCTTTGAAAATTCTACAATGTTTCCTTCTCATAATAAATTGTTATCGCAACATTGTCAACTTATGTCTTTGTAGCCAATTCATTTAGGAACAATTATTTCTATAGTGATGTGCATCTACAATCAATGCAATGTAGTGGTTCCAAGGGCTCAAAACATGAATTTGGTAATTAAATGTATAAAATATTTATGGCAATGTAGGTTTGTTGGACAAACAAAACATCCCACATTCATTAATATCATATTATTAAATATTACATTATAATTATGTTATTACAATCCAATAAGCAACTTAACACATTTAAAAGGAACTTTAGTGCTAGAAAAAGTAGTCTTAATAAACATACATTAGTCATTATCTATGTGTCAATTGTGATGTGACCTATCTTGATTTATTGCTATTAGGATATATGAACTTACTCTTCTACCTTGATGAAGAATTTTAATATGCGTATATCAACTAAAATAGTTTTTATTCTCTTATTTAAATGCGGCTTGCACATAGGTTGCTTCCATTTCTTCACCTATACAAGTGTATTCTAAGTAAAATAACACATGATAGCTTACTTTATGAGATTGTATACATAAGAAGCTTCCATTTTCTTTACATCAAAGGTGGCCTCATATTTCTATTTTCTTGATACACAAAGGGTTTTGTTACAATTTCTTTTTCTCAATGATAAGCATGTCAACATTGTGTGCTTGACTTGTGTGTTAGGGCATTTTACAAAGTGGTATAGTCAAGGATAAGGAGAATCTATTATCATCATTATGCTCTAAACATTAACCACACATTCTAAATTTGGGATTAATGGCAACCTCAATAGTTATTATTGAATTTTTCCTTTTTTTCTAAACATATAAAACACATTCATAAATCAATACATTGGTATAAGGCCATAACATGCAAATATTTACTTAGAATCATAGACATATTCTCATCGTTCATGGGAGAGATTACATGCAAGTGTGGATCATGCTAACCAAATTGATATGAGTGAGGTCTTTCAAGCATGTGTGCATTTTAAGATCTAATTGTTTTTTTACATTTCAAGCACTTCCAACTATTGTTGCCTTTCTTCAAAAGATACAATTGTCATTTTCTTAATGAAGGTATGTACTTATTGTAGTGCTTCTAATTTCATGAAAATTGGATGTCATTGACTTTGTTGATTATGGACTGCATCAGAAAGGAAAACACACCACCGACTATTGTATGTGAAAGTTGCACTTCTTTGACATTGTTCAATATGCATTACATTTGACAATAGATCCAAAAACTAGTTGGCTATATTATTTGAAAGTAAGATTATGTATAAGTTAATGTGATTTATCATAATATCACATAGTTACTTTTGTATTTGTCAAAGTATGCATGCATTTGATAATTTCGACACTTCTATGTAAGCATATTTATGATTCATGAAAATAAAAGTCTTGAACACCAAGTTGTAAATATGTCTACCTTTTTGACTTTCAAAGGGTCAAAAGATGATATCATACTTATTAGTGATCTATCACTATCTTGAGGAGCTCTAGCAACAACAAAGAATAGCAATGTGAATAGTTCACCATGTGATACTCATTTATCAAATTGATTTGTAAAGCTTGTCATTAATAAGAGTACCTTTTTTATTTGGAAAAAAAGGGGACACTTAGTAACATTCAAGCATTACTGCATGAAAACGTGTTGGTTACACCTAATTTCAAAAGTTCTTTCTCTCTCCCTCTCACTCATGATCTTTGTTAAAAGCAAGGGTTCCTCTTAGGTCAAGGTTGTTTCAACATTTGACACCATCTTTTTTGTGTCTCTGTAGTTTCTTGGGTAGCTTTCTTTTGTCAAAGCTAAGGTTTTGTAAACTAAGTTTGAAGGTTTTTGACAAGCTAGACTTGAAAAGTCCAAGTTTCAACATGTTTGTTTGTTATACCATTATCTCTTTTTAAATAAACCTAAGATATGGACAAAGAGACTACAACGTTTTTTTATCAATTCTCTTGACTATCTTTTTGAGATAATGAGAAGAATATTGCATACCATGGGCACAATGTCCATGAAGAGCACGAAAGTTTGGTTTGTAAGATTTTAGGATTGCTTTAGTCCTATTATTCAACTCTCGCATATGACATAGCTTTTGTTTTGGCTATAATCAAGCATAGTAGGGTCTCTACCCTTGTACTTAAATTCAAAACTTCATACAGACACATTTTAATAGCAATATGAATTACAGTTGTCCTTATCTTAGTGTGAATAGCTATTATTATTATTTAATCTACTTTCTTTGTATAAAATCTTCATTTTTTATCTTAGAAACCCAATAGGGCACAAGCACAACCCTTAAGAATAGTGTTATAACAAAATTTTTGTTTGAGCACTCTCCTCATCCATTGCTGCATCCCAATGAGCATGACCAACAGCCTCCTCAAAACATGTGGGCTCAACATCCTCAACTAGTTTCACCATATAAGCATAATGGTGAGCTGCATAACCTTCAAAACCAAATCTTTTAATAGGGTATCTCACCCTGCTAGACCTGCGTACCACTGGATCACTCAATGGAGTCTTTGCATTAACGCGTGCTCTCTGCACACCTGGAGTCCTCACTGAAGGAATGCCAAGCTCATCATCCAAGCTCTCTGAGCCACTGGAGTCTCCGTCAAGAACTGCATCAATGCCTTCTGACACTTTATTCTTTCCTTTGTCTTTACTTGTAGTGCTACTAGATGCACCCGAAGATGTAGAGGTACTCCTTAGTCTCCCAGACCAAGGACTACTAGATGATGTCTATGGTCCACTAAGAGTTCGTGATTCTTGCTTTTCAGCCTGCACATGAGTGTCATGATCATCATCATCATCCAATGCATCACCACTAGATGCATAGCAACTGCTCATTTCATCAAAAATGACATCCCTGCTCACTCTGAACTTATATGTGATAGGGTTGTAACAGCGATACCCTTTCTGCTCTAAAGAGTATCCAATAAAGACACACTTTTCAGCCTTTGGATCCAGTTTCTTCTGCAACTCATTTGGCACATGAACATACGCAATGCAGCCAAATACTTTCAAGTGTGAAACATCAGGCTTCTTACCTGTAAAACATTCTTCGGGGGTCATACCATGAACTGCAGCTGTGGGAGTTCTGTTCATAATATAAACAGCAGTATGAACAGCCTCAAACCAAAAATGCTTAGGCATATTCTTTTCAGCCATCAAGGCGCGTGCAACTTCTGCAATATGCCTGCTTTTCCTTTCTGCAACCCCATTTTGCTGTGGGGTATACCTGTATGTGAACTGTCTCTTTATCCCATGAGACCTCAAAAAATCACTGAACTCATTTGAGAGGTACTCTCCCCCTCCATCTGACCTCAAGCACTTTACTTTCAAGCCTGTTTCTCTTTCAACTGCAGCCTTGAAAGTTCTAAAGTGCTCAAAAGCTTCACTCTTTTCCTTCATAAAATATACCCACAGCTTTCTAGAACAATCATCAATGAATGTGACAAAGTATGAACTGCCTCCAAGAGATACATTTTGTGTAGGCCCCCAAATGTCTGTATGCACAACATCAAGGATATTTCTGCTTACATCTTTGTCATCTGAAAAGGGTTGTCTTGCTTGCTTACCAAACTGACATGCTTCGCATACCTTATGAAATTTTGCAACTTTAAATATAGGCAAACCTGTAACCAACCCTTTAGACTGCATTAATTTCAGCCTTACATTTGCATGTCCAATGCGTTTGTGCTAAATTTCAATGTCTGCAACAACACCTTTTCCTTTGGCATACATAGCAGCATTCATAGTAGGAATTCCAGCATCCAGAGTAAACATACGTCCAACTCTACTTCCCTTTGCTACCAACCTGCACTTGTCATTGAAATCTTCTACAAAGAAGCCCTTTGCATTAAATCTGACTTGCAGCCCTTGCTCTATCATTTGACCGACTGACACCAAGTTCTTTATAATAGATGGCACATGTAATACATCTGAAAGACTCTTTGTCTTACCATCATGCAAGGACAAGGGAACTTTTCCAATGTGTGAAATTGGGTGGCATGAATCATCACCCGTCTGCACATAACCTGCATTCTGCAAATCCTGCATCTCTCCAAACCATTCTGCATGGCTGGTCATATGATTGGATGGACCTGAATCAACATACCAAACATCTTCATGTGTTCCCTTGCCTGTAACAGTATTCAACATATGCTGCATAACAAACAAACGTTCATTTTTGTCTTCATTCTGTCGTGAAGACGATGCATAGTTTCCTTGCTGCAACTTACCACTCCGAATATCATCTTTCTTAGCATAACATTGGGCTGCAATATGACCTGTTTTGCCACAGTAGTGACACACAATACCAGAGTTGTTAGAACCTCTGTTCTGCCATCCACCTCTTCCTCTAAAGCTCCCCCTACCTCTAAAGTTACCACGATCTCCTGAAACCTGCATATCGCCAAATTGTTGATTCAATCTGTTTTGCTGGTTGTCACTACCACGTCTTGTACCACGGCCTCTTGAAGAGAACCTGCCACGTCCCCTTCCTGAACTAGAGTAGAAATCCTGGACCTGTTCACCACTTCTTTCAGATGTCTCACTCTACATGTTGATTTCTTCAGTGATCATTAGAGAGACCAACTCATCGAAATCTGGAAATGGCTTTCTAACATATACAGAAGTTACAAAAGACTTCCAAGCCTTTTCATTGTTAAGTCTACCCAAGGTTGATGACACCAAATCATCATCATCGGGCATTGCATCAATTGCTGCCAATGCATCTGCAATGCTCCTTACCTTCAATGCATACTCATTGATAGACATCTTCCCTTTCTTCAATGTATTCAACTCTTGCTTGAGTTGAATCTTTTGTGCCTTTGTATTTACAGAAAACATACTTTCAAGTATGGTCCAAGCTGCATATTCATTCTCTGCATTTCTAATGTGTCCCAGTATATTATTGTCAATTACTGCAGACAACCAATACATGACCTTCTTGTCTTTTGCATTCCATTCCTTTCGTGCCTTTGTCTCTTCTGCAGTTGGAGGATCACTCACCTCCGGCTCCTTTTCTTCACCTGAAACGAACTCGTAGAGGCATTTTCCAATAAGGAAGTTCGTGACACGGAACTTCCATGAAGGGTAGTTGTTCTTGTCGAGCTTCTCAATGATGGGGCTTCCACTGTTCTCTACCATTATCACAAAATTAATACCAACAACAAGCAAATCTTCTGCAACCCTGGACCTATAGTGCACAGCAATACACCAGACATCCTTTTTCACTATCTGCTCAACAATACATGCAATCTGCAAACAACCAGTTTGCAGATAAACCTTGTGTTTACTCACTAGTAAACACCTTTGAACTTACAGATCTGAAATCTGTAACCTGCGCGCCCACTTTTGGTCAATACAGTCGAAGTCACAGCGTACTCTGAAACTGCTGTTCGCAACCTTGTGGCTCTAAAACGGGCCCTGAAACGGCCTCAAATGCCCAAAATAACTGCGGGAAAGCCCCAAAGAGCTAATTTGCAGAATACACGGCGCTCTTCGCGCACACCAAATCTCACTGCAATCTGAGATTTTTTGCTCTGCCCTGCTTTCGGTGCCTCCACAGGCTCTATCTAAGAGAAAGAGTGGAAGGATGGGAGAGCTTCTTACTCGTGGCTTGCTTGCTCGAACCTTGCTTCTTCTCCTTTGCTTCAACCTTCGAAATTAGCCTCTCTCAGTGGTGCGGCTCTGATACCATGTCAAGAATCGCGTGGTGGGGGGAGTTGCTCAAGATGCTGTGCCAAACATACACAGAATGCACAAGAAGAAGCTCACTCAAGAGACAAGAAGAGAGATGGAGGCCAAAACGTTTTCTTGCTGATTTCTTCTTCTTCTTCCACACCCTTTACAATGTACACAAATTATAGATAAGATACAACATAAAAGGAAAGTGGCCTACTAAGTCAAACAATGAATAACCGACTACACTAGTCGACTGGTGCTATAACTATGCCAGCTGTAAATAGGTGTAACGACCTGAATATAATAAGTAATGAGTCAGTGGCCATGTGAGATGCATAATGACCACCGACGTGCTAAGTGTAGACATGTGGACCCATCTAACCAGGCGGTCCATCATCAATGTCCACATGTGTTGAGCTTGTCATCTCAACATTGTTGGGTAATATCCATAGGTGTTGCATATTTTTGAAGTATCACAAGCCAAGAATAATAGGCCTCAAAGCTTAATATTGAGTGATATACGATAACAAACTCATTTATCTTGATGACATAATAGGAAGGAAATAAGTATCTCTACCTACCTTACAACATTCTTGCTATGTTCTTAGATTACAAGGATCTTGGTGATATCACTATCTTGGCACTAGTGCTTCCAACCACAAGCATACATCACCAAATTTTTTTATCTTCACAATCATGGCCTTGTTAGTTGTGCTTATTCCTGCCACATCAAAATAATCTTTAAGGGTTTCAATCCAAACTTCAGCATCAGGCTCAACATTGGATTTCTTTCCCACGAACTTAGCCAACGAGATTTTTTTCAAGAGAAATTTATTTTCAATACCCATGTTTGCAAAAGGTGCTTGGTAATCAAGATCACATCATTGAGGATATTGATTTTAGAATAGATTCAACCATTTTGCATTTGAGCATACAAATCAAAATATTAAGGAAACACATGCATAGAATATTGCTAACTTATTTGTTTCACTTTGATACCATGTATAATGTGCTTGATTGAGAAGCACTTAGTGGCATGGTTTTAGTGGCCCATCAAGAGATAATCCTAAGTGATGCCACCCAGTACTCCTTAGATCAACATGGGCTTTGTCACCTAGGTTTTGGCAGTAGCCTAAAAGGATTGACCTCAATCTAAGTTCCTAGAGTAGACTAAGATTACCTATTAGTTCTCTAGCATTGACCTTTGAGCAACTGCATTTGAAGGTTATCTTGAATCAAAGCAAATCAATGTTGCACTTAGTTCATAGTGAGTGAGAAATAAGGGGGAGTTGACCTCTCTACCGATAGGGTATAGTCTCAACTCTAGTCCCCTAAAATAACATTGATCTAGACCTAAGTTTACAAACTAGGAAGAGAAGCATGCGGCATTTTCCTAATCCTATTGTCTTGAAGAAAAACTCTTGACTCATCTAGGCCACCCATTCATAGGACAAACTTGTTGGGTGTTCCTCCTGCTTTCCTTGATGGTGTGTTTTAGCTATTTAATTAACCTAACATATTTGTGTTTGGTATGCAAAGATACCTTTCTTAATTAGCATTAACACTAGTTTCTTCATGTAATCTATTATCATAGATACAAAGATAATGTCAAACAATCCTTTGAAAATAGTTATAAAATAAGATAATTATCATATTTCTTCTTCAAGGTGCTATGCCACCCTAGCATTTTCCCCTTAATCTAGGACTCTGTCCAAATTTCATGGCACACGATCCACTGATCCACCAATCCACCCCTATCTAGCATCAAGGCCTATCAAAAAGTCCATCTTGAGCTCATAGGGTTATGATGGTCCTTAATAGACCCAAGAAATTCATGTCCAGAGCCCCATGGCACACTTGTTGCCTCTCCTAGCCTAACATCCTCTCTATAGAGAGACCTCTCGCATGTGGGTTTGGGGTCCTAGACTCTAGCCATAGTCAACAAACTAGCCCTTTGGTGAAGGGCTTCAACCAACTAGTAACCTTGGGAGAGATTTAATACATAATAAATCTACCCATGAGGACATGAGAACTTTTGTGAAAATACACAATTAAGAAAATAAAGCTATCATATATATCTAGGAAAACATTCATTTCTCAAGACATCAACCAATTCTCACATTGTATATTTTATAAGAGCCAATCTCAAGTAGGTATTCCATCTCCTTCCCTAAAAAATCTGCCTCTTCTTTAAAAAAACAATTTCAATCAACCCAAAACAATATCCTATGGGCAGTTTGCAAAAGAAGATGCAATCCACAATTTAATCTTCCTTAGAGTGCACTCATAAAATGATACATGCTATCCTCCTAGTACTTAAGTCACATGCTAAATAATATATCTCTAGTTTTTCTTTACATTAGAAGTTATTTCCCAAGTTGATGTAATACTTCATGCACAACTAAAGCATAGCCTTCTTCATTGAAATTCATATAGTTAACCTTTACTTTCAATGAGTGGTTGTTCCTTCGTGCAAAGTCGTGGGAAATCTAACGACATTGTGATTCAAACTAAATATAAGAATCATTAAAATTTGGAATACAAATTCCCTTCCTTTTCCATTCAATCCATGTTTAGGATTGTCCAGAATAAGAATAGGAGCATAATGAGTATTGAGGGATCCTTTGCAAATTGTGGGTTGAATGTTGCTTGGTTCGAGGGAATAGCTAAGTACGAGACATCCTCATGCTGTCTTTTAGAGCTTTTGACCTCAAGAGTGCTTCCACAAGGCCCAAAGCATGTATGTATAGATTGCCCTTCCAATATTTGTTAGGATACCTTCTCTTTCTCTCTCTCTCTCTCTCTCTCTCTCTCTCTCTCTCTCTCTCTCTCTCTCTCTCCCCTTTTTCCTCTATCTCTATCTCTCTCTCTATATATATATTTCCTCTATCTCTAGTATCTATTGGAGCTATATATGGCTCACCCTATCTAGACTAGGGCTTACCTATATATATGTATATTGTGATCAATATGATATAGTCTTTGGGAGTGTATATGGTGTGTCTCTTCTCTCTCTATCACATCTCTACATATCTTTTCTCTCTACATTTCAACATGGTATTAGAGCTGTCATGATTAACTACAACCAATTCCTTGAAGAAGATAATCAGGAAGTATACCTTTGTAGTATCTCTTCTATTATTGATTCATGTTCTTTTTATGTTTAAATTTGATGTATTGTGTATGTTATAAGAATCTTATGTTATGAATTTTAAGCATAGAAGAAGTTCACTCGATCATCATCAATCATCCTTTGGATTGTAGATATGTTGAAATGTATATATGCCTTGCTTGGACACCCTAAAACTTTCTATTTGGGAAACTCTTAAGGAAATTCCTTTCTCAAGAAAACCAATTTTCATAACATTCTAGGACTCACAAGCTTTCTTCCTGTCAAATTTGTGTTCAATTTGGAGTTATGTGTCAAAAGTTATGTTAGTTTAGGTACACTGGACTTGAAACACGAAAAGAAATAAACCAATAAATTTTTGTGTAGACTTCTATGACACAAGTTTTGTCATGATTACTCACTCTTGCACTTTTGCATTTTTGCCAAAATTAGCCAGATCATCATCTATTCTTGGCCAAAAAGTAAAGTGATAACATTTTGAGCATTGTTCGTCTATGTTGGACCGATTTCTTCTCTCACACATTTTGTCTATTTTGGGTCACTTTATTCTTGCCCACATTTCATCTATCTTGGGTATCTTTCTTTTGGAGTATTCTTTTTGAACTAAATAAATTTCCTTACAACATAGCTTCTACATATCATTTGTTGTGCTACACATTTGTCTCATCATTTTCTATATGGTGTGCAAGTTCTGTGATCTCATATTATATGTAGTCTCTTAGTTAGCTACATCAAAATCTATAATTGTCAACAGATTTCCTTTTGGACAACGTTCCATTCGTCACTTTCAAGGACAAGGATTCCTTGGATGGAAAGTAAAGTTGCTGCTAATTCTTGAAGGCAATGGCTTGCATGATAGTGTTCTTGGTAATTATGAATGTGTGAATATCAACCAATTGACCATGCTCACAATAATATCCTTGTAACTGAAGGACCTATCTTAGAAGAATGGCAAACTATTTATAATGAGTGGATTAGATGCGACAGAGCAGCTCGTTGGTATATTCTTTCTACTCTTAAAGAATCTCTTATGATTGATGTATGTAATCTTTCAACCTCACAAGCTATATGGGAGTACTTGATAACAAATTTTGAGAAGAAATCTATTATAAAAATACTTTATCTTCGTAGTCAACTCATTGAGTTACAATACAACATCAAAACTTCTATGACAACACATATCGAATCATTTAAGAACATTATCAATTAGCTTGCTGCTGGTGATGCTATTCCATGAAAGCAATTGATAACACAGCTTTTTGATACTGTAAAGGATCTCGCTTATGATAATATTGTTAACATATTATCTAACAAAGATGGGATCAATTTTGATCAAGCTTGTATATCTTTGATTGAATATTCACAATGACATGAACAAAGATGTTATGCGAGCGGTGATCGAGAGCAAGCCTCACTCACAACCCGATAACGAGACGTTAAGGAGTGCCCATTTGGATAATTGACTTTGTTGGATGCACAACACAACTTGAAAAATTCAAATATTTGACAATATACCACAAAAAACAAAACAATAAAGAACTGCCTCTTGTAGCTCAAACAACTAAAACCCTAATTTGAGTAGAGCATCACATAACCACAACTCAACAAAAAAAATCCAACAATTTGGAAATAAACCAAGTGAAAAATATTCTCTTACCTTAACAACCTTGAGCCGATGCTCAACGCTTTGACACCCAAAAGCTCCAACTTCCAAATTGGCATGACTAGAGCTCACTCTAGCATGCGACCCTCCACTCTCCTCTCTCACATATATAATACAATTGTAATCAAGGGGAAAGGCCCTTAACTCTCCATTCTCATATCCTTATATAGTTTTCTATCCACACTCACACACATTAGGCTTTTTGCTTTCAGCTTTTGGCTTTTGCTTTTCTACTGCTTTTCACTATTTTTGTTTTTTCTGCTTTATGCCTGTTTGCAACTTGTTTGGATCATAACTTCGTCATTTGAATTCCGAATATAGTTGTTCGGGTACTCAATGTGAAAATACATGGATCTAGAGCATGGCTATGGTGGTTCAAAGACGGGAAGAAGACTCATGTAGACATAGACTTAGACACTGATTGTCACACAAGTGAATTAGGTTTCAAGATTGAGACTTGAACTCATAACCACAATCTTGTGTGTGGAAAATGACACAGACACTTTACTAGAAAGAAAAGAGTACTATCATTGCATTAAGAAAAGGAAGCAAGTACAATGCTTTATAGGAAACTAGGAAACTACAGTAGGCACCACTATGCATATGGGATAGGTAAGCCTACATGTCCTTGGCCCTGAAGCTCCATACAAAGAGGCTGTTAGTGAGTGTGATTGCTGAATCTCAACACCCCTCCTCAATCACAACTAGAAAGGCACAAAGTGTATAGAGGCTGTAATGAGAACCACTTGCAAAGTGTGGGCACACCACAAACATGGTAGACACCAGAGGCTATCACAGAAAAGGCTAAGTGTGGGCACCAAAACATGATGGACATCCAGAGGCTGTAACAGGGGCCTCACAAAGTGTACAGGGATTGTAGTGCCAAGTTACATGAGAAGTTTACAAAGCTTATGGCAAGAAGCATTAGGGCTAGGAAATACAAGGCTTTTAAAATAGTCTATCAGAGTAATGAGAGTAGAAGGATTGATGAGGCTTGTCCTTCCGATCCTAGTAGTCTTCATCTTCATCTTTTAGTCCATGGTCTTCTTCTTCTTTCACAGCTGCAAGATAGGCCTTTTGGGACCTCTTCCTAGCATGACAAAACTTCTCAGTGTGTCTGGTCCTTTTGCAGAAGTCACAGAAGAGTGGTTCATTTTTACCTTTGTATTTGTTGTTTACATATAACATTTGTTCATCCTTTGAAGTGCTAGGCTCTTCTTTGCTTTTAAGTTTCTTTTCTTCCTCTAGCAGAGAGGCTTTAATATCAACAAGTTGAGGATCAGGCATATTGGTTAGAGTGGTTGATACATTATCATAGGCAGGAGGCAGACTTTTTAACAAGACACCAATACAAACATCTTCATCCATTTTTAGCTTTATTCCTGCAAGTTGGGTTAGGAGACTTTCCATGTAATTTGGATGGGATGCCAGGGATGTATGAGGGTTCATATCAAGTTGGAAAAATTCAATCAATAGACCATACTTAGATGACTTTAACTGTGCACCAAATAAGGTATCCAATTTGTCCGAAGTGTCATGGGACGTGTCACAGGCATCCACATGATGGATGTAGTTGTCATCGAATTCCAACTTAATGATGGCTTGTGCCTTGTCGTCATTCTTCTGCCAAGTAACTGCAAGGTTCGCATCTCAAGGTTTCTTTTCTTTTCCATTTTTGATGGCCCAGAGACCCTTCCTTGATGCGGGTTTGCCAGGTGTGAAACTCGACTCCCTTGAACCGAGCATTTGGAGATTTTTTTCCCATGTTGGATGGCTGGAGTAGCAACAAATTAGCTTCAAGATTCTCAGATGTTACAAGTGAAGGAGCAGATTACAATGTGTTAAGAGACACAAGTAATGGTAGTGTGAAAACACACTATGTAGAGACTTGATGTTGAGCTTGAATCTTCCTTGCTCGGGGTCATCGTGCTCAACTGAGCTCTGATACCATGTGAAAATACATGGATCTAGAGCATGGCTATGGTGTTTCAAAGATGGAAAGAAGACTCATGTAGACATAGACTTAGACACTGACTGTCACAAAAGTGAATTAGGTTTCAAGATTGAGACTTGAACTCATAAACACAATCTTGTGTGTGGACAATGACACAGACACTTTACTAGAAAGAAAAGAGTACTATCATTGCATTAAGAAAAGGAAGCAAGTACAATGCTTTATAGGAAAGTAGGAAACTTCAGTAGGCACCATGTGCATATGGGATAGGTTAGCCTGCATGTCCTTGGCCCTGAAGCTCCATACAAAGAGGCTATTAGTGAGTGTGATTGCTGAATCTCAACACTCAAAATGATCGGAACACATTTGGTCAACAAGCTAGCACGGGTAGAATTACAAAAATCCATAAAAAATTGGCAAAAATATTGATTTTCGTAAATCCTATCGTTTTTCTTCATCTTTTATCTTGGACAACTTATTCCCTTCCTTGGCCTATTGTTCTTGTAATTGCACACACTTTCACCACACATGTCCTCTTTTCCTTCAAGAAACACTCGCCGATGATGTAAAACGTATGATCTTTTCCTTTGATCCTTGAGTCTTCAAAATAAATATTCTTTGGATATGAACCTATTTTTTATGCAGTGTGCCCTAGTAGAAATATGGTTTTTCATTCATGATTTGAAATAATATGCAAAGTCGGATCCATGATATGCAACAAATCAATCAATGTTCCACACAAAAATTATGAATGCACTGAAGAAGTTGTGCCTAGCCTATCTAGATGTGATCGTGCGTCATGCAAAATGCAAACAAAATTCATTGTTAATTTAAAATTCCTTATCCTCACCTCTCAACTCTCATAAAAAAAATATGATATACTCTGCTCCACCCTTCAAAATCTCACAATCACTCTAAAAAATGATGGTCCTCAAGATGTTGACCAAATAAGAACAACCCATCTCACAATTGGCAGCGTCCTTCACGACCCTCGAACTCACCCAACCTCCTTAACACTCTCAACCAGAGGTTCCTAATTTTGTGATGAAGACCCCAAATGGTGCGTGCAAAAATATGTGTGCTCAATGACAGGTGCTCTCTCAAGTGCGCATGCATCTAAAATTTACCGCATATAGTTGCAGCGGACCTCATGCTGTGCTAGTGCTCAATGATGTTGCAAAACATGCATAATCCCAACCCATGGCATGGAAGTATTTAATAAGAACAGGAAACGACCCCCGAGTGTAGTGCATCAACAAGGGCAATGTGAAGTGCTTGTGAACCCATTATCCCCGTGATGTGCAAAAGTCTCGATAAGAAAACATACCTTATTCAATGTTTAGTAGCTATTGACAAACACAAGCTTCATCCTATTCAAAAAAATACCAAGCTCGACCAAGCTATCAAGTTTCACACTCAACAAATTAAAAAAAAATGACAGAAGCAAATCCTAGGCTAAACAAATACAAGAAATCCAATTATGAAACAACAAAACAAACTCTCACACAAACAACTAAGCTAGCAGAAATCAAACCTAACTATAGTTAGACTAGGGCTTTTCAGTTTTCACAAAAACGCTTGACAATGACACACAAATCAAGAAACAGATATGATCTCCCAAGAGGACACATAGTTAGAACAAAATTCGACCAAGGTTTACTTGCTCGAAGGTGTCCCTTTCCACACTCGACACATAGGAGTCATGGTGTTGGTAACTTCTCTCGTCTCAAGTTTCCTAACAAGCATTGTTCTTATTGCAATAGAAATGGTCACACTATAGATGATTCCTGGGAAAACAATATGATGAAGAAATTGATATTACAAATAAATAAACACATTTATCAAGAGATTATTTTCCTTGTGACTACTATAAAAAGAGTGATCATCCAACCCACCTATGTTTCAAGAGGCATTTTCATTCAGATCGTAATAGAGCATATGCTACTACACATGACAACACTACTAAAGAAGTAAATTGTGTGAGTTATTCTATCTCTTTTGAAAGGATACTTCATGTTCATGATTTATCTCTTTTTATTATTGATTTTGGTGCTACAGGAAATATGGCATATCAATCCCAATGGTTACATAATTATCATTCTATTCATGTCAAGAAATTGGTTTATCTTGCTGATGACACAACTTGTCAAGTCAAAGGTATAGGTGATTTATATGTTGATACTCTTTCTTCAACAAGAATTCTGCGTGGAGTTTTACATGTCCCTGATCTACAAAGGAATCTTCTTTCTGTTGCAAGACTTGTGGATCTTAGTCTCTTTTTTAGTTTTGGTATACAAATACATTGAGTAGATCTTATTTTATTCATTGAAGGAGTAGATCTTATTTTATTCCTTGAAGGAGTAGTTATTTGCAAAGTCTATGTCAAAGACCATTGCCTCATTTTGAAGCAAAGAAATGTAGTCCTTGAACTATTGTGCTTGCTTTACATACACTCCTATATACATTTGTGTCAATGGAATGTATGATAAAAAGGAATACTAGGGAAAATGATAGACTCCCAAAGTGAAGTTATACTATTATTTGTATTCTTAGATGTAAGATATCCATTGCTAACAACACCATCATGAAAACCATATAAAAAATAAATGCATGTGTAGCAAGAATCACGAATATCAAAACTTTGATTCCACATGGTTTATAACCTCTTTAAGGAAAATCATCTATACATGCACAATATAGCAGCATGTGTAGTGATCCCTCAATTTTTTAATAGAGGATACTTCCAATACTAAAATAATATTTAGAGATCTAGATGTTTGTATACTTTACCTTGAATCAAATATACAGTTCAATTTGCAATACACAAGTATAGTATTGCTAGCAATAATTGTGGATCACCAACTAAAAGAATTCAGCACCTCTAAGAACCAGATTCATGGAAATTTTTTCCTTGTAAGCTAACACAACATAAAAGTAAGGAAGTAATAATAAAAAGCGTTAAAATACCACTACCATGTGGTTCAACACCATAAAAGAGTTGTATGACAATATTAAAAGAAATAGTAGAGTACTTGAAAGTGATGTTGATAAACAAAGAGGTAAGCAACACTTCCAAAAGGTTAGGAAATAGTAGGGTTTGATGTTCAAAAATAATGGGTCATGAGTACTTGACACAAGTGGGGCACTTAAGAGTTATTACATTTTGATGTTGAATACAAATTTTCAGTGTTTACTAACTAGCTAGATTGTATAATGACTACTTCATAGTTGTGATTAAATACTAAGTGTCAGTAAAAGGTCTAGATTTTTGTTTTGAAATGGTGATTTAAGAGTGATTTAACTATATGAAAGTGATCAATAAGCAATGGAAAGACTTGATGGATTGGTAGAATAATATCAAGGGGTGGCAACCTACTCCTTAGTAAAACACAAGGACTTTTGAATGGTTACTACCAAAGCAATTGTTAGAAAGAGGTGAAAAATCACTAAATATTATGAATTACTACTTAAAGTGGTGGGAAACTACTCACAAGTGAGAAGCAACCACTTGTGATTGAGTAGTGGTAGCCACTCGTAGAAAAACAACCACTTCGAGTGGTTTGCCATAGTAATCATCACTTGAAAGTATTAATTGAAAACTTTTAACTTGTAAGTTACCCATTGTGATTTCTTGTCTATGGTAGTGCAAAAAAGAGAAAGTTGTGGCTAGAAACAAGGGATCCGCCTCCACAAACAAGGGGTGGGCATAAAGAGGTGTATCTATAACCATGTGAGTTTGGCCAACAAATACTTACAAGTGGCTTACTATTGATTAATGGTGAAAAAACCTTTTGTTAGTGATAGCAAACCTCTTTAAGTGATAGACACCACTTTAAAGTGGTAAAGGACCACTTACAAGGTATTAGTGGCCATTGATTTATCACTTAATATATTTGGTTTGTTACACCTACCTGTAGTTGACATAGTTATAGTGTGCATCAATAAGTATAGTCTCTTATGCATTGTTTGACTTAGTAGACCACTTTCCTTTGTACCTTTTCTATACATTGTGTACATTGTATTGTATGTGAAAGAAGAAGAAAAAACCAGTAACGAAATGTTTTGGCCTCTATCTCTCTTCTAGTATTCTTGAGTAAGCTTCCTCTTGTGTGTATGGTGTGTATTTAGTGCAACAACTCAAGAAAGTGCCCCCACCACATGATTCATGACAATCAAAAAGATCCTTTAGGAGAGCCACAAAAAGGCTTTAAAAAATGCCATACAAGGCCTTGGCTAATCTTATAAGAAACAACAATGACAATATCTCTTGAAGATGGTGGAAACCTTGAAGATCTTCTGGCCTTATTGCTAGAATATGCAATGCATCCATTATAGCAAATATCACCTCTCTTTGAAGTGCTTAAGGCCAACATGTACTTATGCGAATTGAGGACACTTTGGACATGTAGCCACCTACCTATACGTTTCTATGGAGACTTCTAGGCCCTATCCACAACTCAACCTTGGTCTCAACTATCCAAGATAGACATAGATAGCACCACTCTTAGCCTTAACAAATCCCCAAGGATAGAGATAAATAACACAAAAAATTAAGATCAATCCCTCAAGGCTCCCTTAGCCCCATTAGGCCCAATCATTACTCACCTCCTAGTGATACTCTTATTCATTACATTGAATAACTAGCGGAGGATGAGGAGTACACTAACCCCTTTATTTTCTACAATGAAAAGGGTCATCTCATGGTATTGGATTATAGGCTTGTGTTGATTGTGATGTTAGGAAATGGAAGAGAGCATGGAATGATCTAGCTTGAAGAAAGAATAGCTTACTATAATTGTTGACTCAACAATACATATATTCTCGCAATGTTTTCAGAGACAAGTGTTGGGGTGCAAGGCCAAATGTTCTAATCCATCTATATTAACTTACACTTATCATCCACACACCTACACACTGGAAGTGGTAGCCGCCCATCATTGTCCCTGTATACTATTCTTTACATAATAGAATAAGGGAAGGCAAGTCACACATTGAGACTTCTAAAGTTCCCACATATTAGTCTCTCTCTTCTTTTCTTGAACCTTCATAGCCCTTGCTTGTCTCTTTCTTTTACTCATGCTTACACTCCTCCTCCATCTTCTAATAAATGGTATCAAAGCGGGCATTTGAGAAGCTTCACCATTGACACTAGATTCATAGGGGGCGAGAGCTTGACTTGAATCTTTTATAGGAACTACACACCAAGGTATTCATTAGTCTTATTACTTCTTTGATCAGGTCTAGACGTTTTAGGACTCTAAGGATCTCCAAGGCATTGATTTAAGCATTCTTCACTAAGTTTCGATTTTAATACTAGTAGGAGAACCCACATGAGTAACCATAGTAGCATGAGTTATGCTTGTTGGTTGCTCCTATTTGTGACACATCTGTCCACTTCTCTAGTTTATGCTTGGGCTCTAGGGTATTTCTTTGACTCTTAGGCATTGCTCGTTGCATCGAAGGCTTGATCTTAAGCACTATTATGTATGTTGTACTCTCTCATTATTCTTGGTAGGCTTATATAGTGAAGAAGAAGAAGAAGAAGAAGACTAGGGCTTTTAGCTCCCTATCTTATGTGCATTCTCTATGTGTTTTGTATCTTGCAAGTCTTTAAGCTCTCGCTCTCTCCCCATCTTTTCATGGTATTAGAGTGGCATTTAAGTAGGGAATTGTGAGCTACAAGCACAAGAGTCTACAAAGAAGCCCTACTATGGAGTACACTTGTGGATATCTCTCTCATAAGACCTTTGATTGATGAGTCATCTTGGCAAGCTTGGAATGGTTGAGGGTGTTATAGATTTTCAGCATGTAGTCTAAGACTATGTTGTTAGATTCACGTTCTGGGTGCATTTTGGCATTTATTCAAGATTTTAAGTATATTTGTGTGTGAATTTGATAAGATACATAAAATCTACAAACCTCATCACTTGAAAAATATTTTATAAGTGTTGGGTGTGGTAGATAGTAATTGGATACTACAGGATAGTATAGGTATTACTTAGGGTATAGTTGTGTATTGAGTCTAGTACGAGTGAGTTTACCTAAAATAGAAGGTTCTTAATAAAAGCACATTTGTGGAATTTGCTACATAATTTCTAAGGGATTTAACCAAAATGCCAAGGACAAGCTTGAGAAGTGTAAATTCCATACTTGGAAGTTCAGATTGACCAATTTCCTTTATGGGTAAAGATTTTTGGGACTACACTATTTAAGGAGATAATGTTGATGCTCTAAAGTTACTATAGGAAAATACCATGTTTGAGAAAGCCAAGGAATTTAAGGAATGGAACTACGGTGCTCAAAATATTACATATTGGCTTTGTATTAGTGTTTTAGACAATATGATCAGGCATATATAGGATGCAAACAGTCTTGTAAAAGCATGCAATAAGTTGTAAAATAGTTTAGTATAAATAATCAAGCAAAAAAGTTATAGCTAAAGTCTGAAAAAAATAATGTCAAGCATTTCAAATTGTCTAATAGGACAAATTCTCTTGGGGAAAAAGGGCCTTACAGAATTCTAAGGGAGGAACTCCAAGGGGGGGGAAAAGTAGCTTTAAAGGTTATTGGAAAAGGGGGCCTAACGAGGCCTTAGGAGAAGATATAAGGGGGTAGTCCGAGGGTTATAATGAGCAAGGGGCCTAAGGGGGAAATAAAAACTGGGAAGATAAGACCTTTAAGGTCAAAAAACCCTTTTATGGGGGGAAAATCTCCAATCCAACACGGGGGGGGATAAGACCTTTTAAGGTCTGAGTTGTTTTGGGGGGAAAAGGGAATTTAAAACATAGGGGGGGTGGTTCCAAAAAACCATGGGAAGGGGCTAAGGGGATTTTTAAAACCCGGGGGGAAAAGGGGGGAAAGGCAAGGGAAAGGCTTTGTTTCCCGGGGTAAGAATCCCTTTGTTTAAGAATGCAAGGGGGGGAAAGGGGGCTTAAAGGAATTAAAACCGAGGGGGGGGGGTGAAAAAAGGGGTAGTAGGGTATAGGAAGGGGGGTTAAAGAGGCCCCCCCTTTGGAAGCTTCCAAGCTTCCAGAAGCTTGGGGGGTGGTTATGACCGTCAGTCTTGACGATGCAATGGAGGCGGCTCCTCCCTCCCTCGACGGCGTCACCTATCCACTGCCCAGGTGGCCAGCAACAGCGAGTCCCGTCCCTTCTTAGTCTTCAAGTAACAGCGCCCTCTCTCCTCATCCTCACGTATCTCCTTCCTCTCTCCCTCACGGCTAACAGTGTCTTGATCTCCGGCGGGCCCCCTTCAGCCTGGGGCCCCTAATTTAAATAGGGGAGGGGAGGGGGATCCTCCCTCCCCTGCGTCGCATCACGCATGCCTTCCCCCTCACTCCAAGCTCCACCAAGGAGCTTAATCGCTCCTTCGATTTCCCTCCCCCTCCAGCTCGTCAGTCGGCTGGGGGGATAAGGGGGAATTAAAAAAAATTCATTTTTATTTGAGGCAGTTCACGCGTGTGTTTCTTTTAGCAAATCAGAATATTACATTCTCTCCCCCTTGGAGGAATTGAGATGTCCTCATCTCGAGATCAACTGGGGATATTGATGGTTGAGAGAGCTTTCATCTATCCAAGTGGCATCCTCTTCGGGATAATCTTTCCACTGGACGAGGCATTCTCTCAGGGTTCTAGATCGTAATTGTCTCTCCCTAACATCTAAGATTCTATCCGGCCTTAGTTCAAGGACTCCTTGACTAGGCATTACAATTTGTTGGTCATCAAGTACATAATTAGGGTTGGGTACATATTTTTTCAAGAGGCTGATATGGAATACATTGTGAACCTTTAGGTTCTCAGGGAGTTGCAATCTATAAGCATTGGGTCCTAGGCATTTGAGGATTTTGTACGGCCCACAATACCTTGGACTTAGCTTATTGCATTCTCCTAGGGATAGAGAACTCTTTTTAGGGCGTACCCAAATGAAGACCATGTCTCCTTCTTCGAAGACTCTTTCTTGACGTTTCAAATCTGCGTATGCCTTTTGTCTATCCTTGGCCGTTTGTATGTCTTGTCTTATTGACTTTATTTGATCATCCATGTCTTCCGACATTTGTCTTGACGCTTAAACTCTTAGGGTTGGATCAGAAAAGTTTACGGGACTTCGACATTCATGACCATACAATGCTTGGAAAGGGGTCATCTGAATGCTCTACTGGTAAGAAGCATTGTAGGCAAATTCAACCAAAGGCAAGAATTGAATCCACCTCTTCGGCTCTCGCCAGCAGTATGCCCTAAGCATATCCTCGATGACTTGATTTACTCGCTCTGTTTGGCCATCCGTTTGGGGATGGTAAGTGGTGCTAAAACAGAGTTGAGTCTCAAAGATAGCTCTCCAGAAGTGTGATGTGAAGAGAGAACCTTGATCACTAATGATTCTTCTAGGTAACCCATGTAGCTTGAATATCTCCTTGATATACAATCTTGCAATGTCGGAGGCTTTATAGTTTGTCTTTACTGGAATCAGGTGTGCAACCTTGGTAAGCATGTCAACCACAACCATAATGGAATTGTATCCTCCTTGGACTTGGGGTAAGCCCACCACAAAATCCATACTGATGAATTCCCATTTCATTTGGGGAATGTCAAGCGGTTGCAGTTTCCCTAGCATCATGACATGTTCCGCCTTGATACGTTGGCAAGAAAAACACTCAGTGACATATTTGAGAACGTCACCTTTAAGCCTCTCCCAATGGTAGCTCTTCCTAACTATATTAAGAGTCTTAGCATAGCCAGGATGTCTTGCGAAAGGAGAATCATGAGCTTCCCATAATATCTTCTTCTTAACTGACTGGCTTGTTGGTATACAGAGCCTTGTTCTGTAGTAGACAAGTCCATTATCAATGGAAAATTCCTGATACTTAGCTTGCAACTTCTGATTCTGCTCCTTGGTAGATATTTCCTTTATCATTGTTTGGTAGGCCAAATCATGGCATGCTTCCTCTCTAGCTAGTTCAAGTATAGGGTTGTTTGGCATAGATACTTTTGTAGCCAGAGATCTGGCTGTTGATGGATTCTGCAAGATTAGGGAATTTAGGAATGCCTTGCGACTGAGTGCATCGGCAACTACATTCTCCTTCCCTGGTCGATACTTGATTTCAAAATCATATTCCTCCAATACTTCAATCCACCGACGTTGTCTCATATTGAGCTCGTTCTAGGTAAAAATCCATTTGAGACTCTTATGATCGGTTACTAGAGTAAACTTGTTACCCAAGAGGTAGTGTCTCCAAAGCTTTAGAGCATGGATGACAGCTAGTAGTTCCAGATCATGCGTGGCATAATTCTTTTCATGACTCTTCAATTTCCTTGAAGAGTATGCTATTGGATGACCTTCCTGCATAAGTACACACCCCAAGGCAAGAATGCTAGCATCAGTTACTACCTCGAACTCCTTATTGAGGTCAAGAAGTTTTAGAATAGGTGCTAATACCAAACTTTGCTTCAATTTGTCGAAGCTATTTTGTTCGGAAGTTGACCATGTAATGGAAGTCTGCTTCTTTAGTAAGTCTGTAAGAGGTGCTGCAATCAAAGCATAGTTTTTGATGAAGACCCTATACCATCCTGTCAATCCAAGAAAGCTACGTATCTCTTTGATGGATACTGGTATTGGCCATTCAAGCATATCTCTGACCTTGGTTGGGTCTACTGATATTCCTTCTGATGATACTATGAATCCCAGATATTCAATCTGACGCTTGAAGAATGCACATTTCTTCATTTTTGCATACAGGTTATGAGACCTCATTGTCTCAAGGACAATCCAAAGTTGAGGTTCATGATCTTCTTCTTGTTTCGAATAGACTAAAGTGTCATCGAAGAAGACAAGCACAAAATCATCAAGATATGGTCTAAGGATATCTTGCATTAATCTATTGAAGGTGGCAGGTGCATTTGTAAGCCCGAATGACATAACCAGGAACTCAAAGTGCCCATATCTTGTATTGAAGGCCGTCTTTGGAATATCTTCTTCCTTGATCCTTATCTGATAGTAACCTGACCTGAGATCAATCTTGGAGAAGATCTTTGCACCTTGAAGACGATCAAGAAGCTCATCTATTCTAGGAATAGGATACTTGTTCTTGACTATTGATTGTTTCAACCCTCGGTAATCAATACATAGTCAAAGTGTCCCATCTTTCTTTTTCTGGAATAGTACTGGAGCTCCACACGGTGAGTTGCTAGGCCGGATATAACCCTGATCTAACAGTTGCTTGGGTTGTTCCTTCAACTCAATTACTTCCGGTATGGACATTATATAAGGTCTCTTTGCAATTGGTGTAGCTCCAGGTACTAGCCTAATCTCATAATCTACTTCTCTTTGAGGTAGAAGTTCAATCAATTCCTCAAGGAATACGTCAGTGTATTCCTTTAGCCAAGAAGGTCCTTCATGAGACTCTTGCTTTTGATCTAACTTGTTGAGTTTGATTAGGTAAATGGGTTATCCTTTTCTGACTCCTTTTATGATCCGAGATAGTTTGGCTAATTGGATTCTTGGCACTCCTGCCTCACCTTGAGTTGTGACAAATTCCCTTTCAGAGTTTCGAAAGGAAACTTGACCCTTTCCACAGTGGATGTGGGCATCGTTGGGCTTAAGCCAATCCATCCCGAGTAGACACTCATGAATACCTAAATTCATGACTCTGAATTTGACTGAAGTCTTCTTTCCTCCCAGAAAGAATTCCACCTTAGCAGTTTGCCTGGTACAAGTTACCTCACGACCGTTTGCCAACTCCACAAGCAGGGTTGGTGCTTCTACTGTGGTTATTCCTAAACTTTTTGCACATGCTGGTGAGATAAAGAAATGTGTACTGCCACAATCAATCAAGGTTTTGAAACCTTTACCTTGATAGTCCGACGGTGTCTGAATCACTGAGAACTGGCGATTCGGCCCTTTCTTATGTAAAGCGGCATGGACTGTCGCTTTTTCGAATTCAGCTTCCATAGTCGGATCTTCCTCTTCTTCTTCTTCGCATCTTTGCCTATTGGCAATGCAAGCGGTTCTTCCTCTTCCATGGGTGACGGCTCCTTGACCGCGGCCTGCACCTTGGAAAGGCGTTTGACGATGTCCTCCGCTGAGCTTGGGACATTGCCTCTTGAAGTGATCGGGTTCGTTGCAGTGGAAACAACAGAGGTTTCGGCCATTACTTTGAGTAGGAACAAAGTTGTTGACGTTATTTGTCCTTGCCTTCTTCCTTTGTCCCTGATTGTGACCTTGAACTCTCTTCATTTGAGGTCTGAATGCTCCTCTGTTCGGGTCACTATAGGACCAAGTTTTGTTATCCCTTGGTCTAGCTTGCACCTCCTGAATTATAGGCACCACTCGAATGAGTGCATCCTGAAGATCTGATGGACGCATAGATTCGAGACGGGTATTTACGGGTGGATTTAAGCCCGCACAAAATTTAGACACCTGCTGCGTCATGTCCATCTGTGGCGCATACTTTAAAAGTGAGACGAATTTAAAGTAGTATGCGTCAAGAGTGAGTCCTAGCTATTTTAGCTCGTAGAACTCCTTCATTTTCTGCGTACGATATGCAGGTGGTAAATATCTTCCCTGCACGGCTTTCTTCAACTTCTCCCAGGTAACGGACCCCTCTGAAATCCCTTGATCCCTGCACCATTGCTTCCACCAAAGTCTGGCTTTGCCAGTGAGCTTTAACTTGGCAAGCATGGCCTGATTGGTAGGTGTAGTACCAGCTGCTTCAAAGTAATCCTCCATGGATTCAATCCAAATTTCAGCATCAGTTTGGATGGATCTGCCTTTACCGTCAAACTCGGGTGGCTTTATCTGCTTGAGGAGGAACTTCTTCTCCTGGGTCACAGCAGTACTTGATATAGGAGGCGAATTTGGAACCTGTACCTGGGGTTGTGCATGGATAAAAGTTTTCTTAACGTTATTATATGATAATTGACGTTAGCTTATCTTTCATTTTTAGTTCAGCTATCTCGTAAACAATGTAGCTACTTAACTTTTTAACAACTCTTATGCACAGCCTTATACATGGGCATAGCCTTATACAACGTTTCGTGTGATGATAATCCAATCATTACATTCAGTTTGGGGAGAACAACGTTGTATTGTATTTGTCTACAGGAACTGTGTAATAGTAGGGTTTTGGGTCATGGATCTTTAGGAATCGATAGTTCATTGGAAGTTCTCTGCCATAAGGCATAGTCCCATTCCGTTCCCCTAAAACAACGTAAATCGGGTAAGACGTAACACTAGGTCATCACTCTCGTTATTCGTTTTTATGATGATGATCATCCCGCTGTTCTTCGAGATTTTTGAGAAAAGTTCCCGGCTAACCGGGACCACCCAACCGTAGGACGGACCCATGGCCCATCCTCCGCACTTTCCTCGGTTTGTTTTAGTTATGTAATTATCTAACACATTAATTTGACATATAACAATCAGCTTCTTTAATTAATCCCGTTAAGCACTGGTTCCTTCACGTAGTCTTATCACGTGACATAGAAAAAACAATATCAAGCAAGTTCTTTTTTTACATTTCATTATTTTATCTTTGAAATACAAGGAGTTCCACCTGTAGGCTTGTCCATAATCCGCCCGAAGGCTATCCAGTAATCCATAGTGATCACCATTCCAAGCTTCCGCCCGTAAACTAGTATGCGGGCCTCGAGATCCAATCTCGAGTCACGTTAGCCTCTTGTGTAGGACCCGGAAGGCGAGGGATTTACGGCCAGAGCCCCCCCTGGCACCCAAGCATCCTCCTACTCCAAGTAGAGCTCAACGGGGAGACCTCTCGCAGCGGGTTTGGTCCACGTTCGCGGTGCGGTGAACAACCCCCTTGGTTAGGGTTAGGCAGGTAGTTGGGGGTAACTGAAACTGCCTCTTCCTTTAGGTCTTTAACCTGAAGTATAGGTACTCATTTAATTTGTAATTCATAATTCAAACAGAGACCTAAAATCTCTAGCAAGCAAAAACATTTCTATTAATCAACCGTGTTGTTTGGTAAACTGCTAAGGAAGTGTTCTTTCGTTCTAAGTGTATCAGCACTCGTTCCCAAGGTGTCTTGTAAATTGGCAAAATCCTTTACATTCCGGTGTAGGGCGTACCTTATTAACCCAACTTGGTCAACCCTAAGTTCCTTAGATATGCTAGTTTCTGGTTTACAACTTTCCTTATTTAGGAGGATATGCAAAAATATGTCCTTTTGCAAGATAACTTGCGTAGGGGTCTGCCATCCTTGTTGAGGGTTTGTACCCTTTCTCCTTGTGAATCAATCACAAGACTAAATGATTTCGTACTTGCTGCGCAAGTCCTATGATGGAATAATCCGTTTTACATCCTTTAAGCTGTCGTGTGTCGGGCCTAGGGTTTCTTTTTAAGGATCTCGGGGTCAGCCCTAGTTCTTTATCTTTACGAATTTTTTTTGACCCTACAATAAGGAAAGTAGTCAAGTGCTTAGAGTATGAATATTTCTATGTTTAGATTGGTTTGGATATCTTTTGGAAGGTAATATTAATCGTCTTGTAACAGTTTTGCAATCCTTGTGACGATTTGCTTTTCAGTCAATACAGTTCAATTTAAACTTCCTTTTTCCTTGCAGATGAACTCACGCCAAATAACAAACATTTCCCTTGCTACAATGTGCAATTAGCAATGATAACTTCCTAGTAATTTGAGCAACGAAAGAAACCTTTCATGAATTTAATCATTTACAATGATTCATTGCGAAAGGAATAAGACTAATGGTGCAAGATATAATTTCTATACCTTTAGGATTTAACTAGATTATACTACTATAGTAAATGGATAATCTTGCTCGTAGTTTATAATGCTTGATGCAATTCGAAGGAAACTAAGTTCTATACATTATCATTCATTCAAATAAGCTAAACTCCTTCATTACAAATAACTTGGACAAATATATCCTATCCCTAACAGTTTCCCTTTTGCATGATTGACTTAAAATGGAATTAAAGCCAAGAAGAAAAACCTGGTTTTGGGGTGAGATATCCACATGGATACCGGGAGATGACCCTCCCGTAGCTACGCCTTGGACTTTCTTAGGAGGCATCGCAATTGTAGTCCGTTGAACGTGGAAGCAGCTTTACACTTCTTTCGGAAAAACACTTAGCACTCTCTTCCCTTTTACAAGTGGGGGAAGAAGAACAAAACACCAAGGTATTTTGCGAGTTTCAAGGAAAGGCTAAGGACAAATTCCCTTGGGGAAAAAGGGCCTTACAAAATTCTAAGGGAGGAACTCCAAGGGGGGGGGAAAGTAGCTTTAAAGGTTATTGGAAAATGGGGCCTAACGAGGCCTTAGGAGAAGATATAAGGGGGTAGTCCGAGTGTTATAATGAGCAAGGGCCCTAAGGGGGAAATAAAAACTGGGAAGATAAGACCTTTGTCAAAAAACCCTTTTATGGGGGGAAAATCTCCAATCCAACACGGGGGGGGAATAAGACATTTTAAGGTCTGAGTTGTTTTGGGGGGAAAAGGGAATTTAAAACATAGGGGGGGTGGTTCCAAAAAACCATGGGAAGGGGCTAAGGGGATTTTTAAAACCCGGGGGGAAAAGGGGGGAAAGGCAAGGGAAAGGCTTTGTTTCCCAGGGTAAGAATCCCTTTGTTTAAGAACGCAAGGGGGGGAAAGGGGGCTTAAAGGAATTAAAACCGAGGGGGGGGTGAAAAAAGGGGTAGTAGGGTATAGGAAGGGGGGTTAAAGAGACCCCCCCTTTGGAAGCTTCCAAGCTTCCAGAAGCTTGGGGGGTGGTTATGACCGTCAGTCTTGACGGTGCAATGGAGGCAGCTCCTCCCTCCCTCGATGGCATCACCTATCCCTTGCCCAGGCGGCCAGCAATAGCGAGTCCGTCCCTTCTCAGTCTTCAAGCGACAGCGCCCTCTCCCCTCGTCCTCACATATCTCCTTCCTCTCTCCCTCACGGCTAACAGTGTCTTGATCTCCGGCAGCCCCCCTTCAGCTTGCGGCCCCTGATTTAAATAGGGGAGGGGAGGGGGATCCTCCCTCCCCTGCGTGGCATCACGCATGCCTTCCCCCTCACTCTAAGCTCCACCAAGGAGGTTAATCGCTCCTTCTATTTCCCTCCCCCTCCAGCTCGTCAGTCGGCTGGGGGGATAAGGGGGAATTTAAAAATTTTCATTTTTATTTGAGGAAGTTCACGCGTGTGTTTCTTTTAGCAAATCGGAATATTACATCTTGGGAGGTGCATCCACGACCTAAGAAGGATTATTGAGGGTTATTATGAGAGCATTGTAGTGAGGATATATGTATTATTCATAAAGAGAGAGAGAGAGAGAGTTAGAGGTAGCCAATCCTATCAAAACATTGTAACTGTATATGAGAGATAGAGAGAGAGAACTATGAAAACATTGAAGATGAATAATATGTGATTGATTTCCATTCAAAGATGGTGCATTCTTTTGTGTTCTTTGTTATATTGAAGAATTTTATGAAGATATTGAAGATTATGGTTGATTCTATCAAATCCGTGGGAGAAATCTACTATGATGATGCGTGAAGAATTGCTATTTCTTTGTTTTGATGATCAAAAGAATGAAATAAAAGCTTGTTGATGTTACAAGATAGATTTTCGTGCAAGAGAATTCCCTTTTCCTTGGTGTTCCTCTTGGGGCTCCACCGTGAAAAAGGCCATGAAGCCCTTTCCCATGGCTTGATAAGCCTTTCTCTAAAAAGGTTTTTCTACCCCCCTTTCCGTGGGTTTCTTTCCCCCTCCACGGAGATATCCCTTTTAAGGACATTTATACCCTTTGGCCCTTTTTTCCAATCCGTTAAAAAATCCAGTTAGTACCCCTTTTCCGTGGGTCCTATCCGAGGCCCTTAAAAAGACTCATTAAGCTTGTCCCCTTGGATTTCCTTCAATCTCCCAATTAGCCCGAGTACTAAAACCCTTTCCGTGTATTCAATTTGCACCGGAGCTTCTACAGAAGGAAGGAAAAAACATTCATAAAGGACGCTGGAATTACAAAGGGAGTTTCACAAAGCCGCATCCAAGACAGAAAGGCTGCATTCGCGATGGCTCCTAAGAAAGCCCAAGGCCCAACCGCAGGAGGATCGTCTCCTAGCATCCACGTGGACATCTCACCACAAGTCAGGTTTGTCTTCCTTTTTTTTTTTCTTAAATACCTTCGTTAATTTAAAAGAACTAGCTCACGACGGAAGAGTTTAGCCATTAGTATTTTTAATAAAAAGAACAAAATAAAGTGAGCAAAAAATTGATATGCGTTTCTAGGAAGTAGTTTTTGCGCATTTCAATGAATTGAACTTAGATTAATGTCCATATTTACAAAATGGAATTAAGATAGTGCACTCCGTTTAGGCATGGGAGTATAAATTGCATCTCGCATTATTAGGACATATCTTCTTTGCAATGAGTCACTATGGAAAGTGCTAATAATCCATAAGAAATTGCAAGGCATGAAATGATTCTTAAGTTGCATAACTCTAGTAAATTGGTATAAATATCATTTTTCAAGTCCATAATTATTAGTAAAAGGTTGCATGTTTTAGCATGAATCTTCTTCGCAAGTTATAGGATGATTAGTTGGAATTAGGCTATAACCTAGTCTATGCTTGATCTTATACCGAAAAGTTAGGATTTGAAAATCAACTTACGCGTAGACAATAAGTCATGTGGTTATGGAAATGATAGCATAATTATCTTCAAGAATAGATAGGTTAAATTGGCATAAACCTAAACACCTAAAACTGCGGAGTACTCTTTTAGAAAAGGGTTAATTCAATGCGATGTATCCCAAGCAACTGGGTTAGCCCGGTGAAGACATTTACCTAGTCACACGTATTGCCAAAAAACTGAAACTCCTATACCCTAAATACTTGCCCGCATTCACGGAATGTAGGGTCAGTAGGACATACTTGCGAGAAGTGATCTAGGGTTTTCCTTAGAATCTCTCGCTAAAAAGATGAAACTCGAAACCCTAGGACTGACAAGTCGGCCTAATGCCATTAGGAACAGATAATTTTGTGACTCCATTTGATGGGTAATAGTCCCATAATTGATGTGACACTTGTGCAACAAGTTGTAGAGTCACACGATCTTGTGATTTAATCACAAGGGAATGGCCAAATCCTTGGAGTGAGATTGGCAGATTCTTACGCAAGGTATCTTGCAAGAGGATGAATAATCGTCCTAATACAGTATCTTTCTGGGGTAAAGATAATTGGTTGGAAGCAAAGGACAAGCCAATAAATTGGAATAACATATAAACTTAAGGTATTGGTCAAGTCAGTAATAGGGTACGCCCTAACCCAGGATATAGGGGATCTTACCAAGTCAGAAGTAATCCCAGATCGAGTGCTGGATACATTCAGAAAGAAGGATTCACTCCTTAGCAGTTGGCCAACAATAATGACCAATAGAAATGATTGTGCTTGTTATAGATTTGAGAGCATTGTTTTGCTTTGTTTGATCAAAAAATTAAAGGATAAATGGATATCTAATGCTTCAGGATGAAGGCCTAAAGGGAGAGGCAACTTTAGTTACCCCCGACTGCCTGCGTGACCCTAACCAGGGGGGTTGTTAACCGCACCGGAAAAGTGGACCGAACCCATCGCGAGAGGTCTCTCCGTTAAGCGCTACTTGGATGTTGATTGGGAACATCAGGAAGAACTGGTTATTCTTCATTTCCTGCAACGAATTCCCAATATCCTTTTCCCATAAGGAAATTCATCATTCTAAACTTCCATGCTTGGAAGTTGTTCTTGTCAATCTTTTCAGTGACAATCTGTGAAAGAGAATCAGACACCATTACAAAACACTGCAAAAAATTCTATCACTGCAAAGAACACAGCTTCAGCCTCACAAGGGCAAATCTGCAAAACTGACGAAAGTGGTATTTGACCACACAGTCACTTCCTAGTGACGATTTTGCATCAACAGGCAACAAGGATGATTCTGTAACTCCCAATGTCTCTGCGCACAGGCATAAGATGCAATTTCTATAGTAACTTTTCACCGATCTGTAGAACAGTGGTCGCACAACATAAAACTGGGCCTTTTCCTGAGTGCGTGCAGAAAACTTCCGCCTCCAAAATAGGCCCCGAAATGGCCTCAAACGAAAAAAACAGAGTAACCAAGGGCTAAAGCCCTTGCCCGTAGCATATACTGCCCTCTTGCTACACCGCGAAGGGCGTCTCAATCCGAGACAATGCACTCTTGCACTTTCTGGCTGTGCTACCTACAGAAACTTGCTCGCAAAACAGAAAAATGAAAGCAACACTAGTCCTCTTACCAGAACACTGCGAACTTGGCTTGCTTTCTTGAGCTCCTTACCACAAACCAGGCTCTGATACCATGTCAAGATTGTGGGAGAGAAGGAAGGAGTTTCACTTGTAGCTTTCTTGCTTGCACAATGGGGGAATACACACAAAGGTGGAGGCTGAAAAACAGTTTTCCTCTTCTTAGTTGTGTAAGCCAAAAGAACTCAAGTACATAGAAATAGAAGAACCCTATATATGGGTCTCAAACCAAACTCAACTAACTAAGGTGGCATTCTAATTGAGCCACGAACTAGAGTAGATAAGGATAGCTATCATCTAGCTATTATTCATGGGCAGTGTACCAACCGCATCTACAGCTAACAAGTCGGTGACATAAATGCACAATGGTCACCCTGGCATATCACGAGTGGAGATCAATATCTCAACATGGATTTTCTTGGAGTAATGCATCTAGCAAGTTCGTTGGGTACATTGATTCCAATCGAGTGTTTATGGGTGGATTCAACCGAGCACAAAACTTTGACACCTGTTGTGTCATATCCATTGGGGGGGGCGTACTTTAGGAGTGAAACTAACTTTGAATAGTATGCTTCAAGGGATAATCCTAGCTACTTCAAGTCGTAGAATTCATTCATCTTCTGTGTGTGGTAGGCAGGTGGCAGATAGCTCCCTCGCACAGCTTCCTTAAGCTTATTCCACGTGACGGTCCCCTCTGAGATCGCTTGGTTTCTGCACCACTATTTCCACCAAAGTCTCACTTCGCCTGTAAGCTTAAGTTTGGCGAGCATGGCTTGGTTAGCAGGTGAAGTTCCTGCTGCCTCAAAATAGTCCTCCATGGACTCAATCCAGATCTCGGCGTCAGCTTGAACAGTCCTCCCCTTGCCATCAAACTCGGGTGGCTTAATTTGCTTGAGAAGGAACTTCTTCTCTTGCATGTCAGCATTCGTAGGTGCAGAAGGTGCCTAACAATCAAGCCATACCACTTAGGTTATTTATGTTATGTCTATGATCCAAACATTAATCAATCATGCATCATTAAGAAGTTTTGCTTTGATACCAACTGTAACGTGCCCGCCCCTCAAATTTCGGGACACGTCTTAGTAGCCCATTGAGAGATCGATCTAGAGGACGCCACCCGGCAATCCCAAGGAATGACACGGGGTTTGTCAACTAGGGTCTCTCGAATCTGCCTTGCAACAGAACTTATCCAGTCGTTACCACTAGGATCGACCTGAAGTCCGGGTTCCTAGCCAACATTGTCTAAGGTCATAGACCGACTTTTTTCTAACATTCCTCATTAACATTTCCTTTGAGGTAAGGTCTCGGCTAATCGAGACCACCCTTCCATAGGATAGCTTCCTTAATTAACCCGTTAATCACAATTTCCTTTAAGTAATTTAGGACACAAACACGAAGAGAGGTTAAAACACTTCCTTAACTTATCTTCGGATTAATGTGTGTCTCCTGTCCATATAGGAGAATTAAGTGCTCCTTTGTGCCTCCGCAGAAAAATCCTTCCGTCTTCCGGCAATCAAACCCAAAGGTTTATCCTTCCAAGATTCTGCCTTGTAATTAGTATCAAGGCCTCGAGATACCATCCTGAGTCACATAGAATACTTGTGTAGGGCTCGGAGCCATTGGGATTTACGGCAAGAGCCCCCACTGGCACCCAAGCATCCTCCTACACCGAGTAATTTCCACGGAGAGACCTCTCGCGGTGGGTTTAGTCCACATTCCCGGCGCAGAATCACAACCCCCTTGGTTAGGGTCTGGCGGTTTGTGGGGGGTAGCTAGCGCCATCCTTCCTTAATTATTCCTTTAGGGAATCAATCACAGTTGAAGCACCCAACTTACAAACAATTACTAGGGAAAACATTCCTTTTGTTTCCATGGCAATAAGTCATCTCTGACACAGCCATGCAATCATCAAAGACACCCCATTTGGGTTAACATCCAAAACCACATTAACAAACAGGTAAATGCACAACCTCTTGCTTCAAGGCATTGCAATCCCATTGCATGCACAGTCAGAACTTAACTTGGATGTATCAAAACACTTGCTCAAGGGATTTACAACCTTTTCAAACAACCAAACATAACTTGGGTCAACAATCCATTTAGGGTTAGGTCACCAGCTTCAATTAGGCTAGCAGCGTATCCATTTGCGATAGTCCACAACAAGATCGATAAAATAATTCACAGGCAATTATACTTATTTCTAATGCATCGGATCACATGTGACCTTTGTCAATGGAAGTCTAGGGTTTTGTCTAATGATGCAAGTGTATCTCATGAACAAAAATTTACATTTCATGTGTTCCTTTTAACCATGATTGCAAAACGTGAATTCTAAATGACTATTCATGCACTGAACCGGTTAAAAAGCTATCATTCTATGTGAAGTAAGGCAATTTTCTTATCATTTTATGTGAGGAAAAGCTATCATTTCGTACTTCAAATCTTGTGCGAATTCCAACTCTACAGTTTCGCGCATGCAACTTAGTTCCTAGAGTAACAAAACCCTATGTACGACATCAATCCTTTCATCCCTTCCCCAGGAAATAATTCCTAAATTAATTTTTTATGCTTAGAACCTGGGCTTGATTCATGTGTGCTGCGTTGGTTGTTCCGCTTGGCCCTCCAGCATTATCGGTGGCTTGGGTGCCTACACTTCCCGCGACTTTCTTCTTGGGAGCCATTCGCCTCGCGGAGATTGGGCAGTCCGGGTTTTGGGTTGATAGGTTTGGTTTGGAAAGACTGTTGGACGGGGTTCATTGCTGAGAGAATGGTTTGGGTAACTTGTGGTGGTTACTCTCTTTCTCTCTCTTCTTCTTTTTTTCTCCTCTCCTCCTTTCTTTCTCCCTCTCTTCTTCTTCTACTCTCCTACTCTCTTCTTCTTCTCTCCTACTCTCTCTCCCTCTCCTTCTCTTCTTCTCCTTTCCTCTACTCTCTCTCTCTCCTTCTCTTCTTTTCCTTCTCTCTTATTTCTCTACTCTCTCTCCTTCTCCCTCTTTTCCTTCTCTCTTATCTCTCTACTCTCTCGCTCCTTCTCTTCTTCTTCTTCTCTTCTTCTACTACTCTCCCCTTCTTCTCTTTCTCACTCCTTCTTTTTATATCTCCTATTCTTCTTCTCTCTTCTCTCTCTCCTTCTCTTCTTCTCTCTCTCCTTTTCTTCTCTATTTCTCCTTCTTCTTCTCTCTTCTCTCCTTCTCCTTCTCTCTTCTCTCTCTCCTTCTCTTCTTCTCCCTCTCCTTCTCTTCTTCTCTCCCCTTCACTTCTTCTCTCTTCTCTCCTTCTCCTTCTCTTCTTCTTCTTTCCCTTTCCTCCTTCTCTCCCTCTCCTCTTCTTCTCTATTTCTCCTTCTCCTTCTCTCTTCTCTCCTTCTCCTTCTCTCTTCTCTCTCCCCTTCTCTTATTCTCCCTCTCCTTCTCTTCTTCTCTCCCCTTCACTTCTTCTCTCTTCTCTCCTTCTCCTTCTCTCTTCTCTCTCCCCTTCTCTTATTCTCCCTCTCCTTCTCTTCTTCTCTCCCCTTCACTTCTTCTCTCTTCTCTCCTTCTCCTTCTTCCTCTCCTCTCCTACTTCTTCTTTCTCTTATCCTTCCCACTCTCTCTCTTCTTTTCCTTCTTCCTTTCCTCTCTCTTCCTCTTCTTCTCCTTCTCCTTTATCTCTCTCCTCTTCCTCTTCACTTCCTCTCCTCTCTCTCTCCTTCTCTTTTTCTCTCCACAATGGCGTGATCATCCATTTTTTCCCTCTCTTTTCTTCTCGCTGAAAAAAGGGGGGCTACTGATCAAAATAAGAAAGGGGGGTGTAATTCGCCAGGGGGGAATATGCTGAAGTCACGGCAGCAGGTGGTGGCTTGGCTCTTAAACCCAGGGGGCGATGATGCAGCAGGTCGAGAGGGAGCTGCTCAGAAGATGGAGGGGGGACCTTTTAAGCGGGAGCACAGCTGAACGCCGCCACCTAGGCGGCATGCCCGTCCCCTTCTTCCACATCACTCCCTCTTCCTCTCTCCCCGATGTACTGTCAGGGGGGGAGGGAAAGGGAAAAAAATGTAAAAAGTTTTAGAAAAAAAGGGCGGGGATGTTACATCCTCTCCCCCTTAGAGGAATCAATATGTCCTCATCTCGAGAGAAACTGGGGAAGACAAACACAATTGGGGCTTATAGCATGTGGGTTAGGGCCCATCACGCTTTCGCTGCACAACCCTAATTACTTAAATTCTCATCTTAAAATAACAACTTGTTATAACTCAAAGGGTTCAATACGATTCATTCTAGGTACAAGACTTATTATCTCGAGAGGATCCTCATAGGTCATCTAGTCATCCTCAAAGGTTACATCAAGCTCCAAGCCGCCTTCATCATCATGTGGTTCATAATATGAGCAAAAAGTATAGTTTGGATGGCTTCGTTTGACCGCACGTTCGTGATTCTCAAGTTTTAACTCAGGACAATCTGTTTGGATGTGTCCGAGTTTATTGCAGTGAAAACATCGGCGGTTGGGACATCTTTTACTACGGATGTGACCTATCTCACCGCACTTGTGGCACCTCTTGTCTTGATCTCATGAGTCATCTTCATCATAGTTGCCTGATTTAAGTTCTTGGACGATTGGATTCGCTTGGAGTAATGCGTCTTGCAAGTTCATTGGGCACATTGATTCCAATCGAGTGTTTATGGGTGGATTCAACCCAGCACAGAACTTTGACACCTGTTGTGTCATATGCATTGGGGGCGTATACTTTAGGAGTGAAACAAACTTTGAATAGTATGGATAATCCTAGCTACTTCAAGTCGTAGAATTCATTTATCTTTTGTGTGTGGTAGGCAGGTGGCAGATACCTCCCTCGCACAGCTTCCTTAAGCTTATTCCAGGTGACGGTCCCCTCTGAGATTGCTTGGTCTCTACACCACTGTTTCCACCAAAGTCTCACTTTGCCTATAAGCTTAAGTTTGGCAAGCATGGCTTGGTTAGCAGGTGAAGTTCCTGCTGCCTCAAAATAGTCCTCCATGGACTCAATCCAGATCTCGGCATCAGCTTGAACAGTCCTCCCCTTGCCATCAAACTCGGGTGGCTTATATTGCTTGAGAAGGAACTTCTTCACTTGTATGTCAGCATTCGTAGGTGCAGAAGGTGCCTGACAATCAAGCCATACCACTTAGGTTATTTAGTTTATGTCTATGATCCGAATATTAATCAATCATGCATCATTAAGAAGTTTTGCTCTGATACCAACTATAATGTGCCCGCCCCTCAAATTTCGAGACATGTCTTAGTAGCCCATCAAGAGATCAATCAAGAAGATTCCAACCGGCATTCCCAAGGAATGACACGGGGTTTGTCAGCTAGGGTCTCTCGAGTCTGCCTTGCAACAGAACTTATCCAGCCATTACCACTAGGATCGACCTGAAGTCCAGGTTCCTAGCCAACATTGTCTAAGGTCATAGACTGACTTTTTCCTAACATTCCTCATTAACATTTCCTTTGAGGTAAGGTCTCGGCTAACCGAGACCACCCTTCCATAGGATAGACCATTGGTCACATCCACCACGCTTCCCTCGATGGTTGTCTTAGTTATCTATTTACTTACCACATTATATTTGACATTTAAAGGCAACTTCCTTAATTAACCCATTAATCACAGGTTCCTTTAAGTAATTTAGGCCACAAACATGAAGAGAGGTTAAAACAAGATCAAACACTTCCTTAACTTATCTTCGGATTAATGTGTGTCTCCTATCCATACAGGAGAATTAAGTGATCCTTTCTACCTTCGTAGAAAAATCCTTCCGTCTTCCAGCAATAAAACCTGAAGGTTTATCCTTCCAAGATTTCGCCTTGTAACTAGTATCAAGGCCTCGAGATCCCATCCTGAGTCATGTAGAACACTTGTGTAGGGCCCAGAGGCATTGGGATTTATGGCAAAAGCCCCCACTGGCACCCAAGCATCCTCCTATGCCAAGTAATTTCCACGGAGAGACCTCTCGCGGCGGGTTTGGTCCACATTCCTGGTGCAAAATCACGACGCCCTTGGTTAGGGTTTGGCGGTTCGCGGGGGGGGTAGCTAGCACCATCCTTTCTTAATTATTCCTTTAGGGAATCAATCATAGCTAAAGCACCCAGCTTACAAACAATTACTAGGGAAAACATTTCTTTTGTTTCCAGGGCAATCAGTCATCTCCAACCCACCCATGCAATCATCAAACACACCCCATTTGGGTTAACATCCAAAACCACATTAACAAATAGTTAAATGAACAACCTCTTGCTTCAAGGCATCGCAATCCCATTGCATGCATAGTTAGAATTTAACTTGGATGTATCAAAACACTTGCTCAAGGGATTTACAACCTTTTCAAACAACTAAGCATAACTTGGGTCAACAATCCATTTAGGGTTAGGTCACCAGCCTCAATTGGGCTAGGAGTGTATCCATTTGCGATAGTCCACAGCAAGATCGATAAAACAATTCACAGGCAATTATACTTATTCCTAATGCACCGGATCACATGTGACTTGCGTCAATCGAAGTCTAGGGTTTTGTCTAATGATGGAAGTGTATCTCATGAACAGAAATTAACATTTCATGTGTTCCTTTTAACCATGATTACAAAATGTGAATTCTAAATGACTATTCATGCATTGAACTCGTTAAAAAGCTATCAGTCTATGTGAAGTAAGGCAATAACCTTATCATTTTATGTGAGTAGAAGCTATCATTTCGTGCCTAAAATCTTGTGCAAATTCCAACTCTGTCGTTTCGCGCATGCAACTTACTTCCTAGAGTAACAAAACCCTATGTACGACATCAATCCTTTCATCTCTTCCCCAATAAATAATTTCTAAATTAATTTTTTACGCTTAGAACTTGGGCTTGATTCATGTGTGCTGTGTTGGTTGTTCCACTTGGCCCTCCAGCATTACTAGTGGCTTGGGCGCCTACGCTTCCCGTGACTTTTTTCTTGGGAGCCATTCGCCTCGAGGAGATTGGGCTATCTGGACCTTGACAGGTTTCGGGTTGACAGGTTTGGTTGGGAAAGACCGCTGGAGGAGGTTCGTTGCCGAGAGATTGGTTTGGGTGATGTAACGTGTCCCCTAGTATCATTCAGGACACGTCTTAGCAGTCCATCAGAAAGGATGTCTAGAAAGCTCCACCCGACACTCCCATGGAATGTTACGGGTTTTGCGATCTAGTTCTTCCCGCGTCTTGCCACGTAGCAGAAGTATCCTGGCCGTTCCCACTTAGGATCGATCGGAATTAGGGTTTTCCTAATGGGTCACTAGCTAACAGCAACTAGCGTCAGACCCGAGCGAACTACTTTACGCAAAAACGCCAGGTCCGAAGCGGATTCACGCTGCACTTGGTTCAAGGAGAATGGAAAACGAGAGGGATGCAAAGCTCAACCTCCCTGCCATAAGACATAGTCCCATTCCGTTCCCCTAAAACAACGTAAATCGGGTAAGATGTAACTCTAGATCATCATTCTCGTTATTCTTTTTGATGATGATGATCATTCCGCTGTTCCTCGAGATTTTTGAGAAAAGTTCCCGGCTAACCGGGACCACCTAACCGTAGGACGGACCCATGGCCCATCCTCCGCACTTTCCTCGGTTTGTTTTAGTTATGTAATTATCTAACACATTAATTTGACATATAACAATCAGCTTCTTTAATTAATCTTGTTTAAGCACTGGTTCCTTCACGTAATCTTATCACGTGACATATAAAAACAATATCAAGCAAGCTCTTTTAACATCTCATCATTTTATTTTTGAATTACAAGAAGTTCCGCCAGTAGGCTTATCCATAATCTGCCCGGAGCCTAACAAGTAATCTCCAGGGATCACTATTCCAAGCTTCCGCCCGTCAACTAGTATGCGGGCCTCGGGATCCAGTCCTGAGTCACGTTAGCCTCTTGTGCAGGACCCGGAAGGCGAGGAATTTACGGCCAAAGCCCCCCTGGCACCCAAGCGTCCTCCTGCTCCAAGTAGAACTCAACGGAGAGACCTCTCGCGGCGGGTTCGGTCCACGTTCCCGAAGCGGTCAACAACCCCCTTGGTTAGGGTCAGGCAGGCAGTCGGGGGTAACTGAAGCTGCCTCTCCCTTCAGGCCTTTAACCTGAAGTATAGGTACTTGTTTAATTTATAATTCATAATTCAAACAGAGCCCTAAAATCTCTAGCAAGCACAAACATTTCCATTAATCAAACCAGTTGTATGGCAAACTACTAAGGAAGTGTTCTTTCCTTTTTGAGTGTATCAGCAGTCGTTCTCAAGATGTCTTGTAAACTTGGCAAGATCCCTTATATTCGAGTGTAGGGTATACCCAACTTGGTTAACCCTAAGGTACCTTAGATATGCTAGTTCCTATTTTACAACTTTCCTTATTTAGAAGGATATCCAAAACTACGTCTTTTTGCAAGATAACTTGCGTAAGGATCTGTCGTCCTTGTAGAGGGTTTTTCCCTTTTCTCCTTGTGAATCAATCACAAAATGATTTCATACATGTTGCACAAGTCCGACGATGGAATAATCTGTTTAGATTCCTTAAGCTGACGTATGTTAGGTCTAGGGTTTCTTCATTTAAGAACCTTATGGACAAACCCTAGTTTCTTATCTTTATGAATTTATTGTCCCTATGGTAAGGAAAGTAATCAAGTGTTTAGGGTATGAATGTTTCTATGTTTAGATTAGTTTGGTTATCTTTTGGAAGGTAATCTCACTTGTCTTGTCATGGTTTTACTATCCTTGTGACAATTAACCTTCCTAATCAATACAATTTAATTTGGCATATAGCATAATGCCAAGATGATACAAAGATGACAATACTCCTTGGGACAAAAGGCCTAGCTGAGGAATTTGTGTATAGACACTTTATTAGTTCCAAGTCCTCAAATAGCAGGGGAAAAGTATTAATAGAGTGTCATCCAGCAATTCCCCACTACATTTTCTTTCCAAATGAGTTCGTATATCTAATTTTTATACTTGTTAATTCCTAACATCTAACTTTCGTATTTTAAAGATGAACTCATGCCAAATAACAACAGTTGCTAAGATGTGCAATTAGCAAAGATAACTCCCTCGTAATTTGAGCATCGAAAGAAGCCTTTCATGAATTTAGCCATTTTACCATGATTCGTTGCGAAAGGAACAAGACTAATGGTGCAAGATATAATTTCTACACTTTACGAATATATTACTATAGTAAATGGTTAATCTTGCCTATAATTTTATAATGCTTGATGCAATTTTAAGAAAGCTAATTTGTATACATTGTCATTCATAAGCTAACTCCTTCGTTAAAAATAACTTGATCAAATATATATATTTCCTTAACAATTTTTCTTTGCATGATTGACTAAAACCCGAATTAACATCAAGAAGAAAACCTGGCTTTGAGGTGAGATATCCACATGGATACCGGGAGATGACCCTCCCGCGGCTACGCCTTGGACTTTCTTAGGAGGCATCGCAAGTGTGGTCCATCGAACGTGGAAGCAGCTTTACAACTTCTCCTTTAACTCCACCATTGCTCCTTGCACCGTTCGTCAAAAGTTGTTTTTGGAAGGTTTCCTCCTTGAATTTGGGAATTGAAAAGGGTATTTTAGAAACTTTTACAACTAAGACCCATTGAAGCCATGGGGAAGGCTTAATGGCCTTTGTAAGCTTGCACGAACGGAAATAACAAGGTGTGGAGAAGACACAAGGTGTAGGAGAGTTTTAAGGGAAAATAATAGTCGTAAAGGTCATAAGTAAGGGTCTAAGGACCCTTAGGTCAAACTTGGAGAAAAAGGGCTTATGGGGGCTTACACATGGGGGGAGGGTGAAGGATTTTTGATGCCAAGGTAAAGGCTTAAGGGGTAATCACGGGAGAAGAGGTTTTAAGAGGCCACAGGCAGGGGGTGATTCCAAAGCCAAGGGAATAGGCCTTTTAGGGATTATACACAGGTAAAGAAGTAATAAGACCCTTAAGGCCTTTATGCTCATGGGGGGAAGTGACTCCAAGTGAAAGGAAAGGGGTTTTAGTATGAGGGTGAAAGGGGACTTAAGGGATTTTTAAAATCCGGCAGAGGGGGGGGTCTAATACCCATGGAAAGGGGTTTTAGATATGGGGGTTAAAAGGGCTTCATACAGTACAAGGAGGGGGTGAAAGTTTTTGAAATCTAGGGGAAAGGGTTTTAGCACGGGGGAGGGGGGGATGAAAGGGGGCTTAAGGGATTTTAAACCCGGGGGGAAAAAAAACAAAGGGGGTAGTAGGGTATAGGAAGGGGGTTTAAAGAGGCCCCCCCCTTTGGAAGCTTCCAAGCTTCCAGAAGCTTTGGGGGGGGTGGTTATGGCCGTCCGTCCTGACGGCGAATTGGAGGCGGCTCCTCCCTCCCTCGACGGCGACTCCTATCTGCTGCCCTGGCGGCCAATCAATAGCGTCCCTTCCCCTCTCTCTCACAGCATTATGATCTTCGGTAGCGGCGTTTGATTCTTCTCACGGTCCCCCCCCCAGCATTCTCTGTCTTGCGGCCCCTCCCCTCCCCTCGTTTAAATAGTGGAGGGAGGGGGATCTTCTCCTCCTGCGTGTCGACACGCATGCCCTCCCTCCCTCCACAAGCTCCACCAAGGAGCTTCGTAACTCCTTCTATTCCTCTCCCCCCCTCCAGCTCGTTAGTCCGCTGGAGGGATAAGGGGGGGGGAATAAATAAAAAAATTTCAAAAGCCCAATCAATTATTTCCCACGTGGACTTTTACATTCTCTCCCCCTTGGAGGAATCGAGATGTCCTCATCTCGAGATAAACTGGGGATATTGATGGTTGAGAGTGCCTTCATCTACCCAAGTGGCATCCTCTTGGGGATAATCTTCCCACTGGACAAGGCATTCTTTCAAGGTTCTAGATCTTAACTGTCTTTCCCTAACATCTAAGATCCTTTCTGGCCTTAGTTCAAGGACTCCTTGGCTAGGCATTACAATTTGTTGGTCATTAAGTACATGATTAGGATTGGGTACATATTTTTTTAATAGGCTGATATGGAATACATTATGAACCTTTAGGTTCTCAGGGAGTTGCAATTTATAAGCATTGGGTCCAGGCATTTGAGGATTTTATACGGCCCACAATACCTTGGACTTAGCTTCTTGCATTCTCCTAGGGATAGAGAACTTTTTTTAGGGCGTACTCGAATGAAGACCATGTCTCCTTCTTTGAAGACTCTTTCTTGACGTTTCAAATCTGCGTACGCCTTTTGTCTATCTTTGGCTACTTGTATGTCTTGTCTTATTGACCTTATTTGATCATCCATGTCCTCCAACATTTGTCTTGAAGCTTCAACTCTTAGGGTTGGATCAGAAAAGTTTAGGGGACTTCGACAATCATGACCATACAATGCCTGGAAAGGGGTCATTTGAATGCTCTACTAGTAAGAAGCATTGTAGGCAAATTCAACTAATGGCAAGTATTGAATCCACCTCTTCGGCTCTCGACAGCACTATGCCCTAAGCATATCTTCAATGATTTGATTCACTCGCTCTATTTGTCCATCCGTTTGGGGATGGTAGGCGGTGCTAAAACAGAGTTGAGTCCCAATAGCTTCAAAGATAGCTCTCCAGAAGTGTGAAGTGAAGAGAGAATCTCGATCACTAATGATTCTTTTAGGTAACCCATGTAGCTTGAATATTTCCTTGATAAACAATCTTGCAATGTTAGAGGCTTTATAGTTTGTCTTTACTGCAATCAGGTGTGCAACCTTGGTAAGCATGTCAACCACAACCATAATGGAATTGTATCCTCCTTGGACTTGGGGTAAGCCCACAACAAAATCCATACTGATGAATTCCCATTTCATTTGGGGAATGTCAAGCGGTTGCAGTTTCCCTGGCATCATGACATGTTCGGCCTTGATACGTTGGCAAGACAAACATTCAGTGACATACTTGAGAACGTCACCTTTGAGCCTCTCCCAATGGTAGCTCTTCCTAACTGCATTAAGAGTTTTTGCATAGCCAGGATGTCCTGCGAAAGGGGAATCATGAGCTTCCCATAATATCTTCTGCTTAAGTGACTGGCTTGTTGGTATACACAGCCTTGTTCTGTAGTAGACAAGTCCATTATCAATGGAAAATTCATGATACTTAGCTTGTAACTTCAGATTCTGCTCCTTGGTAGATATTTCTTTTATCATTGTTTGGTAGGTCAAATCATGGCATGCTTCCTCTCTAGCTAGTTCCAGTATAGGGTTGCTTGGCATAGATACCTTTGTAGCCAGAGATCTGGCTGTTGATGGATTCTGCAAGATTAGGGAATTTAGGAATGCCTTGTGACTGAGAGCATCGGCAACTACATTCTCTTTCCCTGGTCGGTACCTGATTTCAAAATCATACTCCTCCAATACTTCAATCCACCGACGTTGCCTCATGTTGAGCTCGTTCTGGGTAAAAATCCATTTGAGACTCTTATGATCGATTACTAGAGTAAACTTGTTACCTAACAGGTAGTGTCTCCAAAGCTTTAGAGCATGGATGACAACTAATAATTCCAGATCATGCGTGGCATAATTCTTTTCATGACTCTTCAATTTCCTTGAAGAGTATGCTACTGGATGACCTTCCTGTATAAGTACACACCCCAAGGCAAGAATGCTGGCATCAGTTAATACCTCGAACTCCTTATTGAGGTCAGGAAGTTTTAGAATAGGTGCTGATACCAAACTTTGCTTCAATTTGTCGAAGCTATTTTGTTCGGGAGTTGACCATGTAATAGAAGTCTGCTTCTTTAGTAAGTCTGTAAGAGGTGCTGCAATCAAAGCATAGTTTTTGATAAAGACCCTATACCATCCTGTCAATCCAAGAAAGCTACGTATTTCTTTGACGGATACTGGTATTGGCCATTCAAGCACATCCCTGACTTTGGCTGGGTCTACTGATATTCCCTCTGATGATACTATGAATCCCAGATATTCAATCTGACGCTTGAAGAATGCACATTTCTTCATTTTTGCATACAGCTTATGAGACCTCATTGTCTCAAGGACAATCCGTAGTTGAGGTTCATAATCTTCTTCCTGTTTAGAATAGACTAAAGTGTCATCGAAGAAGACAAGCACAAAATCATCAAGATATGGTCTAAAAATATCCTGCATTAATCTATTGAAGGTGGCAGGTGCATTTGTAAGCCCGAATGACATAACCAAGTACTCAAAGTGCCCATATATTGTATTGAAGGCCATTTTTGGAATATCTTCTTCCTTGATCTTTATTTGATAGTAACCTAACCTGAGATCAATTTTGGAGAAGATCTTTGTACCTTGAAGGCGATCCAGAAGCTCATCTATTCTAGGAATAGGATACTTGTTCTTGACTGTTGATTGATTCAACCCTCGGTAATCAATACATAGTCGAAGTGTCCCATCTTTCTTTTTCTGGAATAGTACTGGAGCTCCCCACGGTGAGTTGCTAGGCCGGATGTAACCCTGATCCAACAGTTGCTTGAGTTGTTCCTTCAACTCAATAGCTTCTGGTATGAACATTCTATAAGGTCTCTTTGCAATTGGTGCAGTTCCAGGCACTAGCCTAATTTCATGATCAACTTCTCTTGGAGGCGGAAGTTCAATCAATTCCTCAGGGAATACGTCAGTGTATTCCTTTAGCCAAGAAGGTCCTTCATGAGACTCTTGCTTTTGATCTAACTTGTTGAGTTTGATCAGGTAAACGGGTAATCCTTTTCTGACTCCTTTCATGATCCGCGATACTTTGGCTAACTGGATTCTTGGCACTCCTGCCTCACCTTGAGTTGTAATAAACTCCCTTTCAGAGTTTTGAAAGGAAACTTGACCCTTTCCACAGTGGATGTGGGCGTCATTAGGCTTAAGCCAATCCATCCCAAGTAGACACTCATGGATACCTAAATTCATGACTCTGAATTTGACTGAGGTTTTCTTTCCTCCCAGAAAGAATTCTTCCTTAGCAGTTTGCCATACAACTGGGTTGATTAATGGAAATGTTTGTGCTTGCTAGAGATTTTAGGGCTCTGTTTGAATTATGAATTATAAATTAAATAAGTACCTATACTTCAGGTTAAAGGCCTGAAGGGAGAGGCAGCTTCAGTTACCCCCGACTGCCTGCCTGACCCTAACCAAGGGGGTTGTTGACCACGCCGGGAACGTGGACCGAACCCGCCGCGAGAGATCTCTCCGTTGAGTTCTACTTGGAGCAGGAGGACGCTTGGGTGCCAGGGGGGGCTCTAGCCGTAAATTCCTCGCCTTCAGTGTCCTGCACAAGAGGCTAACGTGACTCGGGACTGGATCCCGAGACCCACATACTAGTTGACGGGCGGAAGCTTGGAATAGTGATCCCTGGAGATTACTTAGCCTCCGGGCAGATTATGGATAAGCCTACGGGTGGAACTTCTTGTAATTCAAAAATAAAATGATGAGATGTTAAAAGAGCTTGCTTGATATTGTTTTTATATGTCACGTGATAAGATTACGTGAAGGAACCAGTGCTTAAACAAGATTAATTAAAGAAGCTGATTGTTATATGTCAAATTAATGTGTTAGATAATTACATAACTAAAACAAACCGAGGAAAGTGCGGAGGATGGGCCATGGGTCTGTCCTACGGTTGGGTGGTCCCGGTTAGCCGGGAACTTTTCTCAAAAATCTCGAGGAACAGCGGAATGATCATCATCATCAAAAAGAATAACGAAAATGATGATCTAGAGTTATGTCTTACCCGATTTACGTTGTTTTAGGGGAACGGAATGGGACTATGTCTTATGGCAGGGAGGTTGAGCTTTGCATCCCTCTCGTTTCCCATTCTCCTTGAACCAAGTGCAGCGTGAATCCGCTTCGGACCTGGCGTTTCTGCGTAAAGTAGTTCGCTTGGGTCTGACGCTAGTTGCTGTTAGCTAGTGACCCATTAGGAAAACCCTAATTCCGATCGATCCTAAGTGGGAATGGCCAGGATACTTCTGCTACGTGGCAAGACGCGGGAAGAACTAGATCGCAAAACCCGTAACATTCCATGGGAGTGTCGGGTGGAGCTTTCTAGACATCCTTTCCGATGGACTGCTAAGACGTGTCCTGAATGATACTAGGGGACACGTTACAGTTGGTATCAGAGCCGACCAACAACGAAATTGTTTTTATGACATCTCAATAAAATGAAGTAAAGAAATTGTTGTTGTCCAAACATTTCCTCATCTTCAATGCTGTCTTGCAGAACTATGAAGCGTGGAACAAGTTTTTGGTGTTTTGGGTCATGTTTATGACTGCAATGCATTCTCCGCTTTATAGACAAAGAATTGGGATGATGAACATCCTGGAGCAGATTTATAATCCATCACCCTTATACATAGAACGAAGATGGACGGGGTCTTCAGGAATCTACTACATAGCTGCCCACCGGTTTGCTTATCTACAGACCAACCTAAAGAGGATCAAGTGGTTGGAAGACTTGAAAGTCGTAAAGTTGTTCATTTTTGTGGAAGCTCACGTAAATTCAAATTTACATATTCAAGGTCGGAGGGTTGAAATGAACTCATATGTATATGAGGAAGTAACCCATGTAATTCCAGCCGACAGGATTAAAGTGTTGGGCCGCCATGAGAAGTATGGATTCCAACGAAAAGGGTATCCCAAACTTCCAATGAATTATCGATTCCTAAAGATCCATGACCCAAAACCTTACTATTACATAGTTCCTGTAGACAAATGCAATACAACGTTGTTCTCCCCAAACTGAATGTAATGATTAAATTATCATCACACGAGACATTGTATAAGGCTACACCCATGTAAATATAAATAAGAACTTCTTTTATCAATATCTGGCTGTGCATCAGGGTTGTTAAAAAATTAAGTAGCTTTATGATTTACGAGATAGCTAAACTAAAGATAAGCTAACGTCAATTATCATATAATCACGTTAAGAAAACTTTTATCCAGGCACAACCCCAGGTATAGGTTCCAAATTCGCCCCCTACATCAAGTACTGCTGTGACCCAGGAGAAGAAGTTCCTCCTCAAGTAGATAAAGCCACCCGAGTTTGACGGGAGAGGTAGATTCGTCCAGTCTGATGCTGAAATTTGGATTGAATCTATGGAAGATTGCTTTGAAGCAGTTGGTACTGCACCTACCAATCAGGTCATGCTCGCCAAGTTAAAACTCACCGACGAAGCTAGACTATGGTGGAAACAATGGTGCAGGGATCAAGGGACTTCAGAGGGGTCCGTTACCTGGGAGAAGTTAAAGAAAGCTGTGCAGGGGAGATATTTGCCACCTGCATATCGTACACAGAAGATGAATGAGTTCTACGAGCTAAAACAGTTAGGACTCACCCTTGACGCATACTACTCTAAATTTGTCTCACTTTTAAAGTATGCGCCACAAATAGACATGACACAGCAGGTGTCCAAATTTTGTGTGGGCTTAAATCCACCCGTAAATACCCGTCTTGAATCTATGCATCCATCAGATCTTCAGGATGCACTCATTCGAGCGGCACCTATAATTCAGGAGGTGCAAGCTAGACCAAGGGGTAACAAAACTTGGTCCTATAGTGACCCGAATAGAGGAGCATTCAGACCTCAAGTGAAGAGAGTTCAAGGTCACAATCAGGGAAAAAGGAAGAAAGCAAGGACAAATAACGTCAACGACTTTGTTCCTACTCAAAGTAATGGCCGAAACCTTCGATGTTTCCACTGTAATGAACCCGGTCACTTCAAGAGGCAATGTCCCAAGCTCAGCGGTGCAGGCCGCGGTCAAGGAGCCGCCACCCGTGGAAGAAGAAGAACTGCCTGCATTACCAATAGGCAAAGGTGCGAAGCAGAAGAAGAGGAAGATCCGACTATGGAAGCAGAATTCGAAAGAGCGACAGTCCATGCCGCTTTACACAAGAAAGGGCCGAATCGCCAGTTCTCGGTGATTCAAACACCGTCGGACTATCAAGGTAAAGGTTTCAAAACCTTGATTGATTGTGGCAGTACACATTCCTTTATCTCACCAGCATGTGCAAAAAGATTAGGAATAGCCACAGTAGAAGCACCTACCCTACTTGTGGAATTGGCAAACGGTCGATCCTAAGCGGGAACGGCCAGGATACTTCCGCTACATGGCAAGACGCGGGAAGAACTAGATCTCAAAACCCGTAACATTCCATGGGAGTGTCGGGTGCAGCTTTCTAGACATCCTTTCCGATGGACTGCTAAGACGTGTCCTGAATGATACTAGGGGACATGTTACAGGTGACTTGTGGTAGTTACTCTCTTTCACTCTCTTCTTCTTCTTTTTCTCCTCGCCTCCTTTCTTTCTCCCTCTCTTCTTCTTCTACTCTCCTACTCTCTTCTTCTTCTCTCCTAATCTCTCTCCCTCTCCTTCTCTTCTTCTCTTTTCCTCTACTCTCTCTCTCCTTCTCTTCTTTTCCTTCTCTCTTATGTCTCTACTCTCTCTCCTTCCTCTTTTCCTTCTCTCTTATCTATCTACTCTCTCTCTCCTTCTCTTCTTCTTCTCTTCTTCTACTACTCTCCCCTTCTTCTCTTCTCTTTCTCACTCCTTTTTTTTCTATCTCTTATTCTTCTTCTCTCTTCTCTCTCTCCTTCTCTTCTTCTCCCTCTCCTTCTCTTCTTCTCTATTTCTCCTTCTCCTTCTCTCTTCTCTCCTTCTCCTTCTCTTCTTCTCCCTCTCCTTCTCTTCTTCTCTCCCCTTCACTTCTTCTCTCTTCTCTCCTTCTCCTTCTCTTCTTCTTCTTTCCCTTTCCTCCTTCTCTCCCTCTCCTCTTCTTCTCTATTTCTCCTTCTCCTTCTCTATTCTCTCCTTCTCCTTCTCTCTTCTCTCTCCCCTTCTCTTATTCTCCCTCTCCTCTTCTTCTCTCCCCTTCACTTCTTCTCTCTTCTCTCCTTCTCCTTCTCTCTTCTCTCTCTCCTTCTCTTCTTCTCCCTCTCCTTCTCTTCTTCTCTCCCCTCTCCTCTCCTTCTTCTCCTTCTGCTCTTCTTCTTCGTCTTCCTCTCGCTTCTCTCTCTCCTTCTCTTCTTCTCTTCTTCTCTTCTTCTCCCTCTCCTCTCCTACTTCTTTCTCTTCTCCTTCACACTATCTCTCTTCTTTTCCTTCTTCCTTTCATCTCTCTTCCTCTTGTTCTCCTTCTTCTTTTCTTATTCTCCTTCTCCTATATCTCTCTCCTCTTCCTCTTCACTTCCTCTCCTCTCTCTCTCCTTCTCTTTTTCTCTCCACAATGGCATGATCATCCATTTTTTTCCCTCTTTTCTTCTCGCTAAAAAAAGGGGGGCTACTAATCGAAATAAGAAAGAGGAGGGTGTAATTTGTCAGAGGGGGGGCTGTGTTCATATGCCAAGGAGGAGGGCCGCATGTTGGAACCCATGGGGGAGGGAATATGCTGACATCACAGTAGCAAGGGGTGGCTTGGCTCTTAAACCCAGGGGGCGATGATGCAGTAGGTAGAGAGGGGGATGCTCAGACGATGGAGGGGGGACCTTTTAAGGGGGGGTGTAGCTGAACGTTGCCATCTGGGCGGCATGCCCCTCCCCTTCTTCCACATCACTCCCTCTCCCTCTCTCCCCGACGTACTGTCGGGGGGGAGGGAAAGGAAATTTTTTTTAAAAAACTTTAGAAAAAAAGGGGGGGATGTTACATCCTCTCCCCCTTATAGGAATCGAGATGTCCTCATCTTGAGAGAAACTGGGGAAGACAAATGCAATTGGGGCTTATAGCCCGTGGGTTAGGGCCCATCACGCTTTCGCTACGCAACCCTGATTACTTGAATTCTCATATTAAAATAACAACTTGCCATAACTCATAGGGTTCAATAGGATTCATTCCAAGTACACGACTTATTATCTCGAGAGGATCTTCCTAGGTCATCTAATCATCCTCAAAGGTTACATCAGGCTCCAAGCCTTCATCATCATGTGGTTCATAATATGAGCCAAAACTATAGTTTAGATGGCTTCTTTTGACCACACGTTCTTGATTCTCAGGGTCCAACTCAGGACAATCTGTTTGGATGTGTCCTAGTTCATTGCAATGGAAACATCGGCGATAGGGACATCTTTCACTGATGTAATATTTCCGCATGAAATATTAATGAATTTTGACCACTACATGCCTCGCGCAAGAGCAGCTTAAAATAATCTCTCCGTGACTTGAAGAACCCTCGGCTAAATACTCCACCCTCGTGCGTTAATAAACTCCACCCGCATGGTGTATAAGAGGCCAGGGCTTGAAGACTGCAAGGCCGCATGAGAACACCCTTTACGAGAAAGGAAAAAGGATAATGGTTAAAATTTTGCAAATTTTATTTACTATTTACCCCCTCCCCTCAGCAGATGCATTTAGGCGGGAGAAAATTTTTGCACATAATGCATTTAGGCAATAACTTCCTAGTTGTGATTCACATGAGATAATCATTAACATCCATTAGATGTTGTCCAAGTAGTTGCATTGCATGAAAGGGATTTATGTATCTTGCAAATTGTGTGCGGTGAAAATTACATCGTAGGATTGGGTTAAGTGTCGAAGGACAAATTAAAAGCATCAATGGTCTCGTGACATTCATGAACTTCTTTATCAAAGTTGTTTTAGAAAACGATCCATTTCATATTAAATCATGAAATCAATGCATCAGAGAAATGGTTTATAGGTATAGTTCCCAGTTGAAACTCAACGTAGGGTTCTATATGAGTTAATCCTAAATTGTCAATCATTAAAGCTTGGATTCCGTTGAATCATTATAGTTTTAGCACAAGGGAAAAGAAATGGTCATTGTATATTTATAGTTGTATAGAAGGAAATAGTCTATGAATGGCATACTTTCATGGAATGTTGTATCTTGAATTTATTCATTTACATCTTTTAGGAAAAGTGTTTGCATCTCTTCTAAGGAAGATTGCCTCTTGTCGCAAAACCATTAGATTGATTAGGTAATTTTCTTGCAAAGGTGTAACTTAAGCGATGTTCACCTCAATGCGCTAGGTAGAGTTAAGCCGCGTTAAAATCCTCCCTAGTATCACACTCGGCAAACCGACTTAATATTTTCAATCCTAGAGATCTTACCCACATTCACGCAATGTTAGGGTTAATGGGACGCCCATACAATAACGATCTAGGGTTTTTATCCTAAGTATCATTTAGCCAAATACTAGACTTCCATTTGAAATCAAAAATCCTAGGGCCAAACGTTTTTGGCCTAGCAAGATTAGGGTTGGGTTGGGTCAAGAAGACATCCCAAAACCTACATCTTGACCAAACATATTTCTTGACCAAGAAACGCCCTTTGATGGGAGAAATAATGCCATAAGTTAGGTACGACACTTGTGCAACAAGTTGCAACATCACATGGCTTTGTGTTTAAATCACAAGATAGATTTGCCACTCCTTGGAACAAGGTTGACGGGTTCTAGTGGAAGTCAAATTTGGAAGAGGATGAGTAGACATCCTACTACATCACCCTTCTTTGGACCAATTTGCCAAGTTAGGGAAGTTATCTATTGCTTAGCAAGCAATTGACCAATCAAGTTGGGGCGACAAGGTTGCCCAAGATTTACTGTCTTGATTTAAGGAACCTTAGGTGTTGGTTAATTTGGGTTAATAGGGTATAAACCCTAACCCAAGGATAAAAGGGTAAACAAACAAACCCTTGGGGATCTTACCAAGTCGCAATTGATCCCGGATCTAATGCTGGATGCATTCGAAGAGAAAGATTCACACCTTAGTAGTTGGCCAAATAAACGACCACTGGATTGATTGTGTTTGTACAGGTAGGAGCACTGTTTGTACTTATTTTCTCAAGGAACTAAAGATGGAAAGATAATTAATGCTTCAGGTTGAAGGCTTGGAGGGAGAGGCAGCATTAGTTACCCTCGACTGTCTGCCTGACCCTAGCCAAGGGGGTTGTTAGCCGCATCAGGAACGTGGACCGAACCCGCCCGCGAGAGGTCTCTCTGTGGGTGCTACTTGGAGCAGGAGGACGCTTGGGTGCTAGGGGGGCTCTGACTGTAAATCCTTGCCTTTGGGTCCTGCACAAGAGGCCGACGTGACTCGGGATTGGATCTCGAGGCCTGCATACTAGTCTACAGGCGGAAACTTGGATTAGTAATCCCTGAGGATTGCTGGATTGCCTTCGGGTGGATTTATGGATTAGCCTTCGGGCTGGATTATATTATGTATTCCAAAGACTGATAAATAAGATTAATTGTTGAAAAGGAACTTGCTTGACATTGTTTTTCTATGTTAGTGCTAAGATTATGTGAAGGAACCAGTGGATAATTGGCTAATTAAGGAAGCTGTTTTTGCGTGTCAAACTAAGTGTGATAGGTAATTAGATAACTAAAGCAACCTTGAGGAAAGTGCGATGGATGTGGCCATGGGTCTATCCTACGGATAGGTGGTCTCGGTTGGTCATGAACTTTTCTTGAAGAAATTTGACAGTAAGAAACGCTGACCTAGAATCTAGAGTACTAGAGTTCTTATTTATGTTGTTTTAGGGAAACGGAATGGAACTATGCCTTACGGGCAGAGAGGTCAAGCTTTGCATCCCTCTCGTTTCCCATTCTCCTTGAACCAAGTGCAGCATGAATCCGCTTCAACCGTGACGTTTCTGCGTAAAGTAGTTCGCCTAGGGCTCAACGCTAGTTACCGTTCTAGGAATTTGACCACTAGGGAAACCCTGATTCAGGTCGATCCTAAGTGGGAACGACCGGAATGCCTCCGCTTTGTGGCAGACTTGGGAAAATCTAGATTGCAAACCCCGTGACATTCCATGGGAGTGTCGGGTGGCGCTTTCTGGACTCTCTTCTCGATGGGCTGCTAAGACGTGTCCTACGAGCGAACAGGTGGACACATTAAAGTTGATATCAGAGCCAACCAACGAGGATTTAATATTTTCAAGGAAACTTACTAAGGTGAAGTACAGAAAATGTTGTTTTTAAGAACATTTCCTTACTTACGTACTGATGCTGACTTGCAGAGTCGTGAAGAATGGAACAAATTCTTGGTGTTCCAGGTTATGTTTATGACCATGATGCGTGCTTTGACTTATCAACGAAGGCTCGATATGATGAATATCCTAGAACGCATCTACAATCCTTCACCCCTGTACGTGGAGTGGAGATGGACAAGTGATTGAGGAATTTATTACCTTGTTGCCCATTGACTTGCATACCTTTGAACCAACTTGAAGAGAATCAAGTGGATGGAGGACTTAAAGATTGTGAAGCTGTTCATCTTTGTTGAGGCTCATGCAAACGCAACCCTACATGTCAACAGTTGAAAGGTTAAGCAGAACAAGTATGTGTACGAGGAAGTGACTCGAATAATCCCTACCGACAGAATCAAGATGTTGGGATGTTATGAGAAGAGCTAGTATCAAAGGAAAGGATACCCTAATCTTCCTATGACCTATCGATTCCTAAAAATCCATGACCCCAATCCATACTATTACTCAATTCCCATAGCTGAATGTAACAAAATCTTATTCTCCCCAAATTAATGTATCAGCTTGTTCCATCTTTCCAAAAAATGATTGTACTCTAAAGGGCTATGCCCATATGAATAAAATAAGACTTCTTTTTATCAATGATTGTCTTTACTGTGAGTATTGGTAAAGATGTTAAGTGATTAGGTCACTTGGCTAAAAGCTGAACTGGGCATGTAATGTAATGAGAGAAACGTTTAGCAAGCCTTTAACGTAAAGAATTTTCAATGCCTAGGCACAACCCGAAGTGCAGATACCTAGTCTGACCCCTACACCAAGTATGGCTGTGATTCAGGAGAAGAAGTTTCTTCTCAAGAAAATCAAGCCACCAGAATTCGATGGCAAGGGAAGGTCCATCCAAACTGATGCCGAGATCTGGATCAAATCCATGGAGGATTATTTCAAAGCACTGGTACTGCACCCGCTAACCAAGCAATGCTTGCCAAACTAAATCTTACCGGTGAAGCAAGACTTTGGTGGAAGCAATGGTGCAGAGACCAAGGGATCTCAAAAGGGTCAGTTACTTGGGAAAAGCTAAAAAGAGCCGTGCGAGGAAGGTATTTACCACCTGCCTACCGCAAGTAGAAGATAAACGAGTTCTATGAGCTAAAACAACTTGGTTTTTCTCTTGATGTATACTATTCAAAGTTCGTCTCTCTATTGAAGTATGCACCACAAATGGATATGACACAACAAGTGTCAAAGTTTTGTGCTGGATTAAACCAACCCGTAAACACTCCCCTCGAATCAATGCGCCCAACAAATCTTTAGGACATGCTCATTCAAGCTGCACCCATAATACAAGAAGTGCAAACTAGGCCAAGAAGTAACAAGACTTGGTCTTGCAAGGATCAGAACAAAGGAGTGTATAGGTGCCAGGTGAAGAGAGTTCAAGGTCAAAACCAGGGACAAAGGAAGAAAGCTAGCACCAACAATGTCAATAATTTCATTCCTACCCAAGGTAATGGCCGCAATCTCCGTTTCTTTCATTGCAACGAGCCTGGTCATTTCAAAAGGCAATGTCCCAAGCTTGGCGGAGGACAACATCAAGGACCAGTCCAAGGAACCATCCATGGCCAAGGATCTGCCACCCAGGCCAGAGGGAGGACCGCCAGTGTTGCCAACAAGGAGATGTGCGATGAAGAAGACCCGACCATGGAAGGAGACTTTGAGAGGGCAACAATTCATGCCACTCTTCACAAGAAAGGCCCGAATAGCCAGTTCTCGGTGATTCAAACTCCATCGGATTATCAAGGTAAAAGCTTCAAAACCTTGATTGATTGTGGCAGCACACATTCCTTTATTTCACCAGTTTGTGCAAAAAGATTAGGAGTAGCCACAAAAGATGCATCTACCTTACTTGTGGAATTAGCAAATGGTCATGAGGTCACTTGTACCAGGCAAACTACTATGGTGGAATTCCTACTGGGTGGAAAGTCGACTACGGTCAGATTCAGGGTTATGAACCTAGGTATCCATGAGTGTTTGCTCGAAATGGATTGGCTTAAACCTAATGATGCCCACATTCACTGTGGAAAGGGCCAAGTTTCCTTTCGAAATTCTGAAGGGGAATTGGTCACAACTCAAGAAGAAGCTTAGAAGCAAGAAATTCAACTGGCCAAAGCATATCGGATAATAAAAGGAGTTAGAAAGGGGATACCTATCTATTTGATTAAGCTAAATAATCTAGATCAAAATCAGGCGTCTAGGGAAGAATCTTCATGGCTAAAGGAGTACATAGATGTATTTCTTGAAGAGCTGACAGAACTTCCTTCTCAAAGGGAAGTTGATCATGAAATCAAGTTAGTTCCAAGAGCTGCACCAATAGCAAAGAGACCATATAGAATGTCCATCCCGGAAGCAATTGAGCTGAAGGAGCAACTCAAGCAACTGTTGGACCAAGGCTACATCCTTCCTAGCGGCTCGCCATGGGGAGCTCCAGTGCTGTTCTAGAAGAAGAAAGATGGAACACTTCGATTATGTATTGATTAGAGAGGGTTGAATCAATCAACCATTAAGAACAAATATCCTATTCCAAGAATAGATGAAATTCTTGACCGTCTTCAAGGAGCGAAGATCTTCTCCAAGATTGATCTCAGATATGGATATTATCAGATAAGGATCAAGGAAGAGGATATCCCAAAGACGGCATTCAACACAAGATATGGGCATTTTTAATTTTTGGTCATGTAGTTCGGGTTGTCAAATGCACCTGCTACCTTCAATAGGCTAATGTAGGATATCTTTATGCCATATCTTGATGACTTCGTACTCGTCTTCTTCGACGATACCCTAGTCTACTCCAAACAGGAAGAAGATCATGAACCCCTGCTTCGCATTGTCCTTGAAACAATGAGGACACACAAGTTTTATGCCGAAAAGAAGAAGTGTGCATTCTTCAAGTGACAGATTGAATATGTTGGATTCATTGTATCAGCGGAAGGAATTTCAATAGACCCGAGACATTCTGGAGTGGCCAACACCAAAGAAATACGTAGCTTTCTTGGATTGACATGATGGTACAGGGTCTTTATCAAAAACTATGCTTTGATTGCAGCGCCTGTGATGGATCTACTAAAGAAGCAAACATCAATTGTATGGTCAACTGCTGAACAATCCACCTTTGACAAATTAAAGCAAAGGTTGGTATCAACACCTATCCTAAAACTTCCAGACCTTAGTAAGGAATTTGAAGTGATAACTGACGCTAGTACACTTGCCTTAGGATGTGTGCTTATGCAAGAAGGTCATCATGTAGAATACTCTTCAAGGAAACTGAAGATCCATGAGAGGGATTATGCTACCCATGATCTGGAGCTGCTAGCTATCATCCATGCTCTCAAGCTTTGGAGACACTATTTGCTGGGTAACAAGTTTACCTTAGTGACGGATCATAAAAGTTTCAAATGGATCTTTACCCAAAATGAACTCAATATGAGGCAACGTCGATGGATTGAAGTGCTGGAGGAATATGATTTTGAAATCAAATACCGGCCTGGAAAGGAGAATGTAGTTTCTGATGCACTCAGTTGCAAGGCATTTCTAAAATCTCTGATCCTGCAAGATCCATCAACTGCAAGATCTCTAGCCACGAAGGTATCCATGCCAAACAACCCAATACTTGACATAGCTAGAGAAGAGGCATGCCATGATCCAACCTATCTGAAATTGCTAAGGGAGATCCCTATCAAGGATCAAGACCCGAAGCTACAGGCAAAGTATCAATAATTCTCTATCAATAGTGGACTTGTCTACTATAGAATGAGATTATGTATACCAGCAAGCCAATCACTCAAGCAGAAGATACTTTGGGAAGCCCATGACTCCCCTCTTTCGGGACATCCTGGCTATGATAAGACCCTCAATGTAGTCAGAAAGAGCTATTATTGGGAGAGGATTAAAGGTGACATTCTCAAATATGTCACTGAATGTTTGTCTTGTCAACATATTAAGGCCGAATGTGTAAAAATGCCAAGAAAATTGCAACCACTTGACATTCCCCAAATGAAATGGGAATTCATTAGTATGGATTTTGTTATTGGCCTGCCCCAATTTCAGGGAGGATACAACTCCATTATGGTTGTGGTGGATATGCTTACCAAGGTTGCACATCTTATTCCTGTTAAGACAAACTATAAAGCTTCAGACATCGCAAGGTTATTTATCAAGGAGATATTCAAACTGCATGGGTTACCCAGAAGAATAATTAGTGATCATGACTCTCTCTTCACATCACACTTCTGGAGGGCTATCTTCAAAGCCATTGGGACTCAACTCTATTTCAGTAAAGCTTACCATCCCCAAACCGATGGTCAAACAGAGTGAGTCAACCAAGTTATTGAGGATATGCTAAGGGCACACTGCTGTCGCGAACCCAAAAAGTGGATTCAATATTTGCCACTGGTTGAGTTTGCCTACAATGCTTCTTACCAACAAAGCATTCAGATGACCCCTTTTCAAGCATTGTATGGACACGACTGTCATAGTCCTTTAAACTTTTAAGATCCAAACCTTGAGGGTTGAAGCTTCAAGGCAGATGCTGGAAGATATGGATGACCAAATCAAGTCAATAAGACAGGGCATCCAAGCCGCCAAGGAAAGATAGAAGGCATACACGGATTTGAAACATCAAGATAGATCCTTCGTTGAAGGAGATATGTTCTTCATTCACGTACATCCAAAGAAGAGTTCCCTATCCTTCGGTGAATGTAAAAAGCTAAGTCCAAGGTATTGTGGACCCTACAAGATCCTCAAGTGCCTAGGACCTAATGCCTATAGACTGCAACTCCTTGAAAACCTAAAAGTTCATAATGTATTCCATATTAGTCTACTAAAGAAGTATGTACCTAACCCTAGTCATGTGCTTGATGATCAAAAAGTTGTAATGCCTAGCCAAGGAGTCCTTGAGTTATGTCCTGGCAGGATCTTAGATGTTAGGGAGAGGCATTTGAGATCCAGAACCTTGAAGGAATACCTCCTCCAGTGGAAAGATTATCCCAAAGAGGATACCAATTGGATGAATGAAAGTGCTCTCAACCAACAATACCCCCAGTTCCTCTCGAGATGAGGACATCTCGATTCCTCTAAGGGGGAGAGAATGTAATATTTCCGCATGAAGTATTAATGAATTTTGACCACTACACGCCCCGCGCAAGAGCAACTTAAAATAATCTCTTCGCGACTTGAAGAACCTTGGACTAAATACTCCACCCTCGTAATTTGATAAACTCCACCCGCATGGTGTATAAGAGGCCACAGCTTGAAGATTGAAAGGCTGCATGAAAACACCCGTTATGGGAAAGACAAAAGGATAATGGTTAAAATTTTGCAATTTTTTTTACTATTTACCCCCTCCCCTCAGCTGATGCATGATAGGGGAGAGGGAGTGGAGCTAACTGGAGGAGAGAGGAGTGTGGCATGGAGAAGCATGAGGGAGGGGAGGCATGCAAGCCAGCCACGTGGGAGGCTATCTTCCCCCCTCTCTAACTATATGAACACCCCCCCTTGAAGCTTGGGAGGGAGGAGAGGAAGCTTGGAAGTTGCCGCCCTGCCTCTGTGGACACCGCCACACTAACTCGCCACATCGCCACACTATGCCTCGCCACCTCCGTCCTCACCACCATCATCATTGTCGTCTTCTTCTTAATCATCTTACTCCCTTTCCAATCATTTCCCCCCTTCCACGTCATTCTGTTGTTGAACAGAAGCTTCTTAAACAAGGCTTCCATAAGCTGTGTTCGTCCACCCCATCTCGAGTTTCTTTAAAACCCGTGACTGTAAGGCCATGTCCTGCGCGAAGGTGAAGATATCGGGCAGAAAGGGATTCACAGCACGTAAAGAACCCAAGGGGAGTTGCTGAACTGGAATTTTACTTATCAATGGTGAGAGGCGCTCATGCGGGAGTTTCTACCAAGCACACGTGTGGACAATACCTCGAACCCCAATGCCCAGGTTCTTAGAAGTTTAATTCCGCATAAATGAAATGCATTAGGCACGTTTAATTTTCATGGGGAAGTTATGAATGCAGTTATTTATTTGTCTTACAAGGTTTAGTTGCATGTTGCACATTTCTTGCACGTCCAAGTCATAATCATGAAAGCATATTGCTTAAGTAAAAGGTGGATTTGCCTAGATTCATCCTTGATTGCCTTGTGAATGAGAACAGCACATAATGCATTTAGGCAATAACTCCCTAGTTGTGATTCACATGAGATAATCATTAACATCCATTAGATGTTGTCCAAGTAGTTGCATTGCATGAAAGGAATTTATGTATCTTGCAAATTGCGTGTGGTGAAAATTACATCGTAGGATTGGGTTAAGTGTCGAAGGACAAATTAAAATCATCAATGGTCTTGTGACATTCATGAACTTCTTTATCAAAGTTGTTTTAGAAAAAGATGCATTTCATATTAAATCATGAAATCAATGTCAAGATTGTGGGAGAGAAGGAAGGAGTCTCACTTGTAGCTTTCTCACTTACAAAATGGGGGAATACACACAAAGGTGGAGGCTGAAAACAGTTTTCCTCTTCTTAGTTGTGTAAGCCAAAAAGATCACTAGTACAGAGAAATAGAAGAACCCTATATATGGGTCTCAAACCAAACTCAACTAACTAAGGTGGCATACTAATTGAGCCACGAACTAGAGTAGATAAGGATAGCTGTCATCTAGCTATTATTCAATGGGCGGTGTACCAACCCCATCTGCAGCTAATAAGTCGGTGACATAAATGCACAACGGTCACCTTGGCATATCACGAGTGGAGCTCGATATCTCAACACTCCCCCTCGAGCTCAATCCCAATTCTTGCACACCAAGCAGGTCTCTGAACTTGTGCAGCTTCTCTATGCCCAATGCCTTTGTGAATATGTCAGCTACCTGATCCTCTGTGCTGACATAAACTAGATCAATAAGACCTAGTAAAACCCTCTCCCGCAATAGTGATAATGTACCTCAATGTGCTTTGTTTTAGCATGATATATTGGGTTATTTGCCAAGTGTATACTGCTCATGTTGTCACAATAAATGACAACTGGCCCATCTGTAGGGGTTGATGCATATCATAAAGTAGCTTATGCAACCAAGCTACCTCACATGCAGCCATTGCTGCACCCTGTACTTAGTTTCTGTGCTCGACAAGGCAACTATAGGCTATTTCTTGCTTCTCCAAGTGACTACAGCACTCCCAAAAGATCACACATATCCACTGGTAGATCGTCTATCAGAAATACTACTAGCCCAATCAGCATCAGTGTATCCATGCAACTGTATCTGAATCCCAGTCTCATAAAATAGTCCATACTGCAATGTGGACTTCACATACCTGAGTATGCATCTATCCGCATCCAAATGCAGTTTCCTTGGAGCCTGCATAAACTGACTTACCAATCCAACAGCATAGCTCAAATCTGGCCTCGTAATAGTCATATAAATCAAACTTCCTACTATGCGTCTATACATAATAGGGTCTTCGAGAAGCTCACCTGCATCTGCGCTCAGCTTCACATTCTGCTCCAAAGGAACTGAAATAGGCTTATAGCCTGTCATTCCATATTTGGACATCATGTCCAATCCAGACTACCTCTGCAAGAGCCGTATCCCACTTGGTGATCTAATCACCTCAATGCCCAAGAAATAACCCAGCTCTCCCAAATCCTTCATCTCAAACTTATTCTTCAATAGCATTTTCACATGAAGGATATCTTCATCACTATCACCTGTCATAATCAAATCATCAACATAAATGACAAGTAGCATAATACCTTTCTCTGTTTTTCTCACATAAAGTGAGAAATCTGCCTTGGAAATCTGAAAGCCAAAAGTGATAAGATAATGTCCTATCTTGTCAGACCATGCTCTAGGTGCTTGCTTCAAGCCATACAAGGCTTTCTTCAACCTGCAAACAAACTCAGGATGAACAGTATGCACATAACCTGGTGGCTGCTCCATATAGACCTCTTCTTGCAAATCACCATGCAAGAAGGCATTCTTTACATCCATCTGATGTAAAGACCATCCCTTTGATGCAACCATAGCAATGACTACTCTTACGGTTGCCATCCTTGCAACCAGACTGAATGTTTCTTCATAATCAATGCCATATGTTTGTGCATAACCCTTGACTACTAATCTTGCCTTGTATTTGTTCACAGAACCATCTACATTGTGCTTCACCTTATAAACCCACTTACAACCAATTGCATTCTTATCTTTAGGCAAAGGTACCAATTCCCATGTAGCATTTTCTTCCAAGGCATCCATTTCTTCATCCATGGATTTCTCCCATTTTTCTTTTCCCATGGCTTGTTCAAAAGAAGTGGGTTCTGGTTCCTGTATCACTTTGACCATATAGGCATAGTGAATGGCTATAAATCTATCATATTTCAGCCTATCCACAGGATACCTAGCTCTGGTAGACCTGCGCAAAGTAGGTTCACTCCCAGGTGCTCTCAAAACATCCCTGTCTTCCTTACTCGAGGTGTAACAATAGAAGGAATACCTAACTCATCATCAATGCTTTGTTCTGAGCCACTGGATTCACCATCCACATAAGAGTGACCTGCATTCACATCAAACATGGGCTGATCTACCTTCTCTTTTCCTTTTCGTGAAACCTGCATACCACTATCTGCATTGCTTTGAGAAGATTATCCTGATCTCAATCTTCTTGTCCATGGCAAAGAATGTGAACCACTGCTAGAGGACACTCTAGGTCCACTAATATCTTGTGACTGCTGCTGTGAATTCTGTGTAGCATTACCATTTTGTGCATCTACATTATCAATCACATTTACTAGTTTATACTAGCTACTCATCTCATCAAAAACAACATCTCTGCTCACTGTAAACTTATGAGTAGACGGGTTATAGCATCTATACCCTTTCTCTGCAGAGAGTAACCAATAAAGATGCACTTCTCAGCTTTTGGATCCAACTTGGATCTCAACTCATCTGGCACATGAACATAATCAATGCAACCAAAAAATTTCAAATGAGAAATATCTGGTTTCCTACCAGTATACCTCTCCTCTGGAGTCATCCCATGTATTGCTGCAGTGGGAGTCCTGTTCATTATGTAGACTGCTGTAGCAACTGCCTCAGCCCAGTAAAAATCTGGCAAGTCTTTTTCATTGAGCATGGCACGAGATACCTCTCCAATATGCCTATTTTTTCTTTCTACAATACCATTTTGCTGTGGGGTATGACTACATGAATATTGCTGCTTTATGCCATACTCCTGCAAGAACCTTGCAAACTCATTTGAGAGGTATTCTCCCCCTCCATCTGACCTTAGGCATTTTATTTGCAAGCCTGTTTCTTTTTCAACCATAGATTTAACAATTTTGAAATGCCCAAACACTTCACTTTTCTTTTTCATAAAATATACCCAATTTTTTTTGCTATAGTCATCAATAAAAGTGACAAAATAATGACAGCCTCCAATAGATGCAGCTTTAGTAGTCCACACATCAGAGTGGATTAATTCCAATGGCTTCTTACTCTCTTGAACATGTCTAGGAAATGGTTTCCTTGCCTGTTTTCCAAATTGCTAGGCTTCACATACCTTATGCATTTCTGCAACCTTGAATTTAGGCAATCCTGCAACAATATTTTGGGCCTGCATTGATTTAAGTCGTTGTACATTAACATGACCAATGCGTTTATGCCAGATATATCAATATCTGCAACTACACCGGTCCCATGTGCAAACATTGCTGCACTCAATTCAGGCATGTCTGCATCCAACGTAAACATTCTGCCCTTCTTATTTCCTTTCACTATCAAGCAACCTTTATTTTTCATATCCTCAACAAAGCATCCATGATGATTAAATCTGACATGTAAGCCCTGCTCAACCATTTGACCAACAGAAACCAGATTCTTGGTGATATTTGAGACATGAAATACATCTGACAGGTATTTCTTTTTTCCATCCTGCATAGACAAATGAATTTTTCCAATCTAAACAATAGGATGTGCAGTATCATCACCAGTCTCCACAAATCCTAATTTTTCCATTTTCCTTGCATCCTGCATCCATTCTGCATGACATGTCATGTGGTTTGACGCACCTGAGTCAACATACTACACTTCGTTGCTTTCTTTTGCACTTGTCACAGAATTGGTCATGTGCTGCACCATAAACAAATGCTCATTTCTGTCATCACCCTGTCTACTAGAAGACGCATAATTCCCTTGTTGTAATTTTCCATTCATGATGTCATTCTGGTTTTTATAGCAGTCTTTAGCCATATGACCCATTTTACCACAGTAGTAGCATTCAACATTGCTGTTTGCATTTTGGCATCTTTGCCATCCACCACGACCTCTTTGGCTCCCCCTGCCTCTAGAGTTACCATGTCCTCCTCCATAGGACTGGTTTTCTTGAGTTTGCTGCATATTCTGATTTCTACCACGGCCTCCTCTACCTTTTCCTCTACCTCTTCAAGCATTTGAGTAGAAGACAGTTTCTCTTGAACTTCCTCCTCAAGAAGATGCACCACCATTTCTCTGCTCCTCAGAAATTAGAAGAGCAATCAACTCCTCAAAATCAGGAAATATTTCACGGACGGAAATGGATGTTCGGAACTGTGCATAATCCTTTCCTAGACCATTCAAGGTCACAGAAACTAAATCATCATCTTCCATTGGCGACACAATGGAAGCAAGTGCATCTGCAATCTTCTTCACCTTCATGTGGTAGTCATTGATGCTCATACTTTCTCTTTGCACATTGTGCAACTCTTGCTTGAGCTGCATTTTCCTGGCTTGCGTATTTGTGCTATACATTTTTGACAAAGTATCCCATGCCTCCTTTGGCATACTTGCACCCTGAATATGCACAATCATAGAGTCTGAAATACTGATAGACAGCTAGTACATAAATTTTCTGTCTCTCTCATGCCATCCTTTAAATGCCTGCATTTGCTGTTGATTGGAAACATCAGGAAGAACTGGTTCTTCTTCATTTCCTACAACGAATTCCCAATATCCTTTTCCCATAAGGAAATTCGTCATTCTAAACTTCCATGCTTGGAAGTTGTTCTTGTCAAGCTTTTCATTGACAATCTATGAAACAGAATCAGACGCCATTACAGAACACAGCAAAAAATTTTGTCATTGCAAAAAACACAGCTTCAACCTCACAAGGGCAAATCTGCAAAACTGACGAAAGTGGTATTTGACCACACAGTCACTTCCTAGTGATGATTTTGCATCAACAGGCAACAAGAATGATTATGTAACTCCCAATGTCTCTGCGCACAGGCATACGATGCAATTTCTATAGTAACTTTTCACCGACGTGTAGAACAGTGGTCGCACAGCATAAAATTGGGCCTTTTCCTGAGTGCGTGCAGAAAACTTCCGCCTCCAAATTAAGCCCCGAAATGGCCTCAAACGAAAAAAACAGAGCAACCAAGGGCTAAAGGCCTTTCCCGCAGCATATACTGCCCTCTTGCTACACCGCGAAGGGTGTCTCAATCCGAGACAATGCACTCTTGCACTTTTCGGCTGTGCTACCTACAGAGACTTGCTCCCAAACTCGAAAACTTAAAGTAACACTGGTCCTCTTACAGAACACCGCGAACTTGGTTTTCTTTCTTGAGCTCCTTACCACGAACAGGTTCTAATACCATGTCAAGATTGTGGGAGAGAAGGAAGAAGTCTCACTTGTAGCTTCCTCACTTACACAATGGGGGAATACACACAAAGGTGGAGGTTGAAAACTGTTTTTCTCTTCTTAGTTGTGTCAGCCAAAAAGATCACTAGTACAGAGAAATAGAAGAACCCTATATATGGGTCTCAAACCAAACTCAACTAACTAAGGTGGCATACTAAGTGAGCCACAAACTAGAGTAGATAAGGATAGCTATCATCTAGCTATTATTCAATGGGCGGTGTACCAACCGCATCTACAGCTAACAAATCGGTGACATAAATGCACAACGGTCACCCTAGCATATCACGAGTGGAGCTCGATATCTCAACAATCAATGCATTGGACAAAGTGTTTATAGGTATAGTTCCTTTTTGAAACTCAACGTAGGGTTCTATACGAGTTAATCCTAAATTTTCAATCATTAAAGCTTCGATTCCGTTGCATCATTATAGTTTTAGCACGAGGGAAAAGGAATGGTCATTGTATATTTTATAGTTGCATAGAAGGAAATAGTCTATGAATGGCATACTTGCATGGAATGTTGTATCTTGAATTTATTCATTTACATCTCTTAGGAAAAGTGTTTGCATCTCTTCTAAGGAAGATTGCCTCTTGTTGCAAAACCATTACATCGATTAGATAATTCACTTGCAAAGGTGTAACTCAAGCCATATTCACCTCAATGCGCTAGGTAGAGTTAAGCCGCGTTGAAATTCTCCCTAGTATCGCACTCGGCAAACCGACTTAATATTTTCAATCCTAGAGATCCTACCCACATTCACGCAATGTTAGGGTTAATGGGATGCCCATACAATAATGATCTAGGGTTTTTATCCTAAGGATTATTTAGCCAAATACTAGACTTCCATTTGAAATCAGAAACCCTAGGGCCAAATGTTATTGGCCTAGCAAGATTAGGGTTGGGTTGGGTAAAGAAGACATCCCAAACCCTACATCTTGACCAAGAAACGCCGTTTGATGGGAGAAATGATCCCACAAGTTAGGTGTGACACTTGTGCAACAAGTTGCAATGTCGCATGGCTTTGTGTTTAAATCACAAGATAGATTTGCCACTCCTTAGAACAAGGTTGGCAGGTTCTGGTGCAAGTCAAATTTGCAAGAGGATGAGTAGACATCCTGCTACATGACCCTTCTTTGGACTAATTTTCCAAGTTAGGGAAGTTATGTATTGCTTAGCAAGCAATTGACCAATCAAGTTGGGGCGACAAGGTTGCCCAAGATTTACTGTCTTGATTTAAGGAACCTTAGGTGTTGGTTAATTTGGGTTAATAGGGTATAAACCCTAACCCAAGGATAAAAGGGTAAACAAACATGCCCAAGATTTATTGTCTTAATAAGGAACCTAAGGTGTTGGTTAATTTGGGTTAATAGGGTATAAACCCTAACCCAAGGATAAAAGGGTAAACAAACAAACACTTGGGTTAATAGGGTATAAACCCTAGCCCAAGGATAAAAGGTTAAACAAACAAACCCTTGGGGATCTTGCTAAGTCGCAATTGATCCCAGATCGAATGCTGGATGCATTCGGAGAGAAGGATTCACACCTTATCAGTTGGCCAAATAAACGACCACTAGATTGATTGTGTTTGTACAGTTAGGAGCATTGTTTGTACTTCTTTGCTCATGGAACTAAAGATGGAAAGATAATTAATGCTTTAGGTTGAAGGCCTGGAGGGAGAGGCAGCATCAGTTACCCCCGACTGTCTGCCTGACCCTAACCAAGGGGGTTGTTTGCCGCGCCAGGAACGTGGACCAAACCTGCCGCAAGAGGTCTCCTCATGGGTGCTACTTGGAGCAAGAGGACACTTGGGGTGCTAGGGAGGCTCTGGCCGTAAATCCCTTGTCTTCGGGTCCTGCACAAGAGGCCGACATGACTCGGGATTGGATCTCGAGGCCCGCATACTACTCTACGGGTGGAAACATGGAACAAAAATCCCTGAGGATTGCTGGATTGCCTCCGGGCTTTATGGATTAGCCTTCGGGCTGGATTATATGATGTATTCCAAAGACTGATAAATAAGATCAATTGTTGAAAAGGAACCTTCATAACATTGTTTTTCTATGTCAGTGCTAAGATTACGTGAAGGAACCGGTGGATAATTAGCTAATTAAGGAAGCTGTTTTTGCGTCTCAAACTAAGTGTGATAGGTAATTAGATAACCAACCATGAGAAAAGTGCGATGCATGTGGCCATGGGTCCGTCCTATAGATGGGTGTTCCCGGTTGGCCGGGAACTTTTCTCGAATAAATTTGACAGCAAGAAACACTGACCTAGAATCTAGAGTACTAGAGTCCCGATTTATGCTGTTTTAGGGGAACCGAATGGGACTATGCCTTACGGTCAGAGAGGTCGAGCTTTGCATCCCTCTCATTTCCCATTCTCCTTGAACCAAGTGCAACAAGAATCCACTTTAATCGTGATGTTTCTGCATAAAGTAGTTCGCTAGGGAAACCCGATTCTAAGTGGGAACAGCCGGAATGCTTCTGTTTTGTGGCAGACTCGGGAAGACCTGGATTGCAAACCCCGTGACATTCCATGGGAATGCCGAGCAGCGCTTTCTGGACTCTCTTCCCGATGGGCTGCTAAGAGGTGTCCTACGAGCGAACAGGTGGACACGTTACAACAGATATGACCTATCTCACCGCACTTGTGGAACCTCTTGTCTTGATCTCGTGAGTCATCTTCATCATAGTTGCCTGATTTAAGTTCTTGGACAATTGGATTCGCTCGGAGTAATGCGTCTTGCAAGTGCGTTGGGCACATTGATTCCAATCGAGTGTTTATGGGTGGATTCAACCCAACACAAAACTTTGACACCTGTTGTGTCATATCCATTGGGGGTGCGTACTTTAGGAGTAAAACGAACTTCGAATAGTATGCTTCAAGGGATAATCCTAGCTGCTTTAAGTCGTAGAATTGATTCATCTTTTGTGTGCGGTAGGCAGGTGGCAGATACCTCCCTCGCACAGCTTCCTTAAGCTTATTCCATGTGACGGTCCCCTCCCAGATCGCTTGATCTCTGCACCACTGTTTTCACCAAAGTCTCGCTTCGCCTGTAAGCTTAAGTTTGGGAAGCATGGCTTGGTTAGCAGGTGTAGTTTCTGCTGCCTCAAAATAGTCCTCCATGGACTCACTCCAAATCTCGGCGTCAGCTTGAATAGTACTTCCCTTGCTATCAAACTCAGGTGGCTTAATTTGCTTGAGAAGGAACTTCTTCTCTTGCATGTCAGCATTCGTAGGTGCAAAAGGTGCCTGACAATCAAGCCATACCTCTTAGGTTATTTAGGTTATGTCTATGATCCGAACATTAATCAATCATGCATCATTAAGAAGTTTTGCTCTGATACCAACTGTAACATGCCTACCCCTCAAATTTCGGGATACGTCTTAGTAGCCCATCGAGAGATCAATCTAGAGGACACCGCCCGACACTCCCAAGGAATGACACGGGGTTTGTCAACTAGGGTCTCTCGAGTCTGCCTCACAACGGAACTTATCCGGCCATTCCCACTAGGATTGACCTAAAGTTCGGGCTCCTAGACAACATTGTCTAAGGTCATAGACCGACTTCTTCCTAACATTCCTCGTTAACATTTCCTTTGAGGAAAGCTCTCGGCTAACCGAGACCACCCTTCTGTAAGATAGACCCATTGCTCACATCCACCATGCTTCCCTCGAGGGTTGTCTTAGTTATCTATTTACATACCACATTATGTTTGATATATAACAGCAGCTTCCTTAATTAACCCGTTAATCACAGGTTCCTTTACGTAATTTAGGCCACACACGAAGACAGGTTAAAATAAGATCAAACACTTCCTTAAGTTATCTTCGAATTAATGTGTGTCTCCTGCACATACACGAGAATTAAGTACTCCTTTCTGCCTCTGCAAAAAAATCCTTCCGTCTTCTGGCAATAAAACCCAAAGGTTTATCCTTCCAAGATTCCGCCTTGTAACTAGTATCAAGGCCTCGAGATCCCATCCCGAGTCACGTAGAACACTTGTGTAGGGCCCAGAGGCATTGGGATTTATGGCCAGAGCCCCCACTGGCACCCGCCAAGTAATTTCCATGAAGAGACCTCTCACGGTGGGTTCGGTCCACATTCCCAACTGAATCACAACCCCCTTAGTTAGGGTTTGGTGATTCGCGGGGGGGGGGGGGGGGGGGGAAATAGCTAGCATGATCCTTTCTCAATTATTCCTTTAGGGAATCAATCACAGTTGAAGCACCCAGCTTACAAACAATTACTAGGAAAAATATTCCTTTTGTTTCCATGGCAATCAGTCATCTCCGACCCAGCCATGCAATCATCAAACACACACCATTTGGGTTAACATCCAAAACCACATTAACAAACAGTTAAATGCACAACCTCTTGCTTCAAGGCATCGCAATCCCATTGCATTCACAGTCAGAATTTAACTTGGATGTTTCAAAACACTTGCTTAAGGGATTTACAACCTTTTCAAACAACCAAGCATAACTTGGGTCAACAATCCATTTAGGGTTAGGTCACCAGCTTCAATTAGGCTAGGAGCTTATCCATTTGTGATAATCCATAGCAAGATTGATAAAACAATTCACAGGCAATTGTACTTATTCCTAATGCACCGGATCACATGTGACTTGTGTCAATGGAAGTCTAGCGTTTTGTCTAATGATGCAACTGTATCTGGAGCCCCAAAAGGAACACCAAGGAAAAGGGAATTCTCTTGCGAGAAAATCTATCTTGTAACATCAACAAGCTTTTATTTCATTCTTTTGATCATCAAAACAAAGAAAACAACAATTCTTCACGCAGCATCACAGTAGATATCTCCCACGGATTTGATAGAATCAACCATATTCTCCAACATCTTCACAAAATCCATCAATAGAAAAAAGAACACAAAGAAATACACCATATTTAAATGAAAATCAGTCACATATTATTCATCTTCAATATCTTCATAGTTCTCTCTCTCAATCTCTCATATACAATCACACTGTTTTGATAGATTTGACTATCTCTAGCTCTCTCTCTCTCTCTCTCTATCAATAATACATCATATCCTCACTACAATACTCTCATAATAACCCTTAATAATCCTTCTTAGGTCGTGGATACACCTACCAAGAGGTATGTCTGATATGAAGAGTCACCAGAGCCACTACAGTGTCTTTTTACAGCTCACTACTGTCACTGTCACTTAGTCTTCTCTTTAGTCTTCAGCAGCTGTTTCTTCCACCTATTTTAGCTCTTTTGAACTTAGATTCATCCTTTCCAAAGGTTAGAAAACTTTCCCAAAGTCAGACATGCATTCTACAGAACACTTACAAAAGGTCTACAGAACAATCACAGAACAATACCAAAATATCTACAGTACAGTCAGAGCAGAGACAGAACAAAGACAAAACAGAGACAGAAGATCTACAGAAGGTTACAGAAGGTCACCAAAACCTCATAACTCATACTCAAACCATTCCAAACTCTCAAAAACTATTCAATAAGCTTTCAAAAGATCTCAATCTTCATCAATCATCAATCCATGCTTCATACAGAAGACAATCAAAACAAAACAGAAGCTATACAGAAGGTATACAGAACCAATTAGAACCTATCAGAACATCACAGAACCTCATATCTCCACTGGAAATTATCATGAACTTCCAAAACATAATCAATATCATCCAAAACACTCTCAAATACTTCCATTAACAATCATACATCACTCTAAATCTACCAAAAATCAATCATTCAGACCTCAAAAACAACAAAAATCAGTCAAAAATTCATTCTTTTTCCACTCTCAACATATCCCCACAATTAGAAAGGAAGCGTCCTCGCGACCTAAGGAAAAGAAGAATATAAGTTCACTAAAGAGCTCAATTTGGATCTTCCTTCAGATCGTCAATAATCTTGCCAAAACACGACCCCAACTTATCACCTGTATCTGATAGAAAAAATACTACTAAAGGAAAACTTTGTTATTCATTAACTCATCTGATTAATCATTTAAAAACCATTACAAATTTGTAAAGGATATAAGAGGTTCTCTTCAGCTTTCCACCATAGGCTTTTCATCTACCAGCAATCTTTTGAAAATAGCTCTCGAACAAATATTTGCAACCAACACGAACTCATCTCATACAATTAAGACAACACATACACGAACACTAACACAACCATCTGAATGACACCTCCAAAAAGAGATATAGCATTAAAATTCTTCCAAAATACATGGCAAAGTCATCAATGAAGATGATCCCTTTTAAAAGCTTGGTGGTTTTGGAATCGATCCATGGAGAAGGATTCATCTACAAATGTCTTGGGAGGATTCTGAAAAAACTGCAAGCAGCACATCCTTTCTAGCAAGACAAGGTATCTACTAGGGAGACATAGGGCATGAAAGTACAGGACATCCAACTAGTGGGAGTCAATGTTCACATTGACATTCATACAAAGTTTTGGAATGGCCTTTTGATCATTATGGGAATGCCTATGCATGTATGCTAGATACCAAGCAAAATGAGCAGTCAATCTCACCGAAGGATCTAGAGACTGTGAATATTGGTGAGCAAAATGAATATAGTTCTGGTATGCTTGACTGGTAGTTGTCCAATCTCCTGGAATTATTGGCCCGTTTATCTGAGGTCCTGTAAGAGAATCATTCGAGCTCCATCCCCATCTTCTGGAAATCTAATTATCAAACCCGTCATATTCACTAACCAACTGAGGTGGTTGAGAGATAGAAGTGGCAAGAGATGGAAGTGGAATAAGTAAAATTGGATGAAGAGATGGGTAGGAAAAATCATAAAAGAATGAATAGTTTAAAGAAGAAGTGCCTGAAAATTTTAGGGAATCACTTAGAAAGGGTGTTAATTGATAAATAGGAAAGGTACAAGGTATATTAATGGATGGAGAAGGACATGGTGGAGAAGGGGAAAATACTCTATCTTCGATAAAAGAGCAGTATCTAAATATGAAAATTTGAGGAAAAGATTGAGGTTGGAAAAGAAGGGGTAAGATGGTTGTGGAATTGGTTTGATAAAGGGAAAGATATATATCATAACGGTGAGCCATTTGTTGGTAATAGAGTAGGGTAGGAACAGAAGGACCTAAGATAGATCTTCTCTGATAGGCATAAGAAAAGGTAGAATCAAATGGATTATGTTTGGAAAGATAAGCTAAGAGATCCACCCTCAGTTTGTTAGTGCTATGTACATAGGTAGGGGCTGTTGTTCTGTCTTTGATTCAGGACCACAAAATCAATTATAGAATGCCAGGAGTTATCAGGGCAAGTAGCCACTTTGGAGAAGTAACTCCGAAACATGTCATCTATGCAAAACTCCAAATGGTTAACATATAAAATAGATTGTAAAACCATGTCTCCCACATACCAATACACTTCATTTGGAATCAACAAGTCTCCTCGTAGATACATATATGACATCAACATGGTATCGGTCGTGAGACAGAATCTTCAAACACCATACGGACCACCTCTGTCAGCAACTCAGGAGACCAAGCCCCACTCCAACCATCCTCTAGAAGAGGAAGATCCATCGTGGAAAGCTTCATGTAGAAGGGCAACTTCTATAGTTGATAGTGGACAAAGAAAGAATGGTCTGGAGGAACATATTCCTGGAATTGCTCAAATGTAGACCATAGCAGATCCATCCTGGACTGCAATCTTTCCACTTTATCTTGGAAGAGAGGACACAAGGTAGCCTGTCTCTGAATAACTGCCAAGTCCTGCTGTGAGAGAGAAGGGATCAAGGGAACATTAGGGCTTGGAGGAACAGACCGTGACTTTGCCAGTTGATCTTGCAACTGCTTGATTTGGGAAGCTTGTGATTCCACTGTGTCATTAGCAGTCTGTAAGACTGAAAGTTTGACATCTAAGAGAGTTTGGAACTCTTGCGCTTCATTGGACATCCTTTCCTTCTCCTCGGAGAGGCTAGTAACCTCTGATTGATCCTCTGTTAACTGAATCTTCAAAGAAGATATCTCATCTCTTTGGGTTTCAATCAGTTGGGTTTGTTGCTCCATCTGCTTGAACAAATCTGCCAGGGTATCCTTAGCATAGGATAACTCGGATGTTGCCTTATGCAAGTGGTCCTTAGACTGCATCAGTTCTTCATAAAAGGAAGCGTACAGCTGTTGAACACAGGCTGTCAACTGACAGTTCAATGGAACTCTGAATGTCTTTACATAGGAAAGGAATGGCATCTCCCGAGACTAGACTGTTCAGTGAGGGGACGGATATATCCAACGAAGCTTCTTGATGTGCTCTGAACAGGTTATTAATGTGAGATAAGTAGGGGGATCACTGCCAGAGGTAGCAGGAATGGGCACGGAAGGAAGAACTGAAGGAGCTTTATCTGCTACCCGCTTCAAGTGTTTGCGCTATATGACTAGGGGAGGCGGAGAATCCAAATCCTCTATATCAATTGGTTGTGACTCATCTGCAGGTGGAGGAGGAGGTACTCGATCAGATGGAGGAGGTGGAGGCACACTCTTCTGTAAACCTGAATAGGTCAAGAAGGCATACAAGTACGATCCATAGGTGACATTGGTAACATTGCCCCTGGTGACTTTTACAAAATGTTGATCCATCTTAGTGAGTAGGTAAGTGCTCCAATCAATAGCTACTCCTTTTAACACCATCCGTGATGTTGTAAAGAGCTCTTTGGACAAGTAATGAGATGGCGTTTTTGCAGGCATAAACTTGTCTTGGAGAAACTGACAAACCAACTTCCACACAAGATCAGTGATCATGGAAAAGGAAACTCCTGAAGAGTTGATCACCTTCTTAACATCCAAAATTTCCCTGGTCTGTTTTTGTAACAGCTTCAGAATCTCATTGTTAGAGAAGAGCTGGCGTAGGCCTCAAGGTGTCAAAGTCATGGAAGTACCCTGGACCAGTCTCCCGACTTCTTGCTGTAGGAGGCTAGAAACTCATCACACATCGATGGATCCTCTAGAAGTAATGGAAAGGAGGCAACCATGAAATTTGCGAGTCCCGCCTTCGTGAGAGGCTCAAAAGTGAGTAGGGAAGAGTAATCCCTACTGACTAGTGGGACATACTGGATAGGGGGAGGAGCGTGAGGCGCCATTCCGATCACACACACCACAACACAGACAGTCACAAAGAATGCCTGCAAAACAACCAAAAGGCGATAAAAAAGGAAACAATCCAAAACAAGGACACTCATACAAATATAGACGTAACTAACCCAAGTACCACCCGAGACAATACACAGCCTAGAAAAAATTTGGCATGACCTCTACACATATGCGACCGAAAGCTTCATGTGATGCAACATGCAAGCACCCAAATCCCCGTATCAGGTAATAAAGAAAAAAAACTACACACCGTACCCGTAATCGTAACACATGGACAAATCAAACTACAAAAAAAAAACGGACATCAAGACTAAACCATAACTTGACCATCAGTGTCAACTAATAGACTTTTACACGCCCATCCCATGAAACGAGGTCATTAAAAAGAGGAAATAAGTGTAGTGAGGGGGAATTAATTTAATGAAAGGTTCATTGGAATAAATTATTAACAATGGGTGACATTTTATTAGGTTATAAACCTTAATAAAAAAACAACGGTTCCTTCTTAAAATTTTAATTACAAATTATTAAGTTGAAACGGTGCATTAACGCAACCCAGACTTCGATGCCTAGACTGGGTCTCTAAATGCAAATTCCTTAATTAAAAATTAAGAGTGATATGGAGCGCTTTTTTGTCACGCGTGCTCTTATGACGACTGGTTTATTTTTATTATAAATTAAAGTGCCTCGTAAGTGCACGTAGCGCGTGCAAAGTGAACGGCTGGTTGATTTTTATTATGATGAAATTATGTGTTTAGCGCGAACGCGTGTTGAAAATGTGGGTGAATAAATATTTTATTTTAACAATTAATTTGTGATTAAGGGAAAAATGAAAATAAATAAAGCACATAAAATAAATACCTAGAAGGGGTGTGTAGGCAATGCCTGAAGGCGCACGGAAGAGTCCCCCAAAAGGAATGAATCCAGTAAAAGAAAAGGAAAGACCACTACTGAACAACAAAGACAAAATCTTAGTGGATGTATTGAGTTTGAGTATGATTTTGAATTTTATTATGATGTATTAGGATAGTTTTTGTTTTTGTTCCTTTTATAATAAAAAAATTTGGATATTGTGTTGGTTTGGTATTTTAGGGGGTATTATGTGTGGTGATTGGAATTATATTTATTTGTCGAAATTTTTGTTTTAATAAATTGTATGTGGTGGGTTGTTGGTTGTTTTATTTTTAGTTTGTAATCAAAAGGAATAATAATAAAATATAGATAGGGGATGAAGGAAAAAGAAAATTTCAGCCAATTAGAAAATATCCACAATTTAGGGTATGAAAATAACATGGGGATTTTTATGGTAAAGTTTTGTGTGTGTGGGGTTTGGTTTGTGTATTTTGTTTTGCTTTTTGTTTTTTGTTTTTTTTGGTTAATTTTAAATAGGAATACTGGATATAAAAATATTTTAAAGTGAAAAATGAATGGGAAAAGGTCACGGGGGGTGGGTGGAATTTTCTTGAATTTTTTAGAAATTTTTTTGCATTTTTGTCTAATTTAACATGAATTTTTGTGTATTTTTAAGGTAATTTTGAATAAATTGGCAAATATGAAATTTTTTGAAATTTTAAGGGTTCAAATTTCTAGCTAACAAATTTCCAAAAATTTGAAGAAAGTGAAGGGAATTTTTAGAAATTTTTCTGAGTGGAAATTAATTTATAAATTAAGTAAATCACTTAAAGCAGGAAAATCAGCTTAGTTTGGTAAGTAAGGTCAAAGTAAGTCAGCTAAGGCGGAAGTCAGGGTAAGTCATATAAGTCAAGCTAGGTTAGGTCAGGTTAGTCAAATGGAACTAGGTTAGTCTGGGTTAGGAAAAGTCAGATAAGTAAGTTAAGGCAAGTCAGTGGAGACTAACCTAAGGGGGGTTAGGGTAACTAGGCTAGGGTTAGGTTAATTGAACTTAGGTTAGTGTAACTATGCTAGGGTTAGTGTAACTAGGGGGTGGGGTGCAACTAACTACAGTTGGGTGAACTAGGGGAGGTTAGACTAACTAGGGGGGCTTAGACTAACTGGGGGGGTTAGACTAACTGGGGGTTAGACTAACTAGGGGGTTAGACTAACTGGGGGTAGACTAACTAGGGGGGTTAGACTAACTAAATGAGGGTTAATTAACTGAAATATGGTTAGCCTAAATAATGAAGGTTAGTTAACTAACCTCTAGGAAGGGAGGAGGAGGAGGAGGGCGGCGGCGCGGCCGATGGGAGAGGCAGCGGCGAGGAGGTCCGAGCGGCGACGAGTGGCGTCCCAGCGGTGGACAAGCGGTGGAGCTCGTGCTGGCGATGGAGCAGGTGCCCTGGCGGCGCTGGCGACGGAGCGGGTGCCCTGGCAGCGGACTTCTGGATGGACAATGGCGTAGGTGGTGCAGCCGTAGGGGGGCAGGCGAGCGGCCTACGGTAGGAGGGAGAAGGGAGGGTGGAGGAGGGAGAGGAGGGAGGGAGAGAGAGGATGAAGGGAAAGAAGGAGAAGAGGGAGCGAGAGGGAGCAGAGGAGGAGGGTGATGGAGGGAGGAGGGGAGGGAAGGGAGGGAGTGAGATGGTGGTGGGAGGAGGGAGAGAGAGAGGCGCAGAAGGAGGAGGGTGATGGAGGGAGGAGGGGAGGAAAGGGAGAAGAAGGATGGAGGGAAGCAGAAGGAGGGGAGAGAGAGAGAGAGAGGGGGTTACGGGGAGAGAGAAAAAAAACAAGAAGCAGAAGAAGAAGAGAGAGAGAAGGAGAGAGAGAAGAGGGAAGGGGGGGTTATGTGGTTTGAACGGATGCGGGAGGGGGGTTAAATTAAATTTTTTAAAAATAATAAAGATGTTTCTTTTTTGAAAAATAAGAAAGATTTTGTTTTTGTGTGTTAAAAGAATACATAAAGGAATTAAAAGAAAGGCGTGCCCCCGACCCGTGCGCATGCGTGGGGCGGAGTAAAAAAATCTACCGTGGTGGGATCGGAACGGCGTCAGGATGTCGGCACGGGGTGCGCGTACGCGATTGGGCGTGGCAACGCGCGTAAAACCAAAAATACGGGCGTTCACGTGCGAGACGAGTCGCGCGAAACACGTAAAAATAAAGAAACATTAATATCTCACAATCCGATCGTCGAAATGAAATGGCGTAAAAACAAAAAATGTACCAGACGGCAGGGGGAAGATAGGGGGAAAAGGTCAACGGGGGTTCCGGGGGGAATAAAGGGCGTGCACATGCAAAAAACACGAAAAATGGCCCCAAAAATACTTACAGGGATTAATTTTAGGAAATCCGCTCGCCGAAATATAGGGCGAAAAGAAGGAAAAATGTGCACAAGAACGCGGCCAACAACCGTATCACGGAAAACATAGTTTTGACTGTAATAGGACGCGTTCACATGGAAAAAACGTAAAAAAGACACACGCAAATACGATCGGAAATTAATAACAGAAGATCGGTTCATCAAAACAGAGGGCAGCAAAAATGACACATGTGAGAAGGACGGGGTTTCACGGGCTTGTCACATTAAAATGCAGTTCCGAGAGGGATCGGAGGCATTCACATGCAAAAAATACCAAAAAGACACTCAAAAACACTTTTAAAAATTAAGAATAAAAAATCCGAAAGTCGAAATAAGGGGGAGAAAAAAGGAAAAATATAGGGAAAGGTGGGTGGACATGGCTGTCAAGTCAAACTAGAATTCTGATGCAAACAAGGCAGGTTCACATGGAAAAATGTCAAAAAGACGCATGAAAAAGTCCCAGAAAAACCGCAAAATTAATATTGGACAAACCGTGCATCGGAAGGACAGGGAGTAAAAAGGAAAAATGTCAGGGAGGAAGGGTAGGATAGGTCTATCATGTCAGATCACCATTCCAAAGCAAGAAAAGTGCGTTCACATGGAAAGCCATCTAATGTATGCAAAATCTGTCAAAAATTAATAACTCAAAAACCGTGCATTGAAACAGGGGTGGGTAAAAAGGAGAATTGGACAGTGAAAAGGGATGAACAGGGCTATAAGTATAGATTGGAATTTGGGGAAACGTAGGATGCGTTCAAATGGAAACACATCAAAATAAGGGAAAAAGAGAAATGGAGGAGGAACATCCCCAAGAGAGGGGTGACAGTGGACGCGTGGGTGGGGAAGGGACCCTAGGAGTGTAACAGAAATTCATGGCGTACATGCATGAGCAAAGTGAGGCATATGCAAGGCAGTATGCAATGTAGATGCGCAGGGACACGTCCCCACACTTAAAACCTTAACGGGTAGGGTTGACCGAGCAATAGGGACCTAATACCACACAAAAAACCAACCACTAACGTCCCCACACTTAAAACATGAACATTACTGACAACAAAAAGTGTAGGGTTAGAAAAACTTGGCCCATGTTGTCGAGAATCAAGGTTGACTGTCGATGGCACGTCTATTGTCGTTGTGGATTGCACGAGGTACCAAGGTATCTTCACAACACATGTCCTTTGTGGCAGGTACCATGCGGCAGTGCCCAGGGAGGTAGCTGGTTGAAGGAATCGCAGGAAATTCAGCGATGATGAGGAATATTGCACTCAACGCACAATCACTCATATGAAATGAAAGAGCAGTCACTCACCCCATGACTAATATCACTCGAGGAAATTAGAATAAAAACCCATAGCTCACACCTGGTTGAGGAAGCGACAAGGGGATGGTGCAGAAAGAGTATGCCAGGGTGCACAATTGATGGTGCATCAGTGCGTCCACCCCGTCTGGCATAGGTGCAAGGAGGAAGGCAAGGGAGCCTTACAGTGTAGTGTACAGAACAGGGTGACGTATCCTGTGTTGATGGCAGAAACCCAGCCTATGGGTGCATAGGGAAATGGAAACGTACCTGACTCCAAAGGTCGTAACGTCCCTCAATCCTCACCTCTCGGTAATTGATTGAAGAAACTCCAGTCACACTCAGCCCAGCCTCTGTCTCACGCTCTATTGATAGATACAGGAGGGCAGCCCTTTCCTGAAACCCATTGATGTAATCCTCACGGTCACTTGTGCAGAGGTTGTATGCCTTGTGCGCATTTGATGGTGCAACTGTGCATCCCACCTTGTGCCGGCATACAGTGCAAGAAGGAAGGCCAGGGAGCCTTATAGTGCAGTGCACAAGAACAAATCATGCTTTGTGCATTAAGAGGCCCATCCCGTGCGTGCAACACTTCATTCACACTTCTCACCTCTCATTTGATTTGAAGGGAAAAGACTGGTCACTCGCCCCACCCTCTGTCTCACTCTCTGTTGATAGTTACAGAGGGCAACCATACTCACTTCCCCATCCGGTTAGGATGAAAGCTCGCGTCACTCGATTGTTTGTCGATGAAGATCGCGTCATCATTTGTTGAAGAGGCGTACCCAGGGAGGTAGCCAGCAGATCAAACATGGGGTTAAATAGGAACATGGCGTCTTCTAGAGGACTGTCAAACGCTCTGCAGAAAGGCACAGGACATAGCGTACCAAGGGAGGCAGCTTCAGAACTAGATCATGGGGATGTCAATTGATGAATCCACTTTCTGGACTGCTGGGTGTTGCCACCTTTTCCACAGCCAGCTTCCCGCCCAAGGGTGTTGACCACCTTGTCTTGGAATGAGGAGTGCTATGACAGGGAATTTCTTCATTTTCTCCCATAATAGTTTGTTGTTTTCTTTTTCTTTTCTTTGTTTTTTTGTTTTGTTTTTTTTCTTTGTTCTTGTTTTTGTTGTTGTTTTTTTTTTCTCCTATTCCCGAGGGTGTCTCCACCTTTTCTCGAAGAATAGGTCGGTATGACAGGGATCGAAGTCCTTTTCTCCCATGACCGATATGTGTATTTTTTCATTTTGTCTAATTAAGCAAGGGAATGGTAGAAATACCATTTGTCAGAATCAACCTCGCGACTGCCGCTGGTGGAAAATAGAGGATAAGAGATCAGGGCTGAAAGGTGGGGCTGAGGGGACAAAGGGTTGCATCCACCTCATCAGGAGTGGCTGAAGAATGGCTAATAGAAGTAGCATCATAAGAATGTGACAGTGACACGCCAATGGGGAAAAGGATCAGGTGACCGTGATTGTCAAGATCCCCAAGGAGGGAAGTACTTCTTCAGGCGATATCCATTGATCAGGAAGGGATCATCAGAGGCATCAACGGTCTGCACTTGGATAGAGCCATTAGGGTTGATAGCAAGTACCTTATATGGGCCCATCCACCATTGTTGAAGCTTGCCAAGAAACTTGCCAAATCATGAATCATAGGCTAGGACCAAATCACCTTCTTTGAACTCCTTGTGCTTTGATGAAGCTCTCATGGTAAGCCTTACGTCGAGCTTGCGTGGCTTCCATGCACTGTAGAGCCATCCTGTGAGTTTCGTCCAAACATTCCAAGTGTAGGAGACGGCATTGCAGTGAATCATCGTCCCCCAAATGCTCTTTGATAGCCACTCACAAAGAGGGCAATTCCAGTTCAACAGGGAAAACAGCCTCTGTACCATACACCACTGGAAGGGTGTTTGTCTTGTAACTGCTTTATGGGAGGTTCTGTACGCCCACAGGGCCTCTGTAAGTCGATCATCCCAATCATGACGATGTGCGGCAATTGTTCTTGTCAAAATCGAGCAGAGGATGCGATTGGTGACTTCAATTTGGCCGTTGGCTCTAGGATAATAAGGAGTGGACTTGCGATGGGAGATCTTATACAGCTCTGTCAACTCTTCCATGAATTTATTAATGAAATGAGTGCCTCTGCCACTTACCAGCTCCTAGGGGACTGCCAAAGCGGGTGATGATATTCTCATACATGAACAGGGTCAGGTTGTTACCATCGTCCCACTTTAGAGCTTTAGCTTCACACCACTTTGTAACATAATCCGTACATACCAAGATGTATCTGTTCTATTTTCTTCTGGTGGGTGGATCAATGGGACCCAAGAAATCAATCCCCCACTTCTCGAACGGCTTCAAAGGAAGGATAGGTTGCAGTGGCATGGCACTTGTTTTGGTGGGTTTTCCCATTCGCTGACAAGCATCACATCTTTTACAGTAATCATATGCATCCTTGTGGAGGGTCGGCCACCAGTATCCTGCTAGTAGAGCCTTCCTAGCTGTAGCTTCTCCTGCAAAGTGGCCTCCACATGGCTCGTCATGGCAAGCCTTCAAAACAATCCCAATCTCATATTTTGCAACACATCTTCTGAGCACTTCATCTTTGCCTTTCTTGTATAGTGCACCGCCTAACAGGGTGTAAGGGGCTGATTCTAACATAAGCTTCCTTCTTTCCCGACTAGAAATGCCAGGAGGGTACTGTTGGGTTGCCAAAATATTGGCAATGTCTGCATACCAGGGGGTTACAGTTTCTACCAGGAATAGGGAAGCATCAGGGAGGTCTGGATCATCTTGCTCCTCGTCTGCAATCTGTGGGATATGCGACAGATGATCAGCCAGAATATGGAAACGACCAGGTTTGGTAATTACCTCAAAGTTGAACTCGTGGAATAGAAGAAGCCATCTCATCATTCGTCCTTTCACGTCTGCTTTGTTCATCAGGAAGGACAGGGCCTCGTGATCCACAAAGAACTTGAAATGTGTGGACAATAGATAGTGTCGAAACTTCTCCAGTGCAAACACCATTGCCAAGCACTCAAGCTCTGTCTGTGTAGTTTCGTTCCCTATCAGTGACCTTTTCGCTTGCATAATATATCGGTTGATCTAATTTGGAGGGGCCCTTGCGTCTATGTGCACATGGAACTCCTTCGTCCAATCAGGAGGCTGTAAAATAGGTGCCTGGATCAGGCATTGTTTTAGGGTATTAAGGGCTTCTTCACAGTCATCCGTCCAAAGAAAATCAGCTTCTTTCCTTAGGAGCTTGTGCAGAGGGGCTGCCTTAGTTGCAAAATGTGCAATAAATCTTCTGTAATAGCCCACATGGCCAAGAAATCCCCTCAATTGTTTGAGGTTTGTCGGTGCTATTAAGGCGGCAATCTTTTCAATATTTGCCAGGTCTATTGCAATTTCTTGTGCAGAGACAATGTGGCCCAACAGAACTCCTGAGGAGACACCAAAGACACATTTGTCGGGGTTGAGAGAAATCCCATACTCTCGGTATCTATCAAAACATTTCTCTAGGTGTCCCTAGTGCTCACGGATCAAACTATAGACAAAGAAGTCATCAAGATACACCTCAATAAAATAATATAGATGGTTTTGGAAGGCCGCCATCATTACTCGTTGGAAGGTGGCAGGAGCATTACAGAGCTGAATGGCATCACTCTGTAGGCATACGTCCCCCATTCTGTGGTGAAGGTTGTTTTATATTGGTCCTCTTCTGCGATTTTGACTTGGTTATATCCGCTGAATCCGTCCAAGAGGGAATACAGCTCATGGCCTGCCACTGTGTCCAATAGTTGATATGTAAAAGGGATAGGGAAATGATCCTTCTTCGTCTTCGAATTGAGCTTTCGAAAGTCAACACATATTCGAAGTTTCCCGTTCTTCTTAGGTACTACCACAATGGGCGAAACCCATTCACTGTTAGCCACGGGATAGATGAACTCTGCTTCAAGAAGTTTCAATAATTCGGCCTTCACTATAGCAGAGTAATTAGGATTCATCTGTCTTTGTCTTTGCCTTACAAGTTTGGCATCGGGCTCTAGGTCAATGTGATGTTAACATACTATGGGATCAATCCCCTTTAGGTCTTTGTAGGACCAAGCAAACATATCTAAGTTCTCCTTTAGTAGGTCTTGAAGAACCACCATGTCTTCTTCTAGAAGATTGAGACCCACTTTCAGGTAACGTTCAGTACCCTCAGCATCCAAGAACGTTACTTGTCTTTCACCTTCCACTTCGCGGATAAATGTCCCACGGATTGCTTTTGGGTAGAGGTCTGACTCCTTCAAGAGAGTCGTATCCTCATCTGATGTCCCACTAGAACCAGTGTCCCCCTCGCAAAATACCTTGGCGTTTTGTTCTTCTTCCCCCACTTGTAAAAGGGAAGAGAGTGCTAAGTGTTTTTCCGAAAGAAGTGTAAAGTTGCTTCCACGTTCAACGGACTACAATTGCGATGCCTCCTAAGAAAGTCCAAGGCGTAGCTACGGGAGGGTCATCTCCCGGTATCCATGTGGATATCTCACCCCAAAACCAGGTTTTTCTTCTTGGCTTTAATTCCGTTTTAAGTCAATCATGCAAAAGGGAAACTGTTAGGGATAGGATATATTTGTCCGAGTTATTTGTAATGAAGGAGTTTAGCTTATTTGAATGAATGATAATGTATAGAACTTAGTTTCCTTCGAATTGCATCAAGCATTATAAATTACGAGCAAGATTATCCATTTACTATAGTAGTATATTTTAGTTAAATCCTAAAGGTATATAAATTATATCTTGCACCATTAGTCTTATTCCTTTCGCAACGAATCATTGTAAATGATTAAATTCATGAAAGGTTTCTTTCGTTGCTCAAATTACTAGGAAGTTATCATTGCTAATTGCACATCGTAGCAAGGGAAATGTTTGTTATTTAGCATGAGTTCATCTACAAGGAAAAAGGAAGTTTAAATTGAACTGTATTGACTGAAAAGCAAATTGTCACAAGGATAGCAAAACTGTGACAAGACGATCAATATTACCTTCCAAGAGATATCCAAACCAATCTAAACATAGAAATATTCATACTCTAAGCACTTGACTACTTTCCTTATTGTAGGGTCAAAAAAAATTCGTAAAGATAAAGAACTAGGGCTGACCCCGAGATCCTTAAAAAGAAACCCTAGGCCCGACACACGACAGCTTAAAGGATCTAAAACGGATTATTCCATCGTAGGACTTGCGCAGCAAGTACGAAATCATTTAGTCTTGTGATTGATTCACAAGGAGAAAAAGTACAAACCCTCAACAAGGATGGCAGACCCCTACGCAAGTTATCTTGCAAAAGGACGTATTTTTGCATATCCTCCTAAATAAGGAAAGTTGTAAACCGGAAACTAGCATATCTAAGGAACTTAGGGTTGACCAAGTTGGGTTAATAAGGTACGCCCTACACCAGAATGTAAAGGATCTTGCCAATTTACAAGACACCTTGGGAACGAGTGCTGATACACTCAAAACGAAAGAACACTTCCTTAGCAGTTTGCCAAACAACACGGTTGATTAATAGAAATGTTTTTGCTTGCTAGAGATTTTAGGTCTCTGTTTGAATTATGAATTACAAATTAAATGAGTACCTATACTTCAGGTTAAAGACCTGAAGGAAGAGGCAGTTTCAGTTACCCCTGACTACCTGCCTAACCCTAACCAAGGGGGTTGTTCACCGTGCTGGGAACGTGGACCGAACCCGCCACGAGAGGTCTCCCCGTTGAGCTCTACTTGGAGTAGGAGGATGCTTGGGCGCCAGGGGGGGCTCTGGTCGTAAATCCCTCGCCTTCCGGGTCCTGGACAAGAGGCTAACGTGACTCGGGATTGGATCTCGAGGCCCGCATACTAGTTTACGGGCGGAAGCTTGGAATGGTGATCACTATGGATTACTGGATAGCTTTCGAGCGGATTATGGACAAGCCTACGGGCGAAACTCCTTGTATTTCAAAGATAAAATAATGAAATGTAAAAAAAGAACTTGCTTGATATTATTTTTTCTATGTCACGTGATAAGATTACGTGAAGGAACAAGTGCTTAACGGGATTAATTAAAGAAGCTGATTGTTATATGTCAAATTAATGTGTTAGATAATTACATAACTAAAACAAACCGAGGAAAGTGCGGAGGATGGGCCGCCGTCCTATGGTTGGGTGGTCCCGATTAGCCGGGAACTTTTCTCAAAAATCTCAAAGAACAGCGGGATGATCATCATCATAAAAACGAATAATGAGAGCGATGACCTAGAGTTACGTCTTACCCGATTTACGCTGTTTTAGGGGAACGGAATGGGCCTATGCCTTATGGCAGAGAGGTTGAGCCTTGCATCCCTCTCGTTTCCCATTCTCCTTGAACCAAGTGCAGTGTGAATCCGTTTCGGACCTGGCGTTTCTGCATAAAGTAGTTCGCTCAGGTCTGACGCTAGTTGCTGTTAGCTAATGACCAATTAGGAAAACCCTAATTCGGTCGATCCTAAGTGGGAACGGCCAGGATACTTCCGCTACATGGCAGACGCGGGAAGACCTAGATCGCAAAACCCGTAACATTCCATGGGAGTACCAGGCAGAGTTTTCTAGACATCCTTTCCGATGGACTGCTAAGACGTGTTCGGGATGATACTAGTGGACACGTTACACAAGAGGTATGTCTGATTTGAAGAGTCACCAGAGCCACTACAATGTCTTTTCGCAGCTCACTACTGTCACTGTCACTTAGTTTTCTCTTCAGTCTTCAACATCTCCTTCTTCCACTTGTTTTAGCTCTTTTGAACTTAGATTCATCCTTTCCAAAGGCTAGAAAACTTTTCCAAAGTCACACATACATTCTACAGAATACTTACAGAAGGTCTACAGAATAGTCACAGTACAACACCAGAACAACTACAGTACAGTTACAGTACAAAGACAGAGCAGAGATAGAAGGTCTACAGAAGGTCATCAAAACCTCATAACTCATACTCAAACCATTCCAAACTCTCAAAAACTATTCAATAGGCTTTCAAAAGATCTCAATCTTCATCAATCATCAATCCATGCTTCATACAGAAGACAATCATAACAAAACAGAAGGTATACAGAAGGTATACAGAACCAATCAGAACCTCAACAGAATATCACAGAACCTCATATCTCCATTTAGAATCATCATGAACTTCTAAAACATAATCAATATCATCCAAAACACTCTCAAATACTTCCCTTACAACCATACATCACTCTAAATCCATCAAAAATCAATCATTCAGACCTCAAAAACAACAAATAGGCTCTTGTACCTTCTGTTGGCTATCAGTGGCATTGGCCTTTACAGGGACTGGACTGGGACAGTCCTTTGCAGTGTGGCCTTCACCTTTACATCGACTGCATAAGGGCTTGTAATCCATAGATCATCTAGGGTTTGGACAATTTGGGGAGATATGACCTTTTTCTCCACACCTGTAACATTCCACCTCTGATCTCAGACTATTGTCCTCTGTAACTTTGAGAGGGAAGCCTCCTTGGACCGAAATTAGGACCAAACTCTCTAGGCTTGGATCCAATATCCTGTGTTGTCATTTTGGATTCTAGCAAGTTGAATCTTGCATTTTTATCCTTCGTTCTTCGTTCATGCATCTCTTTCAGAGAGCAAATATCCTCTGTATGGTTCTTCCACAAATAGTAAGAACAGAAGGCTCCAGGAATGGTTGGTTTTCGGGTACATTCAGTAGCTAAATGTCCCGCTTGATGACACTTTCCACACCATGTATTGGAGCACATCACATCTCTTCCAGCTCCCGCAGGAGTGGATATATTGGCGGTATTCACCTTCAACGTCTGTAGCTGCTCTGTAATCACATCCAGAAGCTCTTTCTTAATACTTGCAACTAAGTTGGATAAGTAGTCCTTCAGATTTTCTCCTCCTGAAGTGCTTGTGGTAGGGTTTTGAGAAACTTCTATAATTACTACATACACTGGTTGGGTAGATCCAGAAGGTCCTCTGCTCTGGCCCTAATTCAGAGCTCGTGTTGAGACTTGGGGTTGTTGATTCCAGTTGGTAGGATTCCACTGTTGTTGAGTCGCCATTGGAGGAACTGTTTGAGGCCATTGTTGTTGTGGTTGAACCATCATTTGAGGCACTATTGTCTGCGGTGACCACACTAGATTAGATGCATTATACTGCGGCACTGTTTGCATCTGGGGATAGGGGTAGGGAACTGTCCCTGGGAGTGCATTTGATGGGTATACCATTCCAGGCATATGAGGGGGTAAGACTCCTCTTCCTGGAGTCATTGACAGCCTTGCTTCAACTTCGTCATACAATCTTGCACCTTCCATTGCAGCTTGCAGATTGACTGGTCTTCTCAATTCCACGAACTTGCGAACTTCTGGTTGTAGGCCCCTGAGAAACACTCCTTTTTGTATTCCTTCATCCAAATGATGGTTAGTCCATCTCTTCAGGATGGATTCCATTCGCGAGACATAAGCTTCTACTCTTTCTCCAGAGGACTGACTTAAATTCATGAACATCTCTAACACTATCATGTTGAGTCATAGAGGAGATGCATCATAGAGGAGATGTTGGCCAGAGACAAGCTTCTACTCTTTCTCTAGAGGAAACAGTCCACCACATAGAGCATGCATCATAATGGTGATATGTTTCCGCCATTGTGGGATGAACTTCTTGTGGAAAGTGGATTTGATTATGATAAATTTCAACTCTTCAATGGAAGAAGGAACTTTACAAATATCCGTTGAATTCTTCTCTTCTTGGCAATGCCATTTCCTTCATTTTCAGCCTCTTCTGGTGCTTGTTGATGGCAAGATTCCCCAACTGCGCACCAAAAACATGGATCCCCAAGAGGAACACCAAGGAAAAGGGAATTATCTTGCAAGAAAATATATCTTGTAACATCAAAAAGCTTTTATTTCATTCTTTTGATCATCAAAACAAGGAAAACAACAATTCCTCACGCAGCATCATAGTAGATTTCTCCCACGGATTTGATAGAATCAACCATAATCTTCAACATCTTCATAAAATTCTTCAATATAACAAATAACACAAAAGAATGCACCATCTTTAAATGAAAATCAATCACATATTATTCATCTTCAATGTCTTCATAGTTCTCTCTCTCTATCTCTCATATACAGTTACAATGTTTTGATAGAATTGGCTACCTCTGACTCTCTCTCTCTCTCTCTCTTTATCAATAATACATCATATCCTCACTACAATGCTCTCATAATAACCCTCAATAATCCTTCTTAGGTCTTGGATGCACTTCCCAAGAGGTATGTCTGATATGAAGAGTCACCAGAGCCACTACAGTGTCTTTTCACAGCTCACTACTGTCACTGTCACTTAGTCTTCTCTTCAGTCTTCAGCATCTACTTCTTCCACTTGTTTTAGCTCTTTTGAAATTAGATTCATCCTTTCCAAAGGTTAGAAAACTTTTCCAAAGTCACATATAAATTCTACAGAACACCTACAGAAGGTCTATAGAACAGTCACAGTACAACACCAGAATAGTTACAGTACAGTTACAGTACAGTTACAGTACAGAGACAGAGCAGAGACAGAGGCTCTACAGAGGGTCTACAGAAGGTCATTACAACCTCATAACTCATACTCAAACCATTCCAAACTCTCAAAAATTATTCAATAGTCTTTCAAAAGATCTCAGATGTTCATCAATCATCAATCCATGCTTCATATACAAGACAATCAGAACAAAACAGAAGCTATACAGAACCAATCAGAACCTCAACAGAACATCACAGAACCTCATATCTCCATTGAGAATCATCATGAACTTCTAAAACATAATCAATATCATTTAAAACAATCTCAAATACTTCCCTTACAACCATACATCACTCTAAATCCATAAAAAATCAATCATTTAGACCTCAAAAATAACAAAAATTAGTCAAAATTTCAGTCTTTTTCCACTCTCAACACACGGTCTGTCCACACCCCACGGGAAAAAGGGAAGTAAGGGGTGTATAAGACCTTTAAAAAGGTAATGTTATGTGGGGGAGGAAAAGGCTTAAAAATCCCTTTAGGAGGGAATTTTTGGGGGGGGAAGGGGCTTAAGGACCACATGAAGGCCCTTCAAGGAAGCCCATAAGGAAGGGGGCTTCCTTAGGGGCTTTTAGAAGCTTCTCAGAAGCTTCTGAGAGCATCTGTCCACTTCCACATGGAGGGCAAGGGAGCCAAATTCTGACGGCGGTTCCATGGGCCAACTGGTGGGGATGGTAGGTGGCAGGGTGGACTCTCTCGACCCTCCTCTTCCTCCTTCACGGCAGCAGCTTAGCGTCTCCCCTCCTCGCTTCCCCACAGCAGACTGACGGCGTCGCTCCACGCCAGCCCCCTCCACAAAATTTATTACCTCTCCTCTATCGTCTAAACCCTTCGTAGCCTCTCCCAGCTCACGCAGTCACACGACATTCTCCCCTTACTTCACAGCAGCCCTCCACCTCACTCCACACCCACACTCTCTCTCACGGCTGCTGTCCCTCAGCCATAGCGTAACAATCTTCTCCCTCTCTCTCACCACTATGGCAGCAACAATGTATCTGCCTCCCCTCGACGGTCGTGTTCCATGGTTTTTATAGCTAAGGGAGGGATTCATCCTGCCCCTACGTGGCCATAATGCATGGCCTCCTACCTTCAACAAGCTCCAACAAGGAGCTTGCTCATACATCCTATTTCCCTCTTCCTCCAGCACGATAGTCGGTTGGAGGAGAGGGGGATAATTAATTTTTTTAAAAAAATTGCCATTATCTAATTCAAAAATTATCCTTACGACTTATAAAGGTAGTTCACATGTGAAAGATCAGAATGTTACATTCTCTCCCCCTTGGAGGAATCGAGATGTCCTCATCTCGAGATAAACTGGGGATATTGGTGGTTGAGAGTGCTTTCATCTATCCAAGTGGCATCCTCTTCGGGATAATCTTTCCACTGGACGAGGCATTCTCTCAAGGTTCTGGATCTCAGTTGTCTCTCCCTAACATCTAAGATCCTGCCAGGCCTTAGTTCAAGGACTCCTTGAGTAGGCATTACAACTTGTTGGTCATCAAGTACATGGTTAGGATTAGATACATACTTCTTCAATAGGCTGATATGAAATACATTATGAACCTTTAGGTTCTCAGGGACTTGCAGTCTATAAGCATTAGGCCCTAGGCACTTGAGGATTTTGTATGGTCCACAATACCTTGGACTTAGCTTCTTGCAATCTCCTAAGGATAGGGAACTCTTCTTTGGGCGTACGTGAATGAAGACCATGTCTCCTTCTTCTAAGAATCTATCTTGATGCTTCAAATCTGCGTATGCCTTTTGTCTATCCTTGGCAGCTTGGATGTCCTGTCTTATTGACTTTATTTGGTAATCCATCTCTTCCAACATCTGCCTTGAAGCTTCAACCCTCAAGGTTGGATCTGAGAAGTTTAGGGGACTTTGACAATCATGACCATACAATGCTTGGAAAGGGGTCATCTGAATGCTTTGTTGGTAAGAAACATTGTAGGCAAATTCAACCAAAGGTAAGTATTGAATCCACCTTTTTGGTTCACGACCGCAGTATGCCCTAAGCATATCCTTGATGACTTGATTGACTTACTCTGTTTGGCCATCCGTTTGGGAATGGTAAGCTGTGCTAAAACAGAGTTGAGTCCCAATGGCTTCAAAGATGGCTCTTCAAAAGTGTGATGTGAAGAGACAGTCACGATCACTAACGATTCTTCTTGGTAGCCCATGTAGCTTGAATATCTCCTTGATAAACAATCTTGCAATGTGTGAGGCTTTATAGTTTAACTTTACTGGAATAAGGTATGTAATCTTAGTAAGCATGTCAACCACAACCATGATGGAGTTGTATCCTCCCTGGACTTGGGGTAGGCCAACAACAAAATCCATACTGATGAATTCCCATTTCATTTTGGGAATGTCAAGCGGTTGCAACTTCCCTGGCATTTTGACATGTTCGACTTTGATACGTTGACAAGACAAACACTCGGTGACATATTTGAGAACGTCACCTTTAAGCCTCTCCCAATGGTAGCTCTTCCTAACTGCATTGAGAGTCTTGGCATAGCCAGGATGTCCCACAATATCTTTTGCTTAAGTGATTGACTTGCCGGTATACACAGCCTCGTTCTATAGTAGACAAGTAGTCCATTAATGATAGAGAATTCATGATACTTAGCCTGCACCTTTTGATCCCAATCCTTGATAGAGATCTCCCTTAGCATCTTTTGGTAGGCTGGATCATGGCATGCTTCCTCTCCAGGTAACTCAAGTATTGGATTGTTTGGCATAGATACCTTTGTAGCTAGAGATCTAGCTGTTGATGGATTTTGCAAGATTAGAGAATTAAGGAATGCCTTGCGAATGACTGAGTGCATCGGCAACTACATTCTCTTTTCTTGGTCGGTACTTGATTTCAAAGTCATACTCCTCCAGCACTTCAATCCACCGACGTTGCCTCATGTTGAGCTCGTTCTGGGTAAAGATCCACTTGAGACTCTTATGATCAGTCACTAGGGTAAACTTGTTACCCAATAGGTAGTGTCTCCAAAGCTTTAGAGCATGGATGGCAACTAACAATTCCAAATCATGGGTAGCATAATTCTTCTCATGACTCTTCAGTTTCCTTGAAGAGTAGGCTAAAGGATGACCTTCCTGCATGAGCACACATTCTAAGGCAAGTGTGCTAGCATCAGTTACTACTAGTTCGGAAGCTTTAGGATAGGTGCTGATATCAAACTTTGCTTCAATCTGTTGAAGCTAGTTTGTTCGGGAGTTGACCATGCAATGGATGTTTGCTTCTTCAGTAAGTCCGTCAGAGGTGCTGCAATCAAAGCATAGTTTTTGATGAAGACCCTATACCATCCTGTCAATTCAAGAAAACTGCGTATTTCTTTGATAGTTGTTGGTATTGGCCATTCTAGCACATCTTTGACTTTGGCTGGGTCTACTGAGATTCCTTCCGCTGATACGATGAATCGTAGATATTCAATCTGACACTTGAAGAATGCACACTTCTTTATTTTAGCATACAGCTTATGTGACCTCATTGTCTCAAGGACAATCTGAAGTTGGGGTTCATGATATTCTTCCTGTTTAGAATAGACTAGAGTGTCATCGAAGAAGGCGAGCACAAAATCATCAAGATATGGCCTAAAGATATCGTGCATTAACTTGTTGAAGATGGCAGGCGCATTCGTAAGCCCGAATGACATAACTAGGAACTCAAAGTGCCCATATCTTGTGTTGAAGGCCGTCTTTGGGATATCTTATTCCTTGATCCTTATCTAATAGTAACCAGACCTGAGATCAATCTTGGAGAAGATCTTCGCACCCTGAAGACGATCAAGAAGCTCATCTATTTTAGGAATAGGGTACTTGTTCTTGACAGTTGATTGATTCAACCCTCTGTAATCAATACATAGTCGAAGTGTTCCATCTTTCTTTTTCTAGAACAATATTGGAGCTCCCCATGGTGAACTGCTAGGACAGATGTAGCCGTGATCTAGCAGTTGCTTGAGTTGTTCCTTCAGCTCAATTTCTTCCAGTATAGACATCTTATAAGGTCTCTTTGCAATTGGTGCAGCTCCTGGTACTAGCTTAATCTCATGATCCACTTCTCTTTGAGGCGAGAGTTTTGTTAATTCTTCAGGAAATACATCCGTGTATTCCTTTAGCCAAGAAGGTCCTTCACTAGACTCTTGCTTTTGATCTAACTTGTTGAGCTTAACTAAGTAGATAGGTAGTCCTTTTCTGAGTCCCTTTATAATCTGAGATGCCTTGGCCAATTGAATTTTTGGACTTCCAGCCTCTCCTTGAGTTGTGACTAATTCCCTTTCAGAGTTTCGAAAGGAAACTTGGCCCTTTCCACAATGAATGTGGGCGTCATTAGGTTTAATCCAATCCATTCCGAGTAGACACTCATGGAAATCTAAATTCATGACTCTGAATTTGACCGAAGTCTTCTTTCCTCCCAGAGAGAATTCCACCTTAGCAGTTTTCCTAGTACAAGTAACCTCGCGACCATTTGCCAATTACACAAGTAAGATAGGTACATCTACTATGGCTATTTCCAATCTTTTTTCAAAAGCTGGTGAGATAAAGGAATGTATACTGCCACAATCAATCAAGGTCTTGAAACTTTTACCTTGATAGTCCGATGGTGTTTGAATCACCGAGAACTGGCGAATCGGTCCTTTCTTGTGAAGAGCGGCATGGATTGTCCCCCTTTCAAACTCTGCTTCCATGATCGGATCTTCTACTTCTTCGCACATTTGCCTATTGGCAACGTAGGCAGTTCTTCCTCTGCCTCGGGTAGCAGCTCCCTGACCACGGCCCGTTCCTTGGAAAGGTGCTTGGCGATGTCCTCCTCCAAGTTTGGGACATTGCCTCTTGAAATGACCGGGCTCGTTGCAGTGAAAACAATGGAGGTTTTGGCCATTGCCTTGAGAAGGGAAAAAGTTGTTTACATTATTAGTCCTTGCTTTCTTTCTTTGTCCCTGATTCTGACCTTGAACTCTCTTCATTTGAGGCCTGAATGCTCCTCTGTTCGGGTCATTATAAGACCAAGTTTTGTTACCTCTTGGTCTAGACTGCACCTCTTGAATTATAGGGGCAGCTCGAATGAGTGCATCTTGAAGATGTGATGGATGCATAGATTCGAGACGGGTATTCACTGGTGGGTTTAAACTAGCACAAAATCCCTTGATCCCTACACCATTGCTTCCACCAAAGCCTGGCTTCGCCGGTGAGCTTCCGCTTGGCGAGCATAGCCTGATTGGCGGGTGCAGTACCGGCTACTTCAAAGTAATCCTCCATGGATTAAATCCAAATTTCAACATCTGCTTGGATGCGGACTTGCCTCTCCCGTCAAATTCGGGCGGCTTAATCTGCTTGAGAATAAATTTCTTCTCCTGGATTACAGCAGTACTTGATGTAGGAGGCGAACTGAGAACCTGTACCTGGGGTTGTGCCTAGACAAAGATTTCTTAACATTATCAATTGATAATCGTTACGATTTATATTTCATTTCGATTTTAGCTATCAACCAAGTACTCTAGCCACTTAACTTTTTATCAATTCTCATGCACAAACAGACATTGATAAAAATAAGTCTTATTGTATTTATATGGGCATAGCCCTTTCGAAATATAATATTTCTTGCGACGATAAGCCAACTGTTACATTTAGTTTGGGGAGAATAATGTTGTATTACATTTATCTACATGAACTGTATAATAGTATGGTTTCAGGTCATGGATTTTCAGAAATTGGTAAGTCATTGGAAGATCAGGGTATCCTTTCCTTTGGAATCCATTTTTCTCATGGCACCCCAATACTTTAATCCTTTCAGCAGGGATTACACGAGTCACTTCCTCATACACATATGAGTTCAGTTCAATCCTCCGACATCGAATATGTAAAGTTGAGTTTACGTGAGCTTCCAAAAAAATGAACAGCTTCACGACTTTCAGGTCTCCGAACCACTTGATCCTCTTTAGGTTGGTTTGTAGGTATGAAAACCGGTGGGCAGCTATATAGTAGATTCCTAAGGTACCGTCCATCTTCATTCCATGTACAAAGGCGATGGATTATAGATACGCTCTAGGATGTTCATCATCTCAACCCTTTGTTGATAATCTAGGGAATGCATCGCAGTCATAAACATGACGCGGAACACTAAGAACCTGTTCCATGCTTCGTAATTCTGCAAGACAACATTGAAAGTAAGAAAATGTTTGGAACAACAACATTTTCTTTACTTCATCTTATTAAGATTTCATAAAAACAATTCCGTTGTTGGTTTGCTCTAATACCAACTGTAACGTGTCCACCTATTATCTTCAGGACACGCCTTAGCAGTCCATAAAAAAGGATGTCTAGAAAGCTCTGCCAGGCACTCCCATGGAATGTCACGGGGTTTGCAATCTAGGACTTTTCGTGTCTGTCACATAGCGGAGGTATTCCAGCCATTCCCACTTAGGACCAACCTGAATTAGGATTTTTTCTTATTGGTCATTTCCTAACGGCAACTAGCATCGAACCCAAGCGAACTACTTTACGCAAAAGTGCCAAGTTAGAAGCGGATTCACGCTGCACTTGGTTCAAGGAGAATGGGAAACGAGAGGGATGCAAAGCTCAACCTCTCTGCCATAAGGCATAGTCCCATTCAGTTCCCCTAAAACAGCGTAAATCGGGATCAGTTATAACTCTAGGTCAACGCTCTTGTTGTTCATGTTCTTTGAACGATCTTTCTGCTGTCCATCTTGATTGAGAAAAGTTCCTGGCCAACCAGGACCACCCATCCATAGGACGGACTTATGGCCACATCCACTGCACTTTCCTCAGGTTGTTTTAGTTATTTAATTACCTAACACATTTAGTTGGACATGTATCAATCAGCTTCCTTAATTAGCCCATTATGCACTAGTTCCTTCACGTAATCATAGCACTTGACATAGAAAAGCAATATCAAACAAGTTCCTTTTTAATAGGTTATCATATTTATCTTTGAAATACATAAAGTCCAGCCCGTAGGCTTATCCACAATCCGCCTGAAGACTATCCAGCAATCCACAGGGATCACTAATCCAAGATTCCGCTTGTAGACTAGTATGCGGGCCTCAAGATCTAATCTTGAGTCACGTTAGCCTCTTGTGCAGGGCCAGGAAGGCGAGGGATTTACGACCAAGGCCCCCTTGGCACCCAAGCATCCTCCTGCTCCAAGTAGCGCTTAATGGAGAGACCTCTCGCAGTGGGTTTGGTCCACTTTCATGGCGTGGTTAACAACCCCCTTGGTTTAAGCAGGCAGTCGGGGGTAACTCAAGCTGCCTCTCCCTTCAGGCCTTCATCCTGGAGCATTAGATATCCATTTGTCCTTTAATTCTTTGATCAAACAAAGCAAAATAGTGCTCTTAAATCTGTAACAAGCACAATCATTTCCATTGGTCGTTATTGTTGGCCAACTGCTAACGAGTGAATCCTTCTTTTCGAATGTATCCAGCACTCGATCCGGGATTACTTCTGACTTGGCAAGATCCCCTATATCCTGGGTTAGGGCGTACCCTATTAACCAGACTTGACCAATACCTTAAGTTCATATGTTATTCCAATTTATTGGCTTGTCCTTTCCTTCCAAGCAATTATCTTTACCCTAGAAAGATACTATATTAGGACAATTATTCATCCTCTTGTAAGATATCTTGCGTAAGAATCTGCCAATCTCACTCCAAGGAATTGGCCATTCCCTTGTGATTAAATCTCTTACCCATCGAATGGAGTCACAAAATAATCTCTTCCTGATAGCATTAGGCCGACTTGTCAGTCTTAGGGTTTCGAGTTTCATCTTTTTAGCGAGAGATTCTTAGGAAAACCCTTGATCACTTCTCGCAAGTATGTCCTACTGACCCTACATTTTGTGAATGTGGGCAAGTATTTAGGGTATAGGAGTTTTAGTTTTTTAGCAATACATGCGACTAGGTAAATGTCTTCATCGGGCAAACCCTTGTCAGTTCCTTGGGATACGTCACATTGAATTAACCCTTTTCTAAAAGAGTACTCCGAGGTTTTAGGTGTTTAGTTTTATGCCAATTTAACCTATCTATTCTTGAAGATAATTACCCTATCATCTCCATAACCACATGACTTATTGTCTACGCTTAAGTTGAATCCTAACTTTTTGGTATAAGATCAAGCATAGACTAGGTTATAGCCTAATTCCAATTAATCATCCTATAACTTGCGAACAAGATTCATGCTAAAACATGCAACCTTTTACTAATAATTATGCAGTTGAAAAACGATATTTATACCAATTTACTAGAGTTATGCAGCTTAAGAATCATTTCATGCCTTGCAATTTCCTATGGATTATTAGCACTTTCCATAATGACTCATTGCGAAGAAGATATGTCCTAATAATGTGACATGCAATTTATACTCCCATGCCTAAACGGAGTGCATTATCTTAATTCCGTTTTGTAAATGTGGACACTAATCTAAGTTCAATTCATTGAAATCCACAAAAACTACTTGCTGGAAATGCATATCAATCTTCTGCTCACTTTATTTTGTTCGTTTTATTAAAAATACTAATGGCCGAACTCTTCCATCGTGAGCTAGTTCTTTTAAATTAACCAAGGTATTTAAGACAAAAAAAAAAGGAAGACAAACCTGGACTTGTGGTGAGATGTCCACGTGGATGCTAGGAGACGATCCTCCTGCGGTTGCACCTTGGGCTTTCTTAGGAGCCATCACGAATGCGGCCTTTCCGTCTTGGATGCGGCTTTGCGAAACTCCCTTTGTAATTCCACCGTCCTTTATGAATGTTTTTTCCTTCCTTCCGTAGAAGCTCCGATGAAAATTGAATACACGGAAAGGGTTTTAGTACTCGGGCTAATTGGGAGATTGAAGGAAATCCAAGGGGACAAGCTTAATGAGTCTTTTTAAGGGCCTCGGATAGGACCCATAGAAAAGGGGTACTAACTGGATTTTTTAACGGATTTGAAAAAAGGGCCAAATGGTATAAAAGTCCTTAAAAGGGATATCTTTGTGGAGGGGGAAAGAAACCCACGGAAAGGGGGGTAGAAAAACCTTTTTAGAGCAAGGCTTATCAAGCCACGGGAAAGGGGTTATTGGCCTTTTTCAAGGTTTGTCGACACCCCACGAGAAAAAGGGAAGCAAGGGGTGTATAAGCCCTTTAAAAAGGGAATGTTATGTGGGGGAGGAAAAGGCTTAAAGAGCCCTTTAGGAGGGAATTTTGGGGGGGGGAAGGGGCTTAAGGACCACATGAAGGCCCTTCAAGGAAGCCCATAAGGAAGGGGGCTTCCTAAGGGACTTTTAGAAGCTTCTTAGAAGCTTCTGAGAGCTTCTGTCCACTTCCACGTGGAGGGAAAGGGAGCCAAATTCCGAGGACGGTTCCGTGGGCTAGCTGGTGGATGGTAGGTGGCAGGGCGGACTCTCCCGACCCTCCTCTTTCTCCTTCACGGCAGCAGCTCAGCGTCTCCCCTCCTCGCTTCCCCACGGCAGACTGACGGCGTCGCTCCACGCCATCCCCCTCCACGAAAGTTATTACATTCTCCTCTATCGTCTGAACCCTCCATAGCCTCTCCCACCTCACGTAGTCACACGGCGTTCTCCCCTTGCTTCACGGCAGCCTTCCACCTCACTCCACACCCACACTCTCCCTCACGGCTGCTGTCCCTCAACCATAGCGTAACAATCTTCTCCCTCTCTCTCACCACTATGGCAGCAATAGTGTATCTGCCTCCCCTTGATGGTTTTTATAGCTAAGGGAGGGATTCATCCTGCCCCCACACGGCCATAATGCATGGCCTCCTACCTTTAGCAAGCTCCAGCAAGGAGCTTGCTCATACATGCTATTCCCCTCTTCCTCCAGCACGACAGTTAGCTGGAGGAGAGGGGGATAATTAATTTAAAAAAAAATAAATTGCCATTATCTAATTCAAAAATTATCCTTAAGACTTATAAAGGCAGTTCACGCGTGAAAGATCAGAATGTTACAAAAACTTAAAAACGGTTCTTTAATGCATGTATGCGGGCTCTTTAACCCACGTGGGAGAATGGTACAGATCCATTAGAAGATGATTTCCCGTAGTTAATGCGGGAAAGTGGGCACGTGGCTCGAGGGAATCAGAGGGATCCGTAGTAAGGTACAGTAAAGGTAGTGAGAGAATGCGCCGCTTTGCATGAGAGAGAGAGAGAGAGAGAGAGAGAGAGAGAGAGCCAGTGTGCATTGAGGCGTGTTTGTGCCCATTCAAGACACACACAAAGACTACGTTGGAGAGAGAGAGAGAGAGAGAGAGAGATAAATTAAGCGTTTGAGAGAGACAGAGAGAGAAAGAGAGCGCATGCCTTTGACAGAGAGATAGAGAGAGAAAGGGAGAGAGGGAGACCTCCTGTATGTGTGTCTTTGTGTGTGTGTGCGCAAGCATTTGTGTGTGACACAGAGAGAGAGAGAGAGAGAGAGAGAGAGAGAGAGGGAGGGAGGGAGAGAGAGAGAGAGAGAGAGAAAGAGAGAGAGGGTGTACGTTTCAAAGAGAGAGAGAGAGAGAGAGAGAGAGAGAGAGAGTCTCCATCAGAGCTCCATTGGAGGGAGTTTGCTGCGATCATCAGCTTGGTGGACCGGATCATCAGCGAGAAAGATGGCTCAAGAAGGTAGGTGGTTGTTCTCTGGTTTTGATATTAATTTATTTGTTTAATAGTATTTGTGCACTTTGACGTGTAACGACTGTTGCGACAATGTCAAACAAATGTATACGTGTCAAAGCACACAAAATTTTGACCCCTTTTTCAAACCTAGCATGCCGCGGACAGATCAATAGGAGTCATAATCTCCTACTCTTTGATGTGCATATGGCCATATCAAGACTACAAATGCGCTTATGCGTGTCAAGGTGCTAAGAATTTTGACCGTAGTTTACGTCTGGTTAAACGAGCTGCGAGTCCATAAGGGTCTTGGAATCTTATCTGTTTTTGTATATGCTTCAAACGGGAAATTCTATTCTCGCAGGTTTAGGAGAACGTGGGAAGAGGCCATATTTTCTTGACCCTGAGCTTAGCCAAGAGGGGAGGGTTCAGGTGTCTACAAAGGGAAGCCAAGAGGCTGCTGCATGTTCATCAAAAAAGCATGTAGTGGATTTCTCAGCACCATCACCAACAGGTTCGTTTGAGGAGGAGGGAGACTCTGCCTGTGTCATAGAGTGCGCTCAACCTTTATAAGCACTGATGCCTACTGTGGAGGTATCATCTCTCACTGGAAGCTCACACTACTGGCAAACTCAAGCTATGACAGGTTTTCATGAATATTCGACCTCCACTCTATGTGAAGCTTGTGCTGCTTCAAGTCTTGTTTGCCTTTCAGAAAAGAAGACCAAGGGACTGTCCCTCAAACGAAAGGTGGACTTCTCAATGTCCCAACTAGAGCAAGAGCCTGCTCCCAAAAAAACAGCAAGCAAGAAAAAGTCTGTAGCCCCCATGCCAGCAGATTGTGAAGCGGCTTTAATAGACTTTGTCAATGAAGTGGGAGCATCGGAGTATTATCCCAATTTAGTAAATATATTCAACACAGCCATGCCATATCAGGAAATCATCAGAGAGAACATGGAATATTACACTGCTGAATTCAATGATTTTGAAGCCCAGGTAGAGAAAGGACGGGTGACATTAGATCAGAGGGACTCTGTTCATATCCTTGATTGTGCACAAAGGACAAGAAGCAGAACAACATCATGTATAAATGTTATCTCCTTCTGACAGGCCCTTATAGGCCGTTCTGGTGTCCAATGCACAAGACGGACTGCAAGCTTGTGTTAGTGGAGATGGGATTCATCCTATACCTACATTGTCTATACAAGAATCTACCCAATACAAATGTTGAGTTATTGTACGAGCCAGAAGAGGAGATAGAGGATGAGGGCCCGAATGTGGAAGGAGACATTGAAGGAGTTGGAGTGGAGGAAGAGTTCTCGCCTACTGAGGAAGAGAATGAGACCAAGGCAATAAGTCTCAAAGATATCAAGAATAAAGTTTCAAAGGTTCTACAATACAGAGGGGAAGTTGGTGTTGTTGACACTTCGCTCCAACTGCCTGCTCTTCCTGAGTTTCAAATTGAGGGAAAGCAGTATCTGTTGCTTAGCGACATCTAGAAGGTGTTCTATATCAGAGAAGACTTCGTGCTTGCAGCAATTGCAAGGAGCGTAGAGGAGGAGGAGGGGCTCATTTCTGATGATGATATGGAAGACCTGTCACTAGAGGAGAATTTTGATGTAGGTCAGTGCATCCTTTTGTGGTTCAACAGGGTGAAAGAAGACAGGGAAAGAGGCACAGTGCCAAGTGAGCGGGAGTTCAGGTAGTTTTAGGAAGTTATGGGCTATGACAAGTTGCAAGAAAGCACTGCTCATTTCCTGGAGGAATGTCAAGGGGAGAGCGTGGGTAGTGTGAACCTTCAGAATGAGAAAACCTTCCTCTATGAGAAGAAACTAGAGGTGACGCTTACTTCGGTTTCATCGTTTGCTTTGATTAGATTATGGTGGAGGTTCTTATTCTTCTCACTGTAATTCGGATTAGGTCTATTTGGTTTATTGCAGAGGTTGTTCGGAGAAGTAGATGAGTTTCTAATAAGGCACAGAAGAGAGTTCCATGGACGCGATGCAGCTCTAAGGCACTACCTGAGGGGGCTTGCAAAATCGAAGGTTTTTTTCACCACAACAACCTTAGTGATGAAGGTGTTGTGGCCACATTTTTCTTCAAAACACTCTCCCGGTTTCTCGGTGGACAGCCTATCCCTAGCACCTACGAGAAGGTAATTTTGGTAGAGAAGTTCACAGCCCTGGATGTATTTGGCTACCAGCTTGCTTCCCGATGCTCCAGAAGGGGCTATTTTAGTGCCTATGTAGGGCTTGCGTTAGCATTAGGAATAGAAGACAGTGAGAAGCTGGAACCCTATGGAAAGAACCAGTTAATACGACTCAAGAGAAAACAAGACCAAGTTTTACTAGAATATAGATCAACTGAGGGGCAAAAAGATGTATGATTACACATTATTAATATAGTCCATTGCTTTGTAAGTGGCTTTTTGGTTACAATGTGTTCACTACATCTAACTATAGTTCCTTCACCCATCGATGGTTAATAAAGTGGCGTTCCTGTCTCCATCTTTGTTGTGATTGAAGAGCATTTGAGTTTCTAAATGCTTCAATCTTCTTCTCCCTTTTTTATTGAACTTCCCTCAAAGCCTGCACAATCTTTGATGAAGGTAGAGTCTCTTCTTTGTGAAGCTGTTGCATTATTCGTCTCTAGAACCACTGGAAGAGTTCACGAAGCCTATTTCCTCTATGATTGCCACCACCATGTTGAGTATGTCTGAAGTATGCATTGCGTGCCATATAATGTGACTTCTCCATTCCCTGAGTGCTCCATATGCTTGGATCACCATACTTTTGAATGAAGAATGGTAGATGATTATAAATGATGTGCTCACATACAACAATATCATATGTTTTAGAATTATATCGTGAGACGCAAAATGATGTAGGCCAGATTTTGAAGCTTACCATGTAATGTGTTATGTTGTTTTCTATCCAGGCTGGGGTAAATTGTTTTTTGAATTGTTGAAGGTGTGTTTGAAAAACCTTGATGTCCAGAGTTGACCAAGACTCCTTATCGCACATCTTGAAGATGTTGTCCCCATTGCACACCATACCTCCACCTTTGCATTTTTGGATGCAGCCTCATGGTCCTTAACTGCAATGTGTAATTTCCTCCATTGCTCGTACTCTATCCTGCTGACGTGGTTGGATGCACACTTTTCAATTGTGTTGTTGATTGGTCTCGATAGGAATCACCTTGCCTTCACTCCACCTATAGAAACCTTTCTAGGAAGATCTTTTTCATTGGTGGAGAGCTTTTGGTCTTTCTCAATTTGAACATTTCCTCCATGAAGCTGCATATACTGGATAATACCTTTTCAATAGCAGTAATGCCATCACAGCGTACAGACTGCTTTCTGATTTTCCATACAAACCCAATGTATAGGTTCATTAGTGTCTCTGTGACATGACATAGAGCATGCATAGTACAAATGTGCACATTTGTCAATGGTATATCAAAAACAAGTCGGAAGCTCTTATCCATGGTCAGGTGGCTTTGTCCACCACCTGTGATCAAGGGTTTTTGCAGGCTCCATGCAGTACAAGCATGGTAAGGTCAAGGCTCCTTGATTGCAATTGTATAAGCATTTTAATGTCTTTAAATCAGAGGCCACGTGCCAAACAACTTGAAAGGTGCCTCTTTCTCCAACATTAAGAGTCCTTTGCCCTTACATCTTCCCACTAATAAGATCAGGAATGGGAGTTTGTCGGAAGACCCATTCCAAGACATCATGGTCGTTGGTTAAAACCTACACCAAATCAAAATAATACATCTATTAGATTGAGTGTATAAACCACACTGTATTCACAAGAAAATGACTTGGAAATACATACAAGAAAGCAACCAAGCCACCATAGATTCATTTCTAATTGTACTGAGAAGTATGGTGGATCATCCTTGGGCAATTTTCCCATTGCTCTATCCATCAATGTATGGCTACTCTTTCCATCTTCTTATCATTCAGGATCTCACACTCGTCCATCTTCAAAACAAAGTTGAGAACACCGTTTGTTTTAGCATGTGTGATATTGTAAAACTCAACCATCCTTCTCTGCAACAGCTCCAACTCCATGAAGATGTTGTTGTGTTCATCATATTTGACAGTGCCTCATTTCCCTTTGTATTCATTTGTAATGTGGTACAGGGATCCAACATAGTCGTTTTGCTTCTCGTTAAGTCTCTTTCGAAGCTTCCAAACATCTGTAGTGGTTGGTAGAAGTTTTGGAGTGATTCCTCTAGCTTTGAATGTAGACTTGATAGTCTTATGTAAGAAGGCATATCCTTTCCAACTAATACCACTCTCATCCATAGCTCTCTGTACATTCTCAGTGGATATGGTGTTGTTGGTAATAAACTGATCCACCACCTCCCTTTGCACAACCTTAAATTTCTTCTCTTGCAGTAGTTCCTTTGCAACCTTCGAGCTAATCAGAGGTTTCATCTACATTGCTGGGTTGCTATTTGGGTTGATATTCTCCTTGTTGAGCTGCAATACAACCCTGCATGCAGAACCCCAGTGTTAATGTATGGAGGAGCTAGAGGGAAGAAGGCACATAGAAATCAGAGGGCACATAGGAGCAAGAGAGTACATAGAATTAGAATGCTTACCTGATTTCTTTGATCCTTTTCTTGAGTCCTCCTGAATTAACCTTAAGATCCGCTACGTTTCGCAACTTTCTTTTCCTTTGCCAAGGTCCAATAGATGTTTTCTTCATTCTGTATTGTTCAACTTGCTTTTGTAACTTGTTGATCTCCTGTTCCTGGTGCTTGAGCTTTTCTTCTTGCAACTTGCAAAGGTCTCTAAGGTGACAACATGGACATGGGAGTCTGCCATTGCTAATAGAGGTAACAACAGCCCAGTAGACTGCTATTACCAACAGAGGAAAAAGCTCAGTAGACCACCATTGCCAGGAGGGTGGGAGGGATTAGAGGGGTTTAGTGGAGGGCAGGGTGAAGAGGTCAAGTGGGACTTTCCCAACTACAGATGGCATTGAATGTAGAGGGGTGGCATAGTATATGACATTGAAGGTTTACAGTGCTCTTACTCCCTAAAGATTCCTGACTTTAAATTTTCCAGTCATCAGTGTGGGCCATTGCTATCCACAAAAGGTGTTACTAACTTTCTCAGGTGGCTAGTTAAACACACCTACTTTATTCCAAAAAATGAATATTTTGGTATTTTTCTAGAGAGATAATGATGCAAATACCCATTTTCTTACAAGTCCCTCCTTTTGACCTCCAAATAGCTCTAATGTTGGATTTGCACTCCTTTCTCAACCCTCATATAAGCCAAAATCATCCTGAGATGAGAATCCTAATGATATGGAAATCCAGAACCTAGACTCCAAGGTAAAAGAGGAAAAAGATGATCAAACTATGGCTATAGTTGATTCCCAAATTTTGGATGTGCTTTGACAAGAAAGAGAATTAAAGCTCAAGTATAGAAAGTCACAAGAGTTAAGAAGGATGCTCTCACCACAATTTACCTTGGTTTGAAAGAAACAAAGCCAATAAAGATTAGTGCTAACTTCCACAACCAACTAGTTGCCCTTGTGACCAAATTTAAAGATACTTTGACCTAGGACTACTTTGAAGTGAAGGGACTAGATCCCTAATTTTACTATCATAATATTCCCTTCAAGCAAAATGCTATGTAGCTCTATATGCAAAGATACCAAATGAGTCCCCACATGGAAAATTTAGTTAAAGAAGAGCTAGACCAACTCCTCCCTGTTGGCTTTAGAACTCTAGTGGATCAAGCAGAGTGGATCTTGCCCATTGTCATTGTTTTCAAGAAAAATAAGAAGCTTCAAATCTGTGTTGATTATAATAAGTTGAATGCTGCAATAATTCTAGATCCATTCCCCATCCCACACCTTAGTAGCATTCTTGGTGAGGTTGTTGATCCACGAGAAATACTCATTTCTAGATGGATTTAGTGGTTACAACCATGCTAGGCTTGCTTCAAATGATTAAGCTAGAATTTCTTTCATCACACTTGGGGTGTGCTAGTATGTACAGTAATGTGGTTTGGGAAGAAGAATAACCCTACTTCTTTTTAGCGAGATATGCAAGAAAAACTTGGGCCCTACCTAATAGACTTTACATAAGTGTTGTTAGATGACTTCAATGTCTTCTGACCACTCTTGCTTCACTTGCATCATTTTTGGATTTATTTCACTAGATGCCACAAAGTGAGTCTAAGTCTATATCCCATGAAATGGGTCTTAATAATGAAAGGTGGTGCCCTATTGGATCACATAATCTCTTGGCATTGTCGTGGATTTGAATCAGGTAGGTACTATCATGTAGGTCCCCATTCCCAATTCCTTGACTATAGTGCTATAGTTTTTAGGGCAAGTCCATTGGATTGAATGATACTTGGGTCTTCACGCCATGTAGCTATACCTCTCAATCAACTAGCCTACACTTCCAAAGCAGCCTTCAACTAGAATGTGGTAAGATACCTCACATTTTGACATCTCTAACTACTTCTAACCAAGGCCTCAATCCTAAATCTATGGAAGAAAAATTTGTATGTCTTTGTAGATGCCTCTTACATGGCAATAAGGCAATGCGCTTATGCAATAGGATGAGAATAGTTGGTTTTGACCAATTTTCTATGCTAGTTGATAGCTCTCCACAGTTCAGAAAAATTACTCTCTAATAGAAAGGGAATGCTAGGACATGATCTATTCCATGAAGAAAAATTTCCAGTGTCTAAATGACCATTCTTTTGTCTTTCATGTGGACCAATCTACTTTGGTCTATCTAGTCAAACAAGACTGGCCCAATGGATTCTATTAATTCAAGATTTTGATTTCAAGGTTATACATAAATCTATGGCCCAACAACATGTGATTGTCAACTTCTTGTTTCAACTTGATTTCAAAGAAGCTTTGATTAGAGTAGATGATGATTTTCTAAATGCCCAATTATTTCATGCAGCTTTTTTGAGAATCCAAAACTTGATCCACCCAATCCTCCTTGGATTTGGTATGAGAAATTGATGGTTTTCCTAGACTTAGAATAAGTCCCAGACCACATTTTGATGGACCGTTGCAGATGAATTTCTCTTTTCATTTTGTGTTTTGAATCTATTATAGGATAGCTCTATCACAAAACAAAAATTAGCGTGTTGTTGTAACATGTCGTTCTACCTATCGAAAGAAATAAGGTCATGGAAGAAGCTCACCATTGTATTCCTCAAGGTCACTTTCTGGTAGATGTCATAATCTAGAAAATCTAGCAAGTTGGACTATTGTGGCCTACTATTTATGGATATTTTCACACATTTTTCAAGAAGTTTGATGCTTACTAGCAGCTTGGTTAGCCTCTATCCATGAACTGATTACCCCTCCACACGATGTTGCCATTGGAACCCTTTTAGAAATGGGGACTAGACTTTGTTGGTCTATCAATCCCATTGCAAAGAAAGAAGAAAGAAAATTAAAAAGATGCAAGGCAAAGCAGAAAAAGGTAGCCCAGACTCAAGAAATAGGAGGGAAAAAGGCAAAAAGTATAAGGACAACCTTAAAAGTTTAGGGCATGTGCAAAAGAGGAAATACACATTTTAAATCCAAAGGTGCACCCTGAATTTTTGTAAGAGAGCACCAGGATCCCTCCTATGCAATTTATAAATGTAGATGGGCATGTGTGAAGGTAGAATGTAAATAGGAAAGGAATAGGAAAAGAGAACCTAAGCTAAAATGGCCAGTCATGTAAAAAGGGGATGGGTGCCCAAAGGGGATTAGGGCTTGTATAAAAGGAAAACATTGAATGAGGAAGGTCATTCTTGTGTGTGGCCCCAACATTAGCTCTCTTCTTCTTATTCTTATTCTTATTCTTCTTCTTCTTCTTGCTTACTTGTTCTTGTGCATGAGAGAGGGAGTGTGAGGGAGTGAGTGCGTGAGGGTGAGAGACCGTAGTGGAAAAACTGTCCATCCATCCCTTCATAATTGTGTAGCACTTATGCTCTACCAATGCATCATGATGTCTACAATTCAAAATCAGGCTTTCAAGTTTCCATACATTCTTACATGTCTACTCTATTAAGTGTGACTTTTACTAGATTCAACTATTTCAATTTGTCCTACTCTTGATACAATTAAAGGAAGGGTTTTTCACTACTCTTGGACTCTTGGTTGATTTAGCCTGAGTTCTTTAAGGGTCACAACAAGTGTTCTATTTGGCATCCAAATTTAAGAGTCAACTTGGGTCTCTAAGTAGTTAGCAGTGGCCAAAGGTTAGGTCTTTTGGTTCCTTACAGACTGCTAAGCTAGGGTTCCTTCTTTTCCTAGGTGCAAATACTTCTATGGGTTTGTTTATGAGTTTGGGTTCTAGCCAAATCTCCTACTTCATCGCTTGATGTGAAGCACGCAAGTACTCAAGCTTGACTCCATTGGTCTTATTATAATAAAATCAAAATATGGAAGCTTTTGATTGATCGCCAACCTATGGACTAACTGTTTCAAGCCGAATGCTAATGCCCATCTCTCATCTAGTTGTATTTACTCTTAATCCTATTAGTGTAGTGAGCTTACCTTGATGCCCAATTGAGTAGCCTCCTCCCTCAAGAACTCTGATAGCTCCACGATCCGATATGTAAGCTCAATGAAGCTTTTCAATCCTCTATCTTCAAGCTCCATCCTTCATAGCTACGCATGCAAGGCAAGATAAGAGAAGAGATTAGAAGAAGAGAGGGGAAGACAGAGAGCTTCTCCACTAAGGTCCCTCACCCTCATGCACTCACTACCTCACACTCTCATACTCCCTCCCTCAAAACAAGCACAAGCACAAACAAGGAGTTGAGAAGAAGAGAGCTAGTTTAGCCATACACCAAGAATGAGCTCTTCCATTCACTTTTTGGTTTTTATGCATGCCCTTATCCCTTTTGGAAACCCATCACTTTTTACATGATTGGGCATCTTGCCAAGGTCCTCTTTTCCTATCCCTTCCATTTACATTATCCCTTCATCTATGCCCGTCTAGGCTTTTATAGTTTGCACAGGAGGGAGCTTGGTGCTCTTTGAAAAAATTTGGGGACGCCTTTCTCCTTTTGCCCTTCTTTGAGGTTGCCTTTGTGCCTTTGATGGGACCTAAAATGGGCCAGCACTAGCTATGGCACTAGCCGGGACCTCATGCATACGAAAGACAACCCTACCACATGGCCTTGCGGGCTAGGAGCATCTATAATAATTGATGCACACTAAATGAATTTAATATTGCATTTATAGTTGGGCCACCTTCCCTAAGACTTCTCAGAGGGAGTATCCCACACGTATTGGTAATAAATACTACGTATCACATACATAGGAGGCACCCCATCGGTTGATTGCTATGGCCCCACTGCAGCTCTCCTACATCGCAGGGATTGGCCCCTTGATGCGCTGCTAGACCTAAATAACATTTGCATCATAATCGACCCAGCTGCGTTCACCGCCTTTGACGAAGTCAAAATTTCCCTTGAAATTCGGATTTTTTGGCAAATTTTAGGCACATCCTGGGTTCAAAATCTAGCTCTCATCGGTGACCATGGGATAGGGCAACTCGGCTTGTGGAATCCCATGAACAGATCTGCACATAAACAACAAAAAGGAGCATCAAGCTGATACAAAAAGTACACAACACAACACATCACATCTCATACCCTACCCCCTGACAAAACCAAGGCATGAAATCCACGACGAGTAGACCCAGCATAATCTGATAGAAGGCCCGAAGCTAGTCACTAACCAACTGCTCCAACAGGACCAAAGTAAAAAGAATGATCAAAGAGGTCACCCTAAGTGGTGGTCTAAACTACCTTCCTGACTAAGGACAACTAAACCAGGAGCTCCTACTAGCGAGGACTCTTATAGCCTGATCAAGAAATATTTTCTTTTAGCACATTTCTTCTTTTAGGCTTTTATTTTTCTATACTCAGGCGTGTAAAAAGGAGGGAGCTGAGCATAGTGACCCAAGGAGAACAGGGCATCGGCCTCGGGTCCTATCTTGGTATCCAAGAACCTAACAAGCCCTCGCAAGGCAACACTTAATCCTTTTCTAATACTCACTTCTATTTTCGCTCCAACCTTCCTTTCTTTTCTTCTTTTATGGCAAGATGTCACCCCAATGAAAGTAAGGCATCGGCCTCGGGTCTAACTCGTCCCCAGGAACCTACCAAGCCTTCGCAAGGTGATAGACATTGCACTAGAAATTTTTCTTTTCTTTTTCTATTTTTATAAGGGTTAGAACCCCTTTTTACACACCTTTGTATATATATACTTTCTTTGAGATATTCACAGTTTTTTCTTCTTTTTATCATCATCATTTTTTTCTAGCAAGCTTCTCTAACTGCCTCACAACTAAGCAAGAACTCCTAGAACGGCTGTCTAGCGGGCCAGTAGAACAGGGTCATTAGAATTGCCTTGTAAAACAAGTCTTTCAATGCCTGAAAATGTCTTTACAGGAGCCAAAAACTACTCTAACCTCCCTCAAGCATACCTAATCTAAACCTAGGACTTCATGCCTTGCTTGCCGGTCCCCAACAAGAAAGAAAACCCCCTTCAAGTACACAGATACATATAACATGAAAAAACTGGCACTCATAAAGGAGAGATATCACCTGGATAGGGCCATGAGAAGCTTCCGCGCGACAAAGGGTCCTTCCAAGCTCTTCTTTGAACCTATCTAGCACAGGACTAAAACAAGAAACCATTAACTGCAACTGTACTAAACAGACAACTGGCCCTCTTGGCCTAATGAAATAAAGCATTTCACTGAAAAAACTAATAGGCCCTCTTGACCTAACGAAATCAAAAACTAAAACCTTGCAAAACTGGTCCTCTTGGCCTAATGGAATCAAACAAAACAACACCTACACATCCCTCCCCGAAATAGTACAGACATACAATAATATGCTCCCTTCCAAGGAGAAAAATAGGGCTCGCAGCCCTAAGCTAAATGCATAAGATTGTGACCCATCCCTTCTGCATATATAGCAAGAGGCATACACATAACATGTTTTCTAATCAGCCTATGGGTCCAAGATAATAGTGGTAGATGGGTCTCGGCTACTCTTTGCATTACCCATATCAACCATCGCCTGCCATATATCTCACACTTTGATAACATTCCCCACAATCAACCGGGTCCTGTCTCATCATTAATGGAAATATCCAAGCTAGGACCATAGTTGAAGAAATGGTCTTCTTCATAAGCAAGGTTTGCTAGTGAATCCACAAACTGGTTCCAATAACGTGGAATCAGCTGAAGAGACACTCTCTCAAACTCCTCAAGTAGGGTTATGGCAGTTCAATGATACATGCAAAGGATGGGATTCCACACTGTGTATGTCCCATCTAGTTGATTCAAGATCAACTAGGAATCCCCTTTTACTAACAACCACCAAATACCACCTTGCTTGGCAATATGCAATCCCATAATCAGGGCTATATACTCGTCCATGTTACTAGTAAATCCTATCTCGAGATAAGCAGCTAATTTCATTGTAACTCTACGTCGGGGATCTCGGATAACTACTCCAACACTTTCTTTTCTATTAAGGCCCCTGGATGCTCCATCAAAGTATAATATATACGTCCATAATGGGTTTACACAGCCAGCCATCAAGAACTCCCCTATTCATAATTATGATAGTCAAAGTTCAACATATTTAGAGGATGAATTGACAGTTCCATCACACCTTCTTCATTAAACTCAACAACGATGCTTGTCAAGATTTGTAAATAGTGATGGCATAAAACTTTAATCTCCCACACAAAGGTTCAGTTGTCTTGCTCAATCACTTTATATCCCTTGCTCCACCAGATAAGCCTCCCCTGATGATATCTTTGCTCGAGATATGGGTACTCCAAATAAGGGATTAACCACCCCATCAACCAGCTTAAGCTCCTTTTGCAAGTCTCCAATCAGCCCCTCATGGACCTGCAATGCATTTTTTCGCGTTACCATACTTAGAAATAATAAGGTTTTTTCTTATTAAGATTAACCTTATTTTTAAAATCTACTCCTTGCAGATTAACTAGTAGAGCTATAGACTTGTTTTTTCCTATCCTGACAATCTTGTAGGGGCCATCCCATCTAGGTTCCAGCTTCCTTGGAAACAGCTTCGTACATGCATCGTAGTACATAACTAATTGCCCTTTTTTAAAGGTATACTTCTTTTCTTTAAGGTTGTGCAACTACTTCATCCGATGTTTAATTACCTTGTGGTGTAATAAGCTTTACAATTTCAGCTCATGCAGGTGGGCTATGGTCGTGAATCGTTCAAAGAGTGCATCCTCGTCTCCCAAAGAGTGATTAATTGCAAACCGTATGGTTGGCAACTCAATTTCGAGGGGTAACACACACTCTTTCCCATAAACTAATTTAAATGGAGTATGGCCAGTGGCTCATTTAAACGTCATATTATATGCCCAGACCACCACATATAATTTTGTATACTAGTCCCGCTTCTTTTCAACGACTATCTTCGATAGGATACCCACAAGCTGCTTATTGGTACTTTCAACTTGTCCATTTGCTTGCGGATTATAGGGGGTCGTCTTGTTATGCTTGATTTTCCAAGCTTTAGTCAGACTTTTAATCACATTATTTAAAAAGTGAGTTCCACAGTCCGATACTATTTCTTTTGGCAGACCAAATCAGCAGATAATCTACTCTTGCTTCTGACCACTTTGTAAAGTAGTAAGTGGCTACTATAATATATCTCTTCTGAGTAGTAGACGATAGGGTAATAGGACCCACAAAGTCAATGCCCCACTTTCTCAAATGGAAGGATAGCCATGATAGGCGTAAGTGGGTGTTTCCTATTCTCTCTATTGTCATGCCTTTGACAGGTATCACATCTCTTAACGTACTCAAAGGAATCTTGGAAGATGGACGGCCACGAATATCCAACTCTTAAAGTTTTTTGTGCCATCAACCGCTGAGCAAAGTGCCCTCCACACGCGGAGTCATGGCACTCTTCCAAGATGAAAGGAACCTCGTCAGGCATCACACATCGGTGATAGATATCTTCAACACCTTGTCGATAAAATGTGCTTGCGATCAAGGAAAATTTCAATGCCTGTTGTTTGATTTTCCTCTTCTCCGAATTTGATAACCCAGCTCCAGTCTCTCCCGTTGATAGATAATGCGTGATAGCAGTATACCAAGATGGGGTAGAAGCTATATCAATTTTAAACATTTCTTCGATATCACTTCCTTCAGCAAAGTCTCTTTCGGCTCCCCGAAATCCACAAGGCATTCCACAATACCCTGCAACCTTGGTGGCTTACTCTTAATCTCATAATCAAACTCTTGCAAAGTGATTAACCACTTTTCCAAACGATCTGGTGGTTGTAGCTTGTTCATAAGCAGTCCCTCCGCCTTCGTATAGAAAACTACCTTCTCATAGAGGATGTAGTGCTTGAATTTTTTAGTTACAAAGACCATCGCAAGGCACAACTTCTCAATGTAGGTGTAGTTAATTTTCAATATGCCCAACTTTCGACTAGCAAAATCTATCGAATGATACCACTTTTTCTCCTAGACTTGAGCTAAACAAACACCAGCTGATACTATGCATGGTTGCTGCTGAAAATATATAGAATATTTCGCCCCTTTTTGGTGCTTTTAAAACAGGTGCTTTGGCAAGCTCTTGCTTCACATTGACGAAGGAAATTCGGTATGGCAACCTCTATACTATGCCAAACTCCCTTCTGCCACAAAGTGAATGAGGTAAGGGCACAACCTAGTCATGGAAGAGTGGACTAGGACGCTATGCAAGAGGGAGAGAAGATTGTGAGGGAGAAGAGAGGAAAACTAAGAGAGGGAGAGAGAGAGTGAGTGAGAGAGAGAGAACTACAAAAAAATAGATGAATCAATAAACTTAAGAGATGGAGAACCCTCGGGACATAACCAATATACACAATATGGACACCAATATCATGGGCTTATTACATTGTAGAGCATACATAAGCTATAGTAAGGGAAGGAATTGCATAAGCTCATGAGAGAGAATGGGGAAGGCTCAATAGGGCTGAACAAGGCCTCTTGGCTCTCTCTCTTCTTTCAAATTACAAAGGAGAAGGCCTCTTTATATAGGCCTTGAGGGTGTTTAGGGAGGAGGTTAAGATATAATAGGAATTATCACCACCAAAGCTGCATTAAGGTGGTTCCACCAATGTGGAAGCTCCATCTAGATGTTTTGTTGACCAATTTGTACTTAATCAAGCTCCATCATAGGTGAGTTGTCTCCATTCTCCCCCCCATAGCTTGAGTCCAAAAGCTCTCCTATAAAAAATTATAGAGAATCTTCATAAAATAAGATCATATCTTGCAATAATGGAGAGAGAGTAGTGAGAATTCATACATTACTACTACAATTAAGGATGGTTTGAGGGTGATTTAGGAGGGTAATTCTAATGGTTCGTTAGCTTGAGAGAGAGGAGAAGAGAGGGAAAAGGGTTGGGAGTCTAATGAATGATGTTTTATGGAAGTGTTAAGTGTGGGGAAGAAAGTGTGGGTGTGTATAAAATTGGGAGGTGGTCTCCACCGCAGTTGGAAAAAGTTGGCATCCACCATTTTGGCCATATCTCCCGTCTCGTAGCTGCAAAAAAGTATTAAAAAAATACCAGCCAAAACGTCAGCTCACGCGCTACAAATTTTATGTGGAAAAGGTTTTTTGGATGGGAGTGGAAGTATTTTTAAAAAATCTTACAATATCATGTGCCCGATTTTTCTTCCACTAATGCTTCTAAGAAGGGTCCCATTTGGTTGAATTATCATAAGGCTCCAAAGTCATGACATTATGAGCCTCACATGCCCTTTGGATGGCTCCAAATCCATTTCATATCTTTTCTTTTCACATTATACATTTTTCCTTCACCTTCCTCCATTGATCTTTACTCTTCACTCCCCCTTGGTAAACCGGTCCATGAAATATTTCCATCCAGTGATTTCTTAGATTTCCCAAGAGGTTGTTCCCACCTCTTCTTTATTTCAAAGCTTCAGATATACAAAAAATCAATAAAGTGTTAGAAAAATATTTTTTTGTGATTTTCTCGGATCATATAGCCCCCCCTAACATGGCTAGAGTTATTTATGCCTCTAGACACTCTTTGGTATCTTGAGCTGACCCCACCCTGATGTGATAGGGTTTTAAGCGCCATCCATTTACCCTGGTCTTGTGAACTTTCCTTCAATGTCTTGAAGTTTGTAGGAGCCATTGTTGAAATTTTTTGTGACTCAAAATGGTCCCTCCCACCGGTAGAGAAACTTGCCATCCTTTCTTTTATCAAAGTGATTGTCATATCAAAGCACTAAACATCCCTCCTTGATGTTTTTATCTATTAGCTTCTTGTTGAACTTTTCTATACGCTTCTCAGCTTCCTGGCAGTAGTGGTTGATGGCTTCTTCAGGATCCAAGTGTAGCCTCTCTAGGTCCAGTAATCTTTGATGTAACTTCTCCTTTTGAGAGCCTACTGTGCCACCTAATACCCGAAGGCTAGCTAATTTCACCTCAATAGGCAAAAGAGCCTCTTGTCCATAAACTAGATGAAAAGGTGTGAACCCTAACATGGTTTTGAAGGAGGTTCTGTAAGCCCATAGAGCTCCACTAAGGTGCTTGTCCCAATCCCGGGGCCTTGAATGTACTTGTTTGCTGATGATTTTACAAATCATTCCATTTACCTTTTCCACCAATCCATTGCATTGAGGGTAGTAAGGGGTAGAGTGTTGTCGTTGAATATTTAGATATTTGCATGAGTTCACCCACCACATTAGCTCTAAACCCTGGTCCTTTATCTGATAGTATTTCAAAAGGGGTACCAAACCTAAAACAAATGTGGTCAAAGATGAATTTACTCACTTCCTTAGCAGTGATTCTTCTAGTTGGCATAGCCTTGGCCCATCTAGTCATGTAATCTACCCCCATGATAATATACTCTTTTCCTGATGGAGTGCGTGGTAGAGGCCCTATGGCATCAATTCCCCACTTCTCAAAGGGTCCATAGACCTTGATTGGGGTTTGGGGGTTCTACGTCGTGGTCCTGATTTCTGACATTCTTCACATGTTTGACACTAATATTTGACATCTCGGTGTAGACTGGGCCAAGTAAAGCCAGCTTGTAGAACCTTTCTACTTGTGATGTCGTGTGCAAAGTGGCCTCCACACACATCATCATGGCAAGCTTTTAAGATTTCTTCAATTTCCCATTTTGAAGGCACTTTCCTAAGCACACCATCCTTACTAAGACAATACAAACTATCATTTACCATGCGATATCTTGTGGCCTTCCGAGCTAGCCACTGCCTTTCTCCCTTAGTCAGGTGTTTGGGAGCTTCTCCTTACTCTAAGAGATGTAGAATATCTTCTAAGTCTTCCTTGCCTTGTCGAAGTGGGGGTTTGATAGCCACTGCTCCCACCATTGACTCATTCAGCTTTGATGATGCTAGATGGTCGGCATCTTTGTTCTGGTCTCTTGGTACATGATGTACTTATGCCTCCCTAAATCTTCTCATAAGAGATTTGGACTCTCTCATTTTACTAGAGAGGTTTGTATTTTTGCATGCCCATGTACCTTGCATCTGCCTTACCAATAGCATGGAGTCTCCAAAAGCATTCAATCTCTCGATTGAATTACTAAGACACCAACAAAGACCATGAATTAAAGCTTGATATTCTGCCTCATTGTTAGAGTGGACACCTTCCAAGATGATTCCTTCACCATAGATTTTCTCTCCTAAAGGAGAGAAAACAACGATGCCTGCGGCTGCCTTATCCTTAGTTCTCTTGTATGCACCATCAAAGTAGAGGCTATAAGCATCTACAAGAGTTTTCATGGATGGGGGTGGTGGAAGGTTCTTTATTTTCACCATGAGATTTTTCTCATAGCACCTATTTGTCAAAATATCAGCCAAGCATGCCCGAGTTGTTTTTTCAACCTACACTGTATAATCAAACTCTTGAAGTTGGACCACCCACTTTGCTATTTTGTCAGAGATTTCCATATGTTGTAGTGCATAGGGAAACATATCCTCCACAGTGATGATCACAAACCTCTTTGGAAGTAAATATGGCAGAAATTTGGTTACTGCAAACATGAGGGCCAACACTAGTTGTTCCATGGAGGTGTAAGCCTTCTCTGAGGCTTTCATGAGGCGATTGGCAAAATACACAGGCCTCATGAAGGATGTTTTTGGATCTATTTATAGGAGAGCAGCACCAATGTCCTCTTCTCCCACATTAGGGTTTATAAAGAATGTTTCTTCCCAACAAGGCTGGAGGATTATAGGAAGTGACCCCAACATTTTCTTTATCTCCTTAAAATATCATTCACTTTGTTCACTCCATACAAGTGTTTCTTGGCATGTTAGTTGCTGCAGGGGATATATGGCCTGAGAGAGTAAGTGTATAAATCTACCCAAATATCTTAGCTTTTGTAAGAAGGAGACTAATTATTTGATGGAGGTTGGGGAAGATAGAGCTAGCAATGTTTCTACCTTATTTGGATCTACCTCAATTCCTTCAATTGACACTACATGCCCTAGTAGTGTAACCTTTCTTTCCCCAATGTGACATTTATCCTTATTTAGTTGTCCACCCAACCTAGCTAAGCGAGCAAATCCTTCATCAACCTTGCGTAGATGTATGTTCCTTGAGTTGTAAATACAAAAGTCATCTATGAAAACCCTTATGGACTTACCAAATTAAGGTTGGAAAATCATATTCATGAATCGTTGAAAGGTTGCTGGGGCATTTGTGAGACCAAAGGGCATGACCCGAAAGGAAAAACGGCCTGATGGTGTGATGAAAGTGGTCTTCTTTTGATCCTCCTCTGCAATGCGAATCTGGAAGTAGCCAGAGTAGCCATCACACACCGTATACCGCTCATGTCCCGCTACTTCATTCAAAATTTCATCCTGAAATGGGAGAGGGAAGTGGTCCCTCTTTGTTGCAACATTTAGTGGCTTGTAATCTATGCATACTCGCCACTTACCATTTTTCTTTGGCCTCACTACTACTGGGGAGATCCATTCTGAATCTTCCACTGGGTATATGAATCCTGCATTCAAGAGTCTCTTCACCTCCGTCAATAGTGCATCCTGTTGCATAACTCCTAGTCTTCTCAATCTTTGTACTACATGTTTGCTTCCTTCTTTGAGTTGGATGTGATGCTTCACTGCAGTGACAAATGTAATGTGAGTATAATCAGAAATAAACAATGATGCATGCTTCTTGAGAACATTCACATAACCCTCCCTTTCTTCATCCTTTATATCCTTGGATATCATCTTCTCTAGGCTAGCATCCCACACATCTTCTCCTTGGATTCTTGGGTTGTCTTCTGATGAGGTAGGTTCCTTTAAGGTGATGCCCATAACTTCGAGAGTACTTTCACTCTCTCCACTTGAACTCTCTTTCTCTTCTACCAATGAGGAACATCCACTTGAGCTCCACTCATCAGCACAGACGTTTCTAGTTCAAGGTTCTCTTGACGCCCACTCTTCAAGTTGTAAACCACCTTTTGATTGTGGCCACCCACCTTACGTGGCCTCAACTCCAGATCTCTTGTTGCCCAACCTTGCCTAGCTCCGATGCCCATAAGCTAAGGTCTCCCTAGGATGAGGGGATATCCTTCTCCCTTTATTGGCTTCACATAAACATCCACTGCTGTAGTGATTCCAAAAACAGAAACTCTCAAAGCTTTCACTACATCCACACATGTGACCGCATCATTGTTTGCCATCTTTGCCATAAAGGTTGAGGATTCCATTAATTCTAAACCTAATTGATGCATAAGCTTTTCTATGATGACACAAATCTCTGCTCCACTATCGATGTATGTTTTTCGAATTCGTTGACCTTTGATTTGAGCCTTCACTAAAGGCACTATATCTTTGAGGCCATATGCCTTGATTGCACTAACCATTTTACCTTGCCTTGCCCTTGTGCTTACCATTTTTTACCATTCTTGTCGTAGATTTGGAGAGGCATGAAGTAGTTGTGGCCAATTAATTTTTGTCCCTTGAGAGCTCACATCTGCTACCAGATCATAAGGTTGTGTCCGAGAACCCAAAGGGAAGTCAGAGATATCAATTTTAGACCTAGCTTGAGTCTTTCTCTTCTTCCCTTCATCTCTAGGTGCCCGTGATGTACTTGCCTCATTGATTGCTTCCTTGTTTGCCTCAGTTTGGATACATACCTGCTTAATAGGCATGGTCTCTACTACATCTACCTTCATCTTACCTCTCGCTATTTCTTCTTGGAGCCTTCTATCCCTGGCCACCTCCTCTATTTTTATGACATTAACATTTGGTTGAACAGCAAGGGTTTCAGCTTGAACATATGGTGGTTGTAAAATTGCAGGTCATGACTGCTGTTGCTCTTGAGTCCTAGCACGAGGAGGGTTTACTTGTTGTCGAGGACCTCTGGCAAGGTGATCATATCTTCTAGGGTGAGGACAATTGTACATGCCATGTCCATTTTCTCCACAGTTGTAACACAACATCTCCCTTGCTTGTCGCTGCATTTGTGGTCGATTCCCACCATTCCCCTTGATAGGTCTTCTTGCACCTTGCACAAGATTCACTCTCAAACCCTCTAGTTGATTAGTAAGATTGTTTATTTGTTGGATCATGTCTTCTTGACCTCTAACAAAGTCTAGTGCATTAGATGCATTTGGGGGAACTTGAGAGGCCTCCATAGTTGTGATGTTGTTTCCAAAAACTTCTTGGCTAGCTTGGTCTTGGTAGAGAATCTTTCAATTCTTTTCCCTAGTGATTCTCAAAGCATCTTCAAAAGTGTTTGGAAATTTCACCTTTACCTTCTCCTTGAGCAAGGGGTACAAACCTAAAATAAATTGATCCTTATGAAGAAAGTTTGGAGCTCTCTCTCTAGGGTTCAGTGAGTCTGACCACTGCTCCCAAAGCTTCAAAAACCCTTCCTCATAAGTTGCATAACCATAAGGATCACTTTGATGAAGGGCCAAAAGCTGTTGCCATAACTCTTCAGCTAAGTTAGTTTGTTGAAATCTCTGCAAGAAAGTTGCCTTCAATCCTTTCCATTCAGCTCTTTGGGCCAGATTTAGAGTTTGGAACCACATTCTAGCTTCTTCCTTGAGTACCAAAGGAAAATCCCTCAAGTTTAATGCTTCATCATCCCTCCTAGAGACAAGAAAGGCCATCTCAAGGTTGTCCAAAAAATCCAGTGCATTTTTCCCATTGCGCCCAAAGAAGCTTGGAAATGCCATGTTGCCTTAGTAGAGTACAAAGATAAACACTAGACTTAAGTTGTATTTTATGAGGGGAAGGATGAATGGGTTCACAGATGCATTGATTTCAGCAAGACATCTAGGCCCCAATATGCTTCTAATAATACCTTGGAATCTAAGCTTTGTGCTGGCTACAATATGCACAGTTTGCATAGCAAGTGGATGGATAGGTCCATACAACTCATTGTGATTCATGAGAAACTATTATAATAAGATAAAGACATGTACATTGAAGGATGCATTGTAGTCTAGCATTGGGAAAATTATAGGTTCTGGTGATACAAGAATCTCCCTTAATCTTTCAGCCCCAAAGTACATGACAAGACACTGCTGGAAGAAAATCTTCCTACTGATGCATACATTAACTTGGATGTTTTGTACAGAGTGGAAGGTGTAGAAATTCGGGCCATTATTATTATTCATGAGTGGAAACTACTTAAGGGAGTAGAGGGAATGCACTTTCTTGAATTATGAAGGATTTTTCCCAGAATGTTTCTTTCAGGAACCCACCAATTTTGCTATACGGAGAATTTGCTCACCAGTGATTGTTCTTGCCTTAGTGTGTCCATCATCGGCGACATATATTTCATAAGGTGTGATGGCCACCTTTTCAACCACACCCAACCTTCGAGCTAACAACAGTTGAAGGTAAGTTTCATACTTTGCACTTCTACAAAACTCCACGCCGTTCATGCATAGTTGTCCTCCTTTGATGTGGATTAGGCTAGAGAGAGAGAGGGATTTGATGATTTGGAGATGAGGACCTCGCGGAAGGGCCTTTACTTTGTTTGCAAAACACTCACCACAATTATGAGAACCTAGCCATTGATGGTTACATGATTTTTTCCATTGTGAGAGAATGGAATTTCTAAGGTGAACACCTTTTACCCGCATACATGCTGTCATACGATAGGCATACTTCCTTTATTGGGCTTCCTTGGGAGAACATTGTGGGAGTTGTGGACTTCGACCAGCTTCAAAAAGAGTTGGTGAAGGCATTGGAGAAGAGCCACTTGGAGCACTTGTTGTAGAGGATGCACCACCATGTGTTGTATTGTCCCGCATGGATGAGAATGTCCTCAGTGGGTGCACCAATTTATGACGAAGGAAATTCGGTATGGCAACCTCTATACTATGCCAAACTCCCTTCTGCCACAAAGTGAATGAGGTAAGGGCACAACGTAGTCATGGAAGAGTGGACTAGGACGCTATGCAAGAGGGAGAGAAGATTGTGAGGGAGAAGAGAGGAAAACTAAGAGAGGGAGAGAGAGAGAGAGAACTACAAAAAAATAGATGAATCAATAAACTTAAGAGATGGAGAACCCTCGGGACATAACCAATATACACAATATGGACACCAATATCATGGGCTTATTACATTGTAGAGCATACATAAGCTATAGTAAGGGAAGGAATTGCATAAGCTCATGAGAGAGAATAGGGAAGGCTCAATAGGGCTGAACAAGGCCTCTTGGCTCTCTCTCTTCTTGCAAATTACAAAGGAGAAGGCCTCTTTATATAGGCCTTGAGGGTGTTTAGGGAGGAGGTTAAGATATTGTTGAGTGTTGAAATGACTTGTTTTTTGGCTGATTTTTGTTGTTTTTGAGAGCTGAATGGTTGATTTTATGAGATGATTGATTGATTTGGAAGTGGTTTGAGAGTGTTTTAGATGATATTGATTGTGTTTTGGAAGATCATGATGTTTGTTGATGTTTTTATGATGTTCTGATTGGTTCTGATTGGTTCTGTATACCTTCTGTTTTGTTCTGTTTTGGTTTGTTTTTGTTCTGATTGTCTTCTGTAAGGAGGGATGAAGTATAGATTGATGAAGAATGAGATATTGTGAAAGCTTATTGAATGTTTTGTGAGAGTTTGAAATGGTTTGAGAATGAATTATGTAGTTCTGATGACCTTCTGTAACCTTCTGTAGGTCTTCTGTAGAGCTTCTGTTACTGTTCTGCTTCTGTACTGTAACTGTTCTGGTACTGTTCTGTAGACTGTTCTGTAAGTGTTCTGTGGAATGTATGTGTGATTTTGGGAAAGTTTTCTAGCCTTGGAAAGAGGTGAATACAAGTACAAAAGAGCTGGAGGAAGTGGAAGAAGTAGCTGTTGAAGACTCAAGAGAAGACTAGAGTGAAGTGACAGTAGTGAGCTGTGAAGAGACACTGTAGTGGCTCTGGTGACCTTTCATATCAGACATACCTCTTGGGAGGGGTATCCACGACCTAAGAGTGATTATTGAGAGTAATTTTTGAGAGATTGTAGTGAGGATATGATGTATTATTGATGGAGTGTGAGAGAGAGAGTCAGAGATAGCCAATTCTACTGAAACAGAGTGATTGTATATGAGAGATTGAGAGAGAAGACTATGAAGATATTGAAGATGAATACTATGTGATGTATTTCCATTCAAAGATGGTGTATTTCTTTGTTTTCTTTGGTCTATTGATGGATTTTGTGAAGATGTTGAAGAATATGGTTGATTCTATTAAAAACCGTGGGAGATTTACATGATGCTGCATGAAGATTTGTTGTGCCTGGTGTTTCTTTCTTCATTATGATCATATGAAACATGATAAACAAGCTTGTTGATGTTACAAGATAGATTTTCTTGCAAGAGAATTCCCTTTTCCTTGGTGTTCCTCTTGGGGCTCCATGTTTTTGGTGCGCAGCCGGGGAAACTTGCCATCAACAAGCACCAAAAGAGGCTGAAAATGAAGGAATTGGCATTGCCAAGAAGAGAAGAATTCAATGGATGTTTGTAAAATTCCTTCTTCCACTGAAGAGTTGGAATTTCTCATAATCAAAGCCACTTTTCACAAGAAGTTCATCCCACAATGGCGGAAACATATCACCATCATGATGCATGCTCTATGTGGTGGACAGTTTCCTCTTCCTGTTGAAGCAGCAGAAACTTGCATCTTGGTGGCAAACTGTTTGGGAACAAACTGAAGAGCAGAAACAGAGAGAATGAACATCCATGGAAGATTTGGCATTCATTGAGAAGTTTCCAGACAACATCAAGTGGGAAATTGTGAAGAAGCTTCAGGAGTCTTGGTCTGTAGAGGTTCACAAAGACAAGAAGGAAAAGAGTTGGAATTTGTTCGTGGATGCTCAACAGCAAGATACATGGGATGCTTGGTGTACTGATAATCTTCTGTTTGTTCAATTAGCAACCCACTGGAAGTTGGTAGACAAAGTGTTTTTCACAACATACACTGTTGAAACCATCAGAAGCTGGCATTACTATGATGATGGCACTACCACAATGCTCAGACGTATGCATTTTGACACCTTCAGAACCGAATACCTTCCTCTGTGTAGTGGCATGAAAGCAGAATTCAGGGACGTTGAGAGGAAAGAAGTAGAAGAAATGTTGGCAAGAGAGTCCTCCAGAGACTGAAGCCTTCTGTTAACCCTCTGTGGAGCACTAACAACATAGTGGAGTCAACCCCCTGATGAATGACGCAATAAAAAGGCAAGCGTTGGAACGAGTTCAGAGGTACGTGAGAAGAGAGAAAGCAAGAATCAGAGCCGAGAGCGAGCTCGCAGCAGAAGCCGCCTTGGACGCCCTTGCGGAACTCTTTACAGAAGTCCCAATGGCACATCAAGCCCTTCCTCCTCCTGCTGGAGGTCCACTTCCAAGCCAGATCCGTCCTGAAAATATTGATGACAGACCAGCGAACGTAGTCCCATTGCCAGTTTTTAAGGGAGAGTACAATGAAGACCCTGATCTTCATGTAGCAGAGTTTATGGTAGCGTGTGTGGCTAACAATGCCAGAACCCCTGAGCATTGGTTAGCAATATTCCCCGCCACTTTCAAGGGCGCGGCGTTTCAGTGGTATGAGAGACAAGCAGCAGGAACTTTTGGCACATGGGACGACCTGAAGTTGGCCTTCCTCACTAAATTCAGGCGTGAAGGTTTTGAAGAGCGGATGAGAGAGGAATTTATGAACCTAAGTCAGTCCTCTGGAGAAAGAGTAGAAGCCTATGTCTCACGAATGGAATCCATCTTGAAGAGATGGACTAACCATAATCTAGATGATGGCATTCAGAAGGGAGTGTTTCTCAGAGGATTACAACCAGAAGTCCGTAAGTTTGTGGAGCTACAAAGACCAGCCACCCTGCAAGCTGCAACAGAAGGTGCAAGACTATACGATGAAGTGGAAGCTAGATTAGCAATGAATACAGGAAGAGGAGTCCTACCTCCTCTGGTGCCAGGAATGATGTACCCACCAAATGCAGTTCCAGGGACTGTTCCCTATCCCTACCAACAGATGCCCCCGGTATCACAGTACAGTGCACCAAATCCACAGTGGCCACAATCCATGCCTCAAATGATGATTCAACCGCAACAACAATGGTCCCAACCAATCTCCTCAATGACAAATCAACAGCAACAGTGGAATCCTACCAACTGGAGCCAACAGCCAACAGTTCAAACAGGAGCACTGAATCAGAACCAGAACAGAGACCCCTCTGTACCAACCCAACCAGTTTATGCAGTGATTACAGAAACTCCTCAAAACCCTCCTGCCAGTACGTCCGGAGGAGAAAGCTTGAAGGATTATTTATCCAACTCAGTTGCAAACATCAAAAAGGAGTTGATGGATGTGATTACAGAGCAACTACAGACGCTGAAAGTGAACACAGCGAGCATATCCAACGTTGCAGGAGCAGGAAGAGATGTGATGCGGTCAAATACTTGGTGTGGTAAGTGTCATCAAGCAGGCCATTTAGCCACTGAATGTACACGGAAACCAACAATCCCTGGAGCCTTCTGTTCCTACTGTTTGCGGAAGAACCATACAGAGGACATTTGCTCCCTGAAGGAGATGCATGATAGGAGAAGGAAGGAAGAAGACGCAAGATTCAACTTGCTGGAATCCAAAATGACAACACAAGATATTGGACCCAAGCCTAGAGAGTTTGGTCCTAATTTCGGACCCAGAAGATTTCCTTCTCAAAGTTACAGAGGAAGACAGTCTGGCGGTGGTCAGAGATCAGAAGTGGAGTGTTACAGATGCGGGGAAAAGGGACACATCTCACCAAATTGTCCAAATCCTCGAAGGTCAGTGGATTACAAGCCCTTATGCAGTCGATGCAAAGGAGAAGGCCACACTGCAAAAGACTGTCCAAGCCCAGCCCCAGTGAAAAACAGTGCTACTGATAGTCCGTCCAAGGCCCAAGAGCCTACCTCCAATTTGGTAGAACTGGAAGTTGCTACCATCACGCGTGCAAAGCAGAAGGAACCATCTACCCAGAAAGAAAATAACCCTCCTGCCAGAACAGTGAAGTTCAGTCTTCCACTAGAAGAACAGAACAGAACAGAGCCTAACAGTGCCCTACAGAGCCCTACAGTGCCACAGAGAGTTACAGAGACAGTTACAGAGACAGGACCAGAGGTCCAGGATACAGAAGAGGAGGAAGTGCCACAAGTGGCAGAAGAAGTTCCTGTAATTCCTCTGATGGAAGAAAGAGGGAAAATGAAAATGGGTGTTGCCCCATTCCCTAACCGGTTAGAGAAGCCAGTGGATCCTATTAAGGAATACGATCTAGTTAGAGATCTAGATACCTTTAAACCAAACCTCACATTTCGACAATTATTGATGTTGTCTCCGAGTTGCCGGAAAAGATTCAAAAGCATACTGACAAAAAGACGTGGTTTAAGGATTGCTCCCTCAACAGTGACAAAGTCCAACAAGGCTCCAGAGCCTGTAAAAGAAGTGGATGTGGCTAATGCTTTTCTAGATCCGGGTACTCCAGAGACTGGCGTGTGGATAGAAGGCTGCTTCATTGCAAATGCACTGATTGATGGTGGTTCATCAGTGAACATTATGACGGATGTGATGATGAAGGATTTAGGCTTACAAGGTGTGCAACCAACCCAATGGCTCATCAGACTGGCGGATCAGAGCAGAATCAAGCCTTTGGGCATTCTCCCATATGTGAAGACTACAGTGGCTGGAAAAGATTATTGGCTAACCTATCTGGTGGTGAAGCCAAACTCTTATGGTACATCCTATCCTCTGTTACTAGGCAGACCATGGCTTTTTGAAGCCCGAGCAAGGACGGATTGGTTTAAAGGAACTTTGATCTTGGGCAGAGGACCCAACAAAGTGGTGCTGAAACTGTATGGTTCTCAAAAAGGACATGGATCCACCTCCTTGGAATTATCTTCTGATTCCCCTAATGAGGCTACAGATGGAACATCAGCAGACGAAGATGCTGTCAAACAAATCCTTCCTAAGAAAACAGTGGCACATTCCTTAACAATGGATACTGTAAGCCGACTTCCAAAAGATGCAAAGCCATTATCAATGGGTGAATACTTCCTGCCTGAACCGGGAATGACTTCTGAAATCACCTCTGACAGTGAGATAGAGGCATGGATGTACTGCTCTCCCTGTTACATGGCCACAGCAGAGCCAGAGACAGAGGCAGGAGAGGAACCAGAGAATCTGTTCTTCTGTTACAGAGCTCCTACAGAGACAGAGACAGAAGCAGAAGTAGAAGCAGAAGCAGAAACAGACGCAGAGACAGAGACAGAGACAGAAGAGGATGGATATGATATGGACGAAGAGAATGATGAAAGCGAGCCAGAGGGGTCTATCCCACCTGAAGAGGATACATTTGAGGAAGAAGTTCCAGAAGCATCAGAAGCCGATGAGCTCATGCTATGGGACAGAATGGTGATGGTACCATTTGGTCTGGTAAATGGATCTTCTCATATGCAAAACCTTTATAAGAAATGGATGAAGAAGAACAAGCCGTCTTTCAAGTGTGGCTCCTGCCGTCCTAACCTATCTTTGCCAAAGAAAGATGATGATGATGCACCGTGCCAACAAGCACCAGTCCCACCAACCCAACAGGCATCAGAGGGTCCCTGTTATGTGACGTTCCTGGATGTATCTTCAGAAGAAGAGTCGTCAAGCCACGAGGTAATTAATTTTGAAACCAAACCCGAAACGGCGCTTATTCCATTCCAACGTCTTAAGGAGCAACCTAAGTCTCCACCAAAAGAGGAAGTTGGTTCTAGTGGGACATCAGAAGAGGACACCACTCCCTTGAAGGAGTCGGATCTGTATCCAGAAGCAGTCCGCGGGACCTTCATCCGTGAAGTAGAAGGTGAAAGGCAGTTAACCTTTGTGGATGCAGAAGGCACTGAACGCCACTTGAAGGTGGGTAGCAGTCTCCCAGAAGAGGAGTTGTCAACCTTGTACAACTTGTTGAAAGAGAATTTGGACGTGTTTGCATGGTCTTACAAAGACCTAAAGGGGATTGATCCCACAATATGCCAACATCATATTGACTTGGAGCCTGATGCCAAGCCAGTACGGCAACGACAGAGGCGAATGAACCCGAATTATTCCACATTAGTGAAAGCGGAGCTGCTGAAGCTTCTGGAGGCCGAGTTCATCTATCCAGTGGCAAACAGTGAATGGGTTTCACCCATCGTGGTTGTACCCAAGAAGAATGGCAAATTGCGAATATGTGTGGATTTCCGAAAGCTTAATTCCAAGACAAAGAAGGATCACTTTCCAATCCCTTTCACAGACCAACTGTTGGACACAGTGGCAGGACATGAGCTTTATTCTCTTCTGGATGGGTTCAGTGGATACAACCAAGTGCAGATCGCAGAAGAAGACCAGTCCAAAACAACCTTCACCACAGAATGGGGGACCTACGCTTACCGAGTGATGCCATTTGGGCTCTGCAATGCCCCTGCTACTTTCCAACGAGTCATGATGGCTGCATTTCAAAATCATCTGCACGACTTTATTGAGGTATATTTGGATGACTTTTGTGTTTATAGTTTGATCAGTGAACACTGGGGACATTTGGAACAATGCTTTGACCGATGCCGGGAGTATGGGATTTCCCTCAACCCCGATAAATGCATCTTTGGGGTCTCTTCTGGAGTCTTGTTGGGCCACATTGTCTCTGCACAAGGGATATCAACAGACCCTGCAAAGATCGAAAAGATCTCAGCTCTGCAAGCACCCACCAACCTCAAACAGTTGAGGGGATTCCTAGGCCATGTGGGTTACTACAGAAGGTTCATAGCCCATTTTGCGACAAAGGCAACCTCCTTGCACAAGCTCCTGAGGAAAGATGCAGAGTTTACTTGGACAGAAGAATGTGACAAAGCCTTCCACACTCTGAAGCAGTGTCTGATAGAGGCACCCATCCTGCAACCTCCTGATTGGACGAAAGAGTTCCACGTACACACTGATGCATCAATTGAAGGCTTAGGTGCTGTCCTTTGCCAAAAGGGCTCCTCGAAGTTGGATCAACCGATCTATTATGCAAGCCGAAAAGTCACTGATAGGGAACGAAACTATACAGTGACAGAGCTGGAGTGCTTGGCAATGGTGTTTGCCCTGGAGAAGTTTCGCCATTACCTCCTATCCACCCATTTTAAATTTTATGTGGATCATGAGGCCCTGTCCTTCTTGATGAACAAAGCAGATGTGAAAGGACGAATGATGAGATGGCTCCTTTTATTCCAGGAGTTCGACTTTGAGGTGATTACTAAGCCTGGTCGTTCCCATGTCCTGGCTGATCATCTGTCGCGTATCCCACAAACTGCAGACGAGGAACGAGATGATCCAGACCTCCCTGATGCTTCCCTATTCTTGGTCGAAACTGTAACTCCCTGGTATGCAGACATTGCCAATCTACTGGCAACCCAACAATACCCTCCTGGTATTTCTAGTCGGGAAAGGAAGAAGCTCATGCTAGAATCAGCCCCATACACCCTGCTAGGTGGTGCACTGTACAAGAAAGGCAAAGATGAAATGCTCAGAAGATGTGTTGCAGGAGACGAGATTGGGATTGTTCTGAAGGCTTGCCACGACGAGCCATGTGGAGGTCACTTTGCAGGAGAAGCTACAGCCAGGAAGGCTCTGCTAGCAGGATATTGGTGGCCTACCATTCACAAAGATTCCTATGATTACTGTAAAAGATGTGATGCTTGTCAAAGAATGGGGAAACCCACCAAGACAAGTGCCATGCCGCTGCACCCTATCCTTCCGTTGAAGCCGTTTGAGAAGTGGGGCATTGACTTCGTAGGTCCAATCGATCCTCCTACTAGAAGGAAACAGAACAGATACATCCTCGTATGTACGGATTATGTCACAAAGTGGTGTGAAGCTAAAGCCCTCAAGCGGGACGATGGTAACAGCGTGGCCCTGTTCATGTACGAGAATATCATCACCCGTTTTGGCAGTCCCTTAGAGCTGGTAAGTGACAGAGGCACTCATTTCCTTAACAAAGTCATGGAAGAGTTGACAGAGTTGTATAAGATCCGCCATCACAAGTCCACTCCTTATTACCCCAGAGCTAACGGCCAAGTCGAAGTCACCAATCGCATCCTCTGCTCGATTCTGACAAGAACAATTGCTGCACATCGTCGTGATTGGGATGATCGACTTACAGAGGCCCTCTGGGCGTATAGAACCTCCCATAAAGCAGCAACAGGACAGACACCTTTCCAGTTGGTGTATGGTACAGAAGCAGTTTTTCCTGTTGAACTGGAACTACCCTCTTTGAGAGTGGCAATCAAAGAGCGTTTGGGGGATGACGATTCACTGCAACGCCGTCTCCTGCACTTGGAATGTTTGGACGAAATTCGTCGGATGGCTCTACAGTGCATGGAAGCCACGCAAGCTCGACGCAAGGCTTACCATGACAGCTTCATCAAGCACAAGGAGTTCAAAGAAGGTGATTTGGTCCTAGCTTATGATTCACGCTTTGGCAAGTTTCCTGGCAAGCTTCAACAGCGGTGGATGGGCCCCTATAAGGTACTTGCCGTCAACCCTAATGGTTCTGTCCAAGTGCAGACCGTTGATGCCTCTGATGATCCCTTTCTGATCAATGGATATCGCCTGAAGAAGTACTTCCCTCCTTGGGGATCTTGACAATTACGGACACTTGATCCTTTCCCTCGTTGGCGCGGCATTGTACTTCTTATGATGCTACTTCTGATAGCCGTTCTTCAAACACTCCTGATAAAGTGGACGCAACCCTCTGTCCCCTCAAAACCCCCTTCTAGCCTTGATCTCTTATCCGCTATTTTCCACCAGCATCAGTGGAGAGGTTGGTTCTGACACATGGTTTTTCCACCATTCCCTTGTTCAATTTGAAGAAAAAAAAAAGAGAGAAAAACACAATATATCAGTCATGGGAGAAAAGGACTTAGGTCCCTGTCATGACGACCTATTCTTCGAGAAACGGTGGAAACACCCTCGGGAATAGGGGAAAAAAAATAAAAATAAATAAATAAATAAAGAAGAGAAAAAGAAAAAAAAAACAAACAAAACAAATTTGTTATTAGAGAAAAGGAAGCAATTCCCTGTCATAGCAGGCCTCGTTCCAAGAAAAGGTGCTAAACACCCTTGGGCGGGAAGCTGGCTGTGGAAAAGGTGGTAACACCCAGCAGTCCAGAAAGTGGATTCATTGATTGATATCCTTAGGATCCAATTCCGAAGCTGCCTCCCTTGGTACGCTGTGTCCTGGGTCTTTCTGCAAAGTGACTACCTGTCCTCTACTAGACGACATGTTCCTATCCAACACAATGTTCGATTTGATGGCTACCTCCCTGGGTACGCCTCTTCAACAACTAATGACGCGATCTTCATCGACAAACAATCGAGTGATGTGAGCTTTCATCCTAACCGGATGGGGATGTGAGTATGGTTGCCCTCTGTATCTATCAACCGAGAGTAAGACAGAGGGTGGGGCGAGTGACCAATCTTTCCCTTCCAATCGAATGAGAGGTGAGAAGTGTGAATGGAGTGTTGCATGCACGGGGTGGGCCTCTCAATGCACAAAGCACAATTTGTTTCTGTGCACTGCACCATAAGGCTCCCTGGCCTTCCTTCTTGCACCGTATGCCGGCACAGGGCGGGATGCACTGTTGCACCATCAAATGCGCACAAGGCATACACTTTTGCACAAGTGACTGTGAGGATTACATCAATGGGTTTCAGGAAAAGGCTGCCCTCCTGTATCTATCAACAGAGAGTGAGACAGAGGGTGGGTTGAGTGTGACTGGAGTTTCTTCAATCAATTACTGAGAGGTGAGATTGAGGGACGTTACGACACTTGGAGTCAGGTATGTTCCCGTTTCCCTATGCACCCACGGGATGGGTCTTTACCATCAACACAAGACACATCACCCTGTTCTGTGCACTGCACCATAAGGCTCCCTTGCCTTTCTCCTTGCACCTATGCCAGACGGGTTGGACGCACTAATGCACCGTCAGTCGTGCACCCTGGCATACTCCTTCTGCACCATTTCCCCCTTGTTGATTCCTCAACCGGGTATGAGTTACGGGTTTTAATCATTCTTTCTCGAGTGATATTAGTCATGGGGCGAATGACTATTCTTTCATTTCAAATTGAGTGACTGTGAGTTGAGTGCAATATCCCTCATCGACAACGAATTTCCTACGATTCCTTCCATTAGTTACCTCCCTGGGTGCTGCTGCGTGGTCCCTGCCATGACGAATGTGTGCCAAGAAGATGCCTTGGTTCCTCCAGCGCCGACAACAACACTGGACGTGCCATCGATATTCAACCTTGATTCTTGACGAAATGGGCCAAGTTTTTCTAACCCTACAAACTTCTGTCTCTTAGTGATGTTCATGTTTTAAGTGTGGGGAAGTTAGTGGATGGTCTGTGGCATGGTCCTAGGTCCCTAATGCTCGGTTAACCCTATCCGTTAAGGTCTTAAGTGTGGGGACGCGTCCCTGCGCGTCTACATTGCATACTCATCTACATATGCCTTATCTTGCTCATGCATGTATACCATGACTTGCTTTTACCCTCCTGGGGTCCCTTCCCACCCGCCCGGTTATGTTTCACTCACCCTTGGGGCTGTTTCCTTGCAGTTTTCCTTCATTCCCTGATTTTGAGGTCCTGCTATGTGAATGCACCCTACGTTCACTTAAATACAAATCCAACCTTATAGCCCTGTTCCTCCCATTGAACGGTCCATTTTTCCTTTTTACCTACCCCTGTTCCGGTGCACGGTTTTTGAGTTATTAATTTTTGAAGCATTTTACGCAATTTAGACGGTTTTCCATGTGAACGCGCTTTTCTTGCTTCGAAACCATGATCTGACGTCATAGCCCTGACCAATGTTTTTCCCCTGACATTTTTCCTTTTTATTGCGCCTCATTCTGATACACGGTTTGTCCGTTATTAATTTTCCGGGTTTTTAAGCCTTTTTCGTGCGTATTTTTGACATTTTTCCATGTGAACCTGCCCTATTTGCATCGGAATTCCAATTTGATTTGACAGCCATGTCCCCTGTGCCTTCCCCTACCTTTTTCCTTTTTTCTCCACCCTTTTTCGACTTCTGGATTTTTACTTATTAATTTTTAACTGAGTTTTTGGGAGTCTTTTTGGAGTTTTTCGCATGTGAACGCCTCCTATTTCCGCCGGAACTGTGGTTTGACGTGATAACCCTGTGCCATTCCTTTCTGCGGACATTTTTCCTTCTTACTGCCTGTCATTCCGGTGAACGGTTCGTCCGCTATTAATTTCCGATCCCATTTTCGGGTTTGTTTTTTGGGTTTTCCCATGTGAACGCGTCTTACCTCAGTCGGAATTCTGTTTTGATGTGATCGGATTGTCGGGCACATTTTTTTGCCTAGTTTTCCTTTTTGCTGCACTTCATTCCGATGCACGGATCTTTCGATATTAATTTTTCAATTGCGTTTTTGGTTCGTTTTTTGTGTGTTTTGCACGTGACCGCCCTTTACCCCTCCCGGAACCCCCGTTCCGTATTTTTCCTGTTTCCCCCCTGTCGTCCTGCCCACTTTTCGTTTTTACATTATTTCGTTTTGACATCCGGATTGGGAGTTATTAATTTTTCTTTATTTTTCCGTTTTTTCTCGCGCTCGTTTTGCGCGTGAACGCGCCCTTTTTCGATTTAACGCGTCTCCACGCGCCCCAGTCGTGTCCGCGAAACCCGTACCGTCTTCCCCGCGCCATTTCAATCCCGTCACGGCAAATTTTTTTACCCCGCCCCGCGCACGAGCGCGGGACGGGGGTACGCGCCTTTGTTCCCACCCCATGGCCCCCCCATGGCCCCCCCCCCCCCACCTCTTCCCCCCCAACTGCCCACCCCTTCCCTCCAACCGTCCTCTTCTCTCTCTTCTCCCGTTCTTTTTTCTCTCTCTCTCTCTCTGGGCGTTCTTTCTCTCTCTCTTCTTGCCTCTTCTCCCTGCCCCCCGCAGTGCTTCTCCTTTCTCCCCCCACTCCCTCCTCCTCCTGCATTCCCCCCTCCTCCTACTCCTCCTTCCCCTTCTTTTCCCTCCATTGCTCCACCTCCCTCTCCTCTTCTTCCTCTTCCTTCTCCCTCCCTCTCCCTTCCTTCTTCCACTCTCCCCACGCCTTCTCCTCTCTCCACTTCTTCTCCACTCCTTCTGCGTCCTCCACTCCTCCTGCGTCCTCCTCCCTGCTCCTCCCCGCCCTCCTGCTCTTCCCCCACCCTCGCCTTCTCCAGCAGCCTCCTCCACCCCCCCCCCCCCTCCTCCTCCTCACACACTCGACGTCATAGCCGCCTCGCCGACACCAATTGTCGTCTGGTTGGCACCGGCACTGCCTCACTCGTTTGGCCGCCCGTCGACCGTGGATGCTTGGACGCCACCTGTTGCCACCGCCTCACGTCCGTTTGGCCGTTCGCCTGCTGTGGACACCTAGACGCTGCCTGCCGCCACCACCTGGCCCGCCGCCGCAGTCGCCGTCGAATCCGTCGCCGTCGCCGCCGTCCAGCGCCCCCCGCCGCCGCAGTCGCCGTCGAATCCGCCGCCGCCTCCACCCCGCCTCCATCGCCCGCCGACTCCACCTCCCTTCTCCCCTCCACCTCCCACCTCCTGCTAACCTAGGTTGGTACCTCCTACTAACCTCAGTTAGTCCCTCACTAACTAAGTTAGTAACTAACCTAACTTAGTTACCACCCTGACTAACCTAACTTAGTTAAAACTTAATTCACTAACTTAGTTAGTCAGAACTAACCTAGGTTGATTTCCCTGACTAACATGACTAACCTAACTTAAGTAACTTAAGTGACTTAAGTGATTAATGTGACTTGTGACTAATGTGACTTATGTGATTTATGTGATCAATGTGACTTAATTAATCACAACCTTCATTTTTTCATAAAAAAATTTTCAAAAAAATTTCTAAAAATTCCTTCTGTCTTTTGCCAATTTTTGGACCTTTGTCTGCTAGGAATTGCCTTTCCTATAATTTTAGAAAAATCCATCTTTCCTCAAATTACCCATAAATTGCCAAAAAAATAGGAAAAATCATTTAAAAATTGTAACAAAATTCTAAAAATTTCTAAAAACATTCTAAAAAATTTTCCTCACCTCCCTTGCTCATTTTTTATTTATTCCAACATAAAAAAATCACACCTAAAAATCAAATTAAATAAATAAAAATAAAAACCCAACATAAATCAAATTAACACATCTGCTAAGGTGTTCATTGTTGTTTCATCAGTGATTTTTGCTTTTCCTCTCCTGGGACTCTTCCGTGCGCATTCCTGCATTTCATACACACCCTTCCAGGTATTTATTTTCTGTTATTTATTTATTTATTTTTCCCCCTTAATCACAATTAATTGTTAAAATAAACCCTTTTAATCCACCCACCGTTTCCACGCGCATTCGCGCTAAACACACATTTTTTTAAATAAAATCAACCAGCCGTTCACTTAGCACGCGCTACGTGCGCTACAGAGGCACTCTAAAATTTTAAATAAAATCAACCAGCCGTCACATGAGCACGCGCTGGCAAAAAAGCGCTCCACATCACCTTAATTATAATCAATGAATTGCATTTTAGAGACCCAGTCGGGAATCGCAGTCCGGGACTCGTATAAAAGCACCGGTTTAACCTAATAATTGGTAAATAAATTTATAATAAGGAACCGCCGTTTTCTTATTAAGGTTTATCACCTAATAAAAATTCACCCATTTTTAATAATTGATTAAAATCAACCCTTCATTCAATTAATCCCCCCTCACTGCACTTAATTCCCTTTTTAATGAAACGTTTCGTGGGATGGGTATACGCAGTTCTTAGTGATGTTTTCGATGGTCCAGTCTTGGTTCTATCACAGTTGTCGTATTGATATGTGTCGGATATGGTATGGTTTTGGTTTCATGCCTTAGTTACGGTTACGGGTACGGTATGTAGTTTTTTTTCTTTTATTGCCTGATACGGGGTTCAGGGTGTTTGTTTGATGCATCGCATGAAGCTTTCGGTCGCATTTGTCTCGAGGTCATGTCAAATTTTTTTCTAGGATGTGGTTTGCTTGGGGTTAGTAGGTCGTGTCACGTTTTATTTGGTAATCCTCTTATCCTTGGTTTTTGTCTGTTGCTTTGCAGGCATTCACCTTGATTGTCTGTGTTTGTGGTGTGTGTGTAACCATCTGAATGGCGCCTTCTCATGCTCCTCCCCCTATCCAGTACGTCCCACTAGTTAGTAGGGATTACTCGTCCCTACTTACTTTTGAGCCCCTCACGAAGGCAGGACTTGCTGCTTTTGTGGCCGCTCCTTTTCCATTACTTCCAGAGGATCCGTCCGTATGTGATGAGTTCCTGGCCTCTTACAGCAAGAAGACAGGAGTAGTCCAAGGCATGTCTATGACATTGACGTCTCGAGGCTTAGGGAAGGCTCTGTCCTTACCCTTCAAAGGAGAACCTTTTGTGACCACTCGACAGCTCTTCTCTAATGAAGAGATTCTCAAACTATTGCAGAAGCAGACACGGGAGGTCCTTGATGTTAAGAAAGTGATAAACTCTTCAGGAGTTTCGTTTTCTATGATTACTGATTCCGTCTGGAAGACCATGTGTCAGTTCCTTCAGGACAGGTTCATGCCTGCCAAAACGCCATCCCACTATTTGTCCAAAGAGCTTTTCACAGCTTCCAGGATGGTGCTAAAAGGAGTTGCCATTGATTGGAGCACATACCTCCTTACTAAGATGGATCAGCATTTCGTTAAAGTCACGAGGGGTAATGTTACCAATGTTACCTATGGATCCTATTTGTCTGCCTTCTTGACCTATTCAGGTTTACAGAAGACTGTGCCTCCACCTCCTCCTTCCGATCCAGTACCACCTCCTCCACCTTCCGAAGAGTCAGCACCTATTGACATTGAGGATGATGATTCTCCGCCTCCCCTGGTCATACAGCGCAAACGCTTGAAGAGGGTAGCGGACAAAGCCCCTGCTGTACTTCCCTCAGTGCCTATCCCTGCTACTTCTGCTAGTGAACTCCCTGGGTTTCTCACTTGCAATAACCTATTCAGGGCACATAGAGAAGGATCCTTGGATATCTCCGTTCCTTCCCTGAACAGTCTCGTTTCAGGAGATGCCATTCCTTTCCTCTGCAAGGATATTCAAAGTTCCATTGAGTTGTCAGTGACAGCCTGTGTTCAACAGCTGTACGCATCTTTCTATGAGGAGCTCATGCAGTCCAAAGACCAGTTGCATAAGGCAACATCTGAATTAGCTTCTACTAAGGATACCCTTGCAGATCTATTTAAGCAAATGGAACAGCAAACCCAACTGGTTGCCACTCAAAGTGATGAGATTTCTTCATTGAAGACCCAGTTATTCGAGGCTCAGTCACAGGTTACTAGCCTTTCAGCAGAGAAGGAGAGGATGTCCAGTGAAGCGAAAGAATTCCAAAATCTTTTAGATGACAAGCTTTCAGCTTTACAGATGGCTAATGACACAGTGGCCAACCAAGCCTCCCAAATCCAGCAGTTGCAAGATCAGCTTGCAAAGTCCCGCTCTGTTCCTCCAAGCCCTCCTGTTTCATTAATTCCTTCTCTTTCACAGCAGGACTTGGCTGCCTTACAGAGACAGGCTACTTTGTGCCCTCTATTCCAAGACAAAGTGGAAAGATTGCAGTCCAGAATGGATTTGTTATGGTCTACCTTTGAGCAGTTTCAGGACTTTGTCTTACCAGACCATTCTTTCTTTGTCCACTACCACTTACAGAAGCTGGTCTTCTATATGAAGCTTTCCACGATGGATTTACCTTTTCCAGAGGATGGCTGGAGTGGGGCTTGGTCTGCTGAGTTGTTGACAGAGGTAGTCCGCATGGTCTTTGAAGATTCTGTCACGCCAGACACCATGTTGATGTCATACATGTATCTCCGAGGAGATTTGTTAATTCCAGATGAGGTAGATATGGCATGGTATGTGGGGGATGTGGTCTTACAGGCTGTTCTCTATGTCAATCATTTGGAGTTGCGCATAGCTGAAATGTTCCAGAATTATTCCTCCAAAGTGGCTGATTGTCAGGATAATTCGTGGCATCCAATGATTGAGTCAGTGGTCCTAAATCAAAGACAAAACACAGCTCCTACCTTTGTACAGAGTACTAACCAACTGAGGATGGATCTCTTAACCTATCTTTCCAAACATAATCCGTTTGATGCTACTTTCTTTGATGCCTATCAGAGACGATCTCTCTTAGGACCTTCTGTTCCTACCCTCCTTTATTACCAACAATTGGCTCACCGCTATGCTATATATTTTTCCCTTTGTCAAACTCATTCCACAGTAATTTTACCACTTCTTTTCCAACCTTCCAATTTCCCTCAAATTCCTATTTTCACCTATTGTTCCTTTATTGAGGATAGGGTATTTTCCCCTTCTCCACCCTGTCCTTCACCCCTCATTAATGTACCCTCTACATTTCCTATTTATCAGTTAACACCTTTCCTTAGTGATTCCTTACAAATTTCTGCCACTCCTTCTTTAACCTTTTCTTCCTTTTATGATTTTTCTTATCCTTCCCTACATCCACTTTCCCTTATTCCATTACCCTCTCCTAGCACTTTCATATCTCAACCACCTCAGTTGGTTAGTGACTGTGCCGGTTTTGATAATCAGATTTCCAGAAGAAGGGGATGGAGTTCGGATGATTGCCTTACAGGACCGTAGATTAATTGGCCAGTAATTCCAGGGGAATGGACAGTTTCAAGTCAAGCTTATCAAAACTATGTTCATTTTGCCCAGCAATATTCACAGTCTGCAGATCCCTCAGTGAGATTAACTGCTCACTTTGCTTGGTACCTGGCGTATATGCATAGGCATTCCCATACTGATTCAAAGCCTATCCCAAAGTTGTGCATGAATGTCAATGTTAGCATTGATTCTCAACAGCTGGAGATATTGTATTTTCATGCCCTTTGTTTGCCTAGCAGATACCTGGTCCTATTGGAAAGGATGTGTTGTCTCCAATTTTTCCAAAATCCTCCTAAAAACTTTGTAGATGAATCCTTATCTATGGATCGATTCAGACAACATCAATCTTTTAAGAGGGATCATCTTCATTGATACCTTTCCAATGTATGGTGCAAGCTTTTTAATGCCAAACTCTTCTTTTTGAAGAAGTCATTCAGATGGTTGTGTTGTGTATTAGTGTTTGTGTTGTGAGTTCATTTATGTCAAACGAACGTGGTGGTTTCCTATTGGATTTTGTGTACGAGCTATGTTTTGGAGATTTGTAAGATGGGGTCGTGGTTGGAGAGTTGAAGCTGATGCAGAAGACGAAGAAGCAAACTCTTATATCCTTTACAAATTTGTGGTGATTTTTAGTTTGATAAGAAGTGTTAATGTATAAAGAGTTTTCCTTTCTTTGTATTTTTATATCAGAAACAGGTTATAAGATGGGGTCGTGGTGGATGGATTCTTTGTAAGAAGATATTGAAGATCAAAGTGAAGCTTTTCTATGAACTTGTATTCCCTTTTTCCTGGGTCGCGAGGACGCTTCCTTATTAAGTGTGGGGATATGTTGAGTGTTGAAATGACTTGTTTTTTGGCTGATTTTTGTTGTTTTTGAGAGCTGAATGGTTGATTTTATGAGATGATTGATTGATTTGGAAGTGGTTTGAGAGTGTTTTAGATGATATTGATTGTGTTTTGGAAGATCATGATGTTTGTTGATGTTTTTATGATGTTCTGATTGGTTCTGATTGGTTCTGTATACCTTCTGTTTTGTTCTGTTTTGGTTTGTTTTTGTTCTGATTGTCTTCTGTAAGGAGGGATGAAGTATAGATTGATGAAGAATGAGATATTGTGAAAGCTTATTGAATGTTTTGTGAGAGTTTGAAATGGTTTGAGAATGAATTATGTAGTTCTGATGACCTTCTGTAACCTTCTGTAGGTCTTCTGTAGAGCTTCTGTTACTGTTCTGCTTCTGTACTGTAACTGTTCTGGTACTGTTCTGTAGACTGTTCTGTAAGTGTTCTGTGGAATGTATGTGTGATTTTGGGAAAGTTTTCTAGCCTTGGAAAGAGGTGAATACAAGTACAAAAGAGCTGGAGGAAGTGGAAGAAGTAGCTGTTGAAGACTCAAGAGAAGACTAGAGTGAAGTGACAGTAGTGAGCTGTGAAGAGACACTGTAGTGGCTCTGGTGACCTTTCATATCAGACATACCTCTTGGGAGGGGTATCCACGACCTAAGAGTGATTATTGAGAGTAATTTTTGAGAGATTGTAGTGAGGATATGATGTATTATTGATGGAGTGTGAGAGAGAGAGTCAGAGATAGCCAATTCTACTGAAACAGAGTGATTGTATATGAGAGATTGAGAGAGAAGACTATGAAGATATTGAAGATGAATACTATGTGATGTATTTCCATTCAAAGATGGTGTATTTCTTTGTTTTCTTTGGTCTATTGATGGATTTTGTGAAGATGTTGAAGAATATGGTTGATTCTATTAAAAACCGTGGGAGATTTACATGATGCTGCATGAAGATTTGTTGTGCCTGGTGTTTCTTTCTTCATTATGATCATATGAAACATGATAAACAAGCTTGTTGATGTTACAAGATAGATTTTCTTGCAAGAGAATTCCCTTTTCCTTGGTGTTCCTCTTGGGGCTCCAGATATAATAGGAATTATCACCACCAAAGCTGCATTAAGGCAGTTCCACCAATGTGGAACCTCCATCTAGGTGTTTTGTTGACCAATTTGTACTTAATCAAGCTCCATCATAGGTGAGTTGTCTCCATTCTCCCCCCCATAGCTTGAGTCCAAAAGCTCTCCTATAAAAAATTATAGAGAATCTTCATAAAATAAGATCATATCTTGTAATAATTGAGAGAGAGTAGTGAGAATTCATACATTACTACTACAATTAAGGATGGTTTGAGGGTGATTTAGGAGGGTAATTCTAATGGTTTATTAGCTTGAGAGAGAGGAGAAGAGAGGGGAAAGGGTTGGGAGTCTAATGAATGATGTTTTATGGAAGTGTTAAGTGTGGGGAAGAAAGTGTGGGTGTGTATAAAATTGGGAGGTGGTCTCCACCGCAGTTGGAAAAAGTTGGCATCCACCATTTTAGTCATATCTCCCGTCTCGTAGCTCCAAAAAATTATAAAAAAATACCAGCCAAAACTTCAGCTCACGTGCTACAATTTTATGTTGAAAAGTTTTTTTGGATGGGAGTGTAAGTATTTTTAAAAAATCTTACAAAATCATGTGCCTGATTTTTCTTCCACTAATGCTTCCAAGAAGGGTCCCATTTGGTTGATTTATCATAAGGCTCCAAAGTCATGACATCATGAGTCTCACATGTCCTTTGGATGGCTCTAAGTCCATTTCATATCTTTTCTTAACACAATATTAGTAAGTTTGGGAATCTTCTAATTCCCATTTTTTGAAGACTAAAAAGGTGGTACCCGGATAACATGCCCATAAGTTTCTAAAGCCCATATGATGTGACCTATCATTGGAAAGTACTTGAAAAATGGAATCTATTAAGTTATAGAACACTCGATTTGCAGTTATAGTGTTCAAGTTATGACATATCCAAAGATTTTACCACATGTCCCAAACTTATAGGAAATTCCCATATTACCCAATGTAGTGTTTCTTTTCACATTATACATATTCCCTTCATCTTCCTCCATTGATCTTTACTCTTCACCCCCCCTTGGTAAACCGGTCCATTCCATCCAGTGATTTCTTGTATTTCCCAAGAGTTTGTTCCCACCCTCTTCTTTATTTCAAAGCTTCAAATGTACAAAAAATCAACAAAGTGTTAGACAAATATTTTTTCCTGATTTTCTCGGATGAACATCATCAAAAGACACTTTGCAAGCATCACTCCATGTAAAATGACAGTTAAAGGACAATAAGTTTATCAGCAGCAACGTCCTTTCTGCCAAGGCATTGATAAACCTCCGATAATACCCTACTGATGACAGAAAGCTATGCACTTCCTTTGGAGTACATGGCGGACTCATAGCAACTATGACCTTGATCTTTTCAGGATCAGTTTCAATCCCTACAGAACTAACCACATGGCCTAACAAGAGCCCATAAGGGACTCCGAAGATGCACTTCCATGGGTTAAGAGCTATGCAAAATTGTTTGCAATGCTTAAAACACTTGTGCAAAATGCTCAACTGTCTATCCCTTACGATGGCTGCCCCCAAATTATCAATGAATACATTTAGCTCCTTTGGGGAGATGTCACTAAAGGTCTTGTCGGTTGTTCTCTACCACGAACCAGGTGCATTACATTACACAACCCAAATGCCATTACATGGCATGCAAAGGTATTGAAGACTGTAATAAACGTCGTTTTTAGCTTGTCTTGCTCAGCGATGATCGCCATTTGGTTATACCTTGCAAAGCAGTCCATAAACGAATAGATTTCCCTATCTGCTAGTTGATCCAAAATTTGGTCAATAAATGGCACAAGTAGTAATCTTTAACAGTCTGCTTATTCATCTCTCTAAAATCTACACAAATATGAATTTGATTATTATTCTTCTTCCTGATCACAACTGGTGAGCACCATTCAGTATGCTGAACAAGGAAGATCAAACCCACTTTCTGCAACTTCTGTAGTTCCTTGTACAACCCGTCCCTTAATTCAAAAGGCATACGCCTTACTTTCTAACATACAGGGCTGGTACCTTCCTTTACAGGAATAGTATGCACAGCTAGACTGGGAGGAATACCCCGAAGTTTGTCATAGCTCCAAGAAAAGATATTGCGGAACTCTTGAATCAGGCACACATAGTCCTCTCTCATCCAAACTGAGCATAGAACCCAATTTGATTAGCCGTGAATCATTAGGTGTATCAAGTTCCAGCTCAATAACATCCACGTCTCTTATTTGATCATGTGGCTCTATCGGCTCATTCAAGGTTATCTGATAAATATCCTCTGTAGTGGACCCTTCCTTAGATCCATCACTCGATGACGTCTCACTACCAGATGGATCATCTATTGTTTCTAGTTCAGTGGAGGATAGTGGAGCTCTCTCACTCTTAGGAGACTCAGTGTAAGGATCCATGGCCTAGAATCACTCGACCAGTGGGTATATCGACTTAACAGGTCTGTTCGTAGAATCCATGGCCTGCCTAGCAAAACTCGATAGCTAGGATGTCTTGCAAACCTTATCACCCTAAAGTCCAGAAAGCATTCCAGGCTCACAACTGTAACGTGGACCTTAGTAATGCAACCTTCTGGTTGTCTTAGACTATCATCAGCCATCCTAAGAAGTGTGGAGTCGTCCCTCTCCATCAAGTCTGAACTTATGATATTGACGGAGGATCCGATGTCCACGATAGTGTGCTCCACTAATATTCCATCCACATATGCTGGAACCCTAGGGCAATGCTTTTCAACATGATCGAACCAATCCTCCCCCACTCAAGCTATGCCCAAAGGTTCTATATATACCCTATACGTAGGATTTTCTTGAATTCCTTGCGTACTCCTGGAGAAAGTTTAATCAATTGTAGGAGATTCACGTCTGGTTTGACTTCGCAAAGGGAACTTGCTAGATTAAAGTCGTGGTAATTAGCCAAAGTTCTCTTCTCGCACGAAACCATTCTCTCCTTTGGTCTTTCAATCTGCTTTGGTGCCTCTTTTTTAGCCTTTACCTTCTTTCTTGGAAATCCTTTATCCTCCTCGGGATCAACTTTACTACCAACAAGTCTTAACGGTCCACCTTCTATATCAGGATTCAGGACTCGCTTTTCCCTAGCATCTTGCTTAGGGCTTCCCTCGACAAGTTTTACAATTCCTTTATCATCCTCTTTAATCTTTTGACCTCTTGTTATGGCTCGTAGATTAGAAGTTTTACTATCATTGACACGTACAGCCTCAATAAGGCTGGCTCCACTGCCATGAGGTAACTCCTCTAGAACAACCTTTCCTCTTTGCAATATTTGCCTTGGTCCATCGTCTTGCTGGAGATTATTCCCTTGTGCGCGATGGTTAAGTGGACCTGGTTTTTTACTGCCTTGTTGGAGAGAATTGATCTTACTCCAACAGGTAGCAGCTAAGTGGCCAGACTTTTCGCAAATATCACATTTGATATTCGGGAAATTCCTATGGAAATGTTGGCCACCACACCACTTACAGTTGAATCTTGAGGGGGCACCCTCTTCAGGGCATCGACTCCCTATCAAATTTTACTGCTTCTTAAGGAAGTTGACATCCATAGCTATTTGTCGATACTGTTCAGAGATCATATCAGTATAGTGCTTCATCATGCCCTTAACTTCACCAAGGACATTAGAAGCACTGGACTCATAGCCACGATTGTCAATCTGTCATTCCCATGGGCCTAACCACTTGATTAGGAATCGGCCGCTGACCAACTGGGACAACATTAGGATTCATTATTTAGTTTCCACCACTATTTAGTGAGGCCGCCTGACTAGCGATAGGCATAGTCATGCTAGGGAGAGTTGGTAACATAGGAAAATTTGACATGATACTTCCTCTACCACTCGTATTTAACATGGGGTCCCCTTGACTCCCATTGGTCAAGGCCAAATTATTACCATTCCAATTTATCCTTGCTGCATAAACCGCTTGCAAGGGTGACTCTACTCCTTCTGCTTGGGTAATGGTAGTGTCAATATTAGCCAAAGTAACACTAATCAGCTGCACCTGGATATTAAAATTCAATCCATGTAGGGAATATTGCAACTGGGAAGCTGCAAGAATGGGAATATAAGCATTAAGTTTGCAAAGAACTTGCTTTAGTTTCTTGGCATATGCCTCGACATTCTCATTTGGCTCTTGGCGTATTACATTCAGAACATGCAGCCAATATTGTCCACCCTTCTCAGGGGCAAACTCCCTATGAAAAGCCGTAAATAATTGAGCACTACTAGTTATGGTTCCGGCTTCTAGACCGTGATACCACACTGCCACTCTTCCTTTTAACGTCATGTTGAAGAACATCATTAGGTGTCCTTCGTCTTGGATTCGATAGTTGAACATGAGCGTTTGAAACTCCTTAATGTGGAGTTCTCCATCTTCTTCTTCTAACCCATGAAAAATGGGCAACGGTGCTCCTAATGCTGGTGAATCCGGTGTACCTACTGGAATTGCAATAGGTTGTGCCATGGCTATAACTGGATTGACAATAGGAGTTTGTGCAAGCAATACTACACCCCCACTTGTTGTGGGTTGATTAATTTGAAATAGGAAAGTACCAAGACTTCCACTTGCACTCAAAGAGCTACTCCTAACACCTAGGTTACTAGAACCACTACCACTTATGCGTAACGGGCTGCTCCTTTGAGGAGAATAGTGTCTTACAATCCCCAACCACTGTCTAGCCCTCTCAACACGTTATACTTTTTGTATTTCAGCTTGATGGTCCTTGTTAGAGGACATAAACCAACTATTTGGTCCCTAAAAACCCTAGATTTGAGAACCACCACTTGTTGGCGGCTCCCGGCAGATGCACCATTGATGGGACCTAAAATGGGCCGGCATTTGCTATGGCACTAGCCGTACCTCATGCATATGACAGACAACCCCACCACACAGCCTCGTGGGCTAGGAGCATCTGTAATAACTGATGCACACTAAATGAATTTAATATTGCGTTTATAGCTGGATGAGAGTCCAATGGCACCTTCCCCAAGACTCCTCAGAGGGAGTATCCCACATTGGTAATAAATACCATGTATCACATACATAGGAGGCACTCCATCGACTGATTGCCGTGGCCCCACTGCAGCTCTCCTACATCGCAGGGATTGGCCCCTTGATGTGCTGCTAGACATAAATAACATTCGCACAAACTCCACTCTTTCATAATTCAGTGTTCCAGGAGATTTTGATTTGCCTCACAAAACTTTCCTGAATGGAAGCAACCATCTAACCGACGACTTAGGTTTCCTGTCCTCTCAGCATTAGTCAAAGTTTATCAAACAATTGCAATGCATTCCAGGAGATACCACGTGACATGCTTGATGCAAGGTGCGTATGACGATTGTGCATAACCATTTTATGATTTAAAAAAACCACCAGCCATGTGAGGTGCAGAAAATAGCCCTTTCATGAATTTTAACTAAGCGTTACGTGCTGCGCTGCTTTAGGGACTAGCACTGGAACTTCCGTGCTACTAGTCGCCTATATTTAATTATGGAACGATCCCTAAATGCTATGCACAAAGAGGTAAATCGTAATTTTTATCTTTTTAGCAATTAGATCGTCTCACAAACTTCCTCCCTCCCTCACCGTTTAGGTGTTGCTGCGTTGCATAGGTGTAAATGGTTGTCTTCGGTCATTTTTGTATGAAAAAAATAGTAAACACGTATTATAACACAAAGAACAAGGCCAAACTAAGGCTTGACCTCATGTTTTAGCCTCGCCAAACATTCATGCACATAAATCTTATTTTTCCATTTTTTTAGCACTTAAACCCCTATTTTCTCTATTTTTACCATTTTTTTCTATTTAGTATTCATGGAAAATAGGTATTTTATGATTTATTTGTGCTGGATTATTATTATTATTTAAACTTAACATTTTCTTTGATTTTATCCCATGTCTACTCATTTTTCCCAACTCAAAATCGGAAAAACCACTAATTTTCATTAAAAAATGACATTTTGTGGGTTTTAAAAAATTAATAATGGCTCTAAATCATTACATGTTTTGCATTTTTGTAGTTGCAACCCTCCAACATGATGCAAAAAAGATTCAAACAAACATTCATCGCATATGAACAACATTTGGACCATGAAACAACACAAACAAGCGAATTTCTTTGTAAAATTGGAGCATACCGCGTGTTTTGCGTGTTGCGGGTTTTTTAATAATTATTTTGGGTAGCACACGGACCGAATAGCAACCATTATTCAGTGCTAAACCTCTTTCCTCAACCTTCTCTTCATCTTGGAACAATCTGATCACAGTTGGACAAGCATCCTTCAGCCTCTCTTCTTCTTAATTTCTTGCATGCAAACCATCACTTAGAGGAGAGAGATGGAGGAGAGAGAAATACTAGATTCTGATCTCCTTGACCGTGCAGCCATTTGATGGGCGAAGGCAGGCGATAGGGAGTGTGAAAAATCTTTAGTTTGCTATTGTCTTCCGATGGTATGGGTATATGGAGGCTCTCCTATGGCTATGGAGCCCCCCCCCCCCCCCTTCATTTCGTCGTTTGCGCCTCCCTCTCCCTTCATTTTTTTCCACCGCACAAAACCCCCCCCTTCGTTGTGAAAATTTTTGGGGCCAAAGGGGACCCCCTAAGGGTCACACCCTTTAGCTCCTCACTCTTTGGCCCTATTTCCTATCTCCCGCATCCGAGGTCCAAACTGTGAGCCAAAAATTCATGCACATCCGTCTTGAGGTCTTGCACTATCGAGCAGCTACTCTGACTTGCCTAGGCGACCTTCAAGGCGCTTTTGAAAATCGCCTTTTTCTTGCTTTTTAAAATCGACCCAGCTGCATTCGCCGCCTTTGATGAAGTCAAAATTTCCCTTGAAATTCGGATTTTTTAGCAAATTTTAGGCACATCCCGGGCTCAGAATCTGGCTCTCAGTCTTTTTTATTTTCTTCTCTTTTTTCCTCTATCGAGTCCACATTTATGAATTTTCTTAGATTTATTTTTGCTTTCTTTTTCCTTGTCTTGCACTAGGGTTAATACTAACCCCCTCCTAGTCAAGTGCCAATCCCATGGACTTGTGAATCTTTGCTGGTGAGGACTTGATGATTGACAGGTTGTCATGTAGTTGATGATGGGGCTCTTGTGGGGATTTTGCATGGAAGATAATCATATTGAAATGGTTGAGGTTGTGGAGAATCATATTGAAACGATGGGCCTCCGAAGTTAGTGGTTAGGCACGGGTTGTCGGCTTCTCCTAAAAATGAAAACAAGGTGCACTACTTGGGGATGTGCCTACCTTGCCGTGTCATGCGTGGTGTCTATGTGCTAGTGGAATTAGGAGTTGGGTCAAACCTTAGGCACAAGCCAAAGGTGTTGTCCTACACTTGAGGACCCACTTTGTGAATCAAGGGAGGTAGATCTAACCAGCAAGAACTCCCTAGGTGTGTGCTACCTTAAGGTGCCCTAAGTATGTGAAGTGGGGAGACGGCTAGGTGATCCCTAGATGCAGTGTTTGTGAAACTTCTAGTATACAACAGGCTACTTTCCTTATCAACTTTTAAGGTTTTTACTTCCTTCCTTCTTGTCCTTATACTTTTTCTTCTCTATTGCCCTTTTTTTGTGTTATTTTTCTTTTTGTTTCACTTTTTTTCTTTCTTTTTTTGAATAAACAAGTTTAATGAGGGAGCATGGTAAGAAGCATCATATTGTGCGAAGCACCTACCAAACTTGGTAGTTGCTTGAGGGCTTCGCTGAGGGAAAAACCCTACTTTGTAGATATCCCTTTAAGTTGGTTTTGACATTGAGTGGAGTAGATGATAAAAATGGATAGTTACACACGGTGAACCTACTATCACTCATGTCCTCTAAGAGATTAATACAAAATACTTGCGAGAGGGTGATCCGCATTATGAGGTAGACCATTGCATAGCTATCAATGCCAGTGTTGAGGTCAAAAAAAGAAGGGGGATAACTGCTCTTCCTATGAAGTAGGATTTTGCTTTAATAACACTTGCAATTATAGGTGGTGATGAAAGCACAGTCAAGGCATGAGAAGAATTCATTCAAGAAACTTGTTATAGAGGGATAGAGGTCCCTTTCAGTAAAAATCAGACTCTCTTCAAGGATTAAGGTGTTTACATTATAGAGCAAACGAAAGTTGTATCTATGATGCATGTCTGGGTTGAAATCAACTCCTGGGTAGGGTGGCATGTAGATAGGATCATCCTGCTCATAAGGTAGTGTGCTACATAAGGCAATCTAGGCCTCCAAGCTAAAGTGCCAGATGTTCCGGCACCACCTTGGTTGTGAATCATATCCCTCTACCCTCCGGGGTACCACCATTGCCTTGTCTTTGTTGAGACGACAAGCTCAACATGTGTAGACATTGATGATCGACCGCTTGGGTAGATGGGTCTATACCCCTACACTTAGCACATTGGTGGTCATTATGATTCTCACATGGCCACTGGCTTATGACTTATTATATTTAGTTTGTTACACCTACATACAATTGGTATAGATATAGCACCAATCAATAATATAGTCAATTAAGCATTGTTTGACTTAGTAGGCCACTTTCCTTTAAGTTGTATCTTATCTATACTTTGTGTACATTGTATTGTGTGAAAAATAAGAAGAAGAAGAAACCAGTAAGAAAACGTTTTGGTCTCCATCTCTCTTCTTGTGTTATTGAGTGAGCTTCCTCTTGTGTATATAGTGTGTATTTAGCGCAAGAGCTCAAGTTCTTGATATGGTATCAGAGGGGTGCCACTAAGAGAGGCTGGTTTTGAAGGTTGAAATGAAGGAGAAGAAGCAAAGTTTGAGCAAGCAAGCAATGTGTAATAAGCTCTTTCGTTCTTCCACACTTTCTCTTGGATAGTGCTTGTGGAGGCACCGCTGTCGTATTGCTCCGCATTCGAAGTGTGTAAACCACCCAAAAGTTGTGCATGGGATTTGGTACTTTGTACATACTTAGTTGTTGTGATAACATTTATTTTATGCGTATAAGTATAGTGGGGAGGAGTTGGAGACAAAAGTGGCGAATATGATGAGATGCTTTCAGCCTATGTTGAGCAAGGTTGAGTGGAAAGCACAACTGATGCTGGTGAACATGTTAGGACTTTGTCTTCTCCTTCTCCAGCTACATCAAAAATACCTAATGATAACAACCCTCCACATCCAGGAGTTGGAAAGAAGGAGGTTAAGCATTGAAATGTGCTATGAGAAGCATGGAGTTATCACTGTTACAGTGTGTGCTTGTTTTGGGTTACAATGTGTTGTTTACATGGGCGCCAAAGATATGGAACGACAGGCTCTTAAAGTATTCAGAATGAGACTTTTTGGAGTTGAGGTACGTGCTGTCCAGTTTGGTACAGGTACGTTGAAAGATGTGGCATCAGAAGCAATAAGATACTTGGTTTCAAATGAAGAGACTACACACTATATTTTAAGGTCCGTAACTGGATCTCACCGTTATCCAATGCTGGTGAGAGATTTTCATGCGATTATTGGCAAAGAGACTTGACGACAGTGCTGCTAATGAGGGATTTCAAATGCTAAGAAGGGAGGGAAAAGAGGAGAGTGTGACGAAAAGGAGGGAAGGGGCAATGCTAATTGGGGAAGAAAGGTGAGAAAAAGCAGGGGAGGTCACGAACGGAAAGAGGGGGGAAAGAATTTGAATGAGAAAGCTTTTTCTGTCATTTTGGGATCTCTCGGTCTGTTTGTGGTGTGGTGGGTCTACCTGTGTACCGCGGGTCTGCATTTTCGGCCTCTGGGCTTTTCCGAGATGATGCATGTTGAAGACGGCGAGACCAGAACAGGCCGCCTGTGGTTATGAGGTGGAAGTGGAGTTCAAATTGGGGAAGAAAGAAATGAAGACTATTGACAGAGAGGGAAAGGGGGCCGCTCAAGGAAAAGACCACTCTCAGAGCGAGCGTTTCCATATCGTTGCAAGGCAGTGATGGGGAAGCAACTGAAGTACAGTATCTTGGTGCCGACTTACTGCGAACGTTTCAACATTGCTTTGCCAACCTACCTGCTCTTCAAGTCCCTCGAGAATGTTGACTTTGAGATGATCGTTATCGATGATGCAAGTCCTGATGGCACTCAAGACATTGTTCGACAGCTACAGGAAATTTATGGAGAGAATCGTATTCTCTTGAGACCGCAGGTCAAACGGATCCACGCTTACCTTTGCTACCATAATCTCGAAGATCACTGAGTTCTTGGCAACTACTTGGTGCCTGCACTGGTCGAGTGTGGTTGACTGGTCGAGTGTGGCTGTTTGCCAGATACCGTTTGTGTCTTCCGTAGGATGAGCTCTCGTAACGAGCATTGCTGGAGCTCCCTCATCTCTGGTTTCCCTCAATCTGAAGATCTACACCCTCACAGAGGTCTCCGAGCATAGCAACTCTAAGGACTGCTGGCTTATCATATTCGGCAAGGTATCAAATGTGATTAGATTCGTCGATAAACCTCCAGAATGGCTGAATTAAGCTTCAGTTAACCATGAAGAGCCATCGACATACTGAGAGGTGGGGGATTCCCATGTCTTTTGGAGGCAGTGAAAAGCCAGTGACATATGCAGAGCTAATATCCATAGGTAGAATTGGTGGGAAATTAACAAGACTATTAGTGCTGTCAATGTAGAGAGACTGGAGACAAAGCTTTGGGTGCCTAAGTCAAGGTTCTATATGAGGTTCTCTAATGTTCAGAGATCAAACTTTGGTTGGAATGCTCTACAGTGAATCGCTCTCCTTGCTGACAAAGATATAGAAGCCGCATCCTGTTGAGCAGTCCCGGACTGAATAGCCTGTGACCTGCTGGCCTGATCTCAGGTCTCGAATTGGTGGTGGATTTTTGACATATGCAGCTCACAAATCAAGACAGTTGTGTGGCATTGTTGAAGCGATAATTAGAATAACTTAATCTCTTACTTCTGTAGCTCTCTTTTTCTCCATGTCAAGCAAGCTTTCCTCCAACATATCAACTCCAGTCTTATGAAATTTTATGGAGTATAAAAACCACCTTTCAACTCTTGGGACTGATGGAGTTAAAAAATTCAAGAAAATTGAACACAGGGATTGCTGCCTAGCTGAGCTCTTCAAGTCTAAGTGCCAATGTCTTGAACTTTTAGTTGTGACACTGCCCTCTTCTTTAGCCATGAATCCAATCAACAAAAGATGGAAGTTGTAAAGACTTGCTGATATCTTTTCAGCAAATAATGATGGACTTGACCTCATTATAGAGATGTTCTTCTGGAGTTTCTGAAATTCTCTGCTGATCTAGCAACTGCCAAGTTACGAAATGAACATGCTGATGTGAAGAGTGTTTCCCTTCCTACTGCAACTGTCAACATACACCTGAATGTAAACAGTTTATGAGATACTTCGGATTATTCTGAACATGAATTTCTTGTAACTCATTTGACAAGCAATATAGTGAACTTTGACATCAAAAATTTGTGTTCTTCTTGTTAGTCTCTTCCATTGCTGTACCTTGAACCCCGTGTTCTGCAGCCCTTGCGAGAACTCTACGACATTTCTGGTGAACCCGATGCGAAAGTGCTGCGTCATCAGCAAGATGGTAGACTCGGAAGAAGAGATGATAGATGATAATGTCATGAAGAACCTGTTTCAGTCATTTACCATGTATATGCAGCAGCAAGCTCATGCAAAATGAGACAGTGATGCTATGGATGCCTTAAAAGTTGTCCAACAGGAGATGAAGCAGTTTAATGGCCAGCAAGTGTCAACTTACCTGCATTTGTATGAAGAAAAGATGAAGTTTTTTGGGGTTTCTCAAGATGTTTGGAGCCGCTACTTCTTGCGGATCGTGGTGCGCGCTCTTGAAGGTCGAATTGCAAAAATTCAAGACGCACATGCAGGTTGGGCTAAATTTAAAAAGGCATTAAAAGATGAATATTTCCTGGAGGATACAGGTCTTATGAATCGCAGGAATTTTTTAGCATGGGTTTCTATGCCTAATAAGGGACTTTCTATTACCGCTCTTCTGCGAGAGTTTGAAAGCCGTTATGATCAGTTGGATGGGACTGAACAGCAAGCTTTGGAGATGCAAAAAGTGGAGTTATTTTTGCAAGCTGCAGATGCTGATTTACAGGAAAAGTTGGATGATCTTTTGGAAGATCAAGCTACTGATTCAGGTTTAAAGACTGAATGGAGACATGTCATTGATGCTGTGAATGCTCTTGTCAAGAAGCAGCGCAGGAGAGTAAGATTGCATCGAAATACAGGATCAGTTCTTGAAAAATCCTTGGAGACTTCTTCTTCTACCCCTGCTGCTTCTTTGCCTAAGCCTACTCCTGCTGTTGTGAATCCACCAGTTCCTGCTGCTCCAATGCCCTTATCTGTAGATGATGTTATTAAAGGCTTGGCGGATTTGACAATTGAAGCAGTCAAAGCTGAAGTTGGTAAGTTAAAGGAGCAACTTATGTCAGTACCTGTTGTAGCACCTGCTCCAGTGACTGCGTTTCCAGCTGGTCAAAGGAAAGGGCGACGATGTATTTGGTGTGATAGTACAGAGCACCAACACTGCAGAGATTGTGATGCTTTTCAGGAAGCACGTAAGAAGAATGTAGTGTTCTGGGGACAAGATGGGAAGATATGGCTGACAGAGACTGGCGCTCCTCTTGACACGAACTTTGGTAAGGGAGGTATGAAGAAGCTTGTTGATGATATGGCTGCGCGATCAGCTTATGTGAGTGTTAGAGGAGATGCTTCAGCTTTTGGAGTCCAGCTTGAGCAGAAATCTGATGGAGACTCTGCTTTATGGTCTTCTGCCTTGGAGATAGCGAGAAGAGGGAAAGTTCAAACTTCTATTATGACTTGTGTGGGCTCTAGCATCCGAGGAGAAACAGGATGGGATTCTCCTGTTGACAGGTATTCTATTTTTGCTTATATGGCTAAAACGCAGGGTTTAGATGCCATGGTTGAGGAAAAGAGAAGAAGAGATGAGGAGGGTCCTAGCTCCTCCAAAAAGACTAGAGGGGGTGACTTTGTTTCACCACCTGTTACAGCTCCACCTATGTCAAATTCTCCAGCTCAAACAGGTTCTGATCAACCAATGGGAGACAAGCAGAAAGAAAAGAGGCAACCAAGAAAAGAGCCAGGATTCAAGCTCTTGTCAGACCTTGATATGCAAACGGATATGAGTAAGATTTTTAATGAAAGAATTTTGAATAGTGAAGTCACTTTTACTGTTGGAGAGGCTCTTGGGATTGCTAGAAGAGAAATACAGGATCAGATGCAGGATCTTTTGCGGAGGAAACGACATGCGATGGAAGGACCTGCTTTACAGGGATTGTGGCATGGAGCTCTTGGGGAAGAGCATGATGATGCAGTGATGGTTGAGAATGCTTCTGTTAATCCGCAGTTGGAGAAAATAGTGCAGCCTATGCAGTATGAAGATGATGAGACCCCTATTCTCATTCCTCGCAGCCATTTTTCACGAAGTCATTGGGCTAGAGCAACCACTGAGACAGTGGTAAGGATTGGAGAGAAACAAATTCCCTTGATTGCTTTAGTTGATCATGGTTCTGAGATTAATCTTATTGCTCGAGGTGTTTATGAGAGTGGGAAGTGGCCTATGGATGCGGAGCATGGCTGGCGCATGAGAGCCGCCAATAATACTTCTGGTGATATGTATGCTGCTTGTCTGAGTATCAGAATTTCTATTGGTAATGTTGAAGAAGATTATGATTGCTTTGTTCAGGATTCATGTTCTTATCCGATTATTCTTGGACAGCCTTTCATTACAGAAGCAAGAATGGAAACAAAAGTGATGGATGACGGATCAGCTTATGCGCGGATACGCAGTAAAGATGGTATGTGAGCTGTTCAGTTTATGACTGTTGGGGTAAATCATCCGAGAAACAGGGACTCCTTGCGTGAGGCACCACTACCTGCGAAGGAGTTGGATTTTCATTAGGTACCGCTGTCTTGCGAGACTCCAGTGGTACGGAGCGGAGAAAAGAGGAGATCTCGCCTCCTGGCAGCCAGTCTTTCTCCAATAACTTTGTTGGGTTTACTTCAGATAGTTCAGTAAGTTATCAGAAAATTTCAGATTTGCCTAGAGCTGCCAGGCAGTACATTGGTCATAAGGAGAAAGAGTTGAAGAAAGTAGGTATTTTGCAAGCAGAAGAGCATGTGGATGGATTGTATGAAGGGATGTCTTATGCAGATACATTGTTTGAGATGAGAGCAATGCTGAAAACTGATGTATGCAAGGGTTCAAAGATCATACCTGTGCAAACCTTGGATATGTTTCAGGAAATTTCTGGTTTTATGCTGCAAACAGAGTTAGAGGCTGAGAAAACTCAGCAAACTGAATTTATGGCTGATCTTGATTAGCTAATAGAATTGCAGAGGGCTGAATCCATTCAGCCAACAGAGTTGAATGCAGAAAAATTTCTGCATACAGAGTTTCAGGATGCATCTATGCAGTCCATAGAGCCGAGGGCTGAATTCATTCAGCCAACAGAGTTGAATGCAGAAAAAATTCTGCATACAGAGTTTCAGACTGCACCCATGCAGTCCATAGAGCTAAAGGCTGAAATTTTTCAGCCAACAGAGTTGAAAGATGCTGAAAATTTGCAGAAATTGCAGCAAAGGAAAGAGTGCTTGAATGATGCCAAGGTTGACACAAAATATAAAACAGTTGATAAGAAGGTTAAGCCGGTTGCAGGCCCGCTTCCTTCTGATAGTGATGAACAGATTGAAAAAGCTATGAAGCAGCCTATGTTGAGGGATCCTGCAAATATTGGACATAAGTTTACAGCTGAAACTCTTGCAGAATTAAAGATTGGAAATGATGATTTTTCGCTTCCAGTGAAAAAAGAATGTTTTAGAGAGATGCTTGGACGTCATGGTAAGGCATTTGCTTTCTTCCCACATGAAATTGGCTGCATTAGTCCCGAATTGGTTGCACCTATGGTCATCTTCACTATTCCTCATGTACCATGGAATATACGTCCTATACCTGTGCCTAAAGCACACTTGCCAAAGCTGATAGAGTTGCTGAATGAAAAGATTAAAATGGGGATTTTGGAACCCTCTTCTGCACCTTATTCTAACAGGTGGTTTACTGTACCAAAGAAGAATGGTACTTTGAGATTTATTCAAGATATGCAGCCCGTGAACAAAGTGACAATCAGGAATGTGGGAACAGATCCAGTTGTGGATGAATTTGCTGAGGCTTTTGCAGGACGAGCCATCTATTCTCTAGGAGACTTGTATTCAGGTTATGATCAGTTTCAGCTTGCCTTGGAAAGCAGGGATATTACTACTATGCGGACACCTATTGGTCTTGTGAGGATGTGTACCTTGCCACAAGGTGCTACAAACTCAGTTGCTCATATGATGAATGCTATGCATAGAGTTCTTCGAGACTATATTCCGCAGTATACCATGCCTTTTCTAGATGATGTGCCTATTAAGGGTTGTGCAGAAGAAGAAAAGAATGAAAGTCTTGATTTGCGTGGATGTAGATAGTTTGTGGCTGACCACTTGATTGCTTGTGAGCAAATATTGACACGATTAGAGGAGGTAAATTTGACACTTTCAGGGCTGAAATCTGTCTTTGCTGTTAATGAAGTCATCATAGTTGGGCATATGGTTGGATATTATGGCAGAAAGCCTTCTCCTGCAAAGGTGGATGCCATAAACAGGATTGCAGAGTATTTCTCGACTACTTCAGAGGTGCGGAGATTTGTGGGAGCTTGTGTATTTTACATGATTTGGATTCCTCATTTTGCTCATATTGCAGATGTTCTCTATCAGCTGCTTCGAAAGGGGCAGAAATTTCATTGGGATGATGAAGCTGATGGAGAAACAGGTTTACTAGAATCAGAAGATGGACTTGACCTGTTTGTGGAGTTGAATGATCCTGGATAGTTGGCACATCCGGAGGATGCGCAGGTTTAGAGGGGGTGGATGTCGTATTGCTGCGCATTCGAAGTGTGTAAACCACCCAAAAGTTGTGCATGGGATTTGGTACTTTGTACATACTTAGTTGTTGTGATAACATTTATTTTATGCGTATAAGTATAGTGGGGAGGAGTTGGAGACAAAAGTGGCGAATATGATGAGATGCTTTCAGCCTATGTTGAGCAAGGTTGAGTGGAAAGCACAACTGATGCTGGTGAACATGTTAGGACTTTGTCTTCTCCTTCTCCAGCTACATCAAAAATACCTAATGATAACAACCCTCCACATCCAGGAGTTGGAAAGAAGGAGGTTAAGCATTGAAATGTGCTATGAGAAGCATGGAGTTATCACTGTTACAGTGTGTGCTTGTTTTGGGTTACAATGTGTTGTTAACATGGGCGCCAAAGATATGGAACGACAGGCTCTTAAAGTATTCAGAATGAGACTTTTTGGAGTTGAGGTACGTGCTATCCAGTTTGGTACAGGTACGTTGAAAGATGTGGCATCAGAAGCAATAAGATACTTGGTTTCAAATGAAGAGACTACACACTATATTTTAAGGTCCGTAACTGGATCTCACCCTTATCCAATGCTGGTGAGAGATTTTCATGCGATTATTGGCAAAGAGACTTGACGACAGTGCTGCTAATGAGGGATTTCAAATGCTAAGAAGGGAGGGAAAAGAGGAGAGTGTGACGAAAAGGAGGGAAGGGGCAATGCTAATTGGGGAAGAAAGGTGAGAAAAAGCAGGGGAGGTCACGAACGGAAAGAGGGGGGAAAGAATTTGAATGAGAAAGCTTTTTCTGTCATTTTGGGATCTCTCGGTCTGTTTGTGGTGTGGTGGGTCTACCTGTGTACCGCGGGTCTGCATTTTCGGCCTCTGGGCTTTTCCGAGATGATGCATGTTGAAGACGGCGAGACCAGAACAGGCCGCCTGTGGTCATGAGGTGGAAGTGGAGTTCAAATTGGGGAAGAAAGAAATGAAGACTATTGACAGAGAGGGAAAGGGGGCCGCTCAAGGAAAAGACCACTCTCAGAGCGAGCGTTTCCATATCGTTGCAAGGCAGTGATGGGGAAGCAACTGAAGTACAGTATCTTGGTGCCGACTTACTGCGAACGTTTCAACATTGCTTTGCCAACCTACCTGCTCTTCAAGTCCCTCGAGAATGTTGACTTTGAGATGATCGTTATCGATGATGCAAGTCCTGATGGCACTCAAGACATTGTTCGACAGCTACAGGAAATTTATGGAGAGAATCGTATTCTCTTGAGACCGCAGGTCAAACGGATCCATGCTTACCTTTGCTACCATAATCTCGAAGATCACTGAGTTCTTGGCAACTACTTGGTGCCTGCACTGGTCGAGTGTGGTTGACTGGTCGAGTGTGGCTGTTTGCCAGATACCGTTTGTGTCTTCCGTAGGATGAGCTCTCGTAACGAGCATTGCTGGAGCTCCCTCATCTCTGGTTTCCCTCAATCTGAAGATCTACACCCTCACAGAGGTCTCCGAGCATAGCAACTCTAAGGACTGCTGGCTTATCATATTCGGCAAGGTATCAAATGTGATTAGATTCGTCGATAAACCTCCAGAATGGCTGAATTAAGCTTCAGTTAACCATGAAGAGCCATCGACATACTGAGAGGTGGGGGATTCCCATGTCTTTTGGAGGCAGTGAAGAGCCAGTGACATATGCAGAGCTAATATCCACAGGTAGAATTGGTGGGAAATTAACAAGACTATTAGTGCTGTCAATGTAGAGAGACTGGAGACAAAGCTTTGGGTGCCTAAGTCAAGGTTCTATATGAGGTTCTCTAATGTTCAGAGATCAAACTTTGGTTGGAATGCTCTACAGTGAATCGCTCTCCTTGCTGACAAAGATATAGAAGCCGCATCCTGTTGAGCAGTCCCGGACTGAATAGCCTGTGACCTGCTGGCCTGATCTCAGGTCTCGAATTGGTGGTGGATTTTTGACATATGCAGCTCACAAATCAAGACAGTTGTGTGGCATTGTTGAAGCGATAATTAGAATAACTTAATCTCTTACTTCTGTAGCTCTCTTTTTCTCCATGTCAAGCAAGCTTTCCTCCAACATATCAACTCCAGTCTTATGAAATTTTATGGAGTATAAAAACCACCTTTCAACTCTTGGGACTGATGGAGTTAAAAAATTCAAGAAAATTGAACACAGGGATTGCTGCCCAGCTGAGCTCTTCAAGTCTAAGTGCCAATGTCTTGAACTTTTAGTTGTGACACTGCCCTCTTCTTTAGCCATGAATCCAATCAACAAAAGATGGAAGTTGTAAAGACTTGCTGATATCTTTTCAGCAAATAATGATGGACTTGACCTCATTATAGAGATGTTCTTCTGGAGTTTCTGAAATTCTCTGCTGATCTAGCAACTGCCAAGTTACGAAATGAACATGCTGATGTGAAGAGTGTTTCCCTTCCTACTGCAACTGTCAACATACACCTGAATGTAAACAGTTTATGAGATACTTCGGATTATTCTGAACATGAATTTCTTGTAACTCATTTGACAAGCAATATAGTGAACTTTGACATCAAAAATTTGTGTTCTTCTTGTTAGTCTCTTCCATTGTTGTACCTTGAACCCCGTGTTCTGCAGCCCTTGCGAGAACTCTATGACACCGCAAGTAGGGAAGAGTGAAAGTCTCAAATTTTTATGAGATTTGGTATGCGAACAGAGCACTAGATATTTTAAAAATAGTTCATTTAGGGCTATTTGCTACTTTTTTGGGCAAGTGAGGCTGTTTCGGGCCCCATTTTAGAGCCGCACGGTTGCAAACAATAGTTTCAAGGTGTACTACAATTTTGGTTGTGTGGATGAAGGTGGGTGCATAGGTTGCAAATTTTTGCAAATTTTGAGGTGTTTGCCAAGAAGTAAACATAATATTTATCTACAAACAGGTTGCAGATTACATGTATTATTGAACATATGCCTAACTTAAGGACCCCTAGGTGTAGTGATCGTGCGTTTTTTTTTTTTGGCCACATTGCGGGATAGTATTACATGAGGAGCAGGACAGCCAAGGCTAGCTCTCATCATCGGAATGAGGGGGGGAGGGTAGGCAGATGGATTTGCATAAAAATTGATGGCTCTACATGTACCCTTTCAGGTTCATGCAGACATGGAGAGAGGTGGTGGATAGGAACGCTAGGAAAAATGAAGGTAGAAGGTTAGCCTGCATCATTAAGCGGGTCATAGTGCAACTATCGATAGCGTTAGCATCAAAAAGAGGGGAGGCAAGCCGCTTTCTTGCAGTGCGGGATCTTGCTTAAGTAGGATTTTAAGGAGCCTAAAGTAATTACACGTGGTTATGAATGCGAGATCTGAGCAGGAGGAGAACTCAGCAAGGAAACGCATCATGGAGGCGAGCAGGCTTCCTAGATCAAAAAGTAGAGCGTTCTCCAAGGAAGTGGTGTTGGTATTGTAGATAACGGGGAAGTCATGCCTCCCATGGAGGGTGGCAACAAAATTCACACCTACCCTACGGGGATACGCCATAAACGTGGGGTCGTTCCACTTGTGGGGTAGGGTGTTACAAAAAGCTATCCAGACGAGCATGTTGGTATTACATATTCACCTCCTCCAGAGGGGTTGGCAGTCGTAGCCCCTTACTGTGTGTGGCACCTGGTATATCTTGTCTTGCCAGAATTCAGCCTCTTGCGTGCCCCACAAGGTGGGGGTTCTTGCCCTATCCTCCAGCCATCGTTGGCCTAGTCGGCTGCGAACCGCGATCACCTCCTCCATCGCCTTGATTGGTAGGACCCTTCTCAGGCTATCAAGCATAAGGAAACTAAAGGAGAAAGGGTCTTTTTCTAGTTCTTGCCGTTCCCAGACCACCAATTTTTCTTGGAATTGCATAGGTAGGTCTTCGGGGCATGGTGGGAGGGGAGCGGATGGCTGCACGATGAGCTTGACCTGCAGCCGTTTTTTGGCCTCTTCCACCAGCTTTTTCCGCCTCTCTTTAAGGATGGCCTGTCTGTCCAGGGACGGATCAGATTGTTGCTAAATCTTGTTCGTGCGGGCAAGGGGGGCTGTGGGATTACATCTTCTCTGAATCTGTTCATGTCAATTTTGAATTTGACTTCCTTTCCCTGCCAGTTTTCTCGTAGTGTTCTTTCCTCAAAGCCGAGGGCATCTGCCTCCTCGAGGGTTAGGCGGCCAATAGTAGATACTTCCGCTGCTCCTCTAGGCCCAGCCTTACCTCTGTAGGTTGGAGTCGCATCTGCAGCCCCGCATGCAGAGCTCTGTGTGCGATGCTTAATTTCTTATTTACCACCTCCAATGGCTCCATTCCCTCTGGTTGAGTTATATCCAACATCGTATTGAGGAAGGCTTGTTGTTGGGTGGTGAAGGCTGTCTGGATGGCACCGGTTTTGCTTTTTGCTAGGATTTTTTCCTTCTCCGCCAAGGCGAGGTGCCGCGCTAGAGCCTTCACCCACGCCTCATTCTGCATAGCCCATTCCTCAGCCCTTTTTCTCATTCCTTCCATGCTCTCCCCCTGCTTTGAGCTAGGGTTACGAGCTTTTGCTCCTGGGCCCTGAGCTCTTTGCTCATGTTGTCTTGTTCTATCTTCCGGAGACGTAGCTGATTGGAGATAGACTCGATCTTCTTTCGTTGTTGCTCCCTCTCTTGGCTCCTCTCCTCTTCCTTGGCGTTCATCTCCTCCATCATTTGCTCAATGGTGGCAGTCTTTGACTCCAATTCCTTATATTGCATTAGGAGGAGCTTGAACTCCCACTGCATCTGCACGAGTTCTCGATTCTTGTCCTCTAGCTACTGCTTGTAACTTTCTTCCTTATTTTCTTTGGCATTCAACTCTTACTTGAGTTTGAAGATTTGGCATTGCTGCATGGCGATGATGCAGGTTTTTTCCAATTGGAAAGCCACCACTAACTCTTTTTCTGCCATCAACTCAGCCACAACCATCCTTTTCTCCTCCTTCGCTCTCTTTAGTTGGGAGAGCAGCTCAGTGACGTATTCGTCGTAACCAGCTGGTGGCGTCATTGTTGTGTGGGTGGGGGTGGTTGAGGCCTCCATGCGCGGGTGCTTTTGATCCTGCCTTGATTCAGCATCTGTAGCTGGACTTTTTGTTCCCGTGGTCATAGTTTCTGTGCATTTTCCTTGGGCCATTTCCTTGCTGATGAAGTATTGCATCCATGCCACCAAGTTGGACACTTCCAAGCTGGTGGGGATGCTAGGGGTGGGCATAGTGGGTTCAGCAAGGGGCGCCATGAGGGTGGGGATGGGATGTAGGGGTGCTTTGCCTTTTCCTTTTGGAATTGTGGGGGGCGCGGGTTCTGGGGCCTGCATGCTGGAGCTAGGCCTCTCTTCCCTGGGCTGATTCCAGGCTTTTGGGTCATATGCCCTGCACTATTGCTTGATGGACTGGCGTGTAGCTTCTTTCAGGTCCTCCTCCTCTTTTCTTCTTAACTCCTCGTCCTCCTCCGCGACTCTTCTTTTCCTTTCCTCCTCGGCCTTTTTGCATTCTTCCTCTAGTTTTTCTTTTTCCTCCTGCTCTTCTTTTCTTCTCCTTTTGGCTTCTTGCATGGACGCCTTTTTAGCCTGCCTAACTTGTTCCGTTGTCTCTTATTCTTCATGTTTCTTCTTTCTTTCTCTCTCCTCTGCCTCCTTGAGGGATTGTCGTTTCGCTTTCTCCAAGTCCTCCCTCTCCTTTCTACGGCCTTCATCCTCTTTCTTCTTCTTCTACGCTACTTTTCTCTTAGTCTCCTTAACTTGCTTTTTGCTCTTATGCTCTTCTCCTTCTTCCTCTGTCTCTGTCCTATCGCTAGACCTGTCTTGATGTTGATGGGGCGGTGATTGGTCGGGTGTTTCTCCCTCCCCCTCTTCTGCTTCCTTTACGGCCTCCTGGATAAGTGCCGTTAAAATGCCCCTATATGCGATGAATGAGGCTTTGGAGGAAGCCCTTTTTCTTTTTGTAGCCTTTGACATCGGTGATTCTCCTCCTGTTGGCAGGCTTCCTAAGGCTAGCGATCGGGCTGCCTGATCGATAGTCTTGCGCACATAGACGTTCCAGTCGACTTCGTGCAGGGTCTAGGCGGCTACATTTTCCAGGATTGGTACACTAATTATGTGCATCAGGGCGTTATAGCGCTGGCTGGAGAAGAGCGCATGTACGAGCTTCGCCTGTAGCCTGGTCTCTGCACTGGGGATGTCCTGCATACTGATGCCATCGTTCGTCAGCACATCCTCCTTCCTCATCCCCAACATGGCATACACGTCTCTCTTTTGCTTCTTTTCCACCTTCAGTTCCAGCCCTAGTGCCTTCTCCACCAAGGCCGGGTTTAGATGGACCCGCACCTGCTTAGCATTTTGTCCTCTCCCCACTGTGATAGTGCCGCACTCTCCCTCGGGATTGTAGGTCTTGAGGAATTCCACACAGCTCATGTGCTCAGGTTCTCATGCAAAAATTTCCAGGTACTTTTCAAGGTTGTAGCTTTCCACGATGCTCTTGGCTGCCTCTTCCTTGGCCACTAATTCTTCCAAATTGTGGATAGTTTGGAATTTCAGTTGATTGTAGGCGCGGTTCTCTAGGTTGATGTTGTACCACGTTCTCTCTTCCTCTGTGAAGGGGAGTCGGTGGGCTCGGTCCTGCTGCAACATTTTTTGTTCCTGTCATAATCGTAATTTTTGTTAGTGCTTACGACATAGTAAGTGCTAAAATAGAAAAAACTTTATGCTTTTGAATAAACTCATTAACGTCTAGTGCAGGTTCTCTTTTCAGACTTTGACTTTTTGCCTTTTAATTCAAAGTTTTTGTGCCCTCTTTTCTACCCCATCCATTTTTCACAATGTATGTCTACGTACTTCACTGACTTTGATTTGCTTTATTACTTTTGATCTGATTCACCTTAACCCCCTCCCCTTTTAGTTTGAGAAGAATCCTTCCTAGGATGAGGGTTAGAAGGTGTAGGTCTTTCGGCATGGAAGGCTACTCGTGAAGGAGCCAAGTATAGAAATTGGGGTTGTATTCCAATTGGGCTTGGCGGTCCTGGTTGGAGGGTTTAATCCCCACTTGGGTAATGTATGTGAGAACATTAGTTAGGAAGTCGCCCGAATTGACTCGGCTAGCAATGTGTAACTCTTCTTCGGTCAACAGGCGGTCGAGGTAGGGGTGTCCCTTGATGTGATTTTCTATAGGATGGCCTCGCAGCATGGTTAACACTCGATATGATGTCAGTGCGACGTATGTGGGGTCGTACTCTATCATTTTGATAGCGCATCGCTCGCTGCTCAACATTGGTCATTACTTGGCATCCTTCAACTTCCCATTGCAATCTAAGATCCTACCAATGCCTTAAGAACTGGGAATCCATCTCAACAAGTTTTGACAACTCTACTACTTCTTGGTCAGTGATGGCAGAGATGAATCGCTGATCATATGACGTGATGAGGCATTGTTTGATTGCTTACTCTTTGGATATCTCACTGCTAAGAAACTTAGCAGCGGGGGTAGGGGCTTTTGCAAATGCAAATTCAAACGTTTCCCAAGAACAAGGCATCGTTTGAACTTCGGCTGCGAAGGATTCATCCAATAGGCCTAAGTCGAGGCGATCGTAGCTCACAGCTAGCGACACAAAAGTAGCGTCCAGTCGCTTAATGAAATCCACCACATCATCCCCTATTTCCTCAGCTAAATCAGCTGCTAGTGAGAGAAAGGATTTCCTTTTGTAAGAGGGGCTAAGGCTTGTGGGTGGTTGGGGTTTGGTAGGACTTGAGCCTTTGACGATGGAGAGTTGCTATGGTAGTACTTCTGGAGCTTGCGATTGGGTCACTGGGAAGACATATGCTAGGTTAGCAGCGGCCTCGAGTGATGGCCTATTGCTTTCAGGATGGATTTGGAAACCCAGATCGTTTCCTGCTTGTGATGATGCTCGAGCTGGCGATTGTTGACTGGTCTGACAGGCTTGGGCGATTCGCGTAGGTTTGCGCGTGGCTGGACTTGATGGCTGCGGGTCGGGGGAGCTCTGTGGCTTGTGGTTGCGAGGTCCCACAGTTTTTGGGATGATCGAGCTTGAGGTTGGCATACGAGTGGTGCCTCTGGCCGTGTGGGCCTTAGGTATCCATAGCCAAGCATTGCCCTCATAGTAGCCTTGTGCATGCAAGAGAGCCTTGGGGACCCATCTTTGACTGGGCACAATTCAGATGGTGATTCAATTCTAAATACTGATGTCATTCCTGGCTGGGCTAGTCCCGCTTGCTCGAGGTCTATGGATCCCACATGTTCTAGTCAGGCGCGGTCACATTCCACGCTCATGACTCCTCGCTCCCTCTGGAAGATACTCTTTCTCTGCGGCTTGGAGTCTGCTCATATTTGCTCTATCTCTTGTCCTTCAGTGTCATATTCCATAGTATCTACCTCACTCTCACTTTCCTCACTGAAGGACTGGCAGTCTTCGTATTCGCCGTTCGAATTTTCTTCATCAGATTGCTCATCATCTCCTAGGACTCGATCTATCCCTGGTCGTTGGTCAGGCACCAGGGCCTAGTTATACATGAGGTTTAAAGTCATGCACTCTAGTACATTGCCACTTGGATTCATCTAAGAGATCCTGGAGTGGTTTGAGATTTGCAACTGGGTTGCCAGCTAACTTGTTCGATAGATATTCCAGTATCTCCTGGAGTTCCCTTTTGTTGGTTGGAACATGGGAGTTGACGGGCTTCAGCTTCCTTTGAAGGCTTCCTTTCATCATGCAGACTGGCACGGTGTCGTGATGCTGCGCATCCGAGTCGTATACACCTCCATTTCTTTTGTTGTGCATTTGTGTTATTTTCTGCGTGTGATTCATTGTTTGTGTGATGTATTTCGATAATCTGCATCCAATGTACATATTCCCTTAATGCATGTGTATGATTTTGTTTGGATGCATGATGTGTGTGTATTAGAAAAATATAAAAAACTGATGCCAAATGACATTATCCAGCTGATAATTTTAATGATGAACTCGAAGAAAAGTGCAGGATACCGTGGAATCAAAGGAAGCTTTATAGAAGCTGACATTTAAGCTATGAAGACAAAGGTGTAAATTCAGGAATATCAAGTGCAATGGGAAAAGCTCAAGGAGTGTTGAACGGGTTCCCTTGTCGAGATGTAGACTCTTGGAATGCACTTATTGCTGGGTATGTACAGCACTTGGGACTGCTGTGGTGGATATGTATGCCAAGTGTGGTGCATTTGGCAAAGCACAGGGAGTGTTGGATGAGCTTCTTGTCCGGAATGCAATAACTTGGAATGTCCTTATCACAGGTTATGTTTTACATGGGCAGAATTGGAGATTAGTGTCAAAGCTAAAGGTGTAAAGGGTTAATCAAGGAGGAAGAGGGAAAACCTATATTTGGGTTTAAACTGCTTTTGGAGGGAAAAAAGTAGGCTGTTTTTGGGAATGGCCAGAATTAACGGGTTAAGGGGCAGCAGGCGCAAAAGAAACATGAGCACGATTGGTAGGGAGCATCATCTGGAACACCATAAGCATTTCCACGTTCAGAAAAATGAGTTCGATGATGATAAACATCAGTCACACATCCGGGGTCTTGAGTACAGGCACACGTGGTGGAACATCTTCATCCACAACATGATTCATCGTAAGTAAAGGAGTCATAGCATGTTTGTATCAGACGGCATGAGTACCAATTTGAGCACTAAAGGCGTCAAATTCATCATAAGCAAGAACAAGATTTGCAATATATTCATGGGACGAGCAGCATGGTCATCAGCATGACGGACTGCAGAAATGTCATGACGATCCTCGCTAGCATGACAGGGTGCAGCATGCTTGATCTCTAGTATCTCTGAAAAGAACAAGATAGAAGGTAAAGTTGCATGGGCAGAATCTCCTTGGCTGCTTGAAGAGGATCGTCACGTTATGACGGAGAGAAGAGGCCAACAGAGATGAAAAGTGATCGACTTATTGAAGAAGCTATATTCAACAATCCAAATTGACTGACTGAAATCCTGAATGGGCCAGAGTTGTGTGTGAAGGGGCAATTCGATGAACAGGGGACAGTAATGGATTGCTTCTAGTCAAGGAAGAGACAGCCGTCACTGTAATAACGATGCACGAGATGAAGAAGGCTCAACGTTCTGAACGATCAACAGGGCTGGATAATTCTATTGGACTTATCCAAGGTTGTCGTAAAGCTTAAAGCTTTGCTTAGCCAGGCCAAAACGGCTTCATGTCCAAATCCTACTCTCAACAGAGATTCAAAGCCTAGAAAGAACTCGTGCTGCGACTTCATCTAATCACTCAACACCTGTACCCTTTCTTAAGGTTCCATCAACACTGGAAATTTGATACACAACCTTGTCTAGTTTCAGCTGAGATTAAGACGCTGAGACAGTGAAGCTATAAATTTTCCTTGAAGGAGCCTCCCAAGAAAATATTATCACAGATTTCAAGTCTACTTCTTTTGATGTCAAGATTCATGTTGTGTCTGGCAAAAATTATCGGTGTCCTGAGAAGTGTACTACTGTTGTTAAGTCCAATCGAATCATAATTACACTCAAGAAGACTGACAAGGGCAATTGGCCTGTTCTGCACTTCAAGGAAGATAAGCTGAAGCTTAAATTGGAAACTGACAAGGATCCCATGACTGGACTGATGGACATGATAAAGAACATATATGAAGAAGATGATGAAGATATGTAAAGAACTATTGCGAAAGCATGAACAGAGGCACAAACTGGGAAGAAACCTGATCTTGGAAGACTTGAATGGGGAATATCTTGTGAAGGCTATCACTAGTCTACTTTAGCAACTGATTCTTTTCTCTCTGCCTCTTCCATATGCCAAGGCTGGAGCATCACTTCTGGAACTTGTTTAAAACAAGTCAACAAGATCACTGCCAGTATCTTCTGACCTACTCAATGTTCTGAAAGACCCCAAGATGAAGTTCAGATAAGGCAAGTTATGACTTGGAGCTGCAATTTGCTCATGACAGGACATGCTTAACTCTAAGGTTTCATCAAGAGCCATCATCTTCGTTTGCACTGAGATATATAAATAACCTTAACCCATTTCCCTCTGTAGTCTTAATTCTGTTGAAGGTGTTGCCTTCTTTGCTGTCCACTGCTATGGTCTTCTCTTGTGGCAATCTCTTGCTGAAATTTGTATGCTGAGAACAGTCTTGAACTGGTGCTGAATGTTGAGTAGACATTTGGGTTGGACCTCATGTAATTTACTTGGCAAGGAATATAATGAACTTTGGCATCAAAAATTCGATTTCTTCTTGTTAGCCTCTTCTCTTGTTGCAACTTGAACTCTATGTTCAACATCCTTTACACGAAATCTACGACATTTCTGGTGAACCCGACGTGAAAGTGCTGCGTCATTTTTTTTCAGCAAGATGGGAGACTCGCAAGAAGAGATGACAGATGATAATGTCATGAAGAACCTGTTTCAGTCATTTACCATGTATATGCAGCAGCAAGCGCATGCAAAACGAGACAGTGATGCTATGGATGCCTTGAAAGCTGTCCAACAGGAGATGAAGCAGTTTAATGGCCAGCAAGTGTCAACTTACCTGCATTTGTATGAAGAAAAGATGAAGTTTTTTGGGGTTTCTCAAGATGTTTGGAGCCGCTACTTCTTGCGGATCGTGGTGCGTGCTCTTGAAGGTCGAATTGCAGAAATTCAAGAGGCACATGCAGGTTGGGCTGAATTTAAAAAGGCATTAAAAGATGAATATTTCCTGGAGGATACAGGTCTTATGAATCGCAGGAATTTTTTAGCATGGGTTTCTATGCCTAATAAGGGACTTTCTGTTACCGCTCTTCTGCGAGAGTTTGAAAGCCGTTATGATCAGTTGGATGGGATTGAACAGCAAGCTTTGGAGATGCAGAAAGTGGAGTTATTTTTATAAGCTGCAGATGCTGATTTACAGGAAAAGTTGGATGATCTTTTGGAAGATCAAGCTACTGATTTAGGTTTAAAGACTGAGTGGAGACATGTCATTGATGCTGTGAATGCTCTTGTTAAGAAGCAGCGCAGGAGAGTAAGATTGCATTGTAATACAGGATCAGTTCCTGAAAAATCCTTGGAGACTTCTTCTTCTACCCCTGCTGCAACTTCTTTGCCTAAGCCTACTCCTCCTGCTGTGAATCCACCAGTTCCTGCTGCTCCAGTGCCCTTATCTGTAGATGATGTTATTAAAGGCTTGGCGGATTTGACGATTGAAGCAGTCAAAGCTGAAGTTGGTAAGTTAAAGGAGCAACTTATGTCAGTACCTGCTGTAGCACCTGCTCCAGCGACTGCTTTTCCAGCTGGTCAAAGAAAAGGGCGACGATGTATTTGGTGTGATAGTACAGAGCACCAACACTGCAGAGATTGTGATGCTTTTCAGGAAGCACGTAAGAAGAATGTAGTGTTCTGGGGACAAGATGGGAAGATATGGCTGACAGAGACTGGCGCTCCTCTTGACACGAACTTTGGTAAGGGAGGTATGAAGAAGCTTGTTGATGATATGGCTGCGCGATCAGCTTATGTGAGTGTTAGAGGAGATGCTTCAGCTTTTGGAGTCCAGCTTGAGCAGAAATCTGATGGAGACTCTGCTTTATGGTCCTTTGCCTTGGAGATAGCGAGAAGAGGGAAAGTTCAGGCATCTACTATGACTTGTGTGGGCTCGAGCATCCGAGGAGAAACAGGATGGGATTCTCCTGTTGACAGGTATTCTATTTTTGCTTATATGGCTAAAACGCAGGGTTTAGATGCCATGGTTGAGGAAAAGAGAAGAAGAGATGAGGAAGGTCCTAGCTCCTCCAAAAAGACTAGAGGGGGTGACTTTGTTTCACCACCTGTTACAGCTCCACCTATGTCAAATTCTCCAGCTCAAACAGGTCCTGATCAACCTATGGGAGATAAGCAGATGAAAGAAAAGAGGCAACCAAGAAAAGAGCTAGGATTCAAGCTCTTGTCAGACCTTGATATGCAAACGGATATGAGTAAGATTTTTCATAAAAGAATTTTGAATAGTGAAGTTACTTTTACTGTTGGAGAAGCTCTTGGGATTGCTAGAAGAGAAATATAGGATCAGATGCAGGATCTTTTGTGGAGGAAACGATATGCGATGGAAGGACCTGCTTTACAGGGATTGTGGCATGGAGCTCTTGGGGAAGAGCATGATGATGCAGTGATGGTTGAGAATGCTTCTGTTAATCCGCAATTGGAGAAAATAGTTCAGCCTATGCAGTATGAAGATGATGATACCCCTATCCTCATTCCTCGCAGCAATTTTTCACGAAGTCATTGGGCTAGAGCAACCACTGAGACAGTGGTAAGGATTGGAGAGAAACAAATTCCATTGGTCGCTTTAGTTGATCATGGTTCTGAGATTAATCTTATTGCTCGAGGTGTTTATGAGAGTGGCAAGTGGCCTATGGATGCAAAGCATGGCTGGCGCATGAGAGCCGCCAATAATACTTCTGGTGATATGTATGCTGCTTGTCCGAGTATCAGAATTTCTATTGGTAATGTTGAAGAGGATTATCATTGCTTTGTTCAGGATTCATGCTCTTATCCGATTATTCTTGGACAGCCTTTCATTACAGAAGCAAGAATGGAAACAAAAGTAATGGATGACGGGTCAACTTATGCGCGGATACGCAGTAAAGATGGTATGCGAGCTGTTCAGTTTATGACTGTTGGGGTAAATCATCCGAGAAACAGGGACTCCTTGCGTGAGGCACCACTACCTGCGAAGGAGTTGGATTTTCATTAGGTACCGCTGTCTTGCGAGACGCCAGTGGTACGGAGCGGAGAAAAGAGGAGATCTCGCCTCCTGGCAGCCAGTCTTTCTCCAATAATTTTGTTGGTTTTTCTTCAGATAGTTCAGTGAGTTATCAGAAAATTTCAGATTTGCCTAGAGTTGCCAGGCAGTACATTGGTCGTAAGGAGAAAGAGTTGAAGAATGCAGGTATTTTGCAAGCAGAAGAGCATGTAGATGGATTGTATGAAGGAATGTCTTATGCAGATACTTTGTTTGAGATGAGAGCAATGTTGAAAACTGATGTATGTAAGGGTTCAAAGATCATACATGTACAAACCTTGGATATGTTTCAGAAAATTTCTGGTTTTATGCTGAAAACAGAGTTAGAGGCTGAGAAAACTCAGCAAACTAAATTTATGGCTGATCTTGATCAGCTAACAGAATTGCAGAGGGCTGAATCTATTCAGCCAACAGAGTTGAATGCAGAAAAATTTCTGCATACAGAGTTTCAGGATGCATCTATGTAGTCCATAGAGCCGAGGGCTGAATGTATTCAGCCAACAGAGTTGAATGCAGAAAAATTTCTGCATACAGAGTTTCAGGCTACACCCATGCAGTCCATAGAGCGAAAGGCTGAAATTTTTCAGCCAACAGAGTTGAAAGTTGCTGAAAATTTGCAGAAATTGCAGCAAAGAAAAGAGTGCTTGAATGATGCCAAGGTTGACACAAAATATAAAACAGTTGATAAGAAGGTTAAGCCGGTTGCAGGCCCGCTTCCTTCTGATAGTGATGAACAGATTGAAAAAGCTATGAAGCAGCCTATGTTGAGGGACCCTGCAAATATTGGACATAAGTTTACAGCTGAAACTCTTGCAGAATTGAAGATTGGAAATGATGATTTTTTTCTTCCAGTGGAAAAAGAATGTTTTAGAGAGATGCTTGGATGTCATGGTAAGGCATTTGCTTTCTTTCCACATGAAATTGGCTGCATTAGTCCCGAATTGGTTGCACCCATGGTCATCTTCATTGTTCCTCATGTACCATGGAATATACATCCTATACCTATGCCTAAAGCACACTTGCCAAAGCTGATAAAGTTGCTGAATGAGAAGATTAAAATGGGGATTTTGGAACCCTCTTTTGCACCCTACTCTAACAGGTGGTTTACTGTAACAAAGAAGAATGGTACTTTGAGATTTATTCAGGATATGCAGCCCGTGAACAAAGTGACAATCAGGAATGTGGGAACAGGTCCAGTTGTGGATGAATTTGCTAAGGCTTTTGCAGGACGAGCCATCTATTCTCTAGGTGACTTGTATTCAGGTTATGATCAGTTTCAGCTTGCCTTGGAAAGCAGGGATATTACTACTATACGGACACCTATTGGTCTTGTGAGGATGTGTACCTTGCCTCAAGGTGCCACAAACTCAGTTGCTCATATGATGAATGCTATGCATAGAGTTTTACGAGACTATATTCCACAGTATACCATGCATTTTCTAGATGATGTGCCTATTAAGGTATGTGTAGAGGAAGAAAAGAATGAAAGTCTTGATTTGCGTGGATGTAGACAGTTTGTGGCTGACCACTTGATTGCTTGTGAGCAAATATTGACACGATTAGAGGAGGTAAATTTGACACTTTCAGGGCTGAAATCTGTCTTTGGTGTTAATGAAGTCATCATAGTTAGGCATATGGTTGGATATTATGGCAGGAAGCCTTCTCGTGCAAAGGTGGATGCCATAAACAGGATTGCAGAGTATTGCTCGACTACTTCAGAGGTGCCGAGATTTGTGGGAGCTTGTGTATTTTACATGATTTGGATTCCTCATTTTGCTCATATAGCAGATGTTCTCTATCAGCTGCTTCGAAAGGGGCAGAAATTTCATTGGGATGAGAAGCATTCAAAAGCCATGCGTAAGCTCAAGAAGCTGTTGCAATCAGCTCCTACTCTACGCAAGGCGGATTATCAGTGTGGACGGCCGATCATGTTGACAGTTGATACTAGCCCTATTGGCATAGGTTGGGCTGTGGGACAGGATGATGCTGATGGAAACAGGTATGCTATCCGCTTTGGAGCTAAAGTTCTTAATGAGCGACAAAGAAGATATCTGCAGATCAAAAGAGAGTTGTGGGGAGTAGTCACTGCACTGAAGTGTGACAAAGGGTATTTTATTGGAGCTTCAGTTATTGTGGAAACAGATTGTTTGCCTTTGCTTGGCATGATTACTAATTGCTCGATTCCAGATATAGCGATGCTTCGGTGGATTGCCTATATCAAATCATTGAATCCAGAATTTCGACACATAGCAGGGAAAGATAATCCAGTTGCTGACATGCTATCTAGAGCGAGATATGAGGATGAGGAGTCAATGCTTGCAGAAGATGATGAGACAGAGTTTGCTGCTTCTGTCCTTGTTCATGATTGTCATGTATTTATTGTTGAAGCCTTTATTGAAGAACTTTATGTTGACGAGTGACTGCAAATTGGACAGTATCTAAGTTCATTGACTCGAAGAGCTGATTGGATAGATGATGAATTTAAGAAAATCAGAAGGAAGGCTTATGGGTATTTCTTGAAAGATGGTTTTCTTTGGAAGCATCCAAAGAAGAGAGGAGGCTTGCCCTTGAGAGTAGTTTGTGATGGAGCGATGCAAATACAGATTATACGAGAGTTTCATGAGAGCTCATGGGCTGGACATAGAGGTGTGTGGGCTACCTATGAGAAAATCAAAGAAAGATACTGGTGGAAAGGGATGTATAAAGATGTTTCTCATTTTGTGGAGACTTACAGGGACTGCCAGCTTTACTCTTTAGTGCGACATCGTGATGAGTTGCATCCGATTTATCCACTATGTATGCATTATAAGTGGGTGGTAGACTTGGTTACTTTGCCAGTGGGACTTTGGCAGATGAGATATCTTGTCTTGGCTAGGGAGGATCTTACAAACTATGTTGAAGGCAGATCTTTGCGGACGAAGACCACCACTACAGTATGTAAATTCTTGTTGGAAGAAATATTTTGCAGATATGGATGTATAGGCAAGATTATAGCTGATCGTGGAGAGCTAGAGGCAGATGAAGCTAGAGAATTCTTCTCACGGCTTGGGATTAAATTGGCTCTTACTACTGCCTATAATCCAGAGGGAAATGGCAAAAGTGAAAGAGGACATCCGCCAATAGTTAAAGCATTGGCAAAAGCTTGTAGAGGTCGGATTGGGGATTGGCCGAGATTACTACCTTTTGCATTGTGGGCTGATCGCTCTACACATAGTGTGACTACTGGATACATGCCTGCAGAGTTGATGTATGGGCAAAAACCTGTCATGCCTACAGAAATTTGTGCTCTCACTTGGAGTGTTCTTCCGTGCAAGAGAATTTATCAAGGGAAGAGCTTCTAGCTCTTCGGATTCGTCAACTAGAGAGAAGGACAGAAGATGTGCAGCTAGCAGTTGATCGTTTGAAGGTAGCCCGTCTTAGAAATAAGGACAGGTTTGATTTAAGGCATCGCTTGAGGCCTAGAGCCATAAAAGAAGGAGATTGGGTTCTAGTCTATGACAGTAGTCTAGAAAATCAGCATAGTAGCATGAGAAAAATGGTTCAAAGATGGTTTGGACCGTATGAAGTGAAGCAGGTTTTTGACAATGGTACCTATGAGCTGGCTGAATTAGATGGAACAGTATTGAGGGTGCCTATTGCTAGAAAACGAGTCAAGATTTTCAAGAGAAGAGAAGATGAAGAATATGCACTTGAAGCGTTAACAGAAGAAGAGCAGGTAAAAGAAAGACAAGCAGAAGAAGCAGAGAATATAGATGATGAAGCTGATGGAGAAACAGGTCTACTAGAAACAGAAGATGGACTCGACCTGTTTGTGGATTTGAATGATCCTGGATAGTTGGCACATCCGGAGGATGCGCAGGTTCAGAGGGGGTGGATGTCGTGCTGCTGCGCATCCGAGTCGTATACACCTCCATTTCTTTTGTTGTGCATTTGTGTTATTTTCTGCGTGTGATTCATTGTTTGTGTAATGTATTTCGATAATCTGCATCCAATGTACATATTCCCTTAATGCATGTGTATGATTTTGTTTGGATGCATGATGTGTGTGTATTAGAAAAATATAAAAAATTGATGCCAAAGGACATTATCCAGCTGATAATTTTAATGATGAACTCGAAGAAAAGTGCAGGATACCGTGGAATCAAAGGAAGCTTTATAGAAGTTGACATTTAAGCTATGAAGACAAAGGTGTAAATTCAGGAATATCAAGTGCAATGGGAAAAGCTCAAGGAGTGCTGAACGGGTTCCCTTGTCGAGATGTAGACTCTTGGAATGCACTTATTGCTAGGTATGTACAGCACTTGGGACTGCTGTGGTGGATATGTATGCCAAGTGTGGTGCATTTGGCAAAGCACAGGGAGTGTTGGATGAGCTTCTTGTCCGGAATGCAATAACTTGGAATGCCCTTATCACAGGTTATGCTTTACATGGGCAAAATTGGAGATTAGTGTCAAAGCTAAAGGTGTAAAGGGTTAATCAAGGAGGAAGAGGGAAAACCTATATTTGGGTTTAAACTGCTTTTGGAGGGAAAAAAGCAGGCTGTTTTTGGGAATGGCCAGAATTAACGGGTTAAGGGGCAGCAAGCGCAAAAGAAACATGAGCAGGATTGGTAGGGAGAATCATCTGGAACACCATAAGCATTTCCACGTTCAGAAAAATGAGTTCGATAATGATAAATATCAGTCACACATCCGGGGTCTTGAGTACAGGCACACGTGGTGGAACATCTTCATCCACAACATGATTCACCGTAAGTAAAGGAGTCATAGCATGTTTGTATCAGACGGCATGAGTACCAATTTGAGCACTAAAGGCAAGCAAGAACAAGATTTGCAATATATTCATGGGACGAGCAGGATGGTCATCGGCATGACGGACTGCAGAAATGTCATGACGATCCTCGCTAGCATGACAGGGTGCAGCATGCTTGATCTCCAGTATCTCTGAAAAGAACAAGATAGAAGGTAGAGTTGCATGGGCAGAATCTCCTTGGCTGCTTGAAGAGGATCGTCACGTTATGACGGAGAGAAGAGGCCAACAGAGACAAAAAGTGATCGACTTATTGAAGAAGCTATATTCAACAATCCAAATTGACTGACTGAAATCCTGAATGGGCCAGAGTTGTGTGTGAAGGGGCAATTCGATGAACAGGGGACAGTAATGGATTGCTTCTGGTCAAGGAAGAGACAGCGTCGCTGTAATAGCGATGCACGAGATGAAGAAGGCTCAACGTTCTGAACGATCAACAGGGCTGCATAATTCTATTGGACTTATCCAAGGTTGTCGTAAAGCTTAAAGCTTTGCTTAGCCAGGCCAAAACGGCTTCACGTCCAAATCCTACTCTCAGCAGAGATTCAAAGCCTAGAAAGAACTCGTGCTGCGACTTCATCTAATCACTCAACACCTGTACCCTTTCTTAAGGTTCCATCAACACTGGAAATTTGATACACAACCTTGTCTAGTTTCAGCTGAGATTAAGACGCTGAGACAGTGAAGCTATAAATTTTCCTTGAAGGAGCCTCCCAGGAAAATGTTATCACAGATTTCAAGTCTACTTCTTTTGATGTCAAGATTCATGTTGTGTCTGGCAAAAATTATCGGTGTCCTGAGAAGTGTACTACTGTTGTTAAGTCCAATCGAATCATAATTACACTCAAGAAGACTGACAAGGGCAATTGGCCTGTTCTGCACTTCAAGGAAGATAAGCTGAAGCTTAAATTGGAAACTGACAAGGATCCCATGACTGGACTGATGGACATGATAAAGAACATGTATGAAGAAGATGATGAAGATATGTAAAGAACTATTGCGAAAGCATGAATAGAGGCACAAACTGGGAAGAAACCTGATCTTGGAAGACTTGAATGGGGAATATCTTGTGAAGGCTATCACTAGTCTACTTTAGCAACTGATTCTTTTCTCTCTGCCTCTTCCATATGCCAAGGCTGGAGCATCACTTCTGGAACTTGTTTAAAACAAGTCAACAAGATCACTGCCAGTATCTTCTGACCTACTCAATGTTCTGAAAGACCCCAAGATGAAGTTCAGATAAGGCAAGTTATGACTTGGAGCTGCAATTTGCTCATGACAGGACATGCTTAACTCTAAGGTTTCATCAAGAGCCATCATCTTCGTTTGCACTGAGATATATAAATAACCTTAACCCATTTCCCTCTGTAGTCTTAATTCTGTTGAAGGTGTTGCCTTCTTTGCTGTCCACTGCTATGGTCTTCTCTTGTGGCAATCTCTTGCTGAAATTTGTATGCTGAGAACAGTCTTGAACTGGTGCTGAATGTTGAGTAGACATTTGGGTTGGACCTCATGTAATTTACTTGGCAAGGAATATAATGAACTTTGGCATCAAAAATTCGATTTCTTCTTGTTAGCCTCTTCTCTTGTTGCAACTTGAACTCTGTGTTCAACAGCCTTTACACGAAATCTACGACAACGGAGGGTGTGTCATCAGCCTTGCTGATTGTTTTGATGGCTTGCTCTTATGCTTCTGATTAGAGAACAGTAGGTCGATTGTAGCAAGAACATGGATCCAATCCCGCTCGTCCTCTGGGCATGGGATATATCTGGTCAAGGGCCCGTAGGACTTCTTGGCCTCTGAGCATTACCCTTGAGCATAGCAGAGATGGCCTCTAAGTCAACGGATGAGGTCTTCTAGGTGTCCATCTCTACTCTCACGGCGTCCATCCTATTGCCAAGGAAGATTAAGCCGTTACCCCAATCTTTGATGACCCTAGCGTTGCGCATCTAGGGGCGGCCTAATGGGATTACCTGCGATCTTCACTAGCCAATTCTTAAGCACCCCGAATGGCTTAACTCTCATACCATTTGCTAGTGTGACATTAAACCTAGCAGTCTCAATAGGTGGGTTTCCCCAAGTCTGAAGCTCTTTGTGGCTAAGCACACTAACCTCGGCCCCCGTGTCTATGATTCACTTCCTTGTTGTATCGCCGAGGGGTAAGACTGGTAAGATTGCATGCATCTCCGAGCCTTCCCAAAAGGCATTAATGTGCAAGGACTAAGGCATAGAGTGCAGCGTCAAACTCGGTATTTGCATTTCTGCCTTATGGTCATGAGGGTCTGTCATGACCTGCTCTTGTGTCCCTTCAACCCACTGCTTAAGGTCCTGCCATAGGGTGGGGTGTTGTTTAAGCAAATCTCCCAGACTGAGTGTTACAAGGATAGTCACTAGCGTGGTTAGGAGATCATTGGGTGTTCGTCTCTCTCCTAACTTGGATTGTCCTGGCCAATGGCCGTGACTGAATCGTGGCCATGTAGCAGCGCCGAGGCTTGGCCTTAGCGGTACCGCTTGTGGTGCAGTTGCCTCTCTTAACTTTGGTTGTGGGAGTGAGGTCGGCGTACTTATGCTAGAGAGGTCATCGATCCCATCCTTGATGATGAGCTCAGCATCCTTTAGGTGTTCTTGGGCTTCCTTCACCCATTCTCTCACCTTCTCTATGGCCTCTAATTGTGGCTTTGGTTGCGGGTATTCCCCTACCTTAGCGCTTCCCTTTTCGGCCGTCTTAGGGGCTGACGTCTCTGCTTCTGTGTTAGAGACCTTCTTTCCAGTGGACAAAGTTGTAATACTCTCTGTCTTTAGTGCGATTTTAGCTTCCAACTTCCTCTTCCACCGTCTATGGCTCTTCATTCCCTATCGAGGCTGCATCCAGATTGCTAGATCCTGGCAGAGAGATGCCAGCCTGCTTCGTTTGGGCACGGGTCATGACCCGCAATGGGATAGGCATGGGCTCCCTATCGTGGTTCTCGACATCGAACAGCCCCAATGGGATAGACGGCTCATTGGCTGAACTAGATGACGGTTTTCTCCTTGGGCAGTCGACGAAAAGATGGGTGATTCCGCACTCAACACACCTTTGGTCAGCCTTATTTCTGTTTTGTTGCTCCCTCTCAGGGCAACACGACGAGACATGACCTAGGTGGCCACAGGTCCAACAGGTGATTGGGTCCTGTGCCTGCCCTTCTAGGCCCTTACCTCGTCCTCTTCCCAACACCATCATCGGGACTGGGCGATAGTCCATGAGGACAACGTTTCCCTCGTCGTCATGCGAAACATAAGGGCATATGTAATCTTCCTCATCATTTGGTTCTTCCACATAGTGGAAAGGAGCGTCACTCGGTGGGTGGGTTACGTAAGGACTAGGTAGCCTAGGAATGCATGTAGGATTTATTTCCATCCTAGGAATGGCCGGCTTAATGTCGTTGGGCGTGGGGAGGGCCAATGGGGCTCCCCTTCCGAAAGATGGCTGCGGCCTGTTCACTAGGTAAGGCTAGCTATATGGTTGCGAGTATGGAAGTCTCCTTGGCAGTCTACAATGCGTGACTTCATGATCGAACCTACTGCAGTTAGCGCAAGGTCGTGACCTAGGGTCTTGACACTCGGCTAGCAAGTGGTTCCTGCCATAGTACATGCATTGGATGTGTGGGTGCGTTGGTTGTCTCAACATATCTTGCAACTTGGCTAGTTCCATCCTAACGTCAGCCAAGTCTTGATTCGTTTCGATGGTTTTCCCCTTCTCCTGGGATGATGGTGTTGATCGCTTACTCGAGGCTGACTCCCTCTCTGAGCTCCGCGAGTTGATCTCCTCTAGGTTCGCGCCTCTGGAGCTCCGCTCCTTCAGCTCATCGTCAACTCGGATGGCCTCCTCAAAGACCCTGGCTAGTGTGTCTCCTACAAGCTCGAGTTGCCTGCCAAAGCCTTGTATAGTTCCTTGTTCTGAATCCCGCTAATGAATACAGTTGACACTGCTCTTTCAGTCAGTCGCTCTCTAGTAGGTATTCTCCTGAAGATACTCCGTACATGGGTCACGTAATCATGAATGTCCTCCTTCTCTTTCTGCTTGACGTTCATAAAGCGTACTAGTAGATTATCGGAGTATCCAGGCTTGGCAAATCTCTTAATGAAGAGATCCTTGAGGCCATTGAAGTTGGCTCGCTCTGCATTATCTAAGCTCGTATACCATGTCCTACCCTTGTCACCCAAGCAAAGCCTGAGCGCTTGGGAGCGTTGAGTCAGGTCATTGAGGCCGTTGGCCTCACAACCTTGCTTGAACTGCTCGACAAAGCTGTAGGGATCGTCATGGGGCTGGTACTTATCGAGTTGCTTGGCAACAATAGGGATTTTAGTCTGGCTCTTTCAGCCTTGGTTTGCTCCCAATCCTGCGAGCAGCGATGTCGCTAGATCCGTGGCACTTTGCTTTGCAGCCGTGTTATCGAGCAGACGCTTCATTAAAAGCTCACTCAGCGTTAAGTCTCCTTCCAGTGCCCTCTCATGGTTTGTTCGATTCCTGCCAGCCAAGTTTGGTATACCCGCTGCACCTCTCGCAACTCCATGCCTTGCCTTTGGTTCCTCGCCTGCTGATCCCTATTGTACTCAACCATGCTTTGCAATGCCTTACGGGCCAGCTTTCTCTCCTCTTCTAGATATGCAATAATAGCATTTGTCGTCCTACTGCATGCTCGTACCGAGCATGAGCGTCGTAACTACTGACCAGCTGCTCAACTGAATCTGGAAAGGCTCCAAAGTCCAATTCCGTGTTGTATTTGCGGTCTGGACTTTCTTTTTCCATTGTCGAGTTGTCGTGCTCCACCAAGCTATCGATCAGGTTTAGTAGGCTCGTCAGATCCACCTCATTGACATCCCTCGCTTGGTCCTACCTCTGCGCGTTGACAGTTTGTCTATGTATTGGGTTCTCTCCTATTGGTGGGTTCCTTGAGTGGTTTATTTGGATGAGTTCCTTCACTTATTTTAATACAATCCTCAATTTATGGCCACTCAATGTGTCTTTCCTCATGCACTTGTGCTCAATCAGGCTTTCAGTTTTCTTATATGTACTTCAAGTGCAAGAATTCAGGGTGAGTGCAACAACCACTTCCTAGTCGTCTTACACACTCTCGCATTGTTTTGGGCCAAATAGGCTTGTTGGTCAACTTCCTGGCCGTCTTGTCAGGGTTTAGGGTTTCCCTAAGTTGTTGCCTTGTTCGTTTCTGGTCCGATCAGACCGTACAGCTCAGCGGGTCATGTCTAAGCCTCTAGGTCTTGCAACTGCCCACTTTTAGTTGCTAAGCAGCGATGCCCTACGATTTTGCCTACTCCGCATGCCAGAATCAAGTTCTGAGCGCCTTATGGGCTTTCGACAGTTTGAGCTGCTGAGTCCTAGCCGGGTCAGGTCAATTTTCTAAAAGTCTGGTAAAAATCTACACTCGGCTCAACTGGTCCGAATTGCAGGGTTCGAGTGGGTTACTCGGACGGGCCAAGGTGCAAGGGCCAAGGGCCGAATTCGAGAACTTATACAGGGTGGACTCGGACGGAGTCACTCGAACAGAGTCCCTCGGACGGGGTCACTTGGATGAGGGCCGAGCGGTTAACTCGAACAAGGTTGTTCGGACAGGCCGAGGCAAGTGGGCCGAGGGCTAAGTTTGTTTACAATCTGAATTATAAACTCGGACGGGTCGATTAGGGTTTTGGTCGGATGGGCCGAATTCGATACGTGGCTGAGGACTGATTCTGGGACTCGGCCCAAGCGTGGCCACTCGGACGGGCCGAGCGTGGCACACATAAACAACGGAAACTCGATTTCAATCGTTTCTTGTGCTTCACTCAATCATACCAAGCATAACCTTCTAAATCCGACCTAGGGGAGTAAGAGAAGGGATTCATATACCTGGATGGAGCGGCAGGCTCGTCATTGGTGCGATTGAATCGAATCGGTCAGTAGCTCTCTCTCTCTCTCTCTTTCACACTGAACTGTTGCAAATGAGTGTTTCCTTGGCCTTTTGGCTCTTATACCCCTTCCCGGGTATGGTGTTGACGCCTCGAATCACTCACTTACCAGTCTTAAGCATTGCAAGCGAGCTCTTTGCCATTTTTACATGATTTTTTGCCCTGTTTGCCCTGTTTTGCAATAGTAAACCCTACCCTTCTCCAGTGTGATTTCCTAATCCTATCCTACTCTAAATGCAATACAAATCAAAAGGAAAATACTGAACTGATTTCTCCATGTTTCCTAATCATCAAACAAACAAAATAACCCAAAATACTTACTTGTTTTGAAGATAAAAAACACCCAAACTTCCTACCTATCTCAAGCTCCGTTTTGGGGATGAATCCCTTACTTCGATGCTCGATATGAGGCGCGCAAGTTCTCAAGCTTGAATTCGTTGGTCCTAGCAACGAAACCAAAATGTGGGAGCTCACGCTCAACCGCCAAGACCGATAGACTACTTATTGTTTCAAGCATTCCAAGTGAGCTCTAATGGCTATCTCTCACCTAGCCGATGCGCCATCGATCCTACGGGTGTAATGAGCTTACCTTAGTGCCGATAAAAGTTTCCTCCTCCCTTCCACACACCAATAGCTCCATGATCCTAGATGCTAACTCAAGCATCCTCAAGCCTCCTCCACCTCTAAGCTCCATCCTCCATAGCCGCGCGTGCAAGAAGAGAGAAGGGAAGAGAAGAAGAAGAAGAGGAGATGGTGAAGAGCTTCACCCTCTTGATCCCTCACTCTCACACACACTCACTCCCTCACACTCTCACACTCCCTCTCTCAAGAGCACATACAAGCAAGAAGGTGAGAAGGAGAGAAGAAGAATAAGACTCCTTTTGCCACACACCAAAGAATGATCTCTTATTCACTTTTTGAACTTTATATATACAAACCCTAAAATCCCATGGGCACCCATCCCTTTTTTTTCATGACCGGCCATTGTGGCAAGGTCCTTTTTCCATTTTCCTCTTTTAGCCCCGTGCCTCTAGCCTACACCCGTCTAATATTTTACAGTGGGCACAGGAGGGAGCCTGGCGCTCTTATACAAGGATTTTTCGAGTTTTTTGAGGCACCTTTTCCTTTAAGGTTGCACTTTTTGCCTCGGTTCATCTTTAGAGGCCGCTTGTATGTCTTTGCTTTTTCTTCATCTTCCTTTGCTTTTTCTCCATTTTTTTCCATCTTTATTTGGGGTTAACAGTAGCATATAAGATTCTAGAGCATCAAGCATCGATAAGTCTTCGACTAGTCTTTACCTAGGACAATATTTTTTAAGGTTCGCATATGGGCATAGTCGGTAAATGAATGGGGAAAGATTATATGAAACATATATCAATGGTACATTAAATGATCTTGCATTAAATTCTTGCATCCAATCCTATGAAGGGTTTGCATAAAATAACGTTCAAGGAGTTATCTTGTGCTAATATGCAATGGAAAGTTTATCGCGATTATTCTTGCAACGTTTGGAAAAGAATACCATTGCTTTTGTTGGTTGATCAAACAATGTCCTAAATTATTTTGCATTAATGATTGTTGGATTATGGTTTGGATGATTATTCCAAGTGCTTGTGATTGATGGTAAATGCTTGGTAGAGGTCTGAGATGACAAGTTGCCATGGGAATAAATGAATGTTTACTTGAAAAATGATATTGGACTCAATGCCTTGTTTGTGCTTCACTCTTAAATGAATTAATTAAGGAATGCATATTTTGCATGGGTGGATTACCTCCAAGATTGCATCATGGATGAACCCGGACACTGCTCAATTCACGGGCCAAAGGTCGAGTGGTGAAAAGACCAACCACGAAAATTGTGTTTCCCTCCTACGTCGCTTGGTGGAGCTCTAGACACCCCTTGCCCATTTGGAAGAAGTTGAAGATTGTCGTGAGCCCAATGTTTGTGGCGTTGGAAGATCCTATTCTAGATAATGGATGGAATTTATGGTGCCATGTGATTTGGACCACGTACTTCTGCAGAGGGCAGAAGGGAACATATAATTTCTCCTATATGTGCACAAGAGACAAAGATTAACTTGAAGATAAGTTAAGGAACTTGTTTGTCAAAAGGATTGCTTGCATTAGGAGAAATATGGACTCTCTTTTTTGCCCCTTAAGGGGTTTCTCTCACCTCTCTCTCTTTAAAATGAGATTCCAAAATAATATTAGAATAAGAGATTTTCTACAATCAAGCAAATCTCGCATTTGTATTTTCAATAGATTTCACATATTATTTTATTCTCAAACTGTAGGATAAGGTGATTATTTTTTACCCAAAGACACCTTTTTGACTCGAGAGTTTCATTGTTTTTTTTTGGAAAAGTATATGCCTATTTTTGGGCATTTCTTCATTCCCTCTCAAAGCTCTAGTTTTGTCCGAAATTTTGTGTACTCTTCTCCTTCCCTCCAAAATATGGTTTCTTGCATACGAATTCTTCTGAAGGAATATTCAATACTATCTACAACACTCTCTACCCTGCTACAAGCAATCTCATGAGTGATTTTGATAGCATTTGCTAAAATCAAATAATCTCTATCTACAACACTCTCTACCCTGCTACAAGAAATCTCCCTCTTCAGTACTATGCTATAAGATATCTCTTCTTCAACACTCTATACTACAAGCAATCAAGTTATAATGGAGGGTATCTTTATTTTTTAAATCTCTATGATGTTATTATTCTTCATAGTTGTTTAATCCTTAAGTATCAATTCATAGAGAGAGAGGGGGGAGAGAGAGAGAGAGAGAGGGAAAGAGGGAGAAGGAAAGGGGGGAAGAGAGAGGACTGTGTGAGATGAACTAAGAAAATAAGTGATAGAGTGACAGAGAGTAAATTAGGGTAGAAGATAAGATGATATTATTGTTCTCCACTAAGGTAATTAGTGAATGCTAGAAGTAAATGATGGTATTTAATGATAAAAAATATTGTATAAACTACATTTATTATGGATAATATTTGGTTAAAAGGATTTAAGGTTTAATGTTTGAACATAATTATTATAAATATTTTTATTTGTTAGTAAAAATTAAAAAAATTTAAGAAGTCTACATAAGAAATGAATTTGTAGAAAGAATAAAAGAGACTCTAGAATACATATTAGAGAATTCGGGAATCTCCCAAATCCCACTTTCAAATAAGGGATAAAGATTTGTCCATGTGGCTAAATCTTTACCCATGCTTCAAAGTGGGACTTAGAAAGATAACCTATATAGTAATTAGGATAGACTCCACTTTCAAGTAAGGAGACAATATTTGATCATGTGGCCAAATATTAAATATATTGGGAATTCCCAAATTATATGAGAGTTTTCAAATCTCTAATATAGTTTGGAAATTTGGGAATTTCTCAAGTCCCACTTTCAAATAAGGGGTAAAGATTTGGTCATGTGGCTAAATCTGAACGCATGTTTCAAACTGGGTCTTAAAATGAAAACCTATATGGTAATTAGAATTAACTTCACTTTCAAGTAAGGAGACAAGATTTGATCATGTGGCCAAATCTTAACTATATTGGAAATTCCCAAACTACATGAGAATTTCTAAATTCTCTATTATAGTGTTCTAGTTTATTTCTTGTTTAGAGTTTTTTGTTAAGTTTTCATGGTTAATGGGATAGGTTTACCAATACTTCCTTTGTAAAATGATGTTCAGGGGGCTGAAGTCAGCAGTAGAAGACGTGATCTTGTAACGTGTCCACTAGTATCATCCAGGACACGTCTTAGCAGTCCATCAGAAAGGATGTCTAGAAAGCTCCGCCCGGCACTCCCATGGAGAAGTATACTATTTTTATGGATAATAATCTAGCTTATAATTCATTTCGATGCATAAGCTACTCGCTAGAAATGCATTTATACTTTCTTAATTTGCATATTTAATTTAAAAGTATTGATGTCTAAGTTCCTTCGTGGTGAACAACTAGGACGAAAATATATCCTATTTCTAATAATTAACCTTGCATGTTTGAATTACAACAATATCAAATAAAAATTAAGAAGGAAAACCTAGGTTTGGGGTGAGATATTCACATGGATACCGGGAGATGACCCTCCCGTGGCTTTGCCTTGGACTTTCTTAGGAGGCATCGCAATTGTAGTCTTTCGGACGTGGAAGCAGCTTTACACTCCTCTTTGGAATTCCACCGTCGCTCCCTTGCACCGTCCATCGAAGTAATTTTAGAAGGCTCCCTCCTTGAAGTAGGGAATTCGAAAGGGGAGTTTCAGAATCCTTCACGACTAAGACCCATTGAAGTCATGGGGAAGGCTTAATGGCCTTTGAAAACTCTCATGAACGGGGAATGGAAAAGAACAAGGTGCCGGGGGGGGGGGGAGGGGGAGATCCAAGCGGTTATTCTTGCATGGCCAAGGAAAGGGCTAATGTAAAATTCTCTTGGGAAAAATGGGCCCTATCTTAAGGGAGGATTTCCAAGTGAAAAAGTAGCCTTAAAGGCTATTGAAAAAAAAAGGCGGCCTAAGAAGGCCTTAGGAGAAGATATAAGGGGGGTAGTTCCGAAGGTTATAATGAATAAGGGCCCTAAGGAGGAAATAAAAACATGAGGGGGGTAATAAGACCTTTAAGGTCTTAGTTCTTTTGGGAAGGAAAGGCTTACAAAGCCCAAAGAAAAGGGCCTATAGAGGTTTACACATGGGGGGGAAAAAAGGGTTTCAAAGCCCATAACAAAGGGGCTTAAAGGTCAAATCACCGGGGGGGGGGGGGGGGGGATAACAAGCCCAAAAGATAGGGGCTTCAAGGTTAAGTATGGGGAAAAAGGGGTTTAAATCACGGGGTTCCAACACCCATGGGAGAGGGGACTTAAAACACGGGGGGTTAATAAAAAGGGGCTTGATATGGCACAAGAAGGGGTTGAAAGGCCCTTAAAAGGATTCAAACCGAGGGGGTTAATAAAAAGGTATAGGAAGTGGGGTTAAGGAGGCCCCCCCCTTGGAAGCTTCTGAGCTTCCAGACTTTCCACGTGGGGGGGTGAGTAAGGCCGTCAGTCGACGGCGGCTTTAATTGAGGCAGCTCCTCCCTCCTTCCCTTCTGCAACAATAGGACGGCGCAATCAGACGGCAGCGGCCGTCAGTCAGACAACTTCCCCCCCCCTTGCCTTATGGTAGCACGGCATCTTGAATCTCTGCTTCCCTCATGGCAACAGCATGACACGACATTGTGGTGGCAGTTACTCTCCTTTTGTCCCCATGGCAGCAGCCCCCCCTTAGTTTAAATAGGGGAGGGGAGGGGGATCCTCCCTCCCTTCGTGTCCTCACGCATGAGCCTATCCCTTTGCGAGCTCCACCGAGGAGCATCCGCCTGGTTTGTATTCCTCCCCCTCCAGCACGATTGTCGGCTGAGGGGAATAAGGAAAAAAAATTGTATTTAACGTAAAAAATTTAATAAAATTTGCCTTATCATTATCCCCCTTTCCTATAAGGGGTAGTTCACACGAGGAAGGAGATTTAGAACTTTACAGATCTTGAGTGTACTTGATAAGAACAAGTGCCAAAAGACACTAGATGGATAGTATCAAGAGATACTGATGCTTGTGGCTCGAAGCTTGAGACCTTTAGAATGACCTTCAAAATCTCCCCTCGATTTGATAGTGAACAAAGTGCTAGAAAAATTTAGATCTAGTGGATCAGAGTGGCAGAGGCTTGGTTTGAGTGTTAGGAGAGAGAAAATAATGCCGTTGTTGTTGTACATCATGTTTTGACATGAATAATAGCCAAGATATGTAGAAACTCTTAATCTCACCAAGGGAATAAATCCATTTGCAGAAACCATAGGACTTGTTAGCATCCTCAAGATAAAATGGAGGACATATGCAACATTGCAATGGGTTTAGCATACTCATGTACATTGTGTCATCTACAAGAAATGTGTCTCTATTAAACGTTGATAAGGAGGACAAAATTTGGGCAATAACTTGAGAGCTTTTCAACAACTCGAAAGGACCTCATCAACATCATATAATGTAAAAATTTCTTGCATGCACCTATCTGGTGTGATGGCATCAAGGAAGAATCTAAATTTAGAGTACAAATGCTTGTTTGTATAGCTATATTCAAAATTTGAGTATTGTAGTCTTCAACAAACCTGCGAGTGGCCTCTGCCAACTCAGCCAGTTCCTTCATCCTCTGTTCATGGGCTTCCTCCTCTGCCCTTCTTTGCCTGTCTTCTTCTTCCTTTTTTGACTCCTCTTTAACTCTTTCAAGTTCTTTCTCCTCCTCCTTCTGTAGTTGTTCTTCCAACCTACCTGACTCTTTTTGAGCCCTCTTCACCTCGGTTTGCTCCTCTTTGCTTAGTCTCTTTCCCTTCTTTTGGCTCTTGCCATTCTTCATTTGCTTCTGAGGCTCGGCCGCTTGAGTGGGTGGTACTTCAGGCTCTCCTTCATCGCTAGCCGTCCTTTCACTCGAGCCTTCCTCCGCACGATGTCGTGAGCCTTGGTGCTTAACTTGCTCTCCCTCCACGCCGGCATCCTTGATAGCCTTGCCAATGATTGTTGTGAGAATACCTCCATACCTGATTTTAGAGGCTTTCATGGCAGGTTTCTTCCTTGTGGATCGTGCGGTGGAGGTTGGAGATCCCCCACCGGCTGGTGCTGTGCCTGGAGCTAGCAGGGCGGCTGAACTCTTTATAGTCTTCTCGACAAAGCCGTTCCAGTCCACCTCCTCCGGGACTCTTTCCGCAATGCTTTCAAGCAGTGGCATGCTAATTCTATTCATAAGTGCATTGTATCTGTGGCTAGAGAAGAGAGAGTGGATCATCTTAGCTTGCATCCTCATCGCAGGGTCTGGAATGTCAACTAAACTAATTCCATCAACCGTGTGCACATCCTCTTTTCTGACTCCCACCATGGAATACACATCTCTTTTTGGGCATCTTTCTTTTTTGGGCACGAGTCCTAGGGCTCTCTCAACAATGACTGCGTTAAGGGGCACTTGTACCCTTCTTTCTTGATCACTTACCCTCACCGGGCTGTGCCACAGCCTCATCCTTCATCGAAATTCCTTAAGAAATCTGCACACATGCTGTAGTCTAATGCCTTCCCGACCTTCTCTACGTACTTTTGGAGACTACATTTGTTCACTATCTCCCTCACGGCTGGCTCCTCTGAGATGGCTTCATCCAGGTTCATGGTATGCTTGAATGTGAATTGGCTGAATCCCCGCATCTTGATGCTGATTCCATATTTCGTTAGCTCCGCTTCCGTAAATGGAAGTCTACCTTGTCGTGCCATGGTAGGTGCTTGTCATTACCCAAGTCAACATTAGAGTTACAACTTGATTCATTCCAAGAAAACCCTAAGAAAAAATGTGTGTGACAGTTTGCGGGGCGGATTCAAAGGGATGAAACTTTAGAAATAATTCACAACCAACATCTACTTCCTCCTTGCTTTCTTTCCTATTTGAATTTAGTTGAGCACTTTCAGCCTTTACACTTCTTGCTACATCACTTGGTTAGTCCCTTGGTTGTCACTTGCTCTTCCCCCCTTTTTCCTAAGTGGTACGGGGATCCTTTTCAAGATTTGCAGGGGAAGGGGGAGGGCTCGCATGGGCTATGTGGGGTGAGCTACTTGGACAACAGCTAGGAAAAAAGGTTAGGGTTGTACTCAAACTGGGCATGACAATCAAGTTTGCATGGCTCTAGGGAAGCTTGAGTGATGTAGGTCAAGACATCATGAAAGATGTTCCTTGAGTTGAGGTGGATAGCAATGTGCAACTCCTCTTCTGTGAGGAACTAGTCAATGTACGGATGGGCCAGCACCTAATCATCTAAGTGTAAGTTGCGTGCCATGGCCAACACTCTGAATGAAAGAGGTGCCACGTACGTAGGGTCGCGTTCAATTGTTTTGGTTGCCCTCCTTTGCTCAACATTGGTCATGATCCGATGGCCTTTTTTCTCCCATTGGAGTCGTAAGGAGTACCACAGTTGCAAGAATGGAGAAGCAGAGCTGGCGAGCTGCGTGAGCTCTTCCAATTCTCGTTCAGGAGTAGAGCGAGCAGGTTTGCGATACGAGGTGATTAGTCATCTTAGAACAGCTTGCTCCTTCGAGATTTCTCCTGTCGTATCGACAAGATCCCGTTTCTCTCTTTCCATTTGCATCATTAGCGATTAGCTCAGCCACAACTTTGGGAAATTTGATGGTCATAAACTCATAGTCTTCCCAAGTGCATGGCAACAAGCGAACATCAAAAGCAAGGGGTTCGTCAAGAAGTCCTAGGTCAAGCCTCTCATAGCTTCTAGCGAATGTAGTGAAGGTGTCGTCCAACTCCTTGATGCATGTCACTACGTCATTCCCCGAGGACTCAGCGAGATCCTTGGCCGCTGAAAGGAAGGATCATCTTTTGTATGAAGGCTTTAAGACCTGCTGGTGTGGTGATGGCGTAGTTGGGCTGGACAGTGGTGACTCCCTTGTGGGCGTCGTCAATGGGACTTTGCACTCTGGAGCATTTGGAAATGCTGCAATGGGCTCCTATGCCATAGGAAGCATGTTGCATTCTATTCAAGCAGGCATGGGGGTGTCTATCTCCTCTGACCTAGATAGCGCTGGGACATCCGGTTTGGGACAATGGATATGTTGGGTTTCCTTAATCATCACCGTTGCTAGTTCGACGTTTTTTGCGACTTGTGCTTTGCATGTGCCAGCCTGTCCAGCTAGAGTGGGGTTGCCCAGATTTGTGATCTTCTTGGGTGTCTACCCTTAGGCACCCATATCCAGGGGTTTCCCTCATAGTATCCTTGTGCTTGTAGGAGATCTTTCGATATCCATTGTGGTGTGGCGGTGCGCCCATGTCGATGGCATCTGTGCTACCTCTTAGGTTGCGACTAATAGTTTTTGCATTTAGAAGCATGCTTCTGTGGTCTACCAGGAGGTGGCACTAGCCGTTTTGGCACCCATATGCATGTGGGCTCCCTGGCCATGTGAATGGCTTGGGTGGTTTTGCTTCTGGCAGCTGGAGAACGGGGTAAGATATCCATGCCCTTCTCCTGAGGCTTCGTCGTGGGGGTCTCTATTGATGGCTCTACAGTTGTAGAAGGTGCAAGATGGCCCTTGTTTAAAGTAGTTACTATGCGCACATTGCCCACGATTAGATGGATGTGATCTAGGTTGTAGTCCACATTGTAGTTTGTCTACTTTTTGGAAGTGTTCCCTAGTAGTGATTTATCACCAGTCCCTTTAGTGTTTGGTAACACATAAAAGATGACTGGGACACTTTTAGACTCGACGGAGACAACCACTTGGCATTTTCCTAAGAGAGGGTAAGTGTTGCTCCCAAATGGGCTAAGTTTCGCATTTGTGGGCTATACTTTAGGCTGACCAATGCATGTCCAATGGTCATGTGTCAAGACATTACGGTCAGCACCTTTGTCAATCAGGGCATCAAAAGAATATGCCCATTTTGCAATGACCGTGATTCAGAAGTAGGCGGGTGCTATTGCTTCTTCATTTTGATCTGTTAGTTCGATAATTGTGGCCGTGTAGACGTTGACAGGGGCTTCGTGCATCGGTGGCTCGTGCAACGGATGGGAACCAAGATAGTAATTTTTCATGCGACTACCATTGAAGAAGCCTATTCCTTCCCCTTCAAGCATCTCCAACTTGACATTGCTCGTTCTACTAATTGCACGCACCTGAAAAGGTCCTAGTCCTCGAAATTTCATTTTCTATTTGTGCCCTTTCATCGAGTAGAGTAGGACAAGGTCCCCTTGATCAAAGTTGTGCTAGTTGACATGCTTATCAAAACACAGCTTTCGTCGCGCCTTCTCACAGATCAGAGTATGGGTGGCTAAAAGTCGAGTCTCTGTGAGACGGTCTAGCTCCACTAAGCGGTTAGTCCAAGCCTCTCTTCCCTCCCAATGCTCCTGTGCTGCTATTCTTAAGCTAGGGACAAAGAACTCTACAGGTAGAATGGCCTTCGTTCCATAGGTCAACCTAAAGGTCATTTGTCTGACAGCCAACTTATAAGCCGTCCGATAAGCCCACAAGGCCGCCATCAGTTTATTATCCCAGACTCTTCGTGATGTGGATACTACCTTAGTAAGAACGTTGACTAGGATCTTATTTGTGGACTCCGCTTGGCCATTTGCTTGAGGGTAGTAGGGAGAGGACCTTCTATGAATGATTAGGAAGGTTGAGAGTAGGTGGCATATTACTTCATTAACGAAGTGCGTGCCTTGATCACTCACTAGTTCGATTGGACAACCAAACCGTGAAAAGACCTGTTCCCACAGTAACTTCATAGTGGTCCTAGCATCGTTCTTTCTAGTGGCTCTTGCCTCCGCCCACTTCGTCAGGTAATCCGTTGCCACAATGATGTAGTGTGCCTAAAAGTATTGCGCTGCAGGACTGATAGGTCCGATGAAGTCAATTCCCCATTTTTTGAAGGGCTGTCGCGCTATTACAGGGGTTGACTCCATCTTATCTTTGCACATGGGCACCTTATTCCTCTGGCACTCATCACAGTGTTTGACAAACTTAGCGGCATCACGGAATAGGGTGGGCCACTAGAGTTGGGATTTTAGTACCTTACGAGTGGTTGTATCCCCACTAAAGTACCCGCCAGCTATCCCGCAATGCGCCTGTCTCAATACATCATGCATCTCGTGCTTGCACACACATTTATGCAACAACTCGTCCTGTCCCAACCTGTAGAGTTGGCCAGCAATCAGTTGGTATGGCTAGATTTTTAAGATAAGTCGCCTTAGCCTGGCTTTCTCAATTGGCCTCTCAGGCAGACCGTTTTCTAACACTTGGACAACATCATTGGCCCAATATGGCATCACATCAGCCCTAAACAAGTCCCCTTTGCTAGACAAGCCAAAGAGGTGCACGTCCCAGGTATGCCTTGTCCAGCAGCCTCCCTTGTGGGTATGCGGGACATGTGATCAACCATGTAGTGCTACTTTCCTTTATGCACAATCACCGAGAAATCAAACTCCAACAAGAGAAGTAACCATCTTGCTATGCGACCTATGGCACATGGCTTGTTCACAAGATACAGCAAGGCTTGATGGTCAACGAAAAAGACAAAGGGTGTGGCCAACAGGTAATGCCTAAATTTCTTTACGGCAAACACCATGGCTAGCCCTTCCCTTTCTGTAGTGGAATAGTTGATCTCTGTTTTGGTGAGCTGCCTGCTGGCAAAGCTCACAGGGTAATCAAGACTATGCTCACCACGCTGGCATAGAACGACTCCGATAGCAAACTTGGAGGCATCTATGTGTACATGGAATGTTACACTCCAGTCTGGGGCTCGCAAGATTGGTGTAGTGGTGAGAGCCTTCTTTAATTGTTCATACGTGTGTTGGCATTCCTTAGTCCACTCGAATACAATCAGCAGCTTGTACAATGGTCTAGCAACCAACGTGTAGTTTAGTACAACGCGTTGGTAGTATCCTGTGTGGCCTAAGAAACACTGGAGCCCTTGTAGTTGATGGGTGGTGGGAGGTCGACAATGGCCCTGACTTTTGAGAAGTCAGTGGCAATGCCATTCCTTGACACTACATGCCCTAGGATGCATCCGTGCTTCACCCAAAACTAGCACTTCAAGGGGTTCAGCGAGAGTTTGTATAACCGAAGACAGCTCTCAACCTCTCTAAGTGTTCGGTCCAACTAGAGCGTATGCACAAGTCATCTATGAACACCTCTAGCTCGCATCGTAGCATATCTTTGAAGATCGTGCACACTAATCGTTGGAAGGTTGCAGATGCATTCATTAGCCCAAAGGGCATAATGATTTAGGCAAATACACCCCACTCTGTGGCAAAGGCAATCTTGTTCCTCTTGTCAGGGTGCACTTGCACTTGATTATAGCCAAAGAAACCATCCAGGAAGCTGTAAGCTTCTTTTCCTGCCACTCTCTCCAGCATGTGCTCGGTATATGGCCAGGGGTAGTTATCCCTCTTCGTAGCAGCATTCAGCTTCTTGTAATTCATGCACACCTGAGTCTTACCGTTCTTTTTCATAACGATCACTATGGGTGATACCCAATTGGTGTGCTCGATCTCATATATAAATCCCGCCTTCATGAGCTTATCCATCTCTTCCTTCATTGCATGGGCATGTTTGAGATTCATAGGGTAAGGTCACTGCTTCGTTGGCATTGCTTCTAGGACCATTGGAATATTATGGGCCACAACCCTAGGATCGACTCCTCTCAGTTTCTCCAAGGACCACGCAAATACATTGACATACTCTCGCATGAGAGCAACCGGTCTAGCCTCCTCCTCGTTGGTCAGGTCATCAGCAATGAACACAGGTCAAGGTTTCTTGCCTTCCCTTGCCCGGTCGACTTCCTTGACCCTGGCGGGTCCCTCAATTGGTTGACTGGCTTGCCCTTGTCTCTTTGGTCCTAACAAAACCACCACTCTATCACCCTTCTTAAACTTTGTGAAGCGTTTGGGGAGGTCCTGTGGCTTCTTTTGCCTCTCTACTTTCTGAGTCTCTAGTTTCTTCTTGGCCTCCTCCTTTATCCGTCTGCGCCTTAAGTGGACTGGTGAGTCCCCTTTGTTGTGTTTGACCTTAGAGGGTTGGGGTATTTTAGGATCACTCTCTGTACTGACTTCAGGCTCCGAGTTAAACTCACATCCCTCGCTTCAGGAAGGAGTTTCGCTCGGGGGTCGTAGTTAAGTAGGTGAATCTGTCTTTAGTATTGGGAATACTAGGGATTGCGCCACCGCTGCCTGCTCATAATCCATGGCTCCCATCTGCTCCACCCAGGTCCTATCGCACTCCATCCACATGACTCCTTTTCCATTCCTATCTGCCCCTTCCCTTTTGGGCCTAGAGTCTACCTCGATCTATTCGATTGCTCTCCCTTCAGTGTCATATTCTATGGTGTTAAACTCCTCTTTGCTCTTGTCCGTCTCAGAGAAACAGTGCTCGTACCCCTCATCATCAGAATCTTGCCTCTCCGACTGCTCGTCATCCCCCAAGTTTTCCTCTCCAATCTCCTCTTCGTTGGTGATTAAAGCCCAGTTGTATAATAGGTTAAGACCGTCAAATTTTGGTCCATTTCCATTCAGGCCGAGCCAAGAGATCACTTAGGGGTTTTAGATTAGCCACCTTGTTGCCTTTCAGTTTATTGGTCAAGTACTCTACGATTTCCTGAAGCTCAAGCTTGTTAGTGGGGATGTGGAACAAGACCGGTCTCCCTGGATCCCGTGAGCTTCCCGCCATTATGCAGAGTGGTACAATGGGCTCCTTTGTTGGCATGCTTGGTGATTTAGTAGCTTGCTTATACAGCTCTTCCTCATCTTAGAATGGTAGGTCAACGGTTGCCAAGACATGCATCCAATCCCTCTCGTCCTCAGGGCAGGGGATGTACTTAGTCAGTGTCCCATAGGGCTTGTGTGCCTGGGCATCACTTTTTAGCATGGTCGAGATAGCATTGAGGTCGCTTGAGGTAGTCTTCCAGGTGTCCATCTCAACCCTTGCCGCTTCCGTCCTATTCCCCAAGAATATGAGGTTTTTTCCCCAATCTTCAACCACTCGCGCATTCCTCATCCAAGGCCGGCCTAGCAGTGTGCCGTAGTCCACACCCTTCATGACAATGAAGTTCATGGAAAATTGCACTCCTACGACCTTCAGTGGCCAGTTTTTTAAGACCCCGACTGGTCTGACCTTCATTTCGTTGGCCAATGTAACATTAAACCTAGCCGCTTCCACAGGTGGGTTTCCCCAGGCCTGTAGAATTGCATGGCTCAAGACACTGATCCCATCGCCGGTGTCTACAATTTCTTTCCGTGTTGCATCCCCCAAGGCTAAAATAGGTAGGACTGCATGCATCTCCGTGCCTTCCCAGAAAGTGTTGATGTGCAGTGAACTTGGAGCTGAGTGCAACGTTAGGCTTGGAATTTGTGTGACTGCGTCCTGCTCTTGCAAGTCAGTGGCAGCATGCTCCCCCTTTCCCTCCACCCAGTGCCTCAATTCTTCCCATAATGGAGGGTGCTGCCGAAGCAAATGTCGCAAGCTCATGGTCACTGGGGTGGTTACTAAGGTGGTGAGGAGGTTGCTGGGTAGTTGGCCTCCTCCTTGGTCACCATTCTTTGGTCACATGTCCTGGTTAGCTTATTGACAAGCTTCTCCCTGGTCTTGCCTTTGTGGCATCTCTCGTGATGTGTGTGCATTCCCCAATTGAGGTCGCGATGGCGAAGTGGGTATGCTTGCACTCAAAAGGTCCTCCATCGGATCCTCCAGTATGGGTTCTACATCTTTAAGGTGTTCTTGGGCATCCTTGACCCACTCCTTAACTTTGGCTATAGCCTCGAGTTGCCGTCTGGGATGAGTGTATTCCCCTACCTTGGCACTACCTGGTTCTGCCATCTTGGGAGCTGAGGTCTCTGCCTTGGCATCAGTGACCCCCTTTCCTGCCACTAAGGTTGTAGGTTTCTCAGTCTTAAGGGTGATCCTTGCATCTATTCTCTTTCTCCTTCTCCTCGAGCTTTTCTTTCCCAGCGAGGGTGCATCCAGGTTACTTGGCCTAGGTAGTGAGATGCCTATTTAACTTGTTTGCGCTCACGTCATGACATGTAGTGGGATGGGCGTGTCCTCCTTGCTAAAAGTCTCCACCCCAAATAGTCCCAAAGGCACGGAGGGCACATTAGCAGAAGTGGCTGATGGTTTTTGTCTAGGGTAGTCAGGAAATAGGTGTGTGATCCCACACTCAACACATCGAAGGTCAGCCTTGTCCTGCTTTGCATGTTCCCTTTCTGGGCAACGTGATGAGATATGGCCTGGATGACCGCAAGTCCAACATGAGATTGGGTCTTGGCTTGGTCCTCCAAAGCCTCTATCTCTTCCTCTGCCCAGCGCCATCAGTGGTACCGGTCGATAGTCCATTAGGACTGGATTGCCTTCCTCATCATAGGAGATGTATGGGTTTAGGTAGCTTTCTTCTTCACTAGGTTCCTCCACATAGTGAACAGGAGCGTCACTCGATGGTTGGGTTACGTAGGGTCTCGGTGGTCTGGGTATGCCTATTGGGTTCATCTCTAGCCTAGGGATGGATGGCTGGTCTTACATCATTTGGTGCTGGAAGTGCCAGCTGGGCTCCCTTGCCAAGGAAGTTAGATGGCCTATTGTCTAGGAAAGGAGGGTTGTATTGCTGCGCATATGGAAACCTCTTGAGCAATCTGCAGTGCAATGCATCATCACCGAACCTACCACAATTTGAACATGGCCTAGATCTAGGATCTTGACACTCGGCTAAGAGGTGGTTTCCCCCACAGTGTATACACAGCACGTGAGTTTGCGTAGGCTTCCTTATTTGTTCTTGCAAACGTGCAAGCTCCATTCTCACCTCAGCCAGGTCCTAGCCTTGGTCAACTCCGTTTCCCTTATCCTATGTGCTAGATTTCTCTCTCTCTCCTAACGTCGTTGCCTGATCTGAAGCCCTCTGGCCTGTACCGTCCCAACTAGTGTTCCTCATGCTTCGCTCCCTAAGCTGATCGTCCACCCTTATTGCTTCATCAAAAACCCTAGCTAGCACATCTCTGTGTAGGGTGGATTTACTAGCCAAGGCCTTGTAGAGTTCCTCGCTTCGGATTCCATTTATAAACACTGTAGACACAACCTTCTCGTTAGGTCACTCATTAGACAGGATCCTCTTGAAGAGGCTACGTACATGTGTGATGTAGTCTCTCATGTCCTCCTTTTCCCTTTGACTGACATTCATCAACCAGACAATGAGGTTGTCAAAGTATCCTGCCTGAGAGAACCTCTTGATAAAATGATCTTTAAGATGGGCAAAGTTCTTGCACTCGGCTACATCTACACTAGTGTACCAAACCCTCCCCTTATCACCTAAGCACATCCCAAAAGCTTGGGAGCGTTGTGTAGGGTCTATGAGGTCGTTTGCTTCACAAACTTGTTCAAACTGCTCCACAAAGCTATATGGGTTGTTGCTAGGTTCATACTTGTCTAGTTGTTTTGCCACTACAGGGATCCTAGATTGCCCCTTGCGTGACCCCTAATCCTGAGAGTAATGATGTGGCTAAGGCTGCTACGCCCTGCTCAACGGACGTGTTGTCCATGAGCTGCTTGGCTACAAGTTCACTTAATGATAAGTCAGCCTCCACTACCCGCTCTCTCTCCACATTTGGTCCTGCTTTGGCTGCTTCCACCAGGGCTAGCACGCGCCGAGCCTCATACATATCCACGTCTTGTTGGAGTTTCCTAGTCTTTTGCTCCTGGTTATAGGCGATCATGCTTTTGAGCACCCTTCTGATCGCCTTTCTTTCCTCTTCTAGGGTTGCTACCACTTCCTCTACTAGCCTACCCTGAACTACCGTCCTAGCCAACAAGTCATACTCGTTGACTAACTCCTGCACCATGACTAGGAATTCTCCCAAGTCCGGCTTGTGATCTTGACATTGCTTCCACTTCAAGCTCCATAAGGTCGTTGATCAACTTGAGTAACTCTGGTAGCGTCCGATTCTCTATGTTGTTGCCTTCTGGATCTTCGTGTCCTCTTAGAGCCCTACCGATGGGGTTCTCTAGTAGCCAGCTATGCTTTGTGATCTTCTCCTAGTAATGGGTTCCTTGATGTTATTATGTTTCCCGATGAGCTCCTTGTTATTGGAAACTGTCGTCAATATTATCCACAACTTGTGCTTCGTGCTTTCTAGTGCTCAGTGTGAAAACAAGCTTTTCCTTTCCTTGTAGTGCACCCTAGGTGATGAGATCAAAAGGCGAGGTGAGGATGCACGAAATGCCCAATGCAGACTCCACCCTACCGCTTACGTTTGTAGCTTGAGGTGGCTCTGGGTGCAGGTTCTGGCCAATCTAAAATCTTACAAAAAGACCCTAATGCATTCTCTATTTTGCTTTAGGGTTGGTTAGTTGGTTGGTTGGTCACCAAACGTCATGTCCAATTCCAAATTTGGTCTGCTCGTGTCTAGCTATTTGGGGTGAATCTTTGGTCACCCTATGTGGTCTCTAGCTTCCAAGGTTAAACTGGTTCCCTGGGGGATCAGAGATGTGACCAAGGTGCCTAGGACTATGGGCCAAGTAAAATACCTTCTATTCAAACTCTGGTGAATTGGTCCGATTTTGGAAATCGGACAAGATGGTCCGATTCTAGGAATCAGATGGGATGGTTGGACTCTGGGAATCAGATGGGCTAGTCTGATTATGACGATCAGATGGGTGGATCCAATTTTACTCAGGTCTGACTTTCCTAGTCAGAAGGGGGTGGTCCGACTACTGCAATGGATCGAGTGGTTCAGGTGCGGGGTTAGGACACATGGCCCGACTTTGATGGGCTGGTCCGATTATAAGAATCGGATTGGACCAACGGTCCATTTTTTCGGCTAGTCTGATTATGGGAATCGGACTATCCGAGACTCGAAATTAGACAGTCCTATTTTGGAGCTCAGACGGACTGGTCCAACGGCGCGGACGATGGCCTGCAAGTTGTGCGTTGCACCTCTAGGTCAACGTCTACTCTATCAAATCGTGCCGTGCCTTCCAAATAGATGCAAGCAACAGAGGGAAACGTCTAGCATACCTTGAAGTGATGGGGCGCTCGAATCAGTCAACACTTCCCGATTTCCTACAGCTCTCTCTCTCTCTCATTCTCTCCCTGGCTCTCAGGCTCATAGTCTTCTCAGAAGGCAGGATGTCAAATGTGGCATTCCCTGGTCCCCTGGGCCCCTTATTACCTCATCTCAATCTGTTGTAGACTCAGAGATTAATCTCGCACACTCTTCCAGTCAGATGTCTGAATCTATGCCCCAACTTCCCTGTCTTCAGTAGTAGCAAAACCCTTATGTTCCCTTTTTTTTCCTGTCCTACACTTAACCTAATGCAATAGAAATCAGAAACAGAAATAAAGAAAGATGGTCCTACTCTAACATTCAATAGCAAATCAAAATACTTACTTGCTCCAGGGATTAAAACCTCCTAAATCTCCTAACTATCTTGAGCACCGGTTCAGGCTGCAAACCCTACTGCTATGCTGGATTTGATGTGCGTGGCACTCAAGCCTTGATTTCGTTGGTCCCGGCAATGGAACCAAAATTTAGGGGAGCTACGGAGCTCTACCTTGAGACCTACTGACCGCTTATCGATCAAGTGTTTCAAGCCGAGTGACCATGGCTACCTCTCACATAACCGACGCGCAATGCCTAACTTGCACGTGTAGTGAGCTTACCTTGATGCTCAATTGAGTTCCCTCCTCTCTCTCTCACACTTCGGTAGCTCACGATGCAAGTTCAAGCAACCTCAAGCCCTCTCCGTCAAGCTCCATCCTCCATAGCCATGTGAGACGAGAGAAGAGAAGAAGGGAAGGAAAGATGAAGAGAGAAGATGGGGAGCTTCTTCTTCATGATCACTCATTCTCACACACTCACTCCCTCACACTCCCTCAATCCCTCACTCAAGCACAAGTAAGAAGGTAAGAAGCAAGAGAAGAGGAAGAAGAAGCTTTAGCCACACCCAAGAATGAGCTTCTTATTCGCTTTTGAACTTTACATACATGCCCTACCTTTTGGGCGGTCATCCACACTTTTTACATGGCCGGTCATTAGCCTAGGCCCTCTTTTCCTATTTTCCACCATTCCAACTTATCACGTTCCCACTAATGCATACGATTTGCACAGGAGTGAGCCCGGCACTCTTTTTACAAGGATTCGAGAGCGCCTTCATATTTAATGGCGTGCTTTTACTCTTTTCTTTTCTCGAGGCAACACTGTCATTCAAATCATTCAAAATCTCAGGCTTCCATTTTTTCCCCATCTCTACTCCATTTTCCGTTCCTCTGTGATGTGGTATTCCCGCATCTCTGCTCCATTTTCCGTTCCTCTGTGCTGCGGTAAACAAAAGGTCTTCCCTATTTTGAATTCTCAATCTTAGCACCATTTGGCTTGGACTTTGTTCCTTATCTAAGGTAATTGTTGGGTTTGATTTTGATCAAGTGATTGCCCCAATTATTACGTCCAAGTTAAAGGTGACATGTTTTTTCTTAATTGGCCTTACCTCCAAATCCTCTACAATTTGTACTAGGTTTGTGGTGGTTGAGTCAGTCATGCCTTTACCCTTATCTTGGCTTTGTGACGATGTACCTTTCCTTGGGCAATCCTTTTTATAATGACCTTGATGGCCACACTTGGCACACAAAGGGACATAATCCTTGCTTTTCTACTCATTTGGGTAGAACCTAGCCACATGTCCAAATTGCTCACATCTCCAGCAAACCACACTTGTTCCTAAATTATTATACCTTTTGTGGTGAAGGTCTCCTCTCATTTTGAGAATATCCTCCCTATCCTTGATTCCTTAGCATTGAAGATGTCTCCTAGGTTAGTATACCTCTTGGCATAAATGGCCTATCAGGAGGTCCTATCAGATAAGTCACATTTTGATTATCCATATAATTATAATTTTTTTGCATTTGAGCTTCTTATTGTTGCAAATGAGTTTACTTAACCTAGCATTGATCCTCCACATGATTTTTTCTTAAGCAATACCTTGCAAAAAAAAAATCTCAGATGATCAAGAACCAGTCTACTTGATGTTGGGCATTTTGTTGCTAAATGACTGAAACTATGACATTTTTCGTACCAAGTTTTGGACCTTGGTGGTGTGGGATTCCTTTGACTAGATATTGAAGTTGATCTTATTGCACTAGCAAGCTGGCCAACTTGATAATCTCCCTTCACATCACGGTTTACTTCAACTAAGATATGTTCTTTCATATCTACCAAATATTTGGCTATTAGCTCAGCCACCTTAAACTCATCTAGACTCCGTCCTGTAGATGAGTGAAACTGTGGATGGTGGTAGATATATTGGGGGACACCAATTATTATGGATTTAATCCTGAATATGACATTGATGATGGTGTCACAACTACACTCATCATACACGCACCTGGACGAGCTACTTCAGCTCCTATATATGGTATACTAGCTACCATGAAGGGTAACATACTTGAGGGAACTGATCCAAGGTTATTATATAACACCTTCTGTCCTCAACTATCCTAATTGCACTTTCTTCTACCATCGTGCTTCTACCTTTGCATCTGCCAAAGTAGCTAGTCGTTTAAGGCTTACATGTTCCCTAACAGTTTCATGCAATCCCTCAGTAAATTTTCATTTTTGCATATTCTTTGAAGGAACATTTTGTCCCATCTTTCTAATTAATATTTTCATCTTTTAGATGTAATGTTCTACATTTTCTCCTAGGTTTTGAGCTAGATAGTCAAACTCTAATCCTAAATGGTCCTGAAATCCTTGTTGCCTAAACATAGCTAACAATGCATCTCTTAACACTACGCCCTTGTGGCAACAAGAAGATTACCATACCACAAGGCTACTTCACTCTTCAAAGTTATTGGGAATATGTGAGGTTTTTAATCATCATCAATAATCTCATTTGCTATACATGTCACTTCAAACCGCTAGAGATGCATGTCAGGATCATCATTTCAACAACTAAAATATTGTGTGAAATTTGTAAGTCACATAGGCACTCTCACAACCATATATAATTCTCTTTAGAACTTCCTCTAGATCCTCAAAGACTGGAACCCATTCTTTTGGGTCGACAAATAATCTACTAATACCCCAACATTGTGAAAGACGATATATACTATGGTCCTCTATCATATGATCAAGGAAGTCTTTGTCTATCCTATATCCTAACGTTTCAATGGAAAAGTTATCAAAACCCACAAAATCATTACCATTTTGATCCTCTAACACCATATTAGGGAATTTGAGAATTTCCATGCACTTTGGGAATCCCCAATACCTTTATTATTTGAGCACATGGAGTCTACCCTAAATACTATATAAGCTATTTTTCCAAATCCCACTTTCAAATATGGATCAAGATTTAGCCATGTGGTCAAATATTTATCACTTATTTGAAATTGGGACTTGGGAAATTTCCAAATTCTCTAATATGGTGTTCTCTCCTTTTGTGTCTTCTTCGTTTTTCTAACTAGAAAGGGACCCCTTTTTCAAGCTACCCTCATTGGTATCACTCATTCCCTTAGAGCTCAGTGCTTGTCTCTCCCAATTGTAATCTAAGTTGGTTCCAATAGAAGATGGATCTCCATAGAATTTTTCAATTTCTAATGAAAAAATCAGCCCACCTTACAAAGTATTTTGCATATCTATGTTCAAATTTTCTACTTCTCCACTATTCGATCAGCTTTCTTTTCCACTCTTCCTCTTTCTCTCTCATCCCCATGCTAGCTTTTGGCTTTCACTCGTTCACTCTAGTGCATGACAGCTTTCTCTACCATTCACATTCTCCTATCACTCTCTATTGTAAGAGCCCTTGTTTATGTAAACTCAACTTTTGAAGAATGTCAGGTAGTTCCTTATCGTTGGCCCCATAAAGTATATCATCATTAAGCTTTTCTACTAAACTTCAAATCTCAACCACTTCCCTCACTTTCTTTATAATGTTATTTTTACTCCCTTAGTTATTACTAACCCCTTGAGACATATGAGCCTAGTCTATTCTCCTTAAAGAATTATAGGCTTCTCTAGAAAACCAATCATAATGATACTTTACCCTAATGATGTTAAGTTGGATTTCATCAAATAACTTGAAGTGTGATGCAAACAACACAATTCCCTTTTCTTCATCTTGAAACATCCAATTGCAACAAGAACACAATTGCTCGACATCAACCCACAATTGAGGACCAAAGTGTTTGTCCCCATCCACTAACTTGGTATCCCTTGCCTTTTCTACAATAATTTGTTGAATATCTTGTGGTTATTCAAGGAAGAAACCTCATAAGAAAGCTTCTTTGTAATGGCTCATCAGAGTCTAGTTTAGTTAGGTTGATAATTATTCTACGTCATCTCAAAATAGCTAATTAAGTCCTATGGCAAGGTCAAATAGGTGTAAAGCTATAATCCAAAGCTCTATACCTTCTTCCAATCTCTCATGGAAGACTCCTTATATGTTGCTCTTGCCATGCTTGTGGCGGTTTATTATTTGGTTCCTTTTGGGGATATTGAACTTTGAAAGAAATTTGGTTTTAGGTAATGGAAAGATCTTATAGATCGTCTCTCCACAATTTATTCATTTTTAGTGTGTCGTCATCGTCTTAAAATCTATTTTCTTTTACTTTATGCTTAATTTAGTAAAATATCCAAGATCACCCCCTCTTCTCCTTAATTAACATGCTTGCCCCTCTTAGTAAATGCACAAAAAATGATGGCCCCCCTAAGAGATCCCCATATAAACATGTAAGATGATTATGTGTAAAGCCATTATATTAATTAACTTAAATGATTGGAAGTGGATTTATACACTCTTTTCAACCCGAAATTAACAATATAAAAGACATTCTAAATTTTCCTTATGTAGTCCAACTATCATGTTTCCCCATAGTCTCATTCAAGTTACTTGCAATGTTTCAAATGTTACTATTTAATCCTCATTTAGAACAAAAAATCGTAACATATCAAACCCAATTTTTTCAAAATTTAAACAAAAGTAATTACTTATCTAAAGACTCTTAATTCATCACTAACCTCTATTAATACTCAAGTAAAACCATTAATATAGACTAATAATAGACCCCTAGATGCAAGCCTCCAGTGAGGGCAGCTGTGGGGGCTCAATCCCAACAAAATTTGATGCACGCACTCTTGATGCCCTAGGGGCCCTACTGTAAATTTTGATGCAAATCCGATGTATATATCTTTACCACACTCCATGCATAGTGAGTTTGACATAGTGAGTCTGACACTAAACTTGTGTGATGCAAGACATTATCTATATAGATGATTTTTCATCTAGACAAGGTGGCCGATTTGGTAGCCAAGGAAGGGTGTAGGACTCGGCATTGAAGGAGTATATCGGCCATCTTGTGAGTGACATTTTTGTATAAGACATGCTCTCTGGCTTTTTCTGAGAACTTCTTGAAGTTCAGGGCACTAACGAAGGCTAGGCCCTTCAAGACCATCCCAACCAACTTTAGCTTGGAGAAAGTAGTGTTGCTTCGACGTTCCAAGCTCCTCTACTTATTCTCTACTACTAGGTCTGGGCCACTTTTTTCCATGGTGGCCCATGGCATGGTTGCTGGTGTTGAAGACCCTAATGTCATTAGGCAGGAACTACTAGGGCAAAATGTGTTGCTGCCTATAATCAAGAATAGCTCTGACCATGGGGAGTCTAGCTCAAAGAAGCCTAGGAGAGAGTAGATGTACTTAGTGCCAAATGATATCTCATCACCAATGTAATGTAATTTGTAATCTTCTCTTGAAGTAATGAAAATCGATATTTGTTGGATTTGTGTGGAATGTAGTTTATCATACGCGTCATTTATTATTATTATTTACTTGAATATTACGTTTATTTATCGGGTTTATACACAACACGATTCGTACCCTAAGTTTGATACGTAGTCCTTTATCAAGTTTGTACGCAATATGTATTTGTTCAAACACATGTAACAATAACTCAAAGACATAAATAAAGCAAATAACAAGCGAATAAACAAAAATAAGATGCGCCAAAAATTTTGTATTCATATTCATAACATTTTACATGGGATCCATTACAACCAGGGTTTTACAAAATCTCTTTGGAAGCTACATTCCATATATGTTTTAGTAGTATACCCCTATCGTTGTTGATCTCCACGAGGACTATCCTTCCATCACCGAAAGAATCTCTTTATCGGCAAATCCCTATCGATGATGCTGACTCTCCTTGCATGTATTGTTGTATAGACGGAGTCTCCAAAGAACAAGTCGATGGCGTAAGCTTATGCAGCTTCTTATAGTGCAAGGAGGGTTTGGACAACGGGTTGTTGCAAGCGTGTTTCATCTGGGAAGTGCCTCTTGTTGTTCTTAATGAGTATGATGTCTATAATCTCACGCACTAGCTTTTGGAATGGAGCCTTTGGTATTAGGAGGTGCATGGTCTCCTGGTAATGGTGGATCTCACGAAGAGCCACTGTGCATGGCTTCCATCGATGCTTGTGATGAAGGTGTGGTGGTGGTGGAGCTGGGGGAGGTGGCCTCTAAATATAGGATTTCTAGGGGGGTGTCTCTGGGCTGCTTGCTTGGTGTGTGCCATATCTTCTAGGAGAGAAAAGCCAAAACTCAAAAGTGAAATGTGTAAAATGAGGTGAAACTTTAAACTTATACCAAAACTTTTTAAAAATCCTTAAACCTAAATTAATGTATCCAGGCTTTGGAAAAATATGACCAATGATCCGATTGATGTGTAATTTTACCTGTGGACTCCTTTAGGGTACATCAACTACCAAAAAAAAAAGGCCTCATCAAAAGTATCTAAGACACCTATCAGGAGGCTGGCATCTGGGACCCCAGAAGCGAGCCTTCGGACAAGTGTCCTAGAGACTTTTGATGGGGCCAATTTTTTAATATCCATGAGTTTTAATGATGCTCGGCATGTGGGCGAAGTTTCACCAGATTTCGATATATCAAACTAATGGTTCAATCATTTTTTGAAAATGCATTAATTGGATTATACTCTAAGGGAAGTTACTATATATCTATCCTCTACATCACGTGTGTTCAAGGCCTATTTATAAATATCTTTATTTGTGAATTTTTAATGAATAAAACACAATCCTTTTCTATTCAATCTGTAAATAAGCCCTTTATATTACATCTTTCTATATGTAAAAAATGTATAAAAATGGTATTTTAAAAATACCTTATTTTGAACCCACGTGATGCACATATATATTCATGAGTAACTTACTCGAGATTATACTTCACTGATAGCAGAAAAACTCACCACCACACAGAGTGTATGCAATTGCATATTAAATGTGTTGTCAACCAAACTATGTGAAATTTTAGAAACTTAAGAATTCACAAAAAATAGGTTATGGGTCAAATGGAATATCTCATATCGGATATAGTGTTTCCAAATCGCTAAATACAGTAAAGATATAGTGCATCGGCCCATGGACAATTGATCATTGATGTGTGTATGATTATGCATTGAATTTATCCTTAACAAAACTACTTTCAAAATTAGAAACTTGGAAATACGCACAATGCAAATCATGGCAAAATAGAATATCAAATATTAGATTTGGCATTACGAAACCAAGAAATACACGATAGATAGTGCATTGCACAAAGTACAACTAGAGCTAGGCAAAATTTAGCTCCATTTTGTAGACCACTGCTATCAAATACTTGAAGGTCTACTAGAAAGATAAACCAAAACTAAGGTCCTTATAATCTACAACCAAACGTGAGCTTAAAACATAGATCCAATTATAAGGTAGCTTCTCAAAGCATATTGTTGACATTAAGATTAAATGCATCCTTGTTGTTGCAGATCCTACAAGCAAGAACCATATCTATGGGCTTAATAGTGATACGTCGGGCATGAATGCCTAAAACTTGAGAATCACTCATTAGATCAATCAAGTAGCTTTCAGCTACTTCTTGGAGAGTAAGCAAAGCTTGGCTTGACCATCGCCCCACATTCCTTGCTTGGTTCATTGAAAAGAACGTGTGATGATGCCCTAACTATAGATATTGCAGTATTTCTCACACCAACTTATAGAATAGTGCCATAGGAATAATCAAGTTGACACTCTTCTGGAATTTCCTTATCTCACGTAGCGCAACTATGTCTGGTCTCCATCTTCGCTTCTTATGTGTTGGAGGACATGTATTACTAGCTGGAGCAGTAGTGGAAGGTGGAGCAACTAGAGCACATGGACCACCATTTCTGAATAATGACGAACCATCATTATTGACCACACTAGGGCCAACATTGTTGGACACAATAGCACCACCATTATTAGCTACAGTAGGGCCACCGTTGTTGGCCACCAAGGGACCTTTGTCACTCACAATACGCTCACTAGATTTGGAAGAGTGTTGAGCTCTTGCTCTTGCAGGCGCCTTCTTGATAGGAAGCTTGAAATGTGCCATGGTTGTGATAATGAAGGATAGAAAGGTGGAGGGTAGAGTGAAGAGTAATGGGAAAAAATGAAAGGAGAGACTTGACTTAAGCATGAAAATTTTAAACTTGCTGTGGTGTAAATGAACTTTAAAATTAAAAAACATAGTTCGAAATCAACTTTGAAAAACATAGTGACAAACCTTTAAAATTTTAAACAAAATTTGCAAGACATCTCATGCTAAATATAGGAGTATTGATGTGTCATATCCTGGGTACCTATGATCTCTCGTGGACTCTAAATGCATCAAAAGTATTATCTTTATCTAGGTCTCCATTTCTTGCCATCTATCTCTTGGGTTGCCAACCATCTACGTGGCGTTGTCTAGCTGTGTTGTTTTCATCTCTTGCTTTTCTCACTTTATATATTGCCCTACTTATAAATTCTTCTTGAGAGGTTTTGGAATTCTTTTCTTTTTCCTCGTATCGTATCTCTAATCTCCTATACCACCATTGTAATAATTGCCTCATAGAATTGGAATCATTGATGCCACCTCCATGATCAGTTGCCTTTTGAAAAGCACAGCAAGTTTGCCAATGAGATCGTTCCATGCCTTGAGTTTACCATACTGCCAAACTTCCTTGATCTGCAAAGTATGGACCATGTGCTGCAAGTATATGCTACATAAGAAGAGAGATTAGAAACACAAAATAATTCGAAATGATGACATTTTTTTGTAATGGTGACAATACGGACCATGCTGTGTATTATACTACTTGTAGTCCATGCCTCCCCCATGGACTTATGAAATTTAGAAACGGTCTCTTTAAATGTATTGGCATCACCATCCCTAAACCTCACTTTTTGTAAGAGAGCTACTAATCTATCTAGGTGTATCCACACTTCTGCCTTTGCAATCCTCGTTTGTCCCCCATTGCTCCAATCTGGAATAGCAAGGTGCAACTCTTTCCATGCTTCATACTTATCTCATTGTTTTACAAGTATATTTCCTTCATCATCTCGAGGTGGAGATATAAACTTCCTAGCCTTGGGTCCACCAAAGCATGGTTTACAAGGGATGTTTCCACTCTTTTCTTATTTTTTCTCGTCCTTTTTTATTTCTACTTGGCCCCCATGCAATCCAACTTTAGAGAGGTCTCATTCTACCTTCTTGCATGTAGCATAAGCTTTTGACACATGCGGCATCTTGTATGTAAAGCATATATATTCATACACTAGCTTGTCAATTATTCTAACCAAACAATGCAATGTGCAAAAGTGAACCTTTGTTAGTGGTATTTCCAAAATAGGGCGCTAGTTTGGATCCCCTGGAACTAGCATTCCATTTCTCATGACTTTTTGATCACTTGTTGGAGCACCTTGTTGTCGTGCCATGGCAAGCCATTCTTTCTTTTCATCTTTCCCTTTCTTCCTAGTTTGCATGCAATATATGCACGTAAATTTTGGATTCGTTGCATTTGATAAACCAAATATGCACTTCAATGTTTTTGAATCACCTGCAAGATGCCATTCAACTTGACAGTCTCCAAACCCCTCGATGTGTAAAATTTCTCCATTATTTTACTGTTGAATAACAGTGGGTATATTAGTGAGGTTAAAAAAAACTTTAAGTACTTCATGGTCCCCCTTTGGTACTTCAAATGCTGCAAGCCACCATATTTCATTCTCTGACTGTACACTAAAGTATAAAGGATGATTTTCATCAATGTTGGGATCCAATGCTTCATTCATAACTGTTATACTCACATATTCAAGTTTTTTCTCCTTAATAATCTCTCTCTCATCAATTTTGAGGACAAACTTAAGCTTGCCTCTACATTCTTCCATAGACATATTGTAGAACTTGACCATAGCAATCTGAACCCTACATATATCCAATACAAAGTTGTTGGATGCATTCAATACAAATGCAACTTCTTTGGAACCATACTTCAATATGTGTGTATTTTCCATATGAGTTGGCTCACTAATTAGTTCTAAAACTTTCTTGTTTAGTTGTTTTCGAGCCTTCTTCACGTGAAATGGTTTTGCAGAGGCATTACTTGCTTAGTTTTGAAGACTTGCTTAAATTGTCTATCCAATTGTTGATAGAGCATAGTATATGACTCATAACTCATTCCCACCTTGTCATATAATCCCTAAGCATCTGTAGAAGTAAACAAGTTGCTCACATCCCTAAGATGTTCACTTGCAGCACCATCTACAATGTCCCTAAATTTACGATTTTCCAATACATTTTTGACCATATCCTTGCTTAGGGCTTTGGCAATAGTATCATTCTCTGCATAAGGGAACATATTTCTCATTGTAGCAGATTGAGCATATATCCATCTATGATATTGTCCACTTCCTTTGGTTAATTGGTGAATTGGTTTAACTAATCGGATGCGCTGACGTGCTTCTTTGGTTTTTAAAGTGGGCTCAATATCCAAAGTTTTTGTGAGCTTCCTCTTTATGTTTCGATTCTCCTTCTCCAAGTCCATAACTTTATGTTTCAATTCTCCTTCTCCAAGTCCATAACTTTAGACTATAACTCCATATGCAACCAATAATCTATCATTTTCCATCAAAGACTGCATATTCCCTTGTAATCTTGTCTGCATATTTGTCAAGGCTTATGAACCCCTGCTAGTCCTTGTTTGACAAGTCTGCATGTGTATCCATACAATCCTTCATTGCCTTCAGAAAGGAACTTTACAAATTATGTAAGCCCTTCAAATTGTGGTGGCGTTTGAGTGACTTGATTGGGTGGATAAATGCACCCATCAACCCAAAGGTCCACGTTTTTTTTTCCCCACATTTCTTTCTTGTTGCATCCTGTAAAGAAAAATATATGCCAATTTTAAAATTACACAATTACACCCCTTTGATTAATAGTAAGCTAAGGAGTCGATGCTAATTTTCTAATCAATAGTAAGAATGTCTAAATATCTAGGAGTAACAAGTCAGTATCAATCCAGCAGCATGCAACTAATTCTGGATTGGCTCAAATCACACAATTACACCCCTTTGATTCACTATATCTGTGTTCTTTTTTACTCAGTTGGATCTTGTCTCTTTCTCTTGATTTTAGTCATGATAGATCCTAATCAACCCCTAATATGCCTGTAATCTTACCTTTTAATCTACCTCTAATCAGCATCCAATCTTATCTTCTGTTCTATCCAAAATACTCTCTCTCTCTCTCTCTCTCTCTCTCTCTCTCTCTCTCTCCCCCCTCAAAAAGAATTTATCAAAGATATTTAAACACCCCTAAAATTTAGGTGTCTCTAAATCTAGACATCCATTATAGTTGACATTGATAAGGAGATCCATCTTACTATGATTAAACTCTATTTTTATGTTTTATCTTTAATCCTTTTGTAATACTCTTAATTATCTCTTCATTACAATTAAAAACTCCTATTTTTATTACTAAAATGCTTATATCTTTTAATGGATTCATTTCCAAAGAGTAAGATTTCTTCTCTAGGTTCATTTTATTATTATTTTGACTCATTTTTGTTAATACTACTTAAGATTCTTAATGTTTCTTAATAAGGACCTAAAAATATAGTTTTTAGACTATTTTTCATCATTATATTATCATTTCCATTCATAGAATGCAAGAATTCAATTCCTTTCCATCCATTTAAAACTAAGAGATCATAAGTTCAATACATTTAGTACCAAAGCCATTCAAACTATGGTTTTTTTTTTAAATTTTGAATAGAAATTGGCATACCCAATTAATGAAGAAAATGAAGATATTCAATTGTATTTGATTATGTGAATGCTTGCTTCTCCTCTCCCTTTATGCTTAAAAATATCCATGGCTTCAAATCTCTCTAAGTTTTCACTAAGTTCATCTAATTCTCCCTTCATCCCACTATAATTCTCTACCTACACCAAATAATCATCTTCAAGAACAGAATGATGAGGAAGGAGATGAGAGAAGTGATTGTTTGCAGCCAAATGATGTTGAGAATGATGTTGAATGCTATAGAGAATCCATCAACACACTCCTAGAATATGGTGCCCAGTTTTTGATGATTTTCTCTTTTCTTTCTCAATCTCCTTCTTCCCATGACATCCTCCTCCAACTTCTTGATTATCCCCTTTTCAAACTTTAAGGTTTTCTTACTTGAACCAAATCTTTCTCAAACCCTTCCACATCTCTAGTCTATTTTTGGCCCAGTCCATGGCTTCTTGACCCAAATTTTATGCATACATGCTAAATTATATCCACATTTCTTCTGGTCTCCAAAATATCCACCGTTGCCACCACTAAAAATCTCTCCTTGTATTCATCTTCTGCCACTTACTACTTTTCCATTAGAAATCTCTCCCCATATTCACCTGATGGACCAAAAACTGGGCCGGCACTGGCTCATGCACTAGCCGGGCCTCGTCACTACGCACAAGACAACCCCTCGGCCTCGCGGCCAGGAGCGTCTATCAAAATCTTTGCCTTCCTAAACATTGCGTTTGTAATATGTTGTTTGTAGTCCACTCTTCTCTCACCCACTACTCCTCAGAGGGAGTCCCTTACAGATTGCCTAATGGCACAAAGCACAGACATAGGGGGTCCTCCAACGGCTGAGTGCCGCCACCCCTCTGCGACTCTCCTACACCTTGGGGATTGGCCCCTCGATGCATCGCTCAACATATAAACATTTCGCACAAAATCCACTCAAGGTACCATTTAATCGTATACAGGAATGTACCATTGTCCTTACTTCTCTTTTCCCTAGACCCCACGACTAGCCTATGGCTTAGGGTGCCCTGTCTCTCACTCAACGTGGGTCAATGTCCTAATGAAAACAATTGCTGTGCATCCAGGATTTCTGATACCTTTAAATATTTTCATGATTTATGCATATTGTGGATGCCAAGTGCTCAAACAATTATGAAATTGATATTTGCACATGTAGAAAACATCCTTTCAATGATTTTCAACTACCGTTCTTATGCGGCGTTGCACAACCTAGCACCAAGGGAACCCTCGTGCTACTAGGCCCTTATTTTATAATTATTCACCGACCTATATGGCATGCAAAAAAAAAACAGCAATCTTCTCATCATTTTACTCCACATTTAGACACACTTTAACCACTCTATCCTCCCATCGATCAAATGTTGCATTGTTGTATAGATTTATAGGGTATTTTGCCATCATTTTATGTGTAGAAAGCGGGAAAAACACACTAGAACAAGAAGGTGGGGTTGAACTGAGGCAAATCCTCATGCTTCAGTCCCCACAAACATTCACAAACATTGTTCTTAATTTTCATTAATTTTTCGCACCCAAAATGCAATTTTCCCCTATTTTTAGTGTTTTTTCTCTATTTTCCTTGTATTTTTCCTTATTTTCTGCATTTTTTAATTACTAAAAATTCAAGATAGGTTATGGGCTGTGGCCCTTAGTTTGTTCTTGCAACAAAAATGAAAATTTAGTTGGTATTCCTATTCATTTTCCCATTTTTATGCTCAAAATCATCATTTTCCCTTGATTTTCCATATTTTACGTGTTTTAGTGTATTATTTTGAGCCACAAGATGCATATGTTTCTGATTTTTTGATTATGATCAGCAAGTACTCATGGAAAACAGCAATATAAACAATTTTTAGCCCACATGAACAACATTTTATCAATCAAAAGCCATGAAATCTCAAATTTCCTTTGAAAAAATTGAATTATCGCTTATTTGCGTGTTTCGGGTTTCATGTCCATGGCTGCAAATCTGAAAATCAGCAGCACTTCATGTCCAACACAATCACAAATCACCATTTCCAGCCCGTGGAGCAATCCGATCCATGCCGGACAAGCCTCCATCATTCTTTCTTCTTCCTTCTTCTTCCCACATGAATTCCCCCTTAGAAGAGAGAGAGGGAGGAGAGAGAAAGACTAGACTTCTATCTCAGCATTCAGGCCATCAATTGAGGAGCGAAGGACGGCGATAAGATCCACAGACAGGAGGGAATGAAGCCCCATAATCCATTAGGGAGGGTGTTTGTAACATCCATGATGCCCTCTCTCCATCCATGGCCAAAAAAACGGCGCCCTCTGTTGTTTTTTCATCCCTCTTCATTCTCTCTCCACGTTTTTTGCTTCATAAGGTGCATATAATTTTTTGGGGGGGGTCCAAAGTCAAAAGGCATGCTCAAATTTGGCCTCCCAAGTGTGCACCTTTTCATATCTTGACCATTTTGTGGCCATTTCCCCGTCCGGACTCCAAATTGAACTCTGAAAAATCCTGGGCGTCCGGCTTGGCATCCCGCATTGGCCGGTAACTCGTGTCAACCTGCACGACAGTCTGAAAAATTATGAAAAATCAACAAGTGCCGCTTGGGCACCTTTAAAGCACTTTGGTGCTTAAAATCGTCCTAGATCGAGCCGCCGCCTTTGACATTGCATATTTTTCCCTTGATATTCATAGTTTTTAGCTATTTTTAAGCACTTTTCGGCACCAAAATTCCGCTCTCATTGGTGACCATGGGATAGGGTGACTCAGCCCGTCGAATCCACGAACATATCTGCACATAAACAACCAAAGAAGCATCAAACTGATACAAAAGAAATATATAATAAAACTCAGCACAATGCTCCTCCTACCCCTGGACAAACCAAGGCATGACATCCACAAGGAGTAGGCCTAGCATCATCTAATAGAAGATCCGAAGGGAGTCACTAACCAGCTGCTCCAACATAGCCAAACTAAAAACCCTATCAAAGCAGTTGCCCTAAGTGGTAGTCTGAACTACTTACCAACTAAAGACAACACAACTAGGAGCTCCTACAAGGCGAGGATTCCTATAGCCTGATCAAGGAGTATTTGCTTTCAGTACATTTCTTCTTTTAGGGTTTTTATTTTATTGACATACTTGGGCATGTAAAAAGGAGGGAGCTGAGCGTAGTGACCCAAGGAGAACAGGGCATCGGCCTCAGGACCTGTCTCGGCACCCAAGAACCTACCAAGCCCTCGCAAGGCGACACTTAATCCTTTTCTAACTCTCACTTTTATTTTCGCTCCAACCTTCCTTGTTTTGTCTTTTTTTTTCCAGCAAGAAGCCACCCCTAGGAAGACAAGGTATCGGCCCCGGGTCTGATTTGTCCCCAAGAACCTACCAGGCCTTCGCAAGGCAATGATCAACTGCTTATATATTTTCATTTCTTTTCTTTTCTTGGGATAGGGGTTAGAACCCCTTTTTACACACCTTTGTATTTATATTCATCTTTTAGGATGTACAGAGTTTCTTGGCATCATCATTATTAGCTTCTGGCAGGCTTCTCTAACTGCCTCACTACTAACAAGAACTCCTAGAACGGTTGCCTAGCAAGCTAGCAAAAGAGGGCCACTAGGACTTCCTTCTAAAACAAGTCTTTCGATGCCTGATAATGTCTTTACAGGAGGCAATGACTACTCCGACCTCCCTCAAACATACTTAGCCTAAACTTGGGACTTCATGCCTTGGTTGCCGGTCCCCAACAAAAATGTATCCCCTCGACAAGTACAAATACACATATAACAGGAAAGAAAGGTACTCGTAAAGGAGAGGTATCACCTGGATTGGCCACAAGAAGCTTCCATCGCAGCAAAGGCTCCTCCAGGTTCCACCAAATTCCACGAACACGAAACTTGTCCAGCACAACACGTAAAACAAAAACCCGATTAAACGCACCCGCACTAGACAGGGAAATGGCCCTCTTGGCCTAATGAAATCAAACACTTCATTACAAAACTGAATTGGCCCTCTTGGCCTAATGAAATCAAACAATACTACGCATAACATCCTCCTGGAAACAACTATGATAGACATCAAAGCATACCATTCCCAGGGGAACAGGGCTTGTAGCCCTAAACTAGGTGCATTAAATTATGACCCATCCCTCCTGCGTATATCGCAAGAGGTGTTTGCATCACATGTCGTCTAATCAGTCTGTGGATCCAAGATAATAAAGGCAAATGAGTCTCGCTTGCCTTGTGCATCACCCAGATCAACCATCGTCTACCAAAGAGGGCATGTTCAGAAAGCATACCCCACAAACGACCAGGTCCTGTCTCAGCATCAATAGATATATCGGGACAAGGGCCACAATTAAAAAAGAGGTCTTCTTCATACGCAAAATTAGCCAAAGAATCGGCAAACTGATTCCAATGCCGTGGAATCAGCTGAAAAGACACTCTATCAAATTCGTCTAGCAGGGCTATGGCAGTATGATGATACATGCAAAGGATGGGGTTTCGTACCATGTATGTCCCATTGAGTTGATTTAAAACCAACTGAGAGTCCCCTTTCACCAACAACTGGCGGATATCACCCTTCTTTGCAATATTCAAACCCATTATCAGGGCTTCGTATTCTACCATATTATTGGTAAAATTCACCCCGAGATAAGCAGCTAACTTCATGACAATGCGTCGGCGAGGGTCTCGGATGACAACTCCTACACTTCCTTTTTTGCATGCACCCCTGGACGCCCCATCAAAGTACAAAGTGTACGTCCATAAAGGGTTTACATATCCCGCCATCCAGAACTCTACTCGTAATTATGGTAATCGAAATTCAGCATATTCAACGGGTGGACTGTAGGCTCCATCCCACCATCATCATTGAATTCAACAAGGATGCTCATCAAAATTTGTAGGCAGTGATGGCAGAAGACCTTGATCTCCCAAATAAATGTCCCGCCTTCTTGCTCAATCACCTTGTATCCTTTGCTCCACCAAATGAGCTTTCCCTGATGATACCTCTGTTCTAAATATGGGTGTTCTAAATAAGGGATCAAACGACCCATCAACCTCTATCATGATTTCCTTGCAGATGTTTGATCGATCTTGCCTAGACCTGCAAGGCAGTCATAGCATTAGTGCAATCAGAAATAATAAGGTTTAATCTTATTAAGATTAACCTTATTTTTAAATTCTATCCCTTCAAGGTCAGCTAACAAGACTGTGGATTTATTCTTTCCTATTCTAATGATCCTATAGGGCCCATCCCATTTGGGCTCTAGCTTGCCTGGAAATAATTCATGTCGTGCATCATAATACAGAACAAGCTGTCCTTTCTAGAAGGTGTATTTCTTGGCTTTGAGGTCATGTAGCTGCTTCATTCGGCGCTTCGCCACTTCTTGGTGCAATAAGCTCTACAGCTTAAGCTCATCTAAATGTGCCAGTGTCGTCAAGCACTCAAAAAGTGCGTCTTCATCGCTCAAAGAATGATTGATGGCAAACCGAATAGTCGGCAGCTCAATTTCTAAAGGCAAGACACACTCCTCCCCATATACTAACTTGAATGGGGTATGGCCAGTGGCTCGTTTGAGAGTCGTATTGTAGGCCCACACTGCCATGTATAACTTTTTATCCCAATCCCATTTCTTTTCCGATACAATTTTGAACAGGATGCCCACAAGCTGCTTGTTGGTGCTTTCAACTTGCCCATTGGCTTGCGAATTATATGGGGTTGTCTTGTTATGCTTGATTTGCCACATTTCTGTCAAACCTTTGATCACCTTATTCAGGAAATGGGTTCCGCGGTCCGACACTAATTCTTTCAGTGGACCAAAACGGCATATTATCTGCTCTAAAAGGAAACTAGCAGTTTCTTTAGCATTATCTTTCCTTGTTGCATGTGCTTCTGACCACTTCGTGAAGTAGTCAGTTTCTACAATGATATACCTCTTTTGCGCAGTCGACGACGGAGTAATAGGACCCACAAAGTCTATTCCCCACTTCTCAAATGGAAGTATCGCCATAATAGGGGTGAGTGTTTGTTTTCTATTCTCTCGACTATCATGTCGTTGGCAAATATCGCATCTCTTAACATACGCAAACACATCCTGGAAGATGGCAGGCCACCAATAACCTGCTCTTAAAGCCTTTTGTGCTGTAAGCTGTCCAGCAAAATGGCCACCGCAAGCAGAATCATGGCACTCTTCCAAAATGAATGGCACCTCGTCAGGCATCACACACCGGCGATAGATGTCATCAACCCCTTGCCGATATAATGTACCTGCGATCAAGGCAAACTTTAACACTTACTGCTTAATTTTCCTTCTCTCAGCTCTAGATAATTCGGATCCCGCCTCTCCCGTTGATAAATAATGCGTTATTGCAGCATACCAGGAGGGGATAGATGCCGTATCTATTTTAAATAATGCCTCCATGTCACTACCTTCAGCCACAGATTCTTTCGGCTCCCCAAAGTCCACAAGACATTCCACGATGCCTTGCAACCTTGGTGGCTTACTCCTGATTTCATAATCAAATTCCTGCAAAGTGATCAACCACTTTGCCAGACGATCAGGCGGCTGTAGCTTATTCATCAATAATCAAAGTCCCTCCGCCTTCGTATAAAGCACGACTTTCTCATAGAGAATATAATGCCTGAATTTCTTGGTCCCAAAGACCATCGCAAGACACAACTTCTCCATGTAGGTATAATTGATTTCGGATACCCCCAACTTTCGACTAGCAAAAGCAATCGGGTGGTACCACTTCTCTTCCCAAATTTGGGCTAAACAGCAGCTGATACTATACATGGTGGCTGCTGAAAATATATAGAACACCTCACCTCTTTTAGGTGCTTTTAAAACGGGCGCTCTTGCTAGCTCTTGTTTCACATCCTCGAATGCTACCTTACAAGGGTCACCCCATACAAACGAACAGCTAAAGGACAATAAATTTGTAAGCCGCAACGTTCTTTCTGCTAAGGCGTTGATGAATCTACGGTAGTAACCAACCGAAGACAGAAAGCTATGAACTTCTTTTGGAGTGTGTGGTGGACCCATGGCAACTATAACTTTAACCTTCTCGGCGTCTGTCGCAATTCCTACTGAACTGACCACATGACCCAGCAAATAGCCCATAAGGTACTCCAAAAACACACTTTTGTGGGTTTAGGGTGATGCAAAATTGTCTACAGTGCTCGAAGCATTTTCTTAAAATGATCAACTGCCTTCCTCTCACGGTGGCAGCCCCTAAGTCATCAATAAACACCTTCAACTCTTCAGGGGATATGTCACTGAATGTCTTATCTGCTGTTTGTTGCTACGAACCAGGTGCATTGCATAAACCAAAGGCCATCACATGGTATGCAAAAGTACCAAATACAGTGATAAAAGTTGTTTTCAACTTGTCCTCTTCTGCAATTGCCATTTGGTTGTATCCGACAAAGCAATCCATAAACAAATATATCTCCCTACCCGCTAATTGATCCAAAATCTGGTCAATAAATGGCAACGTGTAGTAGTACTTAACTGTCTGCTTATTCAGCTCCCTAAAGTCTACACATAATCGGATTTGATTATTCTTCTTCTTTCTTATCACAACCGGTGAACACCATTCCGTGTGTTGCACAGGAAAAATCAAACCCGCTTTTCGAAGCTTCTGTAACTCTTCAAACAGCCCGTCCCTTAGTTCGAAAGGCATACGCCTTACTTTCTGCCGTACAGGACGACTGCCCTCTTTCAACAGAATTGTATGAATAGCAAGACTAGGAGGAATGCCTCTCAACTCATCATAACTCCAGCCAAAGATATCACGGAATTCCTGGATCAAGGCCACATAGTTCTCCCTTTCTGCTGTGCTGAGCATAGAACCTAATTTGATTGGCCGCGAATCATCAGGCGTGCCAAGGTCTAGCTCGATAACATCTGCATCTCTTATACGATCTTGGCCCTCTATCGGCTCGTTGAAAGTGATCTGATAGATGTCTTCCGTGGTGGATCCCTCTTTGGACTCATCACTCGATGATATCTCACTGGCAGATAAATCTTCTAATGTCTCCAACTCTGTAGAAGATAGAGGAGCTCTCTCACTCTGCGGGGACTCAGGATAAGCATCAACCACCACACGTTGGGCACCTCTGTCGAATATTAGTCGACCGGTGGGTATATTCACTTGGCAGTCCGCTTGCAAGATCCAAGGTCGTCCGAGTAATACTTGGTAACTTGGATGGCCTGCAAAACGAATCACCCTAAAGTCCAACAGGCATTCTACGTTTGCAACAGTGACATGGACCTTAGTAATGCAGCCTTCCGGCTGTCTCAAACTATCATCTGCCATTCATGGAGGTATCTTTCTGGATTGCAAGACCCAACCTTTCCATCAGTTCAAAACTCATAATGTTAACAGATGATCCCGTGTCGACAATGGCATAATCTACTAATATCCCATCGACATAGGCTGCAACCCTTGGACAATGCTTCTCAGCATGCTCGAACCAGTCATCACCAACTCGCGCAATACCCAAAGGTTCTACGATATACCCGGTACGTAGGATCTTTCTAAATTCCTTGCGTACTCCTGGGGAAAGCTTAATAAGCTATAAAAGATTCACATCCGGCTTGACTTCGCAAAGAGAGCTCGCCAAATCGAATTCATGATAGTTCGATAGAGCTCGCTTTTCATGCCAAACCATCCGCTCTTTAGGTCGTTGAACCGGCTTTATTGCCTCTTTTTTTAACTTTCACCTTCTTCTTTGGTGGTTCCTTATCGGCTTTACTTTCTACGGGCTTCAAAGGTCCCCCTCCCAGGGCAGGATCCAAAACTTGCGTTCCTTTGTCACCTTGTTTAGGGTTTCCATCGACAGGCTTATCCTTGTCGGCTTCTCTACCTTTTTGACCTCTTGTAAGAACAGCACGCAGATTAGAGGTTTCAGCATCATTAACGCGTACAGCCTCAATCAAACTAACCCCACTACCACTAGGTAGCTCCTCCACTGTAGTCTTTGGTCGTTGAAGTATTTGTTTAGGCCCATCTTCTCGCTGGGAATCATTTCCTTGGGCACGATGATTAATAGGCCCTGGCTGTCGACTACCAGCAAGTAGCTGCTAAATGGCCGGATTTTCCACAAATGTCGCACTTAACATTTGGGCAATTTCTTGGATAGTGTTGCCCACCACACCATTTGTAGCTAAACCTCGAAGGTGCACCCTCCTCTGGGTATCTACTTCCTATCAAATTTTGTTGTTTTTTAAGGAAGTTGACATCAACAGCTATTTGCCGATACTGCTCCGTAATCATGTCGGTATAATGCTTCATCATGTCCTTAACCTCGCCAAGAACATTGGAAGCGCTCGACTCATAGCCTTGGTCATTACCATGTCGTTCTATCGGCCTAACAATTCGATTAGGCACTGGTTGTTGAGCCACAGGCATGGTGTTAGAATTGATCGCTTGGCCTCCACCATTTGGAGCCATTTGACTACCCGTAGGCATAGACATGCTAGGGGGAGCTGGTAATAAAGGGACATTCTGCATCATGTTCCCTCTCCCATTAGGGTTAGCCATTGCTATCCCTTGGCCACTACTGCCATTGGCCATTGCCATATTGTTTCCCAATACTAAACCCATATTTGAATGGCCTCGAGAAGCATAGGCTGCTTGTAGTCGGGATTCCACCTCTTGTGCTCGTGTAGTGGCAGTATCTATATCCCCCAAGGGGACACTACTCAACTGCAATTGGATATTAAAGTCCAAACCATGTAGGAAATATTGCAATTGGGCAGCTGCGGGGATAGGAATAGAGGTGTCCAACTTACGGAAAACCTCTTTTATTTTATTCGCATAAGCATGAATATCCTCGTGTGGTTCTTGGCGGGTCACGTTGAGTACACGCAACCAATATTGCCCACCCCTTTCAGGGGAAAACTCCCTTCGAAAAGCTCCATAAAATGAATCAATATTCAATATGGTTCCGGCTTCTAAACCATGATACCATATAGCAGCTCTTCCTTTGAGAGTCATATTGAAGAACATCATTAAATGTCCTTCTTCTTGAATGCGACAGTTAAACATTAGCTTTTGAAACTCCCTAATGTGGAGCTCCGCATCTTCCTCAACTAGCCCATTAAAAATGGGTAGTGGGTAGCCTAGAGCCGGCAAATCCGTCGTTCCTGCTGGAATTGCAATAGGCTGCACCATGACGAGGATTGGATTTGCACTAGGAATAGGGGACGGTGGGTTTACACCTCCCGTACTTAATGTAGACTGGCTTATGGCAGAAAGGGGAGCACTAGAGCTTCCACCTTCTCCTAACTTGCTGCTTGTGGCCCCAAGACCACTAGATCCACTCCCTCATAAGGGTTCAGCACCGCTACGCTTAGGGGAATATCTCCTAAAAATTTCAGCACGTCGCCTAGCTCTTTCGTCTCTTTCTTGCTTTTGGATTTCTGCTAGACGATGCTTATCAATAAATAACGGATCAATCTCAGTATCCTTTGGCATAAACTGCTAGTTGGTCCCTAGACAACCAGGATTCGAGGACCGCCACTTTTAAGCGGCTCTCGGCAGACGCACCACTGATGGACCAAAAACCGGGCCGGCACTGGCTCATGCACTAGCCGAGCCTCGTCACTACGCACAAGACAACCCCTCGGCCTCGCGGCCAGGAGCGTCTATCAAAATCTCTGCCTTCCTAAACATTGCGTTTGTAATACGTTGTTTGTAGTCCACTCTTCTCTCACCCACTACTCCTCAGAGGGAGTCCCTTACACATTGCCTAATGGCACAAAGCACAAACATAGGGGGTCCTCCAACGGCTGAGTGCCACCACCCCTCTGCGACTCTCCTACACCTTGGGGATTGGCCCCTCGATGCGTCGCTCAACATATAAACATTTCGCACAAAATCCACTCAAGGTACCATTTAATCGTATTCAGGAATGTACCATTGTCCTTACTTCTCTTTTCCCTAGACCCCATGACTAGCCTATGGCTTAGGGTGCCATGTCTCTCACTCAACGTGGGTCAATGTCCTAATGAAAACAATTGCTGTGCATCCAGGATTTCTGATACCTTTAAATATTTCCATGATTTATGCATATTGTGGATGCCAAGTGCTCAAACAATTATGAAATCGATATTGTGCACATGTAGAAAACATCCTTTCAATGATTTTCAACTACCGTTCTTATGCGGCGTTGCAGGAACCTAGCACCAAGGGAATCCTCGTGCTACTAGGCCCTTATTTTATAATTATTCACCAACCTATATGGCATGCAAAAAAAAACAGCAATCTTCTCATCATTTTACTCCACATTTAGACACACTTTAACCACTCTACCCTCCCATCGATCAAATGTTGCATTGTTGTATAGATTTATAGGGTATTTTGCCATCATTTTATGTGTAGAAAGCGGGAAAAACACACTAGAACAAGAAGGTGGGGTTTAACTGAGGCAAATCCTCATGCTTCAGTCCCCACAAACATTCACAAACATTGTTCTTAATTTTCATTAATTTTCCGCACCCAAAATGCATTTTTTCCCTATTTTTAGTGTTTTTCCTCTATTTTCCTTGTATTTTCCCTTATTTTCTGCATTATTTAATTACTAAAAATTCAAGATAGGTTATGGGCTGTGGCCCTTAGTTCCTTATTGCAACAAAAATGAAAATTTAGTTGGTGTTCCTATTCATTTTTCCATTTTTATACTCAAAACCATCATTTTCCCTTGATTTTCCATATTTTACGTGTTTTAGTGTATTATTTTGAGCCACAAGATGCATATTTTTCTGATTTTGTGATTATTATGATCAGCAATTACTCATGGAAAACAACAACATAAACAATTTTTAGCCCACATGAACAACATTTTATCAATCAAAAGCCATGAAATCTCAAATTTCCTTTGAAAAAATTGAATTACCGCTTATTTGCGTGTTTCGGGTTTCATGTCCATGGCTGCAAATCTGAAAATCAGCAGCACTTCATGTCCAGCACAATCACAAATCACCATTTCCAGCCCGTGGAGCAATCCGATCCATGCCGGACAAGCCTCCATCATTCTTTCTTCTTCCTTCTTCTTCCCACATGAATTCCCCCTTAGAAGAGAGAGAGGGAGGAGAGAGAAAGACTAGATTTCTATCTCAGCATTCAGGCCATCAATTGAGGAGCGAAGGACGGCGATAAGATCCAAAGACAGGAGGGAATGAAGCCCCATAATCCATTAGGCAGGGTGTTTGTAACATCCATGATGCCCTCTCTCCATCCATGGCGAAAAAAACGGCGCCCTCTGTTGATCACGTTTTTTCATCCCTCTTCATTCTCTCTCCATGTTTTTTGCTTCATAAGGTGCATAAAATTTTTTGGGGGGGGGGGGGGGTCCAAACTCAAAAGGCATGCTCAAATTTGGCCTCCCAAGTGTCCACCTTTTCATATCTTAACCATTTTGTGGCCATTTCCCCGTTCGGACTCCAAATTGAGCTCTGAAAAATCCTGGGTGTCTGGCTTGGCATCCCGCATTGGCCGCTAACTCGTGTCAACCCGCACGACAGTCTGAAAAATTATGAAAAATCAACAAGTGTCGCTCGGGCGCCTTTAAAGCACTTTGGCGCTTAAAATCGTCCTAGATCGAGCCGCCGCCTTTGACGTTGCATATTTTTCCCTTGATATTCATAATTTTTAGCTATTTTTAAGCACTTTTCGACACCAAAATTCCGCTCTCATCACCTTCTACCACTTACGACTTTTCCGCTCTCTAAAATTCATTGTCTAACATATCACAACTCTCTACTTCTAACTCCATCTCACCATGATCAAATATGGATTTATAATATTATTTTATTAAATTTTTATAAAAAATATTGCATAATATAGAGCTAGAGCCCTTTAGTTTGCATGAAAAATAGTGTTAAAAAAATCAAAATAAGCAAATGTCAAGAGGAGAACTTGGCCCTATGCTCAAGCCAAGCATGAAGAGTTTTGACTCACCTATGAAGATAGTTTAGATTGAGAGTTGAGGAGGGTTTTGAGTCTATCTTGGATCTCTCTTTGGGACCAAAACTTTTCCCTCCACTCATGCCTCTTAAGCTTGGGAGCACTAGGGGCAAGATGTTCCAAGTCTTGTTAAATATCTATATCCTTGCAGTGAGTGCAGGATAGTTTGGAGAATAGCAATTCAAATTTAGGACATGGGAGTTATCCTCATAGAATATAGTTATCTCTCTTTTGGACATCTCCTTGGTGTAGAGCTCAGTCGGACAGTCATGCCTACACTTGAGGGTAAGATTCTTTTCTCTTTGAAGCAAGATCTTGGCCCTCCACTCTTTCCTTATTTGAGGGTGAGATTGTCTTCTCTCTTTGATGCACTCAAGCCTTACACTAGGGACAAGATGTTCCCGATATCTCTAGCTTGGTATTGAGTGTAAGAAAGCTTAGAAAACATTGATATAAATTCAAAACATGGAAGTTCTCCTTATGTAAGATACTTATCTCTCTCTTAAATATCTCTTTAGTGTAGAGCTTGGCCCTACTCTCATGCTAAGACCTAAGGGAGAAATTGTTTCCTCCCTTTGATGCACTCAAGCGTGCCACTTGGGGCAACATGTTCCAAATCTTGTTGAATATCCATAGCATGGCACTTAGTGCAAGATAGTTTAGAGAACCTTGATACAAAATATGAATCCCTTAGTAGATCTTTTGTCAGATATGCTACCAGTCCAATCTGCATTTGCATATTCAAACACTTGTATACCCATACTTGCCTCATAAAAAAGTTTATAATGTTACAACTATATATATCATCTCTCACTTGACTTGGGTCTCACCTATATATACTAACTCTACATCAATATGAATCATTCTTTGGGAGCATGTCTTGTGTATCTCTCTCGTACTCTCTCTCTCTCTCAACATGGTATCAGAGCTATGGATGCATAGCAACAACAAGGAAGATAAGTTATTTCATTGTTTATACTTGATTGAATTCTTTGCACAAGTGATGATTTGATACATGAACTTGTTCAAATTAGAAGTATTAGTTAATTTTGTCTTTAAAAACAAAACCAGGTCCAAGTGCGTAGCTCTCGTCGTGCTCTCGAATCCTGTCAAAACCGCTTGTCAATCGGAGTTCTGGATCAAAAGGCATGGCCAATTGCATAATTGTTAACGGATATTCGTCTAGCCAACATTCGGTTCCCTTCTTCCAAGGACAAGGCTTTCCTGGGTGGAAAGCAAAGATAATGCTAATTCTTGAAGGTGACGAATTATTTGATATTGTTTTGGGCGACCTGTCTTGCCCAATTCAACCTATTGATGTGATGAATAACAATTCTGTGATTACTGATGGTCCATTATTTGAACAATGGAAAATTGATCATACTGATTGGATTCATCGTGACAAAGCGGCTCGTCGTTATATATTGTCTGCACTTCTTGACTCACTTATGTTGGATGTCTTTCATCTTGAAACCTCTCATGCTATTTGGGAGTATCTTATCTCAACGTTTGAGAAGAAATCGGTCACCGAAATTTTATATCTCCAAACTTGTTTGAAGAATCTTCAATATAAGGTTGGTACTTCTATGCACTCTCATATCGAGGCTTTTAAAGACATTATCAATCAGCTTGGTGCTGCCGGCGCTCCTGTTGCTAAAAATCAGATTGTTACTCAACTTCTTCATACCATCAAAGATCCTTTATATGATAATATCATCACTATTTTGTCTAACAAGGATGATATCCACTTTGACAAAGCATGTATATCTCTTATTGAATATTCTCAACGTCATGAGCATCATTTGGAAAAATCTGATGCTGTTTTGGTCACTCGTGAACAAAGGGATTTTGATGCTGCTTTTGTTGCTCGCAAGCGTCCTGCTTCACGTTTTCAGCAGGGTGGACGCCCTAATCCAGGTAGTAGATCTTCTTGTCTTGCTTCTTCTCGTCTTGCTTATCCTAACAAACATTGTTCTTATTTTGATAAGAAAGGTCATGTGGCTTCTGATTGCTGGGTACGTCAATATGATGAGGAGCATGGAGTTACTACAAAGCAACCTCGCTAGTCCAAAAGTTTTCCTCCTTGTGATTATTGTGCACATACAGATCATCCATCTCACCGTTGTTATAAACGCAGATATGATGAAGAACGTTCTCGAACTTATATTGTTCAACAAACTATAACTGATGATGATCATACTCATCAGGAGCTCAATTTCGTCCATTATGATATCTCTCCAGAAAAGGTACTTCATGTTCATGATGGTTCTCTATTCATCGTTGATTCAGGTGCCACTGGAAACATGACATACCAATCGCAGTGGCTTCACAATTATCATTCTCTTCCTGTCAAGAAGTTTGTTTACCTTGCGGATGATATGACTTGTCAAGTCAAAGGAGTGGGTGATTTATATCTGGGGACTGTTTCATCCACTAGAATATTAAGAGGAGTTCTTCATGTTCCAGATTTGCAAAGAAATCTTCTTTCTGTTGCTCGTCTAGTTGATCTTGGTTTGTTTGTTGGCTTTGATCATAATCAATGTCGTATAGAGAAAGATGGGCATACTATAGCAGTGGCTCCTCGACATGGTAATCTATTTGAGTTATCATTGAACGATACAATTGCAAATGTTGTTACTGCCCCTGGAGATACAGATTGCAAATTATGGCATCAACGATTTGCACACTCTGATTTTGCCAAAATTCTTGATCTTCATCGTCATGGTCTTGTGCAAGGTATGGATCTTAAATCTCATCCACATATGGGAATATGTGAGTATTGTGCACTTGGAAAACACCATCGTTCGCCTTTCCACACTTCTACTTCATCACATTCCTGTGCTCTCTTGGATTTGATTCATATCGATATTTGCGGTCCTTTTCCTGCCTCAAAGTCTCAATATCGATATTTTATAACTTTCATTGATGATTTCTCATGATACACACATGTCTATCTTCTTTGACATAAGTCTGAGGCTTTACCTATATTTAAACAATACAAGATAAGTGTGGAGTATCAAACTAGATTCTCTATAAAGACGCTTCGCAGTGACAATGGCGGTGAATATGTATCCAATCTATTTGATGACTTCTATAAGGATCAAGGTATTCATCATGAGTTTACAGTTCCTTATTCTCCTCAGCAAAATGGTGTTGCTGAGCGCAAAAATCGCACGATTCTTAATGCTATACATTGCATGCTTATACACTCTGGTTTGTCTCGAAAGTTTTGGACTGAAGCACTTCTAACAGCTGTTTTTATTCAAAATCATCTTCCAACTACTGCACCTACTGGTAAAATTCCTATAGCAATTTGGATAGGGAAGACACCTTCAATCTCTCACTTTCGCACATTTGGCTGTATTGCTTATATTCATGTGCCCAAGGACACTCGACATAAGTTGGATCCTCCAGGTTTGAAGGTTATTTTTCTTGGTTATTCAGATCATTCCAAAGGTTACAAATTTTATGATCCTTCTTCTCAAAAGGTTATCATTAGTCGTGATGCTATATTTGATGAGAAGACTATGGGTGGCACATGGTCGTCAGATGTTTCAGATGATACACAGTCTTTGCTTAGTGCATTTCCTTACTTGCTTTGTGATTCTACTAATTCTAATTATCATAAACCTCCTTCACCTCCAAAGAAGATTGATGAAAATTTGGAGATCTATGTCGATCTTCCTATTGAGATAGAGCATGGATTCTATTCTATTGAATATGATGTCTTTGATGATGCTATGTCTGTCCAAGAGGATCCAATATCGTATATGGAAGCTATCAATTCATCTCAAAGGGATCAATGGCAAGAAGCTATGCAACCTGAGTATGATTCTTTAATCTCCAAAGGTACATGGATTTTTACTGAACTCCCCCCAAATCGTGTTCCTATCAAATGTAAATGGGTTTATAAAACCAAGACCAAAGCTGATGGCTCATTTGATAAGTTCAAAGCATGACTTGTTGCAAAAGATTACTCACAGGTTGCAGGAGTAGATTATCAAGAAACATTTTCTCCCATTGTGTCCACAACTGTTCGTATGATTTTGGCTTTTGCAACACTATTTGATCTAGAAATTCACCAAATGGATGTTAAAACGGCTTTTCTCAATGGAGATCTTGAAGAAGAAATCTATATGGAGCAACCTAAAGGTTTTATGATTGCAGGAAAGGAGCATCTTGTATGTCAGCTTCATCGTGCATTATATGGATTGAAGCAAGCCTCTCGTGCTTGGTATATTAAGATTGATCAGTTTCTCACATCTAAAGGTTTTGTTGCATGTTTTGCTGACCCAATTCTTTACATCAAAAGGGAGGACAAATATTTTATTATTCTTGCTCTATATGTTGATGATACTATTCTTGTGTCAAATAATATTGCTTTTTTGGATGCTATGAAGAAGCTTTTATCGACTGCATTTGAAATGGTGGATCTTGGTGAGATACATTCTTGTTTGGGTATTCAAGTTCAACGACACCGACAACAAGGCATTCTTCTTCTTCGCCAGACAAAGTTTATTAATGATATTGTTAAGAAGTTTGGGTTGACAAATGCGCACTCTGCCATCACTCCCATTCTTTCAAGCTCTACCAAGGGTACATCTACAACACGCAATGAAGAATCAGCCATTCATCAACCTTTTGCTACTCTTGTTGGTTGTCTTCAATTTATTGGTTTAAACACAAGACCAGATATTTTATTTGCAGCTAATTTTTTGGGACAGTATCTTTCTTCCCCTTCCACTATTCATTGGAGTGTTGCAAAACGTATTCTTAAGTACCTCAAGGGTACTAAGGAATTTGGTCTTATTTATCGTCGTCGAGAGGATTCTTCTTTATCTTCTTCAACTTCTCTTGACCTTATTGGATATACAGACGCTGATTGGGCAAGTTCACACTTATCCATGCGATCTACAAGTGGGAATTGTTTCTTTGTAAATGGATGTTTGGTTTCTTGGTCCAGCAAGAAACAATGATGTGTTGCGGTTTCTACAACTGAAGCCAAATATGTTGCTACATCATTAGTAGCTCGCGAGCTAGTTTGGCTTCGACAACTACTTGCAGATTTGGGACATCCTTCATCATCTAGTACATCTCTTCGATGCGATAACCAAAGTGCTATTAGTCTTACCAAAGACTATATACAACATAGTAAATCAAAGCATATTGCTATTCATTATCATTATGTTCGACATGAAGTCAAGAAAGGTTCCATTATGGTGGAGCATTGTCCCAGTGATCAAATGGTTGCAGACATCTTCACAAAAGCTCTTAGTGAAGCTCGCTTTAGCTCATTAAGACATGCACTTGGTATTGTTCCAAGTTCTTGTTCCAAGTTCTTGTCTCACTGATTGAGGCATGTATCATTGTATTCAAGAAAACTTTATAGTAAATCATTTTTGTATCGTAGGTATGTGTAGGGGCTCGGGTTTTTCCCTTGTTCTCCCGAAGGGTTTTTCCACTCGCAGCCAGAGACCTTTGTTTGAGTGGGGATGTTACAACTATATATATCATATCTCACTTGACTTGGGTCTCACCTATATATACTAACTCTACATCAATATGAATCATTCTTTGGGAGCATGTCTTGTGTATCTCTCTCGTACTCTCTCTCTCTCTCAACACATAATGCAAACAAGGTGGAAATTATGCACAAAAAGAGGGGCAAATGTTCAAAAATATGGCTGAAGCAAAACAAAATTTTACAAGGGCTGAAAATACATAGAAAGGATCTCCAAACAACACTTATAGCAAGGTTCTTTCTAATGATCAAATTTGGGACATTTGGGCCAAAGGTTTATGCTTTAACTATGGAGAGAACTGGACATAAGACCATAGGCTGAAATGTAAATCTTAAAATAGCAAGCTCAATTTTGTCATCATTGATGAATCGGATGAAGATGAAGGACAAGAGAATCAAGAGGAAAATGTGTTTCAAGTGGAAGTAAACCCTATGGTTGAAGACATGCATGATGAGGATGATGGAACCAATGTTGAGTTTTATGACATTATGGATAGCTTTCCTTTCAATCCGGGTGGTTCTTTGTGTGCCATTTCTCATGATGCATGGACCGGTTGTAAGGGAGAAAATAGTCTTTGACTTGAAGGGCTGATCAATGGCAAAAAAGTTCATCTCTTGATAGACATGGGTAGCATAGCTTCATAAATACCAAATCTTTACACGGGCTGAAATTGTTACCTCAACAAATGCAAGTGCCATTGAACATCCAAGTTGTAAATGGAGCTTATGAGTCAAGCAATGAAGTGTGCCTACAAACTCCTATTACTCTATCTCCTTCACGTACCATACAAGTGGACTTGATTACTTTGGAAATGGGTCCTATCGATATTGTTATTGGCTGTGATTGGTTAAAGTCCATTGGAAAATTTTCATTGGACTTAGAGAGCATGCAAATGGAGTTCAAATGGAATGGACAACATATATAATTGAAGGGCATTGATAAAAAATAGTTGGAACTCATATCCATGAAGAAATTAAGAAAAGAAATCAATGCACGATCATGTATCTTCACTCTTTTGCTTGCAAAAGTAGATGAAGAGTAGCCACCAAATCAGTCATTCTCTTCTTTATTAAAGAAAAAGGATCCAAGGTTGGAAGAGCTATTGGAGGAGTACAAAGATCTATTTCAGCTACCATCATCTTTGCCTCTGAAGCGAGAGATTGACCATCCTATAGATTTGTTGCCTAATACCAAGCCCATCAACAAACCTCCCTATCGCTTATCAAATTTTGAAAGGGAAGAGGTGGAGCGACAAGTCAAAAAGTTGCTATAAATGGGTCTAATTTAGCCAAGTCAATCTCCATTTTCCTCTCTCGTACTCTTGGTAAAGAAGAAGGATGGATCTTTCTGTATGTGCATTTATTATAGAGAGTTGAACAAATCCACGGTGAAGAATAGATACCCGATTCCATGTATTGATGATCTCTTGGATGAACTTAAGGATGCAAAGGTCTTCACCAAGATTGATCTTCATTTGGGCTATCACCAAGATTGATCTTCGTTCGGGCTATCACCAAATTCAAATGAAGAAAGGAGATGAGTGTAAAACAACCTTTAGGACCGAAATGAGGGCTATACCACTTCCTGGTCATGCCATTTGGGCTCTTAATGCCCTCGCCACTTTTCAAGCTCTCATGAATAAAATATTGCAGCCTCTCTTATACAAAGCAGTCCTAGTATTTTTTGATGGCATTCTCATTTATAGCAAGTCCAAGGAGGAGCATTTGATGCATGTACGAGAGGTCTTTGACATACTAAGAAGACACACACTCTTTGCCAAAATGTCAAAGTGTTCTTTCATGGAAGAAGAAGTGGAATATCTAGGTCACATTGTGGGAGAAAAAGGGATAAGAGTGAATCCTAATAAAATGAAGTGTGTCAAAGAATGGCATACACTGACTTCGTCTACCTCTTTGCGTGTATTCCTTGGATTATCATCATTTTATAGGAGATTCATAAAAAATTATGCTCACGTGGCAACTCCTCTAACCGATAGGTTGAAGAAAGAGTCTTTCTTTTGGGACTCCATAGCCGACAAGAGTTTTTAACGAGCTAAAATCTCTCTTAATTTCAACACCTATTCTTGTTTGCCCGGATTTCTCTAAGAAATTCACTATGTACGCAAATGCTGGTGGAAGAGGAGTTGGGGCTGTTCTCTATCAAGACCATGGAGTTATAGCATACGAGAGTTGCAAGCTTGATGATAAGGAGCATTAGCTACATATCTATGAACAAGAGATGTTGGCAATTTTACATTCTATTAAAAAGTGGTATCATTATATATATGGCAGCCATTTCTTATATATATGGTAGCCATTTCAAGGTTAAAAGCAACCGTCGTGTGCTGAAATATTTCATTTCCCAACAAAATTTATGTCCTAAACAACGGAGGTGGATAGCTACTCTTCAAAGTTATGATTTTGAAATAACCTATATGGCTGGAAAAGATAACATTGTAGCGGATGCTTTATCAAGAATGTGGGCAAGCTCCATCTCTACAATTTCAATTGTACACAAGGATTGGATCAATGATATTCAAGAAGAATATTTGCTTGATGAGCAAGCATCACAGATAATGAAGGAATTTCAGCAAGGAAAAGGAGATGTGTATCCAAATTTCAAATGACATAATGGTCTTCTATGGTATCATGGTAGAGTCTACTTGACACCACAATCTTCTTTCAAGACTGTATTTTGCATGAGATGCAATCTTTGCCTTTAGCGGGACACCATGAGCTGTTTAAAACCTTTGATAATATCCATAAGAGCTTCCATTGGAAGGGTATTGGGAGGGATGTCAAGGATTTTGTTTTTCAATGTCTTCTATGCCAACAAAACAAAGACTCTTCTCTTCTACCCGGTGGCTTACTTCAGCCACTTCCTATTCCTCATGGTAAGTGGACTGATATTACCATGGATTTTATTGTGGGATTGCCTACAACAAAGCATGAGTGGAATAGCATTTATGTGGTAGTAGACCGGTTGACTAAATCAGCCCATTTCATCCCTACCAAAGCTCGAATTATAGCAAAGCAAGTGGCTGAACAATTTATGGAATCTATCTTCAAGCTTCATGGAATACCAATGAAGATTTTGTCCGATTGAGACACTAAGTTTATGGGTAGCTTTTGGAGAAGTTTATTCTCTTCAATGGGGACTCTATTAACTCCTAGTACAACATACCATCCGCAAACCGATGGGCAAATAGAAAGAGTTAACAAATGGTTAGAGGTATACTTGCAGAACTTTTGCCATGACACTCAAAATACTTGGGACCATTGGCTTCACCTTGCAGAGTTTTACTATAACAATACTTATCATGTGAGTATTGGAATGTCTCCTTTTGAAGCTCTATATGGTTACAAAGTGCCCTCCGCCTTATTCCATGAAGATGTGAATCCACAAGCTCGTGATGAATTAGAAAAGATGGAGGCTCTTATGAAGCAATGCAAGGACAACATTCGAAAAGCTCAAGAGACCATGAAAGCCTATGCGGATGAGAAAAGAAGACATGTAGAGTTTGAGTAAGATGATCGGGTATTCTTGAAAGTTCCCAAGTCACGATATGCTTCTCTCAAAGGAGGGCACAATAAACTTGCTCATAGATTTTATGGTCCTTACCGCATTGTCAAATGAGTTGGGGATCTTGCTTATCAGCTAGATTTACCTTCAAGTACAAGAATTCATAATGTTTTTCTTGTGTCTTAGCTTAAAAAGTATGTTGGTCCCCAAATTCAAGTGCTTGAAGAATTCCCTCCCTTGGATGATGATGGTTTAATCATCTATGAGCCCGAAAAGATTATTGGTAAGAGGGAGAAGGTTCTAAGGAACCAAATTCTTGTGGAATACCTTATCAAACGGAAAGGTTTGCCTATTGAATAATCTTCTTGGCAACAAGCATCATACTTGGAGCAATTTCCATGGCTTTTACAAGAGGACAATTCATGAACAGAACAATAAACAACTTGTTGTAATAATTTCATGTGGAAAAGTTAATTGCCTTATCTTCATCAAAAATTGATTTTGAAGGCATGGCTGGATACTATATGTTTTCTTCTACATTTCTATATGTTGCACATGGAAATCGGACATTTCTAGCGCAAAATATGGAAAATTTTGTATATAGCCTGTTTTGGATAGCTTACAGCAGTGTGTTCCATTTACATGGTCATTTCTTCATCAACTTCTTGATTCTTCATCAACATAAGAGCTCTACTTCAGCGTGATTCCATATGCTTCAAGCTATCCTTGTAATCATCCTTATAATTTGTTCCCAATTCAGCTTTGAGGACAAGCTCTTCTAGGCCGGGATGGCTTGTAATAAAGCATAAAATACCTTAGTCTAGGATATGTGAGGGTTTGGTATAAAAGGGTAGAGATGTAACATGTGAGGGATCTTTTTTCCATTTTCAAGAATACAAGATTGAGGGATCCTTCCTCCCACCTATCATAGGGGTGTGTACCTATGACCACCATAGCAAGAGGTGAGTATCTTGTTGCAGCATTCATCTTTGATTCTCAGCCATTCATGGCAATGCACTTTCATGCCTAGCCACCTTGGCTATGGTTTCATTAGCATATTTAGTATATTCTTGTATTTTCCAATTATTTGTTTGCTGTGAGAAATGCCTCTTTTACACTGCGCTGATGATATTTAACCCAAAAGGAAGGAGGTGTTGACACCAAGTCAGTATAGCGAATAAAATCTTCTTGCACACAATTCATGGGGTGTTGGAGGCATTCTACTTTAGCAGCAAATCCATCACACAGCTTAGCTTTATGCTACAATTGGTCAAGCTCCTCTCTAGAAGATACAACTGAAGAAACTATAGGGGATGGAGGAGGAATAGAAAGAGTGGAAATTTTTTTATTAAGCTCCTCAATAAGATTCTTTTAGGCCTCAATAGTTTCTTGGGAATGTTGCAGTTGACCTTCAGAAGTTCCCAATTTACAAGCTGACTCTAACATGTGCTCAAGAGCTGCATTCTTTTCAGTCGTTAAGAACAAATTCTCAGCTTCTAATGTAGCTACTTTAGCTTCCAGCTCCTTGAATTTTGGCTTTCTAGTTATCCATCAAAATAGTCGCCTCATTCATTTGCTTATCAATATCAATTAGGGTAGCTTTTTCTGATGCCAAATCCTCCAAGGCTTTACTCAAATAGCTGGTCAATGAATCCACCTTGTCTCTCAAGGAAGTATACACTCATGTGTTAAGAGACTGAAGACAAGATGTAAGGGAGGTTTCCAACATAGACTAGACACAAGAAACTATCTGAGAGAGAAATGGTCCAACTATCAATGTTTGTAAGGAAGCAGAAATTTGCGGATCTACCTGTCCATCCCTTTGAGCTACAAATAGGTTAGGACATGAGAGGAACTCAAGAAGGGAACTACTAGAAACAAGAGTGGTATCCTTGATTAGAGGATCTGTAGCTGATACTACAGAGGAACTAGTTGGCCCTTTAGTACGTCAGTGCTTAATTCAGGAAAATCTTGGAGGAGGCTCGTCCCTTGAATGTGATTTTATCTCTAATGGGGGAGGGGATGGAACACAAGGTGGTGGATGCTTCGGAAGAGGAGCACGATCAACCACTAGCACACCACTAGGAGGAGGGGCAAGAGTGATAATCTTTTGAAGGAAAGCACCATAAGACACATTGCTGCCTTGATCTTTTCTGACTCTTTGGAAATGTTGATCCATCTTGGCCAACATGAAGGCTGTCCAATTAAACTTAGCCCCTTCTAGGATTTGAACAGAAGCAGTGAAAAGATCCTTGGAGAGACATTTAGATGTAGGCTTGCTCGTCTTGCAGAAATTGGCAAAGTTGCTTCCATGTGGGGGAGGCAATAGGAGCAACAGAAACCCCTGAACTAATAATAACCTTCCTGAAAACCAAAGTTTCCACTAAGGACAAAAGAAGCTGAAAGAGGCAAACACAACACATCACTGATGTTGGCTGTGGATAAGTAGAAGCTTTGGTTATAAACCAAGCTAGACTAGTTCTTGTATGACACCAGGAAGGAGTAGCAAATTGTGTTATCCATTGGCGGAAACTTCAAGGCCACAAAAGGGCAAAGACGAGCACAACAAATAAAATCTTCCTCCAAAAAGAGGGAATAATCATGTACCACCGGCAATGGCACGTGCTGGATCACAAGTGGGAGAGTAGAGGAAGACGATGCCATTTAGACTACACAAGATGTCCACATAGACACGACCGAGGAAAAATAGGAATTTTTTTTGCAAAACCCCAAACAAAACCACAGCTAAGAAGGATATCACAGAAAATTCGCAATGAAAAAAAAAGACTGGATTAGACTTCCCCAAACAGACCACAGACTACGTAAAAAATTCGACATGACTAAAAGCTTCGTGATATGCATGACAATCAACCACCTGAATCCCCATAATCAAGCACACAAAAAGAAATATATAAGTTCCAACATACCGTAGCCTAGACAGAATAACCGACTCAAACCATCATGGACAAATACGATCGACCTCTGGACTAAGGAATCCCAATTCCCATAATTGTTGAGTGTACACCTAAAGTGAGGTGAAGTGAGCGGGTGACCACTATCACATTCATTTTAATCAATGAAAAATTAGTTTGCAATTCATTTTTAATTAAACTCTTAATGCATGGTGGATCAATTTCGTAACCCAACCCCACTCTGACAAAATAACTAACTAACTGGACTGCGGGTCTCTAAAAATGCAGTTCATTTTTACAATTATATGATGTTTGGCACAAAGCACATGCATGTGTGACGTTGGGGGGTTTATTTTAATTACAATTTAAATGTGTCTGTAGCGCGCATGTGCATGCATTGTGAATGGATTTTAGAAATTAGGTGGATTATGGTGCAACAGTGCTCGTGCAATTGCGGGGTTCCTTTTATAATTAACAATCGGGTTCATTTTATTTACAATTTAGAATGTGTAGTGTATTCATTTGGTGGGTGCAAGGATCAATATGTTTTAAATTACAATTAATGGTGTGTTATGGTGCACATGGGAGAGGGAAAAAGGAAAGGAACCTGCTGGTGGGTGGACACCCGCAAGGTCTCAAATGTACTCCGCGTCCAAAGAATCCACACAAAAGAGAAAAAAAATCCACAACTAGTAACAGCAAGGCGATTAGGGAACAGTCTGCCTCCTATCAAATACCAACCAAAAGATGAATACCATGCTACACCAAAGAAAAATATGGGGGAATTGTGCAATTTGGATGATCACATTGTTAGGGAAGGGGGATTGGAAAAATTTTATGGGTCTATTTTAAGATTTATCAGTCATTTAATATAATTTTGGGTGGGATTTTTTGTTTAACATTAAAGTTGTGTGTTTGGATTTTTTTTAGTTTGGTGTTTATGTTTTTTTTTCTTAAAAAATTTGTGGAGATGGTTAAGCTATAGTATCTATAGTGTCCATTACGTACTCAACTAGCAGTATTTGTGGCAAAGATAGTATTTGTGATATCAACATGCTTAGCTAGAGTATTTGTGGCATTAGTTACATGCTCAACCTTTTGATCTTTTGTATCCACATTAACAAAAGTAGAGTATGCATATGCTATTTTCCAGTCAAGTGTGGAACCATGCATATTGGTTTGTTGTTCATTTGTACAGAAAATTTAAGGAAAACATGTCACTTTGTGACCTCCTTTCTGAGGAGGCACCCCTCCTCCTAAAGTTACGGGGCCATTTTGCTAAGTTCCTTAAAGAAAGTTGTCTCACACCCCTAGGCTTTCTCTACTTACCCATATGTGTTGATTTCGGGTACAAGTACCCACTTGTCAAAAGTCATTCAAGCTTTTCTTGGGAGTGTGGCATGGGTTACTTTGGCACCATAGCGCCTAGTGCTTGGATGTTGTCTTGAGGAAATTTTTCTAGCTCACAAATATACATAACACACTATTGGGGTAAAGGCCAATGGCATATAGTCAAGTGGGCACCCCTTTTATAGATATAGACTGTATAGTCATATGTAATTGAAGATAATAAAGAATAAGGGTATCATTCATTTTCTACTCACGTAACTATCTTATGTTTTGCTCTCTTTCAACTCTCTCACACTCTATAGCTTCTACCTTATATCCCACCCTTTCTTCCCTCTTAAGTAGTATCAGAACAACATTTGGTGCTTATGGAAGCTTCTTCTTGGAGTAAGAAGTGAAAGGAGTGAAGCTTCATCATAGAGGTCCAAGATTCAAGCTTCTTCAGTCACAATGATGCTTGTTGCCTACACATTGATAAAGGCATTTTTCTCATTGTTGAGATCTAGATCTAAGTCAAGTAGGTGCTTGAGCCATTGACGTTGGATTTGGAGTTGTAGGACCCCACAATCAATATCTTTCATACCGCAATATTGCACATCATTCATATGTTCAAGATGTACATTACTTATATTTGAAGTTTTCCCAACATACATATCTTCTACATTTTCCCTATGTTTAAGCTCCATGCATATCTTATACAACATTCATATTTTCAAGTTTCTTATCACGTAGAGCAATATCTTGCTCAACATGCACATCTTGAGTATCATTCATATGTTTAGCCTTCTCATTGCATTTATCAACATTGTTTCGAACGTGCACATCTTATGCATCATCCATATGTTCAAATTTCACATTACTTGTATCAACATCATCATGAAAGTTTACAAAAACACAATGATTAGCATCTTCCATACCACAAGTTTTGCACAACATTCATATATCATGATCTACATCAACTTATAGAAACTATATTTGCATTTACCCAAACATGCAGATCATTTATTTTATTCATAAGTTTAGGTTCCTCGTACCTACATCAACATGTTTCCCAACATGCACATCTTGGGCATAATCTATTGATGTTGGGGATCCAATTTGCTTGGCAAGTTTGTAATAAGGACCATCAAGTTTTTCAAGTTTATAAATGCTAGCATTTTATATATTTGTAGCAACAAAGGTATTGGCATCTTATCCAACATCTATCATACCCACCTGTGTCAATTTCGGGTACAAGTATCCACTTGTCAAAAGTCATTCAAGCTTTTCTTGGGAGTGTGGCATGGGTTACTTTGGCACCATAGTGCCTAGTGCTTGGACATTGTCTTGGAGCATTTTTTCTAACTCACAAATATACATAACACACTATTGGGGTAAAGGCCAATGGCATATACTCAAGTGGGCACCCCTTTTATACATATATACTGTACAGTCATATGTAAGTGAATATAATAAAGAATAAGGGTATCATTCATTTTCTACTCACATAACTCTCTTATTTTTTACTCTATTTCAACTCTCTCACAGTCCATAGCTTCTACCTTACATCCCAACCTTTCTTCCCTCTTAAGTAGTATCGGAATGACATTTGGTGCTTATGGAAGCTTCTTCTTGGAGTAAGGAGTGCAAGGAGTGAAGCTTCATCACAAATGTCCAAGATTCAGGCTTCTTCAGTCACAATGATGCTTGTTGTCTACACATTGATAGAGGCATTTTTCTCATTGTCGAGATCTAGATCTAAGTCAAGTAGGTGCTTGAGCCATTGAGGTTGGATTTGGGGCTGTAGGAGCCCAATTTGGCATTGATTTGGGCATCCATTAGTAGTTGGGATTGAAGTAGAATTTCTTGGTTTTAGATGCTCAAGAAGAGATCTTGGCACATGATTTTGATGCATACAAGCATAAGGCCTACATAAGTAGGGAGGCAACTTGTCTCTTGGAAGAGTTCCTGGTATGTAGTCTTGATGCATATGAGCAAGGCACTATTTAAGTAGGGGGCATCTTACCTCTTAGGAGAAAAGTAAATTTTTTTTGAAAGTAGGGGGTAGTTTCTTGGCTTTGCGGTGTCCTGTCGCTAGAGGCACACAGTGTGAAAAACTCTAGAGTGCGGCTTCCTATTGATCTAGAGAGTAAATGCCATTAATGTTAGTGTTCATAGTGTGAATAGTTCAAAAATATTAGATTTTTGGACAAATTTAGCCAATTTTTGATATTTTAGATATTAACTCTTGTAAAAGTCCAGAAAACTTCTAGAATAGGATGACATGTAAAAGAAAGCATGTAGCTTTCTACCAATGTAAAAAGAAGGATTGGCAAAATCCCACGACGCGTGATCATAATTTTTCAGGGAGTGAACAACACTCCGAAAACTGGGAGATGAAGGAGTGACCTGGCAAAATTCTAGCAAGGTGTCTTGGTATTTTACCCCCCTTTTGGAGCCAATGGAAGCATCAGATTGGGAATCTGAGTAGGATAGAGGAATGTATTTTTTAATGCATGTTTTTGTCTATAAGAGATTTATCTTCTCATAATGCATTAAAAAATTGATAGGCTTTATCTATGTGAGTATACAAGCTTACTTTTGCGTGCAAAAAGAGCTTGTTTCTTGGAGATGTTGGCAAGGCATGGGAAAGCCTTTGTGTTTGAGCCAGATGAAATTGGATGTGTTAATCTGACCATAGTTGCACTTATGGTGATCTTAACAGTACCTCATGTGCCATGGAATTGAAAGCCTATTCCAGTACCTCGGGCATATTTGCCTAAGTTGTTGGAGCTTTTGAACGAGAAGATTAGGATGCAGATTTTAGAGCCCTCTTTAGCTCCATATTCAAATTGATGGTTTACTATTCCAAAGAAAAATGGTTCTTTGAGGTTTGTACAGGATTTGCAACCAGTTAATAAAGTCACCATAACGAATGTTGGATCAGGCTTGATAATGGATGAATTTGCGGAACCCAATTGGCATTGGTTGGGCAATGGGTCAGGATGATGCTGATGGGAATAGGCATGCCATTCAGTTTGGAGAAAAGGTCCTCAAGGAAAGGCAACAACGGTATTATCAAGTCAAAAGAAAGCTTTACGGTGTAGTGACAACCCTTAAGTGTGATAGGGAATATTTTATGGGAGCTCATGTAGTAGTAGAGACTCATTGTCTACCTCTATTGGGCATGATAGCAAATTGTTCAACTCCTGATATTGCCATGTTATGGTGGATTGCATATATAAAGTCAACCTTGATTTTCAACATATTGCAGGTAGAGAAAACCTCATGGCTGATATGCTTTTACGAGGAAGGTTTGAAGATGAAGAGGAGCTGATGGAAGATGAAGAGGATAATGTGATAGGTGCTAAAAATGACTTTACGATAGTAGAGAATGAGCATGCAGCTGTTGTTACCATAGCATGTACAACTATTGTAACATGGATTTCAACAGTAAGAAAAGAACTTACAGCCATGGAGAAGAGATGGACAGTAGAGAGAAAGCATCATCAGTGTTATGCTTCAGTGAGAACACAATTTTTGGGCGAGTTGTATGAGGATGATTGGCTAAAAATAGGCCAATATCTTAGCCTCATAACAATGAAGGTTGAGTGGTATGAAGGTGAATTTAAAAGGATTAAAAGAAAATCTTATGGGTTTTTCTTGAAAGATGGATATTTATGGAAGCATGCAAAGAAAAAGAGAGGAGCTCCACTAATAACATGTATTGGGAGATAGGGCTTCTCAATAACAGGTGATGTAGGAGTTTCATGAAAGTTTATGGGTTGGACATAGAGGAGTTTAGGGTATGTTTTCCAAGATCAAAGAAAAGTATTGATGGCAAAACATGTATAAAGATGTGGAGCATTATGTGGAATCATGCAGTGTTTGTCAGATATATTCCATGGTAAAGCATAGAGATGGGTTGCAACCAACCTATCCATTGTCTATGCATTACAAATGGGTAGTTGATTTGGTTACTATGCCTACAAGTTTATGGAATATGAGATATCTTGTGCTTGCACAAGAAGACTTGAGAAATCAAGTGGAAGGAAGAAATCTTAGTACAAAGAATACTCAAGCAGTTTGCAGATTCTTATTGGAAGAAGTTTTTTGCAGGTATGGTTGTGTTGGTAGAGTGGTTGCAAATAGAGGAGAATTGGATGTGGGTGAGGCTCGTGACTTCTTTTCACAATTGGGTATCAAGTTGGCTTTAGATTCAACCTATAATCTTGAAGCAAATGAAAAAAGTGAAAGAGTTCATCAACCTATCATTAAGGCATTAGCAAAGTCATGCAAGGGTAGGATGAAAGAGTGGCCAAGAATGTTACCCTTTGCTCTATGGGCTGATAGGACCCCTGATAGTGTAGTTACAGAGTATATACCTATTGAATTAATGTATGAACAATAGCCAATCATACCTATTGAGGAGATTATTGTTACTTTGAGTGTTCTACCATGTGAAGAGGGTTTGAATAGGGAAGAGTTTCTGGTCCTATGCATTAGACAGTTAGAAAGAAGGCCTAAAGACATTGAGACATCCATGAAAAAGCTAAAGACTGCAAGGATCAAGAATGAGAAGAGGTTTTGAAAAGAAACACAGACTTTGACCACGAGCTGTACAAGAAGGAGATTGGATGTTGGTTTACGACAGCAACTTGGAAAATCAACATAGTGCGGCCACTTGGAAGATGGCAAAGTGGTAGGTTGGTCCATATGTGGTAAGGTTTATTTTTGATAATGCTACCTATGCATTAAATGAGATGGATGGGATAGATCTAAGGATTCCATTGACTGGAAAACATTTCAAGCTCTTTAAACATAGGGAGTCTTTAGCATATGAGTTGAAGGAGTTGGATACTAAGCATGAACATGAGAATATGGAGGAAGAAGAGGTAGAAGATGAAGACATTCACATCGCAGACGATACTTCTTCTAACATTGCAGATCCATAAGAATTTGGAACATGCCAGAGGATGTGCAGGTTAAGAGGGGGTGGATGTCCTGCCGCTACATGCACACAGTGTGAAAAACTGTAGAGTGTGGCTTCTTATTGATCTAGAGAGTGAATGCCATTAATGTTAGTGTTCATAATGTGAATGGCTCAAAAATACTAGATTTTTGGACAAGTTTAGCAAATTCTTGATATTTTTGATATTATCTCTTATAAAAATCCAAAAACTGTAGACAACTTCTAGAATAGGATGACTTGTAAAAGAAAGTGTGTAGCTTTCAGCATTTTTGGGAAGATTTTATGTAAAAAGAAGGATTGGCGAAATGGTGCGACGCACGATCACGGTTTTCAGCCAGTGAACAACGCTCCGAAATAGGAGATGAAGGAGTGATTTGGCAAAATTTTGGCCAGGTGTCCTAGTACTTTAACCCCCCTTTCAAAGCCAATGGAAGCATTAGATTGGCAGTTTGAGCAATGTAGAGGAAGGTATTATTTTATGCACTTTTTGTCTACAAGCGATTTATCTTCTCATAATGCAGAAATAAATTGGCACGCTTCACCTCTATGAGTATTCTTCTACATCTTCTATTTCTTTGAGCCCCTTCTCTTCCATCTACTCCTCTCCCTAAATCTCCTTTCACCTTGCTATCTCTTACCCCTATGGTAGACTTTTGACCCCAAATGCTCCGATAGCGGGTCACTCGATTTTGCAATCTGTTGGTCTATTTTGAACTTGCAATTGATTATATCTTATGATTTGGATGTGTAGACATAAATTTGTCATTATGGCTTCTTTATCTAGTTTAGAGAATATTAAAAATCTCAATGGAATAAATTTTTAATGTTGGAAAGAGAAAATATACAGTGCATTAGTCTAAAAGAAGCTAGTGAAGCCAATTTAATCTAATGGGATTAGGCTTGAGGACATGGATCCAAATATATGGAAGGAATTGGATGACCTAGTATACTCACATTATTATGTTGAGACTCTTAAAGTCCCTATATTTCTATTTGAAAAACATGGAAAGTGCATAAATTATATGGAAAAATATTAGTGTAGTCTTGCAGGTTTATTAGTTGAAAAAACTAAGTGTAGAGGAAGGGGCCTCAATGTCTAATCACCCCAATTATGTTAACACTATTTTCAACCAACTAAAATTTTAGAATATTATATTTTGTGATTCAATAAAGGCCATATTATTGTTATTGGCCTTGCCTAAAATATGGGATACTTTTAGTACTACCATTAGAAACTCCATACTCAAAAGTGGTATTACAAGTACTAATATTGAGAGAAGTTTTCTCACCACTAGGGAGGTGAATAGAATGTACAATGTAGGGTCAAAGAGATGTAGTGTACTTATGATGAGAGAAAGGTAAAATTCCAAGGGAAACTCTCTTGAGAGAGGCAACTCAAGAAGTAATTTATGTATGAAAAAGGATGTATAATACTTCTGTAGCAAGAAGGGACACATTAAAAAGGACTACTTCAAATAAAAGAACAAGAAAAAAGGAATGAAGGAAAATGAGGATGATGGCAAAGAGAAAAGCGAGGGAAAGATTGAGGAGATTCTAATTTGATGGTAGCACTAGCATAAATAACATGAGAGCCTAATAAAAGAAACTCTATCTTTTATAATGCATGCCACTTATAAGGTTACTATAAATGTTTCATTATTAAACTTTCCCGCATGGTGAACAACATTTAAACTGCATATAAATAATTGCTATAAAGATAAAATCCAATTGAGACATTGATATAGAATTGATATTTTTGAATCAACACAAAGCCTAAGAGAACTTTATATATCTTGTTGTAGTACTTTGAGACTTTGGCACATTCTTATGTTTTTCTTCTACCAAATTTTAGTGCGCTAATATAGAAAAATCTCAATATAGTTTACATATCCATAAGTTTATATATATATATATATAAATATATATATATGAGATATTCTTTGTCTTAGGAAGGCTAAATATGAAGTCTGAGTGAAATCTTTGAGATTTAAGATAATTTATTTATTACATGTTTGAAATACTACTTTTGAAGTGACATGACAATGTGTTACCTTTAAAGTCAAACATGTAATTCTAGTATTATAAATGTTGTAGTATTTTAAGATTAGTCAATATGAGAAACTGAACAAAATACAAAGTCTTATATCTAAAAAAGAGGCCACACAATGAATTTTTTTTATACAGAGAGTAAACTCCCCAGTCAAAGATGATACCACAAATAAGATTTGGGATTATCCTCTTCACAAGAAGAGTGATATGTTAAATTCATTTCAAAATTTCTTGGTATTTGCAAAGAATTAGTTAGGCAAGACTCAAGAAGCTTTAGTACTTTAGGATTGACAGTGATGAAGCATACAACTCCCATGTTCTTTATCAACTTTTGTCCAAGTAGTGATATCAAGAGAGAGCTCACAACTCCTAAGAATCATGCTCAAAATGGTGTGGCTAAGAAGATGAAAAAGACCATTCAAGAAAGGATCCATAGTATCCTCTCTAATGTTAGTGTCATTAGTAGATTTTGAGTTGAATCTATAAAGATTGCTAGGCCATATATTTGATCAACATGTCTCCTAAAAAGACATTGGATGGTAGGATACTAGATGAGTTATGGTTTAGAAAGAGATAAATTATGTGTGCTTAGCATGATATGAGACTTAAAGCCATCTTTTGGTAAGAGACCTAGTTTTGGTCACTTGTGTATTCTTGACTGTGGGGCATTTATGCATATATCTTGGACAAGCAACATAAACTTGATCCTAAGTCAAAGAAATGATTTTTTTGTGGCCATGGAGAACCATGTAAAATGGACTATCTCTTGTGGGATCTTGAGTCTTGAAGGGTAGAATGTAACCATGAGGTCATATTTAATGAGAGTAAGATGCATAAATATCATATCAAAATGGTTGAGATCCACAGAGTGGTATTTTACATTGCACCCTTTTGACTTGTAAGATACTTTCATATGAGCCATCAAACTTAATGGGAGCCAACTTGTTGAAGGTAAATATCCTTGGAGTGGCACTAGGAAGAACTATAATACCCAAAAGAACTAAGGATAGAGATGTCACAAGTGTGATGAGTTGTCAACATTCAAAAGAGATGTCCCAATTACTTATGCTTCTACTCTGAGAAGCTAGGACACATCCAAGAAAATTTCTTAGGGATATGAACAAATCATTTTTTGACTGTATCTAAAACTTTAGAAAATTTATTGATCTACCATTCATCTTGCATCTTCCATGCATCTCAAGGCTTCATATAAGGCAAGACATTTGATCTCCTCATACCTTGCATGCTTTATCAAAGGTAGTTGTATCTTTATTGTTCTAATGGGAAACTAGCACATGAGCACATTACTTCCACATGATGTAGGGCTTGGATGGCCTACTAATGTTAAGGTGAGAGTGTTGTGAGATGATGGAAAACTTCATGTATTATAGGATAGACATGTGGAATAGCCAAACAACACTATACTATGGAATTTGGGAGTTCTCATATAGTTTTGGAATTCCCAATATAGTTAATATTTGGTCACCTATGTTAGAAGCATGGATCTAGAGGATGGCTATGGCAGATGGAAGAGAAAGACAAGACTCATGATGACATAGACAAGAAGAATTGTCTATTACTTAAGTGAATTAGGTTCCAAGATGGAAGCTTGGACTCATAAACACAATCTTGAGACGACATTGACTGTGAATAAAAGGAAAAAGTAAAATGGTATTCCATCGTTGAATGATAACAAAGTACAATATTTTATAGGCTCATGATGGTTCCCTTTTTCTCCACTGTGCCTATGGGATTCCAGCATATTGCATTTCATGCATCTCTCTCTAGTAATTTGTATGAGTCTTTCCCTATTGCTCCATACAAAGAGGTAGTCACATGGGCTTGATTGCATAACTCTCAACACCCATCCTCAATCACAACCATAAATAAAGCACAAGGTGTACATAGGCTATCATGAGTAGAACCTTGCTAAGTGTGGGCATACCACAAACATGTGAAGCATCTTGAGGGGCTATTACAAGAAAAACAAAACATCCTACTATGTGTGGGTACACCCGAACATGGCAAACATCTAGGGACTGTTACAAGGCCTCGTTAAGTGTGTATATGCAATTACACATAGGCTACATGATGATTCTTACAAGGCTTATGACAGGAGCATTAATGGTAAGTACATATAATAAAAAATTCTAGGTAAAAATGGAGACAAGGATAGACAAGCCCTTGTGGTTTTCTTCATTAGATATGTCATGGTAGGCATAGTAGATCTCCTTTTCTTTGTCCTTTTCTTTGATGTAGTCAACTTTGCTTTCATTGATTCTCTTTTAGGCCTCATGGTCTTCTTCTTTATGGTCTTTTTGGTCTTCTTCATGGTTTTCTTTTTCTTGGTCTTCTTCTTTATGGTCTTTTTGGTCTTCTCCTGCATTGACTTTGCTGCTTTAGTCTTCATGTCCCTCAAGAAAAGATATCAATATTTTTAAGATTTGCATGATGACTGATGTAGTTGTAATGTCTTTAAAATCTTCAAATGAAATAATTGATTTCACTTGGATGTAGGCAGCTCCATGTCTTCTTGCAAGTAGAGCACACAAATCTTGCATGTAGTGTAAATGAGTAAGAAGAGTTATTCTACTCTTCATGAAAGGAATCCATTTAAGAATATTCATGCTTGGCATTCTCATTACTGAGAATCAACTTGAGAAAAATATGGTAAAACCAACAAGGAGTTGATCTTGAATGTGCCAAAAAAACACAAGTGCCAAGAAGTACTAGATAAGTGTCAAGAGATACTATCTTGATGAGCCTAATGTTGATGCTTGATCTTCTTGCTGAGCTTGAGTCTTCCAAATCTTCTTAATGGTTGCACTTGCTAGAAATTGAGTAGATCTAAGTGGTAGGAGCTCTAGTAGGCTTGAAGGAGTGAGAAAATGATGGATTTTTAAGTTTGAGGTTGAAGAAGCTATGGAGGATTAGGGTTTGTAAACAGGCTGACTGTTCTTTTCCTGTTTTCCACGTGTAGAAGTAATCATTGCCAGAGATGTCTACTGGGTAGAAGGCCTATGAGGTGGGATTCAAAAGGCATGTGGTTGTAGGGAAGATTGTGGGTGGTGTATAGGGAGAATAGGTCGCACAACCTAGTGATAGTGAAAAGATGGTAGCGCTCTCAAATTTTTATAATGCTGGTGTATAGGGCAGCCAATGTTGGGATGTGACATGCTTGATAATTGTGCCTTGAGCAAAGGGGCAAATCCTCAAAGAAGAAAGTTAGTTTTTGAGATATGTCTTGTATGGAGATATGATTGCTCTTAGTAGAGTAGGTCATGCTGGCTATGTCTACCATGAATGTAGGGAGTGTAGATGAAGTTGGAAATGAAGTCAACCACTTGGATTGAGCTAGATAGAGATGAAGAGGATCCAAGAGAAGAGATTTGAAAGTTGAGCCATGATCACGATGGATCTGATACTATGTTGAGAAGAATGGATCTAGAGCATTGCTATGGCAGATGGAAGAGAAAGATAAGACTCATGATGACATAGAAAAGAAGAATGACTATTACTCAAGTGAATTAGGTTTCAAGATGGAAGCTTGGACTCATAAACACAATCTTGAGTATGACACTGACTATGAATGAAAGGACAAAGTACAATGGTATTCCATCATTGAATGATAAAAAAATGTAATGCTTTATAATCTCATGATGGTTCCCTTTCTCTCCACTGTGCCTATGGGATTTAGGCATCTTGCATTTTAGACATCTCTCTCTAGTAAAATGTATGAGTCTTGGCCTACTACTCCATATAAAGAGGTTGTCACATGGGTGTAATTGCATAACTCTCAACAACGAGATAAAATCTTATCCCCTTATTTGAAAATGGATTCTACCCTAATTATTATATAGGTTGTCTTTCCACATCCCACTTTGAAGCATGGGTTAAGATTTAGCCACATGGCCAAATCTTTACCACTTAGTTGAAAGTGAGGCTTGGAGATTCCCAAATTCTCTAATATGTTTTTAAAGGATCCTATTAGGCTAGTGTTACATAAATCTACGATGGTTTCTAGACAACCAGATAAATATATTTTATCCCTAGAATGTGTTATGGTCACGGATTTTGATGAGTCTTCTTGTTCTGAAGGTGCTAGGACTAAGGATGAGAGTCATAAGTGGTAGAGGGCTATGCCATTGCAGATGGATTCTTTGGAAAATAATGTTATATGGGAGTTAGTTTCTTTGCCTAAGGGCAAACATGTAGTGCCATGTAAGTGAATCTATAAGCTCAAGATATCTCCATCTAATGCATTTCCTAAGTAGAAGGGAAGATTGTGGCCAAAGGATTTGAGTAGGATAAGGGAATTGACTTTGATGAGATATTCTCACTAGCAGTCAAGATGATCACCCTTTGCATATTTCTTACCTTGGTTTTATTGGAGACAATATGGAGCCAATTTGAATGGATGTAAAGATGAGTTTATTACATGGGGACTTGCATGATGTTATTTGCACGCAACAACATTGAGGGGCTTTGTTGTGGAGGGAAAGGATCAGTTGGTGTGTAGGCTGCATAAGACGTTTCATAGTGTTGAGGGTTGAAATGACTTGATTTTTTGGTTGATTTTTGTTGTTTTGGTGGACTGAATGATTGATTTTTTATGTATTTTGAATGTTTTTTAGTTTTTTTGGAAGTATTTGGGAGTATTTTGGATGATGTTGATTATGTTTTGGAAACTCATGATGGTTTGTAATAGAATATGATGTTTTTACATGTTCTGTTGATGTGCTGATAGTGTCTGATTGGTTTTTATTGAGTTTTTTGACCTTCTATATTGCTATGTTTTCCTTTTGTATGAGGGTTTAGAATAATGATTGATAAAGTTTGAGAGTTTTGGGAAGCTTATTGGTTGATTCTTAATGGCTTTGAGTAATTTAAGATAGCTCAAGGTTTTCTGATGGCCTTCTATATGGTTCACCGCCTGTAGAGCCTCTATCTCTATTCTATAATGTCATGTATGCCTCTATAACTATGATGATGGATGAATATGTAGCTTGGGGAAGTTTTCCTATATTAGAAAGAGATTAATATAAGCTCAAATTAGCTCGAAGAAGTAGTTGCCAAAGACTTGAAGTAAAGATCGAAGTGATAGTGACACTAATGAGCCACGAAAAGACATTGTAGTGGCTCTGGTGACCTTTCATATCAGACATACCTCTTGGGAGGGGTATCCACGACCTAAGAGGGGTTTTGAAGGATTATTCTTAAATATATCATTTTACTATTGAGAGAGAGCACGAGAGAGAGAGAGAGAGAGAGAGAGACCCAAATTTATCCAAAACAATGTACCTATGAATGAGGGATTGTGAGCTATGGAACCTTTGAAGAAGAATACTATGTGATGATTTCCATTCAAAGTGGTGTATTATCTAGTATCTTTGTGGTGAGTTCTATAAATAATATGAAGAACATAGTCAATTTTGTTCAAGATAAAGCGGTGGGAGAATTCTTTCTATGAAGCTGCATGAAGATTTCTTGATCTTGGTGTTCTTTTCCTTGTGGTCATACCAAATATGAAAAAGATATTTTTTAATGATACAATCCATTCTAGATTGAAGTCTTTCTACCTTAGCTTGGAATAAGGGTCATAAGGTAGCATTCCTTTGAAGGATCGCAAAATCCATAGGGGATAAGGAAGGAAATGGCTGTACAACAAGACTCTACAAAGTAAAACGGGTGTCACGACCTAAACCAGGCCCAACATTGGATCTCTAGCACTAGTAACCGAGACCTCTAAAACACACAAGACAACCCACACGGGCTCGTGGCCAAGAGTGTCTAAGGCTCACACTACACTAAACTCTAATATCGAATTTCAAATTTTCGTTTGTAATAGGACACAATCCAACGTTTTTCTTCCCCCACTCCTTAGAGGGAGATCCCATAACATATAGGTATAATACATGGTATCACATACACAGGAGGCAGCCTCTCAGCTAAAACACCACGCCCTCACTACAGCTCTCCTACATCTCAAGGATTGGCCCCAATATGCACTGCTTCAACATAAAGAACAAGTGTACAAGCTCCACTCTTTGATTTATCAAATGATCTAGGACTTGACATTTCCTCACTGAACTTACCCCAAGGAACCGCTCGTCTATCCTACAGTAAGGACTTCCTCACACACTTAGTGTTAGTCAATGTTTGGCATACATGTGCTATGCATCCAGGATTTTATACCATGTGGCATGCAAAATGAAAATGTGGATGCCTATTGTGCACAAACATTTTATTCTAAAATAAATTAGCAAAAGTGGAGTGTAAAAATCAGCCCTTCAATGATTTTCAATCTATGCGTTATTGCTGCACTGCTAAAGACTAGCACCGAGTTTTCTCCTGCTACTAGTCTCTTTAAACTTAAGTTTTTATCATCCTGTATGATGTGCACAACCAACCAAAAGATCACACTTTACTTCATTTTTAGCACTTACATGCTTTCACAACCCTTTTTTTCCCCCTACCATTTATGTGTTGCATCATTGCATAGGTGTAGGGTGTAAAAATTACACGGTGCAGCGAACAGAGTCTGAGAAAGAGATAGAGATAGAGAGTACACAACAAATAAGAGGAGAATTAGAAAATGTCTTTATCTCCAAACAACTGATGCAAAGATGGCTTTGTCCACCCGTGCGCTTCCACTATGAAGCTTAGATGGCGATCTAGACAGAAGATAGGTGAAGAGCTTAAGGCTAGCTAGAACAACTCTGATTGGGTGAAAGATAGATGATTGATGGCTATGAAGGGGTTTAGCTTTTATAGCTTGTGAAGGCGGTTAGGTCGACATGACCGACCTACCATATAAGCCTCCACTAGTCGGCCAGGGAATATTCCCTTTACCGTCGGGCTAGGGTGCTGCCCTTGAACCCCCGCCAAGGGGGCCACTGGCCCCCCTGGGACCCCCCTGGGACTCCCTTACCTCGCAACTCGATGCAATGTGCCTCAAGTTGCTACCAACTTAACTACTTAGTCCAACCCAAAGATTAGACCCACAATGGCCACCTTTTTGCCATCCGATCACATAGACCTCATCTAATATACAAGTCAGGACTCAACCAATGTCTGGGCTCACATTTGGATTCTCCTCATAATGGGGGCCTTACAACTTTGTGCACCATGGATCATTGCTGGCACCTTATGAGGGTGGGGCATTGAGCATATCTAACATAGGGTTTTGTTTTTTTATCATTTCTAATGTATAAAGCAATAAAAACACACTAAAACATAAAGACAATGATTGAACTGAGGCTATATCTCATGCCTCAACCTTACCACACATGCACACACATTAACTATATTTTTTTGTGTTTTCTATCTTAAGAAAATCTAAATTTCTCCAATTTTTTCTATTTTTCGCTATTTATTTGCTCAAAAAATTACAAAAATTTAAAATGTTCAGTTTCTATGGATCAAAATCACTCATCTCCACTTCCATACCAGTTTTTGTTTAATGCAAACTCGAAACACCCCACGAAACCCCAAATTTCATCACTTTTCCATGAAAACTCTAATTTGCATGTTTTGCGTGTGTTGTGGGAAACTTATGTCATTAAAATTTTTTATTTCCATTATGGTTTTAGAGAATATGCAGCATAAGAAACTAGGAGTAAAAATTATCAAGCATTTCACTTCAGCATTTTTTCATAAAAACAAAGAGAACATATACCTACGCATAAAAACCCACGGATTTGGACCATAAGACGTGCTTGTGAGTCTGCTGAGCTTCCCTTTTGACGTTGATGCACTCCCTTGCTTCGATCTATGACCCCTATGGCTCCATCAACATCACTGCATCCAAATTCGTCATCAAACCCCACCCCCTTTCTCTCTTGAACTCAAACGCATGAACAAGCCTTAAGAGGAGAGAGGAGGGAGGAGACAGAAAGACTAGTTTTTATTCTATTTGCACAATACATCATTTCCTAATCAAATTCTGGTGATGGAGAGCAAAGATTAGGTGCATCTGAGGGCCATCTCCATATTCCTCATCTCTGTTGTTTGCAAAATACCATAATCGCCCCAAAAAATGGCCACGCGAAAAAATGCACCCCCCCCATGTCGTTTCATATTTCATGTATTTAGCCAAGCTAATCAAGGTTTCAGCTTAAACCTTGCAAATAACTAGTTCATGACTTCCTATTCACACTACATGCAAGTGGACATTTTGACTTTGAGGGGCCAAATGAGCTCGGTATTGAAATCTGACTGACCAGGCGGCTTTCATGCCATTGAACTCCATCATCTTGGCCTTCCCCACACACTTTTTGGTTGCTAGATCTAGTAGTTGCTTTATAATGCCAAACCTTGGAGGGATTAAATGGGGGTTGAAATGACCTCCGATCAATGAACTGAGACTTGCATTGGATCCCTAACGTCAAAATGCATCTAGGAAATCTCCGGCTCGCGGCCCTCCGCCACCATTTGATTTTTCATGAAAATTTGGTCTTTGACGCTTCTCGGGCACTTCTTGATCCAAAAACGGCCTCAAATGCTTCAAGCTCCGGTTCCTAAACTCCATCTCTCATTGGCGACCACAGGATAGGGCAACTCAGCCCCCGTCACAATCCAGAAACAGATCTGCACAAACATAACCACAAAGAGTATCAAGCTATTTTCTATTTTGGGGGGTGTCCACCCCCTTTCAATTCTTATTTTGGGTCCCCCTCATACCAATTTTGGCCATTTGCATGGTCTTTGGCCATCTGGCATCCGATTTGTGATCCGAAAAATCCTGCACGTCCGTCTCATTGTCCAACACTATCGGGTAGCTGCTTTGACTCACCCAAAAGCTCAGAAAATTTACTAAAAGCCTGGAACTGATGCTTGAGCGGCCTTCAAGGCACTTTTGAAAACTGTCTTTTACTTAGTGCTTAAAATCGTCCTAACTACATGTGCCGCCTTTGATGTGATTAAAATTTCCCCTGAAATTCGGGTTGTTTTGGCAACTTTTTGGCACATCTCGGGCTCAAAAATCATGTCTCAAGGTTTTTGAGGATCTAAACTTGAAAAATCTAAGTTTCAACATGCCTGTTTGTTATACTATCATTTATTTTTTAATAAAACTAAGATGTAGACAAAGAAACTACAACATGTTCTATCAACTCTCTCGATGACCTTTCAGGGATAACAAGAAGAATTTTGGATACCATGGGCACAATATCCATGAAGAGCATGAAAGTTTTGTTTGCAAGATTTAGGATAACTTTAGTCCTATGATTCATCACTTGAATGACATAGCTTCTATTATTATCCCCATTCACACTACATGCAAGTGGACATTTTGACTTTGAGGGGCCAAACGAGCTCGGTATTGAAATCTGACTGACCAGGCGGCTTTCATGCCATTGAACTCCATCATCTTGGCCTTCCCCACACACTTTTTGGTTGCTAGATCTAGTAGTCGCTTTATAATGCCAAACCTTGGAGGGATTAAATGGGGGTTGAAATGACCTCCGATCAATGAACTGAGACTTGCATTGGATCCCTAACGTCAAAATGCATCTAGGAAATCTCCGGCTCGCGGCCCTCCGCCACCATTTGATTTTTCATGAAAATTTGGTCTTTGACGCTTCTCGGGCACTTATTGATCCAAAAACGGCCTCAAATGCTTCAAGCTCCGATTCCTAAACTCCATCTCTCATTGGCGACCACAGGATAGGGCAACTCAGCCCCCGTCACAATCCAGAAACAGATCTGCACAAAGATAACCACAAAGAGTATCAAGCTATTTTCTATTTTGGGGGGTGTCCACCCCCTTTCAATTCTTATTTTGGGTCCCCCTCATACCAATTTTGGCCATTTGCATGGTCTTTGGCCATCTGGCATCCGATTTGTGATCCGAAAAATCCTGCACGTCCGTCTCATTGTCCAACACTATCGGGTAGTTGCTTTGACTCACCCAAAAGCTCAGAAAATTTACTAAAAGCCTGGAACTGATGCTTGAGCGGCCTTCAAGGCACTTTTGAAAACTGTCTTTTACTTAGTACTTAAAATCGTCCTAACTACATGTGCCGCCTTTGATGTGATTAAAATTTCCCCTGAAATTCGGGTTGTTTTGGCAACTTTTTGGCACATCTCGGGCTCAAAAATCATGTCTCAAGGTTTTTGAGGATCTAAACTTGAAAAATCTAAGTTTCAACATGTCTGTTTGTTATACTATCATTTATTTTTTAATAAAACTAAGATGTAGACAAAGAAACTACAACATGTTCTATCAACTCTCTCAATGACCTTTCAGGGATAACAAGAAGAATTTTGGATACCATGGGCACAATATCCATGAAGAGCATGAAAGTTTTGTTTGCAAGATTTAGGATAACTTTAGTCCTATGATTCATCACTTGAATGACATAGCTTCTATTATTATCCCCATTCACACTACATGCAAGTGGACATTTTGACTTTGAGGGGCCAAACGAGCTCGGTATTGAAATCTGACTGACCAGGCGGCTTTCATGCCATTGAACTCCATCATCTTGGCCTTCCCCACACACTTTTTGGTTGCTAGATCTAGTAGTCGCTTTATAATGCCAAACCTTGGAGGGATTAAATGGGGGTTGAAATGACCTTCGATCAATGAACTGAGACTTGCATTGGATCCCTAACGTCAAAATGCATCTAGGAAATCTCCGGCTCGCGGCCCTCCGCCACCATTTGATTTTTCATGAAAATTTGGTCTTTGACGCTTCTCGGGCACTTCTTGATCCAAAAACGGCCTCAAATGCTTTAAGCTCCGGTTCCTAAACTCCATCTCTCATTGGCGACCACAGGATAGGGCAACTCAGCCCCCGTCACAATCCAGAAACAGATCTGCACAAACATAACCACAAAGAGTATCAAGCTATTTTCTATTTTGGGGGGTGTCCACCCCCTTTCAATTCTTATTTTGGGTCCCCCTCATACCAATTTTGGCCATTTGCATGGTCTTTGGCCATCTGGCATCCGATTTGTGATCCGAAAAATCCTGCACGTCCGTCTCATTGTCCAACACTATCGGGTAGCTGCTTTGACTCACCCAAAAGCTCAGAAAATTTACTAAAAGCCTGGAACTGATGCTTGAGCGGCCTTCAAGGCACTTTTGAAAACTGTCTTTTACTTAGTGCTTAAAATCGTCCTAACTACATGTGCCGCCTTTGATGTGATTAAAATTTCCCCTGAAATTCGGGTTGTTTTGGCAACTTTTTGGCACATCTCGGGCTCAAAAATCATGTCTCAAGGTTTTTGAGGATCTAAACTTGAAAAATCTAAGTTTCAACATGTCTGTTTGTTATACTATCATTTATTTTTTAATAAAACTAAGATGTAGACAAAGAAACTACAACATGTTCTATCAACTCTCTCGATGACCTTTCAGGGATAACAAGAAGAATTTTGGATACCATGGGCACAATATCCATGAAGAGCATGAAAGTTTTGTTTGCAAGATTTAGGATAACTTTAGTCCTATGATTCATCACTTGAATGACATAGCTTCTATTATTATCCCCATTGTGTGATTTGTTTTGGCTATAACCAAGCATAATTAGGGTCTATCATTGCACTTAAATTGAAGACTTAATATAGATACATTTTAGCAACAATATCAATTAGAGTTATCCTTGTCTGAAAGTGAATAAATAATATTATTATTTAATTAGTTTTGTTTCTATAAAAACTTTAGCTTTTAATGTAGAAACCCAATAGGGCTCGGGCAAAACCCTTAGGTGTAGTTTTATAGCAAAACTTTTGCTTGAGCACTAACAATAAAATGACCCAAAATTCGGCAAATCTAGAAAAAATTTGCAATCCATAAAGTTGAAGGTATCTACATTAGGTGCCAAAATCTTTTTCTTAAATAAAACATGGCATTTGAAATATCTCCCAAAATGTTTTTTCTCATTTTTGTGTGAATGGAAATTTTTGAGAAAGATCTTTTGGCTTGAGAAGGAAAGTTCAAGAACTTCATATTTACATAATCATAGCTTTGAGCATGTAACATGGATGATTGAGATCCCTTCAATGACACAATTTTAATTGTCTATCAATATATTTTTCTAAGCACCGTCACCCAATACTCCTTAGAGTAACATGAGGTTTGTCACTTAGGTTCACTTGAGTCCACCCTATAATGGAAGGTTTCGGCCATAACCCATAAGGATCAATGTGAATCTAGATTCCTAGAGTAGACTAAGGTCACCTATTGGTTCATCTAGCATTCGTTTTCAAGCCCCGACTTTGCACTAGATCACTTGAAATGAAGTTGACCCATGTCACACTTGGCTCAAGAGTAAGAAATGAGCGAAAGTGTAGCATGTTAACCCCTCTGCCCATAAGTCATAGTTGCATTGTAGTCCCCTAAAACATTAAATTCAGGGTTCTATTTAATCTCCTAATTGGGTCGAGTGTAGTTCCTATTCAATGTACTTTGAAGAAGCTCTTGGTTAAGTGAGATCACCCTATACATTAGGAATCTTGCCCTCTCATTTCCCTTTTTGGATTAGTTTAGTTGAGGCTAATTACCTATTGTGCTTATGCTTCAACATATAAAGGTAGATTTCTTAAATGACCCTTTAGGTCACTAGGTTTGTTCACATGATTTATATCACAACACTCAAACAAGATAAGATAGTCCTTTGTCAAGCACTTCCAAATACTTTCTGTATTCAGCTTCTTATTACAGTTTCTTCTCTCGCCCATACATGAGTATTACAATTTCTCGTTTTTCCCATTTGGAAGTAAGAATTTGAAGGTTCAATCCTACAAAAATTCCATTCTTAACTAGTATCAAGGCTATTACCAAGCCCATCTTGAGTTATATAGGTGTGAGGCAATTCCTATGTGCATAAGGAATTTACTAGCTAGAGTCCCCTTGGCACACTTACAACCTCCTAAACCTAATGTCTTCCCTATGGAGCAACCTTGTGCCATTGGGGCCGTCCAAGCTCTCTAAAGTAATAAAACCAACCCCCTTGGTATAGGGTTTTACAACTAGCCTTAAGGGATGTCTAATGCAATTGTTTCTTTTAACCTTTTAAGAATACATAACCAAGGTAACCAACCTATCATCATCAACCAGGAAAACATTCTTTCTTCACTTTTCTCGTAATGGCAAGTACAATAACAACTAGTACTAAGAATAAACGAGTCCTACCTACATATGCAATTGTACTTTATTTTTGAAATGATTTATTTAACGAATAGATTTGTAGATATAATCTTCATATTTTAGTCTAATGTACTACCCATCTTGGCTCCAAGAAAAGGGAGCCTCCCACACCCAGGTGACTCGATACAAACACACAAAGAGCATCCCCCCACAAAAGATTGCTATGGCCGCTATGGCTCTCCTAAAACCCAAGGATTGGCCCCAAGATGTTCCATCTTAATACATGAAGAACAATGAAACATACTCTACTATTCTCTCACTGATATCCTTGATGACCCACATATCTCAATAGCTTAGATATATCTTGTACACTAAGTCAATAAAATACAATTGCAGTGCGACGATATATGCAAGATTATGCTTGTAGTAAAATGTGAATGAATGTGCATAAACATTTTTAATAAGATAACCAAAGTGTGAATGTGCAGCAATCATTCCTTTACATCTTTCAATAAAATTTCTACTCATTGTGGCATTGCTAAGCACACTCCAAAGCACTAAGTCCTCTTGACTCATGCGATCTTTGGGAATATAAATAACACACAACCATCCTACTCCATGAAGAGCAACAAAAAAATTTCTCTTCAATCATTTACACATGGATTCCTTTAGCACACCATGAATGACACCATGACCACTATCATGCTACTTAAATGTCTTATTGAGGCATAAAATGCTTCTTTTTATGAATTTTGAGCTCATATATAAAATATAAATATATTTTATGGCTCTCAATTTCATTATTATTATTTCACTATTTATTGGTATTTTACTCTTTTTTTCCATTTTGTGTGATTTTTCTTATTTTTAATCCATTTATTTAATAAAAAATTAGAAAAAAAACAAGCAACAAATATAAAGTGCTAAAAAGTAAGCATTCATATCCCTTTTTCACCCTCTAAAATAGTCTCTCAATCCCTTTCCATTTACTATGAAAATTAATAAACTTACCCAAAAATCACTTACACGTTGGAACACGAATGAGGTATCGTGTGGATTCTTGGGCCATGGATGCTTGAGATAGCTACTAACATACTTGGTGGCACTCCAAAATACTCCAGAAATATGCCACAAACCATATCTTTCACATATTTCTCACTTCTCCCTCTATTTCACCCATCCGCCTTCTCTCATAAGAATAGCCATTATATAAGAGGAAAGCAAGGGCAGAGAAAGACTGTTTTGAGAAAGGCGAGAGAAGGACTAAAAAACCAGCATTGTTTATTCTTCATGTTAGGCCACAAAATTTACATCATTTTGTAGAGGACAATGAGGGGGCTTTGTTTCATCCATCATACATAAGAAATGATGAGGATCTCTCATACAACAAGCATCAAAATCCCAACATGATGGTGTTTTCTCATTTTTTGCCCACTTTTTCCCTTCTTTCTCTCTTCCAAACAACTAGATTTATTTAAAAAAAGTACCCCTTTGAGGTCTACCATAAGTATCCCTTCAAATTGGGCATGCCCACATGGTTTTTTGAGCCGTTTTTGACCTCATTAGCTGCCCACACCACACTCCCACATACATTAAGGTCTTGTGGCCTTAAATTTAACAACCCCAAGTGTGTGAAATTAATGCCCAAGTGATGGTTGGATGCTTCTTCATTGTTTTTAGACCCAACTTGGTGCTTCACTGCATCTCAAACTTCAAAATGATTTGTCTCTTACGCCCTAATTGGTTTGCACCAAGAACCACTTTGGAGCCTAAAATCTTTATTTTCACCCACAAATGCCGTACAAATCCATCTAAAATTGTCCAAAATCTTGAAAATTATGCATTTAAATCTACATCTCATTCTTTGAGAGGTTAAATTCATTTAGTTCCTCATAAGGCATTCAGTCCTTACAACCTCACTCGAGGCACATAGCTTCAGCTAGGGATTTCAAACTACCACACAATAGTTTTAGCAAATCCCAAATGTCAAGTACTAGGTTTTTTTCCTCCTCTTATCAAATATCCTCACTCAATAAATATTATGTTCTCTAATGATAAGTTTCACTATCAATTTACTTTCATACTTGATTATTAATCTCAAGAGCAAGATACCCTTTTGGTATTGTAACAATTCAGATAGATGATTATGTCTCTAAGTAAGTCGTTAAACATTAATCAACTTCTTTCCTTCAAATCCCCTTCATGGTAGAAGCTTTCAATGAAATATATAATTGGTTTTCTAATCTTCAATATAGAATTACCTATTTCATTAGCATAACATATCCCATGGCATAAGGGACATATATGTCATCCATTAAGATATCTCAATGTATCCAAAAATGAATACCTTAAATTTCTTATCAACCTTCCTTAAAGATATGTATTATCTTAGTCTTTTTGAGGCTTTGCAGGAATTTTAGGCTGATGAACTAGGAGCTAGCCCCATTCCTAGTTTGAATGGCAAACCAATAGAGGTTGCAACCACTTGGCATCATTAGATTGGCTCTCATGGGGATTTTCGATGTGCCATTCTTGATTCCTCTGGTAGACTCAACATGGACTATGCCAGTGAAGATTACTATTTATTGTTCTAATAGTTGTAGTTGCAACAAACATGGGTTAGTCACAATTGGGTATGGAAAGCTAAACATTTTTTGATATCATAATAAAATCTAAATATTGTAAAATAAAATTCTTCGTCCATTAGCAACCTGCTAACCAATTGTCATAGAAATAGTCAATATGATGGATGGCCTGGACAACGATGAGGAAGCTACATTCTTGGTAGCTACTAATGCCCACTTGGAACCATTTTGTATAGTGGATGTATCGTAGATTAGTCAATTGTACCATTAGAGATATTTGGAGGTCAAAAGGAGGGCCTTTTAGAGGAGAGAGAAAAAATGGTGTGTCCAATAGGGTGGAGGCCAACGTAACGTTGGGTATTTTCCAAAAAACATAGGAAAATAGGGAAAATCGTCAAAAAATACCATTTCTGTCGGCCGCCAAAAAGTGATTCATGTGGGGCCAAAATGGATATATGCATAAATCTAGGAGGGAGGAATTTTGAAAGGAGATTGTGCAAGAGCATTCGAGCATAAACTATGCCTGGAATCCTATGTACCCTATGTATTTATTGCCCTGTGAATCTAACATTAGCACAACATAAACCGTGCAGTTTATCACTTGATGATTCACTATTTCAAGATTCTCTCTTCTGTGCACTTTCTCACCTTCCTCACCTTTGTGCACTTTCTGCATTCCTCCTCAACTTCTCCTTCCATGCCCTTGCTCACCTGATAGATTCCTGACCTCTGTGTTCTAGCTCCATGGCCTCTGCTTCACGTTGTATCACTTCTAGATGTTGTGCAAGTTCCATGGCCTCTACTTGCAGGCCTCGCAAACCCATAACCTCAGTGCTCTCCATTATCGTACCTATTTCACTTGATGAGGATAGATGGATAGAAGTTCTTATCTCCAAAGGATCGTGGGTGCTTATGCAGCCACGCCGACAAAAGCGTAAGCATGTTAAAAGTGTCTTCAGGTGGTCATGGAAGGGTAGAGTTATTGCCTTCAAAATCCAACAAGGCAAGACAACGGTTAAAGAAGTCCTGGTGCAACATGTCTACATGCACAATGAACTTGTCATGGCCCCCGGCCATGAAACAGGGCTACCATCTCATAGGCCAAACTGTAAGTTTCTTTATTTTAGATGATTGTTTAGTTTAGTTAACATTTAAGGTGTTTTTGATATTGGGGTGTTTGATGTTTCATGTTTCATGTGTCTGAGACATGTTTTTGAGATGTGTTTATGTCCTACAGATGTGTATCCCTCATCATATGAGGAGTGGCAGCTTGTGAAGTGTGTTATTGGGATCATGAGTGTAATCCATGCCCATTTGGGCAGTGTACAATACGAAGGGAGAGCTGGGGGGTAGCCTTGCCGAGGAACGTGTGTTCTTTTATGATCATTTTTATCAGCTTGTGAACCAAGCTCACATAAAGGGATACCTTCGCAAGCTCCATCTAGAAGAAGAGTGGAATACATTGGTGTGGCCAGTGCTAGACATCACTGTATTGGAAGCGACTCAAAGCAGGTTATACAGAGATGTGCAAAGATCAGTGCAAGCCACCATCCCCACGAAGCTCATAAAGATTATTAATTTTATGCCTATCTCTATTTTTGTGGAGCTATTCAGGGCATTTGATGTGAAGGTGACAAGGACAATGCTAGTTTGCCGAAACATGAACAACACTCTCTCAACCGAGCTACTTTATAAGCATTGGTATATGACGCAGGTTGAATAGGTGCACTGCCAAATTGCTTTGGATATGCTCTAAGTGAAATACATGATTGCAACACAGACGTTTATTATGTTATTTTGGTATGGTCGGCAATGTTACATTGGCGGAGTCCTTGTGCCTATGGACCAGGAGCCTGCTAGCTTGGAAGACAACCAAGTAGTGGACATTGAGGTATTGGATGAGAAAGGCACTCTCGTTACAATCATCAATCTACGACAAGAAAACACGCTACATCAATTACGTATGGATATACATGAGGAGTCACCACATATGTTACTGAAAAACTTCTTCTTCGTGCACAATGGAAGGCATGTGATGAAGATATGAGAGATGCAAATGAAGTGCAAGGACCTGGAAGACAATAAAGTGTATATTTCTTGATAGCTTTATACCCATATGTTTATTGCCTTAGGTCTGTGCCCACACTTTTGGTCTTGCCATTGGTAAGCTGCCTTTGTAAACAATCTATATATTGTAATCAACACGACCCTCGTAATTACAAACAATTTCATTTCTCGATGAGAATAACTAAATTGATTTTTTTTGGAAGTACATCTTTCCATTTTAAGTTTGGTAATCACTAACATTTGCATAGACAGCACATATAAGGTACTAGTTATTGATTCTGAAAACAAGATTGTTATTGCTTATGCCACTGGCAAGTTGCAAGCGATCGACCTTTTTATTCGATCTATATCTTGTAATGGTGACAACTTTGGTAATTACAAGAAATTATGTTTGTTGATGAGAATCTCTGTATTATTTTTGGAAGTGACCAATAGCATAGGCACACACAATGCATATAAGATACTAGTTATGAAGTGTGAAAACCAAGTTCAGAAATAGTCACGAAAACAATACCGGTAATTCATTATACCACACAAAGTCTACCGCATTCCCTTCAAAGTTATACAACCTCCAGAGATATGGAATGAGGATTTCCTGGAGGTAGTCATCCTGTGGATCAACATTGAAACCATGTATTACAAGTGTACTTCCCATGGGATTGTATTTTCCATTCTCACGATGTTCATCTAGCAATATAGTATTGCATGGATCCACTATATGTGGAATACGTAGAAAAGGTTCTGTATACATCTGAGCAAAAGGTAGATGGGGATGTTGGTACTCTAGGTCCTCATAGCAATATGAGCCATCCAGCAGAAATTTGAAGTAGGAGAAATCTACTCCAGCAAACTGCATGACATTAATTACACTTTGGAGGTCTCTAACTCTCATTGAGGACCATAGGCCTACCTTAAAGAATCTGAATAGGAAGTGCAAGAATTGTCTAAGACCAAGCTGCAACATGACGTAATGTCCCGCAGTAAAATAATGGTTCACTGGTGTAGGTTGGAAAGGTCATGGTTGCCTCTGTAAGAGGAGCCCATTCACATCTAATATAAGCAGTCTCTGTACATAAACATAACAGGAGACTTCATAAATAACACAACTGCATACATGAAACTTGAGAGTAACAATATATTATAGAGCTAGAAAGTGGTAAGAAACTGTGCAACTCCATGAGACACAACCCCACAGCAAGAAATTGTACAACTACAAAAGAAGTAGAAATTTACAACAAATTGTACAACTCCATAGAAACCTGAAATTTACAAGAAATTGCAAAACTCCATAGTAAAAATGGATTGTGCTCAAGGAACTGGGTTACATTAAGGTTAGATTCATGAAGGCTCTTTAAGTATGGCATAACCCTTGTCTGAAAAGACATGTCAGAGGGACTACCATCGAATTCTAAGGGGCATATAAATGTGTTTTGACCATTGCATATGCACTTAACTGGTGTGTCATCAATTTGAAGTGTATTTACAGGGTCATAATCTACATTCAGATTCACAAAGGGCTTTGTGAACAAGGGCATAGATGGCTTCTTCTTATTGCCTCCTACGATAGCAGCGCATCTATCTTGAGCATATATAAACCTAAACGATGAGGGTGCAATACAAAGATTGTCGTGTAACATCCCTACTAAGGGCATAAGATTTTTGGAGGTCATGGAGGACCATATCCCCACTTGAAACCGTTGCAGCACGAAGTGCAAGAACTCTGGCAAGTGTGGCCGGAGAAGCACTGTTCTGGCCCCCACCATTCTCTTGGTGGCCTTGGCTGATTGTGTGAAAAGGGAGAAGTCTCCCCTCAATAGCAGCCCGTTGACGTCCAAAATGAGAAGCCTCTATGATAAATACACATGGAACAGAATGGGTAAAATATGCACAAAATAACTTAAACATCTTGAAAACTCAAACGTATAAGTGATTCTCACCTGAATAGGGCAACATGGCATTGGCGCAGGGACTCCAAACCCTGGGACTTTGTCCACAAGATCTACCTTGTCTTCATCAACATGCTTTTCTTGGTCCCCACCTCCCTATGGTTCTATGCTCTGGTGATCTCCATGTACGTCTCCGTCCCGCCCTTTACTTCCTTTGTCCCTGCTACCGTTCCCTGTTGTTACAATTGGCTTGTCGATCTCGATCAACGCCAGACTCCAGTGACCTCTGTTCTCATATGGCAGGATGAGGACTGTCACCTTTGCAGGGTTACAAAATTGAAACCATGTGTGATAAATAGCGAATGGTGTGTTTGGTGTTCTCATAAGCTACAATAGTTGTGGATTCCTGATGAATACTTCTTGGTGGCAATCACCCGAAAGCGTCTGTTATATCAACCTGCACAAGCAAGTACAAAGAGTATGTGAAAAGGAATGGAGTTAAGCGTTGGCTCTGAAACTAAGTAAAAGATTGAGTTCCTTACATTAAGTAGGCATACAGAATGCTATTTGGCACATGCGCCTCCTTGTCCATAAGTATCTTAACATCCCTAATGTCAAGACTCAGCTGTACTTTCCCTCTCTCAAAATCCACAAGTATGTACAGCCCTCCTTTGAGTCTAGCCAGATACTCTGAGTTTTCCTTGTCCATTTGGAGGGTCCTGTCTTCCTGTTGTTTCTGGGAAGTTTCTCTTCTAGCTTCCAGCCTTTTCTCTCTTCTTGTGCCCTCTGCCTTCTTGCGAAGGTCTCCGCTCTGGCTCTTGTGTTGACATCATGTGTAACATCAACCGGTCCCCATTCCTTAGGCTGCCTCATAGGAGGGATAAGCAGTATGTCCCTCATTTTGACGTTCACGAAGTCGCCTGGGTGTAAGAGGTGGTCGTATCTCCACCACAGCCTCTTCAACGTATCGAGGTCCTTCAGCATGATTGTCCACCTCCCAGAGTGTGCAGCGAGAAGAGCTAGGTCATTGAAAATCTCAATAATGAAGTCCTTTGCAGCTTCCTGGAGACAAAGCAAGGTAGCCCTCTTCCAACAAACCTACATTCCCCAGTTCTCACAAACCTCTCGTACAACCCTTTGGAAAGGGAGCTTCAGTATGCACAACTTAGTAGATTTTTGGGCCGCTCTACACTCCCTGAGGATGTTAGATTTCTGGCTGACCCTTTTGTACCTATTTTGTTTCAGTATATGCATGGGTTTTCCTTTCCTGCTAGATGCCTTCTCTGCTCTAGCTTTCGTTGCGATGCCTGGGCCAGATCTCTCTTTCCTTGCCGTTGACTTCGTTCTTGCCATTTAGACCTGCACAATGGCGTGGATGTATACATCAAAAAATGGAGCTTATTGACTGATAACAAATTAAAGTGTGCTTTGACGTGCATAGCATCATCCAAGAGCCCAATGAGACCGTCTGCGCGTCAAAGGACGAAACATTTTTCATGCTAAGTAACTGAGTGCTTTTGCACCCACCTAATGCCTTATGAGCCTCTGCTTGTGAAAGGGCAATCCTTACTCCAACCTAGCCAAATGAGGGTCCTTTAACATGCATAGTACCTTATGAAGGCCCTTTACAAGCACCTATGCGTCAAACGGCTACACATATTCTAAGCACAGTAAACAAGTTCCCTTTGTTGACGCACATAGTGCCTTATGCAGCACGTGGAGATACGATTGCGCATCAAAGGGAAAAACTTTTTAAATGCTTGGAAAATGATTCATGACATGCTGCTACATGTCAAAGCGAATTGAAACAGAAGAAAATGGTTTGTTTCAAGAATATCTACCTGGTTGCGTACCTGTCCAAGCTAAGGTCATTTCTGTCGCTCCTTCTCGCTCCCTTGTAGTGAGTTTATCTACTAGGCTCTCTCTTTCTCTTTGTCTCTATGCGTTTGTGTGTGGTGCTCTCTCTCTCTCTCTCTCTCTCTCTCTCTCTCTCTTTGTTTGTGTTTTTGTCGCACACACTCTCTCTCACCCTGGCATTGTTGATTTCGAAGTGATTCCTGGGAATGCAAACGGCGTGCTATATCTCTCTGTGTGTCACGCAATCAGACTATCTCTCTGGGTCTATTCCACAACGTTGTCAAAACTGTAACATGTCCACCTGTTATCTTCAGGACACGTCTTAGCATTCCATCGAAAAGGATGTCTAGAAAGCTCCGCCCGCCACTCCCATGGAATATCACGGAGTTTGCGATCTAGGACTTTCCATGTCTTCCATGTAGCAAAAGTATTCCGGCCGTTCCCACTTAGGACCGACCAAAATTAGGGTTTTTCTCTATTGGTCATTTCCTAACAGCAACTAGCGTCGAACCCGAGCGAACTACTTTACGCAGAAACGCCAGGTTAGAAGCGGATTCACGCTGCACTTGGTTCAAGGAGAATGGGAAACGAGAGGGATGTGAAGCTCAACCTCTCTGCCATAAGGCATAGTCCCATTCCGTCCCCTAAAACAGTGTAAATCGAGATCAATTATAACTCTAGGTCAACGCTCTTGTTGTTCGTGTTCTTTGAACGATCTTTCTGATGTCCATCTTGATTGAGAAAAGTTCTTGGCCAACTGGGACCACCCATCCGTAGGATGGACCTATGGCCACATCCATCGCACTTTCCTCAGTTTTTTTAGTTATTTAATTAACTAACACATATAGTTGGGCATGTATCAATCAGCTTTCTTAATTAGCCCGTTAAGCACTAGTTCCTTCACGTAATCATAGCACTTGACATAGAAAAGCAATGTCAAACAAGTTCCTTTTTAACAGGTTATCATAATTATCTTTGAAATACATAAAGTCCAGGCCTTTTGATGTTTGGCAATGTCTTTACAGGAGGCAATGACTACTCAAACCTCCCTCAGCCATACCTAACCTAAACCTGAGACTTCATGCCTTGGACACCGGTCCCCAACAAGAAAAGAAAATCCCCTACAAGTACACAGACACAAATAGCATAAAAACCACGGTACTCATAAAGGAGGGATATCAACTGGATAGGGCCACAAGAAGCTTCCACGCAACAAAGGCTCCTTCCAAGCTCTTCTTTGAACCTATCTAGCACAAAACTAAAACAAGAAACCATTAACCGCACCTATAATAAACAGACAACTGGCCCTCTTGGCCTAATGAAATAAATCGCTTCACTACAAAAACAGATCGGCCCTCTTGGGCTAACAAAATCTGGACGTAATATCCAAAGCAACTAGCCTTCCTAGCTTAAACCTAGATAGATCATTTTAGTCCACGTAATACTGATGTCCTTGGCATATACATCACACCCTATCAGACTACCCAGGGTGCCAAGGATAGCATATCATAGGTCGACTAACCCCATGCTGCACCACATTCTCAATCTGATCTTGGATGCTCACAATAGTAGAGATGTCATCAACACTCATGCCATCATATCGAGCCACCTGATTAACATGAGTTGGTGCATCTTGTATATCAAAATCTATAAAATCATCGGGTGTATCATGCACCATGATACAATATAGCTCTTTTTCCCTTAGCTCCAATATTTCTAGTACATCCTGCATAAGTAAATATTCCACCCCCTCAATGATGATAGCATGGAGAGAAGCAAGGGGTGGCTCATCACTTGTCGGCATCTCAATAGGGCAAGGAGGTGGGTGCACAATTGCTAAGCTTTGTGCTGCCTCTACTCTCGGATCAAGTGTGATCTCTTCAAGCTCCCTCTTGAAATACTCTAGCTGTGGCGCAGAGAGGGTGTGTCGATGTCTTTCTCAATGTTGGCAAATTCTGCATCATGCTCGATGAGATCCATCATGACATGGTCCTGGGATGAGGTGGCCACTGCTCTAGCATAGAGATACTACCCCACATGCTTGAGGGCTCGATTTATTACCTTTGCGTGGCTTGATCCAGCATGTAAACTATATAAGAAATATATGGGGACCCATTTGAGAGCAAAGTTCAAAATAGAGTAGGTGAGAGGGTTTGTTGCATCACAAAATGATGCCAATATACTAGAGCTAGGGTCTACGACGAAAAGCAAGCTCTCTAGACTCAAAGTTGCACAAAACCTAGAGTATATTTGGTCTCCTATGTGTGCATAGCATGTGGAGCTAATCCATGCGGTGAAGGCGAGACTGGTAGCCATGGCACACAAAGAGAGAAGGGAGGAGAGCACAAGTGTAGGAAAGTAGAGAATGAAAGTGAAAATGAGTTTGGAGTTATAGCTTTTATGTATCTAAGGTTTTAAATAAGGGTTTCTTTTTAGTCCTAAACTTTCAAGTTAAAATTTTTACCTTAGTTTCTTTATTTCAATACTTTCAAGTAACCATTAAAATTACTCATACAAACAAATACTTTGTTCTACATTATTATATCCTCGAATATACTTACATCGCTGAGTATATTCAAGTTCAACTAGAGAAAATATAGAAAATTTTTAAGAAAAGAAATCTAAAAGACCTTCAAAATCCCTTGGATCCAATTTAATATTTAATTTTAAGAAATAAGTAGAAGAGATGAGCTATAATATATCATTATGCAAAGACAATATTGCATAGATTATAGAACTCCAACCTTCAATTTAATTATGATTTTAACCATCACGATTGACTAATTACAGTATGTATTATCGTATGCTTGGATCATAGTAAACTAAGATTATCTAAATTAAAAGTACTCAGAAGTTTAAAAAAAGTTTATATTCATTCTTTTAACAAAAAAATTTACAAGGATTCCACTATCTCAAGGATATGTGGAGAAGAACATTATTTACATGTCATGGATTGCTTACTACGAATCTCGACTTTTCTATTATCTAACTTGAAATAGAAGTTGTAGAGGGGCTCATTGGACATTAATTGGATTTCTTGTCTCAGAAAAGGAATGGGCCAATGGCTCTCTGCATTGACCATAAAAGGATTATGGCCATCTCGGGTATCTTGATCCAAGCTGATCCACTCCCCTCGCAGAAGTTGCCATCTTCTATATCCAAAGTGAATGCACAGAGTTTGTCTAGTGATGAAATACCTATAATTTAAAAAAAAACAATGGTAAGTAAATGTGAATAACACAGCAATTCATCTAAGCAAGACCTATATCAACTAAATCAAGGCATTCAAAGTAGTAAAAAAGATTTACTTGAATGTGAGATCAGATTGGTTGACCCTGCATTCAATTGTCTCATCAAAATGTGTTCTTTTGACTTGCCAAGACTCACCCAATAGTTGACTCATCAGTTCCTCGTATGGACACTTGCATTGATAAGTAATATTTGTTTTCTTCAGAACATCACATGAACCAAACAAATGTGTAAACAATGAGAATGGAATAAACCAACTAAGATGCACACCTTTGGAGCCTGTGGTGGGTTTCATAGCACTATTGATGTTAGATTTTATCTTGGACTTATATGCTCCTGACAACTCCAAGCTACCAATCAACCATTTACCACTAGATAGTGGCGGCGATGGGACATGTTGCAATCTCTAGCTTTCTACTACATACAATGAATTATAAAAATATATATTTTGAGTTGCAAGTTGACTTGCAGAGTTATTATCATAGATCAAAGAACCTATGTCTTCATGTCAAACATATATCTTGCAGCTCAAACATTCCACATTCTGCCATTCATGCAAAGTTGATGGATATAGAGTTGTTAGTAAAACAAGATTGAATTAGAACATTGCAAAGATTTTTAAAAACAACTCTTATGCAAAAGAATAAACAATGATAAAATTTAAAAATTACTATTTTGTTTATAATTTGCAATGTATTTCTTGTCGTGTACAGAGATTTGTTTGTGCGTGTAAACATGTTGGATCAACACTTATGTTACTGTATTTGTTCCATTGAACACTTTTCTGAACTATAAAATTCTACCTTTCCAATGTTTGCTAGGGTTTGCAATGTCCTTACGCCTGCCCTTGAAACTCCCTCGAGTACTTGGGTGCATCAAAATCCAATCCAATTGATAGTACTTATCACAAATCCAATTACCACCACTATCTTTCCTATTGAAGACCTGCACTGCAAGTATTTTACTGATGTTTTTTCTCTGTGAAGACATCTTTGATAACCAAATAGCAAAGTTACATATCAGCATGTGTATAATTTGCAAATGTTTTGTCCAAATGAAATGAATTTTAAATGGAGAAATTTAAAAAAACATTGTACCTGGAATTCTTTTCACAAAGAAGCCCATTGATGTTGAACAAGAAGTTGACTTATAACAAGACCATTGTTCCTTCACTAACAAATTCCTAGAGTACAAAAACAAAAGAAATATCGAGTCAAAGCATACATATAACTTACATAAGCTTTGTCCAAATGAGTTGAAACTTAACCATGGAGCAACATAAAAAAGTGGCAATATACATGTGGCTCTTTTTGCAAAGAAGCCCAAAGATGTTGACAAAGTTGAGTCTTAAAAAATCATTGTTCTCCACCCTCAAAGACTCTGGGAGTAAAAAAACAAAGGAAAACTCAATATGCATATAGCTTGCATACATTTTGTCCAAACAAGATAAAATTTAGCCATGGAGCAGCAAAAAAATAAGACAACATACCTGTAACTTTGTTTACAAAGAAACCGTAAGATGTTGAAGAAGAAGTTGAGTGTTCCAAAAGATCATTGTTCTTGACTATAAGAGACTCCTAAAGTACCAAAACAAAAGAAATTACATGTCAGAGAACTCGCACAGGTTTTGTCCAAATGAGATAAAACTTTACCATAGAATATCCATGGAAGAGAACAATATATCTATAAAGTTTTGTGAAGAAAATCTTAGGGCTTTGGTAGAACAAGCTTTGCTCTCATAAAATGTGTGAAACTCACTCTGTGTTTGTGTAGAGGAAATGAAATTTCACAAGGTTACAGATAGGGTAAGCAACAATGAGGCTGTAAGATTTCATCAGGAAAGAAGTAGGGAAAGAGATATGATAAATTTGAGATCGCCTTAGAAAGAGGGGGAAACTGAAAAGGGGAGAAATGAAAAGTCAAACATTAAAAAATAAGAAAATGAAAATTCGAGTTACAAACTTCTAGGAAGTGTCAACATTGTATTCCCCATATTTTCCCTTATTTTATTGCTGAGGGAAGATTTGGGCCAAGATATAGCTAGAAGAATCATGTTATATGAATCTGGAATCCCAGCTCTCTCATTGGTTAGATCTATATTTCTTTATTCACTCCTTAAGGGAAAAAAAAGAGAGTCCATATTTCTCCTAATGCTCTGTATTTGTGTCTATGCCTTAAATTACGTGAACGATCCGTGTTTCCTAAAAGGCCTAATTAAGGAAGGTGGTTTTAAATGTCACACATAAATGTGATAGGATCTAATTAGATAACTATAGAATGCCTATTGAGGGAAGCAAGTGGGCGAAACCCCCGATGGGTCCGTCCTATGGCAGGGTGGTCTGGGAGGCTTCTCAGAAGGTTTTACCATCATTTGGCCTTTAGGTGTTGTTAAGTTAGAGCCCAATTCGTGTCGTTTTAGGGGAACAAAATGGGACTATACCCTGCGGGTAGAGAGGTTGAGCAGTGCATACCTCTCGTTTCCCATTCTCTTTGAACCAAGTGCGGCATGGTTCTGCTTCGGCTTGGGTATCTCTGCATAAATTAGGATGTCCAAGACTCAACGCTAGAATGTTGTCAGGAGACCTTGATCACTAGGGATCTAGGTTTTAGGTCAATATTAGTGGGTTTGGCCACGAATGTTTTGTTGCAAGGAGTACTTGAGAAACACTAGGCAACAAACCTCGTGACATTCCATAGGAGTGTCGGGCGGCGTCACTTAGACTCAGACCGCTAAAAACATGCCTGGATAGCCAATAGGAGGGCATGTTACAACTATGCCACATGTACCATGGAACTTGAGACCTATTTTTATGTTGAAAGCTTACTTACCAAAGCTAATGGATTTGCTAAATGACAAGATGTGCATGAAGAGCTTGGATCCCTCTTTAGCCCCTTACTCAAATCGTTGGTTGTTTACTATGTCCAAAAATAATGGGTCTTTGAGATTTATTCAACACATGCAGCTAGTCAATAAAGTGACCATAAGAAATGTATGTGCCGATCCTATGCTTAATGAATTTGCAAAGGCTTTTGCAAGTAGAGTGATCTATTCTTTGTATGATCTTTACTTGGAGTATGATCGATTTCATCTTGCAGTTGGCATCACAAGTGAAAATAGATGGGATTGATAGAACGCCAGATGTATGCACAAATGTATCCGAGGTGTGTAGATTCTTGGGTGCATGTTTGTTCTATTTGATATGGATCCCTCACTATGCACATATAGTTCATGCTCTATATCACGTCTTGAGGAAATGTTAGAGATTTCATAGGGAAAGAAAGCATAAGAAAACAATGAAGAAATTAAAGTGGCTCTTGAAATCTACTCATACATTGAGAAATGTTGATTATTCATATGGAAATCCTATCATTATATATGAGCCATATTGGAATTGGATAGGCAATCGAACAAGATAATGAGAAAGGGCAAAGATATGCAAATTGATTTGGGTGTTAAAATATTGACCAAGTGGCACAGAAGGTATCCATAGGTAGAATGAGATTTATGGAAAATTATGGCAACCCTTAAATGTGGTGAGTATTTTATGGGTGCTTGTATAGTTATTGAGACTAATTGTCTACTGGCATTGGATATGACTATTAGTTGTGGTACCTCAGACATTGTATGCTCCCGTGGATTTCATACATCAAAATTTGATCCTTGAATTTTAGCATATTGCAAGAAGATAATTGGTGGGTAGACATGTTATCTCAAGCAATTGTGAGAATGAATACGGGATGATGGATGAGGAGGAAGAAGATGTCTTTCTTGCTGTTGAAAATGATATTTTGATTGGTGAAATTCAATTAGAAACTGTTTTAACTACAAATACAACTCTCATAAATGTAAGGACAATATTAAATGTAGTAAGTACAACAACCGATTTGTCAAGTATGTGCTATAAGAGTAAATTCAACAATCTGGGGAGTTGCTATAGCATTAACTGAAGCTTGGATAGAAAAGAGAAAACACTTTAGATGCTATGTATCTTATGTATAAGTGTTTCTAGAAGACAAATATTTAGGAGAGTAGTTGAGAATTAGTCAATATCTCAACACATTACAAAGAGAGAAGAGTGTCTGATGTGGAGTTTAAGAAAACCAAGAGGAAAGCCTATGGATTTTTCTTAAAAGATGGGTACTTGTGGAAACATGCTAAGAAGAAATAGGATATGCCATTGCAAGTTCTGGGTGACGGAGTTTCACAAATAAAAATTATGCAAGATTTTTATGAAAGCTTATGGGTTGGCCATAAAGGCATTTGGGGTACTTTTGCAAAAAACAATGAAAGATATTGGTGGTAGTGCATAAGAATGTTACTCACTTTGTAGAAACGTGTGTAACATGTCAAATTTATTCATCTATGAGACATCGAGATAGGTTAGAGCCGACATATCCATTGTCTCTTCATTCTAAGTGGGTGGTGGAGTTAGTCACAATGCCTACAGGTCTTTGGAAAATGAGGTATCTTGTACTTGCCCATGAAGACTTGACTAATCAAGTGGAAAGGATATCTCCACACATCAAGACAACAAATGTAGTGTGTACTTTTCTCTTAGAAGAGATCTTTCATCAATATGGCTATGTGGAAAAATTTACATCAGATAGGGATGAATTGGATGCAGATGAAGCCCATGATTTCTTTGCACAATTGGGGATACAGCTTGCTTTAAATTCAACTTATAACCTTGAAGGAAATGGAAAAAGTGAAAGAGCTTACTTGCCTATTGTAAAGGCATTGGCAAAAGCATGTGAAGAAAATGTGAAAGAGTGGCCATGATTGCTCCCTTATGTTTTGTGGACTAACAAAACAACTCATAATGTTGTTATGGGATATATTCCTACTCAATTGATGTGCGGTCAGAAATCTATCATGCTGATAGAAGAGATGATAGTCACATGGAGTGTGCTATTTTGTGAAGAGGAGATGAATCAAGAGGAGTTGTTGGTGTTATGTATTAGACTATTGGAAAGGAAATTAGAAGACAGAGGCAAAAATTGCAAAGTTAAGGGCAACAAGGATACATAACAAGAGATGGTTTGATAAAAGACATAGATTGAGACCAAGAACCATACAAGATGGGAATTGGGTGCTATTTTATGGCAACAGTTTGGAGAAACCATATAATGCCATGTGTAAAGTCTCCAAATGATGGTTTGAACCCTATGTGGTAAGATATGTGTTTGATCATGCTACTTATGCATTAAATGGGCAAGATGGGATAGCCAAAAGAATTCCAATAGTAGGGAAAATAATCAAATTATTCAAGAGGTGCGAACCTACCACCTATGAGTTGCCAAAACTGGATAAAAATAGTAGCCATGATACAAGGGCTAACCAAGAAGATAAAGAAGCAAAGGATATGGTTGCAGAGGATGAGGATTTTGAATCTAATGACAACTAGGACTTTGGCACATACCAAACGTTGTGCAGATTAAGGGGGGATGGATGTCATGCCACTATGTAGACACAGTGTGAAAACCCTAGAGTGTATCATCATTTGACTTTCTTATTAATCTAGAGATTCAATGTCATATTAGTCATTAGTATTAGTGTCCATAGTATGGATGTTCAAAAATATGGGATTTTTGGACAATTTTAACCTATTTGTGATATTTGGGATAGTATTTCTTATAAATGTCCTAAAAAGGTATAGAAACCTTCTAGAAGAGGGTGACATGCAAAAAGCAAGTTACTTTTTAGCCAATTTTGAAAAATCTCATAAAAAAAGAAGGGCTCGCGAATTTGCGCCATGTGCGATTGTAGTTTTCACGTAGCAAATAACACTCCACACCACAAGAAGAGGAGAAGGAGCAATCTAGGAGAATCGTGAATAGTATCCTGGGGTTTTACCCCCTTTCAAAGCCAATAGAACTATCACATTTAGCCTTTAAGGAGCAAATGAAGCTAGTGTTTGATGCATGTTTTTGGGTAATTAGGAGCTCCAGGATATCTAATGCTTGGATATTGCTTTCGACTTGTAGTAGACATTATCTAGATAATCCAAGAACCCATTTTCTTGGAGTTTAGCCCATCAAAAAATTACCTTATACTACTATAATAAACCAAGAATACACTGGACTGAAGTGTATTTAGAGTCCCATACAAGGATTTTGTTTACCTTCTCAGGTTCTACCAATACATAGTGCTTCTAGGAGAAGTACTTGGGCTTCTCCTACCAAGTAATTATCTAAACCTATTGACATTTGGATTGTTTGGACTCTTTGTCTTGGATGTGCAATAAATTTTACATGTAATACATGTAGAGTCTAAATCATTGAGCTTTGTCTTTATCTTATGTAAAGACTTTGGCAAACTTGGCAGAAGGTTTTATGATTGATTCACAATATATAGGCATGTCTTGAAGAAAACTTGATTTCTAGCATTATTGGGATTCATTTGAATCTTCTGCCTATTCTTTTTCTTCTCTTCTATCTCCTATTCTCTACTTCCTTCTCTCTCTAATCCCCGATGGATATGACATTTCGACTAAAACCCCTCCAAAAATGTGTTCTCTTTCTCTTTAACATATAATTTTGGACATTGACAAAAATCAAAAGTACAATAAACTCTTCAAAACAAATATATAGAGTTGATAGATATAATATCATAAAATATTAGTCACAATAGATTGCTAGACTAGATGGATACATCACACTATAAATAAACATACAAACATTAATTGAAATATCTATAGCTAGTAAAACTTCTTAAAATACAATATTAGGTATGTTACATGCCTTATGCACAAATTCAAATATTTTAAATAGTGCGTAAGGTAAAATAGTGAATTTTATTAGGGTTGATGAGCTTAGATCCCTTCATAAATAAGACCCTTAACACCTAGAAATGACATATCCACATGCAACAAGTGTACTTAAAATGCATAGTATCTTGATATCTTGATGAGACCCATGTGCACAAGCCCTCCAATTATTCATACTTAATGCAATTTGTACACAATAAGGATAAATGGACAATGAACATGCTACTTATGCATGGCCCCTTGACATATTTTAAAAGAAGAGACTACTTCCTCCTATAGCATGGAGCTTAAGAATGTTTAGAAGCTCCTCCAATATCTCAAATTACACTAAATGCCCCCCCCCCCCCCCCCCCAGCTTGCACATCAACATCAACCTGAATACTTCAGTTGATGTGTAGAAATAGCAACGGTGGCAGTGGAAAGCATTGGAGGATAACGTGTATTCAAATTTATCGTCAATATTTTGATGGGTGCGTATCTTAGGCATGGCGCCTATATTTTGTCGCGCTTATTTATCAAGGCACTTGATATCTATTTATTATTTTTCTATGTGCATGGGCGCACGATTTAGATATTTGTATTGGACATTGTTTTTGGGTATGCCTAACTTCTTGGGCGCCCATTAACTTTATTTCTATTTGGCACGAAAGCAAACTCAAAAGCTAAAGCATGCTATTTTGTAATTTGGACTATTATTTGAGCTTGAATATGATTAATATATGAAATACATGCTTTGTGGAGCGCTCACACAAGGCATGGGGGGAGATTGCACCCAATTGGTCTCTTGTTCATGTCGTGCATGCTTTCTACATTGATTTGTGTGCAAAAAGTAGAGTTCTTTTGTTCTTGGGGAAGTCTTGTAATTCTTGCAAGTCACAAAGGTCAATCAAGTCATCTTCAACCATTCCCATAAAGGTTGTTCACACGCAGAAGCACAGAATCATGGATTTGCTCTCTAGAAGACCCTGTTCCTATTTGCAGACTTGCTGAACCAGTTTCAGCAAATGCAGAAGATCATACGCAGGTCATAAGAAGATTATATGCAACTTCTACGAATACAACAAATACCGCAATTGCAAAAGAGAAAAACTACAAAAGCCAAACAAAATATATAAGCCTTGTATACCTGCCTTTGAGCTATGCTCATCCCGCTAACCAGATTTCGAGAGTGTGAGGTCTTTTGGATTTTACAGGATGACGGAACAACATATGGATGATTTAATGACTGAAGGTGATTTACCCGAACCAACGATGGAACAAAAGTTGAATTTGATTATGACGCAGCTTGATGAAGAACAAAGAGCCCGACAAGCTTTGCAAGTTCAATTGGCCACTTTGCAACGATCTACCATTGACAAAGATGGACCGCAACCCGAAGATCTTATACGACGTACCATCGATGCGACGCTTGAAACCCAATCCATTCGCAAAGAGACAAAGATAAGTAAAAGAAACTTCAAATTTTGTACTTTCAATGGATCACAAGATGGAAAGACTATACTTGCATTTATCAGTCAATTTGATGATTACTTTCATGAAGAAACATATGTTGAAAAATACAAAATTAAATATGTCACTAATCATTTATTCGATCAAGCATCTCTATGGTGGACTGTGGTTCACAAGAGTATTGATTGTCCCACTACATGGGAGAGTTTCCAAAGAAGTTTTTGCAGAATTTTCTTCCTCCTCAGTTCCATGAAAAAGCCATTAAGCAATGGGATCTTCTACAGAAAAGAGATCGCGAACCTATTTCCCAATACACTGAATGTTTTTGGAATGCCCTACTGCAACTACGCATGCTTGAAGATGTACCTGAAGCGACTCACAAACGCAAGTTTATGTCCGGCCTACTTGGACATTATTATGCTGAAGTCAATATGTTCAAGCCAACAACCCTTGAAGATGCAATTTCCTTAGCTTATGACACTGAAGACAAGATTCATGGAAGAGACAAGCGACCACAACAATTTCAAACTAATGGTAACTATGGTTCCAAACAATTCAATTCAAATTTTCGAAGATTCAATCAAAGTCATTTTCTTCCATCTTCATTCCGTAAGTCTTGGACACGACCACCTGCTTTGCCATCAAATACCAATCCAAAGCCTAAGCCATCCTCACAGCCAAATCCCAACATTCCTAGACTTATTGCCATTACCAACAATTTATCTAAAGCCAAACCCATAGTTTGTTACAAATGCCATCAACCTGGACATCTAGCAGCCAATTGTCAATCGAAAAAGCCACTTGTCCATATCAATTATCTTGGAGCAATGGAAGAAGAAGAACGTGAAGAAATGCCTGATTTTACGGAAGATGATGATGACATTGGTACTACTTCGGATACTTTGCCAGGTATGCTAACTCCAAAGTCTTTGTTGATAATGAAATGTACATGATGATGGTAGCACACATGATTTTATTTATACAAAGTTAGTGAAAGAATTGAATTTACAAACTATTTCTACAAATTATCGCATTAAAGCTGCATTCCTAGGCATAAGATATAATGGAACACAAGAGGTGCATAACTTAGAAATTAAAATTGGTGAATATATTGAACGAAGAAATTTCCTAGTTTTACATTTGCAATCTAGTGACATTATTTTAGGAATGCCTTGGCGTCATCAGTATAATCCTGACATAGATTATTCTACGCATTCAATTAAAATTTATTTTCAAGGAAAAAAAATCACATTGCATGGTATGCATGCTTCTAATAAATTTCCACTGCTTACTCATACTCAAGCTAAACGTGCATTACGTAAAAGTAGCAAATCTTATTTAATATGGGTAAATGAACTTCAAGCTAAAGAAAAACATATGCATCCTAGGCATACACAATTTCTTGCTTAATTTAAAGATTGTTTTGCTGATGATTTACCACCTGGACTAACACCTTCACGTCCTGAAGATCACAAAATAGATTTAATTCTTGGTACACAACCACCATGTAAAGCACCATATAGGCATAACCAAATTGAATAGAAAGAAATTCAAAATCAAATTGAAGAATTGCTTAACAAAGGATTAATTAGACCTAGTAGTTCTCCATTTGGTACACCTGTTTTATTAGTAAAGAAGAATAATAATACTTATCGCATGTGCATTGATTATCGTGCCCTGAATAAAATTACTATTAAGAATAGATATCCTATTTCTAGGGTAAATGATCTTATGGATAAAATACAAGGATCTGCCATATTCAGTAAGATAGATCTTAAATCTAGTTATCATCAAGTAAGATTGGATAAATCTGATATATTCAAAACTGCATTTAGAACACAATTTGGACACTATAAGTTTTTAGTGATGCCTTTTGGATTAACTAATGCACGTGCTACATTTAGTCGCATGATGAATCGCATATTTCTGAAATATCAGCATTGTGTCATAGTATTCTTTGATGATATATTGGTATTCAGTAAAAATGAGAATGCGCATTATGAACATTTGTCTTTAGTTTTCAAGTTGTTAAAAGATAATCAATTGTATGCTAATCCAGAAAAGAGTGAATTCTTTCAAACAAAAATTGAATATCTAGGACATATTGTTTCATCAGAAGGCATTAAGGTTGACCCTAAAAAGATAGAAGCAATTTTAAATTGGCCCATACAAAAAAATGTGCATGAGTTACGTTCTTTTCTAGGTCTTGCTAGTTTTTATAGAAAGTTTGTGCGAAATTTTTCATTACTTGCTTTACATTTGACTAAACTTTTAAAGAAAGGTATTGTTTATAACTGGTTTGATAATCAACAAAAATCTTTTGATTTATTGAAACATGCATTAATCCAAGCTCCTGTATTATAACTACTTGATTTCAATAGACCATTCTTTTTAGTAGTTACTGACGCTAGTGGATCTGGAATAGGAGCCGTCCTTATGCAAGATAATCATCCCATAGTCTACTCTAGCTGTAAACTCAAACCATCTGAACTTAAATATTCTACATATGATAAGGAATTGCTAGCTGTAGTACAAGCCTTACGTCAATGGAAACATTACTTAATGGATTTTGAATTTATGATTAAAACTGACCAACAAAGCATTAGACATCTCCTTAGTCAACCCCGAATATCTGACCGACATATTAAATGGGCAGCTTTCATTCAAAGATTTCATCCCCTTATACAATACCAACCAGGAAAAGAGAATGTTGTAGCCGACGCTTTAAGTAGAAGATCGACAATTCATAATATTTCTGTGATATCATTTGATTCTCTTATCCCTATGAAAGATACTTATTATCAGGATCTTACTTTTCAATCTGATTGGAATAAATTAGTTGCAAATAATTGGATTCCTATTGATTCACTGTCTTACAATAATGGATTCATGTTTTATGAAAAGAGATTATGTGTGACAAATCCATTTAGATCATTTGTTTTGAATGAGATTCATTGTCCTCCATATCAAGGTCATAGAGGTATTATATCTACTTTGCGTACATTGACTGAAGATTTTTATTGGCCACATATGGACATTGATGTATCTAACTTTGTTTCTGAATGTTTAGTTTGTCAACGAGTTAAAAGACACCATGGTAAACAATATGGTTTACTAATGCCATTATCTATTCCATCACGACCATATGAACAGATTTCAATGGATTTTATCACTGGTTTACCTAACACTAAAGCTAACTATGATATGATTTGGACTGTTGTAGACAGGTTTAGCAAACAAGCATATTTTTTTCCATGCAAGAAAACTTTAACTGCATCTCAAGCAGCTCAATTATTTTTGAAAACTATTTTTACTAATCATGGTTTGCCAAAAGCTATTATTTCTGATTGTGATTCTAGATTCTGTAATAATTTTTGGATTACTTTGTTTGCTAACTTAGGAACAAAGATTGATTTTTCATCTGCATTTCATCCTGAAACTAACGGTCAAACAGAAGCTACTAACAGTACTATTTTAGATCTTTTGCGTGCTTACACTATTTCAAAACCACACACATGGGATACATATCTACATTTACTTCAGTTTGCATATAACAATACCCCACATACAGCTATAAAGAAAGCACCATTTGAAGTTATTTATGGATATAGATTGCCTACACCTGTTGCATCATTATCAAACAAAATTCAGACTGCTGATGATATTGCTAACATGCATGCCACTATTTTTTATGAAGTTAAAGATATGATTGCCAAAGCCCATCAATCATATACAAAGCAAGCAAATAAGAAAAGACAAGCCATGAATTTCAAAGTTGTTTGGTTACGTATAGAAAAACGTAGATTACAAAGTGTAGATAAACACCCAGTTGTGAAATTAGCACCGAGATTCTATGGACCATTCAAGATTATATACAAAATCAATGACAATGCATTTAAATTAGAATTACCACAATATTGGAAAATCCACAACACCTTCCATATTAGTTTATTATGACCCTTAAGAGGCCAATTACTAATACACGCTGTCTATGAAAACCCACCTTTATTCGATGATGAGACTAAAATCCTTGAGCCTGAAACTATTATAGATACTGACTTTATGACTACTAGAACTGGCCGTAGATATTCTAGATATTTGGTCAAGTTTAAAAACCATCCTGTTGAAGAGGCCCAATGGATGCATGCTAGAGACTTAAATGCTTTCCCCATTCTGTTAGCTCCACATTGAGCTAATAGCAATTGAGGTCAATTGCTATCCCACCTCGGGGGTATGATGCCAGGAGGCATATCACACGGTGGATTCCGTGCCACGGTGGATTCCGTGAGGTTTTATAGTGGATTCCATAAACTTTTATTACCGGGGCTCATACACAAAGTAGATTCTTTGTATGAGAAGTCGATGGGGATGCCTATCCTTTTCGGGCGTTTTGTTAATTTAGTGTGTACATGGGTGATTTTATAGCGGGTGATTCTGCAAAATACATATTTAAATTAATAAATGTTTATGAGTTTAGAGTGCGCTGTCATCGCGTTAAGAGTAAAGGGTCTACCACCGGGGCTTTTAGTGTAGAAGAAGAGTTTAGGATTCAAGATTCGGAAAGGAAAAATGGATTGAGGTTTAATAAGATCCGGGATTTAGAAATGATTTAGGTACGGAAGAAAAGTTCAAGCCTTCTCACTATGTACTTAGCATACATGAACAGAAGGAATAAGACTAACTTGATTACATCAAATGCCTCAGGATACATACATCATATCATAAAGGATATTTTCAGATTCTCAATTCATTTATGAATGTCAAATGCAAGCTCTAATGGCATTTATTTCATGTACATAGATGAATTTCAACCCTTTGGAACAAGTATATTGTTGATAGATTCAAATGCATCCAAGATTTGGGCCAAAGATACATGAAATGAATTGAAAAAGTATAATTTTAGCTTCATCCCTGTTTCAAAACAGAAAGTTCCATCCCATAATCAAGATCAAAATGAGTGCATAAACTCAAGAGGAAGCACTTTTGAGCATCTATGAACAATGTCCTGAAGAAAAGAGGTCATTTCCCTCCATTACAACCATAAAAAACCCATGTTTGCTCATAAAAATGGATCATAACAGTGGGCTGCCCTATTTATGACTGGTTATTACAGCCCATAACAGTCCATAAGTCTTCAATATCCTCACCCTTTGCTTGCCCCAAAGTCACTCAAGTACTTGGGTACAAGTCGGGCTTCATTGGACCAAGAATAAGGTAAACAAGATGAGAGAAGTCGTGCATAAGAGCAGACTGAATACTCTTCTCTCAGATTTCCCTCTTTTATAGACTGTTTCAGCATGCATTTTTGTCAGACCAAAGAGGCAGAGAAGTGGAGCTCTCACCATGTTTACATCTTCAATAGTTGGTCCTGTTAATCTTCAGTTTGCATGCTCCATTTCATGCACCATAGCTCCAGCTCTCTCCAGTTTGCCTCAGACAGTGCAGCCCGCATTTTGCGTCGAAAAATGCGGGCTCCTCTCTGTTCAGTCCCTGGTCACTTTTTGACTAGCCTAGGTCACTTGCTGGTCACTTAAGTCAGTTACTTCTAGTCCCATGTGGACCTAGTGGACTTTTGACAATTTTTGGCATCATTCTTGGGTTGTGACCATATTTTTGTACTTGAATTAATGTGATTTATCCTAGAGACTGTCAATTACTTCCAGATGTCCAAGCTGTAGGTTTCCATAGACTTATTTTTCATAAATGTACATGGTATAACTAAAAATTATATGCTAAATACAAAAGAACTTGTATAACTAAGGTGGCTATTGGATAACAATGCCTGAATTTTGTATGCAAATATCTCATATAACTTCCAGTGAAACTCTTTTGTGTTCATAAGAGTCTCATGATTTATATCATGAACAGTAAACTCTTTGACAACTCGTGATAAATTAAGGTTAGGATTGATTTCTAACCAATTTATTTATGTAGCTGAAGACTGCTAGGTATTCACTTTTGTCAGTTTAATTGTATTATTTTACTAACGATTGTGAATGCTTCAATTGATGTGTAGAGATAACAGCGGTGGTAGTGGAAAGCATTGGAGGATAGCGTGTATTCAAATTTATCGTCAATATTTTGATGGGCGCGTGTCTTAGGCATGGCGCCTATATTTTATCGGGCTTATTTATCAAGGCGCTTGATATCTATTTATTATTTTTGTATGCGCATGGGCACACGATTTAGATATTTGTATTGGACATTGTATTTGGGTATGCCAGACTTCTTGGGTGCCCATTAGGTTTATTTCTATTTGGCACAAAAGCAAACTCAAAAGCTAAAGCATGCTATTTTGTAATCTGGGCTATTATTTGAGCTTGAAGATGTTTAATATATGAAATACATGCTTTGTGGAGCGCTCACACAAGGCATGGGGGGAGATTGCACCCAATTGGTCTCTTGTTCATATCGTGCATGCTTTCTACATGGATTTGTGTGCAAAAAGTAGAGTTCTTTTATTCTTGGGGACCTTCTGACGCTCACTACGCGCGCTTAGGGCATCCGATCTGTGCACCAAATGTAGATCCTCAAAACATAGCTTATCCTCAAGTCATATGGCCTAAAAGCTCGCCTATCTAGTTCCATGGCTAAAAAGCTTGCCTAAGGAAGCTCAGCACAAAACCAAATCCTTTGATATGTTGAGCATAATGACTCATCATAGGCCATGAGTACACTGACTAATGCCGTGGTTATCAAACATTTGGATTGCACATCTTTAGAGATTGGGAGACAAGGGTGCTAAAATGCGGAAAAAGAGGTTTCTCACATAAGGATTTTTGAATCCAACTTCAAACACTCTACAAAATATTGATACTAGTATTTGGGATAGAGTTGTTCACAGACAACTCTTAATCACATTTATTAATTAAGAAAACTAGATAGTATAAGAGAGTACTTCACCATATTATGCTAGGAAATGAATGTTGATGGATTTCAAGAAACTAGCATGAATGGAGTTGTTGGATATATATTTGTTGGGATAAGGGATTTGATCCTCTCATTAATTGACAAGGTGCAACAGAGATGTGCTCTAATTTAGGGTTTCAAGATTGAGTTTTGCCCCCAAAAGTTGAACCTAACATTAGTTCATGGAGGATACGAATATTTGGATGCAAGTTTAGAGAAAAGCAAGAAACAAGTAATCTAAAAAGAAAAATGAAGTTTAGATTACTTGTTTCTAACTTTTTTCACTCATTCTAATTTTGATCTATAGTCACAACTTTGAAGTCAAATGCCCTATGTGCAATCTTTCATCCCTCACCACAAATTACTTTTCGTAATGCTAGGTTAATCTACCTTATGAAATAACATAAAACTGTGTCTTTTTTTTTCGTTTATTCAAATTTAGATACCTAATTATGCTCAATGACTTTTTAGAACCATGTTATATTCTGAGGTGAAAAAGAAACTCTTACTACCTTCCTTTCTCATTTTCATGTTTTTCTTCTTTTCTATATTAGACTATGGCATCCTTCCTTTAGTTAAAACATATTTTTGATGGCCGAACATTCAAAGATCCACCAATTTTAGCAGATGCAACAATGTAAAATTGATATAATAAAGTGCATTATCGACAAGATATTCTAAAACATGAGTTTCATGTTATTGTAGTCTAGACCATAAAAAAAGACTACCTTAAAGTACACTTTATGGTAATGAAACCCTTGTAGTCATGTATTCTTATTGTGTACTTAGTGTCAAAAATGTCAAGGAGGAAGATGCCATAGAATAAATGAGCTATTACCTAAAACAAATCTTTGAGATATGTGAAAAAATTTTCAAATTATAGTCACTAAAGATATCGAGAAGAACACTAAGATGACAATAAAAGTGCCCTAAAAAAGTTTATTAAGCAAACATAGTGTATTTGTAATCCAACCTCACCAAAATGAAAGAAATTATACCCTTGATCTTGGCGATGTACCTCTTTCTCTCACTCTTTCCCTAATATGGAATAGTTTGAGTATGTAGCCTATTTATATTTCATGGACGCATGGAATATAACATGCTGCTTTTGTAGACCGAATATACAAATGGCATATATTGGGAAATGTTATTATAGCACTTGGTAGTATAATTGGGCATAAAATGTTGGCTATGACTAGAACGAGTTAGATAGGATAGAACAATATCCAAAAAATGAGAAATCGTTCATCATCCCTTGGTGGTATACGGCCTTAGCTAAGACATGTAAGTTTTTTTATTTTGTCGAAAGTATGAAGTATGGCTTGCACACCCTAAAACGTGACAATATGCAATTTGCTGATGAGCCCGCCTAACATTACGAGCTTGGTGGTGGAGTATGTAGCTTTGTGAATGTGTCTTCTTCTTTAATAGGAAGTCTTTGTATGGGCATATGGCTAGCCGTGGGTGTGGCTAGGGCCTGATGGCGGAACGAGGTAATGCGGCATGCGATGGAAAAGGGTGCCACGGTGGGCAGCCATTCTCAGGGCCGGTTGAACCAAGTTGATGCGGAGGGAGTGGGAAGAAGCTAGGAGAGACTCCTTACCATCGACAACCTCAACATTGCCAACACCATCATCCGGGGCGTCATGATCATGGTCATGGCCATGGCCATAATACTCATGCATGATCAAGGGATGATCAATGAGCATCCGAGAGTTAGTCGATGCAGAGGAGGTATGTGGGGGGGATTCCAACCCCCCATACATTACCTGTGAAGCTGAGGGTGCACGATCATGATGAGGATGGTGCTGAAGGTGGTAGAAGGCGGCCCCGATTAGTCTTGCTGAGCAAATCTGAGGCGAGATGCACAGCATGAGGGCCAAGATTAGCCAGGACGCGCGCCTGCTGATCATAGCCAAGCTTGCCAACTGCGTGTACGTCTCTGAGAGGGCGAGGGCGAGGGCGAGGGCGAGGGCGAGGGAGGGAGGGAGGGATCAGGGAGGGGAAGAGAGAGAACTGACATAGATATACGATATAAGATATAAGATATATATAAGACACGCGGGGGAGAGAGAGAGAGAGAGAGAGAGGAGGAAGGCGGCCTTTTTTGACTTTGTATTGCACGTCATTGAGGTGAGCGTGTGTAAATGAATGGGCAGCTGTTGTCAGCTGTTGTCCTTTCAGTCAAGCCCTACTCTGCCCCCTCCTCCTTTCCATGCAGATTTGCCTCGCTTTTGGGGTTGCATATTTTCAACCGTGATGTCGGCACACCCCTCATCTTGTCTCCTCCGTCTGTTTCCCATTCCCATGGCCCTTCCTTCCCCATTCCCATGGCCCACCACCCTTCTTGAATTCTACAAAACGTGTTACTACAGATTCCAGAATGTTGTGCCAATTCTACTGAGATTGAATCTCCCTCTGGTAGCCACCATTTCTTTGTATCCCTTATTCCAACAGCATTTATTCTGGAACAAGTAGGTAGGGTCGAAGGTCTTGACTCTTTATCTATTGCTTGATTAACTTACAAGTTTAACAAAGCCAACTTACCTCGTACAGTCATACATGGGTATGGTATTGGTCACATTATGCATGGCAAATAAATGGAAGGATATCAATGTGTGTTGTGTTATGGTGAGCAAATAATTAGATGGAGTGTGAAATTATTACTTTTGGAGTACGTAATTTATGCATGGAAATTATGCACTCTTTAGCACAGTAAAATATTATTGAAAGCATTATATTTTGTATGCATCTGTTAGCACAAGGACTTTGCATGTGCACATGCATAATAGATTTATTTGAAGTATTTATTAGAGAATAAAGAATACTATTTTTGTAAAGCTATAAGAAGAGAGTGTGCTTTCATTTATTTGCACAAAAGCAAGCTGTGCAAATTGAGAGAAAGCAAGAAACATAGAAAGGATGCTTTCAATGCAATTTGGGTACAAAAACTTATTCAATATTATAAATACATGCATGGGGAAGGTGCTCACTCATGCATGGGGGGGAGATTCTACCTAATCTTGTGTTGTGCAAGTTCTTAGTGTTCTTTTATGTTATTTGTTCACTCTCTATTTAATTCTCAATTATGTTCTATTCTATGGTAAAGGCAAGCAACATATGTAACCAATACTTCTCTCATGCACTAATGCTTAAATATTATCAAGTATCCCCTTATTTTCAAAATAAAAAAAGGTACTTATTAGTGATAAGCTTGATAAATCAATTTGGTAAATGAACAGATTCACATGGTGATCTATTCACTTTGCTATTCTTTGATGTTGCTAGAGCTCCTTACGCTAGTGATAGATGAGTAATGAGTATGATGCCATCTTTCGACCCTTTGAAAGGAAAAAAGGTAGACATCTTTACAACTTAGTATTAAAGACTTTTATTTTCATGAATCATAAATATGCTGACATACGTGTCGAAAATATCAAAGGCATGCATACTTTGACAAATAAAAAAGAAACTATGTAATATTATGATAAATCAATTTAGTTTCCACATAATCTTACTTTCAAGTAAGATAGCCAACTAGTTTTTGGGTCTATTGTCAAATGTAGTGCATAGTGAACAATGTCAAAGAAGTGCAACTTTCACATATGATGGTCGATTAACTTTTGGTGTGTTTTCCTTTCCAATGTAGTCCATAATCAACAATGTCAATGATGTCGAATTTCCATAGAATTAGAAGCACTACAATAAGTACGTACCTTCATTAAGAAAATGACAGATGTGTCTTTTGAAGAAAGGAAACAATAGTTGGAAGTGCCTCAAATGTAAAAAAGTAATTAATTCTTAAAATACACAAGTTCTTGAAAGATCTCACTCACATCAATTGGGTTGTCCATACTTGTATGCAATCTCTCCCATGAACCATGAGATATATGCCTATGGTTCTAAGTAAACATTTGCATGTTATGGCCATATACCAATGTATTGATTTATGAATGTGGCTTATATGTTTGAAAAAAGAAAAAAGTTCAATCTTAACTATTGAGGTTGCCATTAAGCCCAAATTTAGAATGTGTAGTTAATGTTTAGAGTGTAATAATGATAATAGATTCTCCTCATCCTTGACTGTACCACTTGCTGAAAGGCCCCAACACACAAGTCAAGCACACAATGTTGACATGTTTATTATTGAGAAAAATCATTTGTAAGAAAACCCTTTGTGTATCGAGAAAATAGAAATATGAGGCCACCTTCGATGTGAAGAAAATGAAAGAATATTATATATACAATCTCATTAAATAAGTCGGTAGGTGTTATTTTAGTAAGAATACACTTGTATACATGAAGAAAATGGAAGAATCTTATGTGCAAGCCTCATTTAAATAAGACTACAAAAATTATTTTAATTGAAATAAACATATCATAATCCTTCACCAAGATAGAAGAGTAAGTTCGTATAGCCTAATAGCAATAAATCAAGGTAGATCACATCATAATTATCACATGGATCATGACTAATGCATGTTTATTAAATATTAATTTTTCTACCACTCAAGTTCTTTTATGCTTCTCACATGTTAAGTTGCTTATTGAATTGTAGAAAATTGGAGTTCGTTTGGGCCTTCGTTCAACAAAAAACCACTTATGACAAGTGTGAACAACAGAGGTTGAACTAGTTTTTTGGTTTAAATCTTAATAAACTTGGTTCACATTAAGAATTAAAAAGGCATGAAACATGAAAAGTGAGGGGGTGGGGGTGCCTTTTTTCAACGTCACAAAATTTGTCATTTTTAATCAAACTCTTGCTTGATTCTTGCCTGATAGAATCAGGAGGAGGCAAGAGACCAACAAGACATTCAATTTCTTTGCCATCCCCATCACTTCATAATGTTAAAAAATGATGAAGTAAATCAAGAGATCTGATTTTAGTCTTTCTCTCTCCTCTCTTATCTATCTTCTTCTTGTGTGTTTCTATGGATTGATATATGAGAGAAGGGGGTGGGCTGAGATGAAATATTTTGATCATGGGATTATATAAGAGCATAAAGGAGAGTAGATCAAGGTTGGAAGGATCATTAATGGTTGTTGGAAAGTGTCACGAGGCCCCATATTTTGAGATATGCACATCATAAGGTGTGATTTTATGAGTAAGTCATAGATTTCATTGTTTTATGATAAATTTTAGTTGGAAATGATTGGAAATAGTTGTATTTGGTTGATAATACTCTGATTTATCAACAATATTAAAGAGATCAAGAGAATTTGTTCATTTAATAAATTTTGTGTAAACACGCAAAACCTGCAACATTGCGACTTAAGAAAAATTATATGTTTTTTTTGGGTTTTGTCATGCGTATAGTGTTCGTATGGGATGAAATATGATAGGAAAATAATTCTCAACAAGATCAATTGATCTAAATCAGTAAATAAAAAATATCAATAATTATCCAAAAATAAATAGTAAAGAATAAGAAAAATAGTTTAAAATAGGGGTTTTAATCTGAAAAATAAAAAAAAGATATCTGTTTGTGAATGTATGGTAGAGCTGAGGCATGAGGTTTATTCAGCCCTATCTCTAAGTTAAAGTGGGTTTTAATTGCTTTTGTGAAGGAAATTACAGAAAAAACCCTACCACCGACGAATGCATAACTTTAAGCAGTAGGGAGAAGGGGACTATTAAGTGCTTAAAATACGATGAATTTCAATTTTTTTAAATGCATAATACAGGATATGTGTGTGTTAAAATTAAAAGGGTTCAGTAGCATGAGGATGCCTGGTGCTAGCCCTAAGCAATGCAACAATCTCGATTTGAATAAAGGCACGAAAAGAACTATTCTTGCACCTTCACAATATTGGTTGTTAATGAATAAACTTATTTGAACATAGTAGTCATACACAATTACATTGCACGCACCATATGGTATAATCTTGGATGCACATCAATTGTTTTCATAAACAATGACCCACGATGAGTGTGAGGTACCCTAAGCTGTAGGGTTAGTGGTTCCTTGGGGAATATTCAGTGAGGACTATCTATTATCTCTTGAATCAATCAATTAAAAGAGTGGATTATGTATTGAATGTGCTTTATGTGCTCACGATGCTTCTTGGGGCCAATCCCTAAGCTGTAAGAGAGCCGTAGTGGGGATGTGGCAATCAACCGAGGGGTGCTCCCTTTATGTGTGCTTACATGGTGTATTACACTGATATGTGTAGGGAATCCCTTTGGAGAGTGTGGAGAAGGTTATCTGTTGGATTAGGTTATCTGTTGGATTACAATCCGTACAAATGAAAAGTTTTGTATTTGAGGTAAGGGTAGTATATCCCTTAGACACTCTTGGCTGCAAGGCCATGTGGGTGGTTTGAGGTATGTAGTAGAGGCTCGAGTAGTGCCATAAAGCCAGTGTTGGGCCTCTTTTAGGTCTCAACATGAGTTATGCCACTAACTCTCTAATCTACTACCACACTCAATTTCTAGTAGAGTTACCACTTCAAATCAATAACTTGAAGTTTCAACATCAAGATCCAACATCCAATTTTCAACTTGCTAGTATCTCTTGATACTCACGTAGTTATTTTTAGCACTAGCTCTTATTGTGTCTTTTGATACATTCAACTTCAACTATCTTGCTAGTCTACTCTCAGTTATTTGTTCCTACCATCAAAATGGGCAAAGATTTACCCTCATGCTAATTCAAAGGTATTGGGTTCCACACATAGGAGACAAGGTCCATACAACTCATCTTGATGAACAAAGGCTTGTGGTCAATCACAAGTGGTCAAGAGAAGAAACCAAGGGAAGTTGCACTCTTAGTAATATGAGGTAAAAATGATGATAAGGCTCAAGCTATTATCAAGCTCAAACTTGATGACAACTACATTGATCATACTGGTGATTGTGAAACCTCTCAAGTAACATGGGATCTATTAGAAAGCTAGTTTGGAGCTCACTCAAAATCCTCGAAATATGGTTTGCTAATTTAATTTTTTAGGCTTGATATGAAAATTAGTACCTCACTTGTAACTCATTTGAATTATATGGAAAGCTTGTTGAGATAACTTGTAGGAATCAACTAAGATGGATGGAGACATCTGTATTAGAGTACTCCTCAAAAGTCTTCCACTCAAGTATGATAATATGTCTACCACATTAATCAACATGCCAAAGCCGAAGCTGGTGGACATCAAAGCTTCCCTCCTTGAAGAGGAAAAGAAGATCAAGAGTAAAGGAGAAGCAAGCACCCCAAGAGGAGACCACAACAACTTCTCTATTTGGAGGACCAAGGGAAGAATGACATAGTTTGTGATTTTTGTAAAAGAATTGGGCATATTGAGAAGTTTTGTCATGCTAAGAAAAGATCTCAAAGAATATGGCTTACAACAATCGAAGAAGATGAAGAAAACAATGGAGAAGAAGAAGAAGAAGAAGAAGACACCCAAGAGCAAAAGGATAGGACTCACCAGTCTCTCTTTTGTAACTCATTTTTTGATAGACTTTTTAAAGTTTTGAATGTGTACTTGCCTAATGTTCTTACCATAAGCTCTTGTACTCCTCATGTAACCTTTGCACTATAGCCTCTAGACAATCAATGAGGAATTGTGACAACCTCTAGCTTTATATGGTTGTTTTTTCACATGTCTACACTTAGCAAGGTTCTACTCATGACAGCCTTTGTATACTCAATGCATTTCTTGGTTGTGTTAAAGGAGGGGTTGTTGAAAAATGTGCAATCACACCCATTCTATAGCCCCTTTGTAATGAATAGCAAGGCAAATAATCATATTGCAAATAAAGCCTTAGACTAGGTCATCTATGCATGGTTTATTAAAACCACACTTGGTGAATATCATGGTCCCTTTTGACCTTTTCCCCCTACCAATACCACCTACTGTAAACCTATAAAAGGCACTCATCCCCACACTCATTCCACCTATCATTCTCATTCAGTTATACTTGCATTATAATTGAGTAATATCAATTGTTCTCTTTTGTCATCACTTATGTATCATTGTGATTTTCTAGTTGCTCATTAGTGATCCACCCTAGCCATGCATTCTCAATTTATTTTCACCATTGGAGGAGAGAGAAAGATTGATTTTCAATCTCTATGATCAAGATATCATTTTGGGTTCTATTATCAACAATGAGAAGAAGAAAATCGACAAGTAGGCTGATATCATTTGATTAGGTGGTTCCTTTCAAGCTCCATAGCTCCTCTCCCCCCACAAATCATTGCCATGAAGAGGGCACCATTTTTTCTATGTTGTGTCTGACTAAAAATGATCCCTCCCTCAATTAAAAATCCTTAGGCTTGTTAGGCCCCAAAGGTCATGACTTTTTAATTTTCACTTTACTCTATACTTGGTCTGTTTGACCCTCCTCTTGCACCCGCGACTTTTGGTTACTCCTGCATCGTGCACTATTTGATTTGTCATCCAATTTTTTTTGCATCCTCACTACCTGGAGTTTATTTTGCTTCATTCTAGTACTCAAAAAAGTTATGAAAATCTCAAGACCACTACGAAGAATTCTACCTTTCAAAGTGCTTTTAATTCCTATCCTCTACGACCACTTGAAATTATCAAATTTGTTGCTTTCAGCAAACTTTAAGTTCTGCTTAAAATAGACAAAATTTATCACATTTCTAGCACATCTCAGGCTGTAAAATCTTGCTCTCATAGACAAAATATTTCATAATCTCTTAGGAGAGTCACTTGAAAAAAATGTAGGTGTACCACATGCAATTATTACCGAATGAGTTATTTTATTTAGTAAACCTTATATGATTATATTTATGAAAGGAGTTTTTAATTACAATTTGGAAAAAGTCTGTAATCGCCTCTCCATAGAATGGACTACCCATAATGAACTTTGGATTACCTATGGAACACGTCTTAGGAAAGGAATGTTTCAACCAAGCACTTCGTTCAAGGAGGTGTCCATGTCCAGTTCATTTCCACTGTACCTCCTTATGATGAAAGTCAGTTAAGGAAAACATTGAATAAATGAGTAGATCACATCTAACACACAAGCATGGTACAAGGATAATTTTCTTTTTCTATTGTCCCTAACAAGCCATCTCACATGCATGCTCTTAGAAAGTTAGTATTCGGGATTTGAGCATGCTCCCAAGGGGTGAGATGTGCATGCAATTGCAAGTTAGATTTTAGAAGTTAATTAGAGGATATTTTACGAATCTTTAAAAACAAAGAGAAAAACACACATACGTGTGATTGGCTGAGTAGAATGATTGGCCCAATAGTATATTCTACTCTCCCACCATTTAACTAATGTTCCAAATATTTAATGATTTCACTTGATAGTTTATGTGGACTCCACCATTGCCTTAAATCCAATGCATTATCATTTTCTACCTCATGTATTTGAGATAGCCGCCTTTGTTTGCATGGTGCAAGGTGCTCATTTGTTAAACTAGGATGGATTAGCTTTTTGGGATGTTTCAATAGAACCTATTACCAATGAAACAAGCATGATCACTCTCTCCCTCTAGCACATTGTCAGGTCCCCCCTGTTGAACACCATCCTAATTACGATCCTATTGACCCCTACTTTGTCTACCAAGAACCTAGTAAAGAATACTAGAGAATGTCCATTGTCTCTCATGAAATTATTCAAGCATTCCCGAAAAAGGATTTGGGTATGTGTATCTTCCTCCTTTGTATCACATATTGCAATCACCGTCAAGTCCTTGAAACTAAAGCGACACCAATTTCATGATAAGGAAAAGGGACATGGAATATAATTAATGAACTTCAAAATGAAATACCTTGGGTCAAACATAGAGCATAAAATTGTAGCCCATCTTTTAATTCTATGGGTAAAGTCAAAGTACACCTAAGCTTTGCAAATGTCTCTCCATTTAGAGCAAGTTGTTTGATTCACCAAGAGAGACACCTGAACTATGGCCCTTGGTTGCAAATTGTAAAGATAAATATTCTTTTTTGTGGGTGCATCTTGCATAAGGAATTGACTTTCATGAAAAAAGGAGAACAAACATTTATTTTTAAATATATAACACTACAAGGGAAGGAGGAAATAGTGATGTTGAGTTCCAACGCAAATTAGCAGTGTCACTATTTGTGTCGCAAATAGTGACGGTACTCAAACAAAAAAAACACGGTCAAAACCCGAGCGCGGCATTTTGCAAAAAAGTTTGTGAAAGAGAGAGTGAAAGAGAGAGGGAGAGGGAGAGAAAGAGAGAAAGAGAAGGAAGGAGACCTTCTCCCCGCCATTGCTACCACCTAGTTGCCATTTGCAAAGAAGAGGAAGTGTATGAAGGGCGGAGAGGAGCGGTCGCAAAGAGGAGATTAAGAATCCATCTTTGAGCCTTTGTGGTGAATACATTGCTCCCTCTTGGTTTGTTCTTGTTGTTTCTCCTTTTCTTTTGTTTGTTTTTGTTGAGAATGAGGTGCATTGAGGAGAAAGAGAGGAAATGAGAGAGGGAGAAGAAGAAAGGAAAAGGAAGAAAGAATGCCAAAGAGAGGGAATTAATATGAAACATAATAGAGAGAGAGAGAGAGAGAGAGAGAGAGAGAGAGAGAGGGAGGGAGGGAGGGAGGGAGGGAGGGAGAGATGAAGATGAATGAGAAAACACGAGGGGTAAGAGAAAAACAAAGAGAGACCGTAGTCATGCAAGAGGATATTTCATGGTTAAAAGCTTGGTGAAAGAAACTCCCTACACCTTGACACATCACAGGGGCCATTGCACTTGGAAAAGAGTAATCAAGTCTTCACTAACGGGAAGCTCAACTCAACTTACTTGTTTGGAATCCTTTAGATGTGTTTTCAGAGTGCTAGATAGAGGCAAAAGAGATCATGCCAACACTTTTAATATGCTCACTTCCAAAGTGGTAAAGGCTCACTTCATACCTCGAGAGGTGAACTTAAGTAGTCAACCTAAAACTATTCTTAAGCTCACATGGAGCCATTTGGTGAGAACAACTTGAGTTGAGGTAACACTAATAGTGATAGTCAAGCCCTTGGATCTCATGCAACTAAGTCATCAAAAGTGACTACATCTAAGAGATGACAACCCTAAGAAGACTAGGATCTCACCTTAACTAGCCTACAAAATCACTCACAAATGGTTGGATCATCAAAAAGAGAGTTCACACATTGTGTAGTGTTGTAAAAATTATGATTGAATGCTTGTTTACATATGTCATAATTGAATTGGAAGTTTGAGCACCATCATCATGAAGATACTTGCATTTATATTGAATCACATTGATTGTGGAAAACAAAAGCCTAGTTGTGCATGTGGTACACCTACATACACTTGCAAGTTAGTAAAATTGTAAATTTCTAACAAAGGAGCATAAGATACCTAAATAAATAAATTAAAAAAAGGAATCAAAAAATACATTAAGAAATTTGAGAAATAGAGAGACCAAATATTGACCGACTCTAAAAACCCCTACAATCATAGCTTAGACAAAGAAAATACACTGTGAAAAATGGATCTTATCATAAAAAATATTGTTTGTCGTAAAGTAGACAAAATGGAAAACGATGAAGGTCGTGATGTTCAAGATCGCGAGGCATATCTTAATCAGTGTGTCTCGTGTCCTTACTCTCAATGCAAGTTGGCAATCAAGTGAAAGCATTGCTTGTCTATAGAACACATACGACACTTCGGCAAGTTTCAATCAGAGATAATTGATCAAGTGATCTGAGAATTTGAGCAAACGGTAAGAAAAGTATGTATCAATCATGCATTATATTTTTAAACTAATTAACTATCATATACAACAACATTGGATGTGACCGTAAAATTTATACAGGGAGGTAACGTCTCATCCCAAGGAGGAGTGCACCTATTGTGACTAGCTATAAGAGTTCATGGGCGTGTGATGGATGGAGTGCTTGAGCTAATCCACCACTTGGAAGGCACTCCCTAGTCTATACCATCAATACCAAAGAAGACAGGTAACTTTTCAGACTTTCCTATAATCTTGGAGCTTGAGATGGAGGCAATGATCGATGCATTGATGCCCATGGATACTGAGACATCTAATCCACTTAGAGAGGAATTATACATACCATTATAGGATGGGTGTTGATTATCTAGCTTAAAGATGCTACTTGCACTCCTAAGTGTGCAAGCAAAATATGAGTGGAGTGATGTGAGTGTGACCGAGTTGTTTAGGTACCTTCTACGTACGCTTCGTTGATTTCTTTTCAACACCATTATAAAAAACAATTGTGGATTTTCAAGGTGTTTTATGATTTCTTTTTAGGTTTCTAAAGTATCATATATTACCGCTTGGAAATACCATACCTGAGTCTCGTGATGATGCATGACATATTTTACAAAAGCTTGGCATGGACTACAACAACATCCATGCATGTGTCAACGATTACATGTTGTTTTGAGGAGAGTACGAGACTATGGAGACATGTCCAAAGTGTGGTGCTCATAGGTATCAATAGGATTTGCAATGGCAAACCATCCCTCAGAAAGTTCTTAGATTCTTTTCACTTATCCCCCGTATACTTCACATGTTTCGTATGTTGGGTATAGTGAGCTTGATAATGAGGCATGCATAGAACAGATTCATAGATGGAGTCCAACAAATTTCAGAGGATTCATGTGCATGGAGCCACATTGACTCTACCTTTACCGGCTTTGCACGAGAGCCAAGGAGACTTGGTCTTGCTATGGATGGCATGAACCCATTTGGTCTCCGCTCAACATCTTACATTTTGTGGTGTGTAGTCCTTGTTAAATACAACATCCCACCATGGCTTTCTATGAAGAAAGGACACCTGATCCTTAGCTTGCTCATTCATCGCCACTACAAAGTCAAGAGTATGGATGTGTATCTCCATCTATTAGTTGATGAGCTTAAGATTTTGTGGGAGGAGGGGGTCGTCATGGAAGATATGAGCAAGCACGATGGTCCACGGTCCGCCATTATATGAGCCATTCTCATGTGGACCATGCATGACTTTTCGGGATTCGAGGAGTGCTCAAGTAAGTAGGCTTCCGTTCTCGTTGGTCATATTTGTCATAGCTCATTCAAGTTTGTGTTCACTAAATAGACGTATTGGGGCAGGTTTTGTTACCTTAAGTTATCATGCATGTCCATTGTGTAGGCCACTGTTAGACTCCCGAAGGTCACGAGAACCATGAAGAAGATATATCAAGGACACACCACTTTCTTGCTAGAGGATCACGAACTGAGGGAAGGTTTTCTTAGACGACCACCATCACGAATGAATGCCCAAAGTTGTAAATGGTCCATACAAAGTTGCATCCAAATGGAATGTGACAGTTCTTGGGGTTTTCTATGAGTTGCCATATTGGACCCACTTACAAATCAACTACTTGTTGGATCCAATGCATATTTTCAAGAATGTGGGTAGCTTACTATGGGACCACATCACAGGAAAAAGAGACACTGCAAGGGCACAAATGGATTTGAAGGAGGTAGATAAGATGGAGGTTCTTTGGCCAGAATCGCCACAGTCGAGTGCGCTGATGGTTGCTTGCAACTATATCGTGCTCCTTGGGTTTTTTCACTAAAGAAGAGCACATTATGAAGCAAATTATCAGGTCTATCCACACTCCAATGGGTATGATGCATTCTCTCAGATCCGCGTTTTCTAAAGACGATCAACTAATAGGGATAAAATCCCATGATTGGCATAAGACATGTTAGGTTTGTACTACGAATGGATTTTAAGTGACCTACATATTTTGCTATTTGGAGTATAGTCATTGTTCGTAATACTTTTTCATTTGTGGCGGTTTGTACTACCAATCGCGATATCAGGATGCCTTACTCCAAAAATATGCAAGGCAATTTACGAGTTGTCAAATTTAGTGCAATGGATTTCACACAAGGAGATCAAGAAATCCTCTATTGAATCCACAAGGTGGGGAGCAGTGGAGACAGTCTATCTCTTTGAGAAGTACCTACCCACCATCATGCTCATGATATAAACCCACCTCCTGGTGCATCTTGTCGACAAATATCTCAAGAAGCTCTCCAAAAAGAACATGTGCACTTCATGAAGCGATGGATGTGCTTCTTGGAGCACTTCATGAAAACCCTGAAAGGCTTGGTGCAACAACGAGCTTGGCCAGAAGGTAGCATGGCTGAAGGTTGGTTGTTGTCTGAGGCGTTAGCACATATTTCATAGTGGCTGCCAATGGTGGATTTAGACAACAATATGCTATGGTCGTTGAAGTATGATGATAGACTGATCGGAGATGTGATGATTGGAAATGGGGTAGAAAAAGAATGAATGTTGCAATGGAGGAGAAAGTGAATTATTTTTATATGTTGCACAATGCCTCCATGGAGATGTGGCTTGCTAGGTACGAGCAAGCTAGGAAAGATCGAGAAGAAGTGCGATCTGAATTTCAACGCACTGACCGATTCGATATCCCAAGGGCATGGAGGAGATGCCGTGGTTTATGTCTATGCAATGGTTGCATGGAGCTTTGATTGCAACCTCTCACGAAGGGGTGGAGGTCTCTATGAGGAATTCTCGAGGGGATGTAGTCCAAAGGTGACTACATGTTTTATCAGCTGTCATATCTAGATTTTATATGTGGCAACTAATTAACCGTTTTAATGTATAGTACAAAATATACATTGTGGTGTGGTCGCGTGAATAACATTTTCGCGTGGAGCGTATCGACAAAATGCACTCCACAACGGATTGTGGTGTCATAGCAAAGTTGGAACAAGAGAGCCAATAGCAAGCCACGAATCCAAACACCATTATAAAAGAGATGGAGTATTTTGGGAACTTGCAAAGTATTATCGAAGTGGATTACCGTAGCTTCTCTATGATCTATTCGATGTGGAGTGGTTCAAAGTGGTATTGGAAGGAGCTGGGGCAACTGTTCGACAAGGTCCATCTAGATTTCTCAAAATAGATTTCGAAAAAAGATAGACAGATTTGCATGACACGTTTGTATTGCTAGCCCATTGTGAACAGGTGCATGAACTCATGTTTTTAAAATTTTTATTACGACATGGTATATGTCACAAATGTTAAATCTCTCTTTTATGTGATTTTGAATAGGTAATTTGCTATTAAAACCCTTGACAATCTCAATGGTGGTATGTTGTACCTTTAGCTCCCCGAAGTGCGAGAGTATATGATGAAAGAAATGTGCCCAGCATAGATGAGGATAGTATGCAGATAGAGGGGTCGATATTGCAAGGGGTGGAGGCCACCCAAAGCTTGGAGCATGTAGAGGAGGCAGAATTGGGTAACAATGATGGAAACATGAGGCCAAGAATTCTTTGAGCATGAGATGGACTCATTCTTTTGTGGTGACATTTCTATCGACCTTCTAGTGTATGCGGAGTTGTGTTAGGAGATTAACATGGGACCATAGGCTACGCCATACTTGGAGCATCCACCTACTCAATTCGTTGATGAATCACTTATAAGGGTACTCTAGAATATGCATTTTAAGTAAGATAATTTCTTTTAGAGTTATATTACCGTGCTTTGCTTGAATGTTTATATTGATTATGCTAACATCAATTTTTGTTTGTGTAGGTGACCTTTGTGGATATTTTGACAGCATGATGAGTTGAGGGATGAGCGACGAGGAGCTACAGGAGATCTTCACACGTATGTCTCTAGATCAAATGGCTTGATTCAGAGATATGGCAGACCAAGAGCTATCTTAGACACCATCAAGTCATTCTGTTCAATCTACTTCAACATGCTCTAATGCTTCGATTTCCAATAGATGAGGTCAACACTCCAAACTTGGGGACTTGGGTCAGATGGAGGGAGTGGTTTTGGGGGATGTTGTGGAGATGTGGATGCGGTGAGCCCATGGTTGGCTCGAGATACAAGTGCTACTCTTGCTCTTGTGCAGGTTCAAGAGAGGGTGGCTCAAGTGGTTGTTGTGGAGGTATTGACGCAGTGTCTCTATCTCATCTTTTTGTTGAATTTGCATTACCTGTCAGATTTGTCACACCTGTGAGGATGTCGACTCTAGTCACCTCAACCATCCATAGCTGGCACCCCTATGGGTGCTACTCTGAGAGATACCATCTCCGTGGGTACACCAGATGCACAGGAGTCTGGATATATCCCAGGAATGGGGTCGCATGTGGAAGAGGACACATCTTAGACATACCTAGAGGGGTATGGATACCTTGTAGATAATAGGACAAGAGCCGTCATCATGAATGATGAGGGAAGGAGGGAGGGTGATGGCTCGTATGAGAGAGTTGTGCCAACAAGTTTTTCAACACAATGTCTTGGATCATTGGAAGAACAAGGGGAGCAAGGACTACATAGTAGCATCCTTGCATGAGGAGTTTCTGGTACCTACCGCAGTAGATAGGTTCTCCACAGGTTGGATGATGAAGTGCATGCATGCGTATATGTCACACCCACAGACGATCATACACATGCAAGGCACTTAAGAGTGGGGCCTCAAAGCTTGAGTAGCTAGACGCAGATGACTGGTGCCGACTCAAGGAGGAGGCTACAGATTCTCTAGGACATTGGAGACTGTAGGGTGAGGCAGCGAGGACACAACTAGAGGCAAGAGTGATCCATTATCTTGGGAGTGGTGGGCACAGGTGTAATGAAGGATACCTAGGAGAGAGAAGGAGAGAAGGGAGAGACTATAGAGAGGAGAGAGAAAGAGGAAGAAGATGAGAGAAGAAGAGAGAGAAAGACTAGTAGAAGAGAGAGAATGGCAGGAAAAGAGAGAGATAGAGGAAGGAAGCCATGAAAGCTAGGAGGAAGGAGAAAAGAGAGACTTGATTATTGATAATAGAAAAGCCTTCTTGTGTGATTGAGTGCAAGCCCTATAGCCTGATTCAAAGAGGGTATCCCCCCATTCGATCTGAACTAAAAATCTCCCCATTCCACCCTACGGTTTGGGAGATACGCTCAGTTTTGTGCTCAGAGGTATTGTGGGACAGGCAGCCGTCCTACATAGTCAGCCCACAAAAGTCTATTACATCAAAGCCTTTTTGTGTGATCGAGTCCAAGCCCCATAGCTCGATTCCAAGAGGGCATTTCTCCCTTCGATCTGAACCAAAAATCTCCCCATTCTGCCCTAGCATTTGGGAGATAAGCTCAATTTTGTGCTCAGAGGTACTGTGGGACAGGCAGCAGTCCTACACAATCAGCCCACAAAAAGTGATTATAGCAAAGCCATGATCATTTATTGTCAGTGATATTTTTACATAGCCTCGTAGAGGGATCGAGAGCTTTAATTGTAATAAAAAAATTTGGTGATTGGAGCTTCCTAGATCAAGATATTTTCATTTCTATAACAAGGGGTCTGGTGAACTGCACTTGGGATGGCAGGCCACAAGGGTAAAGCAAAGGCCCAGGAGGACTTCCAGCATGAAATAAGGGACTCCCGTGCCTCAATGAATGATCCTTGGTCAGCCCAAGAGGATTGTGAAGACATGTTTGAAGAGGGCGCCCCCGAGATAGACCGCTTATCTATGCTCAACCAAACCCTATGCCAACATGAGACTCGTCATGCTGAACGACATCGAGAGATGGAACAACACCATAGGGACATGGAAACCTGCCAAGATCACTGTCATTCTGAGATGATGGCCAAGATGGACTTACTCATAGAGCGCATGGGTGCCCTCATCCCCACTATTGCACCCCCCTCGGATCAACCCAAGGAGTATGTCCCTCCTCGGGAGGCTAACCGCCCTTCCCCCTTGGAGACTGAGCATAGCCCACAAGGTCTTGGTGGTACCCATGTCGTTCCCCATAGCACCTATGAGATAGGTGAGCCTTCCACCCGACATGATGAACCCCTCCTCCCCTCCCCCATTATGAATCCTTCAAGCCCATCCTTGGCACCACAACTCCCCCATAACGGAAACTATATTCACATTCATGGGAATGTCTCTAATGCAAATCTTGGGCAACATGGAATGCAAGGAGTACACTGGAAACATGCATATGGCAATGGGCAGCATGCATATGGCAATGGGTAGAATGCATATGGAAATGGGCAGGATGCACAAGGCAATGGGCAGCATGCAGATGGCAGTTTTGGGTAGCATGGCCATTTTGGATAGCAAGGTAATGTGCAATTTGGTCCTTATGTAATGCATGGACAGCATGGCCCCCATAGAAATTTTGGACAATAGCAAGGCATGTATGGGCAGCATGTAGCACATGGCATTCATGGACAACAAGGCCCAAATGAACTGTGTGACAAGATTGTGTTTACTAAATTTAATGGGCAGTCATCATCCCTAGCTAAATTAGAGAAATGGACCTCTAAACTAGAAGCCTATTTCCTCATTTACCCCCGTACCGATGAGGCGAAGATTATTTTTATCTCCCTTCATTTGGAAGGTTTTGCCCACACATGGTGGAGATTTGTTCAAAGAGAAAATCAGCACTTTCATGATTGGGAAGAGTTCAAGATGCATATGATCCAAGTTTTTGTCTCCCCAATAGAAAAAGAATGCTTGGCTAGGCAATGGTATTAGTTTGATCAGCAAAACCTCACCATGAGGGAGTACACCAACCAATTTATGAACCTATCCATGTATGTTGAGGCAATCAGTGATGAGGCCAAATTGCATAAATACATTTATGGGCTAGATGCGCATCTCTTAGCTGATGTAATGGCTCAAAAGCCAGCCACCCTGTTTGCAGCCATAGAATTGGTTGAACGATATGGTTGGAAATACCGTCACAATGAGGGCATGTAGCCCATTGCAGGACAACAAAGATACCCTATCAGGAAACCCCCATATGCCAATAATTATCGCAGCAACAATGCAGGGAATGGCAGTCCCAAAATCCCCACTTATCCCACTTTTAATGCTGAAAGGAAATATGGCAGTTTTGGGACAGCACCCCCTCCAAAAGTGACCCAAAGTATGCTGAAAATAAGACATGGAATGGCTTCAGTCCTAACGGTCAAAAACTCATTCCTCCTGAAGTTGTCAAGGATCACAAGGCTAAAGGCTTGTGCTTTAAATGCAAGGATAAGTACATAACTGATCATGCATCCAAATGCCCCTCTGCCAAACACTTTCAAGTGTGAGACATCAGGATTCTTACCTGTAAAACATTCTTCGGGGATCATACCATGAACTACAGCTGTGGGAGTTCTGTTAGTAATATAAACAACAGTATGAACAACCTCAGACCAAAAATGCTTAGGCATATTCATTTCAGCCATCAAGGCACGTGCAACTTCTGCCATATGCCTATTTTTCCTTTCTGCAACCCCATTTTGCTGTGGGGTATACCTGCATGTGAATTATCTCTTTATCCCATGAGACCTCAGAAAATCACTGAACTCATTCGAGAGGTACTCTCCCCCTCCATCTGACCTCAAGCACTTTACTTTCAAGCATGTTTCTCTTTCAACTGCAACCTTGAAAGTTCTAAAGTGCTCAAACGCTTCACTCTTTTCCTTCATAAAATATACCCATAGCTTTCTAGAACAATCACCAATGAATGTGACAAAGTATGAACTGCCTCCAAGAGATACATTGTGTGTAGGCCCCCAAATATCTATATGCACAACATCAAGGATATTTCTGCTTACATCTCTGTCATGTGAAAATGGTTGTCTTGCCTGCTTACCAAACTGACATGCTTCGCATACCTTATGAAATTCTGCAATTCTAAATGTATGCAAACCTATAACCAACCCTTTGGATTGCATTAATTTTAGCCTTTGTACATTTGCATGTCCAATGTGTTTGTGCCAAATTTCAATATCTGCAAAACAACACCTTTTCCTTTAGCATACATAGCAGCATTCATAGTAGGAATTCCAGCATCCAAAGTAAACATACGTCCAACTCTACTTCCCTTTGCAACCAACCTGCACTTGTCATTGAAGTCTTCTACAAAGCATCCCTTTGCATTAAATCTGACTTGCAGCCCTTGCTCTACCATCTGACCGACTAACACCAAGTTCTTTGTAATAGTTGGCACATGTAATACATCTGAAAGACTCTTTGTCTTACCATCATGCAAGGACAAGGGAACTTTTCCAATGTGTGAAATTGGGTGGTATGAATCATCACCCGTCTGCACATAACATGCATTTTGCAAATTCTGCACCTCTCCAAACCATTCTACATGGCTGGCCATATGATTGGATGCACCTGAATCAACATACCAAACATCATCATGTGTTCCGTTTCCTATAATAGCATTCAGCATATGATGCATAACAAACAGACGTTCATTTTTGTCTTCATTATATCGTGAAGACGATGCATAGTTTCGTTGTTGCAACTTACCACTGCAAATATCATCTTTCTTAGCATAACATTGGGCTACAGTATGACCTGTTTTGCCACAATATTGACACACAATACCAAAGTTATTAGAACCTCTGTTCTGCCATTCACCTCTTCCTCTAGAGATCCCCCTACCTCTAAAGTTTCCTCTGTCTCCAGAAACTTGCATTTCACCAAACTGTTGATTGAACCTATTTTGCTAGTTATCGCCAGCACGTCCCATACCATGGCCTCTCGAAGAGGATCTTCTACGTCCCCTTCCTGAAATCAAGTAAAATGCTTGGACATGTTCACCATTTCTTTCAGACAAATCACCCTGCATATTGATCTCTTCAGTAATCATGAGAGAGATTAGCTCATCAAAATTTGGAAATGGCTTCCGTACATATACTGAAGTAACAAATGATTTCCATGCCTTCTCATCGTTAAGGCCACTCACAGTGGATGAAACCAAATCATCATCATCTGGCATTGCATCAATCATTGCTAAGGCATCTGCAATGCTCCTCACCTTCAAAACATACTCATTGACAGACATTTTCCCTTTCTTCAAGGCATTCAACTCTTGCTTGAGTTGAATCTTTCGTGCCTTTGTATTTACTGAAAACATGCTCTCAAAAATTGTCCAAGCTGCATGTGAAGTTTTTGCATTCCTGATATATCCCATCATAGTATTATCAATTACTGCAGATAGCCAGTACATCACCTTTTTGTCTTTTTCATTCCACTCTTTCCATGCTTTTAACTCATCTGCGCAGTCCAAGGGATACCCAGCTCTGGCTCCTTTTCTTCACCTGAAACAAATTCATAAAGGCCCTTTCCAATAAGGAAGTTCATCACACCGAACTTCCATGAAGGGTAGTTGTTCTTGTCAAGCTTCTCAATAATGGGATTTCCACTGTTCTCTGCCATTATTACAAAAATAATACCAAACAGCAAGAAAATCTTCTGCAACCCTCGACCTATAGTGCACAGCAATACACCAGACAGCCTTTTTCACTGTCTGCTCAACAGTACATGCAATCTACAACCAGTTTACAAATAAACCTTGTGTTTATTTGCTGGTAAACACCTTTGAACTTACAGATCTGAAATCTGTAACCTGTGCACTTGTATACGGCAGACACAGCTGAAATTGCAGGATACCTCGAATTGTTGTCCGCAACCTTGCGAGTCTAAAACGGGACCTGAAATGACCTCGAATGGCCAAAATAGCAGCAGGAGTCCCTAAATGGCTTATCTGCAGAATACACAGCGCTCTTCGCGCACACCAAATCTCACTGCAATCTGAGATTTCTGCTCTGCCCTGCTTCCGATGCCTCCACAGGCACTATCTAAGAGAGAGAGTGGAAGAATGGGAGAGCTTCTTACCCATTGCTTGCTTGCTTGAACCTTGCTTCTTCTCCTTCACTCTAGCCTTTGAAATCAGCCTCTCTCAGTGGCATGGCTTTGATACCATGTCAAGAATGGCATGGTGGGGGGATTTGCTCAAGTTGCTGCATCGAACACACACAGAATGCACAAGGAGAAGCTCACTCAAGAGACAAGAAGAGAGATGGAGGCCAAAACGTTTTCTTGCTGGTTTCTTCTTCTTCTTCCATACACTTTACAATATACACAAAGTATAGATAAGATACAACATAAAGGAAAGTGGCCTATTAAGTCAAACAATGCATAACCAACTACACTCGTCGACTGGCGCTATAACTATGCCAGCTGTAAATAGGTGTAACAACCTGAATATAATAAGTAATGAGTCAGTGGCCATGTGAGAGTCATAATGACCACCGACGTGCTAAGTGTAGATGTGTGGACCCATCTAACCAAGCTGTCCATCATCAATGTCCGCATGTGTTGAGCTTGTCATCTCAACAGTCATGCCCACTAACTTAGCCATCGTCTAAATGTTTCACATGTGTTATTTTTGTAAGGTCCTTTGGAACCAAGTTACAAGGACTCATGGAGGACATATAGCCCTCTCTTCTCTAAAGGATGATGGAGGTACATCATAAGCTTCTTAGTTACTCTTTTTCTTTCTTAAAATTGTATGTTTCTTCTCTATTAGCTCCATTGACTCTTGTGCAAACAAGAGCCATGAAATGGTGTGTTGGGTTATGCTATCCTTATATTTGGTCTCTTCTGCTATTTTGTAAATTTCAAGGGCAAAAGCCTTTTTAAATCCAGCCTTGGCATCATAAGACTTGACTTTGTCTATAGCACTTGGAATTGACCCTAGCTTTGGACATTAGAATACATTTGGCCAATCCTCAAACATGCGAGTAAATGTAACAAATCATTCATTGATATATTATTCATTCCCCTCAAGTTTGCCTTAGGTCTATGCTAGCCAAATCAAGACCATGCTCATTGTGGAACTCCTATGCGTAGTGGTAGAATCTTTGTTAGAACTAGGGATGTAATGAATTAGACATGTATGGGACCATAATATGGAATTATAGTCATTCTTCAAGACTTTGTTTGGATAGATAAAAGCAATCATCATAGTGATATATAAAATACAAAACTAGACACTTATGTAGCATGCAATTGAATGTATCACAAAGAGAGAGAGAGAGAGAGAGAGAGAGAGAGAGCTATTATTCAATGTAGCATTTGCATGTAAAATTAGTAATTTCATCTCATCATTCAAGTTAATGCTATCTTTATATGTGTGTTTTTGTATTATTCTCTTCAAAAAATAAGACATATAAAATTATTATAAATAAAAAATTACTTAAATTTTACTAAGAATATATATATATATAGGATTTAAATTTTCCCAAAGAAGTTACCTTGAAACTAAAAAAATATATATGCATGCACCTTGAATTTGGGATATCTATTAAAATAAAGCAAGTACATTTATATTTGGAGCATATAAGTAGATCTCATTTTCCTTGAGAAGTACAATAGGGGGAGAAGATAAAGTCAATTTTTTCGAAAAGGAGTCCCTAGGAATATCCTTTCCAAGCCTGGAGCCCCAAGAGGAACACCAAGGAAAAGTGAATTCTCTTGCAAGAAAATCTATCTTGTAACACCAACAAGCTTTTATTTCATTCTTTTGATCATCAAAACAAAGAAAACAACAATTCTTCACGCAGCATCATAGTAGATTTCTTCCATGGATTTGATAGAATCAACCATAATCTTCAACATCTTCATAGAATCCATCAATATAACAAAGAAAACAAAGGAGTACACAAATTTTTAATGAAAATCAATCACATAGTATCCTTCTTCAATGTCTTCATAGTTCTCTCTCTCAATCTCTCATATACAATTACATTGTTTTGATAGAATTAACGATCTCTGGCTCTCTCTCTCCCTCTATCAGTAGTACATCATCTCCTCACTAAAATACTCTCATGATAACTCTCAATAATCATTCTTAGGTCGTGGATGCACTTCCCAAGAGGTATGTCTGATATGAAGAGTCACCAGAGCCACTACAGTGTCTTTTCACAGCTCACTATTGTCACTATCACTTAGTCTTCTCTTCAATCTTCAGCAACTGCTTCTTCCACTTGTTTTAGCTCTTTTGAACTTAGATTCATCCTTTCCAAAGGTTAGAAAATTTCTACAGAACACTTACAGAAGATCTACAGAACAATTACAGTACAATACCAGAGCAGCTACAGTACAGTTATAGTACATAGATAGAGCAGAGACAGAGGGTCTACAGAACGTCATCAGAACCTCATACCTCATACTCAAACCATTCCAGACTATTAAAAACTATTCAATAGCCTTCCAAATGATCTCAATATTCATTAATCATCAATCCATGCTTCATACAGAAGAAAATCAGAACAAAATAGAAGCTATACAGAAGGTATACAGAACCAATCAAAACCTTAACAGAACCTCATAGAGCTTCATATCTCTACTGAGAATCATCATGAACTTCCAAAACATAATCAATATCATCCAAAAAACTCTCAAATACTTCCATTAACAACCATAAATCACTCTAAATCCATCAAAAATCAATCATTCAGACCTCAAAAACAACAAAAATCAGTCAAAAATTCAGTCTTTTTCCACTCTCAACAAAGCCTAAGTGAGTGAAGTGTCTATCAGTGGCCTATATCCATACAAAAGAAGAAGGTGAGAACCTTGTCTTCTAATGTGTATTGCATGTGTCATCACAAAACCCAATTGACATCATGGTCACACCTATAAAGACACTAGGAAAACTAATCCAAAGGACAAGTGAGAACTGAAATTTAGTAGTATGTACATGCCATAGTCTTATGGAATGTCCATTGACAAAATAGTACTTAACCTAACAACCTTTAAATTAAAAGAAAATGGCAACAAAGAATATACCCCATCACTATATAATCACTTTTAGCAACATGAGTTAAATTTATTAGTGAGTAAATCCCACAACATATTTAGGTGAGAGTACTTGAAGGGAAAGAGCTACCCCTTATTTTTAAATAATAAGAAATGGCTTGTTCACACTTAAGTATGTTGGGACCAAAAAATGGGCCTAACACTAGCTCTAAGGCTCTAGCTAGGCCTCTATGCTCAACCAAAAAATTCCACAGCCTTGCGGCCCCAAGAGTGTCTTCAGGCTAACAACAATGTGTCCCTTCCCAACTCCAAAGAGTTGGAGTTTCCAAAAAAATTAATGTCTAGCACCTCGTAGCACATACATAGGGAGGATCCCTGAGTGATTGTCGTGGCCCCGCTATGGCTCTCCTACACCTCGGGGATTGGCCCCAAGATGCATCGTTCAAATATATAGCACATATGATACATAGTCCTCTCTTTATAAAAATCATTCTAGGAGATATAGTATAATCCTCACTTAATCAATCCCCAAAGAAACAAAACATACTAAACCTATAGCTTGGGACTTCTCACAATCTCAACATGGGTCAACATTTAGAAAACCAAGTGCTATGTGATCCAAGAGAGCTGATACTCATTTGATACCATGTATATGGAATACAATGCAAAGGTGAGTGCCCATAGGTGCACAAATAAATTATTTCATCAAATGAACAATGTGGATGTGTACAACCAATTCTTTTCATGATTTTTATACCACTAGAATATTTTCTTTATTGCATAGGGGACAACACCAAGCATACTCATGCTACTCAACCCTTTAACTTTCAAAATAAATGCCTATTATATGTTAAATGCATTGTAAAAGCTAGATTTCAGCCTATATTTAGCACTCATGACCCCTCCCCTCCCTACCCTTTAATGTTATTCTTGTGTGGTACGTGTAGAGAATTTTTTCTTGTCTAAAAAGCAATAAATCATGCACTATAACATAAAAATGGGGCTAAGATGAGGCTAAACCTCATGCCTTAGGCTCTATACATCCATAAACAAATTCACAATTTTGTGTAATTTTCTAGAGTATAAAATATTTTTTTCATATAAAATCAATTTTTTATTTTTCTTGATTATATACATATATATATATATGTTTCCTATATTTTTTGAGTCAATACATTAATCATTCTCTAATCCATCTTGGCATTCAATTTTACCGCACATGAAGTCAATTATGATTGCTCGAAATAACAAAAACATCCTTTTTCCTTTTAAAATACTATTTTCAAGTTTTCAAAAATTAATAAATCATAATTACAAGCACTATTCTAAATTTTACAGCATAGAGCCTTTAAACATATTGCAACCAAGCATCAAATAATTTTTTGTTGCACATGAATGCGATTTGCATCATAAATTGTTAAAAATTATTTGAATTTTCATTGAAAAAGACCTTACCACCTTTTCTTGGGTTTTGGAAATTAATATTTGCATTTTTGGGCAGCCACCACCAAACCTACCGTTGATCCTCAAACCATGCTTGGCATAATTCCTTGGAATCCACATGATCTCATCATGATCTGGTGCAAGAACAATCGGTCTTCATTCCAACATCTTCCAATCTACTTGCACATAAACCATCTTCAAGGGGAGAGAAAGGGAGGAGAGAGAAATATTGATTTTTGCATTTTCTCTATAGGTCACTATTCTCTCTGTGTGAGATAGGTGATTAACAGTAAAAAATTCGAGGGATAGGCTTGTGTGATTAGAGTAGTGGGTTGCTTTCAAGCTCCAAGCCGCCTCCCCCCCCCCCTCCCCCTCCCCCATCAAATCACCATGGTCCCCTTCATATCTGCATTAGGCTATTTCAAAAACACTCCCCCTCCCCCCCTACTCACCAAATTTTGGGCTAGGGCCCCCTAAAGGCCAAAGGCCATACTCTTAGAAATCGTGCATTAATTTGACCCCCAAAGTACTCGGCCTTCAGTTTCTCTCCCACATTCGGTATCTAGTTTTGATTCCAATTTTTTTTTGCATATCCATCTTAGAGTGAGAACTATCCAGAACTTTTCCTGCTTCAATCCGGTACCCAAAAAGATTATGAAAAAATGGCAACCATTGAAACGGTCAGACTTTTGAAGTAATTTGAATTCATGTTTTCCATGGCTACTTAAAATTGTTGGATTCGTGTCTTTCACTTCCATCGAGCTTTAAATTTTACCTTAAATTCTTGCCATTTGGCACTTTTATGGTATTTTTTTAGTGTTTAAATTTTTCTCTCATTGGTGATCACGGGATAGGGTGACTCAACCCATCGAATTCAGAACTGATCTGCACATAAAGAAACTATAAAGTGCATCAAGTTGCTTCAAAGAAGAATACACAATAAAACACAAACACAGTTCATAAAATACCCCCTAACAAAATCAAGGCATGAAAATCCACAAGGGATAGGCTAAGTGTAACCTAATAGAGATCCAAAGCTAGTTGCTAGCCCATTGCTCAAATATAGATAGGCTAAAGAGAACTATCAAAGAAGTCACCCTAAGTGATGTTCTGAACTACCTACTTAACTTAGGACAACTAAACTAGGAACTCCTACTATGCAATGACTCCTATAGCCTAATCTTTCATTTCTAAATAATTTTGATTCATCAATTTTGAATACTTTAGGACTTCGTACTCGAGAATGTAAAAAGAAGGGAGTTGAGGGTAGTGACCCAAGGAGATCATGGCATTGGCCTTAGGTCTTCACTTAGTATCTAAGAACCTACCAAGCCCTTACAAGGTGACACTTAATCCTTCTTTTCCTTGTGCTCACTTTATTTTCACTTGAACTATCCTGATTTTTTTTGTTCGGCTAGTCATCACCCCCAAGAAGAGAAGGCATTGGCCTTGGGTCCAAACTCATCCCTTGAAACCTACGAAGCCTTCACAAAGCGATTATTATCTGCTCTTTGATTTTTTTTTTGTGTCATTTCTTTATCTTTTTTTGAGGGATTAGAACCCCTTTTATACACCTTCATATACTAAAGTATTCAAATATGTGCATTCTTTCTTCTCTTTCTTTTATTAGGCAAGCTTCTCTAACTACCTCACAACTAACAAACACTCCTAGAAATAGCTGCATAGTAGGCTAGCAGAACAAGATCCCTAGGACTACCTTCTAAAATAGTTCCTAGAGTGCTTGGCAATGTCTTTGTAGGAGGAAGATAACTACTTGGACCTCCCCAGGCACACTTAGCCTAACCCTGGGACTTCATGCCTTGACTACCAATCCCAACAAAACAAAAATCCCCACATATACATAACCATTCAGCATAAAGGAAAAGAATTCATAAAGGGAGGATATCACTTGGACTTAGCCACAAAAAGCTTCTACATAGCAAGAAGCTCATTCTAGGTACTCCATCAAATCTATCTTGTACAACACTAAAAAAAGAAAATATTAATTACACCCAGACTGAATAAATACATGGCCCTCTTGGCCTAATGAACTAAATCATTAAACTCCACAAAAATGGCCCTCTTGGCCTAATGAAATAAACAATTAACCACACCATTCATCATCTTATTGCTTAAACAAACCCTTGGTCTCCCCATAACTCTACTAAAGCATGAAACTAGATCAAGGATATGGACTGCTCAAGCCCTATCCTAAGTGCATCAAGTTATTGCCCAATCCCCCTGCATAAATGGCAAGGGGTTTTTAACAAATATGACATTGAATGATCCAATACGTCGACCACGACAAAATAGGAAGGTGATCAAGTGCTACTTGATTCATAACCCAAACTAGCCATCATCACCCAAAATAAGATGTGTCTGTAAGAAGTCCCCATAGTAGTCTTGTGCTAATATCTAAATGCAATTGTAATAGCCCTTAGGACCATCATTTGAAAAAGATATCTTCAACAAATGCATAATTGGCTATGGAATCCACAAAGCAATTCCATTGTGAGCTGACAAGTCACTATCTCAAAAATTTGCAATATATCCAAGGCTGCACAATGGTATATCCATGCAAAATGGGATCCTACATACTATAGATCTCATCCAATTAGTTGATCACTTGTTGCGAGTCACCTTTTACTAATAAACGACGGATACCACCATGTCTAGCTATACTTAGCCCCATGATTAAGGCATTGTATTTTTCCATATTATTAGTAAAATATTTTCCTAAATACACTCCGATTTTCATAACAATTTTGAACTGAGAATCTTTCATGACCACTCCCAGACTCGCATATTTAGTGGGCCCTTGAGAAGCTTTGTCAAAATATAGAGTGTAGATCTAGTTTTCATTGATAGGCCACACCATATGGATCAGCCTACTCATACTTATGATAGTCAATGTTGAGCTCAGAAAGATTATGTATAACATGTACTATTCCTCCTTCCTCACCAAACCTAATAGGGATGCTTATAAGAACCTTATGACAATGGTGGTAGTAGACCTTAGTATCCCCGCAAAAGATCCATCTTGCCACTCAGTGATATGATAACCTTTACTCAACTAAATCACTCAACCTTGGTGGTAATGATGCTCTAACTACAAATATTCAAGATAAGGAATGATTCTGCCCATTTTATTGTATTGGTACCTAGTACAGGTTTAAGCTAGATCCTGGAATAAGTGCAAAGACACCAAGTCCGACATCAGCCCCCTTACACATAGTAATATTTCAACTTATTAAACTTCACTTTTTAAAAAACTCTACCCCTTGCAAATCCACTGAAAGGGATGTAGAGAAAACTTTTCCTATCCAAACGATCTTATATGAGCCATTCCATTTAGGTTCTAGCTTGCTAGGGAATAACTCACGACAACATCATAATATATTACCACAATTGACCCTTCAAGAATTTATATTTTTTAGCTTGAAGTTCATGGAGTGCTTTCATCCTTCTCTTCCCCACTTCTTGATGTAAAAAAAGTCTGCAATCGGATTTTGTTAAGATGTGCAAGTGAAACAAACCTTTCTTGTAATGCTTCTACATTGCCTAATGAATGATTTAGAGTCAACCTCACAATGGGTAACTCAGTTTCCAAGGATAAGAAACACTCCTCCCCATATACCAACTTGAATAGGATGTGGCTAGTTGCTCTCTTAAATGTTATCCCAATCATGCTTACCCTCAGATACTGTCTTTGGATAGGTACTCTCCACTTGTCCATTTGCTTGAGGATTATACAATGTGGTTTTATTGTGTTTAATTTTTACCACTTTCATCAAGGCTTGTATGACATTGTTCAAAAAGTGTGTCCCATGATCAAACACTAATTCTTTTGGTGGATCAAAGCAGCAGAGAATTTGTTCCATGATAAAACTAGTCGTTTGCTTGGTATTATCCTTCATCCTAGCTCAAGCTTTAGACCACTTTATAAATTAGTTTATTGCCACAATGATATAATTCTTTTTCATAGTTGACAAAGGATATATAGGTCCAATGAAATCAATGCTCCACTTCTTGAATGGTAGTATAGCTATGATAAGAGTCAGTGTGGGTGCTTCTTGTTCTCCCCACTATCATGTCTTTGACATCTATCACATCTCTTGACATATGCAAAAGCATCCTAGAAAATGGATGGCCACCATTATCTATCTCTCAAAGCTTTTTGTGTTGTCAACCCTCTGGCAAAGAGCCCTCCACAAGCACAGTCATGGAACCCTTCCAAGATAAATGAGACCTCATCAGATAGGACACATCAATGATACGTAATTGACCCCTTGCTAGTATAATGTTCCTACAATCAATGCAAATTTCAAGGCTTGTTGCCTAATTCTCCACTTTTCATACTTTGATAAAGCATCTCCAACCACTCTTGTAGATAGATAATGTGTTATGGTAGCATAACAAGATGGGATGGAGGCCATACCAATTTTGAGTACACCCTCAAGGTCACTATCTTTAGCCAAGACTTCCTTTAGCTCTCTGAATTCCACAAGACATTCACCGATGCCTTGTAACTTTAGTAGCCTACTTCTAATTTCATAGTCAACCTCCTTGTTAAAGACAGGGTAAGGGCATAACCTAGGGGTCTATTAAGTAGTCTTTAAGTGTAGTTTTGAGCCTTGGTACGGTTCAGATGTGAAAAGTCATGAGTATATTATGAGTCTCTTTGGGGAAGTTAGAAGGAGGAGTGCTCAGAATAGAACAAATTAACCTTGTTGTGTCTCAATTTGTCTTATACAATGTTTCCTGTCTTGGTTGGTGGAAAGATGGTCTTATGTTGAAGTGTTCAATGGTGTGTTCTAACTAAGACAGAAAGGCCAATAATATAGTCGCAATCTGAATCTATTTTATATAAGAGAGATTATTTTGGGTTAATTTAGGGGAAGATTTTTGACCCCTAACACTTGGTGATCTTGCTAATTAGTCTTTGGGCATCAGGTGGGATGGTTTTCAGAATGGAACATGTGTAGAAGATTCATGAGCTAAAGGATACAATCAAAAATGGATTCTTGGCTTGAGGAATTTCAGTATTAGACTACTAAAGAGGAGAAATGGGAATCTTTTGCATAGGCTCTGTTACAGGAGTTTCAGAATTGGATAGCAGAATAGGAGGATTTTGAGGCATATAGTCAGGTATTTCTAAACACACAATTTCTTGATTTACCTTTGGACATTATTGGAAAGGTCAGGGAGGTAGTGTGGAATGAACAGATAAAACAGGTTGCTCCTTTTGGCTTGAAGAAGTATATAGACAGTGTGTTCAGGAAAATTTGGCATAATAAGTAACTTTGGCAGTTTCATCAACCATATGGGCTGAGTTATACACCTAAATTGGACAGGGGAAGATGAAAAAATCAGTGTGGATATGCAAGTCATCACTGTGAACATTGTGCACCTAGGTCTCAACAGTAGAATAATCTAATGATAGAATAGGTGTGTGGTGTATATCTACTGAAAAATACAAGGGTGAAGGTTTTGGAACTTATTATACCAGGCTGCGTGCAAAATTAGAATAGAAAGAGAAACAGAGGAAATAGGAACAATAGAGGTCCAGCAGTGGCAGTCAGGTGGATATTTTGGATTTAGGGTATCTGAGTGATCTAGAAGTCCAGACTAAAGAAGAAGGTCATAGTCATGCAATAGGAGATGTTGTTACTAATCAGAAATTTCAAGTTACACCAAGTGAGGAGGAGAAAAATAGAAATATATTTATGGGACTATTAGCATGGACACAAATACAGAGACAGGCAAGGATAAAACTAAGGTTTCAACCATTGTATAAAACACCAACAAGAAGAAAGGTTGTAGCAACACAACAGCCAAGATCAATGGACTAACCCCCTAATCCAGCAAATCTCAAAGTCAAATTTGCAAACTTCAAGGGTGAGTCCAAAAAGGAATACCTTGATGCCCACGTAGCTCAATTCAGCACAAAATGGGAAGCAAGTGGACTAGGAGTATTGTATGGAGATGATGTGAAAAAGCAACAATTTGCTACCATATTGGAGGGTAAGGCTATGAACTGGTTTACAAAGTATGGTACAACGCATTTTGATGATACACAAGCATTACAAATAGCATTTTTGGCAAGATTCAGAAGGTGGAAAACACCCACTAATATTCTGAAGAACCTTAAAACAATGAAACAGAAGAGGCTCCTTGTGGAGGATTATGCACAACAGTTTTTAGATTTGAATGGAAGACTTGCACCCAATGAAAGGCCAAACAATGAGATGTTGAGGGAATATTTTTGTAATGGGTTCAGGGAATACCTGAGAACTACAATAGCTAGTACAGATATTCCTGGATGTGTAGGAGGATTTAATCAGCTGTTGGTAGTAGCTACCAAAAGAGAAGAGAAAAGGTTGGGAGCCATCAAATAGAAGAAGAAGAAGAAGTATAGCAGTGATTCAGATTCAGATTCAGATTCAGACTCAGACTCGGAGTCTGTTGACTCAGGTTCAGATTTAGAAGATGACAGTTCAGATTTAGATTCTGATGATTTAGAAGATGAGGAAAGGAAATCCAGAAGCAGAAAGAAGAAAAGGAAAGAGAAGTAGAGAAGTAAAGCTAGGGTTAAGAAGGACAAAAATGGAAAGGGAAAGACAAAGAGCAAGTCTCAAAACCTAAATAAAAAAATTATTGCAACTCTAAAGAATATGGGAATTTCAACATCTCAGAAGAAGGACAAACCATATTGTAACACATGCCAGAATCATGGGCACACAGATGCTACTTGTTGATATAATCTTAACAATAGGGCAAACCCAAGATAGCAAGTGCCAACAAGGGCAAGTGCAGTAGCTGCAACTGTAGTAGAACTAGACAAAAATAGAGCAATGGAAGGTCCACCTAGAAGATTTCAGGGGAGAAATAATTGGGGACCATCTAATCCTCAAGGAAATGGTAATCTAAATGATGACCCATGCACATACTGTGGAGGAGTGAATCACATGCAAGTTCCTAATTTCTCATTGTGGTGTAAACACAAAGAGGAGTTAGATATTCCTATTATGAGATATAACAATCAAAGACCACCTGCACTCGCACAACAGAATAGGCCATCACAGGTTAATGTAGTCATTGTGGAGGAAGCCAAGCAAGTTAATGAACTTGTGTTGCAGAAACAACAAGAGGACTATCTCAATGTGTTGCATGTCCAATGTGATCGTTCAAATTGTATCTAGGTGGAGGAGATTCTTGAAAAATCAGCATTAGTTCTGGTTATTACAAGATTAGGTGGAAAGTATGTGGTTGATCCGGTTATATCCCATAAGGAGATGAAACATCCTCAGTATTGGGAGAATCAAAGACAAGTTAGACAGGAGTGTTTGAAGGAAATTCAGAAGAGTTAGAAAATTGACTATGGTAAACAAAAATTGTAGCAGCAAATACCTGATATACAATTAAGTATTCAGGAGGAGATTCAGTAGCAGGAAATAAGGGAGGCTCAATTGACAGCTGAAGTTTTTAGGAATACCACTCTTACAATGGATCGGATTTTAAGTTTGTTCCATGAGTTTAAAAGACGGGTACTTAGAAATTTGAGTGAGGAGGAAGAACAAGTGGATGAACCTGAAGCATGTCAAATTGAAGCTAAAGACGTGGATTACAAAGTATCCAAAATCACTGTTAATATTCAAGAACATGAAATTCAGGGAGCATTGCTGGATGGAGGTTCAGGTGTGAATATTTTACCTGAGTTCGTGCATACTAGATTAAAGCTACCTGAGCTAGAAGATGCTACTTTTCAACTAAAGATGGTAGATCAGAGGAGGATTCAATCTCTACGAATTCTCCAAAATCAGCAGATTACTGTTTTAGGACTCACATTTCTCGTGAATTTTGTAGTGTTAAAAATGGATGAAGGAGACACCCCATATCCACTTCTCTTGGGAAGGCCTTGGTTTAAGCAGGCTAAGGTTAAATAGGATTGGGGAGTTGCAAAAATAACAATCACGAAGGGGAAGAAGAAAGTTCACATGAATATGGTACCTAGTGTAACCTTGCCTAGAGAAGCTAGAGCATTGTATGCACAGGATATTAACATGATGAAGGAAGTTGATGATGATGAAGAAGATGCTTTCCTTGAAGTTAATGAGTCAGTTGTATCTATTTTTGACATAGATGTGGTTAGTATTCTGGAACAGTTCAAGGAGTAGAAGAGATCTGTAACCTCCCAACAACAGAATGAGAGTAAACAGGAAGTTCCTACAGAAGAGGACATAAACAGGAAGTTGTCTAAACAGGAAAGAGAAGATACACATTCAATAAATTATTCAAGCTAAAAAGGCTTTTGAGGAACAGATGGCTAAAACTACTAGAGTCCAGGAAGATGATTTACATTATCTTAATATAGGTTTTGCAGAGGATCCTCAAATGGTCAAAGTCAGTGTTCATGTGGAAGGCCGATTCAAAACAAATCTGAGTTGATCAACTATTACAAGAATTGAAAGATATTTTTGCATGGACTTACATTGATATGAAGGGAGTGGATGCTAGGTTTTGTATGCATACGATTAACCTAAAAAAAGATGCAGTCCCTGTTATTTCATAGAGATACAGGATGAATCCAAATCATGCAAAGGCTGTCAAGGAGGAGTTGGATAAACTTTTGAAAGTGGGATTTCTTTATACTTTGGAGAAGGTGACATGGTTATCACGTGCCAAAGAAGAATGGCAAACTCAAAATCTATGTTGACTACAGGAAACTAAATGTAGCCACTATAATTTATACTTTCCCATTACCATTTTAGGGTGGATGCAATTGTAGGTCATTAGATGTATAATTTCTTGGATGGATTTAGTGGCTACAATCAGATATTGATGGCAAAATTAGACAGAGAGAAGACTGCTTTTGTTATAGAGTGGGGAGTATATGCTAGTAATGTAATGGTATTTGGCTTGAAAAATGCTCCACCTACATTTTAGAAATGGGTACAGGAAGTCTTTGCTCCATACTTGACAACATTCATGAGAGTTTTTCTAAATGATTTTAGTGTGTTTGGGAAGGCTGTGGATCACCTTAATCAACTCAAATTATGCTTTGAAAGATGTAGAATGGCTAGGTTAAGTCTTAATCCAGCCAAATGTGCTTTTGCTATTAAAAGAGGGATTTTACTCGAGTGTATCATTTCATAAGAAGGAATGCACGTTGATCCCAAGAAAGTGGCAGCTATTCAGAAAGTTAAAGCACCAGCAAACTTGAAGGAATTGAGAAAATTTGTTAAACGGATCAAGTAGCATAACAGATTTCTGAAATATTTTTCTCATGTCTATATTCCATTGACCAAGTTGACCAAGAAGGATGTGAAGTATGTGTGGATAGAAGAATAGGAAAAAGCATTCAGATTACTAAAGAAGACATTACAAGTAGCACCAATAATGCAGCCTCCTGATTGAAGTTTACCATTCCATGTGTTTGGAGATGCCTTTAATATTGTAGTGGGAGCTATGTTAATGTAGAAAAAATAGAAAGATTGGTTTAGAACAATTTACTATGCAAGCAAGGTCATGATAGAAGCAAAAAGAAATTATTCTGTTACTACTGAAAGGGAGTGCTTGGGAGTTATATTTGCACTGAAAAATTGTAGACATTATTTGTTGGGAAATTCAATAATAATTCATGTGGATCATCAGGCATTGATCTATTTGGTGAACAAACCACAACCAATAAGAAGATTGGATAGATGGATTCTGCTATTATAGGAATTTGATTATTCCATTGTGCATAGACTTGGAAGAGAGCAGTTGATTGCTAATTCTTTAAGCAGATTGGAGTCAAGAGAACCTTTTGAAGGGATAACATATGATTTATGTGATGCAGATTTATTTCACATTCAGGCAACCAACTCAGATGATTGGTATGAGAAGATGCTTAATTACCTTATCGAAGGGGTATTCCATGAGGGAATGACAAAAGACCACAGGAGAAAGCTGGTTTTGAGAAGTGCAACCTATTCAATAATTGGAGGATATCTGTACAAGAGAGGAGTGGATCAGATTATCAAGAGATGTGTTCTTGACAGTCAGCAGGTAGCAGTGTTAACTGAAGCTCATACAAGAAGTTATGGAGGTCACTTTTCAGGTGACATAACCAATACAAAAATATTTCAGATTGGTTTATGGTGGCCAACAATAATCATAGATTCACATCAGTATGCAAAGGCTTATGATAGATGTCAAAGGGATGGATATCCAAGAAATCAAGACAAAATAAGGTAGCATCTAGTTTTGCCATTGGGTCCTTTTGAGAAGTGGGGAATGGATTTTATGAGTCCATTTAAGCCAGCAATTGAACTTTCAGGAAACAAATATATTTTCGTTACTACAAATTATTGTACCAAATGGGTAGAAGCTATTGCATTAAAGGATAATAAGGCAAGGAGTGTGGCCTATTTCCTATACAATAACATAATAACCAGATTTGGCTGCCCAGTGGAACTTGTATCAGATCAAGGGGTCCATTTTCTTAATAAGGTGATAAAAGTTTTGACTGAAACTCATATGATTAGCCATAAAATGTCCGTAGTATATCATCCACAAGCCAATGGATTAGATGAAAGCAGTAACAAAATTTTGGTTAAAATTCTTAAAAGGACTTTTTTCAGAAAACAAGAAGGATTGGGATCTGAAATTGAATTCATCATTGTGGGCATTTAGAACAGCCTTTAAGGTCAGTACAAGACTCACACCATTGATATTAGTCTATGGCATGAAAGCTCTGGTGCCAATGGAGTTCATAGTACCATCTTTGAGGGTGGCAGTATCAAATAGACTAACACAGGAGGATTCACTTAAACAGAGATTGGAGCAGTTTGATGTCTTTGGATGAAGATAGATTTCATAGTGCTTATGTGGATACTATGATTCAGAATAGAAGATCTGCATGGCTAAATCAATACTTGAAGAAGAAGAAATTCAAACAACGAAATTTAGTATTAATGTATAACTCTAAATCGGGCAAGCATCGTGGCAAATTAAAACTTAGGTATGTGGGACCATATAGAATTTTTAAGGACTTAGGGCAAGGAACATTTCAGTTGGCTAATTTGAAGGGTAAATTTTCGGCTAAGCCTATGAATGGTTTTAGATTAAAGTCGTTTTTTCTCAATAAGTTCCAAGATCCTGATTTGAATTTGGTGGGAGTGGACACAAATTCATTTTTAGCAACTCAAATTGATGAAGTTGTTCCAAGAGGAGAGGAGGAAAGCCAAAATTATGTAGAGATTGAGAAATCAATTCAATCAAATTTAACTAATATTCAGGCAAAGCAGAATTAACAGTCAGGAATGCAAGAATGAAATTCTCAGAACTAAAATGAAATCAAGGGATTTTGTGGGTTCATTTATATTATTTTGGAAAAATAGTAACCATTGGGTGTGCCAGTGTTAAAGGCAGGATAAGGACATAACCTAGGGGTCTATTAAGTAGTCTTTAAGTGTAGTTTTGAGCCTTTGTAATGGTTCAGATGTGAAAAGTCATGAGTAGATTATGTGTCTCTTTGGGGAAGTTAGAAAGAGAAGTCGTGAGATCTGTCTGTGTCTGTTCATGTCATGAAAACAAATGAGCTTGTAAACGATGTGGTGATTATGAAGGAATAGAACAGATTTCACTGCCTTTGTTTCTCTCTATATTCGAAATTGTTATCTATTTTGAGTAATCGACTATCTAAATTATGAAATGGAGTCTGTGTGGTTAGAAATGAGCTTGGTGATGGAAGGAATGATTCAGAATTAATGTTCAAAACAGAACAGATTAACCTTGATGTGTCTCAATCTTTCTTATACAATGTTTCTTGTCTTGGTTTAAAGTGTATGTGATTTGCAAAATGAATTCTGTTTGGTGGAAAGATGGTCTGTATATTGAAGTGATGTTCAATGGTGTGTTCTAACACAGACAGAAAGGCCAATAATAGTCACAATTTGAATCTATTTTATATTAGAGAGATGTCTATTTTGGATTAATTTAGGGGAAGATTTTGGACCCCTAGCACTCTAGAAGGTGATTAGTTATTTTGCTAGACGGTCAGGCAGTTGCAACTTATTCATCAATAGCCTCAACCCCTTTGCTTTTGTATAAAATACCACCTTTTCATAGAGGATGCAATGCCTAAATTTATTTGTCACAAATACCATCCCAAGGTACAATTTCTCCATATAGATATTATTAATCTTAATTATCTCAAATGTACAACTAGCAAATGCAATTAAGATGATACCACTTCTCCTCCCAAATTTGGGCTAAACAAAACTGATGCTATGTATTATGTTTGCTAAAAATATATAGAAAATCTCACCTCTTTTGGGTGCTTTCAAGAGTGGCACTTTCACTAGTTCTTACTACTTTACATTCTCAAAGGATACTTAACATGGGTCACTCCAAACAAACCGACAGTGAAAGGACAATAGATTCATCAAGAAACATCCTCTCTCCTAGTGCATTGATAAATCTTTGATAGTATCCCACTGATGATGACTGAAAGATATGTACTTCTTTGCAAGTACGTGGCAGACTCATAGGAATGATAACCTTTATCTTTTTAGGATCGGTCATAATACCACTGAGTTAACCACAAGTCCTAATAGCAATCCATAGGGCACTCCAAAGATGCACTTTCTTAGATTAAGAGTTATCTAGAACTGCCTAGAACGCTCAAAATTTTTCTTAGAATAATTAGCTATCTCTCCCTTGTGGTAGCTACCCCCAGATCATCAATAAAAATTTTCAACTCCTCTGGGAAAATATCACCAAAAGTCTTATCAGATGTACATTGCCAAGAATCTGATGCATTGCATAACCCAAAGGGTATAACATTATATACAAAGGTTTCAAATATAGTAATAAATGTCGTTTTCAACTTGTCTTCCTCTGTACTAGACATTTTGTTATATCCAACAAAGCAATCCATAAATGAATAGATATCTCTAATTGCTAACTGATCCAAAATCTGATCAATAAATGACAGTGGATAGTAATCTTTGTCAGTCTATTTATTGCGCTCCCTATAATCTACACAAAGCTAGATTTGATTATTCTTCTTTATTTTGATAATAAGTACCAATGAATACCACTCGGTGTGTTGTACAAGAAATATTAGGCTAGCCTTAAGCAATTTTTGTAGCTCAAAAGGCATATGCCTCACTTTTTATCGCTCAGGGTGGCTACCTTCCTTTTGCACAACCAAATTGGGAGGAACTCCCCTCAACTCATCATAGCTTCAAGAAAAAATGTCATGGAATTCTTGAATCAAGGACAATAGTCTTTCCTTTCTTCCAGATTGAGCATAGACCCTAATTTAATTAGTCATGCATCATACAATGTACCAAGGTCCCTCAATCATATCCACATCTCTTATTCTATCTTGAGATTCTATCGGCTCATTTAGAGTCATCTGATAGACATCCTCTGTATAGTGGATCCCTATTTTGATTTGTCACTTGACAAAGTCTCACTACCAGATGGATCCTTTAATGCATCTAATTCTGATAAAGATGAAGGTGCTCTCTCACATTAAGGAGATTCGGGATATGAATCCATCATCACATGTGAGGCACCTCTATCAAAAGTTAGACAACTAGTGGGTATATCAAGTTAATAGTCCGATTGCAAGATCCATGTCCTTCCTAAAAATACTTGATAGGTTGGACGCCCTACGAACTTGACATCCCTCTAAAGTCCACAATGCATTCCACATTAGCAACAATCCCATGGACTTTGGTAATGCAACCTTCAAGTTTTCCTTAAACTATCATTATCCATTCACAGAATTGTGGAGGCATTCTTTTGGATTTCCAGTACTAATCTGTCCATCAAATCTGAATTCATAATATTGATGGAGGATCCCATGTCCACAATGGCATGTTCCACTACTATGCCATCAACATATGCTACTACCCTTGGGCAATGCTTTTTAGCATGTTCAAACCCATCATTTCCCAGTCAAGCTATTCCCAAGGGCTCAATGATATACCTATTGCAAAGAATTTTCTTGAACACTTTATGCACTCTCGGAGATAACTTGATCAACTACAGGAGATTCGCATTAGGCTTTACCTCACAAAGAGAAGTCACTGAATCAAACTCATGATAATTAGCAATGGTTCTCTTCTCCCTTCAGACCATTCTTCCTCTTGCTTTTTGTTGAACTTTGGTGCCTCTTTCTTAGCTTTTACCTTCTTTTTTGGCACCTTATTGGGGTCAGCTTTGCCATTAGCACCTTTTTGAGGACCATCTTCCACATGATGGTTAAGGACTTGTGTCCCTTTATCATCTTGTTTAGGGATTATTTCAATAGGTTTAGCATTATCCTTATCACCTTCTTTAATCTTTTGTCCTCTTGTAATAGCTCACAAATTGGAAGCCTCAGTGCATTGACATGCACGGCTTCAATAAGACTAATACCACTACCATTGGGTGGCTCCTCTATGGTAGCTTTTCATCTTTGTAGTATTTGTTTTTGTCCCGCATTCTGTTGAAGGATGTTCCCTTGTACTTGATGACTTATTGGATCTGACTACTTACTCCCTTGTTAAAGAGAGTCAATCTTACTTTAGCAAGTACTAGCTAGATGATCGGACTTCCCACATATTGCACATTTGACATTAGGGTAGTTTCTTGGAAAGTGATGACGGCCACACCACTTACACCTGAATCTTGATGGACCACCCTCTTTAGGGTGTCAACTTCCTCTCAAGTTTTGCTACTTCTTTAGGAAATTAACATCTATGGCTATTTTTCTGTATTGTTCTGTTATCATATCAATAGAATTCTTTATCATGTCCTTGACTTTGCCAATAATATTTGATGCACTAGACTCATAGCCATAATCATCTACTTGTCATTCAGTTGGTCTAACCAACAGATTGGAGATCGGCTTCTGCTGATGAATTGGAATGATATTAGGGTTTGTCATTTGTCTTCCATTATTCAGTGGAGCCATTTGGCTAGCTATTAGCATGATCACATTAGAGGGGCTGTCATCATGGACACACTATGCACTATGCTTCCTCTCCCATCCAAATTGGTCATGGGTATTTCTTGACTTCCATCGGTCAATGCCAAATTATTTCCAAGACCTAGACTCAAATTCAAGTTCTCCCTAGAGGTGTGTGCCACTTCTAATTGCAACTCTACCTCCTTTGCTTAGGTAATAACAGTGTCAATGTGAGCAAGAGCAACACTACTCAACTACCCTTGGATATTAAATTTCAATCTATGTAAAAATTACTACATTTGAGTTGCAGCTAGGATGAAAATATAGGTTTGCAATTTACAAAACACTTCTTTTAGCTTCTTCGCATACACTCAAATATTCTTGTGAGATTCTTGACATGTTACATTGAGAACACATAGCCAATATTGAGCACCTCTTTTAAGGAAAAACTCTTGTTGAAAGGCTACAAAAAATAGATTAATTTTAGTTATGGTTTTAGCTTTTAGGCTTTGATATCATATTGCATCTCTTTCTTTCAAAGTCATATTAAAGAACATCATTAGATGCCCCTCATCTTGGATTCAATAGTTGAGCATAAACTTTTAGAACTCACTAATGTGAAGCTCCGCATTTTCCTCAGCTAACCCATTAAAAATGGGTAGTAGAATGAACCCTAAGGCAGCTGGTAGATCTAGTGTCCCTCCAAGAATTGCAATAGGTTGCACCGCCATGTGGAAAAGTGCATTTTCTAAGAGTCTCTAGACTAGTGGGACTAGTACCCCACTCAAAGTGGGCTGACCTACTAGGAGAGGGAAAGTATTAGAGCTTTCTCCTCCTCTTAAACTTCTCATAGAACAAGGATCAATAAGACCCCTCCCTTGTAGGAATATTGTCTTGCTCCATTGAGGAGAATATCTCCCAATGATTTCGGCCCGCGATGTCTAGCCTTTTTAGTTCTTTCTTGCTTCTTAATCTTAGGTTAACTACCCTTTCACATACAATTAACAACTAGTCCCTATCAACAAAAATTTGAAAACCGCCACTTATTAACGGATTTTGATAAACACATCACATATCAGGACAAAAAAAGGGCCCTTCATTGGCTCTAAGGCTCTAGGTGGGTCTCTATACTCAACCAAAACACCCCACAGCCTTGCGGCCAAAAGTGCCTTGGAGGCTAACCACATTGATCTAATATAAACATGCGTTCATATAGTTTATAGTCCAATGGATCCATTCCTGACTCCAAACACTTGGAGTTTCCAAAATAAATCAATGTTTAGCACCTCGTAGCACATACATAGGGAGCACCCTGTAGTTGACTACTGCAGCTCCACTACGACTCTCCTACACGTCGGGGATTGGCCCCAAGTTACACCATTCAAACATGTAACACATACGACACATAGTCCTGTCTTTATAAAAATCATTCCAGGAGATACACTATAAGACTAAATCAATCCCTAAAGAAATGAACATACTAAACTAATAGCTTGGGACTTCTCACACTCTCAATGTGAGTGAACATTTAGGAAACCAAGTGCTATGTGATCGAAGAGCTGATACTCATTAGATACCATGAATATGGATATGATGCAAAGGTGAATGCCCATAAGTGTACAAAAAGTTTATTTCATCAAATCAACAATGTGGATGTGCACAATAAATTCTTTTCATGATTTTCACACTACTAGCATATTTGCTTTGTTGTATAGGGGACAATACCGAGCATACTCGTGCTATACTGAACCCTTTAACTTTTAAAATAAATGCATATCATATGTAAATTTCACGATAAAAATTAGATTTCAATCTATATTCAACACTCATGACCCCTTTCCTCCCTACCGTTTAACATTATGCTTGCTGCGGTGGTAGGTATGGATAATGTTTTCATGCCATTTTCTTGTCCGAAAGAACAACACAATAAATCATGCACTATATAACATGGAAATGGGGCTAACTTGAGGCCTAAATCTCATGCCTTAGACCCACCATACATCCATGAACACATTCATAATTTTTGTAACTTTTTGGCGCATAAAATATTTTTTTCCATATAAAACCTATGTTTCTTGATTTTTTGATTTACTATATATATATTTCTAATATTTCCTAAATTTTCCAAGTAAAAAAAGTATTCATGCTCTTATCCATCATGACATTCAATTTTATCCCACATGAATACAATTTCGTTGCTCGAAATGATGAAAAAAATCATTTTTCCTTTAAAAATGCACTTTTCGAGCTTTCAAAAATTAATAACTCATAATTACAAGAACAAATTGCAAATTGTATGATAAAAAACCTTCAAAAATATTTCAAATAAGAATCAAACAAATTTTTGTTGCACATGAATGAGATTTGCATCATAAATTATTAAAAAAGGGGTGTTTACTACCTTTTCTCAGGTTTTTGGAATTAACATTTGCATTTTTAGGCAATGAGAAAACCCACCATTGATCCTCAAACCATACTAGCCATTACTCCTTGGCATCGACATGATCCCATCATGATCAAATGTGCATAGCCCCAACCTATTCCAATCTACTTGCGCATGAACCATCTTTAAGAGGAGAGAGAAAGATTGATTTCTACATTTTTTCTATAGGCCACCATTCTTTGTGTGGAGATAGGCAAATGAGAGAGAAAAATTGGAGGGATAGGCTTGTGTGATCAGAGTAGTGGGTTGCTTTCAGCCTCCTCCAAGCCCCCCCTTCCATAAAATCGCAATAACGCCCTTCATCTCTGCATCATGCCATCTCAAAATTGCTCTCACCCCCCCTCGAAGGCCAAAGGCCATACCATTTGATATATTGCATTAAATTGACCCCCCAAAGTGCACAGCCTCCAATTTCTCCCTCATCTTTTTGAGTGTCTGACTTAAAAGTCCTAAATTGTTTAGGAACTTGTCTTGCATTGATCCACGCCAAGAAAATTTATTAAAAATCCACAAATGTTGCAAAGGTCCATCTTTTGAAGTAATTTGAATTCTTGTCTTCCATGGTTACTTAAATTTATCTAATCTGCGTCTTCCACTTCTGTCGAGCTTTATATTTTGCATTGAATTCTCATAATTTAGATTTTGTCTAGCATTTCCTCAACATTTAAATTCTCCTCTCAAAGTATAATCAAACATGCAACCAATACAGAAAAGGAGGTTTATTATTGTTATAAAAGTAAACCAGAGTAAATAAGAACTATACCTTACTAAACGATTCAAGAAACTAACATATTTTCTTTAGCAAAATTTGAGCACTTATTACAATACCATATCTCAAAATGTCACAAGAATTAAAACATTGATGCCAAAAAACTTCCTAAGACTATTCAACACCAAATCCATAATGAAAGAGATGATAGCACCAAAGTTACAATATTACCCTAAAGCCACTAACCTAGGAGCACATAAACAATACATCTTCAACCTTAGAAAATCATGAACAAGTGGAATACACCTTAAGACTTATTCTATAGTTATTCCCAAATTTCCAAATGTGACTTGTACAAAAACCGAAGTAAAGTAAGTTCAATTAGGTTTACTATCATATTTTATCAAGAAAATGTCAAACAACTTAAGTTATTGTAAGTTGAGTAGGCGGGCCACTAAAAAACACCTAAACCTTAGTAGTGAGATGAATCCTCCTTATATTAAAATAGAATTAGGATATAATATTTCAAATGTCAAAACATGTTTAGAACTAGTCAATGTAATAGATGAAACATTCCAATTTAGGTTTTATAAACTTAAAGGAGAAAAGTTCACCATACTCTTAAGACTTACTACCCTAGAGAGTACATGTAAGAGATCAGAAATCGGATGGGAACTAGTGGTAAATGAGGCCACATGGATCAAGTATATAAGGGTGTTAGAGACTTATCATTGAGCATCATTGAATATTATTTCAAGTCTATTTCCTCCATCTCTCCCCTCCAACTTTCATGGTTGCTTTCTCCCTCCTTTTCCTATGTTTCTCTCTATTCTCCTAGAATTTCTCTTACCTCTTCCCTCTTTCCCTCCCTTCTTATAGTATTTCTCTCTCTTTGCAATATTTCTCTCTCCTTTTGAAATCTTACCTCCCCTTTCTCTCTCCCTACTTCTCTCCTTGATGGGAAATAGAATGGGAAAAAATGGTAAAAAAGGCCACATGGGTCAAGTATATAAGGGTGTTAGAGACTTCTCATTGAGCATCATTGAATGTTATTTCAAGTCTCTTTCCTTTGTCTCTCTCCTCTAGCTTTCATGGTTGCTTTCTCCCACCTTTTCTTGTCTTTCTCTCTCTTTTCCTAGTATTTCTCTCATGTCTTTCCACTTTCTCTCTTCTTATAGACTTTCTTTCTCTCTATCTACACTTTTTCTCTCTTCTTCTTGAGTCTCCTCTCTCTCTCTCTCTCTCTCTCTCTCTCTCTCTCTCCAATCTTCTCCTTGATTATTGGTATCAAAGCATGGCTCTTTGGTCCCAATTCAATCATATTTCAAATAAATCTTTCTATTTCTTTAATTAGATCATCTATGTTAGCCAAGCACATGTAGTACAAACTTTACAAGGGGTTGGAAATTAACTGATGGAGCTTTGAGGCAAGAAGACAAGCTTCATTAATGGAGTCTTGGACAAGTTAAAGGTAGATCACCAAAGTTAGAACGCTATTTTTCAATTCTAGGACATTTTTTAAGGTACCTTTCTCAAAAGAGTGGTAACAAGAGCTAGGGACATTAAAGTCTCAATTACTTTACACAAGAAGTCTTCTCTTTCTTCTTTCAAGATTCCTTTTGCAGCTTTCATGGTCATTTTTAAGCTTTCATGGTCAACAACAAATGGATAGAGGTCTATGCAAGCTAAAAATGTGGCCATTATGGCTTGCACTCTTCTAGTCCATGCATCAAATCATCTTCTTGCAATCTTCTAGAGTTGCTTTCTTGTCTCCAAGGTCTATTAGAACAAAGACAAGCTCCTTTGTAATGATATTTCCATTCTTGTCTAGAGCAAACACATCAAACATATATGTGACCTTTTCAATGCTTGCAATCTTACTTGATTGATGAACACCTTTCTAATTGAAGTCAATGAACTGTTGAAGACTAATGAATTGATTTCCAACATAGCCTACTTCTACAACCATTAGTCAACCTTCCTCTTCGATTGTACTACTATCAAGAGATTGGAGAACAAGGCAAGGCTCATTCATGGAGATCTTCCCATCATTGTTGGCATCAAACTGCTAGTGTGTCATAGACAAGGATGCTAAAATATTTTAGATCAACTTGACAAAGATCATACACATTGGGTGTGGTAGGTCTTGCTAGCTCAACTATTATTACTATTTTGAAAGAAATGAATGCGTAGATATATCATGTGCATTGACATTTGGGGTATGCTAGGATTAGCATGCGTTCCTTAAAATCTTTTTCTATGCATTAGGCCCCATAAAGGGTATAGCATGTTGCAATCTATTAAACCACAGTACTTGAAGGCAAAGGTTTGAGAAGATCATAGTCCAAGAGATTATATTGTAGTTTTTAATTGATGATAGACACATTCTTTTGATAGCTTGCTCATAATCGGCCTACACAAGGTATTACAACACACGCTTTACTACCCCATAAGGCTAGATATATGAGGGATCAACAACAAAAATTTCAAAAACTATGGTAAAATACTAGAAGAATATTTTTTATGGCTACTTTGGGCATAGTGAGCATGATATATCATTGTTTCTCCTCAAGAAATTTATATTTCATTCCTAATGTATAAGCATGAAAACCTTGTATTGGGGAATCAAGCCACCACATTGGGGAATCGGAGGTGTTTTGGAAATCAATCTACATAGTTTATAGTTAGTGTTGATGCAATCATAGGTATGACAATATCTTCATGGTCTGTAAGAGTTAATGAGACTAATTTCTCCTATTAACTCCTTGAGACAAGGCCTTGGTCTGAGTTACATCACCTAAATATCTAGACCTCTATTCTAGCTTCTTCACTTGCTTGAGGCTCAACTTCATGTTCATGTTCAACAACCCTCCTTGATTCTAAAAGAAAGTGTTTCTTCCTCTTTGATCTCTGCTTATGAATTGCATGACTAGTATGACAACAAAAGTTTTGGAAATAAGGGACAAAAGTAGTAGTTGTTGCTACATCAAGAGCAATAGTCAATAACAATTTGTTTACTATTTTCACCACTCCCATTGCTTCCACCAACAATCCATTAACTACCATGCTCACCTAAGGTTCTCCTAGTGATAAGAATAGTGAGTTCTAAAACAAAATAGTAGCTTGATTCACAATAGTAAACTACTTATGCACTTTCTTACTACAGTCTAGGTGTAGTCTAGTTAGAGATGATGTATTATGATCTACTTTTGTAATGCTATGAAAAGACATTTAGCACAAGATTTCTCTTATCTTCTAGAGCTTGATAGAGTTAGTATTAGTTTGGCACACATAATTGGTAACCTCATTGGCTTAGTGGCTACAACATTCCTATATTATTTGTAAATGGAAAGTTAATAACCTATATATTACACCAACCATTGCAGTAGAGTTGTTCATTGATTGGAGGCTGGTGATTCATCAAGGAAGAAAAGTAAAAATCACACAAATTGAGGTCATCTCTAAGGCATTTGTAAGAACTTTGTAGCACAGGACATGTCTAACCCAGTCATGCACATTTCAAGAGTGTAGAAAGGATTAGAAGATTAGCCCTTATCAGTTTTTGAAAATGCTATCTAGATGTGCCATTTGTGCATCTTAGAGTGGTCACCAGCTAATCTTTCTTTAATAATTATCCAATCAAAGTTCTTCATGATGAAGGAAGATTGCATATTTTTTGGAGGGGTGCATGTATAATTCATGGTTGTTTTGGGAAACATACCAAAAGAGTTACAAAAATACTACTTTCTCTAAGTTTGCCTTTGGTGGCTAAAAGTTAGGTTGAAGGAACAACTTGAAATGTATTTCCACATGTGGAGGACATTTTGATTGTATGCATAGTTAGATGCATGGTTTGGATCTTTATTGGCATTTTAGCGATCTTCCTTGTTACTGCATCAATAGAGTTTTCACCTCTTCCAAAGAGAATTCAATGCTTGTTAAGCTTAGTGTTCCAAGGACTTGATTGGCATCTCCATAGCCATTTAATGAGGACAAGTTATATTGAGATTGTGTTTGAGACATTTCAACTAAGATGACAAGTGGTTTTGAAAATATAAGCTCTTGGATGTGAAGAGAACTAATTATGCGCATGTGAGATTATTTGACATAGATGCAATGAGTGGTGTAGCTTGCTAGAGCTAAATAAATTTGTAGTTTCAACTATGAAATTGTGCCGTGTCAATAGTAGGTGTTGAAATGGACATGTAAACACAATTTTCTAAAATTAGGTTTCGAAGTGTGTCACAAAATTTAGATGATCTAGATGACTTTGTTAAAAATGTTGTTTAAAGTGTTAGGAAACTGTGAGAAAATGTATGAAGTCCTTGTGAGAAAATCTATTACTAAGCAATTTCTTGAGCTTGCAAGGACTAGAATAGAAGCTAGGATTGCCATAAGTGTTCACACTCAACCTATACCTTTACTTGTAGCATTAGTTAGGCCAAGAACAATGGCTACAAAAATTAATGATGCAAGTATATTGAGGTTAGTATGTCACGAAGATGAGTGGAGAGTGAAGGTGCTAGTTGGGGATGGATACCTCCATTGCTTGCCTTATTAGAGACTAACTCCAAAGATGCTCAACTCATTGCTACTTAGACCAACCTTGCTATCTTCCAAGGGGGAGTTACAGACTCGGGGAATCCACCTTATAGAATATGTAAGATACCACATGAGTTCAAAAGAAAAGTTATTAAATACCATATTGGAGAATATGGGAATTTCCCATAAGTTTGGGACACATGGTCAAATCTTTGGATTTGTCATAACTTGAATACTATAACTCCAAATTAAGCGCTATATAGCTCAATAGATTCCATTTTTCAAGCGCTTTTCAATGATAGGTCACATCATATGGTTTTGAGAAACTTATGGGCATGTTATCCGGGTGCCACCTTTTTAGTATTCAAAAAATGGGAATTGGGAGATTCCCAAACTGACTAATATTGTGTTAATTATATTTAGTAAAAATTATAGGTTTCTATTTACAAAAAGGGTTTTTAAATTATAAATTGAAAAAAAAAAGTAAAGTAAAAGGGATCTTTTTAAGGCCTTATAGCATGTAAAGAAAGGGTCCAAGATTACATATCATGTTTGCTATAAGAATTTTGCTACAAAAGGCATTGTATTAAAATTGTGGGAATTGCTACAAACAAAGTACCCTTTTTTGAGGGCGTGATAAACATAGTTATTGTAGATTTTGTGTGAAAATAACCAAGATGAACGGCAAGATGATGAACAAGATGAAGAGAAAGAATATGAAGTTAATGAAGAGGGAAAAGTGAGAAATTGGATAACATAGTAGGTAAAGAGTTGCATGGATCACTTGTGGATGTAGATGATTATGTGGAATAAGAATATCTTGAGGTCTTTGAGCAATCTCATGATGAAATTATTGAGGACATGCATCAGCTTACACTGAACCAAGACCTACACCAACCAAGCAAAGAACAACATACTCCTTTGGATGCATATTAACCATGATAACTTTGACCATGGATAGTGTGATTGTAATGCATATGATATGGATGTACATGAAGATGATGATGGAATTACACTTCCTTAAGCATGTGATTGATAACAATTTTCTCATATTTCATAATCATTATGACAGAATACCTTTTAATCCATCATGATAAGGAACTTCTTTTGGACCTTGTTTAGACTAGCATTCATCTTGGTGAAATTATCTATCTTTAAGAGGTTCTACTGGCTTAAAACTAGTCACTTTTAGCCCCTATATGACTCTAGGAAGTTTCTAGATAACTTACTACTTTAAGAAAAAATTAATTATGATTTTCTTATAGAGAAGCAATAACTCTTGCAAAAGAAAGAAATTGAAACTACTAATGAGTCAATTGCAAACGTGATTGAATCACATCATGTCACTAAAAGAGCATATTATGATGTCTCTCAAGTGCGAAAGAAAAACATACCAAGTGGGTAGAAACAAGGCTTTGAGAAGGTAGCAAATGGGTTCAAAAAGAGCTAAGATAGTAAGATAAAAAATGTGTTTAGTATGAATGTAATTCATTATTTAAAAGAAAAAGAGAGAACATGCATCTATGTGAATGAGTCCTAAATTTTAAGCACTATATTCTTAAAAGGGTTCACTTTCTATATTATTCATTGATTTTTCAAATATATTATTGTGTGAGAAAGATGGCTAGGCCTAAGGTAGCCATAAAGAAGCTTCCCCTCAGAGGCCCATATCGTGTTCTAGCTCAATGGAGCATCTACTAGCTTAGATGCAGTCTTGGATAAGGACACTTCATAGCCTATAAACAGACCGCCTTCTTCTCAACCTAATATAGCTTTCTCAAGCTAGCGTGAGAGGGATCATCTTAAGCATCCCCACTTGTGGTCCTTCTAAGCCCCCAAGTGGAACAAAGGTAGAGTGGCCCTAAGAGAAATCAGGAAGTCTCAGTGCTCTTTTGATCTAATTATTTCAACAACAAGTTTCTACAATGAAGAGAACCTAACATTACCTAAGAGAGAAGAAAGAGTGCAAAAGAGACAGAAAGAGAGTGATGAGGAGAGAGAAATTCTAAAGAAGAGAGAGGGAGAAAGAGATAAACAAGAGGAAGGAAACCATGAAAGTTGTGAAGGTGAAGAGAGAGTTTCTTTATTAATGCATGAGAGCTTACCTAACCCTCTCACACCTTAAATATTTTCAGGGTTACTGGTATTTTCCTCTTATTTTCTTGTATATTGGGCTTGCTACAATCCATCCCCAATCACTAAGAGAGTTTTTTTCCCCAAAAAACAAAGAAGATCGGGGGGAAAGGGACATCAAAGCACTAATTTGTACAGTAATACAAGGGAAATAAGGAGATGAGGGAGGGCTAAGTACCATGTGAAATTGAGTGTATAGAGGCATAGGCAGTATGGGCATCATAAAGGAGAGCCCACACAAGAGATGGTCCACCATTTCATGAAAATAAGGACCCCTAGATGAAGGAGAAAACATTCTATCCAAAATAGGACTACAGTAGAAAAATGGCGATAACTTTGGATGGGAAGCTTCAAATAGGATGATAGAGGTGGCAACATGGATCTCGTGAAGCATAATTTCAAGTCATATAGGTGGGGTAGAGGTGAAAATTTTTCAAGACCAAAACTGTTTTAAAATACCTTGCTGTCTAAAGGGAGTAGTTTGTAGTCAGTGCGAAAATGGGTGAGTTGCCCCTTGCTTTGTGACATCTTGACTACCCATAGTGCCCACTTGGATAAAAGGAAATGCCATCATAAAAGTTGTCATGTGTGCCATCCTCACCTAGATTGAAAGTCATCCCAACATAATGGATATCAAGGATGGGCAAACTATCATTAGCCATATACTCCTAGTCACTTGCATCAAATGGGTTATCATTTTTGTGGTCAGTTCCATAATCTCCTAGTCATAAGGAAGCACAATGCCATCATCTTCTTCTTCATTTCCATCCACATCAAGAGCAATATCCACATCATATACATAGTCATTAAGCTCCTCCCTTTGTAAGCCTTAGCTGGATATGTAATGATACATACTATTTATAGGTTCATGGTGCAGTTGCTGGAAATAATCACTAAACTCATCCTCAATATATTCTCTTTGAGCTTCAAGAAATCCATGCGATTCTATGTCTTAATCTACAACATGCTCTTCAAGATCATCAAGATCTATTATGTCAATCTCTTGTTTGTCTTTCTGATCATCTTACTCTTCCGCATCTTTGTTATCTACACTTGTTGCAATCAAAGTTTTCACCATTACATGGGTTGACCCCATCTGAGCAGCATGCTGTATAAACTCATGTGGATGTGGCTCCAAGAAACAAGAATGATCTACATCCAAAGAGGGCTGCCCATAATAATAAGGACATCTATCAACTTCATGTTGGCCCAAGGTATATGAACCCTTATAACCACAACCAAAAGCATGCTACTTGCTAGAGACATGGTATCCATCATCATATGCTTTGTATCCAGTATGGAAAGGTTGCCCCTGATATACATCAACTTGATATGGATCCAACGTATATGAAGCATAACCATAAGCATACTAATGATTGTATGGATTATGCCATTTCCAACGTCATGATAATCAAGCCCTTTCTTTAGTAGGATACTTCCATTCAAGATATCAGCATTATGGCTATTCTTATATTATCCCTATGCATAATGGACATCGATGAATCATCATGAATGGGTGTTGCACAATCTTTGCAAATTCCTATTACAAAAGGTAAAGTTAAATATTCTAGGTCCAATTTGCATCCAATGGGGAGCAATATCCTTGCTTTCTTTGCATGATTTTACAAGCCTCAAGTTTTCTTTACCAAGTCCAGCCCACTAGTGAGAGCTATAGATGTAAATTTTTTCTAAGATACAAAAAACATGAAAAATTATATCTTAAGTAGGCTAATTAAAATTACTTTGTTTATGCCCTATTAATGTGTTTATTGATTTCTCTTCCAATATTGAGATAGAAAGATCAAAACCCATACTATTAGTCAAGAGAATTGCATATCATCATATCCTATAATTTGTTGATGAGAGATGAGATTCCAATATATAAAGCAAGATAACTTGTAAGATAGATCAACACTTTGTTGCTTGCAAATACCTGCTTGCTACTCAAAATTTCATCCTTGGATTTTGTTATAGTAAATGGCATTATGTTAGTAGTAGTCTAGTTGCTTTGGATTAGAATCTTGAGGATTTTAGCAAATATTCTATAGTGGATCTTGATGTTTGGCTCAATGAGGAATTTATTACAATACTAAAGATTAAATCATCATTTACACTACATCAAGTGAGCCTGGATTTACAGAAGGAAGATATCAAATTGCCATGTTCATTTGCATTCTAACTTAGCAACAAATAAGTAAGTTTGTACATCGTCATATATAGTATATACATACTTGATTCCACTTGTTGAATGGTAAATATCTATGAATTTTTTTTTATAGATATAAAAAAGAAGAGAGAGAGATATACAATGCAAGCTTGACATTTACAAAAAGATATCTTTACTTTCAATATAAATACAAGTTCAAATATTGCAACAAATTTTTATTTTCTTTTTTCATGATTTATATACATGATGTTTTACAAGATAATATACAAAGGCTAATTCTTTTAGTGAGGAATATTTTTTTAGAAGTCATTTTGTCCTTCTTTGCTGCTTTGGTTACCTTAGGGTGTTGAGGTTCTCTCTTTCTCTACTTCCACACTCTCTACTTTCTCCTCTACACTCTCCTTATCTGTGATCTCCTTCTCTCCTTGTTCTAAAAAATCTAAGGCCTTCATCTAGGGTGTCCGCTTGGTATGTGAATCACAATGAAGCAAAGAGGTGACTCACTCACACATAAGGTCAAAGAAAAGGTGGACACATGGAAAGGTGTCCCTATGAGCTAGTTGGGGCAGATTCACCTTTATGTGGGAGCTTGTTGGGGGTAAAGGCACCTCTTCCTAGCCGCCCATATATTACTACACCGACAATACCCACCACTGCACACTACAAGTGGTGGGCGCCCGTTGTCGTGATGTTATGAGGACACAGTGTGAAAAAGTATGGAATGCATCATCATCTGACTTCTCTATTGATCTAGAGAGTCAATGTGATATGAGCCATTAGTACAAGTGTGAGTTGCATGGATTATCCAAAAAATACTAGATTTTTAGATAATTTTAGTCTATTTTTGATATTATTTATTGTAAAAATCCGTAAAAGTTAGAAAAAGCTTCTAGATTAGGATGGCATGAAAAAAGCTAGTTGCTTTTTTAGCCAATTAGGAGATGTTTCATAAAAAAGACAGATTGACAAAATCGCAAGCATCGCAATCGCTGTAAACAGGCTGAAAACTGCAGATTGAACTGAAAGAAGGAGTGATCTGGGAGATCTGTGACCAGGTGTCCTAGGGGGTTTTGCCCCCCCTTTCGGAGCCAACGGAGCCATCAGATTTGGGTTCTGGGCAGTAGAGAAAGAGCTGATTTTTCTGATCCACATTTTTGGGCTACGAAGGAGCTCCAGGAGAACTAATGCCTAGAGATTGCTTCTGAGTAGTGCAAAGATTCCAGGTTCTTTCAATACATATTGAATCAATTCATTGTGATTTGTTTTTTTCATGTTTACCACTTGGGCATTCACTATCTTCTCTTCCATCTCCTATCTCTACTTCCTTCTACTTTTGATCCCCGGTGGATTCGACCTTTCGACAAAAACCCCTCCGACATTGGTGAACCCGATGTGAAAGGTCATCACAGAAGAAGGAAAGACAAGATGGGAGAATCTTCAAATACATTCTCTAGTGATGTTTTGCAATAGTTAGTGCAAAAAATGAATATGCTTATGCACGTACAACAACAACAACAGGTGATGCAAGCTTCAGCTCAAATAGAAAGTGTTGTGATGAATGCTTTGCAAGCAGTTGAGCGTGAGGTGAAGTTATTCAATGGTAGGAATGTATCTGCATATGTACATACCTATGCTTAGAAGATGGAATTCTTTGGAGTGGCTCAATCTACATGGAGTCGGTATTTTGTACGTGTTACTATTCATGAACTGAAAGCATGGATTACGGAATTATACTTGTAGGATGTAGACTAGGTAGCCTTCAAGAAGACACTCAGGGAAGAATTTTACATTGAGGACACTAGTTTGATTACGCGCAAGACGTTTTAGGAGTGGGTTATACAACCCAATAAGGGTATTGTGGCTACATAATTGTTAAGATAATTTGAAAGTCAATTTGAGCAGTTGGATCTTGCAGAACAACAAGCTCTTGCAAGTCAGAAAATTGAATTGTTTCTACAGGCAACTGATCCTGAGCTTCAAGAGAAGCTTGATGATTTGCTAGAGGATCAGACTATAGAGATAGGTTTGAAAACAGAGTGGAGACATGTCAAGGAAGCTGTTACTGTGCTTGTGAAGAAGCATAGAAGAAGAGAAAGATTGCATGTCTCTAGCTTGCCCACTGCTATGGGTAAGACAGTTGAAGTATCCAGTAAGCCACCCGCTTGTGTGGCTAACCCTATGGCTGTACCTGCTATTGCTCCCTCTGTTAGGGAAGATGTCTTAGATGAATTGGTCAAAGGGATGCGGGATCTTCAATTGAAGGTTGCAAAATTGAATAAAAAAGGACAAGAAGAAAGGGGATGGGCAACAGCCCCTAAGCCTAGAAAAAGATGTATGTGATGTGACAGTTGCAGCACGAGAGAAACGATTGTGCTGCCTATCAGGAGGCCTTGGCACGACAGCTTATCTTTTGGAAAGATGGCAAGATCCATGCACAAGAAACGGGGTTACCTCTTGCTTTGAATTTTGGGAAGGGAGGTATGCAGAAGTTGTTGGAAGACTTGGCTGTCCAAAATGCTTATACGGCAGTACATGCTTCTACTTTTGGTCTACAATTGGATAGAATGCATGGCCAAGTGATGGTTGGTCCAAAGGGTGAAATATGGACACATGCTTTACATGCAGTCGAAAAGAGAAAGGTCACTGATAGTGAAATGTCTCATGCATGGCAAGACATTCGTGGCATAGCTTGTTGGGAATCACCAGTAGATGCATATTCAGTGTATGCATATTTAGCAAAGGTACAAAACATGGATGTACTTGTGGAAGAAAAATGAAAAAGAGATGAAGATATTGCAGGGACATCTAAAAGAATGAAAAGAAAAAGTGTGGATTAGCCTAAAGCTGCAAATCAGCCACCTTCCAAGCATGTTATGGAAGAAGTTAGTCAAGAGAAAAAACAGGATAACAAACAAGAGGGCAAAAGGAAGGGCAAGCAGCCAGGATATAAGTTGTAATCTGACATTGAGACAGCCACAGATCTTAAGAAGGTTCTTGAAGAACGGATCTTAAACAGTCGGGTGGAATTTACCTTGGGAGAGGTGCTTGGCATTGCTAAGCGAGAATTTTATGATGAGATCATTGACATGATTAAAAGGAAGCGTCAGTTTCTTGGTGATACCACTAGTGCACTGCTGCAATTTGAAGAGAAAACTGGTTTGTTGGGTATTCAGGCTGAATATGAGCATGAAGTAAGTACTGGATTATCTATGCAGGAAGCTACTAATCAGTGGACAACATGTGGAAAAGAGAAGAAAGTGGCTGAAAATGCATTGTCTTGTAGCAATATGCATGGTGGAGTAAGGCAAATGCAAAAATATGGAGAAGAGACTCTAGGATTTATTCCTCGAAGTCACTACATAAGAAATCATTGGGCTAGAGCTACCATTGAAACGGTAGTGAAAATAGGAGAGCATGAAATTCCTTGTGTTGCTTTACTTTACCATGGGTTTGAGATAAATGTCATTGAGCGGAGATTGTATGAAAATGGTGCATGGCCTGTGGACACTGATCATGGTTGGCATATGAGGGCTGCAAATAATTCTTCATGGGAGCTCTATGATGCATGTCCTAATGTAAAAGTGACAATTGGTGATGTACAGGAAGAGAAACACTTCTTTGTGCAAGATAATTCCTCATATGCAGTGATTTTGGGATAGCCCTATATTACAGGAGTGCGTATGGAAACAAAGGTACTTGATGATGGTTCTCCTTATGCAAGAGTCAGAAGCAAAGATGGGAGGAAAGCAGTCCAATTTCTTACTGTTTGTGTTAATCATCCTAGAAATCGTGATATGCTTTGAGAGTCTCCTTTGGTTCCAAATGCAAGGGAATTCAAAGACCTAGATTTTCATTAAGCATTGCTGTAATGCGGGGCTACAGTAGTGCTGTTCAGAGGGTGTACTCGCCTCTTGATGAAATGAAGCATGTATTTACTATTGGTAATTCTCAGTTTACAACAAACAGTTCATGTTGGTTTAAGCCTATGGAAGCAATGTGTAGGGCTGAACGTATATCTATGAAACGGGCTATTAAGAAACTGAGAGCATTGGGGTTGTTAGCTGAAAATGATGGCATTTCAGGCATCTTTTATGGACTGAATATTATTGACACTATGGCTGAAATTTCAGCAACTATACATGCAGAAAATGAGGCTGAAAACAAAGTGTTGTCAGTATGTTCTTTGGATATGTATGATGTCATAGAATTGTTTACTTAGCAGGAAGGATTACAATGGGCTGAAGCACTTGTTAAGACAAAGTATAAGACAGTTGACAAAAAGGTGAAACCAAGTGCTTTGCCACTTCCACTAGAGAGTGAGGGTATGTATGAAAAAGTGTCATGGTAGCCAAGCTTACGGGATCCTAAAGATATAGGTCATCAATTTACATCTAAAACATTACAAGAATTGCAAGTTGGTGCAGAAGGGTTTCTTTTGCCTGCTGAGAGAAACTGTTTTATGCAGATGTTGGCTAGACATGGGAAGGCATTTGCGTTTCAACCAAGTGAAATAGGTTGTGTGGATCCAAATGTTGTCTCTCCTATTGTCATATTTACTGTGCCACATGTACCATGGAACTTCAGGCCTATTCTAGTGCCTAAAGCTTACTTGCCAAAGCTGATGGATTTAGTAAATGAAAAGATTTGCATGAAGATCTTGGAGCCTTCTTCAGCCCCATACTCAAATCGTTGGTTTACTGTGCCCAAAAAGAATGGGGCTTTGAGATTTATTCAAGACATGCAACCGGTCAGTAAAGTGACCATAAGAAATGTGGGTGCAGGTCCTATGGTTGATGAATTTGTAGAGGCTTTTGCAGGCAGAGCGATCTATTCTTTGGGTGATCTTTACTCGGGTTATGATTAGTTTCAGCTTGCAATTGAACGCAGGGATATCACAACCATCAAAACTCCTTTGGGGTTAGTACGGATGTATACTCTCCCACAAGGTGCAACAAACTGAGTGGCACACATGACAAATGCTATGAATAGGGTACTCAGGGATTTTATACCACAATTGACTATGCCTTTCTTGGATGATGTTCCAATCAAAGGGTGTGCAATGGATGAAAAGAATGAAGAGATGGATGCTCATGGATGCAGATAGTTTGTTGCAGATCATATTGTGGATTGTGAGAGGATTTTGACACAACTAGAAGAGGTGCATTTAACTCTTTCTAGACAAAAGTCTGTCTTTGGAGTTGAAGAGGTTTTGATTGTTAGGCATATGTGTGGGCCTTATGTGCAAAGGCCATCACTAGCACAAATAGATGGGATTGATAGAATGCAAGAAGTATGCAGGAATGTATCAGAGGTGTGTAGATTCTTGGGTGCATGTGTGTTCTATTTGATATGGATTCTTCACTTTGCACATGTAGCCGATGCTCTTTATCAGCTTCTAAGGAAAGGTAAGAAATTTCATTGGGAAAGGAAGCATCAGAAAGCAATGAAGAAATTGAAGCAACTCTTAAAATCTGCTCCAAAGTTGAGAAAGACTGACTATTCACATGGAAAGCCTATCATTATTACTGTTGATACAAGCCCAATCCGGATTGGATGGGCAATTGGGCAAGATGATGAGGAAGGGAAAAGATATGCAATACACTTTGATTACAAAAGTATTGACTGAATGATAGAGAATATATCCACATGTAAAAAGAGAATATGGGGAATTGTGACAACCCTTAAATGTGATAAGGAGTATTTTATGGGTGCTCATGTAGTCATTGTGACTGATTGTTTGCTGGTATTGGGTATGATTACTAGTTGTGCTACCTTGGACATTGCTATGCTCCGGTGGATTGCATACATCAAATCTTTGAACCCTGAATTTCAAATATTGCAGGAAGAGATAACCTAGTAGAGCAGACATGTTATCTCGAGCATGCTATGAGAATGAAGATGTGATGATGGATGAGGAGGAAGAAGATGACTCTCTTATGGCTGAAAATGATGTTGCAAGAGTGAATTTAGTAATGCAAGGTGTTGCTACAGCATTAACATAAGCTTGGACAACAAAGAGAAGACACTTTAGATGTTTTGCATCTTGTGTAGAAGTGTTTTTGGAAGACAAATATGCAGGAGAGTGGCTGAGAATTGGTCAATATCTCAGTACATTAACAAAGAGAGATGAATGGTCATATGAATTTAAGAAGATCAAGAGGAAAGTCTATGGATTTTTCTTAAAAGATGGATACTTATGGAAACATGCTAAAAAGAAATAGGGTATGCCATTGTGAGTTTTGGGTGATAGAGCTTCACAAGTAAAAGTAATGCAAGAATTTCATAAAAGCTTGTGGGCTGGTCATAGAGGTGTTTGGGGTACTTTTACAAAGATCAAAGAAAGATATTGGTGGCAGGGAATTTATAAGGATGTTGCTCACTTTTAGAAAACATGTACAACATGTCAAATGTTTTCAACTGTGAGACATCGGCATGGATTGCAACCCACATATCCATTGTCTCTGGATTTTAAGTGGGTGGTGGATTTGGTCACAATGCCTACATATCTTTGGCAAATGAGGTATCTTGTGCTTGCTCGTGAAGACTTGACTAATCAAGTAAAAGGGAGAGCTCTATGTACTAAGACGACAAATGCCATATGTACTTTTCTCTTAGAAGAGATCTTTTGTCGATATGGCTATGTGGGAAAAATTACAACAGATAGGGGTGAGCTGGATGCAGATGAAGCTCATGATTTCTTTGCTCGGTTGGGGATAAAGCTTGCTTTAAGTTCAGCCTTTAACCTTGAAGGAAATGGCAAAAGTGAAAGAGGTCATCCACCTATTGTGAAAGCATTGGCAAAAGCATGTGGAGAGAAGGTAAAGGAGTGGCCATGATTGCTCCCTTATGCTTTGTGGGCTGACATAACAACTCATAGTGCTGTTACTGGATATATGCCTGCAAAATTGATGTATGGTCAAAAACCTATCACGCCGATAGAAGAGATGAATGTCACATGGAGTGTGTTATCTTGGGAGGAGGAGTTGAATCGAGAGGAGTTGTTGGCCTTACGCATTAGACATTTGGAAAGAAAGTCAAAAGACATAGAGGCAGCAATTACAAAGTTAAGGGCAGTAAGGATACAAAACAAGAAATGGTTTGACAAAAGACATAGACTGAAATCAAGAACAAACAAGATGTGGAATGGGTATTGGTTTATGATAGCAGTTTAGATAACCAGCATAGTGCCATGCGTAAAGTTTCCAAAAGATGGTTTGGACCCCATGTGGTAAGTCAGGTGTTTGATAATGCTATTTATGCATTAAATGAGCTGGATGGGACAACCATAAAACTTTTAGTAGCAGGGAAAAGAATCAAATTATTCAAAAGGCGGGAATCTACTGCCTATGAGTTGCCAGAATTGGAAGAAAATAGTGGCCATGATACAGGGGCTAGCCAGGAAGATATGGAAAATGAAGAAGAAAAGGGATGGTTGCAGAGGATGAGGAGGACTCAGAATCTCGTGACAACTAGGATTTTGGCACATACCGGAGGATGTGCAGGTTCAGAGGGGGTGGATGTCGTGATGTTATGAGGACATAGTATATCCAAAAATACTAGATTTTTAGATAATTTTAGTCTATTTTTTATATTATTTATTGTAAAAATCTGTAAAAGTTAGAAAAATCTTCTAGATTAGGATGGCATGCAAAAAGCTAGTTGCTTTTTCAGCCAATTAGGAGATGTTTCATAAAAAAGACAGATTGACAAAATCGCGCGTGTTGCGATCGCTGTAAACAGGCTAAAAACTGCAGATTGAACTGAAAGAAGAAGAAGGAGTGATCTAGGAGATCCGTGACCAGGTGTCCTAGGGGGTTTTACCCCCCCTTTCGGAGCCAACAGAGCCATCAGATTTGGGTTCTTGGCAGCAGAGAAAGAGCTAATTTTTCTGATCCACGTTTTTGGGCTACGAAGGAGCTCCAGGAGAACTAATGCCTGGAGATTGCTTCCAAGTAGTGCAAAGATTCCACGCTCTTTCAATGCATATTGAATCAATTCATTTTGATTTGTTTTTGTCGTGTTTACCACTTGGGCATTCTCTATCCTTTCTTCCATCTCCTATCTCTACTTCCTTCTACTTTTGATCCCCGGTGGATTCGACCTTTCGACAAAAACCCCTCCAACACCGTCACCGTCACTTTATTCTTTTAGTGACAGTTTGAATAAAGAGAGGCCAAGTCACACATTGTGGCTGTTGGAGTTCCCATTTTGTGTCTCTCTCTTTCTTGCTCTTGCTCTCCCGCCATAGCTCTCCCTAGCAAGCTTCGACCCTTCTCACCTTTCATCACTATTTTCTTAGCTAAGTAGCATATACTTACTATGTTCATTCCTACAAGAACAAAGCGGATGCCAAGGAGTTAGGAAGACAATAGAGAGGTGATCCTCCATTTCTAATTATGACCACCCTGAAGGGATGCATCAACCATCTTAAGAAGGGACTTGGCAAAAATCCTCATGTCTCAAAACCCATACAAATTTTAAGTTTAGGTGCAAGTACATCCACTTTGGCAGTGATTAACAATGGTACAATAGTACTTACACCATTCGAAGGGTTATAAGTGCTTGAAGTTTCATTAGAACATACAATGGAAGAGGTGCATGTATTTCTTGTCTTGTTGATACCTACATGTTGCTACAGTTCTTACATGTTTTCACAATAGGTACTCAGTATTTTGTACATCTACCTTGATCTCTAAATATTTCCAATAATCTTTTCTAGGCCCCTATATTTTTTTGCAGGGTTTGTTGTATACATGAAACTCCTCTAGGTATAAACATGCATTTATAGGTAGTAGACAAGGTGCAGGGAACTTCTATACAATAATCAAGATCTTATTACAAAAATATATGTATTGATATAGAACTGGAGCTTGTAAGGTCAATACATAGAGGGAATAATCAGCTCCATTTTGAATCAAAATCCTTACCAATCTGATATTAGGAGCTCAAGATATTTCAATTTTACTAATAGTGGATATAGTGGGACACCACCTCAATAGCATAACATGGTAACATTGTTTGTCATTATTTCACCTAAAGAATTTATCCCAAGTTGAGACATTTTTTAATATATATATCCTCACCTCATAATATTCCTTTTGAGCTATAGAGCACTTTGATTGGAGCTATACTTGGCGAGAAACAATGGATTTACTCACATGCAGTTGACTATTACAACACTCTTCTTTGAATGGCGAGGAACAAGAAGAAGGATCTTATTTTAGAAACAATGAATGATGATTTCAGAGATTTTCATGATGGTTGAAATTAAACTAATGAGGCTCAATATCATGAGCAAGGAGATGAAGACATTAGCGTAGGAGTTGCCTACAACATGCATCAAAGGATTAAAGCTACTCATGAGCCACATGTAGTCAATGACTACTTGTTACTATCCAAAGAGCAAGGCCACATGAATGAAGGAATTTTCAATGACTTGAATAAATTGAATGATGGTTTGACACAAATGAATGCAAGCTTGGTGCAAGGAGTAGCACAAATGAATAAGGGAATTACTAAATTATAGGAAAAGAATAAATCTCTATTTGAAGAGCTTATTTCAGCCATAAGAAACATGGACATCAAATCACAAAGAGAATCCCAACATATTGGTGACCCTCATAGGGTCTATCGTGATACCAATCTAGCCCATCTTAACAAGGAAAGTACTCAACCTGTTATGCCTACCTTTGAAAGAGGTGAACCATCAAAAGTGAGGAGTAACTTCTTTTCATCATAGGCTCATGGCAATCATACTTCAAGACCTCAGCTGAGTAGCCCTAAAGATGATCATATACATGTAGATAAACAATATGACATAAGGATGGATGAATATTATCATGGATGTGATCTCTTTTATAATTTTTTTAATCATTAGTCGATTAATATGCCTAAAGGCAATGCAATCAGATCCATGACATTCAAGAAGAGTACTTGCATAATGAGTGAGCATCCAAAATGATGTGGGATTTCAATAAGGAAAACAATAAGAGTATCCAAATTATAAGTGGCATAATGGTCTTCTTTGGTATCATGGAGGGGTCTGTTTGACTCTTCATTCATCTTTCAAAGATCGTACTTTGCAAGAGATGAACTCTTCACCTTTAGCAGGCCATCATGGTTTGTTCAAGACATTTGATAATATCCATAAGATCTTTTGTTGGAAAGATATTTGGAGGGATATCAAATATTATGTCATGAGATGTCTTCCATTAAAAAATTGGTGCACAGATCGGATGCTGTATGCTCACGTAGTGAGCGCCGGAAGGTCCCAAAGAACAAAAGAACTCTACTTTTTGCAAAAAACTCAAGGTAGAAAGCATGCACGACATGACCAAGAGACCAATTAGGTGCAATCTCCCCCCATGCCTTGTGTGAGCACTCCACAAAGCATGTATTTTATGTATTAATCATCTTCAAGCTCAAATAATAGCCCAAATTACAAAATAGCACGCTTTTGGCTTTTGAGTTTGCTTTAGTACAAAATAGAAATAAAGCTAATGGACGGGTGCCCAAAGAGTCAAGCATACCCAATACAATGTCCAAATACAAATATCATAATCGTGCGCCCATACGCATACAAAATAATAAATAAATATCCAACACCTTAATAAATAGGCGCGACAAAATATAGGCGCCATGCCTAAGGTATGTGCCCATCAAAATATAAGTGATAACTCGAATACACGCTATCTTCTAATGCTTTCCTCTGCCACTGCTGCTATCTCTACACATCAACTGAAGCATTCACAATCGTTAGTAAAATAATACAATTAAACCAACAAAAGTGAATACCTAGCAGTCTTCAGCTACATAAATAAATCAACTGGTTAGAAATCAATCCTAACCTTAATTTATCACAAGTGCGCACTCTAAACTCATAAACGTTTATTAATTTAATATGTATTTTGCGGAATAACCCGCTATGGAATCACCCATGTACACACTAAATTAATGAAACGCCCGAAAAGGATAGGCGTCCCCATCAACTTCTTGCACAAAGAATCCACTTTGTGTATGAGCCCCGGTCAACAAAGTTTACGAAATCCACCATAAAACCTCACGGAATCCACCGTGGCACGGAATCCACCGTAAAATATGCCTCCTGGCATCATACCCCTGGGGTGGGATAGCAATTGTCCTCAATTGCTATTAGCTCAATGTGGAGCTAACAGAGTGGGGAAAGCATTTGAGTCTTTAGCATTCATCCATTGGGCTTCTTCAATAGGATGGTTTTTAAACTTGACCAAATATCTAGAATATCTACGACTAGTTGTAGTGGTCCGTCAGTATCTATGATAGCTTTAGGTTCAAGTATTTTAGTCTCTTCATCTAGAAAAGGTGGGTTTTCATAAACGGGGTGTACAGGTAATTGGCCTCTAAAGGGTCGTAATAAACTAATGTGAAAGGTGTTGTGAATTTTCTAGTGAGGTGGTACTTCTAACTTGAATTCATTGTCATTGATTTTGTGAATGATTTTAAATGGTCCATAGAATCTAGGTGCTAATTTCACAACTGGGTGTTTATCTACACTTTGTAATCTGTGTTTTTCTATTCTCAACCAAACATAGTCATCAACTTTGAAATTCATGGCCTGTCTTTTCTTATTGGCTTGTTTTGTATATGATTGCTGAGCTTTAGCAATCATGTCTTTAACCTCATAAAAAATAGTGGCGTGCATGTTAACAATATTATCAGCACTCTGAATTCTATTTGATAAAGATGCAACAGGTGTAGACAATCTATCACCATAAATCACTTCAAACGGTGCTTTCTTTGTAGATGTGTGTGGTGTATTGTTATATGCAAACTGCAGTAAATGCAAATGTGTGTCCCATGTCTGTGGTTTAGAAATAATGTAAGCACATAAAAGATATAAAATAGTACTGTTAGTGGCTTCTGTTTGTCCATTAGTTTCAGGATGAAATGCAGATGAGAAATCAATCTTTGTTCCTAGATTAGCAAACAAAGTAATCCAAAAGTTATTACAAAATCTAGAATCACGGTCAGAAATAATAACTTTTGGTAATCCATGATTAGTAAAAACAGTTTTCAAAAACAATTGTGCTACCTGAGATGCTATTAAAGTTTTCTTGCATGGAATGAAATATGCTTATTCACTAAACCTGTCTACAATAGTCCAAATCATATCATGGTTAGCTTTAGTATTAGGTAAACCGGAAATAAAATCCATAGAAATATGTTCCCATGGTCTTGATGGAATAGATAAAGGCATAAGTAACCCGTACTGTTTACCATGATGTCTCTTAACTCTTTGACAAACCAAACATTCAAAAACAAAGTTAGATACATCAGTGTCCATATGTGGCCAATAAAAATCTTCAGTCAATGTACGTAAAGTAGATATGATATCTCTATGACCTTGATATGGAGGACAATGAATCTCATTCAAAACAAAGGATCTAAATGGGACTGTAACACATAATCTCTTTTCATAAAACATGAATCCATCATTATAAGACAGTGAATCAATAGGAATCCAATTATTTCCAACTAATTTATTCCAATCAGCATGAAAATTAATATCTTGATGATAAGTATCTTTCATAGGGGTTAAAGAATCAAATGATATGACAGAGATATTATGAATGGTAGGTCTTCTACTTAATGCATCGGCTACTACATTTTCTTTTCCTGGTTGATATTGAATAAGGGGATGAAAACTCTGAATAAAAGCTGCCCATTTGATATGTCGGTCAGATATTTGAGGTTGACTAAGTAGATGTCTAATGCTTTGTTGGTCAGTCTTAATCATAAACTCAGAACCCATTAAATAATGTTTCCATTGTCTTAAAGCTTGTATAGCAGCTAACAATTCTTTATCATATGTGGAATATTTAAGTTTGGATGGTTTAAGTTTATAGCTAGAATAGGCTATGGGATGATTATCTTGTATAAGTACGGCTCCTATTTTAGATCCACTAGCATTAGTAACTACTAAAAAGAATGGTCTATTGAAATCAGGTAGTTGTAGTACAGGAGCATGGGTTGATGCATGTTTCAATAAATCAAAAGATTTATGTTGATTATCAGACCAATGATAAACAATACCTTTCTTTAAAAGTTTAGTCAAAGGCAAAGCAAGTAATGAAAAATTTCGCACAAACTTCCTGTAAAAACTAGCAAGGCCTAGAAAAAAACGTAACTCATGCATATTTTTGGGTATAGACCAGTTTAATATTGCTTCTATCTTCTTAGGGTCAACCTTAATACCTTCTGATGAGACAATATGACCTAGATATTCAATTTCTGTTTGAAAGAACTCACTCTTTTCTGGATTAGCATACAATTGATTATCTTTCAACAACTTGAAAACCAAAGACAAATGTTCATAATGCTCTTTCTCATTTTTACTGAATACCAAGATATCATCAAAGAATACTATAACACAATGTTGATATTTCAAAAATATATGATTCATCATTCTACTAAATGTAGCAGGTGCATTAGTCAATCCAAAAGGCATCACTAAAAATTCATAATGACCAAATTGTGTTCTAAATGCAGTCTTGAATATGTCAGATTTATCTAATCTCAACTGATGATAACCAGATTTAAGATCTATTTTACTAAATATGGCAGAACCTTGTAGTTTATCCATAAGATCATCTACCCTAGGAATTGAATATCTATTCTTTACAGTAATCTTATTTAGGGCACGATAATCAATGCACATGCAATAGGTATTATTATTCTTCTTTACCAACAAAACAGGTGCGCCAAATGGAGAACTACTAGGTCTAATTGATCCTTTGTTTAATAATTCCTCAACTTGATTTAGAATTTCTTTCTGTTCGATCTCGTTATGGTGCACAGATCGAATGTTGTACGCTTGCGTAGTGAATGCCGGAAGGTCCCCAAGAACAATAGAACTCTACTTTTTGCACAAAATTCAAGGTAAAAAGCATGAACTACATGAACAAGAGACCAATTGGGTGCAATCTCCCCCCATGCCTTGTGTGAGCGCTCCACAAAGCATATATTTTATGTATTAATAATCTTCAAGCTCAAATAATAGCCCAAATTACAAAATAGCAAGCTTTTAGCTTTTGAGTTTGCTTTAACACAAAATAGGAATAAAGCTAACGGATGGTGCCCAAAGAGTCTAGCATACCCAATACAATGTCCAAGTACAAATAACATAATCGTGCACCCATGCGCATACAAAATAATAATAAATATCCAACGCCTCAATAAATAGGTGTGACAAAATATAGGCGCCATGCCTAAGGTATGCGCCCATCAAAATATAAGTAATAAATCGAATAGTCGCTATCCTCCAATGCTTTCCTCCGCCACTACTACTATCTCTACACATCAACTGAAGCATTCACAATCGTTAGTAAAATAATACAATTAAACTGACAAAAGTGAATACCTAGCAGTCTTCAGCTACATAAATAAATCAACTGGTTAGAAATCAATCCTAACCTTAATTTATCACGAGTGCGCAGTCTAAACTCATAAACGCTTATTAATTTAATATGCATTTTGCGGAATCACCTGCTATGGAATCACCCATGTATACACTAAATTAATGAAACGCCCGAAAAGGATAGGCGTCCCCATCAACTTCTCGCACAAAGAATCCACTTTGTGTATGAGCCCCGGTCATCAAAGTTTACGGAATCCATCGTAAAACCTCACGGAATCCACCCTGGCGCGGAATCCACCGTGAAATATGCCTCCTGGCATCAAGTTATGCCTATATGGTGCTTTACAAGGTGGTTGTGTACCAGAAATTAAATCTATTTTGTGGTCTTCAGGACGGGAAGAAGGTAGTCCACGTGGTAAGTCTTCAGCAAAACAATCTTTAAATTGTGCAAGGAAGTCTTTATGCCTAGGGTGCATATGTTTTTCTTTAGCTTGAAGTTCATTTACCCAAATTAGATAAGATTTACTATTTTTGCGTAATGCACGTTTAGCTTGAGTATGAGTAAGCAATGGGAAATTATTAGATGCATGCATACCATACAATGTAATGTGTTTTCCTTGAAAATGAATTTGAATTGAATGCGTGGAATAATCTATGTTAGGATTATGCTGATGATGCCAAGGTATACTTAGGATAATATCACTAGACTATAATGGTACAACTAGAAAATTCCTTCTTTCAGTATATTCACCAATTTGAATTTCTAAATCATGCACCTCTTGTGTTCCATTATACCTTGTGCCTAAGAATGCTGCTTTAATGCGGTAATGCGTAGAAACAGTTTGTAATTTCAATTCTTTCACTAACTTTGCACAAATAAAATCATGTGTACTACCATCATCATACAAAATAATCTTTTCTTTTCCATGCACTAAACATTTCATTGTCAACAAAGAATGTGGAGTTGGCATACCTGGTAAAGTATCCGAAGGAGTAGTAACGTCATCCTCATCTTCCGTAAAGTCAGGCATTTCCTCATCTTCTTCATCTTCCATTGCTCCAAGATATTTGATATGGACAGGTGGCTTCTTCAATTGGCAATTGGCTGCTAGATGTCCAGTTTGATGGCATTTGTAAGACACTATAGGTTTGGCTTTAGATACATTGTTTGCAATGGCAGGAAGTCTAGGAATATTAGGATTTGGCTATGAAGATGGATTAGGGTTTTGATTGGTATTTGATGGCAAAGCAGGTGGTTTTGTCCAAGACTTATGGAAAGATGATGAAGGAAATCGACTTTGATTGAATCTTCTAAAATTTGAATTGAATTGCTTAGAACCATAGTTACCATTTTCTTGAAATTGTTGCGGACGCTTGTCTCTTCCTCGAATCTTGTCTTCAGTGTCATGAGCTAAAGAAATTGCATCTTTAAGAGTTGCAGGCTTGAACATATTGACTTCATCGTAGTAATGCCCAAGTAATCCAGACATATACTTGCGCTTGTGAGTCACTTCAGGTACATCTTCAAGCATGCGTAGTTGGAGTAAGGCATTCCAAAAGCGTTCGGTGTATTGGGAAATAGGCTCCCGATCTCTTTGCTGAAGAAGGTCCCATTGCTTTATGGCTTTTTCATGGAATTGTGGAGGAAGGAAATTCTGCATAAACTTCTTCTTGAAACTCTCCCAGGTAGTGGGACAATCTATGCTCTTACGAACCACCGTCCACCAAAGAGATGCTCTATCCACTAAATGATTAGTCATCAGCTTTGAAATTCATTGCTTGTCTTTTCTTATTATCTTGCTTGGTATATGATTGCCGGGCTTTGGCAATCATGTCTTTAACCTCATCAAAAATAGTATTATGCATACTGGCAATATCATCAGCACTCTGAATTCTATTTGACAAAGATGCAACAGGTGTAGACAATCTATAACCATAAATCACTTCAAACGGTGCTTTCTTTGTATATGTGTGTGGTGTATTGTTATATGAAAACTGTAATAAATGCAAATGTGTATCCCATGTCTGTGGTTTAGAAATAGTATAAGCATGTAAAAGATCTAGAATAGTGCTATTAGTGGCTTCTGTTTGTCCATTAGTTTCAGGATGAAATGCAGATGAGAAATCAATCTTTGTGCCTAGGTTAGCAAATAAAGTAATCCAAAAGTTGTTACAAAATCTAGAATCATGATCATAAATAATAACTTTTGGTAATCCATGGTTAGTGAAAACAGTTTTCAAAAATAATTGTGCTGCCTGTGATGCTGTTAAAGTTTTCTTACATGGAATAAAATATGCTTGTTTACTAAACCTATCTACTACTGTCCAAATCATATCATGGTTAGATTTAGTATTAGGTAAACCAGTAATAAAATCCATAGAAATTTGTTCCCATGGTCTAGATGGAATAAATAAAGGCATAAGTAATCCATACTATTTACCATGATGTCTCTTAACTCTTTGACAAATCAAACATTCAAAAACAAAGTTAGATACATCAGTGTCCATATGCGGCCAATAAAAATCTTCAGTTAATGTACGTAAAGTAGATATGATACTGTAATATATTAAAAATATAAAAGATTTTTTTTATATTTTCCCCACGATGGCGCATTGAGTTGGCATGTGTGAGGGGGGATGGAGGAGCCAGCAAGCTCCTCGCTGGAGCTTGCTTGGTTCCCACGCCATGCAGCCTGACAGATAAGGGGGGGAAGGATTCCCTCCCCTCCTCTATATAAGGAGGAAGGGCCATAGTTGCAAGGAAGGAGGGGAGGAGGGACGAATCTCATACTACTGGCGTCGACATGCTGTGAGAAGAGAGGAAGGTCCGCCATATCGCCACTGCCATTGGTGATCAGACCGCCGCTGGTACAAGGAGCCGCCACTTGCTCGCTGGGTCACGGCCGTCGAGCCACGTTCGACTTCATCATTCCATCTCCCCTCCTTGCCACGACTGCAACTTGAAGCTCTAGAAGCTTCTAGAACTTCTAAAGGCCTCCTCCCAAGCCCCCTTTCACCCCCCTTATATCCCTTTTAACCTTTTCATCCCCCCCCCCCTCATAACTCTTTTTTACACAACCCCCTAAGCCTTTTTTTAAAAATCCCCCATGTCTCCATTACTTCTTTCTTTTCCCCCCTCCCCTGGACCCCAAATCCAAACCATCATCATGGGCCCCAGATGTTGTCTCGTGAGGAGTAGAGAGGAATAAGGTGGGGAGAAGATAAAGAAAAGAAGAGGGGTGAAGGAGGAAGAGTAGACAGGAGTAGGGTGGAAGAAGATAAAGTAGAGAAAGAAGAGTAGAGTGAAATAGGGTAGAAGAAGATAAAAGAGGTAAGAAAGAAGGAATAGAGGGAGGTAGAAGGGTAAAGAGGGAGGGAAAAAAAAAAGAGTGAAGGAGGAGGAGTAGGGAAGGAGAAGAAAATAAAAGTAGAGGAAGTGCAAGGAAAGAGAATAAGTGCCTTCTATACCTTTTACCCCAAGCCCAAAGTTCTCCAAGGGTTCATGTGGTTGCAAAACCACACTCACCCATAAACTTTTTTTGCCAAGTATAGACCCTATAGGGCCTTCTTAGGCTTTGTAAATCTTTCCCTTTTCGAAGAATCTAAGAATCTAAAGGTCCTATCATTCCTTCTCGTGATCAACCATTCAAACGGTACCTTGCCTCGAAAGAGAGTCGGTGGAAATCCGAAAGAAAGAGTAAAAGCTACCTTCACATTCGAACTGCGATGCCGCCTAAGAAAGTCCAAGGAGTCGCTGCGGGAGGGTCATCTCCCGGTATCCATGTGGATATCTCACCCCAAAACCAGGTTTTTTTTTCTCGGCTTTAAATCGGTTTTAAGTCAATCATGCAAAGAGAAATTGTTAGGGATAGGATATAATTGTCCGAGTTATTTATAATGAAGGAGTTTAGCTTATACATGATAATGTATAGAACATAGTTTCCTTCGAATAGCATCATGCATTATAATGTATTATGAGCAAGATTATCTATTTACTATAGTAGTATATTAGTTAAATCTTGAGGGTATAGAAATTGTATCTTGCACCATTAGTCCTATTTCTTTTTGCAACGAATCATTGTAAATGATTAAATTCATGAAAGGTTTCTTTCGTTGCTCAAATTACTAGGAAGTTATCATTGCTAATTGCACATCTTAGCAGAGGAAATGATTGTTATTTGGCATGAGTTCGTCTGCAAGGAAAAAGGAAGATTAAATTGAACTGTATCGATTGGAAAGTCAATTGTCACAAGGATAGCAAAACCGTGACAAGGCAATCAATATTACCTTCCAAAAGATAACCAAACCAATCTAAACTTATAAATACCATGCTGAAGAGAAAAATATGCCTTGGAAATGATTTAAAGACCAAAGAAACGTTTATACCTTAAGCACTTGACTACTTGCCTTATTGTAGGGTCAATAAATTCGTAAAGATAAGGAACTAGGGTTTGTCCCTTAGGTTCTTAAAAAGAAACCCTAGGTTCGACATACGTTAGCTTAAAGAAACTTAAACGGATTATTTCAATGCAGGACTTGCGCAGCAAGTATGAAGTCATGTAGTCTTGTGACTGGTTCACAAGACGAAAGGGTAAATAATCTCAACAAGAATGGCTGATCCTTACGCAAGTTATCTGGAAAAAGGACGTATTCGTGAATATCCTTCTAAATAAGGAAAGTTATAAACCGGAAACTAAAGCATCTAATGAACTTTAGGGTTGAACAAGTTGGGTAAATAAGGTATGCCCTAACCCGGACTATAAAGGATCCCGCCAAGTTACAAGACACATTGGGAACGAGTGCTGATACACTCAAAAGGAAAGAATAATTCCTTAACAGTTGCCAAACAACACGGTCGATTTTAATGGAAATGTTTGTGCTTGCTAGAGATTTTTTTTTAGCACTATTTGAATTATGAATTACAAATTAAATGAATACCTATACTTCAGGTTGAAGGCCTGAAGGGAGAGGCAGTTTCAGTTACCCTCGATTGCCTGGGTATCCCTAACCAAGGGGGTTATTGACCGTGCCGGGAACGTGGACCGAACCCGCCACGAGAGGTCTTTCCATTGCGCTCTACTTGGAGCAGGAGGACACTTGGGTGCCAAGGGGGGCTCTGGCCGTAAATCCCTTGCCTTCCGAGTCCTGCGCAAGGGGCTAACGTGACCCGGGATTGGATCTCGAGGCCCGCATACTAGTTTACGGGAGGAAGCTTGGAATAGTGATTATGGACAAGCCTATGGGTGGAACTCATTGTATTTCAAAGATAAAATGATGAAATGTTAATAAAGAACTTGCTTGATATTGTTTTTCTAGGTCATGTGATAAGATTACGTGAAGGAACTAGCGCTTAATGGTTTAATTAAAGAAGCAGATTGTTATATGTCAAATCAATGTGTTAGATAATTACATAACTAAAAACAAACCGAGGAAAGTGCGGAGGATGGGCCATGGGTCCGTCCTACGGTTGGGTGGTCCCGGTTAGCCGAGAACTTTTCTCAAAAATCTCGAAGAACAGCGGGATGATCATCAAAATGAATACGAAAGCGATGACCTAGAGCTATGTCTTACCCGATTTACGCTGTTTTAGGGGAACAGAATGGGACTATGCCTTATGGCAGAGAGGTTGAGCTTTGCATCCCTCTCGTTTCCCATTCTCCTTGAACCAAGTGCAGCGTGAATCCGCTTCGGACCTGGCGTTTTTGCGTAAAGTAGTTCGCTCCGGTCTGACGCTAGTTGCTGTTAGTTAATGACCAATCAGGAAAACCCTAATTCCCATCGATCCTATGTGGGAACGGCCAGGATACTTCCGCTACGTGGCAGACGCGGGAAGACCTAGATCGCAAACTCTGTAACATTCCATGGGAGTGCCGGGCAGAGCTTTCTAGACATCCTTTCTGATGGACTACTAATACGTGTCCTGGATGACACTAAGAGGACACGTTACAGTTGGTATCAGAGCCGACCAATAACAAAATTGCTTTTATAAAATATCAATTAAAAGAAGCAAAGAAATTGTTGCTGTCCAAAACATTTCCTTACCTTCAATGATGTCTTGCAGAATTATGAAGCGTGGAACAAGTTTTTGGTATTTCAGGTCATGTTTATGATTGCAATGCATTCTCCGCTTTATAGACAAAGAATTGGGATGATGAACATCCTGGAGCAGATTTATAATCCATCACCTCTATACATAGAACGAAGATGGACGGGGTCTTCAGGAATCTACTATATAGCCGCCCACTGGTTTGCTTATCTACAGACCAACCTAAAGAGGATCAGGTGGTTGGAAGACTTGAAGGTCGTGAAGCTATTCGTTTTTGTGGAAGCTCACGTAAATTCAACTCTACATATCCGAGGTCAGAGGGTTGAGATGAACTCATATGTATATGAGGAAGTAACCTGTGTAATCCCAGCCGACAGGATTAAAGTGTTGGGCTGCCATGAGAAGTATGGATTCCAACGGAAAGGGTATCCTGAACTTCCAATGAATTATCGATTCCTAAAGATCCATGATCCAAAACCCTACTATTACACAGTTCCAGTAGACAAATGCAATACAACATTGTTATCCCCAAACTGAATGTAACAAATGGCTTATCATTACATGAAACCTTGTATTCAAAAAGGCTATGCCCATGTAAATACAAATAAAGACTTCTTTTTATCAATATATGGCTATGCATAAGAGTTGTTAAGAAGTTAAGTAGCTACATTGTTTACGAGATAGCTGAACTAAAAATGAAAGATAAGCTAACGTCGATTATCATATAATAACATTAAGAAAACCTTTATCCAGGCACAACCCCAGGTACAAGTTCCAAATTCACCTCCTACATCAAGTACTGCTGTGATCCAGGAGAAGAAGTTCCTCCTTAAGCAGATAAAGCCACCCGAGTTTTTGACGGGAGAGGCAGGTTTGTCCAGGCTGATGCTGAAATTTGGATTGAATCCATGGAGGATTACTTCGAAGCAGCTGGTGTACTACACCTACCAATCAGGCAATGCTCGCCAAGTTAAAGCTCACCGGTGAAGCCAGACTTTGGTGGAAGCAATGGTGCAGGGATCAAGGGTCGCAGAGGGATCCGTTACCTGGGAGAAGCTGAAGAAAGCCGTGCAGGGTAGATACTTACCACCTGCATATCGCATGTAGAAAATGAACGAGTTCTACGAGCTAAAACAGCTAGGACTCACTCTTGACGCATACTACTCTAAATTCGTCTCACTTTTAAAGTATGCGCCACATATGGACATGATGCAGCAGGTGTCCAAATTTTGTGCGGGCTTAAATCCACCAGTAAATACCCGAATACCCGTCTCGAATCTATGCATCCATCAGATCTTCAGGATGCAGTCATTCGAGTGGTGCCTATAATTTAGGAGGTGCAAGCTAGACCAAGGGGTAACAAAACTTAGTCTTATAGTGACCCGAACAGAGGAGCATTCAGACCTCAAATGAAGAGAGTTCAAGGTCATAATCAAGGAAAAAGAAAGAAAGCAAGAACAAATAACGTCAACAACTTTGTTGCTACTCAAAGTAATGGCCGAAACCTCCGTTGTTTCCACTGCAACAAACCCGGTCACTTCAAGAGGCAATGTCCCAAGCTCAGCGGAGGACATCGCTAAATGCCTTTCCAAGGAGCAGGCCTGGTCAAGGAGCCGCTACCCGTGGAAGAGGAAGAACCGCCTGCATTGCCAATAGGCAAAGATGCGTAGAAGAAGAAGAGGAAGATCCGACTATGGAAGCAGAATTCGAAAGCGCGACAGTCCATGCGGCTTTACACAAGAAAGGGCCGAATTGCCAATTCTCGGTGATTCAGACACCGTCGGACTATCAAGGTAAAGGTTTCAAAACCTTGATTGATTGTGGCAGTACACATTCCTTTATCTCACGAGCATGTGCAAAAAGATTAGGAATAGCCACAGTAGAAGCACCTACCTTGCTTGTAGAATTGGCAAATGGTCATGAGGTAACTTGTACCAGGCAAACTGCTAAGGTGGAATTCTTTCTGGGAGGAAAGAAGACTTCAGTCAAATTCAGAGTCATGAATTTAGGTATCCATGAGTGTCTACTCGGAATGGATTGGCTTACGCCCAACCATGCCCACATTCACTCTGGAAAGGATCAATTTTCCTTTCGAAACTCTGAAAGGGAATTTGTCACAACTCAAGGTGAGGTAGGAATGCCAAGAATCCAATTGGCCAAAGTATCTCGGATCATAAAAGGAGTCAGAAAAGGATTACCCGTTTACCAGATCAAACTCAACAAGTTAGATCAAAAGCAAGAGTCTCATGAAGGACCTTCTTGGCTAAAGGAATATTCTGACGTATTCCCTGAGGAATTGACTGAACTTCCACCTCAAAGAGAAAGAGATCATGAGATTAGGCTAGTGCCTGGAGCTGCGCCAATTGCAAAGAGACCTTATAGAATGTCCATACCAGAAGCAATAGAGTTGAAGGAACAACTCAAGCAACTGTTAGATCAGGGCTACATCCGGCCTAGCAATTCACCGTGGGGAGCTCCAGTGCCATTCCAAAAAAAGAAAGATGGGACACTTCGACTATGTATTGGTTACCGAGGGTTGAATCAATCAATAGTCAAGAACAAGTATCCTATTCCTAGAATAGATGAGCTTCTTGACCGTCTTCAGGGTGCAAAGATCTTCTCCAAGATTGATCTCAGGTCAGGTTACTATTAGATAAGGATCAAGGAAAAAGATATCCCAAAGACGGCTTTCAATACAAGATATGGGCACTTTGAGTTCCTGGTTATGTCATTCGGGCTTACGAATGCACCTGCTACCTTCAATAGATTAATGCAGGATATCTTTAGACCATATCTCGATGATTTCGTGCTTGTCTTCTTCGATGACACTTTAGTTTATTCTAAACAGGAAGAAGATCATGAACCTCAACTTCGGATTGTCCTTGAGACAATGAGGTCACATAAGCTGTATGCAAAAAAGAAGAAGGGTGCATTCTTCAAGCGTCAGATTGAATATCTGGGATTCATAGTATCATCAGAAGGAATATCAGTAGACCCAGCCAAGGTTAGAGATGTGATTGAATGGCCAACACCAGTATCTGTCAAAGAAATACGCAGCTTTCTTGGATTGACAGGATGGTATAGGGTCTTCATCAAAAACTATGCTTTGATTGCAACACCTCTGACAGATTTACTAAAGAAGCAGACTTCCGTTACATGGTCGACTTCCGAAAAAAATATCTTCGATAAATTGAAGCAAAGTTTGGTATCAACACCTATTCTAAAACTTCTAGACCTCCATAAACAGTTCGAGGTAGTAACAGATGCTAGCATTCTTGCCTTGGGGTGTGTACTTATGCAGGAAGGTCATCCAGTAGCATACTCTTCAAGGAAATTGAAGAGTCATGAAAAGAATTATGCCATGCATGATCTGGAATTACTAGCTGTCATCCATGCCCTAAAGCTTTGGAGACACTACCTATTGGGTAACAAGTTTACTCTAGTAACCGATCATAAGAGTCTCAAATGGATTTTTACCCAGAACGAGCTCAAGATGAGGCAACGTCGATGGATTGAAGTGTTGGAGGAATATGATTTTGAAATCAAGTACCGACCAGGGAAGGAGAATGTAGTTGCCGATGCACTCAGTTGCAAGACATTCCTAAATTCCCTAATCTTGCAGAACCCATCAACGACCAGATCTCTGGCTACAAAAGTATCTATGCCAAAGAACCCTATACTTGAACTAGCTAGAGAGGAAGCATGCCATGATTTGGCCTACCAAACAATGCTAAAGGAAATATCTACCAAGGAGCAGAATCAAAAGTTGCAAGCTAAGTATCAGGAATTTTCCATTGATAATGAACTTGTCTACTACAGAACAAGGCTGTGTATACCAGCAAGCCAGTCACTTAAGCAGAAGATAATATGGGAAGCTCATGATTCCCCTTTTGCAGGACATCGTGGCTATGCTAAGACTCTTAATGTAGTTAGAACACCATATTGGGGAATATGGGAATTTTCCATAAGTTTGGGACACATAGTCAAATCTTTGGATTTGTTATAACTTGAACACCATAACTCCAAATCGAGTGCTCTATAGCTCAATAGGTTCCATTTTTCAAGTGCTTTCCAGTGATAGGTTACATCATATGGTTTTGAGAAACTTATGGGCATGCTATCTGGGTGCCACCTTTTTAGTATTCAAAAAATGGGAATTGGGAGATTCCCAAACTCACTAATATTGTGTTTTAGGAAGAGCTACCATTAGGAGAGGCTTAAAGGTGACGTTCTCAAATATGTCACTGAGTGTTTGTCTTGCCAACACTGTCGTGTTGCTGCGCATTCGAGTCGTATACACCTCCATTTCTTTTGTTGTGCATTTGTGTTAAATTCTGCGTGTGATTCATTGTTTGTGTGACGCATTTTGATAATCCGCATCCAGTGTACATATTCCCTCAGTGCATGTGTATGATTTTGTTTGGATGCATGATGTGTGTGTATTAGAAAAATATGAAAAACTGATGCCAAAGGATCTTTGTCCTGATGCTATTTGTTCTAGCTCTATGTGCAATGACAGTCTTTAAGATCACCACATGCTATACATCTCGGTATGAAGGTCAAAAACCAAGAACTTCAGGGTTGAGGAAAAAGGTGACTATTTACAAACAACCCAATGAAGTCACTTTTGTTTCTGCAGTCAAAGTTTGCTCCAACATGACAGCCTTGGTGCAAGTGTTTTGAAGATATGCTACAAGAAGGACATTTAAAGGAGGCAGCAGAGTTGCTGCAAGATATGCCTCTTGCAAATAATCTTGTTGCTTGGATGTCAATGTTAAATTAATGCAAAAGGCATGGTGACATATTGCTAGCACAGCAATGCTTTGACAAAATTGTCTCATTGAACTCACATGATGCCTCAGCTTATATGCTCATGTCAGACCTTTATACAAGGGCCGGAATGAGGGAAAAAGCTAAGAAAAGAGAGATATTTTTGAAATGCTATCAATGGCGGGCTTGCAGAAAAGCCAGGAAAAGGAAGGACGCTTTCGGAATGAAAAGAGGGGGGGGACTGGTCAGGAGCCGCCTGGGCAGGATACGAAGGTGGAAGAATTCGAATGGGGAGCACTTCCTGTCTCTCTCTCTAGGGTCTGCCTGTACAAGATGCTTGTGACATAGCTTAACTTTTGCGGCGTTCGTGCAACTTGGCTGCTCAGGAAGACGCAACACTGTCACGCAGATACTCTACTGTCATTGTATCACCGGCCAAAATGCAAGCAATTGCCAGGTCTTTCTCCGTCAAAGGAAGGCTTCTCTAAGAATCCGTGCTGCAACATATTCGAGTCGCCAGCCCCTCTGCACGACCTGCCATTTTCCAGCGGTCTGAGTCTGGAGCCCCTGAGCGCCTGGAAGAGCTTGGCTTTGAAAGCACAACTATTTCTGATATTTTGAAAGCCAAGGGTGAGAAAGCTGATGGTTCCTGGCTCTTCTGTACAACAGAGGACTCAGTGTACGAGGCTGTGAAATCTATGACTCAACACAATGTGGGGGCTCTTCTGGTGGTAAAGCCAGGTGAACAGCAGGCTATTGCAGGGATTGTCACAGAAAGAGATTACTTGCGAAAGATAATTGTGCAGGGTAGGTCATCCAAAACAACCAAAGTTGGTGATATCATGACTGAGGAGAATAAGCTTATCACAGTGACTCCAGAGACCAAAGTTCTGCGAGCAATGGAGCTGATGACAGATAAAAGGATCAGACACATTCCAGTGATTGAAGGAAAGAAAATGAAGGGAATGGTTTCGATTGGTGATGTAGTGCGTGCTGTGGTGGATGAACATCGAGAAGAGTTGAAGCGCCTGAATAGCTTCATTCAGGGTGGATACTAAAACAGAAACATATCAATATGGTTGTTGAAATGGGATTCAGCAATCTTGTGCTTCAAGCCCCAAAACCTGGAGATCACTGTATCCATATAGGTTTCACTGACTTCAATTGTCTTTGGAGGTTAATAGGTACCATCTGCTAGTTGTTGCTGATGGTTTACTGAGTGAAAGGCTCCAAAATCCAAATATGAGATCTTTGAAGCATGGGAGAAAGCATATCTCTATAGTGCAATCCTAACTGATGTGGTGGTTTTTATCTGGAGGCTTGATTTCAGGTTGTAATACAACCTATCAAAGGGTCCTTTGTTAGACATTCCTTTTTGTGGAAAACCTATGACTCCTTTGTTGAGTGTATTGGGTTCAAATCATACAGCTAAAGTGTTTCCATTCTCGGCTGTTTACTGCTATTGTCTTCTCTTGTGGCAAGATCTTGCTGAAATTTGAATGCTAAAAATAATCTTGAACTGATGCTGAATGTTGGGCTGATTTTTGGGTTGATTGCTCAATGTTTAAAGTGAGAAAAAGCTCAAATTTGCTGCCCAGCAGAACTCTTCAAATCTCCTCAAGCTTATGTACTAAAGACATAACTGTCTTCAAAAACCTGAATGTAAACAGTTTATGAGGAACTTCTGATTATTCTGAACATGAACTTCTTGTAACTCATTTGACAAGGAATATAGTGAACTTTGGCATCAACAATTCAATTTTCTTCTTGTTAGTCTCTTCCATTGCTGTACCTTGAACTCCGTGTTCAACAGCCCTTACACAAAATCTACGACATTTCTGGTGAACTCGACGTGAAAGTGCTGCGTCATCAGCAAGATGGGAGACTCGCAAGAAGAGATGACAGATGATAATGTTATGAAGAACCTGTTTCAGTCATTTACCATGTATATGCAGCAGCAAGCTCATGCAAAACGAGACAGTGATGCTATGGATGCTTTGAAAGCTGTCCAACAGGAGATAAAGCAGTTTAATGGCCAGCAAGTGTCAACTTACCTGCATTTATATGAAGAAAAGATGAAGTTTTTTGGGGTTTCTCAAGATGTTTGGAGCCGCTACTTCTTGCGGATCGTGGTGCGCGCTCTTGAAGGTCGAATTGCAGAAATTCAAGAGGCACATGCAGGTTGGGCTGAATTTAAAAAGGCATTAAAAGATGAATATTTCCTGGAGGATACAGGTCTTATGAATCGCAGGAATTTTTTAGCATGGGTTTCTATGCCTAATAAGGGACTTTCTATTACTGCTCTTCTGCGAGAGTTTGAAAGCCGTTATGATCAGTTGGATGGGACTGAACAGCAAGCTTTGGAGATGCAAAAGTGGAGTTATTTTTGCAAGCTGCAGATGCTGATTTACAGGAAAAGTTGGATGATCTTTTGGAAGATCAAGCTACTGATTCAGGTTTAAAGACTGAGTGGAGACATGTCATTGATGCTGTGAATGCTCTTGTTAAGAAGCAGCGCAGGAGAGTAAGATTGCATCGAAATACAGGATCAGTTCCTAAAAAATCCTTGGAGACTTCTTCTTCTACCCCTGCTGCAACTTCTTTGCCTAAGCCTACTCCTCCTGCTGTGAATCCACCAGTTCCTGCTGCTCCAGTGCCCTTATCTGTAGATGATGTTATTAAAGGCTTGGCGGATTTGACGATTGAAGCAGTGAAAGCTGAAGTTGGTAAGTTAAAGGAGCAACTTATGTCAGTACCTGCTATAGCACCTGCTCCAGTGACTGCTTTTCCAGCTGGTCAAAGAAAAGGGCGACGATGTATTTGGTGTGATAGTACAGAGCACCAACATTGCAGAGATTGTGATGCTTTTCAGGAAGCACGTAAGAAGAATGTAGTGTTCTGGGGACAAGATGGGAAGATATGGCTGACAGAGACTAGCACTCCTCTTGACACGAACTTTGGTAAGGGAGGTATGAAGAAGCTTGTTGATGATATGGCTGCGCGATCAGCTTATGTGAGTGTTAGAGGAGATGCTTCAGCTTTTGGAGTCCAGCTTGAGCAGAAATCTGATGGAGACTCTGCTTTATGGTCTTCTGCCTTGGAGATAGCGAGAAGAGGGAAAGTTCAAACTTCTACTATGACTTGTGTGGGCTCTAGTATCCGAGGAGAAACAGGATGGGATTCTCCTGTTGACAGGTATTCTATTTTTGCTTATATGGCTAAAACGCAGGGTTTAGATGCCATGGTTGAAGAAAAGAGAAGAAGAGATGAGGAGGGTCCTAGCTCCTCCAAAAAGACTAGAGGGGGTGACTTTGTTTCACCACCTGTTACAGCTCCACCTATGTCAAATTCTCCAGCTCAAACAGGTTCTGATCAACCAATGGGAGACAAGCAGAAAGAAAAGAGGCAACCAAGAAAAGAGCCAGGATTCAAGCTCTTGTCAGACCTTGATATGCAAACGGATATGAGTAAGATTTTTCATGAAAGAATTTTGAATAGTGAAGTCACTTTTACTGTTGGAGAGGCTCTTGGGATTGCTAGAAGAGAAATACAGGATCAGATGCAGGACCTTTTGCGAAGGAAACGACATGCGATGGAAGGACCTGCTTTACAGGGATTGTGGCATGGAGCTCTTGGGGAAGAGCATGATGATGCAGTGATGGTTGAGAATGCTTCTGTTAATCCGCAATTGGAGAAAATAGTGCAGCCTATGCAGTATGAAGATGATGAGACCCCTATTCTCATTCCTCGCAGCCATTTTTCACGAAGTCATTGGGCTAGAGCAACCACTGAGACAGTGGTAAGGATTGGAGAGAAACAAATTCCCTTGATCGCTTTAGTTGATCATGGTTTTGAGATTAATCTTATTGCTCGAGGTGTTTATGAGAGTGGCAAGTGGCCTATGGATGCAGAGCATGGCTGGCACATGAGAGCCGCCAATAATACTTCTGGTGATATGTATGCTGCTTGTCCGAGTATCAGAATTTCTATTGGTAATGTTGAAGAGGATTATCATTGCTTTGTTCAGGATTCATGCTCTTATCCGATTATTCTTGGACAGCCTTTCATTACAAAAGCAAGAATGGAAACAAAAGTGATGGATGATGGGTCAGCTTATGCGCGGATACGTAGTAAAGATGGTATGCGAGTTGTTCAGTTTATGACTGTTGGGGTAAATCATCCGAGAAACAGGGACTCCTTACGTGAGGCACCACTACCTGCGAAGGAGTTGGATTTTCATTAGGTACCGCTGTCTTGCGAGACGCCAGTGGTACGGAGCGGAGAAAAGAGGAGATCTCGCCTCCTGGAAGCCAGTCTTTCTCCAATAATTTTGTTGGATTTTCTTCATATAGTTCAATGAGTTATCAAAAAATTTCAGATTTGCCTAGAGCTGCCGGGCAGTACATTGGTCGTAAGGAGAAAGAGTTGAAGAATGCAGGTATTTTGCAAGCAGAAGAGCATGTAGATGGATTGTATGAAGGGATGTCTTATGCAGATACATTGTTTGAGATGAGAGCAATGCTGAAAACTGATGTATGCAAGGGTTCAAAGATCATACCTGTGCAAACCTTGGATATGTTTTAGGAAATTTCTGGTTTTATGCTGCAAATAGAGTTAGAGGCTGAGAAAACTCAGCAAACTGAATTTATGGTTGATCTTGATCAGCTAATAGAATTGCAGAGGGCTGAATCCATTCAGCCAACAGAGTTGAATGCAGAAAAATTTCTACATACAGAGTTTCAGGATGCATCTATGCAGTCCATAGAGCCGAGGGCTGAATTCATTCAGCCAACAGAGTTGAATGCAGAAAAATTTCTGCATACAGAATTTCAGGCTGCACCCATGCAGTCCATAGAGCTAAAGGCTGAAATTTTTCAGCCAACAAAGTTGAAAGATGCTGAAAATTTACAGAAATTGCAGCAAAGAAAAGAGTGCTTGAATGATGCCAAGGTTGACACAAAATATAAAACAGTTGATAAGAAGGTTAAGCCGGTTGCAGGTCCGCTTCCTTCTGATAGTGATGAACAGATTGAAAAAGCTATGAAGCAGCCTATGTTGAGGGATCCTGCAAATATTGGACATAAGATTACAGCTGAAACTCTTGCAGAATTGAAGATTGGAAATGATGATTTTTTTCTTCCAGTGGAAAAAGAATGTTTTAGAGAGATGCTTGGACGTCATGGTAAGGCATTTGCTTTCTTTCCACATGAAATTGGCTGCATTAGTCCCGAATTGGTTGCACCTATGGTCATCTTTACTATTCCTCACGTACCATGGAATATACGTCCTATACCTGTGCCTAAAGCACACTTGCCGAAGCTGATAGAGTTGCTGAATGAGAAGATTAAAATGGGGATTTTGGAACCCTCTTTTGCACCTTATTCTAACAGGTGGTTTACTGTACCAAAGAAGAATGGTACTTTGAGATTTATTCCGGATATGCAGCCCGTGAACAAAGTGACAATCAGGAATGTGGGAACACGTCCAATTGTGGATGAATTTGCTGAGGCTTTTGCAGGACGAGCCATCTATTCTCTAGGAGACTTGTATTCAGGTTATGATCAGTTTCAGCTTGCCTTGGAAAGCAGGGATATTACTACTATGCGGACACCTATTGGTCTTGTGAGGATGTGTACCTTGCCACAAGGTGCTACAAACTCAGTTGCTCATATGATGAATGCTATGCATAGAGTTCTTCGAGACTATATTCCGCAGTATACCATGCCTTTTCTAGATGATGTGCCTATTAAGGGTTGTGCAGAAGAAGAAAAGAATGAAAGTCTTGATTTGCGTGGATGTAGACAGTTTGTGGCTGACCACTTGATTACTTGTGAGCAAATATTGACACGATTAGAGGAGGTAAATTTGACACTTTCAGGGCTGAAATCTGTCTTTGGTGTTAATGAAGTCATTATAGTTGGGCATATGGTTGGATATTATGGCAGAAAGCCTTCTCCTGCAAAGGTGGATGCCATAAACAGGATTGCAGAGTATTGCTCGACTACTTCAGAGGTGCGGAGATTTGTGGGAGCTTGTGTATTTTACATGATTTGGATTCCTCATTTTGCTCATATTGCAGATGTTCTCTATCAGCTGCTTCGAAAGGGGCAGAAATTTCATTGGGATGAGAAGCATTCAAAAGCCATGCGTAAGCTCAAGAAGCTGTTGCAATCAGCTCCTACTCTACGCAAGGCGGATTATCAGTGTGGACGGCCGATCATGTTAACAGTTGATACTAGCCCTATTGGCATAGGTTGGGCTGTGGGACAGGATGATGCTGATGGAAATAGGTATGCTATCCGCTTTGGAGCTAAAGTTCTTAATGAGCGACAAAGGAGATACCCGCAGATCAAAAGAGAGTTGTGGGGAGTAGTCACTGCACTGAAGTGTGACAAAGGATATTTTATTGGAGCTTCAGTTATTGTGGAAACAGATTGTTTGCCTTTGCTTGGCATGATTACTAGTTGCTCGACTCCAGATATAGCGATGCTTCGGTGGATTGCCTATATCAAATCATTGAATCCAGAATTTCGACACATAGCAGGGAAAGATAACCCAGTTGCTGACATGCTATCTAGAGCGAGATATGAGGATGAGGAGTCAATGCTTGCAGAAGATGATGAGACAGAGCTTGCATCTTCTGTCCTTATTCATGATTGTCATGTATCTACTGTTGAAGCCTTTATTGAAGGACTTTATGTTGATGAGTGGCTGCAAATTGGACAGTATCTAAGTTCATTGACTCGAAGAGCTGATTGGAGAGATGATGAATTCAAGAAAATCAGAAGGAAGGCTTATGGGTATTTCTTGAAAGATGGTTTTCTTTGGAAGCATCCAAGAAAGAGAGGAGGCTTGCCCTTGAGAGTAGTTTTCGATGTAGCGATGCAGATACAGATTATGCGAGAGTTTCATGAGAGCTCATGGGCTGGACATAGAGGTGTGTGGGCTACTTATGAGAAAATCAAAGAAAGATACTGGTGGAAAGGGATGTATAAAGATGTTTCTCACTTTGTGGAGACTTGCAAGGACTGCCAACTTTACTCTTTAGTGCGACATCGTGATGAGTTGCATCCGACTTATCCACTATGTATGCATTATAAGTGGGTGGTAGACTTGGTTACTTTGCCAGTGGGACTTTGGCAGATGAGATATCTTGTCTTGGCTAGGGAGGATCTTACAAACTATGTTGAAGGTAGACCGTTGAGGACGAAGACCACCACTACAGTATGTAAATTCTTATTGGAAGAAGTATTTTGCAGGTATGGATGTATAGGCAAGATTACAGCTGATCGTGGAGAGCTAGATGTAGACGAAGCTAGAGAATTATTCTCACGGCTTGGAATTAAATTGGCTCTTACTACTGCCTATAATCCAGAGGGAAATGGAAAAAGTGAAAGAGGACATCCGCCAATAGTTAAAGCATTAGCAAAAGCTTGTAGAGGTCGGATTGGAGATTGGCCGAGATTACTACCTTTTGCATTGTGGGCTGATCGCTCTACACATAGTGTGACTACTGGATACATGCCTGCGGAGTTGATGTATGGGCAAAAACCCGTCATGCCTACTGAAATTTGTGCTCTCACTTGGAGTGTTCTTCTGTGGCATGAGAATTTATCAAGGGAAGAGTTGTTAGCCCTTCGGATTCGTCAACTAGAGAGAAGGACAGAAGATGTGCAGCTAGCCGTTGATCGTTTGAAGGCAGCCCGTCTTAGAAATAAGGACAGGTTTGATTTAAGGCATCACTTGAGGCCTAGAGCCATAAAAGGAGACTGGGTTCTAGTCTATGACAGTAGTCTAGAAAATCAGCATAGTAGCATGAGAAAAATGGTTCAAAGATGGTTTGGACCGTATGAAGTGAAACATGTTTTTGACAATGGTACCTATGAGCTGGCTGAATTAGATGGAACAATATTGAGGGTGCTTATTGCTAGAAAACGAGTCAAGATTTTCAAGAAAAGAGAAGATGAAGAATATGCACTTGAAGCATTGACAGAAGAAGAGCAGGTAGGAGAAAGACAAGCAGAAGAGACAGGAAACATAGATGATGAAGCCGATGGAGAAACAGGTCTACTAGAATCAGAAGATGGACTCGACCTGTTTGTGGAGTTGAATGACCCTGGTTAGTTGGCACATCCGGAGGATGCGCAGGTTTAGAGAGAGTGGATGTCGTGTTGCTGCGCATTCGAGTCGTATACACCTCCATTTCTTTTGTTGTGCATTTGTGTTAAATTCTGCGTGTGATTCATTGTTTGTGTGACGCATTTTGATAATCTGCATCCAGTGTACATATTCCCTTAGTGCATGTGTATGATTTTGTTTGGATGCATGATGTGTGTGTATTAGAAAAATATGAAAAACTGATGTCAAAGGATCTTTGTCCTGATGCTATTTGTTCTAGCTCTATGTGCAATGACAGTCTTTAAGATCACCACATGCTATACATCTCAGTATGAAGGTCAAAAACCAGGAACTTCAGGGTTGAGGAAAAAGGTGACTGTTTACAAACAACCCAATGAAGTCACTTTTGTTTCTGCAGTCAAAGTTTGCTCCAACATGACAGCCTTGGTGCAAGTGTTTTGAAGATATGCTACAAGAAGGACATTTAAAGGAGGCAGCAGAGTTGCTGCAAGATATGCCTCTTGCAAATAATATTGTTGCTTGGATGTCAATGTTAAATTAATGCAAAAGGCATGGTGACATATTGCTAGCACAGCAATGCTTTGACAAAATTGTCTCATTGAACTCACATGATGCCTCAGCTTATATGCTCATGTCAGACCTTTATACAAGGGCCGGAATGAGGGAAAAAGCTAAGAAAAGAGAGATATTTTTGAAATGCTATCAATGGCGGGCTTGCAGAAAAGCTAGGAAAAGGAAGGACGCTTTCGAAACGAAAAGAGGGGGGGACTGGTCAGGAGCCGCCTAGGCAGGATACGAAGGTGGAAGAATTCGAATGGGGAGCTCTTCCTGTCTCTCTCTCTAGGGTCTGCCTGTACAAGATGCTTGTGACATAGCTTAACTTTTGCGGCGTTCGTGCAACTTGGCTGCTCAGGAAGATGCAACACTGTCACGCAGATACTCTACTGTCATTGTATCACCGGCCAAAATGCAAGCAATTGCCAGGTCTTTCTCCGTCAAAGGAAGGCTTCTCTAAGAATCCGTGCTGCAACATATTCGAGTTGCCAGCCCCTCTGCACGACCTGCCATTTTCCAGCGGTCTGAGTCTGGAGCCCCTGAGCGCCTGGAAGAGCTTGGCTTTGAAAGCACAACTATTTCTGATATTTTGAAAGCCAAGGGTGAGAAAGCTGATGGTTCCTGGCTCTTCTGTACAACAAAGGACTCAGTGTACGAGGCTGTGAAATCTATGACTCAACACAATGTGGGGGCTCTTCTGGTGGTAAAGCCAGGTGAATAGCAGGCTATTGCAGGGATTGTCACAGAAAGAGATTACTTGCGAAAGATAATTGTGCAGGGTAGGTCATCCAAAACAACCAAAGTTGGTGATATCATGACTGAGGAGAATAAGCTTATCACAGTGACTCCAGAGACCAAAGTTCTGCGAGCAATGGAGCTGATGACAGATAAAAGGATCAGACACATTCCAGTGATTGAAGGAAAGAAAATGAAGGGAATGGTTTCGATTGGTGATGTAGTGCGTGCTGTGGTGGATGAACATCGAGAAGAGTTGAAGCGCCTGAATAGCTTCATTCAGGGTGGATACTAAAACAGAAACATATCAATATGGTTGTTGAAATGGGATTCAGCAATCTTGTGCTTCAAGCCCCAAAACCTGGAGATCACTGTATCCATATAGGTTTCACTGACTTCAATTGTCTTTGGAGGTTAATAGGTACCATCTGCTAGTTGTTGCTGATGGTTTACTGAGTGAAAGGCTCCAAAATCCAAATATGAGATCTTTGAAGCATGGGAGAAAGCATATCTCTATAGTGCAATCCTAACTGATGTGGTGGTTTTTATCTGGAGGCTTGATTTCAGGTTGTAATACAACCTATCAAAGGGTCCTTTGTTAGACATTCCTTTTTGTGGAAAACCTATGACTCCTTTGTTGAGTGTATTGTGGCAAGATCTTGCTGAAATCTGAATGCTAAAAATAATCTTGAACTGATGCTGAATGTTGGGCTGATTTTTGGGTTGATTGCTCAATGTTTAAAGCGAGAAAAAGCTCAGATTTGCTGCCCAACAGAACTCTTCAAATCTCCTCAAGCCTATGTACTAAAGACATAACTGTCTTCAAAAACCTGAATGTAAACAGTTTATGAGGAACTTCTGATTATTTTGAACATGAACTTCTTGTAACTCATTTGACAAGGAATATAGTGAACTTTGGCATCAACAATTCAATTTTCTTCTTGTTAGTCTCTTCCATTGCTGTACCTTGAACTCCGTGTTCAACAGCCCTTACACGAAATCTACGACAACGTATCAAAGCCGAACATGTCTTGATGCTAGGGAAACTGCAACCGCTTGACATCCCTCAAATGAAATGGGAATTCATCAATATGGATTTTGTTGTAGGCTTACCCCAAGTCCAGGGAGGATACAACTCCATCATGGTTGTGGTTGACATGCTTACTAAGGTTGCATACCTTATTCCAGTAAAGACAAACTATAAAGCCTCCGACATTGCACGATTGTTTATTAAGGAGATATTCAAGCTACATGGGTTACCCAGAAGAATCATTAGTGAATCGAGATTCTCTCTTCACATCACACTTCTGGAGAGCTATCTTTGAAGCTGTTGGGACTCAACTCTGCTTTACCACAGCCTACCATCCCTGAACGGATGGCCAAACAGAGCGAGTAAATCAAATCATCGAAGATATGCTTAGGGCATACTGCTGTCGAGAGCCGAAGAGGTGGATTCAATCCTTGCCATTAGTTGAATTTGCCTACAATGCTTCTTACCAGCAGAGCATTCAGATGACCCCTTTTCAGGCATTATATGGTCATGATTGTCGAAGTCCTCTAAACTTTTCTGATCCAACCCTAAGGGTTGAAGCGTCAAGCTAGATGTTGGAAGAGATGGATGATCAAATAAAGTCAATAAGACAAGACATACAAGCGGCCAAGGATAGACAAAAGGCATACGCAGATTTGAAGCATAAAGATAGAGTCTTCGAAGAAGGAGACATGATCTTCATTCGCGTACGCCCTAAAAAGAGTTCTCTATCCCTAGGAGATTGCAAGAAGCTAAGTCCAAGGTATTGTGGGCCGTACAAAATCCTCAAATACCTAGGACCCAATGCTTATAGATTGCAACTCCCTGAGAACCTAAAGGTTCACAACGTACTCCATATCAGCCTATTGAAAAGATATGTACCCAACCCTAACCATGTACTCGATGACCAACAAATTGTGATGCCTAGTCAAGGAGTCCTTGAACTAAGGCCGAATAAGATCTTACATGTTAGGGAGAGACAGTTAAGATCTAGAACCTAGAGAGAATGCCTCGTCCAATGGAAAGATTATTCCGAAGAGGATGCCACCTGGGTAGATGAAGGCACTCTCAACCATCAACATCCCCAGTTTATCTCGAGATGAGGACATCTCGATTCTTCTAAGGGGAAGAGAATGTAATATATTAAAAATATAAAAGAATTTTTTTATATTCACCCCACGGCGGCGCATCGAGTTGGCATGTGTGAGGGGGGATGGAGGAGCTAGCAAGCTCCTCACTCGAGCTTGCTTGGCTCCCGCACCATGCAGCCTGACAGGTGAGGGGGGAAGGATTCCCTCCCCTCCCCTATATAAGGAGGAAGGGCCATAGTTGCAAGGAAGGAGGGACGAATCTAATACTACTGCCGTCGACATGCTGTGAGAAGAGAGGAAGGTCCGCCATATCGCCACCGCCACTGGTGATCAGACCGCCGCTGGTACAAGGAGCCGCCACTTGATCGCTGGGTCACGGCCGTCGGGCCACATTCGACTTCGTCATTCCATCTCCCCTCCCTGCCACGATTGCAACCTGAAGCTCTAGAAGCTTCTAGAACTTCTAAAGGCCTCCTCCCAAGCCCCCTTTCACCCCCCCCCCCCCCCCTTATATCCCTTTTAACCTTTTCACCCCCCCCTCATAACTCTTTTTTACACAACACCCTAAGCCTTTTTTTTAAATCCCCCGTGTCCCCATTATTTCTTTCTTTCCCCCCCCCCCCCCCCTAGACCCCAAATCCAAACCATCATCATGGGCCCCGGATGTTGTCCCATGAGGAGTACAGAGGAATAAGGTGGGGAGAAGATAAAGAAAAGAAGAGGGGTGAAGGAGAAAGAGTAGAGAGGAGAAGGGTGGAAGAAGATAAAGTAGAGAAAGAAGAGTAGAGTGAAATAGGGTAGAAGAAGATAAAAGAGGTAAGAAAGAAGTAATAGAGGGAGGTAGAAGGGTGAAAAGGGAGGAAAAAAAAAGAGTGAAGGAGAAGGAGTAGGGAAGGAGAAGAAAATAAAAGTAGAGGAAGTGCAAGGAAAGAGAATAAGTGCCTTCTATACCTTTTACCCCAAGCCCAAAGTTCTCCAAGGGTTCATTGCAAAACCACACTTACCCATAAACTTTTTTTGCCAAGTATAGACCCTATAGGGCCTTCTTAGGCTTTGTAATTCTTTCCCTTTCCGAAGAATTTAAGAATCTAAGGTCCTATCATTCCTTCTCGTGATCAACCATTCAAACGGTACCTTGCCTCGAAAGAGAGTCGGTGGAAATCCAGAAGAAAGAGTAAAAGCTACCTTCACATTCGAACTGCGATGCCGCCTAAGAAAGTCCAAGGAGTAGCTGCGGGAGGGTCATCTCCCGGTATCCATGTGGATATCTCACCCCAAAACCAGGTTTTTTTTTCTCAGCTTTAAATCGGTTTTAAGTCAATCATGCAAAGAGAAATTGTTAGGGATAGGATATAATTGTCCGAGTTATTTATAATGAAGGAGTTTAGCTTATAAATGATAATGTATAGAACATAGTTTCCTTTGAATAGCATCATGCATTATAACGAATTATGAGCAAGATTATCTATTTACTATTGTAGTATATTTCAGTTAAATCTTGAGGGTATAAAAATTGTATCTTGCACCATTAGTCCTATTCCTTTTTGCAACGAATCATTGTAAATGATTAAATTCATGAAAGGTTTCTTTCATTGCTCAAATTACTAGGAAGTTATCATTGCTAATTGCACATCTTAGCAGAGGAAATGATTGTTATTTGGCATGAGTTCGTCTGCAAGGAAAAAGGAAGATTAAATTGAACTGTATCGACTGGAAAGTCAATTATCACAAGGATAGCAAAATCGTGACAAGGCGATCAATATTACCTTCCAAAAGATAACCAAACCAATCTAAACTTAGAAATACCATGTTGAAGAGAAAAATATGCCTTGGAAATGATTTAAAGACCAAAGAAACGTTTATACCTTAAGCACTTGACTACTTTCCTTATTGTAGGGTCAATAAATTCGTAAAGATAAGGAACTAGGGTTTGTCCCTGAGGTTCTTAAAAAGAAACTCTAGGTTCGACATACATCAGCTTAAAGAAACTTAAACGGATTATTTCAATGCAGGACTTGCGCAGCAAGTATGAAGTCATGTAGTCTTGTGACTGGTTTACATGACGAAAGGGTAAATAACCTCAACAAGGATGGCAGATCCTTACGCAAGTTATCTGGAAAAAGGACGTATTCGTGAATATCCTTCTAAATAAGGAAAGTTATAAACAGGAAACTAAAGCATCTAATGAACTTTAGGGTTGACCAAGTTGGGTTAATAAGGTACGCCCTAACTGGACTATAAAGGATCCCACCAAGTTACAAGACACCTTGGGAACGAGTGCTGATACACTCAAAAGGAAAGAATAATTCCTTAACAGTTTGCCAAACAACACGATAGATTTTAATGGAAATGTTTGTGCTTGCTAGAGATTTTTTTTTAGCACTGTTTGAATTATAAATTACAAATTAAATGAATACCTATACTTCAGGTTGAAGGCCTGAAGGGAGAGGCAGTTTCAGTTACCCCCGATTGCCTGCCTAACCCTAACCAAGGGGGTTGTTGACCGCGCCGGGAACATGGACCAAACCCACCACGAGAGGTCTTTCCATTGAGCTCTACTTGGAGCCGCAGGACGCTTGGGTGCCAAGGGGGGCTCTAGCCGTAAATCCCTCGCCTTCCAGGTCCTGCGCAAGAGCGTAACGTGACTCGGGATTGGATCTCGAGGCCCGCATACTAGTTTACGGGAGGAAGCTTGGAATAGTGATCCCTGCAGATTACTAGATAGCCTTCAGGCAGATTATGGACAAGCCTACGGTGTCGAAGGGTTTTTGAAAGCAAAGTCGCAACCACTGAGGTTCTTGAGAAATTCCAAGATAGAAGATCAATTGAAGCAAATAATCAAGGCAAATATGATGCCAAATAACAATAGTATTACTGCCAAGTTATCTTTTGCATCATTTACATGTAATTGCAACAATGGACAAAACTGTGCCTCCTTCTCGTGAGCAGTATGAAAACTGAGAATAGCTCTTCAAATCATGACAATTTGATTGAACTCTTCAAACCTTGTAATACAGAATTATTCATTGTTGTTGCTCTTCCAAAGTCTGGAATTTGAACATATACAGAACAGGTTCAAAAAGTTCTTCTTGTACAATGGATGCATCATGAGAAATTTCCACAACTGTAGATTATACAAAATACCCTTCTCTTTCCAAGACACTGAGATTGTCTTCCATCACTCATTTAATAGGTATAGTACCTTATATGCTTTGCATTCTGAACAGAACCTGCAAGGAAGCATACTGCTGCAATGATAAAGCAGAACTAGTTCAGAAGGTGGCCTGAATAGCTAGCAGAAATAAGAAGGCCCTGGCCACAGTGCCTAATCCAGTTGCAATGTGAGAAGTTTAGTAACATGATACTCAACCATTTTTTTTTAATTTATATGTTTCCTTGGAGCACCTCTGCTCATCCACGATGCCAAACACTCGAAATATATTACTGTAAGAACCTGTAGCTGCTCTAGAGCCATCTTTCATAAAGGTCAAGTAGTTGTGGATGCAGAAACTATAGATTTCCTGCTGGCAGATAAAGACATCCAGATGAAAATGGTGGAAATAGAGAGACTGTTGCATGTAGATCAGGCTATGTATAATAAAGTAAGACGAAGCACGTTGACAGGGAAGGCGTAAAGGTATATTGACTTTGTTAACGTTAGCCTATTCCTATCTTTCATGGGGTGGCCTTCTACCAAAGAATTGCATCGCTGGTTTATGTCGATGAATCAAGCAAGAGTTATCCTTGTGTAGTACGGCTTTAATTGGTAAGGGATCTTTCCTGCTGCTTGTTTGATCCTTCTCTGACATTATGTCTGAAGTCTTGTCGAGATGGTCTTTAAGTTGCTTCTCTGATCGCCATAATCATTCCGGTAGACAAACCTCGTCATCCGCTTTCCTCCCTTCGTTTTCAGTTGTTGCTGCTTCATCACCTTTGACTTCGCCTTCATTGCAACAATGTCTGATTATCCTACATCCCATCTAGGTTGCGACTACATAGAGGAGGAAGTGAAGTGGCCCATGATTATAGCTTGAAAAAAAATAATTTAAAAAAAACACTCTGTGTGACAGCCTCCAATTTGGGAAGAAGCTCAAAGAGTGAGAGAAAGCGCCGTGGGAGACGCAGGGCCAACTCTCCTGGACAGTTCCCAGAAAGAATAGGTGCCTGTCCACATCCATACAGAAGGCTTTCTGCCCCGATCTTCAGAGTTCAAAGACAGTTCGATTGTTGCTTCTTTGTCTTGATCCTGTTATCACAGCAAATTCGTCTGCTTTGTCATCGAATTCTACTCCACTTCATCTTCATCTTCATCTTCGTTGCAGCCTTCTAGTCTCTTTGCATCACAGCAATGTTTGTGTTGTCACTCCTCTTCTCGTGTTCCTGTTCTATAGCCGATGCTTTTCCGTTCAAGCCTCGTCCCTCATCGTCACTGTCTCCTCTTCCCCATCCTCTCTCTTCCACAAGGCTTTTTCACCCCAGTCTTTTTCTTCCGTCTTTCCATTCCTCTGTCTGCACTCCTCCTCTTTTTCCCCTAGATTAGCGTATTCCTTTCCCCCAAAGCGCGGCTCCTTTCCCCTAAAGCGCGGCTCTGTCCCAGAAAAAGCAAAAAAAACTTGGTTCCGTGACCTTGATAGGGAATGCTCTTGAGTGTTACACAAAAACCACCAGCTTAATGACAGGCCCAACCTCGAAGTCGCGTAGATTAGAAGATCTCAATATTTCTTGCCAGCAGCAACCAAAGCAATATGGCTGATGAGATCCACCACTCGGTTGCTGTAGCTCCATTCATTGTCAGACCATGCCACAAACTTCATAAATTTGTTTTGTTCAGAGCAATGCCTGCCTTTGCATCAAAGATGCTGGACCTCTCATCCCCAACAAAGTCGGTAGAGACCACATCATCCTCAGTATATTCAAGGATCCCTTTCATTAAGCTTTCAGACGCAGCTTTGACTGCTGCCTTAACTTCATCGTAAGAAGCATCTTTTTCCAGTTGGCAAGTCAAATCAACAACTGAAACATTAGGAGTCGGAACTCTAAATGCCATGCCAGTCAACTTGCCATTCAGCGCAGGTAGAACCTTTCCCACTGCCTTTGCAGCACCAGTTGAGCTAGGGATGATGTTTTGTGCTGCACCCCTGCCTTCCCAGAAGAACCATCCACTGTCTTTTGAGTTGCAGTAGTTGCATAGACCGTAGTCATCAGACCCTCAATAATTCCAAACTCTTGGCATATAACCTTTGCAAGCGAAGCTAGACAGTTCGTTGTACAACTGGCATTTGATACAATTTGCATCTCTGGTTTGTATTTTTCCTCATTAACACCCATCACAACATTGGGGCATCTGCAGAAGGTGCTGATATGATTACTTTCTTTGTAGCTTTTAAAGCACAGACAAGTGTGATACTATCCAGAGAGATATCCTCCTCGTGCATTTATTTGAATAGTTGTAATGTCTTCTCTCCTTGACCCAGTTCAACATAGACTGAAAGCAACCCTTCATGCTCGCTACTATACTCATACGCAGAGAATAAATGTAATCACAACAACTAAGTATGCACAAAGTATCAAATCGCACACACAACTTTCGGGTGGTTTTCACACCTCGAATGCGCAGCAATACGACATCCACCCCCTCTAATCCTGCGCATCCTCCGGATGGGCCAACTACCCATGATCGTTATCATCAAGATCCACAAACAAATCAATCTCTTCGTTATGCATTTCCGGTAGATCAACAAGATTATCAGCTATATCATCTGTCTCTTCCATTGGAGTTTCTTGTCGTTGCTCTTCTCTTGAAAATTCCTCCAATGCATAATCCTCATCATCTCTTTTCTTGAAAATCTTGATTCTTTTTCCAGCAATAGGCACTCTAAGCACTGTCCCATCCAATTCAGTCAGCTCATATGTTGCATTATCAAAGACATGTCTGACTATGTATGACCCAAACCATCTTTTCACCATCTTCCAAAGTGCAGTATGCTGATTTTCAAGGCTGCTATCAAAGACCAATACCCAATCTCCCTCTTCTATTGCTCTAGGCCGCAAGCGATGCCTGCTATCAAACCTGTCCTTGTTCCTTAGTCTAGCAACTTTCAACCTGTCAATAGCTAGCTGAATATCCTCAGGTCTCCTTTCCAACTGTCGAATCCAAAGAGCTAAGAGCTCCTCTCTCGTCAAATCCTCCTGCCAAGGTAAAACTGACCAAGTCAAAGCACAAGTCTCAATCGGCATAACAGGTTTCTGACCATACATCAACTCTGCAGGCATATATCCTGTGGTAACACTATGAGTCGTACGATCAGCCCATAAAGCAAATGGTAGAAGTCTTGGCCATTCTCCAATCCGTCCTCTACATGCTTTGGCTAATGCTTTCACTATCGGCGGATGCCCTCTTTCACTCTTTCCATTTCCTTCTGGATTGTATGCTGTGGTTAGAGCCAATTTGATTCCTAGCTGAGAGAAAAACTCCCTAGCTTCATCTGCATCCAATGCACCACGATCCGCAGTGATCTTACCCACACAACCATACCTGCAGAAAATTTCCTCCAATAAGAACTTACACACTACACTAGTGGTCTTCGTTCTCAAAGATCTGCCCTCAACATGATTAGTAAGATCCTCTCTAGCCAAAACAATGTATCTCATCTGCCATAAACCCATAGGCATGGTAACCAAATCAACTACCCACTTATAATGAATGCATAGCGGATAGGTCGGATGAAGCTCATCTCTATGACGCACTACTGAATACATCTGGCAGTCTCTGCAAGTCTCAACAAAGTGAGAAACATCTCTGTACATACCTTTCCACCAATATTTCTCCTTGATTTTCTCATAAGTAGCCCATACTCCTCTATGACCAGCCCAAGGACTCTCATGAAACTCCCCCATCACCTGTAACTGTGTCTCTCTATCGCAGACAACCCGCAAAGGTAATCCGCCTCTTTTCTTCAGATGTTTCCAAAGAAATCCATCCTTGAGAAAATAACCATAGGCTTTCCTTCTGATCTTCTTGAACTCTTCATCTGTCCATTCATCTCTTTTGCTTAGTGTACTAAGGTACCTGCCAATCTGTAACCAATCTCCAACATAGAGCTCTTCTGTGAAAGCCACAATATCATAGACATGACAAACATGATCAACCATAGTGGCTGAAATTTCTGCATCATCCTCTTCTGCAAGTAGAGTCTCCTCATCATCATATCTAGCTCTAGATAACATATCTGCCACTAGATTATCCTTCCCTGCTATGTGTTTAAATTCCGGATTTAATGACTTGATGTATGCAATCCATCTCAACATGGCTATATCCGGAGTAGAGCAACTCGTGATCATGCCAATCAATGGTAAGCAATCTGTCTCTACCACAACTGAAGCTCCAATAAAGTACTCCTTGTCACATTTGAGAGCCGTGACAATCCCCAATAACTCCCTCTTGATTTGCGGATATCTCCTCTGTCTCTCGTTTAGGACTTTCGCCCCAGACCGAATAGCATACCTATTTCCATCTGCATCATCTTGACCCACAGCCCAACCTATGCCAATTGGACTAGTGTCAACTGTCAATACAATAGGCCTATCACAATTATAATCCGCTTTCCTGAGAGTAGGAGAATTCTACAATAACTTCTTCAATTTCCGCATGGCTCTAGTATGGCTCTCATCCCAATAGAATTTCTGCCCCTTTCGAAGCAGCTGATACAAACAATCTGCTATGTGTGTAAAATGAGGTATCCAAATCATATAAAACACACAAGCACCAATGAATCTCCGTACCTCTGAAGTAGTAGAACAATACTCCGCAATCTTGCCTATAGCATTCACCTTATCAGGTGAGGGTTTCCTGCCATAATATCCACACATATGTCCAACAATGACAACCTCATTCACTCCAAAAACAGATTTTTGCCCTGAAAGTGTCAAGTTCACTTCTTCTAACCTGGCCAAAATCTTCTCACATGCTGAAATATGATCAGCCACAAAGTATCTGCATCCCTGCTCATTTAGGCTCTCATTCTTCTCTTCTTCTGCACACCCCTTAATGGGCACATCATCCAAGAAAGGCATAGTAAGCTGAGGTATGTAATCACGAAGGACCTTATGCATGGCATTCATCATATGCGCAACAGAATTAGTGGCACCTTGAGGCAAGGTACACATCCTGACAAGCCCAATAGGAGTTCTCATGGTGGTTATGTCCCTGCTTTCCAAAGCCAGCTGAAACTGATCATATCCTGAATACAAATCACCCAAAGAATAGATGGCACGTCCAGCAAATGCCTCTGCAAACTCATCCACAACTGGACCTATACCAACATTCCTGATAGTAACTCTGTTCACTGGCTGCATGTCCTGAATAAATCGAAGAGTACCATTCTTCTTTGGAACTGTAAACCACCTGTTTGAGTATGGTGCAGATGAAGGCTCAAGGATTCCCATCCTGATTTTCTCATTCAACAAATCAATCAGCTTTGGCAAGTGTGCTTTAGACACTGGAATAGGTCGGAGATTCCATGGGATATGAGGAATAGTAAAAATGACCATAGGAGCAACAATATCAGGATTCACACATCCAATCTCATGTGGGACAAAAGTAAATCCCCTTCCATGACGCTCAAGCATCTCCTGAAAGCATTGCTTCTCCATGGGTAACAAGAAATCACCATTTCCAATTTTTAATTCAGCAAGTGTCTCTGCTGAAAATTTATGACCAATATGCTCCGGATTCCTCAAAATTTGCTGTTTAGCAGCCCTCTCTATTTGCTGATTACTGTCAGATGGAAGCGGTACAGCAACCGGCTTCACCTTCTTATCCACAGTTTTGTATTTCGTGTCAACCCTGGCTTCATTATGCTCTTCTGCATTACATAAACCTTGCTGTAAAACAGCAATTCTGCACTCCAATGGCTGAATATTCTCAGCCCTCTACTCTATGGACTGCATAGGAACAGCCCCAAACTTTGAATGCTGAAATATTTCAGCAGTAAACTCTGTTGGCTGAAAATTTTCAGCCCTCTGTCTCTCTGAAAGCTGATCATAACCAGCTGGAAACTCTGTTTGCTGAATTTCTTCAGCACTCAACACTCTTTGCTGAGTTACCTCAGCCTCTGACTCAATCTGTGACATAAAATCTGCAATTTCATGAAACATGTCCAGGGACTGCACTAATACATTACCATGACAATTCAGCATATCAGTTTTCAGCATATCTCCCATCTTTGTCATCATATCTGCACAAATCACACTGTCATACATCCCATCTATGTGCTCATCATCCTCCAAAATTCCTGCATTTTTCAAATTTTTCTCCTTCCTGCATATATACTGCCTGGCAGCTCTAGACAACCTAGAAGTCTTCTGATAACTCATCGAACTGTTTGCTGAAATCCCAACATAACCGGAGGAGAAAACATCGCTGCCAGGAGGCGAGAACTCCAATCTCCTCTCCTCTGTACCACCGTCGTCTCGCGAAATGGCGGTACCTAATGAAAACCCGAATCCCTCACAGTGGGTAAGGGTGCATCTCTGAGAGTATCTCTGTTTCTAACATGGTTCACACATACAGTCATAAACTGAACTGCTCTCATACCATCTTTACTGCGAATCCGTGCATAAGCAGATCCATCATCCATGACCTTTGTTTCCATGCGCATCTCTGTAATGAATGGCTGTCCAAGAATTATAGGATAAGAGCATGAATCCTGCACAAAGAAATGAAAATCCTCCTCTACATCACCAATAGAAACCCTGACACTAGGGCAAGCAGCATATAAATCACCTGCAGTATTATTGGCGGCTCTCATACGCCACCCATGCTCTACATCCATAGGCCATCTGTTACTCTCATAAACTCCACGAACTATGAGATTAATCTCTGAACCATGATCAACCAATGCAACATAAGGCACCTGTTTTTCTCCAACCTTTACCATCGTCTCTGTAGTTGCCCTAGCCCAATGGCTCCGCGAAAAGTGACTACGCGGTATCAAAACAGGCTCATCAATTTTAGCATAATGCATAGGCTGAACCCTCTTCTCTACCTGTGGCAAAACAGAAGCATTATCAACCATAACCTCATCATCATCCTCATCCAACTCTCCAATCAAAACTCCCTGTGTATCAGTAGTAGACAATGCATGTCTTTTCCTCTTCAGGACCTCCTGAAACTGATCCTGAAACTCTCTTTTTGGGATGCCCAAAATCTCAGAAATAGTGAAAGTCACCTCACTGCCAAGTATCTTATCATTAAAGATTTTCTTCATGTCTGTAGATGTCTCAATATCGGACATCAATCTGAATCCTGGCTGCTTTCTCTCTCTAGGCTCTTGCCTCTTTTCCCTCTTTTGAGCATCCTCCATCTGTCGATCTGGCCCTGATCGTGAAGACGGTCCTGTAGTAGGTGGAGTAACAAACTCACCCCCTCTAGTCTTCTTAGCTGCACTTGGATTTTCTTCATCCCTCTTACGCTTCTCCTCAACAAATACATCTGCACCATGAGATTTAGCCAAATAAGCATAAATAGAATACCTGTCAACAGGTGAGTCCCAACCTGTCTCTGATCTGATGCTAGAGCCTGCGCTAGTCAAAACAGTTTGCTGAATTTTTCCCTTGTTTGCAGTCTCCATAGCATAAGTCCATAGTGCGGACTGAGTCTCTGATCCCTTCTCAATCTGTACTCCATATGCAGAAGCATCACCTCTAGCTGTCACATAAGAGGTACGCGCAGCCATGTCCTCTATTAACTTCTTCATTCCACCTTTACCAAAGTTGGTAGCAAGTGGAGCTCCTGTCTCAGTCAACCAAATCTTACCATCTTGTCCCCAATATACCAAATTTTGCCTCCTTGCATCCTGGAAAGAGTCACAATCCCTGCAATGCTGATGCTCCGTACTATCACACCAAATACATCTCTGATCTCTCCTAGGTGCACTAGGAGCACTCCTAGGTGCAGTAGGAGCACTAGAAGAAGTAGTAGGCACAGTCGAAGCAAACTGCTCCTTCAACTTACCCACCAACTCCGCTTTGACTGACTCAAGTGTCAAATCTGTGATGCCTTTGATTATGTCATCAAGAGAAGTAGGCACCGATGGAGCGGATGGTTTTGGAGCAGAAGGTGTAGGCATCGGTCGTGGAACAGGAGGAATAGGTGGAGTAAAAACAATAGGCACTGGCATAGGCCAAGAAACTGGCTGAGGAGAAGAAGAAAGAACAGGGATAGAAGTAGGCATAGGAGCAGATGATGGTGTAGGTGTCATGGAACCATTCTGTAGGCGAGTCTTCCATATCCTCCTCTTGGTCAAAGTCGAGACTGCATCCTGAGCATCCTGCCAATCAGTTTTAAGACCCATAGGCTTCGTGCGATCTTCAAGAAGCTCACCCAATTCTTCTTGAAGAGCAGGATCTGCAGCTTGCAAGAAAAGCTCAACTTTTTCAACATCCAATGCTCTTTGTTCAATAGCATCAAGCTGACTATACCTCTCTTCGAATTCTCGAATCAACTCCGAAGCAGCAAGTCCTTTGTTTGGCATGTAGACCCACTCTCGGAATGACCGCCGAGTAGCCATACCAAAGTCCTCAAAGAAGTATTCTTCTTTTAGAGCCTTCTTAAAATCTTGCCAATGTGTGTTTTGAATAAAAAGATCAGTCACCTTTGTCCTCAAAGCAGGTGTGACAAGACGAAGGAAGTACTTACTCATAAGTCTAGCAGGAACTCCAAAAAACCCCATCTTGATCTCATATGTCTTCAAATATGCTGAAACATTATGCCCGTCAAATAGCTTCTTCTCACTCTCAACTGCTTCAATAGCCTTAGTCGCGCTGTTTGCATTCTCCTGCTCCGAATAGAGTTGCCTTTGCTGAGACAACTGTTGTTGATGCAATTGTTGTTGCTGCTGCATATACAATTGTGTTTGCTGATGTTGGAGCTGCATATACATGGACATATTCTACAAAATCTGTTTTAGATCCTCCGTTGAAGTACTTGACGCAGCAGTCATTGATGGAGCTGAAGTAGAGGCAGCTGGAGTTGTAGAGGAAGCTGAAATAGAGGCTGAAGTATCTCCCATCCTGAAATTTCTGCGACGCTTTCACGTCGGGTTCACCAAAGTTGTCGAAGGGTTTTTGAAAGCAAAGTCGCAACCACTGAGGTTCTTGAGAAATTCCAAGATAGAAGATCAATTGAAGCAAATAATCAAGGCAAATATGATGCCAAATAACAATAGTATTACTGCCAAGTTATCTTTTGCATCATTTACATGTAATTGCAACAATGGACAAAACTGTGCCTCCTTCTCGTGAGCAGTATGAAAACTGAGAATAGCTCTTCAAATCATGACAATTTGATTGAACTCTTCAAACCTTGTAATACAGAATTATTCATTGTTGTTGCTCTTCCAAAGTCTGGAATTTGAACATATACAGAACAGGTTCAAAAAGTTCTTCTTGTACAATGGATGCATCATGAGAAATTTCCACAACTGTAGATTATACAAAATACCCTTCTCTTTCCAAGACACTGAGATTGTCTTCCATCACTCATTTTATAGGTATAGTACCTTATATGCTTTGCATTCTGAACAGAACCTGCAAGGAAGCATACTGCTGCAATGATAAAGCAGAACTAGTTCAGAAGGTGGCCTGAATAGCTAGCAGAAATAAGAAGGCCCTGGCCACAGTGCCTAATCCAGTTGCAATGTGAGAAGTTTAGTAACATGATACTCAACCATTTTTTTTTAATTTATATGTTTCCTTGAAGCACCTCTGCTCATCCACGATGCCAAACACTCGAAATATATTACTGTAAGAACCTGTAGCTGCTCTAGAGCCATCTTTCATAAAGGTCAAGTAGTTGTGGATGCAGAAACTATAGATTTCCTGCTGGCAGATAAAGACATCCAGATGAAAATGGTGGAAATAGAGAGACTGTTGCATGTAGATCAGGCTATGTATAATAAAGTAAGACGAAGCACGTTGACAGGGAAGGCGTAAAGGTATATTGACTTTGTTAACGTTAGCCTATTCCTATCTTTCATGGGGTGGCCTTCTACCAAAGAATTGCATCGCTGGTTTATGTCGATGAATCAAGCAAGAGTTATCCTTGTGTAGTACGGCTTTAATTGGTAAGGGATCTTTCCTGCTGCTTGTTTGATCCTTCTCTGACATTATGTCTGAAGTCTTGTCGAGATGGTCTTTAAGTTGCTTCTCTGATCGCCATAATCATTCCGGTAGACAAACCTCGTCATCCGCTTTCCTCCCTTCGTTTTCAGTTGTTGCTGCTTCATCACCTTTGACTTCGCCTTCATTGCAACAATGTCTGATTATCCTACATCCCATCTAGGTTGCGACTACATAGAGGAGGAAGTGAAGTGGCCCATGATTATAGCTTGAAAAAAAATAATTTAAAAAAAACACTCTGTGTGACAGCCTCCAATTTGGGAAGAAGCTCAAAGAGTGAGAGAAAGCGCCGTGGGAGACGCAGGGCCAACTCTCCTGGACAGTTCCCAGAAAGAATAGGTGCCTGTCCACATCCATACAGAAGGCTTTCTGCCCCGATCTTCAGAGTTCAAAGACAGTTCGATTGTTGCTTCTTTGTCTTGATCCTGTTATCACAGCAAATTCGTCTGCTTTGTCATCGAATTCTACTCCACTTCATCTTCATCTTCATCTTCGTTGCAGCCTTCTAGTCTCTTTGCATCACAGCAATGTTTGTGTTGTCACTCCTCTTCTCGTGTTCCTGTTCTATAGCCGATGCTTTTCCGTTCAAGCCTCGTCCCTCATCGTCACTGTCTCCTCTTCCCCATCCTCTCTCTTCCACAAGGCTTTTTCACCCCAGTCTTTTTCTTCCGTCTTTCCATTCCTCTGTCTGCACTCCTCCTCTTTTTCCCCTAGATTAGCGTATTCCTTTCCCCCAAAGCGCGGCTCCTTTCCCCTAAAGCGCGGCTCTGTCCCAGAAAAAGAAAAAAAAACTTGGTTCCGTGACCTTGATAGGGAATGCTCTTGAGTGTTACACAAAAACCACCAGCTTAATGACAGGCCCAACCTCGAAGTCGCGTAGATTAGAAGATCTCAATATTTCTTGCCAGCAGCAACCAAAGCAATATGGCTGATGAGATCCACCACTCGGTTGCTGTAGCCCCATTCATTGTCAGACCATGCCACAAACTTCATAAATTTGTTTTGTTCAGAGCAATGCCTGCCTTTGCATCAAAGATGCTGGACCTCTCATCCCCAACAAAGTCGGTAGAGACCACATCATCCTCAGTATATTCAAGGATCCCTTTCATTAAGCTTTCAGACGCAGCTTTGACTGCTGCCTTAACTTCATCGTAAGAAGCATCTTTTTCCAGTTGGCAAGTCAAATTAACAACTGAAACATTAGGAGTCAGAACTCTAAATGCCATGCCAGTCAACTTGCCATTCAGCGCAGATAGAACCTTTCCCACTGCCTTTGCAGCACCAGTTGAGCTAGGGATGATGTTTTGTGCTGCACCCCTGCCTTCCCAGAAGAACCATCCACTGTCTTTTGAGTTGCAGTAGTTGCATAGACCGTAGTCATCAGACCCTCAATAATTCCAAACTCTTGGCGTATAACCTTTGCAAACGAAGCCAGACAGTTCGTTGTACAACTGGCATTTGATACAATTTGCATCTCTGGTTTGTATTTTTCCTCATTAACACCCATCACAACATTGGGGCATCTGCAGAAGGTGCTGATATGATTACTTTCTTTGTAGCTTTTAAAGCACAGACAAGTGTGATACTATCCAGAGAGATATCCTCCTCGTGCATTTATTTGAATAGTTGTAATGTCTTCTCTCCTTGACCCAGTTCAACATAGACTGAAAGCAACCCTTCATGCTCGCTACTATACTCATACGCAGAGAATAAATGTAATCACAACAACTAAGTATGCACAAAGTATCAAATCGCACACACAACTTTCGAGTGGTTTTCACACCTCGAATGCGCAGCAATACGACAACGGGCGGAACTCATTGTATTTCAAAGATAAAATGATGAAATGTTAATAAAGAACTTGCTTGATATTGTTTTTCTATGTCACATGATAAGATTATGTGAAGGAACCAGTGCTTAATGGTTTAATTAAAGAAGTTGATTGTTATATGTCAAATCAATGTATTAGATAATTACATAACTAAAAACAAACCAAGGAAAGTGCGGAGGATGGGCCATGGGTCTGTCCTACGGTTGGGTGGTCCTGGTTAGCCAGGAACTTTTCTCAAAAATCTCGAAGAACAGCGGGATGATCATCAAAATGAATATGAAAGCGATGACCTAGAGTTATGTCTTACCCGATTTATGCTGTTTTAGGGGAACGGAATGGGACTATGCCTTATGGGAGAGAGGTTGAGCTTTGCATCCCTCTCGTTTCCCATTCTCCTTGAACCAAGTGCAGCGTGAATCCACTTCGGACTTGGCGTTTCTATGTAAAGTAGTTCACTCGGGTCCGACACTAGTTGCTGTTAGTTAATGACCAATCAGGAAAACCCTAATTCCGGTCGATCCTAAGTGGGAATGATCAGGATACTTTCGCTACGTGGCAGACGCGGGAAGACCTAGATCGCAAATCCCGTAACATTCCATGGGAGTGCCGAGCGGAGCTTTCTAGACATCTTTTCCGATGGACTACTAAGACGTGTCCTGGATGACACTAAGAGGACACATTGCAGTTGGTATCAGAGCCGACCAATAACAGAATTTCTTTTATAAAATATCAATTAAAAGAAGCAAAGAAATTGTTGCTGTCCAAAATATTTCCTTACCTTCAATGCTGTCTTGCAGAATTATGAAGCATGGAACAAGTTTTTGGTATTTCAAGTTATGTTTATGACTGCAATGCATTCTCCGCTTTATAGACAAAGAATTGCGATGATGAACATCCTAGAGCAAATTTATAATCCATCACCTTTATACATAGAACGAAGATGGACGGGGTCTTCAAGAATCTACTATATAGCCGCCCACCGGTTTGCTTATCTACAGACCAACCTAAAGAGGATCAGGTGGTTGGAAGACGTGAAGGTCGTTAAGCTGTTCGTTTTTGTGGAAGCTCACGTAAATTCAACTCTACATATCCGAGGTCGGAGGGTTGAGATGAACTCATATGTATATGAGGAAGTAACTCGTGTAATCCCAGCCGACAGGATTAAAGTGTTGGGCCGCCATGAGAAGTATGGATTCCAACGGAAAGAGTATCCTGAACTTCCAATGAATTATCGATTCTTAAAGATCCATGACCCAAAACCCTACTATTACACAGTTCCAGTAGACAAATGAAATACAACGTTGTTCTCTACAAATTGAATGTAACGATTGGCTTATCATTACATGAAACGTTGTATTCAAAAAGGCTATGCCCACGTAAATACAAATAAAGACTTCTTTTTATCAATATCTGGTTGTGCATAAGAGTTGTTAAGAAGTTAAGTAGCTACATTGTTTATGAGATAGCTGAACTAAAAATGAAAGATAAGCTAATGTCGATTATCATATAATAACATTAAGAAAACCTTTATCTAGGCACAACCCTAGGTACAGGTTCCAAATTCACCTCCGACATCAAGTACTTCTGTGATCCAGTAGAAGAAGTTCCTCCTTAAGCAGATAAAGCCACCCGAGTTTGATGGGAGAGGCAGGTTTATCCAGGCTGATGCTGAAATTTGGATTGAATCCATGGAGGATTACTTTGAAGCAGCCGGTACTGCACCTACCAATCACGCTATGCTCGCCAAGTTAAAGCTCACCCAGACTTTGGTGGAAGCAATGGTGTAGGGATCAACGGATCGCAGAGGGATCCGTTAGCTAGGAGAAGCTGAAGAAATCCGTGCAGGGTAGATACTTACCACCTGCATATCGCACGTAAAAAATGAACGATTTCTACGAGCTAAAACAGCTAGGACTCACTCTTGACGCATACTACTCTAAATTCATCTCACTTTTAAAGTATGCGCCACATATGGACATGACGCAGCGGGTGTCCAAATTTTGTGCGGGCTTAAATCCACCAGTAAATACCCGTCTCGCATCTATGCGTCCATCAGATCTTCAAGATGCACTCATTCGAGCGGCACCTATAATTCACGAGGTGCAAGCTAGACCAAGGGGTAACAAAACTTGGTCTTATAGTGACCTGAGCAGAGGAGCATGAAAAGTTATTTTGAAGTAATTTATTCCAATCAGATATTTGAAGTAAATCCATCATTGTAAGATAGTGAATCAACAGGAATCAAGTTATTTTGAAGTAATTTATTCCAATCAGCATGAAAAGTAGTATCCTGATGATAAGTATCTTTCATAGCAATCAAAGAATCAAAAGATATAACAAAAATATTATGAATGGCAGGTCTTCTACTTAATGCATTAGCCACTACATTTTCTTTACCGGGTTGATATTGAATGATAAGATGAAAACTCTGAATAAAGGATTCCCATTTGATATGTCGGTCAGATATTTGAGGTTGGCTAAGTAAATGTCTAATACTTTGCTGATCGGTCTTAATCATAAATTCAGAACCCATTAAGTAGTGTTTCCACTGTCTTAAAGCTTGTACCACAGCTAATAATTCTTTGTCATATGTGGAATATTTCACTTCGGAGGGTTTCAACTTACAACTAGAATAGGCTATAGGATGATTATCCTACATAAGTACAGCTCCTATTCCTGATCCACTAGCATCATTCACTACTAAAAAGAATGGTCTATTAAAATCAGGCAACTGTAAGACAGGAGCATGGGTTAATGCATGTTTCAATAAGTTAAAGGATTTCTATTGATTATCGGACCAATGATAAACAATACCTTTCTTCAGAAGTTTGGTTAATGGTAAAGCAAGTAATGAAAAATTATGTATAAACTTCCTATAGAAACTAGCAAGACCTAGGAATGATTGTAACTCATGCACATTTTTAGGTACAGGCCAATTCAATATTGCATCTATTTTCTTAGGGTCAACTTTAATTCCATCAGATGATACAATATGACCTAAATACTCAATTTCTGTTTTAAAGAACTCACTCTTTTCAGGATTTGCATACAGTTGATTATCTTTTAATAATTGGAAAACCAATGACAAATGCTCATAATGTTCTTTCTCATTTTGACTAAACACCAAAATATCATCAAAGAAGACAATAACACAGTACTCATATTTCAAAAATATGCGATTCATCATTCTATTAAATGTAGCAGGTGCATTAGTCAATCCGAAAGGCATCACTAAAAATTCATAATGACCAAATTGTGTCCTAACAGTCTTGAATATGTCAGACTTATCTAGTCTCACCTGATGATAACCAGATTTAAGGTCTATTTTACTAAATATGGCAGAACCTTGCAGTTTATCCATAAGGTCATCGACTCTAGGAATTGGATACCTATTCTTTACAGTGATTTTATTTGAAGCTCGATAGTCAATGCACATACGATAGGTATTATTCTTTTTCTTTACTAACAGAACAGGTGCACCAAATGGAGAACTACTAGGTCTAATCAATCCTCTATTTAGTAATTCCTCAACTTGACTTTGAATTTCTTTTTTCTCTATCCGGTTATGTCTATATGGTGCTTTGCAAGGTGGTTGTGTACCAGGAATCAAATCTATTTTATGGTCATATGGATGTGAAGGAGGTAAATCAGGTGGTAGATCTTCGGCAAAACAGTCTTTAAAATGTGCAAGAAATTCTTTATGCCTAGGGTGCATATGATTTTCTTTTACTTGCAGTTCATTCACCCAAATGAGATAAGATTTACTACTTTTGCATAATGCATGTTTAGTTTGAGTATGCGAAAGCATTGGAAAAGCATTAGATGCATGCATACCATACAATGTAATATGTTTTCCTTGAAATTGAATATTAATTGAATGTGTGGAATAATCTATATCTGGGTTATGCTGATGACGCCAAGGCATACCTAAAATAATGTCACTGGACTGTAATGGTACAACTAGAAAATTTCTTCTTTCAGTGTATTGACCTATTTGAATTTCTAAGTCATGCACTTCCTGTGTACCATTATACCTAGTGCCTAAGAATGCTGCTTTGATGCGATAATGCATAGGTACAGTCTGTAACTTCAATTATTTCACTAGTTTTGTAGAAATAAAATCATGAGTACTACCATCATCATGCAAAATAATCTTTTCCTTTCCATGCACTAAACATTTCATTGTCAATAAAGAATGTGGAGTTGGCATACCAGGTAAAGTATCCGAAGGAGTAGTAATGTTGTCTTCATCTTCCGTGAAATCAGGCATTTCTTCATGTTCGTCTTCCTCCATTGCTCCAAGGTAGTTGATATGGACAGGTGGCTTCTTTGAATGGCAATTTGCTGCTAGATGTCCAGGCTGGTGGCATTTATAACACACTATAGGTTTGGCTTTGGTTACATTGTTTACAATGGCAGGAAGTCTAGGGATATTAGGATTTGGCTGTGGAATAGGCTTAGGGTTTTGATTGGCATTGGATGGTAAAGCAGGTGGTTTTGCCCAATTTTTACGGAAAGATGATGAAGGAAAATGACCTTGATTAAATCTTCTAAAATTTGAGTTGAATTCTTAGATCCATAATTACCATTGGCTTGGAATTGCTGTGGACGTCTGTCTCTACCTCGCAGCTTGTCTTCAATGTCATGAGCTAATGAAATTGCATCTTCAAGAGTTGCAGGCTTGAACATATTAACTTCAGCGTAGTAATGCCCAAGGAGTCCAGACATATACTTGCGCTTGTGTGTCGCTTCAAGTACGTCTTCAAGCATGTGTAACTGGAGTAGTGCATTCCAAAAAAGTTCCATATACTGAAGAATAGGCTCACGATCCCGTTGCTGAAGAAGATCCCATTGCTTTATGGCTTTTTCATGAAATTGGAGAGGAAGGAAATTCTGCATAAACTTCTTCTTGAAATCCTCCCAGGTAGTGGGACAATCTATACTCTTGCAAACCAGAGAGTCCACCAAAGAGATGCTTTATCCACTAAATGATTAGTGACACACTTGATTTTATCTTTTTCTACATAGGTTTCCTCATGAAAATAGTCGTCAAACTGACTAATGAATACAAGAACACTTTTTTCCTCTCGAGTGCCATTGAAAGTACGGAATTTGAAATTTCTTTTACTTATCTTTGATTCCTTGCGGATGGTTTGAGCTTGAGAGTCGCGTCAATGGTACGTCGAATAAGATCTTGAGATTGAGGTTCCTCTTTGTTGGTAGTCGATCTTTGTAAAGTAGCCAATTGAATTTGCAATGCTTGCCTAGCTCGTCATTCTTCATCCAACTGTATCATAATTAAGTCCAGCTTTTGCTCCATCCTAGGTTCAAGTAGGTCGCCTTCAGCCATTAAATCATCCATATGTGGTTCCATCATCCTGCAAAACTCAAAAGACCTCTCACTCTCAAAATCAAGTTAGCGGGATGAGTGTAGCTCAAGATCGGGTATACAAGGCTTATATATTTTTTGGTGTGGCTTTCACAATCTTCATCTTCAACTATTGCGGGATTTGTAATTTTTGAGAAATCTGCGTTTTATCCTGCTTCGTATGCTGAAAATGCTTCAGCAAACCTGCGTATGCATAGAGTACCTTCCAATGAACAACTTTGCAGTTCGGAGTTTCTGCGCAGGAACAACCCTTCTATGAGTTTTGAATAGAAGTTAGTTTTGACTTCAGATAACTTGTCTGACTTGCAGAGTTGCAGACTTATGTGATTTGCAGAGTATGTAGACTTGCAGAACTTGACTTGAAAGAACTTTGAAGACTTGAATGGTTGAATGATTTTAGGTGACTTAGGGGATTAAGAAGCTTTATGCTTCCTAACCAGTCGTCGTTTTTAAGGACATGAATATGCCCTCGGCGCAAATTTTGGCGCTCAAAACATCTTGATGTCCTCGTAATCAATCGTTTTTGAAGCTTAAGTAAAGCTTCTAATTAACTAAGCTTTGTAACTTAAAGATTGAAGCTTTTAAGCTTGGCAAGAAATATGGCTTATATCTGTTCTTGACGAATTGAAGAAGAGGATGTTGGAATCCACCCATATCAACAGTTCGCGACGAGATTGACCGTAGAGCTCGATCGTTCCAGGAGCTCCGCCTTCGCACAATATGGATAGCGATTGGAAGCTCTTGATCTTAGCTTCGCTCTGATACCATTGGTGCGCAGATCGGATGTTGTACGCTTGCGTAGTGAATGCCGGAAGGTCCCCAAGAACAATAGAACTCTACTTTTTGCACAAAATTCAAGGTAAAAAGCATGAACGACATGAACAAGAGACCAATTGGGTGTAATCTCCCCCCATGCCTTGTGTGAGCGCTCCATAAAGCATGTATTTTATATATTAATCATTTTCAAGCTCAAATAATAGTCCAAATTACAAAATAGCAAGCTTTTAGCTTTTGAGTTTGCTTTAACACAAAATAGGAATAAAGCTAACGGACGGTGCCCAAAGAGTCTGGCATACCCAATACAATGTCCAAGTACAAATAACATAATCATGCGCCCATGCGCATACAAAATAATAATAAATATCCAACGCCTCAATAAATAGGTGTGATAAAATATAGGCGCCATGCCTAAGGTATGCGCCCATCAAAATATAAGTAATAAATCGAATACTCGCTATCCTCCAATGCTTTCCTCCGCCACTGCTGCTATCTCTACACATCAACTGAAGCATTCACAATTGTTAGTAAAATAATACAATTAAACCGACAAAAGTGAATACCTAGTAGTCTTCAGCTACATAAATAAATCAACTGGTTAGAAATCAATCCTAACCTTAATTTATCACGAGTGCGCACTCTAAACTCATAAACGCTTATTAATTTAATATGCATTTTGCGGAATCACCTGCTATGGAATCACCCATGTACACACTAAATTAATGAAACGCCCGAAAAGGATAGGCGTCCCCATCAACTTCTCACACAAAGAATCCACTTTGTGTATGAGCCCCGGTCATCAAAGTTTACGGAATCCACCATAAAACCTCACGGAATCCACTGTGGCACGGAATCCACCGTAAAATATGCCTCCTGGCATCAAGTTATGCCTATATGGTGCTTTACAAGGTGGTTGTGTACCAGGAATTAAATCTATTTTGTGGTCTTCAGGATGGGAAGAAGGTAGTCCAGGTGGTAAGTCTTCAGCAAAACAATCTTTAAATTGTTTAAGGAAGTCTTTATGCCTAGGGTGCATATGTTTTTCTTTAGCTTGAAGTTCATTTACCCAAATTAGATAAGATTTACTATTTTTGCATAATGCACGTTTAGCTTGAGTATGATTAAGCAGTGGGAAATTATTAGATGCATGCATACCATACAATGTAATGTGTTTTCCTTGAAAATGAATTTGAATTGAATGCGTGGAATAATCTATGTTAGGATTATGCTGATGACGCCAAGGTATACTTAGGATAATATCACTAGACTATAATGGTACAACTAAAAAATTCCTTCTTTCAGTATATTCACCAATTTGAATTTCTAAATCATGCACCTCTTGTGTTCCATTATACCTTGTGCCTAAGAATGTTGCTTTAATGCGATAATGCGTAGAAACAGTTTGTAATTTCAATTCTTTCACTAACTTTGCAGAAATAAAATCATGTGTACGACCATCATCATGCAAAATAATCTTTTCTTTTCCATGCACTAAACATTTCATTGTCAATAAAGAATGTGGAGTTGGCATACCTGGTAAAGTATCCGAAGGAGTAGTAACGTCATCCTCATCTTCCGTAAAGTCAGGCATTTCCTCATGTTCTTCATCTTCCATTGCTCCAAGATAGTTGATGTGGACAGATGGCTTCTTCGATTGGCAATTGGCTGCTATATGTCCAGGTTGATGGCATTTGTAACACACTATAGGTTTGGCTTTAGATACATTGTTTGCAATGGCAGGAAGTCTAGGAATATTAGGATTTGGCTGTGAAGATGGCTTAGGGTTTTGATTGGTATTTGATGGCAAAGCAGGTGGTTTTGTCCAAGACTTACGGAAAGATGATGAATGAAATCAACTTTGATTGAATCTTCTAAAATTTGAATTGAATCGCTTAGAACCATAGTTACCATTTGCTTGAAATTGTTGCGGACGCTTGTCTCTTCCTCGAATCTTGTCTTCAGTGTCATGAGCTAAAGAAATTGCATCTTTAAGAGTTGCAGGCTTGAACATATTGACTTCAGCATAGTAATGCCCAAGTAATCTAGACATATACTTGCGCTTGTGAGTCACTTCATGTACATCTTCAAGCATGCGTAGTTGGAGTAAGGCATTCCAAAAGCGTTCGGTGTATTGGGAAATAGGCTCACGATCTCTTTGCTGAAGAAGGTCCCATTGCTTTATGGCTTTTTCATGGAATTGTGGAGGAAGGAAATTCTACATAAACTTCTTCTTGAAACTCTCCCAGGTAGTGGGACAATCTATGCTCTTATGAACCACGGTCCACCAAAGAGATGCTCTATCCACTAAATGATTAGTGACACACTTGATTTTATCTTTTTCAGCGTATATCTCTTCATGAAAGTAATCATCAAATTGACTGATGAATGCAAGAACAATTTTTCCATCTTGAGTGCCATTGAAAGTATGGAATTTGAAATTTCTTTTACATGTCTTTGTTTCTTTGCGGATGGATTGAGCTTTGAGAGTCGCATCAATGGTTTGTCGGATAAGATCTTCGGGTTGTGGTCCATCTTTGTCGGTAGTCGATCGTTGTAAATTGGCCAATTGAACTTGCAAGGCTTGTCGGTCTCTTCGTTCTTCGTCCAACTGCATCATAATTAAATCCAACTTTTGTTCCATTGTAGGTTCAGGAAGATCGCCTTCAGCAATTAAATCATCCATATTTTGTTCCTCATCCTGTAAAAATTCAAAATACCTCGAACTCTCAAAATCCAATTAGCGGGATGAGCGTAGCTCAAAGTCGGGTGTACAAGTCTTATAGTTTTTTGTTTGGCTTTCACGGTCTTCAACTTTTACGATTGCGGGATTTGAAATCTTCGTAAAATCTGCGTATGATGCTTCTACATGTGCTGAAACTAGTTCACCAAGTCTGCGTATGCGAACAGAGTCTTCCAGGGATCAACTTTGCAGTTCAGTGCTTCTGCGCAGGAACAGTCCTTATGGGAGTTTTTGGCATAAGACAGTTCTAACTTTTGGGAACTTGTTAGACCTTCGTGACTTGCAGAGTAACATAACTTATTGCACTTGATGAACTTTGAAGATTTGTGTGACTTATGACTTATGGGATTAAGCTTGAAGCTTAATCTATCCACCACATCGAATTTTAGGGGGGGCGTTTTACTACCGCAAAAATCACAGTGATCCTCTCCTGATGCCGCCGATTTCCAAAATTATGTGCTAAGCTTTTTAAAAGATTATCTTTAAAGCTTTTAAGCTTTATGAAGAATATGAAACTTATCTCTGATCTCTGAGAAAATGACTTGATAGAAGGAGATGTTGACGTGGACCTCCGCTTCCTCAGGCTAGTCCTTCGTGATCAGAGGCTGTAGACAGAGGTTCTTGACCGCCAGGAATCCACCCATATCGACCATTCGCGATGAGACTGACTGTAGAGCTCGATCGTTCCAGGAGATCCGCCTTCGCACAAGATGGGTAGCGATTGGAAGCTCTCGATCTCAGCTTCGCTCTGATACCACTGATGCACAGATCGGATGCTGTATGCTCGCATAGTGAGTGCCGGAAGGTCCCCAAGAACAAAAGAACTCTACTTTTTGCACAAAACTCAAGGTAGAAAGCATGCACGACATGACCAAGAGACCAATTGGGTGCAATCTTCCCCCATGCCTTGTGTGAGCGCTCCACAAAGCATGTATTTTATGCATTAATCATCTTCAAGCTCAAATAATAGCCCAAATTACAAAATAGCACGTTTTTGGCTTTTGAGTTTTCTTTAGCACAAAATAGAAATAAAGCTAATGGGCGGGCGCCCAAAGAGTCAAGCATACCCAATACAATGTCCAAATACAAATATCATAATCGTGCGCCTATGTGCATACAAAATAATAAATAAATATCCAACGCCTTAATAAATAGGCGTGACAAAATATAGGCGCCATGCCTAAGGTATGCGCCCATCAAAATATAAGTGAGAACTTGAATACACGCTATCCTCCAATGCTTTCCTCCGCCATTGTTGCTATCTCTACACATCAACTGAAGCATTCATAATCGTTAGTAAAGTAATACAATTAAACCGAAAAAAGTTAATACCTAGCAGTCTTCAACTACATAAATAAATCAACTGGTTAGAAATCAATCCTAACCTTAATTTATCACGAGTGCGCACTCTAAACTCATAAACATTTATTAATTTAATATGTATTTTGCGGAATCACCCGCTATGGAATCACCCATGTACACACTAAATTAATGAAACGCTCGGAAAGGATAGGCGTCCCCATCAACTTCTCGCACAAAGAATCCGCTTTGTGTATGAGCCCCAATCAACAAAGTTTATGGAATCCACTGTAAAACCTCACAGAATCCACCATGGCACGGAATCCACTGTAAAACCTCACGAAATCCACCATGGCATGGAATTCATTGTGAAATATGCCTCCTGGGCATAAAAAATTCAAGGATTCCATATTCTACCTCAGTAGATTTCTTCAACCACTGCCATAAAAGGGTCAATAAATGGCTAGAGGTCTATTTGTGAAACTTTTTCCATGACACACAAAATGTATGGGATCACTAGCTTCACCTTGCAAAGTTTTGCTATAATAATACTCGTCACATGAGTATTGGCATGTTTCCTTTTGAAGCATTATATGGTTACAAAGTTTAAGTACCTTTTGCATTGTTTCTTGATTATATGAATCCTCATACTCGTAAAGAGTTAAAGAAGATGGAGGTTATTACGAAGCAATGTAAGGACAATATTAGAAACGCTCAAGAAAAAATGAAATCCTATGTGGATGAGAAGAAAAGGCATGTGGAATTTGAAAAAGGTGAATGGAATTTCTTGAAGGTTCCAAAATCCTATTATGCTTCTCTAAAAGGAGGTCATAATGAGCTTGCCCATCGGTTTTATGGTCCATATAAAATAATTGAGTAAGTTGGTGATCTTTCCTATCAGCTTAATTTACCTTCAATTACTCATATCCACAATGTCTTTCATGTATCTCAACTTAAGAAGTATGTTTGTCTTGAAATTCTTCTTGACGAACTACATTCCTTTGATGAAGATGGTTTGATAATTTACAAACCAAAAAATATTATTGGTCAATGGGGGAAGGTTCTAAGCAATCAAATTCTTATGAAGTATCTCATTAAGTGGAAGGGTTTGTCTATGGAAGAGTCTACTTGGGAACATGCTTCATATTTGAAAAATTTCCATGACTTCTTCAAGAGGATACTTCACTCATTGAGCAGTAAATGGCCTGTTGTATTAAATTTCTTTGAAGAAAATAATTGCTTTATCTTCATCAAAATTGGATTTTGACGGTATGTCTAGATACTACATATTGTCCTCTAAACACCATATTGGGGAATATGGGAATTTCCCATAAGTTTGGGACATGTGGTAAAATCTTTGGATTTGTCATAAGTTGAACACTATAACTCCAAATCAAGCACTCTATAGCTCAATAGATTCTATTTTTCAAGTGCTTTCCAATGATAGGTCACATCATATTGTTTTGAGAAACTTATGGGCATGTTATCTGAATGCCACCTTTTTAGTATTTAAAAAATGGGAATCAGGAGATTCCCAAACTTACTAATATTGTGTTTCTAAATTTATATAGCTCGTACATGGAAGTCGAACACTTCTACTTTAAGGTATGGCTAAAATTGTAGTGTAACCTATTTTTTATGGATAGCCTATAGCACTTTCTTCAACAAATACAATTCTCCTTCATTGTCTTATATGATTTTCTTCAACTTGAAGTTTCACTTTAGCGTGGATCCATTATTTTCAAGCTATCCTTATAATATTCATTTTACATTTTCCCAAATTTATATTTGAGGACAAAGCTCTTTTATGTTGGGATGGCTTATAATAAAGCAAAATAATATCTTAGCCAATATTTAGCCTTAGGTCTAGGGTTAGATATAAAAGGCTAACTTGTAACTTGATAGGCATGTTTGCCAATTCTAAGAATTTCTTGCTTGAGGTTTCAGCCTCCTACCATCCATTGATGGTGCATACTCTTTGGTCACCATGTCATTGGGGTGGATTCCATGCCCCTCCATAGCATGAGGAGGATATCATGTTGCAGCCTCTCATGAATAATTCTCAACCTTTGCATCAAATTGGTAACATGATTCATGGTAGTCTAGCTAACTTGGCAATGGATTTCTTGGAATTATTGTGTAGTTCTTGTATTTTCAATATTTTAGTTTGTTGTGGAAATTAGCTTCTTCATAGATGTTTAATACATTGTATGTTCAAGCTTTCAATAAACCTATCCAAAAAACATTTGCTTTTAGTGATTTATCTAGTAGTAGCATTGACCCATTCTATAAGAAATCTCTTAGACTAGAGTAAATTCTATCCAAAGAAAAGTTAGGAAAAGGAAAGAAATCCAATAAGTTAACTCCAAAGAATCACAATGATGACAATAGTGGTTATACTTTTTTATTTTGATCGAGAGGCAGAATCTAACAGTGAAGAATCAAACTCTGAAGAGGATGCACCAAGAATAAGAAGAAGGACAGGGGGCAAAAAACATAAAAAAATACTAGGATAAATGAAGTAAAAAATATCTAGTGCACATAATGCAATTCTAAACACATTTAGGCTAAATGCAGCCTCAACAAAAGATGGCAATATTTGCAATATGGCTACTCATAATATCGAGTAGTACAAGTACAATGGTAGGCACGAAATGGTCCATCTTGATGGATGGCAAGGTACTAGAGCATCCCCTCCATCTAATGGACCAGCCTCACGGCCAATCAAGTTCCTACATTGACTATTGCTTATACAAATTAGGAGTATGAACAACCCGATAGTGGCCATGGTATGCATGGTAGAGGTGGAAGAGGCCAATTTTTGGACTTTCTCTAAACATTGTTTCTTTTGCATGTAAGAAGAATGCTAAAGATAAGAGTGTCTAGATACCCAAGCACATAATGCTCAAAAGACACAACGACAAGGATGGTTATAAATGCCCATCACTAACATAGAGGTAATGAAGGAATTGCAAAAATCAGATGCTCATGTGATAACCCAATCTGACAAAACCTACAAAGACATTGTAGTACAATCCTCAAGAACTTTGTGGGCGAAGTAAGAGAAAGTCTACCACTAGGTGGAAGGATGGTTAGCATGTGGGTTGAGAGCAATGAAATATCTAACCCCAATCTCTAATCTAGAGGTGAAACTCAAAAATCAGACTAGTAGCTTGTGTACATGAAGACATTCACAACATGATGTGCATATCCTGCTCGAGGAGTCCACCTTATAGAACATGTAAGATACCATGTGAGTTCAAAAGAAAGATTAAAGGAAAATGGGCTATTTTAAGGCCTCGTAGCATGCAAAGAAAGGGAATTTCTTAATACCGTTTGATTGCATGTTATATAAATAATTTCTAATACGTGGACCCCTTGCGATATCTCACTAGATCAAGGAATGCAATATGTTGTGAAGACAAAACCACACCCAACATCATGGAGTTACTTAAACCCCAAATTGGTTATAGGTGAAGAGTTTTTGAAGTTCAAACCAAAGCAAGAATTTGCATAAGGAGCAACAACCCCAAAATAGGACAAAAACAAGCAAGTTGCAAGAGAGGATCCACAACCCAGTGGAGTAAAGAATACAAGCAAACATCCTCAGATTCAAAAAGGGAAGCAATTAGAAGTTTCTCTTGGAAAGATGAAGAGCAAATTACCATATGATAAGCTCAATAAAGATTGCAAGATGTATCTAGAAGATCATGTTGGATAGAGAGAGAGTACAATAGTGAATGCTAATCCTAGAGGAAGTAGAACCTAGCAAAGTAATGACAAGCCTGGTAGTAACAAAAGGGAACATGCCAAGCACTTTGGCTATTGTGGACCCATCCAAAGTATCGATTGGATGGGGACCAGTGAATATTAGTGCCCCACTAGGTGATCTCCTGAGTCTTGTCCCAGTTTTCAAGGATAACCTCTTGAAGATGATTTAGTCAAAGAACCTTTATTACCAAACCTAGAAGTCATGGGTTATGCTCTGAAGGCAGTAGTTCATAAATCCTAGCAAGAGCCAATGCTATTAGGCCCCTTGTTTGATTCAACCATCTTGGTTATTCCTATTTTGGTGCACGGACTGAATCGTCCAAAATGTCTTGATTGATAGTGTATGTGGTGTCAATATCATCACATTTGCTACTTGTCAATAATTGGGATTGATGGATTGGAAAATAGCCCCATCTTGGTAAGAATGGTGAATTAGCAATAGGTAAGACCTCTTGGTTTCATCCGCTTTGTACTTCTACAAATTGGTACGATTCAATTTTTCGTTTCCTTAGTTGTATTGAATATGGAGCATGCCAATGAAGATTAGCACCTTTTTTTGGGAAGACATTGGCTAACCAAGCAACCATAACTAGAATAAAGACAAACTTATAATTTGTAGGAATCAACATAAAGTGATTGTGTTCTTGACCAATGATTCCCCACCTGCACCACACTACACACTGCCAACTACAATTACTGAAACAATCAATATGGTATAAGGCTTACTGTGATGATGAAGAAGAGAAATTCTTGAAGGCTGATCTCAATTTATTGCCTTGGTGTCTCATTAATGTGTTGCAAATCAGTAAACAATAGTACATGTAACTACAGAGTTTGTAGCCCAAGTTCTAGAGAATCAAGAGCAAGATAATAGTCCAAATAGTTTCAAAACCCTAAACCTACACTATGAGCTAGAAAATACTGATACTGATTAGATTATTGACATTGACATAAAGGAAATTCTAAGCCAAGAGTGCCAGTTTGAGATGCAAATGTAGAAGGTTACAAAAGTAAAGAAAGATGAATTGGATACACTATATAGTGGTTTGAAAAAGACCAAACCAATCAAGATTAGTGCCCAACTAACTTTTGACAACAACTAGAGTCAAGATCAGTGCTCAAGTAGAGCCAAGACTTCTGATAACAACTCATTAGTTTGCTAATTGAGTTTAAAGATGTTTTGGCCTAGGAATACTTATATAAATGAAAGGATTGTATCCTCACTTCTATCGGCAATGGATTCCTCTAAAATCAAATGATGTCCCAATTGAGATGCAACACAACATGATGAATCACATTTCCCAACAAGTCAAAGAGGAGCTAGATCAAATACTATGAGTTGGGTTCATCACTCCAATAGATTGAGCGGATTGAAGTGGTTGGCCAGGAGATGCACTATTTTCTCTATGGTTTCAGTGGATACAACCAAGTTTGACTTGCTCTAGAAGAACAATCTAGAATAGCTTTCATCATAGTATGAGGAGTGTATGTCTGTATGATGATGTGGTTTAGCCTCAAGAATACTCCAACCTCTTTTTAGAGAGACATGTAGGAGATCCTTGGGCCTTATCTAATTGATTTTATGAAATATTTCTAGATTTAGTGTCATTGGGTGGAATAGCCATGCTTCATGTGATGCACTTCTAGCTCTACCTCACACACATTACTGCTGGGTAAGTTTAAGTTTAAATCCTCTAAAATGTGTGTTTGCTATTAGAGGAAACATTTTATTTGGCCACATCATTTCTCAAGTTTGCATTGCTATCAATCCCACCAAGGTGGCAATAGTCATGCAAATCATAGTACTAGATTCACTTTCTATGCTACTCAAATTCTTGGATCAAATCTAGTGGTATGATTGTCACCTGCAACTTTTAGCACACTTGGCTTCCCCTTGAATACATTGGCACATACAGTCAAACCTATCTATCAATGGAATGAAGAGGCTAACTTAGCATTTTGTCACCTTAAACTATTAATTTTAAAAGGCTCCCCAATCATGATTCCACCAAATTGGGAAAAAACCTTTCACATATTTGTTAATGCCTTGGACATGGCTATTGGTAGTGTGCTTATGCAGTAGAATGCTAGTAGATGGTTTCCTCTAGTATTATATGCAAGCAAAAGATTGTGCAATGCAAAAAGAAACTTTTCAGTCACCAAAAGAGAATGTCTTGGTATGATCTACTCAATCAAGAAACTTCAGTATTACTTTCTCAAGCATACTTTCTTTTTTTATGTGAATCATTCAACTCAGTCTACTTGATCAAGCAACAAAATGTCACTAGGTGACTTGCTAGATGGAGTCTTATGCTACAAGAGTTTAAATACTTAGTAATACATTACCATAAAATCCAATATATTGTTGACTTTCTATCCTACCTTGATTTAGGAGAACCTCCACGAGTGTCGGAGATGACTTCCTAAGTGCATTATTTGCAATTGAAAGAGATGCACCAAAGCTTGAGCCACCAAACCCTCTATGGTCATGGTATGAAGAAATGATGGCTTTCCGAGAGACTAGAGTGTCTTTGCCCCATCTCTAGAAGGACAGAGAAAATGTTTGGCCCTCCAAAGTTGGTGTTTTGAGGCTATTATGGGCCATTTGTATTACCACACTCTCTCTAGAGTACTAGAAAGAGTTGTATTGCCAATGTAATAGTCTGTTTTCCTAGAGGAAGCTCATCAAGGGATTATTAGTAATCACTTTGCTGTGGAAGTAAGAATCTACAAAATCCAACAAGCTAGCTTGTGATAGTTGACCATGCATGGTGATGTCTACAAGTGGGTCTAGCATCATTGCGATTCCTACCAATGGATAGGTCAACTTGGAATTAGAGACCAGTTGGCTAGTTCAACCAAATGTACCTCATTGGTCTAATCTCTCAAGTTGCTCCTTATAACAAAAATAGTTATATCTTAACTACTATTGATTATTGCACAAAATGGATAAAAGCATAGGCTCTACCAAAAAAACTACCAAATTAGTTGCTAAATTTTTCTTCTGAGATATCTTCACTAGGTATTGAATTTTGACTAAATTAGTCAATGAGATAGAGGTACATACTTTGTGAATAAGGTCATCAAAGAGCTCACCTCATTTTTTCTTATCATGTATAAAAAGTCTCCTCGTTATTATCTGCAAGTCAAAGGCTTAGCCAAATCAATCAACAAGGTTCTAGGTAAAAATTTTAACCAAGTTGACAAACCAAAATAAAAAAGATTGGGATACCAAGATCCTTGTAGTATTATAGGCCTTTTGGAATTCCTTCAAGGTTGATAATGGCACGAATTTATAAAATTGGCATTTAATCTAGAAGTCCTCACACCCCTAGAGTACGTACTATCGAGTTTTTGACTTGTGGTACAAGATCACATCATCCTGGAGAAATCACTTCCATTTTTGATGGAAGCCATTGCCCGACTAGAAGAAGATTTGATCCACAACACCTAAATTTTATAAAAATTCCAAGCTTTGCAAAAGAACTAAATGGACTATGTCCAAGAAACCACTTTTCTAAAAGGGCCAACTTATCCTAGTCTTTAAGACTTGATGGTTGGGCAAGCTTCTAAGCGACCTAGAATTTTGATGGAGTGGTCCTTTTCGGGTTTCTCATGATTCAAGCACTACTTTCATTGACTAATTTACAAGGTAAGTGACTATTAAAGCCTATCAATGGATTTTGGCTATGTCATTATCATGCTTAAGGTCTCCAATGCACAATCCCTACCAAAAGAGATCCTCTTACCACCCCTTTGCAATCAAATTCCATTTTTTTTCTCTTAGTGCTTGTTTGACTAGCTACCAAAAATCACTACTTTTATTGATGTGACATTCATTTATGACCCCATGGAGCAGTGTGATGAAGACCAGTCCTCAAAAAGTAGGACCAACCCACAAGCAACATTGCAAAGTATCTCATTGAGCAAGACCAGTCACCCTAGGAGTGCCAACTTCCTCACCTTTTCCACCAGCCTTTCTTTCCAACTCACCCTCCTCAAGTCAAAGGGCCAAAAGGGGAAATGGGAGGAGGAGGCCCCAGAAGAAAACAAGCTCCATAGTCTCATTTCACCTACCCTCACTAATTAAGACAACACCTTCTCTACTACCATGTGTGTCTCCACAAATTTGTCCTAGAAACTAATATTGATCCTCCAAGAGCTTAGCAACTAGATTTCTCACTAGTCATTGAGCTTCATCAATGGGTTCTTGACCAGGTAGAAACATCAATATAGTAGGACCTCACCACCCAAGTGAACTACCTCTAGTAGGCTAACATTGGCCTCTCTAAGAAACTCCACCAAAAGGACTTTGCTCTCTGGGAACATTGAGAAAGACTAGAGACATGCCAAGGCAAAGCTAGCTCCAATGATGTCAAAGAAGAGCCCAATAATTGAAGCAGGAGAATGTTTTTCTCCAAGCGCATGCAATTGGTGGAGCAGAGAACCAGGCTGGTGCAATCCCACTCTAATTAGATCAACTTTAAGAACTCTAGTGTGACTATGAAACGGAGTGGCAGGCTTGGAAAACTTTATTCATTTTCATGTTCACTCAACCTCTTCATCTACCTTCTTTTCAACCTATACACACAACCAATCTCGACATACAAAGTTAAGTGTACTATGAAAAGCCAAAACATAAACAAGGTTGAACTTAGGGCTTGTCATCAAGAGCTCAAGTTTTATTTGATTATCGGATCTCAAAAGAAACAACTAGGTTTGTAAACAAGGTCCTAGCACTCACTCTATCTAAGCTTGTGACATCATACCTTTTGGCCGTTGTCATCATCAGATGCATATCCATGTAATCATAATCAATTTAGTGGATAACAACTCTTCCATCAAATCCTTGACTATGATGGAGAACAACTCTTTTTCTTTCATTTCCAAGTATTGTAGTAAATCTGACAAAAGCAAGCAATGCATACCATCTACTTCAATGGGCATCAAGGAGGCAATGTTTGATTTGCTAACTTGTGGCTCTTCTGAAGAGGATGGCACCATGAGAGCTATCCTTGCCACCACTCACATTCCTCTTGAACATTTAGCTCTTTAATTGACTCTTCTTGAAGGATCCACATGGGCAAAACACCTATTGACCACTTTTTAGTAGTTCTTTCCTACTTGAAATAGCATGAGCTATTCCAAAGGCACCCAAGTCATGTTAGATCCCTCGGTGAGGTATAAGCAGGTACCTAAAGTTTGTCATGTGACAAAGTACTTGCAATTGGGAAGAAAAGTTAGTTGATACATCCCAAAGTAAGAAAATAGTCAACTAAGAAAAAATTTGCCCAAAATCCATGCTTCTTATTGTGACTCGATACTCTACCATGTCAAAACTATGAGTGATTTTCAATGTTTAAGTTTTACCTAGAATTTTTGTCACATAATTCTCTGATGCACCTTTTATAATGTATGCGCTTTTTGTACATCTAAAACCCTCACATTTCTTTAAAATATGTGAAAAAATTGCAATGTGTATGAACCAACTTAGGTATATATTTTTTGCGATAGTGTTTTCATGTGACAAAGTATTTGCAATTGGGAAGAAAAGTTAGTTGATACATCCCAAAGTAAGAAAATAGTCAACTAAGAGAAAATTTACCCAAAATCCATGTTTCTTATTGTGACTCAATACTCTACCATGTCAAAACTATGAGTGATTTTCAATGTTTAAGTTTTACTTAGAATTTTTGTCACATAACCTCTGATGCACCTTTTATAATGTATGCACTTTTTGTACATCTAAAACCCTCACATTCCTTTAAAATATGTGAAAAAATTGCAATGTGTATGAACCAAGTTAGGTATATATTCTTTGAGATAGTGCTTGGCTTAATAAATTTCAATATGTTTGTCAAAATTTTGGTGCTACACATGTGTGAAATGTCACTACTTAGACAATGGCCATTCTATGCTATTGTGATTTTGGTATGTACATAGGCATAAGGCTTCCATATTCTCAAACCCCCTTGCACAATATAAGCTTAGAGTCATAGAGGAATAGAAAGTCCTCTACGAGTTGCTTGGTTGTATGTCCCTCAAAGAGTAACCTACCAATTTTGAGGAAGTAAGAGTTAAAGGAACCTGTGAAATCTTGATATTTTGCAACTCTCAGTAATCTAAAGAGTATACTTTTGTAAATAGAAGACAATTAGTTACATAAATTGTCAAGGAGAGGACTCAAGAGAGAGAAAAAGGAGAGACGAGACTACAAAAAAGAGCGAAGATGACATGTAGAAGAGAGAGAAAGAGTGACAAGGAGAGAGAAAGATAGAAAAAGAAGAGAATCCATAGAAGCCATGAACAAGGAGGTGAGGTAAGAGATAGTAATGTATTAATGCTTCAAAAAAAAACGTAAAGAATTACATGTCTCTCCCTTTTATACCTATGTTAATTTGACAAGGTTATTATTATTATTTCTATACTAAACATCTCTTCTTCCCAACTTCTTACAATCCATCTTATCCCAAATGTTTTGGCCCACAAAAGAAACTTACAAAAGTTTAAAAGGATGGAGAAAGTAGAGTACTAATCTGTTTTTAGCTATAAAAAGTAGGGAATGAATGAAAATTTCAATACATATAGACTGAAGTGAAGGAATCAAAGTAAGTCTGAGCTATGTACATGATCATGATTTCTTCAAAAGAGTTTAGAGCCTTGAAGTCTTCAAGAAATAGACTCAAGATGAAGAAGACAACTTGTTGTAAGAACTAACCTTGTTGAACCAAATTTGCCATTACTTTTGGTGGAAGTTTCCAAATGAAGCATGCCACATGTTCAAATGTTGCTCTTGAAGATTACTTTGACCCTATGTAGATGGAATAATTCTAAAAATTTGGTAGAATAAAAATTGCTCTAAACTAGACTTTTGTCAGGATCCTATTTGCACCATAACTGGCTCCATAGTAATTATGTTTCAATCCCCTCCAATATGTCTCGTAGATAAGGAAACTCATCTAATATAGATTCAGGCCACCAAGAAGCTTCTACAGGTGGTAATCCTCTTCATCTAATCAAATATTGAATGATAGAGTGAGATCAAAGCTTCTTCTTATGCTGACCTATGATAGCCTTGGGAATTTACTCTTCATCTATAGTTGGCAGCTCATCAATTGTATCAACAGGAGCATTATAGAAAGGATTGAGTTGAATAACATGAAACATATTATGAATCTTAATGAAAGAGGGTAGTTCCAATCTATATGCCAAGTCTCCAATGCATATCAGGATTCTATAGGGTCCATTAAATCTGTGAGCAAGCTTGTTACTGGATCCATCCTTCAAGGTAAAGACACAAGACTTAGGCACTTTCAGAAAAACTAATTCTCCTTCTTGGAACTCTAAAGGTTGCCTCTTCTCAGGTGCATACATCTTGATATGAGCTTGGACTTTTATAAGATTCATCTTACACTACTAAAGAAGGGTCTACATTCTTTCAAATTCTTCTTTCCCATGAGGACTGATTTTCTCATTGAAATTGACTATGGATAAGGGCACCTTATAACCATACATAGCCTCAAAGGTTGAAACTCCAATACTAGCATGAGTGGAGTTATTATAGGAAAACTTAGCCAAGTACAACCAAGAACCCCATGAATGCTACACATCATGATAGAAATGGCGAATGCAAGTCTCCAACCACTTGTTTACCCTTTTTATCTATCCATCAATTTGTGGACAATAGGTTGTAAAAGGAGCCAATTTAGTGCCCATGGATGTGAATACCACCTGCCATAATTTACTCATGAAATTTGAATCTATGTCATGAACAAGCACCTATAGTAATCCATGTAATCTAAAAAAATGCTCCATAAATGGATTGGCCAGTTGTGAGGCAGTAAACTGGGTCTTGGTTGGAATGAAATGGGCTATCTTGGTGAGTCTATTCAACAACACATATATATGATTCCATCACTTTTTGGTAGTAGGAACTCTAGTAATGAAGTCCATGGTAATGTATATCCATTTGCACGTAGGAATAGGTAATGGGTGCAACAAACCACGTGGCTTATGGGTGTTATCCTTATTTTGTTGATAAGGCATGCACTTCATGAAAAAATATTTAACATCTTTCCATAGTCATTTCCAATAAAAGATTTTGCTGATCTTATCATAGGTTTTAAAAACTCAAAGATGTCCACCTTAAGGTGAAGAATGCAACTCCTCCATAATTTTCTATGTAAAAAAAGAAGTAGAGGGAATAACAATCTTGTTATTTAACCAAATTAGGCCATTTTTAAGCTAATAATGTGGGTTATCTTGGACCAGGAGATCTTTGTTGTAATTTTTGAAAAACATGGCTAAGCTCTTCATTCAAAAGATAGGCTTCCTCTAATTATTCAATCCACTCATTATGTAGCTCAGTAATAACTAAAACTTTACATGCCCACATATGAGAAAGAAATCGGCCACACTACATTGTCTTTATCCCTCATATGAGAGATGTTAAAATCATAATTTTTCAAAGTAGCTATGCACCTACGCCGGTGAAGAGTAAGATGGGACTGAGTATGAAAGTACTTTAGGACCCTTGATCCCTTTGAACTCTAAATGGGTTGCCATACAAATAATGGTGCCATTTCTTTATCATAAGTAAGATAGCCAAGATCTCTTAATGATAGACATTCATAGCCATTTCCTTATCTATAATCTTTCGACTTTCAAAGGAAATCACTCCATGCTCTTGTAACAAAATAGCCCCTATGCTTCAGCCACGCTGGCATCACATTGTAAGGTAAACTACATTGGAAAATCTAGGCATACTAGATAGAAGAAAAAGTAGGTGTTTCTTTAACTAATTGAATATCTGCAAGTGTCCCAAAAGAAAGCTTCCTCCTTCAATCAATCAGTCAACATAGTTGTAATAGCCACATACTTGCAATGGTCCTGAAGAGTCTTGTTATAAATCAAAATGTCATCAAAGAAGACTAGAACAAACCGAAAGAGAAAAAGGTTGCAAAATCTTGTTCATTAGACTTTGTAATGTAGTTGGAGCATTAGTAAGCCCAAATGGCATCACTAGAAAATGGTATAACCCTCGAGCAATCCTAGATGTAGACTTGATTACATCACCCTCTCTCATATACGGATCTGATGATACCCTAACCTCAAGTCAATATTTGTAAAGAATCTAGCCTCCATGAGCTCATCAAGAAAATAATCAATTCTGGGTATTGGGTTTTTGTTCTTCACTATGATCTTGTTTAGATTCCTATAGTCAATGCCTAGAAGACATGGCATGCACCAAGCAAGCAGCCCGGAGACACCCCCCTAAAAATCCTATATGGAGAGGCCACCTCCCCCAGCTCCACCACCACCACACCTCCATCGCAAGCATCGATGGAAGCCATGCACAATGGCTCTTCGTGAGATCCACCATTACCATGAGACCATGCACCTCCTAATACCAAAGGCTCCATTTCAAAAGCCAGTGCATGAGATTATAGACATCATACTCATTAAGAACAACAAGAGACACGTCCCAGATGAAACACGCTTGCAACAACATGATCGTTGGACTGTCCAAGCCCTCCTTGCACTATAAGAAGCTGCATAAGCTTACGTCATCGACTTGTTCTTTGGAGACTCTGTCTACATAGCAATACATGCAAGGAGAGTCAGCATCATCGATAGGGATTTTTCGATAAAGAGATTCTTTTGGCGATGGAAGGATAGTCCTCGTCGCGGAGATCAACAACGATAGGGGTATACTACTAAAACATATATGGAATGTAGCTTCCAAAGAGATTTTATAAAACCCTAGTTGTAATGGATCCCATGTAAAATGTTATGAATATGAATACAAAATTTTTGGCGCATCTTATTTTTATTTATTCGCTTGTTATTTTCTTTATTTATGTCTTTGAGTTATTGTTACATGTGTTTGAACGAATACATATTGTGTACAAACCTGATAAAGGACTGTGTATCAAACTTAGGGTATGAATCGTGTTGTGTATAAACCCGATAAATAAACATAATATTCAAGTAAAAATAATAATAAATGACACGTATGATAAACTACATTGCACACAAATCAAACAAATATCGATTTTCATTACTTCAAGAGAAGATTATAAATTACATTACATTGGTGATGAGATATCATTTGGCACTAAGTACATCTACTCTCTCCTAGGCTTCTTTGAGCTAGACTCCCCATGGTCAGAGCTATTCTTGATTATAGGCAGCAACACATTTTGCCCTAGTAGTTCCTGCCTAATGACATTGGGGTCTTCAACACCAGCAACCATGCCATGGGCCACCATGGAAAAAAGTGGCCCAGACCTAGTAGTAGAGAATAAGTAGAGGAGCTTGGAACGTCGAAGCAACACTACTTTCTCCAAGCTAAAGTTGGTTGGGATGGTCTTGAAGGGCCTAGCCTTCGTTAGTGCCCTGAACTTCAAGAAGTTCTCAGAAAAAGCCAGAGAGCATGTCTTATACAAAAATGTCACTCACAAGATGGACGATATACTCCTTCAATGCCGAGTCCTACACCCTTCCTTGGCTATCAGATTGGCCACCTTGTCTAGATGAAAAATCATCTATATAGACAATGTCTTGCATCACACAAGTTCAGTGTCAGACTCACTGTGTCAAACTCACTATGCACGGAGTGTGGTAAAGATATATACATCGGATTTGCATCAAAATTTACAGTAGGGCCTCTAGGGCATCAAGAGTGTGTGCATCAATTTTTGTTGGGATCGAGCCCCCACAGCTGCCCTCACTAGAGGCTCACATCTGGGGATCTAAATTTGCAGATTCATGCCCCCAGATGTGAGCCTCCGGCCGATCCAGGCGCCCATATGCGAGCCTCCGGCTAGGGTGGCTCTGGGGGCTCGATCTCGGCAAAATAACATCACTCCGATAACATTACCTTCTCTACATCATCTATATGTTGCTGTAATGGAGCATCCAAGTTTGCTCCTATAACTGGGCCATCCTTATCTCTCTCTTGGGAAGGTACTGCGTAGTCGCGGGTTGAGGTCCAAAAATGCTTTCTTGCAACCGCTCAAACTCCTCATCTGAGATCTCATACTATGGCACCGCATTTTCAATCTGATCTTGGATTCTCACAATGGTAGAGATGTCATCGACACTCATGCCATCATATCGAGCCACCTAATTAACATGAGCTGGTACATCTTGTATATCAAAATCTATAAAATCATCGGGTGTATCATGCACCATGATACAATATAGCTCTTTTTTCCTTAGCTCTAATATTTCTAGTACATCTTGCATAAGTAAATATTCCACCCCCTCAATGATGATAGCATGGAGAGAAGCAAGGGGTGGCTCATCGCTTGTCGGCATCTCAACAGGGCAAGGAGGTGGGTGCACAATGGCTAAGCTTTGTGCTGCCTCTAGTCTCGGATCAAGTGTGATCTCTTCAAGCTCCCTCTCGAAATACTCTAGCTGTGGCGCAAAGAGGGTGTGTCGATGTCTTTCTCAATGTCCTATTGTACCTCAATACACAAAACATATATGGCAAATTCTGCATCACGCTCGATGAGATCCATCATGGCGTGGTCCTGGGATGAGGTGGAAACTACTCTGGCATAGAGATACTACCCCACATGCTTGAGGGCTTGATTTATTACCTTTGCATGGCTTGATCCAGCATGTAAACTATATAGGAAATCTATGGGGACCCATTTGAGAGTAGAGTCCAAAATAGAGTAGGTGAGAGGGTTTGTTACATCACAAAATGATGCCAATATACTAGAGCTAGGGTCTACGACAAAAGGCAAGATCTCGAGACTCAAGGTTGCACAAAACCTAGAGTATATTTGGTCTCCTATGTGTGCGTAGCATGTGGAGCTAATCCATGCGGTGAAGGCGAGAGTGGTAGCCATTGCACACAAAGAGAGAAGGGAGGAGAGCATAAGTGTAGGGAAGTAGAGAATGAAAGTGAAAATGATTTTGGAGTTATAGCTTTTATGTATCTAAGGTTTTAAATAAGGGTTCTTTTTAAGTCCTAAAGTTTCAAGTTAAAAATTTTACCTTAGTTTCTTTATTTCAATACTTTCAAGTAATTGTTAAAATTACTCATACAAATAAATACTTTGTTCTACATTATTATATCCTCGAATATACTTAGATCGCTGAGTATATTCAAGTCCAACTAGAGAAAATATAGAAAATTTTTAAGAAAAGAAATCTGAAAGACCTTCAAAATCCCTTGGATCCAATTTACTATTTAATTTTAAGAAGTAAGTAGAAGAGATGAGCTATAATATATCATTATGCAAATACAATATTGCATAGATTATAGAACTCTAGCTTGCAATTTAATTATGATTTTAACCATCACGATTGACTAATTATAGTATGTATTATCGTACGCTTGGATCATAGTAAACTAAGATTATCTAAATTAAAAGTACTCAGAAGTTTAAAAAAAGTTTATATTCATTCTTTTAACAAAAAAATTTACAAGGATTCCACTATCTCAAGGATATGTGGAGAAGAACATTATTTACATGTCATGGATTGCTTACTACGAATCCTGACTTTTCTATTATCTAACTTGAAATAGAAGTTGTAGAGGGGCTCATTGGACATTAATTGGATTTCTTGTCTTAGAAAAGAAATGGGCCAATGGCTCTCTGCATTCACCACAAAAGGATTATGGCCATCTCGGGTATCTTGATCCAAGCTGATCCACTCCCCTCACAAAAGTCACCATCTTCTATATCGAAAGTGAATGCACAGAGTTTGTCTAGTGATGAAATACCTATAATTTAAAAAAAACAATGGTAAGTAAATGTGAATAACACAACAATGCATCTAAGCAAGACCTATATCAACTAAATCAGGGCATTCAAAGTAGTAAAAAAGATTTACTTGAATGTGAGATCAGATTGGTTGACCCTGCATTCAATTGTCTCATCAAAATGTGTTCTTTTGACTTGCCAAGACTCACCCAATAGTTGACTCATCAATTCCTCGCATGGACACTTACATTGATAAGTAATATTTGTTTTCTTCAGAACATCACATGAACCAAACAAATGTGCAAACAATGAGAATGGAATAAACCAACTAAGATGCACATCTTTGGAGCCTGTGGTGGGTTTCATAGCACTATTGATGTCAGATTTTATCTTGGACTTACATGCTCCTGACAACTCCAAGCTACCAATCAACCATTTACCACTAGATAGTGGCAGCAATGGGACATGTTGCAATCTCTAGCTTTCTACTATATACAATGAATTATTTGAGTTGCAAGTTGACTTGAAGAGTTATTATCATAGATCAAAGAACCTATGTCTTCATGTCAAACATATATCTTGCAGCTCAAACATTCCACATTCTGCCATTCATGCAAAGTTGATGGATATAGAGTTGTTAGTAAAACAAGATTGAATTAGAACATTACAAAGATTTTTAAAAACAACTCTGATGCAAAAGAATAAACAATGATAAAATTTAAAAATTACTATTTTGTTTATAATTTGCAATGTAGTTCTTGTCATGTATAGAGATTTGTTTGTGCGTATAAACATGTTGGATCAACACTTATGTTACTGTACTTGTTCCATTGAACACTTTTCTGAACTCTAAAATTCTACCTTTCCAATATTTGCTAGGGTCTACAACGTCCTTATGCCTGACCTTGAAACTCCCTCGAGTACTTGGGTGCATCAAAATCCAATCCAATTGATAGTACTTATCACAAATCCAATTACCACCACTATCTTTCCTATTGAACACCTCCACTGCAAGTATGTTACTGATGTTTTTCCTCCGTGAAGAGATCTTTGATAACCAAATAGAAAAGTTACATATCAGCATGTGTATAATTTGCAAATGTTTTGTCCAAATGAAATGAAATTTAAATGGAGCAATTTAAAAAAACATTGTACCTGCAATTCTTTTCACAAAGAAGCCCATTGATGTTGAACAAGAAGTTGACTTATAACAAGACCATTGTTCCTTCACTAACAAATTCCTAGAGTACAAAAACAAAAGAAATATCGAGTCAAAGCATACATATAACTTACATAGGCTTTGTCCAAATGAGTTGAAACTTAACCATGGAGCAACAAAAAAAAGTGGCAATATACATGTGGCTCTCTTTGCAAAGAATCCCAAAGATGTTGACAAAGTTGAGTTTTAAAAAATCATTGTTCTCCACCCTCAAAGACTCTAGGAGTAAAAAAACAAAGGAAAACTCAGTATGCATATAGCTTGCATACATTTTGTCCAAACGAGATAAAATTTAGCCATGGAGCAGCAAAAAAATAAGACAACATACCTGTAACTTTGTTTACAAAGAAACCGTAAGATGTTGAAGAAGAAGTTGAGTGTTCCAAAAGATCATTGTTCTTGACTGTAAGAGACTCCTAAAGTACCAAAACAAAAGAAATTACATGTCAGAGAATGCACATAACTCGCACAGGTTTTGTCCAAATGAGATAAAACTTTACCATAGAATATCCATGGAAGAGAACAATATGTCTGTAAAGTTTTGTGAAGAAAATCTTAGGGCTTTGGTAGAACAAGCTTTGCTCTCATAAAATGTGTGAAACTCACTCTGTGTTTGTGTAGAGGAAATGAAATTTCACAAGGTTACAGATAGGGCGAGCAACAATGAGGCTATAAGATTTCGTCAGGAAAGAAGAAGTAGGGAAAGAGATATGATAAATTTGAGATCGCCTTAGAAAGAGGGGGAAACTGAAAAGGGGAGAAATGAAAATTCAAACATTAAAAAATAAGAAAATGAAAATTCGAGTTACAAACTTCTAGGAAGTGTCAGCATTGTATTCCCCATATTTTCCCTTATTTATTGCTGAGGGAAGATTTGGGCCAAGATATAGCTAGAAGAATCATGTTACATGAATCTGGAATCCCAGCTCTCTCATTGGTTAGGCCTATATTTTTTTATTCACTCCTTAAGGGGGAAAAAAGAGAGTCCATATTTCTCCTAATGCTCTATATTTGTGTCTATGCCTTAAATTACCCGAACGATCCGTGTTTCCTAAAAGGCCTAATTAAGGAAGGTGGTTTTAAATGTCACACATAAATGTGATAGGATCTAATTAGATAACTATAGAATGCCTATTGAGGGAAGCGAGTGGGCGGAACCCCCGATGGGTCCGTCCTATGGCAGGGTGGTCTGGGAGGCTTCTCACAAGGTTTTACCATCATTTGGCCTTTAGGTGTGGTTAAGTTAGAGCCCAATTCGTGTCGTTTTAGGGGAACAGAATGGGACTATACCCTGCAGGTAGAGAGGTTGAGCGGTGCATACCTCTCGTTTCCCATTCTCTTTGAACCAAGTGCGGCATGGTTCTGCTTCGGCTTGGGTATCCCTATGTAAATTAGGATGTCCAAGACTCAATGCTAGAATGTTTTCACGAGACCTTGATCACTAGGGATCTAGGTTTCAGGTCAATCTTAGTCGGTTTGGCCACTAATGTTTTGTTGCAAGGAGTACTTGAGAAACACTAGGCAACAAACCTCGTGACATTCCATAGGAGTGTCGAGCAGCGTCACTTAGACTCAGACCGCTAAAAACATCCCTGGATAGCCAATAGGAGGGCATGTTACAACTATGCCACATGTACCATGGAATTTGAGACCTATTTTTATGTTGAAAGCTTACTTACCAAAGCTAATGGATTTGCTAAATGACAAGATGTGCATGAAGAGCTTGAATCCCTCTTTAGCCCCATACTCAAATCCTTAGTTGTTTACTATGTCCAAAAATAATGGGTCTTTGAGATTTATTAACACATGAAGCCAATCAATAAAGTGATCGTAAGAAATGTATGTGCCGATCCTATGCTTAATGAATTTGCAGAGGCTTTTGCAAGTAGAGTGATCTATTCTTTGTATGATGTTTACTTGGAGTATGATCGGTTTCATCTTGCAGTTGGCATCACAAGTGAAAATAGATGGGATTGATAGAACGCCAGATGTATGCACAAATGTATCCGAGATGTGTGGATTCTTGGGTGCATGTTTGTTCTATTTGATATGGATCCCTCACTATGCACATATAGTTCATGCTCTATATCATGTCTTGTGGAAATGTTAGAGGTTTCATAGGGAAAGGAAGCATAAGAAAACAATGAAGAAATTAAATTGGCTCTTGAAATCTACTCATACATTGAGAAATGTTGATTATTCATATGGAAATCCTATCATTATATATGAGCCATATTGGAATTGGATAGGCAATCGAACAAGATAATGAGAAAGGGCAAAGATATGCAAATTGATTTGGGTGCTAAAATATTGACCAAGCGGCACAGAAGGTATCCATAGGTAAAATGAGATTTATGGAAAATTATGGCAACCCTTAAATGTGGTGAGTATTTTATGGGTGCTTGTATAGTTATTGAGACTAATTGTCTACTGGTATTGGGTATGACTATTAGTTGTGCTACCTCAGACATTGTATGCTCTGGTGGATTTCATACATCAAAATTTGATCCCTAAATTTTAGCATATTGCAAGAAGATAACTGGTGGGTAGACATGTTATCTCAAGCAATTATGAGAATGAATATGGGATGATGGATGAGGAGGAAGAAGATGTCTTTCTTGCTATTGAAAATGATATTTTGATTGGTGAAATTGAATTAGAAATTGTTTTAACTACAAATACAACTCTCATAAATGTAAGGACAATATTAAATGTAGTAAGTACAGCAACCGATTTGTCAAGTATGTGCTATAAGAGTAAATTCAACAATCTGGGGAGTTGCTATAGCATTAATAACTGAAGCTTGGATAGCAAAGAGAAAACATTTTAGATGCTATGTATCTTATGTAGAAGTGTTTCTGGAAGACAAATATTTAGGATAGTAGTTGAGAATTAGTCAATATCTCAACACATTACAAAGAGAGAAGAGTGTCTGATGTGGAGTTTATGAAAACCAAGAGGAAAGCCTATGGATTTTTCTTAAAAGATGGGTACTTGTGGAAACATGCTAAGAAGAAATAGGATATGCCATTGCAAGTTCTGGGTGACGGAGTTTCACAAATAAAAATTATGCAAGATTTTTATGAAAGCTTATGGGTTGGCCATAAAGGCATTTGGGGTACTTTTGCAAAAAACAATGAAAGATATTGGTGGTAGGGGATACATAAGAATGTTACTCACTTTGTAGAAACATATGTAACATGTCAAATTTATTCATCTATGAGACATCGAGATAGGTTAGAGCCCACATATCCATTGTCTCTTCATTCTAAGTGGGTGGTGGATTTAGTCACGATGCCTACAGGTCTTTGGAAAATGAGGTATCTTGTACTTGCCCAAGAAGACTTGACTAATCAAGTGGAAAGGAGATCTCCACACATCAAGAAAACAATTGTAGTGTGTACTTTTCTCTTAGAAGAGATCTTTCATCGATATGGCTATGTGGGAAAATTTACATTAGATAGGGATGAATTGGATGCAGATGAAGCCCATGATTTCTTTGCACAATTGGGGATAAAGCTTTCTTTAAATTCAACTTATAACCTTGAAGGAAATGGAAAAAATGAAAGAGCTTACTTGCCTATTGTAAAGGCATTGGCAAAAGCGTGTGAAGAAAAGGTGAAAGAGTGGCCATGATTTTCCCCTTATGTTTTGTGGACTAACAAAACAACTCATAATGTTGTTCTGGGATATATTCCTACTCAATTGATGTGCGGTTAGAAATCTATCATGCTGATAGAAGAGATGATAGTCACATGGAGTGTGCTATTTTGTGAAGAGGAGATGAATCAAGAGGATTTGTTGGTATTATGTATTAGACTATTGGAAAGGAAATTAGAAGACAGAGGCAAAAATTGCAAAGTTAAGGGCAACAATGATACATAACAAGAGATGGTTTGATAAAAGACATAGATTGAGGCCAAGAACCATACAAGATGGGAATTGGGTGCTATTTTATGGCAACATTCTGGAGAAACCATATAATGCCATGTGTAAAGTCTCCAAACGATGGTTTGAACCCTATGTGGTAAGATATGTGTTTGATCATGCTACTTATGCATTAAATGAGCAAGATGGGATAGCCAAAAGAATTCCAATAGTAGGGAAAATAATCAAATTATTCAAGAGGTGGGAACCTACCACCTATGAGTTGCCAAAACTGGATAAAAATAGTAGCCATGATACGAGGGCTAACCAAAAAGATAAAGAAGAAAAGGATATGGTTGCAAAGGATGAGGATTTTGAATCTAATGACAACTAGGACTTTGGCACATACCAAACGTTGTGCAGATTAAGGGGGGATGGATGTCATGCCACTATGTAGACACAGTGTGAAAACCCTAGAGTGTATCATCATTTGATTTTCTTATTAATCTAGAGAGTCAATGTCATATTAGTCATTAGTATTAGTGTCCATAGTATGGATGTTCAAAAATATGGGATTTTTGGACAATTTTAACCTATTTGTGATATTTGGGATATTATTTCTTATAAATATCCTAAAAAGGTATAGAAACCTTCTAGAATAGGGTAACATGCAAAAAGCAAGTTACTTTTTAGCCAATTTTGAAAAATCTCATTAAAAAAGAAGGGCTCGTGAATTTGCGCCATGTGTGATTGTAGTTTTCACACAGCAAATAACACTCTACACCACAAGAAGAGGAGAAGGAGCAATCTAGGAGAATCGTGAATAGTATCCTGGGGTTTTACCCCCTTTCAAAGCCAATAGAACTACCACATTTACCCTTTAAGGAGCAAATGAAGTTAGTGTTTGATGCATGTTTTTGGGTAATTAGGAGGTCCAGGATATCTAATGCTTGGATATTGCTTTCAACTTGTAGTAGACATTATCTAGATAATCCAAGAACCCATTTTCTTGGAGTTTAGCCCATCAAAAATTTACCTTATACTACTATAATAAACCAAGAATACACTGGACTGAAGTGTATTTAGAGTCCCATACAAGGATTTTGTTTACCTTCTCAGGTTCTACCAATACATAGTGCTTCTAGGAGAAGTACTTGGGCTTCTCCTACCAAGTAATTATCTAAACCTATTGACATTTGGATTGTTTGGACTCTTTGTCTTGCATGTGCAATAGAGTTTACATGTAATGCATGTAGAGTCTGAATCATTGAGCTTTGTCTTTATCTTATGTAAAGACTTTGGCAAACTTGGCAGAAGGTTTTATGATTGATTCACAATATATGGGCATGTCTTGAAGAAAACTTGATTTCTAGCATTATTGAGATTCATTTGAATCTCCTGCCTATTCTTTTTCTTCTCTTCTATCTCCTATTCTCTACTTCCTTCTCTCTCTAATCCCTGATGGATATGACATTTCGACTAAAACCCCTCCAAAAATGTGTTCTCTTTCTCTTTAACATATAATTTTGGACATTGACAAAAATCAAAAGTACAATAAACTCTTCAAAACAAATATATAGAGTTGATAGATATAATATCATAAAAGATTAGTCACAATAGATTGCTAGACTAGATGGATACATCACACTATAAATATACATACAAACATTAATTGAAATATCTATAACTAGTAAAACTTCTTAAAATATAATATTAGGTATGTTACATGCCTTATGCACAAATTCAAATATTTTAAATAGTGCGTAAGGTAAAATAGTGAATTTTTATTAGGGTTGATGAGCCTAGATCCCTTCATAAATAAGACCCTTAACACCTAGAAATGGCATATCCACATGCAACAAGTGTACTTAAAATGCATAGTATCTTGATATCTTGATGAAACCCATGTGCACAAGCCCTCCAATTAATACTCATACTGGTGCGCAGATCGGACGCAGGTAGCTCACGTCGTGAATTCCCAAAGGTCCCCAAGAACAAAGCACTCTACTTTTTAGCACAAAAACCAATGTAAAAACAAGCACGACATGAGACAAGAGACAAATTGGGTTGAATCTCCCCCATGCCTTGTGTGAGCGCTTCACAAAGCATGTATTTAATATATATTTCCAATCTTTTTGCTCAAAAATAGCCCAATTACAAAAATATGACAAGCTTTTAGCTTTTGAGTTTGCTTTCTACCAAAAATAGGAAAATAAAGCTAATGGACGGTGCCCAAAGAGTCTGGCACGCCCAATCTCAATGTCCAAATAAAAATAACATATCCAGGCGCATAAGCGCATACAAAATAATAATAAATAATCGATGTCTCTATAGACATAATCAAAATATAGGCGTGGCACCTATCAAAATATAGTCCAAAGGTCGAAAACCCGCTAGACTCCAATGCTTTCCTCCGCCACTGCTGCTATCTCTACACATCAACTGAAGCATTCACAATCGTTAGTAAAATAACACAATTAAACCGACAAAAGTGAATACCTAGCCGTCTTCAGCTACATAAATAAATCAACTGGTTAGAAATAAATCCTAACCTTAATTTATTACGAGTGCGCACTCTAAACTCATAAACGTTTATTAATTTAATATGCATTTTGCGGAATCACCCGCTATGGAATCACCCATGTACACACTAAATTAATGAAACGCCCGAAAAGGACAGGCGTCCCCATCAACTTCTCGCACAAAGAATCCTCTTTGCGTATGAGCCCCGGTCATCTAAGTTTACGGAATCCACCGTAAAACCTCACGGAATCCACCGTGGAATATGCCTCCTGGCATCATACCCCCGGGGTGGGATAGCAATTGACCTCAATTGCTATTAGCTCAATGTGGAGCTAACAGAGTGGGGAAAGCATTTAAGTCTCTAGCGTGCATCCATTGTGCTTCCTCTACAGGATGGTTCTTAAATTTCACGAGATATCTAGAGTACCTTCGGCCAGTTCTAGTGGTCATGTAATCAGTGTCTATGATGGCTTCTGGTTCAAGTATTTCAGTTTCTTCTTCTAGTAAAGGTGGGTTTTCATATACAGGGTGGATAGGTAATTGTCCTCTAAATGGTCTCAATAAACTAATATGAAAGGTATTATGAATTTTCCAATGAGATGGCAATTCTAACTTGAATGCATTGTCATTAATCTTATGAATGATTCTAAATGGTCCGTAGAATCTAGGGGCTAATTTGACAACTGGATGTCTATCTACACTTTGCAGCCTACGCTTCTCTATTCTAAGCCAAACATAATCATCTACTTTGAAATTCATGGCTTGTCTTTTCTTGTTGGCTTGTTTGGTATATGATTGTTGGGCTTTAGCAATCATATCCTTGACCTCATCAAAAATAGTGTTATGCATAACAGCAATATCATCGGCACTTTGTATTCTATTAGACAAAGATGCAACAGGTGTAGATAATCTATATCCGTAAATAACTTCAAAAGGTGCTTTCTTTGTAGATGTGTGCGGTGTATTATTGTAAGCAAACTGTAATAAATGCAAATGAGTATCCCATGTCTGAGGTTTAGAGATAGTGTATGCACGTAAAAGATCTAAAATAGTGCTATTTGTGGCTTCTGTTTGTCCATTTGTTTCTGGATGAAATGCAGATAAAAATTCAATCTTTGTGCCTAGATTTGCAAACAGTGTAATCCAGAAATTATTACAAAATCTAGAATCTCTATCTGAAATAATCATTTTCGGCAATCCATGGTTAGTAAAAACAGTTTTCAAAAATAACTGTGCTGCTTGTGATGCTGTTAAAGTTTTCTTACATGCAATGAAATATGCTTGCTTACTAAATCTATCTACAATTGTCCAAATCATGTCATGGTTAGATTTAGTATTTGGTAAGCCAGTAATGAAATCCATAGATATATGTTCCCAAGGTTTAGATGGAATAGATAAAGGCATTAATAACCCATACTGTTTACCATGATGTCTTTTTATTCTTTGACAAATCAGACATTCAGAAACAAAATTAGACACATCTGCATCCATATGCGGCCAATAAAAATCTTCAGTTAACATGCGTAATGTAGAAATGATACCTCTATGACCTTGATATGGGGGACAATGAATTTCATTCAAAACAAAAGATCGGAATGGAATAGTGACACACAGTCTCTTTTCAAAGAACATGAATCCATCATTATATGACAATGAATCAACAGGAATGAAATTATTTTGAACTAATTTTTGCCAATCAGAATGAAAAGTAATATCCTGATGATATGTGTCTTTCATAGCAATCAAAGAATCAAAAGATATGATAGAAATGTTATGAATTGCAGGTCTTCTACTTAATGCATCGGCAACTACATTTTCTTTTCCAGGTTGGTATTGAATGATAGGATGGAAACTTTGAATGAATGAAGCCCATTTGATATGGCGGTCAAAAATTTGGGGTTGGCTAAGTAGATGTCTAATGCTTTGCTGGTCGGTCTTTATCATGAATTCTGAACCCATTAAATAATGCTTCCATTGTTTTAATGCTTGGACAACTGCTAAGAGTTCCTTGTCATAAGTGGAATATTTGAGCTCAGAGGGTTTCAGCTTAGAACTAGAATATGCTATTGGATGGTTATCTTGCATTAGCACGGCTCCTATTCCTGATCCGCTAGCATCAGTCACAACTAAAAAGAATGGTCTGTTAAAGTCAGGCAATTGTAGGACAGGGGCATTGGTCAATGCACGTTTAAGTAAATCAAAGGATTTCTGCTGGTTTTCAGTCCATTGATAAACAATGCCTTTCTTAAGAAGTTTGGTCAGTGGTAAAGCAAGTAATGAGAAATTACGTACAAACTTCCTATAGAAACTAGCAAGACCAAGGAATGAGCGTAATTCATGTACATTTTTAGGAATAGGCCAATGCAATATTGCGTCAATTTTCTTAGGATCAACTTTTATTCCTTCTTTTGATACAATATGACCTAGATATTCTATTTCTGTCTTAAAGAATTCACTCTTGTCAGGATTTGCAAACAATTGATTTTCTTTCAGTAATTGAAAAACTAATGATAAATGCTCATAATGCTCTTTTTCACTTTGACTGAATACTAAAATATCATCAAAGAAAACAATCACACAGTATTGATATTTTAGAAAAATACGGTTCATCATTCTACTGAAAGTAGCAGGTGCATTAGTTAATCCAAATGGCATAACTAAGAATTCGTAATGGCCAAACTGTGTCCTGAATGCAGTCTTAAATATGTCGGATCTATCTAGCCTCACCTGATGATATCCAGACTTAAGGTCAATTTTACTAAATATAGAAGATCCTTGCAGTTTGTCCATAAGGTCATCAACTCTAGGTATAGGATACCTATTCTTTACAGTGATCTTGTTTAATGCTCGGTAGTCAATACACATCCGATAAGTATTATTCTTTTTCTTGACTAAGAGCACAGGTGCACCGAATGGAGAACTGCTAGGTCGAATTAAACCTTTATTTAGTAATTCTTCTACTTGAGTCTGGATTTCTTTTTGCTCTATTTGATTGTGCCTATATGGGGCTTTGCAAGGTGGTTGTGTGCCAGGTATTAGGTCAATCTTATGGTCTTCTGGACGTGATGGAGGTAAACCTGGTGGTAGGTCTTCTGCAAAACAGTCCTTAAAATATGCAAGAAATTCCTTATGTCTAGGGTGCATATGAGTTTCTTTTGCGTGCAATTCATTCACCCAAATGAGATATGATTTAGTATTCTTGCGTAGTGCACGTTTTGCTTGAGTATGCGAAAGCAGTGGAAACATATGAGATGCATGCATACCAAATAATGTAATAGATTTTCCTTGAAAATTAATATTCATTGTGTGTGTGGAATAATCTATATTGGGATTATGTTGGTGTCTCCATGGCATTCCTAGAATAATGTCGCTAGACTGTAATGGGACAACTAAGAAATTTCTTCTTTCAATATATGGACCGATTTGAATTTCTAAATTTTGAACTTCTTGTGTGCCATTGTACCTAGTGCCTAAAAATGCAGCTTTTATGCGATAATGCGTAGGTACTGTATGCAATTTCAATTCCTTTACCAATTTTGCTGAAATAAAATCATGCGTACTACCGTCATCATGCAATATAATTCTTTCTTTTCCATGCGCCATACATTTCATAGTCAACAATGAATGTAAAGTAGGCATACCTGGTAAAGTGTCGGAAGTAGTAGTAGGATCATCTTCTTCTTCAGTGAAGTCCGGCATATCCTCATGCTCGTCCTCGTCCATAGCTCCAAGGTAGTTGATATGTGCTGATGGCTTCTTTGAATGACAATTTGCTGCGAGATGCCCTGGCTGGTGACACTTGTAGCATACGATGGGCTTGGCTTTGGTCACATTATTTGCAATGGCTGGGAGTCTGGGTATATTTGGATTTGCTTGTTGGATAGGCTTAGGATTTGGATTGACAGTGGATGGTAATGCGGGTGGTTTAGGCCAATTCTTGCGGAAAGATGGTGATGAGAAACGACCTGGATTAAACCTTCTGAAATTTGAATTGAATTGTTTAGATCCATAATTACCGTTTTCTTGGAATGGCTGTGGTCGTCGATCTCTTCCACGTAACTTATCTTCAGTGTCGTGAGCTAAGGAGATGGAATTTTCAAGGGTAGCAGGCTTGAACATATTCACCTCAGCGTAGTAATGTCCAAGAAGTCCAGACATGTACTTCCGCTTATGTGTCGTCTCTGGTACGTCTTCAAGCATGCGTAGCTGTAGGAGTGCATTCCAAAAACGCTCTGTATACTGTGGAATAGGCTCACGGTCGCGTTGTTGCAGTAAATCCCATTGCTTGATTGCCTTCTCATGAAATTGCGGTGGAAGGAAATTTTGCATGAACTTCTTCTTAAAATCTTCCCATGTAGCAGGACATTCTATACTCTTGCGGACGACAGTCCACCAAAGTGATGCTCTATCTATCAGATGATTAGTAACACACTTGATTTTATCTTTCTCAGGATAAGTTTCCTCATGGAAATAGTCATCAAACTGGCTAATGAATGATAAAACAGTCTTTCCTTCTCTTATGCCATTGAAAGTGCGAAACTTGAAACTTCGTTTACTTATCTTGGATTCCTTGCGAATGGTTTGTGCTTCAAGAGTGGCGTCGATGGTACGGCGAATCAGATCTTCAGCTTGGGGTTCTTCTTTATCAGTGGACGCTCCTTGTAGCTTTGTCAATTGCGCTTGCAAGGCTTGCCTAGCTCTTCGCTCTTCGTCCAATTGCAACATGATAAGATCCAGCTTTTGCTCCATGGTAGGCTCGGGTAGGTCGTCTTCAGCCATAGGATCATCCATATGTGGGGTAGTCATCCTGTATAACTCAACAAACCTTTCTCACTCAAAATCAGTTAGCGGGATGAGCGTAGCTCAAATTTTGGGGTTACAAGGCTATGTATTTTTTTTTTGGGTATTTTCTTCTTCAATTTTCAGAAATTCTGAAATATTTCTATCTCCGTTTGCTGAAAGTACTTCAACGAACTTGTAGATAGGTAAAACAGGTTGCTGCGAACAACTTTCCAGTTCTGAGTTTTTACAAACGAACAAGTCTTCTAGGAGTTTCGAGCGTTAGTCAGTTCTGATTTAGTCTGACTTGCAGAGTTGCAGACTTAACAGACTTGCAGGGTTGTTGACTTGCTGGACTTAGCCGATTTGCAGAACTTGCAGGACTTGATTAGTGTCGACTTGCGAAACTTGACTTCTGGAGTGCGTGACCGAGAGTTTGCAGACTTGTCTACCCAGTAGAACTTGTAGAGTATAGTATGGCTTAAGCTTAATTAGTTAAGCTTAAGCTAATAAGCTTAAGTAAGTCCGCCGTTTTTGATCGTGAGGGGGGGGGCCGTTTTTCTTCACGCGGATTTTTCAGACTGATCCTCCTCTTGCCACGACTTGACGATTTGTTGATTAGAAGCTTTTTAAGCTTCTTAAGCTTTGTATTAAGCTTTTACACTAAGCTTTTTGAAGATAGAGATATGGCTTCTTACTGTTTATCACGACTTGATGAAGAGAATTGATGAGTGGTCCTCCGTCGACAGAGAGTGGTCCTTCGCGATCTGACAGTGGAAATAGGGGTTCTTGATCGCCAGAAGTCTGCCTGTATCAACGGTTCGCGACGAGATTGACTGTAGAGGCCGTTTGTTCCTGGAGCTCCGCCTTCGCCCGAGATTGGTAGCGATTGGAAGCCCTTGATCTCTGCTCCGCTCTGATACCACTGGTGCGCAGATCGGACGCAGGTAGCTCACGTAGTGAATTCCCAAAGGTCCCCAAGAACAAAGCACTCTACTTTTTAGCACAAAAACCAATGTAAAAACAAGCACGACATGAGACAAGAGACAAATTGGGTTGAATCTCCCCCATGCCTTGTGTGAGCGCTTCACAAAGCATGTATTTAATATATATTTCCAATCTTTTTGCTCAAAAATAGCCCAATTACAAAAATATGACAAGCTTTTAGCTTTTGAGTTTGCTTTCTACCAAAAATAGGAAAATAAAGCTAATGGACGGTGCCCAAAGAGTCTGGCACGCCCAATCTCAATGTCCAAATAAAAATAACATATCCAGGCGCATAAGCGCATACAAAATAATAATAAATAATCGATGTCTCTATAGACATAATCAAAATATAGGCGTGGCGCCTATCAAAATATAGTCCAAAGGTCGAAAACCCGCTAGACTCCAATGCTTTCCTCCACCACTGCTGCTATCTCTACACATCAACTGAAGCATTCACAATCGTTAGTAAAATAACACAATTAAACCGACAAAAGTGAATACCTAGCAGTCTTCAGCTACATAAATAAATCAACTGGTTAGAAATAAATCCTAACCTTAATTTATTACGAGTGCGCACTCTAAACTCATAAACGTTTATTAATTTAATATGCATTTTGCGGAATCACCCGCTATGGAATCACCCATGTACACACTAAATTAATGAAACGCCCGAAAAGGACAGGCGTCCCCATCAACTTCTCGCACAAAGAATCCTCTTTGCGTATGAGCCCCGGTCATCTAAGTTTACGGAATCCACCGTAAAACCTCACGGAATCCACCGTGGAATATGCCTCCTGGCATCACATACCTACATTGCAACATATATAGGACACATTGTACACATTTTGGCTTTGTAACAAGGGTACCCACATCACAACAAGGTGCATGGGGGATTCATGGTGGATTTATTTGCAACCTTTACATTGTGAGAGCTCATAATCTCATGAAGTCCCAATGGATTTGTTGACTTTGTGAGCTTCAAAACGGTCTATGCTAGTACAAACTATTTCAAAGGTCACAAAGTTTATAAATCCTTGTTGAATTTGTGAGCTCTCATATAGTCAAGAACTCACAAAATCAAGAATTCAATCGGAGTTTTCAAACAACCTTAGCATAACTCCATTAAGATTTCCGATCACATTGGGACACTACTTGCCTAGTTAGATAAAGTGCAAATCATCACATGTAGTAAGATGAGATGATGTGTTAGTGGTAGATGTGAAGGATCCAATGGCTACCATAGACATGATATTATTCGAGAAGCAGATTTGCTATAATTGACATGGTATGGTAGTTGGACAAGAAGATTAATACTTGTGAATGTTCTATACATGACATGGTGGTTTGATAAGGAGCCTTAGCACATTCACATGGTAGGCAAAGGTTGCAATTGGGTAAAGCTCATGTATACATGTACATTTAATGTGTCCATCTAGGTGGCTAGGGTGACATTGCGTGGCAACAACTAGCGCCATGCACTAAATTTTTTTCAAAGATCTCTCTTTGAAAACTGATCATTATTTGGTGAGAAGGTCCTAAACTTGAGAGATACCTTGTCAAATGTTTGTATATAGTTTTATATGGATGTTTGTTGATATCGATAAATTTTCTCTATAGAAATAGTTATTTTAGATTATCAAATCACAATTATTATTCTAAAATTGTCAATCTTAGGTTATTGTTATGATTTTGGGGGCTCAAAGATGACACTATTTTTTGCATGATTTTGTTTGGGGATTCGAACTTTGAGCCTAAAAAGCAAAAAAATCATCTAAACGAAAAACACTTTTGGTGGGTGTGGTGACACTCAATGCATGCACAAACCATGCTAATGTCTACATTCACTCAATATTATATTATATTAATCATAATATTTCAATGTATGGTGTTATGGTTTTGTTTCACTCCATCTGTTTGTTATGCACTAGGTAATGATATTTAGAACTAAGCCTCTACCTCTAAGAGCATCTTGTAGTCTACTACATCTTTGTGAGATGCCCAAAATTTTTATTATTTTGAGTATCCTCGTTCAAGATTTGTATTCTTGTTTTGGTATTTTTAATATTTCTATGCATAACTTATGGCTAATTTTAATATGTATTTCTATTCACATATATACAATAATTATAGAGTTGAGGCAAGTTAAATCCAATAAGTTAAAGTGGATCTCTCTCATGTGATTAGTACTTGTCAATATGAAGAAGGCTCTTGGTTTTACGCATAGCTTCTCACTTTTTCACATTTATTACAACTATGGTTGATCATTCATGGTTGTCTCTATATAGTCATTTTATTCATACTTAATGCAATTTGTACACAATAAGGATAAATGGACAACAAACATGCTACTTATGCATAGCCCCTTGACATATTTTAAAAGAAGAGACTACTTCTTCCTATAGCATGGAGCTTAAGAATGTTTAGAAGCTCCTTCAATATCTCAGATTACACTAAATGCCCCCCCTCCCCCTAGCTTGCACATCAACATCAACCCCATCTCGTTCACCTTGCATGCCCACTCCAAATATGACACCATGTGTACTAGCGTCCACTCCCTCCATAGCTATTGGAAGGGGTTGCTACAAGGGGGACTCTTCACAGCTTTGACAAAAAGTCCTTCACACTTGGGGTGGCTATGGCCTATTCATCACCTTACAAGATGGCCACTTATAGTGGTGTCATACTCCACCATAGCTATTGTCCCCCATGCCCCCCCAAACCACCCTAAGAGGTATGTATATATAAGCTCTTTCCAATGTATAAAGAGCTCCAGTTAGGTGTTGAGCATTTATATATCCTTGTTTTCTCCTCTGACCAACATAATTAAACATATATTCTTTCTATAATAAAATAGTTTCTTTATGATTGAACTAGCCCTTGGTTTGCTAGGAGTCATAGATATACCTACAAGAGAAGAGCTTTGGTTAGGTTTGGAGGCATAGGTATACCAATGTTGATGCTAGGAGGCATATTACACAGTGGATTCCATGCCACAGGGGATTCCGTGAGGTTTTATGGTGGATTCCGTAAACTCTTATTACCGGGGCTCATACACAAAGTGGATTCTTTGTGTGAGAAGTCGATGGGGACGCCTATCCTTTTCGGGCGTTTTGTTAATTTAGTGTGTACATGGGTGATTCCATAGTGGGTGATTCTGTAAAATACATATTTAAATTAATAAACATTTATGAGTTTAGAGTGCGCACTCGTGATAAATTAAGGTTAGGATTGATTTCTAACCAATTTATTTATGTAGCTGAAGATTGCTAGGTATTCACTTTTGTCGATTTAATTGTATTATTTTACTAACAATTGTGAATGCTTTAGTTGATGTGTAGAGATAGCAGCGGTGGCAGTGGAAAGCATTAGAGGATAGCGTGTATTCAAATTTATCGTCAATATTTTGATGGGCGTGTATCTTAGGCATGGCGCCTATATTTTGTCACGCTTTTTGATCAAGGCGCTTGATATCTATTTATTATTTTTGTATGCGCATGGGCGCACGATTTAGATATTTGTATTGGACATTGTATTTGGATACGCCTGACTTCTTGGGAGCCCATTAGCTTTATTTCTATTTGGCACAAAAGCAAACTCAAAAGCTAAAGCATGCTATTTTATAATTTGGGCTATTATTTGAGCTTGAAGATGATTAATATATGAAATACATGCTTTGTGGAGCGCTCACACAAGGCATGGGGGGAGATTGCACCCAATTGGTCTCTTGTTCATGTCGTGTATGCTTTCTACATTGATTTGTGTGCAAAAAATAGAGTTCTTTTGTTCTTGGGGAAGTCTTGTAATTCTTGCAAATCACAAAGGTCAATCAAGTCATCTTCAACCATTCCCATAAAGGTTATTCACACGCAGAAGTAGAGAATCACGAAATTGCTCTCTGGAAGACCCTCTTCCTATTTGCAGACTTGCTGAACCAGTTTCAGCAAATGCAGAAGGTCATACGCAGGTCATACGAAGATTATATGCAACTTCTACGAAGACAACAAATACCGCAATTGCAAAAGAGAAAGACTACAAAAGCCAAACAAAATATATAAGCCTTGTATACCTACCTTTAAGCTACGCTCATCCCGCTAATCAGATTTCGAGAGTGTGAGGTCTTTTGGATTTTACAGGATGATGGAACAACATATGGACGATTTAATGGCTGAAGGTGATTTACCCGAACCAACGATGAAACAAAAGTTGGATTTGATTATGATGCAGCTTGATGAAGAACGAAGAGCCCGACAAGCTTTGCAAGTTCAATTGGCCAATTTGCAACGATCTACCACTGAGAAAGATGGACCGCAACCCAAAGATCTTATACGACGTACCATCGATGCGACGCTTGAAACCCAATCCATCCGCAAAGAAACAAAGATAAGTAAAAGAAACTTCAAATTTCGTACTTTCAATGGATCACGAGATGGAAAGACTGTACTTGCATTCATCAGTCAATTTGATGATTACTTTCATGAAGAAACATATGTTGAGAAAGACAAAATTAAATATGTCACTAATCATTTAGTCGATCGAGCATCTCTATGGTGGACTATGGCTCACAAGAGTATTGATTGTCCCACTACATGGAAGAGTTTCCAAAATAAGTTTTTGCAGAATTTCCTTCCTCCTCAGTTCCATGAAAAAGCCATTAAGCAATGGGATCTTCTACAGCAAAGAGATCGCGAACCTATTTCCCAATACACTGAACATTTTTGGAATGCCCTACTGCAACTACGCATGCTCGAAGATATACCTGAAGCGACTCACAAACGCAAGTTTATGTCCGGCCTACTTGGACATTATTATGCTGAAGTCAATATGTTCAAGCCAACAACCCTTGAAGATGCAATTTCCTTGGCTCGTGACACTGAAGACAAGATTCGTGGAAGAGACAAGCGACCACAACAATTTCAAACTAATGGTAACTATGGTTCCAAACAATTCAATTCAAATTTTTGAAGATTCAATCAAAGCCGTTTTCTTCCATCTTCATTTTGTAAGTCTTGGACACGACCACCTGCTTTGCCATCATTCACCAATCCAAACCCTAAGCCATCCTCATAGCCAAATCCCAACATTCCTAGACTTCGTGCCATTACCAACAATGTATCTAAAGCCAAACCCATAGTTTGTTACAAATGCTATCAACCTGGACATCTAGCAGTCAATTGTCAATCGAAAAAGCCACTTGTCCATATCAATTATCTTGGAGCAATGGAAGAAGAAGAACGTGAAGAAATGTCTGATTTTACGGAAGATGATGATGACATTGGTACTACTTCGGATACTTTGCCAGGTATGCCAACTCCACATTCTTTGTTGACAATGAAATGTTTTGTGCATGGTAAAGAAAAGATTATTTTACATGATGATGGTAGCACACATGATTTTATTTCTGCAAAGTTAGTGAAAGAATTGAATTTACAAACTATTTCTACAAATTATCGCATTAAAGCTGCATTCCTAGGCACAAGATATAATGGAACACAACAGGTGCATAACTTAGAAATTAAAATTGGTGAATATATTGAACGAATAAATTTTCTAGTTGTACATTTGCAGTCTAGTGACATTATTTTAGGAATGCCTTGGCATCATCAATATAATCCTGACATAGATTATTCTACGCATTCAATTAAAATTTATTTTCAAGGAAAACAAATCACATTGCATGGTATGCATGCTTCTAATAATTTTCCAATGCTTACTCATACTCAAGCTAAACGTGCATTACGTAAAAGTAGCAAATCTTATTTAATATGGGTAAATGAACTTCAAGCTAAAGAAAAACATATGCATCCTAGGCATACACAATTTCTTGCTTAATTTAAAGATTGTTTTACTGATGATTTACCACCTGGACTACCACCTTCACGTCCTGAAGATCACAAAATAGATTTAATTCCTGATACACAACCACCATGTAAAGCACCATATAGGCATAACCAAATTGAACAAAAAGAAATTCAAAATCAAATAGAAGAATTGCTTAACAAAGGATTAATTAGACCTAGTAGTTCTCCATTTGGTGCACCTATTTTATTAGTAGAGAATAAGAATAATACTTATCGCATGTGCATTGATTATCGTGCCCTGAATAAAATTACTGTTAAGAATAGATATCTGATTCCTAGGGTAGATGATCTTATGGATAAACTACAATGATGTGCCATATTCAGTAAGATAGATCTTAAATCTGGTTATTATCAAGTAAGATTGGATAAATCTGATATATTCAAAACTGCATTTAGAACACAATTTGGACACTATGAGTTTTTAGTGATGCCTTTAGGATTAACTAATGCACCTGTTACATTTAGTCGCATGATGAATCGCATATTTCTGAAATATCAGCATTATGTCATAGTATTCTTTGATGATATATTGGTATTCAGTAAAAATGAGAATGAGCATTATGAACATCTGTCTTTAGTTTTCAAGTTGTTAAAAGATAATCAATTGTATGCTAATCTAGAAAAGAGTGAATTCTTTTAAACAAAAATTGAATATCTAGGACATATTGTTTCATCAAAAGGTATTAAGGTTGACCATAAAAAGATAGAAGCAATTTTAAATTGGCCCATACCCAAAAATGTGCATGAGTTACGTTCTTTTCTAGGTCTTGCTAGTTTTTACAGAAAGTTTGTGCGAAATTTTTCATTACTTGCTTTACATTTGACTAAACTTTTAAAGAAAGGTATTGTTTATAACTGGTCTGATAATCAACAAAAATCTTTTGATTTATTGAAACATGCATTAACCCAAGCTCCTGTATTACAACTACTTGATTTCAATAGACCATTCTTTTTAGTAGCTACTAACGCTAGTGGATCTGGAATAGGAGCCGTCCTTATGCAAGATAATCATCCCATAGCCTACTCTAGCTGTAAACTCAAACCATCTGAACTTAAATATTCTACATATGATAAGGAATTGCTAGCTGTAGTACAAGCCTTACGTCAATGGAAACATTGCTTAATGGATTCTGAATTTATGATTAAAACTGACCAACAAAGCATTAGACATCTCCTTAGTCAACCCCAAATATCTGATCGACATATTAAATGGGCAGCTTTCATTCAAAGTTTTCATCCCCTTATACAATCCCAACTAGGAAAAGAGAATGTTGTAGCCGACGCTTTAAGTAGAAGATCGACAATTCATAATATTTCTGTGATATCATTTGATTCCCTTATCCCTATGAAAGATACTTATCATCAGGATCTTACTTTTCAATCTGATTGGAATAAATTAATTGCAAATAATTGGATTCCTATTGATTCACTGTCTTACAATAATAGATTCATGTTTTATGAAAAGAGATTATGTGTGACAGTTCCATTTAGATCATTTGTTTTGAATGAGATTCATTGTCCTCCATATCAAGGTCATAGAGGTATTATATCTACTTTGCGTACATTGACTGAAGATTTTTATTGGCCACCTATGGACATTGATGTATCTAACTTTGTTTCTGAATGTTTAGTTTGTCAACGAGTTAAAAGACACCATGGTAAACAATATGGTTTACTAATGCCATTATCTATTCCATCACGACCATGGGAACAGATTTCAATGGATTTTATCACTGGTTTACCTAACACTAAAGCTAACTATGATATGATTTGGACTGTTGTAGACAGGTTTAGCAAACAAGCATATTTTTTTCCATGCAAGAAAACTTTAACTGCATCTCAAGCGGCTCAATTATTTTTGAAAACTATTTTTACTAATCATGGTTTGCCAAAAGTTATTATTTCTGATCGTGATTCTAGATTCTGTAATAATTTTTGCATTACTTTTTTTGCTAAATTAGGAACAAAGATTGATTTTTCATCTACATTTCATCCTGAAACTAACGGTCAAACAGAAGCTACTAACAGTACTATTTTAGATCTTTTGCATGCTTACACTATTTCAAAACCACACACATGGGATACATATCTACATTTACTTCAATTTGCATATAACAATACACCACATACAGCTACAAAGAAAGCACCATTTGAAGTTATTTATGGATATAGATTGCTTACACCTGTTGCATCATTATCAAACAAAATTCAGACTGCTGATGATATTGCTAACATGCATGCCACTATTTTTGATGAAGTTAAAGATATGATTGCCAAAGCCCAGCAATCATATACAAAGCAAGAAAATAAGAAAAGACAAGCCATGAATTTCAAAGTTGTTTGGTTACGTATAGAAAAACGTAGATTACAATGTGTAGATAAATACCCAGTTGTGAAACTAGCACCGAGATTCTATGGACCATTCAAGATTATACACAAAATCAATGACAATGCATTTAAATTAGAATTACCACAACATTGGAAAATCCACAACACCTTCCATATTAGTTTATTACGACCCTTTAGAGGCCAATTACCTATACACCCTGTCTATGAAAACCCATCTTTACTCGATGATGAGACTGAAATCCTTGAGCCTGAAACTATTATAGATACTAACTTTATGACTACTAGAACTGGCCGTAGATATTCTAGATATTTGGTCAAGTTTAAAAACCATCCTGTTGAAGAGGCCTAATGGATACACGCTAGAGACTTAAATGCTTTCCCTACTCTGTTAGCTCCACATTGAGCTAATAGCAATTGAGGTCAATTGCTATCCCACCTTGGGGGTATGATGCCAGGAGGCATATTACACGGTGGATTCCGTGCCATGGTGGATTCCGTGAGGTTTTATGGTGGATTCCATAAACTTTTATTACCGGGGCTCATATACAAAGTGGATTCTTTATGCGAGAAGTCGATGGGGACGCCTATCCTTTTCGAGCGTTTTAATTATGCTTTATTATAGCCAAAAACAAATAAGACAAAGGAGATAATGGTAGAAGCTATGTCAAACAAGAGTTGAATCATAGGATTGAAGCAATCCTAAATCATACAAACCAAACATTCATGCTTTTCATGGACATTGTTATGCAATATTATTCTTGTTATCTCAAAAATCTAGTCAAGAGAATTGATTAAAAAACATTGTAGTCTCTTTGTTTGCATCTCAGGTTTATTTAAAAAGAGATAATGGTATAGCAAACAAACATGTTGGAACTTGGACTTTTCAAGTCTAGATCGTCAAAAACCTTCTAACTTAAATCTCATGAAGCTTGAGCTTTGACAAAAGAAAGCTATCCAAGAAACTACATAGACACACAAAAGATGGTGTCAAATGTTGAAACAATCTTGAGCTAAGAGGAACCCTTGTTTTCAACCAAGATCATGAGAGAGAGTGTGTGTGTGTGTGAGTAAACACTTTTAAAATTAGGTATTTTTATGGAGTTAAGTTTATCACAATATTTACCAAAATTTATTGTGGATTTTATTTATTTACCACATGATCCGTGACTTATCATTTGAATGCATGTGTATGGTATTGGTCACATTATGCATGGCAAATAAATGGAAGGATATCAATGTGTGTTGTGTTATGGTGAGCAAATAATTAGATGGAGTGTGAAATTATTACTTTTGGAGTGCGTAATTTATGCATGGAAATTATGCACTCTTTAGCATAGTAAAATATTATTGAAAGAATTATATTTTGTATGCATCTGTTAGCACAAGGACTTTGCATGTGCACATGCATAATAGATTTATTTGAAGTATTTATTAGAGAATAAAGAATACTATTTTTGTAAAGCTATAAGAAGAGAGTGTGCTTTCATTTATGTGCACAAAAGCAAGTTGTGCAAATTGAGAGAAAGCAAGAAACATAGAAAGGATGCTTTCAATGCAATTTGGGTACAAAAACTTATTCAATATTATAAATACATGCATGGGGAAGGTGCTCACTCATGCATGGGGGGGAGATTCTACCTAATCTTGTGTTGTGCAAGTTCTTGGTGTTCTTTTATGTTATTTGTTCACTCTCTATTTAATTCTCAATTATGTTCTATTCTATGGTAAAGGCAAGCAACATATGTAACCAATACTTCTCTCATGCAGTAATGCTTAAATATTATCAAGTGTCCCCTTATTTTCAAAATAAAAAAAGGTACTTATTAGTGATAAGCTTGATAAATCAATTTGGTAAATGAATAGATTCACATGGTGATCTATTCACTTTGCTATTCTTTGATGTTGCTAGAGCTCCTTACGCTAGTGATAGATGAGTAATGAGTATGATGCCATCTTTCGACCCTTTGAAAGGAAAAAAGGTAGACGTCTTTACAACTTAGTATTAAAGACTTTTATTTTCATGAATCATAAATATGCTGACATACATGTTGAAAATATCAAAGGCATGCATACTTTGACAAATAAAAAAGAAACTATGTAATATTATGATAAATCAATTTAGCTTCCACATAATCTTACTTTCAAGTAAGATAGCCAACTAGTTTTTGGGTCTATTGTCAAATGTAGTGCATAGTGAACAATGCCAAAGAAGTGCAACTTTCACATATGATGGTCGATTAACTTTTGGTGTGTTTTCCTTTCCAATGTAGTCCATAATCAACAGTGTCAATGATGTCAAATTTCCATAGAATTAGAAGCACTACAATAAGTACATACCTTCATTAAGAAAATGACAGATGTATCTTTTAAAGAAAGGAAACAATAGTTGGAAGTGCCTCAAATGTAAAAAAGTAATTAATTCTTAAAATACACAAGTTCTTGAAAGATCTCACTCACATCAATTGGGTTGTCCATACTTGTATGCAATCTCTCCCATGAACCATGAGATATATGCCTATGGTTCTAAGTAAACATTTGCATGTTATGGCCGTATACCAATGTATTGATTTATGAATGTGGCTTATATGTTTGAAAAAAGAAAAAAGTTCAATCTTAACTATTGAGGTTGCCATCAAGCCCAAATTTAGAATGTGTAGTTAATGTTTAGAGTGTAATAATGATAATAGATTCTCCTCATCCTTGACTGTACCACTTGCTGAAAGGCCCCAACACACAAGTCAAGCACACAATGTTGACATGTTTATTATTGAGAAAAATCATTTGTAAGAAAACCCTTTGTGTATCAAGAAAATAGAAATATGAGGCCACCTTCGATGTGAAGAAAATGAAAGAATATTATGTATACAATCTCATTAAATAAGTCGGTACGTGTTATTTTAGTAAGAATACACGTGTATACATGAAGAAAATGGAAGAATCTTATGTGCAAGCCTCATCTAAATAAGACTACAAAAATTATTTTAATTGAAATAAACATATCATAATCCTTCACCAAGATAGAAGAGTAATTAGTTCGTATAGCCTAATAGCAATAAATCAAGGTAGATCACATCATAATTGTCACATGGATCATGACTAATGCATGTTTATTAAATACTAATTTTTCTACCACTAAAGTTCTTTTATGCTTCTCACATGTTAAGTTGCTTATTGAATTGTAGCAAATTGGAGTTCGTTTGGGCCTCCATTCAACAAAAACCACTTATGACAAGTGTGAACAACAAAGGTTGAACTAGTTTTTTGGTTTAAATCTTAATAAGCTTGGTTCACATTAAGAATTAAAAAGGCATGAAACATGAAAAGTGAGGGGGTGGGGGTGCCTTTTTTCAACGTCACAAAATTTGTCATTTTTAATCAAACTCTTGCTTGATTCTTGCCTGATAGAATCGGGAGGAGGCAAGAGACCAACAAGACATTCAATTTCTTTGCCATCCCCATCACTTCATAATGATAAAAAAATGATGAAGTAAATCAAGATATCTGATTTTAGTCTTTCTCTCTCCTCTCTTATCTCTCTTCTTCTTGTGTGTTTCTATGGATTGATATATGAGAGAAGGGGGTGGGCTGAGATGAAATATTTTGATCATGGGATTATATAAGAGCATAAAGGAGAGTAGATCAAGGTTGTAAGGATCATTAATGGTTATTGGGAAGTGTCACGAGGCCCCATATTTTGAGATATGCACATCATAAGGTGTGATTTTATGAGTAAGTCGTAGATTTCATTGTTTTATGATAAATTTTAGTTAAAAATGATTGGAAATAGTTGTATTTGGTTTATAATACTCTGATTTATCAACAATATTAAAGAGATCAAGAGAATTTGATCATTTAATAAATTTTGCGTAAACTCGCAAAACCTGCAACATTGTGACTTAAGAAAAATTATATGTTTTTTGGGGTTTTGTCATGCGTATAGTGTTCGTATGGGATGAAATATGATAGGAAAATAATTCTCAACAAGATCAATCAATCTAAATCAATAAATAAAAAATATCAATAATTATCTAAAAATAAATAGTAAAGAATAAGAAAAATAGTTTAAAATAGGGGTTTTAATATGAAAAATTAAAAAAAGATATCTCTTTGTGAATGTATGGTAGAGCTCAGGCATGAGGTTTATTCAGCCCTATCTCTAAGTTAAAGTGGGTTTTAATTGCTTTTGTGAAGGAAATTACAGAAAAAACCCTACCACTGATGAATGCATAACTTTAAGCAGGGAGAAGGGGACTGTTAAGTGCTTAAAATACGATGAATTTCAATTTTTTTAAATGTATAATACAGGATATGTGTGTGTTAAAATTAAAAGGGTTCAGTAGCATGAGGATGCCTGGTGCTAGCCCTAAGCAATGCAACAATGTCGATTTGAATAAAGGCACGAAAAGAACTATTCTTGCACCTTCATAATATTTGTTGTTAATGAATAAACTTATTTGAACATAGTAGTCATACACAATTGCATTGCACACACCATATGGTATAATCTTGGATGCACATCAATTGTTTTCATAAACAATGACCCACGATGAGTGTGAGGTACCCTAAGCTATAGGGTTAGTGGTTCCTTGGGGAATATTCAGTGAGGACTATCTATTATCTCTTGAATCAATCAATTAGAAGAGTGGATTATGTATTGAATGTGCTTTATGTGCTCACGATGCTTCTTGGGGCCAATCCCTAAGCTGTAAGAGAGCCGTAGTGGGGCTGTGGCAATCAACCGAGGGGTGCTCCCTTTATGTGTGCTTACGTGGTGTATTACACTGATATGTGTAGGGAATCCCTTTGGAGAGTGTGGAGAAGGTTATCTGTTGGATTACAATCCGTACAAATGAAAAGTTTTGTATTTGAGGCTAGGGTAGTATATCCCTTAGACACTCCTAGCTGCAAGGCCATGTGGGTGGTTTGAGGTATGTAGTAGAGGCTCGAGTAGTGCCATAAAGCCAGTGCTGGGGTTCTTTTAGGTCTCAACATGAGTTATGCCACTAACTCTCTAATCTACTACCACACTCAATTTCTAGTAGAGTTACCACTTCAAATCAGTAACTTGAAGTTTCAACATCAAGATCCAACATCAAAGTTTCAACTTGCTAGTATCTCTTGATACTCACATAGTTCTTTTTAGCACTAGCTCTTATTGTGTCTTTTGATACATTCAACTTCAACTATCTTGCTAGTCTACTCTTAGTTATTTGTTCCTACCATCAAAATGGGCAAAGATTTACCCTCATGCTGATTCAAAGGTATTGGGTTCCACACATAGTAGACAAGGTCCATACAACTCATCTTGATGAACAAAGGCTTGTGGTCAATCACAAGTGGTCAAGAGAAGAAACCAAGGGAAGTTGCACTCTTAGTAATATGAGGTAAAAATGATGATAAGGCTCAAGCTATTATCAAGCTCAAACTTGATGACAACTACATTGATCATACTGGTGATTGTGAAACCTCTCAAGTAACATGGGATCTATTAGAAAGCTAGTTTGGAGCTCACTCAAAATCCTCGAAATATGGTTTGCTAATTGAATTTTTTAGGCTTGATATGAAAATTAGTACCTCACTTGTAACTCATTTGAATTATATGGAAAGCTTGTTGAGATAACTTGTAGGAATCAACTAAGATGGATGGAGACATCTGTATTAGAGTACTCCTCAAAAGTCTTCCACTCAAGTATGATAATATGTCTACCACATTAATCAACATGCCAAAGCCCAAGCTAGTGGACATAAAAGCTTCCCTCCTTGAAGAGGAAAAGAAGATCAAGAGTAAAGGAGAAGCAAGCACCCCAAGAGGAGACCACAAGAACTTCTCTATTTGGAGGACCAAGGGAAGAATGACATAGTTTGTGATTTTTGTAAAAGAATTGGGCATATTGAGAAGTTTTGTAATGCTAAGAAAAGATCTCAAAGAATGTAGCTTACAACAATCAAAGAAGATGAAGACAACAATGGAGAAGAAGAAGAAAAAGAAGACACCCAAGAGCAAAAGGATAGGACTCACCAATCTCTCTTTTGTAACTCATTTTTTGATAGACTTTTTAAAGTTTTGAATGTGTACTTGCCTAATGTTCTTACCATAAGCTCTTGTACTCCTCATGTAACCTTTGCACTATAGCCTCTACATAATCAATGAGGAATTGTGACAACCTCTAGCTTTATATGGTTGTTTTTTCACATGTCTACACTTAGCAAGGTTCTACTCATGACGGCCTTTGTATACTCAATGCATTTCTTGGTTATGTTTAAGGAGGGGGTGTTGAAAAATGTGCAATCACACCCACTCTATAGCCCCTTTGTAATGAATAGCAAGGCAAATAATCATATTGCAAATAAAGCCTTAGACTAGGTCATCTATGCATGGTTTATTAAAACCACACTTGGTGAATATCATGGTCCCTTTCAACCTTTTTCCCCTACCAATACCATCTACTGTAAGCCTATAAAAGGCACTCATCCCCACACTCATTCCACCTATCATTGTCATTCAGTTATACTTGCATTATGATTGAGTAATATCAATTGTTCTCTTTTGTCATCACTTATGTATCATTGTGATTTTCTAGTTGCTCATTTGTGATCCACCCTAGCCATGCATTCTCAATTTATTTTCACCATTGGAGGAGAGAGAAAGATTGATTTTCAATCTCTATGATCAAGATATCATTTTGGGTTCTGTTATCAGCAATGTGAAGAAGAAAATCGAGAAGTAGGCTGATATCATTTGATTAGGTGGTTCCTTTCAAGCTCCATAGCCCCTCTCCCCCCACAAATCATTGCCATGAAGAGGGCACCATTTTTTCTATGCTGTGTCTGACTGAAAATGATCCCTCCCTCAATTAAAAATCCTTAGGCTTGTTAGGCCCCAAAGGTCATGACTTTTTAATTTTCACTTTACTCTATACTTGGTCTCTTTGAACCTTCTCTTGCACCCGCGACTTTTGGCTACTCCTGCATCATGCACTGTTTGATTTGTCATCCAATTTTTTTTGCATCCTCACTACCTGGAGTTTATTTTGCTTCATTCTAGCACTCAAAAAAATTATGAAAAATTCAAGACCACTTCGAAGAAGTCTACCTTTCAAAGTGCTTTTAATTCCTATCCTCTACGACCACTTGAAATTATCAAATTTATTGCTTTCAGCAAACTTTAAGTTCTGCTTAAAATAGACAAAATTTATCACATTTCTAGCACATCTCAGGCTGTAAAATCTTGCTCTCATAGACAAAATATGTCATAATCTCTTAGGAGAGTCACTTGAAAAAAATGTAGGTGTACCACATGCGACTACCAAATTAGTTGTTTTACTTAGTAAACCTTATATGATTATATTTATGAAAGGAGTTTTTTAATTACAATTTGGAAAAAGTTTGTAATCGCCTCTCCATAGAATGGACTACCCATAATGAACTTTGGATTACCTATGGAACACGTCTTAGGAAAGGACTGTTTCAACCAAGCACTTCGTTCAAGAAGGTGTCCATGTCCAGTTCATTTCCACTGTACCTCCTTATGATGAAAGTGAGTTAAGGAAAACATTGAATAAATGAGTAGATCACATCTAACACATAAGCATGGTACAAGGATAATTTTCTTTTTCTATTGTCCCTAACAAGCCATCTCACATGTATGCTCTTAGAAAGTTAGTATTGGGGATTTGAGCATGCTCCCAAGGGGTGAGATGTGCATGCAATTGCCAGTTAGATTTTAGAAGTTAATTAGAGGATATTTTATGAATCTTTAAAAACAAAGAGAAAAACACACATACGTGTGATTGGCCGAGTAGAATGATTGGCCCAATAGTCTACTCTACTCTCCCACCATTTAACTAATGTTCCAAATATTTAATGATTTCACTTGATAGTTTATGTGGACTCCACCATTGCCTTAAATCCAATGCATTATCATTTTCTACCTCATGTATTTGAGATAGCTGCCTTTGTTTGCATGGTGCAAGGTGCTCATTTGTTAAACTAGGATGGATTAGCTTTTTGGGATGTTTCAATAGAACCTATTACCAATGAAACAAGCATGATCACTCTCTCCCTCTAGCACATTGTTTGGTCCCCCCCTGTTGAGCACTATCCTAATTGCGATCCTATTGACCCCTACTTTGTCTACCAAGAACCTAGTAAAGAATACTAGAGAATGTCCATTGTCTCTCATGAAATTATTCAAGCATTCCCAAAAAAGGATTTGGGTATCTGTATCTTCCTCCTTTGTATCACATATTGCAATCACCGTCAAGTCCTTGAAACTAAAGTGACACCAATTTCATGATAAGGAAAAGGGACATGGAATATAATTAATGAACTTCAAAATGAAATACCTTGGGTCAAACATAGAGCATGAAATTATAGCCCATCTTTCAATTCTATGGGTAAAGTCAAAGTACACCTAAGCTTTGCAAATGTCTCTCCATTTAGAGAAACTTGTTTGACTTACAAAGAGAAACACCTGAACTACGGCCCTTGGTTGCAAATTGTAAAGATAAATATTCTTTTTTGTGGGTGCATCTTGCGTAAGGAATTGAATTTCATGAAAAAATGAGAACAAAAATTTCTTTTTAAATATATAATGTTTTCAAAGCCTTCTCCCATAATGATATATTTTTTCCACTACAAGGGAAGGAGGGAATAGTGATGTCGAGTTCCAATGCAAATTAGCAGTGTCACTATTTTTGTTGCAAATAGCGACAGTACTCAAACAAAAAAAACATGGCCGAAACCCAAGCGCAGCATTTTGCAAAAGAGTTTGTGAAAGAGAGGGCGAAAGAGAGAGTGAAAGAGAGAGGGAGAGGGAGAGAAAGAGAGAAAGAGAAGGAAGGAGAGCTTCTCCTTACCGTTGCTGCCACCGAGTTGCCATTTGCAAAGAAGAGGAGGAAGTGTACAAAGGGCAGAGAGGAGCGGTCGCAAAGAGGAGATGAAGAATCCATCTTCAAGCCTTTTCGGTGAATACATTGCTCCCTCTTGGTTTGTTCTTGTTCTTTCTTCTTTTCTTTTGTTTGTTTTTGTTGAGAATGAGGTGCATTGAGGAGAAAGAGAGGAAATGAGAGAGGGAGAAGAAGAAAGGAAAAGGAAGAAAGAATGCCAGAGAGAGGGAATAAATATGAAACATAATAAAGAGACAGAGAGAGAGAGAGAGAGAGAGGGAGGGAGGGAGGGAGGGAGGGAGAGAGAGAATGAATGAGAAAACATGAGGGGGTAGAGAAAAACAAAGAGAGACACTTGGAAAAGAGTAATCAAGTCTTCACTAATGGGAAGCTCAACTCAACTCACTTGTTTGGACACCTTTAGATGTGTTTTCAGAGTGCTAGATAGAGGCAAAAGAGATTATGCCAACACTTTTGATACGCTCACTTCCAAAGTGGTAAAGGCTCACTTCATACCTCGAGAGAGGTGAACTTGAGTAGTCAACCTAAAACTATTCTTAAGCTCACATGGGGCCATTTGGTGAGAACAACTTGAGTTGAGGTAACACTAATAGTGATAGCCAAGCCCTTGGACCTCATGCAGCTAAGTCATCAAAAAGTACATCTAAGAGATGACAACCCTAAGAAGACTAGAACCTCACCTTAACTAGCCTACAAAATCACTCACAAGTGGTTGGATCATCAAAAAGAGAGTTCACACATTGTGTAGTGTTGTAAAAATTGTGATTGAATGCTTGTTTACATATGTCATAATTGAATTGGAAGTTTGAGCACCATCATCATGAAGATACTTGTATTTATATTGAATCACATTGATTGTGGAAAACAAAAGCCTAGTTGTGCATGTGGTACACCTACATACACTTGCAAGTTAGTAAAATTGCAAATTTCTAACAAAGGAACATAAGATACCTAAATAAATCAATCAAAAAAAGAAATCAAAAAATACATTAAGAAATTTGAGAAATAGAGAGACCAAATATTGACCGACTCTAAAAACCCCTACAATCATAGCTTAGACAAAGAAAATACACTGTGAAAAATGGATCTTATCATAAAAAATATTGTTTGTCGTAAAGTAGATAAAATGGAAAACGATGAAGGTCGTGATGTTCAAGATCGCGAGGCATATCTTAATCAATGTGTCTTGTGTCCTTACTCTCAATGCAAGTTGGCAATCAAGTGAAAGTGTCGCTTGTCTATAGAACACATATGACACTTCGGCAAGTTTCAATCAGAGATCATTGATCAAGCGATCTCAGACTTTGAGAAAATGGTAAGAAAAGTGTATATCAATCATGCATTATATTTTTAAACTAATTAACTATCATATACAACAACATTGGATGTGACCATAAAATTTATACAGGGAGGTAACGTCTCATCCCAAGGAGGAGTGCACCTATTGTGACTAGCTATAAGAGTTCATGGGCATGTGATGGATGGAGTGCTTGAGCTAATCCACCACTTGGAAGACACTCCCTAGTCTATACCATCAATACCAAAGAACAGGTAACCTTTCAGACTTTCCTATAACCTTGGAGCTTGAGATGGAGGCAATGATCGATGCATGGATACTGAGACACCTAATCCGCTTAGAGAGAAATTATACGTACCATTATATGATGGGTGCCGAGTATCTAGCTTGAAGATGCTACTTGCACTCCTAATTGTGCAAGCAAAATATGAGTGGAGCGATGCGAGTGTGACCTGTTGAGATGACAAGCTCAACATATGCAGACATTGATGATGGACCGCCTGGTTAGATGGGTTCACACGTCTACACTTAGCACGTCGATGGTCATTATGACTCTCACATGGCCACTGACTCATTACTTATTATATTCAGGTTGTTACACCTATTTACAGCTGGCATAGTTATAGCGCCAGTCGACTAGTGTAGTCGGTTATGCATTGTTTGACTTAGTAGGCCACTTTCCTTTTATGTTGTATCTTATCTATACTTTGTGTACATTGTAAATAGTGTGGAAGAAGAAGAAGAAATCAGCAAGAAAACGTTTTGGCCTCCATCTCTCTTCTTGTCTCTTGAGTGAGCTTCTCTTTGTGCATTCTGTGTGTGTTCGGCGCACCATCTTGAGCAACCCCCTCCACCACGCGATTCTTGACATGGTATCAGAGCCACGCCATTGAGAGAGGCTGATTTCGAAGGTTGAAGCAAAGGAGAAGAAGCAAGGTTCGAGCAAGCAAGCCACGGGTAAGAAGCTCTCCCATCCTTCAACTCTTTCTCTTCGATAGTGCCTGTGGAGGCACTGGAAGCAGGGCAGAGCAAAAATCTCATATTGCAGTGAGATTTGGTGTGCGCAAAGAGCACAGTGTATTCTACAAATCAGCCCTTTAGGGCAGTCCCGCAGTTATTTTGGGCATCTGAGGCCGTTTCAGGGCCCGTTTTAGAGCCGCAAGGTTGCGTACAGCAGTTTCAGGGTACGTTGTGACTTCGACTGTATTGACCGAAAGTGGGTGCGCAGGTTACAGATTTCAGATCTGTAAGTTCAAAGGTGTTTACCAGTGAGTAAACACAAGGTTTATCTGCAAACAGGTTGCAGATTGCATGTATTGTTGAGCAGACAGTTAAAAAGGCTGTCTGGTGTATTGCTGTGCACTACAGGTCCAGGGTTGCAGAAGATTTACTTGCTGTTGGTATTAATTTTGTGATAATGGCAGAAAACAGTGGAAGCCCTATCATTGAGAAGCTCGACAAGAACAACTACCCTTCATGGAAGTTCCGTGTCACAAACTTCCTTATTGGAAAAGGCCTCTACGAGTTTGTTTCAGGTGAAGAAAAGGAACCGGAGATGAGTGATTCTCCAACTGCAGAAGAGACAAAGGCACGGAAGGAATGGAATGCAAAGGATAAAAAGGTCATGTATTGGTTGTCTGCAGTAATTGACAATAATATGCTGGGACACATTAGAAATGCAGAGAATTCATATGCAGCTTGGACCATACTTGAAAGTATGTTTTCTGTAAATACAAAGGCACGAAAGATTCAACTCAAGCAAGAGTTGAATACATTAAAGAAAGGGAAGATGTCTATCAATGAGTATGCACTGAAGGTAAGAAGCATTGCAGATGCATTGGCAGCGATTGATGCAATGCCCGATGATGATGATTTGGTGTCGTCTACCTTGGGTGGACTTAACAATGAAAAGGCTTGGAAGTCTTTTGTAACTTCTGTATATGTCAGAAAGCCATTTTCAGATTTCGATGAGTTGGTCTCCCTTATGATCACTGAAGAGATCAACATGCAGAGTGAGACATCTAAAAGAAGTGGTGAACAGGTCCAAGCTTTCTACTCCAGTTCAGGAAGGGGACGTGGCAGGTTCTCTTCAAGAGGCTGTGGTACAGGACGTGGTAGTGACAACCAGCAAAACAGATTGAATCAGCAATTTGGCGATATGCAGGTTTCAGGAGGTCGTGGTAACTTTAGAGGCAGGGGGAGCTTTAGAGGAAGAGGTGGATGGCAGAACAGAGGTTCTAACAACTCTGGTATTGTGTGCCACTACTTTGGAAAAATAGGTCATATTGCAGCCCAATGTTATGCTAAGAGAGATGATATCCGCAGTGGTAAGTTGCAGCAAGGAAACTATGCATCGTCTTCACGACAGAATGAAGACAAAAATGAACGTTTGTTCGTTATGCAGCATATGTTGAATGCTGTTACAGGAAAGGGAACACATGAAGATGTTTGGTATGTTGATTCAGGTGCATCCAATCATATGACCAGCCATGCAGAATGGTTTGGAGAGATGCAGGATTTGCGAGATGCAGGTTATGTGCAGACAGGTGATGACTCATGCCACCCAATTTCACACATTGGAAAAGTTCCCTTGTCCTTGCATGATGGTAAGACAAAGAGTCTTTCAGATGTATTACATGTGCCATCTATTACAAAGAACTTGGTGTCAGTCGGTCAAATGGTAGAGCAAGGGCTGCAAGTCAGATTTAATGCAAAGGGCTGCTTTGTAGAAGACTTCAATGACAAGTGCAGGTTGGTAGCAAAGGGAAGTAGAGTTGGACGTATGTTCACTCTAGATGCTGGAATTCCTACTATGAATGTGGCTATGTATGCCAAAGGAAAAGGTGTTGTTGCAGACATTGAAATTTGGCACAAACGCATTGGACATGCAAATGTACAAAGGCTGAAATTAACGCAGTCCAAAGGGTTGGTTACAGGTTTTCCTACATTTAAAGTTGCAGAATTTCAGAAGGTATGTGAAGCATGTCAGTTTGGTAAGCAGGCAAGACAACCCTTTTCACATGACAGAGATGTAAGCAGAAATATCCTTGATGTTGTGCATACAGACATTTGGGGGCCTACACAAAATGTATCTCTTGGAGGTAGTTCATACTTCGTCACATTCATTGATGATTGTTCTAGAAAGCTGTGGGTATATTTTATGAAGGAAAAGAGTGAAGCATTTGAGCACTTTAGAACTTTCAAGGCTGCAGTTGAAAGAGAAACAGGCTTGAAAGTAAAGTGCCTGAGGTCAGATGGAGGGGGAGAGTACCTCTCAAATGAGTTCAGTGATTTTTTGAGGTCTCATGGGATAAAGAGACAGTTCACATGCAGGTACACCCCACAGCAAAATGGGATTGCAGAAAGGAAAAACAGGCATATTGCAGAAGTTGCACGCGCCTTGATGGCTCAAAAGAATATGCCTAAGCATTTTTTGTCTGAGGCTGTTCATACTGCTGTTTATATTATGAACAGAACCCCCAGAGCTGCAGTTCATGGTATGACCCCCGAAGAATGTTTTACAGGTAAGAAGCCTGATGTTTCACACTTGAAAGTATTTGGCTGCATTGCGTATGTTCATGTGCCAGATGAGTTGCGGAAGAAACTGGATCCAAAGGCTGAAAAGTGTGTCTTTATTGGATACTCTTTAGAGCAGAAAGGGTATCGCTGTTACAACCCTATCACATGTAAGTTCAGAGTGAGCAGGGATGTCATCTTTGATGAAATGAGCAGTTGGTATGCATCTAGTGGTGATGCATTGGATGTTGATGATGATCATGACACTCATGTGCAGGCTGAAAGGCAAGAATCACGGACTCTTAGTGGACTAGAGACATCATCTGGTAGTCCTTGGTCTGGGAGACTAAGGAGTACCTCTACATGATGCCAGGAGGCATATTCCACGGTGGATTCCGTGAGGTTTTACGGTGGATTCTGTAAACTTAGATAACCGGGGCTCATACGCAAAGAGGATTCTTTGTGCGAGAAGTTGATAGGGACGCCTGTCCTTTTCGAGCGTTTCATTAATTTAGTGTGTACATGGGTGATTCCATAGCGGGTGATTCCGCAAAATGCATATTAAATTAATAAACGTTTATGAGTTTAGAGTGCGCACTCGTAATAAATTAAGGTTAGGATTAATTTCTAACCAGTTGATTTATTTATGTAGCTGAAGACTGCTAGGTATTCACTTTTGTCAGTTTAATTGTGTTATTTTACTAACGATTGTGAATGCTTCAGTTGATGTGTAGAGATAGCAGCAGTGGCAGAGGAAAGCATTGGAGTCTAGCGGGTTTTCGACTCTTGGACTAGATTTTGATAGGCGCCACGCCTATATTTTGTTATGTCTATTGAGACATCGATTATTTATTATTATTTTGTATGCGCTTATGCGCCTGGATATGTTATTTCTATTTGGACATTGAGATTGGGCGTGCCAGACACTATGGGCACCGTCCATTAGCTTTATTTTACTATTTTTGTAGAAAGCAAACTCAAAAGCTAAAAGCTTGTCATATTTTTGTAATTGGGCTATTATTGAGCATGAAGATTGGAAATATACATAAAATACATGCTTTGTGAAGCGCTCACACAAGGCATGGGGGAGATTGAACCCAATTTGTCTCTTGCCTCATGTCAGGCTTGCTTTTACATGGGTTTTTGTGCTAAAAAGTAGAGTACTTTGTTCTTGGGGACCTTCCGGGATTCACCACGTGAGCTATCTGCGTCCGATCTGCGCACCAGTGGTATCAGAGCGGAGCAGAGATCAAGAGCTTCCAATCGCTACCAATCTCGGGCGAAGGCGGAGCTCCAGGGACAAATGGGCTCTACAGTCAATCTCGTCGCGAACCGTCGATACAGGCAGACTTCTGGCGATCAAGAACCCCTGTTTCCACTGTCAGATCGCGAAGGACCAAGCTCTGCAGGCGGAGGACCACTCATACACTTCCATCATCAATTTGTGGAGTTACAGAGATAAGCTCTCTTCATAATCAAGTTTATTATCATAAGAAAGCTTAATTTTAAGCTTAGCAAGGCCTAATCTTCAAAATCGTTGCAAGACGGCATCATCCCGTGAAATCCGGCAAAAAAAACGGCCCCCCCCTCACGAAAAAAAACGGCGGCCTCTGCTAGTCCTCCTTAAGCTCTTAATCACTTAAGCTTAAGCTTAATCATTTAAGCTTAAGGCTTCTTGCAAGTTACGCAGGTCAGATAAATCGGCAAACTCCGGGTCTTGCACTTCTGAAGTCAAGTTCCGTAAGTCGACTCTAATCAAGTTCTGCAAGTTCTGCAAGTCGGCCTAAGTCCAGCAAGTCAACAACTCTGCAAGTCTGCTAAGTCTGCAACTCTGCAAGTCAGACTAAATCAGAACTAACTAGTGCTTAAAACTCATAGAAGACTTGTTCGTATGCAAAAACTCTGAACTGGAAAGTTGTTCGCAGCAAGCTGTTCTACCTATCTACAAGTTCGTTGAAGTACTTTCAGCAAACGGAGACACAAATATTGTAGAATTTCTGAAAATTGAAGAAGAAATACCTAAAAATACATAGCCTTGTAACCCCAAATTTGAGCTACGCTCATCCCGCTAACTGATTTTGAGTGAGAAAGGTTTGTTGAGTTTTACAGGATGACTACTCCACATATGGATGATCCTATGGCTGAAGACGACCTACCCGAGCCTACCATGGAACAAAAGCTGGGTCTAATCATGCTACAATTGGAAGAAGAGCGAAGAGCTAGGCAAGCCTTGCAAGCGCAATTGACAAAGCTACAAGGAGCGTCCACTGATAAAGAAGAACCTCAAGCTGAAGATTTGATTCGCCGTACCATCAACGCCACTCTTGAAGCACAAACCATTTGCAAGGAATCCAAGATAAGTAAACGAATTTTCAAGTTTCGCACTTTCAATGGCATAAGAGAAGGAAAGACTGTTTTATCATTCATTAGCCAATTTGATGACTATTTCCATGAGGAAACTTATCCCGAAAAAGATAAAATCAAGTGTGTTACTAATCATCTGATAGACAGAGCATCACTTTGGTGGACTGAGTCCGCAAGAGCATAGAATGTCCTGCTACATGGGAAGATTTCAAGAAGAAGTTCATGCAAAATTTCCTTCCACCGCAATTTCATGAGAAGGCTATCAAGCAATGGGATTTACTTCAACAGCGCGATCGTGAGCCTATTCCACAATATACAGAGCGTTTTTGGAATGCACTCTTACAGTTACGCATGCTTGAAGATGTACCAGAGACGACACATAAGCGGAAGTATATGTCTGGACTTCTTGGACATTACTACGCTGAAGTGAACATGTTCAAGCCTGCTACCCTTGAAGACGCCATCTCCTTAGCTCACGACACTGAAGATAAGTTACGCGGAAGAGATCGACGACCACAGCCATTCCAAGCAAACGGTAATTATGGATCTAAACAATTCAATTCCAATTTCAGAAGGTTTAATCCAGGTCGTTTCTCATCACCATCTTTCCGTAAGAATTGGCCTAAACCACCTGCATTACCATCCACTGTCAATTCAAATTCTAAGCCTATTCCACAAGCAAATCCAAATATACCCAGACTCCCAGCCATTGCAAATAATGTGACCAAAGCCAAGCCCATCGTATGCTACAAGTGTCACCAGCCAGGGCATCTCGCAGCAAATTGTCATTCAAAGAAGCCATCAGCACATATCAACTACCTTGGAGCTATGGACGAAGACGAGCATGAGGATATGCCGGATTTCACTGAAGAAGAAGATGATCCTACTACTACTTCCGACACTTTACCAGGTATGCCTACTTCACATTCATTGTTGACTATGAAATGTATGGTGCATGGAAAAGAAAGAACTATATTGCATGATGACGGTAGTACCCATGACTTTATTTCAGCAAAATTGGTAAAGGAATTGAAACTGCATACTGTACCTACGCACTATCGCATAAAAGCTGCATTTTTAGGCACTAGGTACAATGGCACACAAGAAGTTCAAGATTTAGAAATTCAAATTGGTCCATATATTGAAAGAAGAAATTTCTTAGTTGTCCCATTACAGTCTAGCGACATTATTCTAGGAATGCCATGGAGACACCAACATAATCCCAATATAGATTATTCCACACACACAATGAATATTAATTTTCAAGGAAAATCTATTACATTATTTGGTATGCATGCATCTCATATTTTTCCACTGCTTTCGCATACTCAAGCAAAACGTGCACTACGCAAGAATACTAAATCATATCTCATTTGGGTGAATGAATTGCACGCAAAGGAAAATCATATGCACCCTAAGCATAAGGAATTTCTCGCATATTTTAAGGACTGTTTTGGAGAAGACCTACCACCAGGTTTACCTCCATCACGTCCAGAAGACCATAAGATTGACCTAATACCTGGCACACAACCACCTTGCAAAGCCCCATATAGGCACAATCAAATAGAGCAAAAAGAAATCCAGAGTCAAGTTGAAGAATTACTAAATAGAGGCTTAATTCGACCTAGCAGTTCCCCATTCGGTGCACCTGTGCTCTTAGTCAAGAAAAAGAATAATACTTATCGGATGTGTATTGACTACCGAGCATTAAACAAGATCACTGTAAAGAATAGGTATCCTATACCTAGAGTTGATGACCTTATGGACAAACTGCAAGGATCTTCTATATTTAGTAAAATTGACCTTAAGTCTGGATATCATCAGGTGAGGTTAGATAGATCCGACATATTTAAGACTGCATTCAGGACACAGTTTGGCCATTACGAATTCTTAGTCATGCCATTTGGATTAACTAATGCACCTGCTACTTTCAGTAGAATGATGAACCGTATTTTTCTAAAATATCAATATTGTGTGATTGTTTTCTTTGATGATATTTTAGTATTCAGTCAAAGTGAAAAAGAGCATTATGAGCATTTATCATTAGTTTTTCAATTACTGAAAGAAAATCAATTGTTTGCAAATCCTGACAAGAGTGAATTCTTTAAGACAGAAATAGAATATCTAGGTCATATTGTATCAAAAGAAGGAATAAAAGTTGATCCTAAGAAAATTGATGCAATATTGCATTGGCCTATTCCTAAAAATGTACATGAATTACGCTCATTCCTTGGTCTTGCTAGTTTCTATAGGAAGTTTGTCTGTAATTTCTCATTACTTGCTTTACCATTGACAAAACTTCTTAAGAAAGGCATTGTTTATCAATGGACTGAAAACCAGCAGAAATCCTTTGACTTACTCAAAGGTGCATTAACCAATGCCCCTGTTCTACAATTGCCTGACTTTAATAGACCATTCTTTCTAGTTGTGACCGATGCTAGCGGATCAGGAATAGGAGCCGTGCTAATGCAAGACAACCATCCAATAGCATATTCTAGTTCTAAGTTGAAACCCTCTGAGCTTAAATATTCCACTTATGACAAGGAACTCTTAGTAGTTGTCCAAGCATTAAAACAATGGAAGCATTATTTAATGGGTTCAGAATTCATGATAAAGACCGACCAGCAAAGCATTAGACATCTACTTAGCCAACCCCAAATTTCTGACCGTCATATCAAATGGGCTTCATTCATTCAAAGTTTCCATCCTATCATTCAATACCAACCTGGAAAAGAAAATGTAGTTGCTGATGCATTGAGTAGAAGACCTGCAATTCATAACATTTCTATCATATCTTTTGATTCTTTGATTGCCATGAAAGACACATATCACCAGGATATTACTTTTCATTCTGATTGGCAAAAATTAGTTCAAAATAATTTCATTCCTGTTGATTCATTGTCATATAATGATGGATTCATGTTCTTTGAAAAGAGACTGTGTGTTACTATTCCATTCCGATCTTTTGTTTTGAATGAAATTCATTGTCCCCCATATCAAGGTCATAGAGGTATCATCTCTACATTACGCATGTTAACTGAAGATTTTTATTGGCTGCATATGGATGCAGATGTATCTAATTTTGTTTCTGAATGTTTGATTTGTCAAAGAATAAAGAGACATCATGGTAAACAGTATGGATTATTAATGCCTTTGTCTATTCCATCTAAACCTTGGGAACATATATCTATGGATTTCATTACTGGTTTACCAAATACTAAATCTAACCATGACATGATTTGGACAATTGTAGATAGATTTAGTAAGCAAGCATATTTCATTGCATGTAAGAAAACTTTAACAGCATCACAAGCAGCACAGTTATTTTTGAAAACTGTTTTTACTAACCATGGATTGCCGAAAGTGATTATTTCAGATAGAGATTCTAGATTTTGTAATAATTTTTGGATTACACTGTTTGCAAATCTAGGCACAAAAATTGATTTCTCATCTGCATTTCATCCAGAAACAAATGGACAAACAGAAGCCACAAATAGCACCATTCTAGATCTTTTACGTGCATACACTATCTCTAAACCTCAGACATGGGATACTCATTTACATTTATTACAGTTTGCATATAACAATACACCGCACACATCTACAAAGAAAGCACCTTTTGAAGTTATTTATGGATATAGATTATCTACACCTGTTGCATCTTTGTCTAATAGAATACAAAGTGCCGATGATATTGCTACTATGCATAACTCTATTTTTGATGAGGTAAAGGATATGATTGCTAGAGCCCAACAATCATATACCAAACAAGCCAACAAGAAAAGACAAGCCATGAATTTCAAAGTTGATGATTATGTTTGGCTTAGAATAGAAAAGCGTAGACTGCAAAGTGTAGATAGACATCGAGTTGTCAAATTAGCTCCTAGATTTTACGGACCATTTAGAATCATTCATAAGATTAATGACAATGCATTCAAGTTAGAACTGCCATCTCATTGGAAAATTCATAATACATTTCATATTAGTTTATTGAGACCATTTAGAGGCCAATTACCTATCCACCCTTTCTATGAAAACCCACCTTTATTAGAAGAAGAGACTGAAATACTTGAACCAGAAGCCATCATAGACACTGACTACATGACCACTAGAACTGGCCAAAGGTATTCTAGATATCTAGTCAAATTTAAGAACCATCCTGTAGAGGAAGCACAATGGATGCACGCTAGAGACCTAAATGCTTTCTCCACTCTGTTAGCTCCACATTGAGCTAATAGCAATTGAGGTCAATTGCTATCCCACCCCGGGGGTATGATGCCAGGAGGCATATTCCACGGTGGATTCCGTGAGGTTTTACGGTGGATTCCGTAAACTTAGATAACCGGAGCTCATACGCAAAGAGGATTCTTTGTGCGAGAAGTTGATGGGGACGCGTGTCCTTTTTGAGCGTTTCATTAATTTAGTGTGTACATGGGTGATTCCATAGCGGGTGATTCCGCAAAATGCATATTAAATTAATAAACGTTTATGAGTTTAGAGTGCGCACTCGTAATAAATTAAGGTTAGGATTTATTTCTAACCAGTTGATTTATTTATGTAGCTGAAGACTGCTAGGTATTCACTTTTGTCGGTTTAATTGTGTTATTTTACTAACGATTGTGAATGCTTCAGTTGATGTGTAGAGATAGCAGCAGTGGCGGAGGAAAGCATTGGAGTCTAGCGGGTTTTCGACTCTTGGACTAGATTTTGATAGGCGCCACGCCTATATTTTGTTATGTCTATTGAGACATCGATTATTTATTATTATTTTGTATGCGCTTATGCGCCTGGATATGTTATTTCTATTTGGACATTGAGATTGGGCGTGCCAGACACTATGGGCACCGTCCATTAGCTTTATTTTACTATTTTTGTAGAAAGCAAACTCAAAAGCTAAAAGCTTGTCATATTTTTGTAATTGGGCTATTATTGAGCATGAAGATTGGAAATATACATAAAATACATGCTTTGTGAAGCGCTGACACAAGGCATGGGGGAGATTGAACCCAATTTGTCTCTTGCCTCATGTCGTGCTTGCTTTTACATGGGTTTTTGTGCTAAAAACTAGAGTACTTTGTTCTTGGGGACCTTCCGGGATTCACCACGTGAGCTATCTGCGTCCGATCTGCGCACCACTACATCTTCGAGTGCATCTAGTAGCACTACAGGTAAAGACAAAGGAAAGAATAAAGTGTCAGAAGGCATTGATGCAGTTCTTGATGGAGACTCCAGTGGCTCAGAGAGCTTGGATGATGAGCTTGGCATTCCTTCAGTGAGGACTCCAGGTGTGCAGAGAGCACGTGTTAATGCAAAGACTCCATTGAGTGATCCAGTGGTACGCAGGTCTAGCAAGGTGAGATACCCTGTTAAAAGATTTGGTTTTGAGGGTTATGCAGCTCACCATTATGCTTATATGGTGAAACTAGTTGAGGATGTTGAGCCCACATGTTTTGAGGAGGCTGTTGGTCATGCTCATTGGGATGCAGCAATGGATGAGGAGATGGCTGCATTAGAGGCCAATAAGACTTGGGATCTAGTATCATTGCCAAAGGGAAAGAAAGCTATTGGATGTAAGTGGGTTTATAAGATTAAGCACAATGCAGATGGTTCTATTAGCAGGTACAAAGCTAGGCTGGTTGCAAAAGGCTATGCCCAAACATATGGCATAGATTATGATGAAACCTTCAGTCCAGTTGCTAGGATGGCAACTGTCAGATGTGTGATTGCTTTGGCAGCAGCCAAAGGTTGGAGGTTGCAGCAAATGGATGTAAAGAATGCCTTCTTGCATGGTGATTTGCAGGAAGAAGTGTATATGGATCAGCCAGCAGGTTATGAAGATTTAGAGCATCCCACGTATGTGTGCAGGTTGAAGAAGGCACTCTATGGGCTCAAGCAGGCACCTAGAGCATGGTCTGACAAGATTAGAGAGTATCTTGTCAATATTGGCTTTTATGTTTCTGATGCTGATCACTCACTTTATGTGAGAAAGGGAGATGCAGGTTTGGTCATCATAGTCATCTATGTGGATGACTTGATTATTACAGGTGATAGTGATAGTGGAATTGCTGAAGTCAAGGGCTGTTTGAAGATGAAGTTTGAGATGAAGGACTTAGGTGAGCTAAGGTACTTCCTTGGCATTGAGGTGATCAGATGTGATGATGGTATATGGCTGTCCCAAAGACAGTATGGCTTGGATATGTTGTCCAAGTATGGTATGACTGCATGCAAACCACTTTCAGTCCCGTTGGAGCAGAATGTAAAGCTGAGTGCTGATGTTGGGGATGAGATAGAAGACCCTACTATGTTCAGGAGGATAGTGGGGAGTTTGATCTACATGACCATTGCAAGGCCAGACTTGAGCTACGCTGTTGGTCTTGTGAGTCAGTTTATGCAAGTACCTAGAAAGCCACATTTGGATGCAGTCAGACGCATATTGAGATATGTGAAGTCCACATTACATTATGGACTTTTCTACGAGGCAGGTATAGAGGTACAGGTGTTTGGATACACAGATGCAGATTGGGCTGGTAGTATGTCTGATAGAAGATCTACCAGCGGATACATGTTCTCTCTTGGTAGTGCAGCAGTTGCATGGAGCAGCAAAAAGCAATCTACAGTTGCTTTGTCGAGTACAGAGGCTGAGTATAGAGGTGGTGCTATTATAGCATGTGAGGTAGTATGGCTGCAAAAGTTATTGGCTGATTTGGATGTGCAGGTGGAAGGTCCAGTTGTCATTTATTGTGACAACATGAGCAGTATACAGTTGGCTAGGAACCCTGTGTTCCATGCTAGGACAAAACATATTGAGGTACACTACCACTTTGTGAGAGAGAAGGTACTAGCAGGTGAGATTGACTTGGTGTATGTCAGCACACAGGATCAGATAGCTGACATCTTCACGAAGGCATTGGGTACAGAGAAGCTTCAAAAGTTTTGAAGCTTACTTGGAGTTGCAGAGATGCAGTTGAGCTTGAGGGGGAGTGTTGAGATGACAAGCTCAACACATGCAGACATTGATGATGGACCGCCTGGTTAGATGGGTTCACACGTCTACACTTAGCATGTCGGTGGTCATTATGACTCTCACATGGCCACTGACTCATTACTTATTATATTCAGGTTGTTACACCTATTTACAGCTGGCATAGTTATAGCGCCAGTCGACTAGTGTAGTCGGTTATGCATTGTTTGACTTAGTAGGCCACTTTCCTTTTATGTTGTATCTTATCTATACTTTGTGTATGTTGTAAATAGTGTGGAAGAAGAAGAAGAAATCAGGAAGAAAACGTTTTGGCCTCCATCTCTCTTCTTGTCTCTTGAGTGAGCTTCTCTTTGTGCATTCTATGTGTGTTCGGCGCACCATCTTAAGCAACCCCCTCCACCACGCGATTCTTGACATGACCGAGTTGTTTAGGTACCTTCTACGTATGCTTCGCTGATTTGTTTTCGATACCATTATAAAAAACAATTGTGTTTTTTCAAGGTTTTTTATGATTTCTTTTTAGGTTTCTAAAGTATCATATATTATCGCTTGGAAATACCATACTTGAGTCTCATGATGATGCATGACATATTTTACAAAAGCTTGGCATGGACTACAACAACATCCATGCATGTGTCAACGATTACATGTTGTTTTGAGGAGAGTACGAGACTATGGAGACATGTCCAAAGTGTGGTGCTCATAGGAATCAATAGGATTTGCAAGGGCAAACCATCCCTTAGAAAGTTCTTAGATTCTTTTCACTTATCCCCCGTATACTTCACATGTTTCATATGTTGGGCATAGTGAGCTTGATAATGAGGCATGCATAGAATAGATCCATAGATGGAGTCCAACAAATTTCAGTGGATTCATGTGCATGGAGCCACATTGACTCTGCCTTTATAAGCTTTGCACGAGAGCCAAGGAGACTTGGTCTTGCTATGGATGGCATGAACCCATTTGGTCTCCGCTCAACATCTTACATTTTGTGGTCTACAACATCCCACCATGGCTTTCTATGAAGAAAGGACACCTGATCCTTAGCTTGCTCATTCCTCGCCACTACAAAGCCAAGAGTATGGATGTCTATCTCCATCCATTAGTTGATGAGTTTAAGATTTTGTGGGAGGAGGGGGTCGCCGTGGAAGATATGAGCAAGCACGATGGTCCACCGTCCAATATATGAGCCATTGTCATGTGGACCATGCATGACTTTTCGGGATTCGAGGAGTGCTCAAGTAAGTAGGCTTCCATTCTCATTGGTCATATCTGTCATAGCTCGTTCAAGTTTGTATTCACTAAATAGACATATTGGGGCAGGTTTTGTTACCTTAAGTTATCATGCATGTCCATTGTGTAGGCCACTGTTAGACTCCCGAAGGTCACGAGAACCATGAAGAAGATGATATATCAAGGACACACCACTTTCTTGCTAGAGGGTCATGAACTGAGGGAAGGTTTTCTTAGACGACCTCCATCATGAATGAATACCCAAAGTTGAAAATGGTCCATACAAAGTCGCATCCAAATGGAATGTGACAGTTCTTGGGGTTTTCTACGAGTTGCCATATTGGACCCACTTACAAATCAACTACTTGTTCGATCCAATGCATATTTTCAAGAATGTGGGTAGCTTACTATGGGACCACATCAGAGGAAAGAGAGACACTGCAAGGGCACAAATGGATTTGAAGGAGGTAGACAAGATAGAGGTGCTTTGGCCACAGTCGCCACAGTCGAGTGCGCTGATGGTTACTTGCAACTATCTCATGCTCCTTAGGCTTTTCCACTAAAGAAGAGCACATTATGAAGCAAATTATCAGGTCTATCTGCACTCCAATGGGTATGATGCATTCTCTCAGATCCGCGTTTTCTAAAGACGACCAACTAATAGAGATAAAATCCCATGATTGGCATAAGACATGTTAGGTTTGTACTACGAATGGATTGTAAGTGACGTACGTATTTTGCTATTTGGAGTATAGTCATTGTTCGTAATACTTTTTCATTTGTGGCAGTTTGTACTACCAATCGCAATCTCAGGATGCCTTACTCCAAAAATATGCAAGGCAATTTACAAGTTGTCAAATTTAGTGCAATGGATTTCACAAAAGGAGATCAAGAAATCCTCTATTGAATCCACAAGGTGGGGAGTAGTGGAGACAGTCTATCTCTTTGAGAAGTACATGCCCACCATTATGCTCATGATATAAACCCACCTCTTGGTGCATCTTGTCGACAAACATCTCATGAAGCTCTCCAAAAAAAACGTGTCCACTTCATGAAGCGATGGATGTGCTTCTTGGAGCACTTCATGAAAACCCTGAAAGGCTTGGTGCGACAACGAGCTTGGCCAAAAGGTAGCATGGCTGAAGGTTGGTTGGTGTCTGAGGCGTTAGCACATATTTCATAGTGGCTACCAATGGTGTATTTAGACAACAATATGCTATGGTTGTTGAAGTATGATGATAGACTGATCAGAGATGTGGTGGTTGGAAATGGGGTAGAAAAAGGATGAATGTTGCAATGGAGGAGAAAGTGAATTATTTTTATATGTTGCACAATACCTCCATGGAGATGTGGCTTGCTAGGTACGAGCAAGCCGGGAAAGATCGAGAAGAAGCACGATCTGAATTTCAATGCACTGACCAATTTGATATCCCAAGGGAATGTAGGAGATGCCATGGTTTATGTCTATGCAATGGTTGCATGGAGATTTGATCGCAACCTCTCACGAAGGGGTGGAGGTCTCTATTGAGGAATTCTCGAGGGGATTTAGTCCAAAGGTGACTACATTTTTTATCAGCTGTCATATTTAGATTCTATATGTGGCAACTAATTGACTGTTTTAATGTATAGTACAAAATATACATTGTGGTATGGTCGCGTGAATAACATTTTCGCGTGGAGCATATCGACAAAATGCACTCCACAATGGATTGTGGTGTCATGGAAAAGTTGGAACAAGAGAGGCAATAGGAAGCCACGAATCCAAACACCATTATAGAAGAGATGGAGTATTTTGGGAACTTGCAAAGTATTATCACAGTGGATTACCGTAGCTTCTCTATGATCTATTCGATGTGGAGTGGTTCAAAGTGATATTGGAAGGAGCTGGGGTAACTGTTCGACAAGGTCCATCTGGATTTCTCAAAATAGATTTCAAAAAAAGATGGACAGATTTTCATGACACGTTTGTATTGCTAGCCCATTGTGAGCAGATGCATGAACTCATGTTTTTAAAATTTTTATTACGACATGGTATATGTCACAAATGTTAAATCTCTCTTTTATGTGATTTTGAATATGTAATTTGCTGTCAAAACCCTTGACAATCTCAATGGTGGTATGTTGTACCTTTAGCTCCCCGAAGTGCGAGAGTATATGATGAAAGAAATGTGCCCAGCATAGATGAGGATAGTATGCAGATAGAGGGGTCGATATTGCAAGGGGTGGAGGCCACCCAAAGCTTGGAGCCATGTAGAGGAGGCAGAATTGGGTAACAATGATGGAAACATGAGGCCAAGAATTCTTTGAGAATGAGGTGGACTCATTCTTTTGTGGTGACATTTCTATTGACCTTCCAGTGTATGCGGAGTTGTGTTAGGAGATTGACATGGGACCATAGGCTACGCCATACTTGGAGCATCCACCTACTCAATTCGTTGATGAATCGCTTATAAGGGTACTCTAGAATGAATATTTTAAGTAAGATAATTTCTTTTAGAGTTATATTACCGTGCTTTTCTTGAATCTTTATATTGATTATGCTAACATCAATTTTTGTTTGTGTAGGTGACCTTTGTGGATATTTTGACAGCATGATGAGTTGAGGGATGAGCGACGAGGAGCTACAGGAGATCTTCACATGTATGTCTCTAGATCAGATGGCTTGATTCAGAGATATGGCGGACCAAGAGCTGTCTTAAACACCATCAAGTTATTCTGTTCAATCTACTTCAACATGATCTAATGCTTCGATTTCCAATAGATGAGGTCAACACTTCAAACTTGGGGACTTGGGCCAAATGCAGGGAGTCATTCTGAGGGATGTTGTGGAGATGTGGATGCAGTGAGCCCATAGTCGGCTCGAGATACAAGTGCTACTCTTGCTCTTGTGCAGGTTCAAGAGAGGGTGGCTCAAGTGGTTGTTGTGAAGGTATCGACATAGTGTCTCTATCTCGTCTTTTTGTTGAATTTGCATCACCTGTGGGATTTGTCACACCTACGGGGATGTCTACTCTAGTCACCTCAACCATCCATAGCTGGCACCCCTATGGGTGCTACTCTGAGAGATACCATCCTCGTGGGTACACCAAATGCACAGGAGTCTGGATATTCCTAGGAACGGGGTCTCATGTGGAAGAGGATACATCTTAGACATACCTAGAGGGGTATGGATACCTTGTAGATAATAGGACAAGAGCCGTCATCATGAATGATGAGGGAAGGAGGGAGGGTGATGGCTCATATGAGAGAGTTGTGCCAAGAAGTTTTTCAGCACAATGTCTTGGATCATTGGAAGAACAAGGGGAGAAAGGACTACATAGTAGCATCCTTGCATGAGGAGTTTCTGGTACCTACCGCAGTAGATAGGTTCTCCACAGGTTGGATGATGAAGTGCATGCATGCGTACATGTCACACCCATAGACGATCATACACATGCAAGGCACTTAAGAGTGGGGCCTCAAAGCCCGAGTAGCTAGATGCAGATGACTGGTGCCGACTCAAGGAGGAGGCTACAGATTCACTAGGACATTGGAGACTGTAGCGTGAGGCAGCAAGGACACAACTAGAGGCAAGAGTGATCCATTATCTTGGGAGTGGTGGCCATAGGTGTAATGAAGGAGATCTAGGAGAGATAAGGAGAGAAGGGAGAGACTATAGAGAGGAGAGAGAAAGAGGAAGAAGATGAGAGAAGAAGAGAGAGAAAGACTAGCACAAGAGAGAGAAAGGCAGGAAAAGAGAGAGAAAGAGGAAGGAAGCCATGAAAGCTAGGAGGAAGGAGAAAAGAGAGACTTGATTATTGATAATAGAAAAGCCTTCTTGTGTGATTGAGTGCATGCCCTATAGCCTGATTCAAAGAGGGTATCCCCCCATTCGATCTGAACTAAAAATCTCCCCATTCCACCCTACGGTTTGGGAGATACACTCAGTTTTGTGCTCAGAGGTACTGTGGGACAGGCAGCAGTCCTACATAGTTAGCCCACAAAAGTCTATTACATCAAAGCCTTTTTGTGTGATCGAGTCTAGGCCCCATAGCTGGATTCCAAGAGGGAATTTCTCCCTTCAATCTGAACCAAAAATCTCCCCATTTTGCCCTAGCATTTGGGAGATAAGCTCAATTTTGTGCTCAAAGGTACTGTGGGACAGGTAGCAGTCCTACACAATCAGCCCACAAAAAGTGATTATAGCAAAGCCTTGATCATTTATTGACAGTGATAATTTTTACATAGTCTCGTAGAGGGGATCGAGAGCTTTAATTTGAATCAAAAATTTTGGTGATTGGAGCTTCCTAGCTCAAGATATTGTCATTTCTATAACAAGGGGTCTGGTGAACTGCACTTGGGATGGCAGGCCACAAGGGTAAAGCAAAAGCCCAGGAGGACTTCCAGCATGAAATAAGGGACTCCCGTGCCTCAATGAATGATCCTTGCTCAGCCCAAGAGGATCGTGAAGACATGTTTGAAGAGGGTGCCCCCGAGATGGACCACTTATCTATGCTCAACCAAACCCTATGCCAACATGAGACCCGTCATGCTGAACGACATCGAGAGATGGAACAACACCATAGGGACATGGAAACCTGCCAAGATCACTGTCATTCTAAGATGATGGCCAAGATGGACTTACTCATAGAGCGCATGGGCGCCCTCATCCCCACCATTGCACCTCCCTCGGATCCTTCAAGCCTCCTCATTCCCCATAGCACTCTTGCCTCTAGTTGTGTCCTTGCTGCCTCATGCTACGAATGAGAATCATTCCCAAGATAATGGATCACTCTTGCCTCTAGTTGTGTCCTTGCTACCTCACGCTACAGTCTCCAATGTCCTAGAGAATCTGTAGCCTCCTCGGATCACTCTTGCGAATCTGTAGCCTCCTCACTCTTGCGAATCCATTATCTTGGGAGTGAGAATCTGTAGCCTCCTCGGAGTATCCCCCTCATTCCCCATAGCACTTATGAGACAGGTGAGCCTTCCACCCGACATGATGAACCCCTCCTCCCCTCCCCCATTACAAATCCTTCAAGCCCATCCTTGGCACCACAACTCCCCCGTAATGGAAGCTATATGCACACTCATGGGAATGTCTCTAATGCAAATCTTGGGCAGCATGGAATGCAAGGAATACACTGGCAACATGCATATGGCAATGGGCAGCATGCATATGGCAATGGGTAGGATGCATATGGCAATGGGCAGGATGCACAAGGCAATGGGCAGCATGCACATGGAAGTTTTGGGTAGCATGGCCATTTTGGATAGCAAGGTAATGTGCAATTTGGTCCTCATGTAATGCATGGATAGCATGGCCCCCATAGAAATTTTGGACAACAGCAAGGCATGTATGGACAGCATGTAGCACATGGCATTCATGGACAACAAGGCCCAAATGAACTACGTGACAAGATTGTGTTTACTAAATTTAATGGGCAGTCCTCATCCCCAGCTGGATTAGAGGAATGGACCTCTAAGCTGGAAGCCTATTTCCTCATTTACCCCCGTATCGATGAGGTGAAGATTATTTCTGTCTCCCTTCATTTGGAAGGTTTTGCCCACACATGGTGGAGATTTGTTCAAAGAGAAAATCAGCACTTTCATGATTGGGAAGAGTTCAAGATGCATATGATCGAAGTTTTTGTCTCCTCGGTAGAAAAAGAATGCTTGGCTAGGCAATGGTATCAGTTTGATCAGCAAAACCTCACCATGGGGGAGTACACCCACCAATTTATGAACCTATCCATGTATGTTGAGGGAGTCAGTGATGAGGCCAAATTGCATAAATACATTTATGGGCTAGATGCGCATCTCTTAGCTGATGTAATGGCTCAAAAGCCAGCCACCCTGTTTGCAGCCATAGAATTGGTTGAACAATATGGTCGAAAATACCGTCGCAATGAGGGCATGTAGCCCATTGCAGGACAACAAAGATACTCTATCAAGCAACCCCCATATGCCAATAATTATCGCAGCAACAATGCAGGGAATGGCAGTCCCAAAATCCCCACTTATCCCACTTTTAATGCTGAAAGGAAATATGGCAATTTTGGGAAAGCACCCCCTCCAAAAGTGACCCAAAGTATGCTGAAAATAAGACACGGAATGGCTTTAGTCCTAACGGTCAAAAATTCATTCCTCTTGAATTTGTCAAGGATTGCAAGGCTAAAGGCTTGTGCTTTAAATGCAAGGATAAGTACACGACTGATCATGCATTCAAATGCCCCTCTGCCAAACACTTTCAAGTGTGAGACATCAGGCTTCTTACCCGTAAAACATTCTTCGGGGGTCATACCATAAACTATAGCTGTGGGAGTCCTGTTCATAATATAAACAGCAGTATGAATAGCCTCAGAAAAAAAATTCTTAGGCATATTCTTTTCAGCCCATCAAGGCACGTGCAACTTCTGCCATATGCCTATTTTTCCTTTCTGCAACCCCATTTTGCTGTGGGGTATACCTGCATGTGGATTGTCTCTTTATCCCATGAGATCTCACAAAATCACTGAACTCATTCGAGAGGTACTCTCCCCCTCCATCTGACCTCAAGCACTTTACTTTCAAGCATGTTTCTCTTTCAACTACAGCCTTGAAAGTTCTAAAGTGCTCAAACGCTTCACTCTTTTCCTTCATAAAATATACCCACAGCTTTCTAGAACAATCATCAATGAATGTGACAAAGTATGAACTGCCTCTAAGAGATACATTTTGTGTAGGCCCCCAAATATCTGTATGCACAACATCAAGGATATTTCTGCTTACATCTCTCTCATGTGAAAAGGGTTGTCTTGCCTGCTTACCAAACTGACATGCTTCACATACCTTATGAAATTTTGCAATTCTAAATGTATGCAAACGTGTAGCTAACCCTTTGGACTGCATTAATTTTAGCCTTTGTACATTTGCATGTCCAATGCATTTGTGCCAAATTTCAATATCTGCAACAACACCTTTTCCTTTAGCATACATAGCAGCATTCATAGTAGGAATTCCAGCATCCAAAGTAAACACACGTCCAACTCTACTTCCCTTTGCAACCAACCTGTACTTGTCATTAAAGTCTTCTACAAAGTAGCCCTTTGCATTAAATCTGACTTGCAGCCCTTGCTCTACCATCTGACCGACTGACACCAAGTTCTTTGTAATAGATGGCACATGTAATACATCTGAAAGACTCTTTGTCTTACCATCATGCAAGGACAAGGGAACTTTTCCAATGTGTGAAATTGGGTGGCATGAATCATCACCCCTCTGCACATAACCTGCATTTTGCAAATCCTACACCTCTCCAAAACATTCTGCATGGCTGGTCATATGATTGGATGCACCTGAATCAACATACCAAACATCATCATGTGTTCCCTTTCCTGTAACAACATTCAGCATATGATGCATAACAAACAGACGTTCATTTTTGTCTTCATTCTGTTGTGAAGACGATGCATAGTTTTGTTGCTGCAACTTACCACTGTGAATATCATCTTTCTTAGCATAAGATTGGGCTGCAATATGACCTGTTTTGCCACAATATTGACACATAATACCAAAGTTATTAGAACCTTTGTTCTGCCATCCACCTCTTCCTCTAGGGCTCCCCCTGCCTCTAAAGTTTCCTCTGCCTCCAGAAACCTGCATTTCACCAAACTGTTGATTGAACCTGTTTTGCTAGTTATCACCAGCACGTCCCATACCACAGCCTCTCGAAGAGGATCTTCTATGTCCCCTTCCTGAAATCGAGTAAAATGCTTGGACCTGTTCACCATTTCTTTCAGACAAATCACCCTGCATATTGATCTCTTCAATAATCATGAGAGAGATCAGCTCATCAAAATCTGGAAATGGCTTCCGTACATATACTGAAGTAACAAATGATTTCCATGCCTTCTCATTGTTAAGGCCACTCAAAGTGCATGAAACCAAATCATCATCATTTGGCATTGCATCAATCGCTGCTAAGGCATCTGCAATGCTCCTCACCTTCAAATCATACTCATTGACACACATTTTCCCTTTCTTCAAGGCATTCAACTCTTGCTTGAGTTGAATCTTTTATGCCTTTGTATTTACTGAAAACATGCTCTCAAAAATTGTCCAAGCTGCATGTGAAGTTTTTGCATTCCTGATATGTCCCAGCATAGTATTATCAATTACTGCAGATAGCCAGTACATCACCTTTTTGTCTTTTGCATTCCACTCTTTCCATGCTTTTAACTCATCCGAAGGAATACCCAATTGTGGCTCCTTTTCTTCACCTGAAACAAATTCATAAAGGCCCTTTCCAATAAGGAAATTCGTCACACAGAACTTTCATGAAGGGTAGTTGTTCTTGTCAAGCTTCTCAATAATGGGATTTCCACTATTCTCTGCCATTATCACAAAACTAATACCAAATAGCAAGCAAATCTTCTGCAACCCTTGATCTATAGTGCACAGCAATATACCAGACAGCCTTTTTCACTGTCTGCTCAACAATACATGCAATTTGCAACCAGTTTGCATATAAAACTTGTGTTTATTTACTGCTAAACACCTTTGAACTTACAGATTTGAAATCTGTAACCAGTGCACTTGTATACGGCAGACACAGTTGAAATTGCAGGATACCTCGAACAGTTGTCTGCAACCTTGCAAGTCTAAAACGGGACCTGAAATGACCTCAAATGGCCAAAATAGCAGCGGGAGTCCTTAAATGGCTTATTTGCAGAATACACAGCGATCTTCACACACACCAAATCTCACTCCAATCTGAGATTTCTGCTCTGCCCTGCTTTCGGTGCCTCCACAGGCACTATCCAAGAGAGAGAGTGGAAGAATGGGAGAGCTTCTTACCCCTTGCTTGCTCGAACCTTGCTTTTTCTCCTTCACTCTAGCCTTCGAAATCAGTCTCTCTTAGTGGCGTGGCTTTCATACCATGTCAAGAATGGCGTGGTGGGGGGATTTGCTCAAGTTGCCGCACCGAACACACACAGAATGCACAAGGAGAAGCTCACTCAAGAGACAAGAAGAGAGATAGAGGTGATGCTAGGAGGCATATTCCACGGTGGATTCCGTGAGGTTTTACGGTGGATTCCGTAAACTTAGATGACCGGGGCTCATACACAAAGAGAATTCTTTGTGCGAGAAGTTGATGGGGACACCTGTCCTTTTCGGGCGTTTCATTAATTTAGTGTGTACATGGGTGATTCCATAGCGGGTGATTCCGCAAAATGCATATTAAATTAATAAACGTTTATGAGTTTAGAGTGCGCACTCGTAATAAATTAAGGTTAGGATTTATTTCTAACCAGTTGATTTATTTATGTAGCTGAAGACTGCTAGGTATTCACTTTTGTCGGTTTAATTGTATTATTTTACTAACGATTGTGAATGCTTCAGTTGATGTGTAGAGATAGCAGCAGTGGCGGAGGAAAGCATTGGAGTCTAGCGGGTATTCGACCTTTGGATTATATTTTGATAGGCGCCACGCCTATATTTTGTTATGTCTATTGAGACATCGATTATTGATTATTATTTTGTATGCACCTATGGGCATGGATATGTTATTTCTATTTGGACATTGAGATTGGGCGTGCCAGACTCTATGGGCACCATCCATTAGCTTTATTTTCTATTTTTGTAGAAAGCAAACTCAAAAGCTAAAAGCTTGTCATATTTTTGTAAATTGGGCTATTATTGAGCATGAAGATTGAAATATACATAAAATACATGCTTTGTGAAGCGCTCACACAAGGCATGGGGGGAGATTGAACCCAATTGGTCTCTTGCTTCTTGTCGTTCATGCTTTTACATTGTTTTTTGTGCAAAAAGGTAGAGTTCATTGTTCTTGGGGACCTTCCGGGATTCACTACGTGAGCATTCTGCGTCCGATCTGCGCGCCAAGGGGCCAAAACGTTTTCTTGCTGGTTTCTTCTTCTTCTTCCATACACTTTACAATATACATAAAGTATAGATAAGATACAACATAAAGGAAAGTGACCTACTAAGTCAAACAATGTATAACCAACTACACTAGTCGACTGGCGCTATAACTATGCCAGCGGTAAATAGGTGCAACAACCTGAATATAATAAGTAATGAGTCACTGGCCATTTGAGAGTCATAATGACCACCGACGTGCTAAGTATAGACGTGTGGGCCCATCTAACCGAGCGGTCCATCATCAATGTCCGCATGTGTTGAGCTTGTCATCTCAACAGTCGTGCCCACTAACTTAGCCATCGTCTAAATGTTTCACATGTGTTCTTTTTGTAAGGTCCTTTGGAACCAAGTTCCAAGGACTCATGGAGGACATATAGCCCTCTCTTCTCTAAAGGATGATGGAGGTACATCACAAGCTTCTTACTTACTTTTTTTCTTTCTTAAAATTGTATGTTTCTTCTTTATTAGCTCCATTGACTCTTGTGCAAACAAGAGCCATGAAATGGTGTGTTGGGTTATGCTATCATTATATTTGGCCTCTTCTGCTATTTTGTAAATTTCAAGGGCAAAAGCCTTTTTAAATTCAGCCTTGGCATCATAAGACTTGAATTTTTCTATAGCACTTGCAATTGACCCTAGCTTTGGACATTAGAATACATTTGGCCAATCCTCAAACATGAGAGTACATGTAACAAATCATTCATTGATATGTTATTCATTCCCCTCAAGTTTGCCTTGGGTCTATGCTAGCCAAATCAAGACCATGCTCATTGTGGAACTCCTATGCATAGTGGTAGAATCTTTGTTAGAACTAGGGATGTAATGAATTAGACATGTATGGAACCATAATATGGAATTATAGTCATTCTTCAAGACTTTGTTTGGATAGACAAAAGCAATCATCATAGTGATATATAAAATACAAAACTAGACACTTATATAGCATGCAATTGAATGTATCACAAAGAGAGAGAGAGAGAGAGAGAGAGAGAGAGCTATTATTCAATGTAGCATTTGCATGTAAAATTAGTAATTTCATCTCATCATTCAAGTTAATGCTATCTTTATATGTGTGTTTTTGTATTACTATTCTCTTAAAAAAATAAGACATATAAAATTATTATAAATAAAAAAATTCTTAAATTTTACTAAGAATATATATATATATATATATATATATATATATATATATAGGATTTAAATTTTCCCAAAGAGGTTACCTTGAAACTAAAAATATATATATGCATGCACCTTGAATTTGGGACATCTATTAAAATAAAGCAAGTATATTTATATTTGGAGCATATAAGTAGATCTCATTTTCCTTGAGAAGTACAATAGGGGGAGAAGAGAAAGTCAATTTTTTCGAAAAGGAGTCCCTAGGAATATCCTTTCCAAGCCTGGAGCTCCAAGAGGAACACCAAGAAAAAGGGAATTCTCTTGCAAGAAAATCTATCTTGTAACACCAGCAAGCTTTTATTTCATTCTTTTGATCATCAAAACAAAGAAAACAACAATTCTTCACGCAGCATCATAGTAGATTTCTCCCATGGATTTGATAGAATCAACCATAATCTTCAACATCTTCATAGAATCCATCAATATAAAAAAGAACACAAAGGAATACACCATTTTTTAATGAAAATCAATCACATAGTATCCTCTTCAATGTCTTCATAGTTCTCTCTCTCAATCTCTCATATACAGTTACACTGTTTTGATAGAATTAACTATCTCTGGCTCTCTCCTCTATCAATAGTACATCATCTCCTCACTAAAATACTCTCATAATAACTCTCAATAATCATTCTTAGGTCATGGATGCACCTCCCAAGAGGTATGTCTGATATGAAGAGTCACCAGAGCCACTACAGTGTCTTTTCATAGCACACTACTGTCACTGTCACTTAGTCTTCTCTTCAGTCTTTAGTAGCTACTTCTTCCACTTGTTTTAGCTCTTTTGAACTTAGATTCATCCTTTCCAAAGGTTGGAAAACTTTCCCAAAGTCACACATACATTCTACAGAACACTTACAGAAGATCTATAGAACAGTTACAATACAGTACCAGAGCAGCTACAATACAGTTACAGTACAGAGATAGAGAAAGAGGGTCTACAGAAGGTCATCAGAACCTCATAACTCATACTCAAACCATCAAAAACTATTCAATAGCCTTCCAAAAGATCTCAATCTTCATTAGTCATCAATCTATGCTTCATATAGAAGAAAATCAGAACAGAACAGAAGCTATATAGAAGGTATACAGAACCAATTAGAACCTTAACAGAACCTCATTGAGCTTCATATCTCTACTGAGAATCATCATGAACTTCCAAAACATAATCAATATCATCCAAATCACTCTCAAATACTTCCATTAACAACCATACATCACTCTAAATCCATAAAAAAAGCAATCATTCAGAACTCAAAAATAACAAAAGTCAGTCAAAAATTCAGTCTTTTTCCACTCTCAACATATCCCCACACTTAGAAAGGAAGCGTCCTTGCGACCTAAGGAAAATAAGAATATAAGTTCACTAAAGAGCTCAATTTTATCTTCCGTCAGATCTTCAATAATCTCTCTAAACCACGACCCCAACTGATTACCTGTATCTGAGATAAAAATACTACTAAAGGAAAACTTTCATTATTCAATAACTCATCAGATTAATCATTTAAAAAGCTAGAACAAATTTGTAAAGGATATGAGAGGTTCTCTTCAGCTTTCCACCATAGGCTTTTCATCCACCATCAATAGTTTGAAAAGAGCTCTCAAACAAATTATTCTCAATCAGCATGAACTCATCACATACAATTATTACAACACATACACTAACACAACCATCTGAATGACACCTCCAAAAAGAGATATATATAAGTAAGAATCATCCAAAATACATTGCAAAGGCATCAATGAAGATGATCCCTTTTAAAGGCTTGATGGTTTCGAAAACGATCCATAGATAAGGATTCATCTACAAATGTATTTGGAGGATTTTGAAAGAACTGCAGGCAGCACATCCTTTCGAGCAAAACAAGGTATCTGCTGCTAGGTAGACATAGGGCATGAAAATACAGGACATCCAACTGGTGGGAGTCAATGTTCACATTGACATTCATACAAAGTTTTAGAATGGCCTTTTGATCATTATGGGAATGCCTATGCATGTATGCTAGATACCAAGCAAAATGAGCTGTCAATCTCACTGAAGGATCTAGAGATAGTAAATATTGGTGAGCAAAATGAAGGTAGTTCTGGGTATACTTGACGAGCAGTAGTCCAATGTCCTGGAATTATTGGCCAGTTTATCTGGGGTCATGTAAGAGAATCAGTCGAGCTCCATCCTCTTCTTCTAGGAATCTGCTGATCAAACCCTTCATATTTACTAACCAACTGAGGGGGTTGAGAAATAGAAATAGTAGGAGATGGAAGTGGAATAAGTAAAAGAGGATGAAGAGATGGATAGGAAAAATCATAAAAGGAGGAATAAGTTAAAGAAGGAGTGGTTGAAAATTTTAGGGAATCAATTAGGAAAGGTGTCAATTGATAAATAGGAAAGGTAGAAGGTATATGGATAGATGGAGAAGGGCATGGTGGAGGAGGGGAAAATACTCTATCTTCGATAAAAGAGCAATATGTAAATATGGAAATTTGAGGAAAAGATTGAGGTTGGAAAAGAAGGGGTAAGATTGCGGTTGAATTGGTTTGATAAAGGGAATAATAGGTATCATAACGATGAGCCATTTGTTGGTAGTAAAGTAGGCTAGGAACAGAGGGACCTAAGACAGATCTTCTCTGATAGGCATAAAAAAAGTTTAAATCAAATGGATGGTTTTTGGAAAGGTGAGCTAAGAGATCCACCCTCAGTTGGTTAGTGCTTTGTACATAGGTAGAACCTGTGTTCTGACGTTGTTTCAGGACCACAGAATTAATCATTGAGTGTCAAGAATTATCAGGGCAAGTAGCCACTTTTGAGGAGTAACACTAGAACATGTCATCTATTCACAACTCCAAATAGTTGACATACAAGACAGCTTGCGAAACCACATCTCCCACATACTAGGCCATATCTATTTCATCTCGAATCAACAGATCTCCCCGTATATACATATATGACAAAAACATGGTATCCCTCGTCATAGAATCGTCAAACACCATACGGACCACTTCTGTCACAGCAACTCAGGAGACCAAGCCCCACTCCAACCATCCTCTGGAAGAGGAAGATCCGTCATTGAAAGCTTCATGTAAAAGGCCAACTTTTGCAATTGATAGTGGACGTCCGAAGGAGGAACATATTCCTGGAAATGCTCAAATGTAGACCATAACAGATCCATCTTGGACTGCAATCTTTCCACTTTATCTTGGAATAATGGACACAAGGTAGCCTTTCTCTGGAGTACTGCCAAGTCCTGCGTTGAGAGAGAAGGAATCAGGGGAACATTGGGGCTTGGAGGAACAGATCGTGACTGGGCCAGTTGGTCTTGCAACTGCTTGATTTGGGAAGCTTGTGATTTCACTGTGTTATGAGCAGTCTGTAAAGCTAAGAGTTTTGCATCTAAAAGAGTTTGAAACTCTTGAGCTTCTTTGGACATCCTCTCCTTCTCCTCTGAGATTTTAGTGACCTCTGATTTAGCTTATGTTAACTGAATCTGCAAAGAATATATCTCTTCTCGTTGGGTCTCAATCAGTTGGGTTTGTTGCTCCATCTACTTAAATAGATTTGCCGGTGTGTCTTTAGTAGAGGCTAACTCTGATGTTTCCTTATGCAACTGGTCTTTGGACTGCATCAGTTCTTCATAAAAGGAAGTATACAGCTGTTGAGCTAGGCTATCACTGAAAGTTCAATCAAACTTTGGATGTCTTTACAGAGGAATGGAGTGGCATCTCTCGATACTAGACTATTCAGTGAAGGGACTGATATATCCAAGGAACCCTCTCTATGTGCTCTGAACAAATTGTTACATGTGAGATAAGCAGGGAGGTCACTGCCAGATGTAGCAGTAATTGTGACTGAAGGAAGAACTAAAGGAGTTTTATCTGCCACACGCTTCAAGCGCTTTCGTTGTATGACCAGTGGAGGAGAAGAATCAAGATCCTCTATATCAATAGGTTCTGACTCTTCTGAAGGTGGTGGAGGAGGTATTGGATCAGATGGAGGAGGTGGAAGCACACCCTTCTTTAGGCCTGAGTATGTCAAGAAAGCATACAGGTAGGATCCATAGGTAACATTTGTGACATTTCCCCTAGTTACTTTGATGAAATGTTGATCCATCTTTTTAAGTAGGTAAGTGCTCCAATCAATAGCCACTCCTTTTAACACCATCTTGAAAGCTGTGAAGAGCTCTTTGGACAAGTAATGGGATGGCATTTTGATAGGCTTAAACCTATCTTGGAGAAACTGGCAGATCAACTTCCAAAGAGGTTCAGTAATCATGGAAAAAGATACTCTTGAAGTGTTGATCACTTTCTTGACATCCAAAATTTCCTTGGTCTGCTTCTGTAAAACAGCTTGAAAATCTCATCCTTGGAGAGTAGTTGTCTAGCTGTAACAAAGGGCTCTCCTTTGTAGGGAAGAGACAAAGCCTTCCCTAACAAGAAATCAATGAAAAAGAAGAATACACATACATAGACGTAACTAACCCATTTGCCACCCCAAATAATCCACATCCTAGAAAAAATTCGGCATAACCTCTACACAGATGCGACCAAAAACTTCATGCGATGCAACAAACAGGCACCCAAATCCCCGTATCAGGCAAGAAAGAAAGAACTACACACCGTACTCGTAATCGTAACACATAGACAAACCAGAATACCATAAAAATGTACCTCAAGACTGGACCATAACCTTGACCATCAGTATCAACTAAAAGACTTTACGCGCCCATCCCACGAAGTGTGTTTATTAAAAGGAGGAAAAAGTGCAGTGAAGGGGAATTATTTTAATGAAGGGTTCATTTTAGAAAAATTTTAACAATGGGTGACATTTTATTAGGTTATAAACCTTAATAAGAAAACGATGGTTCCTTCTTAAAATTTTAATTACAAATTATTAAGTGGAAACGGTGTGTTATCGCAACCCGGACTACAATTCCCAAACTGGGTCTCTAAATGCAAATTCCTTAATTAAAAATTAATAGTGATGTGCAGCGCTTTTTTGCCAGCATATACTTTTTTGAGACGGCTGGTTCATTTTTATTACAATTAAGGTGCCTCTTAAGCGCACGTAGCGCGTGCAAAGTGAACGATTGGTGGAGTTTTAAAATTATTAAATTGTGTGTTTAGCGCGAATGCACGTGGAAAAGGTAGGTGAATAAAGTTTATTTTAGTAATTAATTGTGGTTAAGGGGGTAATGAAAATAAATAAAGCTCACAAAATAAATACATGGTAGGGGTATGTATGCAATGGACTGAAGGCGCATGGAGTAGTCCCCCAAAAGCAATAAATCCAGTCAAACAAAATCAAAGACCACTGAGACTGAACAAAAAATAAATCACCTTAGTGTTATTGTTTATTTTTTATTTTATTGTTTTTTTTTTTGGTATTTTAGGTGTGTTTGTTTTGTGTTTATAGTTTGGTTTGGTTTATTTGTTTTATTATTATTTTTTCTATTATGTGTATTGTTGTTTTCTTAAATAATAATTAAATCAGGATATATAACACATGAATATGTTATGAAGTGTAATAATGAATTTTCAACCATTTAGAAAGTGTCCACAATTGATATTAATGCAGCCATGATTTTGAGATGATGTGTAGGATTTAAAATGAATTTTTAGGATGGATAGTATTAAAATTAGGGTTTTTTTTTACTTCAAAGAACATTATTACCTTTTATGAAAATATTTGTTAAGTGAAAATTTAGTGAAAAAAGGGCAGGGGATTTTGTGGAATTTTTTGAGATTTTTATTAATTTATTTTTGTATTTTTACTAATTTTTAATGAATTTTATCCAGTTTTCATGTAATTTTGAATAAATTTACAGAGTTTAAATTTTTTGTAATTTATGTATTTTAATTTCCACCTGAAAAATATTCCAAATAAGTTCAAAAAGATTGGTAAATTTTTAGATTTTTTTTGTAATTTTTTTATTTTTAATAAATTGTTAGAATTAACTAAATCAATTAAATGAGGTAGATTAGGATAGTTGGTTAAGTGAGGTGAAGTCAGATCAATGAGGAAGGAGGAGGGAGGAGGTGGATGGGGAGGAAGGAGGAGGGAGAAGGTGGAGGTGGAGGGGGAGGAGGTGGCGAACGGCGGCAGACGGGCGCTGGCAGGGCCTAGAGGCAAGCCGGGAGGCAGGTCTGGGAGGCGAGCCGGGAGGCGGGCGCTGGTGGCCGGGAGGGTCTGTGGCACTGGGGCGACTGGAGCCGCTGGCGGGGGCGAAGGGCGGCCGACGGGAGGGGAGAAGAGAAGAAGGAGGAGGAAGAAGAGAAGGAGGGAGAGGAGGAAAGAAGAGGAAGGAGAAGGGGAAGAGGAAGGAGGAGAGACGAAGGAAGAAGGAAGAAGAAGCAGGGAGGGAGGGACACGACACGCAATGGAACAGGTAGTTATTTTTTTTCTTTTTTTTCAATATAATTCGTTTTCTTGATCTAGTTCTTTTTTTTTCTTCTTCTTTTTTTCTTGTTTTTTTTTTCTTCTTCGTTTTTTTCTTTCTTTTTTCTCCGTGCTTTGTTTTTTGTCTGTTCTTTTGTTTTTTTGTTTAAATTTTCAAAAAAAATATTTTGGTTTTGTTTTGTTTTTTTTTTTTCGGTTTTGTTTGTGGATTGATGTATTATTATTTTTGTTTCGTTTTCGAGGTGGCTGGTTTGTTTGTTTTTTTCCTTTCCGCTCTTCTTTTTGTCTTATTTTCTTTTTGCTATGTTTGTGCTTTTTGTTTTTTAATGGAAAAAAATAGATAATCGAATGGAAAATGGAGGGGCAAGAAACACACCCCCGGCCCATGCGCATGCGTGGGCAGGGATTTAAAAAAATTTGCAGTGAGACGGGGGCAAGAAACACACCCGCGGTCCGTGCGCAAGCCACGGATGCCACGGGGGCGTCTCGAGGCACGTAAAACCAAAAACAAGCACGTTCACACGTGAGGCGAGTAACGCGTTGAACGTGAAAAATGTTGGAAAAAACAGGGTGGTCACATGGAAAAAACGCAAAAAAAAACCCGAAAACACCTATAGGTATTAATATCAAAAAATCCGCGCATTGGAACGAAGTGCGAAAAGAAGGAAAAGTGTGCAAAACAATGTCTCCGACAACCTTATCATGACAAAACACAGTTTTGAGTGAGATAGAATGCGTTCACATTGGAAAAACCCCAAAAATGGGCCCGAAAATGGACTCGGAAATTAATACAAGAAGAACCGTGCATCGGAATAGCAGGCGGTAAAAAGGAAAAATGTTTGGAAAGAAGGAATTCATAGGGTTGGTGCATCAAAACTCAGTTTGGGGGAAATTAGGATGGGTTCATGTGGAAAAAATATGAAAAATGCATCTGAAAACACTCTGAAAAATTAATAACTAAAAATTCGATAATCAGAAGAGGGGGAGGAAAAAGGAAAAAGTGGGGGAAAGGTTGGCAGGACACGACTATCAAGTTAAAATGGAATTCCGATAAAAATATGGCAGGTTCACATGGAAAAATGTGAAAAATAAGCACGAAAAGGACTCAAAACCCGAAAAAATTAATAACGGATGAACTGTGCATTAGAATCACACAGAATAAAAAGGAAAAATATCAGGCAGAATGGGTAGGATAGGCATGGTGTACCAGATCAGGGTTCCAAAGTAATAATCACGTGTTCACATGGAAAACTGTCCAATTTATGAGAATTGCTTCAAAAATTAATAAATTGAGACTTGTCTATCAGAACAGGGGTTGCTAGAAAGGAAAAATGGGGAGTTCGAAGGGATAAACAGGGTTGTAAGGTTGGATTGGGATTCCGGAGAACGTAGGATACATTCACATGAAAGAAGCGCAAAACCAAGAATAAGGACAAACGGTCAAGAAACAACCCCGAGGACATGGTGAAATAGAACGAAAGGGTGGGGAAGGGACCCCATCAGGGTAAAATAAAATCATGGCATAGATGCATGATCAAAACAGGGTATTTTCCTGGAGGTATGCAACATAGACGCGGAGGGATGCATCCCCATACTTAAGACCTTAGCAGGAAGGGTAAACCAAACTTCAAGAACCTAATACCTCACATCAGACCAACCATGACATCCCCACACTTAAAACATGACCGGTACAAAGAAACGGAAGGTGTAGGGTTAGAAACACTTGACCCATATTACCGAGGAGGAACATCAACTATCAAGGTTGCGTCTGGTGTCGTCGTTGGCTGCAGGAGGTAACAAGGTGTCTTCACAACACACATCCTTCGTCCTTCGTGGCAGGGACCAAGCGGCAGCACCCAGGGAGGTAGTTGGTTGAAAGAATCACAGGAAATTCAGCGATGGCGAGGGATATTGCACTCAACTCACGATCACTCAAATGGATTGAAAGAGTAGTCACTTGCCCATGACTAACATCACTCGAGGAAATAATGATGAAAACCCAGAGCTCACACCCGATTTAGGAATCAACAGGGGAATGGTGCGAAGAGAGTATGCCAAGGGTGCACAATTGATGGTGCATCAGTGAGTCCAACCTCGTCTGGTATAGGTGCAAGGAGAAAGGCCAGGGAGCCTTGTAGTGGAGAGTATAGAACAGAGTGATGTGTCATGTGTTGGCAGCAAAAACCCAGCACGTGGGTGCATAGGGAAACGGGAACGTACCTGACTCCAAGGGTCGTAACGTCCCTCAATCCTCACCTCTCGATAATTGATTGAAGAAACACCAGTCACACTCAGCCCACCCTTGTCTCACACCCTATTGAAAGATACAGAGGGCAGCCATTTCCTGAACCCCATTGATGTAATCCTCATGGTCACTTGTGCAGAGGTTGTATGCCTTGTGTGTAATTGATGGTGCAACTATACATCCCACCCTGTGCCGGCATACAATGCAAGAAGGAAGACCAGGGAGCCTTATGGTGCAGTGCACATAAACAAATCGTGCTTTGTACATTGAGAGGCCCATCCCATGCGTGCAACGCTCTATTCACACACCTCACCTCATTTGATTTCAAGGGAAAGACTGGTCACTCACCCCACCCTCTGTCTCACGCTCTGATAGATACAGAGGGTAGCCCATACGCACATCCCCATCCTGTTAGGATGAAAGCTCGCATCACTCAAGGGGTTGGTGATGAAGATCATGTTGGCTGTTGTTGTCATGAGGATCTTGAGGAGGAAGCATACCCAGGGAGGCAGCCAACGAGTCTCGTACTTCAATGACTTGTAAGAAAGGTCATCTGTTAAAAAGGGCAGACGAAATGATATTGCAGAGATAGCGCACCAAGGGAGGTGGCTTCAAATTACTTGCTGAAGAGGTTCTGCTGGTGAGTTAACTATCCTGAACTGTGGGGTGTTACCACCTTTTCCATAGTCAGCTTCTCGTCCAAGGGTGTTTCCACCTTTTCTTGGAATGAGGCATGTTATGACATGGAATTTCTTCCTTTTCTCCCATAACAGTTTCATTTATATATTTTTTTCTTTTTGTTTTTGTTGTTTTTTTTTTCTTTCTCTTTTTTTTTTCCTTTTTTTTTGTTCTTTGTTTCTCTTTTGTTTTTTTTGCATTAAGAAAGAGAATGGTAGAAATACCATATGTTAGGACCAACCTCTCCACCATTATTGGATCAGACAAGAAGATAACAATGTTAGATTGAGATGTTTCTGTGAGGGGGTAGCAGAACGAGACCGCCTCATGAGGAGAATTATAAGGGCTATCAGAAGCACAACAAGAAAGACAGTGTGACATCCAAAAGGAAAGGGGTAGGTAGACTGTGATTGTCAAGATCCCTAGGGAGGGAAGTACATCTTCAGGCGATAGCCATTGATGAGGAAAGGATTATCAGAGGCATCAACGGTCTGTACCTCAACAGATCCATTAGGATTGATAGCAAGTACCTTGTACGGGCCCATCCACCGTTTTTGAAGCTTGCCAAGAAACTTGCCAAATCTTGAATCATAGGCCAGGACAAGATCACCTTCTTTGAACTCCTTGTGCTTGATGAAATTGTCATGATAGGCCTTGCGTCACTCTTGAGTAATTTCCATGCATTGTAGGGCCACCCGCCGTATCTCATCCAAGCATTCCAAGTGCAGGAGACAGTGTTACATTGACTCATTATCTCCCAAGTATTCTTTAACTGCCACTCACAAAGAGGGCAATTCCAGCTCAACAGGGAAGACAACTTCTGTACCATACACTAGCTGGAAAGGGGTCTCTCTTGTTGCTGCCTTAAGGGAGGTTCTGTACGCCCAGAGGGCCTCTATAAGTCTATTGTCCCAATCGCGATGATGTGCGGCAATCGTTCTTGTCAGAATTGAGTAGATGATGCAATTGGTGACTTCAACTTGGGCATTAGCTCTGGGGTAATAAGGAGTGGACTTGTGATGGCAGATCTTATACAGTTCTGTCAACTTCTCCATGATTTTGTTAAGGAAATGAGTACCTCAATCACTTACCAGCTCGAGGGGACTACCAAAATGGGCGATAATATTCTCGTACATGAACAGGGCTACGCTGTTACCATCGTCCCGCTTCAGGGCTTTAGCTTCACACCACTTTGTGACATAATCCGTACATGTATTTGTTCTGCTTCCGTCTGGTAGGTGGATCAATGGGACCCAAAAAATCAATCCCCCACTTCTCGAATGGCTTTAGGGGAAGAATGGGTTGCAATGGCATGGCACTTGTTTTGGTGGGTTTCCCCATTCGCTGACAAGCATCACATCTTTTACAGTAATCATATGCATCCTTGGAGGGTCGACCACCAGTATCCTACTCTAACAGAGCCTTCCTAGCTATCGCTTCTCGTGCGAAGTGTCCACCACATGGTTCGTCATGGCATGCTTTCAATACTATGCCGATTTCATCCCCTGCAACACATCTTCGCAGCACTTCATCTTTGCCTCTCTTATACAGTGCACCGCCTAACAAGGTGTAGGGGGCTGATTCTAACAGAAGCTTCTTCTTCTCACAGCTTGAGATGCTAGGAGGATACTGTTGAGTTGCCAAGAGATTGGCTATGTCTGCATACCAGGGAGTAACTGTTTCAACTAGAAACAAGGAAGCATCAGGAAGGTCTGGATCATCCTGTTCCTCTTCTTCTGTTTGAGGGATCCATGATAGATGATAAGCTAGGACATGGGAACGGCCAAGCTTAGTGACCACTTCAAAGTTGAACTCCTCGAATAGGAGCAACCATCTCATCAGTCGTCCTTTAACATCTAATTTGTTCATCAGGAAAGACAGGTCATGGCTTCATGTTCCACATAGAACTTGAAATGCATTGATAGTAGATAGTGTCGAAACTTTTCCAGTGCAAGCACCATTGCCAAGCACTCAAGATTTGTCACTGTGTAGTTCCGTTCCCTATCAGTGACTTTCCGGCTTGCATAATAAATGGGTTGATCTAATTTAGAGGGGCCCTTTTGACATAGGACAACACCTAGCCCTTCAAGTGATGCATCTGTGTGCACATGGAACTCCTTCGTCCAATCAGGAGGCTGCAAAATAGGTGCTTGGATAAGGCACTATTTTAGGGTATTAAAGGCTTCTTCATAGTCATTAGTCCATCAGCTTCTTTCCTTAGGAGCTTGTGTAGAGGGGCTCCCTTGGTTGCAAAATGTGCAAAAAATCTTCTGTAGTAGCCCATATGTCCAAGAAATCCTCTTAATTGCTTGAGGTTTGTTGGTGTTGTTAAGGCGGCAATCTTTTCAATCTTTGCCGGGTCTGTTGCAATCCCTTGTGCAGAGACAATATGGCCTAGAAGAACTCCTGGGAGATGCCAAAGACACATTTGTCGCGGTTGAGAGAGATCCCATACTCATGGCATCTGTCAAAACATTGCTCAAGATGTCCCCTGTGCTCTCAGATCAAACTATAGACACAAAAGTCATCAAGATACACCTCAATGAAATCATGTAGATGATTCTGGAAGGCAGCCATCACTACTCATTGGAAGGTGGCAGGAGCATTACAGATCTCGAATGGCATTACTTTGTAGGCATAGGTCCCCCATTCTATGGTGAAGGTTGTTTTGGATTGGTTCTCTTCTGCAATTTGGACTTGGTTATATCCACTGAATCCATCCAAGAGGGAATAAAGCTCATGGCATGCCACTGTGTCCAATAGTTGGTCTGTAAAAGAGATAGGGAAATGATCCTTCTTTGTCTTCGAATTGAGCTTTCAAAAGTTGACACATATTCAAAGTTTCCCATTCTTCTTGGGTATTACCACAATTGGCGAAGCCCATTCACTGTTAGCCATGGGATAAATGAACTCTGCTTCAAGAAGTTTTAATATTTCGGCCTTCACCAAAGCAGAGTAATTACAAAAGAAGAAAAAACTACTACTACTACCACTATTAAAACAACAACAACAACAAATAAGAAAACCACCACCACCACCACCACCACCACCACCACCACCACCACCACCACCACCACTACCACTACCACTACCACTACTACTACTACTACTACTACTACTACTACTACTACTACTACTACTACTACTACTACTACTACTACTACTACTACTATGACTACAACTAACACAACAACAAACCACTACTACTACAATAAACAAGAAAAGAAGAAAAAAAAACAACAACAACTACTACTACTACTACAATAACAACAAACAAGAAAAGAAGAAAAGACTACTACTACTACTACTACTACTACTACTACTACTACTACTACTACTACTACAAACAAAAAAGAAAACTAAACAACAATAAATAAAAAAAGAAAAAAAAAACTACTACTACTACTACTACAAACAAGAAAACTAGTATTACTACTACTAGTACTACTACTACAATCGCCACTACGACTACCACAACAACAACAAACAAGAAAAGAAGAAATTAAACAACAACTACTACTACTATCACTACCACTACCACTACTACTACTACAACTACCACAACAATAACAAATAAGAAAATAAGAAATCAAACAACAACTACCACTACCGCTACCACTACCACTACCACAACAACAACAAACTAGAAAAAAAGAAAAGAAGAAATAAAACAACAACAACAATAACAACAACCTCTCCCTCCCTCTCTCTCTCCCTCCCTTCCTCCCTCCCTCTCCCTCTCTCTCTCTTTCCCTATTATGTTTAATGTTTTCTCCCTCTCTCTCTCATTCCTTCTTTCCTTTTCTATCTTTCTCTCCCTCTCTCATTTCCTCTCCCTCTCTCAATACACATGATTTTTAACAAAAAAAAGTAAAAGAAAATGAGAAAAAACAAAAACAAAGAAAGAAGGAACAATGCACTCATCACTGCAAAGGCCCGAGGATGGATTCAGCGGCTCCTCTTCGTGACAGCAACTCCTATTCGCCCTCCGTACACTTCCTCCTCTTCTTCGCAAACGGCGGCGGTGGCGGCGAGAAGATTTCCTTCTCCCTCTTTCTCTCATTCTCTCCCTCTCCCTCTCAAATGCAAGATAGAGTTCACTCTCCCTTTTGCTCTCCCTTTTGCTCTCTCTTTCATTCGTTTGCGCAAAATAACGCGCTTGGGTTTCGGCCCGCATTTTTTCGTATGAGCACCATCATTGCGACGCAAATAGCAACGCCGCTATTTTGCATCGGAAAGCGCTGTTGCTATGCCTTTGTATCCTTGTAGTGATAGAGATAACTACACTACACAAGGATAAATCCCATGTCTTGAATCTATATTCGTGTTCTTTAAACTTTCTTGCACTCAATGCTAGGATAGAGATATCCATGCTTGAGTGCATCAAAGTGAGAAAACAATATCACCATGATTTCCAAACATGAGCATTGGGCCTCGCTCTATATCGAAGTGATCTCAAAGAGAGAGATAACTATATTGCATAAGGAGAACTCTGATGTCATGAATTTGTATTAGTATAATCTAAACTATCTTAAACTTAGTGCCCATCTAGAGATGAATATCTTTCCCCTAGTGCCATGCTTCAATGCATCAAAGAGAGGAAAGAATATCACCCTTAGATTCATATATGAGTTCAAGGCCAATCTCTACACCAAGTAAATATTTAAGAGAGAGATACCTATCTTGCATACGGAGAACTCCCATGTCTTGAATTTAAATTGGTGTTCTCTAAACTATCTTGCACTTGGTGCTATGCTACAATCTCTAACATGTTACTCCTAGTGCCAAACTTGAGTGCATCAAAGAGAGGAAAAAATGCCATCATTAGGTCTCAACATGAGTGTAGGGCCAATATCTACACCAAGAAGATCTCTAATAGAGAGATAACTATCTTGCACAAGGAGAACTCTCATGGCCTGAATTTATACATGTGTTCCCTAAATTATCTTGCACTAAATATTGTGCTAGAGATATCAAAGAATATCTACAACATTTTGTAGCTTAATGGTATACTTTAGTCCATCGAAAAGATGAAACACTTTCATCCTCAGATCCAAGCATTAATGTAGGATCAAGCTCTACACTAAGGAGATCTCTAAGAGAGAAACAACTATCTTACACAAGTAGAACTCCCATGCCATGAATTTGTATCGGTGTTTGCTAAACTATCTTATTCTTAGCGCTAGGCTAGAGATATCTAGCAAGATTTGTAGTAATATCTTGCCCATAGTATGAAGGTTGAGTGCATCAAAGAGAAAAAACATTCTCACTCTCATATTCAAGCATGAGAGTAGGGCCCAACTCTATGCCAAGGAGATCTCCAAGAGAGAGATAATTATATTTTACAAGTTAAATTCCCACGTCATAAATTTATATGAGTGTTCTCTAAAATTTCTTGCACTTAGTGGGAGGATAGAGATATCAAACAAGAATTGGAACATCTTGATCCTACTGCTAGACTTGGATGCATGAAAGAAAGAAAACAATTTCACCCTCGGATAAGGCATGAGCACAGGGCCAAGCTCATGCATCAAAGAGAAAAAAATCTCACCCTCAAGTCTAGCTTGCTCCTAGTGCCAAAATTTAGTGTATCAAAGAGAGGAGAATATCTCATCCTCAAGTCTTAGCATGAGTGTAGGGTCAAGATCTACATCGAGGAGAACTCCCATGTTGTGAGTTTATATTGGTGTTCTTCAAAGTATCTTACACTCAATGCTATGCTAGAGATACCCAATAAGATCTATAACAAATTTCATATCACCCTCAAGTCCAGGCAACAGCGTAGAGCCAAGCTCTACACCAAGGAGATCTCTAAGAGAGAGATGACTATCTTACATAAGCAAAACTCCCATGTCTTGAATTTGTATCAATGTTTTCTAAAGTATGTTTCACCTAGTGCTAGGCTAGAGATATCCAATAAGATTAAGAATGGCTTTCCCCTAGTGCAAAGCTTGAGTGTATCAAAGAGAAGAAACATCTCACCATAAGGTCTTGGAATGAACGTATGGCTAAGCTCTACATCAAGGAGATATCCAAGAGAGAGATAATTATCTTGCATAAGGAGAACTCCCATGTCTTGAATATGTATCAATGATCTTTAAACTTTCTTGCACTTAGTGCCAAGATAGAGATATCCGTGCATGAGTGCAATAAAGAGAGGAAATAATCTAACCCTCTGTTCTAGGCATAGGCACTAGTGAAAGATCTATATCAAGGAGATCTCAAAGAGAGAGGCATCAATAGATAAGGCATGTTCTGATAAAAACCCCCATAATAGATTGGGTCCTATCTCATCATTAATAAAGATATCCAAACTAGGACCACACTTGAAGAAAATGTCTTCTTCATAAGCGAAGTTTGCTAATGAGTCTACAATTTTTTTCCAATATCATGGAACCAATTGAAAATATACTCTCTCAAACCCGTCGAGCATGGTCAGAGTAGTGCGATAATACATAGAAATAATGGGATTTTATATTATGCAAGTCCCATTTAGTTGGTTCAATACCAATTTGGAGTCCCCCTTTACTAACAACCGATGCATACCACCCTTCTTAGCAATATTCAAGCCTATGATTAAAGCTTTGTATTCTGGCATATTATTGGTAAATCCATCCTCAAGATTAATAGCTTATTTCATCATGACTCTATATCGGGGATCTCTAATAACTACTCCTATACTCCCTTTCTTGTTGGGACCCCTTGACACTCCATCAAAGTACAATGTTGCATCAAAGAGAGGAAATAATGGTCCAAGCATTAACCAACAAGATATCCAAGAGAGAGACAACTATCTTGCACAAGAAAAACTCCCATGTCTTGAATTTGTATCACTACTCTCTAAACTATCTTCTAGTCAATGCTAGGCTAGAGATATCCAATAGCATATTGTGTAATATCTTGCTCCTAGTGCTAGTCTTGAATGCAACAAAGAGAGGAAACAATATCACCCTTGGATACAACATGAACATATGGCCAAGATCTTGCATCAAAGAGGAACAATATTATCCTCAATTCTAGGCATGAGTGTTGGGCCAAGTTTAAGTTCTACAACAAGGAGGTATTCAAGAGAGAGATTACTATCTTGCACAAGGAGAACTCCCTTGATGGGACCTAAAATGGGCCGGCACTGGCTTATGCACTAGCCGGACCTCTATCATGCGCTCAACAACCCCACGGCCTTGTGGCCAGGAGCGTGGATGACACATACATCATACATTGCCTTCCTAAACATCTTGTGTTTGTATCACGTCTCGTAGTCCAACTCTAACCCAATTAAGACTCCTCAGAGGGAGTCCCAACACATTGCCAAATAGCACGAAGTATAAACATAGGAGGTCCTCCCACGGCTGACTGCCGCTACCGCACTGCGACTCTCCTACACCTTGGGGATTGGCCCCTCGATGCGTCGCTAAACATATATAACACAACATCGCACATATTTCCACTCAAAGTACCAATTATTTCGTATCCAGGAATGTACCATTTTCCTCACTTTACTTTCCCCTTAGATCCAACGCCTAGCCTACAGCTTGGACAACCCTACTCACTCAACGTTGGTCATGTTCCTCTAAAAAGTAATTGCCATGCATCCAGGAGGTATTGTCTGATACCTTTAAGTTTCTTTATGATTTATGCAAGTAGTGAATGTCCATGTGCTCAAACAATTAAGAAAATCAGCATTAGTGCACATGTGGAAAACATTTCTTTCAATGATCTTGACTTTCGCTCATATGCGGCGTTGCATGAACCTAGCATCGAGAAACCCTCGTGCTACTAGATCCTTAATTTTTAATTAACGATCGACCTAAATGGTATGAAAAAAAAACCAGCAAGCTTTTCATCATTTCATTTAGCATCTAAACACCTCTTGTACACTCTACCCCCTCACCTGTTTAGGTTGTGCATTATTGATCGGTTTAGGATTTATTTTCCATGTGTTTATTGTATAAAAAGTAATAAAAACTCACTAAAACATAAAGGTAGGCTGAACTGAGGCTAAACCTCATACTTCAGACCCCCCATACATACATGAACATGGTTCTTATTTTTCCTTAATTTTCGGCACTCAAAATCCATTTTTCCCTTATTTTTCCCCATTTTTCCTATTTTTCTTGTATTTTTTGCAATATTGAATAATTGAAAATATAAAATGAGTTGTGGGATGTGGCCCTTAGGTTCATTTGCAGCAAAAACAAAAATTTAGTTGGTGTGTCTTATTATATTTTCTATTTATATATCAAAAACACCCAATTTCTCCCTATTTCGCGTGTTTTACGGGTTTTACACTATTAATTTCAGTCACAACACTTATGATTTTCTTATTTTCTGAGCATAAACTAATCAAACTCATAGCAAGCAACATTATAATGCATAATCATCCCATGGGAATAAATATTTATGAAGCAAATTGCATAAAACATCAATTTTCTTTGTAAAAATGAAATTACCGTTCTTTGCGAGTTGCGGGTTTTTATTTGCCATGTCTCAGGATTGATTTCCAGCAGCCATTATGCTCATGATAGTCCACAATAAGCAATCTTCATTCCTCTTGAACCACAAAGCAATCCGGTCTTCATTGGACAAGCATCCGTCATCCATTCTTCTTCTTCTTCACCACATGAATCTGCCCTTAGAAGAGAGAGAGGGAGGAGAGAGAAAGAATGAAATCAGAGATCTTCATAGAGACCACCATCGGAGGAGCAAAGCACGGCGATATGACTAGCAGGTAGAGGGGATTGAAGGGCAATGATCACTTGGTATGGTTGTTTGCAGGCTGGAGATCATGATCAATAAGAGCATGGCGAAAAATGCGCCAGTGTGCTGTCGCCATCTTCTCCTCTCTCTCTGCACGATTTCTTCCCAACATTTCATGTGGCATTTCATTCTTGGGATCCCAAGGGTCACTTACTCATTTTGGCCAAATTTTGTCCACCCCTTCATATCTTGCCCGGTTTCATTGGCCATTTCCTCGTCCGGACTCCGAATTGAGCTCTGAAAAATCCTGGGCGTCCGGCTCAGCATATTGCATTGGTGGGTAACTCTTGTCAACCCGCATGACAGTCTGAAAAATTATGAAAAATCAACAAGGTCACTCGGGTGCCTTTAAAGCACTTTGCCGCTTAAAATTGTCCTAGATCGAGCCGCTGCCTTCGATGTTGAATATTTTTCCCTTGATATTCGTAATTTTTAGCTATTTTTAAGCACTTCTCGGCATCCAAATTCCGCTCTCATTGGCGACCACGGGATAAGGTGACTCGGCCCGTCGAGTCCCACAATATATCTACACAACACAACCAAAGGAAGCATCAAGCTGATACAAAATAGATACATATTAAACACAGCACAATGCTCACTCTACCCCCTGACAGAACCAAGGCATGACATCCACAAGGAGTAGGCCTAGCATAATCTGATAAAAGGTCCAAAGCTAGTCACTAACCAACTACTCCAACACGGCCAAACTAAAAAGAACTATCAAAGAGGTTGCCCTAAGTGGTGGTCTGAACTACCTACCTAACTAAGGACAACACAACTAGGAGTTCCTACTAAGCGAGGACTCCTATAGCCTGATCAAGAAGTATTTGCTTTTACCACATTTCTTCTTTTAGGGGTTTTTTTTTCTTCCATACTTGGCATGTAAAAAGGAGAGAGCTGAGCGTAGTGACCCAAGGAGAACAGGGCATCGGCCTCAGGACCTGTCTCGGTACCCAAGATCCTACCAAGCCCTTGCAAGGCGACACTTAATACTTTTCTAACGCTCACTTTTATTTTTGCTCCAACCTTTCCTAATTTCTTCTTTTCTAGCAAGATGCCACCCCTAGGAAGACAAGGCATCGGCCCTGGGTCTGACTCGTCCCCAGGAACCTACCAAGCCCTCGCAAGGCAATGATCAACTGCTTATAAGATTTTTCCCTTTTCTTTTCTATTTATAGGGGTTAGAACCCCTTTTTACACACCTCCGTATATATATTTGTTGTCTTTAAGATATTCAGGGTTTTTTCCTTTATCATCTTTATTTTCCTTCTGCAGGCTTCCCTAATGGCCTCACAACTAACAAGAACTCATGGAACGGCTGCCTAGTAGGCTAGCAGAATAGGGTCACTAGAACTCCCTTCTAAAATAGGTCTTTCCATGCCTGACAATGTCTTTACAGGAGGCAACGACTACTCAAACCTCCCTCAGACATATTGAACCTAAACCTAGGACTCCATGCCTTGGATGTCGGTCCCCAATAAGAAACGAAAATCCCCTTAACAAGTACAAAAACACATATAGCATAAAAACCACAGTACTCATAAAGGAAAGATATCACCTGGATAGGGCCACGAGAAGCATCGATGCCGCGACAAAGGCTCCCTCCAGCTCCACGAAAGCTGTCAAGCACATGACTAAAACAAAGCACGGTTAAAAGCACCCGCACTAGACAGACACACGGCCCTCTTAGCCTAAAGAAATAAAGCACTTCACCACAACACTTAATTGGCCCTCTTGGCCTAAAGAAATAAAGTAATAACACCTCACAAAACTGGCCCTCTTGGCCTAATGAAATCAAACAGAATAACAGCTACAGATCCCTCCCTGGAAGAATCCAGATATCCTTTCCAAGGAGAAAAACAGGCTCGTAGCCCTAAACTAAATGCATAAGGTTATGACCCATCCCCCCTGCATAGATAGCAAGAGGCGTATGCATAACATGTTGTTTAATCAGCCTATGGGTCCAAGATAATAATGGTAGATTGGTCTCGGCAACTCTTTGCATCACCCATATCAACCATCGTCTGCCATATATTGCATGTTCTGATAACATACCCCACAAGCAACCGGGTCCTGTTTCATCATTGATAAGAATATCCAAACTAGGACCACAATTAAAGAAGAGGTTTTCTTCATAAGCAAGATTTGCCAATGAATCTGCAAACTGATTCCAGTAACGTGGAATCAGCTGAAAAGATACTCTCTCAAACTCCTCAAGTAGGGTTATAGCAGTCTGATGATACATACAAAGAATGGGATTCCGCACTGTGCACGTCCCATCTAGCTGATTCAGGATCAACTGGGAATCCCCTTTTACTAACAACCGACGAGTACCACCTTGTTTGGCAATATGCAGTCCCATAATCAAGGCTTTATACTCCGCCATATTGTTAGTGAATCCTACCCCGAGATAAGCGGCTAACTTCATCGTCACTTTACGTGGGGATCTCGGATTACTACTCCAACACTTCCTTTTTTATTAGGGCCCCTGGATGCTCCGTCAAAATATAATGTATACGTCCACAATGGGTTTACACAACTGGCTATCACAAACTCCTATATTCGTAATTATGGTAATCAAAGTTTAGCATGCTGAGAGGATGAACTGACGGCTCCATCCCACCTTCTTCATTGAACTCAACAGGGATACTCATCAATAGTCGTAAATAGTGATGGCAGAAGACTTTGATTTTCCACACAAAGATTCCGTCCTCTTGCTCAATCACTTTATATTATTTGCTCCACCAAATCAGTTTCCCCTAATGGTATCTCTGCTCCAAATATGGGTGCTCCAAATAAGGGATTAACCGACCCATCAACCAACTTTTAAGCTCTTTTCCGCAGGTCTCAGATCATCCCCAACATGGACCTGCAATGCATTTCTCTATATTAGCATTCTTAGAAATAATAAGATTTAATCTTATTAAGATTAACCTTATTCTTAAACTCTACTCCCTGTAAATCAGCTAATAGGGCTGTAGACCTATTCTTCCCTAACCTGACAATCTTGTAGGGGCTAATCCCATTTAGGTTCTAGCTTCCCTGGAAACAACTCCCTACGCGCATCATACTAGAGGACTAATTGCCCTTTTTTAAAGGTATATTTCTTCGCTCTAAGGTCATGCAATTGCTTCATCCAACACTTGGCTACCTCCTGGTGTAATAAGCTCTGCAACAATGGGATCCTACATACTATAGATCCCATCCAATTAGTTGATCACTTGTTGCGAGTCATCTTTTACTAATAAATGACGGATACCACCATGTCTAGCTATACTTAGCCCCATGATTAAGGCATTGTATTTTTCCATATTATTAGTAAAATATTTTTCTAAATACACTCCAATTTTCATAACAATTTTGAACTGAGAATCTTTCATGACCACTCCCAAACTCACATATTTAGTGGGCCCTTGAGAAGCTTTGTCAAAATATAGAGTGTAGATCTAGTTTTCATTGATAGGCCACACCATATGGATCAGCCTACTCATACTTATGATAGTCAATGTTGAGCTCAGAAAGATTATGTATAACATGTACTATTCCTCCTTCCTCACCAAACCTAATAGGGATGCTAATAAGAACCTTATGACAATGGTGGTAGTAGATCTTAGTATCCCCGTAAAAGATCCATCTTGCCACTCAGTGATATGATAACCTTTACTCAACTAAATCACTCAACCTTGGTGGTAATGATGCTCTAACTACAAATATTCAAGATAAGGAATGATTCTGCCCATTTTATTGTATTGGTACCTAGTACAGGTTTAAGCTAGATCCTGGAAGACGTGCAAAGACACCAAGTCCGACATCAGCCCCCTTACACATAGTAAGATTTCAACTTATTAAACTTCACTTTTTTAAAAACTCTACCCCTTGCAAATCCACTGAAAGGGATGTAGAGAAAACTTTTCCTATCCGAACGATCTTATATGAGCCATTCCATTTAGGTTCTAGCTTGCTAGGGAATAACTCACGACAACATCATAATATATTATCACAATTGACCCTTCAAGAATTTATATTTTTTAGCTTGAAGTTCATGGAGTACTTTCATCCTTCTCTTCCCCACTCCTTGATGTAAAAAAATTCTACAATCGAATTTCATTAAGATGTGCAAGCAAAACAAACCTTTCTTGTAATGCTTCTACCTTGCCTAATGAATGATTTAGAGTAAACCTCACAGTGGGTAACTCAGTTTCCAAGGATAAGAAACACTCCTTCCCATATACCAACTTGAATAGGATGTGGGTAGTTGCTCTCTTAAATGTTATCCCAATCGTGCTTACCCTCAGATACTGTCTTTGGATAGGATCCCTACAAGCTCCTTATTGATACTCTCCACTTGTCCATTTGCTTGAGGATTATACAATGTGGTTTTATTGTGTTTAATTTTTAGCACTTTCATCAAGGCTTGTATGACATTGTTCAAAAAGTGTGTCCCATGATCAAACACTGATTCTTTTGGTGGATCAATGCAGCAGAGAATTTGTTCCATGATAAAACTAGTCGTCTGCTTGGTATTATCCTTCATCCTAGCTCAAGCTTTAGACCACTTTATAAATTAGTTTATTGCCACAATGATATAATGCTTTTTCATAGTTGATAAAGGATATATAGGTCCAACGAAATCAATGCTCCACTTCTTGAATGGTAGTATAGCTATGATAAGAGTCCGTGTGGGTGCTTCTTGTTCTCCCCACTATCATGTCTTTGACATGTATCACATCTCTTGACATATGCAAAAGCATCCTAGAAAATGGATGGCCACCATTATCTATCTCTCAAAGCTTTTTGTGTTGTCAACCCTCTGGCAAAGAGCCCTCCTCAAGCACAGTCATGGAACCCTTCCAAGATAAATGAGACCTCATCAGATAGGACACATCAGTGATACCTAATTGACCCCTTGCTAGTATAGTGTTCCTACAATCAATGTAAATTTCAAGGCTTGTTGCCTAATTCTCCACTTTTCATACTTTGATAAAGCATCTCCAAGCACTCTTGTAGATAGATGATGTGTTATGGTAGCATACCAAGATGGGATGGAGGCCATACCAATTTTGAGTACACCCTCGAGGTCACTATCTTTAGCCAAGACTTTCTTTAGCTCTTTGAATTCCACAAGACATTCACCGATGTCCTGTAACTTCAGTAGCCTACTTCTAATTTCATAGTCAACCTCCCTGTTAAAGACATGGTAAGGGCATAACCTAGGGGTCTATTAAGTAGTCTTTAAGTGTAGTTTTGAGCCTTTGTAATGGTTCAGATGTGAAAAGTCATGAGTATATTATGAGTCTATTTGGGGAAGTTAGAAGGAGGAGTCGTCATATTTGTCTGTGTCTCTTCACGTCACGAAAACATATGAGCATGTAAACGATGTGGTGATTATGAAGGAATAGAACAGATTTCTCTACCTTTGTTTCTCTTCGTATTCAAAATTGCTATCCATTTTGAGTAATCGACTATCTGAATTATGAAATGGAGTCTGTGTGGTTGGAAATGAGCATGTTGATGGAAGGAATGATTTAGAATTAATGCTCAGAATAGAACAAATTAACCTTGTTCTGTCTCAATTTGTCTTATGCAATGTTTCCTATCTTGGTTTAAAGTGTATCTGAATTGTGAAATGAATTTTGTTTGGTGGAAAGATGGTCTTATGTTGAAGTGTTCAATGGTGTGTACTAACAAAGACAGAAAGGCCAATAATATAGTTGCAATCTGAATCTATTTTATATAAGAGAGATGTCTATTTTGGGTTAATTTAGGGGAATCTTTTTGACCCTTAACACTTGGTGATCTTGCCAATTAGTCTTTGAGCATCAGGTGGGATGGTTTTTAGAATGAAACATGTGTAGAAGATTCATGAGTTAAAGGATACAATCAAAAATGGATTCTTGGCTTGAGGAATTTCAGTATTAGACTACTAAAGAGGAGAAATGGGAATCTTTTGCATAGGCTTTGTTACAGGAGTTTCAGAATTGGATAGCAGAAGAGGAGGAGTTTGAGGCATATAGTCAGGTATTTCTAAACACACAATTTCTTGATTTACCTTTGGACATTATTGGAAAGGTTAGGGAGGTAGTGTGGAATGAACAGATAAAACAGGTTGCTCCTTTTGGCTTGAAGAAGTATACAGACAGTGTGTTCAGGAAAATTTGGCATAATAAGTATCTTTGGCAGTTTCATCAACCATATGGGCTGAGTTATACACCTAAATTGGACAAGGAAAGATGAAAAAATCAACGTGGCTGTGCAAGTCATCACTGTGAACATTGTGCACCTAGGTCTCAACAGTAGAATAATCTGATGATAGAATAGGTGTGTGGTGTATATCTACTGAAAAATACAAGGGTGAAGGTTTTGGAACTCATTATACCAGGCTACATGAAAAATTAGAATAGAAAGAGAAACAGAGGAAGAAGGAACAATAGAGGTCCAGCAGTGGCAGTCAGGTGGATATTTTGGATTTAGGGTCTTTGAGTGATCAAGAAGTCCAGACTAAAGAAGTAGGTCATAGTCATGCAATAGGAGATGTTGTTACTGATCAGAAATTGCAGGTTACACCAAGTGGGGAGGAGAAAAATAGAAATATATTTATGGGACTATTAGCATGGCCACAAATACAAAGACAGGCAAGGATAAAACTAAGGTTTCAGCCATTGTATAAAACACCAACAAGAAGAAAGGTTGTAGCAACACAACAGCCAAGATCAATGGACTAACCCCCTAATCCAGCAAATCTCAAAGTCAAATTTGCAAACTTCAAGGGTGAGTCCAAAAAGGAAGACCTTGATGCCCATGTAGCTCAATTCAGCACAAAATGGGAAGCAAGTGGACTAGGAATATGCAACAATTTGTTGCCATATTGGAGGGTAAGGCTATGAACTGGTTTACAAAGTATGGTGCAACCCATTTTGATGATACACAAGCATTACAAATAGCATTTTTGGCAAGATTCAGAAGGTGGAAAACACCCACTAATATTCTAAAGAAGCTTAAAACAATGAAACAGAAGAGGCTCCTTGTGGAGGATTATGCACAACAATTTTTAGATTTGAATGGAAGACTTGCACCCAATGAAAGGCCAAATAATGAGATGTTGGGGGAATATTTCTGTAATGGGTTCAGGGAATCCCTGAGAACTACAATAGCCAGTACAGATATTCCTGGAGGTGTAGGAGGATTTAATCAGTTGTTGGTAGCAGCTACCAAAAGAGAAGAGAAAAGGTTGGGAGCCATCAAATAGAAGAAGAAGAAGAAGTATAGTAGTGATTCAGATTCAGATTCAGACTCAAATTCGGAGTCTGTTGACTCAGGTTTAGATATAGAAGATGACAGTTCAGATTCAGATTCTGATGATTCAAAAGATGAGGAAAGGAAATCCAGAAGCAGAAAGAAGAAAAGGAAAGAGAAGTAGAGAAGTAAAGCTAGGGTTAAGAAGGAAAAAAATGGAAAGGGAAAGACAAAGAGCAAGTCTCAAAACCTAAATAAAAAATTATTGCAACTCTAAAGAATATGGGAATTTCAACATCTCAGAAGAAGGACAAACCATATTGTAACACATGCCAGAAGCTTGGGCACACAGATGCTACTTGTTGATATAATCTTAACAATAGGGAAAACCCAAGACAGCAAGTGCCAACAAGGGCAAGTGTAGTAGTTGCAAATGTAGTAGAACTAGACAGAAATAGAGCAATGGAAGGTCCACCTAGAAGATTTCAGGGGAGAAATAACTGGGGACCATCTAATCCTCAAGGAAATGGTAATCTAAATGATGACCCATGCACATACTGTGGAGGAGTGAATCACATGCAAGTTCCTAATTTCTCATTGTGGTGTAAACACAAAGAGGAGAGAGATATTCCTATTATGAGATATAACAATCAGAGACCACCTGCACAGGCACAATAGAATAGGCCACCACAGGTTAATGTAGTCATTGTGGAGGAAGCCAAGCAAGTTAATGAACTTGTGTTGCAAAAACAACAAGAGGACTATCTCAATGTGTTGCATGCCCAATGTGATTGTTCAAATTGTATCTAGGTGGAGGAGATTCTTGAAAAATCAGCATTAGTTCTGGTTATTACAAGATTAGGTGGAAAGTATGTGGTTGATCCGGTTATATCCCATAAGGAGATGAAACATCCTCAGTATTGGGAGAATCAAAGACAAGTTAGACAGGAGTGTTTGAAGGAAATTCAGAAGAGTTAGAAAATTGACTATGGTAAACAAAAATTGTAGCAGCAAATACCTGATATACAATTAAGTATTCAGGAGGAGATTCAGTGCAGGAAACAAGGGAGGCTCTAAAGTTTTTAGGAATACCACTGTTATAATGGATCGGATTTTAAGTTTGTTCCATGAGTTTAAAAGACGGGTACTTTTAGAAATTTGAGTGAAGAGGAAGAACAAGTGGATGAACCTGAAGCATGTCAGATTGAAGCTAAAGACATGGATTACAAAGTATCCAAAACCATTGTTAATTTTCAAGAACATGAAATTCAGGGAGCATTGCTGTGGATGGAGGTTTAGGTGTGAATATTTTACCTGAGTTCCTGCATACTAGATTAAAGCTACCTGAGCTAGAAGATGCTACTTTTCAACTGAAGATGGCATATCAGAGGAGGATTCAACCTCTACGAATTCTCCAAAATCAGCAGATCACTGTTTTAGGACTCACATTTCCAGTGAATTTTGTAGTGTTAAAAATGGATGAAGGAGACACCCCATATCCACTTCTATTGGGAAGGCCTTGGTTTAAGCAGACTAAGGTTAAATAGGATTGGGGAGCTGCAAAAATAACAATCAGGAAGGGGAAGAAGAAAGTTCACACGAATATGGTACCTAGTGCAACCTTGCCTAGAGAAGCTAGAGCATTGTATGCATAGGGTATTAACATGATGAAGGAAGTTGATGAAGAAGAAGAAGATGCTTTCCTTGAAGTTAATGAGTCAGTTGTATCTATTTTTGATATATATGTGGCCAGTATTCTGGAATAGTTCAAGGAGCATACGAGATCTGTAACCTCCCAACAATAGAATGAGAGTAAACAGGAAGTTCCTGCAGAAGAGGACATAAACAGGAAGTTGTCTGAACAAGAAAGAGAAGATGCACATTCAATAAATTATTCAAGCTAAAAAGGCTTTTGAGGAACAGATGGCTAAAACTGCTAGAGTCCAGGAAGATGATTTACATTATCTTAATATAGGTTTTGCAGAGGATCCTCAAATGGTCACAGTCAGTGTTCATGTGAAAGGCCCATTCAAAACAAATCTGAGTCAGCTATTACAAGAATTGAAAGATATTTTTGCATGGACTTACATTGATATGAAGGGAGTGGATGCTAGGTTTTGTATGCATAGGATTAACCTAAAAAAAGATGCAGTCGCTGTTATTTCATAGAGATACAGGATGAATCCAAATTATGTAAAGGCTTTCAAGGAGGAGTTGGATAAACTTATGAAAGTGGGATTTCTTTATACTTTGGAGAAGGTGACATGGTTATCATCTATAGTGGTGGTGCCAAAGAAGAATGGCAAACTCAAAATCTATGTTGACTACAGGAAACTAAATGTAGCCACTATAATTGATACTTTCCCATTACCATTTTAGGGTGGATGCAGTTGTAGGTCATTAGATGTATAATTTCTTGGATGGATTCAGTGGCTACAATTAGATATTGATGGCAAAAGTAGACAGAGAGAAGACTGCTTTTGTTATAGAGTGGGGAGTATATGCTAGTAATGTAATGGTATTTGGCTTGAAAAATGCTCCACCTACATTTTAGAAATGGGTACAGGAAGTCTTTGCTCCATACTTGACAACATTCATGAGAGTTTTTCTAAATGATTTTAGTGTGTTTGGGAAGGTTTTGGATCACCTTAATCAACTCAGATTATGCTTTGAAAAATGTAGAATGGCTAGGTTGAAAGAGTCTTAATCCAGCCAAATGTGCTTTTGCTATTAAAAGAGGGATTTTACTCGGGCGTATCATTTCAGAAGAAGGAATGCACGTTGATCCCAAGAAAGTGGCAGCTATTCAGAAAGCTAAAGCACCAGCAAACTTGAAGGAGTTGAGAAAATTTGTTAAACAGATCAAGTAGCATAACAGATTTCTGAAATATTTTTCTCATGTCTATATTCCATTGATCAAGTTGACCAAGAAGGATGTGAAGTATGTCTGAATAGAAGAATAGGAAAAAGCATTCAGATTACTGAAGAAGACGTTACAAGTAGCACCAATAATGCAGCCTCCTGATTGAAGTTTACCATTCCATGTGTTTGGAGATGCCTTTAATATTGTAGTGGGAGCTGTGTTAATGTAGAAAAAATAGAAAGGTTGGTTTAGACCAATTTACTATGCAAGCAAGGTCATGATAGAAGCAAAAAGAAATTATTCTATTACTACTGAAAGGGAGTGCTTGGGAGTTATATTTGCACTGAAAAATTTTAGACATTATTTGTTGGGAAATTCAATAATAATTCATGTGCATCATCAGGCATTGATCTATTTGGTGAACAAATCACAACCAATAAGAAGATTGGATAGATGGATTCTGCTATTATAGGAATTTGATTATTCCATTGTGCATAGACCTGGAAGAGAGCAGTTGATTGCTAATTATTTAAGCAGATTGGAGTCAGGAGAACCTTCTGAAGGGATAACAGATGATTTACGTGATGCAGATTTATTTCACATTCAGGCAACCAACTCAGATGATTGGTATGAGAAGATGCTTAATTACCTTATTGAAGGGGTATTCCATGAGGGAATGACAAAAGACCACAGGAGAAAGCTGGTTTTGAGAAGTGCAACCTATTCAATAATTGGAGGATATCTGTACAAGAGAGGAGTGGATCAGATTATCAGGAGATGTGTTCTTGATAGTCAGTAGGTAGCAGTGTTAACTGAAGCTCATACAAGAAGTTATGGAGGTCACTTTTCAGGTGACATAACCAGTACAAAAATATTTCAGATTGGTTTATGGTGGCCAACAATAATCACAGATTCACATAAGTATGCAAAGGCTTATGATAGATGTCAAAGGGATGGATATCCAAGGAATCAAGACAAAATAAGGTAGCATCTAGTTTTGCCATTGGGTCCTTTTGAGAAGTGGGGAATGGATTTTATGAGTCCATTTAAGCCAGCAATTGAACTTTCACGAAACAAATATATTTTGGTTACTACAGATTATTGTACCAAATGGGTAGAAGCTATTGCATTAAAGGATAATAAGGCAAGGAGTGTGGCCTATTTCCTATACAATAACATAATAACCAGATTTGGCTGCCCAGTGGAACTTGTATCAGATCAAGGAGTCCATTTTCTTAACAAGGTGATAAAAGTTTTGACTGAAACTCATATGATTAGCCATAAAATGTCTGTAGTATATCATCCACAAGCCAATGGATTAGATGAGAGCGGTAACAAAATTTTGATTAAAATTCTTAAAAGGACTTTTTTCAGAAAACAAGTAGGATTGGGATCTAAAATTGAATTCATCACTGTGGGCATTTAGTACAGCCTTTAAGGTCAGTACAAGACTCACACCATTGAGATTAGTCTATGGCATGAAAGCTCTGGTGCCAATGGAGTTCATAGTACCATCGTTGAGGGTGGCAGTATCAAATAGACTAACACAGGAGGATTCACTTAAACAGAGATTGGAGCAGTTGATATCTTTGGATGAAGACAAATTTCATAGTGCTTATGTGGATAATGTAATTCAGAATAGAAGATCTGCATGGCTGAATCAATACTTCAAGAAGAAGAAATTCAAACAAGGAAATTTGGTATTAATGTATAGCTCTAAATCGGGCAAGCATCCTGGAAAATTAAAACTCATGTATGTGGGACCATATAGAATTTTTAAGGACTTAGGGAAAGGAACATTTCAGTTGGCTAATTTGAAGGGTAAATTGTTGGCTAAGCCTATGAATGGTTTTAGATTAAAGTTGTTTTTGCTCAATAAGTTCCAAGATGCTGATTTGAATTTGGTGGGAGTGGACACAAATTTCCGGTGGAGCGGTGAAATGCATAGATTTCAATCTTCATGCTCAATAATAGCCCAATTTACAAAAATATGACAAGCTTTTAGCTTTTGAGTTTGCTTTCTACAAAAATAGGAAAATAAAGCTAATGGACGGTGCCCATAGAGTCTGGCGCACCCAATCTCAATGTCCAAATAGAAATAACATATCCGGGCGCATAGGCGCATACAAAATAATAATCAATAATCAATGTCTCAATAGACATAACAAAATATAGGCGTGGCGCCTATCAAAATATAGTCCAAAAGTCGAATACTCGCTAGACTCCAATGCTTTCCTCCGCCACTGCTGCTATCTCTACACATCAACTGAAGCATTCACAATCGTTAGTAAAATAATACAATTAAACCGACAAAAGTGAATACCTAGCAGTCATCAGCTACATAAATAAATCAACTGGTTAGAAATAAATCCTAACCTTAATTTATTACGAGTGCGCACTCTAAACTCATAAACGTTTATTAATTTAATATGCATTTTGCGGAATCACCCGCTATGGAATCACCCACGTACACACTAAATTAATAAAACGCCCGAAAAGGACAGGCGTCCCCATCAACTTCTCGCACAAAGAATCCTCTTTGTGTATGAGCCCCGGTCATCTAAGTTTATGGAATCCACCGTAAAACCTCACGGAATCCACCGTGGCACGGAATCCACCGTGGAATATACCTCCTGGCATCAGAAGGAGCTCCAAGAGAACTAATGCCTGGAGATTGCTTCTGAGTAGTGCAAAGATTCCAGGTTCTTTCAATACATATTGAATCAACTCATTGTGATTTGTTTTTGTCGTGTTTACCACTTGCGCATTCACTATCTTCTCTTCCATCTCCTATCTCTACTTCCTTCTACTTCTGATCCCCGGTGGATTCGACCTTTCGACAAAAACCCCTCCGACATTGGTGAACCCGATATGAAAGGTCGTCAGAGAAGAAGGAAAGACAAGATGGGAGAATCTTCGAATACATTCTCCAGTGATGTTTTGCAACAGTTAGTGCAAAATATGAATATGCTTATGCAGGTATAACAACAACAGGTGATGCAAGCTTCAACTCAAACAGAAAGTGTTGTGATGAATGCTTTGCAAGAAGTTGAGCGTGAGGTGAAGTTATTCAATGGTAGGAATGTATTTGCATATGTACATACCTATGCTTAGAAGATGGAATTCTTTGGAGTGGCTCAATCTACATGGAGCCGGTATTTTGTACGTGTTACTGTTCATGAACTGAAAGCACGGATTACAGAATTATACTTGCAGGATGTAGACTGGGTAGCCTTCAAGAAGACACTCAGGAAGAATTTTGCTAGAGGATCAGACTACAGAGACAACTTTGAAAACAGAGTGGAGACATGTCAAGGAAGCTGTTACTGCACTTGTGAAGAAGCATAGAAGAAGAGAAGGATTGCATGTCTCCAGGTTGCCCACTGTTACGGGTAAGACAGTTGAAGTATCAAGTAAGCCACCCGCTTCTGTGGCTAACCCTTTCGCTATACCTACTATTGGTCCCTCTGTTAGGGAAGATGTCTTAGATGAATTGGTCAAAGGGATGTGGGATCTTCAATTGAAGGTTGCAAAATTGGATGAAAAAGGACAAGAAGAAAGGGGATGGGCAGCAGCCCCTAAACCTAGAAAAAGATGTATGTGATGTGACAGTTGCAGCACGAGAGAAAGGATTGTGCTGCCTATCAGGAGGCCTTGGCACGACAGCTTATCTTTTGGAAAGATGGCAAGATCAATGCACAAGAAACGGGGTTACCTCTTGCTTTGAATTTTGGAAAGGGAGGTATGCAGAAGTTGTTGGAAGACTTGGCTGTCCAAAATGCTTATACGGCAGTACATGCTTCTACTTTTGGTCTACAATTGGATAGAATGCATGGCCAAGTGATGGTTGGTCCAAAGGCTGAAATATGGACACATGCTTTACATGCAGTCGAAAAGAGAAAGGTCACTGATAGTGAAATGTCTCATGCAGGGCAAGACATTCGTGGCATAACTGGTTGGGAATCACCAGTAGATGCATATTCAGTGTATGCATATTTAGCAAAGGTACAAAACATGGATGTACTTGTGGAAGAAAAATGAAAAAGAGATGAAGATATTGCAGGGACATCTAAAAGAATGAAAAGAAGAAGTGTGGATTAGCCTAAAGCTGCAAATCAGCCACTTTCCAAGCATGTTATGGAAGAAGTTAGTCAAGAGAAAAAACAGGATAACAAATAAGAGGGCAAAAAGAAGGGCAAGCAGCCAGGATATAAGTTGTAATCTGACATTGAGACAGCCACAGATCTTAAGAAGGTTCTTGAAGAACGGATCTTAAACAGTCGGGTGGAATTTACCTTGGGAGAGGTGCTTGGCATTGCCAAGCGAGAATTTCATGATGAGATCATTGACATGATTAAAAGGAAGCGTCAGTTTCTTGGTGATACCACTAGTGCACTGCTGCAATTTGAAGAGAAAACTGGTTTGTTGGGTATTCAAGCTGAATATGAGCATGAAGTAAGTACTGGATTATCTATGCAGGAAGCTACTAATCAGTGGACAACATGTGGAAAAGAGAAGAAAGTGGCTGAAAATGCATTGTCTTGTAGCAATATGCATGGTGGAGTAAGGCAAATGCAAAAATATGGAGAAGAGACTCTAGGATTTATTCCTCAAGGTCACTACACAAGAAATCATTGGGTTAGAGCTACCACTGAAACGGTAGTGGAAATAGGAGAGCGTGAAACTCCTTGTGTTGCTTTACTTGACCATGGGTCTGAGATAAATGTCATTGAGCGGAGATTGTATGAAAATGGTGCATGGCCTGTGGACACTGATCATGGTTGGCATATGAGGGCTGCAAATAATTCTTCATGGGAGCTCTATGATGCATGTCCTAATGTAAAAGTGACAATTGGTGATGTACAGGAAGAGCAACACTTCTTTGTGCAAGATAATTCCTCATATGCAGTGATTTTGGGACAGCCCTATATTACAGGAGTGCGTATGGAAACAAAGGTACTTGATGATGGTTCTGCTTATGCAAGAGTCCGAAGCAAAGATGGGAGGAAAGCAGTCCAATTTCTTATTGTTTGTGTTAATCATCCTAGAAATCGTGATATGTTTCGAGAGTCTCCTTTGGTTCCAAATGCAAGGGAATTCAAAGACCTGGATTTTCATTAAGCATTGTTGTAATACGGGGCTACAGTAGTGCTGTTCAGAGGGTGTACTCACCTCTTGATGAAATGAAGCATGTATTTACTATTGGTAATTCTCAGTTTACAGCAAACAGTTCATCTTGGTTTAAGCCTATGGAAGCAATGTGTAGGGCTGAACGCATATCTATGAAACGGGCTATTAAGAAACTGAGAGCATTGGGGTTGTTAGCTAAAAATGATGGCATTTCAGGCATCTTTTATGGACTGAATATTACTGACACTATGGCTGAAATTTCAGCAACTATACATGCAGAAAATGAGGCTGAAAACAGAGTGTTGTCAGTATGTTCTTTGGATATGTATGATGTTATAGAATTGTTTGCTTAGCAGGAAGGATTACAATGGGCTGAAGCACTTGTGGAGACAAAGTATAAGACAGTTGACAAAAAGGTGAAACCAATTGCTTTGCCACTTCCACCAGAGAGTGAGGGTATGTATGAAAAAGTGTCAAGGTAGCCAAGCTTACGGGATCCTAAAGATATAGGTCATCAGTTTACATCTAAAACATTATAGGAATTGAAAGTTGGTGCAGAAGGGTTTCTTTTGCCTGCTGAGAGAAACTCTTTTATGCATATGTTGGCTAGACATGGGAAGGCATTTGCATTTCAACCAAGTGAAATAGGTTGTGTGGATCCACATGTTGTCTCTCCTATGGTCATATTTACTGTGCCACATGTACCATGGAACTTGAGGCCTATTCTAGTGCCTACAGCTTACTTGCCAAAGCTAATGGATTTGCTAAATGAAAAGATTTGCATGAAGATCTTGGAGCCTTTTTCAGCTCCATACTCAAATCGTTGGTTTACTGTGCCAAAAAAGAATGGGGCTTTGAGATTTATTCAAGACATGCAACCGGTCAATAAATTGACCATAAGAAATGTGGGTGTAGGTCCTGTGGTTGATGAATTTGTAGAGGCTTTTGCAGGTAGAGTGATCTATTGTTTGGGTGATCTTTACTCGGGTTATGATTAGTTTCAGCTTGCAATTGAAAGCATGGATATCACAACCATGAAAACTCCTTTGGGGTTAGTACGGATGTGTACTCTCCCACAAGGTGCAACAAACTGAGTGGCACACATGACAAATGCTATGAATAGGGTACTCAGGGATTTTATACCACCATTGACTATGCCTTTCTTGGATGATGTTCCACTCAAAGGGTGTGCAGTGGTGGATGAAAAGAATGAAGAGATGGATGCTCATGGATGCAGACAGTTTGTTTGATGGAACCTAGAACGGGCCGGCACTGGCTCGTGCACTAGCTGGACCTCTATCTCACGCGCTCAACAACCCCACAGCCTCGCGGCCAGGAGCGTTGATGACACATACATTGCCTTCCTAAATATCTTGCGTTTGTATTACGTCGCTTGTAGTCCACTCTTCTCTCACCCACTACTCCTCAGAGGGAGTCCCTTACACATTGCCTAATGGCACGAAGCACAGACATAGGGGGTCCTCCAATGGCTGAGTGCCGCCACCCCTCTACGACTCTCCTACACCTTGGGGATTGGCCCCTCGATGCGTCACTCAACATATAAACATTTCGCACAAAATCCACTCAAGGTACCATTTAATCGTATACAGGAATGTACCATTGTCCTTACTTCTCTTTCCCCTAGACCCCATGCCTAGCCTATGGCTTAGGGTGTTCTGTCTCTCACTCAATGTGGGTCAAGGTCCTAATGAAAGCAATTGCTGTGCATCTAGGATTTCTGATACCTTTAAATATTTCCATGATTTATGCATATTGTGGATGCTAAGTGCTCAAACAATTATAAAATCAATATTGTGCACATGTGGAAAACATCCTTTTAATGGTTTTCAACTACCGTTCTTATGCGGCGTTGCATGAACCTAGCACCAAGGAAACCCTCGTGCTACTAGGCCCTTATTTTATAATTATTCACCGACCTATATGGTATGCAAACAAAAACCAGCAAGTTTTCATCATTTTACTCCGCAGTTAGACACATTTTAACCACTCTACCCTCCCATCGATCAAATGTTGCATTGTTGTATAGATTTATAAGGCATTTTGCCATCATTTTATGTGTAAAAAGCGGAAAAAGACACACTAGAACAAGAAGGTGGGGCTGAACTGAGGCAAACCCTCATGTTTCAGTCCCCACAACCATTCACGAACATTGTTCTTATTTTTCATTAATTTTCCGCACCTGAAATGCATTTTTCCCCTATTTTTAGTGTTTTTCCTCTATTTTTCTTGTATTTTCCCTTATTTTTTGCATTATTTTAATTACTAAAAATTCAAAATAGGTTATGGGCTATGGCCCTTAGTTCCTTCTTGCAACAAAAATGAAAATTTAGTTGGTGTTCCTATTTATTCTTCCATTTTTATGCTCAAAAACATCATTTTTCCTTGATTTTTCATATTTTACGTGTTTTAGTGTATTATTTTGGGCCACAAGATGCATGTTTTTCTGATTTTCTGGTTATGATCAACAAATACTCATGGAAAACAGCAACATAAACAATTTTTAGCCCACATGAACAACATTTTATCAATCAAAAGCCATGAAATTCCAAATTTTCTTTTTAAAAAATTGAATTACCGCTTATTTGCGTGTCTGGGGTTTCATGTCCATGGCTGCAAATCTAAAAATCAGCAGCACTTCATGCTCATGACGATCACACGTCACCATTTCCAGCCCGTGGAGCGATCCGATCGATGCCCGCGGACAAGCCTCCACCATTCTTTCTTCTTCCTTTCTCTTCCCATATGAATCCCCCTTAGAGGAGAGAGAGGGAGGAGAGAGAAAGACTGATTTTTTCTCTCCCTCTAAAGGCTGCCATTTCTCGCGTGGAACGGAGCGATGCGGAGCTTGAAAGCAATGTAGTTGCCTGCTGTGCTTGCCTCTATGGCTTCTTCTTCAGCCATGATCTCGATTTGTGGGGGGGGCCGTTTTTTCCGCGCCGGCTCTGGTGCAGCACGCCGCCCCTCCATTTCGTTTTTTTTTTAAATGAGGGGGGGTGCCCCTTCCTAAAGGGACCCCTTCACTTCTCCTTTTGGGCACCTCCCCAATTTTGACCGGCCTTTTGGCCCTTTTCCCGACCTCTCTCGCATACGGTGTCCGAATCCAGTTCTGAAAATTTCTGTGAGCTCATCTCGGCATCCCACACTGACTGACAGCTCCAGTGACCGGCACAGGCGCATGGAAAAATTACTAAAAATCCGCAAGTATTGCCCGGGCGTCCTTAGAGCACCTTGACGCTTAAAATCGTCCTAGGTCGAGCCGCCGTCTTTGACATTGGATATTTTTCCCTTGATATTCATAATTTTTAGCTATTTTTACGCAATTTCTGGCACCAAAATTCCGCTCTCATTGGCGACCATGGGATAGGGCGACTCAGCCCGTCGAATCCCACAATAGATCTGCACAAAGCAACCAGAGAAGCATCAAGCTGATACAAAACAAATATGCGATAAAACTCAACACAACGCTCACCCTACCCCCTGACAGAACCAAGGCATGACATCCACAAGGAGTAGGCCTAGCATCATCTAATAGAAGATCCGAAGCGAGTGACTGATCACCTGCTCCAACACAGCCAAACTAAAAAAACCTATCAAAGAGGTTGCCCTAAGTGGTAGTCTGAACTATTTACCAACTAAAGACAACACAACTAGGAGCTCCTACAAGGCGAGGACTCCTATAGCCTGATCAAGGAGTATTTTCTTTCAGTACATTTCTTCTTTTAGGTTTATTTTATTAACATACTTGGGCATGTAAAAAGGAGGGAGCTGAGCGTAGTGACCCAAGGAGAACAGGGCATTGGCCTTGGGACCTGTCTCGGCACCCAAGAACCTACCAAGCCCTCGCAAGGCGACACTTAATCCTTTTCTAACACTCTTATTTTCGCTCCAACCTTCCTTGTTTTGTTATTTTTTTTCCCAGCAAGAAGCCACCCCTAGGAAGACAAGATATCGGTCCCGGGTCTGATTCGTCCCCAGGAACCTACCACGCCTTCGCAAGGCGATGATCAACTGCCTACACATTTTCATTCCTTTTCTTTTCTTTGATAGGGGTTAGAACCCCTTTTTATACACCTTCGTATTTATATTCATCTTTTGGGATGTTCAGGGTTTCTTGACATCATCATTATCATCTTCTGGCAGGCTTCTCTAACTGCCTCACTACTAACAAGAACTCCTAGAACGGCTGCCTAGCAGGCTAGCAGAACAGGGCCACTAGGACTTCCTTCTAAAACAAGTCTTTCCATGCCTGACAATGTCTTTGCAGGAGGCAATGACTACTCTGATCTCCCTCAAACATACTTCGCCTAAACCTGGGACTTCATGCCTTGGTTGCCGGTCCCCAACAAAAATATATCCCCTTGACAAGTACAAATACACATATAACAAGAAAGAAAGGTACTTGTAAAGGAGAGGTATCACCTAGATTGGCCACAAGAAGCTTCCAGCGCAGCAAAGGCTCCGTCAGGCTCCACCAAATTCCACGAATCACAAAACCTATCCAGCACAACACTTAAAACAAAAACCCGATTAAACGCACCCGCACTAGACAGGGAAATGGCCCTCTTGGCCTAATGAAATCAAACATGACTTTGCATAACATCCTCCTGGAAACAACTATAATAGACATCAAAGCATACCATTCCCAGGGGAACAGAGGCTCGAAGCCCTAAACTAGGTGCATTAAATTATGACCCATCCCTCCTGCGTATATCGCAAGAGGTGTTCGCATCACATGTCGTCTAATCAGTCTGTGGGTCCAAGATAATAAAGGCAGATGAGTCTCGCCTACCCTCTGCATCACCCAGATCAACCATCGTTTTCCAAAGAGGGCATGTTCAGAAAGCATACCCCACAAACGACCAGGTCCTGTCTCATCATCAATAGATATATCGGGACAAGGGCCACAATTAAAGAAGAGGTCTTCTTCATACGCAAAATTAGCCAATGAATCGGCAAACTGATTCCAATCTCGTGGAATCAGCTAAAAAGACACTCTATCAAATTTGTCTAGCAAGGTTATGGCAGTATGATGGTACATGCAAAGGATGGGGTTTCGTACCATGTACGTCCCATTGAGTTGATTTAAAACCAACTGAGAGTCCCCTTTCACCAACAACTGGCGGATACACCCTTCTTTGCAATATTCAGACCCATAATCAGGGCTTTGTATTCTGCCATATTATTGGTAAAATTCACCTCGAGATAAGCAGCTAACTTCATGACAATACGTCGTGGGGGTCTCGGATGACAACTCCTACACTTCCTTTTTTGCATGGACCCCTGGACGCCCCATCAAAGTACAAGGTGTACGTCCATAAAGGGTTTACATATCCCGCCATCTGAAACTCTACTCGTAATTATGGTAATCGAAATTCAGCATATTCAACGGGTGGACTGTAGGCTCCATCCCTCCATCATCATTGAATTCAACAGGGATGCTCGTCAAAATTTGTAGGCAGTGATGGCAGAAGACCTTGATCTCCCAAATAAATGTCCCACCTTCTTGCTCAGTCACCTTATATCCTTTGCTCCACCAAATGAGCTTTCCCTGATGATACCTCTATTCTAAATATGGGTGTTCTAAATAAGGGATCAGACGACCCATCAACCTCTATCACGATTTCCTTGCAGATATTTGATCGATCTCGCCTAGACCTGCAAGGCAGTCATAATATTAGTGCAATAAAAAATAATAAGGTTTAATCTTATTAAGATTAACCTTATTTTTAAATTCTATCCCCTCAAGGTCAGCTAACAAGACTGTGGATTTATTTTTTCCTATTCTAACGATCCTATAGGGCCCGTCCCATTTGGGCTCTTAACAAGTTCTTTACTAACATATCATCATTTTTATCTTTGAAATACAAGGAGTTCCACTCGTAGGGTTGTCCATAATCCGCTCGAAGGCTATCCAGTAATCCACGGGGATCACTAATCCAAGCTTCTGCCCATAGACTAGTATGCGGGCCTCGAGATCCAATCCCGAGTCACGTTAATCTCTTGTGTAGGACCCGAAAGGCGAGGGATTTATGGCCAGAGCCCCCCTAGCACCCAAGCGTCCTCCTGCTCCAAGTAGAGCTCAACGGAGAGACCTCTCGCGGCGGGTTCAGTCCACGTTCCCGGCGCGGTCAACAACCCCCTTGGTTAGGGTCATGCAGTCAGTCGGGGGTAACTAAAACTGCCTCTCCCTTCAGGCCTTCAACCTGAAGTATATATATTCATTTAATTTGTAATTCATAAATCAAATAGTGCTCTAAAATCTCTAGCAAGCACAAACATTTCCATTAATCAACCTTGTTGTTTGGCAAACTGCTAAGGAATGATTCTTTCCTTTTGAATGCATCAGCACTCATTCCAGGGTGTCTTGCAACTTGGCAAGATCCCTTATATTATGGGTTAGGGCACACCCTATTAACCCAACTTGGTCAACCCTAAAGTTCATTGGATACTTTAGTTTCCGGTTTTTAACCTTTCTTATTTAGAAGAATATCAAAGAATACATCCTTTTGCAAGATAACTTGCGTAAGGATCTACCATCCTTGCTAAGGGTATTCAACCTTCCTTCTTGTGAATCAATCACAAGACCATATGACTTCCTACTTGCTGTGCAAATCCTGCATCGTAATATACAATGAAACAATCCGTTTTAGTTTCTTTAAGCTAATGTTTGTCAGACCTAGGATCTCTTTTTAAGAACCTCATGGACAAACCCTAGTTCTTTTTTATTTACGATTTATTGACCCTACAATCAGGGAAGGTAGTCAAGTGTTTAAGGTATAAACGTTTCTTGGTCTTTAAATCATTTCCAAGATATATTTTGCAGCATAGTTATTTCTAAGTTTACATTAATTCGGTTAACTTTTAGAAGGTAATATTGAGATGACCTTGGCACGATTTATTATCCTTGTGACAATTGATTTTTCAGTCCTAAACTTTAATGCTTTCAGGTTAGGTAGATTCAATTAATCTTCCTTTTTCCTTGCAAATGAAACTCATGCCAAATAACAATCATTTCCTTGCTATGATATGCAATTAGCAATGATAACTCCCTAGAATTCAAGCAATGTAAGAAACCTTTCATGAATTTCATCTTCTACGATGATTCTTTGCAAAAAGGAATAGGGCTAATTGTGCAAGATGTAGTTTTTATACCTTCAAGATTTAACCAAAATATACTACTATAGTAGGTAGATAATCTTGCTCGTAATTCGTTTCAATGCATGATGCTATTCGAAGGAACTATGTTTTATACATTATCATTTTTTCATGTTTAATTAAACTAAACTCCTTCATCGTAAATAACTCGGAAAAAAAGAATATCTTATCCCTAACAATTCATCTTTGCGTGGTTGACTTAAAACCGATATAAAACCAAGAAGGAAAAACCTGGTTTTGGGGTGAGATATCCACATGGATACCGGGAGATGATCCTCCCGCTGCTACTCCTTGGATTTTCTTAGGCGGCATCGCAGTTCAAACGTGAAGGAAGCTTTTACTCTTTCTTTCGGACTTCCACCGTCTCTCTTTCGAGGCAAGGAGCCATTTAAATGATTGATCACGAGAAGGAATAATAAGACCTTTAGGTTCTTAGCTTCTTCGGAGAGGGAAAGATTTATAAAGCCTAAGAAGGCCCTATAGGGTATATACTTGGCAAAAAGGTTATGGGTGAGTGTGGCTTTGCAACCACATGAACCTTTGGAGAACTTTGGGCTTGGGGTAAAAGGTATAGAAAGGGAATTATTCTATTTTCTTGCACTTCCTCTACCTTTTTCCTTCTCCTTCCCTTCTTCTACTAATCTTCCTCCTTCACTCCTCTTTTTCCCTCCTTTTTACTCTTCTACCTCCTTCTATTCTCTCTCTCTTACCTTCTTTATCTTCTCCCACCCTATTCCTTCTTTCACACTACTCTTCCTCCTTCACTCCTCTCTTTCCCTCCTTCTTACTCTTCTTTATCTTCTCCCACCCTATTCCTTCTTTCACACTACTCTTCCTCCTTCACTCCTCTCTTTCCCTCCTTTTTACTCTTCTACCTCCTTCTATTCTCTCTCTCTTACCTTCTATATCTTCTCCCACCCTATTCCTTCATTCACCTCATGGTAAAAACATCCTGGGGAAAAACAGTCTGTCGGGGTCCATGGTGGTGGTTTGAATTGGGCCCCAGGGGGGTCCATGACGTCCCGAAATAGAGGGGGAAAATTTTTGACCAGGGTCAGAGGCCCTACGTGGCCTACGTCGAGTTGATGGGGGGAAAGAAAATTTCACGGGGGGGGAGGGGACTGGGTAGCAGAGCGGCCCGCAGAACTGCCGCCGCAGTCTAACTCAGGGGGGAAGACGTGGACTAGGTGGCGAAGCGTCCCGACAGGCTGCCGCTGATGTAGATAGTCCAAGGGGGGAGAAAGACCCGTACGAAGGCTGCAGGGAGGTGGCGACATTGGAGACCTGGCGAGGGAAACAAAATGGTGTGCAAGGCGAGGCTTGAGGATGTTGATGGTTGCCTACAGCGAGCGGAAGGCATAGGCGATGGAGCTGAGAACACCCATTGCAACGGGGGGAAGGATTATTATATAGTTTGGGGGGGAAGGGGTTGCTTTCCTCATGCTCCCGACGGGTGGCATAAGTATACAGGCTTGCAATCGTGTCTTCTCACATGGACGGCGAGCTTGAGATGATGACGAGGGTGAGAATGACATTGGCACTGACGATGATGATGATGATGTGGACGTCGGCTTCAGTCATCACGGAGGTGGCGGGAGATGGCAGGTTCACCCGTCTCAGGTAAGCTTTATATACTATACCATAGTATATTACTAATGTTAACCTTTACTAACATATTCTATATTTCTAATGTTTTTAATTTACCCTTACTACCTTACTAACCTTACTTAATCAACTAACTCCTTCGATCTCACCCTACTAACACGCCTACTAATTTTGACTACCACTACTAGATCCGATCCTCGGAGGTGAGAGCCAATGTCAAAAGCGTGTTTCCTTGGAATATGTGAGGGCGGAATGAGAGCGAGACATTACATCCTCTCCCCCTTAGAAGAATCGAGATGTCCCCATCTCAAGATAAACTGGGGATATTGATGGTTGAGAGTGTCTTCATCTACCCAAGTGGCATCCTCTTCGGGATAATCTTTCCACTAGACGAGGCATTCTCTCAAGGTTCTGGATCTTAACTGTCTCTCCCTAACATCTAAGATCTTATCAGGCCTTAGCTCAAGGACTCCTTGGCTAGGCATTACAATTCGTTGGTCATCAAGTACATGGTTAGGGTTGGGTATATATTTTTTCAATAGGTTGATATGGAATACATTGTGAACCTTTAGGTTCTCAGGGAGTTGCAATCTATAAGCATTGGGTCCTAGGCTTTTGAGGATTTTGTACGGCCCACAATACCTTGGACTTAGCTTCTTGCAATCTCCTAGGGATAGAGAACTCTTTTTAGGGCGTACGCGAATGAAGACCATGTCTCCTTCTTCGAAGACTATTTCTTGACGCTTCAAATCCGCGTATGCCTTCTGTCTATCCTTGGTCACCTATATGTCTTGTCTTATTGACTTTATTTGATCATCCATGTCTTCCAACATCTGTCTTGACGCTTCAACCCTTAGGGTTGGATCAGAAAAGTTTAGGGGACTTCGAGAATCATGACCATACAATGCTTGGAAAGGAGTCATCTGAATGCTCTGTTGGTAAGAAGCATTGTAAGGAAATTCAATCAATGGCAAGTATTGAATCCACCTCTTTGGCTCTCGACAGCAGTATGCCCTAAGCATATCCTCGATGACTTGATTTACACGCTCTATTTGGCCCTCTGTTTGGGGATGGTAGGCAGTGCTAAAACAGAGTTGAGTCCCTATAGCTTCAAAGATAGCTCTCCAGAAGTGTGATGTGAAGAGAGAATCTCGATCGCTAATGATTCTTCTGGGTAAACCATGTAGTTTGAATATTTCTTTGATAAGCAATCTTGCAATGTTGGAGGCTTTATAGTTTGTCTTTACTGGAATCAGGTGTGCAACCTTGGTAAGCATATCAACCACAACCATGATGGAGTTGTATCCTCCCTGGACTTGGGGTAAGCCTACCACAAAATCCATACTGATGAATTCCTATTTCATTTGGGGAATGTCAAGCGGTTGCATTTCCCTGGAATCATGACATGTTCAGCTTTGATACGTTGGCAAGACAAACACTCAGTGACATATTTGAGAATGTCACCTTTGATCCTCTCCCAATGGTAGCTCCTCCTAACTGCATTAAGAGTCTTAGCATAGCCAGGATGTCCTGTGAAAGGGGAATCATGAGCTTCCCACATTATCTTCTGCTTAAGTGACTGGCTTGCTGGTATACACAGCCTTGTCCTGTAGTAGACAAGTCCATTATCAATGGAAAATTCCTGATACTTAGCTTGCAACTTTTGATTCTGCTCCTTGGTAGATATTTCCTTTAGCATTTTTTGGTAGGCCAAGTCATGGCATGCTTCCTCTCTAGCTAACTCAAGTATAGGGTTGTTTGGCATAGATACTTTTGTAGCCAGATATTTAGCCGTTGATGGATTCTGCAAGATTAGGGAATTTAGGAATGCCTTGTGACTAAGTGCATCGGCAACTACATTCTCTTTCCCTGGTCGGTACTTGATTTCAAAATCATATTCCTCCAACACTTCAATCCACCGACGTTGCCTCATGTTGAGCTAATTCTGGGTAAAGATCCATTTGAGACTCTTATGATCGGTTACTAGAGTAAACTTGTTACCCAATAGGTAGTGTCTCCAAAGCTTTAGAGCATGGATGGCAGCTAGTAGTTCCAGATCATGCGTGGCATAATTCTTTTCATGACTCTTCAATTTCCTTGAAGAGTATGCTACTGGATGACCTTCCTGCATAAGTATACACCCCAAAGCAAGAATGCTAGCATCAATTACTACCTGGAACTCCTTATTGAGGTTTGGAAATTTTAAAATAGGTGTTGATACCAAAGTTTGCTTCAATTTGTCGAAGCTATTCTGTTTGGGAGTTGACCATGTAATGGAAGTCTACTTCTTTAGTAAATCCGTCAAAGGTGCTGCAATCAAAGCATAGTTTTTGATGAAGACCCTATACCATCCTGTCAATCCAAGAAAGCTGCGTATTTCTTTGACAGATACTAGTGTTGGCCATTCAAGCACATCTCTGATCTTGGTTGGGTCTACTGATATTCCTTTCTGATGATACTATGAATCCCAGATATTCAATCTGACGCTTGAAGAATGCACACTTTTTCATTTTTGCATACAGCCTATGTGACCTCATTGTCTCAAGGACAATCCGAAGTTGAGGTTCATGATCTTCTTCCTGTTTAGAATAGACTAAAGTTTCATCGAAGAAGACAAGCACGAAATCATCAAGATATGGCCTAAAAATATCCTGCATTAATCTATTGAAGGTAGCAGGTGCATTCATAAGCCCGAATGACATAACCAGGAACTCAAAGTGCCCATATCTTGTATTGAAGGCCGTCTTTGGGATATCTTCTTCCTTTTTCCTTATCTGATAGTAACCTGACGTGAGATCAATCTTGGAGAAGATCTTTGCACCTTCAAGACGATCAAGAAGCTCATCTATTCTAGGAATAGGATACTTGTTCTTGACTGTTGATTGATTCAACCCTCGGTAATCAATACATAGTCGAAGTGTCCCATCTTTCTTTTTCTGGAATAGTACTGGAGCTCCCCACGGTGAATTGCTAGGCCGGATGTAGCCCTGATCTAACAGTTGCTTGAGTTGTTCCTTCAACTCAATTTCTTCTGGTATGGACATTCTATAAGGTCTCTTTGCAATTGGTGCAGCTCTAGGTACTAACCTAATCTCATGATCCACTTCTCTTTGAGGCGGAAGTTCGGTCAATTATTTAGGGAATATGTCCGCGTATTCCTTTAGCCAAGAAGGTCCTTCATGAGACTCTTACTTTTGATCTAACTTGTTGAGTTTGATCAAGTAAACGAGTAATCCTTTTCTGACTCCTTTTATGATCCGAGATACTTTGGCCAATTGGATTCTTGGCACTCCTACCTCACCTTGAGTTGTGACTAATTCCCTTTCAGAGTTTCGAAAGGAAACTTGACCGTTTCCACAGTGAATATGGGCGTCGTTGGGCTTAAGCCATCCATTCCAAGTAGACACTCATGGATACCTAAATTCATGACTTTGAATTTGACTGAAGACTTCTTTCCTCCCAGAAAGAATTCCACCTTAGCAGTTTGCCTAGTACAAGTTACCTCACGACCATTTTCCAATTCCACAAGCAAGGTAGGTGCTTCTACTCTGGCTATTCCTAATCTTTTTGCACATACGGGTGAGATAAAGGAATGTGTAGTGCCATAATCAATCAAGGTTTGGAAACCTTTACCTTGATAGTTCGGCGGTGTCTGAATCACCAAGAACTGGTGATTCGGCCCTTTCTTGTGTAAAGCGGCGTGGACTGTCGCTCTTTGGAACTCTACTTCCATGGTTGGATCTTCTTCTTCCCCTCCTTCGCACATTTGCCTATTGGCAATGCAGGCGGTTCTTCCTCTTCCATGGGTAGCGGCTCCTTGACCACGGCCTGTTCCTTGAAAAGGCGCTTGGCAATGTCCTCCACCAAGCTTGGGACATTGCCTCTTGAAGTGACCAGGTTCGTTGCAGTGGAAACAACAGAGGTTTCGGCCATTACTTTGAGTAGGAACAAAGTTGTTGACGTTATTTGTCCTTGCTTTCTTTCTTTGTCCCTGATTATGACCTTGAACTCTCTTCATTTGAGGTCTGAATGCTCCTCTGTTTGGGTCATTATAAGACCAAGTTTTGTTACCCCTTGGTCTAGCTTGTACCTCCTGAATGATAGGTGCCGCTCGAATGAGTGCATCCTGAAGGTCTGATGGATGCATAGATTCGAGACGGGTATTTACTGGTGGATTTAAGCTCACACAAAATTTGGAAACCTGCTGTGTCATATCCATCTGTGGCACATACTTTAAAAGTGAGACGAATTTAGAGTAGTATGCGTCAAGAGTGAGTCATAGCTGTTTTAGCTCATAGAACTTGTTCATTTTCTGCATGCGATATGCAGGTGGCAAGTATCTACCTTGCACGGCTTTCTTCAGCTTCTCCTAGGTAACGGATCCCTCTGCGATCCCTTGATCCCTGCACCATTGCTTCCACCAAAGTCTTGCTTCACCGGTGAGTTTTAACTTGATGAGCATTGCCTGATTGGCGGGTGTAGTACCGGCTGCTTCGAAGTAATCCTCCATCGATTCAATCCAAATTTCAGCATCAGCCTGGACGAATCTGCCTCTCCTGTCAAACTCGGGTGGCTTAATCTACTTGAGAAGGAACTTCTTCTCCTGGATCACAGCAGTACTTGATGTAGGAGGAGAATTAGGAACCTGTACCTAGGGTTGTGCCTAAATAAAGGTTTTCTTAATGTTATTATACGATAATCGACGTTAGCTTATATGACATCTTTAATTCGGCTATCTCATAAATAGTGTAGCTACTTAACTTTTTATCAACTCTTATACACAGCCAGACATTGATAAAAAAAAAGTATTTATTTGTATTTACATGGGCATAACCCTTTCGAATACAATGTTCCCTGTGATGATAAGTCAATTGTTACATTTAGTTTGGGGAGAACAATGTTGTATTGCATTTATCTACAGGACTGTGTAATAGTAGGGCTTTGGGTCATGGATCTTCAGGAATCGATAAGTCATTGGAAGTTCAGGATATCCTTTCCGTTGGACTCCATACTTCTCATGGCGGTCCAACACTTTAATCCTATCGGCGGGGATTACACGAGTTACTTCCTCATATACATATGAGTTCATTTCAACCCTCCGACCTCGAATATGTAAAGTTGAATTTACGTGAGCTTCCAAAAAAACGAACAGCTTCACGACTTTCAATTCTTCCAACCACTTGATCCTTTTTAGGTTGGTCTGTAGATAAGCAAACCGGTGGGCGGCTATATAATAGATTCTTGAAACACCCATCCATCTTCGTTCCATGTACAAAGGTGATGGATTATAGATCTGCTCCAGGATGTTCATCATCCCAATTCTTTGTCTATAAAGCGGAGAATGCATTGCAGTCATAAACATGACTCGAAATACCAAAAACTTGTTCCATGCTTCATAATTTTGCAAGACAGCATTGAAGGTAAGAAAATGTTTGGACAGCAACAATTTCTTTACTTCATTTTATTGAGATCTCATAAAAAAAATTCAGTTGTTGGTCGGCTCTAATACCAACTGTAACATGTCCACTAGTATCATCCAGGACACGTCTTAGCAGTCCATCGGAAAGGATGTCTAGAAAGCTCCGCCCAGCACTCCCATGGAATGTTACGGGATTTGCGATCTAGGTCTTCCCGCGTTTGCCACGTAGCGGAAGTATCCTGGCCATTCCCACTTAGGATCGATCGAAATTAGGGTTATCCTGATTGGTCATTATCTAACAGCAACTAGCATCGGACCCAAGCGGACTACTTTACACAGAAACGCCAGATCCAAAGTGGATTTACGTTGCACTTGCTTACTAACTTACTAACCTTACTTAATCAACTAACTCCTTCGATCTCACCCTACTAACACGCCTACTAATTTTGACTACCACTACTAGATCCGATCCTCGGAGGTGAGCGCCAATGTCAAAGGCGTGTTTCCTTGGCATGTGTGAGAGAGAGCGGTGTCGTGTTGCTGCGCATCCGAGTCCTATACACCTCCATTTCTTTTGTTGTGCATTTGTGTTAATTTTTGCGTGTGATTCATTGTTTGTGTGATGCATTTTAATAATCCGCATCCAATGTATATATTCCCTTAGTGCATGCATATGATTTTGTTTGGATGCATGATGTGCGTGTATTAGAAAAATATTAAAAACTGATGCCAAAGGACATTATCCAGCTGATAATTTTAATGATGAACTCGAAGAAAAGTGCAGGATACCGTGGAATCAAAGGAAGCTTTATAGAAGCTGACATTTAAACTATGAAGACAAAGGTGTAAATTCAGGAATATCATGTGTAATGGGCAAAGCTTAAGGAGTGTTGAACGGGTTCCCTTGTCGAGATGTAGACTCTTGGAATGCACTTATTGCTGGGTATGTACAACACTTGGGACTGCTGTGGTGGATATGTATGCTGAAAGTGATGCATTTGGCATCATCTTTGTTATCTTTTCATTTGGGCACATATCTGGAGCATAAGTCAACCCAGCAGTGACAATAGGATTTGCAAGTGTAGGGAAGTTCCCTTGGCTTGATGTTCGTTGGTATATTCTGGGGCAGTTTGCTGGTGGGATCCTTGGATGTGGCATAGGAACATCACTTTATGGAGTGAGTTTAAAGGTTGCTTTGGTAATACCAAATGCTTGGGGATCCCTTGGCTTTCTGCACCGTTTCAGAGAAAGAAAAGGGGAAAGAATAGCAAAAGATATTCTTAGATTTGTCCAAGAATATCGAGCGGTGGCGGCAAAAACTGATGGGGGAAGAATTCGAATAAGGAGAGCAGAGGAGGATACGTGCTGTAGAAAAGGCGGAGGCCATTATTTCTGGCACACCATCCATTACGGTGGTGGGTAGCTGAAAATATTGGGAATTTTCTGAAAGAACGGATGGCATCTTATTTTCACTGAGAAGCTTTTGGAGAATTGTCCGTGTTGTGTGGCGAAGACGACGTAGCAGATTGGCGGGAAGTGGCGATGAACGATGAAGAAGCGGGAATACGTTGAACTGGGAGGGGCGAACTCTGAAGGGATCAGTGATCATGACGGAGAAAAAAACCAACGGAAGAAAGGATCGTAAAAGAGCTATAGCGCATCCAGCGCTGTAGGGGAAAGAAGCAGCGACGAGCAAGGTGATAAGAAGACGACGAAGGAGGACGTCAGAAGCAAAGATGCTCGTGTAAGGTCAACTTGCAATCGAAAAGGCCGCTATGATGACTGAGGAGAAGACAGAGACGATGTTGCTGCAACGAGCTAAAGTCGGAAGTGATGTAGGTCGAAATGTGAAAACGTTGCAACACGATGGATGCCTTCGTTTCTCAACTCCAGTTCCTTATCTGTGCGACATCACCGACTGATCTTCTCCGTGTTTAAATCACTGAAGTTTGAACACAAAAGCAACCTATCCAAACTCCTTACCATTGCTCTCGAAACATCGCTACATCTCGGCTTCAAATTTCCTAATTCCCTTATGAATCTGGTGTAGGGCATTCTTATGTCACAAAATGTCACAGCAGTACTGCAGCGAGGAGACAACAGTCTGTTAGATGAGTCTTTAAACCCTGGTTTGAAGAGTTCCAGACAGTGATTTTATTTGTCAGGTTGCTCAAGATTTTGGTGAGGCTTTGGCTCTTACAAGTGCAAATTCTAGTGGTCAAGCAAGCTCAATCTCCATTCAAGAATTTGAGAAGCTGTGGGAGCATTGCACATTTATTTTTGATGCTGGTCAACTTCCTGCTAGTAGAGCAGGTTCAACAGTTGTTGAACTCACAGTTCCAGGGATGTACAAGATTTTATGAGAAACAGTGCTTTGGTTCCTACAGCTGCAAACCTTGAAAGATATGGACTTCTGGATGCTTCTCATGATCAACAATAACACTGTTCACTGCCAGAGTTATTGCTGAAGTATGGATTGTCAAAGGGGCTTTTCCCAAGAAATGCAACACATTATGAACTAGATGAGAATACAGGAAAGCTAACTGTGTTTATCCCTACTGTGTGTGAGTTCCATGCATTGGAGGGAATCTTACCTTCTAGGCCTGAGCCTGAAATGACAGAGTTGGAACTTGATGAGTGTGAAGACATAATTTTGCAGGATGTCAATATTGAGGAGGAGATAAGGAGGAAGCATCAGGATGCCCATAGAACTTCATTGTATTGGCATTGAAAAGATTTCTGAAAATTTGTTCATAGGGATTACTGCCCAGTCCAGCAGAACTCTTCAAGTCTCCTCAAGTCTATGTACCAAAGTCATAACTGTCTTCAAAATTCTGAATATGAACTTCTTGTAGCTCATTTGACAAGGAATATAGTGAACTTTGGCATCAAATATTTGAGTTTTTCTTGTTAGCCTCAATTCTTGCTGTATCTTGAACTCCGTGTTCTGCAGCCCTTGCGTGAACTCTACGACAGCGGAATGAGAGCGAGACATTACATTTGACATCATTGGAGCTAGCTTTGCCTTGGCATGTCTCTAGCCTTTCTCAATGTTCCCAGAGATCAGAGTCCTTTTGGTGGAGTTTCTTAGAGAGGCCAATGTTAGCCTACTAGAGGTAGTTCACTTGGGTGGTGAGGTCCTACTATATTGATGTTGCTACCTGGTCAAGAACCCATTGATGAAGCTCAATGACTATGAGAAATCTAGTAGCTAAGCTCTTGGAGGATCAATATTAGTTTCTAGGACAAGTTTGTGGAGACACACATGGTAGTAGAGAAGGTGTTGTCTTAATTAGTGAGGGTAGGTGAAGTGAGACTATGGAGCTTGTTTTCTTTTGGGGCCTCCTCCTCCCATTTCCCCTTTTGGCCCTTTGACTTGAGGAGGGTGAGTTGGGGAGAAAGGCTAGTGGAAAATGTGAGGAAGTTGGCACTCCTAGGGTGGCTGGTCTTGCTCAATGAGATACTTTGCAATGTTGCTTGTGGGTTGGTCCTACTTTTTGAGGACTTGGTCTTCATCACACTACTCCATGGGGTCATAAATGAATGTCACATCAATAAAAGTAGTGATTTTTGGTAGCTAGTCAGACAAACACTAAGAGAAAAAAATTAGAATTTGATTGCAAAGGGGTGGTAAGAGGATCTCTTTTGGTAGGGATTGTGCATTGGAGACCTTAAGCATGATAATGACATAGCCAAAATCCATTGATAGGCTTTAATAGTAACTTACCTTGTAAATTAGTCAATGAAAGTAGTGCTTGAATCATGAGAAACCCAAAAAGGACCACTCCATCAAAATTCTAGGTCGCTTAGAAGCTTTCCCAACCATCAAGTCTTAAAGACTAGGATAAGTTGGCCCTTTTAGAAAAGTGGTTTCTTGGACATAGTCCATTTAGTTCTTTTGCGAAGCTTGGAATTTGTATAAAATGTAGGTGTTGTGGATCCAATCTTCTTCTAGTCGGGCAATGGCTTCCATCAGAAATGGAAGTGATTTCTCCAGGATGATGTGATCTTGTACCACAAGTCAAAAACTCGATAGTACGTACTCTAGGGGTGTGAGGACTTCTAGATTAAATGCCAATTTATAAATTCATGCCATTAACAACCTTGAAGGAATTCCAAAAGGCCTATAATACTACAAGGATCTTAGTATCCCAATCTTTTTTATTTTGGTTTGTCAACTTGGTTAAAATTTTTACATAGAACCTTGTTGATTGATTTGGCTAAGCCTTTGACTTGCAGATAATAATGAGGAGACTTTTTATACATGATAAGAAAAAATGAGGTGAGCTCTTTGATGACCTTATTCACAAAGTATGTACCTCTATCTCATTGACTAATTTAATCAGAGTTCCATACCTAGTGAAGATATCTCAGAAGAAAAATTTAGCAACTAATTTGGTAGTGTTTTTTGGTAGAGCCTATGCTTTTATCCATTTTGTGCAATAATCAATAGTAGTTAAGATATAACTATTTTTGTTATAAGGAGCAACTTGAGAGATTAGACCAATGAGGTACATTTTGTCAAAGTGGCAAGTGGTCTCTAATTCCAAGTTGACCTATCCTTTGGTAGGAATCGCAATGATGGTAGACCCACTTGTAGACATCACCATGCATGGTCAACTACCACAAGCTAGCTTGTTGGATTTTTTAGATTGTTACTTCCACAGCAAAGTGATTACTAATAATCCCTTGATGAGCTTCCTCTAGGACAACAGACTATTACATTGGCAATACAACTCTTTGTAGTACTCTAGAGAGAGTGTGGTAATACAAATGGCCCATAATAGCCTCAAAACACCAACTTTGGAGGGCCAAACATTTTCTCTGTCCTTCTAGAGATGGGGCAAAGACACTCTAGTCTCTCGGAAAGCCATCATTTCTTCATACCATGACCATATAGGGTTTGGTGGCTCAAGCTTTGGTGCATCTCTTTCAATTGCAAATAATGCACTTAGGAAGTCATCTCCGACACCCGTGGAGGTTCTCCTAAATCAAGGTAGGATAGAAAGTCAACAATATATTGGATCTTAGGGTAATGTATTACTAAGTATTTAAACTCTTGTAGCATAAGACTCCATCTAGCAAGTCACCTAGTGACATTTTGTTGCTTGATCAAGTAGACTGAATTGAATGATTCACATAAAAAAAGAAAGTATGCTTGAGAAAGTAATACTGAAGTTTCTTGATTGAGTAGATCATACCAAGACATTCTCTTTTGGTGACTGAAAAGTTTATTTTTGCATTGCACAATCTTTTGCTTGCATATAATACTAGAGGAAACCATCTACTAGCATTCTACTGCATAAGCACACTACCAATAGCCATGTCCAAGGCATTAACAAATACATGAAAGGTCTTTTGCCAATTTGGTGGAATCATGATTGGGGAGCCTTTTAAAATTAATAGCTTAAGGTGAAAAAATGCTAAGTTAGCATCTTCATTCCATTGATAGATAGGTTTGACTGTATGTGCCAATTTATTCAAGGGGAAGCCGTGTGCTAAAAGTTGCAGGTGACAATCATACCACCAGATTTGATCCAAGAATTTGAGTAGCATAGAAAGTGAGTCTAGTAATATGACTTGCATGACTATTGCCACCTTGGTGGGATTCATAGCAATGCAATCTTGAGAAATGATGTGGCCAAATAAAATGTTGCCTCTAATAGCAAACACACATTTTAGAGGATTTAAACTTAAACTTACCCAACAACAATGTGTGTGAGGTAGAGCTAGAAGTGCACCACATGAAGCATAGCTATTCCACCCAATGACACTAAATCTAGAAATATTTTATAAAATCAATTAGATAAGGCCCAAGGATCTCCTACATGTCTCTCTAAAAAGAGGTTGGAGCATTCTTGAGGCTAAACCACATCATCATACAAACATACACTCCTCATACTATGATGAAAGCTATTCTAGATTGTTCTTCTAGAGCAAGTCAAACTTGGTTGTATCCACTGAAACCATAGAGAAAATAGTGCATCTCCTAGACAACCACTTCAATCCGCTCAATCTATTGGAGTGATGAACCCAACTCATAGTATTTGATCTAGCTCCTCTTTGACTTGTTGGGAAATGTGAAGATTCATCATGTTGTGTTGCATCTCAATTGGGACATCATTTGATTTTAGAGGAATCCATTGCTGACGATAGAAGTGAGGATACAGTCCTTTCATTTGTATAAGTATTCCTAGGCCAAAACATCTTTAAACTCAGTTAGCAAACTAATGAGTTGTTATTAGAAGTCTCGGCTCTACTTGAGCACTGATCTTGACTCTAGTTGTTGTCAAAAGTTAGTTGGGCACTAATCTTGATTGGTTTGGTCTTTTTCAAACCACTATATAGTGTATCCAATTCATCTTTCTTTACTCTTGTAACCTTCTATATTTGCATCTCGAACTGGCACTCTTGGCTTAGAATTTCCTTTATGTCAATGTCAATAATCTAATCAATATCAGTATTTTCTAGCTTATAGTGTAGGTTTAGGGTTTTGAAACTATTTGGACTATTATCTTGCTCTTGATTCTCTAGAACTTTGGGCTACAAACTCTGTAGTTACATGTACTATTGTTTACTGATTTGCAACACATTAATGAGACACCAAGGCTATAAATTGAGATCAACCTTCAAGAATTTCTCTTCTTCATCATCACACTAAGCCTTGTACCATATTGATTATTTCAGTAATTGTAGTTGGCAGTGTGTAGTGTGGTGCAGGTGGGGAATCATTGGTCAAGAAAACAATCACTTTATGTTAATTCCTACAAATTATAAGTTTGTCTTTATTCTAGTTATGGTTGCTTGGTTAGCCAATGTCTTCCCAATAATAGGTGCTAATCTTCATTGGCATGCTCCATATTCAATACAACTAAGAAAACCAAAAATTGAATTGTACCGATTTGTAGAAGTACAAAGCAGATGAAACCAAGAGGTCTTACCTATTGCTAATTCACCATTCTTACCAAGATGGGGCTATTTTCCAATCCATCAATCCCAATTATTGACAAGTAGCAAATGTGATGATATTGACACCACATACACTATCAAACAAGACATTTTGGATGATTCAGTCCGTGCACCAAAATAGGAATAACCAAGATGGTTGAATCAAACAAGGGGCCTAATAGCATTGGCTCTTGCTAGATTTTATGAACTACTACCTTCAGAGCATAACCCGTGACTTCTAGGTTTGGTAATAAAGATGCTTTGACTAAATCATATTCAAGAGGTTATCCTTGAAAACTGGGACAAGACTCAGGAGATCACCTAGTGGGGCACTAATATTCATTGGTCCCCATCCAATTGATACTTTGGATGGGTCCACAATAGCCAAAGTGCTTGGCATGTTCCCTTTTGTTACTACCAGGCTTATCATTACTTTGCTAGGTTCTACTTCCTCTAGGATTAGCATTCATGGTTGTACTCTCTCTCTATCCAACATGATCTTCTAGATGCATCTTGCAATCTTTATTGAGCTTATCATATGGTAATTTGCTCTTCATCTTGCCAAGAGAAACTTCTAATTGCTTCCCTTTTTGAATCTGAGGATGTTTGCTTGTATTCTTTACTCCACTGGGTTGTGTATCCTCTCTTGCAACTTGCTTGTTTTTCTCCTTTTTTGGGGTTGTTGCTCCTTGTGCAAATTCTTGCTTTGGTTTGAACTTCAAAAACTCTTCACCTATAACCAATTTGGGGTTTAAGTAACTCCATGATGTTGGGTGTGGTTTTGTCTTCACAACATATTGCACTCCTTGGTCTAGTGAGATATCGCAAGGGGTCCACGTATTAGAAATTATTTATATAACATGCAATCAAATGGTATTAAGAAATTCCCTTTCTTTGCATGCTATGAGGCCTTAAAATAGCCCATTTTCCTTTAATATTTCTTTTGAACTCACATGGTATCTTACATGTTCTATAAGGTGGACTCCTCGGGCAAGATATGCACATCATGTTGTGAATGTCTTCATGTACACAAGCTACTAGTCTGATTTTTAAGTTTCACCTCTAGATTAGAGATTGGGGTTAGATATTTCATTGCTCTCAACCCAAATGCTAACCATCCTTCCACCTAGTGGTAAGATTTCTCTTGCTTGGTGCATGAAGTTCTTGAGGATTGTACTACAATGTCTTTGTAGGTTTTGTCAGATTGGGTTGTCACATGAGCATCTGATTTTGGCAATTCCTTCATTTCCTCTATGTTAGTGATGGGCATTTATAACCATCCTTGTCATTGTGTTTTTTGAGCATTATGTGCTTGGGTATCTAGACACTCTTATCTTTAGCATTCTTCTTACATGCAAAAGAAACAATGTTTAGAGAAAGTCCAAAAATTGGCCTCTTCCACCTCTACCATGCATACCATGGCCACTATCGGGTTGTTCGTACTCCTAATTTGTATAAGCAATAGTCAATGTAGGAACTTGATTGGCCTTGAGGCTGGTCCATTAGATGGAGGGGATGCTCTAGTACCTTGCCATCCATCAAGATGGACCATTTCGTGCCTACCATTGTACTTGTACTACTCGATATTATGAGTAGCCATATTGCAAATATTGCACCATCTTTTGTTGAGGTTGCATTTGGCCTAAATGTGTTTAGAATTGCATTATGTGCACCAGATATTTTTTACTTCATTTATCCTAATATTTTTTTATGTTTTTTGCCCCTTGTCCTTCTTCTTATTCTTGGTGCATCCTCTTCAGAGTTTGATTCTTCAGTGCTAGATTCTACCTCTCGATCAAAATAAAAAAGTATAACCACTATTGTAATCATTGTGATTCTTTGGAGTTAACTTATTGGATTTCTTTCCTTTTCCTAACTTTTCTTTGGATAGAAATTACTCTAGTCTAAGAGCTTTCTTATAGAATGGGTCAATGCTACTACTAGATAAATCACTAAAAGAAAATGTTTTTTGGATAGATTTATTGAAAGCTTGAACATACAATCTATTAAACATCTATAAAGAAGCTAATTTCCACAACAAAATAAAATATTGAAAATACAAGAACTACACAATAATTCCAAGAAATCCATTGCCAAGATAGCTAGACTATCGTGAATCATGTTACCAATTTGATGCAAAGGTTGAGAATTATTCATGAGAGGCTGCAACATGATATCCTCCTCATGCTATGGAGGGGCATGGAATCCACCCCAATGACATGGTGACCAAAGAGTATGCACCATCAATGGATGGTAGGAGGCTGAAACCTCAAGCAAGAAATGCTTAGAATTGGCAAACATGCCTATCAAGTAACAAGTTAGCCTTTTATATCTAACCCTAGACCTAAGGCTAAATATTGGCTAAGATATTATTTTGCTTTATTATAAGCCATCCTGACATAAAAGAGCTTTGTCCTCAAATATAAATTTGGGAAAATGTAAAATGAATATTACAAGGATAGCTTGAAAATAATGGATCCACGCTAAAGTAAAACTTCAAGTTGAAGAAAATCATATAAGTCAAAGAAGGAGAAATGTATTTGTCGAAGAAAGTGCTATAGGCTATCCAAAATAGGTTACACTACAATTTTGGCCATAACTTAAAGTAGAAGTGTTCGACTTCCATGTACGAGCTATATAAATTTAGAGGAGAATATGTAGTATCTAGACATATTGTCAAAATCCAATTTTGATGAAGATAAAGCAATTATTTTCTTCAGAGAAATTTAATACAACAGGCCATTTACTGCTCAATGAGTGAAGTATCCTCTTGAAGAAGTCATGGAAATTTTTCAAATATGAAGCATGTTCCCAAGTAGACTCTTCCATAGACAAACCCTTCCACTTAATGAGATACTTCATAAGAATTTGATTCCTTAAAACCTTCTCCCACTGACCAATAATATTTTTTGGTTTGTAAATTATCAAACCATCTTCATCAAGGGAATGTAGTTTGTCAAGAAGAATTTCAGGACAAACATACTTCTTAAGTTGAGATACATGAAAGACATTGTGGATATGAGTAATTGAAGGTAAATTAAGTTGATAGGCAAGATCACCAACTTACTCAATTATTTTATATGGACCATAAAACCAATGGGCAAGCTCATTATGACCTCCTTTTAGAAAAGCATAATAGGATTTTGGAACCTTCAAGAAATTCCATTCACCTTTTTCAAATTCCACATGCCTTTTTTTCTCATCCACACAAGATTTCATTTTTTCTTGAGCGTTTCTAATATTGTCCTTACATTGCTTCGTAATAACCTCCATCCTTTAACTCTTTACGAGTATGAGGATTCATATAATCAAGAAACAATGCAAAAGGTACTTAAACTTTGTAATCATATAATGCTTCAAAAGGAAACATGCCAATACTCATGTGACGAGTATTATTATAGCAAAATTTTGCAAGGTGAAGCTAGTGATCCCATACATTTTGTGTGTCATGGAAAAAGTTTAACAAATAGACCTCTAGCCATTTATTGACCCTTTTATGATAGTGGTTGAAGAAATCTACTGAGGTAGAACTATGGAATCCTTGTATTTTTTATGCTAGGAGGCATATTTCACAGTGGATTCCATGCCATGGTGGATTCCGTGAGGTTTTACGGTGGATTCTGTGCCATGGTGGATACTGTGAGGTTTTACGGTGGATTCCGTAAACTTTGTTGACTGGGGCTCATACACAAAGTGGATTCTTTGTGCGAGAAGTTGTTGGGAACGCCTATCCTTTTCGAGCGTTTCATTAATTTAGTGTGTACATGGGTGATTCCATAGTGGGTGATTCCAAAAAATACATATTAAATTAATAAACGTTTATGAGTTTAGAGTGCGCACTCGTGATAAATTAAGGTTAGGATTGATTTCTAACCAGTTGATTTATTTATGTAGTTGAAGGCTACTAGGTATTCACTTTTGTCGGTTTAATTGTATTATTTTACTAACGATTGTGAATGCTTCAGTTGATGTATAGAGATAGCAACAGTGGCGGAGGAAAGCATTGGAGGATAGCGTGTATTCGAGTTATCACTTATATTTTGATGGGCGCATACCTTAGGCATGGCACCTATATTTTGTCGCGCCTATTTATTAAGGCATTGAATATTTATTTATTATTTTGTATGCACATGGGCGCACGATTATGATATTTGTATTTGGACATTGTATTGGGTATGCCTGACTCTTTGGGTGCTCGCCCATTAGCTTTATTTCTATTTTGTGCTAAAGCAAACTCAAAAGCCAAAAGCATGCTATTTTGTAATTTGGGCTATTATTTGAGCTTGAAGATGATTAATACACAAAATACATGCTTTGTGGAGCGCTCACACAAGGCATGGGGGGAGATTGCACCCAATTGGTCTCTTGTTCATGTCATGCATGCTTTCTACCTTGCGTTTTGTGCAAAAAGTAGAGTTCTTTTGTTCTTGGGGACCTTTCGGCACTCAATACACGAGCATACAACATCCGATCTCTGTCCCAGTGGTATCAGAGCGAAGCTGAGATCGAGAGCTTCCAATCGCTACCCATCTTGTGCGAAGGCAGAGCTCCTGGAACGATCGAGCTCTACAGTTAGTCTCATCGCGAACGGTCGATACGGGTGGATTCCTGGCAGTCAAGAACCTCTGTCTACAGCCTGTGATCGTGAAGGACCGGTCTGAGGAAGCGGAGGACCACGTCAACATCTCCTTCTATCAAGTCATTTTCTTAGAGATCAGAGATAAGTTTCATATTCTTCATAAAGCTTAAAAGCTTAAAAAATAAGCTTTTAAAAAGCTTAACACATAATTTTGGAAATCAGTGGCATCAGGAGAGGATCACTGTGATTTTCGTGGCAGTAAAACGCCCCCCCTCCCCTAAAATTCGATGTGGTGGACAGATTAAGCTTCACTCCCTTGGCATCCACCTTTTTCCTTGATGGGAATATCAACATAGTAGTAAAATATTAATCTAATCAATCAACATGATATGCATTATTGAATTTTTCATTCAACTCTTTCCATGAAATGCAAGAGGGTTGAAATTGGGAAAAATGAATAGGGAGAGGGTCTTATCACTCAATGACTCACTGCTAACTTATCCATGTACAAAGGATTATGATATATTTTTCCATGAATCAACAATGATCATCAAGTCAATGGATTAGAGTAAGCACTGTAATCAATCAATTAGGATTTAATCAAAGGGATTGAGTGTTATGCAGAAACCTCAAGCAATAGCTTCTAACTCACTGATTGAATCCAATATGAATCAAGTAAAAAATGCATTCTATGAATGGGATTATTTAAGAAATAATTGGCTTGAATTTAATGGAAATTTTACAATTCTTTAATCTTTCAATCAAATGGATGAAGATCAGCAATTGGATGAATGAGAGAGGTTAAGAATTGAAGAGGAATACCTTTTGTTTGTTTGATAAAGACTTGAATGATCTCCAAATGCTTGATGAAGCCTCCGATTGCCCAATGTTGCTGAAATAGCTTTCAACCCTTGTGCATTTAATGCTTAGAACACAATATTAGTGAGTTTGGGAATCTCCCAATTCCCATTTTTGGAATACTAAAAAGGTGTCATTGGGATAACATGCCCATAAGTTTCTCAAAAACATATGAGGTGACCTATCATTGGAAAGAACTTGAAAAATGGAATCTATTGAACTATAGGTCACTTGATTTGGAGTTATGGTGTTCAAGTTATGACACTATGAATGAGGCTTTTGAGGAAGGTTTCTTTCTTTTTGTTCTAGCTTTTGATGCTAGGGATTCTCAACCGGCTAGCTAGCTCCCTAAGGCTAATGATCTAGCAAATTGATCGATTGTCTTCTGCACATAGCCATTTTGATTGATATCATTGGGTGAATGGGCTGCTAGGATCTCCAATAGAGGCACTCCAATCATGTGCACGAGTGAGTTGTACCTCTGTCTTGAAAATAGTGTATGGATGACCTTGGTAGCCTGGAGTGTCACTTTAGGATGATCGGGGATATTTGGGATGTTGATGCCATCATTTGTTAGGACTTGGTCATTGTTCATTTTGAGCATGGCATAGACATACATTTTTGTTCTCCTCTCCACCTTGTGTGCTAACCCTAGTGCCTTCTTTATCAAGGCCTTCCTCTATCAGATACCACATGCTTTATCAGAGTCATAGGTTCTCAAGAACTTCACACACAGTCAGTAGTGGCCTCCTACCCAAATTTCTTCACGTACTTTGCAAGGTTGCATTGTTCTACGATCCCTTTGGCTGCTTCCTCCTCCACCATTACCTTGTCAACATTATGAACGGTCGTAAACTTTAGCTAATTATAGGCTTGATTCTCGATGGAAATGCCATATCATCTTCTGTCTTCTTCCATGGTGAACCGAAGTTGATGAGCATGGTCTTGCTATCCTGCCATTTTTCTAACTCTTGTTGCAGCACAACAAGCTTTCATTTGTTCATTTGCAAGATTGTTTTCTCTATAGGAAGGCAAAGGGGTTGCAACACAATTTTCACTTCAAGGAATTAATTTATTCCAAGCAAGAATTTCCTCATTATTCTTGAAGCGTAAAATTACTTTTCAATTTTAAGGCTCTCTTATTGTTTTGTTTTCTTTTCGTGCTTGTTTTGTTTGTTTTTTGGTGCTTTTATTTTCAATTGATTTCCACCTATTTTGATTTTCAATTGATTTCCACCTTATCCCCTCCCCCTCGGAATGATGTGAAACTTTTCAAGGATTATAGGTTGAAGGGTTGAGGGCATTGAGCACATGCTCATGATGCTTTACTTCGAGGGCTGCTAGCATAGCAATACAAGTCAAAAGATTAGATGCCTACCTGAGTGATGTAGGTGAGTACATCTGTTAGGTGGTCACCGAAGTCAAATTTTCTAGTAATTGTAGGTCTTATTTAGTAAGGATGTGATCTAAATAGGGATGGGTTAGGACATGCTCTTCTAGTTGTCAGTTTGCGAGTAATGGCCAATACCCTATAGGAGGTGGGATCTACATAGGTTGGGTCATACTTAGAGGTTTTGACTATGTATCTTTGCTTAGCATTGGTCATAATTTGGTAGCCCTCGTGTTCCCATTGAAGCTCAAGAGCATACCAGTTTTGCAAGAAAGAGGAGTCAGTGTTGAGTAGGGTTTTGAACTCTTTCATTTCCTAGTTTGTAGCAGAGACCATGCTCTTGTCATAAGATGTGATGAGTCACTGTTGGCACACTTGCTCATGAGAAATTTTGTTGGAAATTAATCCTTCTACTACCATGGAGGCCTTAAGGAGCATGAATTCTGATTTCTCCTAGGTGCAAGACAGTGTACGCACTTATGTTACTAAAGGCTCTTCTAAAAGACTTAAGTCTAATTGCACATAGCTTTTAGCAAGCATGGTAAATGTAGCATCCAAATGTTGAATTCAAGTGAGTAAGTCATCCCCCATATTCTCAGTTAAGTCAGAGGCCAAGGTAAGGATGGATCACGGCTCATAAGAGGGTCTAAGGCCTACAAGAGGTTGGGATTTGACTCAGCTAGATAGCGAGTGGTGATTGGAACTTTATTTGATCATATTGAGGGTGTTGTTTATCCTTTCATGTGATAGGTGTGGTTTGCAGTGCTAATGTTGTGTTGTTAGATGCTTGTGATGCCCTTTGAACATGAGCAATGCTAGGTTGAGGAAGTTTGAAAGTAGCAAGCTGCGATCTCTACCAGTAGACATGGTGAGGCTCTGCAATCCTAGTAGATTTGGGATCAAGAGGCTTAGCAGCTTGGGTTTCCTATGGTTTTTCTTCCTTAAATGTTGTGCAGGCTTGTGTGAACAAGTTTGAGGGTGGCACTTGAGTGGTGCCCTTGGTACTCACCCATATCCAAGTATTGCCCTCATAATAGCCTTGAGCTTGTAAGAGGATTTTGGGGACCCATAGTGGCTTGGCCATTCGTCTATGGCTATAATGTCCTCATTGCCTCCTAGGTCCCGAGTATGAGTTTCTACCAGTGCGAGGTCATGTCTACTTATTTCTTGGTGGCTGTCCTTGGTGCTAAGACACCCATTTGAACTTGGGTTAATTGGCCTTGATTGCATGCTCAATGGTTTGCAAGTGTTGAGGCTTGGTGGGTTGTGACAAGTCACGACCACCCACCTTAGACCTAGTTATAGGTTAATCTATCAGTGGCTTTGCAAGCTTTGATGGAGCCGCATTGCCTTTGTTGAAAGTTGTCATGATGTGTATGTTGCTAATAGCAAGATGAATGTGTAGTGACTCACAATTGACATTACAATGTGCTTTCTTCTTAAATGCAATCCCAATAGCGATTCCTTACCAATATCATTTGTATCTGGTGACATATAAAAAACCATGGGTATGCTCTCAAACTCAATACTAAAACCTTGCATTTTCCCAAGAGTGCATATGAGTGACCCCCAAATGGGTTGATTTTTAGTGTTCCTAAGTTGTAGTTGTGGTTAAACAACAAGAGTCTAATGATTGTAAGTTAAGGTATTATATTCAGTGGGCCTTATTGATCAACACATTGAAAGTATGCTATTGTTGGGCGGTGACCATCATCATGCATAGGTGAGCGAGTGCTAGTGCTTCCTCATCTTTGTCCTCCATCTCTATAATTGTGGAAACTCATACGTTCACAGGGGACTCTAGCATCGGAGGCTTGTGCAATTGATGCATGGGAGGATGGTATTTCTTTATGCGGTTGCCATTAACGAAGCCTATGCCCTTTCCATCTAGGATCTCGAGCTCTACATTGCCAGTTTGGTTGATGGTGTAGACTCTGAAATGCCTTAATCCCCTAAACCTCATATTTTGTTTATGGTCTTTCATTGAGTATAACAATACTAGGTAACCCTGGTTGAAGTCTCTTATGCCGTGCCTTTTCACAAATTAGTACATGGATAGCTAGAAGTTGAGTCTCTAGTAGGCATTATAGCTCAACTAGGTGTTCTATCTATGCCTTCCTTCTATTCCATCTCTCTTGGATGGAGACTCTTAGGCTAGGGACAAAGAATTCCACTAGTAGAATGGCTCAATGCCATAGGTCAACTCAAAGGGAGTCTGCCCCACATCCATTTTAAAGGCAATTTGATAGACTCATAAGGCTACCACTAGCTTGTTGTCCCACTCACTATGTGAAGCAAAGACTACCCTAGTTAGGACATTCACTAAGATCTTACTTGTGGATTTCATGTTGAAAATGCATGGATCTAGAGCATGGCTATGGTGGATGGAACACAAAAAACAATGTTCATGATGACATAGACTGGAGAGACCAATGGTTACTCAAGCTAATTAGGTTCCAAGATGGAAGCTTGGACTCATAAACACAATCTTGAGTATGATACAAACTATGAGTGAAAGGAAAAAGCACAATATTATTTCATCATTGAATGATAAGAAGGTACATCACTTAACAGGCTCATGATGGTTTCCTTTTTCTCCACCGTGCTTATGGGATTCAGGAATCCTATATTTTAGGCATCCTTTCTAGCCAAGTGCTTGTGTCTTGCCCTATTGTTCCATACTAAGAGGCTCTCATATGGGTGTGATTACATATTTCTCAAGACCCCTCCTTAATCAAAACTGTGAAAAAGGCACCAAGTATAGAGAGGCTGTCATGAGTAGAACCTTGCTAAGTGTGGGTATGCCACAAATATGGTAAACACCAGAGGTTTTCATAGAAAAGGCTAAGTGTGGGTACCAAAAAACATAGATAACATCTAGGGGCTATTACAATGACTCAATAAGTGTGTAGAGGTTGTTATGCATAGGCTTATATGAGGAGTTTTACAAGGCATATATCAGGAGCATTAATGGCAAGTACATTCAATAAAAAGTTCTAATGAAAAGTATAGACAAGGTTTGACAATCCCTTGTGATTTTCTTCATTAGATATGTCATGATAGGCATAGTAGATCTTCTTTTCTTTGTTTGCTTCTTTGACTTAGTCCATTTTTATTTCTTTGATGCTCTTTTTATCTTCATGGTCTTCTTTTCCTTGGTCTTTTTATTTGTGGTCTATTGGTCTTTTTCTTCATTATGGTCTTGATTGACTTTGCTTGCATTAATCTTCATGTCCATGTCCCCCTCAAGCAAAGGTACTATCATCTTTGAAATAGCAGAAATGATTTCAAACTCTTGCACTTTCTCTAAGGTAGCAGGCACATCTTCAAGTTCTTGAAATGAATACATTGATTGCTCTTTGGTGTAGGTAGATTCATGTCCTCCTGTAAGTGGATCACAAAAATCTTTTAGGTATTGTAGATAAGAAACACAAGTCATATTACTCTTCATGAAGTGTATCCACATAGAGATATTCTTGTTTGTCATTGAATTAGTATCAAGTAAGTGAGTTTAGACCAACAATGAGTTGATTCTTGAATATGTCAAAGGACACAAGATAGTAGTGTGAAGGCACACTGTAGTATCAAGAGATACTAGAGCTGAAGACTATGATTCTTGATGTTGACTTTTGGTTGATGAAGGTCTTTAAATATTTAAATCTTCCAAGGTCTCCCCTCTTCACTAATTCAATGGGCAATCAATGGATTTGAGTGGTGGTAGCCTAGTCTAAGTGGCAAGAATGAGAGAATGAAGTGAACTTGAAGCTTTGGTGCTTGTGGCTATGGAAGTGAGCTATGGATGCTTGATCTTCAAGTATTCCAAAAACACTTCCCCTCCTTGATGATTTGAGTGGTGAATCTTGCTTGAAGCTTCATAAAATAAATGGAATAGAGTGGCCTTAGCTAGGTAGGAGAGAGAGAATAAGGATGAGGTAAACTAGAAGCTTGAAGTTGAAAATCTATGGCTTCCCATCTTAGGATTTACAACAGGCGATTGGTTTTTAGCTCTGTGTGAGCCGTAGGCTAAATCATTTCCAAATTATTATTTTTTAGAAATGAAGCTTAAGTCATGGGTTCTCAAAGGCCTATCAACTCAAGCTAGATTGCTGTGTGCAAGGGAACCAGGGACAATATGAATTGATGCAGGTGCAAATGTGATAGAAGTTGACGATTTTAAGAATACCAAGTCTGCGCTGTACTTCAATGTCTATGCTTGAAGTGCTCGAGATGAGCACCCTAAGTTAAGGAATGTTCCCCTAAAAGAAAGCAAGTAAAGGTATGCCCTAGTTTGAGAGAATCAGGGGCTCCAAGATGGATTGGTCTTGTTCTGACTATGCAGATAGGTAGAGAGAGTGTGATTCAAGTGAGGAGATGAAGTTAGATACTAAACTTGAGCTTGGATTGATTTAGAGAGGGTCTGAGAGTGAGAAGAGGCCATAGAAGTTATGCCATACTCATTTGAGCTCTGATACCATGTTGAAAATGTGTTAATCTAGAGCATGGCTATGGGGGATGGAACACAAAAACAGTGTGTTCATGGTGACATAGACTAGAGAGACCAATTGTTACTCAAGTGAAATAGGTTCCAAGATGTAAGCTTGGACTCATAAAAAAAATCTTGAGTATGATATAGAATATGACTAAAAGGAAAAAGTATAATAGCATTCCATCATTGAATTATAAGAAGGTACATCACTTTATAAGTTCATGATGGTTCCCTTTTTCTCCACTATGCTTATGGGATTCAAGCATCCTCTATTTCAAGCATCCTTTCTAGCAAACTGCTTATGTCTTGCCCTATTGCTCCATACAAAGAGGCTATCACATGGGTGTGATTGCATATTTCTCAACATTTCACCTAGCCTTTTTCTTGAGGGTAGTAGGGTGAAGATTTTGTGTGGATGATCAAGAAGGTAGACATGAGGTGGGCAATGACTTTGTTGATAGACTGCATACCTTAGTCACTAACTAGTTCAATGGGGCAGCCAAAATTGTGAGACCTGCTCCCAAAGGAACTTGGCCGTGGTCCTAGCATCATTTTTCCTAGTGGCTCATGCTTCTGCCCACTTTTTGAGGTAGTCTATGGGGTGACTATGATATACTTGGCTTGCAAGTATTGTGCTGTAGGACTAATTGGCCCAATGAAGTCAATCCCCCATTTCTCAAATGGTTGCTTTGCAATGATAGGGGTTAGCTCCATCTTTTCCTTGCAAATGGGGACATTGGTCTCTATTGGCACTCATCACGAAAAAGTGCGGGCCATCATAGTTGAGACTACAATACCTTCTTGTGTGTCATCCTATCTCTATTAAAGTTTCCTCTAGTGATTTTTGTTGTGTGCCTCCACAAGTGCATCATGCATCTTGTGTTCACACATATATCGTCATAGTAAGTCATCTTTCCCTACTCTATAGAGTTGATCGACACAACTGATAGGGTTGTATCTTGAGAATAAGTAGCCTAAGCTAGGATTTTTGGATAGGTCTTTTGGGTAGTCTATACTCTAGCACTTGGACTATGTCATCTACCTCTAGTATGGCATCAAGTTGGCTCTAAATAAATCCTTCTAGCTAGACAGGTTAAAAAGACGTGTTTGGTAAGTCATCTATGATAACCTATCCACCAGCAACTTCTCCCATGGTTGGTATGTGGGACATGTGATTTGCCATGTACTATTGCTTCCCTTTGCATATAACCATGGAGAAGTCAAATTTTAGTAGAAGTAGTAGCCATATGGTTATGTGTCCTAGAGCACAAGGTTTATTTACAAGATATAGCAGAGTTTGACGGTCTACAAAGAAAGTGAAAGGCATGGCTAAAAGATAATGCCAAAATTTCTTCACAACAAAACACCCTGACCAACTCTTCTCTCTTAGTTGTGGAATATTTCATCTTGGTATTCATGAGTTGTTTGCTAGCAAAGCTCACTAGATAGTATAGGTTGTATTCACCTCACTGGCACAAAATAACTCCTATGGCAAATTTCGAGGCACCAATATGTACGTGGAAAGTTATGGTCCAATTTTGGTCTCTTAGGATTGGTGTAGTTGTTAGAGTCTTCTTCTACTCTTCGTATGCACATTGGTATTCCTTGGGCCATTTGAGTAGTACTAGCAACTTGTAGTGTGGTCTAGTGATTATCGCATAGTTCAACACAAACCGTTGTTGATAGTACCATGTATGTCCTCGGAAGCACTAAACTCCCTTGTAGTTGGTTGGTGGTGGAAGAACTTTACTTTCAAGAAGTCAATGGCAATGCCATTGTTGGACACCAGTGCCCTAGGATTCATCCATGCTTTACCCAGAATTGGCACTTAGCGGGGTTCAATGGGAGACAATACAATCTGCATCATTTAAAAACCACAAGGAGTTTGTCTAGGTGTTCCCTCTAACTTGAGAAAGCACACAAATCATCAAAAATCACTCTTAGCTTGCACCTAAGCATGTCCTTGAGGATGGCACAAATGAGATATTGGAACATGGCTGGTGCATTTGTCAACTCAAAGGGCATGACTATGTAGGCAAAGATGCCCCACTTAGTAGCAAATGTAGTCTTATATGCCTGACATCAAGATGCACTTGCACCTGATTGTAACCTGAGAATTCATCCAAGAAACTATAGGCTTCTTTGTGAGCCACTTTCTCAAGCATATGCTCCATGTATGATAGTGGATAGTTGTCCCTCTTTGTAGCAATGTTGACTTTCTTATATTTGATGCATACTCTGATTTTTTCGTTCTTCTCTTCACAACGATTATAATGGGTGAAACCCTATCCGTGTGCTCAATTTCATAGATGAATCTAGCTCTTAATAGCTTGTCTATCTCCTTATTGACTACATGAGTATGCTTGGGATTCATCAGATAGGGCCATTGTTGAAACCAGTGTTGCATCCGGTATCATGGGTATGTTATGAGTCACTATACTCTAATCTACTCCCTTCAGCTCGCAAGAGAATATGTCTATGTACTCTCATATAAGTGAAATGAGATTTTCTTCTTATTGCTCTCAATCAAGTCATCAACTATGAAGATAGATTGAGGCTTCTCCTCTTCCCTAGTCAGGTCAACCTCCTTGACTTTGGTGGCAGGCCCTTCTACGGGCTCATTTTCTTATCCTTGCCACTTGGCACCTAGCAAGATCACTATTCTATCACCCTTCTTGAACTTCATGAATCACTTTGGTAGATCTTGCAGTCTTTTTTGCTTCTCAACCTTCGACTCCCTAAGTTGTTTTTTTCTCTTATCCCTCAAGCAACTACGCCTTAGGTGGACTGGTAGGTCCCCCTTGGTGCATTTGGTCTCAAGTGGTTGGGGTATTTCAAGATCGCTATCTAAGCTTATCCGACTTGGAATTGAACTCTCCATCTTTTCTAGAAGAGGGATTCTCTTGTGGTAGTAGCTTTGAAGGTGATAGAATTCTAAATAATGGTGCGACACTTGGTTGGGTGAGCCCTACTCGTTTTGTAATCGCCCCTAAGTGTTCCAGCCACATGTGATCGCACTCCGTTTGCATGATTATTCTCTTGATTTTAAAGGTATCTTGCTTACATGGTTTGGAATCTACTCATATTTTCTCAATCACATGTCCATCAGTGCCATACTATCTTGTGTTAATCTCTTCTTCACTCTCCTTATTGAGGGAACATCAATTTTCATACTCATCATCCGTATTGTCCTTATCTAACTGCTCATCATCTCCTAGGTTTCTATGAATTTTTTCTTTCTCATCTATGGCTAAGGCATAATTATACATCAGGTTTAGATCGTGTACCTTGGTCCACTTCCAATTGGGTTTGTCCATGAGATCCTTGAGGGGTTTAAGGTTAGTTACAGCTAGCTTGTTCATCAAGTACTCTAAGATCTCATGGAGCTCTAGCTTGTTGTTTAGGACGTGAAACATGGTAGGGGTGGGCTAGCTACAAGAACTTATAGCCGTCATGCATAATGGTACGAAGGGCTTATTCGTGGGCTCGTGAGCTGTCTTGATAGCTTGCTTGTATTCCTACTCATTGTCTGAGAATTGCAAATTGATCATGGCTAGTACATGCAACCAACATCGCTCATCCTTAGGGCTAGGGATATATTTTGTTAGTGGCCCGTAAGTTTCTCTAACTCGAGCATTACACATTAGCACAATGGAGCTGGCATTCAAGGTTGACTCGTGTTATCTTCCAAGTTCCCATCTCCACTCTCAATGATTTTATTTGGTTGCTCAAAAATATCAAAGCATTGCTTGAGTCTTCTAACTTGTGCATTTTGCATCCACGTCAGCCTAGCAGGATGTCGTAGTCGACTCCCTTCATGACAATAAAGTCAATTGAGAACTATATTCTTGTGATCTTCAATGGCGAATTCTTCAACACTCTAAATGACCTTACTTTTTTTCCATTGGCTAGTATGCCATTAAACCTAATGTTCTCAAATGGCCAATTAATCCAAGCCTAGAGGAATGCATGGCTAAGTACACTAACTCCAGCTCCCATGTTTGTGACCCCTTTCCTTATGGTGTCTCTTAGTGCTAAGACTGGTAAGACTACATGCATCACTGTGCCTTCCCAGAAGGCATTAATGTGTCAGGACTTGGGCATTGAGTGTAACATCAAGCCAAGTATTTGAGTCACTAGATCATGGTCATGTATGCTAGTTGCCCCTTGCTCTCGATTAGTTCTTCCACCCACTACTTTAACTCTTGCGATATCATTGGAAGCTGCCTAAGTAGGTCTCCTAAGCACAAAGTCATAGGGGTTGTCACTAGTGTTGAATGAAGGTTGTTAGCCCCTTGATTTCCTCCTAATTCAATGCTTCTTAGCTAATGGCCTTGGTTTGTTTGCTGGTTAGAGGCACTTCGTCTAGGTCTATGCAATATTGCTCAAGGTGCAAATGGATCTTTTGACTTCAATTATGTAGGTAAAACCAATGTGCTCACACTAGAGAGCTCATAGATTTCATCTTCTAGGATGGGATCAGCATCCTTCAAGTTCTCTTGGTCTTCTCTCACCCACTCCTTGAGCTTATCTATGGCTTCAAGATGGTGCTTTGGATTGGGGTACTTCCCAACCTAATCACTCCCCTTTTCCATAGTATTCAAAGCGGATGTTTCTACTTCTACGTTTGTGAACCTTTTTCCCACCATTAGCATCATGGCACTCTCTATCTTAAGAATGACCTTCACTTGGTTCTCTTCTTGATTTTCCTATGGCTACTTTTTTTTATTGAGATTATATCTAGGTTACTAGGCCTTAGCAATGATATGGCATCTTGCTTTGTCTATTCACAAGTAATAACATGCAATGGGATAGGCATAGCCTCTTTGTCAAAAGTTTCAACTTTGAATAACCCTAATGGTATTGATGGAACAATCACTAAACTAGAGGGTGGTTTGCATCTAGGGAAATCACCAAATAGGTGGGTGATCCCACACTTTGGAAATCTAAGGTTAGCCTTTCTCAATTGGCTTGCCCCTCTCAAGGTAGCACAAAGAAATATGCCCTAGGTGACCACAAGTCCGACATGCAATCAACTATGGGGTATACCCTCCTAGGCCTTTACCCCTACCTTTGCCTAATTCCATCACCAAAACTAGTCGATAATCCATGAGAATAGGATATTTCTCCTCATCATACAAGACGTTAGGGTTTACACATGCTTCCCCATCATTTTTCTCCTCCACGTAGTGGACTGGGGCATCGCTTGGTGGATGGGTAACAAAAGGTTTGGGTGGCCTAGGGATGCCTCTCAGGATTAATATTTATTCTAGGGATGGTTGGTTTTCCATCCATAGGCGGCACTGGAAGAGCTAACAGGGCTCCTCTTCTAAAGAAGTTGGGTGGCCTATTTCCTAAGTGTATGGCTGGTTGTATGACTGGGTGTATGGAAGCCTTCTTGTTAGTCTGTAATGCATAGCATCATGGCCAAACCTACCACAATTTGCGCAACGTCAGGACCAAGGGTCCCAACATTCTATTGAAAGGTTGTTTATGCCGCAATGCATGCATTGGACATGTAGGTGTGTAGGTCTCCTCACCATCTCCTATAGCCTAGCTAGCTCCAACTTCATCTTTGCTAGTTCTTGACTCTAGTCAATGATAGGGTTATCGCCTTATTTCACATAAAATGATAACTTTTTAACCAGTCCAGTGCATGAATAGTCCTTCAGAATTCTTGTTTTGAGATCTTGGTTAAAAGGAACACATGAAATGTTAACTTCTGTTCATAAGTTACACTCGCATCATTGGAAAATAAAACCCTAGACTTCCATAGATGCAAGTCGCATGTGATCCGGTGCATTGGAAACAAGTACTCATTGTCAAGAATAAAAGGAGTTAAAAGCTATTTAGGGGGCAACTATACTAAATGCACAACATGCATGATGCTTGGGAACTCCTGCATTGAACCGCACTAAGAGAATTGGAAGGATCGCATGCATCGAAACGGCATCTTGAAAGTTTAAAAGAGGAATCATGTGTTGTCATGTGTGTAAATTGAGCTTGGCTGAAGGTAGAAATTATAAGACCCTTGGCTGGGTTGCAAATAAGGCATATCCATTTCCTTGATAGACCAGCTAGTGCTTGAGTTAGGGACTAGGATACCCTAAGAAAGTATAAGACAACTTACCAAGACCATTTGCCCTTGTTGAAATTATTGGGATTTCGCCAAGTCACGGAAAGATCCAAGATCGGGTGCTAGGCATCCGGGAAAAAGGAGTCACACCTTAGTAGTGGGTCGCACAAATGACCTCCGAAATGTTTGTGCTTGTACTTAGATACAGTATTTGATTCTTTGCTCAAAGAACTAATTCAAGAAATACACTTAAATGCTTCAGGTTGAAAGCCTAGAGGGAGAGGCAGGAACAACTACCTCCGACTATCGGCCTGGCCCTATCCAAGGGAGGTGTTAGCCGCACTGGGTATATGGACCTAACCCGCCACGAGAGGTCTCTCTGTAGGTACTGCTTGGAGAGCAGGAGGACACTTGGTTGCCAGGGGAGGCTTTGGCCGTAAATCCCTTGCCTCCGGATCCCGTACAAGAGACCAACGTGACTCAAAAAAGGAAATTGCTTGACATTGTTTTTGTGTCAGTGCCTAAGTTACGTGAAGGAACCCGTGATTAATTGATTTTAATTAAGGAAGCTTATTTTTCATATCAAAACATAATGTATTAGGTAGATAACTAAAGAAAATTGAGGAAAGTGTGGTGGAGGTGACTCAGGTCCGTCCTACGAAAGGGTGGTCCCGGTTAGCTGAGAACTTAAATTCTCAAATGATGAGATGATATGACAATCAGGACCTAGAGACTTGCCCTCTATATCGCGTGCATTCAAGGCCTATTCATAAATATCCTTATTTTTGAATTTTTTCTTAATAAAATATAACCGTTTCCTATTCAATCTATAAGTAACCCCTTTATATGGGATCCTTTTGTATGTAAAAAATGTGTAAAAATTGTATTTTTAAAATCCCTTATGTTGAACCCATATGATAATACATATATTTATGAGTGACCTCCCTAGACTTATATGGTCAACGAAAATAGTGATCCACATAAAATATAAAAACAAAAAATAGGGGAGAGAGGTGAAGAACCCAAGAATACTCACACAAAAGTAATGGAGACTTGAGCAATGTAACATGTCCGTTTGTCCGATTGCAGGACACGTCTTAGCAGCCCATCGGGAGGAGGGTCTAAAAGCCTCCGCCTGGAACTCGCAGGGAATGACACAGGGTTTGCGATCTAGGTCTTCTCGAGTCTACCCCGAGTAGAAGAGTCCAGCCGTTCCCACTTGGGATTGACCTGGGGTATAGTGAACTACTCGGGCATGCAATGATAGAATAGACTTTTTATCCTAGGAAAATCAATCTTAAGCAAAGCTCAAATTTGAATAAATATCCTAAAGGGATTAATGAGTTACCCCTAAGGTGGTAGTCACATTAGATTCAATTTGTGGAGGCTAAAAGCTAAAATAAACCCTAAGGGAAAGAGCAACCCAAGTTTGTGCAAAGATTTCCTTCTAGGGTAAATGAAATTTTAGAAAAAAAAAATCTAAATGTGATTTTGGTTGTACATACAATGGACTATCCATGCACTAAGAATGAATTGCTTATGAGTATAAGATAGATATCTAATGAATTTAATTGGCATTAGGTTAAATAGAAGAAAGGATATGCTAGGCAAATCCCCCAAGGATAGTTGTAAGGATCCTATTCCAAGGGTTTCAAAATCACTGCTTTGGAAAGCATGGATTGGCCTCATTGAATATACACCATTTTAATGTAGCAATGCACCACTTTAAGTGGTATACCACTTTGAAGTGGTAAAATAGGACAATGAAACTTGATTAAGATAAAAATGTCAAATCATGTTTTCAATCTTGAAAACTCACATATCATGATATTGTGTATTACCTCATTTTTTCAAACACAAAAACTTCACTTATAATTCAAAGGATGTGCTATTGTATAGCCTCATGATCACTGCTGGATAATTCAAATGCTTTGAGTATGCCATTGACCATTACATGTTATATAGGAAACTTTATTTCCCTTATCATGTGGGAGCATATAGAAGTTACAAAGTTATTATCCCACAACTCATAAGTTTCTTATAGAGATCTATATCAATTATCTATCATCATAAAATTTTGGGCCTCTATCTTGTTGCCCCATGCCTCAATTTTCTACTTGCAAGATCGCTAGTTACAACACACTTTAGAATGTAGAAGTTTGTATTCTCCTCATTATTCTCTTTAGAAGTGATAGTAAAATTGATGCCAAATGAGAGAGAAATGCTTAAGGAATCATAATGAACTACATAGATGGCACTTTGGATCTCATTCTTTGACTCTTCATGTTTTTGGAAATCCTTACAAACTGGCTCTAAAGTGTAGTATAGCCACATCTCTATATGTCATCTATTTCGCATCTTCTCCATTCAATAAACTTGCAAGGGAAAAAAAAGCATTACAACCTTTTTGTTTGTAATGCACAACTATTGATCTCAAAATATCCATTCACATAGTCCATTACTATTAAGCCCCTCAATGATTTGTAGTCCCATTGCTATGATCACTTAGCATCACTAAGCTTTGACCTCTTAGAAGACCCTACAAGCTTTCCTCTTTTGCTTGTCATACATAGTAGTTGCTCATATAGTAATTTGCATTCTCAAGGATGCAACTTCACTAGCACAAGTCAAGCGGACCTCATTTTTGCTTCAACTTCTCATAAGCTAAGAGTTCTTTTGATGATTTTGTGAGTTCCATCATGTCCTTCCTTTCCATGTCTTAAGAAAAAAAAAATCCAAGTCATTTCAAAGCCATTAAGATCCCAATACATAGCAACCAATGAAAATGTTCACTTCACTTTAGATTGTGAAGTTGCACCATCTGACCAAAACTAAGTTTTTGTAAAGTTGAGCCCTTAATCTCTCAACGATTTTGCATGTAGGAGAAAATCACAATGCACAAATAAGGTGTCATGTTGTTCACAAGGATGTAAGAGAAAACCATATCCCATAGAAAAAACAATGCTTCACAAATAAGGTATCTTTTTTTTTCATTTGAGATAAAAAAGTGCATGTCTTCTTTATTGCACTTGATGCGAGGAGAAATGAGTAAGCATGAAAAAATATGGACTTGCTTAGCATATCAATACATTGACTAGATCTTATTTTGCTCCTTGAAGGAGTAGTTCTTTTCAAAGTCTCTATGACAGAGACCACTACCTCATTTGGAAACAAAGGAATATAGTCCTTGAATTGTTATGCTTGCCTTTACTTAGATTACATGCATTACATGTTTCCACTAAGCATTTGTGCCAATGGAAAATATGATTAGATGGAATAGGGAAAATGATAGACTCCCAAAGTGTATTCTTGGATGTAAGAAATCGATTGCTAAGAACAACATCATGACAACCATATAAAAATTAGTTGCATATGTAGCAAGAACCATGAAGATCAAAACTTTGAGTCAGCATGTGGATTACAAACTCCTTAAGGAAAATCATTTGTACATGTATAATACAACAGTACATGTAGTGATTCCTTAATTTCTGAATAAAGGACACATTCAAAGACTCAAAAAATATTACGAAATCTAGATGTCTATATACTTTACCTTGAATCAAATCTAGAGTTCAACTTACAATACACAAGTATAGTATTGGTAGCAATCATTACGGAAATTTTGAGGTCAAAAAATAACTTTGTAAGGGATTTTGACCAAAGTATTCCGTCAAAAAAGGGAGCATTATAAAATTTGGGCAAATAAACTCCACACTTGTCGAATATTAAATTTTTAAAACCTACTCTTCAAGAGCTTCCCATTGCAACAAGTTTGGAGTTCATTTGTGAACATTTTACTATGCCCCTATTTTTTGAGGGAATATTTTGGTCCAAATCTCTTACAGGGCCATACTTTGATCTAAAATTTTCCCTAATAGATTCTACATTACCAACTAAATGAAGTCAAGATCTCTAAAAACTAGATTCATTAGGAATATTTTACTTGCTAACACAACATAAAAAGTAAGGAAGAACCATTGCAAATATCACTATTTTAAGTGTAGAAAATATATCACAAAAGGAAAAAGAAAACATGATCAAGGCACTTGGTTGGCCAAATGTTTCTGCAAGCTATTCACATATAGATAGTGAGTTTGATGGCTCACATTAGAGTATGGATGAGGAGTTTGCTATTCCATTTGTTTGTAAGGAAAACCAAGGCTAATGTATAAGGATCATAGGGTGCTCCATAAGTGTACCATTCAATGAGAGTAAGGTATCCCATAAACATGTTGACATATGATGGTTACGTTGCTTGCCATAATGGATATATGGTGAATGTTGTAAAATTTGTTGAGCCCACCTATTTTGAGGAAGCTATTGGTCATGTGCATTGAGAGGAAGTGATGGATGAAGAAATGGTTGCATTGGATATAAATTAAACTTAGGATTTAGTATCGTTGCTTGTGAGAGAAAGAAAACTAGAGACAAAAAGTGGGTTAAATACAAAGAAAACCGTAATGTAGATGGAAGTGTGAGCAAGTATAAAGTAATACTAATTACCAAAGATTATGTAGAAACTTATAGGATTGATTATGAGGAGACATTTGCTCCAATGGTAAAGATGGAAACTATAAGAGATATCATTGCAATGGCTGTAAAGAAAGGTTGGATTTTGTATCAAATGGATGAACAGAATGCACTCTTGCATGGTGAGCTGCAAGAAGTATACATGGAGTAGCCACAAGATTATGAGAGCATGGTTCACCCTGAATATGTATGTAGGCTACTCAAAGCCTTGTATGGGCTGAAATAGGTACCAAGAGCATGGCATGGCAAGATACCACATTATCTTGTCTCTATTGGTTCTAATGTTGGAAATGTAGATTACTTACATTCTTGCCATCAAAGTGATAGGGGCATTGTTGTGATTACCTTATATGTGGATGATTTGATTGCTTGGATGTTGATCATGTACAAGAGGTGAAGCATGTGAAGAGTCTTCTAAAGAAAAAATTTGACATGAAAGATTTGGGAGAGTTGGAATGCTTTCTTAGCATTAAGGTGGCAAGAACATCTAAGAGGATATGGCTCTCACAAAGTTAGTACATCTTAAACATGTTGATGAATATGGTATGGGTACAATCTTTGAGCCATTGGATTAGAATGTGAAACTAAGTGTTGATGTGGTTGAGATATTGGAGGACTCCACAATGTATAGGTAGATGGTGGGACATTTGATCTTCAATACTATTATGAGGCCATATTGTAACTACATAATTGGCTTAGAGAGTTAGTTTATGCAGGTGCCTCATAAGCCTCATTTGGATAGTGTGAGATGTAGCTTGCAATACCTTAAGGCCACATTGGATTTTGGTATCTTTTATGAGGCTGACTCAATGGTGTAGCTATTTAGTTATACTAATGTAGTTTGGGCAAGCAGTGTGTTTAACCGAAAGTCCACCAGTTGCTATGGTATATTTTATGAGGTTGAATTCATAATGTAGTTGCTTAGTTATATTGATTTATTTGGGGTAGGTATTTATTTGATAAGAAGTCCACTTGTGGCTATGTATATTCCTTTAGGAGTAAGGTTGTGAATTGGAGCAATAAGAAACATCCCATTATCACATTATTGAGTACTGAGGTAAAATAGACAAATTCTATTATGGCACCATGTGAGGTAGCTTGGATGAAAAATCTACTTGATGATTTGGGGATATACATAGATAGGAGAGTTGCCATTTATTACATCAATATCAAGAGTTTACAACTTGCTAGGAACCTAAAATATCATGCACACACAAAACACATTGAGATCCATTACCATTTCATTAGAGAGTGGGTCATGGCAAGTGACATTGATCTTGTATATGTGAGCATAGAAGAAAGTTGAAAAATTTTCACCAAGCCCATAGGAGTAGAAAAAGTTTGATATTTTTGAAGCTTACTTGGAGTGCAGGTCATGAAGTTGAGCTTGAAGGAGAGTGTTGAGATATTAAGCACAACATGAGTTGACACATAGGTACTTGGATGACCATTTTCACATTCGTATCACTAACATGATTGATATTTGCATCAACATATCATTTTAGTGATACTTTATAGCTAGACATCAATTAGTCCACCTACCCAAGTTATAGGATATATATCTAGTCATCTTTTTAGTTTGCGTGTTCACACTATGGATTGCTTTTATACTATGTATGCCGTACTCTCTCTTATTCTTGGTAGTCTCATATAGTGAAGAAGAAGAAGAAGAAGAAGAAGAAGAAGAAGAAGAAGAAGAAGAAGAAGAAAACTAGGGTTTTCACCTTCCTATTTTATGTGCATTCTCTATGTGTTTTGTGTCTTGTAAGAGCTCAAGCTTCCTGTCTCTTCCCCCATCTTTTGAGTAACAATATTGGCTATGCATATAGGAGGTTGCTATATCCTAAGGACAACATACAAGAGGAGTTGAGAGTGTGTATCTCAGGTATACATCAGAGTATGTGTGTGTCATTTGTGGTGCTTTCATAGGCTTCTCACATGTTACACTTTGAAGAGAGGGAGAGAGAGAGGGGGGGATGAAAACAAGTTCACATATATCTTAGATAAACTTCTTTCAAAGAGAAAGATGAAAGAGATAAGGAGATTAATTCAACGTCTGCAAGAGCCTCTCAATATAAAAGAGAGAAATAATGAATGAGTGAATGTGAGAAAGAGAGAGAGAGAGAGTGTGTGTGTGTGTGGATAATTAGAGGGCACTCCAAGCTATACTTGCCAACCTCTTTCTCCATTTCATTAATGGAGATATTCTTATTGCTTTAATTCTAAACTACTAGATTTAAATTTTTATTGGATTTAACTATTGAGGTTTTCTTTTTGAGATTATAATGACTTCCAAACATCTTCTTTTAAGTACCAAAAAGCAATGTTATGGACATTATTTTCCATGCCATCTATTCATACTTTCACTCTAGTCTATATGATGATGAAGACAAAGCGAGATTTGATAGCATAGAGAGTTTGATTGAAGGTGCTCATCTTTATGCAAGAGGTTAGGTAATTGGAAGGATAAGGAGATCCTTGATGACATAGTTCTTGGATGAGAAAAGCTTCTATCTTTAAAATAAATAAAAAGAAAAATATTATAACATAATTATTTATCAAGCTAAGGTATGAAATCTTCAGGGATCAATGAGCTAGTGTAATACTAGATACATTTCGACTCCAAGAACCAAATCTAAGTCTTTGTTCATTGATTGGAGTCCGTTTGACCCCCCGTTTAATCCCCACAAGGTTTGGCATTATGAAGTAGCTATTGGATCTAGGAGCTAAAAAGAGTGTGATGGATGCCAATTGATAGATTTCGATGCTATAAAGCTAAGCATCCAATCCATTTGCAATTCCAAGCTTGTTCGGCCCTTCATCTAGGCTGGAACCAAATTTGAAAAGTGTGGAAATGAAAAAAAATGAACCAATTCACTTTTTTGTTTCATTTTTCATAAAAAAGTACTCTTTTATGCCTCCCAAGCCACTTTTGCATTAAAAAAATAGCCCTCAAAATCCAACTCTCATTGGCAACCATGGGATAGGGCAACTTAGCCCATCGAATCCAGGAATTGATATGCATAAACAACAACCATAAAAAAGTATCAAGTTGCCACAAAAAAAAAAACTCAACAAAGCACAAGAATAGCTCTTACCCTACAACACAATATTAGTGAGTTTGGAAAATCTCCCAATTTCCATTTTTTGAATAGTAAAAAGGTGGCACCCGGATAACATGCCCGTAAGTTTCTCAAAACCTTATGATATGACCTATCATTGGAAAGCACTTGAAAAATGGAATCTATTGAGCTATAGAGTGCTCGATTTGGAGTTATGGTATTCAAGTTATCAAATCAAAAGATTTGACCACGTGTCCCATACTTATGGAAAATTCCCGTATTTCCCAATATGGTGTTCTACCCCCTGACCAAATCAAGGCATGAAACTCACAAGGGATAGGCCAAGTACAACCTAACAAAGATCTAGAGCTAGTTGCCAACTAACTTCTCTAATACAAATAGACTAAAAAGAACTATTAATGGAGTCATCCTAAGTGGTGGTCTGACTTGCTTATTGGACCTAGGACAACCAGACTAGGAACTCCTACTAGGTGAGGACACATATAGCCTGATCTTTCATTTTCAGAAGTTTTTGATTCATATTTTTTATACTTCAGGACTTGATACTTGAGCATGTAAAAAGAAGGGAGCTGAGCATAGTGACCGAAGGAGAATAGGGCATTGGCCTCATGTCCTATCTCCGTACCCAAGAACCTACCAAGCCCTCCTAAGCTGAAACTCAAATCCTTTTTCTTTTGCTCACTTTAATTTTTACTGCAACCTTTCTTATCTTTTTTCCCGAGCTAGATGTCACCTGCTAGGAAGATAAGGCATCGGTGACTCATCTCTAGAAACCTACCAGACCTTCACAAGGTAATGGGTAACTGCTCTTGAAATTTTTCTTTCTTTTTTTTCATTTTTCTTTTGTTCAAGGGTTAGAACCCCCTTTTTCATAGATCCATATTTTATATTTTGAGATATATCCATTGTTTCTTCTCTTTCTTCTATTTGGCAAGCTTCTTTATCTACCTTACAACTAATAGAAACTCCTAGAAATAATTGTCTAGTAGACTAGAAAAACAAGGTTACTAGGACTATCTTCTAAAACAATTCTTAGAGTGCTGGACAATGTCTTTCCTCCAACCTATGTCAAATCTATTTAGTGCAGCACTAAAAAAAAACTCATTAAGTGTATCTGCACTTGACAACCAACTGGCACTCTTGGCCTAATGAGATAAAACATTTCTGTATAAGAACAAAGGTCCCTCTTGGTCTAATGACAATCAATAAATAAATTCAATAGAAATGGCCCTCTTGGTCTAATGATATAAACTAAAAACTGTACTGTTAAGTAGCTTATTGCTGAAAACAAACCCTTGGTCCCCACATAACTCTACTAAATCAAAAAACTAGACTAATGATTGCATAAGCCCTATCCTAAGTGCATCAAATTATTGGATGCGTCCATGAAAAAATAGTAAGGTGATAAATTGCTACCCAACTCATAACCCACACTAGCCATCAGTGGCCAAAATAGAACTTGGCAAAAAGAAGTCCCTATAGTATTCTTGGGCTAATATCTAAAGGAAATTGTAAGAGCCCCTCAAGACCACCATTGAAAAAAACATAAAACAAAACATATTTGGCTAGGGAATCCACAAAGTAATTCCACTGTCATGGAATTAGCTAGCAAGCCACTGTCTCCAAAATATGCAACATACCCAAGTCTACACAATGATACATCCCACATAATGGGATTTCTCCCACTATAGGTCCCATTCAATTAGTTGATCACTAGTTGTGAGTTGCCTTCACTCATAAATGGTGAACACCAACACATTGCACTATATTCAACCCATGATTAAGGCCTTGTATTTTTCCATATTATTAGTAAAAGTGGTACCTAAATAAACTCCCATTTTCATAACAATTCTACACTAGGAATCTTTAATGACCACCCAGACACTTGCATGTTTAGTGGGCTCTCGAGAATCTCTGTATAAATCCATTCTTCATTGATAGGCCATGCCATATGGATCAACCTACTCGTACTTATATGATAGTCAAAGTCAGGCCAAGAGAGAGGATGTATAATAGATACAATCCCTCCTTCCTCACCAAACTCAATAGGGACACTAACAAAAACCCTATGATAATGGTGGCAGTAGATCTTCATCTCCCAAGTAAAATATATTTATTTCCACTCAGTAATATAATAACCTTTACTCTACCATATCATGTGATCTTGGTGATAATGCTACTCTAAATACAAATATTCAAGATAAGGAATGATTTTACCCATCTGGATGCCTTGGCACGTACTACAAATTTAAGTTGGATCCTAGAAGACCTGAAAAGGTACCAAATCCAATGTCCAATCCTATACATAATAGGGATTCAACTTATTAAAGTTCACTTTATTTTTAAACTCTATCCCTCACCATATTGGGGAATATGAGAATTTCCCATAAGTTTGGGACACATGGTCAAATATTTGGATTTTTCATAACTTGAACACTATAACTCAAAATTGAGTGCTCTATAACTCAATATATTCCATTTTTCAAGCACTTTCCAATGATAGGTCACATCATATGGTTTTGAGAAACTTATGTGCATGTTATTCGAGTGCCACCTTTTTAGTATATTAAAAATGGAAATTGGGAGATTCCCAAACTCACTAATATTATGTGCTTACTAATTCGCTAAAAGATCTATAGAGCCATTCTTTTCTATACACACGATCTTATATAGGCCATCTCATTTGGGTTCTGGCTTGTCATCAAATAACTCATGATGAGCACCATAATAGAGTGCCAACAATTGACTCTTAACAAATTTATATCTTTTAGCTCAAAGATCATGGAGTGCTTTCATTCTCTTCTTCCCTACATGTTGATGTAATAGAGCTTCAAATCATATTTTATCAAGACACGCAAGGGAAGTGAACCTTTCTTGGAATGCTTCTACCTCACCCAATAAATTATTTAAAGCAAACCTAGTAGTGGGTAACTCAATTTCCAAGGGTAAGACATACTCCTCCCCATATACCAACTTGAATGGGGTGTGGCATCTTCCTCCTTGAATATCATGTTATAAGCCTAGAGAGTCACATGAAGTTTCTTATCCCAATCGTACTTACCCTTAGATATTGTCTTGGATAAAATTCCCATCAACTATTTTTTGGTACTCTCTACTTGTCCATTTGCACTTGGGGATTATATGAAGTATTTTTATTGGGTTTAATTTTTAGATCTTTCATCAATGCTTCTATGACCTTGTTTAGAAAAATCATCATTTTGAATTATTTTGTGTTTCTAATCTCTCTTCTTGTGCAGCATATACTTGAAGCACATGGTCCATAGTTTGCAGATCAAGGATGTTTAGACACTAACTCTTTTGGTGGACCAAAATGGTAAACAATTTGTTCCATGATAAAACTAGCTATTTCCTTAGCATTATCTATCCTTCATCATAGCTTGAGCTTTAGACCATTGTGTAGAGTACTTCGTCACCACAATGATATAATGGTTCCACAATATAGTGGATGAATAATATATAGGTCTAGCAAAGTCAATGCCCCACTTCTTGAATGGTAGTATAGCCATGATAGGAGTCACCGGGTGCTTCTTGTTCTCCCTACCATCATGTCTCTAACATGTATCACATCTCTTGAAGTATGAAAAATAATCCTTAAAAATGGATGGCCACCAATATCTAGCTCTCAAAGCTTTATGTGTAGTCAATCATCCAACAAAGTGCCCTCCACAAGTAGAGTCATGGCACTCCTCCAAGATAAACAAGACCTCTTCATGCAAGACACATTATGATAAACATCATTCACTCCTTGCCAATATAGTGCTCCTACAATCTTGAAGGAAAATTTCAAGACTTGTTGCCTAATTTTCCTCTATTTAGACTTTGATAAAGTAGCTCCAACCTCTCCTATAGATAGATAGTACATTATAGTAGCATACTAGGATGGGATGGAGGCCATATAAATTTTGAATAGATCCTCAAGGTTACTACCTTCAGCCAAGACTTTCTTCAGCTCAAAATCCACAAGACATTTAATGATGCCCTACAAATTTGGTGCCTTACTCCTAATTTCATAGTCAAACTCCTCCAAGGTGATCAGCCATCTCACTAGATAGTTAGGTGGCTACAACTTATTCATCAATAGCCTCAACCCCTCCATCTTTGTATAAAATACCACCATTTCATAGAGGATGTAATGTATGAAATTCATTGTCGCAAATACCATCCCAAGGCACAACTTCTCTATGTAGATATAATTAATTTCGGATATCCCCAATTTGTGGCTAGCAAATGCATATGGATGATACCACATTTCCTCTAAAATTTGGATTCAACAACAGCTCATGCTATGCATTGTGGTTGTTGAAAATATATAAAAGACCTCACCCCTTTTGGATACTTTTAGGAGTGGCACTTTAGCTAGTTCCTACTTTACATCCTCAAAGGATACTTGACATAGGTTAGTCCAAACAAGTAGAGAGTTAAAGGACAATAAATTTTTCAATGGCAATCTCCTCTCCACTAGTGCATTGAAAAATCTTCGATAGTGTTCCACTGATGATAGAAATCTATGCACTTCTTTAAGAGTACGTAGTGGACTCATAATGACAATAACATTTATCTCTTTAGGATCAGTCACAGTACTAGGCTGAGCTAACTACATGGCCTAATAGAAAATCATAGGGCACTCTAAAGACACACTTTCTTAGATTAAGCGTAATGTAGAACTGCCTGTAATGCTCAAAACATTTTCTTAAAATAATGAGTTGTCTCTCTCTTGTGGTGGCTATCCTTAGAACATCAAAGATTTTCAACTCCTCTGTGAAAATATTACCAAAAGTCTTATTAGTTGTACGTTGCCAAGAACCTACACATTCCATAACCTAAATGCCATAACATGATATGCAAAGGTACCAAAAACAGTGATAAATGTCATTTTCAACTTGTCTTCCTCTGCAATAGCCATTTGGTTATATCTAGCAAAGAAGTCCATAAATGAATAGATATCTCTACCCACTAATGAATCCATAATCTAGTCAATGAATGGTAGCGGATAGTAATATTTGAGTGTTTGTTTATTAGCTCCCTAAAATCTATGCAAGGCCGGATTTGATTATTCTTCTTTTTCCTCATAACTACCGGCAAACACCAGTCTATATGTTGTACAAGAAATATCAAGCCTGTCTTACACAATTTTTGCAACTCCTCAAATAGTTACTCCTCAGCTCAACCAAGCTAAAATCTCACGAAATTCTTCGATCAAGGACATGTAGTCCTTCCTTTATTCCAAATTGATCATAGACTCTAATTTAATTGGTCATGGATCATTCAACATACCGAGTCACATCCACATCTCTTATTCTATCTTGAGCTTCTATTAGCTCATTTAGAGTCACATGGTAAATCCTCTATAGTGGACCCCTCTTTTCATTTGTTACTTGACAAAGTCTCATTGCCAGATGGATCCTCTAATGCATCTAAATCTAATGAAGATAAAGGTACTCTCTCACTTTAACGAGATTCAAGATACGCATCTATTATCACACGTCTAGCACCTCTGCCAAAAATTTGATGACCAATGGGTACATGAACTTGATAGTCTAATTGCATGATTCGTGGTATTCCTAACAATAATCGATAGCTTCATCGTAGTGTAAACTTGATAACCCTAAAGTCCATAATGCATTCCACATTAGCAACAATCATGTGGACTTTGATAATGTAACCTTTAGGTTGCCTTAAACTGTCATTAGCCATTCAAAGAATTGTGGAGGCATCCTTTTGGCTTTCGAGTCCCAACCTTTCCATCAATTTCAAACTCATGATGTTGATGGAGGATCACATGTCCACAATGGTATGATCCACTAATATGCCATCAATGTATGCTACTACCCTTGGGGAATTCTTAGCAGCATGTTCAAATCAATCATCTCCCACCCAAGTTATTCCCAAGGGTTCAATGATATACCCGATGCAAATAATCTTCTTAAACTCTTTACACACTCCTAGAGATAACTTGATCAACTATAGGAGATTCACATCAGGCTTTCCCTCACTAAGAGAACTTGCTAAATCAAATTCATGATAATGAGCAATGGTTCTCTTCTCCCACTAGACGATTCTTTCTCTTGGTCATTGAATAGGCTTTGGTGCCTCTTTCTTTGTTTTTACCTTCTCCCTTGGCAGCTCTTGATTGGGGTTAGCTTTGCCATCCACCAGCTTTTAGAGAACCAACTTCCACATCACGGTTAAGGACTTGCATCCCCTATCATCATGTTTAGGGTTTATCTCGGCAAGTTTTGCATTATCATTGTCACCTTCTTTAACATTTTTCCTCTTGTAATGGCTCATAAATTGGAAGTCTCAGTGGCGTTAACATGCACAACTTTGATAAGGCTGACACCATTACCACTAGGCAGCTCCTCTATGGTAGCTTTTTTGCTTTGTAGTATTTATTTTGGTCCCTCATCATATTGAAGGTTATTTCCTTGTGGTTGATGATTTATTGGACCTCGATGCTTACTTTCTTGCTGAAGAGAGCTGATCTTACTCTAGCAACAAGTACAAGCTAGGTGGATAGACTTACCACATATGTCGCATTTGACATTAGGACAATTTCTCACAAAGCGCTGACTGCCACACCATGTATAGTTGAATCTTGATGAACCATCCTCTTCAAGGCATTGACTTTCTATCAAGTTTTATTGCTTCTTTAGGAAATCAACATCTATCACTATTTATCTATATTGTTCTACTATCATATCGGTATAATGCTTCATCATGTCTTTGACATCCCCAAGAACATTTGATGCACTAGACTCGTAGTCGCAATCATCTACTTGTGGTTTATTTGGTCTAATTAGCTAATTAGGGATAAGGTACTATTGATTACTTGGAATGACATTAGGGTTTGTCATTTCGCTTCAATTATTTAGTGGAGCCATCTGGCTATCCATCAATGATGGTCACATTAGAAGGAATTGGCAACATGGGCACACTCTGTACCATGCTTCCTTTCCTACTCGAATTGATCATGGGTGTCGCTTGACTTCCACTGGTCAATTCCAAATTATTTCCAAGCCCTAGACTTGAATTCAAGTTTTCCCTATATGTGTAGTCCATTTATAATCATGACTCTACCTCATTTGCTCGTGTAGTAGCAAAATCAATGTCAGAAGAGCAACACTAATCAACTGCACTTGGATACTAAAGTCTAGCTCATATAAGAAGTACTACAATTGAGAAGCACAAATGGAATGGGAATATAGGCTTGAATTTTGTGAAACACTTCTTTCACTTTCTTCACATAAACTCAAATATTTTCATGAGGTACTTGTTGGCATGCTACATTGAGAACACATAGCCAATATTGATCGCCTCTCTTAGGTGCAAACTCTATTTGGAAGGCCGTGAAAAGAGGATCAATGGTAGTTATGGTTCTGGCTTCTAGGCTTTGATACCATACTAAAGCTCTTCCTTTCAGAGTCATATTAAAGAACATCATCAGATGTCCCTCATCTTGAATTCGACAATTGAACATTAAATTTTGAAACTCACTAATGTGGAGGTCCATATCTTCCTTTGCTAATCCATTAAAAATGGGTAGAGAGAATCCTAAGGGTGGCAGATCAAGTGTTCATACAAGAATTCCAATAGGTAGCACCATGATAACAACCAGATTTGCTAAGGGGATCTAAACTAGTGGAACTATCATCCACTCTAAAATGGTTGATCTACTGGGAGAGGGGAAGTACTAGAGCTTCCTCCTCCTCCTAAAGAACTACTTATAGCACTAGGATTGCTAAGATCCCTTCCTCATTAGAATATTGGGCTGCTCCGTTGAGGGGAATACCTCCTGAAGATTCAGCCTATCGTCTATTTCCTTGGGCTCTTTCTTGCTTTTGAATCCTGGCTTGATGGTGTCCATTAGGAATTAATAGATCTATTTCAATGCCCTTTGGTATATACTGAACAATTGATGTCTATTAACTAAGATTAAAAAACCACCCCTTATTAGTGGTTCTCAGCAAATTCACTACTTGTAGGGACCAAAAAATGGGCTCGTTGACACTCGCTCTAAGGTTCTAGTCGAGCCTCTATGCTCAACCAAAACACCCCACAACCTTGCAGCCAGGAGAGCGTTTGGAGACTACACACACCGATCTAACTTAGATATGTGTTTGTATTATTCAAATTCCAAAAAATCCCTTCTCCAAGAAATTGGAGTTCCCAAATAGATCAATGTCTAGCACCTCATATCACATACAAAGGGAGCACCCCCTAGCAAATTACTATGGCCCCACTACAACTCTCTTATACCCTAGGGATTAGCCCCATGATGGGCCATTCCAACATAAAGCACATGAAAAACATAGTCCTCTCTTTATATTCATTCAAGAAGATAATTGAATCATTAGCAAATCAGGCCCCAAGGCAAACAAATGTACTATCCTACACCATGGGACTCCTCATGCTCTCAATGTGGGTCAATGATTGTAACAATCAAGTACGATGCATCCACAATTTTTTTTCTAATACCATATATATATGTAATGCATTGAAAAGGTGAATGACTTTAAGTGCACAAATATGTAAAATTATAAATCAAACATCGTGGACTGTATGCAAGCAATTCTTTTCATGATTTCACCCTAACATGATGTGGGCAGCACAAAAGTAATTAGCACTACTACCCTTCTTTAAAAACTTCAAACAAATGAATCCAATATGTCAAGATGATATGCACAAAATAGATTTCAATGGATTATTAACTCCCCACAACCTTTTCCCCTATCATTTATAGTTTTGCATTCATCGTTGATAGGTGGAAAGAGTATTTTTCATGTGTTTTTCGTATATAAAAGGTAATAAATACACAATGTAACATAAAAATGGGGATAGACAGAGGCTAAATCTCATGCCCTAGCCCCACCATACACTCAAGAACACATTCATAAAAATTTTGTAATTTTCTGGCACATAAAATATACTTTTTTGATTTAAGACCCATTTTTTATTCTTCTTAATTTATCTAATTATTTATTAATGATTTTCTAAATTTTAGACATGTAGAACATGCATGAACCACTGTACAACATTACACTTCATATGGCTCGATGTGAGCACCAAAAGAACCATGAAAATGCATAACACCCTCAATTTGCCCAGAATCTCGCAATTCTCACATTGTGGATTTTTTGGATCTCATTTTAATTATGCAAATAGCACGATGTAACTAAGAATTTATATTTTTCAAGCATCAAAAATCATATTGAATCATTTGAAATAAATTTCCAAATTATGCGCGCAAGATTCATCATAAAACGACAAAAACGAGCACTTATACATTTAATTTAATATAAATTCATATGTATTTAAAAGTCAAGAAGCCCTGTGACATTCTTGTATGGCCACTGAGGCATCCCAAACCTTTGATTCATGCTCCATAACACTTCAGTATCATCACGTGTCCAAAATTTATCACTTCAGTCCACCCCTCTCCCACATAGGTTGAGCTATAGAAACAAGGTGCAAAGAGGAGAGAGAATGACTCAAATCATAGATTTTTACTCAATGCACCATTTTTTGTATGGTTTGTGTGGCAATATAGAGTGAAAATTTTCTTTGTCTTAGCCCGTAAATTGTTCCTCTCATCTCCAACAATAGCAAAATCAAGAAATTGATGGATTTGAGGGGGACACAAAAAAATTTGCATCCCCCCCTTCACCTGAGAAAAAACCATTTTTTGTTAAGCCCCTAGCTTATTAAAAGTGTTCCGATTAAAATTTTTCATGTTCACACTTCCCAAAAGTGGTTCTGGCCTAGAGACAAAGAGCCAAATTAGCTCGGAATCGTGAACCGGCTGGATGCTTAGCACTGTGACATCAAAATCTATCAGTCTAGCCTCCATCGAGCTCTTTTCAACTCCTAGGTCTAATAGCTGCTTCATAACACCAAACCTTGTGAGGATTAAATGGGGGGTTAAATAGACTCTAAATGACAACTAAAGACTTGCATTTGGTTCTTGGCGTCGAAATGTATTTAGAGAAACTCTAGCTCATCAATCTACGATCATTTCATTTTCCATGAAAATTTTATATTTTATGCCTCATGGGCCACTTTTTCACTCAAAAAATGGGCCTCTCTCATATTTTATCACTAACTAACCAATATGGTGGAACGTGGGTTGGCATGATCAAATCTAAGACATTACTCGTATTTATAGTTCCTATTTTTGGAAGTTCCCATGGCTCCAACAGTTTTAGTAGCCTTCTCAGTTCTCGTGACTCCTAAGCATATTCTTTTGGGAGGCATGACTTATGTATAGTTTGGATGTGCTTTCACTGACTTGATCCACAGATGGGAGTGGTCTCTAGGAAGTAAGAGCCTTGGAAAGATTCAAGGAATCTTCCTCTTCTTCTCTTATTGTCTCCCTCTATCTCTCCCACTCCTTTTCGAGCTTTCACTCTACCTTGTATCATCTCTCTCTATCCTTCTTTCTCTTTACCTCTCTTTCTCTCTCTCTCTCTCTCCTCTGATCTTCTCTTTGTCTCTCTCTCTCCTTTCTCTCTCTTTCTCTTATCTTCTCTTTCTATTATTCATGGGCCATCATAATAGGGCTACAATCTCCTTCCACTAATGCTTATTGGCCTAGCCTTTATATAGGCTAAGGGAGGTACCCCCTCTCTCTCATTCCATTTGTCCTCCTCATTTGGTCAATATGATGATGACATGCATGTTCATTTTTTGGATGTTAGTGATGGTGCTAGTCATCATCATGATGTGATTGACATGGAGGGGAGAGGTCGTAGTCATGGTGATGAGTTGGAGAGCTAGCATTGGTATATGGAGGAAGAGGATGATGTGGAGTGGTGGTGCCTCTTGAAAATGATAGAGAGTAAGTTTTGGTTTTAGGTTTTTAAACATTAAATTTTTTAAAAAGGTTTGTTAATAAGGTTTTAACTTTAGCTCTTCTTCTTGTGCATGCAATTGAAAGATCAACCTCGCAATTCATTGATCACCTGTGAGGACAATAGGAAAAGTAAATTCAAATGTGATTGGAAAATGGGATTTCAATTGAGAAGTAGTACTTGTGTGCAATGAAGAACCTATTTGAGTCCCCGAGCCATTAAGACATTGCATCCTCTTCCCCTTAGAGGAATCAAGATATCCTCATCTTGAAAGATATTAGTGAGATTGTTTACTCAATGCATTTTCATCAATCCAAGTGGCATCCTCATTAGGACAATCCTTCCACTAGATGAGATATCCTCTCAAGATTCTCTCTCTTACATCAAGTACTCTATCAGGATAGAGCTCAAGGACTACTTGGCTTGGCATTAGAACTTGTTGATCATCAAGAACATGATCAGGGTTTACAATACAAGTTTTCAAGAAGCTAACATGAAATACATTATGAACCTTCAAGTGTTTAGGGAGTTGTAGCTTGTATGCATTTGGTCCTCGATACTTGAGAATCTTATAGGATCGACAATATCTTGGACTTTGTTCATTAAATTCTCCCAATGTCAAGGAACTCTTCAGATGCAGACAAAAACCATATTTCCTTCCTTGAAGATTTACTCCTATCTCCCTAGATTAGCATTTACCTTCTCCTAATTCTTCCCAACTTGAATGTCTTGCCTAATAGCTTTGACTCAATCATTCATTTCTTTTAACATTTTCTTAGAAGCTTCTACACTTAGGGTGGGATTAGAAAATTTGAGTTGCATAAGACAATTTTGTCTATACAAGGTTTGGAATGAAGTCATTTGGATGCTCTCATAATAGGATGCAATGAAGGCAAACTCAATCAAGGGTAGCTATATCCACCGCTTAGGCTCTCTGCAATAGTAAGCTCTCTGTATGTCCTCAATGACTTGATTTACACATTCTATTATATCATCATTGCCATACTAAAATAGAGCTGGGTTCCCAGTGGCTTCAAATAAGCTCTTCCAAAATTGAGAAGTAAAAACTGAATCTCAATCTCACTGAAAATCTTCTTTTGGTAATCTATGAAGCCTAAATATCTCTTGAACAAAGAGCCATGCAATTCTAAAGCCTTGCATAGTTGGTCTTGATAGGGATAATGCAAGAAACTTTTGTTAGCATATCTACAATCATCATGATTAAATTGTGCCTTATTTGATCAAGAGATAGCCCAACTACAGAATCAATGATGATAAATTTCCATTTCACCCAAGGGATATCAAGTTGATGGAGCTCACTTGACATCTTGATCCATCAAAGTTTTCTTGTTTGGCAGCTTAGGCACTCAATAGACTATTTTAGTACATCACCCTTGAGTCTCTCCCAATAGTATATTTTCGTAATAGCATTGATACTTTTAGCGTTGCTAGGATGTGCTGCGAAAGGTGATTCATGAGTGTCCCATAGTATCTTCTTCTTGAGTACTTGACTTGTGGGAATACATAGCCTCATTTTGAAATAGATGAGTCCTTCATCCTCAATAGAGAAATGTTGATACTTGATCTTTAACTAAGGTTGTTCTCTCTCTTCATCTAGGATTTCCCTTAGTATTTGTTGGTATTTTGAATCCTTAATTGCATCTTCCCTAGGTAGCTTGATGATTGGGTTGCTAGGCATTAACACTATGGTGGCTAGAGATTCTTCTTTAGCAGGTTACTCTAGGATGAGGGCATTGAGAAATGGTTTGTGGTTTATGGAATCCACAATGACATTCTCCGTTCCTAGTGTGTACTTGATCTCAAAGTCAAATTCTTACAAGATCTCGACATTGCCTTATATTAAGATCCAACCAAGTGAAGATACATTTGAGGTTGCTGTGGTTGGTAACTGATTTGAGCGCATGAATCACAGAGCTAATAGCTCTAGATCATGAGTATCATGGTTATTCTCATAAGTTTTTAACTTTCTTGAATAATAAGCTATGGAATGATCTTCCTCCATAGGCACACAACCTAGTCCAAGAGGGCTTGCATACATTACAACCTTGAATTCTTTAGTTAGGTTAGATAGTTTTAGGATGGGTGTAGTCACCAAGCTATGTTTGAGCTTCTCAAAATAGGCTTCCTCACTAGGAGTTCACATAATGGTTATTTGCTTCTTGAGAAATTAGTGAGGGGTGTGACAATCAAGGCATAATCCTTGATAAAATCATGTACATCTGGTTAGCCCTAAAAATCTTTACGCCCCTTTAACTAATGTTCAAGGTGGCCATTCCTAAACATACTTAGATCCAGTAAGACTTATTCTGTAGATATTATGAATCTGAGATAATCAATCTACCTTTTGAAGAAGGTGCATTTCTTCTTCTTTGCATACAATTTATGCATGCTCATGGTTTCAAAGATGATGCAAAGCTACAGGTCATGGTCCTCATCATTCTTGGAGTATGTCAAAATTTCATTAAAGAAGACAAGGAGAAAACCATCAAGATAGGGTCAAAAAATATTCTCCATGAACCTGTCGAAGCTCATAGGAGCATTGAACAATCCAAAAGATATCACAATGAACTCGAAATGGCCATATCTCATGTTAAAAGCAGTCTTTGGAATGTCTTCATCCTTGATTCTTATTTGATAGTAGCCTAATCTCAGAGAACATATTTGCCCCATGAAGTTGGTCAAGTAGCTCATCCATCCTTGGCATCATGTACTTATCTTTATTGTCACCTAGTTTAGCCCATGATAATCAATGCAAAAATGGAGAGTTCCATCCTTTTTTTGAAATAGCAGTGGGGCTCCCCATGGTGAATTACTTGTCGTAATATAATCCAGATCCAACAGCTATTTGAGTTGCTCTTTCAACTCAATAGCTTCTAGGATAGACATTCAATAGGGTCTCTTGGAATTCAAAGTAGCTCCTAGCACAAGGTTGATCTCATGATCAACTTCCCTTTGAGATGGAAGCTCCTAGCACAAGGCTGATCACAAAGGGATTATTTATAGATTGAATAGAAAAGGATTATGTTTTATTCAAGAAAAGATCACAAATAAGGATATTTATAAATAGGCCTTGAACGCACGTGATGTAGAGGATATACATATAGTAACTTCCCTGAGCAATGGATATGAGTATCATTGGGGGATCAACAAGTCCATTCCAAGCAAGCATTCATAGGTTCCTAAGTTCATTACTCTAAACCCCATGTTGGAAAGATTGCATCCTAGACTAATTTCCACTTTGTTGGTTTGCTAAGTAGAAAGAACTACTTTTCCATTTGCTAATTCTAAAAGAAACTTTGATTGAAGCACAATATCTATTCCTAGCCTTTTATCACACTTCACTGCAATAAATGAGTGGGTGCTTCCATAATCAATCAAAATCTTAAAAGTTTTACCTTGATAGATGCTAGTGTGTGAATCATTGAAAACTAGCGACTCGTCACTTTCTTGAGGAGGATGGTATGCACTCTTACCCTCTCCATATTTGTCTCTAGGGTCGGTTCTTGACCTTCTTCTATTTCTTTAAGGGTCACACCAACAACTCTTCCTCTAGCTATAATTACTCGATTTTGGCCATGATAATGTCCTTGGCAAAATTTTTGGGCAAGATTGGACACTACCTCTTGAAGTGGCTTGACTCATTGCAATGGAAACACCTTGGAACTTCCATGTTTTCCCCTATAGGTATGAAGTTCTTGACTAAATTAGTTTTGTCCTTCTTATGACCAGTTTGGCATTGTCCTTAGGCTATGTTAGCATAGCTTCATTATCTACCTTTTCTTTGTGATTTTGGCCCGTGAACTTGCCACTTTTGGTCTTTGATTGTAGCTTTTGGTTGATGGATATTGCTCAAGTTAGGGTATCTTAGAGATTAGACAAACACATTGCCTCAAGGCATGTATCCAAAGGAGTGTGCAAATCATGGCAAAATGTGGACACCTATTGTGAAATGTCCATGGGAGATGCATACTTTAGAAGCTATACAAATTTCAAATTGTATGCTTCTAAGCTTATCCCTAACTACTTCAAGGTGAAAATTCATCAATTTTTAGGGTGCAGTAAGCTAGTGGGAGGTATCTTCCTCACACAACTTCATTTATCTTTCCCCAAGTGATAGTTGTGTTTTTGAGACAATCTCAAGCATTTTTGTGGAAACTCGACTCTCCTTAAACATGTTGGAAATCTTCCCTACTAGATAAATAGTTCAAGGTTATGGTGGCATGGCTTGAAAGCTTTAAGAAGCATGAGATTTAATTAGGAATATGGTGGGAATTATTCGAAAAGTACTGAAGGTTGGACCAAGATAAACTTGAAGGCCACAAAGCTTTTTGGACACAAGGAAGAATCCTAAGTAGTGATGAAAATGTGCACAAAAAAACATTTTGATAGAGATGTTTATCAAGAAGTGAAGAGGAGTGATATTCATCATGGTGGAGATGGAGGTGGCTGTGAAAGAGGTCATGCTGAGTTTCTGGAGCAGAAAGAGTGATGGTGGAAATGTAATGATGTTTGTAATGAGATGGAGGCAACATTGAGATGGATAGTGGAAGTACGAGAGTCATGTGTGTTTTCGATAGATGTTCGTTGTGATTTTTGAAGCATCGATAGCAAGATAATCGATGTGCTAGGCATGATGAAAAACAAGCTAGTTCAGGGAAAAGCTCAGAAGATTCTAGTGCACAACTCAAATTATTCAAAGAGGAGTTACCCATTTTGTTTAAAGTTTTGATAATACATCAATAGTGGGTCATACATTTCGAGAACAACTATCTGTTATTCCTCTCCTTTGTGGACTACTTTTACACAGGAGAGATGGCGATGCTTAGGGAGAGTTTACAAGCCCTGTTTGCATCAATCCACATGAATCAAAAACTCATGATGCGTATATACATGGAGCTATTAGATTTTTGAGTTTTTATTTGAATTAAGATGTTGGAATAAGATTTTCCTAGTGTTGCAAGGGAAAAGAACAATAGTGTTTGTGTTTTGCCGCGAGGTGGTGGAGTTAGGGAAAGCACATCAAAAAGTTGAGTTTCATGCATGCTAGATATAGCTACTTGGATAGTAGCAATTGTATTTTTAGATGCTTAGAGAAATCGCACCAATCCACTAATATATATACTAATGCTTGCAATATAACACCTTGGTCTTTACACCACTATTTCCACCACAAGTAGGATTCTCTCATTAGCTTCAACTCCGTGATCATTTCCTAACTTGAGGAAGTCATTTCAATAGCAATGAAATAATCGTCCATTGATTCTATCCATATATGTGCCTTGGCCTCAACATCCTTTCCTTTTCCATTGAACTTGAGTGGTTTGACTAGCTCGACACAAGGAATTCCTTCTTTTGAGCCTCGACTAGGACTTGAGATGGACACGGTATCTTGGTTTTTAACAAAATTTTCCATGTTTAATTTTTGTTCTTGAAATAATTAAAACTAGTCTTCTTACTCAATGCTCACATTACTTAACTCCAATAATTTTTTCTTGAAAATTTAAATTCAATACACTATATATACAGATCTTGGAAGTATGGAGACTCATTTCATTATAAGTGGCTCAAGCCAAGATCTACATCAAATATGGAATCTCTATGTGGATAATGAAATATAAGTTCTTTTGTTTATATCCCAATGGTAATACAACTCCAAGGTAGAACTCTAAGGATGATAATTAGCTAGATGAATAGGATAATAGCATGATGGGTCTTTGTGGTGGATATCCAAAAACTTGTACTGTGAAGGAGGGTTGGGAAGACCTTCTATACAAAATCCACAATAACAAAAATAGCCATGTATTGATACTCTATCAATTGGGATAACTCTTGTCACTTCATCATAAATCATAAATATCGTGGTCCAAGAGAATTTCTTGACCACAAGTGTACAAAGTGAGATTTGGGTTCTCCATCCATTGAATCCTCTCCATTTTTTCTAGATGTAGTGGAAATGATCGTCATCTATGTAACTAGTATAACATCCATCCTAAACCCATCTTCTTTTTGGGTAGAGTGGGAATGGATCCTACAATTGATCCAAGATGTGAATTACTTCTCTCCTCCATCCATTATCAAAGGATTGCATTTCCAACATGTAAATGGCTCACAATACTTGAAAATTATCCCAATCTTCCATACTCTGCCAAGGTTGCACCCACATTAGTATGAGAAAACTTTGTGGGTATGAGAAAAATTTTATGATCCTTAGCTTAGGCTAATAAGTTTTCCATAATTTTTGTCCACACAATCATAACTCCATTTACATTCTAATACCACATGTGATGTGCATTGGGAACTACTTTTAGAGCATGATGTTGTGGCCCATCACGAGACAACTCTAAGTGATGCTTCCTAGCACTCCTTTAAATGACATTGGATTCATAACTTAAGTTTTCCTTAGTTCATATTGTGGTGGAAATGTTCTAGTAGAACCCACTAGGATTGACCTAGATTTAGGTTCATGGATCAATTGAGGTCACCTAAAGAGTATGGTGTTGATATTTCAGTTTCCACTTGGCATGAGATTACTTGAATTGAAGCAAACTCGTGACGCACTTGGTTCAAAGAGAGTGAGAAACAAGGGGGAGTTTAACATCTTGACCCTCTCTACCCATATGGCATAGTCTCCCTCTAGTCCCATAAAATGGCACAAAGTCACAATTCCTATTTAGTTTTTTCTTGGGTCAATGTAATTTCCTAGCTAACACAACTCTTAAAAGAAGCTCCCAACTAATTGGGACCACCTTGTATTAGGACATGCCCCAGGCCCTTCCACTTCTCTCCATAAGCATTTTCCATTACCTAATTATCTACCATAGTTATGATGGGACACTTAAAATTAGCTTCATTAATTAGCCTCTTATAGCATATGGTTCATTCACTTAACTTAGGACACAACACCAAAAGAAAGATCAAGCAATCATTATCAAACAACTCTTTTATTATTTTGAAGGCTTCCTATTATAGTTTCTCTTATGTTCATACAGAAGTAACATGAACCAAAAGGTTTGGTATCCTCCAAGATCCACCCTCTCAACTAGTATCATGGTCGTTAGAAATACCATTCCACGTCATGTAGGGGGGTTGGGTAGATCCTAAGAGTTGAGGACTTTACTAGCTAGAGCCCCCTTGGCACCTTTACTTCCTCCTACCTAACTAACTCCAAAAAGAGCAACCTCTTGCAAGGTGCTCGATTTGAGCTTCCCAAAATGGTGATTTTTACCCCCTTGGAATAGGGTCCTTGAAAATAGCCTTGGAGGAGATGCCTAATGCATCCTTTTTTCTATTTAACATGATTCTAGTTAGATTTAGCCTAGAATCCTACCTTCCTTCCACAAGTCGCTCATTCTTAGTGCATCAATAGTTCATTGCATAAATAATAAAACTCACATTTAGTATTTGTTTTTCTAAAAGTCATTTTACTATGGAAGCTAATCTTTCAATAGTCTTGGGTTTCTCTTTTCCTTAGGGTTTTTTTGGTGTTTTAGCCATCGAATCTAATGTGTCTACCACTTTAGGAATAAGTCATTGATCCCTTTAGGATGTTTAGTTAAACTCAACCTTTGTTTATGATTGATTTTCCTACTATAAATAGTATGTTCTATCATTGTAATGGATTTTATAAATTGTTAATACAAACGTTAATATGCCTAAAATATTCACATTACAATGTACAACTTCTTGAATGAAGGAATAATCATAGACTGCACATATTTTTCAAGACTATCACATAGATATGATGCATATAGTATAATTCACTAAAAGAACACACTATCTTGAATATGATAGATCACATATTTTCTAAATGAAGAAACAACAGTAAATGACATCAAATTTTTAGGAGATAGAGACAGATTTTCAAGTTCATTCATGTACAACCCTAACAGAGCACCATCATGAAGGATTTGCATTTCATATGAAATATAGATCCAAAAAGATGCATGAAATAGGTTACAACCAAGACACCCATGCTTCATATGGCCTTACATGACATTGAAGGGGGCTATTTCTACATACTTAAATAAGGCGCCTACATGTAAACTAAGGTTAAGAGTATAATTCAAACCTCAACAATCATAGTTCATTTAGTGACTTAGGTTCAATCTAAGTTTGTTTCTTAGTACAATTCATATAATGTGCCTTTGACTTGTTCAACTAAACCATCTAGGACTTGAGAGTCTCTTGGCATATGGCACTTTAAAGAATATCAATGATTGATTTTTTATATTGTAAAGATGATTATTTTGTATTTCCAAAGGACACCATTCTTTACAAGGAAGCACTCATCAGACCCTTCCTTTAGTCATATGATTATGTGATCGCTACGTCCTAGAGCCTTAGTTCATTCTAGGTTAAGTGCCTAATTGTAAGAGAGAAGAATCTATTTTGTTTAAGTTGGCTCTAGTTCAAGATATTAACTTAATCAAAGGGAACAATTCTAAAAACTTAACTTCATTTACCTTATAGCATCATGCATTAAAAGATGATATCTAATCCATCATACAATACCAGAAAAAAGAGAAATAGACATCTCTACCTCTCCTCTAGGATGACTTTGCAATTTACTAGGTTTATTTTCCCAAGGCTATGCAAGTTTACAAAGAATTTTCCATTTAACTTTGACCAATTTTCCTATATTTACAACCTAATTGAGAGTAGTTTTTAAAGATCTCTCAAGTGTCAAGACACAAAGTGGATATGTGCAAAACTAAGGCAGGAATTTAAAGCCAACGGAAGTGGAACATGAAGATTTGACAATTTTAGAGATGAAGGAAGATAGAAATGCAAAACTTTGGCCCTTGTGGTGGTTGTATATTTTTAGTAATTTTTTCCACAGCTAGATTGAAGAGAGAGAGCTTCTCAACCATTTGGGATGTCCAGTCAATCAGGCAAGATTTTTCAGATCTGAATTCGAGCATAGGACGGACGAGATGCATGAGGCTAGATAGTGCCAAGTTAGAATGGCCAAAGTTAAAAAAAATTGGGCATGGCCCTTTGGGGAGACCAATTGACCCCCCTTTTTAAAAAAAAATGTGATATGGGGGGAGGGGCGGGGGGCATTTTGAAACGTGACTAGGAAGAAAAAAACGCCCCCCCCTTCTTGGCGACGAATTTGGAGAGAAGGTGGAATAGAGGCTACAAGCAACCTATCAATCACAGCCTAGCAATCATCTTTCCCAATTTTTCGCTCTCCATCACGGGTCTCCAATCAAGAAATGGTTGACTAGTGATGGATTTGAATATCCAATCTATCTCTCTCCTCCCTCCTCTCTCTTAAGGGTTGTTCACATGTATGAATCTATGGAAGAAAGGGAAGGAGTTGGATGCAAGATACTGATGGAATAATGGTACTAGAGTGGAGAAGATAATAGATCAGAGTTGGAGAGAGTGTCAGCAGCCAAAAATGAGCATGAGTGAACTCCCAACCATTAAATACGCATCTCCAAAATTGGGTTTCTATGGGTAAACACTCCTTTGATTGAAAATGCTAAACCATAAAATTTATATCAAAATACACAAAATCCGTAATTATGCACTTTTTATGAATATAAAATCAATACTCGGTAATTGTGATTGGTCCCAACCCATAAATCATAAATATCACAATCCTTATTTAAATAAATCAAGAAAAATAGTGAAATAATGGAAAATTTAAGTTTTTTGAGCAAAAATTTAAGAAAAAATATGTTTCATGTCCGTGAGTATATGGCATGGCTGTAGCATGAGGGATAAGCCTCTGTTTAGCCATGTGTCTATGTTAAAGTCCATTTTTACTGCTTTTTACAAGAAAAACACATGAAAAAATCACTCTTTACACTCAATGAAGCACAACCTATTCTATAGGGGAAAAGAGGGGTGTTGATGCTGATTAGTTACTAAGAACATTTGAAATTTTGGTGTATTTGTTTATGCATACCATATAGGATGTTTATAAATTAAGTTAAAAGGGTAGTCTGAAATCATTAAAAGAAATATCTGTTACACTTTACAACATTGATTTATGAATCATAAATTGTTCAAGCACAATGGCATTCACAGTTGCATTGCGCATATCACATGGTAACTCCTGGATGCATTGTAATTAGTTTTCTATACTTATGACCCACTGTGAGTTCTTAGAAACCTAAGCTATAGGTTTAGGCATTTGGGTTCCCTGGGAAATTGTTAAGCGAGGAAATATCTTATCTCTTGGATTGTTCTAAAATAAGAGTGGAGTTTGTGATGCTTGTGTTATTTCTATTAGCAGTGCATCGAGGGGCCAATCCCTCGAGTGTACGAGAGCTGTAGTGGGGCCACAACATTCAATCAGAAGGGTGCCTCCTTCTATTTGTTATTATGAGATATTTTATACCGATTTATGTGTGGGGACTCCCTCTGAGGAGTGTGGGGCTTACTGTTTGGACTACAATTTTAAAAAAATGCAAGATTCACAATAGCATTTAGGGTAGTATGTCCCTTATAAGCTCCTCGCTGTGAGGCCAAGGGGTTGTGTTCTTCGAGTATAGAAAGGCCCGACTATTGCTTATAGCTAGTGTCAGGCCCATTTTAGGTCCCCATAGGTGGTGCATTTTTCGAGAGTTGTTAATAAGTGGTAGTTTTTGAATCTTGGTCAATTGGGACCAATTCATTAGTGTATGCCAAAAATCAGTGAGCTAGACTCACAAGACCGTCAAAATGAGCTTCAAAAGCAAGAAAGACCTAAATGAGTTAGACGGAGGGCTGAAATAAATAGAAGATGTCCTCTTTACAAGGGTAGGGTCTTAGTAACCCTAGCTCGATGCATAGTCGGTTAGGGGAAGGAAGCTCTAGTACTTCCCCCCTTTCAATCAGTCCATCCACTTCTAGTGTAGTGATATTTCCAATTTTTTGATCTCCTTTAGCAAATTTGATTGTTACCATGGCAATGCAACCCATTGCAACTCCTAGTGGAATGATGGATTTGCTAGCCTTAGGGTCTCCTCTACCTATTTTTAATGGGTTAGCAGGGGAAGATGCAGAATTTCCTATTAATGAATTCCAAAAATTAGTGTTGACCTGGCGAATTCAATATGAAGAACACTTGATGATGTTCTTCAATATGACTCTGAAAGGACAAGCTGCAGTGTCGTATCACAACTTAGAGATTGTAACCATAACTACGATTGATTTATTCTTTGCGCCCTTTAAAAGAGGGTTTGCCCCTAAAAGGGGAGGTCAATATTGGCTACATGTCCTTAATGTTACACATCAAGAGCCTGACGAGAATGTCCATGGGTATGCCAAGAAACTGAAGGAGGTATTTTTGAAGTTGCAAACCTTTACTCCTATTCCAACTTGCTACTCAGTTGGAATATTTTTTGAATGGGTTAGAATTTAACATTCAAGTTCAATTGAGTAGTGTTGCTCTTGTCAACATTGATACGGCTATTACACGATTAGAAGAGGTTGAATCATGGTTACAAGTGGCTTATGCCTCTAGGTCAAAGTGGAATCCGAGTTTAGGGTTTGGAAATACCTTAGCAATAACGAATGAAGATCAAGGGATACCCATGAGTCATCCTAATGGGAGAGGAAGCATAATTCCAAATATGCCCATATTACTAGCTCGTAGCATGACCATGCCTATGACTAGTCAAGTGGCTCCATTGACTATTGGAAGCCCAATGATCAATTCTATCCTTGTTCTAGGGAATCAATAGCCAATCCCTAATCAAGTGGTTAGGTCAATAGAATGACATGTGGATGATTGTGGCTATGAGTCAATTGCCTCTAATGTCCTTGGTGAAGTTAAGGATATGATGAAGCACTATACTAATATGATTAGCAAACAATATAGACAAATAGCCATTGATGTTAATTTCCTTAAGAAGTAGTAGAATTTGATAGGGAATTGATGGCCTAAAGAGGGTGGTGGCCCCTCAAGATTCAACTATAAGTGGTGTGGTGGCTAACATTTTCCTAGGAGTTGTCCAAATATTAAATGTGACATATGTGGGAAGTTTAGTACCTGTTGGAGTAAGATTAGCTCTCACCAAAGGTGGAGGCTGAAAACAATTTTTCTCTTCTTAGTTGTGTAAGCCAAAAAAGAACTTTCATACAAAGAAATAGAAGAACCCTATATATGGGTCTCAAACCAAACTCAACTAACTAAGGTGCCATACTAACTGAACCACGAACTAGAGTAGATAAGGATAGCTGTCATCTAGCTATTATTCATGGGCGGTGTACCAACCGCATCTGCAACTAAAAAGTCGGTGATATAAATGCACAAAGGTCACCCTGGCATATCACGAGTGGAGCTCGATATCTCAACACTCCCCTCGAGCTCAATCCCAATTCCTGCACACCAAGCAGGTCTCTGAACTTGCGCAGCTTATCTGCGCCCAATGCCTTCGCAATGGTACTAAAGCTTCTAATCTATGGGTTATTACGAAACTTAAAAGGGTAAAGAAGTCGACAAGGCCAAGGCAAAACCTATTGAGGAAAACCCAAAGCAATATGTGATGGGACCTGAAATGGGCCGGCACTGGCTATGGCAGTAGCCGGACCTCATGCTCATGATAGACAAACACACCCTCATGGCCTCGTGGACCAGGAGCGTGACGAACTGTCCTAAAGCCTAATCTATGCGTTTATAGTTTTATAGTTTTGTAGTCCAACGTTTCCCTTTCTATAAACTCCTCAAAGGGAGAACCCATACACATTGGCAATAAATACCACGCTAATCACATACATGGGAGGCAACCTCTTGATAGAAACACCGCACAAACTCTCGGGAGGCAACATATAAAACAAATGCACAAACTCCACTCTTTCATTTAAAACGCCTCCAGGAGATATACCATGTTCCCTCACTAAATAATCCCCCAAGAAATGAACATCTATCCTACTGCTTAGGATGCATTCCCACTCTCAAATGTGGATCATTGTCATTGAAAACAGGTGCTATGCATCCAGGATTTATATTCCGATACCATGATCTTCATGCACATACAAAAGTGAATGATTCTAAAGTGATCAAACATAATTTTAAAATTAGCAACATGCTTGTGCACAAACAGGCTTTTCCAATGCATTTACTAACCCGTTGCGGCGATGAAAGGATAGCACCGAGACCACACTCCTACTACTATCCTCTTAATTATTATACCACGAAACTCTATGATATGATGTGCATCAGAAAATCAACAACAATCAGCACGCAAATCACACCATTCAAACCTCGCAACCCTCTTACGTTTAGGTATTGCATTCGTTGCATAGGTGTAGAGGTTCATTTTGTCATGTTTTGATGTATAAAAAGCAATAAATCACAATCTTTGACAAAGAGACAGGGCAAACTGAAGCTAAACCTCATGCATTTCCACTACCATACACCCACAAATAATCATTATATTTTTTCTTATTTTTCAAAGACGTATTTCTATTTTTCGCCTTATTTTCCCCATTTTCTTGATTTATTTGACAATAAAATATACTATTTTCTGATTTTTATTATTCCAATCATTGCAGCATACTAACATTTGATTTATCTTCCATATTCCCCCCATGGGAACGTCTTTCCCCCACCCGAAACCGAAAAACCACCATTTTGCCACTTAAAAACTGCAGTTTGGGTTTACGGGAATTAAATAAAGCATGTAAATCATTGCAAAACCAAAATTTTCTGATAAACAACGATTACTCATAATGAAAATAGCACTCACACAAATTTTCATCCAATAAGAACATAATTATCATCATAAACTATAAAAAATCCTTCATTTTCTTCATAAAAATGGTCATACCATGTTTTTACGTAACCCAAGATGCCTTTAATAACTTCATAACTAGCAAACGGAGCCTCCATTGCTCTCAATCCAATGCTGCTCAATCAATCTTCAGCATCTCCATCCATTTCCATCACCATTCTCTTCATTGTCCTTTCTCTGTTCCTTCATCAAGATGGCACACATGAACAGCCCATAGAGAAGAGAGAGAGGGAGGAGAGAGAAATAATAGAATCTATTCTCTCCATCCACACAGCCATTCCACACGTGAAGGGCGGTGATATGCTCAGCCAAGAGAGAGAAATGGAGGGGTAATGTCAGTTGCAAGGGTTGTATTCAACCTCCATGATTGATCATGAGGAATCTTGGTGCAAATTTCGGCGCATCCGTGTCCACGCTTCTTCACACCATGCTTCCTTCTCTCTCCACATTTTTTCATCCTATGTTGCATAAAATTTGGGGGGGGGGTCCAAGGCTCCAAAGGGCACATCCCCTTTTGGCCCAAGGTTTGGCCACCCTTTCAAATCTTGACCATTTGTTGGCTCCTTCTTCGTCCGGACTCCGATTCGAGCTCTGGGCGTCCAGCTTGACATCCCACATTGACTGGCAGCTCCTGACTTCCCACATGATAGTCTGAAAAATTATCAAAAATCCACAAGTGTCGATCGGGCGCCTTTTAAAAGTCATCTTTCACTTGGTGCTTAAAATTATCCTAGTTGCAGCCGCCGCCTTCGATGTTAAATATTTTTCCCCTAAATTCCTAATTTTTTGGCAAATTTTAGGCACATCCTGGGCTCAAAACTCCGCACTCATTGGTGACCACGAGATAGGGCGACTAAGCCCGTCAAATCCCACAACAGATCTGCACAAAACAACCAAAGGAAGCATCAAGCTGATACAAAACAGATACATACTAAAACACAGCACAATGCTCACCCTACCCCCTGACAGAATCAAGGCATGACATCCACAAGGAGTAGGCCTAGCATGATCTGATAGAAGGTCCGAAGCTAGTCACTAACCGACTGCTCCAACAGAGCCAAACTAAAAAGAACTATCAAAGAGGTTGCCCTAAGTAGTGGTCTGAACTACCTACCCAACTAAGGACAACAAAACCAGGAGCTCCTACTAGGCGAGGACTCCTATAGCCTGATCAAGAAGTATTTTCTTTTAACACATTTCTTCTTTTAGGTTTTTATTCTTCCACACTCGAGCATGTAAAAAGGAGGGAGCTGAGAGTAGTGACCCAAGGAGAACAGGGCATCGGCCTCAGGTCCTGTCTCGGTACCCAAGAACCTACCAAGCCCTCGCAAGGTGACACTTAATCCTTTTCTAACGCTCACTTTTATTTTCGCTCCAACATCCTTACTTTATTCTTTTCCAGCCAGACGCCACCCCTAGGAAGACAAGGCATCGGCCCCGAGTCTTGACTCGTCCCTAGGAACCTACCAAGCCTTCGCAAGGTGATGATCAACTGCTTATAGATTTTCCTTTCTTTTCTTTTCTATTTTTATAGGGTTTAGAACCCCTTTTTACACACCTTTGTATATGTTTATGTGCTTTAAGATATTTAGGGTTTTTCTTCCTCTTTATCATTATTTTTTCCTCTGGTAAGCTTCTCTAACTGCCTCACAACTAAGCAAGAACTCCTAGAACGGCTGCCTAGCAGGTTAGCATAACAGGGTCACTAGAACTGCCTTCTAAAATAGGTCTTTTGATGCTTGGCAATGTCTTCACAGGAGGCAATGACTACTCAAACCTCCCCCAGACATACCTGACCTAAACTTGGGACTTCATGCCTTGGACGCCGGTTCCCAACAAGAAAAGAAAATCCCCTACAAGTACACAGACACATATAGCATAAAAACACGTTACTCGTAAAGGAGAAATATCACTTGGATAGGGCCACGAGAAGCTTCTGCGCGACATAGGCTCCTTCCATGCTCTTCTTTGAACCTGTGTAGTACAGAACTAAAACAAGAAACCATTAACCGCACCCATACTAACCAGACAACTGGCCCTCTTGGCCTAATGAAATAAACCATTACACTACAAAAACTGATCGGCCCTCTTGGCCTAACAGAATAAAACAGAATAGCATCTACAATCCCCCCCCCAAATAGTACAGATATACAGTAATATGCACCTTTCCAAGGAGGAAAAATAGGACTCACATCCCTAATCTAAATGCATTAGGTTATGACCCATCCCTCCTACATATATAGAAAGAGGCGTATGCATAACATGTTGTCTAATCAACCTATGGGTCCAAGATAACAACAGTAGATTGGTCTCAGCTACTCTTTGCATCACCCATATCAACCATCGCCTGCCATATAGTGCATGCTTTGATAACATTCCCCACAAGCGACCGGGTCCTATTTCATTATTAATAACAATATCCAAACTAGGACCACAGTTGAAGAAAAGGTCTTCTTCATAAGCAAGATTTGCCAGTGAATCCGCAAACTGATTCCAATAACGTGGAATCAGCTGAAAAGACACTCTCTCAAACTCCTCAAGTAGGGTCATAGCAGTTTGATGATACATACAAAGGATGGGATTCCGCACTGTGTATGTCCCATCTAGCTGATTCAAGATCAACTGGGAATCCCCTTTTACTAACAACTGCCGAATATCACCTTGTTTGGCAATATGCAGTCCCATAATCAAGGCTTTATACTCCGCCATGTTGTTAGTGAATCCTACCCCGAGATATGCCACTAACTTCATCGTAACTCTACATCGAGGATCTCGGATTACTACTCCAACACTCCCCTTTTTATTAGGGCCCTTGGACGCTTTGTCAAAATATAATGTGTACGTTCATAATGGGTTTACACAGCCTGCCATCACGAACTCCTCTATTCATAATTATGATAGTCAAAATTTAACATGTTTAGAGGATGAACCGACGGCTCCATCCCACCTTCTTCATTGAACTCAACAGGGATACTTGTCAACATTCGTAAGCAGTGATGGCAGAAGAATTTGATCTCCCACACAAAGGTTTCGTCTTCTTGCTCAATCACTTTGTATTCTTTACTCCACGAGATGAGTTTCCCCTGATGGTATCTCTGCTCCAGATATGGGTGCTCCAAATAAGGAATTAACTGCCCCATCATCCAGCTTTAAGATCTTTTGCAGGTCTCAAATTCCTTGGAAACAGCTCCCTACGCGCATCGTAATACAAAACTAATTGCCCTTTTTTAAAGGTATACTTCTTCACTTTAAGATCGTGCAACTACTTCATTTGACATTTAGCTACCTCCTGGTGTAATAAGCTCTGCAAATTCAGTTCATCCAGGTGGGCGATGGTCGTGAAACGTTCAAAGAGTGAATCCTCATCTCCCAAAGAGTGGTTAATTGCAAACCGTATGGTTGGCAACTAGATTTTGAGGGGTAACACACACTCTTCCCCATAAACTAATTTAAATGGAGTATAGCCAGTAGCTGGCTTAAACGTTGTATTATACGCCCATACTGCCACATACAACTTCCTGTCCCAGTCTCGTTTATTCTCAGAGACTATTTTAGACAAAATACCCACAAGCTTGTTATTAATACTTTTGACTTGCCCGTTGGCTTGCGAATTATAGGGGGTCATTTTATTGTGCTTGATTTGCCAAGCTTCAGTCAGGCTCTTAATCACCTTATTCAAAAAATGGGTTCCACAGTCCGACACTAATTCCTTCGATGGACCGAAACGGTAGATAATCTGCTCTAAAAGAAAACTTGCAGTCTCTTTTGCATTGTCCTGCCTCGTCATCTGCACTTCTGACCATTTTGTAAAATAATCAGTTGCTACTATAATGTACCTCTTCAGGATAATAGACGACAGGGTGATAGGACCCACAAAGTCAATGCCCCACTTCTCAAATGGAAGGATAGCCATGATAGGCGTAAGTGGGCGTTTCCTATTCTCTCTGTTGTCATGTCTTTGATAGGTATCACATCTCTTAACGTACTCAAAGGAATCTTGGAAGATGGACGGCCACCAATATCTAGCTCTTAAAGCTTTCTGTGCTGCGAAGTGCCCTCCACATGTAGAGTCATGGCACTCTTCCAAGATGAAAGGAACCTCGTCAAGCATCACACATTAGCGGTAGTTATCATCAACACCCTGCCGATATAGTGTTCCTGCAATCAAGGAAAACTTCAAAGCCTGTTGTCTAATTTTTCTCTTTTCTGATTTTGATAAACCACCTCCAGTCTCTCCTATCGATAGATAATGCATAATAGCAGCATACCAAGATGGAATAGAAGCTGTATCAATTTTAAACATTTCTTCAATGTCACTTCCTTTAGCCAAAGTCTCTTTCGGCTCTCCAAAATCCACAAGGCATTCCACAATCCCCTACAACCTCGGTGGCTTACTCTTAATCTCATAATCGAACTCCTGCAAAGTAATTAACCACTTTGCCAAATGATCAGGCGGTTGTAGCTTTCTCATAAGCAATCTAAGCCCTTCCACCTTCGTATAGAAAACTACCTTCTCATAGAGGATGTAGCGCCTGAATTTTTTAGTCGCAAAGACCATCCCAAGGCACAACTTCTCCATGTAGGTGTAGTTAATTTCTGATATGCCCAATTTTCGACTAGCAAAAGCTATCGGATGATACCACTTTTCCTCCCAGATTTGGGCTAAACAGCAACTGATACTTTGCATGGTGGCTGCTGAAAATATGTAAAATACCTCGCACATTTTAGGTAATTTTAAAACTGGTGCTTTTACTAGCTCCTGTTTCACATCCTCGAAAGCTACCTTACAAGTGTCGCTCCATACAAATGAACAGCTAAAGGATAATAAGTTTGTTAATGGCAACGTCCTTTCTGCCAAGGCATTTATAAACTGGAGCCCCGAGAAGAACACCAAGGAAAAGTGGGACGTACTGGATAGGGGGAGGAGCATGAGAAGGCGCCATTCAGATGGTTACACACACACCACAAACACATACAATCAAGGTGAATGCCTGCAAAGCAACAGACAAAAACCAAGGATAAGAGGATTACCAAATAAAACGTGACCCGACCTACTAACCCCAGGCAAACCACATCCTAGAAAAAATTTGACATGACCTCGAGACAAATGCGACCGAAAGCTTCATGCGATGCATCAAACAAACACCCTGAACCCCGTATCAGGCAATAAAAGAAAGAAAAAAAACTGCACACCGTACCCGTAACCGTAACAAAGACATGAAACCAAAACCATACCATATCCAACACATATCAATACGACATCTGTGATAGAACCAAGACTGGACCATCGAAAATAACACTAATGACTGCGTATACCCATCCCACGAAACGCTTCATTAAAAAGGGAATTAAGTGCAGTGAGGGGGAATGAATTTAATGAAGGGTTGATTTTAATCAATTATTAAGAATGGGTGAATTTTTATTAGGTGATAAACCTTAATAAGAAAACGGCGGTTCCTTATTACAAATTTAATTACCAATTATTAGGTTAAACGGTGCAGTTATACGATTCCCGGACTTCGATTCCCGACTGGGTCTCTAAATGCAATTTATTGATTATAATTTAAGGTGATGTGGAGCGCTTTTTTGCCAGCGCGTGCTCATGTGACGGCTGGTTCTTTTTAATAAACATTTTAGAGTGCCTCTGTAGTGCACGTAGCGCGTGCTAAGTGAACGGCTGGTTTATTTTAATTTAAAAAAAATGTGTGTTTAGCGCGAATGCGCGTGGAAACGGTGGGTGGATTAAAGGGTTTATTTTAACAATTAATTCGTGATTAAGGGGGAAAATAAATAAATAAATAACATAAAATAAATACCTGGCAGGGTGTGTATGAAATGCAGGAATGCGCACGGAAGAGTCCCAGTAAAGGAAAAGCAAAAATCACTGATGAAACAACAAATAACACCTTAGCAGATGTGGTAATTTGATTTATGTTGGTTTTTTTTTTTTTTTTTATTTTATTTTGAGTTGTAATTTTTTTATGTTTGAATAAATGGAAAATGAGTAAGGGAGGTGAGGGGAATTTTTTAGAAGGTTTTTAGAATTTTTTTACAATTTTTAAATGATTTTTCCTATTTTTTTGGCAATTTATGGGTAATTGAGGAAAGATGGATTTTTCTAAAATTATAGGAAAGGCAATTCCTAGCAGACAAAGGTCCAAAAATTGGCAAAAGACAGAAGGAAATTTTTTGAAATTTTTTGAAATTTTTTTATGAAAAAATGAAGGTTGTGATTAAGTAAGTCACATTGGTCACATTAATCACATAAGTCACATTAGCACAAGTCACATTAATCACTTAAGTCACTTAAGTTAGGTTAGTCATGTTAGTCAGGGAAATCAACCTAGGTTAGTTCTGACTAACTAAGTTAGGTAATTAAGTCTAACGAAGTGAGTTAAGTTAGGTGTTGACTAAGGGAGTTAGGTTAGATTTTAACTAAGTTAGTTTAGTTAAGTGTTAACTTAGTTAAGGTAGTTAAGGTGTAACTAAGTGAGGTTAGTTGCTAACTGAGGTTAGTTAAGTGACTAACCTAGGTTAGCGGGTGGAGGTTGGAGGTGGGGGTGTGGAGGGAGGCGACAGGAGGTGGAGGCGGCGGCGGACGGCGTGGCGGCGACGGTGCAGTGGCTAGGCGACTGGCGTGGGCACGGGCGAGGTACGCAGGGCGGCGGGCGCGGGCCAGCAAGGACGGACGCAGCCGTCAGGAGGGCGGCGGCACGATGGCAATGCGGTGCTGGAGGCGCCACGTCAGAGGTGTTGGGCGCAGGACAACGGCACTCGGCGGCACGCCAGCGAGGAGGTCCACGGTGAGCAAGTCGTCGCCAGCAGCTGGCAGGGAGTTCGTCGGGCAGGCGGCCAAGGCAGGGCCGCCAGAGGGCAACAGGGCCGGTCGAGGGCGGAGCGGCCTGGTGCACGGTAGCACGGTGGCAGAGGGCTCCACGGGTACAGGGCGCGGGCGCAGGTGGGGGCGTGGAGGACGGCCGCAGGGTGCCCACGAGACGTCGTGGGAGGGAGGAAGGAGAAGAGGAGAAGAGTAGGGCAGGCAGGAGGAGGAGAGAAGGGAGGAGAGAAGGAGGTAGAGAGAAGGGAGAGGAGAGAGAGATGGTGGAAATGGAGGGAGAAGGAAGAGGGAGGAGAGGGCGAAGAATGGGAGGAGAAGGAGGAGAGGGAAGGGAGATGGAGAGAGAAGAAAGAAGAAAGAAGAGAGAGGAGAGGGGAGAAAAGAAAGAAGAAGGGAGAGGGAGAGGACGTGCAGAGAGGGAGAGAGAGAGAGAGAGAAAGAAAAAGAGAGAGAAGAGAGAAACGGTTGGCGGGAGGGGTACCCCTTTTTTTTTCTCTCTTTTTTTTAAAATATTTATTATTTTTCTTTTTCTTTTTTTTGGTTTTTGAAATAAAAGGTGGGCGGGTAGGGGTAAGGGAGGACGGGCGGGGTCAAGAGGGGGCGGATCCCCGTCCCGCGCACGTGCGCGGGGCGGGGTAAAAAAAATTTGCCGTGACGGGATTGAAATGACGTGGGGATGACGGTACGGGGTACGCGGACACGACCGGGGCGCGAGGAGACGCGTAAAATCGAAAACGGGCGCGTGCACGCGCAAAACGAGCGCGAGAAAAAAAACAGAAAAATAAAGAAAAATTAATAACTCCCAATCCGGATGTCAAAACGAAATAGCGTAAAAACGAAAAGTGGGCAGGATGACAGGAGGGAAACAGGGAAAATATGGAACGGGGGTTCCGGGAGGGGTAAAGGGCGGTCACGTGCAAAAAACACAAAAAACGAACCAAAAACGCAATTTAAAAATTAATATCGAAAGATTCGTGCATCGGAATGAGGTGCGGAGAAAAGGAAAACTGGGCAGAAAGGTGTGCCCGACAATCCTATCACATCAAAACATAATTCCGACGGAGATAATGCACGTTCACATGGGAAAAACCCAAAAAACAAATCCGAAAATGGGATCGGAAAGTAATATCGGACGAACCGGTCACCGGAATGACATACAGTAAAAAGGAAAAACTGGCGCAGGAAGGGGTGGCACAAGGTTATCATGTTAAAACGCAGTTCCGGCGGAAATAGGAGGGGTCCACATGTGAAAAACTCCAAAAAGACTCCCGAAAACTCATTTAAAATTTAATAAGTAAAAATCCGAACGGCGAAAAAGGGTGGAGGAAAAAGGAAAAAGGTAGGGGAAGGCACAGCGGACACGGTTGTCAAGTCAAATTGGAATTCCGATACAAATAGGGCAGGTTCACATGGAAAAATGTCAAAAATACACACGAAAAAGTCTTAAAAAACCGGAAAATTAATAACGGAGAAACCGTGTATCGGAAGGATGTGGAATAAAAAGGAAAAATGTCAGGGGAAAAGCTGTGGTCAGGGCTATGATGTCAGATCATGGTTTCGAAGCAAGAAAAGCGCGTTCACATGGAAAACCGTCTGAATCGTGTAAAATGCTTCAAAAATTAATATCTCACAAACCGTGCACCGGAACAGGGGTAGGTAAAAAGGAAAAATGGTCCGTTCAAAGAGAGGAACAGGGCTATAAGGTTGGATTTGGATTTTGGTGAACGTAGGGTGCATTCACATGGAAAAACCTCAAAATCAGGGAATGAAGGAAAACTACAAGGAAAGAGCCCCAAGGGTGAGTGGAACATAACCGGGTGGGTGGGAAGGGACCCCAGGAGGGTAAAAGCAAGTCATGGTATACATGCATGAGCAAGATAAGGCATATGTAGATGAGTATGCAATGTAGACGCGCAGGGACGCGTCCCCACACTTAAGACCTTAACGGATAGGGTTAACCGAGCATTAGGGACCCAGGACCATGCCACAGACCATCCACTAACTTCCCCACACTTAAAACATGACCGTCACTAAGAAACAGAAATGGGAGGGTTAGAAAAACTTGGCCCGTTTCGTCAAGAATCAAGGTTGAGTGTCGACGGCACGTCCAGTGTGGTTGTCGGCGCTGGAGGGACCAAGGCATCTTCTCGGCACACGTTCGTCATGGCAGGGACCACGCAGCAGCACCCAGGGAGGTAGCTGATGGAAGGAATCGCAAGAAATCCGTCGATGATGAGGGATATTGCACTCAACTCACAGTCACTCAAACGAAATGAAAGAACAGTCACTCGCCCCATGACTAATATCACACGAAAAAGAATGATTAAAACCCATAACTCATACCCGGTTGAGGAATCAACAAGGGGGGAAATGGTGCAGAAGGAGTATGCCAGGGTGCACAGTTGATGGTGCATTAGTGCGTCCAACCCGTCTGGCATAGGTGCAAGGAGGAAGGCAAGGGAGCCTTATGGTGCAGTGCACAGAACAGGGTGATGTGTCTTGTGTTGATGGTAAAGACCCATCCCGTGGGTACATAGGGAAACGGGAACATACCTGACTCCAAGTGTCGTAACGTCCCTCAATCTCACCTCTCAGTAATTGATTGAAGAAACTCCAGTCACACTCAGCCCACCCTCTGTCTCACTCTCTATGGATAGATACAGGAGGGCAGCCTGTTCCTGAAACCCATTGATGTAATCCTCACAATCACTCGTGCAAAAGTGTATGCCTTGTGCGCATTTGATGGTGCAACTGTGCATCCCGCCCTGTGCCGGCATACGGTGCGAGAAGGAAGGCCAGGGAGCCTTATGGTGCAGTGCACAGGGACAAATTGTGCTTTGTGCTTTGAGAGGCCCATCCTGTGCGTGCAACACTTCATTCATATTTCTCACCTCTCATTTGATTTGAAGGGAAAAGACTGGTCTCTCGCCCCACCCTCTGTCTCATTCTCTGTTGATAGTTACAGAGGGCAACCATACTCACGTCCCCATCTGGTTAGGATGAAAGCTCACATCACTCAAGGGGTTGTCGATGAAGATCGCGTCAGCAGTTGTTGAGGAGGCGTACCCAGGGAGGTAGCCATCAAATCGAACATTGTGTTGGATAGGAATATGTCATCTGCTAGAGGACAGTTACTCACTTTGCAGAAAGACCCAAGACATAGCGTACCAAGGGAGGCAGCTTCGGGATTGGATCCGAGGGATATCAATCAATGAAGCCACTTTCTGGACTGCTGGGTGTTACCACCTTTTCCACAGCCAGCTTCCCGCCCAAGGGTGTTTATCACCTTTTCTTGGAACGAGGCCTGCTATGACAGGGAATTGCTTCCTTTTCTCTCATAACAGATTTGTTTTGTTTTGTTTTGTTTTTTTTTTTCTTTGTTTTTTTTTTCTTTTTCTTATTTTCCCCTATTCCCGAGGGTGTTTCCACCTTTTCTCGAAGAATAGGTCGGCATGACAGGGACCTAAGTCCTTTTCTCCCATAACCGATATGTTTTGTTTTTTTCTTTTCTTTTCTTCTTCAAATTGAACAAGGGAATGGTGGAAAAACCATGTGTCAAAACCAACCTCTGTACTGCCGCTGGTGAAAAATAGAGGATAAGAGATCAAGGCTGGAAGGGGGTTTGGAGGGAACAGAGGGTTGCATCCACTTCATCAGGAGTGATTGAAGAACGGCTAACAGAAGTGTCAACATAAGAAGTACAGTGCCGCGACAACGAGGGAAAAGATCAAGTGACCGTAATTGTCAAGATCCCCACGGAGGGAAGTACTTCTTCAGGCGATATCCATTGATCAGAAAGGGATCATCAGAGGCATCAACGGTCTGCACTTGGACAGAACCATTAGGGTTGACGGCAAGTACCTTATAGGGGCCCATCCACCGCTGTTGGAGCTTGCCAGGAAACTTGCCAAATCGTGAATCATAGGCTAGGACCAAATCACCTTCTTTGAACTCCTTGTGCTTGATGAAACTGTCATGGTAAGCCTTACGTCGAGCTTGCATGGCTTCCATGCACTGTAGAGCCATTCGACGAATTTCGTCCAAACATTCCAAGTGCAGGAGACGGCGTTGCAATGAATCATCATCCCCCAAACGCTCTTTGATAGCCACTCTCAAAGAGGGTAGTTCCAGTTCAACAGGAAAAACAGCTTCTGTACCATACACCAACTGGAAAGGTGTTTGTCCCGTTGCGGCTTTATGGGAGGTTCTGTATGCCCAGAGGGCCTCTGTAAGTCGATCGTCCCAATCACGACGATGTGCGGCAATCGTTCTTGTCAGAATCGAGCAGAGGATGCGATTGGTGACTTCGACTTGGCCATTGGCTCTGGGGTAATAGGGAGTGGACTTGCGATGGCGGATCTTATACAACTCTGTCAACTCTTCCATGACTTTGTTAAGGAAATGAGTGCCTCTGTCACTTACCAGCTCTAAGGGACTGCCAAAACGGGTGATGATATTCTCGTACATGAACAGGGCCACGCTGTTACCATCGTCCCGCTTGAGGGCTTTAGCTTCACACCACTTTGTGACATAATCCGTACATACGAGGATGTATCTGTTTTGTTTCCTTCTGGTAGGAGGGTCGATCGGACCTACAAAGTCGATGCCCCACTTCTCAAACGGCTTCAAGGGAAGGATAGGTTGCAATGGCATGGCACTTGTCTTCGTGGGTTTCCCCATTCTCTGACAAGCATCACATCTTTTACAGTAATCATAGGCATCTTTGTGGATGGTAGGCCACCAATATCCTGCTAGCAGAGCCTTCCTGGCTGTAGCTTCTCCTGCAAAGTGACCTCCACATGGCTCGTCGTGGCAAGCCTTCAAAACAATCCCAATCTCTTCTCCTGCAACACATCTTCTGAGTACTTCATCTTTGCCTTCCTTGTACAGTGCACCACCTAGCAGGGTGTATGGGGCTGATTCTAGCATGAGCTTCTTCCTTTCCCGACTAGAAATACCAGGAGGGTATTGTTGGGTTGCCTGCAGATTGGCAATGTCTGCATACCAGGGAGTTACAGTTTCGACCAAGAATAGGGAAGCATCAGGGAGGTCTGGATCATCTCGTTCCTCGTCTGCAGTTTGTGGGATACGCGACAGATGATCAGCCAGAACATGGGAACGACCAGGCTTAGTAATCACCTCAAAGTCGAACTCCTGGAATAAAAGGAGCCACCTCATCAATCGTCCTTTCACATCTGCTTTGTTCATCAAGAAGGATAGGGCCTCATGATCCACATAAAATTTAAAGTGGGTGGATAGGAGGTAATGGCGAAACTTCTCCAGGGCAAACACCATTGCCAAGCACTCCAGCTCGGTCACTGTATAGTTCCGTTCCCTATCAGTGACTTTTCGGCTTGCATAATAGATCGGTTGATCCAACTTCGAGGAGCCCTTTTGGCAGAGGACAGCACCTAAGCCTTCAATTGATGCATCAGTGTGTACGTGGAACTCTTTCGTCCAATCAGGAGGTTGCAGGATGGGTGCCTCTATCAGACACTGCTTCAGAGTGTGGAAGGCTTTGTCACATGCTTCTGTCCAAGTAAACTCTGCATCTTTCCTCAGGAGCTTGTGCAAGGAGGTTGCCTTTGTTGCAAAGTGAGCTATGAACCTTCTGTAGTAACCCACATGGCCTAGGAATCCCCTCAACTGTTTGAGGTTGGTGGGTACTGTCACAGCTGAGATCTTTTCGATCTTTGCAGGGTCTGTTGATATCCCTTGTGCTGAGACAATGTGGCCCAACAAGACTCCAGAAGAGACCCCAAAGATGCATTTGTCAAGGTTGAGGGAAATCCCATACTCCCGGCATCGATCAAAGCATTGCTCCAGGTGGTCCCAGTGTTCACGGATCAAACTATAGACACAAAAGTCATCCAAATATACCTCAATAAAGTCGTGCAGATGATTTTGAAATGCAGCCATCATGACTCGTTGGAAAGTAGCAGGGGCATTGCAGAGCCCAAATGGCATCACTCGGTAAGCGTAGGTCCCCCATTCGGTGGTGAAGGTTGTTTTGGATTGGTCTTCTTCTGCGATCTGCACTTGGTTGTATCCACTGAACCCATCCAGGAGAGAATAAAGTTCATGTCCTGCCACTGTGTCCAACAGTTGGTCTGTGAAAGGGATAGGAAAGTGATCCTTCTTCGTCTTGGAATTAAGCTTTCGGAAATCCACACATATTCGCAATTTTCCATTCTTCTTGGGTACAACCACGATGGGTGAAACCCATTCACTGTTTGCCACTGGATAAATGAACTCGGCTTCCAGAAGCTTCAGCAACTCCGCTTTCACCAATGTGGAATAATTCGGGTTCATTCGCCTCTGTCGTTGCCGTACTGGCTTGGCATCAGGATCCAAGTCAATATGATGCTGACATATTGTGGGATCAATCCCCTTTAGGTCTTTGTAAGACCATGCAAACACGTCTAAATTCTCTTTCAACAAATTGTACAAAGTTGACCATTCCTCTTCTGGGAGACTGCTACCCACCTTCAAGTGGCGTTCAGTGCCTTCTGCATCCACAAAGGTTAACTGCCTTTCACCTTCTACTTCACGGATGAAGGTCCCACGGACTGCTTCTGGATACAGATCCGACTCCTTCAAAGGAGTGATGTCCTCTTCTGATGTCCCACTAGAACCAACTTCTTCTTTTGGTGGAGACTTAGGTTGCTCCTGAAAACGTTGGAATGGGATTAGGGCTGTTTCGGGTTTGGTTTCAAGATTAATCACCTCATGGCTTGAAGACTCATATTCTGATGATACATCCAGGAACGTCACATAACAGGGACCCTCTGATGCTTGTTGGGTTTGTGGGATTGGTGCTTGTTGGCACGGTGCATCATCATCATCTTTCTTTGGCAAAGATAGGTTAGGACGGCAGGAGCCACACTTGAAAGACGGCTTGTTCTTCTTCATCCATTTCTTATAAAGGTTTTGCATATGAGAAGATCCATTTACCAGAACAAATGGTACCATCGCCATTCTGTCCCATAGCATGAGCTCATCGGCTTCTGATGCTTCTGGAACTTCTTCCCCAAATGTATCCTCTTCAAGGGGGATAGACTCTTCTGGCTCACTTTCATCATTCTCTTCGTCCATATCATATTCATCCTCTTCTGTCTCTGTCTCTGCTTCTGCGTCTGCTCCTGTTGCTGCTTCTGCTTCTGCTTCTGCTTCTGTCTCTGCTTCTGTTTCTGCTTCTGCTCCTGTTTCTGTAGGAGCTCTGTAACAGAAGAACAGATTCTCTGTTTCCTCTCCTGCCTCTGTCTCTGGCTCTGCTTCTGCCTCTGTTGTGGCCATGTAACAGGGAGAGCAGTACATCCATGCTTCTATCTCACTGTCAGAAGTGATTTCAGAAGTCATGCCTGGTTCAGGCAGGAAGTATTCACCCATTGATAATGGCTTTGCATCCTTTGGAAGTCGGCTTACAGTATCCACTGTTAAGGAATGTGCCACCGTTTTCTTGGGAAGGATCTGTTTGACAGCATCTTCGTCTGCTGATGTTCCATCTGTAGCCTCGTTAGGGGAATCAGAAGATAATTCCAAGGAGGTGGATCCATGTCCTTTTTGAGAACCATACAGTTTCAGCACCACTTTGTTGGGTCCTCTGCCCAAGGTCAAAGTTCCTTTAAACCAATCCGTCCTTGCTCGGGCTTCAAAAAGCCATGGTCTGCCCAGTAACAGAGGATAGGATGTACCATAAGAGTTTGGCTTCACCACCAAATAGGTCAGCCAATAATCTTTTCCCGCCACTGTAGTCTTCACATATGGAAGAATGCCCAGAGGCTTGATTCTGCTCTGATCCGCCAGTCTGATGAGCCATTGGGTTGGTTGCACACCTTGTAAGCCTAGATCCTTCATTGTAACATCCGTCATAATGTTTACTGATGAACCACCATCAATCAGTGCATTTGCAATGAAGCAGCCTTCTATCCACACGCCAGTCTCTGGGGTACCCGGATCTAAAAAAGCATTAGCCACGTCCACTTCTTTGACAGGCTCTGTAGCCTTGTTGGACTTTGTCGCTGTTGAGGGAGCAATCCTTAAGCCACGTCTTTTTGTCAGTATACTTTTGAATCTTTTCCGGCAACTGGGAGACAACATCAATAATTGTCGGAATGTGAGGTTTGGTTTAAAGGTATCTAGATCTCTAACTAGATCGTATTCCTTAATAGGATCCACTGGCTTTTCTAATCGGTTAGGAAATGGGGCAACACCCATTTTCATTTTCCCTCTTTCTTCCAACAAAGGCATCATGGGAACTTCTTCTGCCACTTGTGGCACGTCCTCCTCTTCTGTATCCTGGACCTCTGGTCCTGTCTCTGTAACTGTCTCTGTAACTCTCTGTGGCTCTGTAGGGCTCTGTACGGCACTGTTAGGCTCTGTTCTGTTCTGTTCTTCTGGTGGAAGATTGAACTTCACTGTTCTGGCAGGAGGGTTATTTTCTTTCTGGATAGGTGGTTCCTTCTGCTTTGCACGAGTGATGGCAGCAACTTCCAATTCCACCAAATTGGAGGTAGGCTCTTGGGCCTTGGACGGACTATCAGTAGCACTGTTTTTCACTAGGGCTGGGCTTGGACAGTCTTTTGCAGTGTGGCCTTCTCCTTTGCATCGACTGCATAAGGGCTTGTAATCCACTGACCTTCGAGGATTTGGACAATTTGGTGAGATGTGTCCCTTTTCTCCGCATCTATAACACTCCACTTCTGATCTCTGACCACCGCCAGACTGTCTTCCTCTGTAACTTTGGGAGGGAAATCTTCTGGGTCCAAAATTAGGACCAAACTCTCTAGGCTTGGGTCCAATATCTTGTGTTGTCATTTTGGATTCCAGCAAGTTAAATCTTGCGTCTTCTTCCTTTCTTCTCCTATCATGCATCTCCTTCAGAGAGCAAATGTCCTCTGTATGGTTCTTCCGCAAACAATAGGAACAGAAGGCTCCAGGGATAGTTGGTTTCCGTGTACATTCAGTGGCTAAATGGCCTGCTTGATGACACTTACCACACCAAGTATTTGACCGCATCACATCTCTTCCTGCTCCCGCAACGTTGGATATGCTCACTGTGTTCACTTTCAGCGTCTGTAGTTGCTCTGTAATCACATCCATCAACTCTTTTTTTATGTTTGCAACTGAGTTGGATAAATAATCCTTCAAGCTTTCTCCTCCAGACGTACTGACAGGAGGGTTTTGAGGAGTCTCTGTAATCACTGCATAAACGGGTTGGGCTGGTACAGAGGGGTCTCTGTTCTGGTTTTGATTCAGAGCTCCTGTTTGAACTGTTGGCTGTTGACTCCAGTTGGTAGGGTTCCACTGTTGCTGCTGATTTGGCATTGAGGAAATTGGTTGGGACCATTGTTGTTGTGGTTGAACCATCATTTGAGGCATGGATTGTGGCCACTGTGGATTTGGTGCACTGTACTGTGATACCGGGGGCATCTGTTGGTAGGGATAGGGAACAGTCCCTGGGACTGCATTTGGTGGGTACATCATTCCTGGCACCAGAGGAGGTAGGACTCCTCTTCCTGTATTCATTGCTAATCTAGCTTCCACTTCATCGTACAGTCTTGCACCTTCTGTTGCAGCTTGCAGGGTGGCTGGTCTTTGTAGCTCCACAAACTTACGGACTTCTGGTTGTAATCCTCTGAGAAACACTCCCTTCTGAATGCCATCATCTAGATTATGGTTAGTCCATCTCTTCAGGATGGATTCCATTCGTGAGACATAGGCTTCTACTCTTTCTCCAGAGGACTGACTTAGGTTCATGAATTCCTCTCTCATCCGCTCTTCAAAACCTTCACGCCTGAATTTAGTGAGGAAGGCCAACTTCAGGTCGTCCCATGTGCCAAAAGTTCCTGCTGCTTGTCTCTCATACCACTGAAACGCCGCGCCCTTGAAAGTGGCGGGGAATATTGCTAACCAATGCTCAGGGGTTCTGGCATTGTTAGCCACACACGCTACCATAAACTCTGCTACATGAAGATCGGGGTCTTCATTGTACTCTCCCTTAAAAACTGGCAATGGGACTACATTCGCTGGCCTGTCATCAATATTTCCAGGACGGATCTGGCTTGGAAGTGGACCTCCAGCAGGAGGAGGAAGGGCTTGATGTGCCATTGGGACTTCTGTAAAGAGTTCCGCAAGGGTGTCAAAGGCGGCTTCTGCTGCGAGCTCGCTCTCGGCTCTGATTCTTGCTTTCTCTCTTCTTACGTACCTCTGGACTCGTTCTAACGCTTGCCTTTTTATTGCGTCATTCATCAGGGGGTTGACTCCACTATGTTGTTAGTGCTCCACAGAGGGTTAACAGAAGATTTCAGTCTCTGGAGGACTCTCTTGCCAACATTTCTTCTACTTCTTTCCTCTCAACGTCCCTAAATTCTGCTTTCATGCCACTGCACAGAGGAAGGTATTCGGTTCTGAAGGTGTCAAAATGCATACGTCTGAGCATGGTGGTGGTGCCATCATCATAGTAATGCCAGCTTCTGATGGTTTCAATAGTGTATGTTGTGAAAAACACTCTGTCTACCAACTTCCAGTGGGTTGCTAATTGAACAAACAGAAGATTATCAGTACACCAAGCATCCCATGTATCTTGCTGTTGAGCATCCACGAACAAATTCCAACTCTTTTCCTTCTTGTCTTTGTGAACCTCTACAGACCAAGACTCCTGAAGCTTCTTCACAATCTCCCACTTGATGTTGTCTGGAAACTTCTCAATGAATGCCAAATCTTCCATGGATGTTCATTCTCTCTGTTTCTGTTCTTCAGTTTGTTCCCAAACAGTTTGCCACCAAGATGCAAGTTTCTGCTGCTTCAATAGGAAGAGGAAACTGTCCACCACATAGAGCATGCATCATGACGGTGATATGTTTCCGCCATTGTAGGATGAACTTCTTGTGAAAAGTGGCTTTGATTATGAGAAATTCCAACTCTTCAGTGGAAGAAGGAATTTTACAAACATCCATTGAATTCTTCTCTTCTTGGCAATGCCAATTCCTTCATTTTCAGCCTCTTTTGGTGCTTGTTGATGGCAAGTTTCCCCGGCTGCGCACCAAAAACATGGAGCCCCGAGAAGAACACCAAGGAAAAGGGGATTCTCTTGCAAGAAAATCTATCTTGTAACATCAACAAGCTTGTTTATCATGTTTCATATGATCACAATGAAGAAAAGAACACCAGGCACAACAAATCTTCATGCAGCATCATGTAAATCTCCCACGGTTTTAATAGAATCAACCATATTCTTCAACATCTTCACAAAATCCATCAATAGAACAAAGAAAGCAAAGAAATACACCATCTTTGAATGGAAATACATCACATAGTATTCATCTTCAATATCTCCATATAGTCTTCTCTCTCAATCTCTCATATATAATCACTCTGTTTTAGTAGAATTGGCTATCTCTGACTCTCTCTCACACACTCCATCAATAATACATCATATCCTCACTACAATCTCTCAAAATTACTCTCAATAATCACTCTTAGGTCGTGGATACCCCTCCCAAGAGGTATGTCTGATATGAAGAGTCACCAGAGCCACTACAGTGTCTCTTCACAGCTCACTACTGTCACTTCACTCTAGTCTTCTCTTGAGTCTTCAGCAGCTACTTCTTCCACTTCTTTCAGCTCTTTTGCACTTGTATTCACCTCTTTCCAAGGCTAGAAAACTTTCCCAAAATCACACATACATTCCACAGAACACTTACAGAACAGTCTACAGAACAGTACCAGAACAGTTACAGAAGCAGAACAGAAGCAGAAGCTCTACAGAAGACCTACAGAAGGTTACAGAAGGTCATCAAAACTTCATAACTCACTCTTAAATCATTCCAAACTCTCACAAAACATTCAATAAGCTTTCACAATATCTCATTCTTCATTAATCCATACTCCATCCCTCTTTACAGAAGACAATCAGAACAAAAACAGACCAAAACAGAGCAAAACAGAACAAAACAGAAGGTATACAGAACCAATCAGAACCTATCAGAACATTACAGAACCATCAACAAACATCATAATCTTCCAAAACACAATCAATATCATCCAAAACACTCTCAAACCACTTCCAAATCAATCAATCATCTCATAAAATCAACCATTCAGCTCTCAAAAACAACAAAAATCAGCCAAAAAACAAGTCATTTCAACACTCAACATAAACCTTCGATAGTACCCTATCTATGTGACAGAAAGCTATGTATCTCGTTCAGAGTGTGTGGTGGACTCATAGCGACTATAACCTTGATCTTTTCAGGGTCAGTTGCGATCCCTACAAAACTGACCACATGGCCTAGCAATAGCCCATAAGGCACTCGAAAGAAACACTTCCGTGGATTAAGAGTGATACAAAATTTTTTGCAGTGCTCAAAGTTCTTTCTTAGGATAATCAACATCCTTTCCGTTACAGTGGCTACCCCCAGGTCATCAATAAATACTTTCAACTCATCGGGGGAGTTGTCAGCAAAGGTCTTGTCTGCTATTCGTTGCCATGATCCAAGTGCATTGCAAAAGTACCAAAGACAGTAATAAAAGTTATTTTCAACTTGTCCTCTTCTGAAATTGCCATCTGGTTATAATCCGCAAAGCAATCCATAAATGAATATATTTCCCTACCTGCTAATTGATCCAAAATCTGGTCAATAAATAGCAACGGGTAGTAATCCTTAACCATGTGCTTATTCAGCTCTCTAAAATCTACACATAGTTGGATCTGGTTGTTTTTCTTCTTCCTAATGACAACTGGTGAACACCATTCTGTGTGCTATACAGGGAAGATTAAACTAGCTTTCCATAACTTCAGTAACTTCTCAAACAACCCATCCCTCAATTCAAAAGGCATACACCTTACCTTCTGATGCACAGGATGACTACCTTATTTTACAGGAATAGTATGAATAGCCAGGCTGGGAGGAATCTCAGCTCATCATAACTCCAAGCAAAGATATCACAGAATTCTTGAATCAAGGACACATAGTCCTCCCTTTCTGCTGAACTGAGCATTGAGCCTAATTTAATCGGCCCAAGGTCTAACTCAATCACATCCGCGTATGTTATCCTATCTTGCAGCTCTTTTGGCTCATTTAGAGTTATCTGATAAATATCCTCTGTAGTGGAACCCTCTTTAGATTCATCACTGGATGATGTCTCACTACCAGATGGATCATCTGCTATTTCTAATTCAGTAGAGGATAAAGGAGCTCTCTCACTCTGAGGAGACTCAGGGTAAGCATCAACTATTACTTGATTGGCACCTCTACCTAGAACCACTCGACTAGCGGGTATATTGACTTGACAATCTATTCGTAAAATCCAAGGCCTGCCTAGCAAAACTCGATAGCTAGGACATCTTGCAAATCTTATTACCCTAAAGTCCAAGAAGCATTCTACACTTGCAACTGTAACATGGACTTTAGTAACACAACCTTCTGGTTGTCTTAGAATATCATCACCCATTCTAAGAAGGGTGGAGCTATCTTTTTGGATGCCCAGACCCAACCTCTCCATCAACACTGAACTCATGATATTGACGGAGGACCCAATGTCTAAAATAGCATGCTCTACTAATATTCCATCCACGTATGCTATAACCCTAGGGTAATTCTTTTCAGCATGATCAAACCAATCTTCCCCTACTCATGCTATGCCCAAAGGTTCTACAATATAACAATATACCCAATACGCAAGATATTTTTGAATTCCTGCGTACTCTTCGAGATAATTTAATCAACTGTAAGAGGTTTACATCTGGTTTGACTGTGCAAAGAGAAATTGCTAAATCAAAATCATGATAGCTAGCCAAAGCTCTCTTTTCTCGCCAAACCATTCTTTCTTTTGGGGTCTCGGGACTGGCTTTGGTACTTCTTTTTTAGCTCTTGCCTTCTTTCTTGGCACTTCCTCATCCTTCTTAGGATCGACTTTTTTGTCAACAGGCCTTAGAGGTCCACCTTCCATGCCAAGATTCAGGACTTGAATCCCCTTATCCCCTTGCTTAGGGTTTCCTTCGACCAGTTTTGCATTATCTTTATCACCCTCTTTAGCCTTTTGGTGTCTTGTCATGGCTCGTAGGTTAGAGGTTTCAGGGCCATTAATGCGTACAGCCTCGATAAGGCTAACTTCATTGCCTTGTGGCAACTCTTCTACAGTGGTCTTTCCCCTTTGCAATATTTGTCTTGGTCCATCATTTTGCTGGAGGTTATTACCTTACACTCTATGATTAACTGGACCTGGCTGTTTAGTCCCTTGTTGAAGGGAACTAATCTTACTCCAACAAGTAGCAGCTAAGTGGCCCGACTTTCCACAAATATCACATTTGACATTTGGACACTTTCTAGAGAAATGTTGTCCACCACACCACTTACAGCTGAATCTTGAGGGTCCACCCTCTTCAGGGCGTCGACTCCCTATCAGATTCTGCTGCTTCTTCAGGAAATTGACGTCAACAGCTATTTGCCGATATTGTTCAGAAATCATGTCAGTGTGGTGCTTCATCATATCCTTAACTTTGCCAAGGACATTAGAGGCACTCGACTCATAGCCTTGATCATCTATCCGTCAATCCATTGGCCTAACAATTTGATTGGGCATTGGTTGTTGACTCACAGGAACAACATTAGGATTCGCAACTTGGCCTCCAACATTTGGTAGAGCCAACTGACTAGCCATAGGCATAGTCACACTAGGAGGAGCTGGTAGCAAAGGTACATTTTGAACCATGCTTCCTCTCCCATTAGGGTTATTCATAGGCATCCCTTGAATTCCATTCATCAATGGTAAATTTCCTCCAGGTACTAAACCCGCATTAATATTTATTCGAGAGGAGTAGGCTGTTTGTAATCGTGACTCTACTCCTTCAGCCCGTGCGATGGCGGTGTCTATATCAGCCAAAGCCACACTGCTCAATTGTACCTGAATATTGAAATCCAATCCATGCAAGAAGTATTGCAATTGGGCAGCCGGCGGAATAGGAATGTAAGTTTGTAACTTACGAAACACTTCCTTAAGCTTCTTGGCATATGCTTTTACATTCTCATAGGGGTCTTGGCGTGTTACATTCAAAACACACAACCATTATTAGACACCTCTTTCAGGGGCATATTCTCCTCGAAAAGCTACATAAAATTGGTTGATTGTGGTTATGGTTCCAGTCTCTATGCTATGATACCATACCGCAGTCCTTCCTTTTAATGTCATGTTAAAGAACATCATAAGATGTCCCTCATCTTGGATACGGTAATCAAACATTAGTCTTTGGAATTCCCAAATGTGAAACTCTGCATCTTCTTCGGCTAACCCATTAAAAATGAGCAAAGACACTCCTAAAGATGGCAAATCCGGCGTCCATGCAGGAATTGCAATGGGTTGTGCCATGACGACAATCGGATTAACAATAGGAGTTTGGACTGATGGATTCACACCCCCACTTGAAGTGGGTTGACTTGGTGGAAGAGAGGAAGAACTTTCGCTTCCTCCTACACCTAAAGGACTATGTGCAGCAGTTGGGTTACTAAGACCACTGCCTCTTATGCGTATAAAAATACTCCTTTGAGGAGAATAGCGACTTACAATCTCCAACTGCCGTCTAGCCCTCTCAGCACGTTCTGCTTTTTGTATTTCTGCTTGACGATCCTTGTCAAAGAACATAAACCAACTTTTTGGCCCCTAAAAACCCTAGATTCGAGAACCACCACTTGTTGGCAGATCCTGCCAGACGCACCATTGATGGGACCTGAAATGGGCCGGCACTGGCTATGGCACTAGTCAGACCTCATGCTCATGACAGACAAACACACCCTCACGGCCTCGCGGACCAGGAGCGTGACGAACTGTCCTAAAGCGTAATCTATATGTTTATAGTTTTATAGTTTTGTAGTCCAACGTTTCCCTTTCTATAAACTCCTAAGAGGGAGAACCCATACACATTGGCAATAAATACCACGATAATCACATACATGGGAGGCAACCTCTCGGTAGAAACACCGCAGCTCCACTGCAGCTCTCCTACATCGCAAGGATTAGCCCCTTGATGCGTTGCTCAACATATAAAACAAACGCACAAACTCCACTTTTTCATTTCAAATGTCTCCAAGAGATATACCATGTTCCCTCACTAAATAATCCCCCAAGAAATGAACGTCTATCCTACTGCTTAGGATGCCTTCCCACACTCAAACGTGGGTCATTGTCATTGAAAACAGGTGCTATACATCCAGGATTTATATTTCGATACCATGATCTTCATGCACATCCAAAAGTGAATGATTCTAAAGTGCTCAAACATAATTTTAAAATCAGCAACATGCTTGTGCACAAACAGACTTTTCCAATGCATTTACTAACCCATTACGGCGATGAAAGGATAGCACTGAGACCACACTCGTGCTACTATCCACTTAATTAACATATCACGAAACTCTATGATATGATGTGTATCAGAAAATCAGCAACAATCAGCACACAAATCACACTATTCAAACCTCACAACCCCCTTACGTTTAGGTATTGCATTCATTGCATAGGTGTAGAGGTTCATTTTGTCATGTTTTGATGTATAAAAAGCAATAAATCACAATCTTTGATAAAGAGATAGGGAAAACTGAAGCTAAACCTCATGCTTTTCCACTAGCATACACCCACAAACAATAATTATATTTTTCGTTATTTTTCCAAGACGTATTTCTATTTTTCACCTTATTTTCTCCATTTTCTTGATTTATTTGGCAATAAAATATACTATTTTTCTTATTCCAATCACTACAACATACTAACATTCGATTTATCTTCCATATTCCCCCCATGGGAACATCTTTCCTCCACCCGAAACGGAAAAACTACCATTTTGCCACTTAAAAACCGCATTTCGGGTTTACGGGAATTAAATAAAGCATGTAAATCATTGCAAAACCAAAATTTTCTGATAAACAATGATTAATCATAATGCAAATAGCACTCACACAAATTTTCATCCAATAAGAACATAATTATCATCATAAACTATTAAAAATCCTTCATTTTCTTCATAAAAATGGTCATACCGTGTTTTTACGTAACCTGAGACACCTTTAATGACTTCATAACTAGCAAACGGAGCCTCGATTGCTTGCTGTTAGCTAATGAGTAAACAGGAAAACCCTAATTCCGGTCGATCCTAAGTGGGAAACGGCCAGGATACTTCCGCTACGTGGCAGACGCAGGAAGACCTAGATCGCAAACCCCGTAACATTCCTTGGGAGTGCCGGGCGGAGTTTTCTAGACATCCTTTCCGATGGACTGCTAAGACGCGCCCTTGATGATACCAGGGGACACGTTACACTAGATTTCTAGGTTTGATGTAACCACGAGAATATCATGACAATGACTTATTAATGAATTTTGATATTTTAACTTACCAAAATATAAACTTTTTAAAAATTCTATAAAATGATTTTATTTCTTAAATTGTTTTCTCTCTCTAGGATCTCTTACAGGGCATTTTCGAGACCTCAAAACTCCCCTAATGTTTGCAAAGAGAACTCGCTAAATCACATTCTTGATAGCTAGCAAGAGCTCGCTTTTCTTGCCATACCATTCTCTCCTTTGGTCATTAAACCATTTTTGGTGCCTCTTTCTTTGTTTTTTCTTTCTTCTTTGGTGACTCATTATCCTTATTGGGGTCGGCTTTACCATCTATGGCCTTGAGAGTTCCGCCTTCCATATAGGGATTAAGGGCTTGTATCCCCTTACATATTGAGTGTGGAGTTTGAGCCCGAGATGTGCCTAAAATTTGCTTTAAAAATCCAAAATTTAGGGGAAAAATATTTAACATCGAAGGCGGCGGCGGCAGCTGCAGCTAGGACAATTTTAAGCACCAAGTGAAAGATGGCTTTTAAAAGGTGCCCGAACAACACTTGTGGATTTTTGATAATTTTTCAGATTGCCATGTGGGATGTCAAGAGCTACCAATCAGTGTGGGATGTCAAGCCGAACGTTGAGGATTTTTCAGAGCTCGAATTGGAGTTCGGATGAAGAAGGAGCCAACAAATGGTCAAGATTTGAAAGGGTGGCCAAACCTTGGGCCAAAAGGGGATGTGCCCTTTGGAACCTTGTATCCCCCCCCTAGATTTTATGAAACATAGGATGAAAAAATGTTGAGAGAGAAGGAAGCATGGCGTGAAGAAGCGTGGACAGGGATGTGCCGAAATTTGCGCCAAGATTCCTCATGATCAATCATGGAGGTTGAATACAACCCCTGTAACTGACATTACCCCTCCATTTCTCTCTCTTGGCTGAGAATATCTTCACCCTTTGCACGTGGAATGGCTATATGGATGGAGAGAATAGATTCTAGTCATTCTCTCTCCTCCCTCTGTCTCTTCTCTATGGGATGTTCATATGTGCCATCTTGATGAAGGAACCGGGGAAGAAGAATGAAGAGAATGGTGATGGAAATGGATGGAAATTGATTATCTATGTTTCATTTTTAAATCCTTCACACATCTAGATTTAAGAATGTGGTAGTAGATGCTCTATCATGCGACCTCGAGTGAATGAAATCACAACTGTTTACCATAACAAGTTCATGGATTTACCCAAAATGTATGCAATTGATTCCGACTTCTCAACCATATGGGATTAGCTTAACTCAAGTCCGTCGATTACACCTTTCTCGATTCGAGATAGTTATTTGTATCATCATCAAGCAATTTGTGTAGCATTGCCATTGCGATAGAAGGTAATGGATGAAGCACATGCATCTCCATATGTTGGACATAGGGGTATTCTATCCACTACTCAAGCATGGGAAATATATTTATTTTGGCCCACTCTTAGAGCTGACATTGAAAGATATTGTAACGTGTCCCCTGGTATCATCCAGGACACGTCTTAGTAGTCCATCGGAAACGATGCCTAGAAAACTTCGCCCGGAAATCCTGAGGAATGTTACGGGTTTTGTGATCTAGGTCTTTCTGCGTCTGCCACGTAGCGGAAGTATCCTGACTGTTTCCCACTTAGGATCGACCGGAATTAGGGTTTTCTTATTTGGTCATTAGCTAACAGCAACTAGCGTCAGACCCGAGTGAACTACTTTACACAGAAACGCCAGGTTCGAAGCGGATTCACGTTGCACTTGGTTCAAGGAGAATGGGAAACGAGAGGGATGCAAAGCTCAACCTCTCTGCCATAAGGCATAGTCCCATTCCGTTCCCCTAAAATAGCATAAATCGGGTAAGACGTAACTCTAGGTCATCGTTCTCGTTATTCTTTTTGATGATGATGATCATTCCGCTGTTCTTCGAGATTTTTGAGAAAAGTTCTCGGCTAACCGGGACCACCCAACCGTAGGACGGACCCATGGCCCATCCTCCGCACTTTCCTTGGTTTGTTTTAGTTATGTAATTATCTAACATATTAATTTTACATATAACAATCAGCTTCTTTAATTAACCTTATTAAGCACTGGTTCCTTCACGTAATCTTATCACGTGACATAGAAAACAACATCAAGCAAGTTCTTTTAACATTTCATCATTTTATCTTTGAAATACAAGGAGTTCCGCCTGTAGGTTTTTCCATAATCTGCCCGAAGGCTAACCAGTAATCTCCATGGATCACTATTCCAAGCTTTCGCTCGTCAACTAGTATGCGGGCCTCGAGATCCAATCCCGAGTCACGTTAGCCTCTTGTGCAGGACCCGAAAGGCGAGGGATTTAAGGCCAGACCCCCCCTGGCACCCCAGCGTCCTCCTGCTCCAAGTAGAACTCAACGGAGAGACCTCTCGTGGCGGGTTCGGTCCACGTTCCCGGCGCGGTCAAACAACCCCCTTGGTTAGGGTCAACCAGGTAGTCGGGGGTAACTGAAGCTGCCTCTCCCTTCAGGCCTTTAACCTGAAGTATAGATACGTATTTAATTTGTAATTGATAATTCAAACAGAGCCCTAAAATCTCTAGCAAGCACAAACATTTCCATTAATCAACCCAGTTGTATGGCAAACTGCTAAGGAAGTATTCTTTCCTTTTTGAGTGTATCAGCACTCGTTCCCAAGGTGTCTTGTAACTTGGCAAGGTCTCTTACATTCTGGTGTAGGGCATACCCAACTTGGTTAACCCTAAGGTACCTTAGATATGCTAGTTTCTGGTTTACAACTTTCCTTATTTAGAAGGATACCCAAAAATACGTCTTTTTGCAAGATAACTTGCGTAAGGATCTGCCATCCTTGATGAGGGTTTTTCCCTCTTCTCCTTGTGAATCAATCACAAAATGATTTCATACATGTTGCGCAAGTCCTGCGATGGAATAATCTGTTTAGATTCTTTAAGCTGACTATGTCAGGCCAAGGATTTCTTTATTTAAGAATCTTAGGGACAAACCCTAGTTTCTTATCTTTATGAATTTATTGTCCCTACAGTAAGGAAAGTAGTGAAGTGTTTAGGGTATGAATGTTTCTGTGTTTAGATTGGTTCACTTATCTTTTGGAAGGTAATATTAATCGTCTTGTCACGGTTTTACTATCCTTGTGACAATTTACTTTCCCAATCAATATAGTTTAATTTGGCATATAGCATAATGCCAAGGTGATACAAAGAGCGACAATACTTCTTGGAACAAAAAGGCCTAGCTATGAAATTGGTGTATACACACTTTATTAGTTCCAAGTCCTCAAATAGCAAGGGAAAAGTGTTAATAGAGTGTCATCCAGTAGTCCCCTTTTACATTTTCTTTCCAAATGAATTCGTATATCTAATTTTTATACTTGTTAATTCCTAACATTTAACTTCCTCCTCCTTTAAAGATGAACTCATGCCAAATAACAACAATTTCATTGCTAAGATGTGCAACTAGCAAAGATAACTCCCTAGTAATTTGAGCATTGAAGAAACCTTTCTTGAATTTAGCTATTTACCATGAATCGTTGCGAAAGGGAATAAGACTAATGGTGCACGATATAATTTCTACACTTTAGGAATATATTACTATAGTAAATGGTTAATCTTGCTTGTAATTTTATAATGCTTGATGCAATTTGAAGAAAGCTAAGTTGTATACATTGTCATTCATAAGCTAACTCCTTCGTTTAAAAATAATTCGAACAAATATATCCTATCCTTAACAATTTTTCTTTGCATGATCGACTTAAAACCGCATTAACACCAAGAAGAAAAAAAACCTGGCTTTGAGGTGAGATATCCATATGGATACCGGGAGATGACCCTCCCGCAACTACACCTTGGACTTTCTTCAGCGGCATCGTAGTTCGAATGTGAGATAGCCTTTTCTTTTTCTTCTTGGAATTCCATCGTCTTCTCCTTCCTTTTCTTTTATCTTTTTCCCACTCTTCCTCCTTCACTTCCTCTTTTCACTCCCTCTACTTCCCTCCCTATCTTTTATCTCACGGCTATTTCTTCCTTACGGGATACCATACGAGGCCATGATGATGAATTGGATTTTTAGGACATGGGACTGTGTGGACACCGGCTTGTTTGATAAAACTAAGAACACAAAGCTCAACTAAGAGAGCACTTGCACAAAAAGATCTAAAAAGTGAGTGAAGGAATTAATGCAAGATAATGGAAGTCCGCAAGGTAGCCTAAGGACAAAGTAGGCCTATGGGTGTGACTTGAATAGTCTAAAGAGCTAAGAGGGGGGGAAAGAGAACAAGGGCTTAGGGGGGAATTAAAACCCGGGAGGGGGGAAACAAGGGCTTAGGGGGGAATTAAAACCCTGGAGGGGGGGGGACAAGGGCTTAGGGGGGTTTAAAGAAAAACATAAGGGGGGGGTGAAAGGGGCTAAGAAGGTTCTTTTCGAAGCTTCCCCCCAGGAAGCTTCTAAAGCTTCCACGTGGGGGGGGAAGCTTATTCAGCAGAACGGCGGCATGTTGACGGAATAGACGGACTGCGACAGTAGATGGCGATGTGGTGGAGGGCAGATGTCGGCGTGATGATCGGCAGTGGCGACTCGTCTTCCTCCCTCAGCTCGGAGTTATGGCGGCATTCTCCTTATCTCGCTCGGCCTCTTTTCCCACGGACCAGCCTCTCCCCTGTACAACGGCCCCCCCCGTTTAAATAGTGGAAGGGAGGGGGATCTTTCCTCATGGCGTGTCAACACGCATGGTCCCCCTCCCTTCTAAGGCTCCACCAAGGAGCTTATAGCTCCTTCTATTCCCCTCCCCCTCCAGCTCGTCAGTCGGCTGGAGGGATAAGGGGGGAATTTTTTTTAAAAATTCCATAAGTCCCATTTATTTTCATAACGCGGAATATTACATTCTCTCCCCCTTGGAGGAATCGAGATGTCCTCATCTCGAGATAAACTGGGGATATTGATGGTTGAGAGTGCCTTCATCTACCCAGGTGGCATCCTCTTCAGAAGAATCTTTCCACTGGACGAGGCATTCTCTTAAGGTTCTAGATCTTAACTGTCTTTCCCTAACATCTAAGATCCTTTCTGGCCTTAGTTCAAGGACTCCTTGACTAGGCATTACAATTTGTTGGTCATCAAGTACATGATTAGGATTGGGTACATATTTTTTCAATAGGCTGAAATGGAATACATTGTGAACCTTTAGGTTCTCAGGGAGTTGCAATCTATAAGCATTGGGTCCTAGGCATTTGAGGATTTTATACGGCCCACAATACCTTGGACTTAGCTTCTTGCATTCTCCTAGGGATAGAGAACTCTTTTTAGGGCATACCCGAATGAAGACCATGTCTCCTTCTTTGAAGACTCTATCTTGACGTTTCAAATCAGTGTATGCCTTTTGCCTATCCTTGGCCGCTTGTATGTCTTGTCTTATTGACCTTATTTGATCATCCATGTCCTCCAACATTTGTCTTGAAGCTTCAAATCTTAGGGTTGGATCAGAAAAGTTTAGGGGACTTCGACAATCATGACCATACAATGCCTGGAAAGGGGTCATTTGAATGCTCTGCTGGTAAGAAGCATTGTAGGCAAATTCAACTAATGGCAAGTATTGAATCCACCTCTTCGGCTCTCAACAGCAGTATGCCCTAAGCATATCCTCGATGAAGAGGCTCCCATTGGAAGTGAAATCAGATGCAAAGAGAGCAAGCAATTCTCTAATATATCAAATACATAGCATCAGACATGCCAAATCCCAGTAGGGTATATCTAAAGTATAAATCCCAATACCCATAAAGCATAAGCCTGAAAGCATTCAAGGAGCATGTAATTGACAACCAAATGTAATGCCTAGTAGATCCAAAATGCTCAAATACATCTGAAGATGAAGCTCCAAGTAACTATCAAGGATGGGCAAACCAAGTGGCATCCATATCTGACCAAGGCATAAATGTAAGAAGCTTAAATGTCAAGCAGTGACAATAGGCATAGACCAGTCCAAAGCATGCCAATTGAAGCCAAATGCCAGTGAAGAACAACCAATTCGGAGCTTTATACAAGCTCAAAATAATTCCAAAACCAAGAAGAAGCATTTGACAACCTCGAAATGCATCGGTATGATCATTCAAACCTCCAGGGACCCCATATCCATGAACCAATGCATACACCAAGTAAATGAGCTTCAGCCCACTGTATTACAACAAGCAATTTACTGCTATATGAAACTCAAAAATTTCTCAAATGCTCCAAATCAGTCCCAAAGCATAGACATAGCATCCCATAACATCCGGGCATCACCGAGCATCTTGTTCTGTAGTAGACAAGTCCATTATCAATGGAAAATTCATGATACTTAGCTTGCAACTTCTGATTCTGCTCCTTGGTAGATATTTCCTTTATCATTGTTTGGTAGGTCAAATCATGGCATGCTTGAAGCTAATTAACTTTTTAACAACTCTGATGCACAGTCAGATATTGATAAAAGAAATCTTTATTTATATTTACATGGGCGTAACCTTATACAACGTCTCGTGTGATGATAATCCAATCATTACATTTAGTTTGGGGAGAACAACGTTGTATTGCATTTGTCTACAGGAACTGTGTAATAGTAGGGTTTTGGGTCATGGATCTTTAGGAATCGATAATTCATTGGAAGTTCGGGATACCCTTTTCGTTGGAATCCATACTTCTCATGGCGGCCTAACACTTTAATCCTGTCGGCTGGGATTACACGGGTTACTTCCTCATATACATATGAGTTCATTTCAACCCTTCGACCTTGAATATGTAAAGTCGAATTTACGTGAGCTTCCACAAAAATGAACAGCTTCACGACTTTCAAGTCTTCCAACCACTTGATCCTCTGTAGGTTGGTCTATAGATAAGCGAACCGGTGGGCAGCTATGTAGTAGATTCCTGAAGACCCCGTCCATCTTCGTTCTATGTATAAAGGTGATGGATTATAAATCTGCTCCACGATGTTCATCATCCCAATTCTTTGTCTATAAAGCGGAGAATGCATTGCAGTCATAAACATGACCCGAAACACCAAAAACTTGTTCAACGCTTCATAGTTTTGCAAGACAGCATTGAAGATGAGGAAATGTTTGGACAGCAACAATTTCTTTACTTCATTTTATTGAGATCTCATAAAAACAATTCCGTTGTTGGTCGGCTCTGATACCAACTGTAACGTGTCCCCTGGTATCATCCAGGACACGTCTTAGTAGTCCATCGGAAAGGATGCCTAGAAAACTCCGCCCGGCACTCCCGAGGAATGTTACGGGTTTTGTGATCTAGGTCTTTCCGCGTCTGCCATGTAGCGGAAGTATCCTGGCTGTTTCCCACTTAGGATCGAGCGGAATTAGGGTTTTCTTGTTTGGTCATTAGCTAACAGCGACTAGCGTCAGACCCGAGCGAACTACTTTACGTAGAAATGCTAGGTCCGAAGCGGATTCACGCTGCACTTGGTTCAAGGAGAATGGGAAACGAGAGGGATGCAAAGCTCAACCTCTCTGCCATAAGGCATAGTCCCATTCTGTTCCCCTAAAACAGCGTAAATCGGGTAAGACGTAACTCTAGGTCATCGTTCTCGTTATTCTTTTTGATGATGATGATCATTCCGCTGTTATTTGAGATTTTTGAGAAAAGTTTCCGGCTAATCGGGACCACCCAACCGTAGGACGGACCCATGGCCCATCCTCCGCACTTTCCTTAGTTTGTTTTAGTTATGTAATTATCTAACACATTAATTTGACATATAACAATCAGCTTCTTTAATTAACCTTTTTAAGCACTAGTTACTTCACCTAATCTTATCACGTGACATAGAAAACAACATCAAGCAAGTTCTTTTAACATTTCATCATTTTATCTTTGAAATACAAGGAGTTCCGCCCGTAGGCTTTTCCATAATCTGCCCGAAGGCTAACCAGTAATCTCCAGGGATCACTATTCCAAGCTTTCGCCCTCAACTAGTATGCGGGCCTCGAGATCCAATCCCGAGTCACGTTAGCCTCTTGTGCAGGACCCGGAAGGCGAGGGATTTACGGCCAGAGCCCCCCTGGCACCCAAGCGTCCTCCTACTCCAAGTAGAACTCAACGGAGAGACCTCTCGCGACGGGTTCGGTCCACGTTCCCGGCGCGGTCAAACAACCCCCTTGGTTAGGGTCAGGCAGGCAGTCGGGGGTAACTGAAGCTTCCTCTCCCTTCAGGCCTTTAACCTGAAGTATAGATACGTATTTAATTAGTAATTGATCATTCAAACAGAGCCCTAAAATCTCTAGGAAGCACAAACATTTCCATTAATCAACCCAGTTGTATGGCAAACTGCTAAGGAAGTGTTCTTTCCTTTTTGAGTGTATCAGCACTCGTTCCCAAGGTGTCTTGTAACTTGGCAGGGTCTCTTACATTCCGGTGTAGGGCATACCCAACTTGGTTAACCCTAAGGTACCTTAGATATGCTAGTTTCTGGTTTATAACTTTCCTTATTTAGAAGGATACCCAAAAATACGTCTTTTAGCAAGATAACTTGCGTAAGGATCTACCGTCCTTGATGAGGGTTTTTCCCTCTTCTCCTTGTGAATCAATCACAAAATGATTTCATACATGTTGCGCAAGTCCTGCGATGGAATAATCTATTTAGATTCTTTAAGCTGATGTATGTCAGGCCAAGGATTTCTTTATTTAAGAATCTTAGGGACAAACCCTAGTTTCTTATCTTTATGAATTTATTGTCCCTACGGTAAGGAAAGTAGTCAAGTGTTTAGGGTATGAATGTTTCTATGTTTAGATTGGTTCAGTTATCTTTTGGAAGGTAATATTAATCGTCTTGTCACGGTTTTACTATCCTTGTGACAATTTACTTTCCCAATCAATATAGTTTAATTTGGCATATAGCATAATGCCAAGGTGATACAAAGAGCGAAAATACTTCTTGGAACAAAAAGGCCTAGCTGTGAAATTGGTGTATACACACTTTATTAGTTCCAAGTCCTCAAATAGCAGGGGAAAAGTGTTAATAGAGTGTCATCTAGCAGTCCCCTTTTACATTTTCTTTCCAAATGAATTCGTATATCTAATTTTTATACTTTTTAATTCCTAACATTTAACTTCCTCCTCCTTTAAAGATGAACTCATGCCAAATAACAACAATTTCCTTGCTAAGATGTGCAACTAGCAAAGATAACTCCCTAGTAATTTGAGCATTGAAGAAACCTTTCTTGAATTTAGCTATTTACCATGAATCGTTGCGAAAGGGAATAAGACTAATGGTGCAAGATATAATTTCTACACTTTAGGAATATATTACTATAGTAAATGGTTAATCTTGCTTGTAATTTTATAATGCTTGATGCAATTTGAAGAAAGCTAAGTTGTATACATTGTCATTCATAAGCTAACTCCTTCGTTTAAAAATAACTCGAACAAATATATCCTATCCTTAACAATTTTTCTTTGCATGATCGACTTAAAATTGAATTAACACCAAGAAGAAAAAAAACCTGGCTTTGAGGTGAGATATCCACATGGATACTGGGAGATGACCCTCCCGCAGCTACACCTTGGACTTTCTTCGACGGCATCGTAGATCGAATGTGAGATAGCCTTTTCTTTTTCTTCTTGGAATTCCACCGTCTTCTCCTTCCTTTTCTTTTACCTTTTTCCCACTCTTCCTCCTTCACTCCCTCTTTTCACTCCCTCTACTTCCCTCTACTTCCCTCCCTATCTTTTATCTCACGGCTATTTCTTCCTTACGAGATACCATACGAGGCCATGATGATGAATTGGATTTTTATGTCATGGGACTGTGTGGACACCGGCTTGTTTGATAAAACTAAGAACACAAAGCTCAACTAAGAGAGCACTTGCACAAAAAGATCTAAAAAGTGAGTGAAGGAATTAATGCAAGAGAATGGAAGTCCGCAAGGTAGCCTAAGGACAAAGTAGGCCTATCGATGTGACTTGAATAGTCTAAAGAGCTAAGAGGGGGGGAAAGAGAACAAGGGCTTAGGGGGGAATTAAAACCCGGGAGGAGGGGGGAAACAAGGACAAGACCAAGAGCATACGCAAGGTGCAACCAAAACGATCGAGGCTGTGGTAAGTGAATGCAAATTATTTGTTGGTTGAAATGTCTCAGCTTATCCTAAAACTTTTGAAATCAGGATGCACTTCTTTGGAGTTCCTACCAACTGGAGCAACTATTTCCTACATCTTGTTGCACTTGCTTGTTTGCGGGTTAGAGTGATTGATTTATTTGTGCAAGATTCAAACTGGAATGTCTTTAAGAAGGCACTCAAAGATGAATATTTTCTAGAGGATTATGAAATTGCTACGCGAAGGACATTCAGAAAATGGGTCTATGAGCCCAATAAAAGACTTGTTGCTTCCGAGTTATTGTGTGAATTTGAAGATCGTTGCAACCAGTTGGATGCATTTGAGCAAAGAGCCCTAAACTTAGATAAGGTGGAGTTATTCTTGCAAGCAGTTGATTCTACACTTCAAGACAAGTTGGGAGAGCTTCTTGCCCGTATGCAGCCTATGGGATTGAAGATGAATTGGCAAGATGTTGTTGAAGCCATTTTCACATTGGCGAAGAGACAGAGATGGAAGGCTTGCTTACAAAATGGTATGCAAACACCTCTAACGATGTCTTCTCCTTCCTCCACTTCTCCTACTGCTCCTTCCACTTCTTCTCCTACCTCTCATCCCATGGCTATGCCTACTTCTATGCCTATGCCTATGCCTATGCCTATGCCTATGCCTATTCTTGGGAAAATTGTCAAGCCATCTTCCAAACCTACTATTGAAGACATGGTGGAAGAAATTTCAAAGAACTTGAAGGATCTTCAGATAAAGATGGCCAGAAGAGATCAACAACCACTTAACCTAGCTCCAACTTCTATCCCATCCTCTTCTACTCCTATGAATTCTTCTAGAAATGATCTTGTTTACCATTGCATATGGTGTGATAGTCCAGACCATGAGTGCAAGGACTGTCAAGACTTTGAAGAAGTGAAAAGACGAAAGTTGGTGGTCTAGAAGGATAGGATGATATGTTTCGGAGACAAAGAGCAGCCACTCATTATTTTTTTGGCAAACGAGGTATGAAGAAATTATTAGAGGAAACTCTCTTACGTTCTTCTAATGTGAAGCAAGAGGCGATATTAGAGGAAAATCTCTTACGTTCTTCTAATGTGAAGCAAGAGGCGGCAATAGAAGCTGTTGCCTATGGTCTTCAAGTGGAGTAGTTACCGAAAGATAAGTCTCCTTTATGGTCCTATCCACTGCACGCAGAAAAGAAAGGTAAAGCTTCATCATCTGAACTTTCATTGATAGGAGATGCAATTAGAAAAGGAACCGGATGGAATGATCACGTAGATGTCTTCCTTATCTATGCTTATATTGCAAAATCTCAAGGGTTTGAAGCACTTGCTGAAGAAAAGTGCAAAAGAGATAATGATCAACCTAAAGGATCAAAGAAGGCAACTAGGAGGGGTGAACGAGTTCTTCAGTCTTCTTCTTTAGGACCAGAGCAGAGTATGACCGACATGCAGAAGAAAAAAGTACAAGAGGACCAGAAGGCCCCAAAGACTACACCACAATAGAAACGAGGCATAGACGCACATGCTAGATGCGCAAAGTCGGGCGCGTCTATCATTGCATCTATATGCGCGTGTAAAAGCGCGAGTAAATAGATGCGAATTTTGCATCTATATATCCGCGCAGATAGACACGAATATAGACGCATTTGCAGATACGTAATTATTTAACCACCTAAAATTGGACTTAATATAATAAAAAAACCAGAGTTAATAATGATTTTTGCATTGCTCTCTAATGAATGGCAGATCCTCCAGTTGACAAGCTTGATATAAGTAATTAGCGGCAAACGACACAAACCTTATTATACAATTAGTAGCAAGCATTGCATGTATCTCGTAATTTCTCTACTTGAAGATAATAAAAAATAATTCTTTTTTATTATGGAAAATTCAATTTAGCTTCAAACTTGACTATTGATTCTTGAGTATGCACATGTGCGTATGATATTTTCCCTAGAATTAAGAATACACGTTGAATCATTAAGTGAATTAATTATGTTACAGTGAATGATCCATCTCATCTTCAATGAGATCAGCCCTTGCTAAACTATCTACTTCTAGGTCTATGTTATCAAGAGGTAATGAAACAAATAAGTCTATCCCACTATCACATGTGTTGCTATATTGCTCAATAACTTCATCATCATCAACCACATTATTGTTCTCTTTTGTGTTTCCTTGAACATCCTCACGAGATTCATCTTGTACTATATCACGCATATCATCCATTATGGTTACATCATGTACATAATCATTAATTGTTGAATTGTCATCTGCTATCTCTATGTCGGTAATATTACCATATATTGGTTTTGAACGATTAGATATAGGGATGACATACCACCATCGGTTATTGTTTACCATTGGATTATACACAACCTATATTTGAAAAATAAAAACTTTCATTTTGTGCTATGTAAGTTCCTCTCACTTCTAACCAGATTGAAGTTGGCTTGATGGTTAGTTTTCTTTTATTGCAAGGGTTGAAGGTGATTAACTCATCAGTGGAGAACTTGGTAACCGGAGCATGGTAGGCCTTTGGAACTGCTTTGAAAGGTGGGGTGAATTTCATTCAAAAGTGAGCACTTAAAGAGCTTTTTTTTGGTTTTGGGTTGGGGTGGGGGGGTTGGGTTTCGGTAGTGCCAAGCTATTTATATAGACTTTTGATGCAAGAGATAGAACTCTGAGAATAAAGAAGAATGACTTTTGTGGGTTGGATAATTTAATCTTTGTGCAAAATAGAGTAGTTAGTTGAGAACTTTACTGAGACATTTCAAAAGCAAGGAAGCTTCTCTTACAAAGCTGGAACTCTTGCCCCAAGATTGCTTGAGGTGACTTTTTGACACATATTTTACAATTATTAGTGCTAGGATAAATTAAAAGTACTCTTAAGGGTTTACTTATGAGCTGTGTATCAAATGTAATAAATCAATTTGGGTCTTAACACTAGTTTTTCCTTATGGGATGTATAGAAGGGTGGGAAGTCTATAACATCTAAGGGCTTGGAGATCCTTGAGTATGTTGGGAGGGAGGCTATAGATCTTGATGATAGTATTCTATCATGTTGTAGAGCCTTGATGTGAGTGATTTGTTACAGTCCTTGAGTATGTTCTAGAATGCAGCAGTTCTCCTTTTACTATAGAAAGTCATTTGAACTTGATGATAGTATTCTACCATGAATGCTTAAATGAAGAAGATAGATATACAAACGGGTTGTCAAAAGTATCTCCACGAGCTAATCTCTCTGTCCACTTAAAAATGACAAATGAATTGGGCTAGCCAAAGGCTACCAATAAATAGCTAAAAATAGCCTAATAAATGACCAGGTCTGGCAAGCAGCTATGGAAAATAGTTGACTACATGGGGTTATAGGACCTCATGTCAATCTCAAATGTCTCTATCAAAGAATATGCCACATGCAATACTTTACATCCATTAGATTCAGTCTGATCCTATCTAGAAAACTGTCCTACAGGACCATCCTACAGAAAACTGCTCGTAGCCCCACCCGGGATCTACAACTTATTTGAGACACCTAGACAAAATTCTGAAGATGTCAGCCCCTAAAATTCTATGCGCAACATACAACTGTTCCTTATAGCATGTAGTTCTAGCTAGGCATCGACCTTCACGACTTTGTATCTCCTGCATACGAACTTAGATGATAAGCAAACTTTGTAGGACCCTTAAGAAGGTATGAAATCCCATTTTGGATGTGTTGGTCACCATGAATTCTCTCTTGATTAAATTTTTTTTAGACATCTTCAATTCAGCCCTGCCTGTCCACTATTGTAGTCTCCTACTTGGTCAAACATCCCTTGGATAGTTGACCAAGAAGGCACACATACATGCAAGATATCCCCTTTGGCTTTAAATAACTTGTATATCACATGGAATATTCCAAGAACAAAGATCCACATCATTAATCTATGGTCGATCACATTAGACGTACAAATATAGATTGAAGTGTGCTTCCATACACTCCCCTCTCCGAAAGGGGGTTGGTTCATTGGATGCTGCAGATCCTTAATCTAGGCCTATTAGGTTTTGAAGAACTCACTAGTTGGATAGAGAGGGTGTAGAACGAGGGTTGCTTGCCTTAAGTACAGCCTACTGACTGATTGGCCTCATTGAATTGCAGTCCCTTTTTGTGTTGTAATCCACAATCAACCCCTTTGGTAACCTCAATATCAGTCATTGTCATTAACGACTTCTTTTCCTACAACACTCATCAAATTCTATCTAGTAAAATTAGGCAAATCTTGCAGATTCTAGCGCTAGTACAAGTGAAGCAATTTACATATCAATCAGTATTGTGAATTTCCTGATTTGTTTGGTGGCTAGACAAACTAGTATATTTGTTAATTCTGTTAAGGCAGTGTACATGTATGAGACCTCGAACTCTCAGTGTGGCCAATTGTAGACCTTTTTTTTATTGAATAGTGGTCTCGTTTGCCCTCTTCAAATAACTTTGGACTACATCTTTACACAGGTTGTTTCCATAGAAGCCTTTTGTTTCAATTGTATAGACATCATCTCTAATCCTACAAATATGAGTTTTCTCTAGTAGTCCACTTGTGAGGCAGAGAATCATGGGTTAGACAAGAGAGAGGATGATGCATGCCTCTAGCCCACCCAATGACACTCTAATCTTAGGCAACACCACAACTGTTAGTATAGTAAGAAATATGAAGAAATAGGCTTTCCCTTTGTCAAGCAACAACCCTAGGTGCTTCATTGAGTAATAAGGAAGGTATAATGAGCACCACCTGAGTATCAAAGGGATGAAAACGTATTGTTGTGGCCAAGGTGAATTGCACTAGGCCTTGAGGCTACGTCACAAGGAAAAGGGTGCATATTCATCTACCCTATCATCTTTGTCTTTCTTTTGTCAAGTCTTCCACTGCACACTATTCTGTATCTATTCTCTTAAACACTTTGAACCTTTTCCGTAATTTGGGTATCCTCAAGTCAATCCTATCCACCTCTGTTAAAGTATATGTCACATACAATACTTTACATCCTTTAGATTAAATCTCTTTGTGCTCGAAAAATTGTCCTACGAGACCACCTTGTAGAAAACTATCCATAACTTTTGATCCGTAACTTGGATTGATGAGCTTTCTTCTGCAAAGTTGTAGCCTTGATTTTGATCTACAACTCTTGTGAAGAACTCAGAACTAAATTTCAAAGATTTCAAACCCTAAATTTTTTTGTGCAGCTTGCAACTGTCTTTTACTACGTATTAATACTCTTAGTCAAGGTATCACTACTATGCTCTTTCACTTTCTCTTTTGCATTCATTGTCAATATAGCTTCGATCTTTCTAAACATTGCATCAGTAATGAGCATATTCTCCTCAAAGCATTGTCTCTTTGCAAGAAGCAAGAACTCCCCATTCTCGATCTTAAATTTTGCTAATGTATTTGTTGAAAAATATTTTTTGGATTCCTCAAATTGGGCTGCTTGGTAACCCTCTTCATGCATATTGCTTGGAAGCTCTAGACATCTTTGCAACTTTGTGAAAATAGACAAAACTCTTAGCTGAAAGATCAATAAATCTTGAAGAAAAAGCATCGGTGCCAGGAGGCGAGAGATTTTCTCTCCTTGTACCACCATTGTCTTGTAGGACAGTGGAACCTAGTGAAAATTTGGCTCTTTTGCAGGTAGAAGAGAATCCCACAATGTATCTTTGTTTTGTGGGTGATTTACACTGGCTATCATAAATTGCTCAACTCTTTTTCCATCTTTGCTACGGATCCGCATACATGTAGATCCATCATCTATAACCTTTGCTTCCATCTGTGCTTCATGATAAAGGGTTGACCCAAAATGACATCATAAGAACATGAATCCTGCATTAAGAAACAACAATCACCTTGAACATTCCCTATGGACACCATCATATTCAGACATGTTACATATAACTCTCTTGTAGTATTATTGGTGGCTCTCATCTGTTAAACATGTTCTACATTTACACGCCACTTCTCGCTCTCGTACAAACGAAAAACTATAACATTTATCTTTTAGCTATGATCTAGCAAGGCAACACATGGTGTCTCCATCTCTACAATCTTAAGCACTATCTCAATGGTTGCTCATGCACAATGACTTTTAGAAAAATGCATACATGTAATCATTATAGGTGCATGATTCTCTGCATAGTGCACTGGTTGTATATTCTTCATAATCTTTGTGTAATATTTCCGCAACGAAATATTAACGACTCTTGATCCTGCGCAATAGCAATTTCGAGTGATCTTCTGCAACAACGAAACTCTGGCCTAGGTACTCCGGCCTTGTGCATTAACAATACCATTCCCACATGGTGCATATGAATCCGTGGCTCGAAACAGAAAGCCACTGTAGGAACACCCCTTCACGGGCGAAAAAAAGGGATTATTTTGCAAATTTTCTTATGTATTAACTCCCTCTCCTTCACCCATTGCATGGCGGGGAGGGAGAGAGGAGTAGGTGTTAAGGAGGAGCATGGGGAGGGGAAGCATGCTACCTGCCACTTGTGTGGCTACCCCCCCCTTCACCCCATATAAACCCCCTCCATGAGCTTGAGAGGAGGATTGATCGTACTGCTCGCCGCGGTGAGGAGTTTCCCGTCGCCATCCAGCTACTGCCGCCGCACCGCTAGGCTACTGTCACCCCCACCGCCTTCATCATCATCATCGTCATTGTCCTCATCATCAACTTCACCTCCATCGTCATCCTCTCCAGCATGACCTCCAATTATCACTCCATGTCATCTCCCTGTTGTTCCAGAAGCTTGGAAGCTTCTATTGAAGCTTCCCTAGGCCTAATTCACTCGTGCCTCCTGATTTTTTTAAAACCGTGTCTTGCAAGGCCTATGTCCTGCACGGAAGAGGAGATCTCAGACAGAGTGACTGCGAAACACGTAAGTGAACCAAGGGAGAGTTGCTGAGATGAAAATTTTTGCGTCAATGGCTCCTAAGAAAAAGTCAAGAGGAGCACATGTGGGAGCTTCCACCCAAAGTAGGAGAGTGGACAACGCCCCGATTTTGAATGCCCAGGTTCCAAATAATATTTCCGCTTGGAAAGGATGCATTAAGCATGTTTTAATTCTCGTAGGGAAGTTTAAATGCATCGGGAAATTTATATACTCATTCGATCTACAAAGTTTAGTTGCATGTCAAGTACTTGCATTTGCTTGCACTTCCGTGGTCAAGGGTAGTTGCATTTTCGAACGTATGTTGCATAAGTTAAAAGATGAAATTGTGCAAAGGCGTCGTTGTTGAATCACACAAAGGACAGGGGATATAATACATATTGCATTTATGTAATAATTTCTTGGTTGTAAGATAATCATAGACAGTCATTAAATGATGTCCGAATAGTTGCAATGCATGGAAATGATTTATGCACTTTGCAATTCGTGTACAATGATAATTACATTCTAGGTTGGGTTAAGTGCTAAAGGAAGGATTAAATCAATGATGGATTCATGGCATCTGATCATGAAAGAATGATACACCCATGCATGGAGTTCCTTTATCAAAGATCAAAATTGGAAAAAGATGCATCTTCATTAAAATACTAAGGCTTTGAATTTGAAGCATCAACTTAGGGTTTATAAGAATAGCTATGAATGTAAATCAACGTCGCATAAGGCAAGGAAGAGAAAAGATCACTATAGATCCTATAGTTGCAAAAAGGTCTATGGTCTTGAAATTGCATATTCGCATGGAATGATATACCTCATACATCTTGTAGTTACTTACATCTTTTAGGAAAAGTATTTGCATCTCTAAGGGAAAGATCTCCTTTAATCGTAAGACAATTACATCAATTAGGTAGATCGCATGTAAACGTGTAGCTTACTTGAGATTCATAAAGGCGTGAATAGTTAGCATATGATGAACACCTCATTGTGCTAGGTAGGGTTAAGTTAAGTTAAAGTTCTGCCTAGTATCGCACTTAGGATACCGATCTAATATTTCCAATCTCAAAGGTCCTACCCACATTCTCGAAATGTTAAGATTATCTAATCACCCATGCAAGAACGACCTAGGGTTATCACTCTAAGAATCAGTTGACCAAATGCTAGACTCTCGCAAGGAATTTAGGGACCCTAGGGCCAAGACATTTATCGACCTAGTAGGGGTAGGGTTTTGGACTGGGACAATAGGACTCCCAAGCTCTACATCTTGACCAAAGGTATTCTTGATTAAGGAATATCGTGTGATGAGAAAAATATTCCCACGAGTTAGATACCAATACCTTTCTCGTGCTACAAGCCGCAACGTCATATGTTCTTGTGTCTAAATCACAAAATAGCACTGCTACACCTTAGACCAAGTTTGACGGGTTCTAATTACAAGTCTAATTTTCTAGAAATTGAGTAGTGGTCCTGCTTCAACACTCTTCCTTGAAGACTGATTTGTGAAGCTAGGGTAGTTATGAATTGCCAAGAAAGCAATTGACCAACCAAGTTAGGCCGACAAGGTTTCCCATGTTAGCTATATATAGTCTGTCTATATATAGCGCCCATCTATATATAGTGCCCCTGGTCCCCTCTATATATTTCTATCATGTGTGCTTAGTTGACACACTTCTGGGGTTCCACTTTCGGTGTCTCGTGTCTCTCTTCCTCCATTCCTCGTCTTGCTCGTGCACTGGTCAACATGGTATCAGAGCGAAAGCCTTTACTCCACAGTCTCTATACTAGAACTCGGCACCTGTACCTAAAGATGGACCGTACAGGTTGGACAAGCTACCTCCCGCATCTGCTTGCCAGATCCATCAGAGCTTGATGGAGTCGATAAATAATCTCTTCATGAGAAACTATTATCTCTTCCAGGCTTACTGACCGTCACAGTAGTAGACACTCTGACATTCTGATGTCATGGCTGCCAGATTCATCCAGACTCACCAAGATAGGTGCTCCTGTTAGTAGCCATGTCTCGCCAGGCGCAGTCCGTCGCATCGAGAATAGCACCAGTCGACAGGTGACCTTTTCCAAACACCGCACTAGTGTCTTCAAGAAAGCCTACGAGCTCTTCGTTTTCTGTGAAGCACAGGTGGCGGTCATCATCTTCTCCTCCATCAACAGGATGTATGAGTATGCGAGATCAGGTATTGAACCCTTCACATAGCACATGCGCATATCATCATCACCACTGGCGCAGCTACTGCTACTGTGTGTAATTTAGGCAACATGCATGCTTCATTCTGTGTGTGTACTGAAATTTGGAGGTCCGACATAGAAAAAGCAGCAGGTTTAGTTGGAAATGGCCTTTCAAGCGGTGCTCTTGTTGTAGGATCCAAATGGCAGTTGATGGTGCTTGAAGTTGTTAAAAGGCTTGGAAAAGCAGCAGCTTACATCCAAGACTGTCTTACTTCTGTCAGATGCATTAGCATGCTACTGGAGCTAGCAAACTCTAGTAGTGGAAACTCTTTGCTTTTGCAGCACATCCTAAAAATTATGGAAATTCTTGGATCTTACATATTGTCTTCAATTGAATTACGAACATTGGCAAGGTGGGTATGGATGAGTAGAGAGTCATCTATCAAAGAAACTGGTAAGAAGCTTCTTGAATCAATGAAAAGGTTGATCTAGATGGAGACATCAAGCTCTGAGAACAGCTATCTTGTATCTTTTATTGAAATGAACATGGCTAAATCTGGTTATGCCTGCATTCAAGTGTCTCTTGATGATCAGGCATGACCACCCACATCACGATATTCGAGTGTATCTTGGTGATTGGGCATGGCCACCGGCATCAGGATATTCTTTTGCCTGTTGGTTAAGGTACAAAAATCTTACCATTAAACAGGCTGGAGATGATGACACTCTTGTAGCCCTAAAAAGTGGCGAGCCAAAGTATCGAACAGACATATCAAGAAAGGAACATGCCAAAATTCAAATATTTTATGTAGGATCAGCTGAAGAGAAGTCCAGTTTGTATGCATATATAGCTTTATATCGAAGATTTAGGAACATTGGCACTAGCAACAAGCAGTTCTGGTTCTCTCTCTTTTAAACATGTGCACCTTGAGGAGGGCGTATGGCATCACATTGTCATTGTGCACAACAAACCAAATGCTTTGACTGGTTTGTTTCAATCTAGCACTGCCTGTCTTTATCTAAATGGAAGGCTAAGGCAAACAAACAAGCTGGGCTATTCAGCATCACCTGTTGGAAGAACCCTGTAGGCAACAATTGGGACGCCACCATCTTCATTTGAAGTTCTGCCATTGTGTTGGGATCTTGGTTTGTGCTATCTTTTTGAAGAAAGGGAATCTGGCAACATTTGAGGTCCTGGAAGTTGAGTTAGCATTAGGTGCCAATAACCATAAAGTTGAAATGATCTCTAAAATGATCCAAAACAAGAGTGATGGCAATGGTGTTGTGTGGGATCTAGAACGTCTAGCCCTGTTTATAGTTCAACTTTCTATCAAGAAACTTATTTTTTGTTTCGATGGAACCTGTGCTAACACTAACATCACTGGAGCCCTCACTATGATCAATTTAGTTGATCCTTTATCCGTCCTCGTTCGTTATTCCATTGATGAGCGTCTATATTCTAGTTGATGATACATTGTTTCATTTATATTCTTTCCAGCTGATGAGGGTCTATATTCCAGCTGATGACACATTATTTTGTTTATATTCTTTCCAGCTGATGAGCGACTATATTCTAGCTGATGACAAATTGTTTTATTTATATTCTGTTTATGGGGCTCCACATGTGTTATATTGTCTATAGAGCGGCGTCGCGAACCATCTCTATAGACCTTGTGTTGTTCTAATGTCACTGTAACATTTTTCTTTAAGTTTTGATGTGATAGATATACTACTTACATCCCAAGTTCAATTGAAGGAATTTCTTGGAGATTTTATCTTTTGCAGTGATGTCTCTTATCCTTATTTTACATATTATATATTTAGGAGTGATAAAACTCTTTTGATGCCTCTGAATAGGCTGTTGTAATTCAGGAGTGATGTAGCTCTTGAGTGATGTAGCTCCTTCTCCGTTGATGTTGTAATTCACGAGTGATGTAGCTCCTTTGATGCCTATGAATAGGCTCTTGTAAGTTCAACTTTGTAATTTTATATTTTGAATATTAATATAACGCTAGGCCTATATAGAGCTGTGAGTTTTCCCCTTGAGCCCCCAAGGGTTTTTTCATCCATAGTAAGGGACCTTTATTTGAGCGGGGATGCTAGCTATATATAGTCTGTCTATATATAGCGCCCCAGATCCCCTCTATATATTTCTATCATGTGTGCTCAGTTGACACACTTTTGGGGTTCCACTTTCGGTGTCTCGTGTCTCTCTTTCTCCCTTCCTCGTCTCCCTCGTACACTGTTCAACAACCCAGAATTTATTGGCCATAATATATGGAAACCTAAAGTAGCGACAATTCGAGTTACCAGGGTATAAACCCTAACCCAAGGAAAAAAGGGTAAACAAGCAACTCAGCTTACGAAACCCTCGAGATCTTGCCAAGTAGCATATGATCGAGGATCGAATGCTAGAAGTATTCGTGGAAAAGGAATTACACCTTGACTGTTGGCTGTACAAATGACCACTACTGGAATGTTCGTGTTTGTACACTTAGGTGCATTGTTTTTTCTTCTTTTCTCAAGGAACTAATTCAGGGAAAACAAGTAATGCTTTAGGTTAAAAGCCTAGAGGGAGAAGCAGTACCAGTTACCTCCAACTATTTGCCTGACCCTATCCAAGGGGGTAGTTAGCCGCACCGGGTACATGGACTGAACCCACCGCGAGAGGTCTCTCCGTGGGTGCTACTTGGAGCAGAGGATGCTTGGGAGCCAGGGGAGGCTCTAGCCGTAAATCCCTTGCCTTCAAATCTTGCACAAGAGGCTGACGTGACTCGAGATGGGATATCAAGGCCCGCATACTAGTCAATAGGTGAAACTTGGAATAGTGATCCCTGAGGATTCATGGAATAGCCTTCGGGCAGATTTATTTGATGTATTCCAAAGACTGATAAATAAAGATCAAATGTTGAAAAAGGAACTTGCTTGACATTGTTTTCTGTGTCAGTGCTTAAGTTACGTGAAGGAACTAGTGCTTAATTTGGTTATTTAAGGAAGCTGTTTTTTCTTGTCAAACTAAATGTGGTAGATAATTAGATAACTAAAACAACCTGAGGAAAGTGCGGTGGATGTGACTCTGGGTCTGTCCTACGGAAGGGTGGTCCCGGTTGGCCGGGAACTTTTCTCAAAGGAAATTGACAAAGAGGTAGCAATGACCTAGAATCAATAGAGCTAGAGTCCCGATTTATGCTATTTTAGGAGAACAGAATAGGACTATGCCTTAGAGGGAGAGAGGTCGAGCTTCGCATCCCTTTCGTTTTCCATTCTCCTTGAATCAAGTGCAGTATAAATTTGCTTCGACCCTGATGTTTCTACGCAAAGTAGTTCCTTTGTGGGGCTTAACGCTAGCTACCTCCTAGGAACTTGACTATTAGGAAAACCTTGATTCAGGTCGGTCCTAAGTGGGAACAGCCGGAATGCTTCCGCTTCGTGGTAGAATCGGAAAGAACTAAATCGCAAACCGCGTGACATTCCTTGTGAGTGCCGGGCGGTGCTTTCTAGACTCTCTTCCCGATGGGCTGCTAAGACGACGTGTGCTACAAGTGGACAGGGGGACATGTTACAGTTGGTATCAGAGCGAACCAACGGGATCTAATATTTACAAGGGAACTTAATGAGGGGAATAGAGAAATGTTGTTGTTAAGAACATTTCCTTACTTACTCATGGATGCTGGCCTACAGAGTCGCGAAGCATGGAACAAATTCTTGGTGTTCCAGGTTATGTTTATGACTATAATGCATGCTTCAGATTTGTTAAGATTGTGGGAGAGAAGGAAGGAGTCTCACTTGTAGCTTTCTTGCTTGCACAATGGGGGAATACACACAAAGGTGGAGGCTTAAAACTGCATCATACCCATCACAGTGTGGATTGACCTGATAATTTCCTTCACAATGCACTCTTCCTTAGTGGACAAGACCCAAGGAGTGGGAGGTAGTTGCAAGTGACCATCAATGCTCAACTGTGGCCAAAGAATCTACATCTTACCTATCTCCTTTAAATCCATTCGTGCCCATACAATGTCTCTCTTTCCTATGATGTGGTCCCATGATAAGCTGCCTACATTCTTGAAAATATGCATGGGATCCAACAAATGGCTGATTTGTAAGTGGATCAAATGGCAACTTGTAGAAAACCAAGAACTGTTGCATTCCGTTTGGATGTGACTCCTTGTGGACCATTTTAAACTTGTACTAGCTTTGGGCATTCATTCGTGCTAGAGGTCATCTAGGAAACCCTTCTCTCAATTCATGACCCTCCAGTAAGAAAGTGGCATGTCCTTGATATACCATCTTCTTCATGATTCATGACCTTGGGGAGTCTAGTTATGGCCCACACATACATGATACCTTGGGATAACCAGACCTATCACAACATCCCTATTTAGTGAATGAGATATGTTAGATATCACCAACGAGAATGGAAGCCCACTTACTCGAGCAGTCCCTGAATCCTAGAAAGTCATGCATAGCCCACATGAGAATGGCTTGTATATTAGTGGACCGTCGATCATCATGCTTGCTCATGTCTTCCACAGTGACCCCTCCTCCCACAAAATCTTGAGCTCATCAACTAATAGATGGAGGTAGATGTCCATGTTCTTGACTTTGTAGCACCGAAGAACTAGTAAGCTAAGGATCATATATCCTTTCTTCGTAGAAAGCCATGGTAGGATATGGTAGTTTAACAAGGACTTACAAGCCACACACTGTAAGAACTTGAGCAGAGACCAAATGGATTCATGCCATCCATAGTAAGGTCGATTCCTTGGCTCTCATGCAAAGCTTGGAAAGGTGGAGTCAATGTGGCTTTGTGTGCATGAATTTGCTGATATTTGGTAGACTCCATTTAAGGATCTATTCTTGGCATGCCACATTGTCAAGCTTACCATGCCCAACATATAAAACATGTGACTATATAGAGTATAAGTGAAAAGTGTCTAAGAACTTTCTAAGAAATGGTTTTTCCTTGCAAGTTCTATAGATACCTGTGATGAGCACCACACTTTGGACACATCTCCATAGTCCCATAGTCTCCTCAAAATAGCACACAATCATTGACACATGCATGGATGTTGTTGTAGTCCATGCCAATATTTCGTAACACCAGTCATGCATCATTATGGGACTCAGGCATCGAGTTTCAAGGTGGTAATATATGATACTTTAGCAACCTAATAAAAAAATTAGAAGACACTTTGAAAAGCACAATAAGTATTTTTTATAATAGTGTCAGAAAAATCAACGTAGCATGGAATGTACCTAAACAAATCCATCATACTCGCATTGCTCCATCTGTACTTTGCCTACACACTTAGGAGCACAAGTAATGTCTTTAGGCAAGATACTCGGCACCTATCATATAATGGTATAGATGCTGCCTCTCTTAGTGGATCAGATGACTCGGTATCGAGATGGCATTAATGCATCGATCATTGCCTCCATCTTAGGCTCCAAGATTGGAGGAAGGTCCAAAAGGCCTACTATCTCCTCTGGTATCAAGGATGTAGACTGAGTCATATCCTCCACTTGGTGTATTGGCTCAGATACTCCACCCATCGCATACCCACAAACTCTTCTAACGGGCCACAATAGGTACATTCCTTGGGATGAGGCGTCACCTCCCCATACAAATTTTATAGGCATGTCTAATATTTTTATATATGATATTATATTACTTTGCGAATGTAAGGCGGCATGCTGGATACACACTTTTCTTATCATTCTCTCAACATCTAAGATCGCTGAACAATGATCTCCGATTGAAACTCACCAAAGCATCGTATGTGTTCTATGGACAAGTGATGCTTTTGCTTGATTTCCAGCATGCATTGAGTGCAAGGACATGGGACACGCTGATTAAGATACACGTCATGATCTTGGACATCTTGGACATCATCATTCTCCATTTGGTCTATGTTACGAAAAACAATAGGTTTTTGTTCTCCTCATTGATAATCTTCCTTCATATTAATCTCTACTCCTCTTTCTCTCTCCCTTTCCATTTATTTGTTTGCCTCCCTCCATCTCTCTTTGTCTGTTCCTTTTCTCTCCATGTCGCTTTGTCTTTATCTATCCCCCTCTTTATTTCTCTTTCCCATTTCTTTATTTTCCTCCCTTAATCTTTATTTATTTCTCTTTCCACCTTTCAAATTCTCTCTCCCTTTCTCTTTTTTTATTTCCCTCCCTTCCTCCTTGTTTTTTTCTCTCTCTTTCCCCCCTCTCTCAATGTTTCTTTTTCTCCCCCATTTTCCCTCCCTATTCCCACTTTTTCTCTCTTTTCATCTCCACTCGCACTCGATGCATCTCATTACAATCAAAATCAAAGATTAAAAAACTCATAAAACAAGACATTGAAAGACCCTCTCTCCCCACCCCTCTTTGTGTCTCCCTTCCCCCTCTTCCTTTATTTTTCTATCATTCTATTCTCTCTAATTATCTCATTGTTTCTATTTTTCTCTCTCCTTCTCTCTTGCTCTCTATTTGTTGTTCTCTCTATCTCTCTTTTTCTCCCTCTTTCTGTACCTTTTTATCGCCCTCTCTTTCTAGCTCTCTCTTTTTTTTTCCACTCTCCTTCATCTCTTCACCTCACGCTTTTATCCACTTCTTTCTTCACTCTCGGTTTCTTTTTCTCTCCCCCATCTTTTTGTTTCTCTCTTTCTCTTTATTTGTTGCCTCTGTCTTTGTTTCTCTCCCCCCCATTGTTTCTCTCACTTGTTTTCCTCCCTCCCTCCCTCTCTTTCTCTCTTCCTCTCTTTCCTTGTTACCTTTCCTCTTTTTCTCTCTGTCTTCCTTCCTTCTTCTCCCTCCCTCCTTTCCTCCTTTCCTCTATTTCTCTCTCTCTTTCAATATATCTCATAACAAACAAAAACAAAGAGAAGAAAAGAAGAAAATACAAGAACAAAGAAAGAAGAGGGAATGTACCTATGACAAAGGCCCGATGATGGATTATTTGCCTCCTCTTCACGATGTCATTTCTTTCTCCCTTGCAATCTTCTCCCTCTTCTTCACATACAATGGTGACAAGGGCGGTGAGAAGCCCTCATTCTCTCTCTTTCCCTCTTCCTCTCTCTCCGTCTCAAGGCTATGATCTCTCTCACTCTCTCTTTCACTCTTTCTCGAAATGTTTGCAGAAAATGCCACGCTCGAGTTGTCCGTACTTTTTGTTCTTAGACCGATGTCACTATTTGTGAATGTGACGCTATTTGTGATGCTATTTGCAACACAAATAGCAAGGCCACTATTTTACGTCGCAAACCATTATTTTGATTTTCCCATTCCCTTGTAATGCCTCCATCCCAAATTGTTATCATTGAAAGGAAAACCCCCTTTGTTTTTCACCAAAAAAGAACCACTCTTTCTTCCCCATGTATCAAATTTTGTTGGGAGGGGGGGGATAGGCCTAAGGTCATACCCTTTCAACTCTCCCCCCCAATTTACTTTCACACTCTCCCTTGGTCCTTTGTGCCCAGCTTTTGAGTACTCCTACATTTGATATTTCATTTTGCATCTAATAAATTCTACGCATCTATTTTGAAGTCTTGAACTACTTGGAGCTTTTCTTCTTTGATCTAGCACCCAAGAAATTTATGAAAAATTTGCAACCACTGTAAAGGTTGATCTTTTAAATTCATGTCTTCCACGGCCACCGCATCTTCCATTTTCATTAGTCTTGTTGCTTAAAATTTGCATCACTCAATACTTATCTAATACTTCTTGGTATTTAAATCTTGCTCTTAAATATGCTTAAATGTAAGACTCATCTTAACGTGTAATGGGTCTTGTTCATATCTTGGTCATTTTTAATTGATTTGCCTCCAAACTAGTGCAATTCATGTTGGTTGCTCCTAGGTTATTGCATGCTATGGTTGATCTCAAGGCTCACTTAGTAAGGTTCAAGAGGTCCAAAGGAATATCTTTGTAATGTGTCCACCTGTTTCCTTAAGGACACGTCTTAGTAGTCCATCGGAAAGGAGGTCTAGAAAGCTCCGCCCGGCACTCCCATGGAATGTCACAGGGTTTGCGATCTAGGAATTTTTGCATCTGCCACATAGCAGAAGTATTCTGGCCGTTTCCACTTAGGACTAACCTGAATCAGGGTTTTTCCCAATGGTCATTTCCTAAACGGCAACCAGCGTCGAACGAACTACTTTACACAGAAATGCGAGGGCCGAAGCGGATTCGTGCTACACTTGGTTCAACGAGAATGGGAAACGAGAGGGATGCAAAACTCAACCTCTCTGCCATAAGGCATAGCCCCATTCCGTTCCCCTAAAATAGTGTAAATCGGGATTATTATAACTTACACTCTAGGTTAGCGCCCTTGCTGTTCGTGTCCTTTGAAACGGTCTTCTTGCTGTCCATCATGATTGAGAAAATTTCCCGGCCAACCGGGACCACCCATCCATAGGATGTACCCATGGCCACATCCATCGCACTTTCCTCAGGTTGTTTCAGTTGTGTAATTACCTACCACATTTAGTTGGACATGCATCACACAGCTTCCTTATTTAGTCTGTTAGGCACCGGTTCCTTCACGTAATCATATCACTTGACATACAAAAGCAATGTCAAACAAGTTTCTTTTCAACAGTTTATCATATTTATCTTTGGAATACATTTATAAAGTCCATCCCCCCATAGGCTTATCCATAATCTACCTGAAGGCTATCCAGCAATCCACAGGGATTGCTAATCCAAGATTCCACCCGTAGACTAGTATGCGGGCCTCGAGATCCAATCCCGAGTCACGTTGGCTTCTTGTGCAGGACCTAGAAGGCGAGGGATTTATGGCCAGAGCCCCCCCTAGCACCCAAGCGTCCTCCTGCTCCAAGTAGCGCTCAACGGAGAGACCTCTCGACGGGTTCGGTCCACCTTTTCGATGCGGTTAACAACCCCCTTGATTAGTGTCAGGCAGACAATCAGGGGTAACTGAGGCTGCCTCTCCCTTCAGGCCTTCAACCTGAAGCATTAGATATCTTTTCATCTTTTAGTTCATTGAGAAAACAAAGCAAACAATGCTCTCTAAACTGATTTACAAGCACAATCATTTCCAGTGGTCGTTATTTTTCGCCAACTGCTAAGGAGCGAGTCCTTCTCTCAGAATGCATCCAACACTCAATCCCGGATCAATTGCGACTTGGCAAGATCCCCAAGGGTTTGTTTGTTAACCCTTATGTCCTTGGGTTAGGGCGGTATCCTATTAATCCAACTTAACCAATACCTTAAGCTCTATTAGCAGTAAATATGTTATTCCAAATTACTGATTCGTCTTTTGCTTCCAAGAAATCATCTAATTCCCTTATCTTGGTCACTTTTCCCAAGAAGGTACTATATCAGGACGACTACTCATCCTCTTGCAAGATAAACTTGTGCAAGAATCTGCCAATCTCATTTCGAGGAATTGGCCATTTCCTTGTGATCAAGTCACAAGATCATGCAACTCTGCAACTTGTTGCACAAGTGTCGCATCAAAATCCATGGGACTATTTTACCCATCGAACGACATCTTTTAATTAGTGAATCATGATTAGATAGCAAACAGGGTTAGGGTGTCTTCATATCCCATCGGTTCCTGATTGCACTAGGCCGACATCGTCGGTCCTAGGGTTCCAACTCCATCCGAGTTTCATCTTTTTAGCGAGCGATCCTTAGGGTAGAAAAACCTCAATCGTTTCTTGCAAGTATGTCCTATTGTCCCTACATTCCATGAATGTGGGTAGGTCTTTCGGTATGAGAGTTTCAACTCGGCAATACATGCGACTAGGTCATGTCCTTAACGTGCTAAACCCTAATTAGATCTTGGGATATGTTGCATCTATTTAACCATTCCTAAGCAATTCCTTCACGGTTTTAGGTGTTTAGGGTAAACCAATTTACTTGTCTACACATGAAGATAATTACGATACCATTCTCATAATCACATGATTCATTGTCTACGTATGATTAGATTTACAAAACCTAACTTTTTTTATTAAGATCAAAGCGTAAGTTAAGTTACGGCATAATTTCCATTGATCCTTCTAAAACATGCATTCAAGATTCATGCTACTAAGCTTTAGGGTTCTATGTTTAAAATGAACCATGCAGCCTTTTCTAACAACTACGCAGTTGAACGAGATTTATGCCAATTTCCTAGAGTTTAACCTACTTCAAGTAGCCCTAGAATCATTTCCATGCCTTGGAATTCCTACTGTTGTTAGCAATCTTCTTCAATGAATCATTGCGAAAAAAGAGATGTCTAATAATGCAACATGCAATTTATCTTTCCATGCATAATTGAAGTGTATAACAATAATTTCGACTTTGTAATGATGGTCATTAGTTGATCTAGATTCATTACCTTGCAATGCATAAAAGCCACTTGCTAAGAATGCATAGAGATCTGATGCTCTTTTTTTGTTCGTTTCATTGAAAAATACCAATGACCGAATTCTTCAATCGTGAGCTATTTCCTTTAAACTAGCCAATGTATTTCAAGCGCAAAAGTGCCTCTTATCAAACTAGGCAGATTTGACAAGCATAAACGCAACCTAATTCCATGAATTAACCATGCATGTTTGTAATACTTCGACGTGAATCAAGAAATAGGAAGAAAACCTAGACTTGTGGACTTGGTGAAATGTCCACATGAATGCTAGGAGATGATCCTCCTGCGGTTGCGCCTTGTGCATTTTTAGGGGCCATCGTGAATTCGACCTTCTTGCCTTGGCCGAAAACTTATGATCTTGGCCCGTCTCCCTCGCACGCGCAATTTCCTTTGAGATTCGGCTTCCTTGACCGATGCTCCGTCTTGTGGAATTGAGCTTTGGAAGACCTTATAGGCTTCCTCCTCGAAGCTTAAGAGGGGAAATAAATTTGGGCTTTCAGAGGGTAATAAAAAGGAAGGGCCTTTTAACCAGCTAGAAAAATAGGCTTGTGGGACTTGCAATAGGAAGGATTATTTTTAAATCCGGCGATTAGAGTGAACTTAAGGAGAACCAATGAAAAGAGGGTTTAAAACTTGCTAATATGGCTTGAGTGGGAATGTCATGGGAGCCTTTAAAGAACTTGTGTGTGGGGGAAAATCCACAGAAGGGGTTAAAAAAATGGCTTTGTGGAATGCAAGGGGGAAAGGTTACTTAAATTCCGGGGGTTATAAAGACCCCTTGGGAAGGGTTTATAAAAGTCCCTAGGAAGGGCTTTAAAAGAACTTGTGTGGGGGAAATCCGCGGGAATGGCTTTGTGGAAATGCTAAGGGGAGGATTTAAAAGGAAACGGGGGTTAAATAGCCTTGTGGAAATGCTATGAAAAGGGCTTAAAAACCCAGACTAGGTGACTTTTGGGGAAACCAAGGACCGAAAGGGTTTAATTCCCGGGGATGCAAGGATAAAAAAGGGGTTTTTGAAGAACCGTGGGGTAAATGGCGCAAAAAGGGACTTGCGTGGGAAATCCCACAGGAAGGGGTGCTCTAACCCCGGGGGAGTTATAAAAACCCCGTGGGAATGGCAATAGAAAAGGGGGCTTAGAGAGCCCCGCCTTAGAAGCTTTCCAAGAAGCTTGTGGGAAGCTTCTGTAGTCGTGACTACTCCACGTGGAGGAAGAGGAAGGCGGATCTTCTGTAGGAATTCTCCTCTCGGCATAGCAACACGGCCCTGTGAATCAGAATTAGGTCGACGCGTTGATGTTTCTCCTGCTCTCGCTCCCACTCGAATGGCAGCTCCACGGACCACAGTCTGGTGGCTTACCCTCCTCCTCACAACTATCAACCTTTCCACACTCCTCCCCTCACCCCTTAGAGAGAGGAAGTTTTTATAGGAAGAGGGGTAAGGGCTTCCTCCCCCACGTGGTAGGCCGCATGCATTTCCTCCCCTCCACCTCTCTAATTCCATATCAGTCAATCACCTTCCCTCAGCCATGCTTCGGCTGGGGGGAAAGGTAATAAAAAAATTTGCAACAAATATAATCATTATCCTCTTGGCCTCCTCCCAAGAGGAGGTTCATACGAAGATGTGTGGGTTCTTTTACTTTGGTCTCGTTTATGCCGATGGAGATCAGGATACGTGGAGTACACTTTTAAAGATCGCACCGTCCGTACCACAATGTTAGCATTGTGATTTTCCTGAGACTCATGTGACCTCGTAATATTTTTCAACAGAAATATTACATTCTCTCCTAGTTGGAGGAATCAAGATGTCCTCATCTCGAGATAAACTGGGGATATTGATGGTTGAGAGCGCTTTCATCTATCCCACTAGCATGCTCCTCAGGATAATCTTTCCACTGGACAAGGCATTCTCTCAAGGTTTTGGATCTCAGTTGTCTCTCCCTAACATCTAAGATCCTGTCAAGTCATATCTCAAGGACTCCTTGGCTAGGCATTACAACTTGTTGGTGATCAAGTACATGGCTAGGATTAGGTACATACTTCTTCAATAGGCTGATATGGAATACATTATGAACCTTTAGGTTCTCAGGGAGTTGCAGTCTATAAGCATTAAGTCCTAGGCATTTGAGGATCTTGTATGGTCCACAATACCTTGGACTTAGCTTCTTGCAATCTCCTAAGGACAGAGAACTCTTCTTTGGGCGTACGCGAATGAAGACCATGTCTCCTTCCTCAAAGATTCTATCTTGATGCTTCAAATCCATGTATGCCTTTTGTCTATCCTTGGCGGCTTGGGTGTCGTGTCTTACTGACTTTACTTGGTCATCCATCTCTTCCAACATCTGCCTTGAAGCTTCAACCATCAAGGTTGGATTTGAGAAGTTTAGGGGACTTCAACAGTCATGACCATACAATGCTTGAAAAGGGGTCATCTGAATGCTTTGTTGGTAAGAAGCATTGTGGGAAAATTCAACCAAGGGAAAGTATTTAATCCATCTTTTTGGTTCACGGTAGCAGTGTGCCCTTAGCATATCCTCGATGACTTGATTGACTCGCTCCATTTGGCCATCAGTTTGGGGATGGTAAGCTGTACTAAAATAGAGTTGAGTCCCAATGGCTTCAAAGATAGCTCTCCAGAAATGTGATGTGAAGAGAGAATCACGATTACTAATGATTCTCCTGGATAGCCCATGTAGCTTGAATATCTCCTTGATAAACAATCTTGCAATATCTGAGGCTTTATAGTTTGTCTTTACTGGAATAAGGTGTGCAACCTTAGTAAGCATGTCAACCACAACCATGATGGAGTTCTATCCTCCCTGAACTTGGGGTAGGCCAACAACAAAGTCCATACTGATGAATTCCCATTTCATTTGGGGAATGTTGAGTGGTTGTAACTTTCATGGCATTTTGACATGTTTGGCTTTGATACATTGACAAGACAAACACTTAGTGATATATTTGAGAATGCCACCTTTAATCCTCTCCCAATAGTAGCTCTTCCTAACTGCATTGAGAGACTTGGCATAGCCAGGATGTCCTGAGAAAGGGGAATCATGAGCTTCCCACAGTATCTTCTACTTAAGTGACTGGCTTGTTGGTATACATAATCTCATTCTATAGTAGACAAGTCAACTATTGATAGAGAATTCATGATACTTAGCCTATATTTTTTGGTCCTGGTCCTTGATAGAGATCTCCCTTAGCATCTTTTGATAGGATGGATCATGGCATGCTTCTTCTCTAGCTAGTTCAAGTATTGGGTTGTTTGGCATGGACACCTTTGTAGCTAGAGATCTAGCTGTTGATGGGTTTTGCAAGATTAGTGAATTAAGGAATGCCTTGCGATTGAGTGCATCGGCAACTACATTCTCCTTTCCAGGTCGGTACTTGATTTCAAAGTCATACTCCTCCAACATTTCAATCCACCGACGTTACCTCATGTTGAGCTCATTCTGGGTAAAGATCCACTTGAGAATTTTATGATCACTAGAGTAAACTTGTTATCCAACAGGTAGTGTCTCCAAAGCTTTAGAGCATGTATGAAAGCTAATAATTCTAGATCATGGGTAGCATAATTCTTCTCATGGCTCTTTAGTTTCCTTGAAGAGTATGCTACAGGATGACCTTCCTACATGAGCACACATCCTAAGGCAAGCGTGCTAGCATCAGTTACTACCTCGAACTCCTTACTGAGGTTTGGTAGTTTTAGGATAGGTGCTGATAACAAACTTTGCTTCAATCTATCAAAGCTAGATTGTTCGGTAGTTGACCATGCAATGGATGTTTGCTTCTTCAGTAGATCCGTCAGAGGTGCTGCAATCAAAGCATAATTTTTTATGAAGAACCTGTACCATCCTGTCAATCCAAGAAAACTGCGTATTTCTTTGACAGTTGTTGGTATTGGCCATTCTAGAACATCTCTGACTTTGGCCGGATCCACTGAGATTCCTTTCGCTGATACGATGAGTCCCAGATATTCAATCTGACACTTGAAGAATGCACACTTCTTCATCTTAGCATAGAGCTTATGTGCTCTCATTGTCTCAAGGACAATTCAAAGTTGGGGTTCATAATCTTCCTCTTGTTTGGAATAGACTAAAGTTTTGTCAAAGAAGACGAGTACGAAGTCATCAAGATATGGCCTAAAGATATCCTGCATTAACTTGTTGAAGGTGGCAAGCGCATTCGTAAGCCCAAATGACATAACTAGGAACTCAAAATGTCCATATCTTGTGTTGAAGGCCATCTTTGGGATATCTTCTTCCTTGATCCTTATCTAATAGTAACCAGACCTCACTACAATAGAAACGAGGCATAGACGCACATGTTAGACGCGCAAAGTCGGGCGCGTCTATCAGAGCGTCTATAACTGCATGTAAACGTGCGTGTAAATAGACACAAATTTTGTGTCTATATATCCGCGCAAATAGACGCTAATATAGACGCGCCAGCAGATGCACAATTATTTAACCACCTAAAATTAGCAATTCACATAATTATTTAACCACCTGAAATTGAATCTTGAGCATGCACATGTGCGCATGATAAAAACCATAGAATTAAGAATACACATTGAATCATTGAATTAAAAAAATAGAGTTAATAATTACTTTTTCATTGCTCTCTAATGAATGGCAGTTCCTCCAGTTGACAAGCTTGATATAAATAATTAGCGGAAAGCGACAGAAATCTTACAATTAGTAGCAAGCATTGCAATATGTATCTCGTAATTTCTCTACGTACTTGAAGATGATAAAAGATACTTCCTTTTTATTATGGAAAATTCAATTTAGCTTTAAAATTAACTATTGATTCTTGAGTATGCACATGTGCGTATGATAAAAAGCATAGAATTAGAAATACACATTGAATTAATAAGTAAATTAAGTATGTTACAGTGAATGATCCATCTCATCTTCAATGAGATCAGCCCTTGCTAAACTATCTACTTCTAGGTCTATGTTACCAAGAGGTAACGAAACAAATAAGTCTATCCCACTATCAGATGTGTTGCTATATTGCTCAATAACTTCATCAATATCATCGACAATCACATTATTTCTTCTTCTGCATTTCCTTGAACATCCTCGCGAGGTTCATCTTGTACTATATCACGCATATAATCCATTATGGTGTCATCATGCACATAATCGTTAATTGTTGGATTGTCATCTGCTATCTCCATGTCGGTAATATTACCATATATTGGTTTTGAATGATTAGATATACGGATGACATACCACCATCGGTTATTGTTTACCATTGGATGATACACAACCTATATTTGAAAAACAAAAGCAAAAAACTTAAGCACTTATTATATTGTGTATATGTATCGCATGTATACATATAAAAAAATTAGCCTTTGCATATATACTTGCTCGCTTTGTTGAGGCAGTACTAATGTGTCATTCTTGTTTTGGTGAAATTTTGTAGAGTCAATGATTACAAAACCACTTGGATGACGTCTGATTGTGCAATGCTCACCATTTGTTGCCACTTCTTTAAACCACTTCACATCCAGTACATATATAAAGAATCGTCTGAAGTCAAGCTTCAGAATATCTTGGATCAAGCCACAATAACCTTCCATGGTACCATTGGTAGCCTCGAAGTGAGCAAGGATACCACAATCTCGGGTATTTCTCTTTTCATCTATACGTTGAGTTCGAAGATGTTTACCCTCACACCAAAGTACATTGAATAATGTGCACTAGTAGTAAAAGATAAAGATCAAACATGTCAAATATTTATATAAAATAAAACTTATAGAAACAAATTAATTGATAGTATGTCTCACCTTTGATAAGCAACCTCGTGCGTATTCCCACTCTTCTTGAGATATATTAATTTCCTCCTCTTTTTCCATTCTCTCCATTTCCTCATGTAACCAATCTATATCAATATGACGTGGGAGCGCATTTAGATGATCTAGAAATGAGACATTACGTCCATATCCAATGCGAAATTCTTGTCTTTCGCTTTTTCTTCTTGCCCTTGCTTCATTATATAGTGTCGCCCATTTGCTCATTACATCACTATTGAGCACACAAAAACTATTTAACTTACGAAGTTCTTCTTTTGTTAGCACTTTACTCATTCCTTTTCCTTGAGGTACTATAGAGGTCATCCTCAAGTCTTCATCATCTTTCCATAGTCGTGGTTGAGAGGGATCCACTTCAGCAAGATATTCAAAGATATAAACAAGGGATGCTTGCACTAACCAACCCTCAGCCATGCTTCCCTCAGGCCGTGCTTTTTGCCTCACAAAATCTTTCAAGGTTTTCATGAAGCGCTCAAGAAAAAACATCCACCTTACATGAACTACCCCACAAAGTGCGATCTCATCAATCAAATGTACGAGTAAATGTAATTGAGTAGTCAAAATGGATCGAGGAAAATTTTCCTCCACCAAACAAACCACCTCAACAGATAATACTCGAGCATCTTGCAATGTGTTCGGATCAATTTCCTTCGAGCTCACGTATCTGTCAAGATATATTTGAGAATTGTTTATTTTTGTGTAGAAATTCAAAGATATATAATGAAAAATAACAATGTATACACACCTCACAAGCTCTCCCATCTTGTAAATGATATCACGTACATCTTTGGAGGCACAATGGGATATGCTAGTAGGAAGTACAAACTGAATGTAAACAATATTCATAGATCAAATGATTAGTTGAGGAAAAAGTCATCATACCCCAAAGTTTACACATAGTTACTCCACTAATTACTATATTCATTGTTGAAGATACCCTTACTTGAATCATTTTGTGCCAATCGTGGGACCTCAAACCAGATAGTTGCTCCACACTTCTTTTCCTTTTCTTTATGAAGGCTCCCTTGAGACATCTCATACATCCTGTGGGTGTTCGAAAGCTATATATTTGTTCCTTCACTATTTTTTCCTCATTCTTCGACAACATCCAAGGTGCATGGGGTAGCTCAATCTGTCCTCTGGGTCCAATGCGTGGCTAGGCTCGTCTCATGCAACCAATGTTATGTAAATCCTCCCTTACATTAACTGAATTATGAGCCCTTATCAAGTGATCCCATAATGTAGATACAACATTTTTGAATATGTGCATGGGGTCCAACAGGTGATTGATCTTGAGTTCAGTCTAGCACGAAAGATGAAAAAATATGGAGAACCTAACAAACAAACAATATATTATGTAAACAATTCATCATGCTAAATACTTTAAAGTCAATCAAGAGAAATGCACTTCTTACCGACTCATGCTGAGTGGAGGGTGGCTGTGGGCATTAATCCATCTCTCCTTCCAATCTCGAATGGTTAGAGATTGTGGAGTCATTCCATTAGTAGGGAGAACATATTTGGGATCAATAGGAAGAAATCGATGATGATTGTCGTAGATAACCTTCTTTAAACGTGCCGGCCTAGAGGAAACTAGAGAGGGACCGCAAATAGAACATGCATGATATCCTGACGTGGTTAAACCTGAAAAACAAGTGAATTAATAAAATGCAATTGATTCAAGTCTTGAATTTCAAATATAGAGTTATATACATGTACCTGAACACTCTCCGTATCCTGGAAAGTCGTGCATGGTCCACAACAACATGGCCTTCAATGTGAAATCTCTAGAGGATGCAGATGCACTTGTATCTTGCACCTCAATACCTTCCCATAACATTTCTAACTCTTCAATCAAAGGCTCTAAGTAAATATCCATGTTTTTTACCTTGTGCTTTCGAGGAATCAGAAGGGACAACATCACACATCCCTTTTTAATTGCCATGGATGGAGGAATATTATAGCTCACCAATACCATTGGCCATACACTGTATGATGTGCTTTTGATGCCAAATGGATTGATTCCATCCATACCGAAACCAAGTCTCAAATTTCTTGGCTCTTCTTTGAAAATGGGCCACAAATTATCTATATGTTGCCATGCGGGTGTGTCTACAGGGATCCTCCTTTTTTCATCACTTGAACAATGACTAACATGCCATGACATGAGCTTTCCAATAGACTTACACTTGAACATAAGTTTTATACATGGAACAATCGAAAAATGTCGCAAAACCTTACGAGGCGCATCCATTGACTTCATCTCCACTTCATATCTTGATTCGCCACAAACAGGACACTCTCGTGCGAACTCATGAATCCCACGAAATAAGACACAATCATTGACACATGCATGGATCTTGACATAATCGAGGCCTCCCAGAGATGTCAAGTAATTGTCAAGATTGTGGGAGAGAAGGAAGGAGTCTCACTTGTAGCTTTCTTGCTTGCACAATGGGGGAATACACACAAAGGTGGAGGCTGAAAACAGTTTTCCTCTTCTTAGTTGTGTAAGCCAAAAGAACTCAAGTACAAAGAAATAGAAGAACCCTATATATGGGTCTCAAACCAAACTCAACTAACTAAGGTGGCATACTAACTGAGCCACGAACTAGAGTAGATAAGGATAGCTATCATGTAGCTATTATTCATGGGCAGTGTAGCAACCGCGTCTGCAACTGACAAGTCGGTGACATAAATACACAACGGTCACCCTGGCATATCACGAATGGAGCTCGATATCTCAACACTCCCCCTCGAGCTCAATCCCAATTCCTGCACACCAAGAAGGTCTCTGAACTTGCACAGCTTCTCTGCGCCCAATGCCTTCATGAATATGTCAGCTACCTGATCCTCTGTGCTGACATAAACTAGATCAATAAGACCTAGTAAAACCCTCTTTCGCACATAGTGATAATGCACCTCAATGTGCTTTGTTCTAGCATGATAGACTGGGTTATTTGCCAAGTGTATACTACTCATGTTGTCACAATAAATGACAACTGGCCCATCTGTAGACTGATGCATATCATAAAGTAGCTTATGCAACCAAGCTACCTCACATGCAGCCATTGCTGCACCCCTGTAATCAGCCTCTGTGCTCGACAAGGCAACTGTAGGCTGTTTCTTGCTGCTCCAAGTGACTGCAGCACTCCCAAAAGAGAACACATATCCACTGGTAGATCGTCTATCAGAAATACTACCAGCCCAATCAGCATCAGTGTATCCATGCAACTGTATCTGAACCCCAGTCTCATAAAATAGTCCATACTGCAATGTGGACTTCACATACCTGAGTATGCGTCTAGCCGCATCCAAATGTGGTTTCCTTGGAGCCTGCATAAACTGACTTACCAATCCAACAACATAGCTCAAATCTGGCCTGGTAATAGTCATATAAATCAAACTTCCTACTATGCATCTGTACATAGTAGGGTCTTCTAGAAGCTCACCTGCATCTGTGCTCAGCTTCACATTTTGCTCCAAAGGAACTGAAATAGGCTTACAGCCTGTCATCCCATATTTGGACAGCATGTCCAATCCATACTGCCTCTGCAAGAGCTGTATCCCACTTGGTGATCCAATCACCTCAATGCCCAAGAAATAACGCAGCTCTCCCAAATCCTTCATCTCAAACTTCTACTTCAATAGCATTTTCACATGAAGGATATCTTCATCACTGTCACCTGTCATAATCAAATCATCAACATAAATGACAAGTAGCATATACCTTTCTTTGTTTTTCTCACATAAAGTGAGAAATCTGCCTTGGAAATCTGAAAGCCAATAGTTACAAGATACTGTCCTATCTTGTCAAACCATGCTCTAGGTGCTTGCTTCAAGCCATACAAGGCTTTCTTCAACCTGCAAACAAACTCAGGATAAACAACATGCACATAACCTGGTGGCTGCTCCATATAGACCTCTTCTTGCAAATCACCATGCAAGAAGGCATTCTTTACATCCATCTGATGTAAAGACCATCCCTTTGATGCAGCCATAGCAATGACTGCTCTTACGGTTGCCATCCTTGCAACCGGACTGAATGTTTCTTCATAGTCAATGCCATATGTTTGTGCATACCCCTTGACTACTAATCTTGCCTTGTATCTGTTCACAGAACCATCTGCATTGTGCTTCACCTTATAAACCCACTTACAACCAATTGTATTCTTACCTTTAGGCAAAGGTACCAATTCCCATGAAGCATTTGCTTCCAAGGCATCCATTTCTTCATCCATGACTTTCTCCCATTTTTCTTTTCCCATGGCTTACTCAAAAGAAGTGGGTTCTGGTTCCTGTATCACTTTGACCATATATGCATAGTGGATGGCTGTAAATCCATCATATTTCAGCCTATCCACAGGATACCTAGCTCTGGTAGACCTACGCAAAGTAGGCTCACTTCCAGGTGCTCTCAAAACATCCCTGGTCTTCCTTACTCCAGGTGTAACAATAGAGGGGATACCCAACTCATCATCAATGCTCTGTTCTGAGCCACTAGATTCACCATCCACATAAGAGTGACCTGCATTCACATCAAACATGGGCTGATCAACCTTCTCTTTTCCTTTTCGTGATACCTGCATACCACTACCTGCATTGCTTTGAGAAGATTCTCCTGATCTCAATCAGCCTGTCCATGGCGAAGAATGTGAACCACTGCTAGAAGACGCTCCAGGTCCACTAATATTTTGTGACTGCTGCTGTGAATTCTGTGCAGCATTACCATTTTGTGCATCTACATCATCAATCACATTTAGTGGTTTATACCAGCTACTCATCTCATCAAAAACAACATCTCTACTCACTGTAAACTTACGAGTAGAAGGGTTATAGCATCTATACCCTTTTTGCTGCAGAGAGTAATCAATAAAGATGCACTTCTCAGCTTTTGGATCCAACTTGGATCTCAACTCATCTAGCACATGTACATAGGCAATGCAACCAAAAATTTTCAAATGAGAAATATCTGGTTTCCTACCAGTATACCTCTCCTCTGGATTCATTCCATGTATTGCTGCAGTGGGAGTCCTGTTCATTATGTAGACTGCTGTAGCAACTGCTTCAGCCCAATAAAAATCTGGCAAGTCTTTTTCATTGAGCATGGCACGAGATACCTCTCCAATATGCATGTTTTTCCTTTCTGCAATTCCATTTTGTTGTGGGGTATGACTGCATGAATATTGCTGCTTTATGCCATGCTCCTGCAGGAACCTTGCAAACTCATTTGAGAGGTACTCTCCCCCTCCATCTAACCTTAGGCATTTTATCTGCAGGCCTGTTTCTTTTTCAACCATAGCTTTAAGAGTTTTGAAATACCCAAAAACTTCACTTTTCTTTTTCATAAAATACACCCAAACTTTTTTGCTATAGTTATCAATAAAAGTGACAAAATAATGACAGCCTCCAAGAGATGCAGCTTTAGTAGTCCACACATCAGAGTGGATTAATTCCAATGGCTTCTCACTCTCTTGAACATGTCTAGGAAATGGTTTCCTTGCCTGTTTTCCAAACTGACAGGCTTCACATACCTTATGCATTTCTGCAACCTTGAATTTGGGCAATCCTGCAACAATATTTTGGGCATGCATTGATTTAAGTCGCTGTACATTAACATGACCAATGCGTTTATGCCAGATATCAATATCTGCAACTACACCGGTCCCATGTGCAAACATTGCTGCACCCAATTCAGACATGTCTGCATCCAATGTAAACATTCTGACCTTCTTCTTTCCTTTTGCTATCAAGCGACCTTTATTTTTCATATCCTCAACAAAGCATCCATGAGGATTAAATCTGACCTGCAAGCCCTGCTCAACCATTTGACCAACAGAAACCAGATTCTTGGTGATATTCGGGACATGAAATACATCGGACAGGTATTTCTTTTTCCCATCCTGCATAGACAAATGAATTTTTCCAATCTGCACAATAGGATGTGCAGTATCATCACCAGTCTCCACAAATCCTGGTTTTTCCATTTTCCTTGCGTCCTCCATCCATTCTGCATGACCTGTCATGTGGTTTGATGCACCTGAGTCAACATACCATACATCATTGCTTTCTTCTGTACTTGTCACAGAATTGTTCATTTGCTGCACCATGAACAAATGCTCATTTCTGTCATCACCCTGTCTACTAGAAGATGCATAATTCCCTTGTTGCAGTTTTCCATTCATGATGTCATTCTGCTTTTTATAGCAGTCTTTAGCCATATGACCCATTTTACCACAGTAGTAGCATTCAATATTACTGTTTGCATTTTGACCTCTTTGCCATCCACCACGACCTCTTTGGCTCCCCCTGCCTCTAGAGTTACCACGTCCTCCTCCATAGGACTGGTTTTCTTGAGTTTGCTGCATATTCTGATTTCTGCCACGGCCTCCAAATCGGCCTCCTCTACCCCTGCCTCTACCTCTTCCAGCATTTGAGTAGAAGACAGTTTCTTTTGAAGTTCCTCCTGAAGAAGATGCACCACCATTTCTCTGCTCCTCAGAAATTAGAAGAGCAATCAACTCCTCAAAATCAGGAAATCTTTCACGAACTGAAATGGATGTCCGAAACTATGCATAATCCTTTCCTAGACCATTCAAGGTCACAGAAACTAAATCATCATCTTCCACTGGCGACCCAATGGAAGCAAGTGCATCTGCAATCTTCTTCACCTTCATGTGGTAGTCATTGATGCTCATATTTTCTCTTTGCACATTATGCAACTCTTGCTTGAGCTGCATTTTCCTGGCTTGAGTATTTGTGCTGTACATTTTTGACAAAGTATCCCATGCCTCCTTTGGCGTACTTGCATCCTGAATATGCACAATCATAGAGTCTGAAATACTGATAGACAGCCAGTACATAACTTTCCTGGCTCTCTCATGCCATGCTTTGAATGCCTGCATTTGCTGTTGATTGGGAACATCAGGAAGAACTGGTTTTTCTTCATTTCCTGCAATAAATTCCCAATATCCTTTTCCCATAAGGAAATTCGTCATTCTAAACTTCCATGCTTGGAAGTTGTTCTTGTCAAGCTTTTCAGTTACAATCTGTGAAAGAGAATCAGACGCCATTACAGAATCCTGCAAAAAATTCTGTCACTGCAGAGAGCACAGCTTCAGCCTCACAAGGACAAATCTGCAAAACTGACGAAAGTGGTATTTGACCACACAGTCACTTCCTAGTGACGATTCTGTAGAACAGTGGCTGCACAGCATAAAACTGGGCCTTTTCCTGAGTGCGTGCAGAAAACTTCCGCCTCCAAAACAGGCCCCGAAATGGCCTCAAATCAAAAAAACAAGGTCGCCAAGGGCTAAAGCCCTTACCCGCAGCATATACATCCCTCTTTCTTTACCGCGAAGGCCGTCTCAACCTGAGACAATGCACTCCTGCACTTTCCGGCTGTGCTACCTGTAGAGATCTGCTCCCAAAACAGAAAATGAAAGCAACACTGCTCCTCTTACCAGAACACCGCGAGCTTGGCTTGCTTTCTTGAGCTCCTTACCACGAACAAGGCTCTGATACCATGTCAAGATTGTGGGAGAGAAGAAAGGAGTCTCACTTGTAGCTTTCTTGCTTGCACAATGGGGGAATACACACAAAGGTGGAGGGTGAAAACAGTTTTCCTCTTCTTAGTTGTGTAAGCCAAAAGAACTCAAGTACAAAGAAATAGAAGAACCCTATATATGGGTCTCAAACCAAACTCAACTAACTAAGGTGGCATACTAACTGAGCCACGAACTAGAGTAGATAAGGATAGCTATCATGTAGCTATTATTCATGGGCGGTGTACCAACCGCGTCTGCAACTGACAAGTCGGTGACATAAATACACAACGGTCACCCTGGCGTATCACGAGTGGAGCTCGATATCTCAACAGTAATGTCTTGCTTGCTCTCTCTTAGTTGGAAATTTGTTTCCTTTTGGAAGCATTTGTTATAATAACTTACATATATTTTTAAAAGTGAGTTAAAAAACCACCAACATATATTTTTGTCTGATTTCAAAATAGAATTAACAATTAATATTATGATTCATATATAAGCCAAACTGAATTGATACCTACTTCAATAACGCATCCAAATTAACATTACTCCATCCATAAATTGTTTGCAAGTTAAGTGTCTCGAGGGACGCACGAAGAATGGAGTACGCACAACCTTCATACAACGGAGTAGATGATGCTACATATAGTGGATCATCTGGCTTCGTAGAGTGACCTTCTCCCTGAACTGGTTCCGAAAATAGATGGTGTACCATGTTGTCCAAAATCTCATCCTCTACAACTTGATGGGGCATTTCATGAGGGCTACTATCATGGTCGTCAGTCTCTACTCTTCTTGAAGACTCTGCCTCCTCGCATCCACGTTTTGCAGCCTCTCCTTGGTCTTGCTGTTAGAGAATACACAAATCAATTCCTCAATCTTACCATGTATGTTGAGTCAATTAATGATGATGCCAAGTTACACAAGTATGTGTATGGGTTGGATCCCCAACTCTCACTGATGTTTCAGCTCAAAATCTATTAGATTTGTTCAAAGTTATTGAGTTGCCTGAGAGGTACTCTCGTATCGCCGAGATGCTTCATTTCAGCATGAATAGCAAAGAGGGGCATCTCAGCCAGTGTTTGGGAAGCAAAGAGAACCTATGTAATCACATTTTGGGTAGCAAAGAGGTGATGTAAGGCTGGGACAGTTTGGGGCAAGTTATGGTGGTGGTAACATGCCATTCAACACACCTAAGATCCCCACATACCCCACTTTTAATGCCTCAAGCCCACAAAGTAATTTTAGGACAACGAATAGCCGAGAGTAGATAATAGGCAAGGGGACATCAATAATAAAAATGCTTTAGTCTTTGGCTTTCCCATGGATTTGTATAAAGAAAGAAAGGAAAAAGAAATTTGTTTCAAGTGTGGCGAGAAGTATATAGCTGATCATGCCTTTAAGTGTGTCTTTAGAAATCCTAAGGCACGAGTTCACAGCATGCTAGTATTTGAGGACTCAAAGGAGGACTCTGAGGACGCACATGTGAGAGCGAAATTTTGATGCCGAGAAGTGCTTAAAAATAGCTAAAAATTACGAATATCAAGGGAAAAATATTCAACATCAAAGGCGGCGGCTCGACCTAGGACGATTTTAAGCGTCAAAGTGCTTTAAAGGCATTCGAGCGACACTTGTTGATTTTTGATAATTTTTTAGACTGCCCTACGGGTTGTCATGAGTTACCAGCCAATGCGGGATGTCAAGCCAGACGCCCAAGATTTTTCAGAGCTCGAATCGGAGCTAGGACGGGAAAATGGCCACAAAATGGTCAAGATATGAAAAGGTGGACACTTGGGAGGTCAAAATTGGGCATGCCTTTTGAGTTTGGACCCCCTCTCTAAAATTTTATGCATCTTATGAAGCAAAAAACGTGGAGAGAGAATGAGGGATGAAGAAAAAACGTGGAGCAACATGGCGGCCGTTTTTTGCGCCCTCTCATGATGGAGATGGAGTATGCAGGCTGAAAGCAACCCATACAACCGATCATGGGGCTAATCTTCTTCTTTCTTGCTGATCTTATTGCCTGTCTTCGCCCGTACAATGGTGGCCTGAATGAAGAGAGCCAAATCTAGTCTTTCTCTCTCCTCCCTCTCTCTCCTCTAAGGGCAGATTCATGTGGTGAAGAAGAAGAAGAAGAATGGATGACGGATTCAAGAGGAATGAAGATTGCTGATTGTGGACTATCATGAGCATTAATGCTGTTGGAAATCAGTCCCGCGATATGACAAATAAAAACCCGTAACCCGCAAAGAACGGTAATTTCATTTTTACAAAGGAAATTGATGTTTTATGCAATTTGCTTCATGAGTATTTATTCCCATGGGATAATTATGCATCATGTTATTGTTTGCTATGGATTTGATCAATTTATGCTCAGAAAATCAGAAAATCATAAGTGTTGTGATTGAAATTAATGGTGTAAAACCCGTAATAAAACACGCGAAATAGGGAAAAATTGGGTGTTTTTGATATATAAATGGACAATATAATAAGACACACCAAATAAATGTATTTTTGCTGCAAATGAACCTAAGGGCCACAGCCCACATCTCATTTTTTATTTTCAGTTATTTAATATTGCTAAAAAATATAAGAAAAATAGAGAAATTGGGTAAAAATAAGGGAAAAATAGGTTTTGAGTATCCGAAAAATACTAAAAAATAAGATTCATGTTTGTGTATGTATGGGGGGTCTGAAGTATGAGGTTTAGCCTCATTTCAGCCCTACCTTTTTGTTTTAATGAGTTTTTATTGCTTTTCATACAAAAAAAAAACATGAAAAACATTACCCTAAACCTATGCACCGTGCACAATCTAAACGGCGAGGGGATAAAGAGAATGAGAGTGGTGTTTAAGTGCTGAGAGAAAGAAAAGGCTGATTGGTTTCATCTATGCATATCATATAGATCGGTCATTGATTAAAAATTAAGAACCTAGTAGCACTGCTAGGTTCATGCAACGTTGCATACGAGCAATAGTCAAAATCATTGAAAGAAATGTTTTCCATATATGCACAAATGGTGATTTTTTAATTGTTTGAGCACATGGACATTTACAATTTGCATGAAGCATAAAATGATAAAGGGTATCAGACAATACCTCCTGGATGCATAGCACATGTATTCTCTAGATCGTGACCTGGATTGAGTGAGTAAGTCGTCCTAAGTTGTAGGCCAGGCGTTGGGTCCTAAGGGAAAGAAAGTGAGAAAAATGGTACATTCCTTGATACGATCAATTGGTACCTTGAGAAGACTATGTGCGAAATGTTATATATGTTTAGCGACACATCGAGGGGCCAATTCCCAAGGTGTAGGAGAGTCACAGTGAGGTAGAGGCAGTCAGCCGTGGGAGGACCTCCTATGTTTGTACTTCGTGCTATTTGGCAATGTGCTGGGACTCCCTTTGAGGAGTGTTAATTGAGTTAGAGTTGGACTATGAGACATGATACAAATGCAAGATGTTTAGGAAGATGATGTATGTGTCATCCACGCTCCTGGTCCGCGAGGCCGTGGGGTTGTTGAGCGCATGATAGAGGTCCGGCTAGTGCTATAGCCAGTGCCGGTCCATTTTAGGTCCCATCAGTGGTGCCTCTGCCGGGAGCTGCCTATAAGTGGCGGTTCTCGAATCTAGGGTTTCAAGGGACCCTAAATTATCCATAAAATGGGGTTTGTTCAAGGATGGAAAAACTTGGCTTTCCCCATACAAAACTTACTAATGGACTTAGTTAGTTATGTAGAGCATGAGTCCTCTGCAGAAGATAATTTATGTGATGAAAAGAGTAGCCCAGTAGTGGTTACCCCATCCTCTAAAACAATGGCATGGGCTAGAGAGATCATGTTTAACCATCCATCAACCTAGAGAGCATGAAACAAGCATGTTGGAAACTATGGTAGTTGTGGCATCAACAAGTCATCATGCTAAAGCCATAATGCCATGGAAAAGTGCAGATATACGATGGAATATGCTTGTGGTTGAAACATTCCATGTAATGGGCCACCATGACGACATAGTAGGCATCACAAGGACGTTAGAAGCCCTAGCTGTCAAGGTAAAACCGTTGCTTAAAAGGCACGGTTCCCAAGTTTTAAGAAGTGGTAATGATAAATCTGCTTTAGATAAGGACCAAAAGCTCTTATATAAAACCGTTATGGACTTTCCTTCTCAAGGGAAAGGTATGGAAGACCCTCTAAGAGGGGATCAAAATGACATTTTGAAACTTATAGGACTCCCTAGACCACTCAGTGAGTTGGCAGAAAGGGATGTCAATGAGGATATTAACCTCCCTACACCGGAAAGGGTAGGGAAGGAAGAGGTTAAAGATCCTAAGAGGCTGGACCCATATCATGGTGAATATGAAGATTTTAATGACCTGGTGTTGATCCCAAAAGGAAGGACTAAATGACCTCCTCTTTATAGGGATCTCCCAGTGTTTTATGGGTTGCCAAATGAGGATCCGATGATTCATTTAAGAGAATATGACCTAACTTGCATTGCAAGTGGGTTCGATGATATACATCGGATGCTCGTATTCCCAAGTACCCTAAAGGGAGAGGCAAGGAAATGGTACTAGAGCCTCCCAAGAGGGTCGATCAAATCATTTGAGGAGACTTGTGATAGATTTCTAGAAGAGTATGAAAAGGAGCTCCCTATGATTCAGGTCTTAGGGCACCTTATGCAGTTTAGACAGGAGTCTTATCTTTCTGTTAAAGAGTATGCTAGAGTCTTTGATAGTACTCTTAGGCTTTGGCCAAGAAGAGCCAGTGCACTACCAGATGATGTGCTATGTGAGCTCTTTTTGAATGGCTTAGAGATTAATACGCAAATCTAAGTGGGATTGCGGAATCCTAAGTCGTTAAGGGAAGCAAAAATGCATGCCATTGATTATGAGGGTCATATTCAGAGATGTTGGAAAAACTTTTGGAGTTTTCCCCACTCAGTACAAGTGCATCCTAGCTTCCAATCATTTCTGCAAGAAGACAGCTCACTTGTTGATACCAAGGTAGCCTATGAGGGGAACCTTGGTGGCCAAAATTTCAAAGCAGAAAATGGCCATCCTATGAGTAGTAATGACATGCCTATCAGTGAAAAGATTCCAAGCTATGCAAGTCCCATTAGGGCTTGCAACACTTCCACGAAAGGTAGTTGTGATGGCAATATGGATAGAACCAATGGGCCTATGAGTGTTGATAAGCATTCTGTGTGTGGTTCTAATTTTGTTGCTAGTAAGGCTCTTGAGAGACTTTGGTGTCGGAATCATGATTTCGGGTGGATGTTTTCCCTTCAGTGAAAGCATGGTTCTTATGGGAAAAAATTTGCAGTATGGACGCAAACAAGTAAAGGCATCTTTTGTAAAGAGGATGAAACATGCTAAAAGTCTACCTGTGCTTCACAAAGGTCATAAGGATGTGAGGCCATTTGGCCATAGGGATAAGTTTGCATTGAGTTCATTAGACCAGTGCAGCAAATTGAGGGAATGCAAGAATATTAAGGGAAATGTGAGATGGGTTTGGAGACCCAAAATCTCCAAAAGTATGGCAGGAGTGTCGGATGCAAGGCCAAGGATCCCATTTGGATATATTCTGTTGAACCCCCAAGAGGATAAGACTGGATATACATCTGACAATATACACTGCCTTGGGATACACCCATGTGATATGCCTAGGCTTGAAGCTCTACCTAGTTTGGGCCGTAGCACTGATTTATGTGAAAACCCAAATAGGAGGGGTTCGAATGAGTACAAAGCTATGATTATTTTTGCCAAAGGAGCCACTCAACCGCTTGAATGACCAGTTTATTTGGATGATAATAAATGTAGGACATGCGAGCCCATGGAGGCCGTTCATTCAGCTCATAGTGCCCAAGAAGGGATCGGTCTTATTGATGAGTTATTTGTGGAAAGGCTTGGACTTGTAGCTCTACAAAACCAGGAGATTATAAGAAAAAAACCCATACAAGATCAAGCTTTTAGCTAACTTGCATGAGTAGCATGGGGCTAGTCGACCTATGATATGCTATCTTTGGTACCGTGGGTAGTCTGAGAGGGTGTGATGTATATGCCAAGGACATCAGTATTACGTGGACTAAAATGGCCTATCTAGTTTTAAGCTAGGAAGGCTAGCTGCTTTGGATATTACCTCGAGATCTCGTTAGGCCAAGAGGGCCGATTAAGTTTTGTAGTGAAGTGTTTTATTTCATTAGGCCAAGAGGGCCAGTAATTTGTTTAGTGTAGGTATGGTTAATGGTTTCTGGTTTGAGTTCTGTGCTAGACAGGTTCGAAGAAGAGCTTGGAAGGAGCCCTTTGTTGTGTGAAAGCTTCTTGTGGCCCTATCTAGGTGATATCCCTTCTTTATGAGTATTGTGGTTTTTATACTATACATGTTTGTGTACATGTTAAGGGGTTTCTCGTTTCTTATTGGGGACCGGTGTCCAAGGCATGAAGTCCCAGGTTTAGGTTAAGTATGTCTGAAGAAGGTCTGAGTAGTCGTTGCCTCCTGTAAACACATTGCTAAGCATCAAAATACCTGTTTTAGACGGAAGTCCTAGTGGCCCTGTTTTGCTAGCCTGCTAGGCAGCCGTTCTAGGAGTTCCTGTTAATTGTGAGGTAGTTAGAGAAGCCTGCCAAAAGAAAAAAATAATGATGATAAAGAAAAAGAAACCCTGAATATCTTAAAGACAATAAATATATACAAAGGTGTGTAAAAAGGAGTTCTAACCCCTATCAAATAAAAGAAAAGAAACAAAACTTTATATGCAGTTGATCATTACCTAGCGAAGGCCTGGTAGGTTCCTGGGGACGGGTCAGACCCAGGGTCGATGCCTTGTCTTCCTAGGGGTGGCATCTTGCTGGAAAACAAGAAATTAAGGAAGGTTGGAGTGAAAATAAAAGTGAGTGTCAGAAAAGGATTAAGTGTCGCCTTGCGAGGGCTTGGTAGGTTCTTGGGTACCGAGACAGGACCTGAGACCGATGCCCTGTTCTCCTTGGGTCACTATGCTCAGCTCCCTCCTTTTTACATGCCCGAGTATGTCAATGAAGTAAAAACCCTAAATGAAGAAATGTGCTACAAGAAAATACTTCTTGATCAAGCTATAGGAGTCCTCGCCTAGTAGGAGCTCCTGGTTGTGTTGTCCTTGGTTAGGTAGGTAGTTCATACCACCCCTTAGGGCAACCTCTTTGATAGTTCTTTTTAGTTTGGCCATGTTGGAGCAGTTGGTTAGTGACTAGCTTCGGACTTTTATTAGATTATACTAGGCCTACTCCTCGTGGATGTCATGCCTTGATTCTGTCAAGGGGTTGGGTGAGAGCATTGTGCTGTGTTTAATATGTATCTATTTTCTATCAGCTTGATGCTTCCTTTGGTTGTTTTGTGCAGATCTACTGTGGGATTCAACGGGCTGAGTCGCCCTATCCCATGGTCACCAATGAGAGAAGAATTTTGATGCCGAGAAGTGCTTAAAAATAGCTAAAAATTACGAATATCAAGGGAAAAATATTCAACGTCAAAGGTGGCGGCTCGACCTAGGACGATTTTAAGCGTCAAAGTGCTTTAAAGGCATTTGAGTGACACTTGTTGATCTTTGATAATTTTTCAGACTGCCGTGTAGGTTGTTAGGAGTTACCGGCCAATGCGGGATATCAAGCCGGACGCCCAGGATTTTTCAGAGCTCGAATCGAAGCCAGGGCAGGGAAATGGCCACAAAATGGTCAAGATATGAAAAGGTGGACACTTGGGAGGCCAAAATTGGGCATGCCTTTTGAGTTTGACCCCCTCTCTAAAATTTTATGCACCTTATGAAGCAAAAAACGTGGAGAGAGAATGAGGGATGAAGAAAAAACGTGGAGCAACATGGCGGCCGTTTTTTGCGCCCTCTCATGATGGAGATGGAGTATGCAGGGTTGAAAGCAACCCATACAACCGATCATGGGGCTGATCTTCTCCTTTCTTGCTAGTCTTATTGCCTGTCTTCGCCCGTACAATGGTGGCCTGAATGAAGAGAGCCAAATCTAGTATTTCTCTCTCCTCCCTCTCTCTCCTCTAAGGGCAGATTCATGTGGTGAATAAGAAGAAGAAAAATTGATGACAGATGCTTGTCCAATGATGAAGACCGGATTGATCCGTGGTTCAAGAGAAATGAAGATTGCTGATTGTGGACTGTCATGAGCATTAATGGCTGCTGGAAATTAGTCCCGAGATATGACAAATAAAAACCCGCAACCTGCAAAGAACGGTAATTTCATTTTTACAAAGGAAATTGATGTTTTATGCAAATTGCTTCATGAGTATTTGTTCCCATGGGATAATTATGCATCATGTTTTGATCAGTTTATGCTTGGAAAATCAGAAAATCATAAGTGTTGTGACAAAAATTAATGGTGTAAAACCCGTAAAACACGCGAAATAGGGGAAAATTGGGTGTTTTTTATATATAAATGGAAAATATAATAAGACACACCAACTAAATGTGTTTTTGCTGCAAATGAACCTAAGGGCCATAGCCCACAACTCATTTTTTATTTTCAATTATTTAATATTGTAAAAAAATACAAGAAAAATAGGAAAAATGAGTAAAAATAAGGAAAAAATAGGTTTTGAGTGTGCGAAAAATACTAAAAAAAAGATTCATGTTTGTGTATGTATGGGGGGTCTGAAGTATGAGGTTTAGCCTCAGTTCAGCCCTACCTTTATGTTTTAGTGAGTTTTTATTGCTTTTCATTTAAAAAAAAAACATGGAAAACATTACCCTAAACCTATGCACCGTGCACAATCTAAACGGCGAGATGGCGATGCTTAGGGAGAGTTTACAAGCCCTGTTTGCATCAATCCACATGAATCAAAAACTCATGATGCGTATATACATGGAGCTATTAGATTTTTGAGTTTTTATTTGAATTAAGATGTTGGAATAAGATTTTCCTAGTGTTGCAAGGGAAAAGAACAATAGTGTTTGTGTTTTGCCGCGAGGTGGTGGAGTTAGGGAAAGCACATCAAAAAGTTGAGTTTCATGCATGCTAGATATAGCTACTTGGATAGTAGCAATTGTATTTTTAGATGCTTAGAGAAATCGCACCAATCCACTAATATATATACTAATGCTTGCAATATAACACCTTGGTCTTTACACCACTATTTCCACCACAAGTAGGATTCTCTCATTAGCTTCAACTCCGTGATCATTTCCTAACTTGAGGAAGTCATTTCAATAGCAATGAAATAATCGTCCATTGATTCTATCCATATATGTGCCTTGGCCTCAACATCCTTTCCTTTTCCATTGAACTTGAGTGGTTTGACTAGCTCGACACAAGGAATTCCTTCTTTTGAGCCTCGACTAGGACTTGAGATGGACACGGTATCTTGGTTTTTAACAAAATTTTCCATGTTTAATTTTTGTTCTTGAAATAATTAAAACTAGTCTTCTTACTCAATGCTCACATTACTTAACTCCAATAATTTTTTCTTGAAAATTTAAATTCAATACACTATATATACAGATCTTGGAAGTATGGAGACTCATTTCATTATAAGTGGCTCAAGCCAAGATCTACATCAAATATGGAATCTCTATGTGGATAATGAAATATAAGTTCTTTTGTTTATATCCCAATGGTAATACAACTCCAAGGTAGAACTCTAAGGATGATAATTAGCTAGATGAATAGGATAATAGCATGATGGGTCTTTGTGGTGGATATCCAAAAACTTGTACTGTGAAGGAGGGTTGGGAAGACCTTCTATACAAAATCCACAATAACAAAAATAGCCATGTATTGATACTCTATCAATTGGGATAACTCTTGTCACTTCATCATAAATCATAAATATCGTGGTCCAAGAGAATTTCTTGACCACAAGTGTACAAAGTGAGATTTGGGTTCTCCATCCATTGAATCCTCTCCATTTTTTCTAGATGTAGTGGAAATGATCGTCATCTATGTAACTAGTATAACATCCATCCTAAACCCATCTTCTTTTTGGGTAGAGTGGGAATGGATCCTACAATTGATCCAAGATGTGAATTACTTCTCTCCTCCATCCATTATCAAAGGATTGCATTTCCAACATGTAAATGGCTCACAATACTTGAAAATTATCCCAATCTTCCATACTCTGCCAAGGTTGCACCCACATTAGTATGAGAAAACTTTGTGGGTATGAGAAAAATTTTATGATCCTTAGCTTAGGCTAATAAGTTTTCCATAATTTTTGTCCACACAATCATAACTCCATTTACATTCTAATACCACATGTGATGTGCATTGGGAACTACTTTTAGAGCATGATGTTGTGGCCCATCACGAGACAACTCTAAGTGATGCTTCCTAGCACTCCTTTAAATGACATTGGATTCATAACTTAAGTTTTCCTTAGTTCATATTGTGGTGAAAATGTTCTAGTAGAACCCACTAGGATTGACCTAGATTTAGGTTCATGGATCAATTGAGGTCACCTAAAGAGTATGGTGTTGATATTTCAGTTTCCACTTGGCATGAGATTACTTGAATTGAAGCAAACTCGTGACGCACTTGGTTCAAAGAGAGTGAGAAACAAGGGGGAGTTTAACATCTTGACCCTCTCTACCCATATGGCATAGTCTCCCTCTAGTCCCATAAAATGGCACAAAGTCACAATTCCTATTTAGTTTTTTCTTGGGTCAATGTAATTTCCTAGCTAACACAACTCTTAAAAGAAGCTCCCAACTAATTGGGACCACCTTGTATTAGGACATGCCCCAGGCCCTTCCACTTCTCTCCATAAGCATTTTCCATTACCTAATTATCTACCATAGTTATGATGGGACACTTAAAATTAGCTTCATTAATTAGCCTCTTATAGCATATGGTTCATTCACTTAACTTAGGACACAACACCAAAAGAAAGATCAAGCAATCATTATCAAACAACTCTTTTATTATTTTGAAGGCTTCCTATTATAGTTTCTCTTCTGTTCATACAGAAGTAACATGAACCAAAAGGTTTGGTATCCTCCAAGATCCACCCTCTCAACTAGTATCATGGTCGTTAGAAATACCATTCCACGTCATGTAGGGGGGTTGGGTAGATCCTAAGAGTTGAGGACTTTACTAGCTAGAGCCCCCTTGGCACCTTTACTTCCTCCTACCTAACTAACTCCAAAAAGAGCAACCTCTTGCAAGGTGCTCGATTTGAGCTTCCCAAAATGGTGATTTTTACCCCCTTGGAATAGGGTCCTTGAAAATAGCCTTGGAGGAGATGCCTAATGCATCCTTTTTTCTATTTAACATGATTCTAGTTAGATTTAGCCTAGAATCCTACCTTCCTTCCACAAGTCGCTCATTCTTAGTGCATCAATAGTTCATTGCATAAATAATAAAACTCACATTTAGTATTTGTTTTTCTAAAAGTCATTTTACTATGGAAGCTAATCTTTCAATAGTCTTGGGTTTCTCTTTTCCTTAGGGTTTTTTTGGTGTTTTATCCATCGAATCTAATGTGTCTACCACTTTAGGAATAAGTCATTGATCCCTTTAGGATGTTTAGTTAAACTCAACCTTTGTTTATGATTGATTTTCCTACTATAAATAGTATGTTCTATCATTGTAATGGATTTTATAAATTGTTAATACAAACGTTAATATGCCTAAAATATTCACATTACAATGTACAACTTCTTGAATGAAGGAATAATCATAGACTACACATATTTTTCAAGACTATCACATAGATATGATGCATATAGTATAATTCACTAAAAGAACACACTATCTTGAATATGATAGATCACATATTTTCTAAATGAAGAAACAACAGTAAATGACATCAAATTTTTAGGAGATAGAGACAGATTTTCAAGTTCATTCATGTACAACCCTAACAGAGCACCATCATGAAGGATTTGCATTTCATATGAAATATAGATCCAAAAAGATGCATGAAATAGGTTACAACCAAGACACCCATGCTTCATATGGCCTTACATGACATTGAAGGGGGCTATTTCTACATACTTAAATAAGGCGCCTACATGTAAACTAAGGTTAAGAGTATAATTCAAACCTCAACAATCATAGTTCATTTAGTGACTTAGGTTCAATCTAAGTTTGTTTCTTAGTACAATTCATATAATGTGCCTTTGACTTGTTCAACTAAACCATCTAGGACTTGAGAGTCTCTTGGCATATGGCACTTTAAAGAATATCAATGATTGATTTTTTATATTGTAAAGATGATTATTTTGTATTTCCAAAGGACACCATTCTTTACAAGGAAGCAGTCATCAGACCCTTCCTTTAGTCATATGATTATGTGATCGCTACGTCCTAGAGCCTTAGTTCATTCTAGGTTAAGTGCCTAATTGTAAGAGAGAAGAATCTATTTTGTTTAAGTTGGCTCTAGTTCAAGATATTAACTTAATCAAAGGGAACAATTCTAAAAACTTAACTTCATTTACCTTATAGCATCATGCATTAAAAGATGATATCTAATCCATCATACAATACCAGAAAAAAGAGAAATAGACATCTCTACCTCTCCTCTAGGATGACTTTGCAATTTACTAGGTTTATTTTCCCAAGGCTATGCAAGTTTACAAAGAATTTTCCATTTAACTTTGACCAATTTTCCTATATTTACAACCTAATTGAGAGTAGTTTTTAAAGATCTCTCAAGTGTCAAGACACAAAGTGGATATGTGCAAAACTAAGGCAGGAATTTAAAGCCAACGGAAGTGGAACATGAAGATTTGACAATTTTAGAGATGAAGGAAGATAGAAATGCAAAACTTTGGCCCTTGTGGTGGTTGTATATTTTTAGTAATTTTTTCCACAGCTAGATTGAAGAGAGAGAGCTTCTCAACCATTTGGGATGTCCAGTCAATCAGGCAAGATTTTTCAGATCTGAATTCGAGCATAGGACGGACGAGATGCATGAGGCTAGATAGTGCCAAGTTAGAATGGCCAAAGTTAAAAAAAATTGGGCATGGCCCTTTGGGGAGACCAATTGACCCCCCTTTTTAAAAAAAAATGTGATATGGGGGGAGGGGCGGGGGGCATTTTGAAACGTGACTAGGAAGAAAAAAACGCCCCCCCCCTTCTTGGCGACGAATTTGGAGAGAAGGTGGAATAGAGGCTACAAGCAACCTATCAATCACAGCCTAGCAATCATCTTTCCCAATTTTTCGCTCTCCATCACGGGTCTCCAATCAAGAAATGGTTGACTAGTGATGGATTTGAATATCCAATCTATCTCTCTCCTCCCTCCTCTCTCTTAAGGGTTGTTCACATGTATGAATCTATGGAAGAAAGGGAAGGAGTTGGATGCAAGATACTGATGGAATAATGGTACTAGAGTGGAGAAGATAATAGATCAGAGTTGGAGAGAGTGTCAGCAGCCAAAAATGAGCATGAGTGAACTCCCAACCATTAAATACGCATCTCCAAAATTGGGTTTCTATGGGTAAACACTCCTTTGATTGAAAATGCTAAACCATAAAATTTATATCAAAATACACAAAATCCGTAATTATGCACTTTTTATGAATATAAAATCAATACTCGGTAATTGTGATTGGTCCCAACCCATAAATCATAAATATCACAATCCTTATTTAAATAAATCAAGAAAAATAGTGAAATAATGGAAAATTTTAGTTTTTTGAGCAAAAATTTAAGAAAAAATATGTTTCATGTCCGTGAGTATATGGCATGGCTGTAGCATGAGGGATAAGCCTCTGTTTAGCCATGTGTCTATGTTAAAGTCCATTTTTACTGCTTTTTACAAGAAAAACACATGAAAAAATCACTCTTTACACTCAATGAAGCACAACCTATTCTATAGGGGAAAAGAGGGGTGTTGATGCTGATTAGTTACTAAGAACATTTGAAATTTTGATGTATTTGTTTATGCATACCATATAGGATGTTTATAAATTAAGTTAAAAGGGTAGTCTGAAATCATTAAAAGAAATATCTGTTACACTTTACAACATTGATTTATGAATCATAAATTGTTCAAGCACAATGGCATTCACAGTTGCATTGCGCATATCACATGGTAACTCCTGGATGCATTGTAATTAGTTTTCTATACTTATGACCCACTGTGAGTTCTTAGAAACCTAAGCTATAGGTTTAGGCATTTGGGTTCCCTGGGAAATTGTTAAGCGAGGAAATATCTTATCTCTTGGATTGTTCTAAAATAAGAGTGGAGTTTGTGATGCTTGTGTTATTTCTGTTAGCAGTGCATCGAGGGGCCAATCCCTCGAGTGTACGAGAGCTGTAGTGGGGCCACAACATTCAATCAGAAGGGTGCCTCCTTCTATTTGTTATTATGAGATATTTTATACCGATTTATGTGTGGGGACTCCCTCTGAGGAGTGTGGGGCTTACTGTTTGGACTACAATTTTTAAAAAATGCAAGATTCACAATAGCATTTAGGGTAGTATGTCCCTTATAAGCTCCTCGCTGTGAGGCCAAGGGGTTGTGTTCTTCGAGTATAGAAAGGCCCGACTATTGCTTATAGCTAGTGTCAGGCCCATTTTAGGTCCCCATAGGTGGTGCATTTTTCGAGAGTTGTTAATAAGTGGTAGTTTTTGAATCTTGGTCAATTGGGACCAATTCATTAGTGTATGCCAAAAATCAGTGAGCTAGACTCACAAGACCGTCAAAATGAGCTTCAAAAGCAAGAAAGACCTAAATGAGTTAGACGGAGGGCTGAAATAAATAGAAGATGTCCTCTTTACAAGGGTAGGGTCTTAGTAACCCTAGCTCGATGCATAGTCGGTTAGGGGAAGGAAGCTCTAGTACTTCCCCCCTTTCAATCAGTCCATCCACTTCTAGTGTAGTGATATTTCCAATTTTTTGATCTCCTTTAGCAAATTTGATTGTTACCATGGCAATGCAACCCATTGCAACTCCTAGTGGAATGATGGATTTGCTAGCCTTAGGGTCTCCTCTACCTATTTTTAATGGGTTAGCAGGGGAAGATGCAGAATTTCCTATTAATGAATTCCAAAAATTAGTGTTGACCTGGCGAATTCAATATGAAGAACACTTGATGATGTTCTTCAATATGACTCTGAAAGGACAAGCTGCAGTGTCGTATCACAACTTAGAGATTGTAACCATAACTACGATTGATTTATTCTTTGCGCCCTTTAAAAGAGGGTTTGCCCCTAAAAGGGGAGGTCAATATTGGCTACATGTCCTTAATGTTACACATCAAGAGCCTGACGAGAATGTCCATGGGTATGCCAAGAAACTGAAGGAGGTATTTTTGAAGTTGCAAACCTTTACTCCTATTCCAACTTGCTACTCAGTTGGAATATTTTTTGAATGGGTTAGAATTTAACATTCAAGTGCAATTGAGTAGTGTTGCTCTTGTCAACATTGATACGGCTATTACACGATTAGAAGAGGTTGAATCATGGTTACAAGTGGCTTATGCCTCTAGGTCAAAGTGGAATCCGAGTTTAGGGTTTGGAAATACCTTAGCAATAACGAATGAAGATCAAGGGATACCCATGAGTCATCCTAATGGGAGAGGAAGCATAATTCCAAATATGCCCATATTACTAGCTCCTAGCATGACCATGCCTATGACTAGTCAAGTGGCTCCATTGACTATTGGAAGCCCAATGATCAATTCTATCCTTGTTCTAGGGAATCAATAGCCAATCCCTAATCAAGTGGTTAGGTCAATAGAATGACATGTGGATGATTGTGGCTATGAGTCAATTGCCTCTAATGTCCTTGGTGAAGTTAAGGATATGATGAAGCACTATACTAATATGATTAGCAAACAATATAGACAAATAGCCATTGATGTTAATTTCCTTAAGAAGTAGTAGAATTTGATAGGGAATTGATGGCCTAAAGAGGGTGGTGGCCCCTCAAGATTCAACTATAAGTGGTGTGGTGGCTAACATTTTCCTAGGAGTTGTCCAAATATTAAATGTGACATATGTGGGAAGTTTAGTACCTGTTGGAGTAAGATTAGCTCTCACCAAAGGTGGAGGCTGAAAACAATTTTTCTCTTCTTAGTTGTGTAAGCCAAAAAAGAACTTTCATACAAAGAAATAGAAGAACCCTATATATGGGTCTCAAACCAAACTCAACTAACTAAGGTGCCATACTAACTGAACCACGAACTAGAGTAGATAAGGATAGCTGTCATCTAGCTATTATTCATGGGCGGTGTACCAACCGCATCTGCAACTAACAAGTCGGTGATATAAATGCACAAAGGTCACCCTGGCATATCACGAGTGGAGCTCGATATCTCAACACTCCCCTCGAGCTCAATCCCAATTCCTGCACACCAAGCAGGTCTCTGAACTTGCGCAGCTTATCTGCGCCCAATGCCTTCGCAATGGTACTAAAGCTTCTAATCTATGGGTTATTATGAAACTTAAAAGGGTAAAGAAGTCGACAAGGCCAAGGCAAAACCTATTGAGGAAAACCCAAAGCAATATGTGATGGGACCTGAAATGGGCCGGCACTGGCTATGGCACTAGCCGGACCTCATGCTCATGACAGACAAACACACCCTCATGGCCTCGTGGACCAGGAGCGTGACGAACTGTCCTAAAGCCTAATCTATGCGTTTATAGTTTTATAGTTTTGTAGTCCAACGTTTCCCTTTCTATAAACTCCTCAGAGGGAGAACCCATACACATTGGCAATAAATACCACGCTAATCACATACATGGGAGGCAACCTCTTGATAGAAACACTGCACAAACTCTCGGGAGGCAACATATAAAACAAACGCACAAACTCCACTCTTTCATTTAAAACGCCTCTAGGAGATATACCATGTTCCCTCACTAAATAATCCCCCAAGAAATGAACATCTATCCTACTGCTTAGGATGCATTCCCACTCTCAAATGTGGATCATTGTCATTGAAAACAGGTGCTATGCATCCAGGATTTATATTCCGATACCATGATCTTCATGCACATACAAAAGTGAATGATTCTAAAGTGATCAAACATAATTTTAAAATTAGCAACATGCTTGTGCACAAACAGGCTTTTCCAATGCATTTACTAACCCGTTGCGGCGATGAAAGGATAGCACCGAGACCACACTCCTACTACTATCCTCTTAATTAACATACCACGAAACTCTATGATATGATGTGCATCAGAAAATCAACAACAATCAGCACGCAAATCACACCATTCAAACCTCGCAACCCTCTTACGTTTAGGTATTGCATTCGTTGCATAGGTGTAGAGGTTCATTTTGTCATGTTTTGATGTATAAAAAGCAATAAATCACAATCTTTGACAAAGAGACAGGGCAAACTGAAGCTAAACCTCATGCATTTCCACTACCATACACCCACAAATAATCATTATATTTTTTCTTATTTTTCAAAGACGTATTTCTATTTTTCGCCTTATTTTCCCCATTTTCTTGATTTATTTGACAATAAAATATACTATTTTCTGATTTTTATTATTCCAATCATTGCAGCATACTAACATTTGATTTATCTTCCATATTCCCCCCATGGGAACGTCTTTCCCCCACCCGAAACCGAAAAACCACCATTTTGCCACTTAAAAACTGCAGTTTGGGTTTACGGGAATTAAATAAAGCATGTAAATCATTGAAAAACCAAAATTTTCTGATAAACAACGATTACTCATAATGAAAATAGCACTCACACAAATTTTCATCCAATAAGAACATAATTATCATCATAAACTATAAAAAATCCTTCATTTTCTTCATAAAAATGGTCATACCATGTTTTTACGTAACCCAAGATGCCTTTAATAACTTCATAACCAGCAAACGGAGCCTCCATTGCTCTCAATCCAATGCTGCTCAATCAATCTTCAGCATCTCCATCCATTTCCATCACCATTCTCTTCATTGTCCTTTCTCTGTTCCTTCATCAAGATGGCACACATGAACAGCCCATAGAGAAGAGAGAGAGGGAGGAGAGAGAAATAATAGAATCTATTCTCTCCATCCACACAGCCATTCCACACGTGAAGGGCGGTGATATGCTCAGCCAAGAGAGAGAAATGGAGGGGTAATGTCAGTTGCAAGGGTTGTATTCAACCTCCATGATTGATCATGAGGAATCTTGGTGCAAATTTCGGCGCATCCGTGTCCACGCTTCTTCACACCATGCTTCCTTCTCTCTCCACATTTTTTCATCCTATGTTGCATAAAATTTGGGGGGGGGGGTCCAAGGCTCCAAAGGGCACATCCCCTTTTGGCCCAAGGTTTGGCCACCCTTTCAAATCTTGACCATTTGTTGGCTCCTTCTTCGTCCGGACTCCGATTCGAGCTCTGGGCGTCCAGCTTGACATCCCACATTGACTGGCAGCTCCTGACTTCCCACATGATAGTCTAAAAAATTATCAAAAATCCACAAGTGTCGTTCGGGCGCCTTTTAAAAGTCATCTTTCACTTGGTGCTTAAAATTATCCTAGTTGCAGCCGCCGCCTTCGATGTTAAATATTTTTCCCCTAAATTCCTAATTTTTTGGCAAATTTTAGGCACATCCTGGGCTCAAAACTCCGCACTCATTGGTGACCACGAGATAGGGCGACTGAGCCCGTCAAATCCCACAACAGATCTGCACAAAACAACCAAAGGAAGCATCAAGCTGATACAAAACAGATACATACTAAAACACAGCACAATGCTCACCCTACCCCCTGACAGAATCAAGGCATGACATCCACAAGGAGTAGGCCTAGCATGATCTGATAGAAGGTCCGAAGCTAGTCACTAACTGACTGCTCCAACAGAGCCAAACTAAAAAGAACTATCAAAGAGGTTGCCCTAAGTAGTGGTCTGAACTACCTACCCAACTAAGGACAACAAAACCAGGAGCTCCTACTAGGCGAGGACTCCTATAGCCTGATCAAGAAGTATTTTCTTTTAACATATTTCTTCTTTTAGGTTTTTATTCTTCCACACTCGAGCATGTAAAAAGGAGGGAGGTGAGAGTAGTGACCCAAGGAGAACAGGGCATCGGCCTCAGGTCCTGTCTCGGTACCCAAGAACCTACCAAGCCCTCGCAAGGTGACACTTAATCCTTTTCTAACGCTCACTTTTATTTTCGCTCCAACATCCTTACTTTATTCTTTTCCAGCCAGACGCCACCCCTAGGAAGACAAGGCATCGGCCCCGAGTCTTGACTCGTCCCTAGGAACCTACCAAGCCTTCGCAAGGCGATGATCAACTGCTTATAGATTTTCCTTTCTTTTCTTTTCTATTTTTATAGGGTTTAGAACCCCTTTTTACACACCTTTGTATATGTTTATGTGCTTTAAGATATTTAGGGTTTTTCTTCCTCTTTATCATTATTTTTTCCTCTGGTAAGCTTCTCTAACTGCCTCACAACTAAGCAAGAACTCCTAGAACGGCTGCCTAGCAGGTTAGCATAATAGGGTCACTAGAACTGCCTTCTAAAATAGGTCTTTTGATGCTTGGCAATGTCTTCACAGGAGGCAATGACTACTCAAACCTCCCCCAGACATACCTGACCTAAACTTGGGACTTCATGCCTTGGACGCCGGTTCCCAACAAGAAAAGAAAATCCCCTACAAGTACACAGACACATATAGCATAAAAACACGTTACTCGTAAAGGAGAAATATCACTTGGATAGGGCCACGAGAAGCTTCTGCGCGACATAGGCTCCTTCCATGCTCTTCTTTGAACCTGTGTAGTACAGAACTAAAACAAGAAACCATTAACCGCACCCATACTAACCAGACAACTGGCCCTCTTGGCCTAATGAAATAAACCATTACACTACAAAAACTGATCGGCCCTCTTGGCCTAACAGAATAAAACAGAATAGCATCTACAATCCCCCCCCCAAATAGTACAGATATACAGTAATATGCACCTTTCCAAGGAGGAAAAATAGGACTCACATCCCTAATCTAAATGCATTAGGTTATGACCCATCCCTCCTACATATATAGAAAGAGGCGTATGCATAACATGTTGTCTAATCAACCTATGGGTCCAAGATAACAACAGTAGATTGGTCTCAGCTACTCTTTGCATCACCCATATCAACCATCGCCTGCCATATAGTGCATGCTTTGATAACATTCCCCACAAGCGACCGGGTCCTGTTTCATTATTAATAACAATATCCAAACTAGGACCACAGTTGAAGAAAAGGTCTTCTTCATAAGCAAGATTTGCCAGTGAATCCGCAAACTGATTCCAATAACGTGGAATCAGCTGAAAAGACACTCTCTCAAACTCCTCAAGTAGGGTCATAGCAGTTTGATGATACATACAAAGGATGGGATTCCGCACTGTGTATGTCCCATCTAGCTGATTCAAGATCAACTGGGAATCCCCTTTTACTAACAACTGCCGAATATCACCTTGTTTGGCAATATGCAGTCCCATAATCAAGGCTTTATACTCCGCCATGTTGTTAGTGAATCCTACCCCGAGATATGCCACTAACTTCATCGTAACTCTACATCGAGGATCTCGGATTACTACTCCAACACTCCCCTTTTTATTAGGGCCCTTGGACGCTTTGTCAAAATATAATGTGTACGTTCATAATGGGTTTACACAGCCTGCCATCACGAACTCCTCTATTCATAATTATGATAGTCAAAATTTAACATGTTTAGAGGATGAACCGACGGCTCCATCCCACCTTCTTCATTGAACTCAACAGGGATACTTGTCAACATTCGTAAGCAGTGATGGCAGAAGAATTTGATCTCCCACACAAAGGTTTCGTCTTCTTGCTCAATCACTTCGTATTCTTTACTCCACGAGATGAGTTTCCCCTGATGGTATCTCTGCTCCAGATATGGGTGCTCCAAATAAGGAATTAACTGCCCCATCATCCAGCTTTAAGATCTTTTGCAGGTCTCAAATTCCTTGGAAACAGCTCCCTACGCGCATCGTAATACAAAACTAATTGCCCTTTTTTAAAGGTATACTTCTTCACTTTAAGGTCGTGCAACTACTTCATTTGACATTTAGCTACCTCCTGGTGTAATAAGCTCTGCAAATTCAGTTCATCCAGGTGGGCGATGGTCGTGAAACGTTCAAAGAGTGAATCCTCATCTCCCAAAGAGTGGTTAATTGCAAACCGTATGGTTGGCAACTAGATTTTGAGGGGTAACACACACTCTTCCCCATAAACTAATTTAAATGGAGTATAGCCAGTAGCTGGCTTAAACGTTGTATTATACGCCCATACTGCCACATACAACTTCCTGTCCCAGTCTCGTTTATTCTCAGAGACTATTTTAGACAAAATACCCACAAGCTTGTTATTAATACTTTTGACTTGCCCGTTGGCTTGCGAATTATAGGGGGTCATTTTATTGTGCTTGATTTGCCAAGCTTCAGTCAGGCTCTTAATCACCTTATTCAAAAAATGGGTTCCACAGTCCGACACTAATTCCTTCGATGGACCGAAACGGTAGATAATCTGCTCTAAAAGAAAACTTGCAGTCTCTTTTGCATTGTCCTGCCTCGTCATCTGCACTTCTGACCATTTTGTAAAATAATCAGTTGCTACTATAATGTACCTCTTCAGGATAATAGACGACAGGGTGATAGGACCCACAAAGTCAATGCCCCACTTCTCAAATGGAAGGATAGCCATGATAGGCGTAAGTGGGCGTTTCCTATTCTCTCTGTTGTCATGTCTTTGATAGGTATCACATCTCTTAACGTACTCAAAGGAATCTTGGAAGATGGACGGCCACCAATATCTAGCTCTTAAAGCTTTCTGTGCTGCGAAGTGCCCTCCACATGTAGAGTCATGGCACTCTTCCAAGATGAAAGGAACCTCGTCAAGCATCACACATTAGCGGTAGTTATCATCAACACCCTGCCGATATAGTGTTCCTGCAATCAAGGAAAACTTCAAAGCCTGTTGTCTAATTTTTCTCTTTTCTGATTTTGATAAACCACCTCCAGTCTCTCCTATCGATAGATAATGCATAATAGCAGCATACCAAGATGGAATAGAAGCTGTATCAATTTTAAACATTTCTTCAATGTCACTTCCTTTAGCCAAAGTCTCTTTCGGCTCTTCAAAATCCACAAGGCATTCCACAATCCCCTACAACCTCGGTGGCTTACTCTTAATCTCATAATCGAACTCCTGCAAAGTAATTAACCACTTTGCCAAATGATCAGGCGGTTGTAGCTTTCTCATAAGCAATCTAAGCCCTTCCACCTTCGTATAGAAAACTACCTTCTCATAGAGGATGTAGCGCCTGAATTTTTTAGTCGCAAAGACCATCCCAAGGCACAACTTCTCCATGTAGGTGTAGTTAATCTCTGATATGCCCAATTTTCGACTAGCAAAAGCTATCGGATGATACCACTTTTCCTCCCAGATTTGGGCTAAACAGCAACTGATACTTTGCATGGTGGCTGCTGAAAATATGTAAAATACCTCGCACATTTTAGGTAATTTTAAAACTGGTGCTTTTACTAGCTCCTGTTTCACATCCTCGAAATCTACCTTACAAGTGTCGCTCCATACAAATGAACAGCTAAAGGATAATAAGTTTGTTAATGGCAACGTCCTTTCTGCCAAGGCATTTATAAACCTTCGATAGTACCCTATCGATGTGACAGAAAGCTATGTATCTCGTTCAGAGTGTGTGGTGGACTCATAGCGACTATAACCTTGATCTTTTCAGGGTCAGTTGCGTTCCCTACTAAACTGACCACATGGCCTAGCAATAGCCCATAAGGCACTCGAAAGAAACACTTCCGTGGATTAAGAGCGATACAAAATTTTTTGCAGTGCTCAAAGTTCTTTCTTAGGATAATCAACATCCTTTCCGTTACAGTGGCTACCCCCAGGTCATCAATAAATACTTTCAACTCATCGGGGGAGATGTCAGCAAAGGTCTTGTCTGCTATTCGTTGCCATGATCCAGGTGCATTGCAAAAGTACCAAAGACAGTAATAAAAGTTATTTTCAACTTGTCCTCTTCTGCAATTGCCATCTGGTTATAATCCGCAAAGCAATCCATAAATGAATATATTTCCCTACCTGCTAATTGATCCAAAATCTGGTCAATAAATAGCAACGGGTAGTAATCCTTAACCATGTGCTTATTCAGCTCTCTAAAATCTACACATAGTTGGATCTGGTTGTTTTTCTTCTTCCTAATGACAACTGGTGAACACCATTCTGTGTGCTATACAGGGAAGATTAAACTAGCTTTCCATAACTTCAGTAACTTCTCAAACAACCCATCCCTCAATTCAAAAGGCATACACCTTACCTTCTGATGCACAGGATGACTACCTTCTTTTACAGGAATAGTATGAATAGCCAGGCTGGGAGGAATCTCAGCTCATCATAACTCCAAGCAAAGATATCACAGAATTCTTGAATCAAGGACACATAGTCCTCCCTTTCTGCTGAACTGAGCATTGAACCTAATTTAATCGGCCCAAGGTCTAACTCAATCACATCCGCATATGTTATCCTATCTTGCAGCTCTTTTGGCTCATTTAGAGTTATCTGATAAATATCCTCTGTAGTGGAACCCTCTTTAGATTCATCACTGGATGATGTCTCACTACCAGATGGATCATCTGCTATTTCTAATTCAGTAGAGGATAAAGGAGCTCTCTCACTCTGAGGAGACTCAGGGTAAGCATCAACTATTACTTGATTGGCACCTCTACCTAGAACCACTCGACTAGCGGGTATATTGACTTGACAATCTATTCGTAAAATCCAAGGCCTGCCTAGCAAAACTCGATAGCTAGGACATCTTGCAAATCTTATTACCCTAAAGTCCAAGAAGCATTCTACACTTGCAACTGTAACATGGACTTTAGTAACACAACCTTCTGGTTGTCTTAGAATATCATCACCCATTCTAAGAAGGGTGGAGCTATCTTTTTGGATGCCCAGACCCAACCTCTCCATCAACAATGAACTCATGATATTGACGGAGGACCCAATGTCTAAAATAGCATGCTCTACTAATATTCCATCCACGTATGCTATAACCCTAGGGTAATTCTTTTCAGCATGATCAAACCAATCTTCCCCTACTCATGCTATGCCCAAAGGTTCTACAATATAACAATATACCCAATACGCAAGATATTTTTGAATTCCTGCATACTCTTCGAGATAATTTAATCAACTGTAAGAGGTTTACATCTGGTTTGACTGTGCAAAGAGAAATTGCTAAATCAAAATCATGATAGCTAGCCAAAGCTCTCTTTTCTCGCCAAACCATTCTTTCTTTTGGGGTCTCGGGACTGGCTTTGGTACTTCTTTTTTAGCTCTTGCCTTCTTTCTTGGCACTTCCTCATCCTTCTTAGGATCGACTTTTTTGTCAAGAGGCCTTAGAGGTCCACCTTCCATGCCAAGATTCAGGACTTGAATCCCCTTATCCCCTTGCTTAGGGTTTCCTTCGACCAGTTTTGCATTATCTTTATCACCCTCTTTAGCCTTTTGGTGTCTTGTCATGGCTCGTAGGTTAGAGGTTTCAGGGCCATTAATGCGTACAGCCTCGATAAGGCTAACTTCATTGCCTTGTGGCAACTCTTCTACAGTGGTCTTTCCCCTTTGCAATATTTGTCTTGGTCCATCATTTTGCTGGAGGTTATTACCTTACACTCTATGATTAACTGGACCTGGCTGTTTAGTCCCTTGTTGAAGGGAACTAATCTTACTCCAACAAGTAGCAGCTAAGTGGCCCGACTTTCCACAAATATCACATTTGACATTTGGACACTTTCTAGAGAAATGTTGTCCACCACACCACTTACAGCTGAATCTTGAGGGTCCACCCTCTTCAGGGCGTCGACTCCCTATCAGATTCTGCTGTTTCTTCAGGAAATTGACGTCAACAGCTATTTGCCGATATTGTTCAGAAATCATGTCAGTGTGGTGCTTCATCATATCCTTAACTTTGCCAAGGACATTAGAGGCACTCGACTCATAGCCTTGATCATCTATCCGTCAATCCATTGGCCTAACAATTTGATTGGGCATTGGTTGTTGACTCACAGGAACAACATTAGGATTCGCAACTTGGCCTCCAACATTTGGTAGAGCCAACTGACTAGCCATAGGCATAGTCACACTAGGAGGAGCTGGTAGCAAAGGTACATTTTGAACCATGCTTCCTCTCCCATTAGGGTTATTCATAGGCATCCCTTGAATTCCATTCATCAATGGTAAATTTCCTCCAGGTACTAAACCCGCATTAAGATTTATTCGAGAGGAGTAGGCTGTTTGTAATCGTGACTCTACTCCTTCAGCCCGTGCGATGGCGGTGTCTATATCAGCCAAAGCCACACTGCTCAATTGTACCTGAATATTGAAATCCAATCCATGCAAGAAGTATTGCAATTGGGCAGCCGGCGGAATAGGAATGTAAGTTTGTAACTTACGAAACACTTCCTTAAGCTTCTTGGCATATGCTTTTACATTCTCATAGGGGTCTTGGCGTGTTACATTCAAAACACGCAACCATTATTAGACACCTCTTTCAGGGGCATATTCTCCTCGAAAAGCTACATAAAATTGGTTGATTGTGGTTATGGTTCCAGTCTCTATGCTATGATACCATACCGCAGTCCTTCCTTTTAATGTCATGTTAAAGAACATCATAAGATGTCCCTCATCTTGGATACGGTAATCAAACATTAGTCTTTGGAATTCCCAAATGTGAAACTCTGCATCTTCTTCGGCTAACCCATTAAAAATGAGCAAAGACACTCCTAAAGATGGCAAATCCGGCGTCCATGCAGGAATTGCAATGGGTTGTGCCATGACGACAATCGGATTAACAATAGGAGTTTGGACTGATGGATTCACACCCCCACTTGAAGTGGGTTGACTTGGTGGAAGAGAGGAAGAACTTTCGCTTCCTCCTACACCTAAAGGACTATGTGCAGCAGTTGGGTTACTAAGACCACTGCCTCTTATGCGTATCAAAATACTCCTTTGAGGAGAATAGCGACTTACAATCTCCAACTGCCGTCTAGCCCTCTTAGCACGTTCTGCTTTTTGTATTTCTGCTTGACGATCCTTGTCAAAGAACATAAACCAACTTTTTGGCCCCTAAAAACCCTAGATTCGAGAACCACCACTTGTTGGCAGATCCTGCCAGACGCACCATTGATGGGACCTGAAATGGGCCGGCACTGGCTATGGCACTAGTCAGACCTCATGCTCATGACAGACAAACACACCCTCACGGCCTCGCGGACCAGGAGCGTGACGAACTGTCCTAAAGCGTAATCTATATGTTTATAGTTTTATAGTTTTGTAGTCCAACGTTTCCCTTTCTATAAACTCCTAAGAGGGAGAACCCATACACATTGGCAATAAATACCACGATAATCACATACATGGGAGGCAACCTCTCGGTAGAAACACCGCAGCTCCACTGCAGCTCTCCTACATCGCAAGGATTAGCCCCTTGATGCGTTGCTCAACATATAAAACAAACGCACAAACTCCACTCTTTCATTTCAAATGTCTCCAAGAGATATACCATGTTCCCTCACTAAATAATCCCCCAAGAAATGAACGTCTATCCTACTGCTTAGGATGCCTTCCCACACTCAAACGTGGGTCATTGTCATTGAAAACAGGTGCTATACATCCAGGATTTATATTTCGATACCATGATCTTCATGCACATCCAAAAGTGAATGATTCTAAAGTGCTCAAACATAATTTTAAAATCAGCAACATGCTTGTGCACAAACAGGCTTTTCCAATGCATTTACTAACCCATTACGGCAATGAAAGGATAGCACTGAGACCACACTCGTGCTACTATCCACTTAATTAACATATCACGAAACTCTATGATATGATGTGTATCAGAAAATCAGCAACAATCAGCACACAAATCACACTATTCAAACCTCACAACCCCCTTACGTTTAGGTATTGCATTCATTGCATAGGTGTAGAGGTTCATTTTGTCATGTTTTGATGTATAAAAAGCAATAAATCACAATCTTTGATAAAGAGATAGGGCAAACTGAAGCTAAACCTCATGCTTTTCCACTAGCATACACCCACAAACAATAATTATATTTTTCCTTATTTTTCCAAGACGTATTTCTATTTTTCACCTTATTTTCTCCATTTTCTTGATTTATTTGGCAATAAAATATACTATTTTTCTTATTCCAATCACTGCAACATACTAACATTCGATTTATCTTCCATATTCCCCCCATGGGAACATCTTTCCTCCACCCGAAACGGAAAAACTACCATTTTGCCACTTAAAAACCGCATTTCGGGTTTACGGGAATTAAATAAAGCATGTAAATCATTGCAAAACCAAAATTTTCTGATAAACAATGATTAATCATAATGCAAATAGCACTCACACAAATTTTCATCCAATAAGAACATAATTATCATCATAAACTATTAAAAATCCTTCATTTTCTTCATAAAAATGGTCATACCGTGTTTTTACGTAACCTGAGACACCTTTAATGACTTCATAACTAGCAAACGGAGCCTCGATTGCTTGCTGTTAGCTAATGAGTAAACAGGAAAACCCTAATTCCGGTCGATCCTAAGTGGGAAACGGCCAGGATACTTCCGCTACGTGGCAGACGCAGGAAGACCTAGATCGCAAACCCCGTAACATTCCTTGGGAGTGCCGGGCGGAGTTTTCTAGACATCCTTTCCGATGGACTGCTAAGACGCGCCCTTGATGATACCAGGGGACACGTTACACTAGATTTCTAGGTTTGATGTAACCACGAGAATATCATGACAATGACTTATTAATGAATTTTGATATTTTAACTTACCAAAATATAAACTTTTTAAAAATTCTATAAAATGATTTTATTTCTTAAATTGTTTTCTCTCTCTAGGATCTCTTACAGGGCATTTTCGAGACCTCAAAACTCCCCTAATGTTTGCAAAGAGAACTCGCTAAATCACATTCTTGATAGCTAGCAAGAGCTCGCTTTTCTTGCCATACCATTCTCTCCTTTGGTCATTAAACCATTTTTGGTTCCTCTTTCTTTGTTTTTTCTTTCTTCTTTGGTGACTCATTATCCTTATTGGGGTCGGCTTTACCATCTATGGCCTTGAGAGTTCCGCCTTCCATATAGGGATTAAGGGCTTGTATCCCCTTACATATTGAGTGTGGAGTTTGAGCCCGAGATGTACCTAAAATTTACTTTAAAAATCCAAAATTTAGGGGAAAAATATTTAACATCGAAGGCGGCGGCGGCAGCTGCAGCTAGGACAATTTTAAGCACCAAGTGAAAGATGGCTTTTAAAAGGTGCCCGAACAACACTTGTGGATTTTTGATAATTTTTCAGACTGCCATGTGGGATGTCAAGAGCTACCAGTCAGTGTGGGATGTCAAGCCGAACGTTGAGGATTTTTCAGAGCTCGAATTGGAGTTCGGATGAAGAAGGAGCCAACAAATGGTCAAGATTTGAAAGGGTGGCCAAACCTTGGGCCAAAAGGGGATGTGCCCTTTGGAACCTTGGACCCCCCCCCTAGATTTTATGAAACATAGGATGAAAAAATGTTGAGAGAGAAGGAAGCATGGCGTGAAGAAGCGTGGACAGGGATGTGCCGAAATTTGCGCCAAGATTCCTCATGATCAATCGTGGAGGTTGAATACAACCCCTGTAACTGACATTACCCCTCCATTTCTCTCTCTTGGCTGAGAATATCTTCACCCTTTGCACGTGGAATGGCTATATGGATGGAGAGAATAGATTCTAGTCATTCTCTCTCCTCCCTCTGTCTCTTCTCTATGGGATGTTCATATGTGCCATCTTGATGAAGGAACCGGGGAAGAAGAATGAAGAGAATGGTGATGGAAATGGATGGAAATTGATTATCTATGTTTCATTTTTAAATCCTTCACACATCTAGATTTAAGAATGTGGTAGTAGATGCTCTATCATGTGACCTCGAGTGAATGAAATCACAACTGTTTACCATAACAAGTTCATGGATTTACCCAAAATGTATGCAATTGATTCCGACTTCTCAACCATATGGGATTAGCTTAACTCAAGTCTGTCGATTACACCTTTCTCGATTCGAGATAGTTATTTGTATCATCATCAAGCAATTTGTGTAGCATTGCCATTGCGATAGAAGGTAATGGATGAAGCACATGCATCTCCATATGTTGGACATAGGGGTATTCTATCCACTACTCAAGCATGGGAAATATATTTATTTTGGCCCACTCTTAGAGCTGACATTGAAAGATATTGTAACGTGTCCCCTGGTATCATCCAGGACACGTCTTAGTAGTCCATCGGAAACGATGCCTAGAAAACTTCGCCCGGAAATCCTGAGGAATGTTACGGGTTTTGTGATCTAGGTCTTTCTGCATCTGCCACGTAGCGGAAGTATCCTGACTGTTTCCCACTTAGGATCGACCGGAATTAGGGTTTTCTTATTTGGTCATTAGCTAATAGCAACTAGCGTCAGACCCGAGTGAACTACTTTACACAGAAACGCCAGGTTCGAAGCGGATTCACGCTGCACTTGGTTCAAGGAGAATGGGAAACGAGAGGGATGCAAAGCTCAACCTCTCTGCCATAAGGCATAGTCCCATTCCGTTCCCCTAAAATAGCGTAAATCGGGTAAGACGTAACTCTAGGTCATCGTTCTCGTTATTCTTTTTGATGATGATGATCATTCCGCTGTTCTTCGAGATTTTTGAGAAAAGTTCTCGGCTAACCGGGACCACCCAACCGTAGGACGGACCCATGGCCCATCCTCCGCACTTTCCTTGGTTTGTTTTAGTTATGTAATTATCTAACATATTAATTTTACATATAACAATCAGCTTCTTTAATTAACCTTATTAAGCACTGGTTCCTTCACGTAATCTTATCACGTGACATAGAAAACAACATCAAGCAAGTTCTTTTAACATTTCATCATTTTATCTTTGAAATACAAGGAGTTCCGCCTGTAGGTTTTTCCATAATCTGCCCGAAGGCTAACCAGTAATCTCCATGGATCACTATTCCAAGCTTTCGCTCGTCAACTAGTATGCGGGCCTCGAGATCCAATCCCGAGTCACGTTAGCCTCTTGTGTAGGACCCGAAAGGCGAGGGATTTAAGGCCAGACCCCCCCTGGCACCCCAGCGTCCTCCTGCTCCAAGTAGAACTCAACGGAGAGACCTCTCGTGGCGGGTTCGGTCCACGTTCCCGGCGCGGTCAAACAACCCCCTTGGTTAGGGTCAACCAGGTAGTCGGGGGTAACTGAAGCTGCCTCTCCCTTCAGGCCTTTAACCTGAAGTATAGATACGTATTTAATTTGTAATTGATAATTCAAATAGAGCCCTAAAATCTCTAGCAAGCACAAACATTTCCATTAATCAACCCAGTTGTATGGCAAACTGCTAAGGAAGTATTCTTTCCTTTTTGAGTGTATCAGCACTCGTTCCCAAGGTGTCTTGTAACTTGGCAAGGTCTCTTACATTCTGGTGTAGGGCATACACAACTTGGTTAACCCTAAGGTACCTTAGATATGCTAGTTTCTGGTTTACAACTTTCCTTATTTAGAAGGATACCCAAAAATACGTCTTTTTGCAAGATAACTTGCGTAAGGATCTGCCGTCCTTGATGAGGGTTTTTCCCTCTTCTCCTTGTGAATCAATCACAAAATGATTTCATACATGTTGCGCAAGTCCTGCGATGGAATAATCTGTTTAGATTCTTTAAGCTGACGTATGTCAGGCCAAGGATTTCTTTATTTAAGAATCTTAGGGACAAACCCTAGTTTCTTATCTTTATGAATTTATTGTCCCTACAGTAAGGAAAGTAGTGAAGTGTTTAGGGTATGAATGTTTCTGTGTTTAGATTGGTTCACTTATCTTTTGGAAGGTAATATTAATCGTCTTGTCACGGTTTTACTATCCTTGTGACAATTTACTTTCCCAATCAATATAGTTTAATTTGGCATATAGCATAATGCCAAGGTGATACAAAGAGCGACAATACTTCTTGGAACAAAAAGGCCTAGCTATGAAATTGGTGTATACACACTTTATTAGTTCCAAGTCCTCAAAGAGCAAGGGAAAAGTGTTAATAGAGTGTCATCCAATAGTCCCCTTTTACATTTTCTTTCCAAATGAATTCGTATATCTAATTTTTATACTTCTTAATTCCTAACATTTAACTTCCTCCTCCTTTAAAGATGAACTCATGCCAAATAACAACAATTTCATTGCTAAGATGTGCAACTAGCAAAGATAACTCCCTAGTAATTTGAGCATTGAAGAAACCTTTCTTGAATTTAGCTATTTACCATGAATCGTTGCGAAAGGGAATAAGACTAATGGTGCACGATATAATTTCTACACTTTAGGAATATATTACTATAGTAAATGGTTAATCTTGCTTGTAATTTTATAATGCTTGATGCAATTTGAAGAAAGCTAAGTTGTATACATTGTCATTCATAAGCTAACTCCTTCGTTTAAAAATAATTCGAACAAATATATCCTATCCTTAACAATTTTTCTTTGCATGATCGACTTAAAACCGCATTAACACCAAGAAGAAAAAAAACCTAGCTTTGAGGTGAGATATCCATATGGATACCGGGAGATGACCCTCCCGCAACTACACCTTGGACTTTCTTCAGCGGCATCGTAGTTCGAATGTGAGATAGCCTTTTCTTTTTCTTCTTGGAATTCCATCGTCTTCTCCTTCCTTTTCTTTTATCTTTTTCCCACTCTTCCTCCTTCACTTCCTCTTTTCACTCCCTCTACTTCCCTCCCTATCTTTTATCTCACGGCTATTTCTTCCTTACGGGATACCATACGAGGCCATGATGATGAATTGGATTTTTAGGACATGGGACTGTGTGGACACCGGCTTGTTTGATAAAACTAAGAACACAAAGCTCAACTAAGAGAGCAATTGCACAAAAAGATCTAAAAAGTGAGTGAAGGAATTAATGCAAGAGAATGGAAGTCCGCAAGGTAGCCTAAGGACAAAGTAGGCCTATGGGTGTGACTTGAATAGTCTAAAGAGCTAAGAGGGGGGGAAAGAGAACAAGGGCTTAGGGGGGAATTAAAACCCGGGAGGGGGGAAACAAGGGCTTAGGGGGGAATTAAAACCCAGGAGGGGGGGGGACAAGGGCTTAGGGGGGTTTAAAGAAAAACATAAGGGGGGGGTGAAAGGGGCTAAGAAGGTTCTTTTCGAAGCTTCCCCCCAGGAAGCTTCTAAAGCTTCCACGTGGGGGGGGAAGCTTATTCAGCAGAACGGCGGCATGTTGACGGAATGGACGGACTGCGACAGTAGATGGCGATGTGGTGGAGGGCAGATGTCGGCGTGATGATCGGCAGTGGCGACTCGTCTTCCTCCCTCAGCTCGGAGTTATGGCGGCATTCTCCTTATCTCGCTCGGCCTCTTTTCCCACGGCCCAGCCTCTCCCCTGTACAACGGCCCCCCCCGTTTAAATAGTGGAAGGGAGGGGGATCTTTCCTCATGGCGTGTCAACACGCATGGTCCCCCTCCCTCCTAAGGCTCCACCAAGGAGCTTATAGCTCCTTCTATTCCCCTCCCCCTCCAGCTCGTCAGTCGGCTGGAGGGATAAGGGGGGAATTTTTTTAAAAAATTCCATAAGTCCCATTTATTTTCATAATGCGGAATATTACATTCTCTCCCCCTTGGAGGAATCGAGATGTCCTCATCTCGAGATAAACTGGGGATATTGATGGTTGAGAGTGCCTTCATCTACCCAGGTGGCATCCTCTTCAGAATAATCTTTCCACTGGACGAGGCATTCTCTTAAGGTTCTAGATCTTAACTGTCTTTCCCTAACATCTAAGATCCTTTCTGGCCTTAGTTCAAGGACTCCTTGACTAGGCATTACAATTTGTTGGTCATCAAGTACATGATTAGGATTGGGTACATATTTTTTCAATAGGCTGAAATGGAATACATTGTGAACCTTTAGGTTCTCAGGGAGTTGCAATCTATAAGCATTGGGTCCTAGGCATTTGAGGATTTTATACGGCCCACAATACCTTGGACTTAGCTTCTTGCATTCTCCTAGGGATAGAGAACTCTTTTTAGGGCATACCCGAATGAAGACCATGTCTCCTTCTTTGAAGACTCTATCTTGACGTTTCAAATCAGTGTATGCCTTTTGCCTATCCTTGGCCGCTTGTATGTCTTGTCTTATTGACCTTATTTGATCATCCATGTCCTCCAACATTTGTCTTGAAGCTTCAAATCTTAGGGTTGGATCAGAAAAGTTTAGGGGACTTCGACAATCATGACCATACAATGCCTGGAAAGGGGTCATTTGAATGCTCTGCTGGTAAGAAGCATTGTAGGCAAATTCAACTAATGGCAAGTATTGAATCCACCTCTTCGGCTCTCGACAGCAGTATGCCCTAAGCATATCCTCGATGAAGAGGCTCCCATTGGAATTGAAATCAGATGCAAAGAGAGCAAGCAATTCTCTAATATATCAAATACATAGCATCAGACATGCCAAATCCCAGTAGGGTATATCTAAAGTATAAATCCCAATACCCATAAAGCATAAGCCTGAAAGCATTCAAGGAGCATGTAATTGACAACCAAATGTAATGCCTAGTAGATCCAAAATGCTCAAATACATCTGAAGATGAAGCTCCAAGTAACTATCAAGGATGGGCAAACCAAGTGGCATCCATATCTGACCAAGGCATAAATGTAAGAAGCTTAAATGTCAAGCAGTGACAATAGGCATAGACCAGTCCAAAGCATGCCAATTGAAGCCAAATGCCAGTGAAGAACAACCAAGTCGGAGCTTTATACAAGCTCAAAATAATTCCAAAACCAAGAAGAAGCATTTGACAACCTCGAAATGCATCGGTATGATCATTCAAACCTCCAGGGACCCCATATCCATGAACCAATGCATACACCAAGTAAATGAGCTTCAGCCCACTGTATTACAACAAGCAATTTACTGCTATATGAAACTCAAAAATTTCTCAAATGCTCCAAATCAGTCCCAAAGCATAGACATAGCATCCCATAACATCCGGGCATCACCGAACATCTTGTTCTGTAGTAGACAAGCCCATTATCAATGGAAAATTCATGATACTTAGCTTGCAACTTCTGATTCTGCTCCTTGGTAGATATTTCCTTTATCATTGTTTGGTAGGTCAAATCATGGCATGCTTGAAGCTAATTAACTTTTTAACAACTCTGATGCACAGTCAGATATTGATAAAAGAAATCTTTATTTATATTTACATGGGCGTAACCTTATACAACGTCTCGTGTGATGATAATCCAATCATTACATTTAGTTTGGGGAGAACAACGTTGTATTGCATTTGTCTACAGGAACTGTGTAATAGTAGGGTTTTGGGTCATGGATCTTTAGGAATCGATAATTCATTGGAAGTTCGGGATACCCTTTTCGTTGGAATCCATACTTCTCATGGCGGCCTAACACTTTAATCCTGTCGACTGGGATTACACGGGTTACTTCCTCATATACATATGAGTTCCTTTCAACCCTTCGACCTTGAATATGTAAAGTCGAATTTACGTGAGCTTCCACAAAAATGAACAGCTTCACGACTTTCAAGTCTTCCAACCACTTGATCCTCTGTAGGTTGGTCTATAGATAAGCGAACCGGTGGGCAGCTATGTAGTAGATTCCTGAAGACCCCGTCCATCTTCATTCTATGTATAAAGGTGATGGATTATAAATCTGCTCCACGATGTTCATCATCCCAATTCTTTGTCTATAAAGCGGAGAATGCATTGCAGTCATAAACATGACCCGAAACACCAAAAACTTGTTCCACGCTTCATAGTTTTGCAAGACAGCATTGAAGATGAGGAAATGTTTGGACAGCAACAATTTCTTTACTTCATTTTATTGAGATCTCATAAAAACAATTCCGTTGTTGGTCGGCTCTGATACCAACTGTAACGTGTCCCCTGGTATCATCCAGGACACGTCTTAGTAGTCCATCGGAAAGGATGCCTAGAAAACTCCGCCCGGCACTCCCGAGGAATGTTACGGGTTTTGTGATCTAGGTCTTTCCGCGTCTGCCATGTAGTGGAAGTATCCTGGCTGTTTCCCACTTAGGATCGACCGGAATTAGGGTTTTCTTGTTTGGTCATTAGCTAACAGCGACTAGCGTCAGACCCGAGCGAACTACTTTACGTAGAAACGCTAGGTCCGAAGCGGATTCACGCTGCACTTGGTTCAAGGAGAATGGGAAACGAGGGGGATGCAAAGCTCAACCTCTCTGCCATAAGGCATAGTCCCATTCCATTCCCCTAAAACAGCGTAAATCGGGTAAGACGTAACTCTAGGTCATCGTTCTTGTTATTCTTTTTGATGATGATGATCATTCCGCTGTTATTTGAGATTTTTGAGAAAAGTTTCCGGCTAACCGGGACCACCCAACCGTAGGACGGACCCATGGCCCATCCTCCGCACTTTCCTTGGTTTGTTTTAGTTATGTAATTATCTAACACATTAATTTGACATATAACAATCAGCTTCTTTAATTAACCTTTTTAAGCACTAGTTCCTTCACCTAATCTTATCACGTGACACAGAAAACAACATCAAGCAAGTTCTTTTAACATTTCATCATTTTATCTTTGAAATACAAGGAGTTCCGCCCGTAGGCTTTTCCATAATCTGCCCGAAGGCTAACCAGTAATCTCCAGGGATCACTATTCCAAGCTTTCGCCCTCAACTAGTATGCGGGCCTCGAGATCCAATCCCGAGTCACGTTAGCCTCTTGTGCAGGACCCGGAAGGCGAGGGATTTACGGCCAGAGCCCCCCTGGCACCCAAGCGTCCTCCTACTCCAAGTAGAACTCAACGGAGAGACCTCTCGCGACGGGTTCGGTCCACGTTCCCGGCGCGGTCAAACAACCCCCTTGGTTAGGGTCAGGCAGGCAGTCGGGGGTAATTGAAGCTTCCTCTCCCTTCAGGCCTTTAACCTGAAGTATAGATACGTATTTAATTTGTAATTGATCATTCAAACAGAGCCCTAAAATCTCTAGGAAGCACAAACATTTCCATTAATCAACCCAGTTGTATGGCAAACTGCTAAGGAAGTGTTCTTTCCTTTTTGAGTGTATCAGCACTCGTTCCCAAGGTGTCTTGTAACTTGGCAGGGTCTCTTACATTCCGGTGTAGGGCATACCCAACTTGGTTAACCCTAAGGTACCTTAGATATGCTAGTTTCTGGTTTACAACTTTCCTTATTTAGAAGGATACCCAAAAATACGTCTTTTAGCAAGATAACTTGCGTAAGGATCTGCCGTCCTTGATGAGGGTTTTTCCCTCTTCTCCTTGTGAATCAATCACAAAATGATTTCATACATGTTGCGCAAGTCCTGCGATGGAATAATCTGTTTAGATTCTTTAAGCTGATGTATGTCAGGCCAAGGATTTCTTTATTTAAGAATCTTAGGGACAAACCCTAGTTTCTTATCTTTATGAATTTATTGTCCCTACGGTAAGGAAAGTAGTCAAGTGTTTAGGGTATGAATGTTTCTATGTTTAGATTGGTTCAGTTATCTTTTAGAAGGTAATATTAATCGTCTTGTCACGGTTTTACTATCCTTGTGACAATTTACTTTCCCAATCAATATAGTTTAATTTGGCATATAGCATAATGCCAAGGTGATACAAAGAGCGAAAATACTTCTTGGAACAAAAAGGCCTAGCTGTGAAATTGGTGTATACACACTTTATTAGTTCCAAGTCCTCAAATAGCAGGGGAAAAGTGTTAATAGAGTGTCATCTAGCAGTCCCCTTTTACATTTTCTTTCCAAATGAATTCGTATATCTAATTTTTATACTTTTTAATTCCTAACATTTAACTTCCTCCTCCTTTAAAGATGAACTCATGCCAAATAACAACAATTTCCTTGCTAAGATGTGCAACTAGCAAAGATAACTCCCTAGTAATTTGAGCATTGAAGAAACCTTTCTTGAATTTAGCTATTTACCATGAATCGTTGCGAAAGGGAATAAGACTAATGGTGCAAGATATAATTTCTACACTTTAGGAATATATTACTATAGTAAATGGTTAATCTTGCTTGTAATTTTATAATGCTTGATGCAATTTGAAGAAAGCTAAGTTGTATACATTGTCATTCATAAGCTAACTCCTTCGTTTAAAAATAACTCGAACAAATATATCCTATCCTTAACAATTTTTCTTTGCATGATCGACTTAAAATTGAATTAACACCAAGAAGAAAAAAAACCTGGCTTTGAGGTGAGATATCCACATGGATACTGGGAGATGACCCTCCCGCAGCTACACCTTGGACTTTCTTCGACGGCATCGTAGATCGAATGTGAGATAGCCTTTTCTTTTTCTTCTTGGAATTCCACCGTCTTCTCCTTCCTTTTCTTTTACCTTTTTCCCACTCTTCCTCCTTCACTCCCTCTTTTCACTCCCTCTACTTCCCTCCCTATCTTTTATCTCACGGCTATTTCTTCCTTACGAGATACCATACGAGGCCATGATGATGAATTGGATTTTTATGTCATGGGACTGTGTGGACACCGGCTTGTTTGATAAAACTAAGAACACAAAGCTCAACTAAGAGAGCACTTGCACAAAAAGATCTAAAAAGTGAGTGAAGGAATTAATGCAAGAGAATGGAAGTCCGCAAGGTAGCCTAAGGACAAAGTAGGCCTATCGGTGTGACTTGAATAGTCTAAAGAGCTAAGAGGGGGGGAAAGAGAACAAGGGCTTAGGGGGGAATTAAAACCCGGGAGGAGGGGGGAAACAAGGACAAGACCAAGAGCATACGCAAGGTGCAACCAAAACGATCGAGGCTGTGGTAAGTGAATGCAAATTATTTGTTGGTTGAAATGTCTCAGCTTATCCTAAAACTTTTGAAATCAGGATGCACTTCTTTGGAGTTCCTACCAATTGGAGCAACTATTTCCTACATCTTGTTGCACTTGCTTGTTTGCGGGTTAGAGTGATTGATTTATTTGTGCAAGATTCAAACTGGAATGTCTTTAAGAAGGCACTCAAAGATGAATATTTTCTAGAGGATTATGAAATTGCTACGCGAAGGACATTCAGAAAATGGGTCTATGAGCCCAATAAAAGACTTGTTGCTTCCGAGTTATTGTGTGAATTTGAAGATCGTTGCAACCAGTTGGATGCATTTGAGCAAAGAGCCCTAAACTTAGATAAGGTGGAGTTATTCTTGCAAGCAGTTGATTCTACACTTCAAGACAAGTTGGGAGAGCTTCTTGCCCGTATGCAGCCTATGGGATTGAAGATGAATTGGCAAGATGTTGTTGAAGCCATTTTCACATTGGCGAAGAGACAGAGATGGAAGGCTTGCTTACAAAATGGTATGCAAACACCTCTAACGATGTCTTCTCCTTCCTCCACTTCTCCTACTGCTCCTTCCACTTCTTCTCCTACCTCTCATCCCATGGCTATGCCTACTTCTATGCCTATGCCTATGCCTATGCCTATGCCTATTCTTGGGAAAATTGTCAAGCCATCTTCCAAACCAACTATTGAAGACATGGTGGAAGAAATTTCAAAGAACTTGAAGGATCTTCAGATAAAGATGGCCAGAAGAGATCAACAACCACTTAACCTAGCTCCAACTTCTATCCCATCCTCTTCTACTCCTATGAATTCTTCTAGAAATGATCTTGTTTACCATTGCATATGGTGTGATAGTCCAGACCATGAGTGCAAGGACTGTCAAGACTTTGAAGAAGTGAAAAGACGAAAGTTGGTGGTCTAGAAGGATAGGATGATATGTTTCGGAGACAAAGAGCAGCCACTCATTATTTTTTTGGCAAACGAGGTATGAAGAAATTATTAGAGGAAACTCTCTTACGTTCTTCTAATGTGAAGCAAGAGGCGATATTAGAGGAAACTCTCTTACGTTCTTCTAATGTGAAGCAAGAGGCGGCAATAGAAGCTGTTGCCTATGGTCTTCAAGTGGAGTAGTTACCGAAAGATAAGTCTCCTTTATGGTCCTATCCACTGCACGCAGAAAAGAAAGGTAAAGCTTCATCATCTGAACTTTCATTGATAGGAGATGCAATTAGAAAAGGAACCGGATGGAATGATCACGTAGATGTCTTCCTTATGGGATTTATAGAAGGGTGGGAAGTCTATAACATCTAAGGGCTTGGAGGTCCTTGAGTATGTTGGGAGGGAGGCTATAGATCTTGATGATAGTATTCTATCATGTTGTAGAGCCTTGATGTGAGTGATTTGTTACAGTCCTTGAGTATGTTCTAGAATGCAGCAGTTCTCCTTTTACTATAGAAAGTCATTTGAACTTGATGATAGTATTCTACCATGAATGCTTAAATGAAGAAGATAGATATACAAACGGGTTGTCAAAAGTATCTCCACGAGCTAATCTCTCTGTCCACTTAAAAATGACAAATGAATTGGGCTAGCCAAAGGCTACCAATAAATAGCTAAAAATAGCCTAATAAATGACCAGGTCTGGCAAGCAGCTATGGAAAATAGTTGACTACATGGGGTTATAGGACCTCATGTCAATCTCAAATGTCTCTATCAAAGAATATGCCACATGCAATACTTTACATCCATTAGATTCAGTCTGATCCTATCTAGAAAACTGTCCTACAGGACCATCCTACAGAAAACTGCTCGTAGCCCCACCCGGGATCTACAACTTATTTGAGACACCTAGACAAAATTCTGAAGATGTCAGCCCCTAAAATTCTATGCGCAACATACAACTGTTCCTTATAGCATGTAGTTCTAGCTAGGCATCGACCTTCACGACTTTGTATCTCCTGCATACGAACTTAGATGATAAGCAAACTTTGTAGGACCCTTAAGAAGGTATGAAATCCCATTTTGGATGTGTTGGTCACCATGAATTCTCTCTTGATTAAAATTTTTTTAGACATCTTCAATTCAGCCCTGCCTGTCCACTATTGTAGTCTCCTACTTGGTCAAACATCCCTTGGATAGTTGACCAAGAAGGCACACATACATGCAAGATATCCCCTTTGGCTTTAAATAACTTGTATATCACATGGAATATTCCAAGAACAAAGATCCACATCATTAATCTATGGTCGATCACATTAGACGTACAAATATAGATTGAAGTGTGCTTCCATACACTCCCCTCTCCGAAAGGGGGTTGGTTCATTGGATGCTGCAGATCCTTAATCTAGGCCTATTAGGTTTTGAAGAACTCACTAGTTGGGTAGAGAGGGTGTAGAACGAGGGTTGCTTGCCTTAAGTACAGCCTACTGACTGATTGGCCTCATTGAATTGCAGTCCCTTTTTGTGTTGTAATCCACAATCAACCCCTTTGGTAACCTCAATATCTGTCATTGTCATTAACGACTTCTTTTCCTACAACACTCATCAAATTCTATCTAGTAAAATTAGGCAAATCTTGCAGATTCTAGCGCTAGTACAAGTGAAGCAATTTACATATCAATCAGTATTGTGAATTTCCTGATTTGTTTGGTGGCTAGACAAACTAGTATATTTGTTAATTCTGTTAAGGCAGTGTACATGTATGAGACCTCGAACTCTCAGTGTGGCCAATTGTAGACCTTTTTTTTATTGAATAGTGGTCTCGTTTGCCCTCTTCAAATAACTTTGGACTACATCTTTACACAGGTTGTTTCCATAGAAGCCTTTTGTTTCAATTGTATAGACATCATCTCTAATCCTACAAATATGAGTTTTCTCTAGTAGTCCACTTGTGAGGCAGAGAATCATGGGTTAGACAAGAGAGAGGATGATGCATGCCTCTAGCCCACCCAATGACACTCTAATCTTAGGCAACACCACAACTGTTAGTATAGTAAGAAATATGAAGAAATAGGCTTTCCCTTTGTCAAGCAACAACCCTAGGCGCTTCATTGAGTAATAAGGAAGGTATAATGAGCACCACCTGAGTATCAAAGGGATGAAAACGTATTGTTGTGGCCAAGGTGAATTGCACTAGGCCTTGAGGCTACGTCACAAGGAAAAGGGTGCATATTCATCTACCCTATCATCTTTGTCTTTCTTTTGTCAAGTCTTCCACTGCACACTATTCTGTATCTATTCTCTTAAACACTTTGAACCTTTTCCGTAATTTGGGTATCCTCAAGTCAATCCTATCCACCTCTATTAAAGTATATGTCACATACAATACTTTACATCCTTTAGATTAAATCTCTTTGTGCTCGAAAAATTGTCCTACGAGACCACCTTGTAGAAAACTATCCATAACTTTTGATCCGTAACTTGGATTGATGAGCTTTCTTCTGCAAAGTTGTAGCCTTGATTTTGATCTACAACTCTTGTGAAGAACTCAGAACTAAATTTCAAAGATTTCAAACCCTAAATTTTTTTGTGCAGCTTGCAACTGTCTTTTACTACGTATTAATACTCTTAGTCAAGGTATCACTAGTATGCTCTTTCACTGTCTCTTTTGCATTCATTGTCAATATAGCTTCGATCTTTCTAAACATTGCATCAGTAATGAGCATATTCTCCTCAAAGCATTGTCTCTTTGCAAGAAGCAAGAACTCCCCATTCTCGATCTTAAATTTTGCTAATGTATTTGTTGAAAAATATTTTTTGGATTCCTCAAATTGGGCTGCTTGGTAACCCTCTTCATGCATATTGCTTGGAAGCTCTAGACATCTTTGCAACTTTGTGAAAACAGACAAAACTCTTAGCTGAAAGATCAATAAATCTTGAAGAAAAAGCATCGGTGCCAGGAGGCGAGAGATTTTCTCTCCTTGTACCACCATTGTCTTGTAGGACAGTGGAACCTAGTGAAAATTTGGCTCTTTTGCAGGTAGAAGAGAATCCCACAATGTATCTTTGTTTCGTGGGTGATTTACACTGGCTATCATAAATTGCTCAACTCTTTTTCCATCTTTGCTACGGATCCGCATACATGTAGATCCATCATCTATAACCTTTGCTTCCATCTGTGCTTCATGATAAAGGGTTGACCCAAAATGACATCATAAGAACATGAATCCTGCATTAAGAAACAACAATCACCTTGAACATTCCCTATGGACACCATCATATTCAGACATGTTACATATAACTCTCTTGTAGTATTATTGGTGGCTCTCATCTGTTAAACATGTTCTACATTTACACGCCACTTCTCGCTCTCGTACAAACGAAAAACTATAACATTTATCTTTTAGCTATGATCTAGCAAGGCAACACATGGTGTCTCCATCTCTACAATCTTAAGCACTATCTCAATGGTTGCTCATGCACAATGACTTTTAGAAAAATGCATACATGTAATCATTATAGGTGCATGATTCTTTGCATAGTGCACTGGTTGTATATTCTTCATAATCTTTGTGTAATATTTCCGCAACGAAATATTAACGACTCTTGATCCTGCGCAATAGCAATTTCGAGTGATCTTCTGCAACAACGAAACTCTGGCCTAGGTACTCCGGCCTTGTGCATTAACAATACCATTCCCACATGGTGCATATGAATCCGTGGCTCGAAACAGAAAGCCACTGTAGGAACACCCCTTCACGGGCGAAAAAAAGGGATTATTTTGCAAATTTTCTTATGTATTAACTCCCTCTCCTTCACCCATTGCATGGCGGGGAGGGAGAGAGGAGTAGGTGTTAAGGAGGAGCATGGGGAGGGGAAGCATGCTACCTGCCACTTGTGTGGCTACCCCCCCCTTCACCCCATATAAACCCCCTCCATGAGCTTGAGAGGAGGATTGATCGTACTGCTCGCCGCCGTGAGGAGTTTCCCGTCGCCATCCAGCTACTGCCGCCGCACCGCTAGGCTACTGTCACCCCCACCGCCTTCATCATCATCATCGTCATTGTCCTCATCATCAACTTCACCTCCATCGTCATCCTCTCCAGCATGACCTCCAATTATCACTCCATGTCATCTCCCTGTTGTTCCAGAAGCTTGGAAGCTTCTATTGAAGCTTCCCTAGGCCTAATTCACCCGTGCCTCCTGATTTTTTTAAAACCGTGTCTTGCAAGGCCTATGTCCTGCACGGAAGAGGAGATCTCAGACAGAGTGACTGCGAAACACGTAAGTGAACCAAGGGAGAGTTGCTGAGATGAAAATTTTTGCGTCAATGGCTCCTAAGAAAAAGTCAAGAGGAGCACATGTGGGAGCTTCCACCCAAAGTACGAGAGTGGACAACGCCCCGATTTTGAATGCCCAGGTTCCAAATAATATTTCCGCTTGGAAAGGATGCATTAAGCATGTTTTAATTCTCGTAGGGAAGTTTAAATGCATCGGGAAATTTATATACTCATTCGATCTACAAAGTTTAGTTGCATGTCAAGTACTTGCATTTGCTTGCACTTCCGTGGTCAAGGGTAGTTGCATTTTCGAACGTATGTTGCATAAGTTAAAAGATGAAATTGTGCAAAGGCGTCGTTGTTGAATCACACAAAGGACAGGGGATATAATACATATTGCATTTATGTAATAATTTCTTGGTTGTAAGATAATCATAGACAGTCATTAAATGATGTCCGAATAGTTGCAATGCATGGAAATGATTTATGCACTTTGCAATTCGTGTACAATGATAATTACATTCTAGGTTGGGTTAAGTGCTAAAGGAAGGATTAAATCAATGATGGATTCATGGCATCTGATCATGAAAGAATGATACACCCATGCATGGAGTTCCTTTATCAAAGATCAAAATTGGAAAAAGATGCATCTTCATTAAAATACTAAGGCTTTGAATTTGAAGCATCAACTTAGGGTTTATAAGAATAGCTATGAATGTAAATCAACGTCGCATAAGGCAAGGAAGAGAAAAGATCACTATAGATCCTATAGTTGCAAAAAGGTCTATGGTCTTGAAATTGCATATTCGCATGGAATGATATACCTCATACATCTTGTAGTTACTTACATCTTTTAGGAAAAGTATTTGCATCTCTAAGGGAAAGATCTCCTTTAATCGTAAGACAATTACATCAATTAGGTAGATCGCATGTAAACGTGTAGCTTACTTGAGATTCATAAAGGCGTGAATAGTTAGCATATGATGAACACCTCATTGTGCTAGGTAGGGTTAAGTTAAGTTAAAGTTCTGCCTAGTATCGCACTTAGGATACCGATCTAATATTTCCAATCTCAAAGGTCCTACCCACATTCTCGAAATGTTAAGATTATCTAATCACCCATGCAAGAACGACCTAGGGTTATCACTCTAAGAATCAGTTGACCAAATGCTAGACTCTCGCAAGGAATTTAGGGACCCTAGGGCCAAGACATTTATCGACCTAGTAGGGGTAGGGTTTTGGACTGGGACAATAGGACTCCCAAGCTCTACATCTTGACCAAAGGTATTCTTGATTAAGGAATATCGTGTGATGAGAAAAATATTCCCACGAGTTAGATACCAATACCTTTCTCGTGCTACAAGCCGCAACGTCATATGTTCTTGTGTCTAAATCACAAAATAGCACTGCTACACCTTAGACCAAGTTTGACGGGTTCTAATTACAAGTCTAATTTTCTAGAAATTGAGTAGTGGTCCTGCTTCAACACTCTTCCTTGAAGACTGATTTGTGAAGCTAGGGTAGTTATGAATTGCCAAGAAAGCAATTGACCAACCAAGTTAGGCCGACAAGGTTTCCCATGTTAGCTATATATAGTCTGTCTATATATAGCGCCCATCTATATATAGTGCCCCTGGTCCCCTCTATATATTTCTATCATGTGTGCTTAGTTGACACACTTCTGGGGTTCCACTTTCGGTGTCTCGTGTCTCTCTTCCTCCATTCCTCGTCTTGCTCGTGCACTGGTCAACATGGTATCAGAGCGAAAGCCTTTACTCCACAGTCTCTATACTAGAACTCGGCACCTGTACCTAAAGATGGACCGTACAGGTTGGACAAGCTACCTCCCGCATCTGCTTGCCAGATCCATCAGAGCTTGATGGAGTCGATAAATAATCTCTTCATGAGAAACTATTATCTCTTCCAGGCTTACTGACCGTCACAGTAGTAGACACTCTGACATTCTGATGTCATGGCTGCCAGATTCATCCAGACTCACCAAGATAGGTGCTCCTGTTAGTAGCCATGTCTCGCCAGGCGCAGTCCGTCGCATCGAGAATAGCACCAGTCGACAGGTGACCTTTTCCAAACACCGCACTAGTGTCTTCAAGAAAGCCTACGAGCTCTTCGTTTTCTGTGAAGCACAGGTGGCGGTCATCATCTTCTCCTCCATCAACAGGATGTATGAGTATGCGAGATCAGGTATTGAACCCTTCACATAGCACATGCGCATATCATCATCACCACTGGCGCAGCTACTGCTACTGTGTGTAATTTAGGCAACATGCATGCTTCATTCTGTGTGTGTACTGAAATTTGGAGGTCCGACATAGAAAAAGCAGCAGGTTTAGTTGGAAATGGCCTTTCAAGCGGTGCTCTTGTTGTAGGATCCAAATGGCAGTTGATGGTGCTTGAAGTTGTTAAAAGGCTTGGAAAAGCAGCAGCTTACATCCAAGACTGTCTTACTTCTGTCAGATGCATTAGCATGCTACTGGAGCTAGCAAACTCTAGTAGTGGAAACTCTTTGCTTTTGGAGCACATCCTAAAAATTATGGAAATTCTTGGATCTTACATATTGTCTTCAATTGAATTACGAACATTGGCAAGGTGGGTATGGATGAGTAGAGAGTCATCTATCAAAGAAACTGGTAAGAAGCTTCTTGAATCTATGAAAAGGTTGATCTAGATGGAGACATCAAGCTCTGAGAACAGCTATCTTGTATCTTTTATTGAAATGAACATGGCTAAATCTGGTTATGCCTGCATTCAAGTGTCTCTTGATGATCAGGCATGACCACCCACATCACGATATTCGAGTGTATCTTGGTGATTGGGCATGGCCACCGGCATCAGGATATTCTTTTGCCTGTTGGTTAAGGTACAAAAATCTTACCATTAAACATGCTGGAGATGATGACACTCTTGTAGCCCTAAAAAGTGGCGAGCCAAAGTATCGAACAGACATATCAAGAAAGGAACATGCCAAAATTCAAATATTTTATGTAGCATCAGCTGAAGAGAAGTCCAGTTTGTATGCATATATAGCTTTATATCGAAGATTTAGGAACATTGGCACTAGCAACAAGCAGTTCTGGTTCTCTCTCTTTTAAACATGTGCACCTTGAGGAGGGCGTATGGCATCACATTGTCATTGTGCACAACAAACCAAATGCTTTGACTGGTTTGTTTCAATCTAGCACTGCCTGTCTTTATCTAAATGGAAGGCTAAGGCAAACAAACAAGCTGGGCTATTCAGCATCACCTGTTGGAAGAACCCTGTAGGCAACAATTGGGACGCCACCATCTTCATTTGAAGTTCTGCCATTGTGTTGGGATCTTGGTTTGTGCTATCTTTTTGAAGAAAGGGAATCTGGCAACATTTGAGGTCCTGGAAGTTGAGTTAGCATTAGGTGCCAATAACCATAAAGTTGAAATGATCTCTAAAATGATCCAAAACAAGAGTGATGGCAATGGTGTTGTGTGGGATCTAGAACGTCTAGCCCTGTTTATAGTTCAACTTTCTATCAAGAAACTTATTTTTTGTTTCGATGGAACCTGTGCTAACACTAACATCACTGGAGCCCTCACTATGATCAATTTAGTTGATCCTTTATCCGTCCTCGTTCGTTATTCCATTGATGAGCGTCTATATTCTAGTTGATGATACATTGTTTCATTTATATTCTTTCCAGCTGATGAGGGTCTATATTCCAGCTGATGACACATTATTTTGTTTATATTCTTTCCAGCTGATGAGCGACTATATTCTAGCTGATGACAAATTGTTTTATTTATATTCTGTTTATGGGGCTCCACATGTGTTATATTGTCTATAGAGCGGCGTCGCGAACCATCTCTATAGACCTTGTGTTGTTCTAATGTCACTGTAACATTTTTCTTTAAGTTTTGATGTGATAGATATACTACTTACATCCCAAGTTCAATTGAAGGAATTTCTTGGAGATTTTATCTTTTGCAGTGATGTCTCTTATCCTTATTTTACATATTATATATTTAGGAGTGATAAAACTCTTTTGATGCCTCTGAATAGGCTGTTGTAATTCAGGAGTGATGTAGCTCTTGAGTGATGTAGCTCCTTCTTCGTTGATGTTGTAATTCACGAGTGATGTAGCTCCTTTGATGCCTATGAATAGGCTCTTGTAAGTTCAACTTTGTAATTTTATATTTTGAATATTAATATAACGCTAGGCCTATATAGAGCTGTGAGTTTTCCCCTTGAGCCCCCAAGGGTTTTTTCATCCATAGTAAGGGACCTTTATTTGAGCGGGGATGCTAGCTATATATAGTCTGTCTATATATAGCGCCCCAGATCCCCTCTATATATTTCTATCATGTGTGCTCAGTTGACACACTTCTGGGGTTCCACTTTCGGTGTCTCGTGTCTCTCTTTCTCCCTTCCTCGTCTCCCTCGTACACTGTTCAACAACCCAGAATTTATTGGCCATAATATATGGAAACCTAAAGTAGCGACAATTCGAGTTACCAGGGTATAAATCCTAACCCAAGGAAAAAAGGGTAAACAAGCAACTCAGCTTACGAAACCCTCGAGATCTTGCCAAGTAGCATATGATCGAGGATCGAATGCTAGAAGTATTCGTGGAAAAGGAATTACACCTTGACTGTTGGCTGTACAAATGACCACTACTGGAATGTTCGTGTTTGTACACTTAGGTGCATTGTTTTTTCTTCTTTTCTCAAGGAACTAATTCAGGGAAAACAAGTAATGCTTTAGGTTAAAATCCTAGAGGGAGAAGCAGTACCAGTTACCTCCAACTATTTGCCTGACCCTATCCAAGGGGGTAGTTAGCCGCACCGGGTACATGGACTGAACCCACCGCGAGAGGTCTCTCCGTGGGTGCTACTTGGAGCAGAGGATGCTTGGGAGCCAGGGGAGGCTCTAGCCGTAAATCCCTTGCCTTCAAATCTTGCACAAGAGGCTGACGTGACTCGAGATGGGATATCAAGGCCCGCATACTAGTCAATAGGTGAAACTTGGAATAGTGATCCCTGAGGATTCATGGAATAGCCTTCGGGCAGATTTATTTGATGTATTCCAAAGACTGATAAATAAAGATCAAATGTTGAAAAAGGAACTTGCTTGACATTGTTTTCTGTGTCAGTGCTTAAGTTACGTGAAGGAACTAGTGCTTAATTTGGTTATTTAAGGAAGCTGTTTTTTCTTGTCAAACTAAATGTGGTAGATAATTAGATAACTAAAACAACCTGAGGAAAGTGCGGTGGATGTGACTCTGGGTCTGTCCTACGGAAGGGTGGTCCCGGTTGGCCGGGAACTTTTCTCAAAGGAAATTGACAAAGAGGTAGCAATGACCTAGAATCAATAGAGCTAGAGTCCCGATTTATGCTATTTTAGGAGAACAGAATAGGACTATGCCTTAGAGGGAGAGAGGTCGAGCTTCGCATCCCTTTCGTTTTCCATTCTCCTTGAATCAAGTGCAGTATAAATTTGCTTCGACCCTGATGTTTCTACGCAAAGTAGTTCCTTTGTGGGGCTTAACGCTAGCTACCTCCTAGGAACTTGACTATTAGGAAAACCTTGATTCAGGTCGGTCCTAAGTGGGAACAGCCAGAATGCTTCCGCTTCGTGGTAGAATCGGAAAGAACTAAATCGCAAACCGCGTGACATTCCTTGTGAGTGCCGGGCGGTGCTTTCTAGACTCTCTTCCCGATGGGCTGCTAAGACGACGTGTGCTACAAGTGGACAGGGGGACATGTTACAGTTGGTATCAGAGCGAACCAACGGGATCTAATATTTACAAGGGAACTTAATGAGGGGAATAGAGAAATGTTGTTGTTAAGAACATTTCCTTACTTACTCATGGATGCTGGCCTACAGAGTCGCGAAGCATGGAACAAATTCTTGGTGTTCCAGGTTATGTTTATGACTATAATGCATGCTTCAGATTTGTTAAGATTGTGGGAGAGAAGGAAGGAGTCTCACTTGTAGCTTTCTTGCTTGCACAATGGGGGAATACACACAAAGGTGGAGGCTTAAAACTGCATCATACCCATCACAGTGTGGATTGACCTGATAATTTCCTTCACAATGCGCTCTTCCTTAGTGGACAAGACCCAAGGAGTGGGAGGTAGTTGCAAGTGACCATCAATGCTCAACTGTGGCCAAAGCATCTACATCTTACCTATCTCCTTTAAATCCATTCGTGCCCATACAATGTCTCTCTTTCCTATGATGTGGTCCCATGATAAGCTGCCTACATTCTTGAAAATATGCATGGGATCCAACAAATGGCTGATTTGTAAGTGGATCAAATGGCAACTTGTAGAAAACCAAGAACTGTTGCATTCCGTTTGGATGTGACTCCTTGTGGACCATTTTAAACTTGTACTAGCTTTGGGCATTCATTCGTGCTAGAGGTCATCTAGGAAACCCTTCTCTCAATTCATGACCCTCCAGTAAGAAAGTGGCATGTCCTTGATATACCATCTTCTTCATGATTCATGACCTTGGGGAGTCTAGTTATGGCCCACACATACATGATACCTTGGGATAACCAGACCTATCACAACATCCCTATTTAGTGAATGAGATATGTTAGATATCACCAACGAGAATGGAAGCCCACTTACTCGAGCAGTCCCTGAATCCTAGAAAGTCATGCATAGCCCACATGAGAATGGCTTGTATATTAGTGGACCGTCGATCATCATGCTTGCTCATGTCTTCCACAGTGACCCCTCCTCCCACAAAATCTTGAGCTCATCAACTAATAGATGGAGGTAGATGTCCATGTTCTTGACTTTGTAGCACCGAAGAACTAGTAAGCTAAGGATCATATATCCTTTCTTCGTAGAAAGCCATGGTAGGATATGGTAGTTTAACAAGGACTTACAAGCCACACACTGTAAGAACTTGAGCAGAGACCAAATGGATTCATGCCATCCATAGTAAGGTCGATTCCTTGGCTCTCATGCAAAGCTTGGAAAGGTGGAGTCAATGTGGCTTTGTGTGCATGAATTTGCTGATATTTGGTAGACTCCATTTGTGGATCTATTCTTGGCATGCCACATTGTCAAGCTTACCATGCCCAACATATAAAACATGTGACTATATAGAGTATAAGTGAAAAGTGTCTAAGAACTTTCTAAGAAATGGTTTTTCCTTGCAAGTTCTATAGATACCTGTGATGAGCACCACACTTTGGACACATCTCCATAGTCCCATAGTCTCCTCAAAATAGCACACAATCATTGACACATGCATGGATGTTGTTGTAGTCCATGCCAATATTTCGTAACACCAGTCATGCATCATTATGGGACTCAGGCATCGAGTTTCAAGGTGGTAATATATGATACTTTAGCAACCTAATAAAAAAATTAGAAGACACTTTGAAAAGCACAATAAGTATTTTTTATAATAGTGTCAGAAAAATCAACGTAGCATGGAATGTACCTAAACAAATCCATCATACTCGCATTGCTCCATCTGTACTTTGCCTACACACTTAGGAGCACAAGTAATGTCTTTAGGCAAGATACTCGGCACCTATCATATAATGGTATAGATGCTGCCTCTCTTAGTGGATCAGATGACTCGGTATCGAGATGGCATTAATGCATCGATCATTGCCTCCATCTTAGGCTCCAAGATTGGAGGAAGGTCCAAAAGGCCTACTATCTCCTCTGGTATCAAGGATGTAGACTGAGTCATATCCTCCACTTGGTGTATTGGCTCAGATACTCCACCCATCGCATACCCACAAACTCTTCTAACGGGCCACAATAGGTACATTCCTTGGGATGAGGCGTCACCTCCCCATACAAATTTTATAGGCATGTCTAATATTTTTATATATGATATTATATTACTTTGCGAATGTAAGGCGGCATGCTGGATACACACTTTTCTTATCATTCTCTCAACATCTGAGATCGCTGAACAATGATCTCCGATTGAAACTCACCAAAGCATCGTATGTGTTCTATGGACAAGTGATGCTTTTGCTTGATTTCCAGCATGCATTGAGTGCAAGGACATGGGACACGCTGATTAAGATACACGTCATGATCTTGGACATCTTGGACATCATCATTCTCCATTTGGTCTATGTTACGAAAAACAATAGGTTTTTGTTCTCCTCATTGATAATCTTCCTTCATATTAATCTCTACTCCTCTTTCTCTCTCCCTTTCCATTTATTTGTTTGCCTCCCTCCATCTCTCTTTGTTTGTTCCTTTTCTCTCCATGTCGCTTTGTCTTTATCTATCCCCCTCTTTATTTCTCTTTCCCATTTCTTTATTTTCCTCCCTTAATCTTTATTTATTTCTCTTTCCACCTTTCAAATTCTCTCTCCCTTTCTCTTTTTTTATTTCCCTCCCTTCCTCCTTGTTTTTTTCTCTCTCTTTCCCCCCTCTCTCAATGTTTCTTTTTCTCCCCCATTTTCCCTCCCTATTCCCACTTTTTCTCTCTTTTCATCTCCACTCGCACTCGATGCATCTCATTACAATCAAAATCAAAGATTAAAAAACTCATAAAACAAGACATTGAAAGACCCTCTCTCCCCACCCCTCTTTGTGTCTCCCTTCCCCCTCTTCCTTTATTTTTCTATCATTCTATTCTCTCTAATTATCTCATTGTTTCTATTTTTCTCTCTCCTTCTCTCTTGCTCTCTATTTGTTGTTCTCTCTATCTCTCTTTTTCTCCCTCTTTCTGTACCTTTTTATCGCCCTCTCTTTCTAGCTCTCTCTTTTTTTTTTCCACTCTCCTTCATCTCTTCACCTCACGCTTTTATCCACTTCTTTCTTCACTCTCGGTTTCTTTTTCTCTCCCCCATCTTTTTGTTTCTCTCTTTCTCTTTATTTGTTGCCTCTGTCTTTGTTTCTCTCCCCCCCATTGTTTCTCTCACTTGTTTTCCTCCCTCCCTCCCTCTCTTTCTCTCTTCCTCTCTTTCCTTGTTACCTTTCCTCTTTTTCTCTCTGTCTTCCTTCCTTCTTCTCCCTCCCTCCTTTCCTCCTTTCCTCTATTTCTCTCTCTCTTTCAATATATCTCATAACAAACAAAAACAAAGAGAAGAAAAGAAGAAAATACAAGAACAAAGAAAGAAGAGGGAATGTACCTATGACAAAGGCCCGATGATGGATTATTTGCCTCCTCTTCACGATGTCATTTCTTTCTCCCTTGCAATCTTCTCCCTCTTCTTCACATACAATAGTGACAAGGGCGGTGAGAAGCCCTCATTCTCTCTCTTTCCCTCTTCCTCTCTCTCCGTCTCAAGGCTATGATCTCTCTCACTCTCTCTTTCACTCTTTCTCGAAATGTTTGCAGAAAATGCCACGCTCGAGTTGTCCGTACTTTTTGTTCTTAGACCGATGTCACTATTTGTGAATGTGACGCTATTTGTGATGCTATTTGCAACACAAATAGCAAGGCCACTATTTTACGTCGCAAACCATTATTTTGATTTTCCCATTCCCTTGTAATGCCTCCATCCCAAATTGTTATCATTGAAAGGAAAACCCCCTTTGTTTTTCACCAAAAAAGAACCACTCTTTCTTCCCCATGTATCAAATTTTGTTGGGAGGGGGGGGATAGGCCTAAGGTCATACCCTTTCAACTCTCCCCCCCAATTTACTTTCACACTCTCCCTTGGTCCTTTGTGCCCAGCTTCTGAGTACTCCTACATTTGATATTTCATTTTGCATCTAATAAATTCTACGCATCTATTTTGAAGTCTTGAACTACTTGGAGCTTTTCTTCTTTGATCTAGCACCCAAGAAATTTATGAAAAATTTGCAACCACTGTAAAGGTTGATCTTTTAAATTCATGTCTTCCACGGCCACCGCATCTTCCATTTTCATTAGTCTTGTTGCTTAAAATTTGCATCACTCAATACTTATCTAATACTTCTTGGTATTTAAATCTTGCTCTTAAATATGCTTAAATGTAAGATTCATCTTAACGTGTAATGGGTCTTGTTCATATCTTGGTCATTTTTAATTGATTTGCCTCCAAACTAGTGCAATTCATGTTGGTTGCTCCTAGGTTATTGCATGCTATGGTTGATCTCAAGCTCACTTAGTAAGGTTCAAGAGGTCCAAAGGAATATCTTTGTAACGTGTCCACCTGTTTCCTTAAGGACACGTCTTAGTAGTCCATCGGAAAGGAGGTCTAGAAAGCTCCGCCCGGCACTCCCATGGAATGTCACAGGGTTTGCGATCTAGGAATTTTTGCATCTGCCACATAGCAGAAGTATTCTGGCCGTTTCCACTTAGGACTAACCTGAATCAGGGTTTTTCCCAATGGTCATTTCCTAAACGGCAACCAGCGTCGAACGAACTACTTTACGCAGAAATGCGAGGGCCGAAGCGGATTCGTGCTACACTTGGTTCAACGAGAATGGGAAACGAGAGGGATGCAAAACTCAACCTCTCTGCCATAAGGCATAGCCCCATTCCGTTCCCCTAAAATAGTGTAAATCGGGATTATTATAACTTACACTCTAGGTTAGCGCCCTTGCTGTTCGTGTCCTTTGAAACGGTCTTCTTGCTGTCCATCATGATTGAGAAAATTTCCCGGCCAACCGGGACCACCCATCCATAGGATGTACCCATGGCCACATCCATCGCACTTTCCTCAGGTTGTTTCAGTTGTGTAATTACCTACCACATTTAGTTGGACATGCATCACACAGCTTCCTTATTTAGTCTGTTAGGCACCGGTTCCTTCACGTAATCATATCACTTGACATACAAAAGCAATGTCAAACAAGTTTCTTTTCAACAGTTTATCATATTTATCTTTGGAATACATTTATAAAGTCCATCCCCCCATAGGCTTATCCATAATCTACCTGAAGGCTATCCAGCAATCCACAGGGATTGCTAATCCAAGATTCCACCCGTAGACTAGTATGCGGGCCTCGAGATCCAATCCCGAGTCACGTTGGCTTCTTGTGCAGGACCTAGAAGGCGAGGGATTTATGGCCAGAGCCCCCCCTAGCACCCAAGCGTCCTCCTGCTCCAAGTAGCGCTCAACGGAGAGACCTCTCGACGGGTTCGGTCCACCTTTTCGATGCGGTTAACAACCCCCTTGATTAGTGTCAGGCAGACAATCAGGGGTAACTGAGGCTGCCTCTCCCTTCAGGCCTTCAACCTGAAGCATTAGATATCTTTTCATCTTTTAGTTCATTGAGAAAACAAAGCAAACAATGCTCTCTAAACTGATTTACAAGCACAATCATTTCCAGTGGTCGTTATTTTTCGCCAACTGCTAAGGAGCGAGTCCTTCTCTCAGAATGCATCCAACACTCAATCCCGGATCAATTGCGACTTGGCAAGATTCCCAAGGGTTTGTTTGTTAACCCTTATGTCCTTGGGTTAGGGCGGTATCCTATTAATCCAACTTAACCAATACCTTAAGCTCTATTAGCAGTAAATATGTTATTCCAAATTACTGATTCGTCTTTTGCTTCCAAGAAATCATCTAATTCCCTTATCTTGGTCACTTTTCCCAAGAAGGTACTATATCAGGACGACTACTCATCCTCTTGCAAGATAAACTTGTGCAAGAATCTGCCAATCTCATTTCGAGGAATTGGCCATTTCCTTGTGATCAAGTCACAAGATCATGCAACTCTGCAACTTGTTGCACAAGTGTCGCATCAAAATCCATGGGACTATTTTACCCATCGAACGACATCTTTTAATTAGTGAATCATGATTAGATAGCAAACAGGGTTAGGGTGTCTTCATATCCCATCGGTTCCTGATTGCACTAGGCCGACATCGTCGGTCCTAGGGTTCCAACTCCATCCGAGTTTCATCTTTTTAGCGAGCGATCCTTAGGGTAGAAAAACCTCAATCGTTTCTTGCAAGTATGTCCTATTGTCCCTACATTCCATGAATGTGGGTAGGTCTTTCGGTATGAGAGTTTCAACTCGGCAATACATGCGACTAGGTCATGTCCTTAACGTGCTAAACCCTAATTAGATCTTGGGATATGTTGCATCTATTTAACCATTCCTAAGCAATTCCTTCACGATTTTAGGTGTTTAGGGTAAACCAATTTACTTGTCTACACATGAAGATAATTACGATACCATTCTCATAATCACATGATTCATTGTCTACGTATGATTAGATTTACAAACCTAACTTTTTTTATTAAGATCAAAGCGTAAGTTAAGTTACGGCATAATTTCCATTGATCCTTCTAAAACATGCATTCAAGATTCATGCTACTAAGCTTTAGGGTTCTATGTTTAAAATGAACCATGCAGCCTTTTCTAACAACTACGCAGTTGAACGAGATTTATGCCAATTTCCTAGAGTTTAACCTACTTCAAGTAGCCCTAGAATCATTTCCATGCCTTGGAATTCCTACTGTTGTTAGCAATCTTCTTCAATGAATCATTGCGAAAAAAGAGATGTCTTATAATGCAACATGCAATTTATCTTTCCATGCATAATTGAAGTGTATAACAATAATTTCGACTTTGTAATGATGGTCATTAGTTGATCTAGATTCATTACCTTGCAATGCATAAAAGCCACTTGCTAAGAATGCATAGAGATCTGATGCTCTTTTTTTGTTCGTTTCATTGAAAAATACCAATGACCGAATTCTTCAATCGTGAGCTATTTCCTTTAAACTAGCCAATGTATTTCAAGCGCAAAAGTGCCTCTTATCAAACTAGGCAGATTTGACAAGCATAAACGCAACCTAATTCCATGAATTAACCATGCATGTTTGTAATACTTCGACGTGAATCAAGAAATAGGAAGAAAACCTAGACTTGTGGACTCGGTGAAATGTCCACATGAATGCTAGGAGATGATCCTCCTGCGGTTGCGCCTTGTGCATTTTTAGGGGCCATCGTGAATTCGACCTTCTTGCCTTGGCCGAAAACTTATGATCTTGGCCCGTCTCCCTCGCACGCGCAATTTCCTTTGAGATTCGGCTTCCTTGACCGATGCTCCGTCTTGTGGAATTGAGCTTTGGAAGACCTTATAGGCTTCCTCCTCGAAGATTAAGAGGGGAAATAAATTTGGGCTTTCAGAGGGTAATAAAAAGGAAGGGCCTTTTAACCAGCTAGAAAAATAGGCTTGTGGGACTTGCAATAGGAAGGATTATTTTTAAATCCGGCGATTAGAGTGAACTTAAGGAGAACCAATGAAAAGAGGGTTTAAAACTTGCTAATATGGCTTGAGTGGGAATGTCATGGGAGCCTTTAAAGAACTTGTGTGTGGGGGAAAATCCACAGAAGGGGTTAAAAAAATGGCTTTGTGGAATGCAAGGGGGAAAGGTTACTTAAATTCCGGGGGTTATAAAGACCCCTTGGGAAGGGTTTATAAAAGTCCCTAGGAAGGGCTTTAAAAGAACTTGTGTGGGGGAAATCCGCGGGAATGGCTTTGTGGAAATGCTAAGGGGAGGATTTAAAAGGAAACGGGGGTTAAATAGCCTTGTGGAAATGCTATGAAAAGGGCTTAAAAACCCAGACTAGGTGACTTTTGGGGAAACCAAGGACCGAAAGGGTTTAATTCCCGGGGATGCAAGGATAAAAAAGGGGTTTTTGAAGAACCGTGGGGTAAATGGCGCAAAAAGGGACTTGCGTGGGAAATCCCACAGGAAGGGGTGCTCTAACCCCGGGGGAGTTATAAAAACCCCGTGGGAATGGCAATAGAAAAGGGGGCTTAGAGAGCCCCGCCTTAGAAGCTTTCCAAGAAGCTTGTGGGAAGCTTCTGTAGTCGTGACTACTCCACGTGGAGGAAGAGGAAGGCGGATCTTCTGTAGGAATTCTCCTCTCGGCATAGCAACACGGCCCTGTGAATCAGAATTAGGTCGACGCGTTGATGTTTCTCCTGCTCTCGCTCCCACTCGAACGGCAGCTCCACGGACCACAGTCTGGTGGCTTACCCTCCTCCTCACAACTATCAACCTTTCCACACTCCTCCCCTCACCCCTTAGAGAGAGGAAGTTTTTATAGGAAGAGGGGTAAGGGCTTCCTCCCCCACGTGGTAGGCCGCATGCATTTCCTCCCCTCCACCTCTCTAATTCCATATCAGTCAATCACCTTCCCTCAGCCATGCTTCGGCTGGGGGGAAAGGTAATAAAAAAATTTGCAACAAATATAATCATTATCCTCTTGGCCTCCTCCCAAGAGGAGGTTCATACGAAGATGTGTGGGTTCTTTTACTTTGGTCTCGTTTATGCCGATGGAGATCAGGATACGTGGAGTACACTTTTAAAGATCACACCGTCCGTACCACAATGTCAGCATTGTGATTTTCCTGAGACTCATGTGACCTCGTAATATTTTTCAACAGAAATATTACATTCTCTCCTAGTTGGAGGAATCAAGATGTCCTCATCTCGAGATAAACTGGGGATATTGATGGTTGAGAGCGCTTTCATCTATCCCACTGGCATGCTCCTCAGGATAATCTTTCCACTGGACAAGGCATTCTCTCAAGGTTTTGGATCTCAGTTGTCTCTCCCTAACATCTAAGATCCTGTCAAGTCATATCTCAAGGACTCCTTGGCTAGGCATTACAACTTGTTGGTGATCAAGTACATGGCTAGGATTAGGTACATACTTCTTCAATAGGCTGATATGGAATACATTATGAACCTTTAGGTTCTCAGGGAGTTGCAGTCTATAAGCATTAAGTCCTAGGCATTTGAGGATCTTGTATGGTCCACAATACCTTGGACTTACCTTCTTGCAATCTCCTAAGGACAGAGAACTCTTCTTTGGGCGTACGCGAATGAAGACCATGTCTCCTTCCTCAAAGATTCTATCTTGATGCTTCAAATCCATGTATGCCTTTTGTCTATCCTTGGCGGCTTGGGTGTCGTGTCTTACTGACTTTACTTGGTCATCCATCTCTTCCAACATCTGCCTTGAAGCTTCAACCATCAAGGTTGGATTTGAGAAGTTTAGGGGACTTCAACAGTCATGACCATACAATGCTTGAAAAGGGGTCATCTGAATGCTTTGTTGGTAAGAAGCATTGTGGGAAAATTCAACCAAGGGAAAGTATTTAATCCATCTTTTTGGTTCACGGTAGCAGTGTGCCCTTAGCATATCCTCGATGACTTGATTGACTCGCTCCATTTGGCCATCAGTTTGGGGATGGTAAGCTGTACTAAAATAGAGTTGAGTCCCAATGGCTTCAAAGATAGCTCTCCAGAAATGTGATGTGAAGAGAGAATCACGATTACTAATGATTCTCCTGGATAGCCCATGTAGCTTGAATATCTCCTTGATAAACAATCTTGCAATATCTGAGGCTTTATAGTTTGTCTTTACTGGAATAAGGTGTGCAACCTTAGTAAGCATGTCAACCACAACCATGATGGAGTTCTATCCTCCCTGAACTTGGGGTAGGCCAACAACAAAGTCCATACTGATGAATTCCCATTTCATTTGGGGAATGTTGAGTGGTTGTAACTTTCATGGCATTTTGACATGTTTGGCTTTGATACGTTGACAAGACAAACACTTAGTGATATATTTGAGAATGCCACCTTTAATCCTCTCCCAATAGTAGCTCTTCCTAACTGCATTGAGAGACTTGGCATAGCCAGGATGTCCTGAGAAAGGGGAATCATGAGCTTCCCACAGTATCTTCTACTTAAGTGACTGGCTTGTTGGTATACATAATCTCATTCTATAGTAGACAAGTCAACTATTGATAGAGAATTCATGATACTTAGCCTATATTTTTTGGTCCTGGTCCTTGATAGAGATCTCCCTTAGCATCTTTTGATAGGATGGATCATGGCATGCTTCTTCTCTAGCTAGTTCAAGTATTGGGTTGTTTGGCATGGACACCTTTGTAGCTAGAGATCTAGCTGTTGATGGGTTTTGCAAGATTAGTGAATTAAGGAATGCCTTGCGATTGAGTGCATCGGCAACTACATTCTCCTTTCCAGGTCGGTACTTGATTTCAAAGTCATACTCCTCCAACATTTCAATCCACCGACGTTACCTCATGTTGAGCTCATTCTGGGTAAAGATCCACTTGAGAATTTTATGATCACTAGAGTAAACTTGTTATCCAACAGGTAGTGTCTCCAAAGCTTTAGAGCATGTATGAAAGCTAATAATTCTAGATCATGGGTAGCATAATTCTTCTCATGGCTCTTTAGTTTCCTTGAAGAGTATGCTACAGGATGACCTTCCTACATGAGCACACATCCTAAGGCAAGCGTGCTAGCATCAGTTACTACCTCGAACTCCTTACTGAGGTTTGGTAGTTTTAGGATAGGTGCTGATAACAAACTTTGCTTCAATCTATCAAAGCTAGATTGTTCGGTAGTTGACCATGCAATGGATGTTTGCTTCTTCAGTAGATCCGTCAGAGGTGCTGCAATCAAAGCATAATTTTTTATGAAGAACCTGTACCATCCTGTCAATCCAAGAAAACTGCGTATTTCTTTGACAGTTGTTGGTATTGGCCATTCTAGAACATCTCTGACTTTGGCCGGATCCACTGAGATTCCTTTCGCTGATACGATGAGTCCCAGATATTCAATCTGACCCCCTTGGAATAGGGTCCTTGAAAATAGCCTTGGAGGAGATGCCTAATGCATCCTTTTTTCTATTTAACATGATTCTAGTTAGATTTAGCCTAGAATCCTACCTTCCTTCCACAAGTCGCTCATTCTTAGTGCATCAATAGTTCATTGCATAAATAATAAAACTCACATTTAGTATTTGTTTTTCTAAAAGTCATTTTACTATGGAAGCTAATCTTTCAATAGTCTTGGGTTTCTCTTTTCCTTAGGGTTTTTTTGGTGTTTTAGCCATCGAATCTAATATGTCTACCACTTTAGGAATAAGTCATTGATCCCTTTAGGATGTTTAGTTAAACTCAACCTTTGTTTATGATTGATTTTCCTACTATAAATAGTATGTTCTATCATTGTAATGGATTTTATAAATTGTTAATACAAACGTTAATATGCCTAAAATATTCACATTACAATGTACAACTTCTTGAATGAAGGAATAATCATAGACTACACATATTTTTCAAGACTATCACATAGATATGATGCATATAGTATAATTCACTAAAAGAACACACTATCTTGAATATGATAGATCACATATTTTCTAAATGAAGAAACAACAGTAAATGACATCAAATTTTTAGGAGATAGAGACAGATTTTCAAGTTCATTCATGTACAACCCTAACAGAGCACCATCATGAAGGATTTGCATTTCATATGAAATATAGATCCAAAAAGATGCATGAAATAGGTTACAACCAAGACACCCATGCTTCATATGGCCTTACATGACATTGAAGGGGGCTATTTCTACATACTTAAATAAGGTGCCTACATGTAAACTAAGGTTAAGAGTATAATTCAAACCTCAACAATCATAGTTCATTTAGTGACTTAGGTTCAATCTAAGTTTGTTTCTTAGTACAATTCATATAATGTGCCTTTGACTTGTTCAACTAAACCATCTAGGACTTGAGAGTCTCTTGGCATATGGCACTTTAAAGAATATCAATGATTGATTTTTTATATTGTAAAGATGATTATTTTGTATTTCCAAAGGACACCATTCTTTACAAGGAAGCAGTCATCAGACCCTTCCTTTAGTCATATGATTATGTGATCGCTACGTCCTAGAGCCTTAGTTCATTCTAGGTTAAGTGCCTAATTGTAAGAGAGAAGAATCTATTTTGTTTAAGTTGGCTCTAGTTCAAGATATTAACTTAATCAAAGGGAACAATTCTAAAAACTTAACTTCATTTACCTTATAGCATCATGCATTAAAAGATGATATCTAATCCATCATACAATACCAGAAAAAAGAGAAATAGACATCTCTACCTCTCCTCTAGGATGACTTTGCAATTTACTAGGTTTATTTTCCCAAGGCTATGCAAGTTTACAAAGAATTTTCCATTTAACTTTGACCAATTTTCCTATATTTACAACCTAATTGAGAGTAGTTTTTAAAGATCTCTCAAGTGTCAAGACACAAAGTGGATATGTGCAAAACTAAGGCAGGAATTTAAAGCCAACGGAAGTGGAACATGAAGATTTGACAAATTTAGAGATGAAGGAAGATAGAAATGCAAAACTTTGGCCCTTGTGGTGGTTGTATATTTTTAGTAATTTTTTCCACAGCTAGATTGAAGAGAGAGAGCTTCTCAACCATTTGGGATGTCCAGTCAATCAGGCAAGATTTTTCAGATCTGAATTCGAGCATAGGACGGACGAGATGCATGAGGCTAGATAGTGCCAAGTTAGAATGGCCAAAGTTAAAAAAAATTGGGCATGGCCCTTTGGGGAGACCAATTGACCCCCCTTTTTAAAAAAAAAAGTGATATGGGGGGAGGGGCGGGGGGCATTTTGAAACGTGACTAGGAAGAAAAAAACGCCCCCCCCTTCTTGGCGACGAATTTGGAGAGAAGGTGGAATAGAGGCTATAAGCAACCTATCAATCACAGCCTAGCAATCATCTTTCCCAATTTTTCGCTCTCCATCACGGGTCTCCAATCAAGAAATGGTTGACTAGTGATGGATTTGAATATCCAATCTATCTCTCTCCTCCCTCCTCTCTCTTAAGGGTTGTTCACATGTATGAATCTATGGAAGAAAGGGAAGGAGTTGGATGCAAGATACTGATGGAATAATGGTACTAGAGTGGAGAAGATAATAGATCAGAGTTGGAGAGAGTGTCAGCAGCCAAAAATGAGCATGAGTGAACTCCCAACCATTAAATACGCATCTCCAAAATTGGGTTTCTATGGGTAAACACTCCTTTGATTGAAAATGCTAAACCATAAAATTTATATCAAAATACACAAAATCCGTAATTATGCACTTTTTATGAATATAAAATCAATACTCGGTAATTGTGATTGGTCCCAACCCATAAATCATAAATATCACAATCCTTATTTTAATAAATCAAGAAAAATAGTGAAATAATGGAAAATTTTAGTTTTTTGAGCAAAAATTTAAGAAAAAATATGTTTCATGTCCGTGAGTATATGGCATGGCTGTAGCATGAGGGATAAGCCTCTGTTTAGCCATGTGTCTATGTTAAAGTCCATTTTTACTGCTTTTTACAAGAAAAACACATGAAAAAATCACTCTTTACACTCAATGAAGCACAACCTATTCTATAGGGGAAAAGAGGGGTGTTGATGCTGATTAGTTACTAAGAACATTTGAAATTTTGATGTATTTGTTTATGCATACCATATAGGATGTTTATAAATTAAGTTAAAAGGGTAGTCTGAAATCATTAAAAGAAATATCTGTTACACTTTACAACATTGATTTATGAATCATAAATTGTTCAAGCACAATGGCATTCACAGTTGCATTGCGCATATCACATGGTAACTCCTGGATGCATTGTAATTAGTTTTCTATACTTATGACCCACTGTGAGTTCTTAGAAACCTAAGCTATAGGTTTAGGCATTTGGGTTCCCTGGGAAATTGTTAAGCGAGGAAATATCTTATCTCTTGGATTGTTCTAAAATAAGAGTGGAGTTTGTGATGCTTGTGTTATTTCTGTTAGCAGTGCATCGAGGGGCCAATCCCTCGAGTGTACGAGAGCTGTAGTGGGGCCACAACATTCAATCAGAAGGGTGCCTCCTTCTATTTGTTATTATGAGATATTTTATACCGATTTATGTGTGGGGACTCCCTCTGAGGAGTGTGGGGCTTACTGTTTGGACTACAATTTTTAAAAAATGCAAGATTCACAATAGCATTTAGGGTAGTATGTCCCTTATAAGCTCCTCGCTGTGAGGCCAAGGGGTTGTGTTCTTCGAGTATAGAAAGGCCCGACTATTGCTTATAGCTAGTGTCAGGCCCATTTTAGGTCCCCATAGGTGGTGCATTTTTCGAGAGTTGTTAATAAGTGGTAGTTTTTGAATCTTGGTCAATTGGGACCAATTCATTAGTGTATGCCAAAAATCAGTGAGCTAGACTCACAAGACCGTCAAAATGAGCTTCAAAAGCAAGAAAGACCTAAATGAGTTAGACGGAGGGCTGAAATAAATAGAAGATGTCCTCTTTACAAGGGTAGGGTCTTAGTAACCCTAGCTCGATGCATAGTCGGTTAGGGGAAGGAAGCTCTAGTACTTCCCCCCTTTCAATCAGTCCATCCACTTCTAGTGTAGTGATATTTCCAATTTTTTGATCTCCTTTAGCAAATTTGATTGTTACCATGGCAATGCAACCCATTGCAACTCCTAGTGGAATGATGGATTTGCTAGCCTTAGGGTCTCCTCTACCTATTTTTAATGGGTTAGCAGGGGAAGATGCAGAATTTCCTATTAATGAATTCCAAAAATTAGTGTTGACCTGGCGAATTCAATATGAAGAACACTTGATGATGTTCTTCAATATGACTCTGAAAGGACAAGCTGCAGTGTCGTATCACAACTTAGAGATTGTAACCATAACTACGATTGATTTATTCTTTGCGCCCTTTAAAAGAGGGTTTGCCCCTAAAAGGGGAGGTCAATATTGGCTACATGTCCTTAATGTTACACATCAAGAGCCTGACGAGAATGTCCATGGGTATGCCAAGAAACTGAAGGAGGTATTTTTGAAGTTGCAAACCTTTACTCCTATTCCAACTTGCTACTCAGTTGGAATATTTTTTGAATGGGTTAGAATTTAACATTCAAGTGCAATTGAGTAGTGTTGCTCTTGTCAACATTGATACGGCTATTACACGATTAGAAGAGGTTGAATCATGGTTACAAGTGGCTTATGCCTCTAGGTCAAAGTGGAATCCGAGTTTAGGGTTTGGAAATACCTTAGCAATAACGAATGAAGATCAAGGGATACCCATGAGTCATCCTAATGGGAGAGGAAGCATAATTCCAAATATGCCCATATTACTAGCTCCTAGCATGACCATGCCTATGACTAGTCAAGTGGCTCCATTGACTATTGGAAGCCCAATGATCAATTGTATCCTTGTTCTAGGGAATCAATAGCCAATCCCTAATCAAGTGGTTAGGTCAATAGAATGACATGTGGATGATTGTGGCTATGAGTCAATTGCCTCTAATGTCCTTGGTGAAGTTAAGGATATGATGAAGCACTATACTAATATGATTAGCAAACAATATAGACAAATAGCCATTGATGTTAATTTCCTTAAGAAGTAGTAGAATTTGATAGGGAATTGATGGCCTAAAGAGGGTGGTGGCCCCTCAAGATTCAACTATAAGTGGTGTGGTGGCTAACATTTTCCTAGGAGTTGTCCAAATATTAAATGTGACATATGTGGGAAGTTTAGTACCTGTTGGAGTAAGATTAGCTCTCACCAAAGGTGGAGGCTGAAAACAATTTTTCTCTTCTTAGTTGTGTAAGCCAAAAAAGAACTTTCATACAAAGAAATAGAAGAACCCTATATATGGGTCTCAAACCAAACTCAACTAACTAAGGTGCCATACTAACTGAACCACGAACTAGAGTAGATAAGGATAGCTGTCATCTAGCTATTATTCATGGGCGGTGTACCAACCGCATCTGCAACTAACAAGTCGGTGATATAAATGCACAAAGGTCACCCTGGCATATCACGAGTGGAGCTCGATATCTCAACACTCCCCTCGAGCTCAATCCCAATTCCTGCACACCAAGCAGGTCTTTGAACTTGCGCAGCTTATCTGCGCCCAATGCCTTCGCAATGGTACTAAAGCTTCTAATCTATGGGTTATTACGAAACTTAAAAGGGTAAAGAAGTCGACAAGGCCAAGGCAAAACCTATTGAGGAAAACCCAAAGCAATATGTGATGGGACCTGAAATGGGCCGGCACTGGCTATGGCACTAGCCGGACCTCATGCTCATGACAGACAAACACACCCTCATGGCCTCGTGGACCAGGAGCGTGACGAACTGTCCTAAAGCCTAATCTATGCGTTTATAGTTTTATAGTTTTGTAGTCCAACGTTTCCCTTTCTATAAACTCCTCAGAGGGAGAACCCATACACATTGGCAATAAATACCACGCTAATCACATACATGGGAGGGAACCTCTTGATAGAAACACCGCACAAACTCTCGGGAGGCAACATATAAAACAAACGCACAAACTCCACTCTTTCATTTAAAACGCCTCCAGGAGATATACCATGTTCCCTCACTAAATAATCCCCCAAGAAATGAACATCTATCCTACTGCTTAGGATGCATTCCCACTCTCAAATGTGGATCATTGTCATTGAAAACAGGTGCTATGCATCCAGGATTTATATTCCGATACCATGATCTTCATGCACATACAAAAGTGAATGATTCTAAAGTGATCAAACATAATTTTAAAATTAGCAACATGCTTGTGCACAAACAGGCTTTTCCAATGCATTTACTAACCCGTTGCGGCGATGAAAGGATAGCACCGAGACCACACTCCTACTACTATCCTCTTAATTAACATACCACGAAACTCTATGATATGATGTGCATCAGAAAATCAACAACAATCAGCACGCAAATCACACCATTCAAACCTCGCAACCCTCTTATGTTTAGGTATTGCATTCGTTGCATAGGTGTAGAGGTTCATTTTGTCATGTTTTGATGTATAAAAAGCAATAAATCACAATCTTTGACAAAGAGACAGGGCAAACTGAAGCTAAACCTCATGCATTTCCACTACCATACACCCACAAATAATCATTATATTTTTTCTTATTTTTCAAAGACGTATTTCTATTTTTCGCCTTATTTTCCCCATTTTCTTGATTTATTTGACAATAAAATATACTATTTTCTGATTTTTATTATTCCAATCATTGCAGCATACTAACATTTGATTTATCTTCCATATTCCCCCCATGGGAACGTCTTTCCCCCACCCGAAACCGAAAAACCACCATTTTGCCACTTAAAAACTGCAGTTTGGGTTTACGGGAATTAAATAAAGCATGTAAATCATTGAAAAACCAAAATTTTCTGATAAACAACGATTACTCATAATGAAAATAGCACTCACACAAATTTTCATCCAATAAGAACATAATTATCATCATAAACTATAAAAAATCCTTCATTTTCTTCATAAAAATGGTCATACCATGTTTTTACGTAACCCAAGATGCCTTTAATAACTTCATAACCAGCAAACGGAGCCTCCATTGCTCTCAATCCAATGCTGCTCAATCAATCTTCAGCATCTCCATCCATTTCCATCACCATTCTCTTCATTGTCCTTTCTCTGTTCCTTCATCAAGATGGCACACATGAACAGCCCATAGAGAAGAGAGAGAGGGAGGAGAGAGAAATAATAGAATCTATTCTCTCCATCCACACAGCCATTCCACACGTGAAGGGCGGTGATATGCTCAGCCAAGAGAGAGAAATGGAGGGGTAATGTCAGTTGCAAGGGTTGTATTCAACCTCCATGATTGATCATGAGGAATCTTGGTGCAAATTTCGGCGCATCCGTGTCCACGCTTCTTCACACCATGCTTCCTTCTCTCTCCACATTTTTTCATCCTATGTTGCATAAAATTTGGGGGGGGGGTCCAAGGCTCCAAAGGGCACATCCCCTTTTGGCCCAAGGTTTGGCCACCCTTTCAAATCTTGACCATTTGTTGGCTCCTTCTTCGTCCGGACTCCGATTCGAGCTCTGGGCGTCCAGCTTGACATCCCACATTGACTGGCAGCTCCTGACTTCCCACATGATAGTCTAAAAAATTATCAAAAATCCACAAGTGTCGTTCGGGCGCCTTTTAAAAGTCATCTTTCACTTGGTGCTTAAAATTATCCTAGTTGCAGCCGCCGCCTTCGATGTTAAATATTTTTCCCCTAAATTCCTAATTTTTTGGCAAATTTTAGGCACATCCTGGGCTCAAAACTCCGCACTCATTGGTGACCACGAGATAGGGCGACTGAGCCCGTCAAATCCCACAACAGATCTGCACAAAACAACCAAAGGAAGCATCAAGCTGATACAAAACAGATACATACTAAAACACAGCACAATGCTCACCCTACCCCCTGACAGAATCAAGGCATGACATCCACAAGGAGTAGGCCTAGCATGATCTGATAGAAGGTCCGAAGCTAGTCACTAACTGACTGCTCCAACAGAGCCAAACTAAAAAGAACTATCAAAGAGGTTGCCCTAAGTAGTGGTCTGAACTACCTACCCAACTAAGGACAACAAAACCAGGAGCTCCTACTAGGCGAGGACTCCTATAGCCTGATCAAGAAGTATTTTCTTTTAACACATTTCTTCTTTTAGGTTTTTATTCTTCCACACTCGAGCATGTAAAAAGGAGGGAGGTGAGAGTAGTGACCCAAGGAGAACAGGGCATCGGCCTCAGGTCCTGTCTCGGTACCCAAGAACCTACCAAGCCCTCGCAAGGTGACACTTAATCCTTTTCTAACGCTCACTTTTATTTTCGCTCCAACATCCTTACTTTATTCTTTTCCAGCCAGACGCCACCCCTAGGAAGACAAGGCATCGGCCCCGAGTCTTGACTCGTCCCTAGGAACCTACCAAGCCTTTGCAAGGCGATGATCAACTGCTTATAGATTTTCCTTTCTTTTCTTTTCTATTTTTATAGGGTTTAGAACCCCTTTTTACACACCTTTGTATATGTTTATGTGCTTTAAGATATTTAGGGTTTTTCTTCCTCTTTATCATTATTTTTTCCTCTGGTAAGCTTCTCTAACTGCCTCACAACTAAGCAAGAACTCCTAGAACGGCTGCCTAGCAGGTTAGCATAACAGGGTCACTAGAACTGCCTTCTAAAATAGGTCTTTTGATGCTTGGCAATGTCTTCACAGGAGGCAATGACTACTCAAACCTCCCCCAGACATACCTGACCTAAACTTGGGACTTCATGCCTTGGACGCCGGTTCCCAACAAGAAAAGAAAATCCCCTACAAGTACACAGACACATATAGCATAAAAACACGTTACTCGTAAAGGAGAAATATCACTTGGATAGGGCCACGAGAAGCTTCTGCGCGACATAGGCTCCTTCCATGCTCTTCTTTGAACCTGTGTAGTACAGAACTAAAACAAGAAACCATTAACCGCACCCATACTAACCAGACAACTGGCCCTCTTGGCCTAATGAAATAAACCATTACACTACAAAAACTGATCGGCCCTCTTGGCCTAACAGAATAAAACAGAATAGCATCTACAATCCCCCCCCCAAATAGTACAGATATACAGTAATATGCACCTTTCCAAGGAGGAAAAATAGGACTCACATCCCTAATCTAAATGCATTAGGTTATGACCCATCCCTCCTACATATATAGAAAGAGGCGTATGCATAACATGTTGTCTAATCAACCTATGGGTCCAAGATAACAACAGTAGATTGGTCTCAGCTACTCTTTGCATCACCCATATCAACCATCGCCTGCCATATAGTGCATGCTTTGATAACATTCCCCACAAGCGACCGGGTCCTGTTTCATTATTAATAACAATATCCAAACTAGGACCACAGTTGAAGAAAAGGTCTTCTTCATAAGCAAGATTTGCCAGTGAATCCGCAAACTGATTCCAATAACGTGGAATCAGCTGAAAAGACACTCTCTCAAACTCCTCAAGTAGGGTCATAGCAGTTTGATGATACATACAAAGGATGGGATTCCGCACTGTGTATGTCCCATCTAGCTGATTCAAGATCAACTGGGAATCCCCTTTTACTAACAACTGCCGAATATCACCTTGTTTGGCAATATGCAGTCCCATAATCAAGGCTTTATACTCCGCCATGTTGTTAGTGAATCCTACCCCGAGATATGCCACTAACTTCATCGTAACTCTACATCGAGGATCTCGGATTACTACTCCAACACTCCCCTTTTTATTAGGGCCCTTGGACGCTTTGTCAAAATATAATGTGTACGTTCATAATGGGTTTACACAGCCTGCCATCACGAACTCCTCTATTCATAATTATGATAGTCAAAATTTAACATGTTTAGAGGATGAACCGACGGCTCCATCCCACCTTCTTCATTGAACTCAACAGGGATACTTGTCAACATTCGTAAGCAGTGATGGCAGAAGAATTTGATCTCCCACACAAAGGTTTCGTCTTCTTGCTCAATCACTTTGTATTCTTTACTCCACGAGATGAGTTTCCCCTGATGGTATCTCTGCTCCAGATATGGGTGCTCCAAATAAGGAATTAACTGCCCCATCATCCAGCTTTAAGATCTTTTGCAGGTCTCAAATTCCTTGGAAACAGCTCCCTACGCGCATCGTAATACAAAACTAATTGCCCTTTTTTAAAGGTATACTTCTTCACTTTAAGGTCGTGCAACTACTTCATTTGACATTTAGCTACCTCCTGGTGTAATAAGCTCTGCAAATTCAGTTCATCCAGGTGGGCGATGGTCGTGAAACGTTCAAAGAGTGAATCCTCATCTCCCAAAGAGTGGTTAATTGCAAACCGTATGGTTGGCAACTAGATTTTGAGGGGTAACACACACTCTTCCCCATAAACTAATTTAAATGGAGTATAGCCAGTAGCTGGCTTAAACGTTGTATTATACGCCCATACTGCCACATACAACTTCCTGTCCCAGTCTCGTTTATTCTCAGAGACTATTTTAGACAAAATACCCACAAGCTTGTTATTAATACTTTTGACTTGCCCGTTGGCTTGCGAATTATAGGGGGTCATTTTATTGTGCTTGATTTGCCAAGCTTCAGTCAGGCTCTTAATCACCTTATTCAAAAAATGGGTTCCACAGTCCGACACTAATTCCTTCGATGGACCGAAACGGTAGATAATCTGCTCTAAAAGAAAACTTGCAGTCTCTTTTGCATTGTCCTGCCTCGTCATCTGCACTTCTGACCATTTTGTAAAATAATCAGTTGCTACTATAATGTACCTCTTCAGGATAATAGACGACAGGGTGATAGGACCCACAAAGTCAATGCCCCACTTCTCAAATGGAAGGATAGCCATGATAGGAGTAAGTGGGCGTTTCCTATTCTCTCTGTTGTCATGTCTTTGATAGGTATCACATCTCTTAACGTACTCAAAGGAATCTTGGAAGATGGACGGCCACCAATATCTAGCTCTTAAAGCTTTCTGTGCTGCGAAGTGCCCTCCACATGTAGAGTCATGGCACTCTTCCAAGATGAAAGGAACCTCGTCAAGCATCACACATTAGCGGTAGTTATCATCAACACCCTGCCGATATAGTGTTCCTGCAATCAAGGAAAACTTCAAAGCCTGTTGTCTAATTTTTCTCTTTTCTGATTTTGATAAACCACCTCCAGTCTCTCCTATCGATAGATAATGCATAATAGCAGCATACCAAGATGGAATAGAAGCTGTATCAATTTTAAACATTTCTTCAATGTCACTTCCTTTAGCCAAAGTCTCTTTCGGCTCTTCAAAATCCACAAGGCATTCCACAATCCCCTACAACCTCGGTGGCTTACTCTTAATCTCATAATCGAACTCCTGCAAAGTAATTAACCACTTTGCCAAATGATCAGGCGGTTGTAGCTTTCTCATAAGCAATCTAAGCCCTTCCACCTTCGTATAGAAAACTACCTTCTCATAGAGGATGTAGCACCTGAATTTTTTAGTCGCAAAGACCATCCCAAGGCACAACTTCTCCATGTAGGTGTAGTTAATTTCTGATATGCCCAATTTTCGACTAGCAAAAGCTATCGGATGATACCACTTTTCCTCCCAGATTTGGGCTAAACAGCAACTGATACTTTGCATGGTGGCTGCTGAAAATATGTAAAATACCTCGCACATTTTAGGTAATTTTAAAACTGGTGCTTTTACTAGCTCCTGTTTCACATCCTCGAAATCTACCTTACAAGTGTCGCTCCATACAAATGAACAGCTAAAGGATAATAAGTTTGTTAATGGCAACGTCCTTTCTGCCAAGGCATTTATAAACCTTCGATAGTACCCTATCGATGTGACAGAAAGCTATGTATCTCGTTCAGAGTGTGTGGTGGACTCATAGCGACTATAACCTTGATCTTTTCAGGGTCAGTTGCGATCCCTACTAAACTGACCACATGGCCTAGCAATAGCCCATAAGGCACTCGAAAGAAACACTTCCGTGGATTAAGAGCGATACAAATTTTTTTGCAGTGCTCAAAGTTCTTTCTTAGGATAATCAACATCCTTTCCGTTACAGTGGCTACCCCCAGGTCATCAATAAATACTTTCAACTCATCGGGGGAGATGTCAGCAAAGGTCTTGTCTGCTATTCGTTGCCATGATCCAGGTGCATTGCAAAAGTACCAAAGACAGTAATAAAAGTTATTTTCAACTTGTCCTCTTCTGCAATTGCCATCTGGTTATAATCCGCAAAGCAATCCATAAATGAATATATTTCCCTACCTGCTAATTGATCCAAAATCTGGTCAATAAATAGCAATGGGTAGTAATCCTTAACCATGTGCTTATTCAGCTCTCTAAAATCTACACATAGTTGGATCTGGTTGTTTTTCTTCTTCCTAATGACAACTGGTGAACACCATTCTGTGTGCTATACAGGGAAGATTAAACTAGCTTTCCATAACTTCAGTAACTTCTCAAACAACCCATCCCTCAATTCAAAAGGCATACACCTTACCTTCTGATGCACAGGATGACTACCTTCTTTTACAGGAATAGTATGAATAGCCAGGCTGGGAGGAATCTCAGCTCATCATAACTCCAAGCAAAGATATCACAGAATTCTTGAATCAAGGACACATAGTCCTCCCTTTCTGCTGAACTGAGCATTGAACCTAATTTAATCGGCCCAAGGTCTAACTCAATCACATCCGCATATGTTATCCTATCTTGCAGCTCTTTTGGCTCATTTAGAGTTATCTGATAAATATCCTCTGTAGTGGAACCCTCTTTAGATTCATCACTGGATGATGTCTCACTACCAGATGGATCATCTGCTATTTCTAATTCAGTAGAGGATAAAGGATCTCTCTCACTCTGAGGAGACTCAGGGTAAGCATCAACTATTACTTGATTGGCACCTCTACCTAGAACCACTCGACTAGCGGGTATATTGACTTGACAATCTATTCGTAAAATCCAAGGCCTGCCTAGCAAAACTCGATAGCTAGGACATCTTGCAAATCTTATTACCCTAAAGTCCAAGAAGCATTCTACACTTGCAACTGTAACATGGACTTTAGTAACACAACCTTCTGGTTGTCTTAGAATATCATCACCCATTCTAAGAAGGGTGGAGCTATCTTTTTGGATGCCCAGACCCAACCTCTCCATCAACACTGAACTCATGATATTGACGGAGGACCCAATGTCTAAAATAGCATGCTCTACTAATATTCCATCCACGTATGCTATAACCCTAGGGTAATTCTTTTCAGCATGATCAAACCAATCTTCCCCTACTCATGCTATGCCCAAAGGTTCTACGATATAACAATATACCCAATACGCAAGATATTTTTGAATTCCTGCGTACTCTTCGAGATAATTTAATCAACTGTAAGAGGTTTACATCTGGTTTGACTGTGCAAAGAGAAATTGCTAAATCAAAATCATGATAGCTAGCCAAAGCTCTCTTTTCTCGCCAAACCATTCTTTCTTTTGGGGTCTCGGGACTGGCTTTGGTACTTCTTTTTTAGCTCTTGCCTTCTTTCTTGGCACTTCCTCATCCTTCTTAGGATCGACTTTTTTGTCAAGAGGCCTTAGAGGTCCACCTTCCATGCCAAGATTCAGGACTTGAATCCCCTTATCCCCTTGCTTAGGGTTTCCTTCGACCAGTTTTGCATTATCTTTATCACCCTCTTTAGCCTTTTGGTGTCTTGTCATGGCTCGTAGGTTAGAGGTTTCAGGGCCATTAATGCGTACAGCCTCGATAAGGCTAACTTCATTGCCTTGTGGCAACTCTTCTACAGTGGTCTTTCCCCTTTGCAATATTTGTCTTGGTCCATCATTTTGCTGGAGGTTATTACCTTACACTCTATGATTAACTGGACCTGGCTGTTTAGTCCCTTGTTGAAGGGAACTAATCTTACTCCAACAAGTAGCAGCTAAGTGGCTCGACTTTCCACAAATATCACATTTGCCATTTGGACACTTTCTAGAGAAATGTTGTCCACCACACCACTTACAGCTGAATCTTGAGGGTCCACCCTCTTCAGGGCGTCGACTCCCTATCAGATTCTGCTGTTTCTTCAGGAAATTGACGTCAACAGCTATTTGCCGATATTGTTCAGAAATCATGTCAGTGTGGTGCTTCATCATATCCTTAACTTTGCCAAGGACATTAGAGGCACTCGACTCATAGCCTTGATCATCTATCCGTCAATCCATTGGCCTAACAATTTGATTGGGCATTGGTTGTTGACTCACAGGAACAACATTAGGATTCGCAACTTGGCCTCCAACATTTGGTAGAGCCAACTGACTAGCCATAGGCATAGTCACACTAGGAGGAGCTGGTAGCAAAGGTACATTTTGAACCATGCTTCCTCTCCCATTAGGGTTATTCATAGGCATCCCTTGAATTCCATTCATCAATGGTAAATTTCCTCCAGGTACTAAACCCGCATTAAGATTTATTCGAGAGGAGTAGGCTGTTTGTAATCGTGACTCTACTCCTTCAGCCCGTGCGATGGCGGTGTCTATATCAGCCAAAGCCACACTGCTCAATTGTACCTGAATATTGAAATCCAATCCATGCAAGAAGTATTGCAATTGGGCAGCCGGCGGAATAGGAATGTAAGTTTGTAACTTACGAAACACTTCCTTAAGCTTCTTGGCATATGCTTTTACATTCTCATAGGGGTCTTGGCGTGTTACATTCAAAACACGCAACCATTATTAGACACCTCTTTCAGGGGCATATTCTCCTCGAAAAGCTACATAAAATTGGTTGATTGTGGTTATGGTTCCAGTCTCTATGCTATGATACCATACCGCAGTCCTTCCTTTTAATGTCATGTTAAAGAACATCATAAGATGTCCCTCATCTTGGATACGGTAATCAAACATTAGTCTTTGGAATTCCCAAATGTGAAACTCTGCATCTTCTTCGGCTAACCCATTAAAAATGAGCAAAGACACTCCTAAAGATGGCAAATCCGGCGTCCATGCAGGAATTGCAATGGGTTGTGCCATGACGACAATCGGATTAACAATAGGAGTTTGGACTGATGGATTCACACCCCCACTTGAAGTGGGTTGACTTGGTGGAAGAGAGGAAGAACTTTCGCTTCCTCCTACACCTAAAGGACTATGTGCAGCAGTTGGGTTACTAAGACCACTGCCTCTTATGCGTATCAAAATACTCCTTTGAGGAGAATAGCGACTTACAATCTCCAACTGCCGTCTAGCCCTCTCAGCACGTTCTGCTTTTTGTATTTCTGCTTGACGATCCTTGTCAAAGAACATAAACCAACTTTTTGGCCCCTAAAAACCCTAGATTCGAGAACCACCACTTGTTGGCAGATCCTGCCAGACGCACCATTGATGGGACCTGAAATGGGCCGGCACTGGCTATGGCACTAGTCAGACCTCATGCTCATGACAGACAAACACACCCTCACGGCCTCGCGGACCAGGAGCGTGACGAACTGTCCTAAAGCGTAATCTATATGTTTATAGTTTTATAGTTTTGTAGTCCAACGTTTCCCTTTCTATAAACTCCTAAGAGGGAGAACCCATACACATTGGCAATAAATACCACGATAATCACATACATGGGAGGCAACCTCTCGGTAGAAACACCGCAGCTCCACTGCAGCTCTCCTACATCGCAAGGATTAGCCCCTTGATGCGTTGCTCAACATATAAAACAAACGCACAAACTCCACTCTTTCATTTCAAATGTCTCCAAGAGATATACCATGTTCCCTCACTAAATAATCCCCCAAGAAATGAACGTCTATCCTACTGCTTAGGATGCCTTCCCACACTCAAACGTGGGTCATTGTCATTGAAAACAGGTGCTATACATCCAGGATTTATATTTCGATACCATGATCTTCATGCACATCCAAAAGTGAATGATTCTAAAGTGCTCAAACATAATTTTAAAATCAGCAACATGCTTGTGCACAAACAGGCTTTTCCAATGCATTTACTAACCCATTACGGCGATGAAAGGATAGCACTGAGACCACACTCGTGCTACTATCCACTTAATTAACATATCACGAAACTCTATGATATGATGTGTATCAGAAAATCAGCAACAATCAGCACACAAATCACACTATTCAAACCTCACAACCCCCTTACGTTTAGGTATTGCATTCATTGCATAGGTGTAGAGGTTCATTTTGTCATGTTTTGATGTATAAAAAGCAATAAATCACAATCTTTGATAAAGAGATAGGGCAAACTGAAGCTAAACCTCATGCTTTTCCACTAGCATACACCCACAAACAATAATTATATTTTTCCTTATTTTTCCAAGGCGTATTTCTATTTTTCACCTTATTTTCTCCATTTTCTTGATTTATTTGGCAATAAAATATACTAGTTTTCTTATTCCAATCACTGCAACATACTAACATTCGATTTATCTTCCATATTCCCCCCATGGGAACATCTTTCCTCCACCCGAAACGGAAAAACTACCATTTTGCCACTTAAAAACCGCATTTCGGGTTTACGGGAATTAAATAAAGCATGTAAATCATTGCAAAACCAAAATTTTCTGATAAACAATGATTAATCATAATGCAAATAGCACTCACACAAATTTTCATCCAATAAGAACATAATTATCATCATAAACTATTAAAAATCCTTCATTTTCTTCATAAAAATGGTCATACCGTCTTTTTACGTAACCTGAGACACCTTTAATGACTTCATAACTAGCAAACGGAGCCTCGATTGCTTGCTGTTAGCTAATGAGTAAACAGGAAAACCCTAATTCCGGTCGATCCTAAGTGGGAAACGGCCAGGATACTTCCGCTACGTGGCAGACGCAGGAAGACCTAGATCGCAAACCCCGTAACATTCCTTGGGAGTGCCGGGCGGAGTTTTCTAGACATCCTTTCCGATGGACTGCTAAGACGCGCCCTTGATGATACCAGGGGACACGTTACACTAGATTTCTAGGTTTGATGTAACCACGAGAATATCATGACAATGACTTATTAATGAATTTTGATATTTTAACTTACCAAAATATAAACTTTTTAAAAATTCTATAAAATGATTTTATTTCTTAAATTGTTTTCTCTCTCTAGGATCTCTTACAGGGCATTTTCGAGACCTCAAAACTCCCCTAATGTTTGCAAAGAGAACTCGCTAAATCACATTCTTGATAGCTAGCAAGAGCTCGCTTTTCTTGCCATACCATTCTCTCCTTTGGTCATTAAACCATTTTTGGTGCCTCTTTCTTTGTTTTTTCTTTCTTCTTTGGTGACTCATTATCCTTATTGGGGTCGGCTTTACCATCTATGGCCTTGAGAGTTCCGCCTTCCATATAGGGATTAAGGGCTTGTATCCCCTTACATATTGAGTGTGGAGTTTGAGCCCGAGATGTACCTAAAATTTGCTTTAAAAATCCAAAATTTAGGGGAAAAATATTTAACATCGAAGGCGGCGGCGGCAGCTGCAGCTAGGACAATTTTAAGCACCAAGTGAAAGATGGCTTTTAAAAGGTGCCGGAACAACACTTGTGGATTTTTGATAATTTTTCAGACTGCCATGTGGGATGTCAAGAGCTACCAGTCAGTGTGGGATGTCAAGCCGAACGTTGAGGATTTTTCAGAGCTTGAATTGGAGTTCGGATGAAGAAGGAGCCAACAAATGGTCAAGATTTGAAAGGGTGGCCAAACCTTGGGCCAAAAGGGGATGTGCCCTTTGGAACCTTGGACCCCCCCCCTAGATTTTATGAAACATAGGATGAAAAAATGTTGAGAGAGAAGGAAGCATGGCGTGAAGAAGCGTGGACAGGGATGTGCCGAAATTTGCGCCAAGATTCCTCATGATCAATCATGGAGGTTGAATACAACCCCTGTAACTGACATTACCCCTCCATTTCTCTCTCTTGGCTGAGAATATCTTCACCCTTTGCACGTGGAATGGCTATATGGATGGAGAGAATAGATTCTAGTCATTCTCTCTCCTCCCTCTGTCTCTTCTCTATGGGATGTTCATATGTGCCATCTTGATGAAGGAACCGGGGAAGAAGAATGAAGAGAATGGTGATGGAAATGGATGGAAATTGATTATCTATGTTTCATTTTTAAATCCTTCACACATCTAGATTTAAGAATGTGGTAGTAGATGCTCTATCATGCGACCTCGAGTGAATGAAATCACAACTGTTTACCATAACAAGTTCATGGATTTACCCAAAATGTATGCAATTGATTCCGACTTCTCAACCATATGGGATTAGCTTAACTCAAGTCCGTCGATTACACCTTTCTCGATTCGAGATAGTTATTTGTATCATCATCAAGCAATTTGTGTAGCATTGCCATTGCAATAGAAGGTAATGGATGAAGCACATGCATCTCCATATGTTGGACATAGGGGTATTCTATCCACTACTCAAGCATGGGAAATATATTTATTTTGGCCCACTCTTAGAGCTGACATTGAAAGATATTGTAACGTGTCCCCTGGTATCATCCAGGACACGTCTTAGTAGTCCATCGGAAACGATGCCTAGAAAACTTCGCCCGGAAATCCTGAGGAATGTTACGGGTTTTGTGATCTAGGTCTTTCTGCATCTGCCACGTAGCGGAAGTATCCTGACTGTTTCCCACTTAGGATCGACCGGAATTAGGGTTTTCTTATTTGGTCATTAGCTAACAGCAACTAGCGTCAGACCCGAGTGAACTACTTTACACAGAAACGCCAGGTTCGAAGCGGATTCACGCTGCACTTGGTTCAAGGAGAATGGGAAACGAGAGGGATGCAAAGCTCAACCTCTCTGCCATAAGGCATAGTCCCATTCCGTTCCCCTAAAATAGCGTAAATCGGGTAAGACGTAACTCTAGGTCATCGTTCTCGTTATTCTTTTTGATGATGATGATCATTCCGCTGTTCTTCAAGATTTTTGAGAAAAGTTCTCGGCTAACCGGGACCACCCAACCGTAGGACGGACCCATGGCCCATCCTCCGCACTTTCCTTGGTTTGTTTTAGTTATGTAATTATCTAACATATTAATTTTACATATAACAATCAGCTTCTTTAATTAACCTTATTAAGCACTGGTTCCTTCACGTAATCTTATCACGTGACATAGAAAACAACATCAAGCAAGTTCTTTTAACATTTCATCATTTTATCTTTGAAATACAAGGAGTTCCGCCTGTAGGTTTTTCCATAATCTGCCCGAAGGCTAACCAGTAATCTCCATGGATCACTATTCCAAGCTTTCGCTCGTCAACTAGTATGCGGGCCTCGAGATCCAATCCCGAGTCACGTTAGCCTCTTGTGCAGGACCCGAAAGGCGAGGGATTTAAGGCCAGACCCCCCCTGGCACCCCAGCGTCCTCCTGCTCCAAGTAGAACTCAACGGAGAGACCTCTCGTGGCGGGTTCGGTCCACGTTCCCGGCGCGGTCAAACAACCCCCTTGGTTAGGGTCAACCAGGTAGTCGGGGGTAACTGAAGCTGCCTCTCCCTTCAGGCCTTTAACCTGAAGTATAGATACGTATTTAATTTGTAATTGATAATTCAAACAGAGCCCTAAAATCTCTAGCAAGCACAAACATTTCCATTAATCAACCCAGTTGTATGGCAAACTGCTAAGGAAGTATTCTTTCCTTTTTGAGTGTATCAGCACTCGTTCCCAAGGTGTCTTGTAACTTGGCAAGGTCTCTTACATTCTGGTGTAGGGCATACCCAACTTGGTTAACCCTAAGGTACCTTAGATATGCTAGTTTTTGGTTTACAACTTTCCTTATTTAGAAGGATACCCAAAAATACGTCTTTTTGCAAGATAACTTGCGTAAGGATCTGCCGTCCTTGATGAGGGTTTTTCCCTCTTCTCCTTGTGAATCAATCACAAAATGATTTCATACATGTTGCGCAAGTCCTGCGATGGAATAATCTGTTTAGATTCTTTAAGCTGACGTATGTCAGGCCAAGGATTTCTTTATTTAAGAATCTTAGGGACAAACCCTAGTTTCTTATCTTTATGAATTTATTGTCCCTACAGTAAGGAAAGTAGTGAAGTGTTTAGGGTATGAATGTTTCTGTGTTTAGATTGGTTCACTTATCTTTTGGAAGGTAATATTAATCGTCTTGTCACGGTTTTACTATCCTTGTGACAATTTACTTTCCCAATCAATATAGTTTAATTTGGCATATAGCATAATGCCAAGGTGATACAAAGAGCGACAATACTTCTTGGAACAAAAAGGCCTAGCTATGAAATTGGTGTATACACACTTTATTAGTTCCAAGTCCTCAAATAGCAGGGGAAAAGTGTTAATAGAGTGTCATCCAGTAGTCCCCTTTTACATTTTCTTTCCAAATGAATTCGTATATCTAATTTTTATACTTGTTAATTCCTAACATTTAACTTCCTCCTCCTTTAAAGATGAACTCATGCCAAATAACAACAATTTCATTGCTAAGATGTGCAACTAGCAAAGATAACTCCCTAGTAATTTGAGCATTGAAGAAACCTTTCTTGAATTTAGCTATTTACCATGAATCGTTGCGAAAGGGAATAAGACTAATGGTGCACGATATAATTTCTACACTTTAGGAATATATTACTATAGTAAATGGTTAATCTTGCTTGTAATTTTATAATGCTTGATGCAATTTGAAGAAAGCTAAGTTGTATACATTGTCATTCATAAGCTAACTCCTTCGTTTAAAAATAATTCGAACAAATATATCCTATCCTTAACAATTTTTCTTTGCATGATCGACTTAAAACCGCATTAACACCAAGAAGAAAAAAAACCTGGCTTTGAGGTGAGATATCCATATGGATACCGGGAGATGACCCTCCCGCAACTACACCTTGGACTTTCCTCAGCGGCATCGTAGTTCGAATGTGAGATAGCCTTTTCTTTTTCTTCTTGGAATTCCATCGTCTTCTCCTTCCTTTTCTTTTATCTTTTTCCCACTCTTCCTCCTTCACTTCCTCTTTTCACTCCCTCTACTTCCCTCCCTATCTTTTATCTCACGGCTATTTCTTCCTTACGGGATACCATACGAGGCCATGATGATGAATTGGATTTTTAGGACATGGGACTGTGTGGACACCGGCTTGTTTGATAAAACTAAGAACACAAAGCTCAACTAAGAGAGCACTTGCACAAAAAGATCTAAAAAGTGAGTGAAGGAATTAATGCAAGAGAATGGAAGTCCGCAAGGTAGCCTAAGGACAAAGTAGGCCTATGGGTGTGACTTGAATAGTCTAAAGAGCTAAGAGGGGGGGAAAGAGAACAAGGGCTTAGGGGGGAATTAAAACCCGGGAGGGGGGAAACAAGGGCTTAGGGGGGAATTAAAACCCGGGAGGGGGGGGGACAAGGGCTTAGGGGGGTTTAAAGAAAAACATAAGGGGGGGGTGAAAGGGGCTAAGAAGGTTCTTTTCAAAGCTTCCCCCCAGGAAGCTTCTAAAGCTTCCACGTGGGGGGGGAAGCTTATTCAGCAGAACGGCGGCATGTTGACGGAATGGACGGACTGCGACAGTAGATGGCGATGTGGTGGAGGGCAGATGTCGGCGTGATGATCGGCAGTGGCGACTCGTCTTCCTCCCTCAGCTCGGAGTTATGGCGGCATTCTCCTTATCTCGCTCGGCCTCTTTTCCCACGGCCCAGCCTCTCCCCTGTACAACGGCCCCCCCCGTTTAAATAGTGGAAAGGAGGGGGATCTTTCCTCATGGCGTGTCAACACGCATGGTCCCCCTCCCTCCTAAGGCTCCACCAAGGAGCTTATAGCTCCTTCTATTCCCCTCCCCCTCCAGCTCGTCAGTCGGCTGGAGGGATAAGGGGGGAATTTTTTTAAAAAATTCCATAAGTCCCATTTATTTTCATAACGCGGAATATTACATTCTCTCCCCCTTGGAGGAATCGAGATGTCCTCATCTCGAGATAAACTGGGGATATTGATGGTTGAGAGTGCCTTCATCTACCCAGGTGGCATCCTCTTCAGAATAATCTTTCCACTGGACGAGGCATTCTCTTAAGGTTCTAGATCTTAACTGTCTTTCCCTAACATCTAAGATCCTTTCTGGCCTTAGTTCAAGGACTCCTTGACTAGGCATTACAATTTGTTGGTCATCAAGTACATGATTAGGATTGGGTACATATTTTTTCAATAGGCTGAAATGGAATACATTGTGAACCTTTAGGTTCTCAGGGAGTTGCAATCTATAAGCATTGGGTCCTAGGCATTTGAGGATTTTATACGGCCCACAATACCTTGGACTTAGCTTCTTGCATTCTCCTAGGGATAGAGAACTCTTTTTAGGGCATACCCGAATGAAGACCATGTCTCCTTCTTTGAAGACTCTATCTTGACGTTTCAAATCAGTGTATGCCTTTTGCCTATCCTTGGCCGCTTGTATGTCTTGTCTTATTGACCTTATTTGATCATCCATGTCCTCCAACATTTGTCTTGAAGCTTCAAATCTTAGGGTTGGATCAGAAAAGTTTAGGGGACTTCGACAATCATGACCATACAATGCCTGGAAAGGGGTCATTTGAATGCTCTGCTGGTAAGAAGCATTGTAGGCAAATTCAACTAATGGCAAGTATTGAATCCACCTCTTCGGCTCTCGACAGCAGTATGCCCTAAGCATATCCTCGATGAAGAGGCTCCCATTGGAAGTGAAATCAGATGCAAAGAGAGCAAGCAATTCTCTAATATATCAAATACATAGCATCAGACATGCCAAATCCCAGTAGGGTATATCTAAAGTATAAATCCCAATACCCATAAAGCATAAGCCTGAAAGCATTCAAGGAGCATGTAATTGACAACCAAATGTAATGCCTAGTAGATCCAAAATGCTCAAATACATCTGAAGATGAAGCTCCAAGTAACTATCAAGGATGGGCAAACCAAGTGGCATCCATATCTGACCAAGGCATAAATGTAAGAAGCTTAAATGTCAAGCAGTGACAATAGGCATAGACCAGTCCAAAGCATGCCAATTGAAGCCAAATGCCAGTGAAGAACAACCAAGTCGGAGCTTTATACAAGCTCAAAATAATTCCAAAACCAAGAAGAAGCATTTGACAACCTCGAAATGCATCGGTATGATCATTCAAACCTCCAGGGACCCCATATCCATGAACCAATGCATACACCAAGTAAATGAGCTTCAGCCCACTGTATTACAACAAGCAATTTACTGCTATATGAAACTCAAAAATTTCTCAAATGCTCCAAATCAGTCCCAAAGCATAGACATAGCATCCCATAACATCCGGGCATCACCGAGCATCTTGTTCTGTAGTAGACAAGTCCATTATCAATGGAAAATTCATGATACTTAGCTTGCAACTTCTGATTCTGCTCCTTGGTAGATATTTCCTTTATCATTGTTTGGTAGGTCAAATCATGGCATGCTTGAAGCTAATTAACTTTTTAACAACTCTGATGCACAGTCAGATATTGATAAAAGAAATCTTTATTTATATTTACATGGGCGTAACCTTATACAACGTCTCGTGTGATGATAATCCAATCATTACATTTAGTTTGGGGAGAACAACGTTGTATTGCATTTGTCTACAGGAACTGTGTAATAGTAGGGTTTTGGGTCATGGATCTTTAGGAATCGATAATTCATTGGAAGTTCGGGATACCCTTTTCGTTGGAATCCATACTTCTCATGGCGGCCTAACACTTTAATCCTGTCGACTGGGATTACACGGGTTACTTCCTCATATACATATGAGTTCATTTCAACCCTTCGACCTTGAATATGTAAAGTCGAATTTACGTGAGCTTCCACAAAAATGAACAGCTTCACGACTTTCAAGTCTTCCAACCACTTGATCCTCTGTAGGTTGGTCTATAGATAAGCGAACCGGTGGGCAGCTATGTAGTAGATTCCTGAAGACCCCGTCCATCTTCGTTCTATGTATAAAGGTGATGGATTATAAATCTGCTCCACGATGTTCATCATCCCAATTCTTTGTCTATAAAGCGGAGAATGCATTGCAGTCATAAACATGACCCGAAACACCAAAAACTTGTTCCACGCTTCATAGTTTTGCAAGACAGCATTGAAGATGAGGAAATGTTTGGACAGCAACAATTTCTTTACTTCATTTTATTGAGATCTCATAAAAACAATTCCGTTGTTGGTCGGCTCTGATACCAACTGTAACGTGTCCCCTGGTATCATCCAGGACACGTCTTAGTAGTCCATCGGAAAGGATGCCTAGAAAACTCCGCCCGGCACTCCCGAGGAATGTTACGGGTTTTGTGATCTAGGTCTTTCCGCGTCTGCCATGTAGTGGAAGTATCCTGGCTGTTTCCCACTTAGGATCGACCGGAATTAGGGTTTTCTTGTTTGGTCATTAGCTAACAGCGACTAGCGTCAGACCCGAGCGAACTACTTTACGTAGAAACGCTAGGTCCGAAGCGGATTCACGCTGCACTTGGTTCAAGGAGAATGGGAAACGAGGGGGATGCAAAGATCAACCTCTCTGCCATAAGGCATAGTCCCATTCCGTTCCCCTAAAACAGCGTAAATCGGGTAAGACGTAACTCTAGGTCATCGTTCTCGTTATTCTTTTTGATGATGATGATCATTCCGCTGTTATTTGAGATTTTTGAGAAAAGTTTCCGGCTAACCGGGACCACCCAACCGTAGGACGGACCCATGGCCCATCCTCCGCACTTTCCTTGGTTTGTTTTAGTTATGTAATTATCTAACACATTAATTTGACATATAACAATCAGCTTCTTTAATTAACCTTTTTAAGCACTAGTTCCTTCACCTAATCTTATCACGTGACATAGAAAACAACATCAAGCAAGTTCTTTTAACATTTCATCATTTTATCTTTGAAATACAAGGAGTTCCGCCCATAGGCTTTTCCATAATCTGCCCGAAGGCTAACCAGTAATCTCCAGGGATCACTATTCCAAGCTTTCGCCCTCAACTAGTATGCGGGCCTCGAGATCCAATCCCGAGTCACGTTAGCCTCTTGTGCAGGACCCGGAAGGCGAGGGATTTACGGCCAGAGCCCCCCTGGCACCCAAGCGTCCTCCTACTCCAAGTAGAACTCAACGGAGAGACCTCTCGCGACGGGTTCGGTCCACGTTCCCGGCGCGGTCAAACAACCCCCTTGGTTAGGGTCAGGCAGGCAGTCGGGGGTAACTAAAGCTTCCTCTCCCTTCAGGCCTTTAACCTGAAGTATAGATACGTATTTAATTTGTAATTGATCATTCAAACAGAGCCCTAAAATCTCTAGGAAGCACAAACATTTCCATTAATCAACCCAGTTGTATGGCAAACTGCTAAGGAAGTGTTCTTTCCTTTTTGAGTGTATCAGCACTCGTTCCCAAGGTGTCTTGTAACTTGGCAGGGTCTCTTACATTCCGGTGTAGGGCATACCCAACTTGGTTAACCCTAAGGTACCTTAGATATGCTAGTTTCTGGTTTACAACTTTCCTTATTTAGAAGGATACCCAAAAATACGTCTTTTAGCAAGATAACTTGCGTAAGGATCTACCGTCCTTGATGAGGGTTTTTCCCTCTTCTCCTTGTGAATCAATCACAAAATGATTTCATACATGTTGCGCAAGTCCTGCGATGGAATAATCTGTTTAGATTCTTTAAGCTGATGTATGTCAGGCCAAGGATTTCTTTATTTAAGAATCTTAGGGACAAACCCTAGTTTCTTATCTTTATGAATTTATTGTCCCTACGGTAAGGAAAGTAGTCAAGTGTTTAGGGTATGAATGTTTCTATGTTTAGATTGGTTCAGTTATCTTTTGGAAGGTAATATTAATCGTCTTGTCACGGTTTTACTATCCTTGTGACAATTTACTTTCCCAATCAATATAGTTTAATTTGGCATATAGCATAATGCCAAGGTGATACAAAGAGCGAAAATACTTCTTGGAACAAAAAGGCCTAGCTGTGAAATTGGTGTATACACACTTTATTAGTTCCAAGTCCTCAAATAGCAGGGGAAAAGTGTTAATAGAGTGTCATCTAGCAGTCCCCTTTTACATTTTCTTTCCAAATGAATTCGTATATCTAATTTTTATACTTTTTAATTCCTAACATTTAACTTCCTCCTCCTTTAAAGATGAACTCATGCCAAATAACAACAATTTCCTTGCTAAGATGTGCAACTAGCAAAGATAACTCCCTAGTAATTTGAGCATTGAAGAAACCTTTCTTGAATTTAGCTATTTACCATGAATCGTTGCGAAAGGGAATAAGACTAATGGTGCAAGATATAATTTCTACACTTTAGGAATATATTACTATAGTAAATGGTTAATCTTGCTTGTAATTTTATAATGCTTGATGCAATTTGAAGAAAGCTAAGTTGTATACATTGTCATTCATAAGCTAACTCCTTCGTTTAAAAATAACTCGAACAAATATATCCTATCCTTAACAATTTTTCTTTGCATGATCGACTTAAAACCGCATTAACACCAAGAAGAAAAAAAACCTGGCTTTGAGGTGAGATATCCACATGGATACTGGGAGATGACCCTCCCGCAGCTACACCTTGGACTTTCTTCGACGGCATCGTAGATCGAATGTGAGATAGCCTTTTCTTTTTCTTCTTGGAATTCCATCGTCTTCTCCTTCCTTTTCTTTTACCTTTTTCCCACTCTTCCTCCTTCACTCCCTCTTTTCACTCCCTCTACTTCCCTCCCTATCTTTTATCTCACGGCTATTTCTTCCTTACGAGATACCATACGAGGCCATGATGATGAATTGGATTTTTATGTCATGGGACTGTGTGGACACCGGCTTGTTTGATAAAACTAAGAACACAAAGCTCAACTAAGAGAGCACTTGCACAAAAAGATCTAAAAAGTGAGTGAAGGAATTAATGCAAGAGAATGGAAGTCCGCAAGGTAGCCTAAGGACAAAGTAGGCCTATCGGTGTGACTTGAATAGTCTAAAGAGCTAAGAGGGGGGGAAAGAGAACAAGGGCTTAGGGGGGAATTAAAACCCGGGAGGAGGGGGGAAACAAGGACAAGACCAAGAGCATACGCAAGGTGCAACCAAAACGATCGAGGCTGTGGTAAGTGAATGCAAATTATTTGTTGGTTGAAATGTCTCAGCTTATCCTAAAACTTTTGAAATCAGGATGCACTTCTTTGGAGTTCCTACCAACTGGAGCAACTATTTCCTACATCTTGTTGCACTTGCTTGTTTGCGGGTTAGAGTGATTGATTTATTTGTGCAAGATTCAAACTGGAATGTCTTTAAGAAGGCACTCAAAGATGAATATTTTTTAGAGGATTATGAAATTGCTACGCGAAGGACATTCAGAAAATGGGTCTATGAGCCCAATAAAAGACTTGTTGCTTCCGAGTTATTGTGTGAATTTGAAGATCGTTGCAACCAGTTGGATGCATTTGAGCAAAGAGCCCTAAACTTAGATAAGGTGGAGTTATTCTTGCAAGCAGTTGATTCTACACTTCAAGACAAGTTGGGAGAGCTTCTTGCCCGTATGCAGCCTATGGGATTGAAGATGAATTGGCAAGATGTTGTTGAAGCCATTTTCACATTGGCGAAGAGACAGAGATGGAAGGCTTGCTTACAAAATGGTATGCAAACACCTCTAACGATGTCTTCTCCTTCCTCCACTTCTCCTACTGCTCCTTCCACTTCTTCTCCTACCTCTCATCCCATGGCTATGCCTACTTCTATGCCTATGCCTATGCCTATGCCTATGCCTATTCTTGGGAAAATTGTCAAGCCATCTTCCAAACCAACTATTGAAGACATGGTGGAAGAAATTTCAAAGAACTTGAAGGATCTTCAGATAAAGATGGCCAGAAGAGATCAACAACCACTTAACCTAGCTCCAACTTCTATCCCATCCTCTTCTACTCCTATGAATTCTTCTAGAAATGATCTTGTTTACCATTGCATATGGTGTGATAGTCCAGACCATGAGTGCAAGGACTGTCAAGACTTTGAAGAAGTGAAAAGACGAAAGTTGGTGGTCTAGAAGGATAGGATGATATGTTTCGGAGACAAAGAGCAGCCACTCATTATTTTTTTGGCAAACGAGGTATGAAGAAATTATTAGAGGAAACTCTCTTACGTTCTTCTAATGTGAAGCAAGAGGCGATATTAGAGGAAACTCTCTTACGTTCTTCTAATGTGAAGCAAGAGGCGGCAATAGAAGCTGTTGCCTATGGTCTTCAAGTGGAGTAGTTACCGAAAGATAAGTCTCCTTTATGGTCCTATCCACTGCACGCAGAAAAGAAAGGTAAAGCTTCATCATCTGAACTTTCATTGATAGGAGATGCAATTAGAAAAGGAACCGGATGGAATGATCACGTAGATGTCTTCCTTATGGGATTTATAGAAGGGTGGGAAGTCTATAACATCTAAGGGCTTGGAGGTCCTTGAGTATGTTGGGAGGGAGGCTATAGATCTTGATGATAGTATTCTATCATGTTGTAGAGCCTTGATGTGAGTGATTTGTTACAGTCCTTGAGTATGTTCTAGAATGCAGCAGTTCTCCTTTTACTATAGAAAGTCATTTGAACTTGATGATAGTATTCTACCATGAATGCTTAAATGAAGAAGATAGATATACAAACGGGTTGTCAAAAGTATCTCCACGAGCTAATCTCTCTGTCCACTTAAAAATGACAAATGAATTGGGCTAGCCAAAGGCTACCAATAAATAGCTAAAAATAGCCTAATAAATGACCAGGTCTGGCAAGCAGCTATGGAAAATAGTTGACTACATGGGGTTATAGGACCTCATGTCAATCTCAAATGTCTCTATCAAAGAATATGCCACATGCAATACTTTACATCCATTAGATTCAGTCTGATCCTATCTAGAAAACTGTCCTACAGGACCATCCTACAGAAAACTGCTCGTAGCCCCACCCGGGATCTACAACTTATTTGAGACACCTAGACAAAATTCTGAAGATGTCAGCCCCTAAAATTCTATGCGCAACATACAACTGTTCCTTATAGCATGTAGTTCTAGCTAGGCATCGACCTTCACGACTTTGTATCTCCTGCATACGAACTTAGATGATAAGCAAACTTTGTAGGACCCTTAAGAAGGTATGAAATCCCATTTTGGATGTGTTGGTCACCATGAATTCTCTCTTGATTAAATTTTTTTTAGACATCTTCAATTCAGCCCTGCCTGTCCACTATTGTAGTCTCCTACTTGGTCAAACATCCCTTGGATAGTTGACCAAGAAGGCACACATACATGCAAGATATCCCCTTTGGCTTTAAATAACTTGTATATCACATGGAATATTCCAAGAACAAAGATCCACATCATTAATCTATGGTCGATCACATTAGACGTACAAATATAGATTGAAGTGTGCTTCCATACACTCCCCTCTCCGAAAGGGGGTTGGTTCATTGGATGCTGCAGATCCTTAATCTAGGCCTATTAGGTTTTGAAGAACTCACTAGTTGGGTAGAGAGGGTGTAGAACGAGGGTTGCTTGCCTTAAGTACAGCCTACTGACTGATTGGCCTCATTGAATTGCAGTCCCTTTTTGTGTTGTAATCCACAATCAACCCCTTTGGTAACCTCAATATCTGTCATTGTCATTAACGACTTCTTTTCCTACAACACTCATCAAATTCTATCTAGTAAAATTAGGCAAATCTTGCAGATTCTAGCGCTAGTACAAGTGAAGCAATTTACATATCAATCAGTATTGTGAATTTCCTGATTTGTTTGGTGGCTAGACAAACTAGTATATTTGTTAATTTTGTTAAGGCAGTGTACATGTATGAGACCTCGAACTCTCAGTGTGGCCAATTGTAGACCTTTTTTTTATTGAATAGTGGTCTCGTTTGCCCTCTTCAAATAACTTTGGACTACATCTTTACACAGGTTGTTTCCATAGAAGCCTTTTGTTTCAATTGTATAGACATCATCTCTAATCCTACAAATATGAGTTTTCTCTAGTAGTCCACTTGTGAGGCAGAGAATCATGGGTTAGACAAGAGAGAGGATGATGCATGCCTCTAGCCCACCCAATGACACTCTAATCTTAGGCAACACCACAACTGTTAGTATAGTAAGAAATATGAAGAAATAGGCTTTCCCTTTGTCAAGCAACAACCCTAGGTGCTTCATTGAGTAATAAGGAAGGTATAATGAGCACCACCTGAGTATCAAAGGGATGAAAACGTATTGTTGTGGCCAAGGTGAATTGCACTAGGCCTTGAGGCTACGTCACAAGGAAAAGGGTGCATATTCATCTACCCTATCATCTTTGTCTTTCTTTTGTCAAGTCTTCCACTGCACACTATTCTGTATCTATTCTCTTAAACACTTTGAACCTTTTCCGTAATTTGGGTATCCTCAAGTCAATCCTATCCACCTCTGTTAAAGTATATGTCACATACAATACTTTACATCCTTTAGATTAAATCTCTTTGTGCTCGAAAAATTGTCCTACGAGACCACCTTGTAGAAAACTATCCATAACTTTTGATCCGTAACTTGGATTGATGAGCTTTCTTCTGCAAAGTTGTAGCCTTGATTTTGATCTACAACTCTTGTGAAGAACTCAGAACTAAATTTCAAAGATTTCAAACCCTAAATTTTTTTGTGCAGCTTGCAACTGTCTTTTACTACGTATTAATACTCTTAGTCAAGGTATCACTAGTATGCTCTTTCACTGTCTCTTTTGCATTCATTGTCAATATAGCTTCGATCTTTCTAAACATTGCATCAGTAATGAGCATATTCTCCTCAAAGCATTGTCTCTTTGCAAGAAGCAAGAACTCCCCATTCTCGATCTTAAATTTTGCTAATGTATTTGTTGAAAAATATTTTTTGGATTCCTCAAATTGGGCTGCTTGGTAACCCTCTTCATGCATATTGCTTGGAAGCTCTAGACATCTTTGCAACTTTGTGAAAACAGACAAAACTCTTAGCTGAAAGATCAATAAATCTTGAAGAAAAAGCATCGGTGCCAGGAGGCGAGAGATTTTCTCTCCTTGTACCACCATTGTCTTGTAGGACAGTGGAACCTAGTGAAAATTTGGCTCTTTTGCAGGTAGAAGAGAATCCCACAATGTATCTTTGTTTCGTGGGTGATTTACACTGGCTATCATAAATTGCTCAACTCTTTTTCCATCTTTGCTACGGATCCGCATACATGTAGATCCATCATCTATAACCTTTGCTTCCATCTGTGCTTCATGATAAAGGGTTGACCCAAAATGACATCATAAGAACATGAATCCTGCATTAAGAAACAACAATCACCTTGAACATTCCCTATGGACACCATCATATTCAGACATGTTACATATAACTCTCTTGTAGTATTATTGGTGGCTCTCATCTGTTAAACATGTTCTACATTTACACGCCACTTCTCGCTCTCGTACAAACGAAAAACTATAACATTTATCTTTTAGCTATGATCTAGCAAGGCAACACATGGTGTCTCCATCTCTACAATCTTAAGCACTATCTCAATGGTTGCTCATGCACAATGACTTTTAGAAAAATGCATACATGTAATCATTATAGGTGCATGATTCTTTGCATAGTGCACTGGTTGTATATTCTTCATAATCTTTGTGTAATATTTCCGCAACGAAATATTAACGACTCTTGATCCTGCGCAATAGCAATTTCGAGTGATCTTCTGCAACAACGAAACTCTGGCCTAGGTACTCCGGCCTTGTGCATTAACAATACCATTCCCACATGGTGCATATGAATCCGTGGCTCGAAACAGAAAGCCACTGTAGGAACACCCCTTCACGGGCGAAAAAAAGGGATTATTTTGCAAATTTTCTTATGTATTAACTCCCTCTCCTTCACCCATTGCATGGCGGGGAGGGAGAGAGGAGTAGGTGTTAAGGAGGAGCATGGGGAGGGGAAGCATGCTACCTGCCACTTGTGTGGCTACCCCCCCCTTCACCCCATATAAACCCCCTCCATGAGCTTGAGAGGAGGATTGATCGTACTGCTCGCCGCCGTGAGGAGTTTCCCGTCGCCATCCAGCTACTGCCGCCGCACCGCTAGGCTACTGTCACCCCCACCGCCTTCATCATCATCATCGTCATTGTCCTCATCATCAACTTCACCTCCATCGTCATCCTCTCCAGCATGACCTCCAATTATCACTCCATGTCATCTCCCTGTTGTTCCAGAAGCTTGGAAGCTTCTATTGAAGCTTCCCTAGGCCTAATTCACCCATGCCTCCTGATTTTTTTAAAACCGTGTCTTGCAAGGCCTATGTCCTGCACGGAAGAGGAGATCTCAGACAGAGTGACTGCGAAACACGTAAGTGAACCAAGGGAGAGTTGCTGAGATGAAAATTTTTGCGTCAATGGCTCCTAAGAAAAAGTCAAGAGGAGCACATGTGGGAGCTTCCACCCAAAGTACGAGAGTGGACAACGCCCCGATTTTGAATGCCCAGATTCCAAATAATATTTCCGCTTGGAAAGGATGCATTAAGCATGTTTTAATTCTCGTAGGGAAGTTTAAATGCATCGGGAAATTTATATACTCATTCGATCTACAAAGTTTAGTTGCATGTCAAGTACTTGCATTTGCTTGCACTTCCGTGGTCAAGGGTAGTTGCATTTTCGAACGTATGTTGCATAAGTTAAAAGATGAAATTGTGCAAAGGCGTCGTTGTTGAATCACACAAAGGACAGGGGGTATAATACATATTGCATTTATGTAATAATTTCTTGGTTGTAAGATAATCATAGACAGTCATTAAATGATGTCCGAATAGTTGCAATGCATGGAAATGATTTATGCACTTTGCAATTCGTGTACAATGATAATTACATTCTAGGTTGGGTTAAGTGCTAAAGGAAGGATTAAATCAATGATGGATTCATGGCATCTGATCATGAAAGAATGATACACCCATGCATGGAGTTCCTTTATCAAAGATCAAAATTGGAAAAAGATGCATCTTCATTAAAATACTAAGGCTTTGAATTTGAAGCATCAACTTAGGGTTTATAAGAATAGCTATGAATGTAAATCAACGTCGCATAAGGCAAGGAAGAGAAAAGATCACTATAGATCCTATAGTTGCAAAAAGGTCTATGGTCTTGAAATTGCATATTCGCATGGAATGATATACCTCATACATCTTGTAGTTACTTACATCTTTTAGGAAAAGTATTTGCATCTCTAAGGGAAAGATCTCCTTTAATCGTAAGACAATTACATCAATTAGGTAGATCGCATGTAAACGTGTAGCTTACTTGAGATTCATAAAGGCGTGAATAGTTAGCATATGATGAACACCTCATTGTGCTAGGTAGGGTTAAGTTAAGTTAAAGTTCTGCCTAGTATCGCACTTAGGATACCGATCTAATATTTCCAATCTCAAAGGTCCTACCCACATTCTCGAAATGTTAAGATTATCTAATCACCCATGCAAGAACGACATAGGGTTATCACTCTAAGAATCAGTTGACCAAATGCTAGACTCTCGCAAGGAATTTAGGGACCCTAGGGCCAAGACATTTATCGACCTAGTAGGGTTAGGGTTTTGGACTGGGACAATAGGACTCCCAAGCTCTACATCTTGACCAAAGGTATTCTTGATTAAGGAATATCGTGTGATGAGAAAAATATTCCCACGAGTTAGATACCAATACCTTTCTCGTGCTACAAGCCCCAACGTCATATGTTCTTGTGTCTAAATCACAAAATAGCACTGCTACACCTTAGACCAAGTTTGACGGGTTCTAATTACAAGTCTAATTTTCTAGAAATTGAGTAGTGGTCCTGCTTCAACACTCTTCCTTGAAGACTGATTTGTGAAGCTAGGGTAGTTATGAATTGCCAAGAAAGCAATTGACCAACCAAGTTAGGCCGACAAGGTTTCCCATGTTAGCTATATATAGTCTGTCTATATATAGCGCCCATCTATATATAGTGCCCCTGGTCCCCTCTATATATTTCTATCATGTGTGCTTAGTTGACACACTTCTGGGGTTCCACTTTCGGTGTCTCGTGTCTCTCTTCCTCCATTCCTCGTCTTGCTCGTGCACTGGTCAACATGGTATCAGAGCGAAAGCCTTTACTCCACAGTCTCTATACTAGAACTCGGCACCTGTACCTAAAGATGGACCGTACAGGTTGGACAAGCTACCTCTCGCATCTGCTTGCCAGATCCATCAGAGCTTGATGGAGTCGATAAATAATCTCTTCATGAGAAACTATTATCTCTTCCAGGCTTACTGACCGTCACAGTAGTAGACACTCTGACATTCTGATGTCATGGCTGCCAGATTCATCCAGACTCACCAAGATAGGTGCTCCTGTTAGTAGCCATGTCTCGCCAGGCGCAGTCCGTCGCATTGAGAATAGCACCAGTCGATAGGTGACCTTTTCCAAACACCGCACTAGTGTCTTCAAGAAAGCCTACGAGCTCTTCGTTTTCTGTGAAGCACAGGTGGCGGTCATCATCTTCTCCTCCATCAACAGGATGTATGAGTATGCGAGATCAGGTATTGAACCCTTCACATAGCACATGCGCATATCATCATCACCACTGGCGCAGCTACTGCTACTGTGTGTAATTTAGGCAACATGCATGCTTCATTCTGTGTGTGTACTGAAATTTGGAGGTCCGACATAGAAAAAGCAGCAGGTTTAGTTGGAAATGGCCTTTCAAGCGGTGCTCTTGTTGTAGGATCCAAATGGCAGTTGATGGTGCTTGAAGTTGTTAAAAGGCTTGGAAAAGCAGCAGCTTACATCCAAGACTGTCTTACTTCTGTCAGATGCATTAGCATGCTACTGGAGCTAGCAAACTCTAGTAGTGGAAACTCTTTGCTTTTGGAGCACATCCTAAAAATTATGGAAATTCTTGGATCTTACATATTGTCTTCAATTGAATTACGAACATTGGCAAGGTGGGTATGGATGAGTAGAGAGTCATCTATCAAAGAAACTGGTAAGAAGCTTCTTGAATCTATGAAAAGGTTGATCTAGATGGAGACATCAAGCTCTGAGAACAGCTATCTTGTATCTTTTATTGAAATGAACATGGCTAAATCTGGTTATGCCTGCAATCAAGTGTCTCTTGATGATCAGGCATGACCACCCACATCACGATATTCGAGTGTATCTTGGTGATTGGGCATGGCCACCGGCATCAGGATATTCTTTTGCCTGTTGGTTAAGGTACAAAAATCTTACCATTAAACAGGCTGGAGATGATGACACTCTTGTAGCCCTAAAAAGTGGCGAGCCAAAGTATCGAACAGACATATCAAGAAAGGAACATGCCAAAATTCAAATATTTTATGTAGGATCAGCTGAAGAGAAGTCCAGTTTGTATGCATATATAGCTTTATATCGAAGATTTAGGAACATTGGCACTAGCAACAAGCAGTTCTGGTTCTCTCTCTTTTAAACATGTGCACCTTGAGGAGGGCGTATGGCATCACATTGTCATTGTGCACAACAAACCAAATGCTTTGACTGGTTTGTTTCAATCTAGCACTGCCTATCTTTATCTAAATGGAAGGCTAAGGCAAACAAACAAGCTGGGCTATTCAGCATCACCTGTTGGAAGAACCCTGTAGGCAACAATTGGGACGCCACCATCTTCATTTGAAGTTCTGCCATTGTGTTGGGATCTTGGTTTGTGCTATCTTTTTGAAGAAAGGGAATCTGGCAACATTTGAGGTCCTGGAAGTTGAGTTAGCATTAGGTGCCAATAACCATAAAGTTGAAATGATCTCTAAAATGATCCAAAACAAGAGTGATGGCAATGGTGTTGTGTGGGATCTAGAACGTCTAGCCCTGTTTATAGTTCAACTTTCTATCAAGAAACTTATTTTTTGTTTCGATGGAACCTGTGCTAACACTAACATCACTGGAGCCCTCACTATGATCAATTTAGTTGATCCTTTATCCGTCCTCGTTCGTTATTCCATTGATGAGCGTCTATATTCTAGTTGATGATACATTGTTTCATTTATATTCTTTCCAGCTGATGAGGGTCTATATTCCAGCTGATGACACATTATTTTGTTTATATTCTTTCCAGCTGATGAGCGACTATATTCTAGCTGATGACAAATTGTTTTATTTATATTCTGTTTATGGGGCTCCACATGTGTTATATTGTCTATAGAGCGGCGTCGCGAACCATCTCTATAGACCTTGTGTTGTTCTAATGTCACTGTAACATTTTCTTTAAGTTTTGATGTGATAGATATACTACTTACATCCCAAGTTCAATTGAAGGAATTTCTTGGAGATTTTATCTTTTGCAGTGATGTCTCTTATCCTTATTTTACATATTATATATTTAGGAGTGATAAAACTCTTTTGATGCCTCTGAATAGGCTGTTGTAATTCAGGAGTGATGTAGCTCTTGAGTGATGTAGCTCCTTCTCCGTTGATGTTGTAATTCACGAGTGATGTAGCTCCTTTGATGCATATGAATAGGCTCTTGTAAGTTCAACTTTGTAATTTTATATTTTGAATATTAATATAACGCTAGGCCTATATAGAGCTGTGAGTTTTCCCCTTGAGGCCCCAAGGGTTTTTTCATCCATAGTAAGGGACCTTTATTTGAGCGGGGATGCTAGCTATATATAGTCTGTCTATATATAGCGCCCCAGATCCCCTCTATATATTTCTATCATGTGTGCTCAGTTGACACACTTCTGGGGTTCCACTTTCGGTGTCTCGTGTCTCTCTTTCTCCCTTCCTCGTCTCCCTCGTACACTGTTCAACAACCCAGAATTTATTGGCCATAATATATGGAAACCTAAAGTAGCGACAATTCGAGTTACCAGGGTATAAACCCTAACCCAAGGAAAAAAGGGTAAACAAGCAACTCAGCTTACGAAACCCTCGAGATCTTGCCAAGTAGCATATGATCGAGGATCGAATGCTAGAAGTATTCGTGGAAAAGGAATTACACCTTGACTGTTGGCCGTACAAATGACCACTACTGGAATGTTCGTGTTTGTACACTTAGGTGCATTGTTTTTTCTTCTTTTCTCAAGGAACTAATTCAGGGAAAACAAGTAATGCTTTAGGTTAAAAGCCTAGAGGGAGAAGCAGTACCAGTTACCTCCAACTATTTGCCTGACCCTATCCAAGGGGGTAGTTAGCCGCACCGGGTACATGGACTGAACCCACCGCGAGAGGTCTCTCCGTGGGTGCTACTTGGAGCAGAGGATGCTTGGGAGCCAGGGGAGGCTCTAGCCGTAAATCCCTTGCCTTCAAATCTTGCACAAGAGGCTGACGTGACTCGAGATGGGATATCAAGGCCCGCATACTAGTCAATAGGTGAAACTTGGAATAGTGATCCCTGAGGATTCATGGAATAGCCTTCGGGCAGATTTATTTGATGTATTCCAAAGACTGATAAATAAAGATCAAATGTTGAAAAAGGAACTTGCTTGACATTGTTTTCTGTGTCAGTGCTTAAGTTACGTGAAGGAACTAGTGCTTAATTTGGTTATTTAAGGAAGCTGTTTTTTCTTGTCAAACTAAATGTGGTAGATAATTAGATAACTAAAACAACCTGAGGAAAGTGCGGTGGATGTGACTCTGGGTCTGTCCTACGGAAGGGTGGTCCCGGTTGGCCGGGAACTTTTCTCAAAGGAAATTGACAAAGAGGTAGCAATGACCTAGAATCAATAGAGCTAGAGTCCCGATTTATGCTATTTTAGGAGAACAGAATAGGACTATGCCTTAGAGGGAGAGAGGTCGAGCTTCGCATCCCTTTCGTTTTCCATTCTCCTTGAATCAAGTGCAGTATAAATTTGCTTCGACCCTGATGTTTCTACGCAAAGTAGTTCCTTTGTGGGGCTTAACGCTAGCTACCTCCTAGGAACTTGACTATTAGGAAAACCTTGATTCAGGTCGGTCCTAAGTGGGAACAGCCGGAATGCTTCCGCTTCGTGGTAGAATCGGAAAGAACTAAATCGCAAACCGCGTGACATTCCTTGTGAGTGCCGGGCGGTGCTTTCTAGACTCTCTTCCCGATGGGCTGCTAAGACGACGTGTGCTACAAGTGGACAGGGGGACATGTTACAGTTGGTATCAGAGCGAACCAACGGGATCTAATATTTACAAGGGAACTTAATGAGGGGAATAGAGAAATGTTGTTGTTAAGAACATTTCCTTACTTACTCATGGATGCTGGCCTACAGAGTCGCGAAGCATGGAACAAATTCTTGGTGTTCCAGGTTATGTTTATGACTATAATGCATGCTTCAGATTTGTTAAGATTGTGGGAGAGAAGGAAGGAGTCTCACTTGTAGCTTTCTTGCTTGCACAATGGGGGAATACACACAAAGGTGGAGGCTTAAAACTGCATCATACCCATCACAGTGTGGATTGACCTGATAATTTCCTTCACAATGCGCTCTTCCTTAGTGGACAAGACCCAAGGAGTGGGAGGTAGTTGCAAGTGACCATCAATGCTCAACTGTGGCCAAAGCATCTACATCTTACCTATCTCCTTTAAATCCATTCGTGCCCATACAATGTCTCTCTTTCCTATGATGTGGTCCCATGATAAGCTGCCTACATTCTTGAAAATATGCATGGGATCCAACAAATGGCTGATTTGTAAGTGGATCAAATGGCAACTTGTAGAAAACCAAGAACTGTTGCATTCCGTTTGGATGTGACTCCTTGTGGACCATTTTAAACTTGTACTAGCTTTGGGCATTCATTCGTGCTAGAGGTCATCTAGGAAACCCTTCTCTCAATTCATGACCCTCCAGTAAGAAAGTGGCATGTCCTTGATATACCATCTTCTTCATGATTCATGACCTTGGGGAGTCTAGTTATGGCCCACACATACATGATACCTTGGGATAACCAGACCTATCACAACATCCCTATTTAGTGAATGAGATATGTTAGATATCACCAACGAGAATGGAAGCCCACTTACTCGAGCAGTCCCTGAATCCTAGAAAGTCATGCATAGCCCACATGAGAATGGCTTGTATATTAGTGGACCGTCGATCATCATGCTTGCTCATGTCTTCCACAGTGACCCCTCCTCCCACAAAATCTTGAGCTCATCAACTAATAGATGGAGGTAGATGTCCATGTTCTTGACTTTGTAGCACCGAAGAACTAGTAAGCTAAGGATCATATATCCTTTCTTCGTAGAAAGCCATGGTAGGATATGGTAGTTTAACAAGGACTTACAAGCCACACACTGTAAGAACTTGAGCAGAGACCAAATGGATTCATGCCATCCATAGTAAGGTCGATTCCTTGGCTCTCATGCAAAGCTTGGAAAGGTGGAGTCAATGTGGCTTTGTGTGCATGAATTTGCTGATATTTGGTAGACTCCATTTGTGGATCTATTCTTGGCATGCCACATTGTCAAGCTTACCATGCCCAACATATAAAACATGTGACTATATAGAGTATAAGTGAAAAGTGTCTAAGAACTTTCTAAGAAATGGTTTTTCCTTGCAAGTTCTATAGATACCTGTGATGAGCACCACACTTTGGACACATCTCCATAGTCCCATAGTCTCCTCAAAATAGCACACAATCATTGACACATGCATGGATGTTGTTGTAGTCCATGCCAATATTTCGTAACACCAGTCATGCATCATTATGGGACTCAGGCATCGAGTTTCAAGGTGGTAATATATGATACTTTAGCAACCTAATAAAAAAATTAGAAGACACTTTGAAAAGCACAATAAGTATTTTTTATAATAGTGTCAGAAAAATCAACGTAGCATGGAATGTACCTAAACAAATCCATCATACTCGCATTGCTCCATCTGTACTTTGCCTACACACTTAGGAGCACAAGTAATGTCTTTAGGCAAGATACTCGGCACCTATCATATAATGGTATAGATGCTGCCTCTCTTAGTGGATCAAATGACTCGGTATCGAGATGGCATTAATGCATCGATCATTGCCTCCATCTTAGGCTCCAAGATTGGAGGAAGGTCCAAAAGGCCTACTATCTCCTCTGGTATCAAGGATGTAGACTGAGTCATATCCTCCACTTGGTGTATTGGCTCAGATACTCCACCCATCGCATACCCACAAACTCTTCTAACGGGCCACAATAGGTACATTCCTTGGGATGAGGCGTCACCTCCCCATACAAATTTTATAGGCATGTCTAATATTTTTATATATGATATTATATTACTTTGCGAATGTAAGGCGGCATGCTGGATACACACTTTTCTTATCATTCTCTCAACATCTGAGATCGCTGAACAATGATCTCCGATTGAAACTCACCAAAGCATCGTATGTGTTCTATGGACAAGTGATGCTTTTACTTGATTTCCAGCATGCATTGAGTGCAAGGACATGGGACACGCTGATTAAGATACACGTCATGATCTTGGACATCTTGGACATCATCATTCTCCATTTGGTCTATGTTACGAAAAACAATAGGTTTTTGTTCTCCTCATTGATAATCTTCCTTCATATTAATCTCTACTCCTCTTTCTCTCTCCCTTTCCATTTATTTGTTTGCCTCCCTCCATCTCTCTTTGTCTGTTCCTTTTCTCTCCATGTCGCTTTGTCTTTATCTATCCCCCTCTTTATTTCTCTTTCCCATTTCTTTATTTTCCTCCCTTAATCTTTATTTATTTCTCTTTCCACCTTTCAAATTCTCTCTCCCTTTCTCTTTTTTTATTTCCCTCCCTTCCTCCTTGTTTTTTTCTCTCTCTTTCCCCCCTCTCTCAATGTTTCTTTTTCTCCCCCATTTTCCCTCCCTATTCCCACTTTTTCTCTCTTTTCATCTCCACTCGCACTCGATGCATCTCATTACAATCAAAATCAAAGATTAAAAAACTCATAAAACAAGACATTGAAAGACCCTCTCTCCCCACCCCTCTTTGTGTCTCCCTTCCCCCTCTTCCTTTATTTTTCTATCATTCTATTCTCTCTAATTATCTCATTGTTTCTATTTTTCTCTCTCCTTCTCTCTTGCTCTCTATTTGTTGTTCTCTCTATCTCTCTTTTTCTCCCTCTTTCTGTACCTTTTTATCGCCCTCTCTTTCTAGCTCTCTCTTTTTTTTTTCCACTCTCCTTCATCTCTTCACCTCACGCTTTTATCCACTTCTTTCTTCACTCTCGGTTTCTTTTTCTCTCCCCCATCTTTTTCTTTCTCTCTTTCTCTTTATTTGTTGCCTCTGTCTTTGTTTCTCTCCCCCCCATTATTTCTCTCACTTGTTTTCCTCCCTCCCTCCCTCTCTTTCTCTCTTCCTCTCTTTCCTTGTTACCTTTCCTCTTTTTCTCTCTCTCTTCCTTCCTTCTTCTCCCTCCCTCCTTTCCTCCTTTCCTCTATTTCTCTCTCTCTTTCAATATATCTCATAACAAACAAAAACAAAGAGAAGAAAAGAAGAAAATACAAGAACAAAGAAAGAAGAGGGAATGTACCTATGACAAAGGCCCGATGATGGATTATTTGCCTCCTCTTCACGATGTCATTTCTTTCTCCCTTGCAATCTTCTCCCTCTTCTTCACATACAATGGTGACAAGGGCGGTGAGAAGCCCTCATTCTCTCTCTTTCCCTCTTCCTCTCTCTCCGTCTCAAGGCTATGATCTCTCTCACTCTCTCTTTCACTCTTTCTCGAAATGTTTGCAGAAAATGCCACGCTCGAGTTGTCCGTACTTTTTGTTCTTAGACCGATGTCACTATTTGTGAATGTGACGCTATTTGTGATGCTATTTGCAACACAAATAGCAAGGCCACTATTTTACGTCGCAAACCATTATTTTGATTTTCCCATTCCCTTGTAATGCCTCCATCCCAAATTGTTATCATTGAAAGGAAAACCCCCTTTGTTTTCCACCAAAAAAGAACCACTCTTTCTTCCCCATGTATCAAATTTTGTTGGGAGGGGGGGGGATAGGCCTAAGGTCATACCCTTTCAACTCTCCCCCCCAATTTACTTTCACACTCTCCCTTGGTCCTTTGTGCCCAGCTTCTGAGTACTCCTACATTTGATATTTCATTTTGCATCTAATAAATTCTACGCATCTATTTTGAAGTCTTGAACTACTTGGAGCTTTTCTTCTTTGATCTAGCACCCAAGAAATTTATGAAAAATTTGCAACCACTGTAAAGGTTGATCTTTTAAATTCATGTCTTCCACGGCCACCGCATCTTCCATTTTCATTAGTCTTGTTGCTTAAAATTTGCATCACTCAATACTTATCTAATACTTCTTGGTATTTAAATCTTGCTCTTAAATATGCTTAAATGTAAGACTCATCTTAACGTGTAATGGGTCTTGTTCATATCTTGGTCATTTTTAATTGATTTGCCTCCAAACTAGTGCAATTCATGTTGGTTGCTCCTAGGTTATTGCATGCTATGGTTGATCTCAAGGCTCACTTAGTAAGGTTCAAGAGGTCCAAAGGAATATCTTTGTAACGTGTCCACCTGTTTCCTTAAGGACACGTCTTAGTAGTCCATCGGAAAGGAGGTCTAGAAAGCTCCGCCCGGCACTCCCATGGAATGTCACAAGGTTTGCGATCTAGGAATTTTTGCATCTGCCACATAGCAGAAGTATTCTGGCCGTTTCCACTTAGGACTAACCTGAATCAGGGTTTTTCCCAATGGTCATTTCCTAAACGGCAACCAGCGTCGAACGAACTACTTTACGCAGAAATGCGAGGGCCGAAGCGGATTCGTGCTACACTTGGTTCAACGAGAATGGGAAACGAGAGGGATGCAAAACTCAACCTCTCTGCCATAAGGCATAGCCCCATTCCGTTCCCCTAAAATAGTGTAAATCGGGATTATTATAACTTACACTCTAGGTTAGCGCCCTTGCTGTTCGTGTCCTTTGAAACGATCTTCTTGCTGTCCATCATGATTGAGAAAATTTCCTGGCCAACCGGGACCACCCATCCATAGGATGTACCCATGGCCACATCCATCGCACTTTCCTCAGGTTGTTTCAGTTGTGTAATTACCTACCACATTTAGTTGGACATGCATCACACAGCTTCCTTATTTAGTCTGTTAGGCACCGGTTCCTTCACGTAATCATATCACTTGACATACAAAAGCAATGTCAAACAAGTTTCTTTTCAACAGTTTATCATATTTATCTTTGGAATACATTTATAAAGTCCATCCCCCCATAGGCTTATCCATAATCTACCTGAAGGCTATCCAGCAATCCACAGGGATTGCTAATCCAAGATTCCACCCGTAGACTAGTATGCGGGCCTCGAGATCCAATCCCGAGTCACGTTGGCTTCTTGTGCAGGACCTAGAAGGCGAGGGATTTATGGCCAGAGCCCCCCCTAGCACCCAAGCGTCCTCCTGCTCCAAGTAGCGCTCAACGGAGAGACCTCTCGACGGGTTCGGTCCACCTTTTCGATGCGGTTAACAACCCCCTTGATTAGTGTCAGGCAGACAATCAGGGGTAACTGAGGCTGCCTCTCCCTTCAGGCCTTCAACCTGAAGCATTAGATATCTTTTCATCTTTTAGTTCATTGAGAAAACAAAGCAAACAATGCTCTCTAAACTGATTTACAAGCACAATCATTTCCAGTGGTCGTTATTTTTCGCCAACTGCTAAGGAGCGAGTCCTTCTCTCAGAATGCATCCAACACTCAATCCCGGATCAATTGCGACTTGGCAAGATCCCCAAGGGTTTGTTTGTTAACCCTTATGTCCTTGGGTTAGGGCGGTATCCTATTAATCCAACTTAACCAATACCTTAAGCTCTATTAGCAGTAAATATGTTATTCCAAATTACTGATTCGTCTTTTGCTTCCAAGAAATCATCTAATTCCCTTATCTTGGTCACTTTTCCCAAGAAGGTACTATATCAGGACGACTACTCATCCTCTTGCAAGATAAACTTGTGCAAGAATCTGCCAATCTCATTTCGAGGAATTGGCCATTTCCTTGTGATCAAGTCACAAGATCATGCGACTCTGCAACTTGTTGCACAAGTGTCGCATCAAAATCCATGGGACTATTTTACCCATCGAACGACATCTTTTAATTAGTGAATCATGATTAGATAGCAAACAGGGTTAGGGTGTCTACATATCCCATCGGTTCCTGATTGCACTAGGCCGACATCGTCGGTCCTAGGGTTCCAACTCCATCCGAGTTTCATCTTTTTAGCGAGCGATCCTTAGGGTAGAAAAACCTCAATCGTTTCTTGCAAGTATGTCCTATTGTCCCTACATTCCATGAATGTGGGTAGGTCTTTCGGTATGAGAGTTTCAACTCGGCAATACGTGCGACTAGGTCATGTCCTTAACGTGCTAAACCCTAATTAGATCTTGGGATATGTTGCATCTATTTAACCATTCCTAAGCAATTCCTTCGCGGTTTTAGGTGTTTAGGGTAAACCAATTTACTTGTCTACACATGAAGATAATTACGATACCATTCTCATAATCACATGATTCATTGTCTACGTATGATTAGATTTACAAAACCTAACTTTTTTAATTAAGATCAAAGCGTAAGTTAAGTTACGGCATAATTTCCATTGATCCTTCTAAAACATGCATTCAAGATTCATGCTACTAAGCTTTAGGGTTCTATGTTTAAAATGAACCATGCAGCCTTTTCTAACAACTACGCAGTTGAACGAGATTTATGCCAATTTCCTAGAGTTTAACCTACTTCAAGTAGCCCTAGAATCATTTCCATGCCTTGGAATTCCTACTGTTGTTAGCAATCTTCTTCAATGAATCATTGCGAAAAAAGAGATGTCTAATAATGCAACATGCAATTTATCTTTCCATGCATAATTGAAGTGTATAACAATAATTTCGACTTTGTAATGATGGTCATTAGTTGATCTAGATTCATTACCTTGCAATGCATAAAAGCCACTTGCTAAGAATGCATAGAGATCTGATGCTCTTTTTTTGTTCGTTTCATTGAAAAATACCAATGACCGAATTCTTCAATCGTGAGCTATTTCCTTTAAACTAGCCAATGTATTTCAAGCGCAAAAGTGCCTCTTATCAAACTAGGCAGATTTGACAAGCATAAACGCAACCTAATTCCATGAAGTAACCATGCATGTTTGTAATACTTCGACGTGAATCAAGAAATAGGAAGAAAACCTAGACTTGTGGACTCGGTGAAATGTCCACATGAATGCTAGGAGATGATCCTCCTGCGGTTGCGCCTTGTGCATTTTTAGGGGCCATCGTGAATTCGACCTTCTTGCCTTGGCCGAAAACTTATGATCTTGGCCCGTCTCCCTCGCACGCGCAATTTCCTTTGAGATTCGGCTTCCTTGACCGATGCTCCGTCTTGTGGAATTGAGCTTTGGAAGACCTTATAGGCTTCCTCCTCGAAGATTAAGAGGGGAAATAAATTTGGGCTTTCAGAGGGTAATAAAAAGGAAGGGCCTTTTAACCAGCTAGAAAAATAGGCTTGTGGGACTTGCAATAGGAAGGATTATTTTTAAATCCGGCGATTAGAGTGAACTTAAGGAGAACCAATGAAAAGAGGGTTTAAAACTTGCTAATATGGCTTGAGTGGGAATGTCATGGGAGCCTTTAAAGAACTTGTGTGTGGGGGAAAATCCACAGAAGGGGTTAAAAAAATGGCTTTGTGGAATGCAAGGGGGAAAGGTTACTTAAATTCCGGGGGTTATAAAGACCCCTTGGGAAGGGTTTATAAAAGTCCCTAGGAAGGGCTTTAAAAGAACTTGTGTGGGGGAAATCCGCGGGAATGGCTTTGTGGAAATGCTAAGGGGAGGATTTAAAAGGAAACGGGGGTTAAATAGCCTTGTGGAAATGCTATGAAAAGGGCTTAAAAACCCAGACTAGGTGACTTTTGGGGAAACCAAGGACCGAAAGGGTTTAATTCCCGGGGATGCAAGGATAAAAAAGGGGTTTTTGAAGAACCGTGGGGTAAATGGCGCAAAAAGGGACTTGCGTGGGAAATCCCACAGGAAGGGGTGCTCTAACCCCGGGGGAGTTATAAAAACCCCGTGGGAATGGCAATAGAAAAGGGGGCTTAGAGAGCCCCGCCTTAGAAGCTTTCCAAGAAGCTTGTGGGAAGCTTCTGTAGTCGTGACTACTCCACGTGGAGGAAGAGGAAGGCGGATCTTCTGTAGGAATTCTCCTCTCGGCATAGCAACACGGCCCTGTGAATCAGAATTAGGTCGACGCGTTGATGTTTCTCCTGCTCTCGCTCCCACTCGAATGGCAGCTCCACGGACCACAGTCTGGTGGCTTACCCTCCTCCTCACAACTATCAACCTTTCCACACTCCTCCCCTCACCCCTTAGAGAGAGGAAGTTTTTATAGGAAGAGGGGTAAGGGCTTCCTCCCCCACGTGGTAGGCCGCATGCATTTCCTCCCCTCCACCTCTCTAATTCCATATCAGTCAATCACCTTCCCTCAGCCATGCTTCGGCTGGGGGGAAAGGTAATAAAAAAATTTGCAACAAATATAATCATTATCCTCTTGGCCTCCTCCCAAGAGGAGGTTCATACGAAGATGTGTGGGTTCTTTTACTTTGGTCTCGTTTATGCCGATGGAGATCAGGATACGTGGAGTACACTTTTAAAGATCGCACCGTCCGTACCACAATGTCAGCATTGTGATTTTCATGAGACTCATGTGACCTCGTAATATTTTTCAACAGAAATATTACATTCTCTCCTAGTTGGAGGAATCAAGATGTCCTCATCTCGAGATAAACTGGGGATATTGATGGTTGAGAGCGCTTTCATCTATCCCACTGGCATGCTCCTCAGGATAATCTTTCCACTGGACAAGGCATTCTCTCAAGGTTTTGGATCTCAGTTGTCTCTCCCTAACATCTAAGATCCTGTCAAGTCATATCTCAAGGACTCCTTGGCTAGGCATTACAACTTGTTGGTGATCAAGTACATGGCTAGGATTAGGTACATACTTCTTCAATAGGCTGATATGGAATACATTATGAACCTTTAGGTTCTCAGGGAGTTGCAGTCTATAAGCATTAAGTCCTAGGCATTTGAGGATCTTGTATGGTCCACAATACCTTGGACTTAGCTTCTTGCAATCTCCTAAGGACAGAGAACTCTTCTTTGGGCGTACGCGAATGAAGACCATGTCTCCTTCCTCAAAGATTCTATCTTGATGCTTCAAATCCATGTATGCCTTTTGTCTATCCTTGGCGGCTTGGGTGTCGTGTCTTACTGACTTTACTTGGTCATCCATCTCTTCCAACATCTGCCTTGAAGCTTCAACCATCAAGGTTGGATTTGAGAAGTTTAGGGGACTTCAACAGTCATGACCATACAATGCTTGAAAAGGGGTCATCTGAATGCTTTGTTGGTAAGAAGCATTGTGGGAAAATTCAACCAAGGGAAAGTATTTAATCCATCTTTTTGGTTCACGGTAGCAGTGTGCCCTTAGCATATCCTCGATGACTTGATTGACTCGCTCCATTTGGCCATCAGTTTGGGGATGGTAAGCTGTACTAAAATAGAGTTGAGTCCCAATGGCTTCAAAGATAGCTCTCCAGAAATGTGATGTGAAGAGAGAATCACGATTACTAATGATTCTCCTGGATAGCCCATGTAGCTTGAATATCTCCTTGATAAACAATCTTGCAATATCTGAGGCTTTATAGTTTGTCTTTACTGGAATAAGGTGTGCAACCTTAGTAAGCATGTCAACCACAACCATGATGGAGTTCTATCCTCCCTGAACTTGGGGTAGGCCAACAACAAAGTCCATACTGATGAATTCCCATTTCATTTGGGGAATGTTGAGTGGTTGTAACTTTCATGGCATTTTGACATGTTTGGCTTTGATACGTTGACAAGACAAACACTTAGTGATATATTTGAGAATGCCACCTTTAATCCTCTCCCAATAGTAGCTCTTCCTAACTGCATTGAGAGACTTGGCATAGCCAGGATGTCCTGAGAAAGGGGAATCATGAGCTTCCCACAGTATCTTCTACTTAAGTGACTGGCTTGTTGGTATACATAATCTCATTCTATAGTAGACAAGTCAACTATTGATAGAGAATTCATGATACTTAGCCTATATTTTTTGGTCCTGGTCCTTGATAGAGATCTCCCTTAGCATCTTTTGATAGGATGGATCATGGCATGCTTCTTCTCTAGCTAGTTCAAGTATTGGGTTGTTTGGCATGGACACCTTTGTAGCTAGAGATCTAGCTGTTGATGGGTTTTGCAAGATTAGTGAATTAAGGAATGCCTTGCGATTGAGTGCATCGGCAACTACATTCTCCTTTCCAGGTCGGTACTTGATTTCAAAGTCATACTCCTCCAACATTTCAATCCACCGACGTTACCTCATGTTGAGCTCATTCTGGGTAAAGATCCACTTGAGAATTTTATGATCACTAGAGTAAACTTGTTATCCAACAGGTAGTGTCTCCAAAGCTTTAGAGCATGTATGAAAGCTAATAATTCTAGATCATGGGTAGCATAATTCTTCTCATGGCTCTTTAGTTTCCTTGAAGAGTATGCTACAGGATGACCTTCCTACATGAGCACACATCCTAAGGCAAGCGTGCTAGCATCAGTTACTACCTCGAACTCCTTACTGAGGTTTGGTAGTTTTAGGATAGGTGCTGATAACAAACTTTGCTTCAATCTATCAAAGCTAGATTGTTCGGTAGTTGACCATGCAATGGATGTTTGCTTCTTCAGTAGATCCGTCAGAGGTGTTGCAATCAAAGCATAATTTTTTATGAAGAACCTGTACCATCCTGTCAATCCAAGAAAACTGCGTATTTCTTTGACAGTTGTTGGTATTGGCCATTCTAGAACATCTCTGACTTTGGCCGGATCCACTGAGATTCCTTTCGCTGATACGATGAGTCCCAGATATTCAATCTGACACTTGAAGAATGCACACTTCTTCATCTTAGCATAGAGCTTATGTGCTCTCATTGTCTCAAGGACAATTCAAAGTTGGGGTTCATAATCTTCCTCTTGTTTGGAATAGACTAAAGTTTCGTCAAAGAAGACGAGTACGAAGTCATCAAGATATGGCCTAAAGATATCCTGCATTAACTTGTTGAAGGTGGCAAGCGCATTCGTAAGCCCAAATGACATAACTAGGAACTCAAAATGTCCATATCTTGTGTTGAAGGCCATCTTTGGGATATCTTCTTCCTTGATCCTTATCTAATAGTAACCAGACCTCACTACAATAGAAACGAGGCATAGACGCACATGTTAGACGCGCAAAGTCGGGCGCGTCTATCAGAGCGTCTATAACTGCATGTAAACGTGCGTGTAAATAGACACAAATTTTGTGTCTATATATCCGCGCAAATAGACGCTAATATAGACGCGCCAGCAGATGCACAATTATTTAACCACCTAAAATTAGCAATTCACATAATTATTTAACCACCTGAAATTGAATCTTGAGCATGCACATGTGCGCATGATAAAAACCATAGAATTAAGAATACACATTGAATCATTGAATTAAAAAAATAGAGTTAATAATTACTTTTTCATTGCTCTCTAATGAATGGCAGTTCCTCCAGTTGACAAGCTTGATATAAATAATTAGCGGAAAGCGACAGAAATCTTACAATTAGTAGCAAGCATTGCAATATGTATCTCGTAATTTCTCTACGTACTTGAAGATGATAAAAGATACTTCCTTTTTATTATGGAAAATTCAATTTAGCTTTAAAATTAACTATTGATTCTTGAGTATGCACATGTGCGTATGATAAAAAGCATAGAATTAGAAATACACATTGAATTAATAAGTAAATTAAGTATGTTACAGTGAATGATCCATCTCATCTTCAATGAGATCAGCCCTTGCTAAACTATCTACTTCTAGGTCTATGTTACCAAGAGGTAACGAAACAAATAAGTCTATCCCACTATCAGATGTGTTGCTATATTGCTCAATAACTTCATCAATATCATCGACAATCACATTATTTCTTCTTCTGCATTTCCTTGAACATCCTCGCGAGGTTCATCTTGTACTATATCACGCATATAATCCATTATGGTGTCATCATGCACATAATCGTTAATTGTTGGATTGTCATCTGCTATCTCCATGTCGGTAATATTACCATATATTGGTTTTGAATGATTAGATATACGGATGACATACCACCATCGGTTATTGTTTACCATTGGATGATACACAACCTATATTTGAAAAACAAAAGCAAAAAACTTAAGCACTTATTATATTGTGTATATGTATCGCATGTATACATATAAAAAAATTAGCCTTTGCATATATACTTGCTCGCTTTGTTGAGGCAGTACTAATGTGTCATTCTTGTTTTGGTGAAATTTTGTAGAGTCAATGATTACAAAACCACTTGGATGACGTCTGATTGTGCAATGCTCACCATTTGTTGCCACTTCTTTAAACCACTTCACATCCAGTACATATATAAAGAATCGTCTGAAGTCAAGCTTCAGAATATCTTGGATCAAGCCACAATAACCTTCCATGGTACCATTGGTAGCCTCGAAGTGAGCAAGGATACCACAATCTCGGGTATTTCTCTTTTCATCTATACGTTGAGTTCGAAGATGTTTACCCTCACACCAAAGTACATTGAATAATGTGCACTAGTAGTAAAAGATAAAGATCAAACATGTCAAATATTTATATAAAATAAAACTTATAGAAACAAATTAATTGATAGTATGTCTCACCTTTGATAAGCAACCTCGTGCGTATTCCCACTCTTCTTGAGATATATTAATTTCCTCCTCTTTTTCCATTCTCTCCATTTCCTCATGTAACCAATCTATATCAATATGACGTGGGAGCGCATTTAGATGATCTAGAAATGAGACATTACGTCCATATCCAATGCGAAATTCTTGTCTTTCGCTTTTTCTTCTTGCCCTTGCTTCATTATATAGTGTCGCCCATTTGCTCATTACATCACTATTGAGCACACAAAAACTATTTAACTTACGAAGTTCTTCTTTTGTTAGCACTTTACTCATTCCTTTTCCTTGAGGTACTATAGAGGTCATCCTCAAGTCTTCATCATCTTTCCATAGTCGTGGTTGAGAGGGATCCACTTCAGCAAGATATTCAAAGATATAAACAAGGGATGCTTGCACTAACCAACCCTCAGCCATGCTTCCCTCAGGCCGTGCTTTTTGCCTCACAAAATCTTTCAAGGTTTTCATGAAGCGCTCAAGAAAAAACATCCACCTTACATGAACTACCCCACAAAGTGCGATCTCATCAATCAAATGTACGAGTAAATGTAATTGAGTAGTCAAAATGGATCGAGGAAAATTTTCCTCCACCAAACAAACCACCTCAACAGATAATACTCGAGCATCTTGCAATGTGTTCGGATCAATTTCCTTCGAGCTCACGTATCTGTCAAGATATATTTGAGAATTGTTTATTTTTGTGTAGAAATTCAAAGATATATAATGAAAAATAACAATGTATACACACCTCACAAGCTCTCCCATCTTGTAAATGATATCACGTACATCTTTGGAGGCACAATGGGATATGCTAGTAGGAAGTACAAACTGAATGTAAACAATATTCATAGATCAAATGATTAGTTGAGGAAAAAGTCATCATACCCCAAAGTTTACACATAGTTACTCCACTAATTACTATATTCATTGTTGAAGATACCCTTACTTGAATCATTTTGTGCCAATCGTGGGACCTCAAACCAGATAGTTGCTCCACACTTCTTTTCCTTTTCTTTATGAAGGCTCCCTTGAGACATCTCATACATCCTGTGGGTGTTCGAAAGCTATATATTTGTTCCTTCACTATTTTTTCCTCATTCTTCGACAACATCCAAGGTGCATGGGGTAGCTCAATCTGTCCTCTGGGTCCAATGCGTGGCTAGGCTCGTCTCATGCAACCAATGTTATGTAAATCCTCCCTTACATTAACTGAATTATGAGCCCCTATCAAGTGATCCCATAATGTAGATACAACATTTTTGAATATGTGCATGGGGTCCAACAGGTGATTGATCTTGAGTTCAGTCTAGCACGAAAGATGAAAAAATATGGAGAACCTAACAAACAAACAATATATTATGTAAACAATTCATCATGCTAAATACTTTAAAGTCAATCAAGAGAAATGCACTTCTTACCGACTCATGCTGAGTGGAGGGTGGCTGTGGGCATTAATCCATCTCTCCTTCCAATCTCGAATGGTTAGAGATTGTGGAGTCATTCCATTAGTAGGGAGAACATATTTGGGATCAATAGGAAGAAATCGATGATGATTGTCGTAGATAACCTTCTTTAAACGTGCCGGCCTAGAGGAAACTAGAGAGGGACCGCAAATAGAACATGCATGATATCCTGACGTGGTTAAACCTGAAAAACAAGTGAATTAATAAAATGCAATTGATTCAAGTCTTGAATTTCAAATATAGAGTTATATACATGTACCTGAACACTCTCCGTATCCTGGAAAGTCGTGCATGGTCCACAACAACATGGCCTTCAATGTGAAATCTCTAGAGGATGCAGATGCACTTGTATCTTGCACCTCAATACCTTCCCATAACATTTCTAACTCTTCAATCAAAGGCTCTAAGTAAATATCCATGTTTTTTACCTTGTGCTTTCGAGGAATCAGAAGGGACAACATCACACATCCCTTTTTAATTGCCATGGATGGAGGAATATTATAGTTCACCAATACCATTGGCCATACACTGTATGATGTGCTTTTGATGCCAAATGGATTGATTCCATCCATACCGAAACCAAGTCTCAAATTTCTTGGCTCTTCTTTGAAAATGGGCCACAAATTATCTATATGTTGCCATGCGGGTGTGTCTACAGGGATCCTCCTTTTTTCATCACTTGAACAATGACTAACATGCCATGACATGAGCTTTCCAATAGACTTACACTTGAACATAAGTTTTATACATGGAACAATCGAAAAATGTCGCAAAACCTTACGAGGCGCATCCATTGACTTCATCTCCACTTCATATCTTGATTCGCCACAAACAGGACACTCTCGTGCGAACTCATGAATCCCACGAAATAAGACACAATCATTGACACATGCATGGATCTTGACATAATCGAGGCCTCCCAGAGATGTCAAGTAATTGTCAAGATTGTGGGAGAGAAGGAAGGAGTCTCACTTGTAGCTTTCTTGCTTGCACAATGGGGGAATACACACAAAGGTGGAGGCTGAAAACAGTTTTCCTCTTCTTAGTTGTGTAAGCCAAAAGAACTCAAGTACAAAGAAATAGAAGAACCCTATATATGGGTCTCAAACCAAACTCAACTAACTAAGGTGGCATACTAACTGAGCCACGAACTAGAGTAGATAAGGATAGCTATCATGTAGCTATTATTCATGGGCAGTGTAGCAACCGCGTCTGCAACTGACAAGTCGGTGACATAAATACACAACGGTCACCCTGGCATATCACGAATGGAGCTCGATATCTCAACACTCCCCCTCGAGCTCAATCCCAATTCCTGCACACCAAGAAGGTCTCTGAACTTGCACAGCTTCTCTGCGCCCAATGCCTTCATGAATATGTCAGCTACCTGATCCTCTGTGCTGACATAAACTAGATCAATAAGACCTAGTAAAACCCTCTTTCGCACATAGTGATAATGCACCTCAATGTGCTTTGTTCTAGCATGATAGACTGGGTTATTTGCCAAGTGTATACTACTCATGTTGTCACAATAAATGACAACTGGCCCATCTGTAGACTGATGCATATCATAAAGTAGCTTATGCAACCAAGCTACCTCACATGCAGCCATTGCTGCACCCCTGTAATCAGCCTCTGTGCTCGACAAGGCAACTGTAGGCTGTTTCTTGCTGCTCCAAGTGACTGCAGCACTCCCAAAAGAGAACACATATCCACTGGTAGATCGTCTATCAGAAATACTACCAGCCCAATCAGCATCAGTGTATCCATGCAACTGTATCTGAACCCCAGTCTCATAAAATAGTCCATACTGCAATGTGGACTTCACATACCTGAGTATGCGTCTAGCCGCATCCAAATGTGGTTTCCTTGGAGCCTGCATAAACTGACTTACCAATCCAACAGCATAGCTCAAATCTGGCCTGGTAATAGTCATATAAATCAAACTTCCTACTATGCATCTGTACATAGTAGGGTCTTCTAGAAGCTCACCTGCATCTGTGCTCAGCTTCACATTTTGCTCCAAAGGAACTGAAATAGGCTTACAGCCTGTCATCCCATATTTGGACAGCATGTCCAATCCATACTGCCTCTGCAAGAGCTGTATCCCACTTGGTGATCCAATCACCTCAATGCCCAAGAAATAACGCAGCTCTCCCAAATCCTTCATCTCAAACTTCTACTTCAATAGCATTTTCACATGAAGGATATCTTCATCACTGTCACCTGTCATAATCAAATCATCAACATAAATGACAAGTAGCATATACCTTTCTTTGTTTTTCTCACATAAAGTGAGAAATTTGCCTTGGAAATCTGAAAGCCAATAGTTACAAGATACTGTCCTATCTTGTCAAACCATGCTCTAGGTGCTTGCTTCAAGCCATACAAGGCTTTCTTCAACCTGCAAACAAACTCAGGATAAACAACATGCACATAACCTGGTGGCTGCTCCATATAGACCTCTTCTTGCAAATCACCATGCAAGAAGGCATTCTTTACATCCATCTGATGTAAAGACCATCCCTTTGATGCAGCCATAGCAATGACTGCTCTTACGGTTGCCATCCTTGCAACCGGACTGAATGTTTCTTCATAGTCAATGCCATATGTTTGTGCATACCCCTTGACTACTAATCTTGCCTTGTATCTGTTCACAGAACCATCTGCATTGTGCTTCACCTTATAAACCCACTTACAACCAATTGTATTCTTACCTTTAGGCAAAGGTACCAATTCCCATGAAGCATTTGCTTCCAAGGCATCCATTTCTTCATCCATGGCTTTCTCCCATTTTTCTTTTCCCATGGCTTACTCAAAAGAAGTGGGTTCTGGTTCCTGTATCACTTTGACCATATATGCATAGTGGATGGCTGTAAATCCATCATATTTCAGCCTATCCACAGGATACCTAGCTCTGGTAGACCTACGCAAAGTAGGCTCACTTCCAGGTGCTCTCAAAACATCCCTGGTCTTCCTTACTCCAGGTGTAACAATAGAGGGGATACCCAACTCATCATCAATGCTCTGTTCTGAGCCACTAGATTCACCATCCACATAAGAGTGACCTGCATTCACATCAAACATGGGCTGATCAACCTTCTCTTTTCCTTTTCGTGATACCTGCATACCACTACCTGCATTGCTTTGAGAAGATTCTCCTGATCTCAATCAGCCTGTCCATGGCGAAGAATGTGAACCACTGCTAGAAGACGCTCCAGGTCCACTAATATTTTGTGACTGCTGCTGTGAATTCTGTGCAGCATTACCATTTTGTGCATCTACATCATCAATCACATTTAGTGGTTTATACCAGCTACTCATCTCATCAAAAACAACATCTCTACTCACTGTAAACTTACGAGTAGAAGGGTTATAGCATCTATACCCTTTTTGCTGCAGAGAGTAATCAATAAAGATGCGCTTCTCAGCTTTTGGATCCAACTTGGATCTCAACTCATCTGGCACATGTACATAGGCAATGCAACAAAAAATTTTCAAATGAGAAATATCTGGTTTCCTACCAGTATACCTCTCCTCTGGAGTCATTCCATGTATTGCTGCAGTGGGAGTCCTGTTCATTATGTAGACTGCTGTAGCAACTGCTTCAGCCCAATAAAAATCTGGCAAGTCTTTTTCATTGAGCATGGCACGAGATACCTCTCCAATATGCCTGTTTTTCCTTTCTGCAATTCCATTTTGTTGTGGGGTATGACTGCATGAATATTGCTGCTTTATGCCATGCTCCTGCAGGAACCTTGCAAACTCATTTGAGAGGTACTCTCCCCCTCCATCTAACCTTAGGCATTTTATCTGCAGGCCTGTTTCTTTTTCAACCATAGCTTTAAGAGTTTTGAAATACCCAAAAACTTCACTTTTCTTTTTCATAAAATACACCCAAACTTTTTTGCTATAGTTATCAATAAAAGTGACAAAATAATGACAGCCTCCAAGAGATGCAGCTTTAGTAGTCCACACATCAGAGTGGATTAATTCCAATGGCTTCTCACTCTCTTGAACATGTCTAGGAAATGGTTTCCTTGCCTGTTTTCCAAACTGACAGGCTTCACATACCTTATGCATTTCTGCAACCTTGAATTTGGGCAATCCTGCAACAATATTTTGGGCATGCATTGATTTAAGTCGCTGTACATTAACATGACCAATGCGTTTATGCCAGATATCAATATCTGCAACTACACCGGTCCCATGTGCAAACATTGCTGCACCCAATTCAGACATGTCTGCATCCAATGTAAACATTCTGACCTTCTTCTTTCCTTTTACTATCAAGCGACCTTTATTTTTCATATCCTCAACAAAGCATCCATGAGGATTAAATCTGACCTGCAAGCCCTGCTCAACCATTTGACCAACAGAAACCAGATTCTTGGTGATATTCGGGACATGAAATACATCGGACAGGTATTTCTTTTTCCCATCCTGCATAGACAAATGAATTTTTCCAATCTGCACAATAGGATGTGCAGTATCATCACCAGTCTCCACAAATCCTGGTTTTTCCATTTTCCTTGCGTCCTCCATCCATTCTGCATGACCTGTCATGTGGTTTGATGCACCTGAGTCAACATACCATACATCATTGCTTTCTTCTGTACTTGTCACAGAATTGTTCATTTGCTGCACCATGAACAAATGCTCATTTCTGTCATCACCCTGTCTACTAGAAGATGCATAATTCCCTTGTTGCAGTTTTCCATTCATGATGTCATTCTGCTTTTTATAGCAGTCTTTAGCCATATGACCCATTTTACCACAGTAGTAGCATTCAACATTACTGTTTGCATTTTGACCTCTTTGCCATCTACCACGACCTCTTTGGCTCCCCCTGCCTCTAGAGTTACCACGTCCTCCTCCATAGGACTGGTTTTCTTGAGTTTGCTGCATATTCTGATTTCTGCCACGGCCTCCAAATCGGCCTCCTCTACCCCTGCCTCTACCTCTTCCAGCATTTGAGTAGAAGACAGTTTCTTTTGAAGTTCCTCCTGAAGAAGATGCACCACCATTTCTCTGCTCCTCAGAAATTAGAAGAGCAATCAACTCCTCAAAATCAGGAAATCTTTCACGAACTGAAATGGATGTCCGAAACTATGCATAATCCTTTCCTAGACCATTCAAGGTCACAGAAACTAAATCATCATCTTCCACTGGCGACCCAATGGAAGCAAGTGCATCTGCAATCTTCTTCACCTTCATGTGGTAGTCATTGATGCTCATATTTTCTCTTTGCACATTATGCAACTCTTGCTTGAGCTGCATTTTCCTGGCTTGAGTATTTGTGCTGTACATTTTTGACAAAGTATCCCATGCCTCCTTTGGCGTACTTGCATCCTGAATATGCACAATCATAGAGTCTGAAATACTGATAGACAGCCAGTACATAACTTTCCTGGCTCTCTCATGCCATGCTTTGAATGCTTGCATTTGCTGTTGATTGGGAACATCAGGAAGAACTGGTTTTTCTTCATTTCCTGCAATAAATTCCCAATATCCTTTTCCCATAAGGAAATTCATCATTCTAAACTTCCATGCTTGGAAGTTGTTCTTGTCAAGCTTTTCAGTTACAATCTGTGAAAGAGAATCAGACGCCATTACAGAATCCTGCAAAAAATTCTGTCACTGCAGAGAGCACAGCTTCAGCCTCACAAGGGCAAATCTGCAAAACTGACGAAAGTGGTATTTGACCACACAGTCACTTCCTAGTGACGATTCTGTAGAACAGTGGCTGCACAGCATAAAACTGGGCCTTTTCCTGAGTGCGTGCAGAAAACTTCCGCCTCCAAAACAGGCCCCGAAATGGCCTCAAATCAAAAAAACAAGGTCGCCAAGGGCTAAAGCCCTTACCCGCAGCATATACATCCCTCTTTCTTTACCGCGAAGGCCGTCTCAACCTGAGACAATGCACTCCTGCACTTTCCGGCTGTGCTACTTGTAGAGATCTGCTCCCAAAACAGAAAATGAAAGCAACACTGCTCCTCTTACCAGAACACCGCGAGCTTGGCTTGCTTTCTTGAGCTCCTTACCACGAACAAGGCTCTGATACCATGTCAAGATTGTGGGAGAGAAGAAAGGAGTCTCACTTGTAGCTTTCTTGCTTGCACAATGGGGGAATACACACAAAGGTGGAGGGTGAAAACAGTTTTCCTCTTCTTAGTTGTGTAAGCCAAAAGAACTCAAGTACAAAGAAATAGAAGAACCCTATATATGGGTCTCAAACCAAACTCAACTAACTAAGGTGGCATACTAACTGAGCCACGAACTAGAGTAGATAAGGATAGCTATCATGTAGCTATTATTCATGGGCAGTGTACCAACCGCGTCTGCAACTGACAAGTCGGTGACATAAATACACAACGGTCACCCTGGCGTATCACGAGTGGAGCTCGATATCTCAACAGTAATGTCTTGCTTGCTCTCTCTTAGTTGGAAATTTGTTTCCTTTTGGAAGCATTTGTTATAATAACTTACATATATTTTTAAAAGTGAGTTAAAAAACCACCAACATATATTTTTGTCTGATTTCAAAATAGAATTAACAATTAATATTATGATTCATATATAAGCCAAACTGAATTGATACCTACTTCAATAACGCATCCAAACTAACATTACTCCATCCATAAATTGTTTGCAAGTTAAGTGTCTCGAGGGACGCACGAAGAACGGAGTACGCACAACCTTCATACAACGGAGTAGATGATGCTACATATAGTGGATCATCTGGCTTCGTAGAGTGACCTTCTCCCTGAACTGGTTCCGAAAATAGATGGTGTACCATGTTGTCCAAAATCTCATCCTCTACAACTTGATGGGGCATTTCATGAGGGCTACTATCATGGTCGTCAGTCTCTACTCTTCTTGAAGACTCTGCCTCCTCGCATCCACGTTTTGCAGCCTCTCCTTGGTCTTGCTGTTAGAGAATACACAAATCAATTCCTCAATCTTACCATGTATGTTGAGTCAATTAATGATGATGCCAAGTTACACAAGTATGTGTATGGGTTGGATCCCCAACTCTCACTGATGTTTCAGCTCAAAATCTATTAGATTTGTTCAAAGTTATTGAGTTGCCTGAGAGGTACTCTCGTATCGCCGAGATGCTTCATTTCAGCATGAATAGCAAAGAGGGGCATCTCAGCCAGTGTTTGGGCAGCAAAGAGAACCTATGTAATCACATTTTGGGTAGCAAAGAGGTGATGTAAGGCTGGGACAGTTTGGGGCAAGTTATGGTGGTGGTAACATGCCATTCAACACACCTAAGATCCCCACATACCCCACTTTTAATGCCTCAAGCCCACAAAGTAATTTTAGGACAACGAATAGCCGAGAGTAGATAATAGGCAAGGGGACATCAATAATAAAAATGCTTTAGTCTTTGGCTTTCCCATGGATTTGTATAAAGAAAGAAAGGAAAAAGAAATTTGTTTCAAGTGTGGCGAGAAGTATATAGCTGATCATGCCTTTAAGTGTGTCTTTAGAAATCCTAAGGCACGAGTTCACAGCATGCTAGTATTTGAGGACTCAAAGGAGGACTCTGAGGACGCACATGTGAGAGCGAAATTTTGATGCCGAGAAGTGCTTAAAAATAGCTAAAAATTACGAATATCAAGGGAAAAATATTCAACATCAAAGGCGGCGGCTCGACCTAGGACGATTTTAAGCGTCAAAGTGCTTTAAAGGCATTCGAGCGACACTTGTTGATTTTTGATAATTTTTTAGACTGCCCTGCGGGTTGTCATGAGTTACCAGCCAATGCGGGATGTCAAGCCAGACGCCCAAGATTTTTCAGAGCTCGAATCGGAGCTAGGACGGGAAAATGGCCACAAAATGGTCAAGATATGAAAAGGTGGACACTTGGGAGGTCAAAATTGGGCATGCCTTTTGAGTTTGGACCCCCTCTCTAAAATTTTATGCATCTTATGAAGCAAAAAACGTGGAGAGAGAATGAGGGATGAAGAAAAAACGTGGAGCAACATGGCGGCCGTTTTTTGTGCCCTCTCATGATGGAGATGGAGTATGCAGGCTAAAAGCAACCCATACAACCGATCATGGGGCTAATCTTCTTCTTTCTTGCTGATCTTATTGCCTGTCTTCGCCCGTACAATGGTGGCCTGAATGAAGAGAGCCAAATCTAGTCTTTCTCTCTCCTCCCTCTCTCTCCTCTAAGGGCAGATTCATGTGGTGAAGAAGAAGAAGAAGAATGGATGACGGATTCAAGAGGAATGAAGATTGCTGATTGTGGACTATCATGAGCATTAATGCTGCTGGAAATCAGTCCCGCGATATGACAAATAAAAACCCGTAACCCGCAAAGAACGGTAATTTCATTTTTACAAAGGAAATTGATGTTTTATGCAATTTGCTTCATGAGTATTTATTCCCATGGGATAATTATGCATCATGTTATTGTTTGCTATGGATTTGATCAATTTATGCTCAGAAAATCAGAAAATCATAAGTGTTGTGATTGAAATTAATGGTGTAAAACCCGTAATAAAACACGCGAAATAGGGAAAAATTGGGTGTTTTTGATATATAAATGGACAATATAATAAGACACACCAAATAAATGTATTTTTGCTGCAAATGAACCTAAGGGCCACAGCCCACATCTCATTTTTTATTTTCAGTTATTTAATATTGCTAAAAAATATAAGAAAAATAGAGAAATTGGGTAAAAATAAGGGAAAAATAGGTTTTGAGTATCCGAAAAATACTAAAAAATAAGATTCATGTTTGTGTATGTATGGGGGGTCTGAAGTATGAGGTTTAGCCTCATTTCAGCCCTACCTTTTTGTTTTAATGAGTTTTTATTGCTTTTCATACAAAAAAAAAAACATGAAAAACATTACCCTAAACCTATGCACCGTGCACAATCTAAACGGCGAGGGGATAAAGAGAATGAGAGTGCTGTTTAAGTGCTGAGAGAAAGAAAAGGCTGATTGGTTTCATCTATGCATATCATATAGATCGGTCATTGATTAAAAATTAAGAACCTAGTAGCACTGCTAGGTTCATGCAACGTTGCATACGAGCAATAGTCAAAATCATTGAAAGAAATGTTTTCCATATATGCACAAATGGTGATTTTTTAATTGTTTGAGCACATGGACATTTACAATTTGCATGAAGCATAAAATGATAAAGGGTATCAGACAATACCTCCTGGATGGATAGCACATGTATTCTCTAGATCGTGACCCGCATTGAGTGAGTAAGTCGTCCTAAGTTGTAGGCCAGGCGTTGGGTCCTAAGGGAAAGAAAGTGAGGAAAATGGTACATTCCTTGATACGATCAATTGGTACCTTGAGAAGACTATGTGCGAAATGTTATATATGTTTAGCGACACATCGAGGGGCCAATTCCCAAGGTGTAGGAGAGTCACAGTGAGGTAGAGGCAGTCAGCCGTGGGAGGACCTCCTATGTTTGTACTTCGTGCTATTTGGCAATGTGCTGGGACTCCCTTTGAGGAGTGTTAATTGAGTTAGAGTTGGACTATGAGACATGATACAAATGCAAGATGTTTAGGAAGATGATGTATGTGTCATCCACGCTCCTGGTCCGCGAGGCCGTGGGGTTGTTGAGCGCATGATAGAGGTCCGGCTAGTGCTATAGCCAGTGCCGGTCCATTTTAGGTCCCATCAGTGGTGCCTCTGCTGGGAGCTGCCTATAAGTGGCAGCTCTCGAATCTAGGGTTTCAAGGGACCCTAAATTATCCATAAAATGGGGTTTGTTCAAGGATGGAAAAACTTGGCTTTCCCCATACAAAACTTACTAATGGACTTAGTTAGTTATGTAGAGCATGAGTCCTCTGCAGAAGATAATTTATGTGATGAAAAGAGTAGCCCAGTAGTGGTTACCCCATCCTCTAAAACAATGGCATGGGCTAGAGAGATCATGTTTAACCATCCATCAACCTAGAGAGCATGAAACAAGCATGTTGGAAACTATGGTAGTTGTGGCATCAACAAGTCATCATGCTAAAGCCATAATGCCATGGAAAAATGCAGATATACGATGGAATATGCTTGTGGTTGAAACATTCCATGTAATGGGCCACCATGACGACATAGTAGGCATCACAAGGACGTTAGAAGCCCTAGCTGTCAAGGTAAAACCGTTGCTTAAAAGGCACGGTTCCCAAGTTTTAAGAAGTGGTAATGATAAATCTGCTTTAGATAAGGACCAAAAGCTCTTATATAAAACCGTTATGGACTTTCCTTCTCAAGGGAAAGGTATGGAAGACCCTCTAAGAGGGGATCAAAATGACATTTTGAAACTTATAGGACTCCCTAGACCACTCAGTGAGTTGGCAGAAAGGGATGTCAATGAGGATATTAACCTCCCTACACCGGAAAGGGTAGGGAAGGAAGAGGTTAAAGATCCTAAGAGGCTGGACCCATATCATGGTGAATATGAAGATTTTAATGACCTGGTGTTGATCCCAAAAGGAAGGACTAAATGACCTCCTCTTTATAGGGATCTCCCAGTGTTTTATGGGTTGCCAAATGAGGATCCGATGATTCATTTAAGAGAATATGACCTAACTTGCATTGCAAGTGGGTTCGATGATATACATCGGATGCTCGTATTCCCAAGTACCCTAAAGGGAGAGGCAAGGAAATGGTACTAGAGCCTCCCAAGAGGGTCGATCAAATCATTTGAGGAGACTTGTGATAGATTTCTAGAAGAGTATGAAAAGGAGCTCCCTATGATTCAGGTCTTAGGGCACCTTATGCAGTTTAGACAGGAGTCTTATCTTTCTGTTAAAGAGTATGCTAGAGTCTTTGATAGTACTCTTAGGCTTTGGCCAAGAAGAGCCAGTGCACTACCAGATGATGTGCTATGTGAGCTCTTTTTGAATGGCTTAGAGATTAATACGCAAATCTAAGTGGGATTGCGGAATCCTAAGTCGTTAAGGGAAGCAAAAATGCATGCCATTGATTATGAGGGTCATATTCAGAGATGTTGGAAAAACTTTTGGAGTTTTCCCCACTCAGTACAAGTGCATCCTAGCTTCCAATCATTTCTGCAAGAAGACAGCTCACTTGATACCAAGGTAGCCTATGAGGGGAACCTTGGTGGCCAAAATTTCAAAGCAGAAAATGGCCATCCTATGAGTAGTAATGACATGCCTATCAGTGAAAAGATTCCAAGCTATGCAAGTCCCATTAGGGCTTGCAACACTTCCACGAAAGGTAGTTGTGATGGCAATATGGATAGAACCAATGGGCCTATGAGTGTTGATAAGCATTCTGTGTGTGGTTCTAATTTTGTTGCTAGTAAGGCTCTTGAGAGACTTTGGTGTCGGAATCATGATTTCGGGTGGATGTTTTCCCTTCAGTGAAAGCATGGTTCTTATGGGAAAAAATTTGCAGTATGGACGCAAACAAGTAAAGGCATCTTTTGTAAAGAGGATGAAACATGCTAAAAGTCTACCTGTGCTTCACAAAGGTCATAAGGATGTGAGGCCATTTGGCCATAGGGATAAGTTTGCATTGAGTTCATTAGACCAGTGCAGCAAATTGAGGGAATGCAAGAATATTAAGGGAAATGTGAGATGGGTTTGGAGACCCAAAATCTCCAAAAGTATGGCAGGAGTGTCGGATGCAAGACCAAGGATCCCATTTGGATATATTCTGTTGAACCCCCAAGAGGATAAGACTGGATATACATCTGACAATATACACTGCCTTGGGATACACCCATGTGATATGCCTAGGCTTGAAGCTCTACCTAGTTTGGGCCGTAGCACTGATTTATGTGAAAACCCAAATAGGAGGGGTTCGAATGAGTACAAAGCTATGATTATTTTTGCCAAAGGAGCCACTCAACCGCTTGAATGACCAGTTTATTTGGATGATAATAAATGTAGGACATGCGAGCCCATGGAGGCCGTTCATTCAGCTCATAGTGCCCAACAAGGGATCGGTCTTATTGATGAGTTATTTGTGGAAAGGCTTGGACTTGTAGCTCTACAAAACCAGGAGATTATAAGAAAAAAACCCATACAAGATCAAGCTTTTAGCTAACTTGCATGAGTAGCATGGGGCTAGTCGACCTATGATATGCTATCTTTGGTACCGTGGGTAGTCTGAGAGGGTGTGATGTATATGCCAAGGACATCAGTATTACGTGGACTAAAATGGCCTATCTAGTTTTAAGCTAGGAAGGCTAGCTGCTTTGGATATTACCTCGAGATCTCGTTAGGCCAAGAGGGCCGATTAAGTTTTGTAGTGAAGTGTTTTATTTCATTAGGCCAAGAGGGCTAGTAATTTGTTTAGTGTAGGTATGGTTAATGGTTTCTGGTTTGAGTTCTGTGCTAGACAGGTTCGAAGAAGAGCTTGGAAGGAGCCCTTTGTTGTGTGAAAGCTTCTTGTGGCCCTATCTAGGTGATATCCCTTCTTTATGAGTATTGTGGTTTTTATACTATACATGTTTGTGTACATGTTAAGGGGTTTCTCGTTTCTTATTGGGGACCGGCGTCCAAGGCATGAAGTCCCAGGTTTAGGTTAAGTATGTCGGAAGAAGGTCTGAGTAGTCGTTGCCTCCTGTAAACACATTGCTAAGCATCAAAATACCTGTTTTAGACGGAAGTCCTAGTGGCCCTGTTTTGCTAGCCTGCTAGGCAGCCGTTCTAGGAGTTCCTGTTAATTGTGAGGTAGTTAGAGAAGCCTGCCAAAAGAAAAAAATAATGATGATAAAGAAAAAGAAACCCTGAATATCTTAAAGACAATAAATATATACAAAGGTGTGTAAAAAGGAGTTCTAACCCCTATCAAATAAAAGAAAAGAAACAAAACTTTATATGCAGTTGATCATTACCTAGCGAAGGCCTGGTAGGTTCCTGGGGACGGGTCAGACCCAGGGTCGATGCCTTGTCTTCCTAGGGGTGGCATCTTGCTGGAAAACAAGAAATTAAGGAAGGTTGGAGTGAAAATAAAAGTGAGCGTCAGAAAAGGATTAAGTGTCGCCTTGCGAGGGCTTGGTAGGTTCTTGGGTACCGAGACAGGACCTGAGACCGATGCCCTGTTCTCCTTGGGTCACTATGCTCAGCTCCCTCCTTTTTACATGCCCGAGTATGTCAATGAAGTAAAAACCCTAAATGAAGAAATGTGCTACAAGAAAATACTTCTTGATCAAGCTATAGGAGTCCTCGCCTAGTAGGAGCTCCTGGTTGTGTTGTCCTGGGTTAGGTAGGTAGTTCATACCACCCCTTAGGGCAACCTCTTTGATAGTTCTTTTTAGTTTGGCCATGTTGGAGCAGTTGGTTAGTGACTAGCTTCGGACTTTTATTAGATTATACTAGGCCTACTCCTCGTGGATGTCATGCCTTGATTCTGTCAAGGGGTTGGGTGAGAGCATTGTGCTGTGTTTAATATGTATCTATTTTCTATCAGCTTGATGCTTCCTTTGGTTGTTTTGTGCAGATCTACTGTGGGATTCAACGGGCTGAGTCGCCCTATCCCATGGTCACCAATGAGAGAAGAATTTTGATGCCGAGAAGTGCTTAAAAATAGCTAAAAATTACGAATATCAAGGGAAAAATATTCAACGTCAAAGGTGGCGGCTCGACCTAGGACGATTTTAAGCGTCAAAGTGCTTTAAAGGCATTTGAGTGACACTTGTTGATCTTTGATAATTTTTCAGACTGCCGTGTAGGTTGTTAGGAGTTACCGGCCAATGCGGGATATCAAGCCGGACGCCCAGGATTTTTCAGAGCTCGAATCGAAGCCAGGGCAGGGAAATGGCCACAAAATGGTCAAGATATGAAAAGGTGGACACTTGGGAGGCCAAAATTGGGCATGCCTTTTGAGTTTGACCCCCTCTCTAAAATTTTATGCACCTTATGAAGCAAAAAACGTGGAGAGAGAATGAGGGATGAAGAAAAAACGTGGAGCAACATGGCGGCCGTTTTTTGCGCCCTCTCATGATGGAGATGGAGTATGCAGGGTTGAAAGCAACCCATACAACCGATCATGGGGCTGATCTTCTCCTTTCTTGCTAGTCTTATTGCCTGTCTTCGCCCGTACAATGGTGGCCTGAATGAAGAGAGCCAAATCTAGTCTTTCTCTCTCCTCCCTCTCTCTCCTCTAAGGGCAGATTCATGTGGTGAATAAGAAGAAGAAAAATTGATGACAGATGCTTGTCCAATGATGAAGACCGGATTGATCCGTGGTTCAAGAGAAATGAAGATTGCTGATTGTGGACTGTCATGAGCATTAATGGCTGCTGGAAATTAGTCCCGAGATATGACAAATAAAAACCCGCAACCTGCAAAGAACGGTAATTTCATTTTTACAAAGGAAATTGATGTTTTATGCAAATTGCTTCATGAGTATTTGTTCCCATGGGATAATTATGCATCATGTTTTGATCAGTTTATGCTTGGAAAATCAGAAAATCATAAGTGTTGTGACAAAAATTAATGGTGTAAAACCCGTAAAACACGCGAAATAGGGGAAAATTGGGTGTTTTTTATATATAAATGGAAAATATAATAAGACACACCAACTAAATGTGTTTTTGCTGCAAATGAACCTAAGGGCCATAGCCCACAACTCATTTTTTATTTTTAATTATTTAATATTGTAAAAAAATACAAGAAAAATAGAAAAAATGAGTAAAAATAAGGAAAAAATAGGTTTTGAGTGTGCGAAAAATACTAAAAAAAAGATTCATGTTTGTGTATGTATGGGGGGTCTGAAGTATGAGGTTTAGCCTCAGTTCAGCCCTACCTTTATGTTTTAGTGAGTTTTTATTGCTTTTCATTTTAAAAAAAAACATGGAAAACATTACCCTAAACCTATGCACCGTGCACAATCTAAACGGCGAGATGGCGATGCTTAGGGAGAGTTTACAAGCCCTGTTTGCATCAATCCACATGAATCAAAAACTCATGATGCGTATATACATGGAGCTATTAGATTTTTGAGTTTTTATTTGAATTAAGATGTTGGAATAAGATTTTCCTAGTGTTGCAAGGGAAAAGAACAATAGTGTTTGTGTTTTGCCGCGAGGTGGTGGAGTTAGGGAAAGCACATCAAAAAGTTGAGTTTCATGCATGCTAGATATAGCTACTTGGATAGTAGCAATTGTATTTTTAGATGCTTAGAGAAATCGCACCAATCCACTAATATATATACTAATGCTTGCAATATAACACCTTGGTCTTTACACCACTATTTCCACCACAAGTAGGATTCTCTCATTAGCTTCAACTCCGTGATCATTTCCTAACTTGAGGAAGTCATTTCAATAGCAATGAAATAATCGTCCATTGATTCTATCCATATATGTGCCTTGGCCTCAACATCCTTTCCTTTTCCATTGAACTTGAGTGGTTTGACTAGCTCGACACAAGGAATTCCTTCTTTGGAGCCTCGACTAGGACTTGAGATGGACACGGTATCTTGGTTTTTAACAAAATTTTCCATGTTTAATTTTTGTTCTTGAAATAATTAAAACTAGTCTTCTTACTCAATGCTCACATTACTTAACTCCAATAATTTTTTCTTGAAAATTTAAATTCAATACACTATATATACAGATCTTGGAAGTATGGAGACTCATTTCATTATAAGTGGCTCAAGCCAAGATCTACATCAAATATGGAATCTCTATGTGGATAATGAAATATAAGTTCTTTTGTTTATATCCCAATGGTAATACAACTCCAAGGTAGAACTCTAAGGATGATAATTAGCTAGATGAATAGGATAATAGCATGATGGGTCTTTGTGGTGGATATCCAAAAACTTGTACTGTGAAGGAGGGTTGGGAAGACCTTCTATACAAAATCCACAATAACAAAAATAGCCATGTATTGATACTCTATCAATTGGGATAACTCTTGTCACTTCATCATAAATCATAAATATCGTGGTCCAAGAGAATTTCTTGACCACAAGTGTACAAAGTGAGATTTGGGTTCTCCATCCATTGAATCCTCTCCATTTTTTCTAGATGTAGTGGAAATGATCGTCATCTATGTAACTAGTATAACATCCATCCTAAACCCATCTTCTTTTTGGGTAGAGTGGGAATGGATCCTACAATTGATCCAAGATGTGAATTACTTCTCTCCTCCATCCATTATCAAAGGATTGCATTTCCAACATGTAAATGGCTCACAATACTTGAAAATTATCCCAATCTTCCATACTCTGCCAAGGTTGCACCCACATTAGTATGAGAAAACTTTGTGGGTATGAGAAAAATTTTATGATCCTTAGCTTAGGCTAATAAGTTTTCCATAATTTTTGTCCACACAATCATAACTCCATTTACATTCTAATACCACATGTGATGTGCATTGGGAACTACTTTTAGAGCATGATGTTGTGGCCCATCACGAGACAACTCTAAGTGATGCTTCCTAGCACTCCTTTAAATGACATTGGATTCATAACTTAAGTTTTCCTTAGTTCATATTGTGGTGGAAATGTTCTAGTAGAACCCACTAGGATTGACCTAGATTTAGGTTCATGGATCAATTGAGGTCACCTAAAGAGTATGGTGTTGATATTTCAGTTTCCACTTGGCATGAGATTACTTGAATTGAAGCAAACTCGTGACGCACTTGGTTCAAAGAGAGTGAGAAACAAGGGGGAGTTTAACATCTTGACCCTCTCTACCCATATGGCATAGTCTCCCTCTAGTCCCATAAAATGGCACAAAATCACAATTCCTATTTAGTTTTTTCTTGGGTCAATGTAATTTCCTAGCTAACACAACTCTTAAAAGAAGCTCCCAACTAATTGGGACCACCTTGTATTAGGACATGCCCCAGGCCCTTCCACTTCTCTCCATAAGCATTTTCCATTACCTAATTATCTACCATAGTTATGATGGGACACTTAAAATTAGCTTCATTAATTAGCCTCTTATAGCATATGGTTCATTCACTTAACTTAGGACACAACACCAAAAGAAAGATCAAGCAATCATTATCAAACAACTCTTTTATTATTTTGAAGGCTTCCTATTATAGTTTCTCTTCTGTTCATACAGAAGTAACATGAACCAAAAGGTTTGGTATCCTCCAAGATCCACCCTCTCAACTAGTATCATGGTCGTTAGAAATACCATTCCACGTCATGTAGGGGGGTTGGGTAGATCCTAAGAGTTGAGGACTTTACTAGCTAGAGCCCCCTTGGCACCTTTACTTCCTCCTACCTAACTAACTCCAAAAAGAGCAACCTCTTGCAAGGTGCTCGATTTGAGCTTCCCAAAATGGTGATTTTTACCCCCTTGGAATAGGGTCCTTGAAAATAGCCTTGGAGGAGATGCCTAATGCATCCTTTTTTCTATTTAACATGATTCTAGTTAGATTTAGCCTAGAATCCTACCTTCCTTCCACAAGTCGCTCATTCTTAGTGCATCAATAGTTCATTGCATAAATAATAAAACTCACATTTAGTATTTGTTTTTCTAAAAGTCATTTTACTATGGAAGCTAATCTTTCAATAGTCTTGGGTTTCTCTTTTCCTTAGGGTTTTTTTGGTGTTTTAGCCATCGAATCTAATGTGTCTACCACTTTAGGAATAAGTCATTGATCCCTTTAGGATGTTTAGTTAAACTCAACCTTTGTTTATGATTGATTTTCCTACTATAAATAGTATGTTCTATCATTGTAATGGATTTTATAAATTGTTAATACAAACGTTAATATGCCTAAAATATTCACATTACAATGTACAACTTCTTGAATGAAGGAATAATCATAGACTACACATATTTTTCAAGACTATCACATAGATATGATGCATATAGTATAATTCACTAAAAGAACACACTATCTTGAATATGATAGATCACATATTTTCTAAATGAAGAAACAACAGTAAATGACATCAAATTTTTAGGAGATAGAGACAGATTTTCAAGTTCATTCATGTACAACCCTAACAGAGCACCATCATGAAGGATTTGCATTTCATATGAAATATAGATCCAAAAAGATGCATGAAATAGGTTACAACCAAGACACCCATGCTTCATATGGCCTTACATGACATTGAAGGGGGCTATTTCTACATACTTAAATAAGGTGCCTACATGTAAACTAAGGTTAAGAGTATAATTCAAACCTCAACAATCATAGTTCATTTAGTGACTTAGGTTCAATCTAAGTTTGTTTCTTAGTACAATTCATATAATGTGCCTTTGACTTGTTCAACTAAACCATCTAGGACTTGAGAGTCTCTTGGCATATGGCACTTTAAAGAATATCAATGATTGATTTTTTATATTGTAAAGATGATTATTTTGTATTTCCAAAGGACACCATTCTTTACAAGGAAGCAGTCATCAGACCCTTCCTTTAGTCATATGATTATGTGATCGCTACGTCCTAGAGCCTTAGTTCATTCTAGGTTAAGTGCCTAATTGTAAGAGAGAAGAATCTATTTTGTTTAAGTTGGCTCTAGTTCAAGATATTAACTTAATCAAAGGGAACAATTCTAAAAACTTAACTTCATTTACCTTATAGCATCATGCATTAAAAGATGATATCTAATCCATCATACAATACCAGAAAAAAGAGAAATAGACATCTCTACCTCTCCTCTAGGATGACTTTGCAATTTACTAGGTTTATTTTCCCAAGGCTATGCAAGTTTACAAAGAATTTTCCATTTAACTTTGACCAATTTTCCTATATTTACAACCTAATTGAGAGTAGTTTTTAAAGATCTCTCAAGTGTCAAGACACAAAGTGGATATGTGCAAAACTAAGGCAGGAATTTAAAGCCAACGGAAGTGGAACATGAAGATTTGACAAATTTAGAGATGAAGGAAGATAGAAATGCAAAACTTTGGCCCTTGTGGTGGTTGTATATTTTTAGTAATTTTTTCCACAGCTAGATTGAAGAGAGAGAGCTTCTCAACCATTTGGGATGTCCAGTCAATCAGGCAAGATTTTTCAGATCTGAATTCGAGCATAGGACGGACGAGATGCATGAGGCTAGATAGTGCCAAGTTAGAATGGCCAAAGTTAAAAAAAATTGGGCATGGCCCTTTGGGGAGACCAATTGACCCCCCTTTTTAAAAAAAAAAGTGATATGGGGGGAGGGGCGGGGGGCATTTTGAAACGTGACTAGGAAGAAAAAAACGCCCCCCCCTTCTTGGCGACGAATTTGGAGAGAAGGTGGAATAGAGGCTATAAGCAACCTATCAATCACAGCCTAGCAATCATCTTTCCCAATTTTTCGCTCTCCATCACGGGTCTCCAATCAAGAAATGGTTGACTAGTGATGGATTTGAATATCCAATCTATCTCTCTCCTCCCTCCTCTCTCTTAAGGGTTGTTCACATGTATGAATCTATGGAAGAAAGGGAAGGAGTTGGATGCAAGATACTGATGGAATAATGGTACTAGAGTGGAGAAGATAATAGATCAGAGTTGGAGAGAGTGTCAGCAGCCAAAAATGAGCATGAGTGAACTCCCAACCATTAAATACGCATCTCCAAAATTGGGTTTCTATGGGTAAACACTCCTTTGATTGAAAATGCTAAACCATAAAATTTATATCAAAATACACAAAATCCGTAATTATGCACTTTTTATGAATATAAAATCAATACTCGGTAATTGTGATTGGTCCCAACCCATAAATCATAAATATCACAATCCTTATTTAAATAAATCAAGAAAAATAGTGAAATAATGGAAAATTTTAGTTTTTTGAGCAAAAATTTAAGAAAAAATATGTTTCATGTCCGTGAGTATATGGCATGGCTGTAGCATGAGGGATAAGCCTCTGTTTAGCCATGTGTCTATGTTAAAGTCCATTTTTACTGCTTTTTACAAGAAAAACACATGAAAAAATCACTCTTTACACTCAATGAAGCACAACCTATTCTATAGGGGAAAAGAGGGGTGTTGATGCTGATTAGTTACTAAGAACATTTGAAATTTTGATGTATTTGTTTATGCATACCATATAGGATGTTTATAAATTAAGTTAAAAGGGTAGTCTGAAATCATTAAAAGAAATATCTGTTACACTTTACAACATTGATTTATGAATCATAAATTGTTCAAGCACAATGGCATTCACAGTTGCATTGCGCATATCACATGGTAACTCCTGGATGCATTGTAATTAGTTTTCTATACTTATGACCCACTGTGAGTTCTTAGAAACCTAAGCTATAGGTTTAGGCATTTGGGTTCCCTGGGAAATTGTTAAGCGAGGAAATATCTTATCTCTTGGATTGTTCTAAAATAAGAGTGGAGTTTGTGATGCTTGTGTTATTTCTGTTAGCAGTGCATCGAGGGGCCAATCCCTCGAGTGTACGAGAGCTGTAGTGGGGCCACAACATTCAATCAGAAGGGTGCCTCCTTCTATTTGTTATTATGAGATATTTTATACCGATTTATGTGTGGGGACTCCCTCTGAGGAGTGTGGGGCTTACTGTTTGGACTACAATTTTTAAAAAATGCAAGATTCACAATAGCATTTAGGGTAGTATGTCCCTTATAAGCTCCTCGCTGTGAGGCCAAGGGGTTGTGTTCTTCGAGTATAGAAAGGCCCGACTATTGCTTATAGCTAGTGTCAGGCCCATTTTAGGTCCCCATAGGTGGTGCATTTTTCGAGAGTTGTTAATAAGTGGTAGTTTTTGAATCTTGGTCAATTGGGACCAATTCATTAGTGTATGCCAAAAATCAGTGAGCTAGACTCACAAGACCGTCAAAATGAGCTTCAAAAGCAAGAAAGACCTAAATGAGTTAGACGGAGGGCTGAAATAAATAGAAGATGTCCTCTTTACAAGGGTAGGGTCTTAGTAACCCTAGCTCGATGCATAGTCGGTTAGGGGAAGGAAGCTCTAGTACTTCCCCCCTTTCAATCAGTCCATCCACTTCTAGTGTAGTGATATTTCCAATTTTTTGATCTCCTTTAGCAAATTTGATTGTTACCATGGCAATGCAACCCATTGCAACTCCTAGTGGAATGATGGATTTGCTAGCCTTAGGGTCTCCTCTACCTATTTTTAATGGGTTAGCAGGGGAAGATGCAGAATTTCCTATTAATGAATTCCAAAAATTAGTGTTGACCTGGCGAATTCAATATGAAGAACACTTGATGATGTTCTTCAATATGACTCTGAAAGGACAAGCTGCAGTGTCGTATCACAACTTAGAGATTGTAACCATAACTACGATTGATTTATTCTTTGCGCCCTTTAAAAGAGGGTTTGCCCCTAAAAGGGGAGGTCAATATTGGCTACATGTCCTTAATGTTACACATCAAGAGCCTGACGAGAATGTCCATGGGTATGCCAAGAAACTGAAGGAGGTATTTTTGAAGTTGCAAACCTTTACTCCTATTCCAACTTGCTACTCAGTTGGAATATTTTTTGAATGGGTTAGAATTTAACATTCAAGTGCAATTGAGTAGTGTTGCTCTTGTCAACATTGATACGGCTATTACACGATTAGAAGAGGTTGAATCATGGTTACAAGTGGCTTATGCCTCTAGGTCAAAGTGGAATCCGAGTTTAGGGTTTGGAAATACCTTAGCAATAACGAATGAAGATCAAGGGATACCCATGAGTCATCCTAATGGGAGAGGAAGCATAATTCCAAATATGCCCATATTACTAGCTCCTAGCATGACCATGCCTATGACTAGTCAAGTGGCTCCATTGACTATTGGAAGCCCAATGATCAATTGTATCCTTGTTCTAGGGAATCAATAGCCAATCCCTAATCAAGTGGTTAGGTCAATAGAATGACATGTGGATGATTGTGGCTATGAGTCAATTGCCTCTAATGTCCTTGGTGAAGTTAAGGATATGATGAAGCACTATACTAATATGATTAGCAAACAATATAGACAAATAGCCATTGATGTTAATTTCCTTAAGAAGTAGTAGAATTTGATAGGGAATTGATGGCCTAAAGAGGGTGGTGGCCCCTCAAGATTCAACTATAAGTGGTGTGGTGGCTAACATTTTCCTAGGAGTTGTCCAAATATTAAATGTGACATATGTGGGAAGTTTAGTACCTGTTGGAGTAAGATTAGCTCTCACCAAAGGTGGAGGCTGAAAACAATTTTTCTCTTCTTAGTTGTGTAAGCCAAAAAAGAACTTTCATACAAAGAAATAGAAGAACCCTATATATGGGTCTCAAACCAAACTCAACTAACTAAGGTGCCATACTAACTGAACCACGAACTAGAGTAGATAAGGATAGCTGTCATCTAGCTATTATTCATGGGCGGTGTACCAACCGCATCTGCAACTAACAAGTCGGTGATATAAATGCACAAAGGTCACCCTGGCATATCACGAGTGGAGCTCGATATCTCAACACTCCCCTCGAGCTCAATCCCAATTCCTGCACACCAAGCAGGTCTTTGAACTTGCGCAGCTTATCTGCGCCCAATGCCTTCGCAATGGTACTAAAGCTTCTAATCTATGGGTTATTACGAAACTTAAAAGGGTAAAGAAGTCGACAAGGCCAAGGCAAAACCTATTGAGGAAAACCCAAAGCAATATGTGATGGGACCTGAAATGGGCCGGCACTGGCTATGGCACTAGCCGGACCTCATGCTCATGACAGACAAACACACCCTCATGGCCTCGTGGACCAGGAGCGTGACGAACTGTCCTAAAGCCTAATCTATGCGTTTATAGTTTTATAGTTTTGTAGTCCAACGTTTCCCTTTCTATAAACTCCTCAGAGGGAGAACCCATACACATTGGCAATAAATACCACGCTAATCACATACATGGGAGGGAACCTCTTGATAGAAACACCGCACAAACTCTCGGGAGGCAACATATAAAACAAACGCACAAACTCCACTCTTTCATTTAAAACGCCTCCAGGAGATATACCATGTTCCCTCACTAAATAATCCCCCAAGAAATGAACATCTATCCTACTGCTTAGGATGCATTCCCACTCTCAAATGTGGATCATTGTCATTGAAAACAGGTGCTATGCATCCAGGATTTATATTCCGATACCATGATCTTCATGCACATACAAAAGTGAATGATTCTAAAGTGATCAAACATAATTTTAAAATTAGCAACATGCTTGTGCACAAACAGGCTTTTCCAATGCATTTACTAACCCGTTGCGGCGATGAAAGGATAGCACCGAGACCACACTCCTACTACTATCCTCTTAATTAACATACCACGAAACTCTATGATATGATGTGCATCAGAAAATCAACAACAATCAGCACGCAAATCACACCATTCAAACCTCGCAACCCTCTTATGTTTAGGTATTGCATTCGTTGCATAGGTGTAGAGGTTCATTTTGTCATGTTTTGATGTATAAAAAGCAATAAATCACAATCTTTGACAAAGAGACAGGGCAAACTGAAGCTAAACCTCATGCATTTCCACTACCATACACCCACAAATAATCATTATATTTTTTCTTATTTTTCAAAGACGTATTTCTATTTTTCGCCTTATTTTCCCCATTTTCTTGATTTATTTGACAATAAAATATACTATTTTCTGATTTTTATTATTCCAATCATTGCAGCATACTAACATTTGATTTATCTTCCATATTCCCCCCATGGGAACGTCTTTCCCCCACCCGAAACCGAAAAACCACCATTTTGCCACTTAAAAACTGCAGTTTGGGTTTACGGGAATTAAATAAAGCATGTAAATCATTGAAAAACCAAAATTTTCTGATAAACAACGATTACTCATAATGAAAATAGCACTCACACAAATTTTCATCCAATAAGAATATAATTATCATCATAAACTATAAAAAATCCTTCATTTTCTTCATAAAAATGGTCATACCATGTTTTTACGTAACCCAAGATGCCTTTAATAACTTCATAACCAGCAAACGGAGCCTCCATTGCTCTCAATCCAATGCTGCTCAATCAATCTTCAGCATCTCCATCCATTTCCATCACCATTCTCTTCATTGTCCTTTCTCTGTTCCTTCATCAAGATGGCACACATGAACAGCCCATAGAGAAGAGAGAGAGGGAGGAGAGAGAAATAATAGAATCTATTCTCTCCATCCACACAGCCATTCCACACGTGAAGGGCGGTGATATGCTCAGCCAAGAGAGAGAAATGGAGGGGTAATGTCAGTTGCAAGGGTTGTATTCAACCTCCATGATTGATCATGAGGAATCTTGGTGCAAATTTCGGCGCATCCGTGTCCACGCTTCTTCACACCATGCTTCCTTCTCTCTCCACATTTTTTCATCCTATGTTGCATAAAATTTGGGGGGGGGGTCCAAGGCTCCAAAGGGCACATCCCCTTTTGGCCCAAGGTTTGGCCACCCTTTCAAATCTTGACCATTTGTTGGCTCCTTCTTCGTCCGGACTCCGATTCGAGCTCTGGGCGTCCAGCTTGACATCCCACATTGACTGGCAGCTCCTGACTTCCCACATGATAGTCTAAAAAATTATCAAAAATCCACAAGTGTCGTTCGGGCGCCTTTTAAAAGTCATCTTTCACTTGGTGCTTAAAATTATCCTAGTTGCAGCCGCCGCCTTCGATGTTAAATATTTTTCCCCTAAATTCCTAATTTTTTGGCAAATTTTAGGCACATCCTGGGCTCAAAACTCCGCACTCATTGGTGACCACGAGATAGGGCGACTGAGCCCGTCAAATCCCACAACAGATCTGCACAAAACAACCAAAGGAAGCATCAAGCTGATACAAAACAGATACATACTAAAACACAGCACAATGCTCACCCTACCCCCTGACAGAATCAAGGCATGACATCCACAAGGAGTAGGCCTAGCATGATCTGATAGAAGGTCCGAAGCTAGTCACTAACTGACTGCTCCAACAGAGCCAAACTAAAAAGAACTATCAAAGAGGTTGCCCTAAGTAGTGGTCTGAACTACCTACCCAACTAAGGACAACAAAACCAGGAGCTCCTACTAGGCGAGGACTCCTATAGCCTGATCAAGAAGTATTTTCTTTTAACACATTTCTTCTTTTAGGTTTTTATTCTTCCACACTCGAGCATGTAAAAAGGAGGGAGGTGAGAGTAGTGACCCAAGGAGAACAGGGCATCGGCCTCAGGTCCTGTCTCGGTACCCAAGAACCTACCAAGCCCTCGCAAGGTGACACTTAATCCTTTTCTAACGCTCACTTTTATTTTCGCTCCAACATCCTTACTTTATTCTTTTCCAGCCAGACGCCACCCCTAGGAAGACAAGGCATCGGCCCCGAGTCTTGACTCGTCCCTAGGAACCTACCAAGCCTTTGCAAGGCGATGATCAACTGCTTATAGATTTTCCTTTCTTTTCTTTTCTATTTTTATAGGGTTTAGAACCCCTTTTTACACACCTTTGTATATGTTTATGTGCTTTAAGATATTTAGGGTTTTTCTTCCTCTTTATCATTATTTTTTCCTCTGGTAAGCTTCTCTAACTGCCTCACAACTAAGCAAGAACTCCTAGAACGGCTGCCTAGCAGGTTAGCATAACAGGGTCACTAGAACTGCCTTCTAAAATAGGTCTTTTGATGCTTGGCAATGTCTTCACAGGAGGCAATGACTACTCAAACCTCCCCCAGACATACCTGACCTAAACTTGGGACTTCATGCCTTGGACGCCGGTTCCCAACAAGAAAAGAAAATCCCCTACAAGTACACAGACACATATAGCATAAAAACACGTTACTCGTAAAGGAGAAATATCACTTGGATAGGGCCACGAGAAGCTTCTGCGCGACATAGGCTCCTTCCATGCTCTTCTTTGAACCTGTGTAGTACAGAACTAAAACAAGAAACCATTAACCGCACCCATACTAACCAGACAACTGGCCCTCTTGGCCTAATGAAATAAACCATTACACTACAAAAACTGATCGGCCCTCTTGGCCTAACAGAATAAAACAGAATAGCATCTACAATCCCCCCCCCAAATAGTACAGATATACAGTAATATGCACCTTTCCAAGGAGGAAAAATAGGACTCACATCCCTAATCTAAATGCATTAGGTTATGACCCATCCCTCCTACATATATAGAAAGAGGCGTATGCATAACATGTTGTCTAATCAACCTATGGGTCCAAGATAACAACAGTAGATTGGTCTCAGCTACTCTTTGCATCACCCATATCAACCATCGCCTGCCATATAGTGCATGCTTTGATAACATTCCCCACAAGCGACCGGGTCCTGTTTCATTATTAATAACAATATCCAAACTAGGACCACAGTTGAAGAAAAGGTCTTCTTCATAAGCAAGATTTGCCAGTGAATCCGCAAACTGATTCCAATAACGTGGAATCAGCTGAAAAGACACTCTCTCAAACTCCTCAAGTAGGGTCATAGCAGTTTGATGATACATACAAAGGATGGGATTCCGCACTGTGTATGTCCCATCTAGCTGATTCAAGATCAACTGGGAATCCCCTTTTACTAACAACTGCCGAATATCACCTTGTTTGGCAATATGCAGTCCCATAATCAAGGCTTTATACTCCGCCATGTTGTTAGTGAATCCTACCCCGAGATATGCCACTAACTTCATCGTAACTCTACATCGAGGATCTCGGATTACTACTCCAACACTCCCCTTTTTATTAGGGCCCTTGGACGCTTTGTCAAAATATAATGTGTACGTTCATAATGGGTTTACACAGCCTGCCATCACGAACTCCTCTATTCATAATTATGATAGTCAAAATTTAACATGTTTAGAGGATGAACCGACGGCTCCATCCCACCTTCTTCATTGAACTCAACAGGGATACTTGTCAACATTCGTAAGCAGTGATGGCAGAAGAATTTGATCTCCCACACAAAGGTTTCGTCTTCTTGCTCAATCACTTTGTATTCTTTACTCCACGAGATGAGTTTCCCCTGATGGTATCTCTGCTCCAGATATGGGTGCTCCAAATAAGGAATTAACTGCCCCATCATCCAGCTTTAAGATCTTTTGCAGGTCTCAAATTCCTTGGAAACAGCTCCCTACGCGCATCGTAATACAAAACTAATTGCCCTTTTTTAAAGGTATACTTCTTCACTTTAAGGTCGTGCAACTACTTCATTTGACATTTAGCTACCTCCTGGTGTAATAAGCTCTGCAAATTCAGTTCATCCAGGTGGGCGATGGTCGTGAAACGTTCAAAGAGTGAATCCTCATCTCCCAAAGAGTGGTTAATTGCAAACCGTATGGTTGGCAACTAGATTTTGAGGGGTAACACACACTCTTCCCCATAAACTAATTTAAATGGAGTATAGCCAGTAGCTGGCTTAAACGTTGTATTATACGCCCATACTGCCACATACAACTTCCTGTCCCAGTCTCGTTTATTCTCAGAGACTATTTTAGACAAAATACCCACAAGCTTGTTATTAATACTTTTGACTTGCCCGTTGGCTTGCGAATTATAGGGGGTCATTTTATTGTGCTTGATTTGCCAAGCTTCAGTCAGGCTCTTAATCACCTTATTCAAAAAATGGGTTCCACAGTCCGACACTAATTCCTTCGATGGACCGAAACGGTAGATAATCTGCTCTAAAAGAAAACTTGCAGTCTCTTTTGCATTGTCCTGCCTCGTCATCTGCACTTCTGACCATTTTGTAAAATAATCAGTTGCTACTATAATGTACCTCTTCAGGATAATAGACGACAGGGTGATAGGACCCACAAAGTCAATGCCCCACTTCTCAAATGGAAGGATAGCCATGATAGGAGTAAGTGGGCGTTTCCTATTCTCTCTGTTGTCATGTCTTTGATAGGTATCACATCTCTTAACGTACTCAAAGGAATCTTGGAAGATGGACGGCCACCAATATCTAGCTCTTAAAGCTTTCTGTGCTGCGAAGTGCCCTCCACATGTAGAGTCATGGCACTCTTCCAAGATGAAAGGAACCTCGTCAAGCATCACACATTAGCGGTAGTTATCATCAACACCCTGCCGATATAGTGTTCCTGCAATCAAGGAAAACTTCAAAGCCTGTTGTCTAATTTTTCTCTTTTCTGATTTTGATAAACCACCTCCAGTCTCTCCTATCGATAGATAATGCATAATAGCAGCATACCAAGATGGAATAGAAGCTGTATCAATTTTAAACATTTCTTCAATGTCACTTCCTTTAGCCAAAGTCTCTTTCGGCTCTTCAAAATCCACAAGGCATTCCACAATCCCCTACAACCTCGGTGGCTTACTCTTAATCTCATAATCGAACTCCTGCAAAGTAATTAACCACTTTGCCAAATGATCAGGCGGTTGTAGCTTTCTCATAAGCAATCTAAGCCCTTCCACCTTCGTATAGAAAACTACCTTCTCATAGAGGATGTAGCACCTGAATTTTTTAGTCGCAAAGACCATCCCAAGGCACAACTTCTCCATGTAGGTGTAGTTAATTTCTGATATGCCCAATTTTCGACTAGCAAAAGCTATCGGATGATACCACTTTTCCTCCCAGATTTGGGCTAAACAGCAACTGATACTTTGCATGGTGGCTGCTGAAAATATGTAAAATACCTCGCACATTTTAGGTAATTTTAAAACTGGTGCTTTTACTAGCTCCTGTTTCACATCCTCGAAATCTACCTTACAAGTGTCGCTCCATACAAATGAACAGCTAAAGGATAATAAGTTTGTTAATGGCAACGTCCTTTCTGCCAAGGCATTTATAAACCTTCGATAGTACCCTATCGATGTGACAGAAAGCTATGTATCTCGTTCAGAGTGTGTGGTGGACTCATAGCGACTATAACCTTGATCTTTTCAGGGTCAGTTGCGATCCCTACTAAACTGACCACATGGCCTAGCAATAGCCCATAAGGCACTCGAAAGAAACACTTCCGTGGATTAAGAGCGATACAAATTTTTTTGCAGTGCTCAAAGTTCTTTCTTAGGATAATCAACATCCTTTCCGTTACAGTGGCTACCCCCAGGTCATCAATAAATACTTTCAACTCATCGGGGGAGATGTCAGCAAAGGTCTTGTCTGCTATTCGTTGCCATGATCCAGGTGCATTGCAAAAGTACCAAAGACAGTAATAAAAGTTATTTTCAACTTGTCCTCTTCTGCAATTGCCATCTGGTTATAATCCGCAAAGCAATCCATAAATGAATATATTTCCCTACCTGCTAATTGATCCAAAATCTGGTCAATAAATAGCAATGGGTAGTAATCCTTAACCATGTGCTTATTCAGCTCTCTAAAATCTACACATAGTTGGATCTGGTTGTTTTTCTTCTTCCTAATGACAACTGGTGAACACCATTCTGTGTGCTATACAGGGAAGATTAAACTAGCTTTCCATAACTTCAGTAACTTCTCAAACAACCCATCCCTCAATTCAAAAGGCATACACCTTACCTTCTGATGCACAGGATGACTACCTTCTTTTACAGGAATAGTATGAATAGCCAGGCTGGGAGGAATCTCAGCTCATCATAACTCCAAGCAAAGATATCACAGAATTCTTGAATCAAGGACACATAGTCCTCCCTTTCTGCTGAACTGAGCATTGAACCTAATTTAATCGGCCCAAGGTCTAACTCAATCACATCCGCATATGTTATCCTATCTTGCAGCTCTTTTGGCTCATTTAGAGTTATCTGATAAATATCCTCTGTAGTGGAACCCTCTTTAGATTCATCACTGGATGATGTCTCACTACCAGATGGATCATCTGCTATTTCTAATTCAGTAGAGGATAAAGGATCTCTCTCACTCTGAGGAGACTCAGGGTAAGCATCAACTATTACTTGATTGGCACCTCTACCTAGAACCACTCGACTAGCGGGTATATTGACTTGACAATCTATTCGTAAAATCCAAGGCCTGCCTAGCAAAACTCGATAGCTAGGACATCTTGCAAATCTTATTACCCTAAAGTCCAAGAAGCATTCTACACTTGCAACTGTAACATGGACTTTAGTAACACAACCTTCTGGTTGTCTTAGAATATCATCACCCATTCTAAGAAGGGTGGAGCTATCTTTTTGGATGCCCAGACCCAACCTCTCCATCAACACTGAACTCATGATATTGACGGAGGACCCAATGTCTAAAATAGCATGCTCTACTAATATTCCATCCACGTATGCTATAACCCTAGGGTAATTCTTTTCAGCATGATCAAACCAATCTTCCCCTACTCATGCTATGCCCAAAGGTTCTACGATATAACAATATACCCAATACGCAAGATATTTTTGAATTCCTGCGTACTCTTCGAGATAATTTAATCAACTGTAAGAGGTTTACATCTGGTTTGACTGTGCAAAGAGAAATTGCTAAATCAAAATCATGATAGCTAGCCAAAGCTCTCTTTTCTCGCCAAACCATTCTTTCTTTTGGGGTCTCGGGACTGGCTTTGGTACTTCTTTTTTAGCTCTTGCCTTCTTTCTTGGCACTTCCTCATCCTTCTTAGGATCGACTTTTTTGTCAAGAGGCCTTAGAGGTCCACCTTCCATGCCAAGATTCAGGACTTGAATCCCCTTATCCCCTTGCTTAGGGTTTCCTTCGACCAGTTTTGCATTATCTTTATCACCCTCTTTAGCCTTTTGGTGTCTTGTCATGGCTCGTAGGTTAGAGGTTTCAGGGCCATTAATGCGTACAGCCTCGATAAGGCTAACTTCATTGCCTTGTGGCAACTCTTCTACAGTGGTCTTTCCCCTTTGCAATATTTGTCTTGGTCCATCATTTTGCTGGAGGTTATTACCTTACACTCTATGATTAACTGGACCTGGCTGTTTAGTCCCTTGTTGAAGGGAACTAATCTTACTCCAACAAGTAGCAGCTAAGTGGCTCGACTTTCCACAAATATCACATTTGCCATTTGGACACTTTCTAGAGAAATGTTGTCCACCACACCACTTACAGCTGAATCTTGAGGGTCCACCCTCTTCAGGGCGTCGACTCCCTATCAGATTCTGCTGTTTCTTCAGGAAATTGACGTCAACAGCTATTTGCCGATATTGTTCAGAAATCATGTCAGTGTGGTGCTTCATCATATCCTTAACTTTGCCAAGGACATTAGAGGCACTCGACTCATAGCCTTGATCATCTATCCGTCAATCCATTGGCCTAACAATTTGATTGGGCATTGGTTGTTGACTCACAGGAACAACATTAGGATTCGCAACTTGGCCTCCAACATTTGGTAGAGCCAACTGACTAGCCATAGGCATAGTCACACTAGGAGGAGCTGGTAGCAAAGGTACATTTTGAACCATGCTTCCTCTCCCATTAGGGTTATTCATAGGCATCCCTTGAATTCCATTCATCAATGGTAAATTTCCTCCAGGTACTAAACCCGCATTAAGATTTATTCGAGAGGAGTAGGCTGTTTGTAATCGTGACTCTACTCCTTCAGCCCGTGCGATGGCGGTGTCTATATCAGCCAAAGCCACACTGCTCAATTGTACCTGAATATTGAAATCCAATCCATGCAAGAAGTATTGCAATTGGGCAGCCGGCGGAATAGGAATGTAAGTTTGTAACTTACGAAACACTTCCTTAAGCTTCTTGGCATATGCTTTTACATTCTCATAGGGGTCTTGGCGTGTTACATTCAAAACACGCAACCATTATTAGACACCTCTTTCAGGGGCATATTCTCCTCGAAAAGCTACATAAAATTGGTTGATTGTGGTTATGGTTCCAGTCTCTATGCTATGATACCATACCGCAGTCCTTCCTTTTAATGTCATGTTAAAGAACATCATAAGATGTCCCTCATCTTGGATACGGTAATCAAACATTAGTCTTTGGAATTCCCAAATGTGAAACTCTGCATCTTCTTCGGCTAACCCATTAAAAATGAGCAAAGACACTCCTAAAGATGGCAAATCCGGCGTCCATGCAGGAATTGCAATGGGTTGTGCCATGACGACAATCGGATTAACAATAGGAGTTTGGACTGATGGATTCACACCCCCACTTGAAGTGGGTTGACTTGGTGGAAGAGAGGAAGAACTTTCGCTTCCTCCTACACCTAAAGGACTATGTGCAGCAGTTGGGTTACTAAGACCACTGCCTCTTATGCGTATCAAAATACTCCTTTGAGGAGAATAGCGACTTACAATCTCCAACTGCCGTCTAGCCCTCTCAGCACGTTCTGCTTTTTGTATTTCTGCTTGACGATCCTTGTCAAAGAACATAAACCAACTTTTTGGCCCCTAAAAACCCTAGATTCGAGAACCACCACTTGTTGGCAGATCCTGCCAGACGCACCATTGATGGGACCTGAAATGGGCCGGCACTGGCTATGGCACTAGTCAGACCTCATGCTCATGACAGACAAACACACCCTCACGGCCTCGCGGACCAGGAGCGTGACGAACTGTCCTAAAGCGTAATCTATATGTTTATAGTTTTATAGTTTTGTAGTCCAACGTTTCCCTTTCTATAAACTCCTAAGAGGGAGAACCCATACACATTGGCAATAAATACCACGATAATCACATACATGGGAGGCAACCTCTCGGTAGAAACACCGCAGCTCCACTGCAGCTCTCCTACATCGCAAGGATTAGCCCCTTGATGCGTTGCTCAACATATAAAACAAACGCACAAACTCCACTCTTTCATTTCAAATGTCTCCAAGAGATATACCATGTTCCCTCACTAAATAATCCCCCAAGAAATGAACGTCTATCCTACTGCTTAGGATGCCTTCCCACACTCAAACGTGGGTCATTGTCATTGAAAACAGGTGCTATACATCCAGGATTTATATTTCGATACCATGATCTTCATGCACATCCAAAAGTGAATGATTCTAAAGTGCTCAAACATAATTTTAAAATCAGCAACATGCTTGTGCACAAACAGGCTTTTCCAATGCATTTACTAACCCATTACGGCGATGAAAGGATAGCACTGAGACCACACTCGTGCTACTATCCACTTAATTAACATATCACGAAACTCTATGATATGATGTGTATCAGAAAATCAGCAACAATCAGCACACAAATCACACTATTCAAACCTCACAACCCCCTTACGTTTAGGTATTGCATTCATTGCATAGGTGTAGAGGTTCATTTTGTCATGTTTTGATGTATAAAAAGCAATAAATCACAATCTTTGATAAAGAGATAGGGCAAACTGAAGCTAAACCTCATGCTTTTCCACTAGCATACACCCACAAACAATAATTATATTTTTCCTTATTTTTCCAAGGCGTATTTCTATTTTTCACCTTATTTTCTCCATTTTCTTGATTTATTTGGCAATAAAATATACTAGTTTTCTTATTCCAATCACTGCAACATACTAACATTCGATTTATCTTCCATATTCCCCCCATGGGAACATCTTTCCTCCACCCGAAACGGAAAAACTACCATTTTGCCACTTAAAAACCGCATTTCGGGTTTACGGGAATTAAATAAAGCATGTAAATCATTGCAAAACCAAAATTTTCTGATAAACAATGATTAATCATAATGCAAATAGCACTCACACAAATTTTCATCCAATAAGAACATAATTATCATCATAAACTATTAAAAATCCTTCATTTTCTTCATAAAAATGGTCATACCGTCTTTTTACGTAACCTGAGACACCTTTAATGACTTCATAACTAGCAAACGGAGCCTCGATTGCTTGCTGTTAGCTAATGAGTAAACAGGAAAACCCTAATTCCGGTCGATCCTAAGTGGGAAACGGCCAGGATACTTCCGCTACGTGGCAGACGCAGGAAGACCTAGATCGCAAACCCCGTAACATTCCTTGGGAGTGCCGGGCGGAGTTTTCTAGACATCCTTTCCGATGGACTGCTAAGACGCGCCCTTGATGATACCAGGGGACACGTTACACTAGATTTCTAGGTTTGATGTAACCACGAGAATATCATGACAATGACTTATTAATGAATTTTGATATTTTAACTTACCAAAATATAAACTTTTTAAAAATTCTATAAAATGATTTTATTTCTTAAATTGTTTTCTCTCTCTAGGATCTCTTACAGGGCATTTTCGAGACCTCAAAACTCCCCTAATGTTTGCAAAGAGAACTCGCTAAATCACATTCTTGATAGCTAGCAAGAGCTCGCTTTTCTTGCCATACCATTCTCTCCTTTGGTCATTAAACCATTTTTGGTGCCTCTTTCTTTGTTTTTTCTTTCTTCTTTGGTGACTCATTATCCTTATTGGGGTCGGCTTTACCATCTATGGCCTTGAGAGTTCCGCCTTCCATATAGGGATTAAGGGCTTGTATCCCCTTACATATTGAGTGTGGAGTTTGAGCCCGAGATGTACCTAAAATTTGCTTTAAAAATCCAAAATTTAGGGGAAAAATATTTAACATCGAAGGCGGCGGCGGCAGCTGCAGCTAGGACAATTTTAAGCACCAAGTGAAAGATGGCTTTTAAAAGGTGCCGGAACAACACTTGTGGATTTTTGATAATTTTTCAGACTGCCATGTGGGATGTCAAGAGCTACCAGTCAGTGTGGGATGTCAAGCCGAACGTTGAGGATTTTTCAGAGCTTGAATTGGAGTTCGGATGAAGAAGGAGCCAACAAATGGTCAAGATTTGAAAGGGTGGCCAAACCTTGGGCCAAAAGGGGATGTGCCCTTTGGAACCTTGGACCCCCCCCCTAGATTTTATGAAACATAGGATGAAAAAATGTTGAGAGAGAAGGAAGCATGGCGTGAAGAAGCGTGGACAGGGATGTGCCGAAATTTGCGCCAAGATTCCTCATGATCAATCATGGAGGTTGAATACAACCCCTGTAACTGACATTACCCCTCCATTTCTCTCTCTTGGCTGAGAATATCTTCACCCTTTGCACGTGGAATGGCTATATGGATGGAGAGAATAGATTCTAGTCATTCTCTCTCCTCCCTCTGTCTCTTCTCTATGGGATGTTCATATGTGCCATCTTGATGAAGGAACCGGGGAAGAAGAATGAAGAGAATGGTGATGGAAATGGATGGAAATTGATTATCTATGTTTCATTTTTAAATCCTTCACACATCTAGATTTAAGAATGTGGTAGTAGATGCTCTATCATGCGACCTCGAGTGAATGAAATCACAACTGTTTACCATAACAAGTTCATGGATTTACCCAAAATGTATGCAATTGATTCCGACTTCTCAACCATATGGGATTAGCTTAACTCAAGTCCGTCGATTACACCTTTCTCGATTCGAGATAGTTATTTGTATCATCATCAAGCAATTTGTGTAGCATTGCCATTGCAATAGAAGGTAATGGATGAAGCACATGCATCTCCATATGTTGGACATAGGGGTATTCTATCCACTACTCAAGCATGGGAAATATATTTATTTTGGCCCACTCTTAGAGCTGACATTGAAAGATATTGTAACGTGTCCCCTGGTATCATCCAGGACACGTCTTAGTAGTCCATCGGAAACGATGCCTAGAAAACTTCGCCCGGAAATCCTGAGGAATGTTACGGGTTTTGTGATCTAGGTCTTTCTGCATCTGCCACGTAGCGGAAGTATCCTGACTGTTTCCCACTTAGGATCGACCGGAATTAGGGTTTTCTTATTTGGTCATTAGCTAACAGCAACTAGCGTCAGACCCGAGTGAACTACTTTACACAGAAACGCCAGGTTCGAAGCGGATTCACGCTGCACTTGGTTCAAGGAGAATGGGAAACGAGAGGGATGCAAAGCTCAACCTCTCTGCCATAAGGCATAGTCCCATTCCGTTCCCCTAAAATAGCGTAAATCGGGTAAGACGTAACTCTAGGTCATCGTTCTCGTTATTCTTTTTGATGATGATGATCATTCCGCTGTTCTTCAAGATTTTTGAGAAAAGTTCTCGGCTAACCGGGACCACCCAACCGTAGGACGGACCCATGGCCCATCCTCCGCACTTTCCTTGGTTTGTTTTAGTTATGTAATTATCTAACATATTAATTTTACATATAACAATCAGCTTCTTTAATTAACCTTATTAAGCACTGGTTCCTTCACGTAATCTTATCACGTGACATAGAAAACAACATCAAGCAAGTTCTTTTAACATTTCATCATTTTATCTTTGAAATACAAGGAGTTCCGCCTGTAGGTTTTTCCATAATCTGCCCGAAGGCTAACCAGTAATCTCCATGGATCACTATTCCAAGCTTTCGCTCGTCAACTAGTATGCGGGCCTCGAGATCCAATCCCGAGTCACGTTAGCCTCTTGTGCAGGACCCGAAAGGCGAGGGATTTAAGGCCAGACCCCCCCTGGCACCCCAGCGTCCTCCTGCTCCAAGTAGAACTCAACGGAGAGACCTCTCGTGGCGGGTTCGGTCCACGTTCCCGGCGCGGTCAAACAACCCCCTTGGTTAGGGTCAACCAGGTAGTCGGGGGTAACTGAAGCTGCCTCTCCCTTCAGGCCTTTAACCTGAAGTATAGATACGTATTTAATTTGTAATTGATAATTCAAACAGAGCCCTAAAATCTCTAGCAAGCACAAACATTTCCATTAATCAACCCAGTTGTATGGCAAACTGCTAAGGAAGTATTCTTTCCTTTTTGAGTGTATCAGCACTCGTTCCCAAGGTGTCTTGTAACTTGGCAAGGTCTCTTACATTCTGGTGTAGGGCATACCCAACTTGGTTAACCCTAAGGTACCTTAGATATGCTAGTTTTTGGTTTACAACTTTCCTTATTTAGAAGGATACCCAAAAATACGTCTTTTTGCAAGATAACTTGCGTAAGGATCTGCCGTCCTTGATGAGGGTTTTTCCCTCTTCTCCTTGTGAATCAATCACAAAATGATTTCATACATGTTGCGCAAGTCCTGCGATGGAATAATCTGTTTAGATTCTTTAAGCTGACGTATGTCAGGCCAAGGATTTCTTTATTTAAGAATCTTAGGGACAAACCCTAGTTTCTTATCTTTATGAATTTATTGTCCCTACAGTAAGGAAAGTAGTGAAGTGTTTAGGGTATGAATGTTTCTGTGTTTAGATTGGTTCACTTATCTTTTGGAAGGTAATATTAATCGTCTTGTCACGGTTTTACTATCCTTGTGACAATTTACTTTCCCAATCAATATAGTTTAATTTGGCATATAGCATAATGCCAAGGTGATACAAAGAGCGACAATACTTCTTGGAACAAAAAGGCCTAGCTATGAAATTGGTGTATACACACTTTATTAGTTCCAAGTCCTCAAATAGCAAGGGAAAAGTGTTAATAGAGTGTCATCCAGTAGTCCCCTTTTACATTTTCTTTCCAAATGAATTCGTATATCTAATTTTTATACTTGTTAATTCCTAACATTTAACTTCCTCCTCCTTTAAAGATGAACTCATGCCAAATAACAACAATTTCATTGCTAAGATGTGCAACTAGCAAAGATAACTCCCTAGTAATTTGAGCATTGAAGAAACCTTTCTTGAATTTAGCTATTTACCATGAATCGTTGCGAAAGGGAATAAGACTAATGGTGCACGATATAATTTCTACACTTTAGGAATATATTACTATAGTAAATGGTTAATCTTGCTTGTAATTTTATAATGCTTGATGCAATTTGAAGAAAGCTAAGTTGTATACATTGTCATTCATAAGCTAACTCCTTCGTTTAAAAATAATTCGAACAAATATATCCTATCCTTAACAATTTTTCTTTGCATGATCGACTTAAAACCGCATTAACACCAAGAAGAAAAAAAACCTGGCTTTGAGGTGAGATATCCATATGGATACCGGGAGATGACCCTCCCGCAACTACACCTTGGACTTTCCTCAGCGGCATCGTAGTTCGAATGTGAGATAGCCTTTTCTTTTTCTTCTTGGAATTCCATCGTCTTCTCCTTCCTTTTCTTTTATCTTTTTCCCACTCTTCCTCCTTCACTTCCTCTTTTCACTCCCTCTACTTCCCTCCCTATCTTTTATCTCACGGCTATTTCTTCCTTACGGGATACCATACGAGGCCATGATGATGAATTGGATTTTTAGGACATGGGACTGTGTGGACACCGGCTTGTTTGATAAAACTAAGAACACAAAGCTCAACTAAGAGAGCACTTGCACAAAAAGATCTAAAAAGTGAGTGAAGGAATTAATGCAAGAGAATGGAAGTCCGCAAGGTAGCCTAAGGACAAAGTAGGCCTATGGGTGTGACTTGAATAGTCTAAAGAGCTAAGAGGGGGGGAAAGAGAACAAGGGCTTAGGGGGGAATTAAAACCCGGGAGGGGGGAAACAAGGGCTTAGGGGGGAATTAAAACCCGGGAGGGGGGGGGACAAGGGCTTAGGGGGGTTTAAAGAAAAACATAAGGGGGGGGTGAAAGGGGCTAAGAAGGTTCTTTTCAAAGCTTCCCCCCAGGAAGCTTCTAAAGCTTCCACGTGGGGGGGAGGCTTATTCAGCAGAACGGCGGCATGTTGACGGAATGGACGGACTGCGACAGTAGATGGCGATGTGGTGGAGGGCAGATGTCGGCGTGATGATCGGCAGTGGCGACTCGTCTTCCTCCCTCAGCTCGGAGTTATGGCGGCATTCTCCTTATCTCGCTCGGCCTCTTTTCCCACGGCCCAGCCTCTCCCCTGTACAACGGCCCCCCCCGTTTAAATAGTGGAAAGGAGGGGGATCTTTCCTCATGGCGTGTCAACACGCATGGTCCCCCTCCCTCCTAAGGCTCCACCAAGGAGCTTATAGCTCCTTCTATTCCCCTCCCCCTCCAGCTCGTCAGTCGGCTGGAGGGATAAGGGGGGAATTTTTTTAAAAAATTCCATAAGTCCCATTTATTTTCATAACGCGGAATATTACATTCTCTCCCCCTTGGAGGAATCGAGATGTCCTCATCTCGAGATAAACTGGGGATATTGATGGTTGAGAGTGCCTTCATCTACCCAGGTGGCATCCTCTTCAGAATAATCTTTCCACTGGACGAGGCATTCTCTTAAGGTTCTAGATCTTAACTATCTTTCCCTAACATCTAAGATCCTTTCTGGCCTTAGTTCAAGGACTCCTTGACTAGGCATTACAATTTGTTGGTCATCAAGTACATGATTAGGATTGGGTACATATTTTTTCAATAGGCTGAAATGGAATACATTGTGAACCTTTAGGTTCTCAGGGAGTTGCAATCTATAAGCATTGGGTCCTAGGCATTTGAGGATTTTATACGGCCCACAATACCTTGGACTTAGCTTCTTGCATTCTCCTAGGGATAGAGAACTCTTTTTAGGGCATACCCGAATGAAGACCATGTCTCCTTCTTTGAAGACTCTATCTTGACGTTTCAAATCAGTGTATGCCTTTTGCCTATCCTTGGCCGCTTGTATGTCTTGTCTTATTGACCTTATTTGATCATCCATGTCCTCCAACATTTGTCTTGAAGCTTCAAATCTTAGGGTTGGATCAGAAAAGTTTAGGGGACTTCGACAATCATGACCATACAATGCCTGGAAAGGGGTCATTTGAATGCTCTGCTGGTAAGAAGCATTGTAGGCAAATTCAACTAATGGCAAGTATTGAATCCACCTCTTCGGCTCTCGACAGCAGTATGCCCTAAGCATATCCTCGATGAAGAGGCTCCCATTGGAAGTGAAATCAGATGCAAAGAGAGCAAGCAATTCTCTAATATATCAAATACATAGCATCAGACATGCCAAATCCCAGTAGGGTATATCTAAAGTATAAATCCCAATACCCATAAAGCATAAGCCTGAAAGCATTCAAGGAGCATGTAATTGACAACCAAATGTAATGCCTAGTAGATCCAAAATGCTCAAATACATCTGAAGATGAAGCTCCAAGTAACTATCAAGGATGGGCAAACCAAGTGGCATCCATATCTGACCAAGGCATAAATGTAAGAAGCTTAAATGTCAAGCAGTGACAATAGGCATAGACCAGTCCAAAGCATGCCAATTGAAGCCAAATGCCAGTGAAGAACAACCAAGTCGGAGCTTTATACAAGCTCAAAATAATTCCAAAACCAAGAAGAAGCATTTGACAACCTCGAAATGCATCGGTATGATCATTCAAACCTCCAGGGACCCCATATCCATGAACCAATGCATACACCAAGTAAATGAGCTTCAGCCCACTGTATTACAACAAGCAATTTACTGCTATATGAAACTCAAAAATTTCTCAAATGCTCCAAATCAGTCCCAAAGCATAGACATAGCATCCCATAACATCCGGGCATCACCGAGCATCTTGTTCTGTAGTAGACAAGTCCATTATCAATGGAAAATTCATGATACTTAGCTTGCAACTTCTGATTCTGCTCCTTGGTAGATATTTCCTTTATCATTGTTTGGTAGGTCAAATCATGGCATGCTTGAAGCTAATTAACTTTTTAACAACTCTGATGCACAGTCAGATATTGATAAAAGAAATCTTTATTTATATTTACATGGGCGTAACCTTATACAACGTCTCGTGTGATGATAATCCAATCATTACATTTAGTTTGGGGAGAACAACGTTGTATTGCATTTGTCTACAGGAACTGTGTAATAGTAGGGTTTTGGGTCATGGATCTTTAGGAATCGATAATTCATTGGAAGTTCGGGATACCCTTTTCGTTGGAATCCATACTTCTCATGGCGGCCTAACACTTTAATCCTGTCGACTGGGATTACACGGGTTACTTCCTCATATACATATGAGTTCATTTCAACCCTTCGACCTTGAATATGTAAAGTCGAATTTACGTGAGCTTCCACAAAAATGAACAGCTTCACGACTTTCAAGTCTTCCAACCACTTGATCCTCTGTAGGTTGGTCTATAGATAAGCGAACCGGTGGGCAGCTATGTAGTAGATTCCTGAAGACCCCGTCCATCTTCGTTCTATGTATAAAGGTGATGGATTATAAATCTGCTCCACGATGTTCATCATCCCAATTCTTTGTCTATAAAGCGGAGAATGCATTGCAGTCATAAACATGACCCGAAACACCAAAAACTTGTTCCACGCTTCATAGTTTTGCAAGACAGCATTGAAGATGAGGAAATGTTTGGACAGCAACAATTTCTTTACTTCATTTTATTGAGATCTCATAAAAACAATTCCGTTGTTGGTCGGCTCTGATACCAACTGTAACGTGTCCCCTGGTATCATCCAGGACACGTCTTAGTAGTCCATCGGAAAGGATGCCTAGAAAACTCCGCCCGGCACTCCCGAGGAATGTTACGGGTTTTGTGATCTAGGTCTTTCCGCGTCTGCCATGTAGTGGAAGTATCCTGGCTGTTTCCCACTTAGGATCGACCGGAATTAGGGTTTTCTTGTTTGGTCATTAGCTAACAGCGACTAGCGTCAGACCCGAGCGAACTACTTTACGTAGAAACGCTAGGTCCGAAGCGGATTCACGCTGCACTTGGTTCAAGGAGAATGGGAAACGAGGGGGATGCAAAGATCAACCTCTCTGCCATAAGGCATAGTCCCATTCCGTTCCCCTAAAACAGCGTAAATCGGGTAAGACGTAACTCTAGGTCATCGTTCTCGTTATTCTTTTTGATGATGATGATCATTCCGCTGTTATTTGAGATTTTTGAGAAAAGTTTCCGGCTAACCGGGACCACCCAACCGTAGGACGGACCCATGGCCCATCCTCCGCACTTTCCTTGGTTTGTTTTAGTTATGTAATTATCTAACACATTAATTTGACATATAACAATCAGCTTCTTTAATTAACCTTTTTAAGCACTAGTTCCTTCACCTAATCTTATCACGTGACATAGAAAACAACATCAAGCAAGTTCTTTTAACATTTCATCATTTTATCTTTGAAATACAAGGAGTTCCGCCCATAGGCTTTTCCATAATCTGCCCGAAGGCTAACCAGTAATCTCCAGGGATCACTATTCCAAGCTTTCGCCCTCAACTAGTATGCGGGCCTCGAGATCCAATCCCGAGTCACGTTAGCCTCTTGTGCAGGACCCGGAAGGCGAGGGATTTACGGCCAGAGCCCCCCTGGCACCCAAGCGTCCTCCTACTCCAAGTAGAACTCAACGGAGAGACCTCTCGCGACGGGTTCGGTCCACGTTCCCGGCGCGGTCAAACAACCCCCTTGGTTAGGGTCAGGCAGGCAGTCGGGGGTAACTAAAGCTTCCTCTCCCTTCAGGCCTTTAACCTGAAGTATAGATACGTATTTAATTTGTAATTGATCATTCAAACAGAGCCCTAAAATCTCTAGGAAGCACAAACATTTCCATTAATCAACCCAGTTGTATGGCAAACTGCTAAGGAAGTGTTCTTTCCTTTTTGAGTGTATCAGCACTCGTTCCCAAGGTGTCTTGTAACTTGGCAGGGTCTCTTACATTCCGGTGTAGGGCATACCCAACTTGGTTAACCCTAAGGTACCTTAGATATGCTAGTTTCTGGTTTACAACTTTCCTTATTTAGAAGGATACCCAAAAATACGTCTTTTAGCAAGATAACTTGCGTAAGGATCTACCGTCCTTGATGAGGGTTTTTCCCTCTTCTCCTTGTGAATCAATCACAAAATGATTTCATACATGTTGCGCAAGTCCTGCGATGGAATAATCTGTTTAGATTCTTTAAGCTGATGTATGTCAGGCCAAGGATTTCTTTATTTAAGAATCTTAGGGACAAACCCTAGTTTCTTATCTTTATGAATTTATTGTCCCTACGGTAAGGAAAGTAGTCAAGTGTTTAGGGTATGAATGTTTCTATGTTTAGATTGGTTCAGTTATCTTTTGGAAGGTAATATTAATCGTCTTGTCACGGTTTTACTATCCTTGTGACAATTTACTTTCCCAATCAATATAGTTTAATTTGGCATATAGCATAATGCCAAGGTGATACAAAGAGCGAAAATACTTCTTGGAACAAAAAGGCCTAGCTGTGAAATTGGTGTATACACACTTTATTAGTTCCAAGTCCTCAAATAGCAGGGGAAAAGTGTTAATAGAGTGTCATCTAGCAGTCCCCTTTTACATTTTCTTTCCAAATGAATTCGTATATCTAATTTTTATACTTTTTAATTCCTAACATTTAACTTCCTCCTCCTTTAAAGATGAACTCATGCCAAATAACAACAATTTCCTTGCTAAGATGTGCAACTAGCAAAGATAACTCCCTAGTAATTTGAGCATTGAAGAAACCTTTCTTGAATTTAGCTATTTACCATGAATCGTTGCGAAAGGGAATAAGACTAATGGTGCAAGATATAATTTCTACACTTTAGGAATATATTACTATAGTAAATGGTTAATCTTGCTTGTAATTTTATAATGCTTGATGCAATTTGAAGAAAGCTAAGTTGTATACATTGTCATTCATAAGCTAACTCCTTCGTTTAAAAATAACTCGAACAAATATATCCTATCCTTAACAATTTTTCTTTGCATGATCGACTTAAAACCGCATTAACACCAAGAAGAAAAAAAACCTGGCTTTGAGGTGAGATATCCACATGGATACTGGGAGATGACCCTCCCGCAGCTACACCTTGGACTTTCTTCGACGGCATCGTAGATCGAATGTGAGATAGCCTTTTCTTTTTCTTCTTGGAATTCCATCGTCTTCTCCTTCCTTTTCTTTTACCTTTTTCCCACTCTTCCTCCTTCACTCCCTCTTTTCACTCCCTCTACTTCCCTCCCTATCTTTTATCTCACGGCTATTTCTTCCTTACGAGATACCATACGAGGCCATGATGATGAATTGGATTTTTATGTCATGGGACTGTGTGGACACCGGCTTGTTTGATAAAACTAAGAACACAAAGCTCAACTAAGAGAGCACTTGCACAAAAAGATCTAAAAAGTGAGTGAAGGAATTAATGCAAGAGAATGGAAGTCCGCAAGGTAGCCTAAGGACAAAGTAGGCCTATCGGTGTGACTTGAATAGTCTAAAGAGCTAAGAGGGGGGGAAAGAGAACAAGGGCTTAGGGGGGAATTAAAACCCGGGAGGAGGGGGGAAACAAGGACAAGACCAAGAGCATACGCAAGGTGCAACCAAAACGATCGAGGCTGTGGTAAGTGAATGCAAATTATTTGTTGGTTGAAATGTCTCAGCTTATCCTAAAACTTTTGAAATCAGGATGCACTTCTTTGGAGTTCCTACCAACTGGAGCAACTATTTCCTACATCTTGTTGCACTTGCTTGTTTGCGGGTTAGAGTGATTGATTTATTTGTGCAAGATTCAAACTGGAATGTCTTTAAGAAGGCACTCAAAGATGAATATTTTTTAGAGGATTATGAAATTGCTACGCGAAGGACATTCAGAAAATGGGTCTATGAGCCCAATAAAAGACTTGTTGCTTCCGAGTTATTGTGTGAATTTGAAGATCGTTGCAACCAGTTGGATGCATTTGAGCAAAGAGCCCTAAACTTAGATAAGGTGGAGTTATTCTTGCAAGCAGTTGATTCTACACTTCAAGACAAGTTGGGAGAGCTTCTTGCCCGTATGCAGCCTATGGGATTGAAGATGAATTGGCAAGATGTTGTTGAAGCCATTTTCACATTGGCGAAGAGACAGAGATGGAAGGCTTGCTTACAAAATGGTATGCAAACACCTCTAACGATGTCTTCTCCTTCCTCCACTTCTCCTACTGCTCCTTCCACTTCTTCTCCTACCTCTCATCCCATGGCTATGCCTACTTCTATGCCTATGCCTATGCCTATGCCTATGCCTATTCTTGGGAAAATTGTCAAGCCATCTTCCAAACCAACTATTGAAGACATGGTGGAAGAAATTTCAAAGAACTTGAAGGATCTTCAGATAAAGATGGCCAGAAGAGATCAACAACCACTTAACCTAGCTCCAACTTCTATCCCATCCTCTTCTACTCCTATGAATTCTTCTAGAAATGATCTTGTTTACCATTGCATATGGTGTGATAGTCCAGACCATGAGTGCAAGGACTGTCAAGACTTTGAAGAAGTGAAAAGACGAAAGTTGGTGGTCTAGAAGGATAGGATGATATGTTTCGGAGACAAAGAGCAGCCACTCATTATTTTTTTGGCAAACGAGGTATGAAGAAATTATTAGAGGAAACTCTCTTACGTTCTTCTAATGTGAAGCAAGAGGCGATATTAGAGGAAACTCTCTTACGTTCTTCTAATGTGAAGCAAGAGGCGGCAATAGAAGCTGTTGCCTATGGTCTTCAAGTGGAGTAGTTACCGAAAGATAAGTCTCCTTTATGGTCCTATCCACTGCACGCAGAAAAGAAAGGTAAAGCTTCATCATCTGAACTTTCATTGATAGGAGATGCAATTAGAAAAGGAACCGGATGGAATGATCACGTAGATGTCTTCCTTATGGGATTTATAGAAGGGTGGGAAGTCTATAACATCTAAGGGCTTGGAGGTCCTTGAGTATGTTGGGAGGGAGGCTATAGATCTTGATGATAGTATTCTATCATGTTGTAGAGCCTTGATGTGAGTGATTTGTTACAGTCCTTGAGTATGTTCTAGAATGCAGCAGTTCTCCTTTTACTATAGAAAGTCATTTGAACTTGATGATAGTATTCTACCATGAATGCTTAAATGAAGAAGATAGATATACAAACGGGTTGTCAAAAGTATCTCCACGAGCTAATCTCTCTGTCCACTTAAAAATGACAAATGAATTGGGCTAGCCAAAGGCTACCAATAAATAGCTAAAAATAGCCTAATAAATGACCAGGTCTGGCAAGCAGCTATGGAAAATAGTTGACTACATGGGGTTATAGGACCTCATGTCAATCTCAAATGTCTCTATCAAAGAATATGCCACATGCAATACTTTACATCCATTAGATTCAGTCTGATCCTATCTAGAAAACTGTCCTACAGGACCATCCTACAGAAAACTGCTCGTAGCCCCACCCGGGATCTACAACTTATTTGAGACACCTAGACAAAATTCTGAAGATGTCAGCCCCTAAAATTCTATGCGCAACATACAACTGTTCCTTATAGCATGTAGTTCTAGCTAGGCATCGACCTTCACGACTTTGTATCTCCTGCATACGAACTTAGATGATAAGCAAACTTTGTAGGACCCTTAAGAAGGTATGAAATCCCATTTTGGATGTGTTGGTCACCATGAATTCTCTCTTGATTAAATTTTTTTTAGACATCTTCAATTCAGCCCTGCCTGTCCACTATTGTAGTCTCCTACTTGGTCAAACATCCCTTGGATAGTTGACCAAGAAGGCACACATACATGCAAGATATCCCCTTTGGCTTTAAATAACTTGTATATCACATGGAATATTCCAAGAACAAAGATCCACATCATTAATCTATGGTCGATCACATTAGACGTACAAATATAGATTGAAGTGTGCTTCCATACACTCCCCTCTCCGAAAGGGGGTTGGTTCATTGGATGCTGCAGATCCTTAATCTAGGCCTATTAGGTTTTGAAGAACTCACTAGTTGGGTAGAGAGGGTGTAGAACGAGGGTTGCTTGCCTTAAGTACAGCCTACTGACTGATTGGCCTCATTGAATTGCAGTCCCTTTTTGTGTTGTAATCCACAATCAACCCCTTTGGTAACCTCAATATCTGTCATTGTCATTAACGACTTCTTTTCCTACAACACTCATCAAATTCTATCTAGTAAAATTAGGCAAATCTTGCAGATTCTAGCGCTAGTACAAGTGAAGCAATTTACATATCAATCAGTATTGTGAATTTCCTGATTTGTTTGGTGGCTAGACAAACTAGTATATTTGTTAATTTTGTTAAGGCAGTGTACATGTATGAGACCTCGAACTCTCAGTGTGGCCAATTGTAGACCTTTTTTTTATTGAATAGTGGTCTCGTTTGCCCTCTTCAAATAACTTTGGACTACATCTTTACACAGGTTGTTTCCATAGAAGCCTTTTGTTTCAATTGTATAGACATCATCTCTAATCCTACAAATATGAGTTTTCTCTAGTAGTCCACTTGTGAGGCAGAGAATCATGGGTTAGACAAGAGAGAGGATGATGCATGCCTCTAGCCCACCCAATGACACTCTAATCTTAGGCAACACCACAACTGTTAGTATAGTAAGAAATATGAAGAAATAGGCTTTCCCTTTGTCAAGCAACAACCCTAGGTGCTTCATTGAGTAATAAGGAAGGTATAATGAGCACCACCTGAGTATCAAAGGGATGAAAACGTATTGTTGTGGCCAAGGTGAATTGCACTAGGCCTTGAGGCTACGTCACAAGGAAAAGGGTGCATATTCATCTACCCTATCATCTTTGTCTTTCTTTTGTCAAGTCTTCCACTGCACACTATTCTGTATCTATTCTCTTAAACACTTTGAACCTTTTCCGTAATTTGGGTATCCTCAAGTCAATCCTATCCACCTCTGTTAAAGTATATGTCACATACAATACTTTACATCCTTTAGATTAAATCTCTTTGTGCTCGAAAAATTGTCCTACGAGACCACCTTGTAGAAAACTATCCATAACTTTTGATCCGTAACTTGGATTGATGAGCTTTCTTCTGCAAAGTTGTAGCCTTGATTTTGATCTACAACTCTTGTGAAGAACTCAGAACTAAATTTCAAAGATTTCAAACCCTAAATTTTTTTGTGCAGCTTGCAACTGTCTTTTACTACGTATTAATACTCTTAGTCAAGGTATCACTAGTATGCTCTTTCACTGTCTCTTTTGCATTCATTGTCAATATAGCTTCGATCTTTCTAAACATTGCATCAGTAATGAGCATATTCTCCTCAAAGCATTGTCTCTTTGCAAGAAGCAAGAACTCCCCATTCTCGATCTTAAATTTTGCTAATGTATTTGTTGAAAAATATTTTTTGGATTCCTCAAATTGGGCTGCTTGGTAACCCTCTTCATGCATATTGCTTGGAAGCTCTAGACATCTTTGCAACTTTGTGAAAACAGACAAAACTCTTAGCTGAAAGATCAATAAATCTTGAAGAAAAAGCATCGGTGCCAGGAGGCGAGAGATTTTCTCTCCTTGTACCACCATTGTCTTGTAGGACAGTGGAACCTAGTGAAAATTTGGCTCTTTTGCAGGTAGAAGAGAATCCCACAATGTATCTTTGTTTCGTGGGTGATTTACACTGGCTATCATAAATTGCTCAACTCTTTTTCCATCTTTGCTACGGATCCGCATACATGTAGATCCATCATCTATAACCTTTGCTTCCATCTGTGCTTCATGATAAAGGGTTGACCCAAAATGACATCATAAGAACATGAATCCTGCATTAAGAAACAACAATCACCTTGAACATTCCCTATGGACACCATCATATTCAGACATGTTACATATAACTCTCTTGTAGTATTATTGGTGGCTCTCATCTGTTAAACATGTTCTACATTTACACGCCACTTCTCGCTCTCGTACAAACGAAAAACTATAACATTTATCTTTTAGCTATGATCTAGCAAGGCAACACATGGTGTCTCCATCTCTACAATCTTAAGCACTATCTCAATGGTTGCTCATGCACAATGACTTTTAGAAAAATGCATACATGTAATCATTATAGGTGCATGATTCTTTGCATAGTGCACTGGTTGTATATTCTTCATAATCTTTGTGTAATATTTCCGCAACGAAATATTAACGACTCTTGATCCTGCGCAATAGCAATTTCGAGTGATCTTCTGCAACAACGAAACTCTGGCCTAGGTACTCCGGCCTTGTGCATTAACAATACCATTCCCACATGGTGCATATGAATCCGTGGCTCGAAACAGAAAGCCACTGTAGGAACACCCCTTCACGGGCGAAAAAAAGGGATTATTTTGCAAATTTTCTTATGTATTAACTCCCTCTCCTTCACCCATTGCATGGCGGGGAGGGAGAGAGGAGTAGGTGTTAAGGAGGAGCATGGGGAGGGGAAGCATGCTACCTGCCACTTGTGTGGCTACCCCCCCCTTCACCCCATATAAACCCCCTCCATGAGCTTGAGAGGAGGATTGATCGTACTGCTCGCCGCCGTGAGGAGTTTCCCGTCGCCATCCAGCTACTGCCGCCGCACCGCTAGGCTACTGTCACCCCCACCGCCTTCATCATCATCATCGTCATTGTCCTCATCATCAACTTCACCTCCATCGTCATCCTCTCCAGCATGACCTCCAATTATCACTCCATGTCATCTCCCTGTTGTTCCAGAAGCTTGGAAGCTTCTATTGAAGCTTCCCTAGGCCTAATTCACCCATGCCTCCTGATTTTTTTAAAACCGTGTCTTGCAAGGCCTATGTCCTGCACGGAAGAGGAGATCTCAGACAGAGTGACTGCGAAACACGTAAGTGAACCAAGGGAGAGTTGCTGAGATGAAAATTTTTGCGTCAATGGCTCCTAAGAAAAAGTCAAGAGGAGCACATGTGGGAGCTTCCACCCAAAGTACGAGAGTGGACAACGCCCCGATTTTGAATGCCCAGATTCCAAATAATATTTCCGCTTGGAAAGGATGCATTAAGCATGTTTTAATTCTCGTAGGGAAGTTTAAATGCATCGGGAAATTTATATACTCATTCGATCTACAAAGTTTAGTTGCATGTCAAGTACTTGCATTTGCTTGCACTTCCGTGGTCAAGGGTAGTTGCATTTTCGAACGTATGTTGCATAAGTTAAAAGATGAAATTGTGCAAAGGCGTCGTTGTTGAATCACACAAAGGACAGGGGGTATAATACATATTGCATTTATGTAATAATTTCTTGGTTGTAAGATAATCATAGACAGTCATTAAATGATGTCCGAATAGTTGCAATGCATGGAAATGATTTATGCACTTTGCAATTCGTGTACAATGATAATTACATTCTAGGTTGGGTTAAGTGCTAAAGGAAGGATTAAATCAATGATGGATTCATGGCATCTGATCATGAAAGAATGATACACCCATGCATGGAGTTCCTTTATCAAAGATCAAAATTGGAAAAAGATGCATCTTCATTAAAATACTAAGGCTTTGAATTTGAAGCATCAACTTAGGGTTTATAAGAATAGCTATGAATGTAAATCAACGTCGCATAAGGCAAGGAAGAGAAAAGATCACTATAGATCCTATAGTTGCAAAAAGGTCTATGGTCTTGAAATTGCATATTCGCATGGAATGATATACCTCATACATCTTGTAGTTACTTACATCTTTTAGGAAAAGTATTTGCATCTCTAAGGGAAAGATCTCCTTTAATCGTAAGACAATTACATCAATTAGGTAGATCGCATGTAAACGTGTAGCTTACTTGAGATTCATAAAGGCGTGAATAGTTAGCATATGATGAACACCTCATTGTGCTAGGTAGGGTTAAGTTAAGTTAAAGTTCTGCCTAGTATCGCACTTAGGATACCGATCTAATATTTCCAATCTCAAAGGTCCTACCCACATTCTCGAAATGTTAAGATTATCTAATCACCCATGCAAGAACGACATAGGGTTATCACTCTAAGAATCAGTTGACCAAATGCTAGACTCTCGCAAGGAATTTAGGGACCCTAGGGCCAAGACATTTATCGACCTAGTAGGGTTAGGGTTTTGGACTGGGACAATAGGACTCCCAAGCTCTACATCTTGACCAAAGGTATTCTTGATTAAGGAATATCGTGTGATGAGAAAAATATTCCCACGAGTTAGATACCAATACCTTTCTCGTGCTACAAGCCCCAACGTCATATGTTCTTGTGTCTAAATCACAAAATAGCACTGCTACACCTTAGACCAAGTTTGACGGGTTCTAATTACAAGTCTAATTTTCTAGAAATTGAGTAGTGGTCCTGCTTCAACACTCTTCCTTGAAGACTGATTTGTGAAGCTAGGGTAGTTATGAATTGCCAAGAAAGCAATTGACCAACCAAGTTAGGCCGACAAGGTTTCCCATGTTAGCTATATATAGTCTGTCTATATATAGCGCCCATCTATATATAGTGCCCCTGGTCCCCTCTATATATTTCTATCATGTGTGCTTAGTTGACACACTTCTGGGGTTCCACTTTCGGTGTCTCGTGTCTCTCTTCCTCCATTCCTCGTCTTGCTCGTGCACTGGTCAACATGGTATCAGAGCGAAAGCCTTTACTCCACAGTCTCTATACTAGAACTCGGCACCTGTACCTAAAGATGGACCGTACAGGTTGGACAAGCTACCTCTCGCATCTGCTTGCCAGATCCATCAGAGCTTGATGGAGTCGATAAATAATCTCTTCATGAGAAACTATTATCTCTTCCAGGCTTACTGACCGTCACAGTAGTAGACACTCTGACATTCTGATGTCATGGCTGCCAGATTCATCCAGACTCACCAAGATAGGTGCTCCTGTTAGTAGCCATGTCTCGCCAGGCGCAGTCCGTCGCATTGAGAATAGCACCAGTCGATAGGTGACCTTTTCCAAACACCGCACTAGTGTCTTCAAGAAAGCCTACGAGCTCTTCGTTTTCTGTGAAGCACAGGTGGCGGTCATCATCTTCTCCTCCATCAACAGGATGTATGAGTATGCGAGATCAGGTATTGAACCCTTCACATAGCACATGCGCATATCATCATCACCACTGGCGCAGCTACTGCTACTGTGTGTAATTTAGGCAACATGCATGCTTCATTCTGTGTGTGTACTGAAATTTGGAGGTCCGACATAGAAAAAGCAGCAGGTTTAGTTGGAAATGGCCTTTCAAGCGGTGCTCTTGTTGTAGGATTCAAATGGCAGTTGATGGTGCTTGAAGTTGTTAAAAGGCTTGGAAAAGCAGCAGCTTACATCCAAGACTGTCTTACTTCTGTCAGATGCATTAGCATGCTACTGGAGCTAGCAAACTCTAGTAGTGGAAACTCTTTGCTTTTGGAGCACATCCTAAAAATTATGGAAATTCTTGGATCTTACATATTGTCTTCAATTGAATTACGAACATTGGCAAGGTGGGTATGGATGAGTAGAGAGTCATCTATCAAAGAAACTGGTAAGAAGCTTCTTGAATCTATGAAAAGGTTGATCTAGATGGAGACATCAAGCTCTGAGAACAGCTATCTTGTATCTTTTATTGAAATGAACATGGCTAAATCTGGTTATGCCTGCAATCAAGTGTCTCTTGATGATCAGGCATGACCACCCACATCACGATATTCGAGTGTATCTTGGTGATTGGGCATGGCCACCGGCATCAGGATATTCTTTTGCCTGTTGGTTAAGGTACAAAAATCTTACCATTAAACAGGCTGGAGATGATGACACTCTTGTAGCCCTAAAAAGTGGCGAGCCAAAGTATCGAACAGACATATCAAGAAAGGAACATGCCAAAATTCAAATATTTTATGTAGGATCAGCTGAAGAGAAGTCCAGTTTGTATGCATATATAGCTTTATATCGAAGATTTAGGAACATTGGCACTAGCAACAAGCAGTTCTGGTTCTCTCTCTTTTAAACATGTGCACCTTGAGGAGGGCGTATGGCATCACATTGTCATTGTGCACAACAAACCAAATGCTTTGACTGGTTTGTTTCAATCTAGCACTGCCTGTCTTTATCTAAATGGAAGGCTAAGGCAAACAAACAAGCTGGGCTATTCAGCATCACCTGTTGGAAGAACCCTGTAGGCAACAATTGGGACGCCACCATCTTCATTTGAAGTTCTGCCATTGTGTTGGGATCTTGGTTTGTGCTATCTTTTTGAAGAAAGGGAATCTGGCAACATTTGAGGTCCTGGAAGTTGAGTTAGCATTAGGTGCCAATAACCATAAAGTTGAAATGATCTCTAAAATGATCCAAAACAAGAGTGATGGCAATGGTGTTGTGTGGGATCTAGAACGTCTAGCCCTGTTTATAGTTCAACTTTCTATCAAGAAACTTATTTTTTGTTTCGATGGAACCTGTGCTAACACTAACATCACTGGAGCCCTCACTATGATCAATTTAGTTGATCCTTTATCCGTCCTCGTTCGTTATTCCATTGATGAGCGTCTATATTCTAGTTGATGATACATTGTTTCATTTATATTCTTTCCAGCTGATGAGGGTCTATATTCCAGCTGATGACACATTATTTTGTTTATATTCTTTCCAGCTGATGAGCGACTATATTCTAGCTGATGACAAATTGTTTTATTTATATTCTGTTTATGGGGCTCCACATGTGTTATATTGTCTATAGAGCGGCGTCGCGAACCATCTCTATAGACCTTGTGTTGTTCTAATGTCACTGTAACATTTTCTTTAAGTTTTGATGTGATAGATATACTACTTACATCCCAAGTTCAATTGAAGGAATTTCTTGGAGATTTTATCTTTTGCAGTGATGTCTCTTATCCTTATTTTACATATTATATATTTAGGAGTGATAAAACTCTTTTGATGCCTCTGAATAGGCTGTTGTAATTCAGGAGTGATGTAGCTCTTGAGTGATGTAGCTCCTTCTCCGTTGATGTTGTAATTCACGAGTGATGTAGCTCCTTTGATGCATATGAATAGGCTCTTGTAAGTTCAACTTTGTAATTTTATATTTTGAATATTAATATAACGCTAGGCCTATATAGAGCTGTGAGTTTTCCCCTTGAGGCCCCAAGGGTTTTTTCATCCATAGTAAGGGACCTTTATTTGAGCGGGGATGCTAGCTATATATAGTCTGTCTATATATAGCGCCCCAGATCCCCTCTATATATTTCTATCATGTGTGCTCAGTTGACACACTTCTGGGGTTCCACTTTCGGTGTCTCGTGTCTCTCTTTCTCCCTTCCTCGTCTCCCTCGTACACTGTTCAACAACCCAGAATTTATTGGCCATAATATATGGAAACCTAAAGTAGCGACAATTCGAGTTACCAGGGTATAAACCCTAACCCAAGGAAAAAAGGGTAAACAAGCAACTCAGCTTACGAAACCCTCGAGATCTTGCCAAGTAGCATATGATCGAGGATCGAATGCTAGAAGTATTCGTGGAAAAGGAATTACACCTTGACTGTTGGCCGTACAAATGACCACTACTGGAATGTTCGTGTTTGTACACTTAGGTGCATTGTTTTTTCTTCTTTTCTCAAGGAACTAATTCAGGGAAAACAAGTAATGCTTTAGGTTAAAAGCCTAGAGGGAGAAGCAGTACCAGTTACCTCCAACTATTTGCCTGACCCTATCCAAGGGGGTAGTTAGCCGCACCGGGTACATGGACTGAACCCACCGCGAGAGGTCTCTCCGTGGGTGCTACTTGGAGCAGAGGATGCTTGGGAGCCAGGGGAGGCTCTAGCCGTAAATCCCTTGCCTTCAAATCTTGCACAAGAGGCTGACGTGACTCGAGATGGGATATCAAGGCCCGCATACTAGTCAATAGGTGAAACTTGGAATAGTGATCCCTGAGGATTCATGGAATAGCCTTCGGGCAGATTTATTTGATGTATTCCAAAGACTGATAAATAAAGATCAAATGTTGAAAAAGGAACTTGCTTGACATTGTTTTCTGTGTCAGTGCTTAAGTTACGTGAAGGAACTAGTGCTTAATTTGGTTATTTAAGGAAGCTGTTTTTTCTTGTCAAACTAAATGTGGTAGATAATTAGATAACTAAAACAACCTGAGGAAAGTGCGGTGGATGTGACTCTGGGTCTGTCCTACGGAAGGGTGGTCCCGGTTGGCCGGGAACTTTTCTCAAAGGAAATTGACAAAGAGGTAGCAATGACCTAGAATCAATAGAGCTAGAGTCCCGATTTATGCTATTTTAGGAGAACAGAATAGGACTATGCCTTAGAGGGAGAGAGGTCGAGCTTCGCATCCCTTTCGTTTTCCATTCTCCTTGAATCAAGTGCAGTATAAATTTGCTTCGACCCTGATGTTTCTACGCAAAGTAGTTCCTTTGTGGGGCTTAACGCTAGCTACCTCCTAGGAACTTGACTATTAGGAAAACCTTGATTCAGGTCGGTCCTAAGTGGGAACAGCCGGAATGCTTCCGCTTCGTGGTAGAATCGGAAAGAACTAAATCGCAAACCGCGTGACATTCCTTGTGAGTGCCGGGCGGTGCTTTCTAGACTCTCTTCCCGATGGGCTGCTAAGACGACGTGTGCTACAAGTGGACAGGGGGACATGTTACAGTTGGTATCAGAGCGAACCAACGGGATCTAATATTTACAAGGGAACTTAATGAGGGGAATAGAGAAATGTTGTTGTTAAGAACATTTCCTTACTTACTCATGGATGCTGGCCTATAGAGTCGCGAAGCATGGAACAAATTCTTGGTGTTCCAGGTTATGTTTATGACTATAATGCATGCTTCAGATTTGTTAAGATTGTGGGAGAGAAGGAAGGAGTCTCACTTGTAGCTTTCTTGCTTGCACAATGGGGGAATACACACAAAGGTGGAGGCTTAAAACTGCATCATACCCATCACAGTGTGGATTGACCTGATAATTTCCTTCACAATGCGCTCTTCCTTAGTGGACAAGACCCAAGGAGTGGGAGGTAGTTGCAAGTGACCATCAATGCTCAACTGTGGCCAAAGCATCTACATCTTACCTATCTCCTTTAAATCCATTCGTGCCCATACAATGTCTCTCTTTCCTATGATGTGGTCCCATGATAAGCTGCCTACATTCTTGAAAATATGCATGGGATCCAACAAATGGCTGATTTGTAAGTGGATCAAATGGCAACTTGTAGAAAACCAAGAACTGTTGCATTCCGTTTGGATGTGACTCCTTGTGGACCATTTTAAACTTGTACTAGCTTTGGGCATTCATTCGTGCTAGAGGTCATCTAGGAAACCCTTCTCTCAATTCATGACCCTCCAGTAAGAAAGTGGCATGTCCTTGATATACCATCTTCTTCATGATTCATGACCTTGGGGAGTCTAGTTATGGCCCACACATACATGATACCTTGGGATAACCAGACCTATCACAACATCCCTATTTAGTGAATGAGATATGTTAGATATCACCAACGAGAATGGAAGCCCACTTACTCGAGCAGTCCCTGAATCCTAGAAAGTCATGCATAGCCCACATGAGAATGGCTTGTATATTAGTGGACCGTCGATCATCATGCTTGCTCATGTCTTCCACAGTGACCCCTCCTCCCACAAAATCTTGAGCTCATCAACTAATAGATGGAGGTAGATGTCCATGTTCTTGACTTTGTAGCACCGAAGAACTAGTAAGCTAAGGATCATATATCCTTTCTTCGTAGAAAGCCATGGTAGGATATGGTAGTTTAACAAGGACTTACAAGCCACACACTGTAAGAACTTGAGCAGAGACCAAATGGATTCATGCCATCCATAGTAAGGTCGATTCCTTGGCTCTCATGCAAAGCTTGGAAAGGTGGAGTCAATGTGGCTTTGTGTGCATGAATTTGCTGATATTTGGTAGACTCCATTTGTGGATCTATTCTTGGCATGCCACATTGTCAAGCTTACCATGCCCAACATATAAAACATGTGACTATATAGAGTATAAGTGAAAAGTGTCTAAGAACTTTCTAAGAAATGGTTTTTCCTTGCAAGTTCTATAGATACCTGTGATGAGCACCACACTTTGGACACATCTCCATAGTCCCATAGTCTCCTCAAAATAGCACACAATCATTGACACATGCATGGATGTTGTTGTAGTCCATGCCAATATTTCGTAACACCAGTCATGCATCATTATGGGACTCAGGCATCGAGTTTCAAGGTGGTAATATATGATACTTTAGCAACCTAATAAAAAAATTAGAAGACACTTTGAAAAGCACAATAAGTATTTTTTATAATAGTGTCAGAAAAATCAACGTAGCATGGAATGTACCTAAACAAATCCATCATACTCGCATTGCTCCATCTGTACTTTGCCTACACACTTAGGAGCACAAGTAATGTCTTTAGGCAAGATACTCGGCACCTATCATATAATGGTATAGATGCTGCCTCTCTTAGTGGATCAAATGACTCGGTATCGAGATGGCATTAATGCATCGATCATTGCCTCTATCTTAGGCTCCAAGATTGGAGGAAGGTCCAAAAGGCCTACTATCTCCTCTGGTATCAAGGATGTAGACTGAGTCATATCCTCCACTTGGTGTATTGGCTCAGATACTCCACCCATCGCATACCCACAAACTCTTCTAACGGGCCACAATAGGTACATTCCTTGGGATGAGGCGTCACCTCCCCATACAAATTTTATAGGCATGTCTAATATTTTTATATATGATATTATATTACTTTGCGAATGTAAGGCGGCATGCTGGATACACACTTTTCTTATCATTCTCTCAACATCTGAGATCGCTGAACAATGATCTCCGATTGAAACTCACCAAAGCATCGTATGTGTTCTATGGACAAGTGATGCTTTTACTTGATTTCCAGCATGCATTGAGTGCAAGGACATGGGACACGCTGATTAAGATACACGTCATGATCTTGGACATCTTGGACATCATCATTCTCCATTTGGTCTATGTTACGAAAAACAATAGGTTTTTGTTCTCCTCATTGATAATCTTCCTTCATATTAATCTCTACTCCTCTTTCTCTCTCCCTTTCCATTTATTTGTTTGCCTCCCTCCATCTCTCTTTGTCTGTTCCTTTTCTCTCCATGTCGCTTTGTCTTTATCTATCCCCCTCTTTATTTCTCTTTCCCATTTCTTTATTTTCCTCCCTTAATCTTTATTTATTTCTCTTTCCACCTTTCAAATTCTCTCTCCCTTTCTCTTTTTTTATTTCCCTCCCTTCCTCCTTGTTTTTTTCTCTCTCTTTCCCCCCTCTCTCAATGTTTCTTTTTCTCCCCCATTTTCCCTCCCTATTCCCACTTTTTCTCTCTTTTCATCTCCACTCGCACTCGATGCATCTCATTACAATCAAAATCAAAGATTAAAAAACTCATAAAACAAGACATTGAAAGACCCTCTCTCCCCACCCCTCTTTGTGTCTCCCTTCCCCCTCTTCCTTTATTTTTCTATCATTCTATTCTCTCTAATTATCTCATTGTTTCTATTTTTCTCTCTCCTTCTCTCTTGCTCTCTATTTGTTGTTCTCTCTATCTCTCTTTTTCTCCCTCTTTCTGTACCTTTTTATCGCCCTCTCTTTCTAGCTCTCTCTTTTTTTTTTCCACTCTCCTTCATCTCTTCACCTCACGCTTTTATCCACTTCTTTCTTCACTCTCGGTTTCTTTTTCTCTCCCCCATCTTTTTCTTTCTCTCTTTCTCTTTATTTGTTGCCTCTGTCTTTGTTTCTCTCCCCCCCATTATTTCTCTCACTTGTTTTCCTCCCTCCCTCCCTCTCTTTCTCTCTTCCTCTCTTTCCTTGTTACCTTTCCTCTTTTTCTCTCTCTCTTCCTTCCTTCTTCTCCCTCCCTCCTTTCCTCCTTTCCTCTATTTCTCTCTCTCTTTCAATATATCTCATAACAAACAAAAACAAAGAGAAGAAAAGAAGAAAATACAAGAACAAAGAAAGAAGAGGGAATGTACCTATGACAAAGGCCCGATGATGGATTATTTGCCTCCTCTTCACGATGTCATTTCTTTCTCCCTTGCAATCTTCTCCCTCTTCTTCACATACAATGGTGACAAGGGCGGTGAGAAGCCCTCATTCTCTCTCTTTCCCTCTTCCTCTCTCTCCGTCTCAAGGCTATGATCTCTCTCACTCTCTCTTTCACTCTTTCTCGAAATGTTTGCAGAAAATGCCACGCTCGAGTTGTCCGTACTTTTTGTTCTTAGACCGATGTCACTATTTGTGAATGTGACGCTATTTGTGATGCTATTTGCAACACAAATAGCAAGGCCACTATTTTACGTCGCAAACCATTATTTTGATTTTCCCATTCCCTTGTAATGCCTCCATCCCAAATTGTTATCATTGAAAGGAAAACCCCCTTTGTTTTCCACCAAAAAAGAACCACTCTTTCTTCCCCATGTATCAAATTTTGTTGGGAGGGGGGGGGATAGGCCTAAGGTCATACCCTTTCAACTCTCCCCCCCAATTTACTTTCACACTCTCCCTTGGTCCTTTGTGCCCAGCTTCTGAGTACTCCTACATTTGATATTTCATTTTGCATCTAATAAATTCTACGCATCTATTTTGAAGTCTTGAACTACTTGGAGCTTTTCTTCTTTGATCTAGCACCCAAGAAATTTATGAAAAATTTGCAACCACTGTAAAGGTTGATCTTTTAAATTCATGTCTTCCACGGCCACCGCATCTTCCATTTTCATTAGTCTTGTTGCTTAAAATTTGCATCACTCAATACTTATCTAATACTTCTTGGTATTTAAATCTTGCTCTTAAATATGCTTAAATGTAAGACTCATCTTAACGTGTAATGGGTCTTGTTCATATCTTGGTCATTTTTAATTGATTTGCCTCCAAACTAGTGCAATTCATGTTGGTTGCTCCTAGGTTATTGCATGCTATGGTTGATCTCAAGGCTCACTTAGTAAGGTTCAAGAGGTCCAAAGGAATATCTTTGTAACGTGTCCACCTGTTTCCTTAAGGACACGTCTTAGTAGTCCATCGGAAAGGAGGTCTAGAAAGCTCCGCCCGGCACTCCCATGGAATGTCACAAGGTTTGCGATCTAGGAATTTTTGCATCTGCCACATAGCAGAAGTATTCTGGCCGTTTCCACTTAGGACTAACCTGAATCAGGGTTTTTCCCAATGGTCATTTCCTAAACGGCAACCAGCGTCGAACGAACTACTTTACGCAGAAATGCGAGGGCCGAAGCGGATTCGTGCTACACTTGGTTCAACGAGAATGGGAAACGAGAGGGATGCAAAACTCAACCTCTCTGCCATAAGGCATAGCCCCATTCCGTTCCCCTAAAATAGTGTAAATCGGGATTATTATAACTTACACTCTAGGTTAGCGCCCTTGCTGTTCGTGTCCTTTGAAACGATCTTCTTGCTGTCCATCATGATTGAGAAAATTTCTTGGCCAACCGGGACCACCCATCCATAGGATGTACCCATGGCCACATCCATCGCACTTTCCTCAGGTTGTTTCAGTTGTGTAATTACCTACCACATTTAGTTGGACATGCATCACACAGCTTCCTTATTTAGTCTGTTAGGCACCGGTTCCTTCACGTAATCATATCACTTGACATACAAAAGCAATGTCAAACAAGTTTCTTTTCAACAGTTTATCATATTTATCTTTGGAATACATTTATAAAGTCCATCCCCCCATAGGCTTATCCATAATCTACCTGAAGGCTATCCAGCAATCCACAGGGATTGCTAATCCAAGATTCCACCCGTAGACTAGTATGCGGGCCTCGAGATCCAATCCCGAGTCACGTTGGCTTCTTGTGCAGGACCTAGAAGGCGAGGGATTTATGGCCAGAGCCCCCCCTAGCACCCAAGCGTCCTCCTGCTCCAAGTAGCGCTCAACGGAGAGACCTCTCGACGGGTTCGGTCCACCTTTTCGATGCGGTTAACAACCCCCTTGATTAGTGTCAGGCAGACAATCAGGGGTAACTGAGGCTGCCTCTCCCTTCAGGCCTTCAACCTGAAGCATTAGATATCTTTTCATCTTTTAGTTCATTGAGAAAACAAAGCAAACAATGCTCTCTAAACTGATTTACAAGCACAATCATTTCCAGTGGTCGTTATTTTTCGCCAACTGCTAAGGAGCGAGTCCTTCTCTCAGAATGCATCCAACACTCAATCCCGGATCAATTGCGACTTGGCAAGATCCCCAAGGGTTTGTTTGTTAACCCTTATGTCCTTGGGTTAGGGCGGTATCCTATTAATCCAACTTAACCAATACCTTAAGCTCTATTAGCAGTAAATATGTTATTCCAAATTACTGATTCGTCTTTTGCTTCCAAGAAATCATCTAATTCCCTTATCTTGGTCACTTTTCCCAAGAAGGTACTATATCAGGACGACTACTCATCCTCTTGCAAGATAAACTTGTGCAAGAATCTGCCAATCTCATTTCGAGGAATTGGCCATTTCCTTGTGATCAAGTCACAAGATCATGCGACTCTGCAACTTGTTGCACAAGTGTCGCATCAAAATCCATGGGACTATTTTACCCATCGAACGACATCTTTTAATTAGTGAATCATGATTAGATAGCAAACAGGGTTAGGGTGTCTACATATCCCATCGGTTCCTGATTGCACTAGGCCGACATCGTCGGTCCTAGGGTTCCAACTCCATCCGAGTTTCATCTTTTTAGCGAGCGATCCTTAGGGTAGAAAAACCTCAATCGTTTCTTGCAAGTATGTCCTATTGTCCCTACATTCCATGAATGTGGGTAGGTCTTTCGGTATGAGAGTTTCAACTCGGCAATACGTGCGACTAGGTCATGTCCTTAACGTGCTAAACCCTAATTAGATCTTGGGATATGTTGCATCTATTTAACCATTCCTAAGCAATTCCTTCGCGGTTTTAGGTGTTTAGGGTAAACCAATTTACTTGTCTACACATGAAGATAATTACGATACCATTCTCATAATCACATGATTCATTGTCTACGTATGATTAGATTTACAAAACCTAACTTTTTTAATTAAGATCAAAGCGTAAGTTAAGTTACGGCATAATTTCCATTGATCCTTCTAAAACATGCATTCAAGATTCATGCTACTAAGCTTTAGGGTTCTATGTTTAAAATGAACCATGCAGCCTTTTCTAACAACTACGCAGTTGAACGAGATTTATGCCAATTTCCTAGAGTTTAACCTACTTCAAGTAGCCCTAGAATCATTTCCATGCCTTGGAATTCCTACTGTTGTTAGCAATCTTCTTCAATGAATCATTGCGAAAAAAGAGATGTCTAATAATGCAACATGCAATTTATCTTTCCATGCATAATTGAAGTGTATAACAATAATTTCGACTTTGTAATGATGGTCATTAGTTGATCTAGATTCATTACCTTGCAATGCATAAAAGCCACTTGCTAAGAATGCATAGAGATCTGATGCTCTTTTTTTGTTCGTTTCATTGAAAAATACCAATGACCGAATTCTTCAATCGTGAGCTATTTCCTTTAAACTAGCCAATGTATTTCAAGCGCAAAAGTGCCTCTTATCAAACTAGGCAGATTTGACAAGCATAAACGCAACCTAATTCCATGAAGTAACCATGCATGTTTGTAATACTTCGACGTGAATCAAGAAATAGGAAGAAAACCTAGACTTGTGGACTCGGTGAAATGTCCACATGAATGCTAGGAGATGATCCTCCTGCGGTTGCGCCTTGTGCATTTTTAGGGGCCATCGTGAATTCGACCTTCTTGCCTTGGCCGAAAACTTATGATCTTGGCCCGTCTCCCTCGCACGCGCAATTTCCTTTGAGATTCGGCTTCCTTGACCGATGCTCCGTCTTGTGGAATTGAGCTTTGGAAGACCTTATAGGCTTCCTCCTCGAAGATTAAGAGGGGAAATAAATTTGGGCTTTCAGAGGGTAATAAAAAGGAAGGGCCTTTTAACCAGCTAGAAAAATAGGCTTGTGGGACTTGCAATAGGAAGGATTATTTTTAAATCCGGCGATTAGAGTGAACTTAAGGAGAACCAATGAAAAGAGGGTTTAAAACTTGCTAATATGGCTTGAGTGGGAATGTCATGGGAGCCTTTAAAGAACTTGTGTGTGGGGGAAAATCCACAGAAGGGGTTAAAAAAATGGCTTTGTGGAATGCAAGGGGGAAAGGTTACTTAAATTCCGGGGGTTATAAAGACCCCTTGGGAAGGGTTTATAAAAGTCCCTAGGAAGGGCTTTAAAAGAACTTGTGTGGGGGAAATCCGCGGGAATGGCTTTGTGGAAATGCTAAGGGGAGGATTTAAAAGGAAACGGGGGTTAAATAGCCTTGTGGAAATGCTATGAAAAGGGCTTAAAAACCCAGACTAGGTGACTTTTGGGGAAACCAAGGACCGAAAGGGTTTAATTCCCGGGGATGCAAGGATAAAAAAGGGGTTTTTGAAGAACCGTGGGGTAAATGGCGCAAAAAGGGACTTGCGTGGGAAATCCCACAGGAAGGGGTGCTCTAACCCCGGGGGAGTTATAAAAACCCCGTGGGAATGGCAATAGAAAAGGGGGCTTAGAGAGCCCCGCCTTAGAAGCTTTCCAAGAAGCTTGTGGGAAGCTTCTGTAGTCGTGACTACTCCACGTGGAGGAAGAGGAAGGCGGATCTTCTGTAGGAATTCTCCTCTCGGCATAGCAACACGGCCCTGTGAATCAGAATTAGGTCGACGCGTTGATGTTTCTCCTGCTCTCGCTCCCACTCGAACGGCAGCTCCACGGACCACAGTCTGGTGGCTTACCCTCCTCCTCACAACTATCAACCTTTCCACACTCCTCCCCTCACCCCTTAGAGAGAGGAAGTTTTTATAGGAAGAGGGGTAAGGGCTTCCTCCCCCACGTGGTAGGCCGCATGCATTTCCTCCCCTCCACCTCTCTAATTCCATATCAGTCAATCACCTTCCCTCAGCCATGCTTCGGCTGGGGGGAAAGGTAATAAAAAAATTTGCAACAAATATAATCATTATCCTCTTGGCCTCCTCCCAAGAGGAGGTTCATACGAAGATGTGTGGGTTCTTTTACTTTGGTCTCGTTTATGCCGATGGAGATCAGGATACGTGGAGTACACTTTTAAAGATCACACCGTCCGTACCACAATGTCAGCATTGTGATTTTCCTGAGACTCATGTGACCTCGTAATATTTTTCAACAGAAATATTACATTCTCTCCTAGTTGGAGGAATCAAGATGTCCTCATCTCGAGATAAACTGGGGATATTGATGGTTGAGAGCGCTTTCATCTATCCCACTGGCATGCTCCTCAGGATAATCTTTCCACTGGACAAGGCATTCTCTCAAGGTTTTGGATCTCAGTTGTCTCTCCCTAACATCTAAGATCCTGTCAAGTCATATCTCAAGGACTCCTTGGCTAGGCATTACAACTTGTTGGTGATCAAGTACATGGCTAGGATTAGGTACATACTTCTTCAATAGGCTGATATGGAATACATTATGAACCTTTAGGTTCTCAGGGAGTTGCAGTCTATAAGCATTAAGTCCTAGGCATTTGAGGATCTTGTATGGTCCACAATACCTTGGACTTACCTTCTTGCAATCTCCTAAGGACAGAGAACTCTTCTTTGGGCGTACGCGAATGAAGACCATGTCTCCTTCCTCAAAGATTCTATCTTGATGCTTCAAATCCATGTATGCCTTTTGTCTATCCTTGGCGGCTTGGGTGTCGTGTCTTACTGACTTTACTTGGTCATCCATCTCTTCCAACATCTGCCTTGAAGCTTCAACCATCAAGGTTGGATTTGAGAAGTTTAGGGGACTTCAACAGTCATGACCATACAATGCTTGAAAAGGGGTCATCTGAATGCTTTGTTGGTAAGAAGCATTGTGGGAAAATTCAACCAAGGGAAAGTATTTAATCCATCTTTTTGGTTCACGGTAGCAGTGTGCCCTTAGCATATCCTCGATGACTTGATTGACTCGCTCCATTTGGCCATCAGTTTGGGGATGGTAAGCTGTACTAAAATAGAGTTGAGTCCCAATGGCTTCAAAGATAGCTCTCCAGAAATGTGATGTGAAGAGAGAATCACGATTACTAATGATTCTCCTGGATAGCCCATGTAGCTTGAATATCTCCTTGATAAACAATCTTGCAATATCTGAGGCTTTATAGTTTGTCTTTACTGGAATAAGGTGTGCAACCTTAGTAAGCATGTCAACCACAACCATGATGGAGTTCTATCCTCCCTGAACTTGGGGTAGGCCAACAACAAAGTCCATACTGATGAATTCCCATTTCATTTGGGGAATGTTGAGTGGTTGTAACTTTCATGGCATTTTGACATGTTTGGCTTTGATACGTTGACAAGACAAACACTTAGTGATATATTTGAGAATGCCACCTTTAATCCTCTCCCAATAGTAGCTCTTCCTAACTGCATTGAGAGACTTGGCATAGCCAGGATGTCCTGAGAAAGGGGAATCATGAGCTTCCCACAGTATCTTCTACTTAAGTGACTGGCTTGTTGGTATACATAATCTCATTCTATAGTAGACAAGTCAACTATTGATAGAGAATTCATGATACTTAGCCTATATTTTTTGGTCCTGGTCCTTGATAGAGATCTCCCTTAGCATCTTTTGATAGGATGGATCATGGCATGCTTCTTCTCTAGCTAGTTCAAGTATTGGGTTGTTTGGCATGGACACCTTTGTAGCTAGAGATCTAGCTGTTGATGGGTTTTGCAAGATTAGTGAATTAAGGAATGCCTTGCGATTGAGTGCATCGGCAACTACATTCTCCTTTCCAGGTCGGTACTTGATTTCAAAGTCATACTCCTCCAACATTTCAATCCACCGACGTTACCTCATGTTGAGCTCATTCTGGGTAAAGATCCACTTGAGAATTTTATGATCACTAGAGTAAACTTGTTATCCAACAGGTAGTGTCTCCAAAGCTTTAGAGCATGTATGAAAGCTAATAATTCTAGATCATGGGTAGCATAATTCTTCTCATGGCTCTTTAGTTTCCTTGAAGAGTATGCTACAGGATGACCTTCCTACATGAGCACACATCCTAAGGCAAGCGTGCTAGCATCAGTTACTACCTCGAACTCCTTACTGAGGTTTGGTAGTTTTAGGATAGGTGCTGATAACAAACTTTGCTTCAATCTATCAAAGCTAGATTGTTCGGTAGTTGACCATGCAATGGATGTTTGCTTCTTCAGTAGATCCGTCAGAGGTGCTGCAATCAAAGCATAATTTTTTATGAAGAACCTGTACCATCCTGTCAATCCAAGAAAACTGCGTATTTCTTTGACAGTTGTTGGTATTGGCCATTCTAGAACATCTCTGACTTTGGCCGGATCCACTGAGATTCCTTTCGCTGATACGATGAGTCCCAGATATTCAATCTGACACTTGAAGAATGCACACTTCTTCATCTTAGCATAGAGCTTATGTGCTCTCATTGTCTCAAGGACAATTCAAAGTTGGGGTTCATAATCTTCCTCTTGTTTGGAATAGACTAAAGTTTTGTCAAAGAAGACGAGTACGAAGTCATCAAGATATGGCCTAAAGATATCCTGCATTAACTTGTTGAAGGTGGCAAGCGCATTCGTAAGCCCAAATGACATAACTAGGAACTCAAAATGTCCATATCTTGTGTTGAAGGCCATCTTTGGGATATCTTCTTCCTTGATCCTTATCTAATAGTAACCAGACCTCACTACAATAGAAACGAGGCATAGACGCACATGTTAGACGCGCAAAGTCGGGCGCGTCTATCAGAGCGTCTATAACTGCATGTAAACGTGCGTGTAAATAGACACAAATTTTGTGTCTATATATCCGCGCAAATAGACGCTAATATAGATGCGCCAGCAGATGCACAATTATTTAACCACCTAAAATTAGCAATTCACATAATTATTTAACCACCTAAAATTGAATCTTGAGCATGCACATGTGCGCATGATAAAAACCATAGAATTAAGAATACACATTGAATCATTGAATTAAAAAAATAGAGTTAATAATTACTTTTTCATTGCTCTCTAATGAATGGCAGTTCCTCCAGTTGACAAGCTTGATATAAATAATTAGCGGAAAGCGACAGAAATCTTACAATTAGTAGCAAGCATTGCAATATGTATCTCGTAATTTCTCTACGTACTTGAAGATGATAAAAGATACTTCCTTTTTATTATGGAAAATTCAATTTAGCTTTAAAATTAACTATTGATTCTTGAGTATGCACATGTGCGTATGATAAAAAGCATAGAATTAGAAATACACATTGAATTAATAAGTAAATTAAGTATGTTACAGTGAATGATCCATCTCATCTTCAATGAGATCAGCCCTTGCTAAACTATCTACTTCTAGGTCTATGTTACCAAGAGGTAACGAAACAAATAAGTCTATCCCACTATCAGATGTGTTGCTATATTGCTCAATAACTTCATCAATATCATCGACAATCACATTATTTCTTCTTCTGCATTTCCTTGAACATCCTCGCGAGGTTCATCTTGTACTATATCACGCATATAATCCATTATGGTGTCATCATGCACATAATCGTTAATTGTTGGATTGTCATCTGCTATCTCCATGTCGGTAATATTACCATATATTGGTTTTGAATGATTAGATATACGGATGACATACCACCATCGGTTATTGTTTACCATTGGATGATACACAACCTATATTTGAAAAACAAAAGCAAAAAACTTAAGTACTTATTATATTGTGTATATGTATCGCATGTATACATATAAAAAAATTAGCCTTTGCATATATACTTGCTCGCTTTGTTGAGGCAGTACTAATGTGTCATTCTTGTTTTGGTGAAATTTTGTAGAGTCAATGATTACAAAACCACTTGGATGACGTCTGATTGTGCAATGCTCACCATTTGTTGCCACTTCTTTAAACCACTTCACATCCAGTACATATATAAAGAATCGTCTGAAGTCAAGCTTCAGAATATCTTGGATCAAGCCACAATAACCTTCCATGGTACCATTGGTAGCCTCGAAGTGAGCAAGGATACCACAATCTCGGGTATTTCTCTTTTCATCTATACGTTGAGTTCGAAGATGTTTACCCTCACACCAAAGTACATTGAATAATGTGCACTAGTAGTAAAAGATAAAGATCAAACATGTCAAATATTTATATAAAATAAAACTTATAGAAACAAATTAATTGATAGTATGTCTCACCTTTGATAAGCAACCTCGTGCGTATTCCCACTCTTCTTGAGATATATTAATTTCCTCCTCTTTTTCCATTCTCTCCATTTCCTCATGTAACCAATCTATATCAATATGACGTGGGAGCGCATTTAGATGATCTAGAAATGAGACATTACGTCCATATCCAGTGCGAAATTCTTGTCTTTCGCTTTTTCTTCTTGCCCTTGCTTCATTATATAGTGTCGCCCATTTGCTCATTACATCACTATTGAGCACACAAAAACTATTTAACTTACGAAGTTCTTCTTTTGTTAGCACTTTACTCATTCCTTTTCCTTGAGGTACTATAGAGGTCATCCTCAAGTCTTCATCATCTTTCCATAGTCGTGGTTGAGAGGGATCCACTTCAGCAAGATATTCAAAGATATAAACAAGGGATGCTTGCACTAACCAACCCTCAGCCATGCTTCCCTCAGGCCGTGCTTTTTGCCTCACAAAATCTTTCAAGGTTTTCATGAAGCGCTCAAGAAAAAACATCCACCTTACATGAACTACCCCACAAAGTGCGATCTCATCAATCAAATGTACGAGTAAATGTAATTGAGTAGTCAAAATGGATCGAGGAAAATTTTCCTCCACCAAACAAACCACCTCAACAGATAATACTCGAGCATCTTGCAATGTGTTCGGATCAATTTCCTTCGAGCTCACGTATCTGTCAAGATATATTTGAGAATTGATTATTTTTGTGTAGAAATTCAAAGATATATAATGAAAAATAACAATGTATACACACCTCACAAGCTCTCCCATCTTGTAAATGATATCACGTACATCTTTGGAGGCACAATGGGATATGCTAGTAGGAAGTACAAACTGAATGTAAACAATATTCATAGATCAAATGATTAGTTGAGGAAAAAGTCATCATACCCCAAAGTTTACACATAGTTACTCCACTAATTACTATATTCATTGTTGAAGATACCCTTACTTGAATCATTTTGTGCCAATCGTGGGACCTCAAACCAGATAGTTGCTCCACACTTCTTTTCCTTTTCTTTATGAAGGCTCCCTTGAGACATCTCATACATCCTGTGGGTGTTCGAAAGCTATATATTTGTTCCTTCACTATTTTTTCCTCATTCTTCGACAACATCCAAGGTGCATGGGGTAGCTCAATCTGTCCTCTCGGTCCAATGCGTGGCTAGGCTCATCTCATGCAACCAATGTTATGTAAATCCTCCCTTACATTAACTGAATTATGAGCCCCTATCAAGTGATCCCATAATGTAGATACAACATTTTTGAATATGTGCATGGGGTCCAACAGGTGATTGATCTTGAGTTCAGTCCAGCACGAAAGATGAAAAAATATGGAGAACCTAACAAACAAACAATATATTATGTAAACAATTCATCATGCTAAATACTTTAAAGTCAATCAAGAGAAATGCACTTCTTACCGACTCATGCTGAGTGGAGGGTGGCTGTGGGCATTAATCCATCTCTCCTTCCAATCTCGAATGGTTAGAGATTGTGGAGTCATTCCATTAGTAGGGAGAACATATTTGGGATCAATAGGAAGAAATCGATGATGATTGTCGTAGATAACCTTCTTTAAACGTGCCGGCCTAGAGGAAACTAGAGAGGGACCGCAAATAGAACATGCATGATATCCTGACGTGGTTAAACCTGAAAAACAAGTGAATTAATAAAATGCAATTGATTCAAGTCTTGAATTTCAAATATAGAGTTATATACATGTACCTGAACACTCTCCGTATCCTGGAAAGTCGTGCATGGTCCACAACAACATGGCCTTCAATGTGAAATCTCTAGAGGATGCAGATGCACTTGTATCTTGCACCTCAATACCTTCCCATAACATTTCTAACTCTTCAATCAAAGGCTCTAAGTAAATATCCATGTTTTTTACCTTGTGCTTTCGAGGAATCAGAAGGGACAACATCACACATCCCTTTTTAATTGCCATGGATGGAGGAATATTATAGTTCACCAATACCATTGGCCATACACTGTATGATGTGCTTTTGATGCCAAATGGATTGATTCCATCCATACCGAAACCAAGTCTCAAATTTCTTGGCTCTTCTTTGAAAACGGGCCACAAATTATCTATATGTTGCCATGCGGGTGTGTCTACAGGGATCCTCCTTTTTTCATCACTTGAACAATGACTAACATGCCATGACATGAGCTTTCCAATAGACTTACACTTGAACATAAGTTTTATACATGGAACAATCGAAAAATGTCGCAAAACCTTACGAGGCGCATCCATTGACTTCATCTCCACTTCATATCTTGATTCGCCACAAACAGGACACTCTCGTGCGAACTCATGAATCCCACGAAATAAGACACAATCATTGACACATGCATGGATCTTAACATAATCGAGGCCTCCCAGAGATGTCAAGTAATTGTCAAGATTGTGGGAGAGAAGGAAGGAGTCTCACTTGTAGCTTTCTTGCTTGCACAATGGGGTAATACACACAAAGGTGGAGGCTGAAAACAGTTTTCCTCTTCTTAGTTGTGTAAGCCAAAAGAACTCAAGTACAAAGAAATAGAAGAACCCTATATATGGGTCTCAAACCAAACTCAACTAACTAAGGTGGCATACTAACTGAGCCACGAACTAGAGTAGATAAGGATAGCTATCATGTAGCTATTATTCATGGGCAGTGTAGCAACCGCGTCTGCAACTGACAAGTCGGTGACATAAATACACAACGGTCACCCTGGCATATCACGAATGGAGCTCGATATCTCAACACTCCCCCTCGAGCTCAATCCCAATTCCTGCACACCAAGAAGGTCTCTGAACTTGCACAGCTTCTCTGCGCCCAATGCCTTCATGAATATGTCAGCTACCTGATCCTTTGTGCTGACATAAACTAGATCAATAAGACCTAGTAAAACCCTCTTTCACACATAGTGATAATGCACCTCAATGTGCTTTGTTCTAGCATGATAGACTGGGTTATTTGCCAAGTGTATACTACTCATGTTGTCACAATAAATGACAACTGGCCCATCTGTAGACTGATGCATATCATAAAGTAGCTTATGCAACCAAGCTACCTCACATGCAACCATTGCTGCACCCCTGTACTCAGCCTCTGTGCTCGACAAGGCAACTGTAGGCTGTTTCTTGCTGCTCCAAGTGACTGCAGCACTCCCAAAAGAGAACACATATCCACTGGTAGATCGTCTATCAGAAATACTACCAGCCCAATCAGCATCAGTGTATCCATGCAACTGTATCTGAACCCCAGTCTCATAAAATAGTCCATACTGCAATGTGGACTTCACATACCTGAGTATGCGTCTAGCCGCATCCAAATGTGGTTTCCTTGGAGCCTGCATAAACTGACTTACCAATCCAACAGCATAGCTCAAATCTGGCCTGGTAATAGTCATATAAATCAAACTTCCTACTATGCATCTGTACATAGTAGGGTCTTCTAGAAGCTCACCTGCATCTGTGCTCAGCTTCACATTTTGCTCCAAAGGAACTGAAATAGGCTTACAGCCTGTCATCCCATATTTGGATAGCATGTCCAATCCATACTGCCTCTGCAAGAGCTGTATCCCACTTGGTGATCCAATCACCTCAATGCCCAAGAAATAACGCAGCTCTCCCAAATCCTTCATCTCAAACTTCTACTTCAATAGCATTTTCACATGAAGGATATCTTCATCACTGTCACCTGTCATAATCAAATCATCAACATAAATGACAAGTAGCATATACCTTTCTTTGTTTTTCTCACATAAAGTGAGAAATCTGCCTTGGAAATCTGAAAGCCAATAGTTACAAGATACTGTCCTATCTTGTCAAACCATGCTCTAGGTGCTTGCTTCAAGCCATACAAGGCTTTCTTCAACCTGCAAACAAACTCAGGATAAACAACATGCACATAACCTGGTGGCTGCTCCATATAGACCTCTTCTTGCAAATCACCATGCAAGAAGGCATTCTTTACATCCATCTGATGTAAAGACCATCCCTTTGATGCAGCCATAGCAATGACTGCTCTTACGGTTGCCATCCTTGCAACCGGACTGAATGTTTCTTCATAGTCAATGCCATATGTTTGTGCATACCCCTTGACTACTAATCTTGCCTTGTATCTGTTCACAGAACCATCTGCATTGTGCTTCACCTTATAAACCCACTTACAACCAATTGTATTCTTACCTTTAGGCAAAGGTACCAATTCCCATGAAGCATTTGCTTCCAAGGCATCCATTTCTTCATCCATGGCTTTCTTCCATTTTTCTTTTCCCATGGCTTACTCAAAAGAAGTGGGTTCTGGTTCCTGTATCACTTTGACCATATATGCATAGTGGATGGCTGTAAATCCATCATATTTCAGCCTATCCACAGGATACCTAGCTCTGGTAGACCTACGCAAAGTAGGCTCACTTCCAGGTGCTCTCAAAACATCCCTGGTCTTCCTTACTCCAGGTGTAACAATAGAGGGGATACCCAACTCATCATCAATGCTCTGTTCTGAGCCACTAGATTCACCATCCACATAAGAGTGACCTGCATTCACATCAAACATGGGCTGATCAACCTTCTCTTTTCCTTTTCGTGATACCTGCATACCACTACCTGCATTGCTTTGAGAAGATTCTCCTGATCTCAATCAGCCTGTCCATGGCGAAGAATGTGAACCACTGCTAGAAGACGCTCCAGGTCCACTAATATTTTGTGACTGCTGCTGTGAATTCTGTGCAGCATTACCATTTTGTGCATCTACATCATCAATCACATTTAGTGGTTTATACCAGCTACTCATCTCATCAAAAACAACATCTCTACTCACTGTAAACTTACGAGTAGAAGGGTTATAGCATCTATACCCTTTTTGCTGCAGAGAGTAATCAATAAAGATGCACTTCTCAGCTTTTGGATCCAACTTGGATCTCAACTCATCTGGCACATGTACATAGGCAATGCAACCAAAAATTTTCAAATGAGAAATATCTGGTTTCCTACCAGTATACCTCTCCTCTGGAGTCATTCCATGTATTGCTGCAGTGGGAGTCCTGTTCATTATGTAGACTGCTGTAGCAACTGCTTCAGCCCAATAAAAATCTGGCAAGTCTTTTTCATTGAGCATGGCACGAGATACCTCTCCAATATGCCTGTTTTTCCTTTCTGCAATTCCATTTTGTTGTGGGGTATGACTGCATGAATATTGCTGCTTTATGCCATGCTCCTGCAGGAACCTTGCAAACTCATTTGAGAGGTACTCTCCCCCTCCATCTAACCTTAGGCATTTTATCTGCAGGCCTGTTTCTTTTTCAACCATAGCTTTAAGAGTTTTGAAATACCCAAAAACTTCACTTTTCTTTTTCATAAAATACACCCAAACTTTTTTGCTATAGTTATCAATAAAAGTGACAAAATAATGACAGCCTCCAAGAGATGCAGCTTTAGTAGTCCACACATCAGAGTGGATTAATTCCAATGGCTTCTCACTCTCTTGAACATGTCTAGGAAATGGTTTCCTTGCCTGTTTTCCAAACTGACAGGCTTCACATACCTTATGCATTTCTGCAACCTTGAATTTGGGCAATCCTGCAACAATATTTTGGGCATGCATTGATTTAAGTCGCTGTACATTAACATGACCAATGCGTTTATGCCAGATATCAATATCTGCAACTACACCGGTCCCATGTGCAAACATTGCTGCACTCAATTCAGACATGTCTGCATCCAATGTAAACATTCTGACCTTCTTCTTTCCTTTTGCTATCAAGCGACCTTTATTTTTCATATCCTCAACAAAGCATCCATGAGGATTAAATCTGACCTGCAAGCCCTGCTCAACCATTTGACCAACAGAAACCAGATTCTTGGTGATATTCGGGACATGAAATACATCGGACAGGTATTTCTTTTTCCCATCCTGCATAGACAAATGAATTTTTCCAATCTGCACAATAGGATGTGCAGTATCATCACCAGTCTCCACAAATCCTGGTTTTTCCATTTTCCTTGCGTCCTCCATCCATTCTGCATGACCTGTCATGTGGTTTGATGCACCTGAGTCAACATACCATACATCATTGCTTTCTTCTGTACTTGTCACAGAATTGTTCATTTGCTGCACCATGAACAAATGCTCATTTCTGTCATCACCCTGTCTACTAGAAGATGCATAATTCCCTTGTTGCAGTTTTCCATTCATGATGTCATTCTGCTTTTTATAGCAGTCTTTAGCCATATGACCCATTTTACCACAGTAGTAGCATTCAACATTACTGTTTGCATTTTGACCTCTTTGCCATCCACCACGACCTCTTTGGCTCCCCCTGCCTCTAGAGTTACCACGTCCTCCTCCATAGGACTGGTTTTCTTGAGTTTGCTGCATATTCTGATTTCTGCCACGGCCTCCAAATCGGCCTCCTCTACCCCTGCCTCTACCTCTTCCAGCATTTGAGTAGAAGACAGTTTCTTTTGAAGTTCCTCCTGAAGAAGATGCACCACCATTTCTCTGCTCCTCAGAAATTAGAAGAGCAATCAACTCCTCAAAATCAGGAAATCTTTCACGAACTGAAATGGATGTCCGAAACTATGCATAATCCTTTCCTAGACCATTCAAGGTCACAGAAACTAAATCATCATCTTCCACTGGCGACCCAATGGAAGCAAGTGCATCTGCAATCTTCTTCACCTTCATGTGGTAGTCATTGATGCTCATATTTTCTCTTTACACATTATGCAACTCTTGCTTGAGCTGCATTTTCCTGGCTTGAGTATTTGTGCTGTACATTTTTGACAAAGTATCCCATGCCTCCTTTGGCGTACTTGCATCCTGAATATGCACAATCATAGAGTCTGAAATACTGATAGACAGCCAGTACATAACTTTCCTGGCTCTCTCATGCCATGCTTTGAATGCCTGCATTTGCTGTTGATTGGGAACATCAGGAAGAACTGGTTTTTCTTCATTTCCTGCAATAAATTCCCAATATCCTTTTCCCATAAGGAAATTCGTCATTCTAAACTTCCATGCTTGGAAGTTGTTCTTGTCAAGCTTTTCAGTTACAATCTGTGAAAGAGAATCAGACGCCATTACAGAATCCTGCAAAAAATTCTGTCACTGCAGAGAGCACAGCTTCAGCCTCACAAGGGCAAATCTGCAAAACTGACGAAAGTGGTATTTGACCACACAGTCACTTCCTAGTGACGATTCTGTAGAACAGTGGCTGCACAGCATAAAACTGGGCCTTTTCCTGAGTGCGTGCAGAAAACTTCCGCCTCCAAAACAGGCCCCGAAATGGCCTCAAATCAAAAAAACAAGGTCGCCAAGGGCTAAAGCCCTTACTCGCAGCATATACAGCCCTCTTTCTTTACCGCGAAGGGCGTCTCAACCTGAGACAATGCACTCCTGCACTTTCCGGCTGTGCTACCTGTAGAGATCTGCTCCCAAAACAGAAAATGAAAGCAACACTGCTCCTCTTACCAGAACACCGCGAGCTTGGCTTGCTTTCTTGAGCTCCTTACCACGAACAAGGCTCTGATACCATGTCAAGATTGTGGGAGAGAAGAAAGGAGTCTCACTTGTAGCTTTCTTGCTTGCACAATGGGGGAATACACACAAAGGTGGAGGCTGAAAACAGTTTTCCTCTTCTTAGTTGTGTAAGCCAAAAGAACTCAAGTACAAAGAAATAGAAGAACCCTATATATGGGTCTCAAACCAAACTCAACTAACTAAGGTGGCATACTAACTGAGCCACGAACTAGAGTAGATAAGGATAGCTATCATGTAGCTATTATTCATGGGCGGTGTACCAACCGCGTCTGCAACTGACAAGTCGGTGACATAAATACACAACGGTCACCCTGGCGTATCACGAGTGGAGCTCGATATCTCAACAGTAATGTCTTGCTTGCTCTCTCTTAGTTGGAAATTTGTTTCCTTTTGGAAGCATTTGTTATAATAACTTACATATATTTTTAAAAGTGAGTTAAAAAACCACCAACATATATTTTTGTCTGATTTCAAAATAGAATTAACAATTAATATTATGATTCATATATAAGCCAAACTGAATTGATACCTACTTCAATAACACATCCAAACTAACATTACTCCATCCATAAATTGTTTGCAAGTTAAGTGTCTCGAGGGACGCACGAAGAATGGAGTACGCACAACCTTCATACAACGGAGTAGATGATGCTACATATAGTGGATCATCTGGCTTCATAGAGTGACCTTCTCCCTGAACTGGTTCCGAAAATAGATGGTGTACCATGTTGTCCAAAATCTCATCCTCTACAACTTGATGGGGCATTTCATGAGGGCTACTATCATGGTCGTCAGTCTCTACTCTTCTTGAAGACTCTGCCTCCTCGCATCCACGTTTTGCAGCCTCTCCTTGGTCTTGCTGTTAGAGAATACACAAATCAATTCCTCAATCTTACCATGTATGTTGAGTCAATTAATGATGATGCCAAGTTACACAAGTATGTGTATGGGTTGGATCCCCAACTCTCACTGATGTTTCAGCTCAAAATCTATTAGATTTGTTCAAAGTTATTGAGTTGCTGAGAGGTACTCTCGTATCGCCGAGATGCTTCATTTCAGCATGAATAGCAAAGAGGGGCATCTCAGCCAGTGTTTGGGCAGCAAAGAGAACCTATGTAATCACATTTTGGGTAGCAAAGAGGTGATGTAAGGCTGGGACAGTTTGGGGCAAGTTATGGTGGTGGTAACATGCCATTCAACACACCTAAGATCCCCACATACCCCACTTTTAATGCCTCAAGCCCACAAAGTAATTTTAGGACAACGAATAGCCGAGAGTAGATAATAGGCAAGGGGACATCAATAATAAAAATGCTTTAGTCTTTGGCTTTCCCATGGATTTGTATAAAGAAAGAAAGGAAAAATAAATTTGTTTCAAGTGTGGCGAGAAGTATATAGCTGATCATGCCTTTAAGTGTGTCTTTAGAAATCCTAAGGCACGAGTTCACAGCATGCTAGTATTTGAGGACTCAAAGGAGGACTCTGAGGATGCACATGTGAGAGCGAAATTTTGATGCCGAGAAGTGCTTAAAAATAGCTAAAAATTACGAATATCAAGGGAAAAATATTCAACATCAAAGGCGGCGGCTCGACCTAGGACGATTTTAAGCATCAAAGTGCTTTAAAGGCATTCGAGTGACACTTGTTGATTTTTGATAATTTTTTAGACTGCCCTGCGGGTTGTCATGAGTTACCAGCCAATGCGGGATGTCAAGCCAGACGCCCAAGATTTTTCAGAGCTCGAATCGGAGCTAGGACGGGAAAATGGCCACAAAATGGTCAAGATATGAAAAGGTGGACACTTGGGAGGTCAAAATTGGGCATGCCTTTTGAGTTTGGACCCCCTCTCTAAAATTTTATGCATCTTATGAAGCAAAAAACGTGGAGAGAGAATGAGAAATGAAGAAAAAACGTGGAGCAACATGGCGGCCGTTTTTTGCGCCCTCTCATGATGGAGATGGAGTATGCAGGCTGAAAGCAACCCATACAACCGATCATGGGGCTAATCTTCTTCTTTCTTGCTGATCTTATTGCCTGTCTTCGCCCGTACAATGGTGGCTTGAATGAAGAGAGCCAAATCTAGTCTTTCTCTCTCCTCCCTCTCTCTCCTCCAAGGGCAGATTCATGTGGTGAAGAAGAAGAAGAAGAATGGATGACGGATTCAAGAGGAATGAAGATTGCTGATTGTGGACTATCATGAGCATTAATGCTGTTGGAAATCAGTCCCGCGATATGACAAATAAAAACCCGTAACCCGCAAAGAACGGTAATTTCATTTTTACAAAGGAAATTGATGTTTTATGCAATTTGCTTCATGAGTATTTATTCCCATGGGATAATTATGCATCATGTTATTGTTTGCTATGGATTTGATCAATTTATGCTCAGAAAATCAGAAAATCATAAGTGTTGTGATTGAAATTAATGGTGTAAAACCCGTAATAAAACACGCGAAATAGGGAAAAATTGGGTGTTTTTGATATATAAATGGACAATATAATAAGACACACCAAATAAATGTATTTTTGCTGCAAATGAACCTAAGGGCCACAGCCCACATCTCATTTTTTATTTTCAGTTATTTAATATTGCTAAAAAATATAAGAAAAATAGAGAAATTGGGTAAAAATAAGGGAAAAATAGGTTTTGAGTATCCGAAAAATACTAAAAAATAAGATTCATGTTTGTGTATGTATGGGGGGTCTGAAGTATGAGGTTTAGCCTCATTTCAGTCCTACCTTTTTGTTTTAATGAGTTTTTATTGCTTTTCATACAAAAAAAAAAACATGAAAAACATTACCCTAAACCTATGCACCGTGCACAATCTAAACGGCGAGGGGATAAAGAGAATGAGAGTGGTGTTTAAGTGCTGAGAGAAAGAAAAGGCTGATTGGTTTCATCTATGCATATCATATAGATCGGTCATTGATTAAAAATTAAGAACCTAGTAGCACTGCTAGGTTCATGCAACGTTGCATACGAGCAATAGTCAAAATCATTGAAAGAAATGTTTTCCATATATGCACAAATGGTGATTTTTTAATTGTTTGAGCACATGGACATTTACAATTTGCATGAAGCATAAAATGATAAAGGGTATCAGACAATACCTCCTGGATGCATAGCACATGTATTCTCTAGATCGTGACCCGCATTGAGTGAGTAAGTCGTCCTAAGTTGTAGGCCAGGCGTTGGGTCCTAAGGGAAAGAAAGTGAGGAAAATGGTACATTCCTTGATACGATCAATTGGTACCTTGAGAAGACTATGTGCGAAATGTTATATATGTTTAGCGACACATCGAGGGGCCAATTCCCAAGGTGTAGGAGAGTCACAGTGAGGTAGAGGCAGTCAGCCGTGGGAGGACCTCCTATGTTTGTACTTCGTGCTATTTGGCAATGTGCTGGGACTCCCTTTGAGGAGTGTTAATTGAGTTAGAGTTGGACTATGAGACATGATACAAATGCAAGATGTTTAGGAAGATGATGTATGTGTCATCCACGCTCCTGGTCCGCGAGGCCGTGGGGTTGTTGAGCGCATGATAGAGGTCCGGCTAGTGCTATAGCCAGTGCCGGTCCATTTTAGGTCCCATCAGTGGTGCCTCTGCCGGGAGCTGCCTATAAGTGGCGGTTCTCGAATCTAGGGTTTCAAGGGACCCTAAATTATCCATAAAATGGGGTTTGTTCAAGGATGGAAAAACTTGGCTTTCCCCATACAAAACTTACTAATGGACTTAGTTAGTTATGTAGAGCATGAGTCCTCTGCAGAAGATAATTTATGTGATGAAAAGAGTAGCCCAGTAGTGGTTACCCCATCCTCTAAAACAATGGCATGGGCTAGAGAGATCATGTTTAACCATCCATCAACCTAGAGAGCATGAAACAAGCATGTTGGAAACTATGGTAGTTGTGGCATCAACAAGTCATCATGCTAAAGCCATAATGCCATGGAAAAATGCAGATATACGATGGAATATGCTTGTGGTTGAAACATTCCATGTAATGGGCCACCATGACGACATAGTAGGCATCACAAGGACGTTAGAAGCCCTAGCTGTCAAGGTAAAACCGTTGCTTAAAAGGCACGGTTCCCAAGTTTTAAGAAGTGGTAATGATAAATCTGCTTTAGATAAGGACCAAAAGCTCTTATATAAAACCGTTATGGACTTTCCTTCTCAAGGGAAAGGTATGGAAGACCCTCTAAGAGGGGATCAAAATGACATTTTGAAACTTATAGGACTCCCTAGACCACTCAGTGAGTTGGCAGAAAGGGATGTCAATGAGGATATTAACCTCCCTACACCGGAAAGGGTAGGGAAGGAAGAGGTTAAAGATCCTAAGAGGCTGGACCCATATCATGGTGAATATGAAGATTTTAATGACCTGGTGTTGATCCCAAAAGGAAGGACTAAATGACCTCCTCTTTATAGGGATCTCCCAGTGTTTTATGGGTTGCCAAATGAGGATCCGATGATTCATTTAAGAGAATATGACCTAACTTGCATTGCAAGTGGGTTCGATGATATACATCGGATGCTCATATTCCCAAGTACCCTAAAGGGAGAGGCAAGGAAATGGTACTAGAGCCTCCCAAGAGGGTCGATCAAATCATTTGAGGAGACTTGTGATAGATTTCTAGAAGAGTATGAAAAGGAGCTCCCTATGATTCAGGTCTTAGGGCACCTTATGCAGTTTAGACAGGAGTCTTATCTTTCTGTTAAAGAGTATGCTAGAGTCTTTGATAGTACTCTTAGGCTTTGGCCAAGAAGAGCCAGTGCACTACCAGATGATGTGCTATGTGAGCTCTTTTTGAATGGCTTAGAGATTAATACGCAAATCTAAGTGGGATTGCGGAATCCTAAGTCGTTAAGGGAAGCAAAAATGCATGCCATTGATTATGAGGGTCATATTCAGAGATGTTGGAAAAACTTTTGGAGTTTTCCCCACTCAGTACAAGTGCATCCTAGCTTCCAATCATTTCTGCAAGAAGACAGCTCACTTGTTGATACCAAGGTAGCCTATGAGGGGAACCTTGGTGGCCAAAATTTCAAAGCAGAAAATGGCCATCCTATGAGTAGTAATGACATGCCTATCAGTGAAAAGATTCCAAGCTATGCAAGTCCCATTAGGGCTTGCAACACTTCCACGAAAGGTAGTTGTGATGGCAATATGGATAGAACCAATGGGCCTATGAGTGTTGATAAGCATTCTGTGTGTGGTTCTAATTTTGTTGCTAGTAAGGCTCTTGAGAGACTTTGGTGTCGGAATCATGATTTCGGGTGGATGTTTTCCCTTCAGTGAAAGCATGGTTCTTATGGGAAAAAATTTGCAGTATGGACGCAAACAAGTAAAGGCATCTTTTGTAAAGAGGATGAAACATGCTAAAAGTCTACCTGTGCTTCACAAAGGTCATAAGGATGTGAGGCCATTTGGCCATAGGGATAAGTTTGCATTGAGTTCGTTAGACCAGTGCAACAAATTGAGGGAATGCAAGAATATTAAGGGAAATGTGAGATGGGTTTGGAGACCCAAAATCTCCAAAAGTATGGCAGGAGTGTCGGATGCAAGGCCAAGGATCCCATTTGGATATATTCTGTTGAACCCCCAAGATGATAAGACTGGATATACATCTGACAATATACACTGCCTTGGGATACACCCATGTGATATGCCTAGGCTTGAAGCTCTACCTAGTTTGGGCCGTAGCACTGATTTATGTGAAAACCCAAATAGGAGGGGTTCGAATGAGTACAAAGCTATGATTATTTTTGCCAAAGGAGCCACTCAACCGCTTGAATGACCAGTTTATTTGGATGATAATAAATGTAGGACATGCGAGCCCATGGAGGCCGTTCATTCAGCTCATAGTGCCCAAGAAGGGATCGGTCTTATTGATGAGTTATTTGTGGAAAGGCTTGGACTTGTAGCTCTACAAAACCAGGAGATTATAAGAAAAAAACCCATACAAGATCAAGCTTTTAGCTAACTTGCATGAGTAGCATGGGGCTAGTCGACCTATGATATGCTATCTTTGGTACCGTGGGTAGTCTGAGAGGGTGTGATGTATATGCCAAGGACATCAGTATTACGTGGACTAAAATGGCCTATCTAGTTTTAAGCTAGGAAGGCTAGCTGCTTTGGATATTACCTCGAGATCTCGTTAGGCCAAGAGGGCCGATTAAGTTTTGTAGTGAAGTGTTTTATTTCATTAGGCCAAGAGGGCCAGTAATTTGTTTAGTGTAGGTATGGTTAATGGTTTCTGGTTTGAGTTCTGTGCTAGACATGTTCGAAGAAGAGCTTGGAAGGAGCCCTTTGTTGTGTGAAAGCTTCTTGTGGTCCTATCTAGGTGATATCCCTTCTTTATGAGTATTGTGGTTTTTATACTATACATGTTTGTGTACATGTTAAGGGGTTTCTCGTTTCTTATTGGGGACCGGCGTCCAAGGCATGAAGTCCCAGGTTTAGGTTAAGTATGTCTGAAGAAGGTCTGAGTAGTCGTTGCCTCCTGTAAACACATTGCTAAGCATCAAAATACCTGTTTTAGACGGAAGTCCTAGTGGCCCTGTTTTGCTAGCCTGCTAGGCAGCCATTCTAGGAGTTCCTGTTAATTGTGAGGTAGTTAGAGAAGCCTGCCAAAAGAAAAAAATAATGATGATAAAGAAAAAGAAACCCTGAATATCTTAAAGACAATAAATATATACAAAGGTGTGTAAAAAGGAGTTCTAACCCCTATCAAATAAAAGAAAAGAAACAAAACTTTATATGCAGTTGATCATTACCTAGTGAAGGCCTGGTAGGTTCCTGGGGACGGGTCAGACCTAGGGTCGATGCCTTGTCTTCCTAGGGGTGGCATCTTGCTGGAAAACAAGAAATTAAGGAAGGTTGGAGTGAAAATAAAAGTGAGCGTCAGAAAAGGATTAAGTGTCGCCTTGCGAGGGCTTGGTAGATTCTTGGGTACCGAGACAGGACCTGAGACCGATGCCCTGTTCTCCTTGGGTCACTACGCTCAGCTCCCTCCTTTTTACATGCCCGAGTATGTCAATGAAGTAAAAACCCTAAATGAAGAAATGTGCTACAAGAAAATACTTCTTGATCAAGCTATAGGAGTCCTCACCTAGTAGGAGCTCCTGGTTGTGTTGTCCTTGGTTAGGTAGGTAGTTCATACCACCCCTTAGGGCAACCTCTTTGATAGTTCTTTTTAGTTTGGCCATGTTGGAGCAGTTGGTTAGTGACTAGCTTCGGACTTTTATTAGATTATACTAGGCCTACTCCTCGTGGATGTCATGCCTTGATTCTGTCAAGGGGTTGGGTGAGAGCATTGTGCTGTGTTTAATATGTATCTATTTTCTATCAGCTTGATGCTTCCTTTGGTTGTTTTGTGCAGATCTACTGTGGGATTCAACGGGCTGAGTCGCCCTATCCCATGGTCACCAATGAGAGAAGAATTTTGATGCCGAGAAGTGCTTAAAAATGGCTAAAAATTACGAATATCAAGGGAAAAATATTCAACGTCAAAGGCGGCGGCTCGACCTAGGACGATTTTAAGCGTCAAAGTGCTTTAAAGGCATTTGAGCGACACTTGTTGATCTTTGATAATTTTTCAGACTGCCGTGTAGGTTGTTAGGAGTTACCGGCCAATGCGGGATATCAAGCCGGACGCCCAGGATTTTTCAGAGCTCGAATCGAAGCTAGGGCAGGGAAATGGCCACAAAATGGTCAAGATATGAAAAGGTGGACACTTGGGAGGCCAAAATTGGGCATGCCTTTTGAGTTTGACCCCCTCTCTAAAATTTTATGCACCTTATGAAGCAAAAAACGTGGAGAGAGAATGAGGGATGAAGAAAAAACGTGGAGCAACATGGCGGCCGTTTTTTGCGCCCTCTCATGATGGAGATGGAGTATGCAGGGCTAAAAGCAACCCATACAACCGATCATGGGGCTGATCTTCTCCTTTCTTGCTGGTCTTATTGCCTGTCTTCGCCCGTACAATGGTGGCCTGAATGAAGAGAGCCAAATCTAGTCTTTCTCTCTCCTCCCTCTCTCTCCTCTAAGGGCAGATTCATGTGGTGAATAAGAAGAAGAAAAATTGATGACAGATGCTTGTCCAATGATGAAGACCGGATTGATCCGTGGTTCAAGAGAAATGAAGATTGCTGATTGTGGACTGTCATGAGCATTAATGGCTGCTGGAAATTAGTCCCGAGATATGACAAATAAAAACCCGCAACCTGCAAAGAACGGTAATTTCATTTTTACAAAGGAAATTGATGTTTTATGCAAATTGCTTCATGAGTATTTGTTCCCATGGGATAATTATGCATCATGTTTTGATCAGTTTATGCTTGGAAAGTCAGAAAATCATAAGTGTTGTGACAAAAATTAATGGTGTAAAACCCGTAAAACACGCGAAATAGGGGGAAATTGGGTGTTTTTTATATATAAATGGAAAATATAATAAGACACACCAACTAAATGTGTTTTTGCTGCAAATGAACCTAAGGGCCATAGCCCACAACTCATTTTTTATTTTCAATTATTTAATATTGTAAAAAATACAAGAAAAATAGGAAAAATGAGTAAAAATAAGGAAAAAATAGGTTTTGAGTGTGCGAAAAATACTAAAAAAAAGATTCATGTTTGTGTATGTATGGGGGGTCTGAAGTATGAGGTTTAGCCTCAGTTCAGCCCTACCTTTATGTTTTAGTGAGTTTTTATTGCTTTTCATTTTTAAAAAAAACATGGAAAACATTACCCTAAACCTATGCACCGTGCACAATCTAAACGGCGAGAGGATAAAGAGAATGAGAGTGGTGCTTAAGTGCTGAGAGAAAGAAAAGGCTGATTGGTTTCATCTATGCATATCATATAGATCGGTCGTTGATTAAAAATTAACAACCTAGTAGCACGGGGTTTTCTCGGTGCTAGGTTCATGCAACGCCGCATACAAGCAATAGTCAAAATCATTGAAAGAAATGTTTTCCATATGTGCACAAATGTTGATTTTCTTAATTGTTTGAGCACATGGACATTCACAATTTGCATGAAGCATAAAATGATAAAGGGTATTAGACAATACCTCCTGGATGCATAGCACCTGTATTCTCTAGATCGTGACCCGCATTGAGTGAGTAAGGTCGTCCTAAGCTGTAGGCCAAGCGTTGGGTCCTAAGGGAAAGAAAGTGAGGAAAATTGTACATTCCTGGATACGATCAATTGGTACCTTGAGAGGACTATGTGTGAAATGTTATATATGTTTAGCGACGCATCGAGGGGCCAATTCCCAAGGCGTAGGAGAGTCGCAGTGAGGTAGAGGCAGTCAGCCGTGGGAGGACCTCCTATGTTTGTACTTCGTGCTATTTGGCAATGTGCTGGGACTCCCTCTAAGGAGTGTTAATTGGGTTAGAGTTGGACTACGAGACATGATACAAACGCAATATGTTTAGGAAGATGATGTATGTGCCATCCACGCTCCTGGTCCGCGAGGCTGTGGGGTTGTTGAGCGCATGATAGAGGTCCGGCTAGTGCTATAGCCAGTGCCGGCCCATTTTAGGTCCCATAAACATGCTTTTATGATGACTAATAAAATGGATGATGCTAATGAAGAGTTTGGTCAAGAAGAGTTCTTTGACCTCATTGACTCTTTTCCTTTTGATCTCGGTGGTCATGTATCATGTGATATGGGTGGAAAGAATGAACCACATGCTGAAATACATATTGCCACTGTTTATACCATATCTATGGATTCTTGAAAGGATCCAGAAGCCCTAATACGTTGCGTATTAAGGGAAAAATTCATGGGAAGGATGTGTTTATACTTGTAGATAGTGGTAGCACTCATAGTTTCATTAATAGAGCACTCATGGACAAGCTGAACTGTTTTCCCATTGATGTACAATAGCCATTGAAGGTGCAAGTTGCCAATGGGGATGAAGAAATTAGCACTCAAGTACGCCCTACTATTCATATTCAGCTTGCTGAAAATTTTGGATAGCAAATGGATTTAATTGCATTGGAAATGGGGCTTATAGATGTTGTCTTGGGTTGTGATTGGCTGAAAACTTTGGGCACTATAACCATGGATTTTTCCTTGCTGTATATGGATGTTAACCCCAATTTACCAATTCGAGATGGCAGAAAAATGAAGGAAAAATCAGAAAAAGGATGAAAAAAGAGCAAAGGCGTAGAGGTGGCCCCTAAATCTAAGATGGGGCAAAAAGTACAATTTTAAATGAAAGGCTCCTCAAAAAACTCTAAAAGTTCTTGTAAAAGAGTGCCAGGATCCCTCTTGTACCATTTGTAAAAGAATAGACGGGTATAGGTCTAGGGCATGAAGTAAGAAGAGGGAATTAGAAAAAGGGACCTTGCCACAATGGCCGGTCATGTAAAAAGGGATGGCTGCCAATGGGAATTTAGGGTTTTGTATATAATGTTCAAAAAATGAATGAGAGCTCATTCTTTGGTGTGTGGCTAACAAGAGTCCTCTCTTCTCTTCTCTTCTCTTCTCCTTGCTTGTGTGTGTGCTCTTGAGAGAGGGAGTGTGAGAGTGTGAGGGAGTGAGTGTGTGGGAGTGAGGCTCATCACAATCTCCTCTTCTCTCTTCTTCTCTCTTCTCTTCTCTTCACTTTTCTCATGCACACGACTATGGTGGATGGATCTTGGAGATGGTACCTTGCCATCCATCAAGATGGACCATTTAGTGCCTACCATTGTACTTGTAATACTCGATATTATGAGTAGCCATATTGCAAATATTGCACCATCCTTTGTTGAGGCCGCATTTAGCCTAAATTGTCTAGAATTATTGCATTATGTGTACCAGATATTTTTTACTTCATTTATCCTAGTATTTTTTAATGTTTTTTTCCCCTTGTCCTTCTTCTTCTTGGTGGGATTTTTCTCCTCCTCCTCTTCAAAGTTTGATTCTTCACTGCTGGATTCTGCCTCTCGATCAAAATAAAAAAAGATAACCACTATTGTCATCATTGTGATTCTTTGGGGTTGACTTATTGGATTTCTTTCATTTTCCTAACTTTTCTTTGGATAGAAATTACTCTAGTCTAAGAGCTTTCTTATAGAATGGGTCAATGCTACTACTAGATAAATCACTAAAAGCGAATGTTTTTTGGTTTATTGAAAGCTTGAACATGCAATGTATTAAACATCTATGAAGAAGCTAATTTCCACAACAAACTAAAATAGTGAAAATACAAGAACTACACAATAATTCCAAGAAATCTATTTCCAAGATAACTAGACCACTGTGAATCATGCTACCAATTTTATGCAAAGGTTGAGAATTATTCATGAGAGGCTACAACACGATATCCTCCTCATGCTATGGAGGGGCATGGAATCCACCCCAATGACATGGTGAACAAAGAGTATGCACCATCAATGGATGGTAGGAGGTAGAAACCTCAAGCAAGAAATGCTTAGAATTGGCAAACATGCCTATCAAGTTACAAGTTAGCCTTTCATATCTAACCCTAGACCTAAGGCTAAATATTGGCTAAGATATTATTTTTCTTTATTATAATCCATCCTGACATAAAAGAGCTTTGTCCTCAAATATAAATTTGGGAAAATGTAAAATGAATATTACAAGGATAGGTTGAAAAATATGGATCCACGCTAAAATGAAACTTCAAGTTGAAGAAAATCATATAAGTCAATGAAGGAGAATTGTATTTGTCGAAGAAAGTGCTATAGGCTGTCCAAAATAGGTTACACTTCAATTTTAGCCATAACTTAAAGTAGAAATGTTCGACTTCCATGTACGAGCTATACAAATTTAGAGGAAAATATGTAGTATCTAGACATACTATCAAAATCCAATTTTGATGAAGATAAAGCAATTATTTTCTTCAAAGAAATTTAATACAACACGCAATTTACTGCTCAATGAGTGAAGTATCCTCTTGAAGAAGTCATGGAAATTTTTTCAAATATGAAGCATGTTCCCAAGTAGACTCTTCCATAGACAAACCCTTCCACTTAATGAGATACTTCATAAGAATTTGATTCCCTAGAACCTTCTCCCACTGACCAATAATATTTCTTGGTTTATAAATTATCAAATCATCTTCATCAAGGGAATGTAGTTCGTCAAGAAGAATTTCAGGACAAACATACTTCTTAAGTTGATATACATGAAAGACATTGTGGATATGAGTAATTGAAGGTAAATTAAGTTGATAGGCAAGATCACCAACTTACTCAATTATTTTATATGGAACATAAAACCTATGGGCAAGCTCATTATGACCTCCTTTTAGAGAAGCATAATAGGATTTTGGAACCTTCAAGAAATTACATTCACCTTTTTCAATTCCACATGCCTTTTTTTCTCATCCCCATAGGATTTCATTTTTTCTTGAGCGTTTCTAATATTCTCCTTACATTGCTTCGTAATAACCTCCATCTTCTTTAACTCTTTATGAGTATGAGGATTCATATAATCAAGAAACAATGCAAAAGGTACTTGAACTTTGTAACCACATAATGCTTCAAAAGGAAACATGCCAATACTCATGTGACGAGTAGTATTATAGCAAAATTTTGCAAGGTGAAGCCAGTGATCCCATACATTTTGTGTGTCAATGGAAAAAGTTTCACAAATAGACCTCTAGCCATTTATTGACCCTTTTATGATAGTGGTTGAAGAAATCTACTGAGGTAGAATTGTGGAATCCTTGTATTTTTCAATGGAAGACATCTCATGACATAATATTTAATATCCCCCCAAATATCTTTCCACAAAACATCTTATGGATATTATCAAATGTCTTGAACAAATCATGATGGCCTGCTAAAGGTGAAGAGTTCATCTCTTACAAAGTACGATATTTGAAAGATGAATGAAGAGTCGAACAGAACTCTCCATGATACCAAAGAAGACCATTATGCCACTTATAATTTGGATACTCTTCTTGTTTTCCTTATTGAAATCCCACATCATTTTGGATGCTCACTCATTATGCAAGTACTCTTCTTGAATGTCATGGATTTGATTGCATTCCCTTTAGGCATATTAATCGAGTAAAGATAAAAACATTTGTAAAAGAGATCACATCCATGATAATATTCATCCATCCTTATGTCATATTTTTCATCTACATGTATATGATCATCTTTAGGGCTACTCAGCTGAGGTCTTGAAGCATGATTACCATGAGCTTATGATGAAAAGAAGTTACTCCTCACTTTTGATGGTTCACCTCTTTCAAAGGTAGGCATAGTAGGTTGAGTACTTTCCTTGTTAAGATGGGCTAGATTGGTATGATGAGAGATCCTATGAGGGTCACCAATAGGTTGGGATTCTCTTTGTGATTTGATGTCCATGTTTCTTATGGGGCTGAAATAAGCTCTTCAAATAGAGATTTATTGCTTTCCTATAATTTAGTAATTCCCTTATTCATTTGTGCTACTCCTTGCACCAATCTTGCATTCATTTGCGTTAAACCTTCATTGAATTTATTCAAGTCATTGGAAATCCCTTCATTCATGTGACCTTGCTCTTTGGATAGTAACAAGTAGTCATTGACTACATGTGGCTCATGAGTAGCTTTAATCCTTTTATGCATGTTGTAGGCAACTCCTACACTAATGTCTTCATCTCCTTGCTCATGATATTGAGCCTTGTTAGTATAATTTCAACCATCATGAAAATCTCTAAAATCATCATTCATTGCTTCTAAAATAAGATCCTTCTTCTTGTTCCTGGCCATTGAAAGAAGAGTGTTGTAATAGTGGATTGCATGTGAGTAAATCCATTGTTTCTCGTCAAATATAGCTCCAATCAAAGTGCTATGTAGCTCAATAGGAATCTTATGAGGTGAGGATATATATATTAAAAAATGTCTCAACTTGGGATGAATTCTTTAGGTGAAATAATGAAAAAGAGTGTTACCATGTTATGCTATTGAGGTGGTGTCTTACTATATCTACTATCAGTAAAACCGACATATCTTCAGCTCTTGATATCAGATTGGTGAGGATTTTGATTCAAAATGGATTTGATTATTCCCTCTATTTATTGACCTTACAAGCTCCAGTTCTATATCAATACATGAATTTTGTAATAAGATCTTGATTATTGTATAGAAGTTCCGTGCACCTTGTCTACTACCTATAAATGCTTGTTTAGACCTATAGGAGTTTCATGGATACAAAAAACCTTGCAAACAAATATAGGGGCCTAGAAAAGATATTTGGAAATATTTAGAGATCAAGGTAGACATACAAAATAGTGAGTACCTATTGTGAAAACATGTAAGAACTGTAGCAACATGTAGGTATAAAGAGAACAAGAAATACATGCACCTCTTCCATTGTATGTTCTAATGAAACTTCACGCACTTGTAACCCTCTCAATGGTGTAAGTACTATTGTACCACTGCTCATCACTGCCAAAGTGGATGTACTTGCACCTGAAATTAAAATTTGTATGGGTTTCGAGACTTTAGGGGTTTTCCAAGTCCCTTTTTAAGATGGTTGATGCATCCCTTTAGGGTGGTCATAAGAAGTTCCTTCTCAAGCAGATAAAACCACTCGAGTTTGACAGGAGAGGCAGATTCGTCCAGGCTGATGCTGAAATTTGGATTGAATCCATGGAGGATTACTTCAAAGGAGTTGGTACTGCACCTACCAATCAGGCTATGCTCGCCAAGTTAAAGCTCACCGGCGAAGCTAGACTTTGGTGGAAGCAATGGTGCAGGGATCAAGGGATTTCAGAGGGATCCGTTACCTGGGATAAGCTGAAGAAAGCCGTGCAGGGAAGACACTTACCACCTACATATCGCACACAGAAAATGAATGAGTTCTATGAGCTAAAACAGCTAGGACTCACTCTTGACGCATACTACTCTAAATTCGTCTCACTTTTAAATTTTGTGCGGGCTTAAATCCACCAGTAATGGACATGACGCAGCAGGTGTCCAAATTTTGTGCGGGCTTAAATCCACCAGTAAATACCCGTCTCGAATCTATGCGTCCATCAGATCTTCAGGATGCACTCATTCGAGCGGCACCTATAATTAGGAGGTGCAACCTAGACCAAGGGGTAACAAAACTTGGTCTTATAGTGACCCGAACAGACGAACATTCAAACCTCAAATGAAGAGAGTTCAAGATCATAATCAGGGACAGAGAAAGAAAGCAAGGACAAATAATGTAAACAACTTTGTTCCTACTCAAAGTAATGGCCGAAACCTCCGTTGTTTCCACTTCAACGAACCCGGTCACTTCAAGAGGCAATGTCCCAAGCTCAGCAGAGGACATCGCCAAACGCCTTTCCAAGGAGGAGGCCGCGGTCAAGGAGCCGCCACTCGTGGAAGAGGAAGAATCGCCTGCATTGCCAATAGGCAAAGATGTGAAGAAGAAGAAGAGGAAAAACCGACTATGGAAGCAGAATTCGAAAGAGCGACATTCCATGCCGCTTTACACAAGAAAGGGCCGAATCGCCAGTTCTCGGTGATTCAGACACCATTGGACTATCAAGGTAAATGTTTCAAAACCTTGATTGATTGTCGCAGTACAAATTCCTTTATCTCACCAGCATGTGCAAAAAGATGGGTCTACTGATATTCCTTCTGATGATACTATGAATCCCAGATATTCAATCTGACGCTTGAAGAATGCACACTTCTTCATTTTTGCATACAAATTATGTGACCTCATTGTCTCAAGGACAATCCGAAGTTGAGGTTCATCATCTTCTTCCTGTTTAGAATAGACTAAAGTGTCATCGAAGAAGACAAGCACGAAATCATCAAGATATGGTCTAAAAATATCCTGTATTAATCTATTGAAGGTGGCAGGTGCATTTGTAAGCCCGAATGACATAACTAGGAACTCAAAGTGCCCATATCTTGTATTGAAGGCCGTCTTTGGGATATCTTCTTCCTTGATTCTTATCTTGATAGTAACCTGACCTGAGATCAATCTTGGAGAAGATCTTTGCACCCTGAAGACGATCAAGAAGCTCATCTATTCTAGGAATAGGATACTTGTTCTTGACTGTTGATTCAACCCTCGGTAATCAATTCATAGTCGAAGTGTCCCATCCTTCTTTTTCTGGAATAGTACTGGAGCTCCCCACGGTGAATTGCTAGGCCGGATGTAACCCTGATCTAACAGTTGCTTGAGTTGTTCCTTCAACTCAATTGCTTCTGGTATGGACATTCTATAAGGTCTCTTTGCAATTGGTGCAGCTCCAGGCACTAACCTAATCTCATTATCTACTTCTCTTTGAGGCGGAAGTTCAATCAATTCCTCAGGGAATACGTCAGCGTATTCCTTTAGCCAAGAAGGTCCTTCATGAGACTCTTGCTTTTGATCTAACTTGTTGAGTTTGATCAGGTAAAGGGGTAATCCTTTTCTGACTCCTTTTATGATCCGAGATACTTTGGCCAATTGGATTCTTGGCACTCTTGCCTCACCTTGAGTTGTGACTAATGCCCTTTCGGAGTTTCGAAAGGAAACTTGACCCTTTCCACAGTGAATGTGGGCGTCGTTGGGCTTAAGCCAATCCATTCCGAGTAGACACTCATGGATACGTAGATTCATGACTCTGAATTTGACTCAAGTCTTCTTTCCTCCCAGAAAGAATTCCACCTTAGCAGTTTTCTTGGTACTGGTTACCTCACGACCATTTTCCAATTCCACAAGCAGGGTAGGTGCTTCTACTGTGGCTATTCCTAATCTTTTTGAACATGCTGGTGAGATAAAGGAATGTGTATTGCCACAATCAATGAAGGTTTTAAAACCTTTACCTTGATAGTCCGACGGTGTCTGAATCACCGAGAACTGGCGATTCGGCTCGTTCTTGTGTAAAGCGGCATGGACTGTCGCTCTTTCGAATTCTACTTCCATAGTCGGATTTTCCTCTTTTTCTTCTTCACATCTTTGACTATTGGCAATGCAGGCGATTCTTCCTCTTCCACGGGTGGCAGCTCCTTGACCGCGGCCTACTCCTTGCAAAGGCGTTTGGCGATGTCCTCCGCTGAGCTTGGGACATTGCCTCTTGAAGTGACCGGGTTCGTTGCAGTGGAAACAATGGAGGTTTCGGCCATTACTTTGAGTAGGAACAAAGTTGTTGACGTTATTTGTCCTTGCTTTCTTTCTTTGTCCCTGATTATGACCTTGAACTCTCTTCATTGGAGGTCTGAATGCTCCTCTGTTCGGGTCACTATAAGACCAAGTTTTGTTACCCCTTGGTCTAGGTTGCACCTCATGAATTATAAGCGCCGCTCGAATGAGTGCATCCTGAAGAGTTGATGGACGCATAGATTCGAGACGGGTATTTACTGGTGGATTTAAGCCTGCACAAAATTTGGACACCTGCTGCGTCATGTCCATCTATGGCGCATACTTTAAAAGTGAGATGAATTTAGAGTAGTATGCGTCAAGAGTGAGTCCTAGCTGTTTTAGCTCGTAGAACTCATTCATTTTCTGCGTGCAATATGCAGGTGGTAAGTATCTTCCCTGCACGGCTTTCTTCAGCTTCTCCCAGGTAACGGATCCCTCTGAAATCCCTTGATCCCTGCACCATTGCTTCCACCAAAGTCTAGCTTCGCCGGTGAGCTTTAACTTGGCGAGCATAGCCTGATTAGTAGGTGCAATACCAGCTGCTTCGAAGTAATCCTCCATGGATTCAATCCAAATTTCAGTATCAGCCTGGATGAATCTACCTCTCCCGTCAAACTTGGGTGGTTTTATCTTCTTGAGGAGGAACTTCTTGTCCTGGATCACAGCAGTACTTGATGTAGGAGGCGAATTTGGAACCTGTACCTGGGGTTGTGCCTAGATAAAGGTTTTCTTAACGTTATTATATGATAATCGAGGTTAGCTTATCTTTCCTTTTTAGTTCAGCTATCTCGTAAACAATGTAGCTACTTAACTTCTGAACAAATCTTATGCACAGCGAGATATTGATAAAAAGAAGTCTTTATTTGTATTTACATGGGCATAGCCTTTTTTGGTAATATTGCATTTGTCTACTGGAACTGTGTAATAGTAGGGTTTTGGGTCATGGATCTTTAGGAATCGATAATTCATTGTAAGTTCGGGATACCCTTTCCGTTGGAATCCATACTTCTCATGGCGGACCAACACTTTAATCCTGTCGGCCGGGATTACACGGGTTACTTCCTCATATACATATGAGTTCATCTCAACCCTCCGACCTCGGATATGTAGAGTTGAATTTACGTGAGCTTCCACAAAAACAAACAGCTTCACAACCTTCAAGTCTTCCAACCACCTGATCCTCTTTAGATTGGTCTGTAGATAAGCAAACCGGTGGCCGGTTATATAGTAGATTCCTGAGACCCCGTCCATCTTCGTTCTATGTATAAAGGTGATGGATTATAAATCTGCTCCAGGATGTTCATCATCCCAATTCTTTGTCTATAAAGCGGAGAATGCATTGCAGTCATATACATGACCTGAAATACCAAAAACTTGTTCCACGCTTCATAATTCTGCAAGACAGCATTGAAGGTAAGGAAATGTTTTGGACAGCAATAATTTCTTTGTTTCTTTTAATTGATATTTTATAAAAGCAATTCCGTTATTGCTCGGCTCTGATACCAACTGTAACGTGTCCTCTTAGTGTCATCCAGGACACGTCTTAGCAGTCCATCGAAAAGGATGACTAGAAAGCTCCGCCCGGCACTCCCATGGAATGTTACGAGATTTTCGATCTAGGTCTTTTCCGCGTCTGCCACGTAGCGGAAGTATCCTGGCCGTTCCCACTTAGGATCGACCGGAATTAGGGTTTTTCCTGATTGGTCATTAACTAACAGCAACTGCGTCGGACCCGAGCGAACTACTTTACGCAGAAACACCAGGTCCGAAGCGGATTCATGCTGCACTTGGCTCAAGGAGAATGGGAAATGAGAGGGATGCAAAGCTCAACCTCTCTGCCATAAGGCATAGTCCCATTCCATTCCCCTAAGACAACGTAAATTGGGTAAGATATAACTCTAGGTCATCGCTTTCGTTATTCATTTTGATGATCATCCCGCTGTTCTTTGAGATTTTTGAGAAAAGTTCCCGGCTAACCAGGACCACCCAACCGTAGGACGGACCCATGGCCCATCCTCCACACATTCCTTGGTTTGTTTTTAGTTATGTAATTATCTAACACATTGCTTTGACATATAACAATCATCTTCTTTAATTAAGCACTGGTTCCTTCACGTAATCTTATCACGTGACATAGAAAAACAATATCAAGCAAGTTCTTTATTAGCATTTCATCATTTTATCTTTTGAAAATACAATGAGTTCCGCCTGTAGGCTTGTCCATAATCTGCCTAAAGGCTATCCAGTAATCCGTAGGGATCACTATTCCAAGCTTCCACCCATAAACTAGTATGCGGGCCTCGAGATCCAATCCCGAGTCACGTTAGCCTCTTGCGTAGGGCCTGGAAGGCAAGGGATTTACGGCCAAATCCCCCCAGCATCCAAGCGTCCTCCTGCTCCAAGTAGAGATCAACGGAGAGACCTGTCGCGGCGGGTTTGGTCCACGTTCCCGGTGTGGTCAATAACGCCCTTGGTTAGGGTTAGGCAGGCAATTGGGGGTAACTGAAACTGCCTCTTCCTTCATGCCTTCAACCTAAAGTATAGGTATTCATTTAATTTGTAATTCATAATTCAAACAGTGCTAAGAAAAAATCTCTAGCAAGCACAAACATTTCCATTAAAATCGATCGTGTTGTTTGGCAAACTGCTAAGGAATTATTCTTTCCTTTTGAGTGTATCAGCACTCGTTCCCAAGGTGTCTTGTAACTTGGCGAGATCCTTTATAGTACGGGCTAGGGCATACCTTATTAACCCAACTTGGTCAACCCTAAAGTTCATTAGATACTTTAGTTTCCAGTTTATAACTTTCCTTATTTAGAATGATATTCACAAATACGTCCTTTTGCAAGATAACTTGCGTAAGGATCTGCCATCCTTGTTGAGGTTATTTACCCTTTCGTCTTGTGAACCAGTCACAAGACTACATGACTTCAAACTTGTTGTGCACGTCCTACGTTGAAATAATCCGTTTAGGTTTCTTTAAGCTGACGTATGTCGAACCTACGGTTTCTTTTTAAGAACCTCAGGGACAAACCCTAGTTCTTTATCTTTACGAATTTATTGACCCTACAATAAGGAAAGTAGTCAAGTGCTTAAGGTATGAATGTTTCTTTGGTCTTTAAATCATTTCCAAGGCATATTTTTGCGGGCATGGTATTTCTAAGTTTAGATTGGTTTGGTTATCTTTTGGAAGGTAATATTGATCACCTCATCACGGTTTTGTCATCCTTGTGACAATTGATTTTTCAGTCGGTACAATTCAATTTAATCTTCCTTTTTTCCTTGCAGACGAACTCATGCAATTAACAATCATTTCCCTTGCTAAGATGTGCAATTAGCAATGATGACTTCCTAGTAATTTGAGCAACAAAAAGAACCTTTCCTGAATTTAATCATTTACAATGATTCGTTGCAAAAAGGAATAGGACTAATGGTGCAAGATACATTCTGTACCTTTAGGATTTAACTGAAATATACTACTATAGTAAATAGATAATCTTGCTCGTAATTTATAATGCATGATGCTATTCGAAGGAAACTATGTTCTATACATTATCATTCATTCAAATAAGCTAAACTCCTTCATTACAAATAACTCGGACAAATATATCCTATCCCTAACAATTTCTTTTTGCATGATTGACTTAAAACCGAATTAAAGCCAAGAAGAAAAACCTGGTTTTGGGGTGAGATATCCACATGGATACCGGGAGATGAACCTCCCGCAACTACTCCTTGGAATTTCTTAGGTGGCATCGTAGTTCGAATGTGAAGATAGCTTTTACTCTTTCTTCTTGAATTCCACCGTCTCTCTTTCGAGGCAAGGTGTTGTTAAAACGGTTGATCACGAGAAGGAATGATAGGACCTTTAGATTCTTAGATTCTTCGGAGAGGAAATAATTTACAAAGCCTAAGAAGGTCCTATAGGGTCTATACTTGGAAAAAAGTTTATGGGTGAGTGTGGTTTTGCAACCACAAGAACCCTTGGAGAAATTTGGCTTGGGGTAAAAGGTATAGAAGGAAATTATTCTCTTTCCTTGCACCTCCTCTACTTTTTCCTTCCCCTTCCCTACTCCTCCTCCTTTACTCCTCTTTTTTTTCTCCCTTTTTACCCTTCTACCTCCCTCTATTCCTTCTCTACTCTTCCTCTTTTACTCCTTTCTTACTCTTCTTTATCTTTTCCTCACCCTCTACTTCTTTCACACTACTCCTTTCTCCTTCACTCCTCTCTACTTCCCTTCCTTATCTTTTACTTCGCTTCCTTATCCTCTACTTCCCTTCCTTATCTTTTATATTTTCCCCACTCTTCCTCCTTCACTCCACTCCTTCTTTTCTTTATCTTTTCCCTACTCTTCCTCTTTTACTCCACTCCTTCTTTTCACTCCCTCTACTTTCCCTCTTTTACTCTTCCTCACGGGCTACTTCTTCCTCACGGGACAACATCCGGGGCCCATGATGATGGTTTGGATTTGGGGTCCAGGGGGGGAAAGAAAGAAGTAATGGGGACATGGGGGATTTAAAAAAAAGCTTAGGGGGTTGTGAAAAAAGAAAGAGTTATGAGGGGGGGGGGGGGGGGGGTGAAAAGGTTAAAAGGGTTATTAGGGGGTTTTTAAAACCCGGGGGGGGGGGGGGGGGGGGGGGGGGGGAGACAAAAAGGGAACACAAGGGGTGAAAGGGGCTTAGCTAGCCCCCCCTTAAAAGCTTCTCTTTAGAATCTTCCACGGCTTCTACGTGGCAGGGGGGAAAGGATTTGGCGCGGTGATGGCGTCCGCGAACTGGCGTGTCCTGGGAGGCGATGAGGGCCTGCGAGACTGAGGGCTGCGGTACTGGATGTGGTGGAGGCGGCTCCTCCCTTTCACGTCCAACCTCTCCCTCAAGCTTGGCGCACTGGGTGACGGCACCCCTTCACGGCAGTCTCAGGATTCCCTCCCCCTCTCTTTCAACGGCGACCCTCAGCACTATACCCTTAGCCTAACCCTCACCTTTCACAGCATGTCAACGGCAGTAGTATCAGATTCGTCCCTCCTCCCCTCTTCCCTTGCAACTACGGCCCTTCCTCCTTATATAGGGGAGGGGAGGGAATCCTTCCCCCCCTTACCTGTCAGGCTGCATGGCGCAGGAGCCAAGCAAGCTCTAGCGAGGAGCTTGCTCGCTCCTCCATCCCCCCTCATACATGCCAACTCAATGCGCCGCCGTGGGTGAATTTTAAAAAAAAATCTTTTATATTTTTAATATATTACAAATGTTAGGGGGATGCTGGAGAGATACGAAGGTAGTGAGCCTGTGGTCGGCACGAGATACAGGTGCTACTCCTCGCTCTCATGGCGATTTCAGGGAGCGTGGCTCAAGTGGTTGCTGTGGAGGCATGGACACGGTGTCTCCATCTCATCATTCTGCTAGAGTTGTGTCACCTCCAGGATTTGTTACACCTGTGGGGACATATACTCCAGTTGCTCTGGATTTTGCTCAGTCGTCCTACATGTGGCACCCCTATGGATGCTGCATTGATAGATACTAACCCAATCGGTACACCAGATGTACAGGGGTCTCTTGGATATGCCTAGGAGCGTGGTTGCAGGTGGGAGAGGACCCATCGTAGGAATATCCCAAAGGGATATGCCTATCTTGTCAATGATAGGTCAGGAGCCATCATCATGAATGATGAGGGGAAGAGGGTGATGGCTTGCATGAGAGAGTTGTGCCAACAAGTTTTTCGGCACAACGTCTTAGATCATTGGAAAAACATACCGGAGGGGGGCTAGGACTACATAGTAGTATCCTTGCATGAGGAGTTTCCAGTTCCAGCCATAGCCAAAAGATTTTATATGGACTGGATGATGGAGTGTATGCATGCATATATGTCACACAGACGATTCGACGCACGCAAGGCACTCAAGAGTGGGGCTGCAAAGCCCGAGTGGCTAGACGCGGACGACTAGCGCTGACTGAGGGAGAAGGATACAGATTCTCCAGGACATTGGAGTCAGTAGCATGAGGCGGTGAGGGCACGGACTAGAGGTCGGAGTGGTCCATCATCTTGGGAGTGGTGACCACAGGACATATCTAGAGGACTTTGTAAGTTTTTCTTTTGTTTTGCTTGCTTATTTTTTTTGCAATATCCTTTGTACTGATAATCATGTTTCTAACAATTAGTATTTTGTTTTCTTTGCAGCACTCCATTACAAATCGTGATCTGACCGGGCTTGAGACTCGATATGCAGAGAGGCACACTCTCACTGCATTGATTGACCGATTGTATAGACTCGACGGCCCTATAAGTCACTCATCTTTCTTATCCATAGCTACCGTGTTTAATTAGAATGCATTATTGTATGGTGGACTGATGTCTAGTTGTTTCTTTTGTTGTAGAGTCCATTCGGTGCTCCTTTGTGGCGGGACAAGCTTTCGGATGGCGAGGATATACATCCCGCCCTGGGATCACTGGAGCTCACACACCCTTCTATTTTGGTCGCCTGATCTATGTAGACATTTTCTATGTAGTAGTGATATCTTGCTATAATTGTACCAATCACTTTCATTATGTGATCATGCATTTATTTCATGTATCTGTGTTATGATTTAAGTATACTTTGTCTTTATTTACATGAGCATTGTACACAGTATAGAAACTATTTTGTATGGCCCAAATAAAGCACATAGTGCTATATGTGGCAGGGCAGCTTGTTGCCCTGCCACAAATTTTTTTCCCCTGTTACCGTCGCTATTAGCTTCGTAAAATTACCTGCATGCGACATTATTGGCATTGTTATTAGCGTCGCAAAAAGCGTCGTTATCAACATCGATGCGACACTGATACTGTTGCAAATGCGACGCTGATAATGACGCTAATACCGACGACTATTCTATGGCATCGCCAATAACGACGCTTTTTGCGACAAGGGGGGGAATTTTCTTTATTTATATTTTTGTCACTTTTAACGTCGGTATAAGGCCTATATCTTGTAGTGCATTTTATTTCTAATTCTATTGACTTAGACTCGTGTTTCATACATTTTCTTCTTGGTCTCTATCTTCAATGGCTTGACATTCTAATATTTGCCCAATTCCTAATTGCATTAACTTGAAATTTTGCTTTATATATTTTCTCCCTAGTTTTCATCTTTGATTGCTAAAACATTGTCCTGTGAGCAATCTATGCATACTTTGAAGCTTTGTCATATGAAATGCAAATTTAGTTGTAGAGTTCATTGTTCCACGTGTCTATTTTCAGTTTCATATGTTTTGTGCTTGATTTCTTTTATCTACCAAATGAAAATGTATTTATTATATTATATTCATTTATTTTAACATTTAATACATTGGTATTTAATTTATTGATTGATAACTAGTTTTCTTATCATGTTATTGCAATTGATTTTATTGAGCTTTGGCTAGAACTAAGTTTGCTTCAAGGAAGTAGAAGGTTGATCCTAGAAACATTACTGAGAATATCCATCAATCCTCTAACCATCCAAGGTACTAAAAAAGAATAAAAGAAGATTTTCATAGGGTGTGAGATGTCTTAGGGAAATCAAGAAGGCAATGAAAGCTCTTGATAATGCAATTTCAAAGCTACCATTCTAGAGAGTGGCTAGACAAATATATGACATACATAGTCTCAATAGCTTTAAATAGATAAGAAGTGCTATTATTTGTATCTAGTATTTGTATCTAGGAGACTAGAAAGGACTTCTTAATTGATTTTTTTCAAGATGCAATTATCTATGTTGTCCATGCACATAGGGTGACACTTATAGATAAGGATATGATCATCCTATGAAGATTGAGATATAGATTCTCCAAGGTTTTAGAGTCAATTCCTCTTATCAATGAGAAGATATATAATATTCCTAATGTGTCACCATACAAGAAGGAGGACACATGTCCTAAATTGAAGGATGTCACATATGAGAGAGATACAAGACATCATAAGAAGGAGTAAAAGGCTACAAAGGAATAAGCAAAGAAATGAAGGAAGCATAAGAAGAAGAGACTAGAGTAGCTAGGACATCTATAGGATGAACATTTTTACATGTTTGACACGGTCAACCCAACATCTTTCAGTAAAATATTGCTTCTTGCTTGGTGACAAACAAGAGAAATGATTTTTTTTTTGGATTTAGAATGTATGCAGATCCTTAAGGATAAGAGAAGAGAAGTAAATCACTCCATCCTTCTTATTGGATTGAGGTATGGCATATCTATATTTATTTATTTTTAGGAATAGTATTTTTTATCAATATTTATTTTATATACTCACTATTTTACAACTTTAACTAGGTGTGTGATGCATGAAAATCCTTTTAATATATAGCAAAAGATTGAGATTCTTGATCCTTCAATCTCCTACTACATGAGGCTAAGTGATCTTAAAGAAAATGCATTTGGCCATTGGCTCAATAGAATTGACTTTGATACTTTGGAGCTTATTATGATTTCATATCATGAAAAGAAAGTTGTTTGGTATTTTTTCCACTTTCAAAAGATTTTATTATACTAAATCATTTACCTGTCACTCTATTTCCACATCTCATTGGAGCCTGAATGCCATAGACTGTAGATAAGTAATGTTTTTTAATCAATTCTTTTAAAGCAATATATGAAAATGCTAAGATGTAAGTTAAGATATCTCAAGGCTCCATAGTCATTTGAACCTTTATCTATTATAAGTACTCTAAATTTATTTATTTTTAATAGTTAGTTACAAATATATTAATTAAAGTTTCTACAAAAAGAACCTCATGTGCCTTTTGATCTACTTGCAAAAATGGAGTATAGACAAGTTGTGGTAAGTTTTTTATCAAATACATCAAGGTACTTAATTCCATAAACTACCATGAATAAGTTTTATAATTTTTCTTTGTGTTGTTATTTGTAGATCCCTCATCAAGATAATAGTCATTCTTATGGTTGGAGGGTAATTGTAAAGACCAAGAGATTGGTCACATTTATCTATTTTAATGATGAAAGTTGTTTCAAGATAATGTTGAAGATGTTTAATTTGAAGATATTGTTTCACTCAAGAGACAGTGCATTGCAAAATAGCACTAAACTAACATTAATTTCTTTCACATGTGTGGCAATTTTCCAATGATTATTACAATAGTGAGCATGTTTAGTATATACAAGCAAAGGTTTTTAAGTATGTACTTGTCAATTGCATACAAGAAGAACAAGGAGAGAAGGACATCACAAATAAGGAGAGTGTAGAGGAGAAAGTACAGAGTATGGAAGTAGAGAAAGAGAGAACCTCAACACCCTAAGGTAACCAAAGTAGCAAAGAATGACAAAATAACTTCTAAAAAAATATTCCTCACTAAAAGAATTAGCCTTTGTATATTGTCTTGTAAAACCTCATGTATATAAATCATGAAAAAAGAAAATAAAAATTTGTTGCAATATTTGAACTTGTATTTATATTGAAAGTAAAGATATCTTTTTGTAAATGCCAAGCTTGCACTGTCTATCTCTCTCTCTTCTTTTTGATATCTATAAGATCAACCCCTGTAACAACTGATTCTATGAAGGAGCCTGTTCCAGCTTCTTGACCTCCTGTCTCTATGGCCGAGCAATCAAGAAATTCTACTGTTCCTTCTCCAAAGAAGGATGTTATGGATGAGTTAATTAAAAGCATGCGGGATCTCCATCTTAATTTAACAGAAATTAATTCTAAAGTAGAAAGGCTTGATGTTAAAGTAGAAGAAAGGGGTCGGTCAACCGCCCAAAGACCTGCACGAGAAGGCTTTAAAAGACGTTGCATTTGGTGTGATAGCCTTCGGCATGACAAGAGGGAGTGCGGAGCATTCCGTGAAGCTGAAGCACAAAAATTAGTCTTTTGGAAGGATGGTAAAATTCATGCAACCGAAACCGGGCTTCCTCTAGAGCCAAACTTTGGTAACGGTGGCATGAAGAAAAGATTGGAGGATTTGGCAATAAGAACAGCCTATGAAGCTGTTGATGTTGCAACTTATGGGTTGCAAATTGAGCCAACTAATGAAATTGTTAAAGCATGTAAAACTAATGCAAAATCTAAAGTGTGGACGCATGCCTTGGAACGCATGGAGCAAGGCAAGGCAAGTAAGGATGATTTAACCACTGCCAGTCAATGTATTCGAGGGAGAACCGGATAGTCCGAGCCTAGCATTGTGGCACCAATGGTAATTTTTACAGTCCCACATGTGCCTTGGAATCTTAAACCAATTCTAGTTCCAAGGGCTCATTTGCCTAAATTATTGGATATTTTAAATGAAAAGATAAAAATGCGAATATTGGATCCATATTCCAATCGATGGTTTACCGTACCTAAGAAGAATGGTTCTTTACGATTCATTCAAGATTTGCAACCCGTTAATAAAGTCACTATTAGAAATGTTGGATCAAGACCAATTGTGGATGAGTTTGCTGAAGCTTTTGCAAGAAGGGCAATCTATTCCATGGGAGACTTATATTCAGGCTATGACCAATTTTAGCTTGCTTTGGAAAGCCGTGACATTACTACAATGAAGACGCCTCTTGGCCTAGTCTGCATGTGTACTCTACCTCAAGGGGCTACGAATTCAGTAGCTCACATGATGAATGCCATGCATAAAGTATTGAGGGATTATATTCCTCAATTGACTCTTCCTTTTCTTGATGATGTTCCAATCAAAGGATGTGAAGTTCATGAGAAAAATGAAGAACTCAATGAACTTGGATGTCAAAAGTTTGTTTTTGATCATATTAATGATTGTGCTCAAATCTTGTCTAAATTAGAAGAAGTTCATCTTACTCTTTCAGGAGCTAAATTTGTTTTTGGAGTTGAAGAAGTCCTTATGGTCGGATATATGTGTGGTCCATATGGCCGGAAGCCTTCTCCATCTAAAATAAATGCAATCAGCAAAATGCAAGAAAAATGTACAAATGTTTCAAAAGTGAGAAGATTTCTTGGTGCATGTGTCTTCTACCTTATTTGGATACCACATTTTGCCCATGTTGCTGAAAGTCTTTATCATCTTCTAAGAAAGGGCCAAAGGTTTCTATGGACAAAAGAACACACTCAGGCTATTTGGAAACTCAAGAAAATGCTAACTTCAGCTCCCACTTTAAAGAGGGCTAACTACTCTAATGGACAGCCCATTATACTCATAGTGGACACAAGTCCTATTGGAATAGGATGGGCAGTTGGTCAAGACGACCTTGAAGGCAGCAGATATGTAATCCGCTTTGGAGCAAAGGTTCTTAATGAAAGACAAAGAAGGTATGCTCAAATAAAAAGAGAGCTTTGGGGAGTAGTAACTGCATTAAAATGTGACAAGGAGTACTTCATGGGTGCACATGTTATAGTTGAGACAGATTTCCTTCCACTCTTGGGCATGATAACCAACTGTTGCACTCCTGACATAGCCATGCTAAGATGGATAGCCTATATTAAATCCTTAAATCTTGATTTGAAACATATGGCAGGTAGAGATAATCTGACATGCTTTCCCGTGCCAGATATATGGATGAAGAAGAAATAATGGATGAAGAAGAATCAAAATTTATAAATGATGCTATTAATGTAGGTACAACAAAAATTACAGCAAAAACAATAGGTTCAGCTGATAAAACAACTTTTACATCAGTAAGGATGGATGAATCAACCGAAGGAGGACAATGGACAGCTAGTAAACAGCATATTCCATGTTTTGTTATGGTTTCTTCACACTTTAAAGAAGAATATTATGCAGATGATTGGCTAAAAATTGGCCAATTTTTTAGCACTATGACAAAGAAGGAAGAATGGACTCATGAAGAGTTCAAGAGAATTAAGAGAAAAGCCTATGGTTTTTTTCTTAAAGATGGCTACCTTTGGAGGCATGCAAAAAAGAAAGGAAGAGCGCCTGTTCGTGTCTTAGGTGACAAAAAGACACAAAGACAGGTCATGTAAGAATTCCATGAAAGCCTATTGGCTGGTCATAGAGGCATATGGGGTACTTTTGCCAAAATAAAATAAAAATTTTGGTGGCAAAACATGTATAAAGACATTGAGCATTTTGTTGAGTCTTGTCATGCTTGTCAAATGTATTCTATGGTAAAGCATAGAGACGGGCTTCAGCCTACCTATCCTTTAACTATTCATTATAGATGGGTTATTGATTTGGTAACCCTGCCTACAGGAATTTGGAACATGAGATATCTAGTACTTGCTAGAGAAGATCTCACAAATCAAGTGGAAGGAAAGGCCTTGACAACAAAGTCCACTCATGTTGTTTGTAGATTTTTACTTGAAGAAGTATTTTGCAGGTATGGATATGTTGCTAAAATAACTGCTGATAGAGGAGAATTGGATGCCGATGAAGCTCGTCATTTCTTTGCTCAATTGGGAATTAAGCTATCCCTTACTTCAACCTACAATCCTGAAGGCAATGGTAAGAGTGAAAGACGTCATCAACCAATTCTTAAAGCTTTAGCAAAATCATGCAAAGGAAAGTTGAGGGAATGGCCTTAAATGCTACCATTCGCATTATGGGCTGATAGAACAACCCATAGTGCAGTGACAGGATATATGCCAGCTGAACTCATGTATGGACAACCACCTATTATGCATATTGAGGAATCCACAGTCACATGGAGTATCTTGCCTTGGGATGAAGGCATGAACAGGGAAGAATTGCTGTCTTTACGCATAAGGCAACTTGAAAGAAGGCCATAAGATGTTAAAATAGCCATTGAAAGGCTAAAAACAGCAAGATTAAAGAATAAGAAGAGATTTGACAAGCACCATCGACTCCGTCCAAGAGCTATTCAAGAGAATGACTGGGTTCTTGTTTATGATAGCAGTCTGGACAATCAACATAGTGCTCATAGGAAGTTAGCCAAGCGATGGTTTGGACCATATGTTGTAAAAGTAGTACATCATAATGCTACTTACTCTTTGGCTGAAATGGATGGGACCATGATAAAGACTCCAATAGCTGGGAAATGAATCAAACTCTTCAAACAAAGAGAATCTTCAACTTATGAACTTGATAACTTAGATATAAGGCCTCTACTTGAAGACATACAGGAAGAAACAGACTTAGGGAATGAAGATGAATGAGAGCGGAATTTAGGTGACGACAAGTGCTTAAAAATAGCTAAAAATTATGAATATCAAGGGAAAAATATTCACCGTCAAAGGCGACGGCTCGATCTAGGACGATTTTAAGTGCCAAAGTGCTTTAAAGGCGCCCGAGCAACACTTGTTGATTTTTCATAATTTTTTAGACAGTCGTGCGGGTTGACACAAGCTACTGGCCAATGCGGGATGCTAAGCCGGATGCCCAAGATTTTTGAGAGCTCGATTCCGATTCCGGACCGGGAAATGGCCAAGAAACCGGTCAAGATGCGAAGAGGTGGACAAAATTTGGCCAAAATGGGCAAGTGACCCTTGGGAGCCCAACATTTAAATGAAGCATGACATTTCACATGAAATGTGAATGAAGGAATCATGGAGAAGAGCACGCAGACAGGCGCCGTTTTTTTCGCTCCATGGATGGAGATGCATCATCCAGCCTGCAAACAACCCCCCCCAGTCATCATTGCCCTTCATTCCCCTCTGTATCCTGACTCTATCGCCGCCCTTCGCTCACGCAATGATGCCCTCTTTGGAGAATTCTGATTTTAGTCTTTCTCTCTCTTCTAAGAGGCAGTTCATGTGTGGGAAGGAGCAATGAAGAAAGAATGATGGAGGCTTGTCCGGCATGGACCGGATTGCTACACGGGCTGAGAATGGTGATTTGTGATGTTGCTGGACATGAAGTGTTGCTGTTTTCCAAATCTACAGCCATGGGAAAAAAAACCCGAAACACGCGTTTAAGCGGTAAACTAAAAATTACAAAGAAAATTTAGTGTTTTATGCTTTTGATTGATGGAATGCCGTTCATATGGACTAAGATTTGATTATGCTGCTGATTCTTCTGAGTTCTTACTGTTTATAACCAGAAATTATGAAAAACATGCATTTCATGGCTCGAAATAATGTCAAGAAACCCGAAAACGCATGAAAAATGGGGAAAAACAAGGGTTTTGGGCATATAAATGGGGAAAACCGTCGATACACATCAACTAATCTTTCAATTTTGTTGCAAATGAACTAAGGGCCACAACCCAAAAACTGGTTTTCATTTTCAGCAATTTAAAAAATACAAGAAAATGAAGAAAATGGCGAGAAAATGATAAAAAAACCATGAAAAATAGGGGAAAAATACATTTGGGGCTACGAAAAATATAGAAAAATAGGATTTATGTTTGTTGATGTATAGCAAGGCTGGGGCATGAAGTTATGCTTCAGTTCAGCCTTGTTTATATGTTTTAGTGCGTGTTTCCTTCCTTTCTCCACATAAAATGACAAGGAAACCCTGAAAGAAATGAATGCAATGATGCACTATCAACGGGGAAGGGTAGAGTTGGGGAAAAAAATGGTTAAATGCCGCTGAGCATGAGGAATAATTTTCTGATTTTATATGTATCGCATCTAGGACGGAATAATAATGATAAAAAATTAAAACCTAGTAGCACGAAGATCACTTCGGTGCTAGGTGTTGCAGCGAAGCATAAAGCGGTTAGAAAGAAAAGCATGAAGGAGATGTTTTGCACTTGCACGCTACTGGTTTTTAAAATGTTTGAGCACTAGGCATCCACCTCTTTGCATGATCATTTAGAGGAAATTAAAAGTATCAGAGTTAGCTCCTGGACATGCATAGCAATTGTTTTCAGTAGGCCTTTGACCCACCGTTGAGAGGCAGTGAGGTTTCTATGTTGTAGGCTAGTCGTGGGATCCTAAAGGGGAAATCAAGTAAGGACAATGGTACATTCCTGGATACGTTTATTTGGTACCTTGAGCGACGTTTATGCGAAATGTCTAAACGTTGAGCGATGCATCGAGGGGCCAATCCCCAAGGTGTAGGAGAGTCGCAGAGGGTTGACGGCATTCAGCCGTAGGAGGAACCCCATGTGTATGTGATTCGAGCCTTTTGGCTATGTGAAAGGGACTCCCTCTGAGAGCAATATTGGGTTAGGATCAGTTGGACTACAACGTATTACAAACGCAATGTTTAGGAAGGCAGAGATTTTGATAGACGCTCCTGGCCGCGAGGCCGAGGGGTTGTCTTGCGCATAGTGACGAGGTCCGGCTAGTGCATGAGCCAGTGCCGGCCCGTTTTTAGGTCCATCAGTGGTGCGTCTGTCGGGAGCTGCTCAAAAGTGGCGGTTCTCGAATCCTGGTTGTTTAAGGACCAACTAGTAGTTTATGCCAGAGGATACCGAGCTTGATCCGTTATTTATTGATAAGCATCGTCTAGCAGAAATCCAAAAGCAAGAAAGAGACGAAAGAGCTAGGCGACGTGCTGAAATTTTTAGGAGATATTCCCCTAAGCGTAGCGGTGCTGAACCCTTACGAGGGAGTGGATCTAGTGGTCTTAGGACCCCAAGCAGTAAGTTAGGAGAAGGTGGAAGCTCTGGTGCTCCCCTTCCTTCTATAAGCCAATCCACGTCAAGTACGGGAGGTGTAACCCCACCGGTCTTTATTCCTAGTGCAAATCCAATCCGCGTCATGGCGCAGCCTATTGCAATTCCAACAGGAATGACGGATTTGCCGGCTCTAGGTTACCCGCTACCCATTTTTAATGGGCTAGTTGAGGAAGATGCGGAACTCCACATTAGGGAGTTTCAAAAGTTGATGTTTAACTGTCGCATTCAAGAGGAAGGACATTTAATGATGTTCTTCAACATGACTCTCAAAGGAAGAGCCGCTATATGGTATCATGGTTTAGAAGCCGGAACCATATTGAACATTGATGCATTTTATGGAGCTTTTCGAAGGGAGTTTGCCCCTGAAAGGGGTGGGCAATATTGGTTGCGTGTACTCAACGTGACCCGCCAAGATCCACACGAGGATATTCGTGCTTATGCGAAGAAGATAAAAGAGGTCTTCCGTAAGTTGGACACCTCTATCCCTATCCCCGCAGCTGCCCAATTGCAATATTTCCTACATGGGTTGGACTTCAATATCCAATTGCAGTTGAGTAGTGTCCCCTTGGGGGATATAGATACTGCCATTACACGAGCACAAGAGGTGGAATCCTGACTACAAGCAGCCTATGCTTCTCGAGGCAATTGGAACATGGGTTTAGTATTGGGAAACAATATGGCAATAGCCAATGGCAGTAGTGGCCAAGGGATAGCGATGGCTAACCCTAATGGGAGAGGGAACATGATACAGAATGTCCCTTTATTACCAGCTTCCCCTAACATGTCGATGCCTACGGGCAGTCAAATGGCTCCGAGTAGTGGAGGCCAGGCGGTCAATTCTAATACCATGCCCCTAGCTCAACAGCCTGTGCCTAATCGAATTGTTAGGCCGATTGAACGACATGGTAATGACCAAGACTATGAGTTGAGTTCTTCCAATGTTCTTGGCGAGGTTGAGGACATGATGAAGCATTATACCGACATGATTACGGAGCAGTATCGACAAATAGCGGTTGATGTTAACTTCCTTAAAAAACAACAAAATTTGATAGGAAGTAGATACCCAGAGGAGGGTGCACCGTCGCGGTTTAGTTGCAAATGGTGTGGCGGCCAGCACTATCCAAGAAATTGCCCAAATGTTAAGTGCGACATTTGTGGAAAATCTTGCCATTTAGCAGCTACTTGCTGGAGTAAGATTAGTTCCCTCCAGCGAGGTAGTCGGCAACCAGGGCCTGTTAATCATCGTGCCCAAGGAAATGATTCCCAGCCAGAAAATGGGCCTACACAAATACTTCAACGACCAAAGACTACAGTGGAGGAGCTACCAAGTGGTAGTGGGGTTAGTTTGATTGAGGCTGTACGCGTTAATGATGCTGAAACCTCTAATCTACGAGCTGTCCTTACAAGAGGTAAAAAGGGTAGAGAGGCCGACAAGGATAAGCCTGTCGACGGAAACCCTAAACAAGGCGACAAAGGAACACAAGTTTTGGATCCTGCCCTGGAAGGGGGACCTTTGAAGCCCGTAGAGAGTAAAGCCGATAAGGAACCACCAAAGAAGAAGGTGAAAGTTAAGAAAGAGGCAATAAAGCCAGTTCAGCGACCTAAAGAGCGGATGATTTGGCGTGAAAAGCGAGCTCTATCGAACTATCATGAATTCGATTTGGGTCTTGCGATTCAGAAAGATACTTCCACAATTCTCAGAATGGCAGATGATAGTTTGAGACAGCCGGAAGGCTGCATTACTAAGGTCCATGTCACTATTGCAAATGTAGAATGCCTGTTGGACTTTAGGGTGATTCGTTTTGCAGGGCGACCAAGTTATCAAGTATTACTTGGACGACCTTGGATCTTGCAAGCGGATTGCCAAGTGGATATACCTGCCGGTCGATTGATATTCGGCAGAGGTGCCCAGCGTGTGGTGGTTGATGCTTATCCTGAGTCCCCGCAGAGTGAGAGAGCTCCTCTATCTTCTACAGAATTGGAGACATTAGAAGATTTATCTGCTAGTGAGACATCATCGAGTGATGAGTCCAAAGAGGGATCCACCACGGAGGACATCTATCAGATCACTTTGAATGAGCCGATAGAGGGCCAAGAGCGTATAAGAGATGCAGATGTTATCGAGCTAGACCTTGGTACGCTTGGTGATTCGCGGCCAATCAAATTAGGCTCTATGCTCAGCACAGCAGAAAGGGAGGACTATGTGGCCTTGATCTAGGAATTCCGTGATATTTTTGCCTAGAGTTATGATGAGTTGAGAGGCATTCCTCCTAGTCTTGCTGTTCATACAATTCCGTTGAAAGAGGGCAGTCGTCCTGTACGGCAGAAAGTAAGGTGTATGCCTTTCGAGTTGAGGGACGGGATGTTTGAAGAGTTACAGAAGCTTCGAAAAGCGGGTTTGATTTTTCCTGTGCAACACACGGAATGGTGTTCGCCAGTTGTGATTAGAAAGAAGAAGAATAATCAGATCCATTTATGTGTAGACTTTAGGGAGCTGAATAAGCAGACAGTTAAGGACTACTACCCATTGCCATTTATTGACCAGATTTTGGATCAATTAGCGGGTAGGGAGATATATTCATTTATGGATTGCTTTGCAGGATATAACCAACTGGCAATTGCAGAAGAGGACAAGTTGAAAACAACTTTTATCACTGTATTTGGCACTTTTGCTTACCACGTGATGGCTTTTGGTTTATGCAATGCGCCTGGTTCGTGGCAACGAACAGCTGATAAGACATTCGGTGACATATCCCCTGAAGAGTTGAGGGTGTTTATTGATGACTTAGGGGCCGCCACCGTGAGAGAAAGGCAGTTGATCATTTTGAGAAAATGCTTTGAGCGCTGTAGACAATTTTGCATCGCCCTAAACCCACGGAAGTGTGCTTTTGGAGTACCTTATGGGCTATTGCTGGGCCATGTGGTCAGTTCGGTAGGAATTGCGACAGACCCCGAGAAGGTCAAAGTTATAGTTGCCATGGGTCCACCACGCACTCCGAAAGATGTTCATAGCTTTCTGTCTTCGGTTGGTTACTACCGTAGATTCATTAACGCCTTAGCAGAAAGAACGTTGCCACTTACAAATTTATTGTCCTTTAGCTGTTCGTTTGTGTGGGGTGACCCTTGTAAGGTAGCATTCGAGGATGTGAAACAAGAGCTAGCAAGAGCGCCCGTTTTAAAAGCACCTAAAAGAGGTGAGGTGTTCTATATATTTTCAGCAGCCACCATGTATAGTATCAGCTGCTGTTTAGCCCAATTTTGGGAAGAGAAGTGGTACCACCCGATTGCTTTTGCTAGTCGGAAGCTGGGGGTATCTGAAATCAATTACACCTACATGGAGAAGCTGTGTCTAGCAATGGTCTTTGGGACCAAGAAGTTCAGGCATTACATTCTCTATGAGAAAGTCGTGCTTTATACGAAGGCGGAGGGACTTCGACTATTGATGAATAAGTTACAGCCGCCTGATCGTTTAGCGAAGTGGTTGATCACTTTGCAGGAATTTGATTATGAAATCAAGAGTAAGCCACCAAGGTTGCAAGGCATCGTGGAATGTCTAGTGGACTTTGGGGAGCCGAAAGAATCTGTGGCTGAAGGTAGTGACATGGAGATGATATTTAAAATAGATACGGCATCTATTCCCTCCTGGTATGCTGCAATAACACATTATTTATCAATAGGAGAGGCGGGATCCGAATTATCTAAGGCTGAGAAAAGGAAAATTAAGCAGCAAGCGTTAAAGTTTGCCTTGATCGCAGGTACATTATATCGGCAAGGGGTTGACGACATCTATCGCCGATGTGTGATGCCTGACGAGGTGCCATTCATTTTGGAAGAGTGCCATGATTCTACTTGCGGTGGCCATTTTGCTGGACGGCTTACAGCACAAAAGGCTTTAAGAGCAGGTTATTGGTGGCCTGCCATCTTCCAGGATGCGTTTGCGTATGTTAAGCGATGCGATATTTGCCAACGACATGATAGTCGAGAGAATAGGAAACGACCACTCACCCCTATTATGGCGATACTTCCATTTGAGAAGTGGGGAATAGACTTTGTGGGTCCTATTACTCCGTCATCGACTACGCAAAAGCGGTACATCATTGTAGCAACTGACTACTTCACAAAGTGGTCAGAAGCACGTGCAACAAGGAAAGATGATGCTAAAGAAACTGCTAGTTTCCTTTTAGAGCAGATAATATGCCGGTTTGGTCCACTGAAAGAATTAGTGTCGGACCGTGGAACCCATTTCCTGAATAAGGTGATCAAAGGTTTGACAGAGTTGTGGAACATCAAGCATAACAAGACAACCCCATATAATCCGCAAGCCAATGGGCAAGTCGAAAGTACCAACAAGCAGCTTGTGGGCATCCTGTCCAAAACTGTGTCGGAAAAGAAACGGGATTGGGATAAAAAGTTATACGTGGCAGTGTGGGCCTATAATACGACTTTCAAACGAGCCACTGGCCATACCCCGTTTAAGTTAGTATATGGGGAGGAGTGTGTCTTGCCTTTAGAAATTGAGCTGCCGACTATTCGGTTTGCCATCAATCATTCTTTGAGCGATGAAGACGCTCTTTTTGAGCGCTTGACGACACTGGCACATTTAGATGAGCTTAAGTTGCAGAGCTTATTGCACCAAGAAGTGGCGAAGCGCCGAATGACGAAGCTACACGACCTCAAAGCCAAGAAATACACCTTCAAGAAAGGACAGCTTGTTCTGTATTATGACGCACGACGTGAATTATTCCCAGGCAAGCTAGAACCCAAATGGGATGGGCCTTATAAGATCGTTAGAATAGGAAAGAATAAATCTACAGTTTTGTTAGCTGACCTTGAGGGGATAGAATTTAAAAATAAGGTTAATCTTAATAAGATTAAACCTTATTACTTCTGATTGTACTAATGCTATGACTGCCTTGCAGGTCTAGGCAAGATTGATCAAACATCTGCAAGGAAATCGTGATAGAGGTTGATGGGTCGTCTGATCCCTTATTTAGAACACCCATATTTGGAACAGAGGTATCATCAGGGAAAGCTCATTTGGTGGAGCAAAGGATACAAGGTGATTGAGCAAGAAGGCGGGACATTTATTTGGGAAATCAAGGTCTTCTGCCATCACTGCCTACAAATTTTGATGAGCATCCCTGTCGAATTCAATGATGATGGAGGGATGGAGTCTACAGTCCACCCGTTGAATATGCTGAATTTCGATTACCATAATTACGAGTAGAGTTCAGGATGGCAGGATATGTAAACCCTTTATGGACGTATACCTTGTACTTTGATGGGGCGTCCAGGGGTGCATGCAAAAAAGGAAGTGTAGGAGTTGTCATCCGCGACCCCCGACGACGCATTGTCATGAAGTTAGCTGCTTATCTCGGGGCGAATTTTACTAATAATATGGCCGAATACAAAGCCCTGATCATGGGTTTGAATATTGCAAAAAAGGGTGGTATCCGCCAGTTGTTGGTGAAAGGGGACTCTCAGTTGGTTTTAAATCAACTCAATGGGACGTACATGGTGCGGAACCCGATCCTTTGTATGTACCATCACACTGCCATAGCCCTGCTCGACGAATTCGATAGAGTGTCTTTTCAGCTGATTCCACGGAATTGGAATCAGTTTGTCGATTCATTGGCTAATCTTGCGTATGAAGAGGACCTCTTCTTTAATTGTGGCCCTTGTCCCGATATATCTATTGATGGTGAGACAGGACCTGGTCGTTTGTGGGGTATGCTTTCTGAACATGCCCTCTTTGGCAGACGATGGTTGATTTGGGTGATGCAGAGGGTAAGCGAGACTCATCTACCTTTATTATCTCGGACCCACAGACTGATTCGACGACATGTGATGCGAACACCTCTTGCGATATACGCAGGAGGGATAGGTCATAATCTACTGCACCTAGTTTAAGGCTACAAGCCCTGTTCCCCTGGGAATAGTATGCTTTGATGTCTATCATGGTTGTTTCCAGGTGGATGTTCTGCATAGTATTGTTTTATTTCATTAGGCCAAGAGGGCCGATACAGTTTAGTAGCAAAGTCATGTATGATTTCATTAGGCCAAGAGGGCCATTTCTCTGTCTAGTGCGGGTGCGTTTAATTGGGTTTTTGTTTAGTGTTGTGCTGGACAGGTTTCGCGGGTTGTGGAATTTTGTGGAGCCTGGAGGAGCCTTTACTGCGATGGAAGCTTCTTGTGGCCACTCCAGGTGATATTTCTCCTTTACGAGTACCTTTCTTTCCTGTTATATGTGTATTTGTACTTGTCGAGGGGATCTATTTTTTTTGGGGACCGGCAACCAAGGCATGAAGTCCCAGGTTTAGGCTAAGTATGTTTGAGGGAGGTCGGAGTAGTCATGCCTCCTGTAAAGACATTGTTAGACATTGAAAGACCTGTTTTAGAAGGAAGTCCTAGTGGCCTTGTCCTGCTAACCTGCTAGGCAGCCGTTCTAGGAGTTCTTGTTAGTAGTGAGGCAGTTAGAGAAGCCTGCTAGAAGATAATAATAATGATGCCAAGAAATCCTGAATATCCTAAAAGATGAATATAAATGCGAAGGTGTGTAAAAAGGGGTTCTAACCCCTATCAATGAAAAGAAAAGAAATGAAAATATATAAGCAGTTGATCATTGCCTTGCGAAGGCCTGGTAGGTTCCTGGGGACGAGTCAGACCCGGGGCCGATACCTTGTCTTCCTAGGGGTGGCTTCTTGCTGGAAAAATAATATCAAAACAAGGAAGGTTGGAGCGAAAATAAAAGTGAGCGTTAGAAAAGGATTAAGTGTCGCCTTGCGAGGCCATGGTAGGTTCTTGGGTGCCGAGACAGGTCCTGAGACCGATGCCCTGTTCTCCTTGGGTCACTACGCTCAGTTCCCTCCTTTTTACATGCCCAAGTATGTTCATCCAATAAAAACCCTAACAAAAGACATGTAGTGAATGAAAATATTCCTTGATCAGGCTATAGGAGTCCTCGCCTTGTAGGAGCTCCTAGTTGTGTTGTCTTTAGTTGGTAAGTAGTTCAGACTACCACTTAGGGCAACCTCTTTGGCAGTTCTTTTTAGTTTGGCTGTGTTGGAGCACCTAGTTAGTGATTCGTTTCGGATCTTCTATTAGATGATGCTAGGCCTACTCCTTGTGGATGTCATGCCTTGGTTTTGTCCAGGGGTAGGGGGAGCATTGTGCTGAGTTTTATGATGATAATGGTTTTGTATCAGTTTGATGCTTCTTTGGTTGTTTATGTGCAGATATGTTCGTGGGTTCGACGGGCTGAGTCGCCCTATCCCGTGGTCGCCAATGAGAGCGGAATTTAGGTGACGGAAAGTGCTTAAAAATAGCTAAAAATTATGAATATCAAGGGAAAAATATTCACCGTCAAAGGCGGCGGCTCGATCTAGGACGATTTTAAGCGCCAAAGTGCTTTAAAGGCGCCCGAGCGACACTTGTTGATTTTTCATAATTTTTCAGACAGTCGTGCGGGTTGACACAAGCTACTGGCCAATGCGGGATGCTAAGCCGGACGCCCAGGATTTTTCAAAGCTCGATTCCGAGTCCGGACGGGGAAATGGCCAAGAAACCGGTCAAGATGCGAAGAGGTGGACAAAATTTGGCCAAAATGGGCAAGTGACCCTTGGGAGCCCAACATTTAAATGAAGCATGACATTTCACATGAAATGTGAATGAAGGAATCGTGGAGAAGAGCACGCAGACAGGCGCCGTTTTTTTCGCTCCATGGATGGAGATGCATCATCCAGCCTACAAACAACCCCCCCCAGTCATCATTGCCCTTCATTCCCCTCTGTATCCTGACTCTATCACCGCCCTTCGCTCGCGCAATGATGCCCTCTTTGGAGAATTCTGATTTCAGTATTTCTCTCTCCTCCCTCTCTCTCTTCTAAGAGGCAGTTCATGTGTGGGAAGGAGCAATGAAGAAAGAATGATGGAGGCTTGTCCGGCATGGACCGGATTGCTACACGGGCTGAGAATGGTGATTTGTGATGTTGCTGGACATGAAGTGTTGCTATTTTCCAAATCTACAGCCATGGGAAAAAAAACCCGAAACACGCGTTTAAGCGGCAAACTAAAAATTACAAAGAAAATTTAGTGTTTTATGCTTTTGATTGATGGAATGCCGTTCATATGGACTAAGATTTGATTATGCTGCTGATTCTTCTGAGTTCTTACTGTTTATAACCAGAAATTATGAAAAACATGCATTTCATGGCTCGAAATAATGTCAAGAAACCCGAAAACGCATGAAAAATGGGGAAAAACAAGGGTTTTGGGCATATAAATGGGGAAAACCGTCGATACACATCAACTAATCTTTCAATTTTGTTGCAAATGAACTAAGGGCCACAGCCCACAAACTGGTTTTCATTTTCAGCAATTTAAAAAATACAAGAAAATGAAGAAAATGGCAGGAAAATGATAAAAAAACCATGAAAAATAGGGGAAAAATACATTTGGGGCTACGAAAAATATAGAAAAATAGGATTTATGTTTGTTGATGTATAGCAAGGCTGGGGCATGAAGTTATGCTTCAGTTTAGCCTTGTTTATATGTTTTAGTGCGTGTTTCCTTCCTTTCTCCACATAAAATGACAAGGAAACCCTGAAAGAAATGAATGCAATGATGCACTATCAACGGGGAAGGGTAGAGTTGGGGAAAAAAATGGTTAAATGCCGCTGAGCATGAGGAATAATTTGCTGATTTTATATGTATCGCATCTAGGATGGAATAATAATGATAAAAAATTAAAACCTAGTAGCATGAAGATCACTTCGGTGCTAGGTGTTGCAGCGAAGCATAAAGCGGTTAGAAAGAAAAGCATGAAGGAGATGTTTTGCACTTGCACGCTGCTGGTTTTTAAAATGTTTGAGCACTAGGCATCCACCTCTTTGCATGATCATTTAGAGGAAATTAAAAGTATCAGAGTTAGCTCCTGGACATGCATAGCAATTGTTTTCAGTAGGCCTTTGACCCACCGTTGAGAGGCAGTGAGGTTCCTATGTTGTAGGCTAGTCGTGGGATCCTAAAGGGGAAATCAAGTAAGGACAATGGTACATTCCTGGATACGTTTATTTGGTACCTTGAGCGACGTTTGTGCGAAATGTCTAAACGTTGAGCGACGCATCGAGGGGCCAATCCCCAAGGTGTAGGAGAGTCGGAGAGGGTTGACGGCATTCAGCCGTAGGAGGAACCCCATGTGTATGTGATTCGAGCCTTTTGGCTATGTGAAAGGGACTCCCTCTGAGGAGCAATATTGGGTTAGGATCAGTTGGACTACAACGTATTACAAACGCAATGTTTAGGAAGGCAGAGATTTTGATAGACGCTCCTGGCCGCGAGGCCGAGGGGTTGTCTTGCGCATAGTGACGAGGTCCGGCTAGTGCATGAGCCAGTGCCAGCCCGTTTTTAGGTCCATCAATGAAGAAGAAGACCCTCCTTGACCTGTAATCGTATGAAATGGCACATGCCGAAGGATGTGCAGGTTAGGAGGGGGTGAATGTCAAAGAGTTTACTGTTTATGATATAAATCATGGGATTCTTATGAACTCAGAAGAGTTTCACTAGAAGTTATATGAGATATTTGCATACAAAATTTAGGCATTATTATCCAATAACCACCTTAGTTATACAAGTTCTTTTGTATTTAGCATATAATTTGCAGTTATACCATGTACGTTTATGAAAAATAAGTCTATGGAAACCTATAACTTGGACATCTGGAAGTAATTGACAGTATGCTGGATAAATCACATTAATTTAGGTACAAAAATATAGTCAAAACCCAAAAATGTTGCCAAAAACTGTCAAAAGTCCACTAGGTCCACATGGGAGCAAAAATAACTGACTTAGGTGACCAGCAGTGGCCTAGGCTGGTCAAAAAGTGACCACGGATTGAGTAGAGAGCAGCCCGCGTTTTTCAGCGCAAAATGCAGGCTGCACTGTCTGAGGGAAACTAGAAGAAAGCTGGAGCTGAGATGCATGAAATGGAGCATGCAAACTGAAGATTAACAGGCCCAACTACTGAAGATGTAAACATGGTGAGAGCTCCACTTCTGTGCCTCTTTGGTCTGACAAAAATGCATGCTGAAACTGTCTATAAAAGAGGGGAAATCTGAGAGAAGAGTATTCAGCCTGCTCTTATGCACGACTTCTCTCATCTTGTTTACCTTATTCTTGGTCCAATGAAGCCCTACTTGTACCTAAGTACTTGAGTGACTTTGGGGCAAGCAAAGGGTGAGGATATTGAAGACTTATGGACTGTTATGGGCTGAAATAACCAGTCATAAACAGGGCAGCCCACTGTTTTGATCTATTTTTATGAGCAAACATGGGTTTTTTATGGTTGTAATGGAGGAAAATGACCTCTTTTCTTCAGGACATTGTTCATAGATGATCAAAAGTGCTTCTTCTTGAGTTTATGCACTCATTTTGGACTTGATTATGGGCTAGAATTTTTTGTTTTAAAATAGGGCTGAAGCTAAAATTATTCTTTGCCCATTCATTTCATGTATCTTTGGCCCAAATCTTGAATGCATTTGATTCTATCAACAATATACTTGACCCAAAGGATTGAAATCCATCTATGTACATGAAATAAATGCCATTAGAGCTTGCATTTGACATTCATAAATGAATTGGAAATCTGAAAATATCCTTTATGAAATGATATATGTATCCTGAAGCATTTGATGTAATCAAGTTAGTCTTATTCCTTCTGTTCATGTGTGCTAAGTACAAAGTGAGAAGGCTTGAATTTCACTTCCGTACCTAAATTACTTCTAAACCCCGAATCTTATTAAAACCCAATCCATTTTTCCTTTCCAAATCTTGAATCCTAGACTCTTCTTCTGCACTAAAAGCCCTGGTGGTAGACCTTCAACTCTTAATGCGACGACAACGAGATCCATGTTGCCACTCTACCATCCTATTTGAAGCTTCCCATCCAAAGTTATCACCATTTTTCTACTGTAGTAGTCCTGTTCTGGATAGCGTGTTTTTTCCTTCATCTAGGGGTCCTTATTTTCATGAAATGGTGGACCATCTCTTGTGTGAGCTCTCCTTTATGATGCCCATACTACCTATGCCTCTATACACTCAATTTCACATGGTACTTAGCCCTCCCTCATCTCCTTATTTCCCTTGTATTACTGTAAAAATTAGTACTTTGATGTCCCTTTCCCCCCCAATCTTCTTTGGTTTTTGGGGACAAAAAATCTCTTAATGATTGGGGATGGATTGTAGCAAGCCTTATATACAAGAAAATAAGGGGAAAATACCAGTAACCCTGACAATATTTAAGGTGTGAGAGGGTTATGTAAGCTATCATGCATTAATAAAGAAACTCTCTCTTCACCTTCACAACTTCCATGGTTTCCCTCCTCTTCTTTATCTCTTTCTCCCTCTCTCTTCTTTTAGAATTTCTCTCTCCTCATCACTCTCTTTTTGTCTCTTTTGCACTCTTTCTTCTCTCTTAGGTCATGTTAGGTTCTCTTCATTATAGAAACTTGGCATTGAAATGATTAGATCAAAAGAGCACTGATACTTCTTGATTTCTCTCAGGGCCACTCTACCTTGGTTCCACTTGGGGGCTTAGAAGGACCCCAAGTGGGGATGTTTAGGATGATCCCTCTCACGCTAGCTTGAGAAAGCTATATTAGGTTGAGAAGAAGGTGGTTTGTTTATAGGCTATGAAGTGTCCTTATCCAAGACTGCATCTAAGCTAGTAGATGCTCCATTGAGCTAGAACACGATATGGGCCTCTGAGGGGAAGCTTCTTTATGGCTACCTTAGGCCTAGCCATCTTTCTCACACAATAATATATTTGAAAAATCAATTAATAATATAGAAATTGAAACCCTCTTAAGAATATAGTGCTTAATATTTAGGATTCATTCACATAGATGCATGCTCTCTCTTTTGCTTTTAAATAATGAATTACATTCATACTAAACACATTTTTTGTCTTACTATCTTAGCTCTTTCTGAACCCATTTGCTGCCTTCTCAAAGCCTTGTTTCTACCCACTTGGTATGTTTTTATTTGGCACTTGACAGACATCATAATATTCTCTTTTAGGACATGATGTGATTCAATCACGTTTGCAGTTGACTCATTAGTAGTTTCAATTTCTCTCTTTTGCAAGAGTTATTGCTTCTCTATAAGCAAATCATAATTAAATTTTTTCTAAAGTAGTAAGTTATCTAGAAACTTCCTAGAGTCAAATAGGGGCTAAAAGTGACTAGTGTTAAGCCAGTAGAACCTCTTAAAGATAGAGAATTTCACCAAGATGAATGCTAGTCTAAAAAAGGTCCAAAAGAAGTTCCTTATCATGATGGATCAAAAAGTATTCTATCATAATGATTATGAAATATGAGAAAATTGTTATCAATCTCATGCTTAAGGAAGTGTAATTCCATCATCATCTTCATGTACATCCATATCATATGCATTACAATCACACTATCCATGGCCAAAGTTATCATGATTAATATGCATCCAAAGGAGTATATTGTTCTTTGCTTGGTTGGTGTAGGCCTTGGTTGAGTGTAAGATGATGCATCTCCTCAATAATTCCATCATGAGATTGCTCAAAGACCTCAAGATCTTCTTATTCCACATTATCATCTACATCCACAAGTGATCCATGCAACTCTTTACCTACTATGTTATCCAATTTATCATTTTTCCCTCTTCATTAACTTCATCTTCTTTCTCTTCATCTTGTTCATCATCTTTCCGTTCATCTTGGCTATTTTCACACAAAATCTAAAATAACTATGTTTATCAGGCCCTCAAAAAGTGGTTCAAGCCTCTACTTTGTTTGTAGCAATTCCCACAATTTTAGTACAATGCCTTGTGTAGCAAAATTCTTATAGCAAACATGATATGTAATCTAGGGGAGTCCACCTGTAAGAAATCATCTATATAACGTGCATTGAAAGGATATTAAGAAATACCCTTTCTTTACATGCTATAAGGCCTTAAAATGACCCCTTTTACTTTACTAAACCTATAGATTTTTTTCAAATTATAATTTTTGTAAATAGAGTCCTATAAATTTTACTAAATATAATACATTTTCTTTTGAACTCATGTGGTATCTTACATATTCTATAAGGTGGATTCCCCGGGTCTGTAACTCCCCCTTGGAAGATAGCAAGGTTGGTCTAAGTAGCACTGAGTTGAGCATCTTTGGAGTTAATTTCCAATAAGGCAAGCAATGGAGGTATGCATCCCCCAACTAGCACCTTCACTCTCCACTCATCTTCAAGACATACTAACCTCAATATGCTTGCAACATTAATTTTTGTAGCCATTTTTCTTGGCCTACTTAATGCTACAAGTAAAGGTATAGGTTGAGTGTGAACACTTATGGCAATCCTAGCTTCTATTCTGGTCCTTGCAAGCTCAAGAAATTGCTTAGTAATAGATTTTCTCACAAGGACTTCATACATTTTCTCACAGTTTCCTAACACTTTAAACAACATTTTTAACAAAGTCATCTAGATCATCTAGATTTTGTGACACACTCCGAAACCTAATTTTAGAAAATTGTGTAGAACTTCCTTTTACATGTCCATTTCAACACCTACTACTGACATGGCACAATTTCATAGTTGAAACTACAAATTTATTTAGCTCTAGCAAGCTACACCACTCATTGCATCTGTGTCAAATAATCTCACATGCGCATAATTAGTTCTCTTCACATTCAAGAGCTTATATTTTCAAAACCACTTGTCATCTTAGTTGAAATGTCTCAAACACAATCTCAATATAACTGGTCCTCATTAAATGGCTATGGAGATGCCAATCAAGTCCTTGGAACACTGAGCTTAACAAGCATTGAATTATCTTTGGAAGAGGTGAAAATTCTATTGATGCAGTAACAAGGCCGATCACTAAAATGCCAATAAAGATCCAAACCATGCATCTAATTATGCAAACAATCAAAATATCCTCCACATGCAGAAATACATTTCAAGTTTGTCCTTCCTAACTTTTAGCCACCAAAGGCAAACTTAGAGAAAGTAGTATTTTTGTAGCTCTTTTAGTATGTTTCCCAAAACAACCATGAATTATACATGCACCCCTCCAAAAAATATGTGAGCTTCCTTCATCATGAAGAACTTTGATTGGATAAGAATTATTAAAGCAAGATTATTTGGTGACCACTCTAAGATGCACAAATGGCACATCTAGATAGCATTTTCAAAAACTAATAAGGGCTAATCTTCTAATCCTTTCTACACTCTTAACATGTGCATGACTGGGTTAGACATGTCCTGTGCTAAAAAGTTCTTACAACTGCCTTAGAGATGACCTCAAGTTGTGTGATTTTTACTTTTCTTCCTTGATGAATCACCAGCCTCCAATCAATGAACAACTCTACTGCTATGGTTGTTGTAATATATAGGTTATTAACTTTCCATTTACAAATAATATAGGAATGTTGTAGCCACTAAGCCAATGAGGTTACGAATTATGTGTGCCAAACTAATACTAACTCTATCAAGCTCTAGAAGATAAGAGAAATCTTGTGCTAAATGTATTTTCATAGCAGTACAAAAGTAGATCATAATACATCATCTCTTACTAGATTACACCTACACTGTAGTGAGAAAGTGCATAACTAGTTTAGTATTGAGAATCAAGCTATTGTTTTGTTTTATCACTAGGAGAACCTTAGGTGAGAATGGAAGTAGTTAATGGATTGTTAGTGGAAGCAATGGGAGTGGTGAAAATAGTAAACAATTTGTTACTGACTATTGCTCTTGATGTAGCAACAACTACTACTTCTGTCCCTTATTTCCAAAACTTTTGTTGTCATACTAGTCATGCAATTCATAAGCACAGATCAAAGATGAAGAAACACATTCTTTTAGAATCAAAGAGGGTTGTTGAACATGAACATGAAGTTGAGCCTCAAGTAAGTGAAGAAGCTAGAATAGAGGTCTAGATATTTAGGTGATGTAACTCAAACCAAGGCCTTGTCTCAAGGAGCTAATAAGAGAAATTATTCTCATTAACTCTCACAAACCATGAAGATATTGTCATACCTATGATTGAATCAACACTAACTATAAACTATGTAGATTGACTTCCAAAACACCTCCAATCCCCCAATGTGGTGGCTTGATTCCCCAATACAAGTTTTTCATGCTTATACATTAGGTATGAAATATAAATTTCTTGAGGAGAAATAGTGATATATCATGCTCACTATGCCCAAAGTAGCCATAAACAATATTATTTTAGTATTTTACCATAGTTTTTGAAATTGTTGTTGTTGATCCCTCATATATCTAGCCTTATGGGGTAGTAAAGTGTGTGTTGTAATACCTTGTGTAGGCCGATTATGAGCAAGCTATCAAAAGAATGTGTCTATCATCAATTCAAAACCACAATATAATCTCTTGGACTATGATCTTCTCAACCTTTGACTTCAAGTAGTGTGGTTTAATAGATTGCAACAGGCTATACCCTTTATGGGGGCTGATGCATAGAAGAAGATTTTAAGGAACTCATGCTAATCCTAGCATGCCCCAAATGTCATTGCACATGATATATCTATGCATTCATTTCTTTCAAAATAGTAATAATAGTTGAGCTAGCAAGACCTAGCACACCCAATGTGTATGATCTTTGTCAAGTTTATCTAAAATATTCTAATGGTTGTAGAAGTAGGCTATGATGGAGATCAATTCATTAGTCTTCAAGAGTTCATTGACTTCAATTAGAAAGGTGTTCATCAATCAAGTAAGATTGCAAGCGTTGACAAGGTCACAGCTATGTTTGATGTGTTTGCTTTAGACAAGAATGGAAATATCATTACAAAGGAGCTCATCTTTGTTCTAATAGACCTTGGAGACAAGAAAGCAACACTAGAAGATTGCAAGAAGATGATTTGATGCATGGACTAGAAGAGTGCAAGCCATAATGGCCACATTTTTAGCTTGCATAGACCTCTATCCATATGTTGTTGACCATGGAAGCTTCAAAATGGCCATGAAAGCTTCAAAAGGAAGCTTGAAAGAAGAAAGAGGAGACTTCTTGTTTAAAGTAATTGAGACTTTAATGTCCCTAGCTCTCATTACCACTCTTTTGATAAAGGTACCTTTAAAAATGTCCTAGAATTGAAAAATGGCGTGCTAACGTTGGTGATCTACCTTTAACTTGTCCAATACTCCATTAATGAAGCTTGTCTTCTTGCCTTAAAGGTCCATCAATTAATTTCCAACTCCTTGTAAAGCTTGTACTACGTGTGCTTGGCTAACATAGATGATCTAATTAAAGAAATAGAAAGATTTATTTGAAATATGATTGAATTGGGACCAAAGAGCCATGCTTTGATACCAATAATCAAGGAGAAGATTGGAGAGAGAGAGAGAGAGAGAGAGAAGAGACTCAAGAAGAAGAGAGAAAAAGTATAGATAGAGAGAAAGAAAGTGTATAAGAAGGGAGAAAGTGGAAAGAGGTGAGAGAAATACTATGAAAAAAGAGATAAAAACAAGAAAAGGTGGGAGAAAGCAACCATGAAAGCTAGAGGAGAGAGATGAAGGAGGAAAGAGACTTGAAATAACATTCAATGATGCTCAATGATAAGTCTCTAACACCCTTATATACTTGACCCATGTGGCCTTATTTACCATTTTTCCCCATTCTATTTCCCATCAAGGAGAGAAGTAGGGAGAGAGAAAGGAGAGGCAAGATTGCAAAAGGAGAGAGAAATATTGCAAAGAGAGAGAAATACTATAAGAAGAGAGGGAAAGAGGGAAGAGGTAAGAGAAATTCTAGGAGAATAGAGAGAAACATAGGAAAAGGAGGGAGAAAGCAACCATGAAAGTTGGAGGAGAGAGATGAAGGAGGAAAGAGACTTGAAATAATATTCAATGATGCTCAATGATAAGTCTCTAACACCCTTATATACTTGATCCATGTGTCCTCATTTACCACTAGTTCCCATCCGATTTTCGATCTCTTACATGTACTCTCTAGGGTAGTAAGTCTTAAGAGTATGGTGAACTTTTCTCCTTTAAGTTTATAAAACCTAAATTACATGCTCCTAGGTTACGTAAACCTAAAGAGATTTTTACTTTTCTCCTTTAAGTTTACGTGCTCCTAGGTTAGTGGCTTTAGGGTAATATTGTAACTTTGGTGCTATCATCTCTTTCATTATGGATTTGGTGTTGAATAGACTTAGGAAGTTTTTTTGGCATCAATGTTGTAATTCTTGTGATATTTTGAAATATGGTATTGTAATAAATGTTCAAATTTTGCTAAAGAAAATATGTTAGTTTCTTGAATCGTTTAGTAAGGTATAGTTCTTATTTACTCTGGTTTACTTTTATAACAATAATAAACCTCCTTTTCTGTATTGGTTGCATGTTTGATTATACTTTGAGAGGAGAATTTAAATGTTGGGAAAATGCTAGACAAAAGCTAAATTATGAGAATTCAATGCAAAATATAAAGCTCGACAGAAGTGGAAGACGCGGATTCGATAATTTTAAGTAACCGTGGAAGACAAGAATTCAAATTACTTCAAAAGATGGACCTTTGCAACAGTTGTGGATTTTTTATAAATTTTCTTGTGGTGGATCAATGCAAGACAAGTTCCTAACAGTTTAGGACTTTTAAGTCAGATACTCAAAAAGATGAGGGAGAAACTGGAGGCTGGGCACTTTGGGGGGTCAATTTAATGCAATATTTGAAAGGGTATGGCCTTTGGCCTTTGGGGGGGGGGGACCCTAGCCCCAAAATTTGATGACTTGGGGAGGGAAGGGGGGGAGAGCATTTTTGAAATGGCATGATGCAGAGATGAAGGGCATTATTGCGATTTGATGGAAGGGGGGGCTTGGAGGAGGTTGAAAGCAACCCACTACTCTAATCACACAAGCCTATCCCCCCCAATTTTTCACTCTCATTTGCCTATCTCTACATAGAGAATGGTGGCCTATAGAAAAAAATGTAGAAATCAATATTTCTCTCTCCTCCCTCTCTCTCCTCTTAAAGATGGTTCATGCGCAAGTAGATTGGAATAGGTTGGGACTGTCCACATTTGATCATGATGGGATCATGTCGATGCTAAGGAGTGATGGCTAGTATGGTTTTAGGATCAATGGCGGGTTTGCTCATTGCCTAGAAATGCAAATGTTAATTCCAAAAACCTGAGAAAAGGCAGTAAACGCCCCTTTTTCAATGGAAATTCAAATCTTTTTTAATAATTTATGATGCAAATCTCATTCATGTGCAACAAAAATTTGTTTGATACTTATTTGCAATATGTTTGAAGGTTTTGTATCATACAATTTGGAATTTGTTCTCATAATTATGAGTTATTAATTTTTGAAAGCTCAAAAAATGCATTTTTAAAGGAAAAATAAAATTTTCATCATTTTGGGCAATGAAATTGTATTCATGTGGGATAGAATTCAATGTCATGATGGATAAGAGCATGAATAGTTTTTTTACTTGGAAAATTTAGGAAATATTAGAAATATATATATACTAAATCAAAAAAGCAAGAAAAATAGGTTTTATATGAAAAAAAAGATTTTATGAACCAAAAATTTACAAAAATTATGAATGTGTTTCTAGATGTATGGTGGGTCTAAGGCATGAGATTTAGCCTCAAGTTAGCCCCATTTCCATGTTATATAGTGCATGATTTATTGTGTTGTTCTTTCGGACAAGAAAATGACATGAAAACATTCTCTATACCTACCACCGCACCAAGCATAATGTTAAACAATAGGGAGGGAAGGGGTCATGAGTGCTGAATATAGTTTGAAATCTAATTTTTATCGTGTAATTTACATGCGATATGCATTTATTTTAAAATTTAAAGGGTTCAGCACGAGTATGCTCGGTGTTGTCCCCTATACAGCAAAGCAAATATACTTGTAGTGTGAAAATCATGAAAACAATTTATTGTGCACATCCACATTGTTGATTTGATGAAATTAACTTTTTGTGCACTTATGGGCATTCACCTTTACATCATATCCATATACATGGTATCGAATGAGTATCAGCTCTTCGATCACATAGCACTTGGTTTCCTAAATGTTGACTCACATTGAGAGTGTGAGAAGTCCCAAGCTATTAGTTTAGTATGTTCATTTCTTTAGGGATTGATTTAGTCTTATAGTGTATCTCCTAGAATGATTTTTATAAAGACAGGACTATGTGTCGTACGTGTTACATGTTTGAATGGTGTATCTTGGGGCCAATCCCCGATGTGCAGGAGGAGAGTTGTAGTGGAGCTGCAGTAGTCAACTACGGGGTGCTCCCTACGTAGGTGCTACGAGGTGCTAAACATTGATTTATTTGGAAACTCCAAGTGTTTGGAGTCAAGAAGGGATCCATTGGACTATAAACTATATGAACGCATGTTTATATTAGATCAACGTGGTTAGCCTCCAAGGCGCTCCTGGCCGCAAGGCTGTGGGGTGTTTTGGTTGAGTATACAGACCCACCGACAGCCTTAGAGCCAATGCAGAACCCTTTTTTTTGTCTTGACAGGTGGTGTGTTTATCAAAATCCGTTAATAAGTGGCGGTTTTCAAATCTTTGTTGATAGGGACTAGTTGTTCATTGTATGTGAAAAGGTAGTGAAAGAGATCCAAAAGATTGTTAACTCAAGATTAAGAAGCGAATAAAAAGGCTAGACATTGCAGGCTGAGATCATTAGGAGATATTCTCCTTAATGGAGCAAGACAATATTCCTACAAGGGAGGGGTCTTATTGATCCTTGTTCTATGAGAAGTTCTTTAAGAGGAGGAGAAAGCTCTAGTACTTTCCCTCTCCTAGTAGGTCAGCCCACTTTGAGTGGGGTAGTAGTCCCACTAGTCTAGAGACTCTTAGAAAATGCAGTTTTCGGCATGGCGGAGCAACCTATTGCAATTCTTGGAGGGACACTAGATCTATCAACTGCCTTAGGGTTCATTCTACCCAATTTTAATGGGTTAGCTGAGGAAAATGCGGAGCTTCACATTAGTGAGTTCCAAAAGTTAATGCTCAACTATTGAATCCAAGATGAGGGGCATCTAATGATGTTCTTTAATATGACTCTGAGAGGAAGAGTTACAATATGATATCAAAGCCTAAAAGCTAAAACTATAACTAAAATTAATCTATTTTTTGTAGCCTCTCAACGGGAGTTTTTCCTTAAAAGAGGTGGTCAATATTGGCTATGTGTTCTTAATGTAACACGTCAAGAATCTCACGAGAATGTTTTAGTGGATGTGAAGAAGCTAAAAGAAGTGTTTTGTAAATTGCAAACCTATATTTTCATCCTAGCTGCAACTCAAATGTAGTACTTTTTACATATATTGGACTTTAATATCCAAGTGTAGTTGAGTAGTGTTGCTCTTGCTCACATTGACACTGTTATTACCTAAGCAAAGGAGGTAGAGTTGCAATTAGAAGTGGCCTACGCCTCTAGGGAGAACTTGAATTTGAGTAAGGTCTTGGAAATACTTTGGCATTGACCGATGGAAGTTAAGAAATACCCATGACCAATTTGGATGGGAGAGGAAATATAGTGCATAGTGTGTCCATGATGACAGCCCCTCTAATGTGATCATGCTGATAGCTAGCCAAATGGCTCCACTGAATAATGGAAGACAAATGAAAAACCCTAATATCATTCCAATTCATCATCAGAAGCCGATCTCCAATCTGTTGGTTAGACCAACTAAACGACAAGTAGATGATTGTGGCTATGAGTCTAGTGCATCAAATATCATTGGCAAAGTCAAGGACATGATAAAGAATTCTATTGATATGATAATCAAACAATACAGAAAAATAGCCATAGATGTTAATTTCCTAAAGAAGTAGCAAAACTTGAGAGGAAGTTGACACCCTGAAGAGGGTGGTCCATCAAGATTCAGTTGTAAGCGATGTGGCCGTCATCACTTTCCAACAAACTACCCTAATTTCAAATGTGCAATATGTGGGAAGTCCGATCATTTAGTTAGTACTTGCTAGAGTAAGATTGACTCTCTTTAACAAGGGAGTAAGTAGTCAGATCCAATAAATCATCAAGTACAAGGGAACATCCTTCAGCAGAATGCGGGACAAAAACAAAAACTACAAAGACGAAAAGCTACCATAGAGGAGCTACCCAATGGTAGTGGTATTAGTCTTATCAAAGCCATGCATGTCAATGCACTGAGGCTTCCAATTTGCGATCTATTACAAGAGAACAAAATATTAAAGAAGGTGACAAGGATAATGTTAAACCTATTGAGATCATCCCTAAACAAGATGATAAAGGGATGCAAGTCCTTAACCATGATGTGGAAGATGGTCCTCAAAAAGCTGCTAACGGCAAAGCTGACCCCAATAAGGTGCCAAAAAAGAAGGTAAAAACTAGAAAGAGGCACCAGAGCTCAACAAAAACCAAGAGGAAGAATGCTTTGAAGGGAGAAGAGAACCATTGCTAATTATCATGTGTTTGATTCAGTGACTTCTCTTTGTGCTAATGTGAATCTCCTGTAGTTGATCAAGTTATCTTCAAGAGTGCATAAAGAGTTCAAGAAAATTCTTTACACTAGGTATATCATTGAGCCCTTGGGAATAGCCGGATTGGAAAATTATTGGTTTGAACATGCTAAAAAGCATTGCCCAAGGGTAGTAGCATATGTTGATGGCATATTAGTGGAACATGCAATTGTGGACATGGGATCCTCCATCAATATTATGAGTTCAAATTTGATGGACAGATTAGTACTGGAAATCCAAAATAATGCCTCCACAATTCTGTGAATGGCTAATGATAGTTTAAGGAAAACTTGAAGGTTGCATTACCAAAGCCCATGTGATTGTTGCTAATGTGGAATGCATTGTGGACTTTAGAGGGATATTAGGTTTGCAGGATGGCCAAGCTATCAAGTATTGTTAGGAAGGACATGGAACTTGCAATCCAACTATTAAGTTGACATACCCACTAGTTGTCTAACTTTTGGTAGAGGTGCCTCACATGTGATGATGGATTCATATCCAGAATCTCCTTAATGTGAAAGAGCACCTTCATCTTTATTAGAATTAGATGCATTAAAGGATCCATTTGGTGGTAAGACTTCGTCAAATGACAAATCAAAAGAGGGATCCACTACACAGAGGATGTCTATCAGATGAATCTAAATGAGCCGATAGAATCTCACGTTAGAATAAGAGATATGGATATGATTGAGGGACCTTGGTACATTGTATGATGCATGACTGATTAAATTAGGGTCTATGCTCAATCTGGAAGAAAGGAAAGACTATTGTCCTTGATTCAAGAATTCCATGACATTTTTTCTTGAAGCTATGATGAGTTGAGGGGAGTTCCTCCCAATTTGGTTGTGCAAAAGAAAGGTAGCCACCCTAAGCGATAAAAAGTGAGGCATATGCCTTTTGAGCTAAGGAAAGGACTATTTGAGAAGCTGCAAAAATTGCTTAAGGCTAGCCTAATATTTCCTATACAACACATGGAGTGGTATTCATTGGTACTTATTATTAGAAAAAAGAAGAATAATTAAATCTAGCTTTGTGTAGATTATAGCAGTGTAATAAATAGACCGACAAAGATTACTATCCACTATCATTTATTGACTAGATTCTGGATCACTTAGCGAGTAGAGATATCTATTCATTTATGGATTGCTTTGTTGGATATAACAAAATGTCTAGTACAGAGGAAGACAAGTTGAAAATGACATTTATTACTATATTTGAAACCTTTGTATATCATGTTATGCCCTTTGGGTTATGCAATGCATCAGGTTCTTGGCAACGTACAACTGATAAGACTTTTGGTGATATTTTCCCAGAGGAGTTGAAATTTTTTATTGATGATCTGGGGGTAGCTACCACAAGGGAGAGATAGCTAATTATTTTAAGAAATATTTTGAGCATTCTAGGCCGTTCTAGATAATTCGTAATCTAAGAAAGTGCATATTTGGAGTGCCCTATGGATTGCTATTGGGACTTGTGGTTAGCTCAGTTGGTATTGTGACCGATCCTAAAAAGATAAAGGTTATCGTTCCTATGAGTCTGCCACATACTTGCAAAGTAGTATATATCTTTCAGTCATCATCATCAGTGGGATACTATCAAAGATTTATCAATGCACTAGGAGAGAGGATCTTTCTTGATGAATCTACTGTCCTTTCACTTTCGGTTTGTTTGGAGTGACCCATGTCAAGTATCCTTTGAGAATGTAAAGTAGTAAGAACTAGTGAAAGTGCCACTCTTGAAAGCACCCAAAAGAGGTGAGATTTTCTATATATTTTTAGCAACCACAATACATAGCATCAGTTCTGTTTAGCCCAAATTCGGGAGGAGAAGTGGTATCATCTCGATTGCATTTGCTAGTCGTAAATTTGAGATAACTTAGATTAATTATATCTATACGGAGAAATTGTGCCTTGGGATGGTATTTGTGACAAATAAATTTAGGCATTACATCCTCTATGAAAAGGTGATATTTTATACGAAGGCAAAGGGGCTGAGGATATTGATGAATAAGTTGCAATTGCCTGACCATCTAGCAAAATGACTAATCATCTTCTAGAGTGCTAGGGGTCCAAAAGCTTCCCCTAAATTAACCCAAAACAGACATCTCTTTGATAGAAAATAGATTCAGATTGCAACTATTATTGTCCTTTCTGTCTTTGTTAGAACACACCATTGAACAATATCACTTCAACATACAGACCATCTTTCCACCAAAAAGATTTCATTTTGCAATAATCCTCAAGCAAATGGACAAGTGGAGAGTACCAATAAAGAGCTTGTAGGGATCCCATCCAAAGATAGCATCTGAGGATAAGCACGATTGGGACAACATTTAAGAGAGCAACTAGCCACATCCCATTCAAGTTGATATATGGGGAGGAGTGTTTCTTATACTTGGAAACTGAGTTACCCACTCTGAGGTTTACTCTAAATCATTCATTAGGCAAGGTAGAAGCATTACAAGAAAGGTTTGTTTCTCTTGCATATCTTAACAAAATCCGATTGCTGACTTTTTTTACATCAAGAAGTGGGGAAGAGGAGGATGAAAGCACTCCATGAACTTCAAGCTAATAAATATAAATTCATGAAGGGTCAATTGTGGTAATATATTATGATGTTGTCGTGAGTCATTCCCTAGCAATCTAGAACCTAAATGGAATGGCTCATATAAGATCGTTTGGATAGGAAAAAATTTCTCTACATCCCTTTTAATTAGTGGATTTTCAAGGGGTAGAGTTTTTAAAAAAGTGAAGTTTAATAAGTTGAAGTCTTACTATGTGTAAGGGGGCTAATGTCGAACTTGGTGACTTTGCACGTCTTCCAAGATCTAGCTTAAACCTGTACTAGGTACCAATACAATAAAATGGGCAGAATCATTCCTTATCTTGAATATTTGTATTTAGAGCATCATTACCACCAAGGTCGAGTGATTTAGTGGAGTAAAGGTTATCATATCACTAAGTGGCAAGATGGATTTTTTACGGGGATACTAAGGTCTACTACCACCATTGTCATAAGGTTCTTATTAGCATCCCTATTAGGTTTGGAGAGGAAGGAGGAATAGTACATGTTATACATCATCTTTCTGAGCTCAACAATGACTATCATAAGTATGAGTAGGCTGATCCATATGGTGTGGCCTATCAATGAAAACTAGATCTACACTCTATATTTTGATAAAGCTTCTCAAGGGCCCACTAAATATGTGAGTCTGGGAGTGGTCATGAAAGATTCTCATTGCAAAATTGTTATGAAAATCAGAGTGTATTTAGAAAAATATTTTACTAATAATATGGAAAAATACAATGCCTTAATCATGGGGCTAAGTATAGCTAGACATGGTGTTATCCAGCGTTTATTAGTAAAAGGTGACTCACAACAAGTGATCAACTAATTGGATGGGATCTATAGTATATAGGATTCCATTTTGCATGGATATACCATTGTGCAGCCTTGGATATATTGCAAATTTTTGAGATAGTGACTTGCCAGCTCACAATGGAATCGCTTTATGGATTCCATAGCCAATTATGCATTTGTTGAAGATATCTTTTTCAAATGGTGGTCCTAAGGGCTATTACAATTGCATTTAGATATTAGCATAGGACTACTATGGTGACTTCTTACGGACACATCTACGGACACATCTTATTTTGGGTGATGATGGCTAGTTTGGGTTATGAGTCAAGTAGCACTTGATCACCTTCCTATTTTATCATGGTTGACATATAGGATCATTCAATGTCATATTTGTTAAAAACCCCTTGCCATTTATGTAGGGGGATTGGGCAATAACTTGATGCACTTAGGATAGGGCTTGAGTGGCCCATATCCTTGATCTATTTTCATGCTTCAGTAGAGTGATGGGGAGACCAAGGGTTTGTTTAAGCAATAAGCTGATGAATGGTGTGCTTAATTGTTTATTTCATGTAATATTTCCGCGTACCCGTACCGCAAATATTAACTTCCCGCACGCCGTGTAAACCCTGTGCAAGAGTATTTCCCTACTTCGTGATTATTGGTAACCTAATCCACACCCTGCACGCTCGAAAATGAGGTCCCACGTCAAGAATTAAAGGCCGGGGTTGAGGACCGAAAAACCGCAAGGGAACGACCGCTTGGGAAGGGCAATAAGATAAATACAAGGCAAATTTTTTTTACTATTATCCCTTCCCCCAGCCGATGCATGGCTGGAGGAGAGGGAGTGGGAGGGGGATGGCCAAGAAGGAGTGAAGTGGGGACTGCATGAGGGGAGTCCTCCACGTGTGTGGAGGCCCTCTTCCCCACCCCCATGCCTATATAAACACCCCCCATCAAGGGGGTGTGGGAGAGAGGGAGAGAGAAAGGAAACTGTGGGAGAGGAGCTGAAGGAGAGAGGCAAAACGTGGGAGGTGGAGGTCGTCGCCATCGAGCAGGAGCCGCCGCGCTGCCGCCAGCTGCCAGAGCTGCCGCCAGTCCGCCAATGCTGCGCCCAGCCACCAGTCGTTCTGCCGCCCAGTCCGCCGCCCACGCTGATCACGATTTTCCCCCCCCACGTGTCCTGCAGAAGCTGAAGCTTCTTAGAAGCTTCTTTAGAAGCTTCTAAGGGGGGGCCTCCTTAAGCCCCCTTCCCACCACAATTCCCAAAGACCATTCATACCCTTCCCCGGGACTTTGAAGAGGGGAAGGTGAAGCCGTAAGGACCCCACTAGACCGTCGGAAAAGGCTTTTCGCAATAAGTCTTTAAAGCCCTTTTGCCGCAAGCGACATCCCGTAAAGAAATCTTCCGCCTACGAGGAAAGGCAAAGGCCGGAAGGTTGCATGCAAAGGCAAGACAATCCGTAGACCACAAAGGCAAATCATAAGTCGAATCCACGTCTACGATGGCCCCAAAAAGATCACAAGGTGCGACCGCGGGAGGCTCATCTCCAAATGTACAAGTGGACATCTCCCCGAGCCCTCAAGTCCAGGTTCCTTCGAGTTATTCTCGCATGATTAGGCGCGCTTAGCTCATAAAAGGAATTGCATTTTTATGCTTAATTTTAATGCATACGGAAATTGGAAAGAAATACATGTGATAAAGCATCTCTTGAAACATTAGGCAAGGTTGAAATATGTCATGAATTTGAACGAGTAGAAGGCTAGTTGCATGTAGTTTTGGTACATTATCAAAGTAATGAGTCTAATCCTAGGCAAGGAAATGGGATTTATAAGTGCATTATCTTTCGTCCTAGACATGGTAGAAATAAGCGTGTGCCGCATGTTAGGCAACATCCTTCTCGTAATGATTTCATGAGGCAAGGTTAACCCCATAAGGTATTATCCGAAAAGGAATAATAGAGTACGAAGATGATCTTATGAACTTGCAAATAGCATGTAAGATGGAATAAGTTAACACTAGCTTTGGATGAGTTTCATTGACTACTTCGTAGCTAGGAGAATGTTGTGTATTGCGTAGTCGTCATGCGAAAAATGACATTCATTAAGAGCCGCATTTAGGAGTCAAAGCATAAGATGCCAAAGTGTAGACAACAAGGTTGTAGGTATGACTATTGAAGTAAGACCTAGTAGTCCTAGGAAAAGTTAGTACCCAGATTATCGTGCACCAGAGAAGGATAAAGTTATCATGGACCATGTGTTGCGTAAATACAATAAACCGCATGTTTACGCGAATTGGTGGAGTTATAACTATTGTCCTCCGTTAGATTTAGTTTATTACCTTTAGAAGGATCATCCTTGTCGCAAGACAAGCATAATTGAATTGACTAAACCACAAGGATTCATATGGGCATCATTGAGTCGATATGATAAGTATCCCAAGTGTTAACTAGGGTTAGTGCAATAATAATTCGACCTAGCATTACACTGGTTGCCAAGACAAAACCCGCGAATCTAAAGATCTTACCCACGTTCATGAAATGTCGAATCAATTGGATTTTCATACATGAAATGATCTAAGGTTTTATCCTAAGGATCATTCGTTCAAAGTGATGAAACTCCGACGGAGTTGCTTATCTTTAGTACCATGGGCCAACATAACTAGGAATGGTTTGGAGGATACCCTAAAACCCTGTTACTCGGCTGGAGGTAAATTCCGTGACCCGAAAACGCTAAGCAATGGGTGGAATGATCCCGTGAAATTAGATGCAATACATGTGCAAAAAGCTGCAACATTGTATAGACTTGAGATTTGTCCACAAGAGAGTTTTGTCATCTCTCGAAATGAGGTTGGCAAGTTATTGAAGGAATTTAACTTACAAGAGGATGAGTAATCATCCTATTACTCACTTTCCTTGGGGAATAATTGCCAAGGGAAAGGAAAGTTAGGTATTTGCAAAGGACCAGACAATAAACTAAAGCGACATGGTCGCTGGATCCTGCCACAACAAAACCTAATGTATTGGTAGGGTATGACCCTAACCCAAGAATGATAGGAATCTTGCCAAGTTGCAATTGATTCCGGAACGAGTGCGGGTTGCATTCGGGGAAAAGGAATCACTCCTTAACAGTTTGCCAGCTAAACGACCACTGGAAATTGATTGTGCTTGTAACAGTTTAGAAAGCACTGTTTGCAATGTTTGCTTAATGAACTAAAGGATGAAAATACATCTAAATACTTCAGGTTGAAGGCCTGAAGGGAGAGGCAGCTTCAGTTACCCCCGACTGCCTGCCTAACCCTAACCAAGGGGGTTGTTAGCCGCGCCGGGAACGTGGACCGAACCCGCCGCGAGAGGTCTCTCCGTTGAGTTCTACTTGGAGCAGGAGGACGCTTGAGTGCCAGGGGGGGCTCTGGCTGTAAATCCCTTGCCTTCCGGGCCCTGCACAAGAGACTAACGTGATTCGGGATTGGATCTCGAGGCCCGCATACTAGTCTACGGGCGGAAACTTGGATTAGTGATCCCTTGTGGATTACTGGATAGCCTTCGGGCGAATTATGAATACGCCTACGGGCGGGGAACTCCTTGTATTTCAAAGATAAAAGGATAAAATGATAATAAAGAAGTTGTTTGGCATTGTTTTCTTTATGTCCTGTGATAAGATTACGTGAAGGAACCAGTGCATAACAGGGTTAATCAAAGAAGCTGTTTGTATATGTCTAGCTAATGTGGTAGGTAATTACATAACTAAAACAAACCGAGGAAAGTGCGGAGGATGGACCATGGGTCCGTCCTATGGATGGGTGGTCCTGGTTAGCCGGGAACTTTTCTCAAAGTCTTCAACGAACAGAGGATGATCGTCATCACCGAAACAAGTAACGAGTACGATGACTTAGAATTAACTATTGCCCGATTCGCGCTGTTTTAGGGGAACGGAATGGGACTATGCCTTGTGGCAGAGAGGTCGAGCCTTGCATCCCTCTCGTTTTCCATTCTCCTTGAACCAAGTGCAGCTTGAATCCGCTTCAGACCGGGCGTTTCTACGTAAAGTAGTTCGATCGGGGCTGACGCTAGTTGCTGCTAGCTAATGACCAAACAGGAAAACCCAAATTTAGGTCGATCCTAAGTGGGAACGGCCAGGATACTTCCGCTACGTGGCAGACGCGGGAAGACCTAGATCGCAAGTCCCGTAACATTCCATGGGAGTGCCGGGCGGAGCTTTCTAGACATCCTTTCCGATGGACTGCTAAGACGTGTTCGGAATGATTCTAGCGGACACGTTACAGTTGGTATCAGAGCCAGGTTACAATGTGTTTTCATAAGATTTCATTAGAAGTGAGGTAAAGAAATTGTTCCTGTCCAAACATTTTCTCATCTTCAATACTGTCTTGCAGAATTACGAGGCGTGGAACAAGTTTTTGGTATTCCGGATCATGTTCATGACTGCAATGCATTCTCCGCATTATAGGCAGAGAATTGAAATGATGAACATCTTGGAGCAAATTTATAATCCATCACCGCTATATATAGAGCGAAGATGGACTGGGTCTTCAGGAATCTACTACATAGCTGCCCACCGGTTCGCTTATCTACAGACCAACCTGAAAAGGATCAAGTGGTTGGAAGACTTGAAAGTCGTGAAGCTGTTCATTTTTGTGGAAGCTCACGTGAATTCAACTTTGCATATTCGGGGTCAGAGGGTTGAATTAAACTCATATGTTTATGAGGAAGTAACCCGTGTAATTCCAGCTGATAGAATTAAGGTATTGGGCCGCCATGGGAAGTATGGATTCCAGCGGAAAGGATATCCCGAACTTCCGATGAATTATCGATTCCTGAAGATACATGACCCAAAACCCTACTATTACACAGTTCCTGTAGACAAATCCAATACAATGTTGTTCTCCCCAAACTAAATGTAATGATTGGATTATCATCACTCGAGATGTTGTATGAGGCTACGCCATATAAATATAAATAAGGATTTCTTTTACCACTATCTGATTGTGCATCAGGGTTGTTGCAAAAAGTTAAGATGCTTCAGGAGTTACGAATTAGCTGAACTAAAGATAAGCTAATGTCAATTATCATATAATAATGTTAAGAAAACTTTTACGCCAGGCACAACCCCAGGTACAGGTTCCAAATTCACCCCCTACGGCAAGTACGACTGTGATCCAGGAGAAGAAGTTCCTCCTCAAACAGATAAAGCCACCCGAGTTTGACGGGAGAGGCAGATTCGTTCAGTCGGACGCTGAGATTTGGATTGAATCTATGGAGGACTACTTCGAAGCAGCTAGCACTGCACCTACCAATCAGGCCATGCTCTCCAAATTAAAACTCACCGGTGAAGCCAGACTATGGTGGAAACAATGGTGCAGGGATCAAGGGATTTCAGAGGGGTCCGTTACCTGGGAGAAGTTAAAGCAAGCCGTGCAAGGGAGATATTTGCCGCCTGCATATCGTACTCAGAAAATGAATGAGTTCTATGAGCTAAAACAGTTAGGACTCACTCTTGACGCATACTACTCTAAGTTTGTCTCACTCTTAAAGTATGCGCCACAAATGGACACGACACAGCAGGTGTCCAAGTTTTGCGCAGGCTTAAATCCACCTGTAAATACCCGTCTCGAATCTATGCGACCATCAGACCTTCAGGATGCACTCATTCGAGCGGCCCCTATAATTCAGGAAGTACAAGCTAAACCAAGGAGTATTAAGAGTTGGACTTATAGCAACCCAAGCAGAGGAGCATTCAGACCTCAGGTTAAGAGAGTTCAAGGCCACAATCAGGGACAAAGGAAGAAAGCAAGGACAAATAACGTCAACAACTTTGTTCCTACTCACAGTAATGGCCGAAACCTCCGATGTTTCCACTGCAACGAACTTGGTCACTTCAGAAGGGAATGTCCCAAGCTTAGCGAGGGACACCGTCAAGGTGCTGGCCGCGGGCAGGGAGCCGCCGCCCGTGGAAGGGGAAGAGCTGCCTGCATTACCAATAGGCAAAGATGTGAAGCAGAGGAAGAGGAAGATCCGACTATGGAAGCGGATTTCGAAAGAGCAACGGTCCATGCCGCCCTACACAAGAAGGGGCCGAATCGCCAGTTCTCGATAATTCAAACACCGTCGGACTATCAAGGTAAAGGTTTCAAAACCTTGATTGATTGTGGCAGTACACATTCCTTTATCTCACCAGCATGTGCTAAGAGATTAGGAATAGCCACAGTAGAAGCACCTACCCTACTTGTGGAATTGGCAAACGGTCGTGAGGTAACTTGTGCTAGGCAAACTGCTAAGGAGGAGTTCTATCTGGGAGGAAAGAAAACCTGAGTCAAATTCAGAGTCATGAACTTAGGCATCCATGAGTGTCTACTCGGGATGGATTGGCTTAAGCCCAATGACGCCCACATCCACTGTGGAAAGGGTCAAGTTTCCTTTCGAAACTCTGACAGAGAGTTTGTTACGACTCAAGGTGAGGTAGGAGTGCCGAGAATCCAGCTAGCCAACGTATCGCGGATCATAAAAGGGGTTAGGAAAGGATTACCTATTTACTTGATCAAACTCAACAAGTTAGATCAAAAGCAAGAGTCTCATGAGGGACCCTCTTGGCTAAAAGAATATGCTGACGTATTCCCTGAGGAATTAACTAAACTTCCACCTCCAAGAGAAGTTGATCATGAAATAAGGCTAATACCTGGAGCTGCGCCAATTGCAAAGAGACCTTACAGAATGTCTATTCCGGAAGCTATTGAGTTGAAGGAACAACTCAAGCAACTGTTAAACCAAGGCTACATCCGACCTAGCAATTCACCATGGGGAGCCCCAGTCCTATTTCAGAAAAAGAAAGATGGGACACTTCGACTATGTATTGATTACCGTGGGTTGAATCAATCAACAGTCAAGAACAAGTACCCTATTCCTAGAATAGATGAGCTTCTTGATCGCCTTCAAGGTGCAAAGATCTTCTCCAAAATTGATCTCAGGTCAGGCTACTATCAAATCAGGATCAAGGATGAGGATATTCCAAAAACGGCCTTCAATACAAGATATGGGCACTTTGAATTCTTGGTTATGTCATTCGGACTTACAAATGCACCTGCCACCTTCAATAGATTAATGCAGGATATTTTTAGACCATATCTTGATGACTTCGTGCTTGTCTTCTTCGACGACATTTTAGTCTATTCTAAACAGGAAGAAGATCATGAACCTCAACTACGGATTGTTTTGGAGACAATGAGGTCTCATAAGTTGTATGCAAAAATGAAGAAGTGTGCATTCTTCAAATGTCAGATTGAATATCTAGGTGACTGGCCAAAGACCAAGCCACTTTTACCCAGGTTAACAAGCCAACTCCTAAGAGTTGTTGCACTAAACAAGTGATTATTTCACTAATTGTTTTAATTCGACTCAACTTAACCTTCCCTAAAATCTACAACGTTGTTTGTAGTAGTCCAACTGCAAAGATTCTAAACTTCAGTAAATTATACTGGGCACTAAATTGCTAAACCTAAGATAACTATGGTTTCTCCCCATCTCTCAGAGGCAGCTCCTCATAATGTACTCCTGCCATGCTAGTGGCGGTTTATCCAGGAAATATTTTTAATGTTTGATTTTGGAAAGGTTGTTTCAAGAATATAGATCTCTTGGATCTATTTGTATATCTCCATTTAAAATTCCTTTTTATGTTTTTCTCCACCTAATTAAAATTAATTCTTTTTATTTGTTTAATTTTAAACAAACATTCAAATCAAATTTTCTGAAGTACCCTAAACCCCTAAATTTTAATCTCCCTTGGTAGACATTCCCCACTCCGTATATAAATTTCGTCGTTGCTTATTAGTTTTTAAATACTTAATTCATTTTGCAAATATAACGTCCTTTCCTTCTCTCTTCTATAACCAGTATCAGCATGATAAAACAAATTCTTTTCACACTCTTATGGTTCACATAAAACGTTCATTTTAAATCCCGTATATCCCCTTAGTTTTCTTTAAATTATCCTAGTAGCCCTCCACTCCATATATTTAAGAAGTTGGTTGTAAAATGAATAACATGTAAAAATTTAACATAGATACTGAGGCTTTTTCTCATGCCATCCAATCATTAAATTGTTCTGATTTTATTTTGGTTTTACTTTAAACTAAATTTTATAACTGCAACCTAACATTATAAATCATTATAAAGTGTTGTCAAACTTTTTATTGGTAATTTCCCATGTTTCCTAAATGTCCACACCGCATATAATTTCTCTTATCAAAACTAAAACACCATATCTTTATACGAGCATTTCTTAAGTAAAATATTATTAAATCATTATTTCTTTTCTTTAACCCTTACAACATAAATGCACTAACCAATCAAAGATTTTGTTTCCAATACTTCACTAAGAATCCATAGTTTATATCAATAAATAACACATTTTACGTAAAGGAAAACTATGCTTTTCCTAAAAATAACTCTTTTCTAATTTTTAAATATAACAAAACATCTTCAAAAATCTTGATAGAAATTCAGTAAATTCCCTGACTCATAAGATTTATAGGAAAAATATCAGAACTTATAAATTTTTCAGTCAGTAATTTCATAAAATTTTATTTAAGATAATTTTGAGTCATTTTTTAGTGTTTTCGACTATTTTTGATTTTTTATAAATAAAAAACAATTCAGATAAATACAAACAACCATGTAGCATAAGAAAACAGGTTTAAAGACATATTTTAAAAATATTAAACTAAAGAAATTATCATGCCATATCGTTTATTTTAGATAAATCAGTTAGACACTTACTTGGAAAACCTGCGGGTCGTGATTGCGTCTTTGGGGTCCACGTCCTCTTGCAGTCCGGCCAAGGTAGGTCTATCGTCCAACCACTCGTTTCGACCGTGAGCTCACCAATTTCTTTTACTCTCTCGCCATTCCTCACACGACTGTTAGTCTATGGCAATGGGAATGACCTTTTTCTCTTAAATTAAAGATTAAACTCTTAATCAAGAGTTGATTGGTTTTTTGTTGATGAAGCGACGACTTATGAGGGAGGTGGAGACTAATTCAATATCTCCATGATCTGTCCACCAAATCCTGCGCGAGGCCAAGCGATTTGACGAGAACAAAATCCTCTACCAGCCTATAATCTCAGTTTACCCAAGTACATTGAGGCTCTAGATTGATGATTAGAGAAATATCACGGGATGGAGGAGAAGAGGAAGTGGTATCATTTTGGACATGGAATGAATGGAATTGTTTTCTTTCTGCTATCGTGACTTCATTTCTACCCAATTATCAATCAAATGGTCAAAAAATTTGGTGCCCTCCATCTCTTTCTCTCCTTTGAAAATGTTGCCTTGAGAAGATGGCGCCTTTCATCTCTCTCTCCTTTCCTTTGATTCTGATGATCGAGGCCAGCTTGCTTGTTTGCTTCATCTACTCTCGCCATGGCTATGATTTGCACTGGCCTTTGCGCCTCTCTCTCTCTCACAGCCAACGATCATTAGACTTTCGTGTAGCACCAATCGACTGCCAAATTCCAATGGACTGGATGCTTTTTGCCTCGAAGTGCAAGCCGGCCGCTCTCCCCCTCCACGGAACGGATGATGAGCTTTGCAGGTATTGTGCCTACAAGAAATTCACAGCCACATGCTGCAATGCAAGGAATATTGGTCATACTAGCAGCACGATGGCTTCTCCTCTCTCCAACTCTCTCTCTCTGCCAAAATCAATATCAATAGTATTGCCTTCTCAGACTCTCCGGTTTCTTCTTCATCATTCCGCCCTCAGAACAAGTTCTCTGACAGAGACAAGCACCATCTCTTCGTCTGGCTGTTGGTACCCGATTCCTGTCTAAAGCTAGCATCATCCACTCCATCATTACATGGAGCTTCCCTCCTCATGGACCCTCTGCTGCCTCATCTTCCGAATGCTTCACGCCAGGGCTCTGGCCTGCGCCTGCTGTGTCTCCAGGGCCTGGCGTGACCTCGCTTCCAATGACGAGCTCTGGTACTCCTTCTGCTTAACCGAATGGCCGTTCCTTTCCTCTTCACGACGTGTGCCGTAACGGCTCTCCCTCCCATGACATTCATTTTGTTTTTTTCTCTTTCTTTTCTTTAAAGTTCCTTCCATTAAAGTTTTTACCTATTAAGGTTTTTTTTACTCTCCCCCAACACACAACCCCCTAAGGCAAAGTCCCAATTTCAATTGTAGCTGTTCCAATTGCAAGATAACTGCATCAAGGGAAGGTCTTTGAAGTGGATCTCGCACAAGTACAAAATGGAGAAATCCCATTATAGGCTTGAAGTGATTCACCTTTGCTGCCTTCTCATTGGGTATAAGATCCTGTGTTTGTAATGATTTCATGTTGGCATTGGATTCATTATAGCTAATTGGAACTTTCAGCTCTCTATTGCATTTTCTTATGCACTACTCCTTGATTGCATTGATGCAGTGGCATTCATCTTCAGTTGAAATAAACTGTGTTTGTAATCATTCGATGTTGTCATTGTGAGTCGTTATAACTGCCCTCCATGACCTAAACCATAACCTAAAACTACATAATCTGCCATGAATAACACGATTTCTAGTGACTCTAAGAATATGGATTGCATAAGCTCAAAGGACTTCATTTCTGCAATGTCCTACAGTCCCTAAGTCTTGGTCTCCATAGCCTATGCCTTGCAAATGAGATATAAGAGTTTCTTGTGGTTGTACACAGGCCAAAAGATTGAATTTTGTACCGACATTTCTTGGCCAGACTGCAAGGACACGGTTTCCAAAGACAGCAACAACGAACACCGCATCTGCATTAAATTCATGTAAAAATTTAGTAATAAGGTGTCAATTGTATACAGTTTTGCCAAAAAATTGTTGCAATAAATGGCATGTTTTTAGGTGTTGTCATTCTCCCCCACTGAAATGCGAAGCGTCCTCGCGAGCACAGCTACATCACGAACATTCAGCATCACCAACACTGCTACCACGAGCACTGCTATGCAACTTTGAAAGAAAAATATACTCTCCTCCACTTAATTGCGAAGCGTCCTCGCGAGCACAGCTACATCACCTGTATAACCACACATGGACAACTAGTAGACACTGGAAAAGTAGAAAAAATACTTATTTGTGTCATATTAAAATACAAACAATATAAATGTTTCAATGAAAAGATGTAAAAACTTGTGCAAACTAACATTCTCCCTTACTCGCTCTCCACACTGAAATGCATAACAGAGCTTCATCCATTGCATAGAATATACCGACTAGGAAACTGTCTAGAGCCGCTAAACAACAATAATCCCTCTAGGCAATAAATTGCCACACTACTATCCTACTAAAAATATTGCTTCTGAAATAGCATCACTAATAAGGTCGTTACTTAACAAAGAACCCAAACAAGGTAAACTAATACTACAACACTAAATAGGACTCCTAGGGTTTAGCTGCTAACCCTCCATGTTCTACTAGAACAACCAGCAAATGGTCCGGAACTTCTAATTGTCCAAGGCTCTTCTTTTAAGTTTATGTTTAATGGCATTTTTTTAATGTCAAAAGAGTATATACATTGATTCTCTTTCCCAAAAGGTCCCACCCCAAAGAGATACAAGGCATCGGACACAGGGCACCCGTCAAGGAAATCCCTACAGCCTACCAGGACCTCAGAGGCGATGGTTTTCTTCTTTTGGTTGTTTTTTTTTTCAAACCCTGTAGTCTCAGGGTGTTTTTTTTTCTCTTTTCTTTCTTTCTTTAAAAGAATAAATATATAGACTCTTCCGAACTTTTAATATTTGGATTGGATTTTAAGGATTGTTTTGTTGTTTTTTTTTTAAAGGATCAACTAAGAGCTAAGAATACATCACTTAATTGAACGGTCAAACATTTCAGCTCAACAACTTTGCTCGAGGAATCTAATCTAATGCATAATACTAGTCACTCTGCCTAGGCAAATGATAAGCAAAGAATACTCACCAGCTCAGCATCTTTCTTCCACGCTACTCCTAGTCAAAATTTCGTGGAGAGAACCTTGTTATTCAGCTATCCCACATATCGCTAGAAAAGCGACCAAAAGATAGGGGAAAACTCTATAGGATTCCTAATCGAACACCCATACAATGAAATTCACTATGTTATGCACACATGTCACCCCTTTTTTAATCACTCCCTAATGCTAAGTCCCATCCCTTGTGAGTGGACTTCATATAGAGAATTGTGTATATATATCATTCATATTTGTTTAAAATATTTATTTATAATTCCTCTGTAATTTACTTAAGTGTTTTTTCCTTTTTTTTCTTCGACATCTCTAATTTCATTCCATCAATTTTTTTTAATTCATGTATTTTTCAAAATGAATATGAAATAAAAAGTTTAGGTATGAAACAACCTTGTATGTTCGTGGATATTGCAACTCCAAGAATCAATCAAAAACATACAACAGTGTGTAACGCAAAATCATAGTCAAATCTGCACATGAAACATACACTAGCCAGTACAATGTTAAAGGGTTAGATAAATAATAAAACTTCTCCCTGTACCAAAGAATTGTCAAATATTCATGTCACAATCTCGATCAACTAGACTGTCGTAACGCTCCCACTGCTTGGTTGTTTAAGAAGCAGTATATTTCTCCACTTGATAACCATTCTTGCATATAGAACTGTCCTTCTCACCAGCTTAAATATCCCAAACTCCAGCACTGAAAGGAATATCCTAACCGTGCGTGCAACTAACTACCTAACTATGTGGAAAACAAAACTAAAGTGCATGAAAACCTATAGGATATCAATAACTCAAAGCATTGTATGTTTTTTTTTTTTAACGATATATATTTTTGTTTGTTTGTTTGTTTTTTTTTTTAATGTAGAATAAAAGAAAAAACATAAAAGACTAAGAAAACAAAATATCTAAACTAAAATCTTCAAAGTCTCTGAGATCTTCTAGTAAAAACAATAATCCTAATCCGAAATCATCAACTCCATCTAAGTCAAACCTATTAACTAAACTATCATCTATAGGATGCTCAAGAATAGCCTCTAGCGTAGACATATCAGAAGTCACAGATCCGCTATCAGGTGCATCGCTAAGAATCTCCATCACATCATGGAGCGAAGCCGAAGCTGCATCATCATAGTAGGGCATAGGGGCCACTGGTAAAGCATCTAAGGAATGCCCCTCGGTCGCATCCATGTACCAACAAATATAATCCCAACATGGGCAGGGAACACTAGTCTGCAAATCATGGTAAGATGGAGTAAGACGGTAGACAGTGGAACGATATCTCGCAAATTCTGCTTGCTCTCGGCCTACCCTAGACTGACCAGCGCCGCACTCAGGAGAAAAAACACTATTATAATCATGACACTGGTAGGTATAACCAATCATTTCCTGCATGGCAGTGGTACCATAGCATCGAAAGTATGTGCGACACTGCTAACACAAGAGCTGAGCACGCACAAATAAATGCCGCTGACAAGACCTACAACCAAAAGGTGGATGATACTGTAAACAAAAAATAATCACAAAGGAAGAACCACAAGAGGCCTCCCCTCTCGGTACATATAAAAACCTGTCATGCGTCTGAAAACGCGGAATATCTTAAGGTCCAGCATGAACAGGATCAGTACTATCGGCATCAATACGAGGGTAAAGCGCATCCATCCACAAAAAAGCCATACCTGCATCCCATTTAAAAAAAACCCCCCAAGAAAGAAAAGACATCCAAGGGTGGATTAGACAAAATATTATTTTAACTACTAACCTAACTATACCTAGCTAACCTAAGTCACAAAATGTTTAAGGTGCAGGCCATTAACCCTAAATATCTCATTTTCAGCATTAATATCCTGCACATCAAGAGAACCATTATCATAAACATTAATCACCTTAAAAGGTCCCAACCAACGAATTTTAAGCTTCCCAGGAAATTTATAATAACGACTGTCATAAAGTAAAACTAAATCGCCTTCTTTAAACTCCCGTACTTTAATATTCTGATCGTGCCATGCTTTACGACGTTTTTGCATTGCTTCTAGACTTTGTAGGGCTAATAATCTTTCCTCATCCAACTTTACCAATTGTAAAACCCGTTGTTTCAAGGATTCGACCTCACCTAGTCGTAATGATAGAGCTACTCGTAAAGTAGGCAACTCTTGCTCAATAGGGAATATAGCATTAGTGCCATAAACTAAATTGAAGGGTGTATTTTGCACTGTCACCTTATAAGTAGTTCTATAGGCCCATAACGCTTCATATAAACGTTCATCCCAATCTCGCCTGTGGGAAGCAACCGTTTTAGTTAAAATCCCACATATAATGCGATTGGTTACTTCAACCTGACCGTTAGCTCTGGGATAATAAGGTGTTGATTTGCGATGTTTAATTTTATAGATTTCCATTAACTCGCTAATAAGACCATTCAAGAAATGGGAACCTCGGTCACTTACTAATTCCAGTGGGCAACCAAAACGTGTAATAATATTCTCATACATAAACTTAGCCACATCAATGGCTTTATCCGTTTTAAGCGCTTTCACTTCCACCCACTTTGTAATATAGTCAGTACAGACTAAGATATAACGATTCGATCGATATCTAGTAGGCGGATCGATTGGGCCTACAAAATCAATTCCCCATTTCTCAAAAGGTGCTAATGCTAATATAGGTGTCAAAGGCGTAGCAAAACTCTTAGAAGGACGACCAGTCCTTTGACATACATTGCATTTGCGACAATAATAATAAGTATCTTTAAATAGAGTAGGCCACCAATAACCAGCTAATAGAACTTTTCTTGCAGTCAATTCACCGGCAAAATGGCCACCACACGGCTCATCATGCAATGCCTTAAGAACCACTGGTACTTCATCTTCCCTTACACAACGTCGATAGATACCTTCGCGTGGAAAAAATTTATAAAGGTAACCCCCTAATAATCCATAGGAGCGTGATTGCATTAATATTTGCCGTTTCCTGCGCTTATCGGCACCAGGTGGATATCGAGCAGTACTAAGAAAATTCGCAATATCAGCATACCATGGAACTTGTGTCTCCACAGTAAAAAGTGATGCATCCGGCAAATCATCTTCCACACCTTCCTCTTTGTCTGATGTTAATAATCGTGATAGATGATCTGCTAGCACATGAGCTCTACCAGGATGAGTAACTATTTGAAAATCAAACTCTTGAAATAACAACATCCAACGAATCACACGTCCTGAAAGTTCTGCTTTATTAAGCAAATACTTTAACGCCTCATGATCAACATATATAGTAAACTTATTCCCTAATAAATAATGACGGAATTTCTCCACCGCAAATACCATTGATAGGCATTCTTTCTCAGTGGTGGTATAATTCCTTTCTGCATCACTTAAATTTCGACTCGCATAATAAATTGGATGATCCACCTTATTATCATCTGCTTGGCACAAAACAGCTCCTACAGCATACATAGATGCATCAGCATGAATATGGAATTCTTTTGTCCAATCTGGGGGTACGAGTACTGGTCCTTCAATTAACTTATGTTTAAGAAATTCAAATGCTTTCTGGCAAACACCATCCCAAATAAAAGGAGTATCCTTTCGTAGTAGATTTGTCAAAGGTGATGCCACCCTTGCAAAATCGGAAATAAATCTCCGATAATAATTTAGATGTCCTAAAAATCCACGCAATTGCTTAAGATTTGTTGGAGGTGGAAGTGCATAAATCTTAATAATTTTAGCTGGATCCATTGCAATACCTTCTTTAGAAACGATATGCCCCAATAAGGTTCCTTTTGGTACTCCAAAAACACATTTATCAGGATTCAAGGATATACCTACTTCATCACTACGTTCAAATACTTGCGTTAGTAACTCAGGCATTTCTTTTGCCGTACCATAGACACAAAAGTCATCTAAGAAAACTTCCATCCATTGACGTAGAAAATCTTGATAAGCTGCAATCATAACTCTCTGAAATGTTGCGGGTGCATTGCACAAACCAAAAGGCATTACTCTATAAGCAAATGTACCCCATTCAGTAGTAAATGTAGTTTTGGATTGATCTTCAGGATGAATTAGTACTTGGTTGTAACCACTAAATCCATCCATGAAAGAATACAGCTCATGACCAGCAACCTTATCAAGTACCTGATCAGTAAATGGCAAAGGAAAATGATCTTTACGTGTTTTGCTATTCAGCTTTCTATAATCGACACAAATGCGAATCTTCTTACTATTCTTCTTGGGTACTACCACAATAGGAGATACCCATTCACTGTATGCAACAGGATAAATAAATCCAGCATCTAAAAGCTTAGTAATTTCAGCTTTCACTAACTCTGCATACACAGGATTTGTTCGTCGTTGACGTTGACATACAGGTTTTGTGCCTGGTTCTAGATCAATAAAATGCTGACATAATTCAGCTTTGATACCCTTAAGGTCCCTATATGACCAAGCAAAAGCGTCAACATGCAATCGTAGGACTTCTTCGAATCTTTCACGATGTGGCGATTCCAACTGATCTCCTAAATTTAAATATTTCCCTTCTGCCATTTTAAGCTTAACTACTTCAACTTCAGGCTCTTCAATAAATAGAGAGTCTATTCTTCGTGGCTTAATTTTGGGCACATCTTCGGATATCTGCATCAATACGTTTTCAAGCAGGTTATTCTTAGCACTTGATTCTGGTGCTTCTTCTCCCACATTCATAGAATTTACTAAGGGTAAAGCCCTATAAGGAATAATAGCCAGGTTATCTTGCGTAGCACCATCAACTTCTACTCCATAGACATTTACTAACTCAGGAAAGGATTTTTCAGTATATCTCTTCCCGTATTTATCTAAATCGCCATTATTGACATTTACATTTTTACGAGATTTCATGGTAAATGAAGTTCTTACAGAGCCAATTACGCTAGGTATCTGCTCTGAAGTACATGGATATTGAGCATGTAACCTACGGCGATATCGACGTAAAATTTCGTTATTCTTTTCTAGACATTCCTGATCATCTAAACTCCAAAACCATTGATTATCTTTAAGCTTGAGAATTAATGAATGTAGATTCTCATCCTCCTTGCCCTGAATTCGACAGCCCAAATAATGTATAACTTGTTTCAGTTCCACAAAATTCCTAGGTGCTGTAGGTTCAAACCATCTAAGTTGTGGCTCTTGCCCATCCCCATAAATAGTAAAATCCATTACTCTTTCTTTTGGATGAGGCAACACCACCGCTTGCATATTGTGCAATTTAACCTTAGTAGGTTCAGATTGGACTCGTTGATAACCAATTATCGGTCCCCTAGAACAGCGATAAATCTTCTGCGCAATTCCAGTCGAACGCCTAAAAGAATGACACAACCAGGGAACATTTGTAGGGTTTTTCTCTTGAGTCTCTGGTTCAAAAGTATTCTTAGATTTATTTTTTTCCAAAAACCTATCAGTGTCTTCATGTTCTTCCCAATAATTTGTATCCATAGATAACGCTTGGTCCATCTGTAACTCACCCCTACTGAATTTAGATTTCTCTTCTTCTAAATAAAATTCTAAAAGCGAGATTTCATCTAGATATCGCCTTTCTCTAAACTGAAACTCTGCCTTTTCCTTTTGCAACTCAGTAATCTTCTTCATTGCTTCATTTACAGCAGTCAACGCTGCCTCACGCTCTACTTCCAATGCCTCTTCCAATTCTCTAATAATCCTAGTGTAATTGCCATGATGTTCACGAGAAGTCTGCGAAAACCTGTTAAAAGCCGAAGCTGAATCATCCTCATCCTCACGAGATAGTGGTCTTTGTAAGGGTTTGCACCTATGCCTACTTCTCCTTTCTCTTTCCTTCGCTTTTAGCTGGTAGTAATAAATCCTTTTAGCTCTATCTGGCAATTGTCCAAATCCAAAGGGTAAAGCATTTTCCCCATAAGGAAGAGCTTCTAAAATCCTACTCTCCAGCATACTATTATGATTATCAGTAACATCATCTTCTCCCATACCTTCTGAAGAGGTTATTGAAATGTCAACCACATCAGATAACATTAACTCAGGCATTTCTTCCTCCTCTAATTCATCCATAGAAATCACTTCCGACCTGTTGTAAGCAAAAAATACATCTTCTTGATCATTTCCTTCTTGATTTGTAGATAATTGAAAACATGTTTCAAGTGAATCATCAAGATATTCTGCTTCTTCTGCTGAAAGCATTAAGCAGTCGAGGGTTGTATCTTCGGATGTGGATAACCACTGAGTAATATCACTATTCGAATCATTGTCAGATGAAAACGCCACAGCATATTCACCAATACCCATCTGTTCTACCTTGTGAGGCTGATGTACTATATTGACCTCTACTTTCTCTGCTCCTGCTGGGTGTGATGTCTTAAATAACCAGGCATAAGGCCCTTCATGATCAGTCCTCTCCATTTCTGAATCATAAAATTCACTGTTGGATTTCTCATCCATTTCACTAACTGCTTCATCTCCTGAATCTTTCAAAAATCCTTTTGAAATAACTTGTATCTTAACCCTATCGTCTCTAGGACCAATCACAATTGAACCTTTATAACAGTCCTGAATGCATCTTGCTTGGTATAACCAAGGTCTTCCCAAGAGGACAGAATACGATGAAATATTTGTTTGCGAACGAACGATCAAATAGTTCACATAAAATTCTAATCCGGCTACTACAGATTTCACATTTCGTAGTAACCCCAAAGGAGTTACTTTTCTTTGATCAGCCACACGTAAAACAATATGAGTAGGTTCTAGATCCTTCAACCCTAATTCTTGCATAGCTTGTTCTGTCATCAAATTAACTGCTGAGCCACCATCTAACTGCACTTCATGTAGCAAATGGCCATTAATAGTAGTATCGATAACTGGAGCTCCTGGGTCTACAAATAAATCTACTATTTTTACATCCTTAGTTGTTTTTCCTTTGGAAGAATTTTCACGGATTTTAGAAGCGTTTATTTCAATCCTCTTCCTTCGACGCCGAACTAATTTATGGTAAAGTTGTTTCCGACAAACAGGCGCTATTTCTAGCAATTGCCGAAGGTTAATAGTCAATGATATTTCTTCTAATGCAGCCCAAAGATCATAGGTCTTATTTACGGATTCTACATAATCTTTACTCCCTTCCTTAGGAGGAACCAATCTTTCGGGAAAAGGAGCTACTCCCACTTGAATCTTAGGATTTACTAAAGGCACAGGTAATAATGGATGGTCAGAGGAATGCTGCGGAGAATCCGATTCGGGTAGTTCTATATTAGGATCTATGTCCCTAGACTTATCCTTCACTGCTCCGTTTAATTGTGAACTCTCTTCCTCTAAACCTTGCTCCTTCTGTTGTTGCTTTTGTGCCCGAGTAATAACACCAATCATAGGGTCAGCCCTAAAGGTCACCTTACGAGGTATAAATTTTGATTTAACTCCAATATCTTTCCTTATTGTTTCTACTTCAACTAAATTTGCAGCAGACGTTGAAGGTTCATTAGGGGTTTGTTTCCCTTTGTCAGACATTTTATTATCCTCTCGCTTAGGACAATTCTCTTCATAGTGTCCTTCACCACTGCACCTCCTGCAAAGAGGAGTATAGTCTTGATTTTTACGCGCATTTGGACAATATGTGGCTATGTGACCTTCTTGTTGGCATTGATAACAAATTACTGGTCCCCTAGGTCTTTGTTGACCACCTTGTCCCATTGGATTACGAAAATTTCCATTATTTCTTCTAAAAGGAGAATTTCTCCCTCGATTGCCATCACTGTTGTAGTTATTTCGAGGCACTGGGGGTCTACCCTGGGTGGGCAATCCTCGTGGCCTAAAAGGTTGATTGGGTGGTCCAATCTCATAAGTCCTATTATTACGATCCATGTAATTGTAATTCGTTTGCATTGAACGAGCTTGTTGTTGCTCTTGACCTAATTTATGCCAACAATTTGTATCTAAATGACCAGTCTTGTGGCAAAAAGAGCAAAACGGTGGATGATCGGGCATTAACCTTGAAGGCGTCGGACACTCTGTAGCCACATGGCCGTAACCATGACACTTACCACACCAGATATTAGATCGAGGTGGGTTTGAAGTCGAATTTCCCGATGATTGTTGAGCACTAGATCCTTGTGTCGTTATCGAATAAATTTCTTTCAAAGGCGCTTGTACTGCAGTCATAATTTCCTCCTTTAATTTTCCTAGAGATTTCGCAATAATATCTGCTACTTTTGCTTCATCCAGAGGAGATTGAGATTGCGGCATAGAAGGCATTCCTGTCTGCATCATATAGGCTGGAATTGAAGTGTACGGATTTAGAGGTACACTCGACATGTTTGAGCTTGCGGTTACCGAGGGATTTAGAGGAACGGTCACATAAGACACGTTCTTAGGTACCCCACCTGAAGTGCTGGGTATTCTGTCCGAGATTCTTTGAATAGATCTCTCCGTCATTGTTGACTAAGCTGCACTTCTTCCCACCATCTAGCATGTGTTTTAGCATCTGCCAACGTAGCTGGTCGTTGTAAACTAACATGCTGATGAACTTCAGGATTAAGTCCATCAATAAACTTACGTTTTTGCGTGGGATCGTCAGGAGCAGGATTCATCTTACGAATGATTGTCTCCATGCGCTCAATATAATGTTCAACACTTTCAGTTGCTCCTTGGGACAGATAATCCAGTTGAAGAGCCAATCTATCTTGAAAACCTTGTCGTCTAAATTTTTCTAGAAAAGCTCTTGATAAGGCATCATAGGTCCCTTTATGTTGAGCATCTAAATTCCCATACCATTTTGCTGCTTCATCTTTTAATGTTGCAGGGAAGATATGAAGCTTTTGGTCGTCATCTATTATCTCATTGGCGACGCAAGTCACCTCAAATCTTTGCGAATGGGCATCGGGATCTTCGTCCCATAATCCCCCGAATTGCGTGAAATCAGCTAATCTAACTGGGTTGCGAGCCATTGTTTCTCTAAATAGTAGCCCTAACCCTAAATCGTTGATAGTATCAAACCACGGAGGTTCCTGAGGTTCCTTAAATAATTGACGCAATCCGAAATTTGACTCTAAATCCCAGTCAAAGAGCAGTTCAATACTCCCGACCGTAGCATTAGCTTCACTCTCCCTAGTTTCCCTATTTTTCCTACCTCTTTCCCCAGTGACACTGCTAGTACTGGAGGCAACTTGATCCCATTGATATGAAACTGCTTCACTTTCTTTCAATGGTGTTCTATCAGTTGATAAGCTAGGTTGAAGAGGTTCTACCGTTGAGTTAGACACAGCGTCTACTCCCAAATTCAGCAATGCGTTGACCCTCTCTAGCCTTTCTAATAGCCAAGCCTCTTGTCGCACTGCTCGTTCTCTAACTCGCTGATCCCTAGCTTCGTTTTGCTGCTTCCGTCTCTCTTCTGAATTCATCCACGAGTACAAAACTAGCTTTTACTGTCATACTCCAAAATTACGCTTGTTCTATTTGAAGCTATAAAATTAGGTTATCGCTTGTATGCGCACTTAGAAGTTTCAAAATAGTCGGCAGCTCTGGGTCTATCTCCCCAAAAGGTAACTTTTCTTCTTGCTCGGGGATTAAACCTAGAATGTCAGCAACCTCTCTAACGTCTTTCGTGTCGAAAGAAATTCTTAAACCTCTGGATACACGTATCCAAGGCAACACGTCATCCCACACTACTCTTCTAAATGTCCGATAAGCTGTACGGTGATACCAATCAAAGTGGTACGATACACTGATTGTATTTATCTCTACTGCATCTATTAACCCAAAGTGTGTCGCTAATAGAACTATGGTTTGCGCACAGTCGTTATAACCCCAGCTCCAAGAGGATAATTGTTCAACGTCCACAGTTAATTGTGGCCCGAAATATGTGCCTCCCTCTACTAACTCTGTATCTCTCGCCCAGTCTAGCACTTTTCTTTGGCACTCCTGGGGCAAATTAGGAAAATAGTCCCTTAGAAAAGAGACAGCGTATTCACTCATAAATAACACTTAGGATCTAAAATACCCTCGGAAGATTTATCACTCGTTCGAGCGCACTTGGCTCCCGGCAGACGCACCAAAAATGACTGGCCAAAGACCAAGCCACTTTTACCCAGGTTAACAAGCCAACTCCTAAGAGTTGTTGCACTAAACAAGTGATTATTTCACTAATTGTTTTAATTCGACTCAACTTAACCTTCCCTAAAATCTACAACGTTGTTTGTAGTAGTCCAACTGCAAAGATTCTAAACTTCAGTAAATTATACTGGGCACTAAATTGCTAAACCTAAGATAACTATGGTTTCTCCCCATCTCTCAGAGGCAGCTCCTCATAATGTACTCTTGCCATGCTAGTGGCGGTTTATCCAGGAAATGTTTTTAATGTTTGATTTTGGAAAGGTTGTTTCAAGAATATAGATCTCTTGGATCTATTTGTATATCTCCATTTAAAATTCCTTTTTATGTTTTTCTCCACCTAATTAAAATTAATTCTTTTTATTTGTTTAATTTTAAACAAACATTCAAATCAAATTTTCTGAAGTACCCTAAACCCCTAAATTTTAATCTCCCTTGGTAGACATTCCCCACTCCGTATATAAATTTCGTCGTTGCTTATTAGTTTTTAAATACTTAATTCATTTTGCAAATATAACGTCCTTTCCTTCTCTCTTCTATAACCAGTATCAGCATGATAAAACAAATTCTTTTCACACTCTTATGGTTCACATAAAACATTCATTTTAAATCCCGTATATCCCCTTAGTTTTCTTTAAATTATCCTAGTAGCCCTCCACTCCATATATTTAAGAAGTTGGTTGTAAAATGAATAACATGTAAAAATTTAACATAGATACTGAGGCTTTTTCTCATGCCATCCAATCATTAAATTGTTCTGATTTTATTTTGGTTTTACTTTAAACTAAATTTTATAACTGCAACCTAACATTATAAATCATTATAAAGTGTTGTCAAACTTTTTATTGGTAATTTCCCATGTTTCCTAAATGTCCACACCGCATATAATTTCTCTTATCAAAACTAAAACACCATATCTTTATACGAGCATTTCTTAAGTAAAATATTATTAAATCATTATTTCTTTTCTTTAACCCTTACAACATAAATGCACTAACCAATCAAAGATTTTGTTTCCAATACTTCACTAAGAATCCATAGTTTATATCAATAAATAACACATTTTACGTAAAGGAAAACTATGCTTTTCCTAAAAATAACTCTTTTCTAATTTTTAAATATAACAAAACATCTTTAAAAATCTTGATAGAAATTCAGTAAATTCCTTGACTCATAAGCTTTATAGGAAAAATATCAGAACTTATAAATTTTCAGTCAGTAATTTCATAAAATTTTATTTAAGATAATTTTGAGTCATTTTTTAGTATTTTTGACTGTTTTTGATTTTTTATAAATAAAAACCAGTTCAGATAAATACAAACAACCATGTAGCATAAGAAAACAGGTTTAAAGACATATTTTAAAAATATTAAACTAAAGAAATTATCATGCCATATCGTTTATTTTAGATAAATCAGTTAGACACTTACTTGGAAAACCTGCGGGTCGTGATTGCGTCTTTGGGGTCCACGTCCTCTTGCAGTCCGGCCAAGGTAGGTCTATCGTCCAACCACTCGTTTCGACCGTGAGCTCACCAATTTCTTTTACTCTCTCGCCATTCCTCACACGACTGTTAGTCTATGGCAATGGGAATGACCTTTTTCTCTTAAATTAAAGATTAAACTCTTAATCAAGAGTTGATTGGTTTTTTGTTGATGAAGCGACGACTTATGAGGGAGGTGGAGACTAATTCAATATCTCCATGATCTATCCACCAAATCCTGCGCGAGGCCAAGCGATTTGACGAGAACAAAATCCTCTACCAGCCTATAATCTCAGTTTACCCAAGTACATTGAGGCTCTAGATTGATGATTAGAGAAATATCACGGCGATGGAGGAGAAGAGGAAGTGGTATCATTTTGGACATGGAATGAATGGAATTGTCTTCTTTCTGCTATCGTGACTTCATTTCTACCCAATTATCAATCAAATGGTCAAAAAATTTGGTGCCCTCCATCTCTTTCTCTCCTTTGAAAATGTTGCCTTGAGAAGATGGCGCCTTTCATCTCTCTCTCCTTTCCTTTGATTCTGATGATCGAGGCCAGCTTGCTTGTTTGCTTCATCTACTCTCGCCATGGCTATGATTTGCACTGGCCTTTGCGCCTCTCTCTCTCTCACAGCCAACGATCATTAGACTTTCGTGCAGCACCAATCGACTGCCAAATTCCAATGGACTGGATGCTTTTTGCCTCGAAGTGCAAGCCGGCCGCTCTCCCCCTCCACGGAACGGATGACGAGCTTTGCAGGTATTGCGCCTACAAGAAATTCACAGCCACATGCTGCAATGCAAGGAATATTGGTCATACTAGCAGCACGACGGCTTCTCCTCTCTCCAACTCTCTCTCTCTGCCAAAATCAATATCAATAGTATTGCCTTCTCAGACTCTCCGGTTTCTTCTTCATCATTCCGCCCTCAGAACAAGTTCTCTGACAGAGACAAGCACCATCTCTTCGCCTGGCTATTGGTACCCGATTCCTGTCTAAAGCTAGCATCATCCACTCCATCATTACATGGAGCTTCCCTCCTCATGGACCCTCTGCTGCCTCATCTTTCGAATGCTTCACGCCAGGGCTCTGGCCTGCGCCTGCTGTGTCTCCAGGGCCTGGCGTGACCTCGCTTCCAACGACGAGCTCTGGTACTCCTTCTACTTAACCGAATGGCCGTTCCTTTCCTCTTCACGACGTGTGCCGTAACGGCTCTCCCTCCCATGACATTCATTTTGTTTTTTTCTCTTTCTTTTCTTTAAAGTTCCTTCCATTAAAGTTTTTACCTATTAAGGTTTTTTTTACTCTCCCCCAACACACAACCCCCTAAGGCAAAGTCCCAATTTCAATTGTAGCTGTTCCAATTGCAAGATAACTGCATCAAGGGAAGGTCTTTGAAGTGGATCTCGCACAAGTACAAAATGGAGAAATCCCATTATAGGCTTGAAGTGATTCACCTTTGCTGCCTTCTCATCGGGTATAAGATCCTGTGTTTGTAATGATTTCATGTTGGCATTGGATTCATTATAGCTAATTGGAACTTTCAGCTCTCTATTGCATTTTCTTATGCACTACTCCTTGATTGCATTGATGCAGTGGCATTCATCTTCAGTTGAAATAAACTGTGTTTGTAATCATTCGATGTTGGCATTGTGAGTCGTTATAACTGCCCTTCATGACCTAAACCATAACCTAAAACTACATAATCTGCCATGAATAACATGATTTCTAGTGACTCTAAGAATATGGATTGCATAAGCTCAAAGGACTTCATTTCTGCAATGTCCTACAGTCCCTAAGTCTTGGTCTCCATAGCCTATGCCTTGCAAATGAGATATAAGAGTTTCTTGTGGTTGTACACAGGCCAAAAGATTGAATTTTGTACCGACATTTCTTGGCCAGACTGCAAGGACACGGTTTCCAAAGACAGCAACAACGAACACCGCATCTGCATTAAATTCATGTAAAAATTTAGTAATAAGGTGTCAATTGTATACAGTTTTGCCAAAAAATTGTTGCAATAAATGGCATGTTTTTAGGTGTTGTCACTAGGATTCATCGTATCATCAGAAGGAATATCAGTAGATCCAGCCAAAGTCAGAGATGTGCTTGAATAGCCAATACCAGTATCTGTCAAAGAGATACGTAGCTTTCTTGGCTTGACAGGATGGTATAGGGTCTTTATCAAAAACTATGCTTTGATTGCAGCACCTCTTACCGACTTACTAAAGAAGCAGACTTCCATTACATGGTCAACTCCCAAGCAAAATAGCTTCGACCAATTGAAGCAATGTTTGGTATCGGCACCTATTCTGAAACTTCCTGACCTCAATAAGGAGTTCGAGGTAGTAACCGATGCCAGCATTCTTGCCTTGGGGTGTGTTCTTATGCAGGAAGGTCATCCAGTAGCGTATTCTTCAAGGAAATTGAAGAGTCACGAAAAGAATTATGCCACTCATGATCTGGAGTTATTAGCTGTCATCCATGCTCTAAAGCTTTGGAGACACTATCTGTTGGGAAACAAGTTCACTCTAGTAACAGATCATAAGAGCCTCAAATGGATTTTTACCCAAAACGAGCTCAACATGAGGCAACGTCGATGGATTGAAGTATTGGAGGAGTATGATTTTGAAATCAAGTACCGACCTGGAAAGGAGAATGTAGTTGTTGATGCACTCAATCGCAAGGCATTCCTTAATTTACTAATTTTGCAAAATCTATCAATAGCTAGTTCTCTAGCTACAAAGGTGTCCATGCCAAAACGATCTAATACTTGAGCTAGCTAGAGAGGAAGGATGCCATGATCTAGCCTATCAAAGGATGCTAAGGGAAATCCCTATCAAGGACCAGGAACAAAAGCTAGAGGCTAAGTATCATGAATTCTCTATCAGTAGTGGACTTGTCTACTATAGGATGAGAGTATGTATACGAGCAAGCCAGTTATTTAAATAGAAGATATTGTGCGAAGCTCATGATTTCACTTTATCGGGACATCAAAGCTGCGAAGGATAGACAGAAGGCATACGCGGATTCGAAGTGTCAAGATAGAATATTGAGGAAGGAGACATGGTCTTCATTCGCGTATGGTCAAAGAAGAGTTCTCTATCCTTAGGAGATTGCAGGAAGCTAAGTCCAAGGTATTGTGGACCATACAAGATCCTCAAGTGCTAAAGACCTAATGTTTATAGACTGCAAACTCCCTGAAAACCTAAAGGTTCATAAAGTATTCCATAACAATCTATTGAAGAATGAAGTATGTACCTAGCCCAAATCATGTACTTGATGACCAACTAGTTGTAATGCCTAGTCAAGGAGTCCTTGAACTAAGACCGGAAAAGATTTTAGATGTCAGAAAGAGACAGTTAAGATCTAGAACCTTGAGAGAATGCCTCGTCCAGTGGAAAGATTACCCCGAAGAGGATGCTACCTGGATGGATGAAAGCTCTCTCAATCTTCAATACCCCCAGTTTATCTCGAGATGAGGACATCTCGATTCTTCTAAGGGGGAGAGAATGTAATATTTCCGCGTACCCGTACCGCAAATATTAACTTCCCACACGCCGTGTAAACCCTGTGCAAGAGTATTTCCCTACTTCGTGATTATTGGTAACCTAATCCACACCCTGCACGCTCGAAAATGAGGTTCCACGTCGAGAATTAAAGGCCGGGGTTGAGGACCGAAAAACCGCAAGGGAACGACCGCTTGGGAAGGGCAATAAGATAAATACAAGGCAAATTTTTTTTACTATTATCCCTTCCCCCAGCCGATGCATGGCTGGAGGAGAGGGAGTGGGAGGGGGATGGCCAAGAAGGAGTGAAGTGGGGACTGCATGAGGGGAGTCCTCCACGTGTGTGGAGGCCCTCTTCCCCACCCCCATGCCTATATAAACACCCCCCATCAAGGGGGTGTGGGAGAGAGGGAGAGAGAAAGGAAACTGTGGGAGAGGAGCTGAAGGAGAGAGGCAAAACGTGGGAGGTGGAGGTCGTCGCCATCGAGCAGGAGCCGCCGCGCTGCCGCCAGCTGCCAAAGCTGCCACCAGTCCGCCAACGCTGCGCCCAGCCACCAGTCGTTCTGCCGCCCAGTCCGCCGCCCACGCTGATCACGATTTTCCCCCCCCACGTGTCCTGCAGAAGCTGAAGCTTCTAAGGGGGGGGGGCCTCCTTAAGCCCCCTTCCCACCACAATTCCCAAAGACCATTCATACCCTTCCCCGGGACTTTGAAGAGGGGAAGGTGAAGCCGTAAGGACCCCACTAGACCGTCAGAAAAGGCTTTTCACAATAAGTCTTTAAAGCCCTTTTGCCGCAAGCGACATCCCGTAAAGAAATCTTCCGCCTACGAGGAAAGGCAAAGGCCGGAAGGTTGCATGCCAAGGCAAGACAATCCGTAGACCATAAAGGCAAATCATAAGTCGAATCCACGTCTATGATGGCCCCAAAAAGATCACAAGGTGCGACCACGGGAGGCTCATCTCTGAATGTACAAGTGGACATCTCCCCGAGCCCTCAAGTCCAGGTTCCTTCGAGTTATTCTCGCATGATTAGGCGCGCTTAGCTCATAAAAGGAATTGCATTTTTACGCTTAATTTTAATGCATACGGAAATTGGAAAGAAATACATGTGATAAAGCATCTCTTGAAACATTAGGCAAGGTTGAAATATGTCATGAATTTGAACGAGTAGAAGGCTAGTTGCATGTAGTTTTGGTACATTATCAAAGTAATGAGTCTAATCCTAGGCAAGGAAATGGGATTTATAAGTGCATTATCTTTCGTCCTAGACATGGTAGAAATAAGCGTGTGCCGCATGTTAGGCAACATCCTTCTCGTAATGATTTCATGAGGCAAGGTTAACCCCATAAGGTATTATCCGAAAAGGAATAATAGAGTACGAAGATGATCTTATGAACTTGCAAATAGCATGTAAGATGGAATAAGTTAACACTAGCTTTGGATGAGTTTCATTGACTACTTCGTAGCTAGGAGAATGTTGTGTATTGCGTAGTCGTCATGCGAAAAATGACATTCATTAAGAGCCGCATTTAGGAGTCAAAGCATAAGATGCCAAAGTGTAGACAACAAGGTTGTAGGTATGACTATTGAAGTAAGACCTAGTAGTCCTAGGAAAAGTTAGTACCCAGATTATCGTGCACCAGAGAAGGATAAAGTTATCATGGACCATGTGTTGCGTAAATACAATAAACCGCATGTTTACGCGAATTGGTGGAGTTATAACTATTGTCCTCCGTTAGATTTAGTTTATTACCTTTAGAAGGATCATCCTTGTCGCAAGACAAGCATAATTGAATTGACTAAACCACAAGGATTCATATGGGCATCATTGAGTCGATATGATAAGTATCCCAAGTGTTAACTAGGGTTAGTGCAATAATAATTCGACCTAGCATTACACTGGTTGCCAAGACAAAACCCGCGAATCTAAAGATCTTACCCACGTTCATGAAATGTCGAATCAATTGGATTTTCATACATGAAATGATCTAAGGTTTTATCCTAAGGATCATTCGTTCAAAGTGATGAAACTCCGACGGAGTTGCTTATCTTTAGTACCATGGGCCAACATAACTAGGAATGGTTTGGAGGATACCCTAAAACCCTGTTACTCGGCTGGAGGTAAATTCCGTGACCCGAAAACGCTAAGCAATGGGTGGAATGATCTCGTGAAATTAGATGCAATACATGTGCAAAAAGCTGCAACATTGTATAGACTTGAGATTTGTCCACAAGAGAGTTTTGTCATCTCTCGAAATGAGGTTGGCAAGTTATTGAAGGAATTTAACTTACAAGAGGATGAATAATCATCCTATTACTCACTTTCCTTGGGGAATAATTGCCAAGGGAAAGGAAAGTTAGGTATTTGCAAAGGACCAGACAATAAACTAAAGCGACATGGTCGCTGGATCCTGCCACAACAAAACCTAATGTATTGGTAGGGTATGACCCTAACCCAAGAATGATAGGAAACTTGCCAAGTTGCAATTGATTCCGGAACGAGTGTGGGTTGCATTCGGGGAAAAGGAATCACTCCTTAACAGTTTGCCAGCTAAACGACCACTGGAAATTGATTGTGCTTGTAACAGTTTAGAAAGCACTGTTTGCAATGTTTGCTTAATGAACTAAAGGATGAAAATACATCTAAATACTTCAGGTTGAAGGCCTGAAGGGAGAGGCAGCTTCAGTTACCCCCGACTGCCTGCCTAACCCTAACCAAGGGGGTTGTTAGCCGCGCCGGGAACGTGGACCGAACCCGCCGCGAGAGGTCTCTCCGTTGAGTTCTACTTGGAGCAGGAGGACGCTTGGGTGCCAGGGGGGGCTCTGGCTGTAAATCCCTCACCTTCCGGGCCCTGCACAAGAGACTAACGTGATTCGGGATTGGATCTCGAGGCCCGCATACTAGTCTACGGGCGGAAACTTGGATTAGTGATCCCTGGTGGATTACTGGATAGCCTTCGGGCGGATTATGAATACGCCTACGGGCGGGGAACTCCTTGTATTTCAAAGATAAAAGGATAAAATGATAATAAAGAAGTTGTTTGGCATTGTTTTCTTTATGTCCTGTGATAAGATTACGTGAAGGAACCAGTGCATAACAGGGTTAATCAAAGAAGCTGTTTGTATATGTCTAGCTAATGTGGTAGGTAATTACATAACTAAAACAAACCGAGGAAAGTGCGGAGGATGGACCATGGGTCCGTCCTATGGATGGGTGGTCCCGGTTAGCCAGGAACTTTTCTCAAAGTCTTCAACGAACAGAGGATGATCGTCATCACCGAAACAAGTAACGAGTACGATGACTTAGAATTAACTATTGCCCGATTCACGCTGTTTTAGGGGAACGGAATGGGACTATGCCTTGTGGCAGAGAGGTCGAGCCTTGCATCCCTCTCGTTTTCCATTCTCCTTGAACCAAGTGCAGCTTGAATCCGCTTCAGACCGGGCGTTTCTACGTAAAGTAGTTCGATCGGGGCTGACGCTAGTTGCTGCTAGCTAATGACCAAACAGGAAAACCCAAATTCAGGTCGATCCTAAGTGGGAACGGCCAGGATACTTCCGCTACGTGGCAGACGCGGGAAGACCTAGATCGCAAGTCCCGTAACATTCCATGGGAGTGCCGGGCGGAGCTTTCTAGACATCCTTCCCGATGGACTGCTAAGACGTGTCCGGAATGATTCTAGCGGACACGTTACATTTCATTAGGCCAAGAGGGCCATTTCTGTCGAGTTTAATGATTTAGTTCATTAGGCCAAGAGGGCCATGTATTTATTCATTGTGAGTGTAATTAATATTTTCTTTTTTTAGTGTTGTACAAGACAGATTTGATGGAGTACCTAGAGGGAGCTTCTTGCTATGTAGAAGCTTTTTGTGGCTAAGTCCAAGTGATATCCTTCCTTTATGAGTTCTTTTCCTTTATGCTGAATGGTTATGTGTATGCGGGGATTTTTTTTTGTTGGGATTGGTAGTCAAGGCATGAAGTCCCAAGGTTAGGCTAAGTGTGCATGGGGAGGTCCAAGTAGTTATCTTCCTCCTACAAAGACATTGTCAAGCACTCTAGGAACTATTTTAGAAGGTAGTCCTAGGGATCTTGTTCTGCTAGCCTACTATGCAGCTATTTATAGGAGTGTTTGTTAGTTGTGAGGTAGCTAGAGAAGCTTGCCTAATAAAAGAAAGAGAAGAAAGAATGCACATATTTTAAGACTTTAGTATACTGAGGTGTGTAAAAGGGGTTCTAATCCCTCAAAAAAAGAAAAAGAAATGACACGAAAAAAAAATCAAAGAGCAGATAATAATCGCTTTGTGAAGGCTTCGTAGGTTTCAAGGGATGAGTCACGACCCGAGGCCAATGCCTTGTCTTCTTGGGGGTGATGACTAGTCGAACAAAAAAATTTAGGATAGTTCAAGTGAAAATAAAGCAAGCACAAGGAAAAGAAGGATTAAGTGTCACCTTGTGAGGGCTTGGTAGGTTCTTGGATACTGAGTGAAGACCTAAGGCCAATGCCATGTTCTCCTTGGGTCACTACACTCAACTCCCTCCTTTTTACATTCTCGAATACCAAGTCCTAAAGTATTCAAAAGTGATGAATCAAAAGTATTTAGAAATGAAAGATTAGGCTATAAGAGTCATTGCATAGTAGGAGTTCCTAGTCTAGTTGTCCTAAGTTAATTAGGTAGTTCAGAACACCACTTAGGGTGACTTCTTTGATAGTTCTCTTTAGCCTATCTATATTTGAGCAATGGGCTAGCAACTAGAATTGGATCTCTATTAGGTTACACTTAGCCTATCCCTTGTGGATTTTCATGCTTTGATTTTGTTAGGGGATATTGTATGAACTGCGTTTGTGTTTTATTGTGTATTCTTCTTTGAAGCAACTTGATGCACTTTATAGTTTCTTTATGTGTAGATCAGTTCGTGGATTCTATGGGTTGAGTCGCCCTATCCCATGATCACCAATGAGAGAAAAATTTAAACACTGAAAAAATACCATACAAGTGCCAAATGGCGAGAATTTAAAGCAGAATTTAAAGCTCGATGGAAGCGAAAGACACAAATCCAACAATTTTAAGTAGCCATGGCAAACATGAATTCAAATTACTTCAAAAGACAGACTGTCTCAGTGGTTGCCATTTTTTCATAATCTTTTTGGGTGCCGAATTGAAGCAGGACAAGTTCTGGATAGTTCTGACTCTAAGATGGATATGAAAAAACTTTGGAATCAGAACTAGATACCGAATGTGGGAGAGGAACTGAAGGCCGAGTACTTTGGGGGTCAAATTAATGCACAATTTCAAAGGGTATGTCCTGTGGCCTTTGGAAGGGCCCTAGCCCAAAATTTGGTGACTGGGGGGGGGGAGGGGGAGTGTTTTTGAAATAGCCTAATGCAGAGATGAAGGGAACCATGGTGATTTGATGGGGGAGAGGGCTTAGAGCTTGAAAGCAACCCACTACTCCAATCACACAAGCCTATCCCTTGAATTTTTTACTCTCAATCACTTATCTCACACAGAGAGAATAGTGGCCTATAGAGAAAATGCAAAAATCAATATTTCTCTCTCCTCCCTCTCTCTCCTCTTGAAGATGGTTTATGTGCAAGTAGATTGGAAGAGGTTGGAATGAAGACCGATTGTTCTTCCACCAGATCATGATGAGATCATGTGGATTCCAATGAATTATGCCTAGCATGGTTTGAGGATCAATGGTAGGTTTGGTGGTGGCTGCCCAAAAATGCAAATATTAATTTCCAAAACCCAAGAAAAGGTGCTAGGGTATTTTTCAATGAAAATTCAAATATTTTTTAACAATTTATGATGCAAATCGCATTCATGTGCAACAAAAAATAGTTTGATGCTTGGTTGCAATATGTTTAAAGGCTCTGTGCTATAAAATTTAGAATTGTGCTTGTAATTATGATTTATTAATTTTTGAAAACTTAAAAAGAGTATTTTAAAAGGGAAAAGGGTGTTTTTGTCATTTCGAGCAATCATAATTGACTTCATGTGGGGTAAAATTGAATGCCAAGATGGATTAGAGCATGATTAATTTATTGACTCAAAAAATATAGGAAACATATATATATATATATATATATAAAATCAAGAAAAATAAAAAATAATTTTATATGAAAAAAATATTTTATACTCTAGAAAATTACACAAAATTATGAATTTGTTTATGGATGTATAGTGAGCCTAAGACATGAGGTTTAGCCTCAGCTTAGCCCCATTTTTATGTTATAGTGCATGATTTATTGCTTTTTAGACAAGAAAATATTCTCTACATGTACCACACAAGTATAACATTAAAGGGTAGGGAGGGGAGGGGTCATGAGTGCTGAATAGGCTGAAATCTAGCCCCCTCTCTCTCTCTCTCTCTCTCTCTCTCTCTCTCTCTCTCTCTCTTTGGATACATTCAATTGCATGCTATATAAGAGTCTAGTTTTGTATTTTATATAGCACTATGATGATTGCTTTTGTCTATCCAAACAAAGTCTTGAAGAATGACTATAATTCCATCTTATGGTCCCAGACATATCTAACACATTACGTCCCTAGTTCTAACAAAGATTCTACCACTACGCATAGGAGTTCCACAATGAGCATGGTCTTGATTTGGCTAGCATAGACCCAAGGCAAAGTTGAGGGGAATGAATAACATATCAATGAATGATTTGTTACATGTACTCTCATGTTTGAGGATTGGCCAAATGTATTCTAATGTCCAAAGCTAGGGTCAATTGCAAGTGCTATAGACAAAGTCAAGTCTTATGATGCCAAGGCTGAATTTAAAAAGGCTTTTGCCCTTGAAATTTACAAAATAGCAGAAGAGGCCAAATATAAGGATAGCATAACCCAACACACCATTTCATGGCTCTTGTTTGCACAAGAGGTGATGGACCTAATAGAGAAGAAACATACAATTTTAAGAAAGAAAAAGAGTAAGTAAGAAGCTTGTGATGTACCTCCATCCTTTAGAGAAGAGAGGGCTATATGTCCTCCATGAATCCTTGGAACTTGGTTCCAAAGGACCTTACAAAAAGAACACATGTGAAACATTTAGAGGATGGCTAAGTTAGTGGGCATGACCATTATATTGTGATGAAGAATGCAATGGCCAAGTAGGGTTTTGATCTTGCATGTAGAGATGTGCACAAAGCAAATATCATACTTAACAAGAGGTTGGGGTTTAGCCAATTGTAACCACAAATCAACAAGATGTAGTTGGAGGAAAAGGAGCTGCCACTATTGAAGATACTTGAAGAGCTACACCCAAATTTTGACATCAAGAATTTGTACTTTGTAGTAGATGATTCCATGGTAAGCTACATCTCTATTGAGCTAAAATGGTATATAGTGAAGCATAAGCCTATACTAGATTGTAAAAAATATTATACATTTAATATAGTTATATATTCCATATAATATCTTCATTCCTATCTAATCACTAATACTTACTATATGATCAATAATCTTTTGTATGAAATCATTAACTTGTACTGCCATCATTGTGGTGGCATGCTCAGAGGGGAAGGGGGGAGGCTGCCTAGCAAGGTTGGGGCCATTGTAGCCCCTAACCCTACCCCAAGGCTAGGCCCCTAGACATGAGGGATGGGGGGTGTGGGAGCCTTTGAAAGGCCTTGTTGCCTTCAGGAGGGTGCCCCTTGTGGGTTGGAAGCCATTGTGGTCCCCAACCCTATGGCTAAGACTGGAGCCCCCGCAAGGGGCTGCAAAGCCCCATAGTGTCCCATCCCCCTTGTGGGGGGCCCCCTTCTACATGAGTGTATTATCAAGGAGGGGGGACATGGCTACTATGCTCCCCTCTTTTCAACAAAACATTAGTGTAGGGCACATATGGGGATAACCAACTACTATGTCCCCTCCCCTTGGTCTCCCCCCAGCTTGTCCCTCCTCCACACCTTGGAAACATAAAAAATGTAGTAACTTGGGGGCTAAAGAAGATGAGAGACATTCCAACATTGCCTATGGCAAGGTGGATGTGCTGCGAGTTGTAGTCAACGTGATAGTGAACTTGTCTCTATTTTAAACTATTTTTCTTATTCTTTACTATTTATTTGTAGATAATTATTGATATTTTTTATTTACTGATTTCGATTGATTGATCTTGTTGAGAAGTATTTTCCTATCATATTTCATCCCATACGAACACTATACGCATGATAAAATCCCAAAAAAACATCTAATTTTTCTTAAATCGCAATATTGCAGGTTTTGCGTGTTTACATAAAATTTATTAAATGATCAAATTCTCTTGATTTCTTTAATATTGTTGATAAATTAGAGCATTATCAACCAAATACAATTATTTTCAATCATTTTGAACTAAAATTTATCATAAAATAATGAAATATATGGCTTACTCATAAAATCACACATTATGACATGCATATCTCAAAATATGGGGCCCCGTGACACTTCCCAACAACCATTAATGATCCTTCCAACCTTGATCTACTCTCCTTTATGCTCGTATATAGTCCCATGATCAAAATATTTCATCTCAGCCCACCCCCTTCTCTCATATATCAATCCATAGAAACACACAAGAAGAAGAGAGATAAGAGAGGAGAGAGAAAGACTAAAATCAGATCTCTTGATTTACTTCATCATTTTTTTATCATTATGAAGTGATGGGGATGGCAAAGAAATTGAATGTCTCACTACAACATATAGACCCAATAGCGACGTTTAAAGTGACGAAATTATTCATGGAAAAAATTACCCCCGTCATCGCTATTCGTGTCGCTATTAGCGACGCGAACAATTCGTCACTATTTGTGTCGCTATTTGCATCGCTATTAGCATCGCTATATGCGTCTCTATTAGCGTAGCTATTTGCATCACTAATTGGGTTAGCGATGCTAATAGCAACGCTAATAGCGACGGAAATAGCGACCTAATAGCGACGGTTGCAGAGTAAATTTGCGACGCAAATAACGACGGTTACAGAGAGGAAAAAAAATAGGTGGCAAAGTAAATTTGTGACGCAAATAGCGACGGTTACAAAGAGGAAAAAAATAGGTGGCACGGCATGCAGCCCTGCCACCCTTCTAGCTATATGCACTCAATATTCTTGCATAATTCATTTGCCAATGTCAGCTACATCTAATGTCTAAAAATTGTGTATCAGATTATTAAAAAAAATTTGAATCCTTTGATTGCAAAAGCAAGATATAATTAATTCGAAAAGGTATTTCGCAAGGAGCTTTTTCATCACTTGCTTAGGTTCGAGAAGAAAAAGAGATTGTGATTACAAAAGCTAGATATAATCAATTCAAAAAAGTATTACTCAAGGAGCTTTTTTATCACTTGTTAGGCCCAAGAAGAAGAGCTTCACTTCAAGCTTTCATTATAGTCAGGGCCCTGAGGTATGAATAAGTCCCATTGATCTTCTGCTCACTCCAGCTTATTCCAAAATTGTTCAAGTCTTTTTGGGGGAGCATTTGGACATCTGTAAGAGTTATACCATGGAGTTGGAGCCAGAAACCCTTATATAGGGAGTGGTAGTGTCTCTAAGCTCTATTTCTTCCTTTCTGTTTTTACCTACGTCTAAGTCATCTTCTATCTCTTCTTTCTTGTCTTCACCCTCAATCTCAATGGATGGAGGTGTTTTAAGATCAAAAGAATCAAGCTCATCCTCCCCCTTCTCAAACTCCATTTCTTGAGCTCAGATTAGTTACTGTACTCCAAGTAGATCCATGAAACAAACAAATTTTTCTTTACCAAGTGATTTGGTAAAGATATCGGCTACCTAGTCTTGTGTCTTCACATGAAGTAGATCAATCTATCCTGCAAGTACCATTTCTCTGATGAAATCGTAATGAATCTCTATGTGTTTGGATCTAGCATGATAGACAGGGTTGCTAGCTAGTATCCATATACACCTCAGGTTGTATACATAACCCTCATGCTACTCCATATGTACCTCTTCAAGCAAGTCACCATTCATGAATGCATTTTTGACATCCACTTTTCATAAATTTCAGCCCTTATAATCCACTAATGCAATGAATATTCTCACCATTTCTCTCTATCTCTCCATTAATGCAATGACTATTCTCTCTCTCTCTCCCGCTCTCTCAATCTCCCTTGTGTTGATCTATCTCCCTTCTTCTCTCTATACATATCTTCATCAACAAAAAGAAAAAGAGAAGTAAATCAAAAAGAAAAACAAAGAGGGAAGATATAATACATTTACCTCAAAGCTTGAAGAAGAATCCTTTCGCGCTTCTCTCCTTCTTCTTCTTCTCCTTCATGGGTTCCCTCATTCTTCTTTGCAGTTGTCCCCTCTATTTTTGTGGTGGATTGGCGGTGGCAGTGACCTCTCTCTCTCTCTCTCTCTCTCTCTCTCAATCTCCCTTGCGCATGTTGATCTCTCTCTTCTTCTCTCTATACATTCTTCATCAACAAAAAGAAAGAGAGAAGTAAAGAAAATAGAAAAATAAAGAGAGAAGAGATAATGCTCACTTCTTCTCTCTATACACTCTTCATCAACAAAAAGAAAGAGAGAAGTAAAGAAAAGAGAAAATAAAGAGAGAAGAGATAATGCACTTACCTCAAAGCTTGAAGAAGATTCCCTTTGCGCTTCTCTCCTTCTTCTTTTTCTCCTTTACGGGTTCCCTCCTTTGTAGTTGTCCCCTCTCTTTTTGTGGTGGATTGCTGGTGGCAGCGACCTCTCTTTCTCTCACTCACTCTCTCTCTCTCTCTCTCTCTCTCAGTCTCCCTTGTGCATGTTGATCTCTCTCACTTCTTCTCTCTATACACTCTTCATCAACAAAAAGAAAGAGAGAAGTAAAGAAAAGAGAAAAACAAAGAGATAAGAGATAATGCACTTATCTCAAAGCTTGAAGAAGAATCCCTTCGCGCTTCTCTCCTTCTTCTTCTTCTCCTTCACGGGTTCCCTCCTTCTTCTTTGTAGTTGTCCCCTCTCTTTTTGTGGTGGATTGGCGGTGGTAGCAACCTCTCTCTCTCTCTCTCTCTCAATCTCCCTTGCGCACGTTGATCTCTCTCACTTCTTCTCTCTATACACTCTTCATCAACAAAAAGAAAGAGAGAAGTAAAGAAAAGAGAAAAATAAAGAGAGAAGAGATAATGCTCACTTCTTCTCTCTATACACTCTTCATCAATAAAAAGAAAGAGAGAAGTAAAGAAAAGAGAAAAATAAAGAGACAAGAGAGAATGCACTTACCTCAAAGCTTGAAAAAGAATCCCTTTGCACTTCTCTCCTTCTTCTTCTTCTCCTTCATGGGTTCCCTCGTTCTTCTTTGCAGTTGTCCCCTCTCTTTTTGTGGTGGATTGGTGGTGGCAGTGACCTCTCTCTCTCTCTCTCTCTTTCAGTCTCCCTTGCGCATGTTGATCTCTCTCACTTCTTCTCTCTATACACTCTTCATCAACAAAAAGAAAGAGAGAAGTAAAGAAAAGAGAAAAACAAAGAGATAAGAGATAATGCACTTATCTCAAAGCTTGAAGAAGAATCCCTTCGCGCTTCTCTCCTTCTTCTTCTTCTCCTTCACGGGTTCCCTCCTTCTTCTTTGTAGTTGTCCCCTCTCTTTTTGTGGTGGATTGGCGGTGGTAGCGACCTCTCTCTCTCTCTCTCTCTCAATCTCCCTTGCGCACGTTGATCTCTCTCACTTCTTCTCTCTATACACTCTTTATCAACAAAAAGAAAGAGAGAAGTAAAGAAAAGAGAAAAATAAAGAGAGAAGAGATAATGCTAACTTCTTCTCTCTATACACTCTTCATCAATAAAAAGAAAGAGAGAAGTAAAGAAAAGAGAAAAATAAAGAGACAAGAGAGAATGCACTTACCTCAAAGCTTGAAAAAGAATCCCTTTGCACTTCTCTCCTTCTTCTTCTTCTCCTTCACGGGTTCCCTCGTTCTTCTTTGCAGTTGTCCCCTCTCTTTTTGTGGTGGATTGGTGGTAGCAGTGACCTCTCTCTCTCTCTCTCTTTCAGTCTCCCTTGCGCATGTTGATCTCTCTCACTTCTTCTCTCTATACACTCTTCATCAACAAAAAGAAAGAGAGAAGTAAAGAAAAGAGAAAAACAAAGAGATAAGAGATAATGCACTTATCTCAAAGCTTGAAGAAGAATCCCTTCGCGCTTCTCTCCTTCTTCTTCTTCTCCTTCACGGGTTCCCTCCTTCTTTGTAGTTGTCCCCTCTCTTTTTGTGGTGGATTGGCGGTGGTAGCGACCTCTCTCTCTCTCTCTCTCTCAATCTCCCTTGCGCACGTTGATCTCTCTCACTTCTTCTCTCTATACACTCTTCATCAACAGAAAGAAAGAGAGAAGTAAAGAAAAGACAAAAATAAAGAGAGAAGAGATAATGCTCACTTCTTCTCTCTATACACTCTTCATCAATAAAAAGAAAGAGAGAAGTAAAGAAAAGAGAAAAATAAAGAGACAAGAGAGAATGCACTTACCTCAAAGCTTGAAAAAGAATCCCTTTGCACTTCTCTCCTTCTTCTTCTTCTCCTTCACGGGTTCCCTTGTTCTTCTTTGCAGTTGTCCCCTCTCTTTTTGTGGTGGATTGGTGGTGGCAGCGACCTCTCTCTCTCTCTCTCTTTCAGTCTCCCTTGCGCATGTTGATCTCTCTCAGTTCTTCTCTCTATACACTCTTCATCAACAAAAAGAAAGAGAAAAGTAAAGAAAAGAGAAAAACAAAGAGATAAGAGATAATGCACTTATCTCAAAGCTTGAAGAAGAATCCTTTCACATGTCTCTCCTTCTTCTTCTTCTCCTTCACGGATTCCCTCCTTATTCTTTGTAGTTGTCCCCTCTCTTTTTGTGGTGGATTGGCGGTGGTAGCGACCTCTCTCTCTCTCTCTCTCTCAATCTCCCTTGCGCACGTTGATCTCTCTCACTTCTTCTCTGTATACACTCTTCATCAATAAAAAGAAAGAGAGAACTAAAGAAAAGAGAAAAATAAAGAGAGAAGAGATAATGCTCACTTCTTCTCTCTATACACTCTTCATCAACAAAAAGAAAGAGAGAAGTAAAGAAAAGAGAAAAATAAAGAGAGAAGAGATAATGCACTTACCTCAAAGCTTGAAGAAGAATCCCTTTGGCTTCTCTCCTTCTTCTTCTTCTCCTTCACGGGTTCCCTCGTTCTTCTTTGCAGTTGTCCCCTCTCTTTTTGTGGTGGATTGGTGGTGGTAGCGGCCTTTCTCTCTCTCTCTCTCTCTCTCTCTCTCTCTCTCTCTCTTTCAGTCTCCCTTGCGCATGTTGATCTCTCTCACTTCTTCTCTATATACACTCTTCATCAACAAAAAGAAAGAGAAGTAAAGAAAAGAGAAAAACAAAGAGATAAGAGATAATGCACTTATCTCAAAGCTTGAAGAAGAATCCCTTCGCGCTTCTCTCCTTCTTCTTCTTCTCCTTCACGGGTTCCCTCCTTCTTTGCAGTTGTCCCATCTCTTTTTGTGGTGGATTGGCGGTGGCAGCGACCTCTCTCTCTCTCTCTCTCTCTCTCTCTCTCAATCTCCCTTGCACATGTTGATCTCTCTCACTTCTTTTCTCAATACACTCTTCATCAACAAAAAGAAAGAGAAGTAAAGAAAAGAGAAAAACAAAGAGAGAAGAGATAATGCACTTACCTCAAAGCTTGAAGAAGAATCCCTTCGTACTTCTCTCATTTTTTTCTCCTTCGGGAGTTCCTTCCTTCTCCTTTACACTTGTCTCCTCCCTCTTCGTGGATGGCGGCAGTGGCGACGGCCTCTCTCTCTCTCTCTCTCGCTTGTTTACAAACCTGTAAAATGCCATGCTCCGGTTTTGACAAATTTTTATGAAGCCCCTCTCTCACCTGTTTTTTATTTCTCTCCATCTCTCTCTTCCTTCCCCTCCCTTCTTCTCTCTATTTCTCTCCCTCCTTCCCTCCCCACTCTCACTCAACTCATCTCATTTCAAAGACAATCAAAGATAGAAAATAAAAAGCTTAAGAAACAAAGATATTGAAAGAAATGTCAACCCACCTCTCTTTATCTCTCTCTCCCCCCTCTCCCTTTACTTTTCTTTATTAACCTTCTCTCTCATTCTCTCATTGTTTTCCTATTTCTCTCTCCCTCTCTCTCGCTCTCTATTTTTTCTCTCGATCTCTCTTTCTCCCTCTCTCTCTCTCTTCTTTTCACTCTCCTTCCTCTCTTTGCCTCACCCTTCTTTTCTACGTCCTCCTCCTCTCTTCCTTCCCTCTCCCTCTCTCTATTTCTCTCCCCCTCCCCTCTCCCTCTCTCTTTCTCTCCCCCTCTCTTTATCTCTCTATTTCCCTTTCTTTGTTTCCTCTCTCTTTGTTTTTCCCCCTCTCTCTCTCGTTTTTTCTCTCACTCATCCTCTCTCCCTCCCTTCATCTCTCATTTCTCTCTTCCTCTTTCTCTTTATTTCCTTTCTCTCTCTTTTTCTCTCTTTCTCTCCCTTCATTCTTCTCCCTTATTTCCTCCCTCCCTCTCTTTCCATATATCTCTTTGCAAAGAAAAACAAAAAAAGAAAACAAGAGAATACAAAAATAAAGCAAGAAGAGGCAATGTACCTATCTCAAAGGCCTGAAGATGAAACCCTTTGTACCTTCTCTTTGCACCTTCCCTCCCTTCTCCGTTGCACACTTCTCTTTCTTCTTCATGTATAGCAGCGGCGATGGTGACAATGGTGATGAGCTCCCTCTCTCTCTCTCTCTCTCTCTCTCTCTCTCTCTCTCTCTCTCTCGCTCTCTCTCTCTCAAAGCTTTAAGCTCTCTCGCTCTCTCTTTCATTCTTTCTCGCAAACGTTTTCTCCACAAATGTTACGCTCGGGTTTTCGAAACTTTTTCCCCAGACCGGCGTCGCTATATACGTCGCTATATGCAGCGCTAAAAGCGTCACTATTTGCTTCGCTAATAAAATTAGCGACGCAAATAGTGACACTTTTAGTGACACCATTTTTTTGTATCGCAAATGGCCGTCGCTATTGCCCCATTCCCATGTAGTGTCTTGTTGGTCTCTTGCCTCCTCATGATTCTATCAGGCAAGAATCAAGCAAGAGTTTGATTAAAAATGACAAATTTTGGGACTTGAAAAAAGGCACCCCCACCCCCCCACTTTTCATGTTTCATGCCTTTTTAATTCTTAATCTGAACCAAGCTTATTAAGATTTACCAAAAAACTAGTTCATCCTCTGTTATTCAGACTTGTCATAAGTGGGTTTTTGTTGAACAGAGGCCCAAACGAACTCCAATTTCCTACAATTCAATAAGCAACTTAGCATGTGAGAAGTATAAAATAACTTTAGTGGTAGAAAATTTAGTATTTAATAAACATGCATTAGTCATGATCCATGTGACAATTATGATGTGATCTACCTTGATTTATTGCTCTTAGGCTATACAAACTTACTCTTCTATCTTGGTGAAGGATTCACTACAACAAAAAGGCCTCTTAGACGCACTTTTAGACGTGATTTTTGAATAAAGAGAAAATCTTACGGGCGCGTCTACCCGCCTGTCTATTTGCGCATCTACAAACTTGTGTCTATAGTCACATGTATGGAGAAATTTACACACAGAAATAAATGAGTAATAGATGCGCATATACACACGTGAATACAAGCGCATAAAAAAACCAAAATTGTTATTTATTTAATTTCTTTTGTGCGTCTACCAGCGCGTCTACATGGCAAATTAGACGGGCATATAAACACGCCCATAGATGCGCTTTTACAAGCGCCCATAGACGCGAACGCAAAATAAAAAATCTCTTTTTAAAAAACATATATCTAATTTCTTTTTTTAAATTTGAATTATGTAGCGCATGTATGAGCGCGTGTACTCTGCATTTTAGACGCGCTTATAAACACACGTTTTTTGCAATTTAGACACACGAAACAGAATAATGGATTTGAAAGCATTTGGAAAAAAGACAATGGATCTGAAAGCACAAGAATTGAAAACAAAAGTCTATGTATTCATTATAGATAAAAAAACATTTACATGGGGAGTTTAAGTGCTTGCGACCTAAAGCGTGGCTACAAGTAGTAGGCTCAAAGATGGATAATAGATATACAAGAAAACAAGGCCATAGAGCATGTATGGTGCTCCTCTACGAATCTGAAGAAGAAACATCTTCACTAGCACCACCATGGCTACTAGCGTTGCTATCCCCCTCCTTGCTATGCTCCACATTGGGGTTCGCCTATACAGACACAAAAGATCAAGGTTTCTTACGTACACATGGTGGAGAAAAAGTTATAATTAGCTATACTTTTAATAGGAAAGTAAGAAAAACATACCTCCTCTGGCTGTCGAATTCTCATAGCTCGGTTGTATTGGTCCTTAGTGATGAGACCCTCCTCATAGAAGTGAAGCCATGTGGCTGCGCGGTTATGGCCTCGATAGTAACCTACCTCTCTAGGAGTAGGTATCCTACCAACGATAGTAGTCTGCAAAACAATTATGATATATACAAACAATTATGAGACACAATGTATTAGAACAAATTATATAAAGAATTGAAAGAAATATAAGTTTTAAAAAACTAGAAATCAAAATATACTTACAAACTCTACCTCCCACGACTCTCTGCCGCCCGATCCGTAATGCGATGATCCCATGGTTTCCATTTGGATGCGTCACACCTCTGCATGCTGGCGACTCTTCACTTTCTCTGTTGCTTTCTTCTTGGCTTTCTTCCACTCTATGCAGTGGCACATAGGTGGTTGGCTATAGGCTCCACGCCCCTCCTCCCATCTCCGCAGTGAGTCCCTGGCGCGTGTCATGAGGTGGGATCTTTTGTTGTGAAGCAAATCCCTCACTTTTGTGCATCCCCAATCATCCGAGAATCGCTAACCCTCAGGATTTGGGTACCTCCTATGGACTTCCCTCAATACCTCCTGCCACAAGCCACTTTTCTGATTTTTGAAGTAAACGAAACAATTTTTATACGTTGCATGCACGATGCTCGTCATGTACGCCATTACATCCCTTCCTTCATCATCAAGGAAGATGCCACCAGTATCTGTAACTCTATAGTACTGGCGTACAAGCTCCTCTACGTGATCTTCTGGTGAGGGTGATCGCTCGCCACCTCCTAGGCAACCCCCACACAAGCCTCATCCTCCCCCTCGACTCTCCCTCCTCCCTCTCTGTTGACTACCCTCTGCCTCGCTGGATGCATGTGCTTCTGCAGATGCACGTGCGTCGGCTGACGCTTGTGCTTCAGCTGATGCATGTACACGTGCTACACGCGGAGTACCTGCAATAGGAGTTTGGGAAGTAGTGCCAGGCAAATACGTTAGAGGCGTTCCAGACATGACGCTGAACACCTTGTCTACTGTGGGAGAGCGGCCAAGGTGTCTGGTCATCTCTCCCATGAAGTCTTCCCTATTAGGAAAACCTCCAAAAAATGCATTGACCCCTCTGTCGAACAAGCCCAATGTATCATTCATGCGATCCAAATCTGGGTCATTTGCTAGATGAACCAGGATGTGACATCTGTAAAAAAAACACAAGAAAAAGATAAATTCGTATAATTTCAAAAATAAAAAATTATTTTTTATCAGAGGTGACTGGCGCATGTATAACCGCGTCTAAAATGCAGGATAGACGCGCTCTCGAACACATCCCTAAATTCAACCCTGTGGTCAGAGCGCATGTATATCCACATCTGAGATGCAGTATAGACGCGCTATCATATGCGATTTCTAAGTCAATGCTTCTGGTGCGCGTGTATCCTTGCGTGTGGATTGCAGAATACACGCGCCTGGAGACGTGACTCAAAAGTCAAAGCTTTTGGGCAGGGCGCGTGTATTCCCATGTCTCACATGCAGCATACACGCGCCTGGAGACGCAACTCTGAAGTCAAAGCTTCTTCTGTGCAGAGTGCGTATATTCTCTCATCTCTGACGTAGAATACACGTGCTCTGAGATGCGGCCGTAGATGCAATGACAGCAAACATAGCTTTGCATCTATCCCTGCGTCTGTATTGAAATGTAGACGCGCTGGCAAACGCGCTCAGTCGGCTGATTTCAGTCCAACAACTGCCATTCATGATTTATTTGTGCTATACAAAATGCAATCATAGATCCTAATACACAGAGAGAGAGAGAAAGAGAGAGAGAGAGAGAGAGAGAGAGAGAGAACTCACCTTGGGTGTTTGGTATGGCGGGTGGTGGCGCTTCTTCCTTCTCCTTCTTCCTCTCCTTGGTGAGTTACTCTCCCTTGATGCTTGCTTGCTGCTTGTTGTCTCCTCCCTTTGCTTCTTCTTCCTCTTGCTCCCTTTCTCTTGTTCTCTCTTTCTTCCTCTCCTTGGCTTTCCTTTTTCCCTTCTTGTCTCTTTGAAATGAAAGAAGAGGTGAGTCATGAGGAGGTGAGGCATGAAGAGACTGCATGTCGGCTAAACTCGAGCTTCAGAACGTGCAAAAATGCAGGAAAGGAAAGGTGCAGTTTGAAAAGAAATGATTTAAGTATCTTTTGAATTTTAACGTTTGCGTCTATTATCACGTGTATATGCACGTCTAAGTTTACGTAAACGCGCATATAGACGCGAAGTTAGACTCGTAAATAGATTCAAATTTAGACGCGTACGTAAACGCAGATATAGACACACATTTAGCTTTATCACAAATTTTTGTTTTTAAGATAAGTTTTGATAGTAAGTTCTTATCATAAGTTTTTATGTATTTATGATAAGTTTTGTGTATTTAAAATTGAGATCTTAGAATAATTAATACGCCAACTTGAACATATGAATAACAAATTTGATATTGTCATGAATTAGTTTTAATCATGTCGTCGTCATCACCTAGTGCGGTGCATGCTGATGAGTCAACGAGCACATCCTCAAGTGAGGATGAAACATTACGTCTTCATAATCGAGATGCATGGCTACGACGAAAAATTAAATACATGTGTGATCGTTGTCGAGGGTATATTTTTCGAGCATGTCAAGTTGCAATGTCACACCTCAGCATGTATGGAGAATGAAACCGAGAAAAATCACCGGTATTCATTGTTTTTTTAAACACTAAGATTGCTAATCTATGTTACTCAATATATATCAACGTACATGAAACTCCCTTTTGTGGTTGAGCAGGATGTGGTGCCACATCCTCAGATGCTCCCTCCCGGGCGTCAAGAGGCTGCAAAACGTCAACGCGAGGAAGCAGAGTCTTCAAGAAGAGTGGAGACTGACGACCATGATAGTAGCCCTCATGAAATGCCCCATCAAGTTGTAGAGGATGAGATTTTGGACAACATGGTACACCATCTATTTTCGCAACGGGTTCAGGGAGAAGGTCACTCTATGAAGACAGATGACCCACTATACGTAGCGTCATCTACTCCGATGTATGAAGGTTGTACGTACTCCGTTCTTCGTGCATCCCTTGAGATACTTAACTTGCAAACAATTTATGGATGGAGTAATGTCAGTTTGAATGCGTTATTGAAGTAGGTATCAATTCAGTTTGGCTTATGAATCATAATATTAATTGTTCTATTTTGAAATTAGACACAAATATATGTTGGTGGTTTTTTAACTCACTTTTAAAAATATATGTAGGTTATTATCACAAATGCTTCCAAAAGGAAACAAATTGCCAACTAAGAGAGAGCAAGCAAGACATTACTTGACATCTCTGGGAGGCCTCGATTATGTCAAGATCCATACATGTGTCAATGATTGTGTCTTATTTTGTGGGATTCATGAGTTCGCACGAGAGTGTCTTGTTTACGGCGAATCAAGTTACGAAGTGGAGATGAAGTCAATGGATGTGCCTCGTAAGGTTTTGCGACATTTTTTGATTGTTCCACGTATTCAACTTATGTTCAAGTGTAAGTCTATTGGAAAACTCATGTCATGGCATGATAGTCATCGTTCAAGTGATGGAAAATGGAGGATCCCTGCAGACACATCGGCATGGCAACATATAGATAATTTGTGGCCCGTTTTCAAAGAAGAGCCAAGAAATTTGAGATTTGGTTTAGGTATGGATGGAATCAATCCATTTGGCATCAAAAGCACATCATACAGCGTATGGCTAGTGGTATTGGTGAACTATAATATTCCTCCATCCATGGCAATTAAAAAGGGACATGTAATGTTGTCCCTTCTGATTCCTGGAAAGCACAAGGTAAAAAACATGGACTCAAGATCAATGTAAGGGAGGATTTACGTAACATTGGTCACATGAGACGAGCCTGGCCACGCATTGGACACAGAGGAAGATTGAGCTACCCCATGCACCTTGGATGTTGTCAAAGAACGAGGAAAAAATAGTGAAGGAACAAATATGTAGCTTTCGAACACCCACAAGATGTATGAGATGTCTCAAGGGAGCCTTCATAAAGAAAAAGAAAAGAGGTGTGGAGCAACTATCTGGTTTGAAGTCCCACGATTGGCACAAAATGATTCAAGTAAGGGTATCTCTAACCATGAATATAGTAATTAGTGAAGTAACTATGTGTAAACTTTGGGGTATGATAACTTTTTTCTCAACTAATCATTTGATCTATGAATATTGTTTACATCTAGCTCGTACTTCCTACTAGCATATCCCATTGTGTATCCAAAGATGTACATGATATCATTTACAAGATGGGAGGGCTTGTGAGGTGTGTATACATTGTATTTTTTCATTATATATCTTTGAATTTCTACACAAAAATAAACAATTGTCAAATACATTCTGACAGATACGTGAGCTCGAAGGAAATTGATCCAAACACATTGCAAGATGCTCCAGTATTATCTGTTGAGGTGGTTTGTTTGGTTGAGGAAAATTTTCCTCGATCCATTTTGACTACTCAATTACATTTACTAGTACATTTGATTGATGAGATCGCACTTTGTGGGGCAGTTCATGCAAGGTGGATGTTTTTTCTTGAGCGCTTCATGAAAACCTTGAAAGATTTTGTGAGGAAAAAGCATGGCCTGAGGGAAGCACGGTTGAGGGTTGGTTAGTGCAATCATCCCTTGTTTATAACTCTGAATATCTTGCTAAAGTGGACCCATCTCAACCACGACTATGGAAAGATGATGAAGACTTGAGGATGACCTCTATAATATCTCAAGGAAAAGGAATGAGTAAAGTGCTAACAAAAGAAGAACTTCGTAAGTTAAATAGTTTTCCCACGTCATATTGATAAAGATTGGTTACATGAGAAAATGGAGAGAATGGAAAAAGAGGAGGAAATTAATATATCTCAAGAAGAGTGGGAATACGCACGAGGTTGCTTATCAAAGGTGAGACATACTATCAATTAATTTGTTTCTATAAGTTATATTTTATATAAAAAATTGTCATGTTTGATCTTAATCTTTTACTACTAGTGCACATTATTCAATGCTATTTGGTGTGAGGGTAAACATCTTTGAACTCAACGTATAGATGAAAAGAGAAATACCCAAGATTGTGGTGTCCTTGCTCACTTTGAGGATGCCAATGGTACCATGGAAGGTTATTGTGGCTTGATCCAAGATATTCTGAAGCTTGACTTCAGACGATTCTTTATATATGTACTGGATGTGAAGTGGTTTAAAGAAGTGGTAATAAATGGTGAGCATCGCACAATCAGACGTCATCCAAGTGGTTTTGTAATCATTGACTCTACAAAATTTCACCAAAACAAGAATGACACATTGGTACTACCTCAACAATGCGAGCAGTTATATATGCAAAAGCTAATTTTTTTATATGTATACATGTGATAAATATACATAATATAATAAGTATTTAAGTTTCTTGCTTTTGTTTTTCAAATACAGGTTGTCTATCATCCAATGGTAAGCAATAATCGATGGTGATATGTCATCCCTATATCTAATCGTTCAAAACCAATATATGGTAATATTACCGACATAGAGATAGCAGATGACAATCCAACAATTAATGATGATGTACATGATGACACCATAATGGATGATATGCGTGATATAGTACAAGATGAACCTCGCGAGGATGTTCAAGGAAACGCAAAAGAGGACACTAATGTGATTGTCGATGATATTGATGAAGTTATTGAGCAATATAGCAACACATCTGATAGTGGAATAGACTTATTTGTTTCGTTACCTCTTGGTAACATAGACCTAGAAGTAGATAGTTTAGCAAGGGCTGATCTCATTGAAGATGAGATGGATCATTCACTGTAGCATACTTAATTTGCTTAATGATTCAATGTGTATTCTTAATTCTATGGTTTTTATCATGCGCACACGTGCATACTCAAGAACCAATAGTCAAGTTTTTAAAGCTAAATTGAATTTTCCATAATAAAAAGGAAGTATTTTTTATCATCTTCAAGTAGAGAAATTGCGAGATACATGCAATGCTTGCTAGTAATTGTATAATAAGGTTTCTATCGCTTGCCGCTAATTACTTATATCAAGCTTGTCAATTGGAGGAACTGCCATTCATTAGAGAGCAATGTAAAAATAATTATTAACTCTAGTTTTTTTATTATATTAACTCTAATTTTAGGTGGTTAAATAATTACGCGTCTGAAGACGCGTCTATTTATGCAGATATATAGATGCAAAATGTGTGTCTATTTACACGCTCTTTTACACGCACATATAGACTCAATGATAGACGCGCCCGACTTTGCGCGTCTAACATGCATGTCTATGCCTCGTTTCTGTTGTAGTGATTATGATATGTTTATTTCAATTAAAGTAATTTTTGTAGTCTTATTTAAATGAGGCTTGTACATAAGATTCTTCCATTTTCTTCATGTATACAAGTGTATTCTTACTAAAATAACACCTACCGACTTATTTAATGAGATTGTATACATGATATTCTTTCATTTTCTTCACATTGAAGGTGGCCTCATATTTCTATTTTCTTCATACACAAAGGGTTTTCTTACAAATGATTTTTCTCAATAATAAACATGTGAACATTGTCTGCTTGGTTGGGGCCTTTTAGCAAGTGGTACAATCAAGGATGAGAAGAATCTATTATCATTATTACACTCTAAACATTAACTACACATTCTAAATTTGGGCTTAATGGAAACCTCAATAGTTAAGATTGAACTTTTTTCTTTTTTCAAACATATAAGCCACATTCATAAATCAATACATTGGTATACGACCATAACATGCAAATGTTTACTTAGAACCATAGGCATATTCTCATGGTTCATGGGAGAGATTGCATACAAGTATGGACAACCCAATTGATGTGAGTAAGATCTTTCAAGAACTTGTGTATTTTAAGAATTAATTGCTTTTTTACATTTGAGGGACTTTCAACTATTGTTTCCTTTCTTCAAAAAATACAGCTGTCATTTTCTTAATGAAGGTATGTACTTATTGTAGTGCTTCTAATTCTATGGAAATTCGACATCATTGACACTACTGATTATGGACTACATTGAAAAGAAAAACACACCAAAAGTTAATCGACCATCATATGTGAAAGTTGCACTTCTTTGACATCGTTCACTATGCACTACGTTTGACAATAGACCCAAAAACTAGTTGGCTATCTTACTTGAAAGTAAGATTATGTGGAAGCTAAATTGATTTATCATAATATTACATAGTTTCTTTTTATTTGTCAAAGTATGAATGCCTTTGATATTTTCGACATGTATGTGAGCATATTTATAATTCATGACAATAAAAGTCTTTAATACTAAGTTGTAAAGATGTCTACCGTTTTTTCTTTCAAAGGGTCAAAAGATGGCATTATACTCATTACTTATCTATCACTAGCGTAAGGAGCTCTAGCAACATCAAAGAATAGCAAAGTGAATAGATCACCATGTGAATATGTTCATTTACCAAATTGATTTATCAAGCTTATCACTAATAAGTACCTTTTTTTATTTTGAAAATAAGGGGACACTTGATAATATTCAAGCATTAGCGCATGAGAGAAGTATTGGTTACATATGTTGCTTTCCTTTACCATAGAATAGAACATAATTGAGAATTAAATAGAGAGTGAGCGAATAACATAAAAGAACACCAAGAACTTGCACAACACAAGATTAGGTAGAATCTTCCACCATGCATGAGTGAGCACCTTCCCCATGCATGTATTTATAATATTGAATAAGTTTTTGTACCCAAACTCCATTGAAAGCATCTTTCTATGTTTCTTGCTTTCTCTCAATTTGCACAACTTGCTTTTGTGTAAATAAATGAAAGCACACTCTCTTCTTATAGCTTTACAAAAATAGTATTCTTTATTCTCTAATAAATACTTCAAGTAAATATATTATGCATGTGCACATGTAAAGTCCTTGTACTAACAAATGCATACAAAATATAATGCTTTCAATAATATTTTACTATGCTAAAGAGTGCATAATTTCCATGCATAAATTACATACTCCAAAAGTAATAATTTCACACTCCATCTAATTATTTGCTCACCATAACACAAAACACATTGATATCCTTCCATTTATTTGCCATGCATAATGTGACCAATACCATACACATGTTTTCATACGATAAGTCACGGATCATGTGGTAAATAAATAAAATCCACAATAAATTTTGGTAAATATTGTGATAAACTTAACTCCATAACAATACCTAAATTTAAAAGTGTTTACTCACACACATACACTCTCTCTCATGATCTTGGTTAAAAACAAGGGTTCCTCTTAGATCAAGATTGTTTCAACATTTGACACCATCTTTTGTGTGTTTATGTAGTTTCTTGGATAGCTTTCTTTTGTCAAAGCTCAAGCTTCATGAGATTTAAGTTAGAAGGTTTTTGACGATCTAGACTTGAAAAGTCCAAGTTCCAACATGTTTGTTTGTTATACCATTATCTCTTTTTAAATAAACCTGAGATGCAAACAAAGAGACTACAATGTTTTTTAATCAATTCTCTTGACTAGATTTTTGAGATAACAAGAATAATATTGCATAACAATGTCCATGAAAAGCATGAATTTTTGGTTAGTATGATTTAGGATTGCTTCAATCCTATGATTCAACTCTTGTATGACATAGCTTCTACTATTATCTCCTTCGTCTTATTTGTTTTTGACTATAATAAAGCATAATTAAGGTCTATCCTTGCACTTAAATTCAAGACTTAATATGGATACATTTTAATAGTAATATCAATTACAATCGTCCTTGTCTTAGAGTGAACAACTGATATTATTATTTAACCAACTTTGTTTGTATTAAATATTTAGCTTTTAGCTTGGAAACCCAATAAGGCATGAGCACAACCCTTAGGAATAGTGTTATAACAAAATTTTTCTTTGAGCACTAGTCATAAACTGACCCAAAACTTACCAAATCTAGAAAAATGTTGCAAATCCATGAAGTTGAAGGTATTTATTTTAGGGTCAAAAAGTTTTTCTTAACCAAAACAAGCCATTTGACGTAATAGCTCCCAAAAATGTTTTTTTTGTTTGTTTTTAGTGAATGGTAGATTTTGAGAACTTTTTGCTTGAGAAGGAACATTCAAAACCTTCATATTTACCTAAATATAGCTCTCAGCACTCCTCAAGTACCATTTAATGTAGCATGTAGTTTTTTAGGACATTGTTTGAACAATGTCAATGCCAATTCAATGGCCTAGGGATAACACCTTATTTTCACCTTTGATAATTTTCTCTCTTTGGAAAAAGAAAAGAGGGGGCTTTCAAAGGTTATGGCAATTATGGAATTGTAAAAGGGCTTTGCAAAAGTGGGTCAAAAACCATACTACTTTACATCATGCTAGGTTAGTGGCTTATATACTCTCCAAAAATGTCACAATGGAAAAATTGTTAGTGCACTTGTATGTTCATGGCAATCCTTTTCTCTTAATAAAATGTATCTCATGTCTTGCAAGGTTGCAAGGCTGCAACAAATTCTTAGAGCATTGATGCATAATGGTGGAGCTAGGTCAGTAGTAAGGTCCCTACTAGTGAAGGAAGCTCTCGTTCTTAAACTTCTATAGAGAGGGAGTGGGCTAGTGGTAATGACTGTACGAGGCAAGTTGGCTTGGTTGAACTTGTAAGTTAATCAAGCAATAGATAAAGACCTTCGACCCTACCTACTTGTTCCAGAATAAATGTTGTTGGAATAAGGGATACAAAGAAATGGTGGCTACCAGAGGGAGATTCAATCTCAATAGAATTGGCACAACATTTTGTAGAATTTAGGAAGGGTGGTGGGCCATGGGAATGGGGAAGAAAGGGCCATGGGAATGGCAAACAAACGGAGGAGACAAGATGAGGGTGTGCCGACATCACGGTTGAAAATATGCAACCCAAAAGCGAGACAAATCTGCATGGAAAGGAGGGGGCGGAGTAGGGCTTGACTGAAAGGACAACAGCTGACAACAGGTGCCCCTTCATTCACACACACTAACCTCAATGACGTGCAATACAAAGTCAAAAAAGGCCGCCTTCCTCTCTCTCTCTCTCTCTCTCTCCGCGTATCTTATATATTGGTAGAACGTGAGAAGGTAAACAAAGTCATTGTATGGGACTCCAAATACACTTCAGCTAGTGTATTCTTGGTTTATTATAGCAATATAATGTGATTTTTTAATGGGCTAAACTCCAAGAAAATGGGTTCTTGGATTATCTAGATAATGTCTACTACAAGTCGAAAGCAACATCCAAGCGTTAGATATCATGGAGCTCTTGCTTACCCAAAAATATGCATCAAACACTAGCTTCATTTGCTACTTAAAGGGTAAATGTGATAGTTCTATTGGCTTTGAAGGGGGGTAAAACCCCAGGATACTATTCACAATTCTCCTAGATTGCTCCTTCTCCTCTTCTTACCATGTGGAGTGTTATTTACTGCGTGAAAACTACAATCGCACATGGCGCAAATTCACGAGCCCTTCTTTTTTTATGAGATTTTTCAAAATTGGCTAAAAAGTAACTTGCTTTCTTCATGTCACCCTGTTCTAGAAGGTTTCTACACCTTTTTAGGATATTTATAAGAAATAATATCCAAAATATCACAAATAGACTAAAATTGTCCAAAAATCCTATATTTTTGAACATCCATACTATGGACACTAATACTAATTACTAATATGACATTGACTCTCTAGATTATTAAAAAAGTCAAATGATGATATACTCTAGGGTTTTCACATTGTGTCTACATAGTGGCATGACATCCATCCCCCCTAAATCTGTGCAACATTTGGTATGTGCCAAAGTCCTAGTTGTCATTAGATTCAAAATCCTCATCCTCTGCAACCATATCCTTTGCTTCTTTATCTTCTTGGTTAGCCCTTGTATCATGGCTACTATTTTTATCCAGTTTTGGCAACTCATAGGTGGTAGGTTCCCACCTCTTGAATAATTTTATTAATTTCCCTACTATCGGAATTCTTTTGGCTATCCCATCTTGCTCATTTAATGCATAAGTAGCATTATCAAACACATATCTTACCACATAGGGTTTGAACCATCATTTGGAGACTTTACACATGGCATTATAGTGTTTCTCCAAACTGTTGCCATAAAATAGCACCCAATTCCCATCTTTATGGTTCTTGGCCTCAATCTATGTCTTTTATCAAACCATTTCTTGTTTCACATCCTTGTTGCCCTTAACTTTGCAATTTTTGAATCTGTCTTTAAATTTCCTTTCCAATAGTCTAATACATAAGACCAAAAACTCCTCTTGATTCATCTCCTCTTCGCAAAATAGAACACTCCATGTGACTATCATCTCTTCTATCAGCATGATAGATTTCTAATCGCACATCAATTGAGTAGGAATATATCCCATAACAACATTATGAGTTGTTTTGTTAGTCCATAAAACATAAGGGAGCAATCATGGCCACTCTTTCACCTTCTCTTTACGCGCTTTTGCCAATGCCTTTACAATAGGCAGGTAAGCTCTTTCACTTTTTCCATTTCCTTGAAGGTTATAAGCTGAATTTAAAGCAAGCTTTATCCCCAATTGTGCAAAGAAATCATGGGCTTCATCTGCATCCAATTCACCCCTATCTGATGTAAATTTTCCCACATAGCCATATTGACGAAAGATCTCTTCTAAGAGAAAAGTACACACTACATTTGTTGTCTTGATGTGTAGAGCTCTCCTTTCCGCTTGATTAGTCAAGTATTCATGGGAAAGTACAAGATACCTCATTTTCCAAATACCTATAGGTATCGTGACTAAATCCACCACCCACTTAAAATGAAGAGACAAGGGATATGTGGGCTCTAACCTATCTCGATGTCTCATAGATGAATACATTTGACATGTTACATATGTTTCTACAAAGTGAGTAACATTCTTATGCATCCCCTACCACCAATATCTTTCATTGTTTTTTGCAAAAATACCCCAAATGCCTTTATGGCCAACCCATAAGCTTTCATGAAAATCTTGCATAATTTTTGTTTGTGAAACTCCATCACCCAGAACTTGCAATGGCATATCATATTTCTTCTTAGCATGTTTCCACAATTACCCATATTTTATTAAAATCCATAGGCTTATCTCTTGGTTTTCTTAAACTCCACATAGACACTCTTCTCTCTTTGTAATGTGTTGAGATATTGACTAATTCTCAACTACTCTCCTAAATATTTTTCTTCCAGAAACACTTCTACATAAGATACATCCATCAACTTTGCATAAATGGCAGAATGTGGAATGTTTGAGCTGCAAGATACATGTTTGACATGAAGACATAGGTTCTTTGATCTATGATAATAACTCTGCAAGTCAACTTGCAACTCAAAATATATATTTTTATAATTCATTGTATGTAGTAAAAAGCCAGAGATTGCAACATGTCCCATTGCTGCCACTATCTAGTGGTAAATGGTTGATTGGTAGCTTAGAGTTGTCAAGAGCATGTAAGTCCAAGATAAAATCTGACATCAATAGTGCTATGAAACCCACCACAGACTCCAAAGATGTGCATCTTAGTTGGTTTATACCATTCTCATTGTTTGCACGTTTGTTTGGTTCATGTGATGTTTTGAAGAAAACAAATATTACTTATCAATGCAAGTCTCCATCCAAGGAACTAATGAGTCAGATATTGGGTGAGTCTTAGCAAGTCAAAAGAACACATTTTGATGAGACAATTGAATGCAGGGTCAACCAATCTGATCTCACATTCAAGTAAATCTTTTTTACTACTTTGAATGGCTTGATTTAGTTGATATACGTCTTTTTTAGATGAATTATTGTGTTATTCGCATTTACTTGCCATTATTTTTGTTTTTATTATAGGTATTTCATTGCTAGACAAACTTTGCACATTCACTTTCGGTATAGAAGATGGCGACTTTTGCGAGGGGAGTGGATCAGCTTGGATCGAGATATCCGAGATGGCCATAATCCTTTTGTGGTTAGCGCAGAGAGCCATTGGCCCAGTTCTTTCTGAGACAACAAATCCAATTAATGTCCAATGAGCCCCTCTACAACTTCTATTTCAAGCTAGATAATAGAAAAGTCAGGATTCGTAGTGAGCAATCCATGACATGTAAACAATGCTCTTCTCCACATATCCTTGAGATAGTGGAATCCTTGTAAAAATTTTTGTTAAAAGAATGAATATAAACTTTTTTTAAACTTCTGAGTACTTTTAATTTAGATAATCTTAGTTTACTATGATCCGAGCGTACGATAATACATATTGTGATAGTTAAAATCATAATTAAATTACAGGGTGGAGTTCTATAATCTATGCAATATTGTCTTTGCATAATGATATATTATAGCTCATCTCTTCTACTTATTTCTTAAAATTAAATATTAAATTGGATCCAAGGGATTTTGAAGGTCTTTCAGATTTCTTTTCTTAAAAATTTTCCATATTTTCTCTAGTTGGAATTGAATATACTCAAGCGATCCAAGTATATTTGAGGATATAATAATGTAGAACGAAGTATTTGTCTGTATGAGTAATTTTAACGGTTACTTGAAAGTATTGAAATAAAGAAATTAAGGTAAGAGTTTTAATTTGAAACTTTAGGACTAAAAAAGAACCTTTATTTAAAACCCTAGATACATAAAAGCTATAACTCCAAACTCATTTTCACTTTCATTCTCTACTTCCCTACACTTGTGCTCTTCTCCCTTCTCTCTTTGTGTGCCATGGCTACCACTCTCGCCTTCGCCACATGGATTAGCTCCACATGCTATGCACACATAGGAGACCAAATATACCATAAGTTTTGTGCGACCTTGAGTCTAGAGAGCTCACTTTTTGTTGTAGACCCTAGCTCTAGTCTATTGGCATTGTTTTGTGATGCAAAAAACTCTCCCACCTGCTCTATTCCGGACTTTGCTCTCAAATGGATCCCCATAGATTTCCTATATAGTTTATGTGCTAGATCAAGCCATGCAAAGGTAATAAATGGAGCCCTCAAGTATGTGGGGCAGTATCTCCATGCCAGAGTAGTGCCCACCTCATCCCAAGACCACGCCATGATGGATCTCATTGAGCGTGATGCAGAATTTGCCATATATGTTTTGTGTACTGAGGTGCAATATGACAGTGAGAAAGACAGTGACACACCCTCTCAGCGCCATAGCTAGAGTATTTCGAGAGGGAGCCTAAAGAGATCACACTCGATCCGAGAGTAGAGGCAGCACAAAGCTTAGCCATTGTGCACCCACCTCCTTGCCCTATTGAGATGCCGACAAGCGATGAGCCACCCCTTGCTTCTCTCCATGCTATCATCATTGAGGGGGTGGAATATTTACTTATGTAGGATGCACTAGAAATATTGGAGCTAAGGGAAGAAGAGCTATTGTATCATGGTGCATGATGCACCTGATGATTTTATAGATTTTGATATACAAGATGCACCATCTCATATTAATCAGGTGGCTCGATATGATGGCATGATTGTCGATGACATCTCTGCCATTGTGAGCATCCAAGAGCAGACTGAGAATGCAGTGCCATAGTATAAGATCTCAGATGAGGAGTTTGAGCGGTTGCAAGAAAGCATTTTTGGACCTCGACCCGCGACTATGCAGTACCTTCCCAAGAGAGAGATAAGGGTGGTCCAGTTGCAGGAGCAAACTTGCTCCATTACGGCAATAGATAGATGATGTAGAGAAGGTAATGTTATCAAATTAATGTTATTTTGCTGAGATCGGACCCCTAGAGCTGCCGTGGTTGGTGGCTCGCATCTCGGGGCCTGGATTTGTCAGAGGCTCACGTTTGGGGGCATGAATATGCAGATTCAAACCCCTAGTTGCAAGCCTCCGGTGAGGGCAGCTCTAGGAGCTCGATCTCAACAAAATTTGATGTGCACACTCCTGATGCCCTAGGGGCCCTACTATAAATTTCGACGCAAATCCGATGTATATATCTTTACCACACTCCATGCATAGTGAGTTTGACACAATGAGTCTGACACTAAACTTGTGTGATACAAGACGTTATCTATATAGATGAATTTTCATCTAGACAAGGTGGCCAATCTAGTAGCCAAGGAAGGGTGTAGGACTCGGCATTGAAGGAGTATATCGGCCATCTTGTGAGTGACATTTTTGTATTCCATAAGACATGATCTCTGGCTTTTTCTGAGAACTTCTTGAAGTTCAGGGTACTAACGAAGGCTAGGCCCTTCAAGACCATCCCAACAAACTTTAGCTTGGAGAAAGTAGTGTTGCTTCGACGTTCGAAGCTCCTCTACTTATTCTCTAGTACTAGGTCTAGGCCACTTTTTTCCATGGTGGCCCATGGCATGGTTGCTGGTGTTGAAGACCCCAATGTCATTAGGTAGGAACTACTAGGGAAAAATGTGTTGCTGCCTATGATCAAGAATAGCTCTGACCATGGGGAGTCTAGCTCAAAGAAGCCTAGGAGAGAATAGATGTACTTAGTGCCAAATGATATCCCATCACCAGTGTAATGTAATTTGTAATCTTCTCTTGAAGTAATGAAAATTGATATTTGTTAAATTTGTGTGCAATGTAGTTTATCATATGCGTCATTTATTATTATTATTTACTTGAATATTGTGTTTATTTATCGGGTCTATACACAACATGATTCGTACCCTAAATTTGATACATAGTGCTTTATCGAGTTTGTATACAATATGTATTCGTTCGAACACATGTAATGATAACTCAAAGACATAAATAAAACAAATAACAAGCGAATAAACAAAAATAAGATGTGCCAAAAATTTTGTATTCATATTCATAACATTTTACATGGGATCCATTACAACCAGGGTTTTACAAAATCTATTTGGAAGCTACATTCCATATGTGTTTTAGTAGTACACCCCTATCGTTGTTGATCTCCGCAAGGACTATCCTTCCATCGCCAAAAGAACCTCTTTATCCGCAAATCTCTATCGGTGATGGTGACTCTTCTTGCATGTATTGCTGTATAGACGGAGTCTCCAAAGAACAAGTCGATGACGTAAGCTTATGTAGCTTCTTATAGTGCAAGGAGGGCTTGGATAGTCCAACGATTGGGTTGTTGCAAGCGTCTTCCATTTGGGAAGTGCTTGCTATTATTCTTAATGAGTATGACGTCCGTAATCTCACACACTAGCTTTTGGAATGGAGACTTTGGTATCAGGAGGTGCGTGGTCTTCTAGTAATGGCGGATCTCACGAAGAGCCATTGTGCATGGCTTCCATCGATGCTTGCGATGGAGGTGTGGTGGTGGTGGAGCTAGGGGAGGTGGCCTTTGCATATAGGATTTTTAGGGGGGTTTCTCCGAGCCGCTTGCTTGGTGCATGCCATGTCTTCTAGGAGAGAAAACCCAAAACTCAAAAGTGAAATGTGTAAAATGAGATGAAACTTTAAACTTATAGCAAAACTTTCTAAAAATACTTAAACCTGAATTAATGTATCTAGGCTTTGGAAAAATATGACCAGTGATTCGATTGACATGAAATTTTACCTATGGACTCCTTTAGGGTACATCAACTACAAAAAAAAAAATTGGCCTCATCAGAAGTATCTAGGACACCTACTAGGAGGCTGGTATCTCGGGCCCCACAAGCGAGCCTTTGGGCAGGTGTCCTAGAGACTTCTGAGATGGAGCCAATTTTTTAATATCCATGAGTTTTAATGATGCTCGGCATGTGGGAAAAGTTTCACCAGATTTTGATTTATCAAACTAATGGTTCAATCATTTTTTGAAAATGCATTAACTGGATTATACTTCACTGATAGCAGAAAAACTCACCACTGCACCGAGTGTATGCAATTGCATATTAAATGTGTTGTCAACCAAACTACATGAAATATTAGAAACTTAAGAATTCACAAAAAATAATTCATGGGTCAAATGGAATATCTCATATCGGATATAGTGTTGCCAAATCGCTAAATACAGTAAAGATATAGTGCATCGGCCCGTGTACAACTAATCATTGATGTGTACGTGATTGCCCATTGAATTTATCCTTAACAAAACTACTTTCAAAATTAGAAACTTGAAAATACGCACAATGCAAATCATGGAAAAATAGAATATCAAATATTAGATTTGGCATTACAAAACCATGAAATACACGGTAGATAGTGCATTGCATGAAGTACAACTAGAGCTAGGCAAAGTTTAGCTCCATTTTCTAGACCACTACTATCAAATACTTGAAGGTCTACTAGAAAGATAAACCAAAACTAAGCTCCTTATAATCCACAACCAAACATGAGCTAAAAACATAGATCCAATTACAAGGTAGCTTCTCAAAGCATATTGTTGACATTAAGATTAAATGCATCCTTGTTGTTGCGGATCCTACAAGCAATAACCATATCTATGGGCTTAATAGTGATACGTCGGGCATGAATGGTTAAAACTTGAGAATCACCCATTAGATCAATCAAGTAACTTTCAGCTACTTCTTAGAGAGCAAGCAAGGCTTGGCTTGACCATCGCCCCACATTCCTTGCTTGGTTCGTTGAAAAGAACTTGTGATAATGCCCTAACTGGAGATCTTGCAGTATTTCTCGCACCAACCTAGAGAATGGTGCCTTAGGATAATCAAGCTGGCATTCTTCTGGAATTTCCTTATCTCACGTAGCGCAACTGTGCCTGGTCTCCATCTTTGCTTCTTATGTGTTGGAGGACGTGCATTACTAACTGGAGCAATAGTGGGAGGTGGAGCAACTAGAGCACGTGGACCACCATTTTTGGACAATGGCAAACCATCATTATTGACCACACTAGGGCCACCATTTTTGGACACAGTAGCACCACCATTATTAGCTGCAGTAGGGACACCGTTGTCAGCCACCAAGGGACCTTTGTCACTCACAATACACTCACTAGATTTGGAAGAGTGTTCAGCTCTTGCTCTTGCAAGCACCTTCTTGATAGGAAGCTTGAAATGTGCCATGGTTGTGATAATGAAGGATAGAAAGGTGGAGGGTAGAGTGAAGAGTAATGGGAAAAAATGAAAGGAGAGACTTGACTTAAGTATAAAACTTTTAAACTTACTGTGGTGTAAATGAACTTTAAAATTAAAAAACATAGTTCAAAATCGAATTTGAAAAACATAGTGACAAACCTTCAAAATTTTAAACAAAATTTGCAAGACATCTCATGTTAAATATAGGAGTATTGATGTGTCATGTCCTAGGTACCTATGCTCTCTCGTGGACTCTAAATGCATCAAAAATATTATCTTTATCTAGGTCTCCATTTCTTTCCATCTCTCTCTTGGGTTGCCAACCATCTACATGGCGTTGTCTAGCTATGTTTTTTTCATCTCTTGCTTTTCTCACTTCATACATTTCCCTACTTATAAATTGTATTGTATCAATAATCTCCTATACCACCATTGTGATAATTGCCTCATAGAATTGGAATCATTGATGCCACCTCCACGATCAGTTGCCTTTTGAAAAGCACAGCGAGCTTGCCAATGAGATCGTTCCATGCCTTGAGTTGACCATACTACCAAACTTCCTTGATTTGCAAAGTATGGACAATGTGCTTCAAGTATATGCTGCACAAGAAGAGATATTAGAAACACAAAATAATTCAAAATGATGATTTTTTTTTTGTACTGGTGACAATACGGACCATGCAGTGTGTTATACTATTTGTAGTCCATGCCTCCACCATGGACTTATCAAATTTAGAAACTATCTCTTTAAATGTATTGGCATCAGCATCCCTAAACCTCACCTTTTGTAATAGAGCTACTAATCTATCTAGGTGTGTCCACACTTCTGCCTTTGCAATCCTTGTTTGTCCCCCATTGCTTCAATCTAGAACAATAAAGTGCAACTCTCTCCATAATTCATACTTCTCTCATTGTTTTACAAGTATATTGCCTTCCTCATCTCGAGGTGGATATATAAACTTCTTAGCCTTGGGTCCACCAAAGCATGGTTTACAAGGGATATTTCCACTCTTTTCTGATTTTTTCTCATTCTTTTTTATTTCTACTTGGTCCCCCGTGCAATCCAACTTTAGAGAGGACTCATTCTACCTTCTTGCATGTGGCATCAGCTTTTGACACAGGCGGCATCTTGTATATAAAGCATATATATTCATATACTAGCTTCTTAATTATTCTAACCAAACAATGCAATGTGCAAAAGTGAACCCTTGTTAGTGGTATTTCCAAAATAGGGCATCAGTTTGGATCCCCTGAAACTAGCATTCCATTTCTCATGACTTTTTGATCACTTGTTGGAGCACCTTGTTGTCCTACCTTGGCAAGCCATTCTTTCTTTCCATCTTTCCCTTTCTTTCTAGTTTGCATGCAGTATATGCAATGAAATTTTGGATTCGTTGCATTTGATTAACCAAACATGCACTTCAATGTTTTTGAATCACCTACAAGATGCCATTCAACTTGATAGTATCCAAACCCCTCGATGTGTAAAATTGCTCCATTATTTTGTTGTTGAATAACAGTGGGTATATTAGTGAGGTTAAAAAAAACTTTAAGTACTTCATGGTCCTCCTTTGGTACTTCAAATGCTGCAAGCCACCATATTTCATTCTCTGACTGTACACTAAAGTATAAAGGATGGTTTTCATCAATGTTGGGATCCAATGCTTGATTCATAAGTGTTATACTCACACGTTCAAGTTTTTTCCCCTTACTAATCTCACTCTCATCAAGTTTGAGGACAAACTTAAGCTTGCCTCTACATTCTTCCATAGACATATTGTAGAACTTGGCCATAGCAATCTGAACTCTACATATATCCAATACAAAGTTGTTGGATGCATTCAATACAAATGCAACTTCTTTGGAACCATACTTCAATATGTGTGTATTTTTTAGATGCATTGGCTCACCAATTATTTCTAAAACTTTCTCATTTACTTGTTTTTGAGCCTTCTTCACATGAAATGGTTTTGGCAGAGGCATTACTCACTTAATTTTGAAGACTTGCTTAAATAATATGTAGCAGTAAACAAGTTTCTCACACCCCTAAGATGTTCACTTGCGGCACCATCTACAATGTCCCTGAATTTATGATTTTCCAATGCATTTTTTACCATATCCTTGCTTAGGACTTTGGCAATAGTATCATTATTTGCATGAGGGAACATATTTCTCATTGTAGCAGATTGAGCATATATCCGTCTATGATATTGTCCACTTCCTTTGGTTAATTGGTGAATTGGTTTAATTAATCGGATGTGCCGACGTGCTTCTTTGGTTTTTAAAGTGGGCCCAATATCCAAAGTTTTTGTGAGGTACCTCTTTATGTTTCGAGTCTCCTTCTCCAAGTACATAACTTTAGACTATAACTCCATATGCAGCCAATAATCTATCATTTTCCATCAAAGACTGCATATTCGCTTGTAATCTTGTCTGCATATTTGTCAAGGCTTGATGAACCCCTACTGTTAATCCTTGTTTGGCAAGTCTACATGTGTATCCATATAATCCTTCATTGCCTTCACATACAAACTTTACAAATGATGTAAGCCCTTCAAATTGTGCTGGCCTTTGAGTGACTAGATCGGGTGGATAAATGCACCCATCAACCCAAAGGTCCAGATTTTTTTTCCCTACATTTCTTTATTGTTGCATCTTGTATCTTATTGCATCATCCCTTTCTATAGTTCTTTTGAACATTAGTGCATATTCATCCTTCAATTGAAAGTGAATATCTCTCTTTCTCTTGGTACGTCATGCACCTGCATCTTGTAAAGAAAAATATATGCCAATTTTAACATTACACAATTACACCCCTTTGATTAATAGTAATCTAAGGAGTCGATGCTAATTTTCTAATCAATAGTAAGAACATCTAAATATCTAGGAGCAGCAAGTCAGCAGCATGCAGCTAATTTTGGATTGGCTCAAATCACACAATTACACCCCTTTGATTCACTATATCTGTGTTCTTTTTTACCCATTTGGATCTTGTCTCTTTCTCTTGATTTCAGTCATGATAGACCCTAATAAACTCCTAATCTGCTTGTAATCTTAGCTTTTAATCTACCTCTAATCACCATCCAATCTTATCTTCTTTTCTATCCAAAATACTCTCTCTCACTCACTCTCTCTCTCTCTCTCAAAAGAAGAATTGATCAAAGATATTTTAACACATTTATACAAAAGCTTGACTAGTGGAGAACAATAGCATCATCTTATCTTCTACCCTAATTTACTCTCTGTCACTCTATCACTTATTTTCTTAGTTCATTTCACAGAGTCCTCTCTCTTCCCCCCCTTCCTTCTCCCTCTTTCTCTATCTCTCTCCCCCTCTCTCTATGAATTGACACTTAAGGATTAAACAACTATGAAGAATAATAACTTCACAGAGATTAAAAAAATAAAGATACCTCCATTATAACTTGATTTCTTGTAGTATAGAGTGTTGAAGAAGAGATGTCTTATAGAATAGTACTGAAGAGGGGGATTGCTTGTAGCAGGGTAGAGAGTGTTGTAGATAGAGATTATTTGATTTCAGCACATGCTATCAAAACCACTCGTGAGATTGCTTATAGCAGGGTAGAGACTGTTGTAGATAGTACTGAGTATTGCTTCATAAGAATTCGTATGCAAGAAACCATATTTTGGAGGGAAGGAGAAGAGTACACAAAATTTCAGTCAAAACTAGAGCTTTGAGAGGGAATGAAGAAATGCCCAAAAATAGGCATATACTTTTCCAAAAATAATAAAAATTTACCACAACATATTCTAATGTCCGTCCTCAAATTTGAAAGTTTGATGGCAAAGATTTCCACCCATGGAAGGTACTTATAAAATACAAAATGATGGAGAGAGGGTATTGGCCTCTCATTCAAGGCAGTAGAGCTGTAAACTCTGCAAATTTGGTTGATATAGAGGATGACCAATGTGCTCAAGCAATCATAATGCTACACTTAGATGAATTCTTGATTCATCATGTTGATCAACTAAACATTGCTAAAGAAAAATGAGATGAGCTTGAAAAGCTCTATGGAGCCACTGGCAAAAATACTAAAATCTTCCTTAAAATTGAATTTTTTAGCTTGGAATATCGTTCAAGAGAAGATTTGGGAAAATTCCTCTCTCATATGAAGGGACTTATGGCGCAGCTTGCCTCTGTACAAGCTCCAATACATGAAGAAGATGCTATTGCTATTCTCCTAAAAGCTGTAAAACAGTTGTTTCCTACTCTTATAACCACTCTCACCAACATTCCAGATCCTACTTTGGCAAGTACCATTCAATCTTGTTTGGATGAAGAAAAGAGGAACCACAAAGAAAGCAGCAACAGTCAGGCAACTTCTGTTGAGATATGAGCTCCACTTGTGATATGCCAGGGTGACCGTTGTGCATTTATGTCACCGACTTGTTAGTTGCAGATGCGGTTGGTGCACCACCCATGAATAATAGCTAGATGACAGCTATCCTTATCTACTCTAGTTTGTGATTCAGTTAGTATGGCACCTTGGTTAGTTGAGTTTGGTTTGAGACCCATATATAGGGTTCTTCTATTTCTCTGTATGAGAGTTCTTTTTGGCTTACACAACTAAGAAGAGAAAAACTATTTTCAGCTTCCACCTTTGTGTGTATTCCTCCATTTGTGCAAGCAAGAAAGCTACAAGTGAGATTCCTTCCTTCTCTCCCACAATCTTGACATGGTATCAGAGCCTTGTTCGTGGTAAGGAGCTCAAGAAAGAAAACCAAGTTCGCGGTGTTCAGGTAAGAGGACCAGTGTTGCTTTTATTTTTCTATTTTGGGAGCAAGTCTCTGTAGTAGCACAACCGGAAAGTGCAAGAGTGCATTGTCTTAGATTGAGACGCCCTTCGCGGTGTTGCAAGAGGGTAGTATATGCTGCGGAAAGGGATTTAGCCCTTGGTTGCTCTGTTTTTTTTATTTGAGGCCATTTCGGGGCCTGTTTTGGAGGTGGAAGTTTTTTGCACGCACTTAGGAAAAGGCCCTATTTTATGCTGTGCGACCATTGTTCTACAGGTCAGTGAAAAGTTACCGTAGAAATTGCATCGTATGCCTGTGCGTAGAGACATTGGGAGTTACAGAATCATCCTTGTTGCCTGTTGATGCAAAATTGTCACTAGGAAGTGACTGTGTGGTCAAATACCACTTTCGTCAGTTTTGCAGATTTGCCCTTGTGAGCCTGAAGCTGTATTTTTTGCAGTGACAGAATTCTTTACAGTGTTCTGTAATGGCGTCTGATTCTCTTTCACAGATTGTCACTAAAAAGCTTGACAAGAACAACTTCCAAGCATGGAAGTTTAGAATGATGAATTTCCTTATGGAAAAATGATATTGGGAATTTGTTGCAGGAAATGAAGAAGAACTAATTCTTCCAGATGTTCCCAATTAATAGCAAATGCAGGCATTTAAAGGATGGCATGAGAGAGCCAGAAAAGTTATGTACTGGCTGTCTATCAGTATTTCAGACTCTATGATTGTGCATATTCAGGATGCAAGTACGCCAAAGGAGGCATGGGATACTTTGTCAAAAATGTATAGCACAAATACACAAGCCAGGAAAATGCAGCTCAAGCAAGAGTTTCACAATGTGCAAAGAGAAAGTATGAGCATCAATGACTACCACATGAAGGTGAAGAAGATTGCAGATGCACTTGCTTCCATTGGGTCGCCAGTGGAAGATGATGATTTAGTTTCCGTGACCTTGAATGGTCTAGAAAAGGATTATGCACAGTTCCGAACATCCATTTTCGTCCGTGAAAGATTTCTTGATTTTGAGGAGTTGATTGCTCTTCTAATTTCTAAGGAGCAGAGAAATGATGGTGCATCTTCTTCAGGAGGAACTTCAAAAGAGACTATCTTCTACTCAAATGCTGGAAGAGGTAGAGGCAGAGGTAGAGGAGGCCGATCTGGAGGCTATGATAGAAATTAGAATATATAGTAAACTCAAGAAAACCAGTCCTATGGAGGAGGACGTGGTAACTCTAGAGGCAGGGGGAGCCAAAGAGGTCATGGTGGATGGCAAAGAGGCCAAAATGTAAACAACAATATTGAATGCTACTACTGTGGTAAAATGGGTCATATGGCTAAAGACTGCTATAAAAAGCAGAATGACATCATGGATGGAAAATTGCAACAAGGGAATTATGCATATTCTAGTACACAGGGTGATAACAGAAATGAGCATTTGTTTATGGTGCAGCACATGAACAATTCTGTGACAAGTGCAGAAGAAAGCAATGAAGTGTGCTATGTTGACTCAGGTGCATCAAACCACATGACAGGTCATGCAGAATGGATGCAGGATGCAAGGAAAATGGAAAAAATAGGATTTGTGGAGACTGGTGATGATACTGCCATCCTATTGTGCAGATTGGAAAAAATTCATTTGTCTATGCAGGATGGGAAAAAGAAATACCTGTCAGACGTATTTCATGTCTCGAATATCACCAAGAATCTGGTTTCTATTGGTCAAATGGTTGAGCAGGGCTTGCAGTCAGGTTTAATCCTCATAGATGCTTTGTTGAGGATATGAAAAATAAAGGTCACTTGATAGCAAAAGGAAAGAAGAAGGGTAGAATGTTTACGTTGGATGCAGACATGTCTGAATTGAGTGCAGCAATGTTTGCACATGGGACCGGTGTAGTTGCAGATATTGATATCTGGCATAAATGCATTGGTCATGTTAATGTACAGCAACTTAAATTAATGCAGGCCCAAAATATTATTGCAAGATTGCCTAAATTCAAGGTTGCAGAAATGCATAAGGTATGTGAAGCCTGTCAATTTGGAAAACATGCAAGGAAACCATTTCCTAGACATGTTCAAGAGAGTAAGAAGCCATTGGAATTAATCCACTATGATGTGTGGACTACTAAAGCTGCATCTATTGGAGGCTGTCATTATTTTGTTACTTTTATTGATGACTATAGCAAAAAAGTTTGGGTGTATTTTATGAAAAAGAAAAGTGAAGTTTTTGGGCATTTCAAAACTCTTAAAGCTATGGTTGAAAAAGAAACAAGCCTGCAAATAAAATTCCTAAGGTCAGATGGAGGGGGAGAGTACCTCTCAAATGAGTTTGCAAGGTTCTTACAGGAGCATGGCATAAAGCAGCAATATTCATGTAGTCATACCCCACAGCAAAATGGAATTGCAGAAAGAAAAAATAGGCATATTGGAAAGGTATCTCGTGCCATGCTCAATGAAAAAGACCTACCAGATTTTTATTGGGCTGAGGCAGTTGCTACAACAGTCTACATAATGAGCAGGAATCCTACTGCAGTAATACATGGCATGACTCCAGAGGAGAGGTATACTGGTACGAAACCAGATATTTCTCATTCAAAAATTTTTGGTTGCATTGCCTATGTTCATGTGTTAGATGAGTTGAGATCCAAGTTGGATCCAAAAGCTGAGAAGTGTATCTTTATTGGTTACTCTCTGGAAAGGGTATAGATGCTATAACCCTTCTACTCGTAAGTTTACAGTGAGCAGAGATGTTGTTTTTTATGAGATGAGTAGCTGGTATAAACCAATAAATGTGATTGATAATGTAGATGCACAAAATGGTAATGCTGCACAGAATTCACAGCAGCAGTCACAAGATATTAGTGGACCTGGAGTGTCCTCTAGCAGTGGTTCACATTCTTCACCATGGACAGGCAGATTGAGATCAGGACAATCTTCTCAAAGCAATGCAGATAGTGGTATGCAGGTATCATGAAAAAAAAAAGAGAAGGTAGATCAGCCCATGTTTGATGTGAATGCAGGTCACTCTTATGTGGATGGTGAATCCAGTGGCTCAGAACAGAGCATTGATGATGAGTTGGGTATTCCTTCTATTGTTACACCTGGAGTAAGGAAGACAAGGGATGTTTTGAGAGCACCTGGAAGTGAGCCTACTTTGCGCAGGTCTACTAGAGCTAGGTATCCTATGGATAGGTTGAAATATAATGGATTTACAGCCATTCATTATGCCTATATAGTCAAAGTGATACAGGAACCAGAACCCACTTCTTTTGAGCAAGCCATGGGAAAATAAAAATGGAAGAAAGCCATGGATGAAGAAATGGATGCTTTGGAAGCAAATGCTACATGGGAATTGGTACCTTTGCCTAAAGATAAGAATGCAATTGGTTGTAAGTGGGTTTATAAGGTGAAGCACAATGCAGATGGTTCCGTGAATAGATACAAGGCAAGATTAGTAGTCAAGGGGTATGCACAAACATATGGAATTGATTATGAAGAAGCATTCAATCTGGTTGCAAGGATGGCAACGTAAGAGCAGTCATTGCTATGGCTGCATCAAAAAGATGGTCTTTACATCAGATGGATGTAAAGAATGCCTTCTTACATGGTGATTTGCAAGAAGAGGTCTATATGGAGTAGCCACCAGGTTATGTGCATACTGTTTATCCTGAGTTTGTTTGCAGGTTGAAGAAAGCCTTGTATGGCTTGAAACAAGCACCTAGAGCATGGTCTGACAAGATAGGCCAGTATCTTGTCACTATTGGCTTTCAGATTTCCAAGGCAGATTTCTCACTTTATGTAAGAAAAACAGAGAAAGGTATTATGCTGCTTGTCATTTATGTTGATGATTTGATTATCACAGGTGATAGTGATAAAGATATCCTTCATGTGAAAATGCTATTGAAGCAGAAGTTTGAGATGAAGGATTTGGGAGAGCTGCGTTATTTCTTGGGCATTGAGGTGATTAGATCACCAAGTGGGATATGGCTCTTGCAGAGGCAGTATGGATTGGACATGCTGTCCAAATATGGGATGACAGGCTGTAAGCCTATTTTAGTTCCTTTGGAGCAGAATGTGAAGCTGAGCGCAGATGCAAGTGAGCTTCTGGAAGACCCTACTATGTATAAACGCATAGTAGGAAGTTTGATTTATATGACTATTACCAGGCCAGATTTGAGCTATGCTTTTGGATTGGTAAGTCCGTTTATGCAGGCTCCAAGGAAACCGCATTTGGATGCGGCTAGACGCATACTCAGGTATGTGAAGTCCACATTGCAGTATCGACTATTTTATAAGACTGGGGTTTAGATACAGTTGCATGGATACACTGATGTTGATTGGGCTGGTAGTATTTCTAATAGACGATCTACCAGTGGATATGTGTTCTCTTTTGGGAGTGCTGCAATCACTTGGAGCAGCAAGAAACAACCTACAGTTGCCTTGTCGAGCACAGAGGCTGAGTACAGGGGTGCAGCAATGGCTGCATGTGAGGTAGCTTGGTTGCATAAGCTACTTTATGATATGCATCAGTCTCTACAGATAAGCCAGTTGTCATTTATTGTGACAACATGAGTAGTATACACTTGGCAAATAATCCAGTCTATCATGCTAGAACAAAGCACATTGAGGTGCATTATCACTATGTGTGAGAGAGAGTTTTACTAGGTCTTATTGATCTAGTTTATGTTGGCATAGAGGATCAGGTAGTAGCTGATAAGCAAAAAAGCTACAAGTGAGACTCCTTCCTTCTCTCCCACAATCTTGATAACTTCAAATTCCCATGATCAAGTATTGGTTCATGTAGTTCTCACTAGATGTTCTTTTTGTAAGAAAAAAGGACATCTTGTAAACAGTTGTTGCTGGAAGAAGTATCCCGAGAAGATGAAATGTAACAAGTGCAAGAAGACATGGCATATCACTAGTAAACACCCCAACACTCCTGATATACCCAAAGAATTGGTGGCCAACTATGCCTCCAATCCATCTGAAGATTGACTGTTTTGACTATTTGAATCATCTACCTAAAACAACCTTGTAAGCTTGATTTATGAAGGCATCCTAAGAAGGGGGGAAACCTCTTACATGTTGTGTAATCCAATGCCACCCTTGCATTGAGGGGGGGTGTTAGAAGGCAGGCATAGGAACCCACTATAAGCAAGGGAGTATAAGGGCAAATGAGTGTGAATAGCCCTAGGGGTAGGGGAAACCCTAACCCTAGCTTGGCAAAGGCTATATAAATAGCCTATGGGTCACTATCAAGTGTGAGAGAGTGTACCCAAGTTGTACTCTAAGCAACTTAGTAAGAAAGATTTCATTCTTGTATTTTGAGCTCTCTTCTCCCTCTTGTGTACACATTCCAATGCTGCAACTCTAGTTTTCAATAGTGTGGACACCCTCTACTCGGTGCACTTGAAGGTGGAGTGTTGCTTGTAGTTACACTCTTGTTTCCAACCATTTTCAATGATCATAGCCATGGCTCTCTCTATGACAATCTTGATAGCCTGATAGCCCTTTGAAAGGGGTTGGAAACTCCGCAAGAGAAGAGCTTTGACTAGGAAGAAGGGCTCATACATGGAAGACGTTCTTCATGCAGATGAAAGGAGAATGAAGAGAGATGGTAGGCCTTTATTAAAGATGATCCCCTTCTCCTTCTTGCCTTCACAGATTTTTAACTCTCTCTCTCTCTCACTTTTTGCAGTAGCGTCTCCTTCCCTCTCTTTCTCACGTTCTTTCTCACCCTCGTTATCTATCTCTCTCTCTCTCTCTCTCTCTCTCTCTCTCTCTCTCTCTCTCTTGTTGAGATATCGAGCTCCACTCGTGATATGCCAGGGTGACCGTTGTGCATTTATATCATCGACGTGTCAGTTGTGCAGATGCGGTTGGTACACCGCTCATGAATAATAGCTAGATGACAGCTATCCTTATCTACTCTAGTTCGTGGCTCAATTAGTATGCCACCTTAGTTGGTTGAGTTTGTTTTGAGACCCATATATAGGGTTGTTCTATTTCCTTATACTAGAGTTCTTTTTGGCTTACACAACTAAGAAGAGGAAAACAGTTTTTCAGCCTCCACCCTTGTGTGTGTTCCCCCATTGTGCAAGCAAGAAAGCTACAAGTGAGACTCCTTCCTTCTCTCCCACAATCTTGACATGGTATCAAAGCCTTGTTCGTGGTAAGGAGCTCAAGAAAGCAAGCCAAGCTCACGGTGTTCTGGTAAGAGGAGCAGTGTTGCTTTCATTTTCTGTTTTGGGAGCAGATCTCTGCAGGTAGCACAGCCCGAAATTGCAAGAGTGCATTGTCTCAGGTTGAGACGCCCTTCGCGGTGAAGCAAGAGGGCAGTATATGCTGCGGGAGAGGGCTTTAGCCCATGGTGACCCTGTTTTTTTGATTTGAGACCATTTCGGGGCCAATTTTGGAGGCGGAAGTTTTCTGCACGCACTCAGGAAAAGACCTTATTTTATGCTGTGCGACCACTGTTCTACAGGTCGGTGAAAAGTTACTGAAGAAATTGCATCGTATGCTTGTGCGCAGAGACATTGGGAGTTTCAGAATCATCCTTGGTTCCTGTTTATGCAAAATCGTCACTAGGAAGTGATTGTGTGGTCAAATACCACTTTCGCCAGTTTTGCAGATTTGCCCTTGTGAGGGTGAAGCTGAGTTTTTTTGCAGTGACAGAATTTTTTGCAGTGTTCTGTAATGGCATCTGATTCTCTTTCACAGATTGTAACTGAAAAGCTTGACAAGAACAACTTCCAGGTATGGAAGTTTAGAATGACGAATTTCCTTATGGGAAAAGGATATTGGGAATTTGTTGCAGGAAATGAAGAAAAACCAGTTCTTCCTGATGTTCCCAATCAACAACAAATGCAAGCATTTAAAGCATGGCATGAGAGAGCCAGGAAAGTTATGTACTGGCTGTCTATCAGTATTTCAGACTCTATGATTGTGCATATTCAGGATGCAAGTACGCCAAAGGAGGCATGGGATACTTTGTCAAAAATGTATAGCACAAATACGCAAGCCAGGAAAATGCAGCTCAAGCAAGAGTTTCATAATGTGCAAAGAGAAAGTATGAGCATCAATGACTACCACATGAAAGTGAAGAAGATTGCAGATGCACTTGCTTCCATTGGGTCGCCAGTGGAAGATGATGATTTAGTTTCTGTGACCTTGAATGGTCTAGGAAAGGATTATACACAGTTTCGGACATCCATTTCAGTTCGTGAAAGATTTCCTAATTTTGAGGAGTTGATTGCTCTTCTAATTTCTGAGGAGCAAAGAAATGGTGGTGCATCTTCTTCAGGAGGAACTTCAAAAGAAACTGTCTTCTACTCAAATGCTGAAAGAGGTAGAGGCAGAGGTAGAGGAGGCCGATTTGGAGGCCGTGGTACAAATCAGAATATGCAGCAAACTCAAGAAAACCAGTCCTGTGGAGGAGGACGTGGTAACTCTAGAGGCAGGGGGAGCCAAAGAGGTCGTGGTGGATGGCAAAGAGGCCAAAATGCAAACAGTAATGTTGAATGCTACTACTGTGGTAAAATGGGTCATATGGCTAAAGACTGCTATAAAAAGTAGAATGACATCATGAATGGAAAACTGCAACAAGGAAATTATGCATCTTCTAGTAGACAGGGTGATGATAGAAATGAGCATTTGTTTATGGTGCAGCACATGAATAATTCTGTGACAAGTGCAGAAGAAAGCAACGATGCATGGTATGTTGACTCAGGTGCATCAAACCACATGACAGGTCATGCAGAATGGATGGAGGATGCAAGGAAAATGGAAAAACCAGGATTTGTGGAGACTGGTGATGATATTGCACATCCTATTGTGCAGATTGGAAAAATTCCTTTGTCTATGCAGGATGGGAAAAAGAAATACCTGTCTGATGTATTTCATGTCCCGAATATCACCAAGAATCTGGTTTCTCTTGGTCAAATGGTTGAGCAGGGCTTGCAGGTCAGATTTAATCCTCATGGATGCTTTGTTGAGGATATGAAAAATAAAGGTCGCTTGATAGCAAAAGGAAATAAGAAGGGCAGAATGTTTACATTGGATGCAAACATGTCTAAATTGAGTGCAGCGATGTTTGCACATGGGACCGGTGTAGTTGCAGATATTGATATCTGGCATTAACGCATTGGTCATGTTAATGTACAGTGACTTAAATCACTGCAGGCCCAAAATATTGTTGCAGGATTGCCTAAATTCAAGGTTGCAGAAATGCATAAGGTATGTGAAGCCTGCCAATTTGGAAAACAGGCAAGGAAGCCATTTCCTAGACATGTTCAAGAGAGTAAAAAGCCATTCGAATTAATCCACTCTGATGTGTGGACTACTAAAGCTGCATCTCTTAGAGGCTGTCATTATTTTGTCACTTTTATTGATGACTATAGCAGAAAAGTTTGGGTGTATTTCATGAAAAAGAAAAGTGAAGTTTTTGGGCATTTCAAAAATCTTAAAGCTATGGTTGAAAAAGAAACAGGTCTGCAAATAAAATGCCTAAGGTCAGATGGAGGGGGAGAGTACCTCTCAAATGAGTTTGCAAGGTTCCTACAGGAGCATGGCATAAAGCAGCAATATTCATGCAGTCATATCCCACAACAAAATGGAATTGTAGAAAGGAAAAATAGGAATATTGGAGAGGTATCTTGCTCCATGCTCAATGAAAAAGACTTGCCAGATTTTTATTGGGCTGAGGCAGTTGCTACAGCAGTCTACATAATGAACAGGACTCCCACTGCAGCAATACATGGGATGACTCCAGAGGAGAGGTATACTGGTAGGAAACCAGATATTTCTCATTTGAAGATTTTTGGTTGCATTGCCTATGTTCATGTGCCAGATGAGTTGAGATCCAAGTTGGATCCAAAAGCTGAGAAGTGCATCTTTATTGGTTACTCTCTGCAGCAGCAGAAAGGGTATAGATGCTATAACCCTTCTACTCGTAAGTTTACAGTGAGTAGAGATGGTGTTTTTGATGAGATGAGTAGCTGGTATAAACCAGTAAATGTGATTGATGATGTAGATGCACAAAATGGTAATGCTGCACAGAATTCACAGCAGCAGTCACAAAATATTAGTGGACCTGGACCGTCCCCTAGCAGTGGTTTACATTCTTCGCCATGGACAGGCAGATTGAGATCAGGACAATCTTCTCAAAGCAATGCAAATAGTGGTATGTAGGTATCATGAAAAGGAAAAGAGAAGGTAGATCAGCCCATGTTTGATGTGAATACATGTCACTCTTATGTGGATGGTGAATCTAGTGGCTCAGAACAGAGCATTGATGATGAGTTGGGTATTCCTTCTATTGTTACACCTGGAGTAAGGAAGACTAGGGATGTTTTGAGAGCACCTGGGAGTGAACCTACTTTGCGCAGGTCTACTAGAGCTAGGTATCTTGTGGATAGGCTGAAATATGATGGATTTACAGCCATTCACTATGCATATATGGTCAAAGTGATACAAGAACCAGAACCCTCTTCTTTTGAGCAAGCCATGGGAAAAGAAAAATGGGAGAAAGCCATGGATGAAGAAATGGATGCCTTGGAAGCAAATGCTACATGGGAATTGGTACCTTTGCCTAAAGGTAAGAATGCAATTGGCAGTAAGTGGGTTTATAAGGTGAAGCACAATGCAGATGGTTCTGTGAGAACAGATACAAGGCAAGATTAGTAGTCAAGGGGTATGCACAAACATATGGCATTGACTATGAAGAAACATTCAGTCCGGTTGCAAGGATGGCAATCGTAAGAGCAGTCATTGCGATGGCTGCATCAAAGGGATGGTCTTTACATCAGATGGATGTAAAGAATGCCTTCTTGCATAGTGATTTGCAAGAAGAGGTCTATATGGAGCAGCCACCAGGTTATGTGCATGCTGTTCATCCTGAGTTTGTTTGCAGGTTGAAGAAAGCCTTGTATGGCTTGAAGCAAGCACCTAGAGCATGGTTTGACAAGATAGGACAGTATCTTGTCACTATTGGCTTTCAGATTTCCAAGGCAGATTTCTCACTTTATGTGAGGAAAACAGAGAAATGTATTATGCTACTTGTCATTTATGTTGATGATTTGATTATGACAGGTGATAGTGATGAAGATATCCTTCATGTGAAAATGCTATTGAAGCAGAAGTTTGAGATGAAGGATTTGGGAGAGCTGCGTTATTTCTTGGGCATTGAGGTGATTAGATCACCAAGTGGGATACAGCTCTTGCAGAGGCAGTATGGATTGGACATGCTGTCCAAATATGGGATGACAGGTTGTAAGCCTATTTCAGTTCCTTTGGAGCATAATGTGAAGCTGAGCACAGATGCAGGTGAGCTTTTGGAAGACCCTACTATGTACAGACGCATAGTAGGAAGCTTGATTTATATGACTATTACCAGGCCAGATTTGAGCTATGTTGTTGGATTGGTAAGTCAGTTTATGCAGGCTCCAAGGAAACTGCATTTGGATGTGGCTAGACGCATACTCAGGTATGTGAAGTCCACATTGCAGTATGGACTATTTTATGAGACTGGGGTTGAGATACAGTTGCATGGATACACTAATGCTGATTAGGGTGGTAGCATTTCTGATAGACGATCTACCAGTGGATATGTGTTCTCTTTTGGGAGTGCTCCAGTCACTTGGAGCAGCAAGAAACAGCCTATAGTTGCCTTATCCAGCACAGAGGCTGAGTACAGGGGCGCAGCAATGGCTGCATGTGAGGTAGCTTGGTTGCATAAGCTACTTTATGATATGCATCAGCCTACAGATGGGTCAGTTGTCATTTATTGTGACAACATGAGTAGTATACACTTGGCAAATAACCCAGTCTATCATGCTAGAACAAAGCACATTGAGGTGCATTATCATTATGTGCGAGAGAGGGTTTTACTAGGTCTTATTGATCTAGTTTATGTCCGCACAGAGGATCAAGTAGCTGACATATTCACGAAGGCATTGGGCGCAGAGAAGCTGCGCAAGTTCAGAGACCTGCTTGGTGTGCAGGAATTGGGATTGAGCTCGAGGGGGAGTGTTGAGATATCGAGCTCCACTCATGATATGCCAGGGTGACCGTTGTCCATTTATGTCATCGACGTGTCAGTTGTGCAGATGCGGTTGGTACACCGCTCATGAATAATAGCTAAATGACAGCTATCATTATCTACTCTAGTTCGTGGCTCAGTTAGTATGCCACCTTAGTTAGTTGAGTTGGTTTGAGACCCATATATAGGGTTCTTCTATTTCCTTGTACTAGAGTTCTTTTTGGCTTACACAACTAAGAAGAGGAAAACGGTTTTTCAGCCTCCACCCTTGTGTGTGTTCCCCCATTGTGCAAGCAAGAAAGCTACAAGTAAGACTCCTTTCTTCTCTCCCACAATCTTGACATCGCAGCAAGGCCTCAGTCCCACATGACATTGTGCGAGCAGAGCTTGCCACACCGCCCATGCTAGTCGAGGCATTATTTCAGACAGTCTGCTTCCTACACAGATTTCAGGATATAGACAGAGATCGCATTGCATACAGAGCATATATGGCATCTCAGGAGATGGCTCGAGCGGGGGATACCACATCATGGTATGCACAGATTAGAGCTTGGTTTGACAGACATGGGCTGGACATTGATAGACTCCCACCTCTTCTATATGATATATCAGGCTCCCACTTACACCCTCTCTCTCTTTGAGAGGAACAGAGTCATTAGACAGGAGATATGGCATATTTATATACACAAGACATGGGTCAGCCCTGCACAGTCACTGCCATCGAAGATGGCACATTATTATACACAATTCTTGAGCATATTAGAGCAGGGATTCATAGAGATTCCGAGATATATGCAGATCTATATGCCACATCGATTGAGAGTTCTTATTGGACAGCTTAGGGTATCATCACATCAGCTTATGATTGAGAGTGGCTGAGCCAGTGGCATCCCACGGGAGGGGAGGATATGCCCCCTTTGCAAATCAGAGATGGAGAGTGAGGAGCATTTTGTTCTCAGATGCCCGGCATACTCAGAGTTGAGATCTAGATACACATTGAGCAGCTCACTTCAGGGATGTATGACTGATATGGATCAGAGATCATTTGGCCATTTTCTGGGAGAGGTATGGCACATTAGAGAGCAGAGCACACAGCGGGTCCCAGTCAGAGAGGGGCCCACCCAGACGACTATTACACAGTTCTTTCAGACAGACAGAGTGAGAGCTACTGTATTAGCCTCCAGCCAGACCTTTGGGCTCACACTACAGCAAGTTGAGGACCAGCGTACCCGACGCTGCACGAGGATCTGTGGGTTTTGGACCCCACAGCCACACCGATAGGAGATCTGGAGGATTCTTGATCTACATCGACAGCAAACTGAGATCCGACGACACTCGACACATTGGATCTCAGATCTCCAGTTTGCTCTTTCTCCACCGCCGATGTACCACATCCTGCATCCAGGAGGGATCACCTGCTATAAGCGACTTCGACGACTGCTACTACATCCCAGGATAGTATATCTCCTTGCATCTGTTACATATACACATTGCACTACTTTATCACAGCCGACAGTTGTTCCCCTATCGCAGCCGACATTTGTTCCCCTTTTGTAGCCATTTTCTGGAGTACCAGAGCTACATACGCACATACACATACATGACACTTATCACACTCATAGCACCGTATTTTCAGTTTCCAGTTTTTAGCTTTTCATTCAGCACTTTTATTTTGGATAGCTGGACCTCATCAGTTGTATCAGAGTTTGTCTCATAGGCCAGTTTTGGTCTTTAGAAGACGTTAATATAACTTTCTTTCTTTCTTTCTTTCTCTCTCTCTCTCTCTCTCTCTCTGTGCCTGTACCAGGGTATCAAGGTTTTCCCTTCTTTCTTCTTACAATTGCGGGGGTTTATAATAGGGAGGGGGGTTATTATTGGGGGGGGCAGGAGGACATGGGGAAAAGTCGGATTGGTGGTGGTCTTTCCCCACCCACCACTTGTCATCAGGCATGGAAGCAGGGAGTGCATGGGTGTTATGCCCAAGGGGAGGGGTGCTTGCCCACGTGGCCTTCCCCCCTCCATCATCGTCATCATCAACTTCCTCTTCCACTCTAGCTTCATCAGCGTCATCAATGACTTTCTCTCCAATGTCATCCATTCCATCCACATTATCATTGTTACCTTGTTTTTCCCCTTGTTGACGTCGATGCTTCCTCCCCACGTCAACATCCTCATGCCGTCTTCCCGTTCATCCTCCCTCCCCCCCTCGGCCACCTATTAATGACAATAGGTGGGAGGGGATTACAAATTTTCATTTATTTTGAAAACAAGGGGGTGGTTCCTACACAGGCGAGGAGGGATATTACATTCATCCATTCCGTCCACATCATCATCATCGCCTTCTTTTCCCCCCTAATTGACAAAGTTTGACTAGAAGAGGAAGTTGATGATGACGATGATGGAGGGGAGGAAGGCCATGTGGTCAAGCACCCCTCCCTTTTTGGGCATAATGCCCATAAACTCCCCGTTGCCATGCCCGATGACATGTGGTGGGTGGGGAAAGACCACCACAACTCAAACTTTTCCCCATGCCCCCCCAGATAATAACACCCCCTCCTTATTATAACCCCCCCCCCCCCCCCATCATAAGAAGAAAGAAGGGAAGACCTTGACACCCTGGTATGAGTAGAGAGAGAGAGAGAGAGAGAGAGAGAGAGGGTGATAGAGAAGGTGAGAAAGAGAGGGAATGAGATGCTGCTGCAAAAAGGGAGAGAGAGAGTTAAAAATATGTAAAGAAACGAGGAGAAGGGGATCATCTTTACCAAAGGCCTACCACCTCTCTTGAATCTCTTTTCATCCACATGAAGGACCTCTTCCACGTATGAGCCCTTCTTCCTAGTCAAAGCTTATCTCTTGCGGAGTTTCCAGCCCCTTTCAAAGGGCTATCACGCCACCAAGATTGTCAAAGAGAGAGCCGTGGCTATGATCATTAGAAATGGTTGGAAACAAGAGTGTAACTACAAGCAACACTCCACCTTTGATTGCGCCCACTAGAGGGTGTCCACACACATTCTTTCTTTCCCCTTTTCCCGTGAATCTATACCTTTTCCCATGAGATTATCCTCCACCTGCAAGCTTAATTCTCTCCCCAATTGCCCCCCCCTAATCGAGTACAATGCATGGAAGTCTTGTGCAAATCACATCCAAAAGAGAAGAAGATCAAGGATGGCCCCCACGTGGAAATTGTCGCATACAGATGGCGATCCCTCAACGAGCAACAAAGCTTTGGGTGAGGGCCTCACTACTAATCCAACTTTGATACTGGCTATAAGTAATGTATTTCCAAATTAAAGGATTGCTTGCTTTGATTTCCGCTCGAGATGCATTATACCATACTGTGTCACACGAGAATAGGACGTTGAAAAATATTCATCTCAAGTATTTGAAAGATGGAGTTTTCGAAGTGCATGCATCAAGAGGAGTAGATTGATTTACGTTGCTATGCGTTAAAATCTATGCATAGCATAAGTAGCATATAAGATTCTAGAGTGTCAAGCATCGATGTCTTTGACTAGTCTTTACCTAGGACAATATTGTTTAAGGTTCGTAGATGTGCATGGTTAGTACATGCATGGGGAAAGATTATATGAAACATACATCAATGGTACATGAAATGATCTTGCATCCAATCCTATGAAGGGTTCGCATAAAATAACGTACAAGGAGTTATCTTGTGTTTCCAAACCATGAGTTGATTACAACATGCACAATAATTCAGGGATTGTTTCACATTGGAAGATAGTCTTGCATCGCTACAAATTGTCTCACATTATTTAGGGGAAAGGAAGATAAATAAAAGTTAAAATTCTGCTTATTATGGCTCTTTGATCCCAAGGGGAAGAGCAAATATGTGATGGAAAGTTTATCGCGATTGTTCTTGCAACGCTTGGAAAAGAATACCGTTGCTTTTGTTGGTTGATCAAACAACATCCTAAATGCTTTTGCATTAACTCATTATTGGATTATGGTTTGGATTATTATTCCAAGTTCTTGTGATTGATGGTAAATGCATGGTAGGGGTTTGTGATGACAAGTTGCCATAGGAATAAAAGCATACTTTCTTGGAAAATGCTATTGGGTTGAATGTCTTGTTTATGCTTGATTCTTAAATGAATTAATTAAGGAAATGATATTTTGTACAGGTGGATCATCTTTAAGATCACACCGCGGATTAATCAGAGAGGGGACTGCTCAATTCACGGGCCGAAGGTTGAGTGGTGAAAAGGTCAACCATGGAAATTGTGTTTCACTCCTAGGCCGCTTGGGGTCCTGGACACCCCTTGCTCATTCGGAACAAGGAAGTTGAAGATTGCACTAAGCCCAACATCTATGGCATTGGAAGATCCTATTCTAGATAATGGATGAAATTTATGGTGCCATGTGATTTGGACTAGGTACGTTTACAGGGTCGAAGGGAACGCATAATTTGTCCTATATGGGTAGGAGACAAAGATTAACTTGAAGTTAAGTTAGGGAACCTGTTTGTCAAAAGGATTACTTGCTTTGTATTTGTGTGTAATTACGTGAATGAGCCTTGTTCCCTAAAAGGACAAATTAAGGAAGGTGGTTTTAAATCTCACACATAAATGTAATAAGACCTAATTAGATAACAAAAGAACACCTATTGAGGGAAGCAGTTGGAGGAAACCCCTGACGGCGAGTCCTTCCTATGGTAGGGTGGTCCTAGAGAACTAGGAGGCTTCTCATAAGGTTTTACCATTGTTTGACCTTTAGGTGTTGTTAGGTTAGAGCCCGATTCATGCTGTTTTAGGGGACTGAAATGGGACTATATCCTACGGGTAGAGAGGTTGAGTGGTACATCCCTCTCGTTTCCCATTCTCTTTGAACCAAGTGTGGCATGGGTCTACTTTGGCATGGGTATCTCTGCGTAAAGTAGGATGTCCAAGACCCGACGCTAGAATGCCCTCAAGAGAATAACCTAAGTGGTATGGCTTGATTGTCAAGCATGTTTTGCACCACAAATGCTGACATGCAAGAGAAGAAATTCCATAAGTTGTGTTCATGTAGATGATTCTTAGAAGAGATTGGAATAAATACCGATTATTCAGCTTGCACCAGATTGTAACGGGATTTTGTTGATGTTGAAGAATGATGGACAACACTGTTTGAGGATCAATGCTTGGTTCTGTGCTGCCCAAAAATGCAAATATTGATTCCCAAAATATGAGAAAATGTGGTAAGTCTTTTTTAAATCAAAATTTAATTTTTTTTACAATTTATGATGCAATTCTTGTTCATATGCAATAGAAACTTATTTGATGCTTGGTTGCAATATATTTGAGGGTTGTGTGTCATGAAATTTGGAACCCATATTTGAAATCATGAGTTATTAATTTTTGAAAATCCAAAAAGCATATTTTAAAAGAAAATAGTGTCTTGCAATTTCAGGCAATCAAATTGTGTTCATGTGGGGTAAAATTAAATTTCAAGATAGATTAGTGTGTGACTTACTTTCTTGACTCAAAAAATTTGGAGAAATATAGTAATTTTTTAAAATGAATCATAAAAAAATCAAGAAAAAATAGTTTTATATGGAAAAAATAGATTTTATGTGCCAAAAAATTATGAATGTATTCATGAATGTATGGCATCTAATTACATCTTATCAAAAAATACCATATTAGAGATTTTGGGAATTTTCCAAGTCCCACTTTGAATGAATGTCTTACTTTTGTGAATGAAAGAGAGCACTATTTTTATGTTTATCTTTAAAGGGCACTTTGTATGTTACAAATATGAGATCACACATCTTGAGAGCTTAAATGATGAATGTAAGCTATGTGGCAATTATGAGATTTGGATTTCACCTCTATCTTTTCTAGCATACTAACAAAATATGATGTTGTATGGTGGTGGAAACATCAAGGAGGCTTAACTAGTATATACCTAGGAAATTTCCAAGTTTAATACAAAAATACAAAGGTTTTATGGAGTGGAGAGAGAATTTAGAATACAAGAGCCTTAAACATTGTATGAAAATATGTTATCATAGCCAGAATTTATAATGTTATGGATTTGAAGATATTATAATACAAGTTTTTTCTTTTAGATATAGCATAATTTAAAGTGACATATATAAGTTTCATGAACTAGAACCTTAAAAGAGTCACCACTTACTAGGTGTGGTTTAATAACTTGATCTAATACCATATCGTAATAAGTTTGGATAACCTATGATGTGATGGTTCTTTTTTTGTGTAAACCAATAGACACAAGTATGTCAAATAATTGCTCACCCCATTTACATTTTTTGTATGTATATTCATGATATATAAATATCTTTTATTCAAAATTTCTATCTATCTTGAAAATATATGGACAAGATGGATATTGGCTTTGGCCAAAATCAACTAGCTTCACACTTTGACTAGCTAAATGAATTTTCATATCATAAAATGAAGATTTATATACCAAGCTAGAAGTTTATGATTTTTCTAAGACTGAAGATTTAACATTTGACCAATGGTTTGTGTTTCCAAAGAAATAGACATAAATTTTATTATCAATTAAGACTTATTTGTTAGCTAAGACATAAAGGACAAAATTGGTCTTAAACCACTTTATAAGAAATTTCAACACAATTAACTAATGTTATTGAAAGAATAAAAAACATTAAGTAGTTTCTCTCATTGATATTGGTGGCATTTAGAAACACCAAGGTAACTACACAAAACACTTTAAATTTTTAACAAGCATATATTTCATAGCCATTCAAAAGCCCTTAATGTAAGGGATATATTTACTATGGAAGTCAAAAGTAGTCCATATAGAGTCACTATCTTGTTGCATTATGTATATTGGAAAAATACAACTTTTGTAGATAGCTGCACTACCATTTATGAAATGTTTGTGATATCCTAACTCATGAGCAAGTTGCATTGCTTCCATATCTTTCAAATTAGAGACTAAAGGAGTCTGCTTCAACATGGATAATTGTGAGTTGTTTAATGTAAATGATAGAGGATGCGAGGCATTTGTTGAGTATGCTTGTATAGTAGATGGTTATAAAGTACGAAATAGGATTTAAACCACTTTATAAGAAATTTCAACACAATTAACTAATGTTATTGAAATAATAAAAAACATCAAGTAGATTCTCTCATTGATATTGGTGGTTTTTAGAAATACAAAGGTAAGTACATAAAACACTTTAAATTTCTAATAAGCATATATTTCGTAGTCATACAAAATCCTTTAATGTAAGGGATATATTTATTATGAAAGTCAAAATTAGTCCATATAGAGTCAGTGCCTTCTTGTTATATCATGTATATTGGAACAATACAAATTTTGTAGATTTTGTATAAAACATTTAGTTGCATGATGGGACCTACAACGGGCCGGCACTGGCTCATGCACTAGCCAGACCTCTATCATGCGCTCAACAACCCCACTGCCTTGCGGCCAGGAGCGTGGATGACACATACATCATCTTCCTAAACATCTTGCGTTTGTATCACGTCTCGTAGTCCAACTCTAACCCAATTAACACTCCTCAGAGGGAGCCCCAGCACATTGCCAAATAGCACGAAGTACAAATATAAGAGGTCCTCCAACGGCTGACTGCCGCTACCTCACTGTGACTCTCCTACATCTTAGGGATTGGCCCCTCGATGCGTCGCTAAACACATATAACACTTCGCACATAGTTCTCTCAAGGTACCAATTATTTCGTTCCAGGATGTACCATACCTCACTTTACTTTTTCCTAAGACCCAACGCCTAGCCTACAGCTTGGGACAACCTTACCCACTCAATGTTGGTCACGGTCTAGAGAATGCAGGTGCTATGCATCCAGGAGGTATTGTCTGATACCTTTTATCATTTTATGCTTCATGCAAATTGTGAATGTCCATGTGCTCAAACAAATAAAGATCAGCATTTGTGCATATGTGGAAAACATTTCTTTCAATGATTTTGACTATCGCTCGTATGTGGCGTTGCATGAACCTAGCACCGAGAAACCCTCGTGCTACTAGGTTTTTAATTTTTAATTATCGACCAACCTAAATGGTATGCATAAAAACCAGCAAGCTTTTCATCATTTCATTCAGCATTTAACCACCTTTTATACACTCTACCCCCTCACCCGTTTAGGTTGTGCATCATTGATCGGTTTAGGGTTCATTTTTTTACGTTTTTTGTTGTATGAAACCAATAAACACTCACTAAAACATAAAGGTAGGACTGAACTGAGGCTAAACCTCATGCTTCAGACCCCCCATACATACACAAATATGAATCTTATTTTTTTAAAATTTTCGGCACTCAAAATTCTTTTTTTTTCTATTTTTTCTCATTTTTCCTATTTTTCTTGTATTTTTTTCAATATTAAATAACTAAAAATATGAAATGAGTTGTGGGTTGTGGCCCTTAGGTTCATTTGCAGCAAAAACAAAAATTTAGTTGGTGTGTCTTATTATATTTTCCATTTATATATCAAAAACACCCAATTTTCCCATATTTCGCATGTTTTACGGGTTTTACACCATTAATTTCAGTCACAACACTTATGATTTTTTGATTTTCTGAGCATAAACTAATCAAACTCATAGCAAACAAAAACATAATGCATAATGAGCCCATGGGAACAAATATTCATGAAGCAAATTGCATAAAACATCAATTTCCTTTGTAAAAATAAGATTACTGTTCTTTGCGGGTTGCGGGTTTTTATTTGCCATGTCTCGGGACTGATTTCCAGCAGCCATTAATGCTCATGACAGTCCGAAATCAGCAATCTTCATTCCTCTTGAACCACGGAGCAATCCGGTCTTCATTGGACAAGCATCCGTCATCCATTCTTCTTCTTCTTCTTCACCACATGAATCTACCCTTAGAGGAGAGAGAGGGAGGAGAGAGAAAGATTGATTTCTGTTCTCTTCATTCAGGCCACCATTGGACAGGCGAAGACAGGCGATGAGATCGGCCAAAAAGGAGAAGATTAGCCCCATGATCGGTACTCACAGCTTTCCATCTCCATCTCCATCCATGGAGGCGCCAAAAATATGGTGTGAAGATGGCGCCCTCTTCCTCCATTCTCTCTCCACGTTTTTTCATGCTTCTTGATCAAAAATTTGAAAGGGGGGGGGGGGGGGGTCTAAAATGTCCCAAAGGGCACCCCTTTTGGTCTTCTCCAATGTCCACCTTTTCATATCTTAACCATTTGTTGGCCATTTCCCCCGTCCGGTGTCCAAATCGAGTGCTATAAATTTCTACGCATCCGGCTTGACATCCCGCATTGGCTAGCAACTCTTGACAACCCGCACGGAAATCTGAAAATTTATCAAAAATCAACAAGTGTCGCTTGGGCGCCTTTAAAGCACTTGATGCTTAAAATCGTCCCAGCTGGAGCTGCTGCCTTCGACATTGAATATTTTTCCCTTGATATTTGTAATGTTTAGCTATTTTTAAGCACTTCTCGGCATGAAAACTCCGCTCTCATTGCACTACCATGTATGAAATGTTTGTAATATCCTAACTCATGAGCAAGTTGCATTGCTTCCATATCTTTCAAAGTAGAGACTAAAGGAGTTTACTTCAACATGGATAATTGTGAGTTGTTCAATGTAAGTGATAGGCGATGCGAGGCATTTGTTGAGTATGTTTGTATAGTAGACTGTCATAAAGTACAAAATAGGATTTAAACCACTTTATAAGAAATTTCAACACAATTAACTAATGTTATTGAAAGAATAAAACATGTTAAATTTCTAACAAGCATATATTTCATAGCCATGCTAAAGCCTTTAATGTAAGGGATATATCTATTATAAAAGTCAAAATTAGTCCATATAGAGTCAGCGCCTTCTTGTTACATAATGTATATTGGAAAAATACAAATTTTGTAGATTTTGTATAAAACATTTAGCTGCACTACCATTTATGAAATGTTTGTGATATCCTAACTCATGAGCAAGTTGCATTGCTTCCATATCTTTCAAAGTAGAGACTAAAGGAGTCTGCTTCAACATAGATAATTGTGAGCTATTCAATCTAAGAGATGGATGACTTGAGGCATTTGTTGAGGATGTTTGTATAATAGATGGTCTCTTAAAGAAAGAAGTAATTGAAGGTTGAACATATATACCATCTTTATCAATCATGGTCTCGTGCGATGCCGATGATGAAGATGAAATACAATCATTCTCTGCTCTAGTCCATTCATCAATGACAACCTTGAATTGAGCATACAATTCATGTCCATATTGAATTGGATCCTGTCCATATCGATCAAACTTGATGACTTCACATGCATCATGGTATTTTCTTAAGCGAGTCAAGTATGGTAGAAGTTCTTTGATCAAGATAGAGTCTTCAAAATCAATATCAAATGTTTTTGGATAAATGCAATTCTCAACAGGATTTGGAAATCCTTTGTAAGGACTATCATCTATGAGAATAGTCTTGGTATGCTGACAAACATCTCCATATTGATCCCATACATACTTCAGAGGCTTGAACATTGCTTCTACTCCCATCTTATCTGGCCTATATATGATTTTGAGTCGATGTCTATGACATTGTCTTGGCCCCAAATCATGAAGAAAGGATACTTCCTTTTTGCATGGATCTCCAAGCACTTAATAACTGCCATGATATTCTTATGTAAAGCTATTGACAAAACTCCCACTTGGAATCTTGCAAATAAGGCTTCAAGAAACTCTATACATCCTAGTCGAAGAACAAGCCATTGCTTTCCCATTTGAAAGCTTTGAAACCTTTTAGACTTAGCAAAGCATCGTTGTAAAAGAAGACCATTGAGATCAAGTATTACACATAATTGTGTTGCATTTATTATCAAGGAAACATCAGTCACATCATTGTGCTCTACTGTTGTTGAATCTGTTAGATATCCAACCATAGATGTCTTAGTTGAAATTGTCTATGGCTACCATGGAAGCTTCATTGAAGGTAGGAATGCAAATGAAGTTGGATATAGGATCCAGTACTCAAACTGAGCTGAGAAGAGATGGAAAGGAGCTAAGAGGAGTGAAAGGAGAGTTGGGCCATGCTCAACTGAGCTTTGATACCATGTGAAATACGCGGGATCTAGAGCATGGCAGATGCTGTAGCGTGTCCACTTGTATCTACAGGATACGTCTTAGCAGTCCATCGAAAAGGATGTCTAGAAAGCTCCGCCCGGCACTCCCATGGAATGTTACGGGGTTCGCGATCTAGGGCTTTCCACATCTGCCACGTAGCAGAAGTATTCCGACCGTTCCCACTTAGGATTGACCTGAATTAGGGTTTTTCTTATTGGTCATTTCCTAACAGCAACTAGCATGGGACCCAAGCAAACTACTTTACGAAAAAACACTAGGTCCGAAGTGGATTCACGCTGCACTTGGTTCAAGGAGAATGGGAAACGAGAGGGATGCAAAGCTCAACCTCTTTGCCATAAGGCATAGTCCCATTCCGTTTCCCTAAAACAGCATAAATCGGGATCAATCATAACTCTAGGTCCATGCTTTTATTGTTCATGTTCTTTGACGATCTTCCTGCCCGATCTTCCTGCCGTCCATCGTGATTTGAGAAAAGTTCCCGGCCAACCGAGATCACCCATCCCTAGGATGGACCTATAGTCACATCCATCGCACTTTCCTCGAGTTGTTTTAGTTATTTATTTACCTAACACATTAGTTGGACATGTAACAACAGCTTCTTTAATTAGCCCGTTAGGCACTGGTTCTTTCACATAATCATATCACTTGACATAGAAAAACAATATCAAACAAGTTCCTTATTAAAAAACAGGTTATCATATTTATCTTTGAAATACAAAAAGTCCAGCCCGTAGGCTTATGCACAATCCACCCGAAGGCTATCCAACAATCCACAAGGATCACTAATCCAAGTTTCCACCTGTAGACTAGTATGCTGGCCTCGAGATCCAATCCCAAGTCACGTTAGCCTCTTGTGCAGGGCCCGAAAGGCGAGGGATTTACGGCCAGAGCCCCCTCTGGCACCCAAGCGTCCTCTTGCTCCAAATAGTGCTCAACGGAGAGACCTCTCACGAAGGGCTCGGTCCACTTTCCCAGTGCGGTTAACAACCCCCTTGGCTAGGGTTAGGCAGGCAGTCGAGGGTAACTGAAACTGCCTCTCCCTTCAAGCCTTCAAGTCTTTATCTTTTAATTCATCGATCAAAACAAAGCCAAACAGTGCTCTTAAATCTGTAACAAGCACAAACATTTTCATTGGTCGTTTTTGTTGGCAAATTGCTAAGGAATGAATCCTCCTTTCAAATGCGTCTAGTACTCAATTCGGGATGACTTGAAACTTGGCAAGATCCCCTATATCCTGGGTTAGGGCGTACCCTATTATCCCGACTTGGTCAAACCTTAAGTTCATAGGTTATTTCAGTTTATCGGCTAGTCTATTGTTTCCAAGCAATCTTCTTTACTCAAGAAAGATACTAAATTAGGATGATTATTCATCCTCTTGCAAGATAACTTGCGTCACGACTTGCCAACCTCGTTGTGAGAATTTGGCCATTCCCTTGTGATCCAATCACAAGATCATGTGACTCCGCACTTGCTGCGCAAGTGTCGCATCGAACTATGAGACTTATTCTACTCATTGATGGACTCATGAAACAATCTGTTCCTGATTAAATTAGGCTGACGTCGTCAGTCCTAGATTTCCAAGTTCCGTCTCGTAAGATTCTTAGGAACAAACCCTAGTTCACTTTCCAATTACATTTCACTCTCCCTACATTTCAGTGAAAGTGGGCAAGTATTTAGGGTATAGGAGTTTCAGTTTTAGCAATACGTAACGATTAGGTTATGTATTCATTCCTAGTGAATTTCCTTGGAATTTAACTCATTCTAAACAAGTACTCCGGGGTTTAGGTGTTTAGGTTTGTGCCAATTTGTTTATCTCTTGAAGATAGTTACGTTAACATTTCATAAACACATGACTCGTTGTCTACGTGTAAATTGATTTTTCAACCTTAACTTATCGATTAAGGTCAGGCATAGGTTAGGTTAATTCCAACTAATCTTCCTATAACTTTGCAAACAAAAATCATGCTAAACAAGCAACCTTTTTCTTGATAATTTATGTAGTTGACAAACGATAATTTCCTAGAGTTATGCATCGTAAGAATCATTTCATGCCTTGCACTTTCCATGATGATTCATTGTGAAGAGGATATGGGTTAATAGTGTGATATGCAGTTTATATTTCTAGGCTTTAAACAAAGTATACTATTTTAATGGACATTAATCTAATTTTTAATTCATTTCAATGCATAAAGCTATTTGCTAGAAATGCATTTATGCTTCCTTTATTTTGCATGTTTTATTGAAAGTATTAATGACTAAGTTTCTTCGTTGTGAGCATTTAGGACAAAAATATATCCTATTTCTAAAAATTAACCTTGCATGATTGAATTACAACAATACCAAATAAAAATTAGGAAGGAAAACCTGGGCTTGGGGTGAGATGTCCACATGGATGCCGGGAGACGACCCTCCCGCGGTTGCACCTTGGACTTTCTTAGGAGGCATCGCAATTGTAGTCTTTCCATCGTGGAAGCAGCTTTACAACTCCCTTTTTGAAATTCAACCGTGGCTCCCTTTTTGCAAAAACTTGCACCATCCGTCAAAAGCAGTTTTAGAAGGCTTCCTCCTTGAAGTAGGGATTTCAAAAAAAGGGGTGTTTCAAAAACTTTTGTGGATAAGACCCATTAAAGCCATGGGAGGGGCTTAATGGCCTTGTAAAGACTCGCACAAACAGGGAATAAAAAGGTGTGGAATCCCTTACGAGAGCTTTTGAGTGGGAAAGGGAGGTGTCAAAAGACCCTCAACACTCTCTTTTCTTTTACGTGTGGGGGAAAAACAAAGCTCCAAGTATTTTGCATGGGGAAAGAAAAAGGCTAAGAGATCCCTTAGAGGGGATTTGAGATACGGGGGGGAAAATAAGGCCCTTTAAGGGAAAAACTTTTGGAGGGAAAAAGGGCCTAAGACCTCTTAAAGGCCCCTCCAAGGAGAATTTGGGAGGGGGGGGGGAGGGGGGGAATAAGCTTATAGAGGCCTAAAGGGAAGTTTCCAGGGGGGGAGAAAAAGGGTAGTCCAAAAGTTTATAGGAAGGAGGCTTAAGGAAGATTTAAACATGGGGGAGGTGGGGTGGTTCCAAAGCCCAAAGGAAGGAGGGTTAAGGGAAATTTAAGACACGAGGTGGGGGGGGGGGGGGGGGGGGGGGGAGGGGAAGGGGCTTATGAAGCCCCTTAGAAGCTTCCCCCTAGGAGGCTTGTAAAGCTTCTACGCCACGTGGGGGGGAAGAAAACAACGTTGATCGACGGCGTTCCGATGGCCGGGGCCGTGGTCTATGATGGCAGAGGGCGTCGAGGGCCTTGGTATTCGGCGGCAATCAGTGCCTCTTCTCCACTCATGGCAGCAGCAGCAGCAAATCACCGTCCTCGATCTCTCTCTCCCTTCAGGATGCTACAACGCCTCCTCTCCTCCAGCATTAAGCCCAGCCTCCTCTGATTTATATAGGGGGAGGGGATAAGATCCTCCCCCGCCTGCGTGTCAGCGGGCATGCGCACAAAGCCCTGGCAAGCTCCAGCAAGGAGCTTGCCTACTTACTAATCCCCTCTTCCTTCAACTCGACAGTCGGCTAGAAGAGAGGAAAAATTTAAAAAAAATTCTTTTATATAAAAAAATTATCCCTATGCCCTATTCACGCGTGAAAAGAGGAAAATAGAATTAGATCGTTATAGATGTGGAAGCTATGGAGGTTGAAAGAGGAAAAAAAAACTCATGAAGACATTGACCCTGACTAGGACAAATTGTTACACAAGTGAATTAGGTTCCAAGATTGAGACTTGGACTCATAAACACAATCTTGTGTATTGACAGTGACATGACACTTTACCAGAAAGAAAAGAGTACTATCATTGCATTAGAAAAAGAGCGCAAGTACAATGCTTTATAGGAATTGAGTGGTGGTACTTTCTCCTACTGTGCATATGGGATTTTGGTCCTGAGCCCTCATTGCTTCTCATAAAGGGACTAAAGTAGGTGTGATTGCAAATACCTCAACACCTTTAAACCCATAAGGCAAAAAAATGCAGCAGGAGAAGGTTACCTTCTCTTTTTTCTCGAACTCTCCTCTTGGGATATAAGTTCACCTCTAGAGTATCTCTTTATGATTTTGATCCAACTATCAAATATTTCTTGGGAACTAACAATCATATGGAAATCTCTAGATGCACAATTTTTCTCCAATGTATGCCACAAATCTCTGTAAAAAAAAGATCAAAATAGTGAGCATAGAACAAAAGAAAGAGCATCACACTAATCTTCACAAAAAAAGAAGGTAAGCTTATATGTGATTACTTGCCATGGTACTCTTTGAGAGCTTGTCTTAGAAAGCCCTTGTTGGGGTTTTGGTGGAGAACCAAATTCTAGCCACTAATCTCTTAATTGTTGAAGTTTCTCAACATAAGGGGCATTCTTCATAACATTATGTGATTCCATATTTGTCATTCGTGAAAGCTCAATGCACATTTTCGCAGGACAATAAACTAATATTCTAGCATTTCTTGTGGTGTATAAATGCTTGGTTGCTAGACAACGTGTAGTATTACTCTGAATATATATCTTTGCTGCATGAATTGAGTGAAGCCCCTATATAATCCAATAACTATAAGTGTCCAACTTATTAACATCCACCTCATCATGATGCATGGGTCTCTTCTCATTGTTGTCTTGTACAAAAGGCATAAGATATGCTGTTGTTGCTGGGTTCATGGGATTCTTTATGAAAGACGTGGTTAGCTTCTCTACATAATCCCAACATAGTGACCTATAAGCATACAAAGGAGGTGCCTCATAACACCTATCAACGAGAATAGGAAATTGTGTTGTTGGACCAAATGGAAATACTTTTTCAAACATGTAAAATCCTAATTCTTCCTTTTTTCCCTTCTTCTTAACTATTTCAGGAAAATCAAATGTTCTTTCTACTCCCTTGACCTCAAGAGAAATTATTGGCTTTGCAGGTGTAACTTCTAACATGGAAGGTAAAGTGGCATCATTCTTAGTAGTTTTAGCAGCCATACTAACAACAAGAGCTTGTGACAAGGAACTTTGTTGAGGTGATTTTGACTTTGAGCTTGTGGGATTCCATGAATTATTTTCTTCTTGAGAAGAAGGTGAAGATCTCAAGTCTATTTGTTTATCTTTGAGCTTCATTATTTTGTTGGGGAGATCACATTTTCTTGATAGGGAAAGTAGCTCACTATTTTGAACAGCTTGGAATGCTAATATAATGTCTTTTGTGCCCTTTACCTCCTCAAATAAGGTCCATCCTATTGTTTTCAAAGAGTAATCTTCATCCTCTTTAATACAGGTAAAGTGAAATGACAAATGATCAAGTTTGTATACTACATTTTTTCCCTTGATCTTAACAAGATTACATAGTATTCCCTCTTTCCCAGCACATCCATCTGTTATCTTCTCTATGACACCATCTTGTTGAAAAAATACAATATCACTCTTTAAAGTGAATAAGAGAACATTGTTATCCCTTTTTCCTTGACTATCATAAACATCCACATACCATGGATATACAAAATCACCACTAACTCCATCAATGGTTTGGGTCTCCTTTTTGGATGTGCTATCTTTCTTTGCCATTGAATAGTTCTATAAAAAGAAAAAGTTGTTAGACAAAAGTGGATTTAAAAATATTCAAAATTCACAAAACCCAAATAAATGTATAAGATTTCTAAGTTAAAAATTGAAAACACAATACCACAAGATTTTACAAAATACAAGACAAATGTACTCCAAAGGGACTCTTCCATAAAATGAAATATTGAAACTTGAGATTAAGTGTGGTATGAGATCCAACCATGAATATGTGTGCTTATGTATCAAATCTCATGGATTATCCTGGCCCTAAGTTAGCATTAATTATGTTTCTCTTGCAAGAATCATATAGTAAAAATTTTGCCATGGACTTCGGTGAGAAGATCAAATTCTATTAATAGTGAGACTTGACTATGGGCTTAACCAAAAGGTCAAGTGATAATGAAATGTTGAGCAAAAAAGTGGTTTGTTTGTTGCAAGACAAGATTTGACCACATGGCCAAATTATAGAAAGTAAGGAATTCTAAGTAGAAACTAGCCTTTCCTTTTGGAAGTAAGCAAGGGTTGATAATATACGAAAATATTTGACCAAATAGCAAAATGTCATTCTCGTAGTAAAATGAAGAAAGTGCTTGATTGGTTGCAAGATATTGTGATACTACAAGAGTCCTTATTTTGGCCAAGAGATAGCTTAAGGAGAAGATTTGGCCACATGGCAAAATCTCATAGTATATTGGAAAAAATAACATAAACTACTTTTAATATTATAAGAAAAGATTTGATCTCATGGCTAAATCTCAGATTGTATTGAATAAAATAACAAAAAGTACTTATATTGCAAGAAATTTTTTGACCATATGGTCTAATCTATAAATTGATGAAAGATCATGATATGTGTTGTTAGAAGATCAAATTACATCCTATGGCAAAATCATATTGAGTATTTGTAAGTATTGTATAGCCATATGCTTATTGCAAAATTATAAAGGGTGTAACCATAAAATCTGTTGGTAATGCTTTTACTATGAAAATATAGTATAATGGAAAGTTCTATATAGTAAAGTATAATACGATGTATAAGAACTTGATAAAATGCTCTAATATTACGGAATGATACAAGAAATATAAGGCTAGGTTTAGCCTTATATTTCGGAATGATACAAGAAATATAAGGCTAGGTTTAGCCTTGAGGCAAAATCTTAAGGTATATAGCATCAGAGAATAGAAAGAAAGGCTAGTATTTTGAAAGCACTCATTGATACTAGGGGTGTTGCCCGCATACCCCCACCAAGGGGCCCTACCGCTTAAACCCCCCATTGGGAGCTTTGCCCCCAAATCCCTACAACGGGCACTATCCTGAAACCCTGATTGGGGGCATTGCTCCCAAACCTCCACCGAGGAAGACATTGCCCTCAAACTCTCACTAGGGGCATTTCTCCTAGACCAGCTCCTTCCCCCTCGCCCCTCCTTAAGAACCCACCATTGGGATATTGCCCCTATTTCCACAGCTAGAGATTTTGCCTACATACTCTCTATCCTATCCTGCTAGAGATTCTACTCTCGAACTATCACTAAGGTGGGTTCAAAATCCTTATTGATATTACACATTACATATTAGATACATTAAATATACATAATCTTACAAAATATGATTTAATATATTTATATTATATTTATTAATTACTAATAAATTAATTTAATATATATATTTTTAAAATATATTTTGATAATGTATTCCATAATATGCACATAGTACGATATACTAATCTAACATGATTTAGAAAAAAATAGTATAACTTAAAAATAAAATGTAATATGATACATTTTACTATTATCAACAAGTAGGTAGTATAAGATTTATAAATATTTAACCATGATAAAAATTATATTTCCTTCTCAAATAGCTTCTAATTGATGCTAAATTTCCTCAATCTTTATAACTTTGTGTCATAGGGAATGAAATCTCCTATTCTTTAGAGGTCACTGTGGTTTCAACATTTAAGCACAAGATCAAAGTTTCTCAAAAATATCTTTATCCTTGTTGTCATGTGGAATACATGAAATAAAGGTTTTGATCATTTGATCAAATATTTTCCAATGGATATCACATAAATTATTTATTCTTGTTGACATACAATAAAGGCTTTCAACATTTGGCTAAATCTTGTTCTATGGACATCACAAACAATTATTATTCTTGCTATCATCTAGGTTAAATACATGTTTTGACCATATGGCTAAATCTTTTCTTGTGGATATCACAAAGAATTTTAATCCTAAGTCTTGTGTAAAATAGTTGCAATAGAGGTTTTGACCATCTGGCTAAATCTTTTTCCATAAAGATCACAATGAGCTTTTATCCTTGTTGTATGTATTTGGCTTGAGTTTTGACCATTTGGCTAAATATTTTTCTATGGAGACCACAATGAACTTTTATCCTTCTTGTCATATGAAATACATACAACAAAGGTTTCAATCATTTGACTATGTGTTTCCCTATGGGAATCACAAATAATTTTTATATTTGCTATGGTATGGAATACACACAATAGAGTTTTTACAAGATGGCTAAATCTTTTCCTATACACATTATAAATAAACTTTTCTTATTTACTTTTTTTAGAGACATCGGCCAAGATATCTCTTGTTTTTCTTGAAAGTATTGGATCCTTTCTCAAGTGAACTTGGCCTCCATGAAATCCCATTTTCGATAGTAATGCCTTGCATTTATCAATACACTCATCTGATAAAGATAATGGCTTAATGGAATATACGTAGTCAAGATGCAACCTGAGAAGCTTATCGATTATTCTAATCTCTGCATGCAAAGTACAAATATGAACATTCTTAAGAGAGATTGAAAGAATGGGATCCCAGATGTCTTCTATGTTTTTAAATTTACTCAAATCTATAAAGTCTCTATTTGGGGCTCTTCTTACTGGTCGCAAACTACTCCAATCTTTAAATCCAACACTTTCCATGCAATAAATGTAAGGATATTTTGCATTTGCACCATTACATATTCCAAGCATACATTTGATAGTTTTTAAATCAGCACTCATATGCCATTCCACATCAACTACCAACATTTCGCCTTCACTTTGAGACTTAATGATATTTGGAATACCTGTATGGTTGAACAACCATTTCAACGTTTGATGATTTTCAATTGGTACATGGGCTGCACCAATCCACCAAATCTCCATCTCGCAATGGAGCTTGGCCCTCACCATTGTTGTGATACAATGCCATGTTCATGAGGCAAATGCTAACTCTTTCCATCTTCTGTCCCTTTTGAATCTGTGCTTCATCCAACTTCAAGGAAAACTTTAGAACGCCATAACTTTCTTCTATTGTGATTTTATACATGTGAACCATTGCAATTTGCACCTTTTTTAGATCAACCCATATATTGTTAAACACATTGTAATAAAAATTTGCATTTTTTTTTGTTTTTCATAGGACATAAATTCTTCGATGTGAATGTACTCTCCAAAAACATGTGGAATCTTGCGATTCATGGCAATTCTTGTAGTCGAAACTAAAAGGGCTCGGGGCAATCCAAATGCAGTTACCCTATTGCGTCTAAGATTTTTAAACCATAATCCAAAGATAGCACGATAACCTTTCCGACTTATACCCACAGTATCACATGTCTCTACAATTTCATTTTCTTTCACCGTGCCTTTTAAGTCCTTCACTAACTCTTTGAGAGTTGGACCTCTCAAATCCGCATTTTCGGGTGACTTAAGAATCCTCAAAATATCTTTCTTATTCATGGTTTCCTTCAAAAGTTCGATTCTTTCCTCATTCTCTCGGATATTGATGCCTAATATGTTAGAGACATATTTCTTTGTAAGATTTAGTTTCTTTTTCTTTGCTCTCTCACACAAGTTGGTTATATCTTTTAATGGTCTCTTGCTTTCTCTAAATCCTACTGGAGTTTCTCTCAAGCATGTTAGCTTATTCTGCAATGACTTGTTAACATTTTTCAAAACATCAATCTGACTTGTCAACTCTAAAATATTTGTATGTGCAGTTTCTAGTGCTTTTTTCATTTCGTGCATTTGAGCTATATATGTGTAAGATGCAAAGTATAACCTCATACAGTAGCCAAGCATCCCATTGTAACCTTCTCCAATATATCTTATATAGTCATGGACATTGAAAAAAGGAGGTGGTTTACCTATAGAAAGGATCCTTGGGATAAATATTTCCGTCCACCACAAATCTATATGCTTCATCCCTTGTGTTCGCAACCTATTGGCTTCGATCTCATCTATCAATACTCGATGATGTATACTTCTCCAAGATGTGTAAATTGGATCTAGCTGAACAGTTAGCTTGTATTTACGTGTGCTTGCGCCTGTGTTATTTGAAGAGGTATTGCTAGACATTTTAGCAAATGAACCGAGCAAGAATCTCACAATGATAGGAAGCAAGTGCAACAAAAATAATGGTGAAAGAGAATAGTGTGTAGAAAGAAAACACGAGAGAAAACAAATGCGATTTTCATGCAAAAATCTCAAACATACAAAATCTCTCAAGTTCCAAGATAAAAATGACCGAAAAGGTGACCCCTGACCTGGATTAAAAGATGAGGGCAATTAATGGCCCTCATCTGTTAATGGCCGACCTCTTTAATGAACCAAATATTCTCTCATTAATCACATCTGGACAACCAAATTTAGAGGTTTCGTTCTTCCTAAAACTCAACTAATTAGCAACTTAATCACTTTCTTACAAGTGCCTTTTTTGAAGCATTTTTGGCCGTAATGCCTTTGTGCTACTAAATGCCCTCAACTCAAAAAAAAGAACTAGACCACCATCAAGGTGTTGCACAAAATAAATCATGCATGGAAGATAATACACCACAGGATGACCATCATCATTTCAAACAATTGCCAGAGAACTTACTACTTCAACTTGATAATTCTGGATCAGAAAACAAAAATCGCTATCTCTTTGCATATCTATCATTGCTTGTTACACGAGGAACATTCAAGATGATCCAGCTTGGGTTTCTCATGGTGGGTCATACACATGAAGACATCGATGCTGTAACGTGTCTACTAGTATCATCCAGGACACGTCTTAGCAGTCCATCGGAAAGGATGTCTAGAAAACTCTGCCCGGCACTCCCATGGAATGTTACGGGTTTTGCGATCTAGGTCTTCCCGCGTCTGCCACGTAGCGGAAGTATCCTGGCCGTTCCCACTTAGGATCGATCGGAATTAGGGTTTTCCTGATTGGTCATTAGCTAACAGCAACTAGCGTCAGACCCGAGCGAACTACTTTACGCAGAAACGCCAGGTCCGAAGCGGATTCACGCTGCACTTAGTTCAAGGAGAATGGGAAACAAGAGGGATGCAAGGCTCAACCTCTCTGCCATAAGGCATAGTCCCATTCCGTTCCCCTAAAACATCGTAAATCGGGTAAGACGTAACTCTAGGTCATCGCTCTCGTTATTCGTTTTGATGATGATGATCATCCCGCTGTTCTTCGAGATTTTTGAGAAAAGTTCCCGGCTAACCGGGACCACCCAACCGTAGGACGGACCCATGGCCCATCCTCCGCACTTTCCTCGGTTTGTTTTAGTTATGTAATTATCTAACACATTAATTTGACATATAACAATCAGCTTCTTTAATTAATCCTGTTAAGCATTGGTTCCTTCACGTAATCTTATCACGTGACATAGAAAAACAATATCAAGCAAGTTCTTTTTTAACATTTCATCATTTTATCTTTGAAATACAAGGAGTTCCGCCCGTAGGCTTGTCCATAGTCCGCTCGAAGGCTATCCAGTAATCCCCAGGGATTACTATTCCAAGCTTCCACCCGTAAACTAGTATATGCGGGCCTCGAGATCCAATCCCGAGTCACGTTAGCCTCTTGTGCAGGACCCGGAAGGCGAGGGATTTACGGCCAGAGCCCCCCCTGGCACCCAAGCGTCCTCCTACTCCAAGTAGAGCTCAACGAAAAGACCTCTCGCGACGGGTTCGGTCCACGTTCCCGGCGCGGTGAACAACCCCCTTGGTTAGGGTTAGGCAGGTAGTCGAGGGTAACTGAAACTGCCTCTTCCTTCAGCTTTTAACCTGAAGTATAGGTACTCATTTAATTTGTAATTCATAATTCAAAGAGAGCCCTAAAATCTCTAGCAAGCACAAACATTTCCATTAATCAATCGTGTTGTTTGGCAAACTGCTAAAGAAGTGTTCTTTCCTTTTTGAGTGTATCAGCACTCGTTCCCAAGGTCTCTTGTAAATTGGCAAGATCCTTTACATTCCGGTGAAGGGCGTACCTTATTAACCCAACTTGGTCAACCCTAAAGTTCCTTAGATATGCTAGTTTCCGGTTTACAACTTTCCTTATTTAGAAGGATATCCAAAAATACGTCCTTTTTCAAGATAACTTGCGTAGGGATTTGCCATCCTTGTTGAGGGTTTTTACCCTTTCTCCTTGTGAATTAATCACAAGACTAAATGATTTCGTACTTGCTATGCAAGTCCTGCGATGGAATAATCCGTTTTAGATCCTTTAAGCTGACGTATGTCGGCCCTAGGGTTTCTTTTTTAAGGATCTCAGGGACAGCCCTAGTTCTTTATCTTTACGAATTTTTTTGACCCTACAATAAGGAAAGTAGTCAAGTGCTTAGGGTATGAATATTTCTATGTTTAGATTGGTTTGGATAACTTTTGGAAGGTAATATTAATCGTCTTGTCACAGTTTTGCTATCCTTGTGACAATTTACTTTTCAGTCAATACAGTTCAATTTAAACTTCATTTTTCCTTGCAGATGAACTCATGCCAAATAACAAACATTTCCCTCGCTACGATGTGCAATTAGCAATGATAACTTCCTAGTAATTTGAGCAACGAAAGAAACCTTTCATGAATTTAATCATTTACAATGATTCGTTGCGAAAGGAATAAGACTAATGGTGCAAGATATAATTTCTATATCTTTAGGATTTAACTAAAATATACTACTATAGTAAATGGATAATCTTGCTCGTAATTTATAATTGATGCAATTCGAAGGAAACTAAGTTCTATACATTATCATTCATTCAAATAAGCTAAACTCCTTCATTACAAATAACTCGAACAAATATATCCTATCCCTAACAATTTCTCTTTGCATGATCGACTTAAAACCGAATTAAAGCCAAGAAGAAAAATGTGGTTTTGGGGTGAGATATCCACATGGATACCGGAGATGACCCTCCCGCGGCTACGCCTTGGACTTTCTTAGGAGGCATCGCAATTGTAGTTTTTCGAACGTGGAAGCAGCTTTACAACTCCTCCTTAGAATTCCACCGTCGCTCCCTTGCACCGTTTGAAAGGCTCCCTCCTTGAATTGGGGAATTTGAAAGGGTGTTTTAGAATCTTTTACAACTAAGACCCATTGAAGCCATGGGGGAAGGCTTAATGGCCTTTGTAAGCTCGCACGAACGGGAATAAAAAGGTGTGGAAAAGACACAAGGTGTAGGAGAGTTCTAAGGAAAATAATAACCGTAAAGGTTATAAGTAAGGGTCTAAGGACCCTTAGGCAATTTAGGAGAAAAGGGGCTTATGAGGGTTTACACACGTAGGGGGGAAATGATTCCGAGGCCAATGAGGAAGGGCTAAAGGAAAATTTAAAAAAAACACGGGGGTTGGGTTCCAACTATGGGAAGGGGTATATAATGTTTTAAACACGGGAGTAAAAAAAGGGCTTCTTAAGGCACAAGAAGGGGGTGAAAGGGTTTTTGAAGCCCGTAAGAAAGGGCTTAAAGGTTAAATCATAGGGGGGGGTGAAAGGGGGCTTAGGGGGTTTTGAGGGGAAATTTTTAAGCCCGGGAGAAAAAAGAAAAGGTGAAAAGGGGCTTATTAAGCCCTTTCGAAGCTTCCAAGAAGCTTCTAGGAAGCTTCTACTTCCAACGTGGAAGGAAAGGTAAGTTCAGGAAGGATTACGGCGACTGACGGGGGGAATTATGGTGTTATGGCGGGGGTGGTTGGTAGTGGAGCGGGGATTGGGCGTGGCAAGCGGCAATTCCCAGAGGCAAGCGGCATCTTCAGCCGGCGGCCTAACCAGCATGATGACATTCTCCCCTTCCTCAGCGCAGCAGCCTCCACAGCACGACCCTTCTTCCTCCTGTTCGGCAGCCTCCTCCTTAAAGTGCCCTACTCTCCCTCCTCTCTCCTCAGCATGGCGATGGCAGCACCAGAGTCCTTCTTCTCTCTCCATTCGTCTCCTTCAATTCGTGAAGTACGGCTGTATCTCAGACTCCTCCCCCCTTTCCCCTCGTCTGATCAATAAGATATGGCAGCCTCCCCCTCTCCTTTCACAGTGTGTGGACCGTGCTACTTCAGCTTCGTCCCCCTCGATTTAAATAGGGGAGGGGAGGGGGATCCTCCCTCCCCTGCATGGCATCACACATGCCTCTCCCTCATTCCAAGCTCCACCAAGGAGCTTAATCACTCCTTCTATTTCCCTCCCTCTCCAGCTCGTCAATCGGCTGGGGGGATAAGGGGAAAAAAAAAATCATTTATAAAATTCGAAATCTGTGAAATGAAATCCAAATTCAAAATCTGCGAATTGTTTCCTAACTCTAGGAATTGAGCTTTGGATCTCCATACACGCATACACCAAGCCCGAATTTTTATTGAGGCAGTTCATGCGTGCCTTCGGGATATTACAGATGCAATGTTCAGCAAATTTTCAAAGAAGCTAAGGACGAGCATGACCTTCACTTTTCCTCATCTTATGCAACATTTTCAATCATGCCAGATGACAAGTCCTACACCTTTCTTATTGACACATGTGCTTGAATTCAAGAGATACATTAAGGGATACTTGTGTGATTCAAAAGATACACTTGTAGATCACTCGAAACCTCTTCAATTTCGGTTTTATATGCAAGGAGATACACTTGTCATGCCATACAAGATGCATCCAAAGTCGCCAGACTGGTTACCAAGAGAAGGTGGCATTGAATTATGAAAGAGAGACCTTACAGGAAAGCCTACTCTTCCAAAGGGCGTTCCAATGTTGCTGTCCATGTTTGAGTACCTTAAGGATCATCAAGAAGTAGTAAGTGGAATTAAAGACTATTTGAAGTATTGGAAAAGATGGTCAAATGTACAAGGATCTGAAGCAGAGTTCACAAAGTTTATAACACCAGTGATTGATTATTGGAAACATATGATCTATGCTCTTCAAACTCCAAATGTCCAAGAAGATTTATTTTTCATAGATTTTGGGCCAAGAACACAAAGTGATGTAACCAATTTAGATATAGATAATGCAGATGAGTTCATTGGATTGGAAGAGTTGAATGATCACTATTGTGGTCCTCTGAGCAAACGACCCAAACATGCATTTGAACCAATGCTTGATGTTAAGAAAGATGACTTTGTGCTTGTTAGACCTTCAGATCCAGTATATCCAATATGGCTTGGTGTTGCACAAAGAGAGGTCGATACAAATAGACATTCCAAAAACTTCAACAAGGTACGTATACAATATTGGGCACCAATTTGTAGTCGTCAAAATGCTACATATGCAGAGGTGTATTTTAATTGTTGGGATAAATATTGGATGTGCAACAAAAAGATCATGAACAATAGGAAACAATAGATAGCATTGTCTTCTCTTGGATGAAGAAAGGTACAAAATCTCCCAAAAATTTTAAAATTCCCCCAAAATTTGTATGGAAGGCTAAAGAAAGTCTACAAGAATCCATCGACTGAAGATTTTCCTTGAATATTTCAAGGATATTAAAACTAAGGTGTTTATTAACACCACCTTTTTGAGTTTTTTTCAATCTCTTGGAAACAACCATAAGCATTAATATGTTTAATTGCACCCAGTTCCAAATTCATGAAATCCCAAAATTCATGAAATCCATTTTGATTTGGTTTTCCCATATTGATGGGAAATTCCCAAAATCCTGAATATGGAGTTAAAACAAAACAATTCCCATGCCATTCTGGGAACTCTCTAAACTCCAATGACTCGTTGAATGATCTGAGTCCAATTTCATGCATAAATGGTATAATCTGCACCTTTTATGGGGCAAAGAAGGACATCAAATCATGACCAATGCAAAGCAAAGACATGCCATCAAGTCCTCGGAGTCCAACCCAAATTGTCTAGTCCCCACCTCCTTTAGGGTGTTGACCTTAACCATGAGTCAACCCTTAGAAGACAATTCATACTTGACCCGTGCTTGCATAATATTCTAACAAAAGGGAGGAACTCCACCTTGAAAATTTACTCAACTCAAGTGACCTCTTGATGACTAACGTATTGACTTACATCACAAAAGTGGGGATTCGTCTACATGATTTGGACTATTATGCAACCCTTGAACATAACCCCAAGTTTTATGACTGGTTGTTGAAATAGTAAGACGACATACAACACACATGCTGGAGTCGCATAAACCTTGCTTCCCACAATCCTAGAAAGGATTTTCATTCTTCCAAGGGTAAAGGGGGGGATAATGGATGAAAACTCAAATGACAATTGAATTTTAAAATAAAAGAATGGGGGGTAATGGCCAAAACTTAAATGAGAATTGAATTTTAAAAGAAAAGAATGAAGGTATGGATTGATTGGTAAGTGAATTCTTAACTTGCGGATTTTTGTGCATTATATTCCTCATTGTATGAGAGTTTTTACTTTCAAACACTAATCTTTCTACTCGGCTTACTTTTTGTGCAAGAGACGTCCGTTTAAGAGAACTAACTGTGGATATTGTGTGGCAACATGAACCTAAATGCCTAGGCAATAGGTTAAGCCAAAATGCTTCCCTTTTTAGAGGAGGAACATAGAAAATATGGACTAGCCATGGAAATTAGGGCATTCGACCAACTAAAGTATCGCAGCATCCACAATCTCGATGGAATGGTGACTGCTAAAGAGGCTATGGCCCAGATGGTGGAACGATGCAACTTTACCAAGTACCTAGAGAAGGTGGGACAAGACATATACCACATAAAGTGCATTGAATTCTTGAGGACCTTTGATTTCTAAAGGAACATTGGCACAATGATCCTTAGGCAAGGCGAGATTTCTAGAAGTGTGGTGGCTCCCCTTAGCCGATAAATTGTAGAAAAGACACTTGGGCTAGTAGAGAAGCTAGAAAGAAGACCCAAAAGGGATGTGTATGGAATGCTAGGGATGGACAAAATAAGGGTCTACACCAATGACGGCATTAGCCTAGTAGATATCCCAGATCCGACCATTTGATTGAAGGCTAAGATGATCCATACACTCTTTTTGAGCCAAAGATACAATGCCCTTATGAGTAGAATTGAGGTGCCCTTGCTAGAAAGCCTTGTAGCCAACACCATGGTGGGGATGAGGTAAACTAGAATGCCTATGTCTAAAAACTGATACATGCCTCAACAAGGGTGCTAGCCATCGCAACACCAAGGGTGGCAGGAGGAGAGTCCTCTAGCAACCACCGTAGAATATCAAAGGAAGAAACCTACCTCCAAGGTGTCAACCATAGGCCTTAGAGAAGTACTAATAGTCATCATCCATGAAGCACTATAGGAGGTAGAGAGAGGTGATAGAGGAAACCCCAGAGCCATCACTAGCTCATCAAGAGCTATCACCAGTCCATGAGGAGCACCGCTCCACCACCCAAGTGAGCCTGACCATCTCAATCTCAGGAGGAGAACAAGAGAGAGAAGAAACCCGTAAAGAGCAACAGGATGATGCAACAAGAGTCATTAATGAAGAGGGACATCATCAACCACCTCCACACTAAGAAGCCTCAAGTGAAAGAATGGTTAGTGAGCAGCAAGGTGGCTTAGAGTGCTCAAGCCAAGGGGGAAGAAAGAAGATTACCCTCAAGATTCCCATACAAAAGGCATGCTCCACCATTAAGGAGAACATGGAGCTATAAAGTGTAGAAGAGGAGTAAAAAAAACTAGAGGAAGAGCGCTAAAGGAGACAAGAGGAGGAGGAGGAGGAAAGGTTGAGGAAACAAGAAGAATAGGAGATTGCTCTTGCCATTCAAAGATCCTTGGAGCAACCCTCCCAATATTAGGAATTGGCATTGATGAGCCTAATGGGGGAGGATGTGCGGAGTACAAGCACAGATGCAGAAGAAGCTTGCTGGTGATGGAAGGTAAGGGCAAAATCCGAATGCACCCCATCCCACCAATTTTGGCTACACTGACAATCACCCCATCACAGGATGCTATAGAGGGAACATTCAATGAAAGAAACCTCATGTCTTGGGTATAGTGCCTAGTCAGCAAGGTACATGAAAGTACACTTGCATCTAGCAAAGGACCCCTCTTGTTGGAACCAAGAGACCATTTCCTGTAGCTGATGCCAAGTCATCATGCCAAGGGCCAAACATACCGCAATTGGAAATCTCAACCACTTTGAACAAAAATAAGCTCCTACAACTAGAAATGAAGAAGCGAAAGAGACAAAAGAACATGCTACAAAGGAGGTGCAAGATATATAGAACCAATGAGATGAGAAGAACAAGAGGAAACTAGTTGAGCTACACAACCAGCTGCAGTAAGTTCTTCATGAGGAAGGCATACTTAAAGAGTAGGTCATGAGAAAAACCCATGAGCTTGAGAAAATGAATACACTATGGCAAGAGTAAGAGCTATTCATTGCCACTCTGGCCTAGTACCAAAACCAAGGGTTAGAGTAGATGAAGGAAAGAGTAGAAGAATGGGCGTCCACAAAAATGAAGATCAAGTCAGTAACTTGGCCTACACAAGCTTGACCATGCCAAGAGTGAGTGTTAGAAAGCAAAGCCACAGCTTTTGAGACAAGAATGCTAGAGCAACAATGTATATTCTTACAAACAGTGTTGAATGTCATCGAGCCAGGAGAAGAAGAAATGATGGAGCAACTCAAGAGAAAATTAGAAGTGGCAAGGAGGAGGGCTCTATAGCATGGACAACATGATAGGGCACTTGGGACTAGCACTAGTTTGGGACTAGAGGAGCGATGTGCTCACCTACTCTCAATTGGATTAACCACACAAGAACTCACTTTGCTAGGACTCGGGAGCTAGAAACAACCAACACAACCACTTCAATAGGAGCCACTAGAGCTAGAGTCTAGGAGGAAGGACCTGATTTTGAAGTGGATCATCAAGATAAGGAGAAAACACAAGAATCAAACCCAAGTAGAGCCACCTTGAACAAATGGATGATGCAAGGCACAAGCATAAGGAGCAAGTGGAAACTACACGTAGGAAGTTTCAAGATAGGACCCCACAAGTTCCTCAAGTGGCCATCCCTCAAAGCGAAGAGTGCAATCCCATCAACTAGGGCTAGGAACTTGCGATGTGGGAGCAATGGGAGAACAATAACCCCTTCAAGTTCTCTTTCACTTTCCCTCACTCATTAGATAGAGTACTATCTCCTAGGGTAGTGGAAGATGTCATGAAGCTTTCAACTAGTCTGGAAAGGAGATGGTGCGAGGACCAAAGGAGGCATCCCATAAGGTGGCGGCAAGAACCTACCAACTACTGGAAAGATTGTCAAGAATAGCATGGTGGGGGGACTTGCTTGCGTTTTTGTGCCAAACACACTGTGTATATACAAGAGGAAGCTCACTAAAGAACACAAGAAGAGAGATGGAGGCCAAAACGTTTTCTTGCTGGTTTCTTCTTCTTCTTTTTCACACAATACAATGTACACAAAGTGTAGATAAGATACAACATAAAAGAAAGTAGCCTACTAAGTCAAACAGTGCTTAACTGACTATACTAATGAACCTGTGCTATATCTAAGCCAATTGCAGGTAGGTGTAACAAACTAAATATAATAAGTGATAAGTCAGTGGCCATGTGAAAATCATAATGACCACCAATGTGCTAAGTGTAGATTTAGAGATCCATCTAGCTAGGCTACCCATCATTAATGTCTGCAGGTGTTGAGCTTGCCGTCTCAACACTCCTCCTCAAGCTCAACTCCATCTTTGCAACTCCAAGTAAGCTTCGGAACTTTTGAAGCTTCTTTGCACCTAATGCCTTTGTGAAAATTTCAGCTATCTGATCTTGTGTGCTAACCTATACCAAGTCAATCTCACCTGTAGGTACCTTCTCTCTCACAAAGTGATAGTGCACCTCAATGTATTTTGTCCTAGTATGGAACAATGGGTTCCTAGCTAGCTGTATGCTACTCATGTTGTCACAATGAATGACAACTCGACCATCTCCCTACACATCTAGATCACCTAATAACTTTTGCAACCATACCACCTCACATGCTGCCATAGTAGCACCTCTATACTCAGCCTCAATACTTGATAGAGCAACTATAGGTTGCTCTTTGCCACTCCATGTAACTGTTGCAGTACCAAGGGAGAACATGAATCCATTGGTAGATCTTTTGTATGACATGCTACCAACCCAATCTTCATTTGTGTATCCAAACAACTGTACATCCTTACCTGCCTCATAAAAAATTTCATAATGTAAAGTGGACTTCACATACCTCAATATACTTCTAATTGTATCCAAATGAGGCATTCTAGCCATTTGCATAAACTGACTACTGACAAGGCCAATAGCATAGCTCAAGTCTTTGGCCTTGTGATAGTCATGTAAATCAAACTTCCTACTATCCTCTTGAACATAGTAGGGTCTTCTATCTCATCCCTAACATTAGCATTCAACTTCATATTTTGCTCCAATGGTACTAAAAGAGGCTTGCATGCTGTCATACCATACTTGGATAACATATCCAAGCCATACTACCTTTGGATAGCCATATACCATCATCACATTTGATTACCCTAATACCAAGAAAGTATCTCAGCTCACCCAAATCCTTCATCTCAAAGTTCTTCTTCAAGAAGTCCTTAACTTCAACAATCCCATTATCACTGTCACCTGTAATAATCAAGTCATCCACATAAATGACTATGATGACCAAACCTATATCGCCCCTTCTCACATAAGGTGAGTGATTAACATAAAAAATATAAAAAACAATATTGACAATATACTCTCCAATCTTGTTAGACCATGCTTTAAGTGCTTGCTTTAGCCCATAGAGTGCCTTCTTTAACTTGCAAACATATGTGGGATGCTCTAGATCCTCATAACTAGTTGGCTACTCTATATATGCCTCTTCTTGCAATTCACCATGCAAGAAGGCATTCTTGACATCCATTTTCTACAATATCCAACCTTTGACTACTGCCAAGGCAATCACAAATCTAACACTTACCATCTTAGCAACTAACCAACTAAATGTCTCTTCATAATCGTGACCTTGAGCAATACCATGGTGAGCTTCTTCCATGACCTTATTTCTTTTGATAGGTAGAACGACATGTTCCAACACATTGATTAGTGTTTTTTGGTAGAGCTAGCCTATAATAGATTCAAAACACAAATTGAAAAGAGCAAGTCATCTGTAATGGTCCATCAAAATGTGGTGTGGGACTTATTCTAAGTTTAGGAAAACCATCAATTTCTCATACCAAATCCAAGGAGGATTGGGTGGATCACGTTTTGGATTCTCAAACAAGCTACATGAAACAATTGGGCATTTAGAAAATCATCATCTACTCTAATCAAAGCTTCTTTGAAATCAAGTTGAAACAAGAAGTTGACAATCACATGTTGGTGGCCTGCAGGTCTATGTATAACCTTGAAATCAAATTCTTGAATTAGTAGAATCCATTGGGCCAATCTTGTTTGACTAGATAGACCAAAGTAGATTGGTCCACATGAAAGACAAAAGAATGGTCATTTAGACAGTGGAAAATTTTCTTCATGGAATAGATCATGTCCTAGCATTCCCTTTCTATTAGAGAGTAATTTTTCTCAACTATGGAGAGCTGTCAACTAGCATAGAAAATTGGTCAAAACCAACTATTCTCATCCTATTGCATAAGCGCATTGCCTATTGCCATGTAAGAGGCATCTACGAAGACATACAAAGTTTTCTTCCATAGAATTAGGATTGAGGCCTTGGTTAGAAGTAGTTAGAGATGTCAAAATGCGAGGTATCTTACCTCATTCTAGTTGAAGACTGCTTTGGAAGTGTAGGCTAGTTGATTGAGAGGTATAGCTATATGGCGTGAAAACCCAAGTATCATTCAATCCATCGGACTTGCCCTAGAAACTATTGCACTATAGTCAGAGAATTGGGAATGGGGGCCTACATGATAGTACCTACCTCATTCGAATCCATGACAATGCCAAGAGATCATGTGATCCATAAGGGCACCACCTTTCATTATTAAGACCCGTTTCATGGGATATAGACTTAGACTCACTTTGTGGCATCTAGTAAAATAAATTCAAACATGATGCAAGTGAAGCAAGAGTGGTCAGAAGACACTAAAGTCATCTAACAACACTTATATGAAGTCTATTAGGTAGGGCCCAATTTTTTCGTGCATATCTCGCTAAAAAGAAGTAGGGTTATTCTTCTTCCCAAACCACATCACTGTACGTACTAGCACACCCCAAGTGTGATGAAAGCAATTCTAGCTTAATCCTTTGAAGCAAGCCTAGCATGGTTGTAACCACTAAATCCATCTAGAAATGAGTTTTTCTTGTGGATCAACAACCTCATCAAGAATGCTACTAAGGTGTGGTAAGGGGAATGGATCTAGAATTATTGTAGCATTCAACTTATTATAATCAACACAGATTTTTAGCTTCTTATTTTTTTTGAAAAAAATGACAATGGGCAAGATCCACTCCGCTTGATCCACTAGATTTCTAAAGCCAACAGGGAGGACTTGGTCTAGCTCTTCTTTAACTAAATTTGCCATGTGGGGACTCATTTGGTATCTTTGCATATAGATCTACATAGCATTTGGCTTGAAGGGAATATTATGATGGTAAAATTAGGGATCCAATCCCTTCACTTCAAAGTAGTCCTACTTCAAAGTAGTCCTAGGTCAAAGTATCTTTAAATCTAGTCATAAGGGCAACTAGTTGGTTTTGGAAGTTAGCACTAATTTTTATTGGCTTTGTTTCTTTCAAACCAAGGTAAATTGTGGTGAGAGCATCCTTATTAACTCTTGTGACTTTCTATACTTAAGCTTTAATTCTCTTTCTTGTCAAAGCACATCCAAAATTTGGGAATCAGCTATAGCCATAGCTTGATCATCTTTTTCCTCTTTTGCCTTGAAATCTAGGTTCTGGATTTCTAGATCATTAGGATTCTCATCTCAGGTTGATTTTGGCTTATATGAGGGTTGAGCAAGGAGTGCAAATCCAAGTACAATTGACTAATCTACAATACATCCACCATACAAAATGGTTCCAAGTGGGCATTAGTAGCTACCAAGAATGTAGCTTCCTCATCATTGTCTAGGCCATCCGTCATATTGACTATTTCTATGACAATTAGTTAGTAGGTTGCTAATGGAGGAAGAATTTTATTTTAGAATATTTAGATTTTATTATGATATCAACAAATGTTTAGCTATCCATAGTCCCAATTGTGACTAACCCATGTTTGTTGCAACTACGACTATTAGAACAATAAATAGTAATCTTCACTGGCATAGTCCATGTTGAGTACTACCAGAGGAATCAAGAATGGCACATCAAAAATCCCCATGAGAACCAATCTAATGATGCCAAGTGGCTGCAACCTCTATTGGTTTGCCATTCAAACTAGGAATGGGGCTAGCTCGTAGTTCATCAGCCTAAAATTCCTGCAAGTGGCCACAATGATAATGTTAACTTTAGACCCATTCTCCATCAGAACATTATTGATTACTTGATTCTTGAACCAAAGGGAGATGACCACAATGGTAGGGTTTGAAAAATAGTCTTGATGGGATTGACTCTTTCTGCACCTTTTGAACTTCCTCTTCTAGGGTGAATGTAATTAGTGCCATGACTTTGGGCTCTGGTAGAATAGGTTGAACGAGTTGGATCATCTCAAGTGGTTCTTGAATGCTGGGACCACACTTAGTAGGTTTCCAAGTGGAATGACATAATGGAAATAGAATCCCATGAAGTTTGGGTGTCTGGTTTGATCATGGAAACCTATACAAAGATCAAAGCCTCAACTTGGAAAGTAGGCTGATTTCCTTTAACCCTCACTTGTGGGTTATGTGGCACTAGGAGTCGGCTGTGGATATTGTATCGCTGGCGGTACCCCAATAGTTTCTTCTATTCTTCAATGTGTTGGTTTTGGATCCAGAACTGCCAACAGTCTATGTTGTGGTGTTGATGTTCATGTGATCCCTTTCACGCCTTAAGTCTTAAATTAAAAATAAGTAGTGGCTGTGGATCTCTCAGTGCTGCCAATTCTTTTGTGGTCCTTATAGCCACTCAGTGGAAAAATTTCTCTTGTTTAGCCCACAAAACTACTGTGGCCTTCTCCTCTTTGCTTCTTAGCTTCTTTTTTTATCTAAAAACCACATTGACCTCGGACTCATACTATTGGTCATCCTACTGTTAGGCTTCGAGACATTCGAATATTTGATGGCCTTCCTACATATAAAAGAAACTTTGTTTATTTGAGAAGTGATAATAACCTCCTCTTACCTTCCCAATTTCATTCTCATCCTCCACATCATATCTCGGATGATGGATACTCTTGTTGTGTATAAGATACTATTGGGGCCACACCAATAGATGGTTTGGGGTGATTTGAAGTTGCTAGTTACACTCCTCTTGCAACTTGCCAATACCCAGTATTTCCCGTCTTAGCATAGGTATTATATAGGAAAACATCGATATTGTGGGTAGTTGTATTTTAATGGTAGGTTTTTGAGTACCCTCTAAGGGTTTGTAGATCTTGTTTTTTCTCTTAGACTTAGTTGTTGAATTTTGGCATTCCTCTTCCTCAATGTCCTCCTCCTCATTGCTACTTTCCTCCTCTAGTTTCGATTCCATATCAGAGTCGTTGGGTTCTATCTCATGGGGTTTATTCGTGAGTTTGGCCAATTTTCTCTCTTTTTTTACATGTTGAACATATATGGAAACACTATAAATCATATGTATGATAATCCTACAAGTTAGTTCCTTGCCCTGATCAAGCCAAATAATGAAGTTCCTATCTTTGTTAGTAAAATAATCACTCACTTTGTGCTGATAACGTGGCCAACTATGTGTCATTAAATAGGTCAATGTGAAACCCCTATGTGGTTTTTCGTAGAGCCTCCATGCCTACAATACTCCACTTGTATGGCAATGAGCCATCACTTATTTGTATCCAATACCTTCCAATGATCGTCAAACGTGTCTTACAAAATTTCTCAGACCACCTTTTGGAAGGATGCTTTTAGTTTGAGGAGCTTGTAGCCATGCTAAATGGTCCTAATCTCATGCACATGGAAATAGTGATTGGTCTCCATCTTCTCTTATTTTGCGATGGTCTTTGTTTAAGGGGCCCTCTACTATCCTAGAAGAGGCTCCACCTTGTGTTATAGGAGAGACCATGCACTTAGCCTTTGCTAGGAAATGGAGAGTGGGTTACTTGGTGTGTGCCATACAAGCTAGAAGGTGGCATACTAAAGAGATGGACGTTGGGAATGTGAGAATGGAGGAAAGAATAAAATTAAGATGTGAAAATGATAAGAACATTGAAATTTTAACTCATTAAAACCCTAAATTATGTAAAATTAACTTCATATGCATAGTTCATCATATGCTCATAAATACATAACCTTTTATCAAAATGTGATGAAACTTAACGTGCATACACACCATAATCTTTTTGTGAAAAGAATGCTAGGAAGGCCAAGAGACCCTTTGAAAAGAAGATTGGGTGGTAAGCATGAAAGAAGCCAACTTGGATGACATGGGAAAAACCTCAAAAAGACTAGGATAATACATATCTATAAGGAAGGTTGATAAGAAATTTAAGGTATTCATTTTTTGATACATTGAGAAATCTTAACGGATGACATATATGTCCCTTATGCCATGGGATATGTCATGCTAATGAAATAGGTAATTCTATATTCAATATTAGAAAATCAATTATATATTGCATTGAAAGCTTCTACCATAAAGGGGATTTGAAGCCTAAAGAAGTTGATTAATGTTTAACGAATTTCTTAGAGACAGTATCATCTATTTGAACTGTTACAATACCAAAATGGTATCTTGCTCTTGAGATTAATAATCAAGTATGAAAGTAAGCTGATAGTGAAACTTATCATTAGAGAACAGAATATTTATTGAGTGAGGATATTTGATAAGAGTAGAAGAAAAAAACCTAGTACTTGACATTTGGGATTTGCTAAAACTATTGTGTGGTAGTTTGAAATCCCTAGCTAAAGCTATGTGCCTCGAGTGAGGTTGTAAGGATTGAATGCCTTATGAGGAACTAAATGAATTTAACCTCTCAAAGAATGAGATGTAGATTTAACGGCATACTTTTCAAGATTTTGGACAATTTTAGATGGATTTGTAACGCGTTTGTGGGTGAAAATGAAGATTTTAGGCTCCAAAGTGGTTCTTGGTGCAAACCAATTAGGGCGTAAGAGACAAATCATTTTGAAGTTTGAGATGCAATGAAGCACCAAGTTGAATCTAAAAACAATGAAGAAGCATCCAACCATCATTTGGGAATTAATTTCACACACTTGGGGTTGTTAAATTTAAGGCCACAAGATCTTAATGTATGTGGGAGTGTGGCATGGCAGCCAATGAGGTCAAAAAAGGCTCAAAAAACCATGTGGGCATGCCCAATTTGAAGGGACAATTATGGTAGACCTCAAAGGGGTAATTTTTTTAAATAAATCTAGTTGTTTGGAAGAGAGAAAGAAGGGAAAAAAGTGGGCAAAAATTGAAAAAACACCATTGTGTTGGGATTTTGATGCTTGTTGTATGCAAGATCCTCATCATTTCTCGCATATGATGGATGAAACAAAGCCCCCTCATCATCCTCTACAAAATGATGTAAATTTTGTGGCCTAACATGAAGAATAAACAATGCTGGTTTTTTAGCCCTTCTCTCTCCTTTCTCAAAACAGTCTTTCTCTGCCCTTGCTTTCCTCTTGTATAATGGCTATTCTTTTGAGAGAAGGTGGATGGGTGAAACAAAGGGAGAAGTGAGAATTATGTGAAATATATGGTTTGTGGCATATTGCTGGAGCATTTTGGAGTGCCACCAAGTATGTTAGTAGCTATCTCAAGCATCCACGGCCCTAGAATCCACACGATACCTCATATGTGTTCCAATGTGTAAGTGATTTTTGGGTAAGTTTATTAATTTTCATTGTAAATGGAAAGGGATTGAGAAACTATTTTAGAGGGTGAAAAAGGGATATGAATGCTTAATTCTTAGCACTTTATATTTGTTGCTTGCTGTTTTTCTAAATTTTTATTAAATAAATGGAGTAAAAATTTAAAAAAGCACACAAAATGGAAAAAAAGAGTAAAATACGAATAAATAGTGAAATAATAATAATGAAATTGAGAACCATAAAATATAATTATATTCTATGCATGAGCTCAAAATTCATAAAAAGAAGCATTTTATGCCTAAATAACACGTTTAAGTAGCATGATAGTGGTCGTGGTGTCATTCATGGTGTGCTAAAGGAATCCATGTGTAAATGATTGAAGAGATTTTTTTTTGTTGCTTTTCATGGAGTAGGATGGTTGTGTGTTATTTATATTCCCAAAGATCGCATGAGTCGAGAGGACTTAGTGCTTTGGGCTGTGCTTAGAAATGCCACAATGAGTAGAAAATTTATCGAAAGATGTAAAGGAATGATTGCTATAGATTCACACTTTGGTTTTCTTATTAAAAAAGTTTATGCACATTCATTCACATTTTACTACAAGCATAATCTTGCATATATCGTCGCACTGCAATTGTATTTTATTGACTCAGTGTACAAGATAGATCTAAGCTATTGAGATATGTGGGTCATCAGGGATATTAGTGAGAAAATAGTAGAGTGTGTTTCATTGTTCTTCATGTATTAAGATGGCACATCTTGGGGCCAATCCTTGGGGTGTAGTAGAGCCATAGCGGCCATAGCAATATTTTGTGGGGGGATGCCCTTTGTGTGTTTGTATCGAGGTGAAGTAGTCACCTAGGTGTGGGAGGCTCCTTTTTCTTAGAGCCAAGATGGGTAGTACATTAGACTAAAATAAGTAGATTATATCTACAAATATATTCATTAGATAAATAATTTCATAGCATCTAGATGCTCCTGGGTATAAGAGCCCATCGTCTAGAGTCTTAGAGCCAATATGGGTCCTGTTTTTTGTCCCAACTAGTGGTGAATTTTCCGAGAGCTACTAATAAGTGGCAGTTTTTGAACCTCCACTAATAGGGACCCATTTAGTTAGTGTATGCCAAAAAGTATAAAGATAGATGTTGTCAAATCCGAGATTCAATGACATGGAAGAGCTAAAAGGGATAGACAGAGAGCAAGGATCATCAATGTATGGATTGAATTTTTCAGACTGGACGTGAAGGCTATTACATTCTTGGCATCTCATTTGAACTACATGGAAAGCCTTCTAACCCAGCTTGCAGGAATAAATCTAAAAATGGATGAAGATATATGTATTGGTGTCTCGTTAAAAAGTTTGCCTCTAGATTATGATCATGTTTCAACCACTTTAATCAATATGACAAACCCTAAACTAGTTGACCTTAAGGCCTCCTTGTTAGAAGAAGAAAAGAAGATTCAAGGAAAAGAAGAAACTACAAAAGATGGACAATTGTTATATGTCAGTATAACAGAAAAAAAGGCAAAAAGGACCATCTAATTTGTGACTTTTGCAAAAGGATCAGACATACTGAGAAGTTCCCTGATCCCAGAAAGAGGTCTCAGAAGGCCTATCTTGCAAATCTGTAAAAGAAGAAGAAGACCATGGAGCAAAAGAAGAAGAAGAAGAAGATCATCAGGAGCAAAAGGACAAGCCTCACTAGTCCTTCTATTCCCAATTTTTTGAAGCCTTGTATCGCCTTGCTATAATGATCCTTCTCATAAGCTTGTAAACCCCTCATGTAACTTGGTACTACAGTCTCTGTACACTTTGTGAAACCCTTGTTATAGCCTTTAGATGTCCACATTGTTTTCAGTACCCACACTTGGATTTTATTGCAACGGCCTCTAGATGATTACCATGTTTGTGGTGTGCCCACACTTTGCAACTGGTGACTCACTAAAGCCTTTGCACACTTTGTGCCTCTCAGGTTGTCATTGAGGAGGGGTGTTGAGAGTTTGGCAATCACACCCGATTTTATGCCTCTTTTTATGGAGTAGTGGGAAAGGGAAATGCAAGTAATCTAGGAAGAAGTGACTGAATCCCATAAGCACAATGGTGGAGAATGCTATCACACAAGAAATGCTAGTTCCAAATCAAGGAGCACCTAAAATTGGAAACATGCAATTTCTACCATGCCAATTTACCATCCACACCTCAGATCTATTAAGTTCCTGCTAATGCATCTGGATATCTCATGTATTGAGAGGGTTGTTTGATGTGCAAGGCATATGTTGTTATAGATAGTAAATGGAAAGTTCTTGAAATATTAGAATAAAATTATTGGTTTATATTATTAGATTGGAGAAATCTTCTTACAAAGACAATACGCTAAACTCAAGCCATGTGACTCATGATAGCTCCCATAAGTACTTAAGGACCACTCTTCAAGAAGCTAGGGTAGGGTCATGAATCAAATCGTCATAAATGAATAACTTGAACTAATTGTACTTTGGTATTCAGCTCTTCCTTAAATCTTAAAAGAGTTATTATGCTCAAATATATGCTCGTTAAAGCAAAAATTTACTCTTGAGACGGTCCTAAGGATTAAAGAGGGTCTATGAAAAAAGGGTATCTTCCTTACAAGTAGTATTATATCATATTTTTGACTTGACCTTGATAGTTGGAAAAACGTTTCCTAAGAGACCTTGTGACCATGAACTTAAAGGACAATCCAGAAGTTCTATAGAAATGAACCTTGACTACCTATACTACTCATTATCGAATGTATTACAAGAACTAGTATCTTGAAATGATGCAAGATAAATAAAGTACAATTGCATATGTAGGTAGGAGTCATTTATTCTTAGTACTAGTTGTTATTGTACTTGCTATTACGAGAAAAGTGAAGAAAGAATGTCTTCCTAGTTGATGATGATAGGTTGGTTACCTTGATTGTGTATTCTTAAAAGGATAAAAGAAACAATTGCGTATAGACATCCCTTAAGGCTAGCTGTAAAACCCTATACCAAGGGGGTTAGTTTTATTACTTTAGAGAGCTTGGACGGCCCCAATGGCACATGGTCACTCCATAGGGAAGACATTAGGTTTAGGAGGTTTTAAGTGTGCCAAGGGGACTCTAGCTAGTAAATTCCTTATGCATCTAGGAACTGCCTAACACCTACATAGCTCAAGATGGGCCTGGTAAGAGCCTTGATACTAGTTAAGAGTGGAATTTTTGTAGGATTGAACCTTCAAATTGTTGCTTCCAAATGGGCAAAACGAGAAATTGTAATACTCATGTATGGGTGAGAGAAGAAACTGTAATAAGAAGATGAATAAAGAAACTATTTGGAACTGTTTGACAAAGGACTCATTTAAGAAAGCTACCTTTATATGTTGAAGCATAAGCAAAATAGGTAATTAGCCTCAACTAAAGCTGATCCAAAAAGGGAAATGAGAGGGCAAGATTCCTAATGTATAGGGTGATCTCACTTAGCCAAGAGCTTCTTCAAAGTACATTCAATAGGAACTACACTTGACCCAATTAGGAGATTAAATAGAGCCATGACTTTGTTGTTTTAGGGGACTACAATGAGACTATGACTTATGGGTAGAGGGGTTAACATGCTACACTTTCGCTCATTTCTTACTCTTGAGCCAAGTGTGACATGGATCAACTTCATTTCAAGTGATCTAGTGCAAAGATGGGGCTTGAAAACCAATGCTAGATGAACCAATAGGTGACCTTAGTCTACTCTAGGAATCTAGATTCACGTTGATCCTTATGGGTTATGGCTGGAACCTTCCATTACAAGGTGGACTCAAGTGAACCTAAGTGACAAACCTCATGTTACTCTAAAGGGTATTGGGGTGCTTAGAAAAATATATTGATAGACCATTAAAATTGTGTCATTGAAGGGATCTCAATCATGTATGTTACATGCTCAAAGCTATGATTATGTAAATATTAAGTTCTTGAACTTTCCTTCTCAAGCCAAAAGATATTTCTCAAAAATTTCCATTCACACAAAAATGAAAAAAAACATTTTGGGAGATATTTCAAATGCCATGTTTTATTTAAGAAAAATATTTTGGCACCTAATGTAGATGCCTTCAACTTTATGGACTACAATTTTTTTCTAGATTTGCCGAATTTTGGGTCATTTTATTGTTAGTGCTCAAGCAAAAGTTTTGTTGTAACACTACACCTAAGGGTTTTGCCCGAGCCCTATTGGGTTTCTACATTAAAAGCTAAAGTTTTTATAGAAACAACATCAATTAAATAATATTATTATTTATTCACTCTAAGACAAGGATAACTCTAATTGATATTGTTGCTAAAATGTATCTATATTAAGTCTTCAATTTAAGTGCAATGATAGACCCTAATTATGCTTGGTTATAGCCAAAACAAATCACACAATGGGGATAATAATAGAAGTTATGTCATTCAAGTGATGAATCATAGGACTAAAGTTATCCTAAATCTTGCAAACAAAACTTTCATGCTCTTAATGTACATTGTGCCCATGGTATCCAAAATTCTTCTTGTTATCCCCGAAAGGTCATCAAGAGAGTTGATAGAACATGTTGTAGTTTCTTTGTCTACATCAAGTTTTATTCAAAAATAAATGATAGTATAACAAACAGACATGTTGAAACTTAAATTTTTCAAGTTTAGATCCTCAAAAACCTTGAGACATGATTTTTGAGCCCGAGATGTGCCAGAAAATTGCCAAACAACCCGAATTTTAGGAAAAATTTTAATCACATTGAAGGTGGCACATGTAGTTGGGTCGATTTTAAGCGCCAAGCAAAAGACGGTTTTCAAAAGCGCCTTGAAGGCCGCTCAAGCATCAATTCTAGTCTTTTAGTAAAATTTTTGAGCTCCTGGGTGAGTCAAAGTAGCTGCCCGATAGTGATGGACATTGAGACATACGTGCAGGATTTTTCGGATCACGAATCGGATGCCTGATGGCCAAAGACCAAGAAAATTGCCAAAATTGGTATGAAGGCGGACCCAAAATAAGAATTGAAAGGGGGTGGCCACCCCCAAAATAGAAAATAGCTTGATGCTCTTTGTGGTTATGTTTGTGCAGATCTGTTTGTGGATTGCGACGGGTTGAGTTGCCCTATCCTGTGGTCGCCAATGAGAGATGGAGTTTAGGAGCCAGATCTTGAAGCATTTGAGGCCATTTTTGGAGCAAGAAGTGCCTGAGAAGCGTCAAAGACCAAATTTTCATGAAAAATCAAATGGTGGCGGATGACTGTGAGCTGGAGTTTTCTGGATGCATTTTGACGTTAGGAATCCAACGCAAGTCTCGGTTCATCAATCTGAGGTCATTTGAACCCCCATTTAATCCCCGCAAGGTTTAGCATTATAAAGCGGCTATTGGATCTAGGAGCCAAAAAGTGTGTGAGGAAGGCCAAGATGATGGAGTTCGATGGCACGAAAGTTGCCTGGTCAGTCGGATTTAAATTCCGAGCTCATTTGGGCCTTCAAAATCAAAATGTCCACTTGTATATAGTGTGAATAGGAAGTCATGAACTAGTTATTTGCAAGGTTTAAGCTTAAACCTTGATTAGCTTAGCTAAATACATGAAATATGAAACGACATGGGGGGTGCATTTTTTCACGCGGCCGTTTTTTGGAGCGATTATGGCATTTTGTCGTCGGCAGAGATGAGGGATATGGAGAGGGCCCTCACATGCACCTAATCTTTGCTCTCCATCGCCAAAATTTGATCAGGAAATGATGTATTGTGCAAAGAGACTGAAAAATAGTATTTCTCTCTCATCCCTCCTCTCTCCTCTTAAGGCGTGTTCATGCATTTGAGTTCAAGAGAGAAACAAGGTGGGGTTTGATGAAGAATTTGGATGCAGTGATGTTGATGGAGCGATGGGGGCCATAGATCGGAGCAACAGAGTGCATCAGTGTCAAAAGGGAAGCATCAGCGGACTCACAAGCACGGCTTATGGTCCAAATCTATGGGTTTTTATGCGTAGGTATACGTTCTCTTTGTTTTTATGAAAAAATGCTGAAGTGAAATGCATGATAATGTTTATTCCTAGTTTCTTATGCTGCATATTCTCTAAAACCATAATGGAAATTAGAAATTTTAATGACATATAAGTTTCCCGCAACACACGCAAATTAGTGTTTTCATGGAAAAATGATGAAATTTCGGGTTTCGTGGGGTGTTTCGAGTTTGCATTAAACAAAAATTGGTATGGAAGTGGAGATGAGTGATTTTGATCCATAAAAACTGAAAATTTTGAATTTCTATAAATTTTTGAGCAAAGAAATAGTGAAAAATAGAAAAAATTTGAGAAAATCAAGTTTTCTTGAGATAGAAAACACAAAAAAAAAAAGTTAATGTGTGTGCATGTGTGGCAAGGTTGAGGCATGAGTTATAGCCTCAGTTCAATCCTTGTCTTTATGTTTTAGTGTGTTTTTATTACTTTATACATTAGAAATGACAAAAAAACAAAACCCTATGTTAGATATGCTCAATGCCCCACCCTCATAAGGTGCCACCAATGATCCATGGTGCTCAAAGTTGTAAGGCCCCCATTATGAGAAGAAGCCAAATGTGAGCCGAGACATTGGTTGAGTCCTAACTTGTATCTTAGATGAGTTCTATATGACTGGATGGCAAAAAGGTGACCATTGTGGGTCTAATCTTTGGGTTGGACTAAGTACTTAAGTTGATAGCAACTCGAGGCACATTGCATCCAGTTGCGAGGTAAGGGAGTTAAAAGGGGTCCCTATTTTGGGGTTCAAGGGCCGCAGAAGTGGCCCCTAGCTAGGGGGGTCCCAGGGGGGCCAACGGCCCCCCTAGCGAGGGTCCAGGGTGTTAGCTATATATAGTCTGTCTATATATAGCACCCCTATTAGCTATATATAGTCTGTCTATATATAGCGCCCTAAGTCCCCTCTATATTTTCCTATCATGTGTGCTCAGTTGATACACTTCTGGGGTTCCACTTTTGGTGTCTCGTGTCTCTCTTCCTCCGTTCTTCGTCTCCCTCACGCACTGTTCAACATGGTATCAGAGCAGGCACAAGTCGGTAGCTCAGAGTATCTTGCCTTGTTGTACCTGCCATCAGCCATGGTAACCTAGCCCCCTCCGTCTCTCCCATTATGTTCGTCACCAGGAGGCTCCTCTGCCTCCACCATCACTAGCATAAGGGTTTAAGGCCGCCATTCCCTGCCTCCCGGAGATTGCCATCGGAGAATCGAAGACAGTAGACCAGGGCCAAGCTGTTGTTCTCATCAGCAAAAAGCCAAGCCTCATGGAGATGGCCGTCGGAGAATCAAAGACAGCAGACCAGGGCCGAGCTGCTACTGTTCTCAGCAGCAAAAAGCCAGAGAATTGCAGCAAGAGCATCAATGGCATGCCTGCTACGATGGACCAGAGAGACGCCGGCTCAACATCCCTTGTCACGACTGCGGTGGTTGATGAGCACGGAGGCTCCCCTGCCTTGAGGTGGAAGAGCTACGCAGGTAAAAACGGTATCAATAATGGTAGCAGTAGTAGTAATAACCAGATAGAGCCCGTGAAGAGTAGCAGGTCTACTCCTGACCACAAGGGTAAGCTCGTCATCAACCTCTGTGGTGTCCCGCACTCCCTGGCAACATCAGTGCAAGAACAACAGAGATTATAGTTTGACACGGAGCTCATCACATCGCAGCCATGATACAACAGAGCGTGAGAGGGATGGTTATCGTGGTGACAACTCTCGAATTGAACGAGACTGGGATTTCCGGGAGCATCTGCGCGCATATCAGGTAAGCCTTTTTGACAAACGAGGTCTTCGACAGAAATTGTGATCAAGCCGCCTTCCTCTCTCCTTGCCTCCGGTCACCGGTGCCTCACCCTTCTCTCTGTCTCTCCTGCCTGCACAAGCAAGTCGATGCTACATTAGACCAGTCATAGACACGTAAAAGCCTGGCTGGATTCTTTCGTCACGAACATTGCAGTTGCGTCCATGTCTTGCATCCCTGTGATTTCATCGAGACAGGACGACTCCATAACAGGTGCTAATCCTATCTTCTTGATAGCAGCGAACCTAATCCCAACGCCCACAGGTGAGCCCTACGGAACGTTGCATCAACGCATACAAAATCTCATTCATCTGAAAAACTGCTGGAAGAGTCTTAATCAGCACGGTGGCTCTTATGCTACCTCGAAGTCAAGAAAGGTTCCATTATGGTGGAGCATTGTCCCAGTGATCAAATAGTTGCAGACATCTTCACAAAAGCTCTTAGTGAAGCTCGCTTTAGCTCATTAAGACACGCACTCGGTATTGTTCCAAGTTCTTGTCTCATTGATTGAGGCATGTATCATTGTATTCAAGAAAAATTTATAATAAATCATTTTTGTATCGTAGGTATGTGTAGGGGCTCGGGTTTTTCCCTTGTTCTCCCCAAGTGTTTTTTCACTCATAGCCAGAGACCTTTGTTTGAGTGGGGATGTTACAACTATATATATTATCTCTCACTTGACTTGGGTCTCACCTATATATACTAACTCTATATCAATATGAATCATTCTTTGGGAACATGTCTTGTGTATCTCTCTCGTACTCTCTCTCTCTCTCAACAAGGAGTATCTTATCTCAACGTTTGAGAAGAAATCGGTCACCGAAATTTTATATCTCCAAACTTGTTTGAAGAATCTTCAATATAAGGTTGGTACTTCTATGCACTCTCATATCGAGGCTTTTAAAGACATTATCAATCAGCTTGGTGCTGCCAGCGCTCCTGTTGCTAAAAATCAGATTGTTACTCAACTTCTTCATACCATCAAAGATCCTTTATATGACAATATCATCACTATTTTGTCTAACAAGGATGATATCCACTTTGACAAAGCATGTATATCTCTTATTGAATATTCTCAACGTCATGAGCATCATTTGGAAAAATCTGATGCTGTTTTGGTCACTCGCGAACAAAGGGATTTTGATGCTACTTTTGTTGCTCGCAAGCGTTCCGCTTCACGTTGTCGAAGGGTTTGTGAAAGCAATGTTGCAACCACAGAGGACCTTGACTAATTTCAAGATGGAAGATCAATCAAGTGAATGAATACAAATCTGCAACAGCAACTCCATCATAATGTGCAATGTTGATCAGTTGGAAAGATCAATAGTGTTCATGGTCATGTACATCCTTTTGTATTGAGTAAATCAGCAGTCCTTCATAAACGAGGAAGAAGCGCACACAGCACAGAAATAAAAAATTGATAGTTATCAATATTTGTATCACCCTCAAGCCAACACTACATCTATTCTCCAAGATGTGTCACTAGTCATCTTTGAATATCTTCTTATACAGGTTTAACAGATTGTTATTGTTGAAAGGTAGGTAGCCAGTGAAACCTCAATTTAGTAAATAAGTTCAAAGGCATTCAGTAATATTGGTTTCTTCTCTGTCACATTCTATTCATCAGAATCATTGAATACTGCTTATACATCATTAACATGAATGTTTTGGAAATCTGCAACAAGTGTCTCTGGTTTGTAGCTTTTCCTAAGCTATGAATCCTGAAGAATCAAAAGATATTCAATGCAGCGACTGTTTTGTTTTAGGCTTTAAATGACTTCCTTTCACTTTCCACAGACAAAGATCTATTCTGCCAGGCAGTCAATCGTCAGAATTTCACTTTGATGACCATAGAGAGTATCCATGTAAGACCTATCTTCTACACTCCACAATTTGATAGTGCGGTCAAATGAAGCTGACATGAGCTCTTGAGCTCCCTCTCTGAAAACAAGTGAAGAAATAGCCCCTCTGCGTCCTGAATGTCCTAGGTTTTAATTACACTGTATGCTTGCATCACCGACATCTCAGAAAGCTGAGATTTCAGTAATTCGTTCTCCTGAAGGAGTAGATGCTCCTTTTTACGCAGGTCCGCGACCTGCTCCACCAACAGTTTCGTCTGCTTATTACACAGCAATGTTCTCCTTGAGCTGTAGAAGCCCCTGCAATCTTCTCTTCAAAGAAATTGATTCTCCTCCATTGGTACATGATACGGAGACCCAATTGATTAATCTCTTGCACCTTGACAAGCCTCAATCCATGTCAGGATTGTTAAGCCACGAGAAACATCACAATTATCATCATCGACAAAACTCAGATGTGCTCGATGAAGATCAGATTCGCCAGCTCAATGTAGATCAGATTCGCTACATATCGAGCATGGATTCCGACATAGGATTCGTTTTGTGCTTGTTTCTGTGGAGACGAGCAGAAGAAGCTCCTGCCTGTCTCTCACTCCGGCTTTTCTTCCATCCCCCAAATTCTGCACACAAGGTTTGTTTTTTATTTGTGATCCTGATTCCCCTTTTCGTCAGCTCACCATAATCAGAAAAAAAAACTTTCCCCGCCAAATCCTCTGTTTCTTCCACAATCCAAAAGCCTTTGCTGAGTCTATTCCAGAAGATGTTGAAGATGAGGCTTTTGACAAAGAAGCTTTCGTCGGTTGAGAAGCTGCGATGGTTCCCTGCAACTTCTTTTTCTCGTGAATAAAGAAGCATTTTTCACTATAAGTCTCATATTTTTTTTTTCTTTTTTGAAAAGGTACCCTTGTATCGAAACGCTTCTGAAGTTCTCCCTCCAGACTTCCCTAGTAGTGTTCTTATCTCTTCCTGCAAGCGTTCATTCTGTTGCAAAGCAGCTCTCTTCTCCTCCGTCAATCTTGTTGCCTGGGATTGGTACCCTGCCAGTTTTTCTTTTCGATCCCCGAAGTCTTTTTCCCAAACTCCTAGAGGTTGCGGTTCCCCAGTGGTTATTGTCGTCCTCTTCGATCCTTCTTTTTCGTCTTCACAATCAAGTTCTTTTCAGAATTTAAGATCTCCATCAATCTGCATCTGCACTTGAGGAATTGAACTATCATCTGCATCCGAGCTTTTTTCCCGAGTCTGAATCCGAATATATATATTTTTTCCCTCTTGCTTTCCTCTCCCCTCATTCCCAGAAAGCCCTTGCTTTTCTTTTCTCTTGGCCGATAAAGCTCCTCTGACCATAATAGCCTCCGAAAGGCAGCCCCTTCCATGGTCTCGAATATGCCTCAACTAAATATGAAACACTAGAACTCAAGACTGCCCCATCAACTGCGTTAGAAGATTCAAGATCGCAGTCAATCCCCCTGTGATCGCAGTCAATTCCCCTGTTGCAAGGAATTGAATAGCAACAGAATGCGTCTTCATAAGTCTTGCACACAGTTGCAGAACAGCTTGCACTGTTGTGGCTGGAATTTGATTTCCAAGGAAATTGTATGATATAGTCATAGCATGATGCTGCTCATTTTCTGTCAAATGTATCTCTCTTCCTCGTTGCATTGGGACTTTTCGAAGCAAGATTTTGCCGCCACATAGATACCATGTTCTTCTCCTTTTGAATTTCCCTCGGAACTTATTTTCCCAAAGCTTTTGCTTTTGTTGCAAAACTTTTTCATGTTCATGTCGTAATTCTTTCAGTTTTTGACCTACAGCATGCCTTTTTGTTCTTTCATAAATAAGCTGCCCTTTTAAATCTTGCACCTTTCTCTAAAACTCTACTTTAGTTGGAGTGACTTTACACCCTTTCAGTGGTATTGATACAGATCTTGAGACGTCTAACGGTGAATTTCCATGCCAAAATGTGACAAGTTCCACAAAACAGTGTGAGCCTTTGGTGCCCTTCGTTTAGTTTCCATTGCAATGATACCGAAAAGAAGTATTTGTACGGCTGAGCTAGTGACATACCAAAAAGATCCAGTTATTCCATATGTAAAAGTCTCATTTGCTGACTATAATATAGTTGAAACCCATGTCCAATGGGGCTGACAAGATCTAAACAGACACCCTCTAATTACATGTGATGATAAGAAGCAAGTGCCTTGACAAATGGTCCATGTTCAGCATAACCTTTTTGGTGGATTCCACATCTCGGATGCGCAGCAGTACGATATCCACCCCCTCTAATCCTGCGCATCCTCCGGATGGGCCAACTACCCATGATTGTTATCATCAAGATCCACAAACAGATCAATCTCTTCATTATGCATTTCCGGTATATCAACAAGATTATCTGTCATATCATCTGTCTCTTCCACTGGAGTTTCTTCTCGTTGCTCTTCTCTTGCAAATTCTTCCAATGCATAATCTTCATTATCTCTTTTCTTGAAAATCTTGATTCTTTTTCCAGCAATAGGCACTCTAAGCACTGTCCCATCCAATTCTGTTAATTCATATGTTGCATTATCAAAAACATGTCTGACTATGTACGGCCCAAACCATCTTTTCACCATCTTCCGAAGTGCAGTATTCTGATTTTCAAGGCTGCTATCAAAGACTAATACCCAATCTCCCTCTTCTATTGCTCTAGGCTGCAAGCGATGCCTGCTGTCAAACCTGTCCTTATTTCGTAGTCTAGCAACCTTCAACCTGTCAATAGCTAGCTGAATATCCTCTGGTCTTCTCTCCAACTGCCGAATCCGAAGAGCTAAGAGCTCCTCTCTCGTCAAATCCTCCTGCCAAGGTAAAACTGACCAAGTCAAAGCACAAGTCTCAGTCGGCATAACAGGTTTCTGACCATACATCAACTCTGCAGGCATATATCCTGTGGTAACACTATGAGTCGTATGATCAGCCCACAAAGCAAATGGTAGAAGTCTCGGCCATTCTCCAATCCATCCTCTGCATGCTTTGGCTAATGCTTTCACTATCGGTGGATGCCCTCTTTCACTCTTCCCATTTCCCTCTGGATTGTATGCTGTAGTTAGAGCCAACTTGATTCCTAGCTGAGAGAAAAACTCCCTAGCTTCATCTGCATCCAATTCACCGCAATCCGCAGTGATCTTACCCACACAAGCATACGTACAAAAAATTTCCTCCAATAAGAACTTACACACTGCACTAGTTGTCTTCGTTCTCAAAGATCTGCCCTCAACATGATTGGTAAGATCCTCTCTAGCCAAAACAATGTATCTCATCTGCCATAGACCCATAGGCATAGTAACCAAATCAACTACCCACTTATAATGAATGCATAGCGGATAAGTCGGATGAAGCTCATCTCGATGACACACTACCGAATACATCTGGCAGTCTCTGCAAGTCTCAACAAAGTGAGGAACATCTCTATACATGCCTTTCCACCAATATTTCTCCTTGATTTTCTCATAAGTAGCCCACACTCCTCTATGACCAGCCCAAGGACTCTCATGAAACTCCCTCATCACCTGTAACTGTGTCTCTCTATCATAGACAACCCACAAAGGTAATCCACCTCTTTTCTTCAGATGCTTCCAAAGAAATCCGTCCTTGAGAAAGTAACCATAGGCTTTCCTTCTGATCTTCTTGAACTCTTCATCTGTCCATTCATCTCTTTTGCTTAGTGTACTAAGGTACCTGCCAATTTGCAACCAATCTCCAACATAGAGTTCTTCTATGAAAGCCACAATATCATAGACATGACAAACATGATCAACCATAGTGGCTAAAATTTCTGCATTATCCTCTTCTGCAAGTAGAGTCTCCTCATCATCATATCTATCTCTAGACAACATATCTGCCACTGGATTATCCTTCCCTGCTATGTGTTTAAATTCTAGATTTAATGACTTGATGTATGCAATCCATCTCAATATGGCTATATCCGGAGTAGAGCAACTCGTGATCATACCAATAAATGGCAAGCAATCTGTCTCTACCACAACTGAAGCTCCAATAAAGTACTCCTTGTCACATTTGAGAGCCGTGACAATCCCGAGTAGCTCCCTCTTGATTTGCATATATCTCCTCTGTCTCTCATTTAGGACTTTCGCCCCAAACCGAATAGCATACCTATTTCCATCTGCATCATCTTGACCCACAGCCCAACCTATGCCAATTGGACTAGTGCCAACTGTCAATACAATAGGCTTCCCACAATTATAATCCGCTTTCCTGAGAGTAGGAGCATTCTGCAATAACTTCTTCAATTTTCACATGGCTCTAGTATGGCTCTCATCCCAATAGAATTTTTGCCCCTTTCGAAGCAGCTGATATAAACAATCTGCTATGTGTGCAAAATGAGGTATCCAAATCATATAAAACACACAAGCTCTAATGAATCTCCGTACCTCTGAAGTGGTAGAACAATACTTTGCAATCTTGCCTATAGCATTCACCTTATCAGATGAGGGTTTCCTGCCATAATATCCACACATATGTCCAACAATGACAACCTCATTCACTCCAAAAAAAGATTTTTGCCCTGAAAGTGTCAAGTTCACTTCTTCTAACTTGGCCAAAATCTTCTCACATGCTAAAATATGATCAGCCACAAAGTATCTGCATCCCTGATCATTTAGACTCTCATTCTTCTCTTCTTCTGCACATCCCTTAATGGGCACATCATCCAAGAAAGGCATAGTAAGCTGAGGTATGTAATCTCGAAGGACCTTATGCATAGCATTCATCATATGCGCAACAGAATTAGTGGCACCTTGAGGAAAGGTACACATCCTGACAAGCCCAATAGGAGTTCTCATAGTGGTTATGTCCCTGCTTTCCAAAGCCAGCTGAAACTGATCATATCCTGAATACAAATCACCTAAAGAATAGATGGCACGTCCAGCAAATGCCTCTGCAAACTCATCCACAACTGGGCCTATACCAACATTCCTGATAGTAACTCTGTTCACTGGCTGCATGTCCTGAATAAATCGGAGAGTACCATTCTTCTTTGGAACTGTAAACCACCTGTTTGAGTATGGTGCAGATGAAGGCTCAAGAATTCCCATCCTGATTTTCTCATTCAATAAATCAATCAGCTTTGGCAGGTGTGCTTTAGGCACTGGAATAGGTCGGAGATTCCATGGAATATGAGGAATAGTAAAAATAACCATAGGAGCAACAATATCAGGATTCACACATCCAATCTCATGTGGGAGAAAAGCAAATCCCCTTCCATGTCGCTCAAGCATCTCCTGAAAGTATTGCTTCTCTATGGGTAGCAAGAAATCACCATTTCCAATTTTCAATTCAGCAAGAGTCTCTGCTGAAAATTTATGACCAATATGCTCCGGATTCCTCAAAATTGGCTGTTTAGCAGCCCTCTCTATTTGCTGATCACTGTCAGGTGGAAGCGGTACAGCTACCGGCTTCACCTTCTCATCCACAGTTTTGTATTTCGTGTCGACCCTTGCTTCATTATGCTCTTCTGCATTACTTAAATCTTGCTGTAAATCAGCAATTCTGCACTCCAATGGCTGAATATCCTCAGCCCTCTGCTCTATGGACTGCATAGGAACAGCCCTAAACTCTGAATGCTGAAATATTTCAGCAGTAAACTCTGTTGGCTGAAAATTTTCAGCCCTCTGTGTCTCTATAAGCTGATCATAATCAGCCGAAGACTCTGTTTGCTGAATTTCTTCAGCACTTAACACTTTTTGCTGAGTCACCTCAGCCTCTGACTCAATCTGTGATACAAAATCTGCAATTTCATGAAACATGTCCAGGGATTGCAGTAATACATCACTGTGACAATTCTGCATATCAATTTTCAGCATATCTTCAATCTCTTCCATTGTATCTGCACAAATCACACTGTCATACATCCCATCTATGTGCTCATCATCCTCTAAAATTCCTGCATTTTTTAAATTTTTCTCCTTCCTGTATATGTACTGCTTGGCAGCTCTAGGCAACCTAGAAATCTTCTGATAGCTCATCGAACTGTTTGCTGAAATCCCAACAAAACCGGAGGAGAAAACACTGTTGCCAGGAGGCGAGAACTCCAATCTCCTCTGCTGTGTACCACCATCGTCTCGCGAAACGGCGGTACCTAATGAAAACCCGAATCCCTCACAGTGGGCAAAGGTGTATCTCTGAGAGTATCCCTATTTCTAACATGGTTCACACACACAGTCATAAACTGAACTGCTCTCATACCATCTTTACTGCGAATCCGTGCATAAGAAGATCCATCATCCATTACCTTTGTTTCCATACGCATCTCTGTGATGAATGGCTATCCAAGAATTATGGGATAAGAGCATGAATCCTGCACAAAGAAATGGAAATCCTCCTCTACATCACCAATAGAAACCCTGACACTAGGACAGGCAGCATACAAATCACCTGCAGTGTTATTGGCGGCTCTCATACGCCACCCATGCTCTACATCCATAGGCCATCTGTTACTCTTATAAACTCCACGAGCTACGAGATTAATCTCTGAACCATGATCCACTAAAGCAACATAAGGCACCTGTTTCTCTCCAATCTTTACCATCGTCTCTGTAGTTGCCCTAGCCCAATGGCTCTGCGAAAAGTGACTACGCGGTATCAAGACAGGCTCATCAGTTTCAGCATAATGCATAGGCTGAACCCTCTTCTCTACCTGCGGAAAAACAGAAGCATTTTCAACCATAACCTCATCCTCATCCTCATCCAACTCCCCAATCAAAACTCCCTCTATATCAGTGGTAGACAATGCATGTCTTTTCCTCTTCAAGACCTCCTGAAACTGATCCTGAAACTCTCTTTTCGAAATGCCCAAAACCTCAGAAATAGTGAAAGTCACCTCACTGCCAAGTATCTTGTCATTAAAGATTTTCTTCATGTCTGTATATGTCCCAATATCTGACATCAATCTAAACCCTGGCTGCTTTCTCTCTCTAGGCTCTTGCCTCTTTTCTCTCTTTTGAGCATCTTCCATCTGTCGATCTGGCCCTGGTCTTGAAGACGGTCCTGCAGTAGGTGGAGTAACAAACTCACCCCCTCTAGTCTTCTTAGCTGCACTTGGATTTTCTTCATCCCTCTTACGCTTCTCCTCAACAAGTACATCTGCTCCCTGAGACTTAACCAAATAAGCATAAATAGAGTACCTGTCAACAGGCGAATCCCAACCTGTCTCTGATTTGATGCTAGAGCCTGCACTAGTCAAAACAGTTTGCTGAATTTTTCCCTTGTTTGCAGTCTCCATAGCATAAGTCCATAGTGTTGATTGAGTCTCTGATCCCTTCTCAATTTGGACTCCATATGCAAAAGCATCACCTCTAGCTGTCACATAAGATGTACGCGCAGCCATATCATCCACTAACTTCTTCATTCCACCTTTACCAAAGTTGGTAGCAAGTGGAGCTCCTGTCTCAGTCAACCAAATCTTACCATCTTGTCCCCAATATACCAAATTCTTCCTCCTTGCATCCTAAAAAGATTCATAATCCCTGCAATGCTGATGGTCCGTACTATCGCACCAAATACATCTCCGATCTCTCCTAGGTGCACTAGGAGCACTCCTAGGTGCACTAGGAGCACTCCTAGGTGCAGTAGGAGCACTAGAAGAAGTAGTAGGCGCAGTTGAAGCAAATTGCTCTTTCAATTTTCCCACCAACTCCGCTTTAACTGACTCCAGTGTCAAATCTGTTATGCCTTTGATTATGTCATCAAGAGAAGTAGGCACCGATGGAGCGGATGGTTTTGGAGCAAAAGGTGCAGGCATCGGTCGTGGAACAGGAGGAATAGGTGGAGTGGAAACAGTAGGCACTGGCATAGGCCAAGAAAGTGGCTGAGGAGGAGAAGAAATAACAGGGATAGAAGCAGGCATAGGAGCAGATGATGGTGTAGGTGTCATGGAACCATTCTGTAGGCGAGTCTTTCATATCCTCCTCTTGGTCAAAGTCGAGACTGCATCCTGGGCATCCTGCCAATCCGTTTTAAGACCCATAGGCTTCGTCCGATCCTCAAGAAGCTCACCCAACTCTTCCTAAAGAGCAGGATCTGCAGCTTGCAAGAAAAGCTTAACTTTTTCAACATCCAATACTCTTTGTTCAATGGCATCAAGCTGACTATACCTCTCTTCAAATTCTCGAATCAACTCCGAAGCAGCTAGACCTTTGTTTGGCATGTAGACCCACTCTCGGAATGACCGTCAAGTAGCCATACCAAAGTCCTCAAGGAAATATTCTTCTTTCAAGGCCTTCTTAAAATCTTGCCAATGTGTATTTTGAATAAAAAGATCAGTCACTTTCACCCTCAAGGCGGGTGTGACAAGTCGAAGGAGGTACTTACTCATAAGTCCAGCTGGAACTCCGAAAAAACCCCATCTTGATCTCATATGTCTTCAAATATGCTGAAACATTACGGCCATCAAATAGCTTCTTCTCATTCTCAACTGCTTCAATCGCTTTAGTCGCGATGTTTGCATTCTCCTGCTCCGAATAGAGTTGCCTTTGCTGAGACAACTGCTGTTGATGCAATTGTTGCTGCTGCTACATATACAATTGTGTCTGCTGATTTTGGAGCTACGTATACATGGACATATTCTGCAAAATCTGCTTTAGATCCTCTGTTGAAGTACTTGACGCAGCAATCATTGATGGAGCTGAAGTAGAGGACGCAGTTGGAATCGTGGAAGAGGCTGAAATAGAGGCTGAAGTATCTCCCATCCTGAAATTTCTGCGACGCTTTCACGTCGGGTTCACCAAAGATGTCGAAGGGTTTGTGAAAGCAATGTCGCAACCACAAAGGACCTTGACTAATTTCAAGATGGAAGATCAATCAAGTGAATGAATACAAATCTGCAACAGCAACTCCATCATAATGTGCAATGTTGATCAGTTGGAAAGATCAATACTGTTCATGGTCATGTACATCCTTTTGTATTGAGTAAATCAATAGTCCTTCATAAACGAGGAAGAAGCGCACACAGCACGGAAATAAAAAATTGATAGTTATCAATATTTGTATCACCCTCAAGCCAACACTACATCTATTCTCCAAGATGTGTCACCAGTCATCTTTGAATATCTTCTTATACAGGTTTAACAGATTGTTATTGTTGAAAGGTAGGTAGCTAGTGAAACCTCAATTTAGTAAATAAGTTCAAAGGCATTCAATAATATTGGTTTCTTCTCTATCACATTCTATTCATCAGAATCATTGAATACTGCTTATACATCATCAACATGAATGTTTTGGAAATCTGCAACAAGTGTCTCTGGTTTGTAGCTTTTCCTAAGCTATGAATCCTGAAGAATCAGAAGATATTCAGTGCAGCGACTGTTTTGTTTTAGGCTTTAAATGACTTCCTTTCACTTTCCACAGACAAAGATCTATTCTGCAAGGCAGTCACTTGTCAAAATTTCACTTTGATGACCATAGAGAGTATCCATGTAAGACCTATCTTCTACACTCCACAATTTGATAGTGCGGTCAAATGAAGCTGACATGAGCTCTTGAGCTCCCTCTGTGAAAACAAGTGAAGAAATAGCCCCTCTGCGTCCTGAATGTCCAGGGTTTTAATTACATTGTATGCTTGCGTCACCAACATCTCAGAAAGCTGAGATTTCAGTAATTCGTTCTCCTGAAGGAGTAGATGCTCCTTTTTACGCAGGTCTGCGACTTGCTCCACCAGCAGTTTCGTCTGCTTATTACACAACAATGTTCTCCTTGAGCTGTAGAAGCCCCTGCAATCTTCTCTTCAAAGAAATTGATTCTCCTCCATTGGTACATGATACGGAGACCCAATTGATTAATCTCTTGCACCTTGACAAGCCTCAATCCATGTCAGGATTGTTAAGCCACGAGAAACATCACAGTTATCATCATCAACAAAACTCGGATGTGGTCGATGAAGATCAGATTCACCAGCTCAATGCAGATCAGATTCGCTATATATCGAGTGTGGATTCTGACATAGGATTCGTTTTGTGCTTGTTTTTGTGGAGACGAGCAGAAGAAGCTCCTGCCTGTCTCTCACTCCGGCTTTTCTTCCATCCCCCGAATTCTGCACACAAGGTTTGTTTTTTATTTGTGATCCTGATTTCCCTTTTCGTCAGCTCACCACAATCAGAAAAAAAACTTTCCCCGCAACGGTACCCCTGTATCGAAATGCTTCTGAAGTTCTCCCTCCAGACTTCCCTAGTAGTGTTCTTATCTCTTCTTGCAAGCGTTCATTCTATTGCAAAGCGGCTCTCTTCTCCTCCGTCAATCTTGTTTCCTGGGATTGGTACCCTGCCAGTTTTTCTTTTCGATCCGCGAAGTCTTTTTCCCAAACTCCTAGAGGTTGCGGTTCCCCAGTGGTTATTGTTGTCCCCTTCGTTCCTTCTTCTTCGTCTTCACAATCAAGTTCTTTTCAGAATTTAAGATCTCCATCAGTCTGCATCTGCACTTGAGGAATTGAACTATCATCTGTATCCAAGCTTTTTTCTATTGTCGTCCCCTTCGATCCTTCTTCTTCGTCTTCACAATCAAGTTCTTTTCAGAATTTAAGATCTCCATCAGTCTATAAGCAATGCAGCCAAATGTGCGAAAGTGAGAGACTGAAGGTGTCTTCCCTGTCCAAATTGTTATAGGAATTTTACCAGCAGGTGCAGTAGTTGGAAGATGATTTTGAATAAAAACAGCTGTTAGAAGTGCTTCAGTCCAGAACTTTCGAGACAAACCAGAGTGTATAAGCATGCAACGTATAGCATTAAGAATAGTGCAATTTTTGCACTCAGCAACACCATTTTGCTGAGGAGAATAAGGAACTGTAAACTCGTGATGAATGCCTTGATCCTTACAGAAGTCATCAAATAGATTGGATACATATTCACCGCCATTGTCACTGCGAAGCGTCTTTATAGAGGATCCAATTTGAAGCTCCACACTTATCTTGTATTGTTTAAATATAGATAAAGCCTCAGACTTATGTCGAAGAAGATAGACATGTGTGTACCGTGAGAAATCATCAATGAAAGTTATAAAATATCGATATTGAGACTTTGAGGCAGGAAAAGGACCGCAAATATCGGTATGAACCAAATCCAAGAGAGCACAGGAATGTGATGAAGTAGAAGTGTGGAAAGGCGAACAATGGTGTTTTCCAAGTGCACATTACTCAAATATTCCCATACGTGGATGAGATTTAAGATCCATACCTTGCACAAGACCATGACGATGAAGATCAAGAATTTTGGCAAAATCGGAGTGTGCAAATCGTTGATGCCATAATTTGCAATCTGCATCTCCAGGGGCAGTAACAACATTTGCAACTGTATCATTCAATGATAGCTAAAATAGATTACCATGTCGAGGAGCCACTGCTATAGGATGCCCGTCTTTCTCTATACGACATTGATTATGATCAAAGCCAACAAACAAACCAAGATCAACTAGACGAGCAACAGAAAGAAGATTTATTTGCAAATCTGGAACATGAAGAACTCCTCTTAATATTCTAGTGGATGAAACAATCCCCAGATATAAATCACCCACTCCTTTGACTTGACAAGTCGTATCATCCGCAAGGTAAACAAACTTCTTGACAGGAAGAGAATGATAATTATGAAGCCACTGCGATTGGTATGTCGCGTTTCCAGTGGCATCTGAATCAATGATGAATAGAGAACCATCATGAACATGAAGTACCTTTTCTGGAGAGATATCATGATGGACGAAATTGAGCTCCTGATGAGTATGATCATCATCAATTGTAGTTTGTTGAACAATATAAGCTCTAGAACGTTCTTCATCATATCTGCATTTATAACAATGATGAGATGGATGATCTGTATGTGCACAATAATCACAAGGAGGAAAACTTTTGGACGAGCAAGGTTGCTTTGTAGTAACTCCATGCTCCTCATCATATTGACGTGCCCAGCAATCAGAAGCCACATGGCCTTTCTTATCACAATAAGAACAATGTTTGTTAGGATAAGCAAGACAAGAAGATTTACTACCTTGATTAGGGCATCCACCCTGCTGAAAACGTTGTCAAAAAGGTTATGCTAAACATGGACCATTTGTCAAGGCACTTGCTTCTTATCATCACATGTAATTAGAGGGTGTCTGTTCAGATCTTGTCAGCCATTGGACATGGGTTTCAACTATATTATAGTCAGCAAATGAGACTTTTACATATGGAATAAGTGGATCTTTTTGGTATGTCACTAGCTCAGCCGTACAAATACTTCTTTTCAGTATCATTGCAATGGAAACTAAACGAAGGGCACCAAAGGCTCACACTGTTTTGTGGAACTTGTCACATTTTGGCATGGAAATTCACCGTTAGACGTCTCAAGATCTGTATCAATACCACTGAAAGGGTGTAAAGTCACTCCAACTAAAGTAGAGTTTCAGAGAAAGGTGCAAGATTTAAAAGGGCAGCTTATTTATGAAAGAACAAAAAGGCATGCTGTAGGTCAAAAACTGAAAGAGTTACGACATGAACATGAAAAAGTTTTGCAACAAAAGCAAAAGCTTTGGGAAAATAAGTTCCGAGGGACATTCAAAAGGAGAAGAACATGGTATCTATGTGGCGGCAAAATCTTGCTTCAAAAAGTCCCAATGCAACGAGGAAGAGAGATACATTTGACAGAAAATGAGCAGCATCATGCTATGACTATATCATACAATTTCCTTGGAAATCAAATTCCAGCTACAACAGTGCAAGCTATTCTGCAACTGTGTGCAAGACTTATGAAGATGCATTCTATTGCTATTCAATTCCTTGCAACAGGGGAATTGACTGTGATCATAGGGGGATTGACTGCGATCTTGAATCTTCTAAGGCAGTTGATGGGGCAGTCTTGAGTTCTAGTGTTTCATATTTAGTTGAGGCATATTCGAGACCATGGAAGGGGCCGCCTTTCGGAGGCTATTATGGTCAGAGGAGCTTTATCGGCTGGGAGAGAAGAAAAGCAAGGGCTTTCTGGGAATGAGAGGAGAGGAAAGCAAGAGGGAAAAAAAAAATACTATTCGGATTCAGACTCGGGAAAAAAGCTCGGATGCAGATGATAGTTCAATTCCTCAAGTGCAGATGTGCCCAAGGACACTCGACATAAGTTGGATCCTCCAGGTTTGAAGGTTATTTTTCTTGGTTATTCAGATCATTCCAAAGGTTACAAATTTTATGATCCTTCTTCTAAAAAGGTTATCATTAGTCGTGATGCTATATTTGATGAGAAGACTATGGGTGGCACATGGTCTCAGATGTTTCAGATGATATACAGTCTTTGCTTAGTGCATTTCCTTACTTGCTTTGTGATTCTGCTAATTCTGATGATCATAAACCTCCTTCACCTTCAAAGAAGATTGATGAAAATTTGGAGATCTATGTCGATCTTCCTATTGAGATAGAGCATGGATTCTATTCTATTGAATATGATGTCTTTGATGATGCTATGTCCGTCCAAGGGAATCCAATATCGTATATGGAAGCTATCAATTCGTCTCAAAGGGATCAATGGCAAGAAGCTATGCAAGCTGAGTATGATTCTTTAATCTCCAAAGGTACATGGATTCTTACTAAAATCCCCCCAAATCATGTTCCTATCAAATGTAAATGGGTTTATAAAACCAAGACCAAAGCTGATGGCTTGTTTGATAAGTTCAAAGCACGACTTGTTGCAAAAGGTTACTCACAGATTGCAGGAGTAGATTATCAAGAAACATTTGCCAGTTGATGTTTCATTATTATTCCAGCTGTTGAGTTGTTCTAGCTGATGTTTCATTCCTTATTCTAGCTGTTGAGTTATTCTAGCTCATGTTTCATTCCTTAATATTCCAGCTCATGTTTCATTTCTTATTATTCCAGCTATTGAGTTGTTCCAGCTGATGTTTTGTTCTTTATTGTAGCTAGTTGTTGAGTTGTTCCAAACCATGTTTCATTCTTTATTCTAGCTCTTGAGTTGTTCCAGCTAATGCTTCATTCTTTTCGTTTTCTATTCTATTCCAGCTTATGTTTGTCTATTCTAGCTTATGATATACGAGATGATGTTTCATTGTTTCCAGCTATTATTCGTCTATTCCAGCTGATGTTTCATTGTTCCCAGTTATGTTTTGTTCTTTCCTGCTCATGTTTCATTGTTTCCAGCTGTTGTTTGTCTATTTCCACCTGACTCGTCTGTTCAAGCTTATGTTTATTCTACTTGATATTTTATCTATTCTAGCTAAGGAGCTGATGTTGCAGCTAATGTTTTCGTCTTGATAATGCTCATCTCAACCATTCTTCTTTCCATTTGCTGGTGGTATGCCAGCTGCTATTTTGTATATTCTAGCTTATGAGCTGACGAAATTTTCATCGTATATTCTAGCTGCTGAGTTGATTTATGACATTGTGATTGTATTCTAATGTTGATATAACATTTTCTATTAAGTTTTTGATGTCACAGATTATGTTGCATAGCCGATTATATCCACACTTGTAACGTGTCCCCTAGTATCATCCAAGACACGTCTTAGCAATCCATCGGAAAGGATGTCTAGAGAGCTCCGCTCGGCACTCTCGTGGAATGTTACGGGTTTTGCGATCTAGGTCTTTCCGCGTCTGCCACGTAGCGGCAATATCCTAGCCATTCCACTTAGGATCGACCGGAATTAGGGTTTTCCTGATGGGTCATCAGCTAACAGCAACTAGCGTCAGACCCGAGCGAACTACTTTACGCAGAAACGCCAGGTCCGAAGCGGATTCACGCTGCACTTGGTTCAAGGAGAATGGGAAACGAGAGGGATGCAAAGCTCAACCTCTCTGCCATAGGCATAGTCCCATTCCGTTCCCCTAAAACAGCGTAAATCGGGTAAGACGTAGCTTAAGGTCATTGTTCTCGTTATTCGTTTTGATGATGATGATCATTCCCCTGTTCTTCGAGATTTTTGAGAAAAGTTCTCGGCTAACTGGGACCACCCAACTGTAGGACGGACCCATGGCCCATCCTCCGCACTTTCCTATGTTTGTTTTAGTTATGTAATTATCTAACACATTAATTTGACATATAACAATGAGCTTCTTTAATTAACCTTGTTAAGCATTGGTTTCTTCACATAATCTTATCACGTGACATAGAAAAACAACATCAAGTAAGTTCTTTTTAACATTTCATCATTTTATCTTTGAAAATACAAGGAGTTCCGCCCGTATGCTTGTCCATAATCTGCCCGAAGGCTAACCAGTAATCTCCAGGGATCACTTTTCCAAGCTTCCACCCGTCAACTAGTATGCGGGCCTCGAGATCTAATCCTAAGTCACGTTAGCCTCTTGTGCAGAACCCGGAAGGCGAGGGATTTACGGCCAGAGCCCCCCTGGCACCCAAGCGTCCTCCTACTCCAAGTAGAGCTTAACGGAAAGATCTCTCGCGACGGGTTTGGTCCACGTTCCCGGCGCGGTCAACAACTCCCTTGGTTAGGGTCAGGCAGCCAGTCGGGGGTAACTGAAGCTGCCTCTCCCTTCAGGCCTTTTTAACCTGAAGTATAGCTACTCATTTAATTTGTAATTCATAATTCAAACAGAGCCCTAAAATCTCTAGCAAGCACAAACATTTCCATTAATCAACCCAGTTGTATGGCAAACCGCTAAGGAAGTGTTCTTTCCTTTTTGAGTGTATCAGCACTCGTTCCCAAGGTGTCTTGTAAATTGGCAAGATCCTTTTACATTCCAGTGTTAGGGCATACCCAACTTGGTTAACCCTAAAGTGCTTTAGATATGCTAGTTCCCAGTTTACAACTTTCCTTATTTAGAAGGATATCCAAAAATACATCTTTTTGCAAGGTAACTTGCGTAAGGATCTGCCGTCCTTGATGAGGGTTTTTCCCTTTTCTCCTTGTGAATCAATCACAAGACTAAATGATTTCATACATGTTGCGCAAGTCTTGTGATGGAATAATCTGTTTAGATTCTTTAAGCTGACGTATGTCAGGCCTAGGGTTTCTTCTTTTAAGAACCTTAGGGAAAAACCCTAGTTTCTTATTTTTATGAATTTATTGTCCCTATGGTAAGGAAAGTAGTCAAGTGTTTAGGGTTTGAATGTTTCTATGTTTAGATTGGTTCAGTTATCTTTTGGAAGGTAATATTAATCGTCTTGTTACGGTTTTACTATCCTTGTGACAATTTACTCTCCCAATCAATACAGTTTAATTTGGCATATAGCCTAATGCCAAGGTGATATAAAGAGCGACAATACTCCTTGGGACAAAAGGGCCTAGCTGTGAAATTGGTGTATACACACTTTATTAGTTCCCAAGTCCTCAAATAGCAAGGAAAAAGTATTAATAGAGTGTCATCTAGCAATTCCCCATTACATTTTCTTTCCAAATGAGTTCGTATATCTAATTTTTATACTTGTTAATTCCTAACATGAACTCATGCCAAATAACAACAATTGCCTTGCTAAGATGTGCAACTAGCAAAGAAAACTCCCTCATAATTTAAGCATCGAAAGAAACCTTTCTTGAATTTAGCCATTTACCATGAATCGTTGTGAAAGGAATAAGACTAATGGTGCAAGATATAATTTCTACACCTTAGGATTTAACTAAAATATATTACTATAGTAAATGGATAATCTTGCTCGTAATTTATAATGCTTGATGCAATTTGAAAAAAGGTAAGTTCTATACATTGTCATTCCTAAGCTAAACTCCTTCGTTACAAATAACTCGAACAAATATATCCTATCCTTAACATTTTTCCTTTGCATGATCGACTTAAAACCGAATTAAAGCCAAGAAGAAAAACCTGGCTTTGAGGTGAGATATCCACATGGATACTGGGGGATGACCCTCCCGCAGCTACACGTTGGACTTTCTTCGGCGGCATCGTAGATCGAAGGTGAGATAGCCTCTTCCTCTTTCTTCTGGAATTCCACTGTCTTCTCCTTCTTTCCCTTTCTTTTGTCTTTTTTTTCCACTCTTCCTCCTTCACTCCTTCTTTTCACTCCCTTCTCTTTCCCTCCCTATATTTTATCTCACAGCTATTTTTCCCTTACGGGGCACCATTCGAGGCCATGATGATAGTTAGGTTCGGGGGGGAAAATAATAATGGGGATACGGGGGATTAGGAAGAAAGCTTAGGGAGTTGTGTGAAAATGAGAGTTATGATGGGGTTGAAGAAGGGTTAAAAAGGGTTATGAGGGGTTGAAAAAAGGGTTTAGGGGAATAAAACACGGGGGTTAGGTTCCCAAGGCCAAGGGAGGGGCTTAAGGGAAAAAGGGACAAAAAAACCTAGGGGGTGTGTGGTTCCAACCCATGGGGAGGGCTAAGGGAATTTTTGAAAACCTGGGGGGAAAAACAAGGGCCTTATGGGGATTAGAAAGGCTTAAAGACCTCTTAAGGCCTTCTAAGGATAAATTTGGGGGGGGGGGGGGGACCAGGGCCTAGGGGGGATTTAAAACCCGGAGGGGGGGGGAACAAAGGGTGTTTTTTAAAAAAAACGTAAGGGGGGGGTGAAAGGGGGCTTAAAAGGACAAAAACTGGGGGGGGGGGGAAAGGGGCTTAGAGGGATTAAAACCGGGGGGGGAAAGGGGGCTTAGAGATTCCCCTTGGAAGCTTCCAAGCCTTCTGGAAGCCTCACAAAGGCACGTGGGGGGTGAAAGGGGTTGTGTGGCGAAATGGTGGCTGACGGCAACAGATGGCAGCGGCCTCTCGTCTTCCTCCCTCAGCTTGGAGTTATGGAGGCACTCTCCTTGTCTCGCTCGGCCTCCTCTCTCACATCTCAGCCTCTCTCTGTACAACGGCCCCCCCTCGTTTAAATAGTGGAAGGGAGGGGGATCTTTCCTCACGGCGTGTCATCACGCATGGTCCGCCTCCCTCCTAAGGCTCCACCAAGGAGCTTATAGCTCCTTCTATTCCCCTCCCCCTCCAGCTCGTCAGTCGGCTGGAGGGATAAGGGGGGAATATAAAAAAATTCCATAAATCCCATTGATTCCTTTAACGCGGAATATTACATTCTCTCCCCCTTGGAGGAATCGAGATGTCCTCATCTCGTGATAAACTGGGGATATTGATGGTTGAGAGAGCTTTCATCTATCCAAGTGGCATCCTCTTCGGGATAATCTTTCCACTGGACAAGGCATTCTTTCAAGGTTCTAGATCTTAACTGTCTTTCCCTAACATCTAAGATCCTTTCTGGCCTTAGTTGAAGGACTCCTTGACTAGGCATTACAATTTGTTGGTCATCAAGTACATGATTAGGATTGGGTACATATTTTTTCAATAGGCTGATATGGAATACATTGTGAATCTTTAGGTTCTCAGGGAGTTGCAATCTATAAGCATTGGGTCCTAGGCATTTGAGGATTTTATACGGTCCACAATATCTTGGACTTAGCTTCTTGCATTCTCCTAGGGATAGAGAACTCTTTTTAGGGCATACCCGAATGAAGACCATGACTCCTTCTTCGAAGACTCTTTCTTCACGTTTCAAATCTGCATATGCCTTTTGTCTATCCTTGGCCACTTGTATGTCTTGTCTTATTGACCTTATTTGATCATCCATGTCCTCCAACATTTGTCTTGAAGCTTCAACTCTTAGGGTTGGATCAGAAAAGGTTAGGGGACTTCGACAATCATGACCATACAATGCCTGGAAAGGGGTCATTTGAATGCTCTGCTGGTAAGAATTATTGTAGGAAAATTCAACCAAAGGCAAGTATTGAATCCACCTCTTAGGTTCTCGACAGCAGTATGCCCTAAGCATATCCTCGATGACTTGATTTGCTTGCTCTGTTTGGCCATCTCTTTGGGGATGGTAGGCGGTGCTAAAGCAGAGTTGAGTCCCAATAGCTTCAAAGATAGCTCTCCAGAAGTGTGATGTGAAGAGAGAATCTCGATCGCTAATGATTCTTCTAGGTAACCCATGTAGCTTGAATATCTCCTTGATAAACAATCTTGCAATGTCGGAGGCTTTATAGTTTGTTTTTACTGGGATCATGTGTGCAACCTTGGTAAGCATGTCAACCACAACCATAATGGAATTGTATCCTCCTTGGACTTGGGGTAAGCCCACAACAGAATCCATACTGATGAATTCCCATTTCATTTGGGGAATGTCAAGCGGTTGCAGTTTCCCTGGCATCATGACATGTTTGGCCTTGATACGTTGGCAAGACAAACATTCAGTGACATACTTGAGAACGTCACCTTTAAGCCTCTCCCAATGGTAGCTCTTCCTAACTGCATTAAGAGTTTTTGCATAGCCAGGATGTCCTGCGAAAGGAGAATCATGAGCTTCCCATAATATCTTCTGCTTAAGTGACTGGCTTGTTGGTATACACAGCCTTGTTTTGTAGTAGACAAGTCCATTATCAATGGAAAATTCCTGATACTTAGCTTGCAACTTTTGATTCTGCTCCTTGGTAGATATTTCTTTTATCATTGTTTGGTAGGCCAAATCATGGCATGCTTCCTCTCTAGCTAGTTCAAGTATAGGGTTGTTTGGCATAGATACCTTTGTAGCCAGAGATCTAGCCGTTGATGGATTCTGCAAGATTAGGGAATTTAGGAATGCCTTGCGACTGAGTGCATCGGCAACTACATTCTCTTTCCTTGGTTGGTACTTGATTTCAAAATCATATTCCTCCAATACTTCAATCCACCGACGTTGCCTCATGTTAAGCTTGTTCTAGGTAAAAATCCATTTGAGATTCTTATGATCGGTTACTAGAGTAAACTTGTTACCCAACAGGTAGTGTCTCCAAAGCTTTAGAGCATGGATGACAGCTAGTAATTCCAGATCATGCGTGGCATAATTCTTTTCATGACTCTTCAATTTCCTTGAAGAGTATGCTACTGGATGACCTTCCTGCATAAGTACACACCCCAAGGCAAGAATGCTAGCATCAGTTACTACCTCGAACTCCTTATTGAGGTCGGGAAGTTTTAGAATAGGTGCTGATACCAAACTCTGCTTCAATTTGTCAAAGCTATTTTGTTCGGAAGTTGACCATGTAATAGAAGTCTGCTTCTTTAGTAAGTCTATAAGAGGTGCTGCAATCAAAGCATAGTTTTCGATGAAGACCCTATACCATCCTGTCAATCCAAGAAAGCTACGTATTTCTTTGACGGATACTGGTATTGGCCATTCAAGCACATCTCTGACTTTGGCTGGGTCTACTGATATTCCCTACGATGATACTATGAATCCCAGATATTCAATCTGACGCTTGAAGAATGCACACTTCTTCATTTTTGCATACAGCTTATGAAACCTCATTGTCTCAAGGACAATCCGAAGTTGAGGTTCATGATCTTCTTCTTGTTTGGAATAGACTAAAGTGTCATCGAAGAAGACAAGCATGAAATCATCAAGATATGGTCTAAAAATATCCTGCATTAATCTATTGAAGGTGGCAGGTGCATTGGTAAGCCCGAATGACATAACCAGGAACTCGAAGTGCCCATATCTGGTATTGAAGGCCGTTTTTGGAATATCTTCTTCCTTGATCCTTATCTGATAGTAACCTGACCTGAGATCAATCATGGAGAAGATCTTTGCACCTTGAAGACGATCAAGAAGCTCATCTATTCTAGGAAAAGGATACTTGTTCTTGACTGTTGATTGATTCAACCCTCGGTAATCAATACATAGTTGAAGTGTCCCATCTTTCTTTTTCTGGAATAGTACTGGAGCTCCCCACGGTGAGTTGCTAGGCCGGATGTAACCCTGATCCAACAGTTGCTGAGCTGTTCCTTCAACTCAATTGCTTCAGGTATGGACATTCTATAAGGTCTCTTTGCAATTGGTGCAGCTCCAGGCACTAGCCTAATTTCATGATCTACTTCTCTTAGAGAGGAAGTTCAATCAATTCCTCAGGGAATACGTCAGTGTATTCCTTTAGCCAAGAAGGTCCTTCATGAGACTCTTGCTTTTGATCTAACTTGTTGAGCTTGATCAGGTAAACGGGTAATCCTTTTCTGACTCCTTTTATGATCCGAGATACTTTGGCTAATTGGATTCTTGACACTCCTGCCTCACCTTGAGTTGTGACAAATTCCCTTTCAGAGTTTCGAAAGGAAACTTGACCCTTTCCACAGTGGATGTGGGCGCCATTAGGCTTAAGCCAATCCATCCCGAGTAGACACTCATGGATACCTAAATTCATGACTCTGAATTTGACTGAGGTTTTCTTTCCTCCCAGAAAGAATTCCACCTTAGCAGTTTGCCTGGTACAAGTTACCTCACGATCGTTTGCCAATTCCACAAGCAAGGTAGGTGCTTCTACTATGGCTATTCCTAATCTTTTTGCACATGCTGGTGAGATAAAGGAATGTGTACTGCCACAATCAATCAAGGTTTTGAAACCTTTACCTTGATAGTCCGACAGTGTCTGAATCACCGAGAACTGGCGATTCGGCCCTTTCTTGTGTAAAGCGGCATGGACGGTCGCTCTTTCAAATTCTGCTTCCATAGTCGAATCTTCCTCATCTTCATCTTCGCATCTTCGCCTATTGGCAATGCAGGCAGTTCTTCCTCTTCCACGGGTGGCGGCTCCTTGACCGCGGCTTGCACCTTGGAAAGGCATTTGACGATGTCGCCCGCTGAGCTTGGGACATTGCCTCTTGAAGTGACCGGGTTCGTTGCAGTGGAAACATCGGAGGTTTCGGCCATTACTTTGAGTAGGAACAAAGTTGTTGATGTTATTTATCCTTGCTTTCTTCCTTTGTCCCTGATTGTGACCTTGAACTCTCTTCACTTGAGGTCTGAATGCTCCTCTGTTCGGGTCACTATAGGACCAAGTTTTATTACCCCTTGGTCTAGCTTGCACCTCCTGAATTATAGGTGCCGCTCGAATGAGTGCATCCTGAAGATCTGATGGACGCATAGATTCGAGACGAGTATTTACGGGTGGATTTAAGCCCGCGCAAAATTTGGACACCTGCTGCGTCATGTCCATCGGTGGCGCATACTTTAAAAGTGAGACGAATTTGGAGTAGTATACGTCCAGAGTGAGTCCTAGCTGTTTTAGCTCGTAGAACTCATTCATTTTCTGCGTACGATATGCAGGTGGCAAATATCTCCCCTGCACGGCTTTCTTTAACTTCTCCTAGGTAACGGACCCCTCTGAAGTCCCGTGATCCCTGCACCATTGTTTCCACCAAAGTCTGGCTTCGCCGGTGAGTTTTAACTTGGCGAGCATGGCCTGATTGGTAGGTGCAGTATCAGCTGCTTCAAAGTAATCCTCCATAGATTCAATCCAAATTTCAGCATCAGAGTGGACGAATCTGCCTCTCCCGTCAAACTCGGGTGGCTTTATCTGCTTGAGGAGGAACTTCTTCTCCTGGGTCACAGCAGTACTTGATGTAGGGGGCGAATTTGGAACCTGTACCTGGGGTTGTGCCTGGATAAAAGTTTTCTTAACGTTATTATATGATAATTGACGTTAGCTTATCTTTAGTTCAGCTATCTAGTAAATCATGAAGCTACTTAACTTTTTAACAACTCTGATGCACAGCCAGATATTGATAAAAGACGTCTTTATTTATATTTACATGGGCGTAGCCTTATACAACGTCTCGTGTGATGATAATCCAATCATTACATTCAGTTTGGGGAGAACCGTTGTATTGCATTTGTCTACAAGAACTGTGTAATAATAGGGTTTTGGGTCATGGATCTTTAGGAATCGATAATTCATTGGAAGTTCAGGATACCCTTTTCGTTGGAATCCATACTTCTCATGGCAGCCCAACACTTTAATCCTGTCGGCTGGGATTACACGGGTTACTTCCTCATATACATATGAGTTCATTTCAACCCTCTGACCTTGAATATGTAAAGTCGAACTTACGTGAGCTTCCACAAAAATGAACAGCTTCACGACTTTCAAGTCTTCCAACCACTTGATCCTCTTTAGGTTGGTCTGTAGATAAGCAAACTGGTGGGTGGCTATGTAGTAGATTCCTGAAGACCCTGTCCATCTTCGTTCTATGTATAAAGGTGATGGATTATAAATCTGCTCCAGGATGTTCATCATCCCAATTATTTGTCTATAAACCGGAGAATGCATTGCTGTCATAAACATGACCCGAAACACCAAAAACTTATTCCACGCTTCATAGTTCTGCAAGACAGCATTGAAGATGAGGAAATGTATGCATAGCAACAATTTCTTTATTTCATTTTATTGAGATCTCATAAAAACAATTCCGTTGTTGGTCGGCTCTGATACCAACTGTAACGTGTCCCCTAGTATCATCCAAGACATATCCTAGCAGTCTATCAGAAAGGATGTCTAGAAAGTTCCGCCTGGCACTCCCCTAGAATGTTACGGGTTTTGCGATCTAGGTCTTTCCGTGTCTGCCACGTAGCGGCAGTATCCTAGCCATTCCCACTTAGGATCGACTGGAATTAGGGTTTTCCTGATGGGTCATCAGCTAACAGCGACTAGCATCAGACCCGAGCGAACTACTTTACGCAGAAACGCCAGGTCCGAAGCGGATTCACGCTGCACTTGGTTCAAGGAGAATCGGAAACGAGAGGGATGCAAAGCTCAACCTCTCTGCCATAGGCATAGTCCCATTCCGTTCCCCTAAAACAGCGTAAATCGGGTAAGACGTAACTTAAGGTCATCGTTCTCGTTATTCGTTTTGATGATGATGATCATTCCGCTGTTCTTCGAGATTTTTGAGAAAAGTTCCCAGCTAACCGGGACCACCCAACCGTAGGACGGACCCATGGCCCATCTTCTGCACTTTCCTCGGTTTGTTTTAGTTATGTAATTATCTAACACATTAATTTGACATATAACAATGAGCTTCTTTAATTAACCTTGTTAAGCAGTGGTTTCTTTACATAATCTTATCACGTGACATAGAAAAACAACATCAAGCAAGTTCTTTTTAACATTTCATCATTTTATCTTTGAAAATACAAGGAGTTCTGCCCATAGGCTTGTCCATAATCTACCCGAAGGCTAACCAGTAATCTCCAGGGATCACTATTTCAAGCTTCCGCCCGTCAACTAGTATGCGGGCCTCGAGATCCAATCCCGAGTCACGTTAGCCTCTTGTGCAGGACCCGGAAGGCGAGGGATTTACGGCCAGAGCCCCCCTGGCACCCAAGCATCCTCCTACTCCAAGTGGAGATTAACGGAAAGACCTCTCACGGCGGGTTCGGTCCACGTTCCCGGCACGATCAACAACCCCCTTGGTTAGGGTCAGGCAGCCAGTCGGGGGTAACTAAAGCTGCCTCTCCCTTCAGGCCTTTTTAACCTAAAGTATAGGTACTCATTTAATTTGTAATTCATAATTCAAACAGAGCCCTAAAATCTCTAGCAAGCACAAACATTTCCATTAATCAACCCAGTTGTATGGCAAACCACTAAGGAAGTTTTCTTTCCTTTTTGAGTGTATCAACACACTCGTTCCCAAGGTGTCTTGTAAATTGGCAAGATCCTTTTACATTCCGGTGTTAGGGCATACCCAACTTGGTTAACCCTAAAGTGCTTTAGATATGCTAGTTCTTGGTTTACAACTTTCCTTATTTAGAAGGATATCCAAAAATTATGTCTTTTTGCAAGATAACTTGCGTAAGGATCTGCCGTCCTTGATGTGGGTTTTTCCCTTTTCTCCTTCTGAATCAATCACAAGACGAAATGATTTCATACATGTTGCGCAAGTCCTGCGATGGAATAATCTGTTTAGATTCTTTAAGCTGACGTATGTCAGGCCTAGGGTTTCTTCTTTTAAGAACCTTAGGGACAAACCCTAGTTTCTTATTTTTATGAATTTATTGTCCCTACGGTAAGGAAAGTAGTCAAGTGTTTAGGGTATGAATGTTTCTATGTTTAGATTGGTTCAGTTATCTTTGGAAGGTAATATTAATTGTCTTGTTACGGTTTTACTATCCTTGTGACAATTTACTCCCCCAATCAATACAGTTTAATTTGGCATATAGCCTAATGCCAAGGTGATACAAAGAGTGACAATACTCCTTGGGACAAAAAGGCCTAGCTTTGAAATTCATGTATACACACTTTATTAGTTCCCAAGTCCTCAAATAGCAAGGAAAAAGTATTAATAGAGTGTCATCTAGCAATTCCCCATTACATTTTCTTTCCAAATGAGTTCGTATATCTAATTTTTATACTTGTTAATTCCTAACATGAACTCATGCCAAATAACAACAATTGCCTTGCTAAGATGTGCAACTAGCAAAGATAACTTCCTCGTAATTTAAGCATCGAAAGAAACCTTTCTTGAATTTACCCATTTACCATGAATCGTTGCGAAAGGAATAAGACTAATGGTGCAAGATATAATTTCTACACCTTAGGATTTAACTAAAATATATTACTATAGTAAATGGATAATCTTGCTCGTAATTTATAATGCTTGATGCAATTTGAAGAAAGCTAAGTTCTTTACATTGTCATTCCTAAGCTAAACTCCTTCGTTACAAATAAGTCGAACAAATATATCCTATCCTTAACATTTTTCCTTTGCATGATCGACTTAAAACCGAATTAAAGCCAAGAAGAAAAACCTGGCTTTGAGGTGAGATATCCACATGGATACCAGGGGATGACCCTCTCGCAGCTACACCTTGGACTTTCTTCGGCGGCATCATAGATCGAAGGTGAGATAGCCTCTTCCTCTTTCTTCTGGAATTCCACCGTCTTCTCCTTCTTTCCCTTTCTTTTGTCTTTTTTTTCCACTCTTCCTCCTTCACTCCTTCTTTTCACTCCCTTCTCTTTCCCTCCCTATCTTTTATCTCACGGCTATTTTTCCCTTACGGGGTACCATCCGAGGCCATGATGATAGTTAGGTTCGGGGGGGAAAATAATAATGGGGATACGGGGGATTAGGAAGAAAGCTTAGGGAGTTGTGTGAAAATGAGAGTTATGAGGGGGTTGAAGAAGGGTTAAAAAGGGTTATGAGGGGGTGAAAAAAGGGTTTAGGGGAATAAAACACAGGGGTTAGGTTCCCAAGGCCAAGGGAGGGGCTTAAGGGAAAAAGGGACAAAAAAACCTAGGGGGTGTGTGGTTCCAACCCATGGGGAGGGCTAAGGGAATTTTTGAAAACCCGGGGGGAAAAACAAGGGCCTTATGGGGATTAGAAAGGCTTAAAGACCTCTTAAGGCCTTCTAAGGATAAATTGGGGGGGGGGGGACTAGGGCTTAGGGGGGATTTAAAACCCGGAGGGGGGGAAACAAAGGGGGTTTTTTAAAAAAAACGTAAGGGGGGGGTGAAAGGGGGCTTAGAAGGACAAAAACTGGGGGGGGGGGGGGGGGAAGGGGCTTAGAGGGATTAAAACCGGGGGGGGAGGGGGGGGGGAAGGGGGCTTAGAGAGCCCCCTTGGAAGCTTCCAAGCCTTCTGGAGGCCTCACAAAGGCACATGGGGGGTGAAAGGGGTTGCGTGGCGAAATGGTGGCTGACGGCAACAGATGGCAGCGGCCTCTCGTCTTCCTCCCTCAGCTCGGAGTTATGGCGGCACTCTCCTTGTCTCGCTCGGCCTCCTCTCTCAAAGCTCAGCCTCTCTCTGTACAGGGCCCCCCCCCTCATTTAAATAGTGGAAGGGAGGGGGGTCTTTTCTCATGGCGTGTCATCACGCATGGTCCCCCTCCCTCCTAAGGCTCCACCAAGGAGCTTATAGCTCCTTCGATTCCCCTCCCCCTCCAGCTCGTCAGTCGGCTGGAGGGATAAGGGGGGAATAAAAGTTTTTTCCATAAATCCCATTGATTCCTTTAACGCGGAATATTACAACACTCAAGATAAAGTAATTTCATGGCCCTTCATCTCCTTCGATTCCTTCATCTATTGTAATTATTCAAGATTGATGTAGCTCCTTCATTTATCTATAGTAATTCATGAGTGATGTAGCTCCTTCTCCGTTGATTTTATAATTCACCAGTGATGTAGCTCCTTTGATGCCTATGAGTAGGCTCTTGTAAGTTCAACTTTGTAATTTTATATTTTGAATATTAATATAACGGTAGGCCTATATAGAGCTGTGGATTTTTCCCTTGAGCCCCCAAGGGTTTTTTTCATCCATAGTAAGGGACCTTTATTTGAGGGGTAGTCTGTCTATATATAGCTAACAAAGGGCCAGTGCCCTAGCTCGACGGTAAAGGGAATATTCCATGGCCAACTAGTGGAGGCTTATATGGTAGGTCGGTCATGTCAATTTAACCACCTTCACGAGATATAAAAGCTAAACCCCTTCACAGTCATCGATCATCTATCTTTCACCTAGTCAAAGTTGTTCCAGCTAGCCTTAAGCTCTTCACCTATCTTCTGTCTAGATAGCCATCTAAGCTTCACAGTGGAAGCGCATGGGTGGACAGAGCCATATCTGTATCAGTTGTTTGGAGCTAGAGAAATTTTCTAATTCTCCTCTTATCTGTTGTGCACTCTCTATCTCTATCTCTTTCTCAGACTCTATTCGCTGCGCCGTGTAATTTTTACACCCTACACCTATGCAATGATGCAATACATAAACGATAGGGGGAAAGAAGGGTTGCGAAAGCATGTAAGTGCTGAAAATGAAGTAAAGTGTAATCTTTTGGTTGGTTTTGCACATCATATAGGACGATAAAAACTTAAGTTTAAAGAGACTAGTAGAGCAGGAGGAAACTCGGTGCCAGTCTCTAGCAGTGCAGCAACAACGCATAGATTGAAAATCATTGAAGGGCGGATTTTTACACTCCAATTTTGCTGATTTATTTTAGAATAAAATGTTTGTGCACAATAGGCATCCACATTTTCATTTTGCATGCCACATGGTATAAAATCCTGGATGCATAGCACATGTATGCCAAACATTGACTAACGTTGAGTGTGTGAGGAAGTCCTTACTATAGGATAGACGAGTGGTTCCTTGGGGTAAGTTCAGTGAGGAAATGTCCACTCCTGGATCATTCGATAAATCAAAGAGTGGAGCTTGTACACTTGTTCTTTATGTTGAAGCAATCCTCGAGATGTAGGAGAGCTGCAATGAGGGTATGGTGTTTCAACCGAGAGGTTGCCTCCTGTGTATGTGATACGATGTATTATACCTATATGTTATGGGATCTCCCTCTAAGGAGTAGGGGAAGGAAAAGGTTAGACTGTGTCCTATTACAAACGAAAAATTGAAATTTGATATTAGAGTTTAGTGTAGTGTGAGCCTTAGACACTCTTGGCCACGAGCTTGTGTGGGTTGTCTTGTGTGTTTTAGAGGTCCCGGCTAGTGCTAGAGAGCCAGTGTTGGGCCCGGTTTAGGTCGTGACACCCGTTTTACTCTGTAGAGTCTTGTTGTACAAAAACTTCCTTCCTTATCCCCTATGGATTTTGCAATACTTGAAAGGAATGCTACCTTATGTCCCTTATTCCAAGCTAAGGTAGAAAGACTTCAGTATAGAATGGATTGTATCATCAACAAATATGTTTTTCATATTTGGTATGACCATAAGGAAAAGAACACCAAGATCAAGAAATCTTCTTGCAGCTTCGTAGAAACAATTCTCCCACCGCTTTATCTTGAACAAAATTGATTATGCTCTTCATATTATTCATGGAACTCACCAAGAAACAATAAAGATACAAGATAATACACCATTTTGAATGGAAATCATCACATAATAATCTTCTTCAAAGGTTCCATAGCTTTCTCTCACAATCTCTCATTCATAGGTACATTCTTTTGCATAAATTTGGCTCTCTCTCTCTCTCTCTCTCTCTCTCTCTATATATATATATATATATATATATATATATATATATAAAATAAAATGATATATTTAAGAATAAGCCTTCAAAACCCCTCGTAGGTTGTGGATACCCCTCCCAAGAGGTATGTCTAATATGAAAGGTCACCAGAGCCACTACAATGTCTTTTCATGGCTCATTAGTGTCACTATCGCTTCTATCTTTACATCAAGTCTTCGGCAACTACTTCTTCGAGGTAATTTGAACTTATATTAATCTCTTTCCAAGATTGGAGAACTTCCCCAAGCTACACATTCATCCATCATCACAGTTATAGAGGCATACATGACATTATAGAATAGAGATAGAGACTCTACAAACAGTCAATAGAGGGTCTATAGAACCATACAGAAGGCCATCAGAAAACCTTGAGCTCACTTAAATTAATCAAATCCATTAAGAATCAACCAATAAGATTCCAAAAACTCTCAAAATTTATCAATCATTATTCTAACCCCTCATACAAAATGAAAACATAGCAATATAGAAGGTCAACAAACTAAATAAAAACCAATCAGACACTATCATCACATCAAAAAAACATGTCAAAACATCATATCTCCATTACAAACCATTACGAGTTTCCAAAACATAATCAACATTGTCCAAAATACTCCCAAATACTTCAAAAAAAACTAAAAATCATTCAAAATCCATAAAAAGTCAATCATCCCGTCCACCAAAACAGCAAAAATCAACCAAAAAATCAAGTCATTTCAACCCTCAACACTATGAAACGTCTTATGAAGCCTACACACCACCTGATCCTTTCCCTCCACAACAAAACCCCTCAAGGTTGTTGTGTGCAAATAACATCATGCAAGTCCCCATGTAAGAAACTCATCTTTACATCCATTCAAATTGGCTCTATATTGTCTCCAATAAAACCAAGGTAAGAACTATGTAAAGGGTGGTCATCTTGATTGCTAGTGATAATATCTCATCAAAGTCAATTCCCTTATCCTACTCAAATTCTTTGGCCACCAATCTTGCCTTCTACTTAGGAAATGCATTAGATGGAGATATCTTGAGCTTATAGATTCACTTACATGGCACTACATGTTTGCCCTTAGGCAAAGGAACTAACTCCCATATAACATTATTTTCCAAAGAATCCATCTGCAATGGCATAGCCCTCTACCACTTATGATTCTCATCCCTAGTCCTAGCATCTTCATAACAAGAAGGCTCATCAGAATCCGTGACCATAACACATTCAAGGGATAAAAATTATTTATCTGGTTGTCTAGAAACCATCGTAGATTTACGTAAAACTAGCTTAATAGGATCCTTCAAAAACATATTAGAGAATTTGGGAATCTCAAGCCTCACTTTCAACTAAGTGGTAAAGATTTGGCCATGTGGCTAAATCTTAACCTATGCTTCAAAGTGGGATGTGGAAATACAACCTATATAATAATTAGGGTAGAATCCACTTTTAAATAAGGAGACAAGATTTTATCTTGTTGTTGAGAGTTATGCAATCACACCCATGTGACAACTTCTTTATATGGAGCAGTAGGCCAAGACTCATACATTTTACTAGAGAGAGATGTCTGAAATGCAAGATGCCTAAATCCCATAGGCACAGTGGAGAGAAAGGGAACCATCATGAGCTTATAAAGCATTATATTTTTTTATCATTCAATGATGGAATACCATTGTAAATTGTACTTTCATTCATAGTCAGTGTCATACTCAAGATTGTGTTTATGAGTCCAAGCTTCCATCTTGAAACCTAATTCACTTGAGTAATAGTCAATTCTTCTTCTCTATGTCATCATGAGTCTTGTCTTTCTCTTCCATCTGCCATAGCAATGCTCTAGATCCATGCTTCTCAACATAGTATCAGAGCCATGGTGATCATGACTCAGCTTTCAAATCTCTTCTCTTGGATCCTCTTCATCTCTATCTAGCTCAATCCAAGTGATTGACTTCATTTCCAACTTCGTCCACCCTCCCTACATTCATGGTAGACATAGCTAGCATGACCTACTGTACTAAGAGCAATCAGATCTCCATACAAGACATATCTCAACTAACTTTCTTCTTTGAGGATTTGTCCCTTTGCTCAAGGCACAATTATCAAGCATGTCACATCCCAACATTGGCTGCCCTATGCACCAGCATTATAAAAATTTGAGAGCGCTACCATATTTGCACCGTCAGTAGGTTGTGCGGCCTATTCTCCCTATACACAAACCACGATCTTCCCTACAACCACGGGCCCTTTGAAGCCCACCTCATAGGCCTTCTACCTAGTAGACATTTCTTTCAATGATTACTTCTACACATGGAAATCAGTCAGCCTATTTACAAACCCTAATCCTCCATAGCTTCTTCAACCTCAAACTTAAAAATCCATCATTTTCTCACTCCTTCAAGCCTATTAGAGTTTCTACCAATTAGATCTACTCAATTTCCAGGAAGTGCAACCCATTAAGAAGATTTGGAAGACTCAAGCTCAGCAAGAAGATCAAGAATCAACATTAGGCTCATCAAGATAGTATCTCTTGACACTTATCTAGTACTTCTTGGCACGTGTTTTTTTGGCACATTAAAGATCAACTCCTTGTTGGTTTTACCATATTTTTCTCAAGTTGATTCTCACTAATGAGAATGCCAAGCATGAAGATTCTTAAGCAAATGCCTTTCATGGAGTAACATAACTCTTCTTACTCATTTACACTACATGCAAGACTTGTGTGCTCTACTTGCAAGAAGACATGGAGCTGCCTACATCCAAGTGAAATCAATTATTTCATTTGAATATTTTGAAGACATTTCAACTACATCAGTCATCATGTGAATCTTAAAAATAGTGATACCTTTTCTTGAGGGGGACATGAAGACTAAAGCAAGCAAAGTCAATGAAGAAGAAGACCAAAAAGACCATAAAGAAGAAGACCAAGAAAAAGAAAACCATGAAGAAGACCAAAAAGACCATAAAGAAGAAGACCATGAGGCCAAAAAGAGAATCAAAGAAAGCAAAGTCGACTACATCAAATAAAAGGACAAAGAAAAGAAGATCTACTATGCCTACCATGACATATCTAATGAAGAAAACCACAAGGGCTTGTATGTCCTTGTCTCCATTTTTACCTGGAATTCTTTATTATATGTACTTACCATTAATGCTCCTGTCATAAGCCTTGTAAGACTCATCATGTAGCCTATGTGTAATTGCCTATACACACTTAATGAGGCCTTGTAACAGTCCCTAGATGTTTGCCATGTTTGGATGTACCCACACATAGCAGGATGTTTTGTTTTTCTTGCAATAGCCCCTCAAGATGCTTCACATGTTTGTGATATGCCCACACTTAGTAAGGTTCTACTCATGATAGCCTATGTACACCTTGTGCTTTATTTATGGTTGTGATTGAGGAGGGTTGTTGAGAGTTATGCAATCACGCTCATGTGACTACCTCTTTGTATGGAGCAATAGGGAAAGAATCATACAAATTACTAGAGAGAGATGCATGAAATGCAATATGCTTGAATCCCATAGGCACAATGGAGAAAAAGGGAACCATCATGAGCCTATAAAGTATTGTACTTTCTTATCATTCAATGATCGAATACCATTTTACTTTTTCCTTTTTTTCATATTCAATGTCATACTCAAGATTGTGTTTATGAGTCCAAGCTTCCATCTTGGAACCTAATTCAATTGAGTAAAAAACAATTCTTCTTGTCTATGTCATCATGAGTCTTGTCTTTCTCTTCCATCTGCCATAGCCATCCTCTAGATCCATGCTTCCAACACAGGTGACCAAATATTAACTATATTGGGAATTCCAAAACTCTATGAGAACTCCCAAATTCCATAGTATAGTGTTCTTTGGCTATCCCACATGTCTATCCTATTATACATGAGATTTTCCATCATCTCACAACACTCTCGCCTTAACATTAGTAGGCCATCCAAGCCCTACATCATGCGGAAGTAATGTGCTCATGTGCTAGTTGCCCATTAGAACAATAAAGATACAACTACCTTTGAGAAAGCATGAAAGGTATGAGGAGATCAAATGTCTTGCCTTATATGAATCCTTGAGATGCATGGAAGATGCAAGATGAATGGTAGATTAAGAAATTTTCTGAAGTTTTAGATACAGTCAAAAAAGGATTTATTCATATCCCTAAGAAATTTTCTTGGATATGTCCTAGCTTATTGGAGTAGAAGCATTAGTAATTAGGACATCTCTTTTGAATGTTCATAACTCATCACACTTGTGACATCTCTACCCTTAGTCCTTTTGGGTATTATAGTTCTTCCTAGTGCCACTCCAAGGATATTTACCTTCAACAAGTTGGCTCCCATTAAGTTTGATGGCTCATATGAAAGTATCTTACAAGTCAAAAGGGTGCAATGTAAAATACCACTTTGCGGATCTCAACCATTTTGATATGATATTTATGCATCTTACTCTCATTAAATATGACCTCATGGTTACATACTACCCTTCAAGACTCAGGATCCCACAAGAGATAGTCCATTTTACCTGGTTCTTATTGGCCACAAAAAATTCATTTCTTTGACTTAGGATCAAGTTTATGTTGCTTGTCCAAGATATATGCATAAATGCCCCAAAGTCAAGAATACACAAGTGACCACAACTAGGTCTCTTACCAAAACATGGCTTCAAGTCTCATATCATGCTAAGAACACATAATTTATCTCTTTCTAAACCATAACTCATCTAATATCCTACCATCCAATGTCTTTCTAGGAGAATGTTGATCAAATATATGGCCTAGCAATCTTACAGATTCAACTCAAAATCTACTAATGACACTAACATTAGAGAGGATACTATGGATCCTATCTTGAATGGTCTTTTTCATCTTCTTCGCCACACCTTTTTGAGCATTATTCTTAGGAGTTGTGAGCTCTCTCTTGATATCACTGCTTGGACAAAAGTTGATAAAGAACATGGGAGTTGTATGCTTCACCACTTTCAATCCTAAAGTACTAAAGCTTCTTGAGTCTTGCTTAACTAATTCTTTGCAGATACCAATAAATTTTGAAATGAATTTAACACATCACTCTTCTTGTGAAGAGGATAATCCCAAATCTTATTTGTGGTATCATCTTTACCTAGGGAGTTTACTCTCTGTTACACATATGTGATGTATCAAAAAATTCATTGTGTGGCCTCTTTTTTAGATACAAGACTTTGTATTTTGTTCAGTTTCTCATATTGACTAAGCTTAAAATACTACAACATTTATAATAATAGAATTACATGTTTGACTTTAAAGGTAACAAATTGTCATGTCACTTCAAAAGTAGTATTTCAAACATGTAATAAATAAATTATCTTAGATCTCAAAGATTTCATTGAGACTTCATATTTAGCCTTCCTAAGACAAAGAATATCACACACACACACACACACACACACACACACACACATAAACTTATGGATATGTAAACTATATTGAAATTTTTCTATATTAGCGCACAAATTTGGTAGAGAAAAAACATAAGAATGTGCCAAAGTCTCAAAGTACTACAACAAGATATATACAATTCTCTCCTTTGTGTTGATTAAAAATATCAATTCTATATCAATGTCTCAATTGGATTTTATCTTTATATTATATGCACTTTAAATGTTGTTCACCATGCAGGAAAGTTTAATCATGAAACATTTATAGTAACCTTATAAGTGGCATGCATTATAAAAGATAGAGTTTCTTTTATTAGACTCTCATGTTATTTATGCTAGTGCTACCATCAAATTAGAATCTCTTGAATCTTTCCCTTGATTTTCTCTTTGCCATCATCCTTATTTTCCTTCATTCCTTTTTTCTTGTTCTTCCATTTGAAGTGGTCCTTTTTAATGTGTCCCTTCTTGTAATAGAAGTATTATACATCCTTTTTCATACATGAATTACTTCTTGAGTTGCCTCTCTCAAGAGAGTTTCCCTTGGAATTTTACCTTTCTCTCATCATAAGTACACTACATCTCTTTGACCCTACATTGTACATTCTATTCACCTCCCTAGTGGTGAGAAAACTTCTCTCAATATTAGTACTTGTAATACCACTTCTTAGTATGGAGTTTCTAATGGTAGTACTAAAAGTATTCCATATTTTAGGCAAGGCCAATAACAAGAATATGGCCTTTATTGAATCAAAAAATACAATATTCTAAAATTTATTTGGTTGAAAATAGTGTTGATATAATTGGGGTGATTAGACATTGAGGCCCCTTCCTCTACAGTTAGTTTTTTCGACTAATAAACCTGCAAGACTACACTAATATTTTTCCATATAATGTATGCAATTTCCATGTTTTTCAAATAGAAATATAGGGACTTTAAGATTCTCAACATAATAATGTGAGTATACTAGGTCATGCAATTCCTTCTATACATTTGGATCCATGTCCTCAAGCTTAATCCCATTATATTCAATTGGCTTTACTAGCTTCTTTTGGACTAATGCACTGTATATTTTCTCTTTCCAACATTAAAAATTTCTTCCATTGACATTTTTAATATTCTCTAAACTAGATAAAGAAGCCATAATGACAAATGTATGTCTACACATCCAAATCATAAGATATAATCAATTGCAAGTTCAAAATAGACCAACAGATTGCAAAATTGAGTGACCTGCTATTAGAGCATTTGGGGTCAAAAGTCAACCATAGGGGTAAGAGATAGCAGGGTGAAGGGAGATTCAAGGAGAGGAGTAGATGGAAGAGAAGGGGCTTAAAGAAATAGAAGATGTAGAATAATACTCATAGAGGTAAAGCCTACCAATTTATTTCTGCATTATGAGAAGATAAATCTCTTGTAGACAAAAACGTGCATAAAACAATACCTTCCTCTATGCTTCCCAAATCACCAATCTAATGCTTCCATTGGTTCTGAAAAGGGGGTTAAAATACTAGGACACCTAGACAGAATTTTGCCAAATCACTCCTTCTTCATCTCCCAGTTCGCAATGTTGTTCACTGCCCTGAAAACTGTGATCGTGCGTTGAATGTCTTCATCTTCTACCTCTTCTTCCTCTATATTATCATGTTCATGCTTAGTATCCAACTCCTTCAACTCATATGCTGAAGACTCCCTATGTTTAAAGAGCTTGATATGTTTTCCATCCACTGGAATCCTTAGAGCTATCCCATCCATCTCATTTAATGCATAGGTAGAATTATAAAAAGTAAACCTTACCACATATGGACTAACTCACCACTTTTCCATCTTCCAAGTGGCACTATGCTAATTTTCCAAGCTGCTGGCACAAACCAGCATCCAGTCCACTTCTTGTATAGCTCATGGTCAAAGTCTGTGTTGCTTGTCAAAACCTCTTCTTATTCATGATCCTTGCAGTCTTTAGCTTTTTCATGGATGTCTCAATGTCTTAGGCCTTCTTTCTAACTATCTAATGCATAGGACTAGCAACTCTTCCCTATTCAAACCCTCTTCACATGGTAGAACACTCCAAGTAAAAATAATCTCCTCAATAGGTATGATTGGTTGTTGTTCATACATCAATTCGATAGGTATATACTCTCTAACTACACTATGAGTGGTCCTATAAGCCCATAAAGCAAAGGGTAACATTCTTGGCCACTCTTTCATCCTGCCCTTATATGACTTTGCTAATGCCTTAATAATATGCTAATAACCTCTTTCACTTTTTCCATTTGCTTCAAGATTATAGGTTGAAGTTAAAGCCAACTTGATACCCAATTGTGAAAAGAAGTCACGAGCCTCATCCACATCCAATTCTCCTCTATTTGCAACCACTCTACCAACACAACCATACCTGCAAAAGACTTCTTCCAATAAGAACCTGCAAACTGCTTGAGTATTCTTTGTACTAAGATTTCTTCCTTCCACTTGATTTGTCAAGTCTTCTTGTGCAAGCACAAGATATCTCATATTCCATAAACCTGTAGGCATAGTAACCAAATCAACTACCCATTTGTAATGCATAGACAATGGATAGGTCGGTTGCAACCCATCTCTATGCTTTACCATGGAATACATCTGACAAACACTACATGATTCCACATAATGCTCCGCATCTTTATACATGTTTTGCCATCAATACTTTTCTTTTATCTTGGAAAATGTGCCCTAAAATCCTTTATGTCCAGCCCATAAACTTTCATGAAACTCTTGCATCACCTATTATTGAGAAGCCTATCTCCCAATACACGTACTAGTGGAGCTCCGCTCTTTTTCTTTGCATGCTTCCATAAATATCCATCTTTCAAGAAAAAACCTTAATATTTTATTTTAATCCTTTTAAATTCACCTTCATACCACTCAGCCTTCTTTGTTATGAGGCTAAGATATTGGCCTATTTTCCGCCAATCATCCTCATACAGCTTGCCTAAAAATTGTGTTCTCACTAAAGCATAACACTGATGATGCTTTCTCTCTACTGTCCATCTCTTCTCCATGGCTGTAAGTTCTTTTCTTATTGTTGAAATCCATGTTACAATAGTTGTACATGTTGTGGTAACAATAGCTGCATGCTCATTCCCTGCTATCATAAAGTCACTTTTAGCACCTATCACAGTCTCCTCTTCATCTTCCATTAGCTCTTCTTCATCTTCAAACCTTGCTCATGAAAGCATATCAACCACAAGGTTTTCTCTACCTGAAATATGCTGAAAATCAAGGTTAAGTGACTTTATATATGCAATCCACCATAACATGGAAATATCAGGAGTTGAGCAATTGGCTATCATGCCCAATAGAGGTAGATAATCAGTCTCTACCACTACATGAGCTCCCATAAAATATTCTCTATCACACTTAAGGGTTGTCACTACACCCCAAAGCTCTCTTTTGACTTGATAATACCGTTGTTGCCATTCCTTGAGGACCTTTGCTCCAAACTGAATGGCATGCCTATTTCCATTAGCAGCATCCTAAACCACTGCCCAACCAATGCCAATTGAGCTTGTATCCACAATGAGAATAATAGGCTACCCATTCTCATATTTTTCTCTATTTAGTGTTGGGGGCTGAAATCAATAAGCTCTTTAACTTATAAATTTCCTTCGTATGATGATTTCCCAGCAAAACATTTGCCCTTTTCTCAAGAGTTGATATAAACTTTTAGCCACATGAGCAAAATGCAAAATCCATATCAAGTAAAAGACACATGCATCCAAAAATCTTCTCACCTCGGATACATTTGAACATGTGTCTTGCACCCTATCTTTACTGGTGAGGTCTTTCTCCCATATGGTCCACACATGTGCCCAACAACTAATACTTCCTCCACTCCAAAAACCGTGACATAGTCAAATGCACTTCTTCTCAAGACGGCTCAAAATCCTGTCACAATCAACAATCTAATCAACCACAAATATCCTACATCCCTGCTCATTTAGCTCTTCATTATTCTCATGGATATCACACCCTTTTATGGGCACATCATCAAGAAAGGGTAAGGTCAATTGAGGAATATACTCCCTCGAATCTTTATGCATAGCATTCATCATATGTGCCACTGAATCGGTTGCTCCCTATGGAAGCATACACATCCTAACCAATCCAAGCACTGTCTTCATGGTAGTGATATCTTGGCTTTCCAATGCAAGTTGGAACTAATCATATCCTGAATATAAATCACCCATAGAGTAAATTGCCTTGCCTATAAATGCTTCTGCAAATTCATCCACTATCCAGCCTGATAAAACATTCCTTATGGTGACTTTATCAACGGGTTGCAAATCCTGTACAAACCTCAATGAACCATTTTTCTTTGGAAGAGTAAACCATCAATTTGAATATGGAGCTGAAGAGGACTCTAAAATCCACATCCTGATCTTCTCGTTCAAAAGCTCCACCAACTTAGGCAAATATTCCTGAGGTACTGGAATAGGCTTTCAATTCCATGGCACATGAGGTACTATTAAGATCACCAAAAGTGCAACTATGGTCGGATCAACACATCCAATTTCATCTGGCTCAAACGCAAAGGCTTTCCCATGCCTTGCCAACATCTGCAAGAAACAAGCTCTTTCTGTAGGCAAAAGAAAGCTTGTATAACCAATTTTTAGCTTGTGTAAAGTTTCAGTTCTAAATTTATATCCTACTCCATGTGGATCCCGTAAACGAGGCTGCTGAGTCACTTTTCCAATCAACCCATCACTTTCAAGTGGTAAAGGCAAAGCCACATGCCTAACCTTCTTTGCAATTGATTTGTACTTTGTATCCACCCTCACTTCAACCCTATTTTGTAGCCCATACTATAGCCCTTAACATTCATGCTTAGCAAACTCTTGAATGACTTCATACATCTTTAAAGTGTCAACATAAATAACCTCTTTTTCTGCCCTATTTTCAGCATTAATTGCTGCAAAAATTTTAGCCACTATATCAACATCAACCAGCCCTGAAAATAGCCGTGAAATACCTTCATTTGGAGCCATCAAACCATGTCTTCAGTTCTTTTTCAGCCCATCCTACATATTTCTTTTCAGCCCTACACATGGCTGAAATATTCTTAAAACTGCAAAGACTACATGCTATCCATTCTTGCAATCCAGACACAAACATATTTTCCCCCTTTCTTGGAGGCATAATTATCTTCCTAGAGGCACTGCCATAGCCTCCACTTATGGCAGTGCTATCTAAATTTTCGTAAACTCTCATGCATTAGGTGGCATAGAATAATCTCAGAGCCTATCCTGATTGCGGGGATAATTCACACAAACAAAACAGTGAGAAAATATATTGTATTTATATTATCTTCACTTTGAACCCAAGCATATGAAGAACCATTGTCCAAGGCTTTTGTTTCTAGCCTTGATTCCAAAATATAGGGCTCCCTAAAATCACCAGATAACTACATGAATCCTGCACAAAAAAAATGATATTCATCCCTAACATCTCCAATAGTCACAGTAGGTACATTCGGACAAGCCCCATAAAGATCCCCTGATGAATTGTTTGCTGCCCACATGCACCATCCCGGATCTACATCAATCGGCCATCCTCCATTCTCATACAAACTGCATGCCATAACATTGATTTCGGAACCATGATCCAAGAGAGCTATGCAAGGCATCTCTCTTTCTCCCAATTTAACAATTGTCGTTGTTGTAGCACGAGCCCAATGCATTCGTGAATAATAACTACTTGGAAAAAAATTAGCATCTTCTTCTTCATGTGCTTGTTGATGGACATCCCTATCATGCATAGCCTTCTCTCTATGCTTAGTTATGCCCATAATACCATTTTCAGCCACCACAAGCTTGCTGTCTACACTTCCATTTAACCCATTTTCAGCATCAGCTTGTTCCAAAAAAGCATTACATGCATCATCATATTCCCTCTGAAGATGTTTCTCTATGTCTTTGTCAACTTGCATCAATGCTTATAAAACTTCACCATCAAACTGTCTTTTTCGTTTCATCATATCAATGATTGCATCATGAAATTCACGTTTTGCGATTCCAAGAACTTTGCCAAGTCTAAATTCCACTCTACTGCCAAGTATGCAATCTTCTAAGACTTTTAAAGGTTTGTGGCAGTCTCAAGATCCGATTGTAACCTGTAACTAGGCTTCTTGCCCCTTTTCTTTCCTTTTGATTTCTTCTCTTAAGATGCATCCTCCATAATATGCTCAAGTATGGCTTTCTCAACCTCTTTTTGCTCCTCAATTTTACTTCGTGTTATGTGTTTAAATGCGCCTGAAGAGGAAGGACCAACAGTGTCCTTATCTCTTCTTCTCTTTTCTTCCACAAGAGCTTCTTGATTATGAACCTCAGCCAAATAAGCATAGCCTAAATATGAATCCATTGAACACAATATTAGTGAGTTTGGGAATTGCCCAATTTCCATTTTTTGAATACTGAAAAGGTGGCACCCGGATAACATACTCGTAAGTTTCTCAGAACCATATGATGTGACTTATCATTGGAATACGCTTGAAAAATGGAATCTATTGAGCTATAGAGCGCACATTTTGGAGTAGTGTTCAAGTTATGACAAATTCAAAGACTTGACCACGTGTCCCAAACTTATGGGAAATTCCCATATTCCCCAATATGGTGTTACTGGTGCACTCCATCCTATTCTCTCGTATACTCTCACTTGCATCAACCAATTCAGACTTTGTTTTTTTTTCCTTTTCCATGAAATCGAATGCTTGCGTCTAAACACAAGATTTTTCTTCAATCATGCCTCCTTTACGAGCTTCATCAATCCTTTCAAATCTCTACCCATATGTGGCTGCATCTATGGCAACAAATGATGTCATTGTAGTCATCTCTTCCAACCTTTTCTGCATGCCACCATTTCCAAAATTTGGCTCTATTGGAAGACTAGTTTTTGTTGCATATACTTTGCCAACTTTCCAAAAGACTAATCTTTTGGCTTCTTCTTCATGGTAGGCTATACAATCTCACTTTTGATGCTGTAAACAATCACATCAAATGCATCTCCTCTTGTCTCCTTCTCTATATGGCCTTTGGGCTATTTTCCAACCCTTCTCTTCTACCTTGACATCCAACCTTTCGACCTTTACATAGATTTCTATCAAATTCAACCTCAAATCATGCATGCCTTTGATAAATTCATCCACAACATCACCTTTAAGAGCTGAACCAATAGGTATAGCTGGTCGTTCCCCCAGAGCTATAGGCACCTTGGTTGCAATTTCAGGTCCCTTCTGAGAATTGGCACGTGTGGTGCATGTACATCTTAATTTCATCCACTCTCTCTTTACCAACATATGCGCTACTTCAATAACATTAGCCCAATCTGATTTAAACCCCATTTCAGAAGAGTCATCTTCTAAATGATCAATAAACTTCTCCTACAAGATAGGATCTATAGCCCTTAGAAACAAACCAAATTTTGACTCTTCAATGATTGCTACTCATCGACATCCAACTGCGCATACCGACTTTCAACTTCACGAAGCAAAGTTGTAGTAGTCAACCCTTTATTAGGATTTTCAATCCAATCTATAGATGTATTTTTATTTACCAATCTTGCATCTTCCAAGAAAAACTCTTCTCTCAAAGCTTTCTTAAAAGCTGCCCAATCAGCATCTCTTCTATGTAACTCATCAATCCGATCATGCAATGCATGCATGGCCAAACATGAGAAATAAAAAATCCATGCATACTATGGTACCCCATGAAGCAACATCTTTTCTTCATACAACCTGATGAAGGCCAAAACATTTTGACCCTTAAACTACTTCAATTCCTATCCCACTGTTTGCAATGCATTCACAACTAAGGAATCAATTATTTCTACTTCCTGCCGAGTTTCCATCTATTGTTATAACAATAGATGTTGCTCTTGTTGTTGTTGCAACAAAGCAATCATCTATTTTAAAGCATCACCACCACTTGAACTTGCAGAATCCCCCATCTTTACACACCTACTATTTTTGACTTTCACGTTGGGTTCAACACTATTGGAGCGTTTGGGGTCGAAAGTCTACCACAAGGGTAAGAGACAATAGGATGAAGGGAGATTCAAGGAGAGGAGTAGATGGAAGAGAAGGGGCTCAAAGAAATAGAATATGTAGAAGAATACTCATAGAGATGAAGCCTGTCAATTTATTTATGCATTATGAGAAGATAAATATCTTATAGACAAAAACATGCATAAAACAATACCTTCCTCTAAGCTACTCAGATTGCCAATCTGATGCTTCCATTGGCTCCAAAAGGGGGGTAAAGTACTAGGACACCTTGCCAGAATTTTGCCAGATCACTCCTTCATCTCCCAGTTTTCGAAGTGTTGTTCACTACCTAAAAATTACGATCACGCGTCGTGTGATTTTGCGAATCCTTCTTTTTACATAAAATTCTCCCAAAGTAGCAAAAAGCTACATGCTTTCTTTTACATGTCATCCTATTCTAGAAGTTTTCTATAGTTTTTGGATTTTTACAAGATATAATATCTAAAATATCAAAAATTGGCTAAACTTGTCCAAAAATCTAATATTTTTGAACTATTCACACTATGAACACTAACATTAATGGCATTTACTCTCTAGATCAATAAGAAGCCACACTCTAGAGTTTTTCGCATTGTGTGCCTCTAGCGACAGGACACCGCAAAGCCAAGAAACTACTATAGAAATATCAAGTCAACAATAAACTTATGTAGAAATGATATTTTAGCAGTCTTGAAGGCATATAAACTTCATACAAACTATCACAAGTATTTTTTTTAGCATTAAAAACCACTATAGATGAATAAGTGCAAATTACCTTCACAAATCAATTTCAGACTACATAATCTTTGAAAAGTGAGAATAACCTAGTGTGGGAATATGAAGTTAAGATTAGTATAGTAGCCTTCAAGTATAAATTAGTCACTGGTAACTTATGTTTGCACCTTAAAGAAAGGTTTCTATGATAAAATAAATATCATGTATCTTCCAAAACACAAAAAATGGTGGAATAATGGTGTGAGTAACTTGACTAATAAAAATGCATCAACAAGAGTATTTTTTAGCATTAAAAACCTCTTAATGTATTTAGATGAGCAACATAGTCCATAAACATTGAGATCTTCACAAATCATGAAGTCTCTCTCTCTCTCTTTCCTTTTGTCAATTAACAGGCATAAGCAAAGTCTCTACTTGAGGTCCCCCCTTGAGCCCTATGTGTAAACCCCCTACTTTCAAAAAAAATTCATTTTCCCCTAAGAGATAAGATGCCCCCTAATTAAATAGTGCCTTGCTCATATGCATCAAGACTACATACCATGAACTCTTCCAAGAGACAAGTTGTAACGTGTCCCCTAGTATCATCCAGGACACGTCTTAGCAGTCCATCGGAAAGGATGTCTAGAAAACTCCGCCCGGCACTCCCATGGAATGTTACGGGTTTTGCGATCTAGGTCTTCCCGCGTCTGCCATGTAGCGGAAGTATCCTGGCCGTTCCCCACTTAGGATTGACCGAAATTAGGGTTTTCCTGATTGGTCATTAGCTAACAGCAACTAGCGTCAGACCCGAGCGAACTACTTTACGCAGAAACGCCAGGTCTGAAGCAGATTCACGCTGCACTTGGTTCAAGGAGAATGGAAAACGAGAGGGATGCAAGGCTCAACCTCTCTGCCATAAGGCATAGTCCCATTCCGTTCCCCTAAAACAACGTAAATCGGGTAAGACGTAACTCTAGGTCATCGTTCTCGTTATTCGTTTTGATGATGATGATCATCCTGTTGTTCTTCGAGATTTTTGAGAAAAGTTCCCGGCTAACCGGGACCACCCAACCGTAGGACGCACCCATGGTCCATCCTCCGCACTTTCCTCGGATTGTTTTAGTTATGTAATTATCTAACACATTAATTTGACATATAACAATCAGCTTCTTTAATTAACCCTGTTAAGCACTGATTTCTTCACATAATCTTATCACGTGACATAGAAAAATAATATCAAGCAAGTTCTTTTAACATTTCATCATTTTATCTTTGAAATACAAGGAGTTCCGCCCGTAGGCTTGTCCATACTCCACCCGAAGGCTATCCAGTAATCCCCAGGGATCACTATTCCAAGCTTTCGACCGTCAACTAGTATGCGGGCCTCCAGATCCAATCCCGAGTCACCTTAGCCTCTTGTGCAGGACCCGGAAGGCGAGGGATTTATGGCCAGAGCCCCCCTGGCACCCAAGCGTCCTCCTACTCCAAGTAGAGCTCAATGGAGAGACCTCTCGCGGCGGGTTCGATCCACATTCCCGGTGCGGTGAACAACCCCCTTGGTTAGGATTAGGCAGGTAGTCGAGGGTAACTGAAACTGCCTCTTCCTTCAGGCCTTTAACTTGAAGTATAGGTACTCATTTAATTTGTAATTCATAATTCAAACAGAGCCCTAAAATCTCTAGCAAGCACAAACATTTCCATTAATCAACCGTGTTGTTTGGCAAACTGCTAAGGAAGGGTTCTTTCCTTTTTGAGTGTATCAGCACTCGTTCCCAAGGTGTCTTGTAAATTGGCAAGATCTTTTACATTCCGGTGTAGGGCATGGGTCCCAGCTTGGTTAACCCTAAAGTTTCTTAAATATGCTAGTTTCCGGTTTACAACTTTCCTTATTTAGAAGGATATAAAAAAAATGTCTTTTTGCAAGATAACTTGCATAGGGATCTGCCATCCTTGATGAGGGTTTTTACCCTTTCTCCTTGTGAATCAATCACAAGACTAAATGATTTCGTACTTGTTGCGTAAGTCGTGCGATGGAATAATCTGTTTAGATCCTTTAAGCTGACGTATGCCAGGCCTAGGGTTTCTTCTTTCAAGAACCTTAGGAACAAACCCTAGTTCCTTATCTTTACGAATTTATTGTCCCTACAGTAAGGAAAGTAGTCAAGTGCTTAGGGTATGAATGTTTCTATGTTTAGATTGGTTTAGTTATCTTTTGGAAGGTAATATTAACCGTCTTGTCACGGTTTTGCTATCCTTGTGACAATTTACTTTCCAGTCAATACAGTTTAATTTAACTTCCGTTTTCCTAAAAGATGAACTCATGCCAAATAACAACATTTGCCTTGCTAAGATGTGCAGTTAGCAAAGATAACTTCCTAGTAGTTTGAGCATCGAAAGAAACCTTTCATGAATTTAACCATTTACAATGATTCGTTGCGGAAGGAATAAGACTAATGGTGCAAGATAGAATTTCTACATCTTGGGATTTAACTAAAATATACTACTATAGTAAATGGATAATCTTGCTCGTAATTTATAATGCTTGATGCAATTTGAAGAAAACTAAGTTCTATACATTATCATTCATAAGCTAAACTCCTTCGTTACAAATAACTCGAACAAATATATCCTATCCTTAACAATTTCTCTTTGCATAATCGACTTAAAACCGAATTAAAGCCAAGAAGAAAAACCTGGTTTTGGGGTGAGATATCCACATGAATACGGGGAGATGACCCTCCCGCAGCTACGCCTTGGACTTTCTTAGGAGGCATCGCAATTGTAGTCCTTCAGACGTAGGAGAAGGTTTACAACTTCTCCTTAGAATTCCACCGTCGCTCCCTTGCATCGTTCGTCAAAGTAGTTTTTGGAAGGCTCCCCCATTGAATTCGGGAATTCGAAAGGGTGTTTTAGAATCTTTTATAACTAAGACTCATTGAAGCCATGGGGAAGGCTTAATGGCCTTTGTAAGCTTGCACGAACGTGAATAAAAAGGTGTGGAAAAGACACAAGGTGTGGAAGCGAACTCCAAGGAAATATAGTAACCGCAAGGATTGTAAGTGAGGTCGAAAGAACTTGGGTTAACTTGGAGGGAAGGGGTTTCAATACGCCATAAGGGAAGGGCTAGGGAAGGATCTAACACGGAGGTGTTGTAGGCTTAAGGGATAAGAGGGGTGATAAGACACGGGGGAAAAAAAGTAATAAGACCCTTAAGGTCTTCGTGATTTTAGGGGGGAGTGACTTCAAAGTGAAGGTAAGGGGTTTTTAGTATGAGGGTGAAATGGGGCTTAAAGGTTTTTAAAACCCGGGGGGGAAAAAAGAGGTCTTAGAGGGGTTAAACTGGGGGAAAAAGGGGGTTTAGAGGGATTAAAACCCGGGGGGGGGGGGAACAAGGGGGCTTAGGGGGATTAAAACCGGGGGGAGAAGGGAACAATCATAAGGTTTTAAAAGACACAACAAGGGGTTGAAAGGGCCTTAAGAGGATTAAAAATGGGAGGGGGGTGAAAGGGGGCTTAATTAGCCCTTTAGAAGCTCCCCCCAGGAAGCTTCTAAAGCTTCCTCGTGGGAGGGGGAAACTTATTAGGCAGACTTTGGCGGGCGAGTGAAGGCGTGATGATCAGGCGGCGAGGCCTGCAGCTACAGAGGCGGCGGCGCTGGGAAGACACCCCTCGACTGGCAGAATGCTCCTCCAAGTCCTCCCTCTCACACGTCGACAGCTTCTATGGTGATGGCCTCAGCGTCTTCTGTTCCTGCTTTCCCACGGCAATAGCCCCCTCTGTTAAATAGGGGAGGGAGGGGGATCCTCCCTCTGCCTTCATGTCACGAGGCATGTCCATTGAGGCTAAGCAAGCTCCAGCGAGGAGCTTTCTGGCCTTTCTAAATCCCTCTCCCCCTCCACCACGAACCGTCGTTGACAGAAAAAAATTTCCCATGAAATATTTGATATATTACATTCTCTCCCCCTTAGAGGAATCGAGATGTCCTCATCTCGAGATAAACTGGGGATATTGATGGTTGAGTGTGCCTTCATCTATCCAAGTGGCATCCTCTTCGGGATATTGTTTCCACTGGACGAGGCATTCTCTCAAGGTTCTAGATCTTAACTGTCTCTCCCTAACATCAAAGATCCTATCCGGCCTTAGTTCAAGGACTCCTTGACTAGGCATTACAATTTGTTGGTCATCAAGAACATGATTAGGATTTGGTACATATTTTTTCAATAGGCTGATATGGAATACATTGTGAACCTTTAGGTTCTCAAGGAGTTGCAATCTATAGGCATTGGGTCCTAGGCATTTGAGGATTGTGTACAGCCCACAATACCTTGGACTTACCTTCTTGCATTCTCCAAGGGATAGAGAACTCTTTTTAGGGCGTACACGAATGAAGACCATGCCTCCTTCTTCGAAGACTCTTTCTTGACGTTTCAAATCTGCGTATGCCTTTTGTCTATCCTTGGCCGCTTGTATGTCTTGTCTTATTGACTTTATTTGATCATCGATGTCTTCCAACATCTGTCTTGACGCTTCAACTCTTAGGGTTGGATCAGAAAAGTTTAGGGGACTTCGGCAATCATGACCATATAATGCTTGAAAAGGGGTCATGTGAATGCTCTGCTGGTAAGAAGCATTGTAGGCAAATTCAACCAAAGGCAAGTATTGAATCCACCTCTTCGGCTCTCGACAGCAGTATGCCCTAAGCATATCCTCGATGACTTGATTTACTCGCTCTGTTTGGCCATCCGTTTGGGGATGGTAGGCGGTGCTAAAACAGAGTTGAGTCCCAATAGCTTCAAAGATAGCTCTCCAGAAGTGTGATGTGAAGAGAGAATCTCGATCACTAATGATTCTTCTAGGTAACCCATGTAGCTTGAATATCTCCTTGATAAACAATCTTGCAATGTCAGAGGCTTTATAATTTGTCTTTACTGAAATCAGGTGTGCAACCTTGGTAAGCATGTCAACCACAACCATAATGGAATTGTATCCTCCTTGGACTTGGGGTAAGCCCACAACAAAATCCATACTGATGAATTCCCATTTCATTTGGGGAATGTCAAGCGGTTGCAGTTTTCCTGGCATCATGACATGTTCGGCTTTGATACGTTGGAAAGACAAACACTCAGTGACATACTTGAGAACGTCACCTTTAAGCCTCTCCCAATGATAGCTCTTCCTAACTGCATTAAGAGTCTTAGCATAGCCAGGATGTCCTGAAAAAGGAGAATCATGAGCTTTCCATAATATCTTCTGCTTAAGTGACTGGCTTGCTGGTATACACAGCCTTGTTCTCTAGTAGACAAGTCCATTATCAATGGAAAATTCATGATACTTATCTTGCAACTTCTGATTCTGCTCCTTGGTAGATATTTCCTTTATCATTGTTTGGTAGGCCAAATCATGGCATGCTTCCTCTCTAGCTAGTTCAAGTATAGGGTTGTTTGGCATAGATACTTTTGTAGCCAGAGATCTGGCCGTTGATGGATTTTGCAAGATTAGGGAATTTAGGAATGCCTTGCGACTGAGTGCATTGGCAACTACATTCTCGTTCCCTGATCGGTACTTGATTTCAAAATCATATTCCTCCAATACTTCAATCCACCGACGTTGCCTCATGTTGAGCTCGTTCTGGGTAAAAATCCATTTGAGACTCTTATGATCGGTTACTAGAGTAAACTTGTTACCCAACAAGTAGTGTCTCCAAAGCTTTAAAGCATGGATGACAGCTAGTAATTCCAGATCATGCATGGCATAATTCTTTTCATGACTCTTCAATTTCCTTGAAGAGTATGCTACTGGATGACCTTCCTGCATAAGTACACACCCCAAGGCCAGAATGCTAGCATCAGTTACTACCTCGAACTCCTTATTGAGGTCAGGAAGTTTTAGAATAGGTACTGATACCAAACTTTGCTTCAATTTGTCGAAGCTATTTTGTTCGGAAGTTGACCATGTAATGGAAGTCTGCTTTTTTAGTAAGTCTGTAAAAGGTGCTGCAATCAAAGCATAGTTTTTTATGAAGACCCTATACCATCCTGTCAATCCAAGAAAGCTACGTATCTCCTTGATGGATACTGGTATTGGCCATTCAAGCACATCTCTGACCTTCGCTGGGTCTACTGATATTCCTTCTGATGATACTATGAATCCTAGATATTCAATCTGACGCTTGAAGAATGCACACTTCTTCATTTTTGCATACAGCTTATGAGACCTCATTGTCTCAAGGACAATCCGAAGTTGAGGTTCATGATCTTCTTCCTGTTTAGAATAGACTAAAGTATCATCGAAGAAGACAAGCACGAAATCATCAAGATATGGTCTAAAGATATCTTGCATTAGTCTGTTGAAGGTGGCAGCTGCATTTGTAAGCCCGAATGACATAATCAGGAACTCAAAGTGCCCATATCTTGTATTGAAGGCCGTCTTTGGAATATCTTCTTCCTTGATCCTTATCTGATAGTAACCTGACCTGAGATCAATCTTGGAGAAGATCTTTGCACCTTAAAGACGATCAAGAAGCTCATCTATTCTAGGAATAGGATACTTGTTCTTGACTGTTGATTGATTCAACCCTCGGTAATCAATACATAGTCGAAGTGTCCCATCTTTCTTTTTCTGGAATAGTACTGGAGCTCCCCACGGTGAGTTGCTAGGCCGGATGTAACCCTGATCTAACAGTTGCTTGAGTTGTTCCTTCAACTCAATTGCTTCCGGTATGGACATTCTATAAGGTCTTTTTGCGATTGGTGCAACTCTAGGCACTAGCCTAATCTCATGATCTATTCTCTTGGAGGTGGAAGTTCAATCAATTCCTCAGGGAATACGTCAGCGTATTCCTTTAGCCAAGAAGGTCCTTCATGAGACTCTTGCTTTTGATCTAACATGTTGAGTTTGATCAAGTAAACAGGTAATCCTTTTCTGACTCCTTTTATGATCCGAGATACTTTTGCTAATTGGATTCTTGGCACTCCTGCCTCACCTTGACTTGTGACAAATTCCCTTTCAAAGTTTCGAAAGGAAACTTGACCCTTTCCACAGTGGATGTGGGCGTCGTTGGGCTTAAGCCAATCCATCCTGAGTAGACACTCATGGATACCTAAATTCATGACTCTGAATTTGACTGAAGTCTTCTTTCCTCCCAAAAACAATTCCACCTCAGCAGTTTGCTTGGTACAAGTTACCTCACGACCGTTTGCCAATTCCACAAGCAGGGTAGGTGCTTCTACTGTGGCTATTCCTAATCTTCTTGCACATGCTGGTGAGATAAAGGAATGTGTACTGCCACAATCAATCAAGATTTTGAAACCTTTACCTTGATAGTTCGACGATGTCTGAATCACCGAGAGCTGGCGATTCGGCCCTTTCTTGTGTAAAGCGGCATGGACTGTCGCTCTTTCGAATTCTGCTTCCATAGTCAAATCTTTCTCTTCTTCTTCTTTGCATCTTTGCCTATTGGCAATGCAAGCGGTTCTTCCTCTTCCACAGGTAATAGCTCCTTGTCCGCGGCCTGCACCTTGGAAAGGCGTTTGACGATGTCCTCCGCTGAGCTTGGGACATTGCCTCTTGAAGTGACCGGGTTCATTGCAGTGGAAACAACGGAGGTTTCGGCCATTACTTTGAGTAGGAACAAAGTTGTTGACATTATTTCTCCTTGCTTTCTTCCTTTGTCCCTGATTGTGACCTTGAACTCTCTTCATTTGAGGTCTGAATGCTCCTCTGTTCGGGTCACTATAGGACCAAGTTTTGTTACCCCTTGGTCTAGCTTGCACCTCCTGAATTATAGGCGCCGCTCGAATAAGTGCGTCCTGAAGATCTGATGGACGCATAGATTTGAGACGGGTATTTACGGGTGGGTTTAAGCACGCATAAAATTTGGACACCTGCTGCGTCATGTCCATCTGTGGCGCATACTTTAAAAGTGAGACGAATTTAGAGTAGTATGCGTCAAGAGTGAGCCCTAGCTTTTTTAGCTCGTAGAACTCATTCCTTTTCTGCGTACGATATGCAGGTGGCAAATATCTTCCCTACACGGCTTTCTTCAACTTCTCCCAAGTAACGGACCCCTCTAAAATCCCTTGATCCCTGCACCATTGCTTCCACCAAAGTCTGGCTTCGCCGGTGAGTTTTAACTTAGCGAGCATGGCCTGATTGGTAGGTGCAGTACCAACTGCTTCAAAGTAATCCTCCATGGATTCAATCCAAATTTTAGCATTAGCCTGGACGAATCTACCTCTCCCGTCAAACTCGGGTGGCTTTATCTGCTTGAGGAGGAACTTCTTCTCCTGGGTCACAGCAGTACTTGATGTAGGAGGCGAATTTGGAACCTGTACCTAGGGTTGTGCCTGGATAAAAGTTTTCTTAACGTTATTATATGATAATCGATGATAGCTTATCTTTCATTTTTAGTTCAGCTATCTCGTAAATAATGAAGCTACTTAACTTTTTAACAACTCTTATGTACAGCCAGGTATTGATAAAAAGAAGTCTTTATTTGTATTTACATGGGCATAGCCTTATACAACATTTCGTGTGATGATAATCCAATCATTACATTCAATTTGGGGAGAACAATGTTGTATTGCATTTGTCTACAGGAACTGTGTAATAGTAGGGTTTTGGGTCATGAATCTTTAGGAATCGATAATTCATTGGAAGTTCAGGATACCCTTTCCGTTGGAATCCATACTTCTCATGGTGGCCCAATACTTTAATCCTGTCGGCTGGGATTACACGGGTTACTTCCTCATATACATATGAGTTCATTTCAACCCTCCGACCTTGAATATGTAAAGTCGAATTTACATGAGCTTCCACAAAAATAAACAGCTTCACTACTTTCAAGTCTTCCAACCATTTGATCCTCTTTAGGTTGATCTGTAGATAAGCAAACCGGTGGGCGGCTATATAGTAGATTCCTGAAGACCCCATCCATCTTTATTCTATGTATAAAGGTGATGGATTATAAATTTGCTCCAGGATGTTCATCATCCCAATTCTTTGTCTATAAAGCGGAGAATGCATTGCAGTCATAAACATGACCCGAAATACCAAAAACTTATTCCACGCTTCATAATTCTGCAAGACAACATTGAAGGTGAGAAAATGTTTGGACAGCAACAATTTCTTTACTTCATTTTATTGAGATCTCATAAAAACAATTCCCTTGTTGGTCGGCTCTGATACCAACTGTCACGTGTCCCCTAGTATCATCCAGGACACGTCTTAGCAGTCCATCGGAAAGGATATCTAGAAAACTCCGCCCGGCACTCCCATGGAATGTTACGGGTTTTGCGATCTAGGTCTTCCCGCATCTGCCACGTAGCAGAAGTATCCTGGCCGTTCCCCACTTAGGATCGACCGAAATTAGGGTTTTCCTGATTGGTCATTAGCTAATACCAACTAGTGTCAGACTCGAGCGAACTACTTTACGCAGAAACGCCAAGTCCGAAGCGGATTCACGCTGCACTTGGTTCAAGGAGAATGGGAAACGAGAGGGATGCAAGGCTCAACCTCTCTGCCATAAGGCATAGTCCCATTCCGTTCCCCTGAAACAGCATAAATCGGGTAAGACGTAACTCTAGGTCATCGTTCTCGTTATTCGTTTTGATGATGATGATCATCTTGCTGTTCTTCGAGATTTTTGAGAAAAGTTCCTGGCTAACCGGGACCACCCAACCGTAGGACGGACCCATGGTCCATCCTCCGCACTTTCCTCGGTTTGTTTTAGTTATGTAATTATCTAACACATTAATTTGACATATAACAATCAGCTTCTTTAATTAACCCTGTTCACGTAATCTTATCACGTGACATAGAAAAACAATATCAAGCAAGTTCTTTTAACATTTCATCATTTTATCTTTGAAATACAAGGAGTTCCGCCTGTAGGCTTGTCCATACTCCACCCGAAGGCTATCCAGTAATCCCCAGGGATCACTATTCCAAGCTTCCGCCCGTCAACTAGTATGCAAGCCTCGAGATCCAATCTTGAGTCACGTTAGCCACTTGTGCAGGACCCCGAAGGCGAGGGATTTATGGCCAGAGCCCCCCCTGGCACCCAAGCATCCTCCTACTCCAAGTAGAGCTCAACGGAGAGATCTCTCATGGCGGGTTCGGTCCACGTTCCCTTAATTTGTAATTCATAATTCAAACAGAGCCCTAAAATCTCTAGCAAGCACAAACATTTCCGTTAATCAACCGTGTTGTTTGGCAAACTGCTAAGGAAGGGTTCTTTCCTTTTTGAGTGTATCAACACTCGTTCCCAAGGTGTCTTGTAAATTGGCAAGATCTTTTACATTCCGGTGTAGGGCATACCCAACTTGGTTAACCCTAAAGTTTCTTAGATATGCTAGTTTTCGGTTTACAACTTTCCTTATTTAGAAGGATATAAAAAAAAATACGTCTTTTTGCAAGATAACTTGCGTAGGGATCTGCCATCCTTGATGAGGGTTTTTACCCTTTCTCCTTGTGAATCAATCACAAGACTAAATGATTTCGTACTTGTTGCGCAAATCCTGCGATGGAATAATCTGTTTACATCCTTTAAGCCGACGTATGTCAGGCCTAGGGTTTCTTCTTTTAAGAACCTTAGGGACAAACCCTAGTTCCTTATCTTTACGAATTTATTGTCCCTACAGTAAGGAAAGTAGTCAAGTGCTTAGGGTATGAATGTTTCTATGTTTAGATTGGTTTAGTTATCTTTTGGAAGGTAATATTAACCGTCTTGTCACAGTTTTGCTATCCTTGTGACAATTTACTTTCTAGTCAATACAGTTTAATTTAACTTCCGTTTTCCTAAAAGATAAACTCATGCCAAATAACAACATTTGCCTTGCTAAGATGTGTAGTTAGCAAAGATAACTTCCTAGTAATTTGAGCATCGAAAGAAACCTTTCATGAATTTAACCATTTACAATGATTCGTTGCGGAAGGAATAAGACTAATGGTGCAAGATATAATTTCTACATCTTGGGATTTAACTAAAATATACTACTATAGTAAATGGATAATCTTGCTCGTAATTTATAATGCTTGATGCAATTTGAAGAAAACTAAGTTCTATACATTATCATTCATAAGCTAAACTCCTTCGTTACAAATAACTCGAACAAATATATCCTATCCTTAACAATTTCTCTTTGCATAATCGACTTAAAACCGAATTAAAGCCAAGAAGAAAAACCTGGTTTTGGGGTGAGATATCCACATGAATACCAGGAGATGACCCTCCCGCGGCTACGCCTTGGACTTTCTTAGGAGGCATCGCAATTGTAGTCCTTCAGAAGTAGAAGAAGGTTTACAACTTCTCCTTAGAATTCCTTCGTCGCTCCCTTGCACCGTTCATCAAAGTAGTTTCTGGAAGGCTCCCCCCTTGAATTCGGGAATTTGAAAGGGTGTTTTAGAATCTTTTATAACTAAGACTCATTGAAGCCATGGGGAAGGCTTAATGGCCTTTGTAAGCTTGCATGAACGGGAATAAAAAGGTGTGGAAAAGACACAAGGTGTGGAAGCGAACTCCAAGGAAATATAGTAACCGCAAGGATTATAAGTGAGGTCGAAAGACCTTGGGTTAACTTGGAGGGAAGGGGTTTCAATACGCCATAAGGGAAGGGCTAGGGAAGGATCTAACACGGAGGTGTTGTAGGCTTAAGGGATAAGAGGGGTGATAAGACACGTGGGAAAAAAAGTAATAAGACCCTTAAGGTCTTCGTGCTTTTAGGGGGGAGTGACTTCAAAGTGAAGGTAAGGGGTTTTTAGTATGAGGGTGAAATGGGGCTTAAAGGTTTTTAAAACCTGGGGGGGAAAAAAGAGGGCTTAGAGGGATTAAACTGGGGGAAAAAGGGGGTTTAGAGGGATTAAAACCCGAGGGGGGGAAACAAGGGGGCTTAGGGGGATTAAAACCGGGGGGGGGGGGGCGAACAATCATAAGGTTTTTAAAAGACACAACAAGGGGTTGAAAGGGCCTTAAGAGGATTAAAAATGGGAGGGGGGTGAAAGGGGGCTTAATTAGCCCTTTAGAAGCTCCCCCCCAGGAAGCTTCTAAAGCTTCCACATGGGAGGGGGGAAACTTATTAGGCAGACTTTGGCGGCGAGTGAAGGCATGATGATCAGGCGGCGAGGCCTGCAGCTACAGAGGCGGCGGCGCTGGGAAGACACCCCTCGACTGGCAGAATGCTCCTCCAAGTCCTCCCTCTCACACGTCGACAGCTTCTATGGTGATGGCCTCAGCGTCTTCTGTTCCTGCTTTCCCACGGCAATAGCCCCCTCTGTTAAATAGGGAAGGGAGGGGGATCCTCCCTCTGCCTTCGTGTCACGAGGCATGTCCATTGAGGCTAAGCAAGCTCCAGCGAGGAGCTTGCTGGCCTTTCTAAATCCCTCTCCCCCTCCACCACGAACCGTCGCCGACGGAAAAAAATTTCCCATGAAATATTTGATATATTACACAAGTTGCCTCCCTACTTATGTAGGCCTTATGCTTGTATGCTTCAAAATCATGTACCAAGATCTCTTCTCGAGCATCTAAAGCCAAGAAATTTTACTTCAATCCCAACTATTAATGGCTGCCCAAATCAATGCCAAATTGGGCTCCTACAGCCCCAAATCCAACCTCAATGGCTCAAGCACCTACTTGACTTAGATTTGGATCTCGACAATGAGAAAAATGCCTCTATCAATGTGTAGGAAACAAGCATCAATGTGACTAAAGAAGCTTGAATCTTGGACATTTGTGATGAAGCTTCACTCCTTGAACTCCTTACTCCAAGAAGAAGCTTCCATAAGCACCAAATGTCGTTCCGATACTACTTAAGAGGGAAGAAAGGTTGGGATGTAAGGTAGAAGCTATGGGCTTTGAGAGAGTTGAAATAGAGTAAAAAATAAGAGAGTTATGTGAGTAGAAAATTAATGATACCCTTATTCTTTATTATCTTCACTTACATATGATTGTACAGTCTATACGTATAAAAGGGGTGCCCACTTGACTATATGCCATTGGCCTTTACCCCAATAGTGTGTTATGTATATTTGCGAGTTAGAGAAAATGCCCCAAGATAATGTCCAAGCATTAGGCACTATGGTGCCAAAGTAACCCATGCCACACTCCCAAGAAAAGCTCGAATGACTTTTGAGAAGTGGATACCTGTACCCGAAATTGACACAGGTGGGTAAGTAGAGAAAACGTAGGGGCGCGAGACAACTTTATCTAAGGAACTCAGCAAAATTGGTGCGCAGATCGGACGCAGGTAGCTCACGTAATGAATTCCCAAAGGTCCCCAAGAACAAAGCACTCTACTTTTTAGCACAAAAACCAATGTGAAAGCAAGCACGACATGAGACAAGAGACAAATTGGGTTGAATCTCCCCCATGCCTTGTGTGAGCGCTTCACAAAGCATGTATTTAATATATATTTCCAATCTTTTTGCTCAAAAATAGCCCAATTACAAAAATATGACAAGCTTTTAGCTTTTGAGTTTGCTTTCTACCAAAAATAGGAAAATAAAGCTAATGGACGGTGCCCAAAGAGTCTGGCACGCCCAATCTCAATGTCCAAATAAAAATAACATATCCAGGCGCATAAGCGCATACAAAATAATAATAAATAATCGATGTCTCTATAGACATAATCAAAATATAGGCGTGGCGCCTATCAAAATATAGTCGAAAGATCGGAAACCCGCTAGACTCCAATGCTTTCCTCTGCCACTGCTGCTATCTCTACACATCAACTGAAGCATTCATAATCGTTAGTAAAATAACACAATTAAACCGACAAAAGTGAATACCTAGCAGTCTTCAGCTACATGAATAAATCAACTGGTTAGAAATAAATCCTAACCTTAATTTATTACGAGTGCGCACTCTAAACTCATAAACGTTTATTAATTTAATATGCATTTTGCGGAATCACCCGCTATGGAATCACCCATGTACACACTAAATTAATGAAACGCCCGAAAAGGACAGGCGTCCCCATCAACTTCTCGCACAAAGAATCCTCTTTGCGTATGAGCCCCGGTCATCTAAGTTTACGGAATCCACCGTAAAACCTCACGGAATCCACCGTGGAATATGCCTCCTGGCATCATACCCCCGGGGTGGGATAGCAATTGACCTCAATTGCTATTAGCTCAATGTGGAGCTAACAGAGCGGGGAAATCATTTAGGTCTCTAGCGTGCATCCATTGTGCTTCTTCTACAGGATGGTTCTTAAATTTCACGAGATATCTAGAGTACCTTCGGCCAGTTCTAGTGGTCATGTAATCAGTGTCTATGATGGCTTCTGGTTCAAGGATTTCAGTCTCTTCTTCTAGTAAAGGTGGGTTTTCATAGACAGGGTGGATAGGTAATTGTCCTCTAAATGGTCTCAATAAACTAATATGAAATGTATTATGAATTTTCCAATGAGATGGCAATTCTAACTTGAATGCATTGTCATTAATCTTATGAATGATTCTAAATGGTCCGTAGAATCTAGGGGCTAATTTGACAACTGGATGTCTATCTACACTTTGCAGTCTACGCTTTTCTATTCTAAGCCAAACATAATCATCAACTTTGAAATTCATGGCTTGTCTTTTCTTGTTGGCTTGTTTGGTATATGATTGTTGGGCTTTAGCAATCATATCCTTTACTTCATCAAAAATAGTGTTATGCATAACAGCAATTTCATCGGCACTTTGTATTCTATTAGACAAAGAAGCAACAGGTGTAGATAATCTATATCCATAAATAACTTCAAAAGGTGCTTTCTTTGTAGATGTGTGCGGTGTATTATTGTAAGCAAACTGTAATAAATGCAAATGAGTATCCCATGTCTGAGGTTTAGAGATAGTGTATGCACGTAAAAGATCTAAAATAGTGCTATTTGTGGCTTCTGTTTGTCCATTTGTTTCTGGATGAAATGCAGATGAGAAATCAATCTTTGTGCCTAGATTTGCAAACAGTGTAATCCAGAAATTATTACAAAATCTAGAATCTCTATCTGAAATAATCACTTTCGGCAATCCATGGTTAGTAAAAATAGTTTTCAAAAATAATTGTGCTGCTTGTGATGCTGTTAAAGTTTTCTTACATGCAATGAAATATGCTTGCTTACTAAATCTATCTACAATTGTCCAAATCATGTCATGGTTAGATTTAGTATTTGGTAAGCCAGTAATGAAATCCATAGATATATGTTCCCAAGGTTTAGATGGAATAGATAAAGGCATTAATAACCCATATTGTTTACCATGATGTCTCTTTATTCTTTGACAAATCAGACATTCAGAAACAAAATTAGACACATCTGCATCCATATGCGGCCAATAAAAATCTTCAGTTAACATGCGTAATGTAGAAATGATACCTCTATGACCTTGATATGGGGGACAATGAATTTCATTCAAAACAAAAGATCGGAATGGAATAGTAACACACAGTCTCTTTTCAAAGAACATGAATCCATCATTATATGACAATGAATCAACAGGAATGAAATTATTTTGAACTAATTTTTGCCAATCAGAATGAAAAGTAATATCCTGGTGATATGTGTCTTTCATAGCAATCAAAGAATCAAAAGATATGATAGAAATGTTATGAATTGCAGGTCTTCTACTTAATGCATCGGCAACTACATTTTCTTTTCCAGGTTGGTATTGAATGATAGGATGGAAACTTTGAATGAATGAAGCCCATTTGATATGACGGTCAGAAATTTGGGGTTGGCTAAGTAGATGTCTAATGCTTTGCTGGTCAGTTTTTATCATGAATTCTGAACCCATTAAATAATGCTTCCATTGTTTCAATGCTTGAACAACTGCTAAGAGTTCCTTGTCATAAGTGGAATATTTGAGCTCAGAGGGTTTCAGCTTAGAACTAGAATATGCTATTGGATGGTTGTCTTGCATTAGCACGGCTCCTATTCCTGATCCGCTAGCATCAGTCACAACTAAAAAGAATGGTCGGTTAAAGTTAGGCAATTGTAGGACAGGGGCATTGGTTAATGCACGTTTAAGTAAATCAAAGGATTTCTGATGGTTTTCAGTCCATTGATAAACAATGCCTTTCTTAAGAAGTTTGGTCAATGGTAAAGCAAGTAATGAGAAATTACGTACAAACTTCCTATAGAAACTAGCAAGACCAAGGAATGAGCGTAATTCATGTACATTTTTAGGAATAGGCCAATGCAATATTGCGTCAATTTTCTTAGGATCAACTTTTATTCCTTCTTTTGATACAATATGACCTAGATATTCTATTTCTGTCTTAAAGAATTCACTCTTGTCAGGATTTGCAAACAATTGATTTTCTTTTAGTAATTGAAAAACTAATGATAAATGCTCATAATGCTCTTTTTCACTTTGACTGAATACTAAAATATCATCAAAGAAAACAATCACACAATACTGATATTTTAGAAAAATACGGTTCATCATTCTACTGAAAGTGGCAGGTGCATTAGTTAATCCGAATGGCATAACTAAGAATTCGTAATGGCCAAACTGTGTCCTGAATGCGGTCTTAAATATGTCGGATCTATCTAGCCTCACCTGATGATATCCAGATTTAAGGTCAATTTTACTAAATATAGAAGATCCTTGCAGTTTGTCCATAAGGTCATCAACTCTAGGTATAGGATACCTATTCTTTATAGTGATCTTGTTTAATGCTCGGTAGTCAATACACATCCGATAAGTATTATTCTTTTTCTTGACTAAGAGCACAGGTGCACCGAATGGAGAACTGCTAGGTCGAATTAAACCTCTATTGAGTAATTCTTCTACTTGAGTCTGGATTTCTTTTTGCTCTATTTGATTGTGCCTATATGGGGCTTTGCAAGGTGGTTGTGTGCCAGGTATTAGGTCAATCTTATGGTCTTCTGGACGTGATGGAGGTAAACCTGGTGGTAGGTCTTCTGCAAAACAATCCTTAAAATATGCAAGAAATTCCTTATGCCTAGGGTGCATATGAGTTTCTTTTGCGTGCAATTCATTCACCCAAATGAGATATGATTTAGTATTCTTGCGTAGTGCACATTTTGCTTGAGTATGCGAAAGCAGTGGAAACATATGAGATGCATGCATACCAAATAATGTAATAGATTTTCCTTGAAAATTAATATTCATTGTGTGTGTGGAATAATCTATATTGGGATTATGTTGGTGTCTCCATGGCATTCCTAGAATAATGTCGCTAGACTGTAATGGGACAACTAAGAAATTTCTTCTTTCAATATATGGACCAATTTGAATTTCTAAATCTTGAACTTCTTGTGTGCCATTGTACCTAGTGCCTAAAAATGCAGCTTTTATGCGATAGTGCGTAGGTACTGTATGCAATTTCAATTCCTTTACCAATTTTGCTGAAATAAAATCATGCGTACTACCGTCGTCATGCAATACAGTTCTTTCTTTTCCATGCACCATACATTTCATAGTCAACAATGAATGTAAAGTAGGCATACCTGGTAAAGTGTCGGAAGTAGTAGTAGGATCATCTTCTTCTTCAGTGAAATCCGGCATATCCTCATGTTCGTCCTCGTCCATAGCTCCAAGGTAGTTGATATGTGCTGATGGCTTCTTTGAATGACAATTTGCTGCGAGATGGCCTGGCTGGTGGCACTTGTAGCATACGATGGGCTTGGCTTTGGTCACATTATTTGCAATGGCTGGGAGTCTGGGTATATTTGGATTTGCTTGTGGAATAGGCTTAGGATTTGGATTGACAGTGGATGGTAATGTAGGTGGTTTAGGCCAATTCTTGCGGAAAGATGGTGATGAAAAACGACCTGGATTAAACCTTCTGAAATTTGAATTGAATTGTTTAGATCCATAATTACCGTTTGCTTGGAATGGCTGTGGTCGTCGATCTCTTCCACGTAACTTATCTTCAGTGTCGTGAGCTAAGGAGATAGCATCTTCAAGGGTAGCAGGCTTGAACATATTCACCTCAGCGTAGTAATGTCCAAGAAGTCCAGACATGTACTTCCGCTTATGGGTCGTCTCTGGTACGTCTTCAAGCATGCGTAGCTGTACGAGTGCATTCCAAAAACGCTCTATATACTGTGGAATAGGCTCACGGTCGCATTGTTGAAGTAAATCCCATTTCTTGATTGCCTTCTCATGAAATTGCGGTGGTAGAAAATTTTGCATAAACTTCTTCTTAAAATCTTCCCATGTAGCAGGACATTCTATGCTCTTGCGGACGACAGTCCACCAAAGTGATGCTCTATCTATCAGATGATTAGTAACACACTTGATTTTATCTTTCTCATGATAAGTTTCCTCATGGAAATAGTCATCAAATTGGCTAATGAATGATAAAACAGTCTTTCCTTCTCTTATGCCATTGAAAGTACGAAACTTGAAACTTCGTTTACTTATCTTGGATTCCTTGCGAATGGTTTGTGCTTCAAGAGTGGCGTCGATGGTACGGCGAATCAGATCTTCAGCTTGAGGTTCTTCTTTATCAGTGGACGCTCCTTGTAGCTTTGTCAATTGCGCTTGCAAGGCTTGCCTAGCTCTTCGCTCTTCATCCAATTGTAACATGATAAGATCCAGCTTTTGCTCCATGGTAGGCTCGGGTAGGTCGTCTTCAGCCATAGAATCATCCATATGTGGGGTAGTCATCCTGTAAAACTCAACAAACCTTTCTCACTAAAAATCAGTTAGCGGGATGAGCGTAGCTCAAATTTGGGGTTACAAGGCTATGTATTTTGGGTATTTTCTTCTTCAATTTTCAGAAATTCTGAAATATTTCTGTCTCCGTTTGCTGAAAGTACTTCAACGAACTTGTAGATAGGTAGAACAGCTTGCTGCGAACAACTTTCCAGTTCTGAGTTTTTGCAAACGAACAAGTCTTCTAGGAGTTTCGAGCGTTAGTCAGTTCTGATTTAGTCTGACTTGCAGAGTTGCAGACTTAACAGACTTGCAGGGTTGTTGACTTGCTGAACTTAGCTGATTTGCAGGACTTGCAGTACTTGATTAGTGTCGACTTGCGAAACTTGTCTTCTGGAGTGCGTGACCGAGAGTTTGCAGACTTATCTGCCCAGTAGAACTTGCAGAGTATAGAAGGATTTAAGCTTAATTAGTTAAGCTTTAAGCTTAATAAGCTTAAGTAAGTGGACAGAGGCCGCCGTTTTTCAATCGTGGGGGGGGGGCCGTTTAGATTCCGCGCAATTTTCGGGGGTCCTCCTCTTGGCAACGATTTGTTGATTAGAAGCTTGTTAAGCTTCTCAAGCTTTGTATTAAGCTTTTACACTAAGCTTTTTGAAGATAGAGATATGGCTTTCTTACTGTTTATCACGACTTGATGAAGAGAATTGATGAGTGGTCCTCCGCCGACAGAGAGTGGTCCTTCGCGATCTGACAGTAGAAATAGGGGTTCTTGATCGCCAGAAGTCTGCCTGTATCGACAGTTCGCGACAAGATTGACTGTAGAGGCCGTTTGTTCCTGGAGCTCCACCTTCGCCCGAGATTGATAGCGATTGGAAGCCCTTGATCTCTGCTCCGCTCTGATACCACTGGTGCGCAGATCGGACGCAGGTAGCTCACGTAATGAATTCCCAAAGGTCCCCAAGAACAAAGCACTCTACTTTTTAGCACAAAAACCAATGTGAAAGCAAGCACGGCATGAGACAAGAGACAAATTGGGTTGAATCTCCCCCATGCCTTGTGTGAGCGCTTCACAAAGCATGTATTTAATATATATTTCCAATCTTTTTGCTCAAAAATAGCCCAATTACAAAAATATGACAAGCTTTTAGCTTTTGAGTTTGCTTTCTACCAAAAATAGGAAAATAAAGCTAATGGACGGTGCCCAAAGAGTCTGGCACGCCCAATCTCAATGTCCAAATAAAAATAACATATCCAGGCGCATAAGCGCATACAAAATAATAATAAATAATCGATGTCTCTATAGACATAATCAAAATATAGGCGTGGCGCCTATCAAAATATAGTCGAAAGATCGGAAACCCGCTAGACTCCAATGCTTTCCTCTGCCACTGCTGCTATCTCTACACATCAACTGAAGCATTCACAATCGTTAGTAAAATAACACAATTAAACCGACAAAAGTGAATACCTAGCAGTCTTCAGCTACATAAATAAATGAACTGGTTAGAAATAAATCCTAACCTTAATTTATTACGAGTGCGCACTCTAAACTCATAAACGTTTATTAATTTAATATGCATTTTGCGGAATCACCCGCTATGGAATCACCCATGTACACACTAAATTAATGAAACGCCCGAAAAGGACAGGCATCCCCATCAACTTCTCGCACAAAGAATCCTCTTTGCGTATGAGCCCCGATCATCTAAGTTTACGGAATCCACCGTAAAACCTCACGGAATCCACCGTGGAATATGCCTCCTGGCATCAAAAATGACCCCGTAACTTTAGGAGAAGGGGTGCTTCCTCACAAAGGAGGTCACATAGTGACATGTTTTTCTTAAATTTTTCATACAAATGAAAGACAAACCAACATGCATGGTTCCACACATGATAGGAAAATAGCATATGCATACTCTAATTTTGTTAATGTGGATACCAAAGATCAAAAGGTTGAGCATGTAACTAATGCCCCAAATACTCTAGCTAAGAATGTTGATATCAAAAATACTATCTTTGCCACAAGTACTGCTAGTTGAGTATGTAATGGACACTATAGATACTATAGCTTAGCATGTCAATGCCACAAATACTATTGATGCCAAAAATACTATGATTGAGCATGTAATTCATGTTGTAAATCATAATATAGATGTTGTAGATACGTTACAGATGTTAGTGCATGTGTAGTGGATAATATAATAGATGTTGGATAAGATGCTGGTACCTTTGTTGCTACAGATATGTAAAATGCTAACATTGATCAACTTGCAAAACTTGATGGTCCTTATTACAAACTTGCCAAGCAAGTTGGATCATAAAGGAGGTCACATAGTGACATGTTTTCCTTAATTTTTTGTACAAATGAACAACAAATAAATATGCATGGTTCCACACTTGATAGGCAAATAGCATATGCATACTCTACTTTTGTTAATGTGGATACAAAAAATAAAAAGGTTGAGCATGTAACTAATGCCACAAATACTCTACCTAAGCATGTTGATAGCACAAATACTATATTTGCCACAAATAATGCTAGTTGAGTACGTAATTGACACTATAGATACTATAGCTTAGCATGTCAATGCCACAAATACTATTGATGCCAAAAATACTATAATTGAGCATGTAATTGATGTTGCAAATCATGATATAGATGTTGTAGATACGTTACAAATATTAGTGCATGTGTAGTGGAAAATATGATAGATGTTGAATAAGATGCTGGTACCTTTGTTGCTACAGATATATAAAATGCTAACATCGATCAACTTGAAAAACTTGATGGCCCTTACAGACTTTCCAAGCAAGTTGGATCCCCAACCTCAATAGATTATGCACAAGATGTGCATGTTGGGAAACATGTTGATGTAGGTATGAGGAACCTAAACTTATGAATAAAATAAATTATCTGCATGTTTGGGTAAATGAAAATTTAGTTTCTATAAGTTGAGATGGATCATGATATATGAATGTTGTGCAAACTTGTGGTATGGAAGATGCTAATCATTGTGTAGTTGTAGACTTTCATGATGATGTTGATACAAGTAATGTGAAATTTGAACATATGGATGATGCATAAGGTGTGTACGTTCAAAAAAATGTTTATAGATGCAATGAGAAGGCTAAACATATGAATGATTCTCAAGATGTGCATGTTGAGCAAGATACTAGGTGATAAGAAACTTGAAAATATGACTGTTGCATGGAGCTTAAACATACAGAAAATGTAGAAGATGTGTATGTTGGGAAAACTTCAAATATAAGTAATGTACATCTTGAACATATGAATGATGTGCAAACTTGTGGTATGAAAGATATTGATTGTGGGGATGCAAATGCAAATGTGAATATAATTGTCATCTTTGATGTTGATGTTTGAAAACGATATAAGATCACATATGTTCAAGGGTTCCAAGGGGTATGTGTCTCATAATATATTGTGTAAGGTCATCACATCCCAAAGGGTTAGGGGACAATGACATTTTCAATAGTTCTTTTAATCTTTAGTATAGAGCTCAAATTATGGAGTAGCTACAATAAATAGAATTTTAATATAGCTACATAAACAAGCATTTCTTCTCTAAATAATAGATTTTTCCTTAATGACATCACATAAAATAGGTGCAAGCAAGCAATTTTTACACTATATGACGTTGATGAGGTCCTTCCAAGTTTTTGGAAAGTAAGATGATATTTCTCAAGTTATTGCCCAACTTTCATGCTCCTTGCCAACTTTTAATAGAAACACGTTTCTCGTAGATGACATAATGTATACGAGTATGCTAAACCCATTGCAATGTTGCATATGCCCTCCATATAGGGCAAATGTAATGAGGAGCTTAAACATAGGGAAAATAAAGAAGATGTGTATGTTGGGGAAAATGCAAATATAAGTAATGCAGATCTTGAACATATGAATACAACTCTACAGTCTACATAAGCCATCACTCTCTTAAGGAGTTGGGGATCCAAATTCTAATACCTTACGGAATGTTGCTACTATATTTGTAACAATTGTTAAGTATTCATATAAGGCTCTTAATTACATTGACTAATCATGGCATGGCTTCATGAACTTAAGGATTTTTTGAATGGCATCAAGAAAGTGTCAATCTCAAGTGATATTCTTTGGATTCCAAATTTAAATAAGGAATACTGTGATTTGCACTCAATAATTATCTTGGGAGACAATTCTATAGGACTCCAAACAAATATGAAGGAGTTTTAAAGTATATGGTTGGAAAGACATGACCATGTAGATGTTAAAAATAATGAATCATCATAGGTTATGAATATACTAGAGACTAGTGTTGTGGTTTTCAAACTTTTGGAGTTTTACAAATTAATTAAGAAAACTAGATACTATAAGGAAGTACTTCACCATATCATGCTAGGAGCTTTAAAAATGAATCTATGGATAGATATCAAGAAAGTAGAATGCATGGAGTTGTTGGATATATAATTTTTGAGATGGGTGGTTTTATCCTCTCATCAATTGACAAGGTGTAAACTCGATGTGGTCAAATGTAGGGTCTAAGATGGAGTTTTGCATGAAAGTTTGACCTAACATTAGTTCATGGAGGAAAAGAATATTTGTGTGCAAGTTTAGGAAAAAAAATCAACACATAATTTGACAAGAAAAATGAAGTTTTAAAAGGTAAGTATTGAACACAAGTATATGAGGTACTATGAGAGAAAGATTCTATTCTTACTGTTGTACAAAGAGGGAGATCACACACCACCATTTCCCAAGGCTCCAAGGTTTGGGGCACTCATAAGCTTTAGGAATATATAAAGCTTTTGTATTTACAATTATTAAAGCTTGATGATTATCTTCAAGTTCTTGGTGGAAGTTTGGATTACACACTTTAAATTTCAATAAATTTGTCAAAACCATGGAGACAACTAGAGTAATGGTGTAATGGCCATTTGATGGTCAGTGATCTTTTTTCTCGAGGACATCTCTTCTAGAATCTATCATTATTTGGTGACAAGGTCCTTCACTTGAGAGGTATCTTATCACATATTGCTATATTATACTTTTTTAAGGACGGTTCCTAAATTTTGAAGATTCTAAGGACGGTTCCTAAATTTTGAAGATTCTAAGGACGGTTCCTAAGGATGGTTCCTAAATTTTGAAGATTCTAAGGAGGATGATGATCCCACTCCTAACAAGGCAGGAGTTAATTCTTCTAATTGATTGAACCCAAATGTAGATCCATATCCAATGGTGGCCAGAGTCATGGTCCACTATAGCTTAAAAAGTTTCCAAAAGTGGTGGATGGGATGGCACCTTTTAATTTCTCTTACTCATTATTCAAAGTGCATGATGGTCACAATTTTAATCCAGCTTCTTAAAGTTAGTGCCTTTGTTACAAGCCATTATGGATCCTTAGGTTGACATGGAAAATATTCTTGGAAATAATATTTTACTATTTTGGCCATGTCTAAGGGCCATGTATAAGCTGTGGATGTCCATATTTTTCCTCTATTGAAATATCCATGTTAGGTGATCAAAAATAAAAATTTATGCCAATATTTTCAATATTAGGCAATCATTATGGTTTTTGGGGCTTAAAATGACCCTATTTTTTGCTTGATTTGTTTGGGGACACATTATTTTTGCCAAAAAGTAAAAATTTAACTAAAAGAAAAGCACTAGTGATGGTAATCATCATATGATGTATTACATCATGGACCATAGAGTCTCACGAAAGCTTTTTTTTTTCACTTCTTCTAATTTTTTGATCTCTAATCACAAATTTGAAATCAAATGCTCTATGTATAATCTTTCAACCTTCACCACACATTACTTTTTTCTAATATTAGCTTTATATCCCTTATGAAACAACATAATAATATGGCTTATTCAAGTTTAGATACTTGATGGTCTTTGATGAGTTTTTGGAATCTTGTTATATTTCGAGGTGAAGAATAAACTCTTATTACCTGCCTTTCTCCTTTTCATGTTTTTCTTCTTTTTGATATTAGACTATGACATCCTTGCTTTAGTTAAAATGTATTTTTAATGGCCTAACATTCAAATATCCACCAAATTGAGCAAACTTAACTATTTAAAACTAATATAACAAAGTGCATTAGTGACAAAATATTCTAAAACATGAGCTCCATCCTTATTGTAATATAGACCATTAAAAAAGACTATCAAGTACACTCTTCAATAATAGCACCCTAGTAGTCATGTCTTCTTATTGTATACTTAGTGTCCAAAATGTCATGGAGGATACCATAGAATAAATGAGTTGTAACCTTTAAAAAAAATTTGAGATATCCTAAAATTAATTTGAATTAGTCACTAAAGATATTGAGAAGAACATTAACATGACAATAAAAGTGCTCTTAAAAAGTTTCTTAAGTTAACATAATGAATGGGTAATCCATCCTCTTTAGAATGAAGAAAATACCTTTAATCTTGCACATCTATCTCTTTCACTCACTGTTTCTCTTATATGCAATAGTGGAGTATGTAGCCTATTTAAAATTGATAAAGCTTACACTTATCTTTCATGGATACATGGAATGTGACATGCTAGTTTTGTAGAAGGAATATACAAATAGTATATGGAATGTAGTTGTAGCTCTTGGTAGTTTAATTGGGCATAAAAAGTTGGTTATGGCTACATCAAACTAGATAGGACACAACAATACCCAAACAATGAGAATTCTTGCATCATACCTTGGTAGCCCACCTTAGCTAAGACATGTAAGTTTTTTAATTTTGTCTAAGGAATGGTGTGGCTTACACTCCCTAAAAACTAAGAATATGCACTTTACACATGAGCCCTCATAACCTTGTAAGCTTGGTGGTGGACAATGTAGCTTTATGAATGTGTCTTCTTCAATAGGATGTCTTTCTGTGGGCATAGAGTTGTGCTTGTGGCTAGGGCCTGATGGCGGGATGAGATTATGTGATATGCGATGGAAAAGGGTGTCATGGTGGGGAGCCATTCTTAGGGTAGGTTGAAGCAAGTTGATGTGGAGGGAGTTGGAGGCAATGGGAGACTCCTTACCATCAACAACCTCAACATTGCCAACACTATCATCGAGGGCATCATGGTCATGGTCATGGTCATGGCCATCATCATGCATCAAGGGATGATCAATGAGCATCCGGGAGTTAGATGGAGAGGAGGTATGTGGGGGGATCCTAACCCCTCATACATTACGTTGGGCCCTCTATTGTCGATTGGGGGGGATTCTAACCCCCCATACTTAACATTGGGCCCTCTATTGTCAATTGGGGTGTTGAAGATGACTTCATGGGGTCTGTCTTCTTGGATACTAAGGTTCACCTTTGGGATGACGGGCCTCGTTGAGGTCGAGTCTTGAGTGGAGAGGAAGCCATGATCATGATTGTCTCTGAAGCTGAGGATGCATGATGATGATGATGATGGTGATGAAGATGCTGAAGGTGGTAGAAGGCGGCCCCAATCAGTCTTACTGAGCAGCTCTGAAGCGAGATGCAAAGCAAGAGAGCCAAAATTAGATACGACATGTGCCTGATCATAGCCAAGCTTGCCAACTGTGTGTGTCTGAGAGTGAGAGAGAGAGAGAGGGGGGGGAGGGGAGAGGGCTATGATGGAGGAAGAATGAGTAACTGACAATATAGATATAAGATATGAGAGAGAAAGGAGGGCGGCGGAGGGAGAGGGGGGGCGCCTTTTCTGACTTTGTATTGCCATGTTTTAGTGCACGTGATTGAGGATAGCACGTGAATGGGCAGATGTTGTGCTTTCAGTCAAGCCCTACTCCCCCTCCTTTACATGCAAATTTGCCTCCCTTTTGGGTTGCATATTGCTCCAGAGAGCTCGTGCGGGGGCCCAGATGGCAGGAGGTTGCTCCATAGGGAGGACGTTAGGAAGGAGGTGCTAAGGTTGCCAAGAGGGCTCTAGCTAGTAAATGTCTAATGCACTTAGGAACTGCCTAATCTCTACGTAACTAAGGATGGTGGACTTCCTAAGAGCCTTGATACTAGTTCAGGGTGGAATTTTGGTAGGATTGAACTTTCAAGTTGTTACTTTCATGTGGGAAAAAGAAGAAATCGTAGTATTCATGTATGGGCAAGAGAAGAAATTGTAGTCAAAAGATGAATAAAGAAACTGCTTGGGGCTGTTGCTTAACAAAGGACTATTATATCTTGTTTTAGTATTGTGATATAAATTATGTGAACAAACCGAGTAACCTAAAGGGTTATAATTTGAGGAAGCTATCTTTATATATTGAAGCATAAGCATGGTAGGTAATTCAACAACTAAAGTTGATCCGAAGAACAAAGCAAGAGGGCGAGATCCCTAATGGGTCTGTCCTAAGTTAAGGTGGTCTTAGTTAGCCAAGGGCTTCTTCAAAGTACATTGGATTGGAACTACACTTGACTTAATTAAACGCTATATTAGAGAATTTGGAAAATTTTCAAGTCCCAATTAAATTAAATAAGTGATAAATATTTGACCATGTGACTAAATCTTGATCCATATTTGAAAGTGAGATTTGGGAAGGTAGCTTATATAGTATTTAGGGTAGAATCCACCTTTATGTAAGGCAACAAGATTTGACCATTTGGTCAAATAATAAAGGTATTGGGATTTTCCAAAGTGCATGGCAATTCCCAAATTTCCTAATATAGTGTTATTAGGAGATTCATTAGAAGTGTGACTCCTTGTTGTTGAGATGGCAAGCTCAACACGTGCAGACATTGATGATGGACCACCTGGCTAGATGGGACTGCACGTCTACACTTAGCATAATGGTAGTCATCATGATACTCACATGGCCACTAACTTATCACTTATTATATTTAGTTTGTTACATCTACCTACAATTGGCAAAGATATAGCGCCAGTTGATTAGTGTAGTCTGTTATGCACTGTTTGACTTAGTAGGCCACTTTCCTTAATGTTGTATCTTATCTATGCTTTGTGTACATTGTATAGTGTGTGGAAGAAGAAGAAGAAATCAGCAAAAAAACGTTTTGGCCTCCATCTCTCTTCTTGTGTTCTTGAGTGAGCTTCCTCTTGTGTATACAATGTGTGTTTGGCGCAGTAGCTCAAGCAAGTCCCCCCACCATGCGATTCTTCACATGGTATTGGAGCCGCGCCATTGAGAGAGGCTGATTTTGAAGGTTGAAGTTAAGGAAAAGAAGCAAGCAACGAGTAAGAAGTTCACCCATTATTCCACTCTTTCGCTTGGATAGTGCCTGTGGAGGCACAAGAAGCAAGGTAGAGTGAAAATCTCAAATTGCTGTGAGATTTGGTGTGCGAGTAGAGCATTCTTCATTCTAAAGGTAGGCCCTTTAGTGCCTTTCCGCAAATTTTTGGGGAATCTAGGGCCATTTCAAGCCCGATTTTAGAGGCAGAAGGTTGCGAACAACAATTTCAAGGTACATTGTGATTTTCATTGTATTGACCGAAAGTGGGTGCACATATTACAGATTTCAAATCTGTAAATTTTCGAGTGTTTTCCAGGAAGAAAACATAAGCTTTATCTGCAAACAGGTTGCAGATTACATGTGCTATTGAGCAATCGGTGAAAAAGGTTGCTTGGTGTATTGCTATGTATTTGTTGTGAAAGGTTGTAGAAGACTAGCTTGCTATGTTGTATCCTTTTTGTGATAATGGCAGAGAACAATGGTGGGAATCCCATTATTGAGAAGCTCAACAAGAACACCTACCCTTCATGGAAATTCCGTGTGACAAAATTCATAATTGGAAAGGGCCTTTGTGATTTTGTTTTAGGTAAAGAAAAGGAGCCAAAGTTGGGTCGTTCGACTACAGATGAATTAAAGGCATGGAAAGAATGGAATGCAAGAGAAAAAAGGTGATGTACTGGCTATCTGCAGTCATTGATAATACTATGTTGGGACATATTAGAAATGCAGAAACTTCACATGCATCTTGGAAAATTTTTGAGAACATGTTTTCAATAAATACAAAGGCATGAAAGATTCAACTCAAGCAAGAGTTGAATACCTTGAAGAAAGGGAAAATGTATGTCAATGAGTATGTTTTGAAGGTGAGGAGTATTGTAGATGCTTTAGTAGTGATTGACGCCTGATGATGATTTGCGTTTCATCCACTTTGAGTGGCCTTAGTAATGAGAAGGCATGAAAATTATTTGTTACTTTAGTATACGTACGGAAGCCATTTCCGGATTTTGATGAGTTGGTCTCTCTCATGATTACAGAAGAGATCAATCTGTAGGGTGACTCGCCTGAAAGAATGGTGAACAAGTCCAAGCATTTTACTCAAGTTCAAGAAGAAGGGGACATGGTAGATCCTCTTCAAGAGGCTGTGGTATGGGACATGTTGGAGATAACCAGCAAAACAAGTTCAATTAGCAATTTGGTGAAATGCACGTTTCAGGAGGTCAAGGAAATTTTAGAGGTAGGGGAGCTCTAGAGAAAGAGGTGGATGGAAGAACAGAGGTTCTAAAAATTCTATTATTCTTTGCCATTATTGTGGAAAAACAAGTCATATTGTAGCCCATTGTTTATACTAACAAGGATAATATTCGCAATGGAAAATTCTAGTAAGGAAACTATGCATTGTCTTCACGATAGAATGAATAAAAAAATTAGCTTTTGTTTGCTATGCAGCATATGATGAATGTAGTTATAGAAAAAGGGGCACATGATGATGTATGGTATGTCAATTCAGGTGTATCTAATCATATGACTTGTCATGTTTAATGGTTTAGAGAGGTACATGACTTACATAATGCAAGTTATGTGCAAACGGGTGATGATTCATGCCACCCAATTTCACACATTGAAAAGGTTCCCTTGTCCTTGCATGATGGCCAAACAAAGAGTCTGACAAATGTATTATATATGCCTTCAATCACAAAGAATCTAATGTCTGCTAGCCAAATGGTAGAACAAGGGTTGCAGGTTCGATTCAATGCAAAATGTTGTTTTGTAGAAGACTTTAATGATGCAGGTTGGTCGCAAAAGAAAGTAGAGCTGGCTCCATGTTCACTTTGGATGCCGGAATTTTTGCAATGGATGTTGCTATGTATGCTAAAGGAAAAGGAGTGGTTGTAGACATTGAAATATGGCATAAACGTACTGGACATGCAAATATGCAAAGGCTGAAATTAATGTAGTCCGGTGGATTGGTTACAAGGTTTCCTTCCTTTAGAGTTGCATAATTTCATAAAGTCTATGAAGCATGCTAGTTTGGTAAGCAGGTGAGATAATCATTCTCTCATGACAGAGAAGTGAACAGAAATATACTTGATGTAGTGCAAATTAGATGTTTGGGGGCCTATAAAGAATGTATCTCTTGGTGGTAGCAAGCACTTTTTCACATTTATTGATGACTATTCAAAGAAGTTATGGGTATATTATGGGGTTGCAGAAAGAAAAAATATGCATATTGTAGAAGTTGCAATGGCATTAATGGCTGAAAAGAATATGCCAAAACATTTTTGGTCTGAAGATGTCCATATTGCTGTCTATATTATGAACAAAACTCCCATAGCTATTGTTCATGGGATGACTCCCAAAGAATGCTTTACTAGCAAGAAGCCCGATGTATCACACTTGAAGGTATTTGGTTGTGTTGCATATGTTTTTGGGTGCTAGATGAGCTATAGAAGAAGCTTGATCCAAAGACTGAAAAATGTATTTTTATTGGATACTTTTTGGAGCAGAAAGGGTATCGTTGTTATAACCCTATCACAGGTGAGTTTAGAGTGAGAAAGGATGTTATTTTTGATGAGATGAGCAGTTGGTATGTACCTGTTGGTGATGTATTAGATGATGATAATAATCATGATAGCTATGTACATAAAGAAAAGCAAGAATCACAGAGTCTCAGTGGAATAAAAACATCATCTGGTAATACACCTACAGTGAGCCCTTGGTTTGGGGGGAGACTAAGGAGTAGTCTCACATCTTCAAGTGGGTCTATAAGTGTTGCAGGCAAAGACAAAGGAAATAAGAAAGTGTTGGATGGTAATGATGCATCTACTAGATATTTGGGATTTTATGGAGATTCTAGTGGTTCAAAGAGTTTGGATGATGAGCTTGATATTCCTTCATTCAGGACACCAGGTGTATAGAGAGCTCATAGTAATGTAAATGCTCCATTGAGTGATCCAGTGGTACGCAGTTCTAGCATAGTCAGATACCCTGTTAAAAGATTTGGTTTTGAAGGTTATACAGCTCACCATTATGCTTATATGGTGAAGGTAGTTGAGGATGTTGAGCCCACTTGTTTTGAGGATGTTGTTGGTCATGCTCATTGGGATGCAATGATAGATGAGGAGATGGTTGCATTAGAAGCCAATAAGACTTGGGATTTGGTACCCTTTCCTAAGGGTAAGAAAGCTATTGGTTTTAAGTGGGTTTATGAAGTCAAGAATGATGCAGATGGTTCTGTTAGAAGGTATAAGGCTATGCTGGTTGCAAAAGACTATGCTCAAACATATGGCATAGATTATGAAGAGACATTTAATCCAGTTGCTAGGATGGCAACTCTTAGATGCGTGATTGCCTTGTAGTAGCCAAAGATTGGAGTTTGCAACAAACATATGTTAAGAATTCCTTCTTGCATGGTGAATTGCAAGAAGAAATGTATATGCAGTAGCCAACAGGTTATGAGGATAGAGCATTCCACATATGTGTGCAGGTTTTAAAGAAGGAACTCTATGGCTAAAGCAAGCACCTAGAGCATGGTCTGACAAGATTGGAGAGTATCTTGTCAATATTGGATTTTTTATTTTTGATGCTGATCACTCACTTTATGTGAGAAGGGGAGATGCATGTTTAGTAATCATAGTCATTTATGTGGATGACTTGATTATTATAGGTAATAGTGACAATGGGATGGCTGAATTTATGAGCTTCTTGAAGAAGAAGTTTGAGATGAAGGATTTGGGTGAGCTAAGATACTTTCTTGGTAGTGAGGTGATCAGATGTGATGATGGTATATGGTGGTCCCAAAGGTAGTATATCTTGGATATGTTATCTAAGTATGGTATGACAACATGTAAGCCTCTTTCAGTACCATTAGAGCAAAATGTGAAGTTGAGTGCCGATGTTGGGGATGAGATAGAAGACCCTACTATGTTCAGGAGGATAGTAGGGAGTTTGATTTACATGACTATCACAAGGCCAAACTTGAGCTATGTTGTTGGCCTTGTCAGACACTTTATGCAAATGCCTAAAAACCCTCATTTGGATGCAGTTAGATGTATATTGAGGTATGTGAGGTCCACTTTACATTTTGAAATTTTTTATGAAACAGGTAAGGATGTATATGTCTTTAGATACACAGATGTAGATTGGGCTGGTGGCATGTTCGATAGAAGATCTACTAGTGGATTCATGTTTTCCCTTGATAGTGTAGTAATTATATGGAGCAGCAAAAATCAACCTACAATTGCTTTATCGAGTACATAGGCTGAGTATAGAGGTGATACTATGGTAGCATGTGAGGTGTATGGCTGCAAAAGTTATTTGGTGATTGGATGTGCAGGTAGATGGTCTAGCTGTCACTCATTATGACAACATGAGCAGCATACAACTAGCTAAGAATCCAATGTTCCATGCTAGAAGGTGTACTACCACTTTATGAGAGACAAGGTATTGGCAAGAGATATTGACTTGGTATATATCAGCACACAGGATCAAATAGCTAACATTTTCGCAAAGGCATTGGATGCAAAGAAGCTTCAAAAGTTCTGAAGCTTACTTGGAGTTGTAGAGATAGAGTTGAGCTTGAGGGGGAGTGTTGAGATGGAAATCTACATATAGCACATTGGTGGTCATTATGATATTCACATGGCCACTACCTTATCACTTATTATATCTAGTTTGATACACCTACCTACAGTTGGCAAAGATATAGCGCCAGCCAATTAGTGTAGTTTGCTATGCAATGTTTGACTTAGTAGGCCACTTTCCTTTATGTTGTATCTTATTTATACTTTGTGTATATTGTACAGTGTGTGAAAGAAGAAGAAGAAATCAGAAAGAAAACGTTTTGGCCTCCATCTCTCTTCTTGTGCTCTTGAGTGAGCTTCCTCTTCTGTATATAGTGTGTGTGTTTGGTGCAGCAGCTCAAGCAAGTCCCCCCGCCACGTGATTCTTGACATTTGTAATTTTAGGGACCGGAGGAGGACTATGACTTATGGACTTAGGGGTTGATATGCTACACTTTCTCTCATTTATCACTCTTGATCCAAGCGTGACACAAGTTAGCTTTGGTTCAAGTGATCTAGTGCAAAGCCGAGGCTTGAAAACCAATGCAGCTAGATGAACCAACCCTAGGCCTTAGTCTACTCGAGAAATCTAGCTTCACATTGATCCTTATGAGTTATGATCCGAAACTTCCTTTACATAGTGGACTCAAGTGAACCTAGGTGACAAATTGTAATATTCCGCGGAAGAAATAAAATGGGAGAAATATTTTTTCTTAATTCCCCCCCTTATCCCTCCAGCCGACTGACGAGCTGGAGGGGGAGGGGAATAGAAGGAGCCATTTAAGCTCCTTGCTGGAGCCTTATGAGGCAGGGGGGGACATGCGTGTCGACACGCAAGGAGGGAAGATCCCCCTCCCCTTCATTATTTAAACGAGAGGGCCGCTTGATATCGGAGGGGGGAAAAAACGCCGTGAGGAAGAGAGGAAGAAGAATCGTAGAGGCCGTCCCGCTGCTGTAGAGAGAGTGGAGAACACCATCGCTGGAGGAAGCAATCAGAGTGGGAAAGAAAGACGTCTCCAACTCTGCCATACAGAGGTCGTGAAGCCGCTGGGGTCGAAGAAGACATTGCTAGTTGCCAACATATACGGGCACCACATATTGCCACGTGGGTTCTCTATGACACCCCCTTCAAAAGAAGCTTCTTGGGAAGCTTCCAAGAACCTTAGGGAAGCCCCCTTTTCTGTGAGCTTTCCATAAGCCCCTTTTCTGTGAGCTTTCCATAAGCCCCCTTTTTCTCCCAAATTGCCAAAAAGGGTCTTCATATGGTATCCTTAGACCTTTTTCCCCCTCCCCTATAAAAATTCCTTATAGGCCTTTAAAATTACCCCTGGAGTTTCCCCCTTAAGGCTCTATAAGCCTTTTTCCCCCCATCAAAATTCTCCTTGCTACCCCCCCCCTTATGTTTTTTAAACCCCCTTTGTCCCCCCCCCCCCCCCGGGTTTAATCACTCTAAAGTCCTTTTTTTTCTATTTCCCCCCCCGGTTTTAAACCCCCCTCATAACTCTCAATTTTCAACAACTCCCTAAGATTTCTTCCTAATCCCCGTATCCCCATTATTATTTTCCCCCCCCGAACCTAAAAATACAAACCATCATCATGGCTCGGATGGTATTCTGTAAGGGAAAAAATAGCCATGAGATAAAAGATAGGGAGGGAAAGTAAAGGGAGTGAAAAGGAGTGAAGGAGGAAGAGTGGGAAAAAGACAAAAGAAAGGGAAGGAAGGAGAAGACGGTGGAATTCCCGAAGAAAGAGGAAAAGGCTATCTCACATTCGAACTACGATGCCGCCGAAGAAAGTCCAAGGTGTAGCTGCGGGAGGGTCATCCCCCGGTATCCATGTGGATATCTCACCTCAAAGCCAGGTTTTTCTTCTTGGCGTTAATTCGGTTTTAAGTCGATCATGCAAAGAAAAATTGTTAAGGATAGGATATATTTGTTCGAGTTATTTGTAACGAAGGAGTTTAGCTTATGAATGACAATGTATACAACTTAGCTTTCTTCAAATTGCATCAAGCATTATTAAATTACGAGCAAGATTAACCATTTACTATAGTAATTATATTCCTAAGGTGTAGAAATTATATCTTGCACCATTAGTCTTATTCCTTTCGCAACGAATCATGGTAAATGGCTAAATTCATGAAAGGTTTCTTTCGATGCTCAAATTACTAGGGAGTTATCTTTGCTAATTGCACATCTTAGCAAGGCAATTGTTGTTATTTGGCATGAGTTCATGTTTAAAGAAAACGGAAGTTAAATGTTAGGAATTAACAAGTATAAAAATTAGATATACGAACTCATTTGGAAAGAAAATGTAATGGGGAATTGTTGGATGACACTCTATTAATACTTTTCCCTTGCTATTTGAGGACTTGGGGACTAATAAAGTGTGTATACACCAATTTCACAGCTAGGCCTTTTTGTCCCAAGGAGTATTGTTACTCTTTGTATCACCTTGGCATTAGGCTATATGCCAAATTAAACTGTATTGATTGGGAGAGTAAATTGTCACAAGGATAGTAAAACCATAACAAGACGATTAATATTACCTTCCAAAAGATAACTGAACCAATCTAAATATAGAAACATTCATACCCTAAACACTTGACTACTTTCCTTATCGTAGGGACAATAAATTCATAAAGATAAGAAACTAGGGTTTGTTCCTAAGGTTCTTAAAAGAAGAAACCCTAGGCCTGACATACGTCAGCTTAAAGAATCTAAACAGATTATTCCATCACAGGACTTGCGCAACATGTATGAAATCATTTAGTCTTGTGATTGATTCACAAGGGAAAATGGTAAAAACAATCATCAAGGACGGCAGATCCCTACGCAAGTTATCTTGCAAAAAGACGTATTTTTGGATATCCTTCTAAATAAAGAGAGTTGTAAACCTGAAACTAGCATTTCTAAGTCACTTTAGGGATTAACCAAATTGGGTATGCCCTACACCGGAATGTAAGAGATCTTGCCAAGTTACAAGACACCTTGGGAACGAGTGCTGATACACTCAAAAAGGAAAGAACACTTCCTTAGCAGTTTGCCAAATAACTCGGTTGATTAACGGAAATGTTTGTGCTTACTAGAGATTTTAGAGCTCTGTTTGAAATATAAATTACAAATTAAATGAGTACCTATACTTCAGGTTAAAGGCCTGAAGGGAGAGGCAGCTTTATTAGCCCTGACTGCCTGCCTGACCCTAACCAAGGGGGTTGTTGACCGCGCCGGGAACGTGGACCGAACCCCCCGTGAGAGGTCTCTCCGTTGAATTCTACTTGGAGCAGGAGGACGCTTGGGTGCCAGGGGGGCTCTGGCCGTAAATCCCTTGCCTTCCGGGTCCTGCACAAGAGGCTAACGTGACTCGGGATTGGATCTCGAGGCCCGCATACTAGTTGATGGGTGGAAGCTTGGAATAGTGATCCCTGGAGATTACTGAATAGCCTTCGGGCAGATTATGGACAAGCCTACGGGCGGAACTCCTTGTATTTTAAAGATAAAATGATGAAATGTTAAAAGAACTTGCTTGATATTGTTTTTCTATGTCACGTGATAAGATTATGTGAAGGAACCAGTGCTTAACAGGGTTAATTAAAGAAGCTGATTGTTATATGTCAAATTAATGTGTTAGATAATTACACAACTAAAACAAACCGAGGAAAGTGCGGAGGATGGGCCATGGGTCCGTCCTACGGTTGGGTGGTCCTGGTTAGGCAGGAACTTTTCTCAAAATTCTCGAAGAACAGCGGAATGATCATCATCATCAAAACGAATAACGAGAACAATGACCTAAAGTTACGTCTTACCCGATTTACGCTGTTTTAGGGGAACGGAATGGGACTATGCCTTTTGGCAGAGAGGTTGAGCTTTGCATCCCTCTCGTTTTCCATTCTCCTTGAACCAAGTGCAACGTGAATCCGCTTCGGACCTGGCATTTCTGCGTAAAGTAGTTCGCTCGGGTCTGACGCTAGTTACTGTTAGCTAATGACCCATCAGGAAAACCCTAATTCCGGTCGATCCTAAGTGGGAACGGCCAGGATACTTCCGCTACGTGGCAGACGCGGAAAGACCTAGATTGCAAAACCCGTAACATTCCACGGGAGTGCCGGGCGAAGCTTTCTAGACATCCTTTCTGATGGACTGGTAAGACGTGTTCTAGATGATACAAACGGACACGTTACAAGTTGGTATCAGAGCCGACCAACAACGGAATTGTTTTATGAGATCTCAATAAAATGAAGTAAAGAAATTATTGCTGTCCAAACATTTCCTCATCTTCAATGCTGTCTTGCAGAACTATGAAGCGTGGAACAAGTTTTTGGTGTTTTGGGTCATGTTTATGACTGCAATGCATTCTCCGCTTTATAAACAAAGAATTGGGATGATGAACATCCTGGAGCAGATTTATAATCCATCACCTTTATACATAGAACGAAGATGGACGGGGTCTTTAGGAATCTACTATATAGCCGCCCACCGGTTTGCTTATCTACAGACCAACCTAAAGAGGATCAAGTGGTTGGAAGACTTGAAAGTCGTGAAGCTGTTCATTTTTGTGGAAGCTCACGTAAATTCGACTTTACATATTCAAGGTCGGAGGGTTGAAATGAACTCATATATATATGAGGAAGTAACCCGTATAATCCCAACCGACAGGACTAAAGTGTTGGGCCGCCATGAGAAGTATGGATTCCAACGAAAAGGGTATCCTGAACTTCCAATGAATTATCGATTCCTAAAGATTCATGACCCAAAACCCTACTATTACACAGTTCCTATAGACAAATGCAATACAACATTGTTCTCCCCAAACTGAATATAATGATTGGATTATCATCACACAAGACGTTGTATAAGGCTACGCCCATGTAAATATAAATAAAGACTTCTTTGATCAATATCTGGCTGTGCATCAGAGTTGTTAAAAAGTTAAGTAGCTTCATTATTTACGAGATAGCTGAACTAAAGATAAGCTAACGCCAATTATCATATAATAACGTTAAGAAAATTTTTATCCAGGCACAACCCCATGTACAGGTTCCAAATTCGCCCCCTACATCAAGTACTACTGTGACCCAGGAGAAGAAGTTCCTCCTCAAGCAGATAAAGCCACCCGAGTTTGACGGGAGAGGCAGATTCGTCCAGTCTGATGCTGAAATTTGGATTGAATCTATGGAGGATTACTTTGAAGCAGCTGGTACTGCACCTACCAATCAGGCCATGCTCGCCAAGTTAAAACTCACCGGCGAAGCCACACTTTGGTGGAAACAATGGTGCAGGGATCAAGGGACTTCAGAGGGGTCCGTTACCTGGGAGAAGTTAAAGAAAGCCATGCAGGGGAGATATTTGCCACCTGCATATCGTACACAGAAAATGAATGAGTTCTACGAGCTAAAATAGCTAGGACTCACCCTTGATGCATACTACTCTAAATTTGTCTCACTCTTAAAGTATGCGCCACAGATGGACATGACAGAGCAGGTGTCCAAAATTTGTGCGGGCTTAAATCCACCCGTAAATACTCGTCTCGAATCTATGCGTCCATTAGATCTTCAGGATGCACTCATTCGAGCGGCACCTATAATTCAGGAGGTGCAAGCTAGACCAAGGGGTAATAAAACTTGGTCCTATAGTGACCCGAACAGAGGAGCATTCAGACCTCAAGTGAAGAGAGTTCAAGGTCACAATCAGGGACAAAGGAAGAAAGCAAGGACAAATAACGTCAACAACTTTGTTCCTACTCAAAGTAATGGCTGAAACCTCCGTTGTTTCCACTGCAACGAACCCGGTCACTTCAAGAGGCAATGCCCCAAGCTCAGCGGAGGACATCGTCAAATGCCTTTCCAAGGTGCAGGCCGCGGTCAAGGAGCCGTTACCCGTGGAAGAGGAAGAACTGCCTGCATTTCCAATAGGCAAAGATGCGCAGAAGAAGATGAGGAAGATCCGACTATGGAAGCAGAATTCGAAAGAGCGACAGTCCATGCCACTTTACACAAGAAAGGGCTGAATCGCCAGTTCTCGGTGATTCAGACACCGTCGGACTATCAAGGTAAAGGTTTCAAAACCTTGATTGATTGTGGCAGTACACATTCCTTTATCTCACCAGCATGTGCAAAAAGATTAGGAATAGCCACAGCAGAAGCACCTACCCTGCTTGTGGAATTGGCAAACGGTCGTGAGGTAACTTGTACCAGGCAAACTGCTAAGGTGGAATTCTTTCTGGGAGGAAAGAAAACCTCAGTCAAATTCAGAGTCATGAATTTAGGTATCCAAGAGTGTCTACTCGGGATGGATTGGCTTAAGCCTAATGACGCCCACATTCATTGTGGAAAGGGTTAAGTTTCCTTTCGAAACTCTGAAAGGGAATTTGTCACAACTCAAGGTGAGGCAGGAGTGCCAAGAATCCAATTAGCCAAAGTATCTCGGATCATAAAAGGAGTCAAAAAAGGATTACTCGTTTACCTGATCAAACTCAACAAGTTAGATCAAAAGTAAGAGTCTCATGAAGGACCTTCTTGGCTAAAGGAATACACTGACGTATTCCCTGAGGAATTGATTGAACTTCCGCCTCCAAGAGAAGTAGATCATGAGATTAGGCTAGTGCTTGGAGCTGCACCAATTGCAAAGAGACCTTATAGAATGTCCATACCAGAAGCAATTGAGTTGAAGGAACAGCTCAAGCAACTGTTGGATCAGGGTTATATCCGGCCTAGCAACTCACCGTGGGGAGCTCCAGTACTATTCCAGAAAAAGAAAGATGGGACACTTCGACTATGTATTGATTACTGAGGGTTGAATCAATCAACAGTCAAGAACAAGTATCCTATTCCTAGAATTGATGAGCTTCTCGATCATCTTCAAGGTGCAAAGATCTTCTCCAAGATTGATCTCAGGTCAGGTTATTATCAGATAAGGATCAAGGAAGAAGATATTCCAAAGACGGCCTTCAATACAAGATATGGGCACTTCGAGTTCCTGGTTATGTCATTCGGGCTTACCAATGCACCTGCCACCTTCAATAGATTAATGCAGGATATTTTTAGACCATATCTTGATGATTTCGTGCTTGTCTTCTTCGATGACACTTTAGTCTATTCCAAACAAGAAGAAGATCATGAACCTCAACTTCGGATTGTCCTTGAGACAATGAGGTCTCATAAGCTGTATGCAAAAATGAAGAAGTGTGCATTCTTCAAGCGTCAGATTGAATATATGGGATTCATAGTATCATCAGAGGGAATATCAGTACACCCAGCCAAAGTCAGAGATGTGCTTGAATGGCCAATACCAGTATCCGTCAAAGAAATACGTAGCTTTCTTGGATTGACAGGATGGTATAGGGTCTTTATCAAAAACTAGACTTCCATTACATGGTCAACTTCCGAACAAAATAGCTTCGACAAATTGAAGAAAAGTTTGGTATCAGCACCTATTCTAAAACTTCCTGACCTCAATAAGGAGTTCGAGGTAGTAACTGATGCTAGCATTCTTGCCTTGGGATGTGTACTTATGCAGGAAGGTCATCCAATAGCATACTCTTCAAGGAAATTGAAGAGTCATGAAAAGAATTATGCCACGCATGATCTGGAATTACTAGCTGTCATCCATGGTATAAAGCTTTGGAGACACTACATGTTGGGTAACAAGTTTACTCTAGTAACCGATCATAAGAGTCTCAAATGGATTTTTACCTAGAACGAGCTCAACATGAGGCAACGTCGGTGGATTGAAGTATTGGAGGAATATGATTTTGAAATCAAGTACCGACCAGGGAAAGAGAATGTAGTTGCCGATGCACTCAGTCGCAAGGCATTCCTAAATTCCCTAATCTTGCAGAATCCATCAACGGCCAGATCTCTGGCTACAAAGGTATCTATGCCAAACAACCCTATACTTGAACTAGCTAGAGAGGAAGCATGCCATGATTTGGCCTACCAAACAATGATAAAGGAGATATCTACCAAGGAGCAAAATCAGAAGTTGCAAGCTAAGTATCAGGAATTTTCCATTGATAATGGACTTGTCTACTACAGAACAAGGCTGTGTATACCAGCAAACCAATCACTTAAGCAGAAGATATTATGGGAAGCTCATGATTCTCCTTTCTAGGACATCCTGGCTATGCTAAAACTCTTAATGCAGTTAGGAAAAGCTACCATTGGGAGAGGCTTAAAGGTGACGTTCTCAAGTATATCACTGAGTGTTTGTCTTGCCAACGTATCAAAGCCGAACATGTCATGATGCCAGGGAAACTGCAACCGCTTGACATTCCCCAAATGAAATGGGAATTCATCAGTATGGATTTTTTTGTGGGCTTACCTCAAGTCCAAGGAGGATACAATTCCATTATGGTTGTGATTGACATGCTTACCAAGGTTGCACACCTGATTCCAGTAAAGACAAATTATAAAGCCTCCGACATTGCGAGATTGTTTATCAAGGAGATATTCAAGCTACATGGGTTACCTAGAAGAATCATTAGTGATCGAGATTCTCTCTTCACATCACACTTTTGGAGAGCTATCTTTGAAGCTATTGGGACTCAACTCTATTTTAGCACCGCCTACCATCCCCAAACGGATGGCCAAACAGAACGAGTAAATCAAATCATTGAGGATATGCTTAGGGCATACTGCTGTCGAGAGCCGAAGAGGTGGATTCAATACTTGCCATTAGTTGAATTTTCCTACAATGCTTCTTACCAGCAGAGCATTCAAATGACCCCTTTCCAGGCATTGTATGGTCATGATTGTCGAAGTCCCCTAAACTTTTCTGATCCAACCCTAAGAGTTGAAGCTTCAATACAAATGTTGGAGGACATGGATGATCAAATAAGGTCAATAAGACAAGACATACAAGCGGCCAAGGATAGGCAAAAGGCATACGCAGATTTGAAACGTCAAGATAGAGTCTTCGAAGAAGGAGACATGGTCTTCATCCGTGTACGCCCTAAAAAGAGTTCTCTATCCCTAGGAGAATGCAAGAAGCTAAGTCCAAGATATTGTGGGCCATATAAAATTCTCAAATGCCTAGGACCCAATGCTTATAGATTGCAACTCCCTGAGAACCTAAAGGTTCACAATGTATTCCATATCAGCCTATTGAAGAAATATGTACCCAACTCTAATCATGTACTTGATGACCAACAAATTGTAATGCCTAGTCAAGGAGTCCTTGAACTAAGGCTAGAAAGGATCTTAGATGTTAGGGAAAGACAGTTAAGATCTAGAGCCTTGAAAGAATGCCTCGTCCAGTGGAAAGATTATCCCGAAGAGGATGCCACTTGGATAGATGAAAGCTCTCTCAACCATCAATATCCCTAGTTTATCTCGAGATGAGGACATCTTGATTCCTCCAAGGGGGAGAGAATGTAATATTCTGAGGAAGATATAAAATGGGAGAAATAATTTTTTTAAAATTCCCCCCCTTATCCCTCTAGTCGACTGACGAGCTTGAGGGGGAGGGGAATAGAAGGAGCCATTTAAGCTCCTTGGTGGAGCCTTATGAGGCAGGGGGGGACATGCGTGTCGACACGCAAGGAGCGAAGATCCCCCTCCCCTCCATTATTTAAATGAGGGGGCCACTTGATATCGGAGGGGGCAAAAAACTCCGTGAGGAAGAGAGAAAGAAGAATCGTAGAGGCCGTCCCGCTGCTGCAGAGAGAGTGGAGAACACCATCACTGGAGGAAGCAATCAAAGTGGGAAAGAAAGACGTCTCCAACTCTGCCATACAGAGGTCGTGAAGCCACTGGGGTCGAAGAAGACATTGCCAGTTGCCAACATATACGGGCGCCACATATTGCCACGTGGGTTCTCTACGACACCCCCTTCAAAAGAAGCTTCTTGGGAAGCTTCCAAGAACCTTAGGGAAGCCCCCTTTTCTGTGAGCTTTCCATAAGCCCCTTTTCTGTGAGCTTTCCCTAAGCCCCCTTTTTCTCCCAAATTGCCAAAAAGGGTCTTCATATGGTATCCTTAGACCTTTTTCCCCCTCCCCTATAAAAATTCCTTATAGGCCTTTAAAATTACCCCTGGAGTTTCCCCCTTAAGGCTCTATAAGCCTTTTTGCCCCCATCAAAATTCTCCTTGCTACCCCCCCTTATGTTTTTTAAACCCCCTTTGTTCTCCCCCCCCCCCCCCCCCCGGGTTTAATCACTCTAAAGTCCTTTTTCTTCTATTTTCCCCCCCGGTTTTAAACCCCCCTCATAACTCTCAATTTTCCACAACTCCCTAAGCTTTCTTCCTAATCCCCATATCCCCATTATTATTTTCCCCCCCGAACCTAAAAATCCAAACCATCATCATGGCTCGGATGGTATTCCGTAAGGGAAAAAATAGCCATGAGATAAAAGATAGGGAGGGAAAGTAAAGGGAGTGAAAAGGAGTGAAGGAGGAAGAGTGGGAAAAAGACAAAAGAAAGGGAAGGAAGGAGAAGACGGTGGAATTCCCGAAGAAAGAGGAAAAGGCTATCTCACATTCGAACTACGATGCCGCCGAAGAAAGTCCAAGGTGTAGCTGCGGGAGGGTCATCCCCCGGTATCCATGTGGATATCTCACCTCAAAGCCAGGTTTTTCTTCTTGGCGTTAATTCGGTTTTAAGTCGATCATGCAAAGAAAAATTGTTAAGGATAGGATATATTTGTTCGAGTTATTTGTAACGAAGGAGTTTATCTTATGAATGACAATGTATACAACTTAGCTTTCTTCAAATTGCATCAAGCATTATAAAATTACGAGCAAGATTAACCATTTACTATAGTAATCATATTCCTAAGGTGTAGAAATTATATCTTGCAACATTAGTCTTATTCCTTTCGCAATGAATCATGGTAAATGGCTAAATTCATGAAAGGTTTCTTTCGATGCTCAAATTACTAGGGAGTTATCTTTGCTAGTTGCACATCTTAGCAAGGCAATTGTTGTTATTTGGCATGAGTTCATCTTTAAAGAAAACGGAAGTTAAATGTTAGGAATTAACAAGTATAAAAATTAGATATACGAACTCATTTGGAAAAAAAATGAAATGGGGAATTGCTGGATGACACTCTATTAATACTTTTCCCTTGCTATTTGAGGACTTGGGGACTAATAAAGTGTGTATACACCAATTTCACAGCTAGGCCTTTTTGTCCCAAGGAGTATTATCACTCTTTGTATCACCTTGGCATTAGGCTATATGCCAAATTAAACTGTATTGATTGGGAGAGTAAATTGTCACAAGGATAGTAAAACCGTGACAAGACGATTAATATTACCTTCCAAAAGATAACTGAACCAATCTAAACATAGAAACATTCATACCCTAAACACTTGACTACTTTCCTTACCGTAGGGACAATAAATTCATAAAGATAAGAAACTAGGGTTTGTCCCTAAGGTTCTTAAAAGAAGAAACCCTAGGCCTGACATACGTCAGCTTAAAGAATCTAAACAGATTATTCCATCGCAGGACTTGCGCAACATGTATGAAATCATTTAGTCTTGTGATTGATTCATAAGGGAAAAGGGTAAAAACCCTCATCAAGGACGGCAGATCCCTACGCAAGTTATCTTGCAAAAAGACTTATTTTTGGATATCCTTCTAAATAAAGAGAGTTGTAAACCTGAAACTAGCATATCTAAGGCACTTTAGGGATTAACCAAATTGGGTATGCCCTACACCGGAATGTAAGAGATCTTGCCAAGTTACAAGACACCTTGGGAACGAGTGCTGATACACTCAAAAAGGAAAGAACACTTCCTTAGCAGTTTGCCAAACAACTCGGTTGATTAACGGAAATGTTTGTGCTTACTAGAGATTTTAGAGCTTTGTTTGAAATATAAATTACAAATTAAATGAGTACCTATACTTCAAGTTAAAGGCCTGAACGGAGAGGCAGCTTTAGTTACCCCCAACTGCCTGCCTGACCCTAACCAAGGGGGTTGTTGACCACACTGGGAACGTGGACCGAACCCGCTACGAGAGGTCTCTCCGTTGAGTTCTACTTGGAGCAGGAGGACGCTTGGGTGCCAAGGTGGGCTCTGGCCGTAAATCCCTCACCTTCCGGGTCCTGCACAAGAGGCTAACGTGACTCGGGATTGGTTCTCGAGGCCCGCATACTAGTTGACGGGCGGAAGCTTGGAATAGTGATCCCTGGAGATTACTGAATAGCCTTCGGGCAGATTATTGACAAGCCTACGGGCAGAACTCCTTGTATTTCAAAGATAAAATGATGAAATGTTAAAAGAACTTGCTTGATATTGTTTTTCTATGTCACGTGATAAGATTACGTGAAGGAACCAGTGCTTAACAGGGTTAATTAAAGAAGCTGATTGTTATATGTCAAATTAATGTGTTAGATAATTACACAACTAAAACAAACCGAGGAAAGTGCGGAGGATGGGCCATGGGTCTTGGGTGGTCTCGGTTAGCCGGGAACTTTTCTCAAAAATCTCGAAGAATAGCGGAATGATCATCATCATCAAAACGAATAACGAGAACCATGACCTAAAGTTATGTCTTACCCGATTTACGCTGTTTTAGGGGAACAGAATGGGACTATGCCTTTTGGCAGAGAGGTTGAGCTTTGCATCCCTCTCGTTTCCCATTCTCCTTGAACCAAGTGCAACGTGAATCCGCTTCAGACCTGGCGTTTCTGCGTAAAGTAGTTCGTTCGGGTCTGACGCTAGTTGCTGTTAGCTAATGACCCATCAGGAAAACCCTAATTCCGGTCGATCCTAAGTGGGAACGGCCAGGATACTTCCGCTACGTGGCAGACGTGGAAAGACCTAGATCGCAAAACCCGTAACATTCCGCGGGAGTGCCGGGCGGAGCTTTCTAGACATCCTTTCTGATGGACTTGCTAAGACGTGTTCTAGATGATACAAACGGACACGTTACACAAATCTTGTGTTACTCTAATGAGTATTTGGTGACATTGCTTAGAAAATCATAAAGATAGACCGTTAAAATCATGTCATTGAAGGGTTTTAGTCACGCATATTACATACTCAGAGCTATGTTTATGTAAATATGAAGCACTTGAACTTTCTTTCTCAAGTCCCACTATCTTTTTCAAAATTTTCTATTCATACAAAAATTTAAAAAAAGTATTTTCAAGAGCTATTTCAAATGCCTTGTTTTATTTAATAAAAAGATGTTGGCACCTAATTTAGATACCTTCAACTTTATGAATTGCAATTTTTTTCTAGATTTGCCAATTTTTGGGTCATTTTATGGCTAGTGGTCAAGAAAAAGTTTTGTTACAACTTTACTCCTAAAGGTTGTGCTTGTGCCCTATTGGGTTTCTACACTAAAAGCTAAAGATTTTATAGAAACAACACTTATTAAATAATAATATTCGTTATTCACTCTAAGATAAGGATAACTCTAATTGATATTTTTGCGAAAATGTATCTATATTAAGTCTTCAATTTAAGTGTAATGATAGAGCCCAATTATGCTTGATTATAGCCAAAACAAATCACACAATGGGGAAAAGCATAGGAGCCATGTCATTCAAGTGTTGAACCACAGGACTAAAGCAATCCTAAATCTTGCAAACAAAACTTTCATGCTCTTCATGAGCATTGTGCCCATGGTATACAACATTCTTCTTATTATCCCCAAAAGGTCATCAAGAGAGTTGATAGAACATGTTGTAGTTTCTTTGTCTATACCCCAACTTTATTCAAAAAGAGATGAAAGTATAACAAACAAACATGTTGAAACTTGAACTTTTCAAGTCTAGATCCTAAAAAACCTTCAAACTTAATTCTCATGAAACCTCAACTTTGTCAAAAGAAAGCTCCAAGAAACTAGGTAGACACACAAAACATGGCGTTGAATTTGTAAAAAACCATGACCTACGAGAAACCCTTATTCACACACACACACACACACACACACACACACACACACACACAGAGATCACTTTTTTAATTAACCAACACTTCTCCCACGCAATAATGCTAGAAAGTCACCAAGTGTAATATTTCCGCGTACTGCCTACCGTAAATATTAACTTCCCGCTCTCATCGTAAACTCGTGCAAAGATTATCGCCAGTGCCAGCAGCCATACGCGGGAAATGGAGACACTCCACCTTGCGAAAATAGGGTCGGGGATTCAAATCGGCATAGCCGCGGGAAAACTCCCTCTTGGGAGGAGCATAAGGGGATAAAGGTGGATTTAGTGCAAATTTTTTTTATTCTCCCCAGCCGATGTGTGGCTGGGGGAAAGGGATGGGCTAGGGGAGCATGAGGACGTGGGGGAGAGGCCATGCATAGGGACACGTGGGGAGAACCCCTCTCCCCCTTGGACTATAAGAACCCCCTCTTGGGGGGGGGGGAAGAAAAAGGAAACAGATGGCCGTGGACAGAAGGACATGGCGGGAGAAGGCTGTTGAGAGGCAGAGGCCGGCCGTGTGAGGGAAGGGTCGTCATGAGACCGGACGTGGAGGAAGGGGGGGAAGAAGGACAATGGGGGGAGGACAGAAGGGTGGGAGGCCACAGTGATGAAGGGCCGTGAGGGTGCCGGACGCGAAGGTGCTGGACGGAGGGGGCCGAAGGGGCCAGACGACCATGTGGAAGGGAGGAGGACGGCTGGACGAGCTTAGGGGGAAGTCGCTGTGTGAGGAAGGGCGCCGTGGAAGAGGACGCCGTGCAGAGGGGGAGCCGCCAGTCCGCCATGGCACCGCCATAGGCTTCCACACCGCCACCATCCCAAGCTAACGTCCACCCTCTCCCATCTGGCTGTTGACGTCGTTTCAGCCCACGTGGTAATACCACGCTGCTGTCCATGATCAGAAGCTAGAAGCTTCTTATTTGGAAGCTTCCAAGGGGCTTCCATAACACCCCTTCCTACCAAATCACCATAAGCCCATCCCGGAATTTGAAGAAAAGGAGGTGACAAAAGTCTTTTCCTCTACATTGCCCATAAGTCTATCCACACCCCTCGGGACTTGAAGAGAAGGAGGCGACGAGTCTTCTCACCAATCACCAATAAGTCCATCTCGAGACTTAAAGAAGAGGGGCTACAAAACCCCTTTTCACCAGTCATTCCTGGGCCGGGATTTTGAAGAAATTAAGCATAAAAGGCCTTGCCATTAATCACCCATAAGGCCCTAAGCTTGGGATTCAGAGTTCCCTTTTCCGCAAGGCCCACAAAATCCTTCCTAAACCCGGAATTTCAAGGTGGATTAAAAGCTCTCAAATCTCCATTTTCCAAAGGACCTCATAAGAACCCTAAGGCCTTCCCAGGTCAAATTCCGCAAGTCGGAACTTCGGTCAAGGAAGCCATATCTCAAAGGAAATTGCGCATACAAGGGAGACGGACCAAGGTCATAAGACTGCAAGCCAAGGCCAAAAGTTGAAACCCACAAAGGCTAACTGGAGATCGAATTCGCGATGGCCTCTAAAAAGATCACAAGGTGCGATGCGGAAGGTTCACCCCGAGCATACGTGGACATTTCCCGGAATTCACAAGTCCAGGTTTGATCTATTTGGATTCCACACAAAAGTATTGAATTAATCACGATAACTTCACAGATTAGGAAGCACTCATGCATGCTCGAATTCAACTAGTCAAGTTAAGTGCAATTGGAAAATGAATTGACTATTTGAACATTTATTAGAGATAGCCTAAGATATGGAAATTGATCATTGGTACGTTCAATGGAGTTAATGAAAAGAGCATAAGGTGTCTATGCATTCGCAGGACCTTATTAGTAAGTTCCTTTTGTGCATTCAAAAGTGACGAACCTAGGACATCTGTTGCCTCATTACAAGGTTGAAATTATTGAGGTACACCTTTTTACTAGGCATGGAAAGATTAATGGCATGTCACCTTTTTAGATAAATCCTCCCTGTAATGATTCATGAGGGAAAGTTAACACCCATAAGACGTTATTCGAAAAGGAACAGAAGGCACGAAATTGATCTATGGACTTGCAAGAGGCATGATTATTTGAGGTAAGTCCTAGTAAGACCTAGGAAAGTTAGTGTCCGGATTATCAGGCATTTTTGCTTTGCCAAGGAAGGATAGGGTTATGGTGAACCATGTGATGCGTAGAAGCAATGAATCGCATGTTTACACGTATTGGAGTAGTTGTAACTATTGACCTAGTTTATTACCTTTGGGAAAGGTTCATCCTTGTCGCAAGACAAGTATATTGTGTTGTCTAAGTCACCGAGACCACAAGGGATTCATTTGGGCATGGTTCAGTCGATATGATAGGTAGCCCAAGTGCTAACTAGGGTTTTGTGCGGTAAGAATTCGACCTAGCTTTACACTTGTTGCCAAGTCAAAACCCGCAAACCCAAAGATCTTACACACATTCACTAAATGTTGAGTCAATTGGATGTTACTGCATGAGATGATCTAAGGATTAAGGATCATTCGTTCAAATGATGAAACTTCGACGGAGTTGCGAACTTCTAAGGCCATGGGCCAACATAATTAGGAATGGGTTGGAGGATACCCTAAATCCTGCTACTCGGGTAGAGGTAATTCCGTGGCCGGAGGACGCCCTTCAATGGGTGGAATGATCCCGTGGAATGATGCAACACATGTGCAAAAAGGTTGCAACATCGTATAGACTTGAGATTTCTCCACAAGAGAGTTTTGTCATCTCTCGAAATGAGGTTGGCAAGTTATTGAAAGAATTTAACTTACAAGAGGATGAGTAATCATCCTGTTACTCACTTTTCTTGGGGAATAATTGCCAAGGAAAAGGAAAGTTAGGTATTTGCCTTGAAGCAAATGACCAGACAATAAACTAAAGCGACATGGTCGCTGGAACCTACCACAACAAAACCTAAAGTATTGGTAGGGTATGACCCTAACCCAAGAATGATAGGAATCTTGCCAAGTTGCAATTGATTCCGGATCGAATGCGGGTTGCATTCGGAGAAAGGAAGTCACTCCTTAACAGTTTGCCAGCTAAACGACCATTGAAATTGATTGTGCTTGTAACAGTTTAGAAAGGACTGTTTGCATTGTTTGCTCAATGAACTAAAGGATGAAAAGATATCTAAATACTTCAGGTTGGTGCCTGAAGGGAGAGGCAGCTTCAGTTACCCCCGACTGCCTGCCTGACCCTAACCAAGGGGGTTGTTAACCACGCCGGGAACGTGGACCGAACCCGCCGTGAGAGGTCTCTCCGTTGAGTTCTGCTTGGAGCAGGAGGACGCTTGGGTGCCAGGGGGGGCTCTGGCTGTAAATCCCTCGCCTTCCGGGCCCTGCACAAGAGGCTAACGTGACTCGGGATTGGATCTCGAGGCCCGCATACTAGTCTACGGGCGGAAACTTGGATTAGTGATCCCTGGTGGATTACTGGATAGCCTTCGGGCGGATTATGAATACGCCTACGGGCGGGGAACTCCTTGTATTCCAAAGATAAAATGATAAAATGATAATAAAGGAGTTGTTTGACGTTGTTTTCTTTATGTCCTGTGATAAGATTACGTGAAGGAACCAGTGCATAACAGGGTTAATCAAAGAAGCTGTTTGTATATGTCAAACTAATGTGGTAGGTAATTACATAACTAAAACAAACCGAGGAAAGTGCGGAGAATGGACCATGGGTCCGTCCTATGGATGGGTGATCCCGGTTAGCCGGGAACTTTTCTCAAGGTCTTCGACAAACAGCAGGTTAATCTTCAGCATCAAAGCGAATAACGAGGATGATGACCTAGACTTACATCCTACCCGATTTACGCTGTTTTAGGGGAACGGAATGGGACTATGCCTTATGGCAGAGAGGTCGAGCCTTGCATCCCTCTCGTTTCCCATTCTCCTTGAACCAAGTGCAGCGTGAATCCACTTCGGACCTGGCGTTTCTGCGTAAAGTAGTTCGCTCGGGTGTGACGCTAGTTGTTGCTAGCTAATGACCAAACAGGGAAACCCAAATTCAGGTCGATCCTAAGTGGGAACGGCCAGGATACTTCCGCTACGTGGCAGACTCGGGAAGACCTAGATTGCAAAACTCGTAACATTCCATGGGAGTGCCGGGCAGAGTTTTCTAGACATCCTTTCCGATGGACTGCTAAGACGTGTCCTGAATGGTTCTAGTGGACACGTTACACCAAGTGTCCCTTTTTTTTCAATAATCTTACTAATTATAAGCTTGATAAATCAATTTGATAAATGAGTACCACATGGTGATCTACTCACATTGTTGTTCTTTAATGTTGTTAGAGCTATTTAATCTATTGATAGAACACTCATGAGTATGTTGTGATCTTTTGACCTTTTGAAAGCCAAAAAGGTAGGGATATTTACAACTTTGGTTTAAAATTTTTACTTTCATGAATCATAAATATGTTGACATATAAGTGTGGAAAATATCAAAGGCATTCATACTTTGACAAATAAAAAGAAACTATGTAATAGTATGTGATCAATCATGTGAGCTTACACATAATCTTACTTTCAAATAAGATAGCCAACTAGTTTTTGGGCCTACTATCAAATGTAGTGCATAGTGAACAATGTCAAAGAAGTGCAACTTTTACATATGATGATCGATTAACTTTTGGTGTGTTTTTCAATGTAGTCCATAATCAACAATGTCAATGATATCCAAGTTTTATGAAATTAAAGCACTACAATCAGTTCATACCTTCATTAAGAAAATGACAATTGTATCGGCAACAACTATTGGAAGCACTTGAAATGTAAAAAGGCAATTAGATCTTACATTGCACAAGTGCTTGAAAGATCTCATCAGATCAACCATGCATCCAATCTCTCCCACGAACCCTAAGAACATGCCTAATGTTCAAAGTAAACATTTGCATTCAATGGCCTTATACCAATTTATTGATTCATGAATGTGTATTATATGTTTTAAAAAAAGAAGAAACACAATCTTAAGTGTTGAGGTTGCCAATAAAAATTTAGAATGTGTGGCTAAATGTTTAGAGTGTAATAATGATAATAGATTCTCCTCATCCTTGGCTATAGCAATTGGTAAATTTCCCAACACACAAGTCAAACACCTATTGACATGCTTATTATTGAGAAAAATAACTTGTAACAAAACCCTTTGTGTATCAAGAAAAGAGAAATATGATGCCACCTTTTATGTGAAGAAAATGGAAGCATCTTATGTACAATCCCATAAAGTAAGTCGATAGATTTATTCTAGTTAGAATACACTTGTAGAGGTGAAGAAAATGGAAGCATCTTATGTGTAAGCCTCATTAAAAGAAGACTATAAAAATTATTCTAGTTAATGTATACATATAATAATCCTTCACCAATATAGATGAGTAAGTTCATATAGCCTAATAGTAATAAATAAAGGTAGATCACATCACAATTGGCAATAAATAAAGGTAGAAACCATCACAATTGGCACATGGCTCATGACTAACATATGTTTATTAAGAGAAATTTCTACCACCAAATTTCTTTTTATACTTCTCATGTGTTAAGTTTCTTATTGAATTGTAACAACATAATTATACTGTAATATTTAATAATAACATATCAATGAATGTGGAATGCTTGTTTGTCCAACAAACCTACATTCCCATAATTAATATTTTATACATTTAATGATAAAAATCATGTTTTGAGCCTTTGGAACTATTGCTACTACATTGCATTGATAGTAGATGCACATCCTTATAGAAATAATTATTCCTAAACCATTAATTAGCTACAAAGTGATAATGATTAATGATAAGGAGGAAACAATGGAGGATTTTCAGAAAGATATAAGAGCACTATATTAGAGAATTTGGGAATTTTCCAAGTTTCAATCTCAAATAAGTGATAAATATTTGACCATGTGGATAAATCTTGATTCATATTTGAAAGTGGGATTTGGGAAGGTAGCTTATATATCATTTAGGATAGACCCCATCTTTAAGCAAGACAACAAGATTTGACCACGCGGTCAAATAACAAAGGTATTGGGGATTCCCAAAGTATATGGAAATTCCCAAATTACCTAATATAGTATTCAAGTCAAAATAATATAATATAATATTGTTGTTCTTTTCAGCCCTGCATATGGCTAAAATATTCTTAAAATGACCAAGATTACATGCTGTCCATCCCTACAATCCAGACACAAACATAATTTCCCCCTTTCTTGGAGGCATAATTATCTTCTTAGAGGTACTTCCATAGCCTCCACTTATAGCAATGCTATCTAAAAACCCTAAACTCTCTTGCATTAGGTGGCATGGGATTATCTTGTAGCTTATTCGAATTATGAAAATGATTCACACAAACAATGAGAAATTATACTACCTTTGTATTGTCTTTACTCCGAACCCAAGCATATGAAGAACCATCATCCAAGGCTTTTGTTTCCAACCTTGATTCCGAAATATAAGGCTTCCCCAAAATCACCAGAAAACTACATGAATCTTGCATTAAACAATGATATTCATCCCTAATATATCCAATACTCAGAGGTAGATTTAGACAAGCCACATAAAGATCCCCTGTTGAATTGTTTGTTGCCCGCATACACCATCCCTGATCTACATCAATCAGCCATCCTCCATTCTCATACAAGCTCCGTGCCATAACATTGATTTCAGAACCATGATCCAAGAGATCTATGCAAGGTGTCTCTCTTTCTCCCACTTTAACAATTGTCTCTATTGTAGCATGAGCCCAATGCATTCATGAATAATGATTGCTTGGAATAAAATGAGAATCTTCTTCTTCATGTGCTTGTTGATGGACATCCCCATTATACATAGCCTTTTCTCTATGCTTAGTGCTACCCATAAGACCAATTTCAGCCACAAGCTTGTTGTCTACACTCCCATTATTTTCAAAATCAGCCTGCTTCAAATTAGCATTACATGCATCATCATATTCCCTCTGAAGTTGTTTCTCTATGTCTTTGTTAGCATGCATCAATGCTTGCAAAACTTCACCATCAAACTATCTTTTTTATTTCAGCATATCAATCATTGCATCATGAAATTGGAACTTTGCAATTCCAAGAAATTTTCCAAGTGTGAATTCCACTCTACTACCAACTATGCAATCTTCTAAGACCCTTTTAAGGTTTGTGGCGATCTCAAGATCTGATTGTAACATATAACCGGGCTACTTGCCCCTTTTCTTTCCTTATTGTTTCTTCTCTTGAGATACATCCTCCATAACATGCTTAGGTATGGCTTTTTTATCCTCTTTCTACAACTCCATTTTACTTCATGTTATACATTTAGATGGGCTTGAAGAGGAAGGACCAGCACTGTCCTCATCTCTTCTTCTCTTTTCTTCTACAAGAGCTTCTTGATTATGAACTTGAGACAAATAAAAATATGGTGAATTGTGCACTCCATCATGTTCTCCCTTGTATACTTTGACTTGCATTAGCTAATTCAGACTTTGTTGTTTTGCTCTTTTCCATGCAATCTAATGCTTGCATCCAAATACGAGATTTTGCTTCAGCCATGTCTCCTTTATGAGCTTCTTTGGTTCTTTCAATTCTCAACCCATAAGTGGCTGCATCTATGGCAACAAATGCTATCCTTGCATCCATATCTTCGAACCTCTTCTACATTCTACAATTTCCAAAATTTGGCTCTATTGGAAGACCAATTTCTAATACACGTATTTTTCCATCTTTCCAAAAGACTAACTTTTTTGCTTCTACTTCACAGTAGGATATACAATCTCTCTTTTCATTATGTAAACTATCAAACCAAATGCATATTCTCTTGTATCCTTCTCTATACAGCCTCCGGGATATTGCCTGAGCCTTCTCTCTTACCCACTACAAGATATAGACCTTATACCGACATTTAAAGCGACGAAAATACAAACAACAAAATTTTCCCCTGTCGTCGTAAAAAGCGTCGTTATTGACGACGCCATAGAAATGTCGCTATTGGTGTCGCCATATGCGTCGCATATCGCGACGCCAATAGCGACGCTACCAGTAAATTTGCGACGCACATAGCGACAGCAATAGCGATGCGAGCAGTAAATTTGTGACACAAATAGCGATGGTAACAGGAAAAAAAAAATTGTGGCAGGGCAGCTTGCACTGTGTGCTGTATGAGAGCCATACAAAATAGTTTCTGCACTACTATATACAAAGCACTTGCAAACAAAAAGAATGTATACTGAAATCATAAAACTGATACATGAAATAAATACATGATCGCATAAAAAGCGATTGGTACAATCATGACAGGATATCACTAATACATAGAAAATGTCTACATAGATCAGGCGACTAAAAAATAAAGGTGTGTGAGTTCCAAGGATCCAAGGGCGAGCTAGAAATCCTCGTCCCCCGAAAGATCGTCCTGCCGCAAAGGAGCATCGAACGAATTCTGCAGAAAAAGAAACAAGACATTAATCCACCATACAATAATGCATTCAAATATCTCATGGTAACTATGGACAAGAAAGATGAGTGACTTACAGGGCCGTCGCGTCTATACAATTGGTCGATCAATGCATTGAGACCGTGCCTCTCTGCATATCAAGTCTCAAAGCCTTGTGGCTCGCAATTTGTAATGGAGTGCTGCAAAGAAAACAAAATGCTAACAGTTAGAGACATGATTGTCAGTACAAAGAATATTTCAAAAAAACAAACAAGCAAAACAAAAGAGAAACTTACAAAGTCCTCCAAATATGTCCTGTGGCCGCCACTCCCAAGATGATGGACCACTCCGGCCTCGATTCATGCCCTCACCGCCTCGCGCTACTGACTCCAACGTCCTGGCAAATCTGTAGCCTCCTCCCTCAGTCGGTGCCAGTCGTTTGTATCTAACCACTCGGGCTTTGCAGCCCCACTCTTGATTGCCTTGCGTGCGTCGGATCGTCTATGTGACATGTATGCACACATGCAATCCATCATCCAGCCCGCAGAGAATCTATCTACTGCGGCTGGCATCGGAAACTCCTCATGCAAGGATGATACTATGTAGTCCTTGCTCCCCTCTGGTATGTTCTTCCAATGATCCAGGACATTGTTCCGAAAAACTTGTTGGCACAACTCTCTCATGCAAGCCATCACCCTCCTCCCCTCATCATTCATGATGATGGCTCCTGACCTACTATCAACCAGATATCCATAACCCCTAGGAGTCTGCCTAAGATGGGTCCTCTCCCATCTCCGTCCACGCTCCTGGGCATATCCAGGAGACCCCTCTACATCCGGTGTACTGACGGGGGTAACCTCTCTCGAAGTGGCACCCAAAGGGGTGCCACCAAAAGGGGTGCTACCTGACGGCTACACAAAAGCCGGAGTAACTGGAGTAGACATCCCCACAGGTGTGACAAATCCTGGAGGTGACGCAGCTCCAGTTGAACGACGAGATGGAGACACCACATCCGTGTCTCCACAGTAGCATCCCCTTGATCCCGATGCAGTCTCTCCCTCTGGCCCAAGTCATGAGCGTCGAGATCGTCTGCTTGAAGCTGAAGCATCTGATCGTGCTGAAGCAGATCTAGCAGAGCGCCCTAACGAAGAACGAGACAGCTCCTGGTCTGCCATCTCTCTGAATCTCATGAGCTGGTCTGGAGACATGCCTGCGAAGATATCCTGAAACTCCTCATCGCTCATCCCTCGACTCATCCTGAAAATATCACCTGCACAGATAAAAAATGGTGTTAGAATAATCAATTTAAATTATACAAAGCATAGTAATATAAATCATTTTTAAAAAATCCCTCTTAAAATGCATATCTTATGTACCTTTATAAGAGATCTAAACAACGAACTGAGTAAGTGGATGCTCCAACAATGAAGTATCCTATGGTCCCATGTTAATCTCCTGACACAACTTCGCATACACTGGAAGGTCGATAGACATGTCACCACAAAAGATTGAGTCTGCCTCGTTCTCAAAAAATTCTTGGACTCTTGTATTTCCATCATTGTTAGCCGATGCGGGCTCCAAGCTTGCGGCGGCCTCCACCCCTAAAGAAGGGTGAGAGGGAGGAACAATGGGAGAAGGCTGTCGTGAGGAAGTGCCAGACGGCCGTGAGGAAGGGTCGACGTGCTGGAGGAGGGGTCGTGCTGGAGGGAAGGAAGCGTGTGAGGAAGACAAGGCGGCAGAAGACTGCCGTGAAGGAAGTGGTGAAGGGGAGGTAGTCGTGTTGCAGGAGACCGGACGTGAAGGAGGGAGGCCGGACGTGAAGGAAGGGAGGGAGGCCGGACGTGAAGGGGAAGAGGGTGGCTGTGGGAAGGAGAGGGTCGCCGTCACCAGCCGCCACGCTGCCGCCCAGTCCACCAGCTGCCAGCCGCCCTAGCTGCTGCCCAGACCGCCTGATTGCTGCAGTTCCGCCGCCGCCCGCCTGGATCACGAACCCCCCCCCCCCCCCCCGACGTGGACACTGCTGGTAGAAGCTTCTTAGAAGCTTCTCTAGGAAGCTTCTAAGGGGGCTTCTATAAGCCCCCTTCCCGTGGGAGTTCCCTTATAAGCCCATTTTTACCCCGGGATTCAATTCCCCTTCCCATTGCATTTCCACACAGCCCATATTAGCTGGTGTAAGTTTTCCCCCCTTCTCGTGGATTCCCAACACAAGTCCCTTCCCACTAGATCCTTCTAGGCTGGTGTAAGTTTTCACCCATAAACCTTCTAGGCTCGGATTTAAAGCCCCGTCCCACTAGATCCTCCAAAAGTCTAATTTTTTTCCCTCGGGTTTTGAAGAGGAAGCCTGTAAGGCCTTCCCACTAATCAACCACAAGGCTGGGCCTAGGATTTTTGGGAAGGAGAAGAAGAACTCTAAAGCCCATCCTTGCAAGGCCCATTCGCAAGAGCCCTTTTCCGCGAACATCATCGTAAGGCCCACAAAATCCTTCCTAAACCCGGAATTTCAAGGTGGATTAAAAGCTCTCAAATCTCCATTGTCCAAAGGACCTCATAAGAACCCTAAGGCCTTCCCAAGTCAAATTCCGCAAGTCGGAACTTCGGTCAAGGAAGCCATATCTCAAAGGAAATTGCGCATACAAGGGAGATGGACCAAGGTCATAAAAACTGCAAGCCAAGGCAAAACGTTGAAATCCACAAAGGCTAACTGGAGATCGAATTCGCGATGGCCTCTAGAAAGATCACAAGGTGCGATGCGGAAGGTTCACCCCAAGCATACGTGGACATTTCCCGGAGTCCACAAGTCCAGGTTTTATCTATTTGGATTCCACACAGAAGTATTGAATTAATCACGATAACTTCATGGATTAGGAGGCACTCATGCATGTCAAATGCAACTAGTCAAGTTAAATGCAATTGGAAAATGAATTGGCTATTTGAACATTTATTAGAAATAGCCTAAGATATGAAAAATTGATCATTGGTACGTTCAAAGGAATGGGTGAAAAGAGCATAAGGTGTCTATGCATTTGTAGGACCTTATCAGCAAGTTTCCTTTTTGTGTATTCAAAAGTGACGAGCCTAGGACAACTATTGCCTCATTTCAAGGTTGAAATTATTGAGGTACACCTTTTTTTACTAGGCATGGAAAGATTAATGGCATGTCACCTTTTTAGATAAATCCTCCCTGTAATGATTCATGAGGGAAAGTTAACACCCATAAGACGTTATTCGAAAAGGAATAGAAGGCACGAAAATGATCTATGGACTCGCAAGTGGCATGATTATTTGATGCAAGTCCTAGTAGGACCTAGGAAAGTTAGTGTTCAGATTAACAGGCATTATTTTTACTTTGCCAAGGAAGGATAGGGTTATCGTGAACCATGTGATGCATAGAAGCAATAAATCGCATGTTACGCGTATTGGTGTAGTTGTAACTATTGTTCGCCATTAGATTTAGTTTATTACCTTGAGGAAAGGATCATCCTTGATGCAAGACAAGCTTATTGAGTTGACTAAGTAACCTAAACCACAAGGGACTCATATGGGCATGATTGAGTCGATATGATAAGTATCCCAAGTGTTAACTAGGGTTAGTGCAATAATAATTCGACCTAGTATTACACTGGTTACCAAGACAAAACCCGCAAATCTAAAGATCTTACCCACGTTCATGAAATGTCGAATCAATTGGATTTTCATACATGAAATGATCTAAGGTTTTATCCTAAGGACCATTCGTTCAAAGTGATGAAACTCCGACGGAGTTGCTTATCTTTAATACCATGGGCCAATATAATTAGGAATGGATTGGGTAAGAAGATACCCTAAACCCTGCTACTCGGCTAGAGGTAATTCCGTGGCCGGAGGACGCCATTCAGTGGGTGGAATGATCCCATGAAATGATGCAACGCATGTGCAAAAAGGATGCAACATCATATAGACTTGAGATTTATCCACAAGAGAGTTTTTGTCATCTCTCGAATCGAGGTTGGCAAGTTATTGAAAGAATTTAACTTACAAGAGGATGAGTAATCATCATGTTACTCACTTTTCTTGGGGAATAACTGCCAAGGAAAAGGAAAGGTTAGGTGTTTGCCTCGAAGCAAATGACCAGACAATAAACTAAAGCGACATGGTCGCTGGATCCTGCCACAACAAAACCTAAAGTATTGGTAGGGTATGACCCTAACCCAAGAATGATAGGAATCTTGCCAAGTTGCAATTGATTCCGGATCGAATGCGGGTTGCATTCGGAGAAAAGGAGTCACTCCTTAACAGTTTGCCAGTTAAACGACCATTGAAATTGATTGTGCTTGTAACAGTTTAGAAAGGACTGTTTGCATTGTTTGCTCAATGAACTAAAGGATGAAAAGATATCTAAATACTTCATGTTGAAGCCTGAAGGGAGAGCCAGCTTCAGTTACCCCCGACTGCCTGCCTGACCCTAACCAAGGGGGTTGTTAACCGCGCCGGGAACGTGGACCGAACCCACCGTGAGAGGTCTCTCCATTGAGTTCTGCTTGGAGCAGGAGGACGCTTGGGTGCCAGGGGGGCTCTGGCTGTAAATCCCTCGCCTTCCGGGCCCTGCACAAGAGGCTAACGTGACTCGGGATTGGATCTCGAGGCCCGCATACTAGTCTACGGGCGGAAACTTGGATTAGTGATCCCTGGTGGATTACTGGATAGCCTTCGGGCGGATTATGAATACGCCTACGGGCGGGAACTCCTTGTATTTCAAAGATAAAAGGATAAAATGATAATAAAGGAGTTATTTGGCATTGTTTTCTTTATGTCCTGTGATAAGATTACGTGAAGGAACCAGTGCATAACAGGGTTAATCAAAGGAGCTGTTTGTATATGTCAAACTAATGTGGTAGGTAACTACATAACTAAAACAAACCGAGGAAAGTGCGGAGGATGGACCATGGGTCCGTCCTACGGATGGGTGGTCCCGGTTAGCCGGGAACTTTTCTCAAAGTCTTCGACGAGCAGCAGGTTAATCTTCAGCATCAAAGCGAATAACGAGGATGATGACCTAGACTTACATCCTACCCGATTTACGCTGTTTTAGGGGAACGGAATGGGACTATGCCTTATGGCAGAGAGGTCGAGCCTTGCATCCCTCTCGTTTCCCATTTTCCTTGAACCAAGTGCAGCGTGAATCCGCTTCGGACCTGGTGTTTCTGCGTAAAGTAGTTCGCTCGGGTCTGACGCTAGTTGTTGCTAGCTAATGACCAAACAGGGAAACCCAAATTCAGGTCGATCCTAAGTGGGAACGGCCAGGATACTTCCGCTACGTGGCAGACTCGGGAAGACCTAGATTGCAAAACCCGTAACATTCCATGGGAGTGCCGGGCGGAGTTTTCTAGACATCCTTTCCGATGGACTGCTAAGACGTGTCCTGAATGGTTCTAGTGGACACGTTACACTCAAATCCTTGTAGTGACCTTAGCATCTAAATTTTTGACTTTTGCATAGATTTCTATGAAATTTAGCCTCAAATCATGCATGCCTTTGATTAAATCATCTAGAACATCACCTTTAAGACCTAGACCAATAGGTATAGCCGCTTGTTCTGCCATAGCTATAGATGTCTTGGCTGCAATTTTAGTCCCCCTTCTGAGCACACTGGTAGGTGTAGTGCCTATACCCTATTTTAATTTCATCCACTCTCTCTTTACCAAGACATGCACTGCCTCACTTACATTAGCCCAATGTGATTTCAACCGTGTTTCAGAAGAGATATCTTCTAAACGATCAGTCAGCTTATCCTACAAGAAAGGATCTACAGCCTTGAGAAACAAATCAATTTTTTGACTCTCCAATGATTACTGCACATTGGCATCCAACTGCGCATATCGACTTTTAAATTCACAAAGCAAAGTTGTAGCAGCCACCCCTTTATTGAGCTTTTCAATCCCATCTATAAGTGTCTTTTTTGTTACCAATCCTACATCTTTCAAGAAAAACTCTTCTCTCAAAGCTTTCTTAAAAGCCACCCAATCAACATCTCTTCTATGTAACTCATCAATTTGATTATGCAATGCATGCATGGTCAAATAGGAGAAATAGTGACTCCATGCATACTATGATACCCCATGAAACAACATTTTTTCTTCATACAACTAGATGAAATTCGAAACATTTTGACCCTTAAACTGTTTCAATTCTTGTCCCACTACTTGCAATGCATTCACAGCTAAGGAATCAAATTTTTTTGCTTCCTACCGAGTTCGCATATGTCGTTGTAACAACAATTGTTGTTATTGTTGTTACTACAACAAAGCAACCATCTGTTGTAAAGCATCACCACCACTTGAACTTGCAGAATCCCCCATCTTTACACACATGATGTCGACTTTCACGTTGGGTTCACCACTGTCAAGAAGCATTTGTGGTTGAAAGTCTACCACAGGAGTAAGAGACAGCAGGGTGAAGGGCCATTCAAGGACAGGAGTAGACAAAAGAAAAGGGGTTGAAAGAAAGAAATAGAAGATGTAGAAGAATACTCATAGAGTTGAAGCCTGTTGGTTTATTTATGCATTTACTACAACATATAGACCCAATAGCAACGTTTAAAGCGACGAAATTATTCATGGAAAAAATTACCCCCGTCATCGCTATTCGCATCGCTATCAGCGACACGATCGATTCCTCACTATTAACGTCACTATAAGCATTGCTATTTGCGTCACTAATTGGGCTAGCGATGCAAATAGTGACACTAATAGTGACGCTAATAGCAACGCAAATAGTGATGGAAAGAGCGACGCTAATAGCGATGCTTATAGTGACGGTTACAGAGTAAATTTTTGACGCAAATAGCGACAGTTACAGAGGGGAAAAAATTTAGGTGGCAGGGCATGCAGCCCTTCCACCCTTCTAGCTATATGCACTAAATATTCTTGCATAATTCATTTGCCAATGTCACCTACACCTAATGTCTAAAAATTGTGTATCAAATTTTCAAAAAAAGAACTGAATCCTTTGATTGCAAAAGCTAGATATAATTAATTCGAAAAGGTATTTTGCAAGGAGATTTTTCATCACTTGCTTAGGCCCGAGAAAAAAAGATATTGTGATTGCAAAAGATAGATATAATCAATTCAAAATATTATTACTCAAGGAGCTTTTTTATCACTTGTTAAGCCCAAGAAGAAGAGCTTCACTTCAAGCTTTCATTATAGTCAGGACCTTGAGGTATAAATAAGTCCCATTGATCTTCTACTCACTCCAGCTTATTCCAAACTTGTTCAAGTCTTTTTGGGGGAGCATTTGGACATCTGTAAGAGTTATACCATGGTGTTGGATCTAGAAACACTTATATAGGGAGTGGTAGTGTCTCTAAGCTCTACTTCTTCCTTTTTGTTTTTACCTACGTCTAAGTCATCTTCTATCTCTTCTTTCTTGTCTTCACCCTCAATCTCAATGGATGGAGGTGTTTTAAGATCAAAAGAATCAAGCTCATCCTCCCCCTTCTCAAACTCCATTTCTTGAGCTCATACTAGTTACTGTACTCCAAGTAGATCCCTGAAACAAACGAATTTCTCTTTACCAAGTGATTTGGTAAAGATATCGACTACTTGGTCTTCTACCTAGACATGAAGCAGATCAATCTGTCCTACAAGTACCATTTCTCTGATGAAATTTTAATGAATATCTATGTGTTTAGATCTAGCATGATAGAGGGGGTTGCTAGCTAGCATCCATATACACCTTAGGTTGTGTACATAACCCTCACACTACTCCATATATATCTCTTCAAGCAAGTCACCATTCAGGAATGCATTTTTGACATCCATTTTTCATAATTTTCAGCCCTTAGAAGCCACTAATGCAATGACTATTCTCACCATTTCCATCTTGGCAACCGAGCTAAAAGTCTCCTCATAATCTAGGCCGTCCTGCTATGCATATCCCTTTGCAACGAGCCGGGCTTTATACCTTTCCAATGAACCATCTAGCTTGCATTTCTCTTCATAAACCCATTTGCTTAAAGACATCGAGTACCTCATCCTTGTACTTTCGAATGTACAGCCATGTGTATCAGTTGAAATCATCTATCCAACCAACAGTAGATTCTTGCAAATTTTGTTCTACCATCTGTCCAATTGACAATAGATTCTTGGTAATAGAAGGTACATGCAGTACATCATGTAGGCTCTTCTTTCTATCATCATAGCTGCAGCAGTCTACCTTCCTAGTAGTGGGCTGTCTCACACTCATGCCCAAAATCTTTCCATCCCTTTCAGCTCCAAGTCTTGCATGACTTCCCGAACAACGTTCTTATGAAAAGATATTTTCGGGATGAGAAGCTCTGTATTCGTCTTATCTCCCGAAGGGCAATGCTACCCGGTTTCCATCTCCTCTTCTTCTGTGGTGGTCATTGTGCTCTATGTGGAGCACCTATTGCTGCACTAGAGGAGGCTCCACCTTGTCTTCAGGTGGCAAGATTTGGCATGAGGCCTTCCCATGGCCAAGAAATGAGAACATGCTTGCTTGGTGACTGCCATGCAAGCTCACAGAGGGCAAGATGGAGAAGAGACAAAAGTTGGGGATTCCCTCCTTCTCCTTTGTAGTTGTCCCCTCTTAGTGGATGCGGTGGCAATGGTAGTGGGAGTGGCAGCCTCTCTCTCTCTCTCTCTCTCTCTCTCTCGCTCTCTCTCAATCTCCCTTATGTTGATCTGTCTCCCATCTTCTCTCTATACATCTCTTCATCAAAAAAAAAAAGAGAAGTAAAGAAAATAGAAAACCAAAGAGAGAAGACATAATGCATTTACCTCAAAGCTTGAAGAAGAATCCTTTCATGCTTCTCTCCTTCTTCTTCTCCTTCACGGGTTCCCTCATGCAATATTTGCAATTGTCCCGTCTCTTTTTGTGGTGGATTGGCAATGGTAGGGACCTCTCTCTCTCTCTCTCTCTCTCTCTCTCTCTCTCTCTCTCTCAATCTCCCTTACGCATGTTGATCTCTCTCACTTCTTCTCTCTATACACTCTTCATCAACAAAAAGAAAGAGAGAAGTAAAGAAAAGAGAAAAACAAAGAGAGAAGAGATAATACACTTACCTCAAAGCTTGAAGAAGATTCCTTTTGCGCTTCTCTCCTTCTTCTTCTTCTCCTTCATGGGTTCCCTCCTTCTTTGTAGTTTTTCCCTCTCTTTTTGTGGTGGATTGGCAATCACAGTGACCTCTCTCTCAATCTCGCTTGCGCAGGTTGATCTCTCTCACTTCTTCTCTCTATACACTCTTCATCAACAAAAAGACAGAGAGAAGTAAAGAAAAGAGAAAAACAAAGAGAGAAGAGATAATGCATTTACATTAAAGCTTGAAGAAGAATCCTTTCCCGCTTCTCTCCTTCTTCTTCTTCTGCTTCACGTGTTCTCTCCTTCTTCTTTGCAGTTGTCCCCTCTCTTTTTGTGGTGGATTGGCGGTGGCAGTGACCTCTCTCTCTCTCTCTCTCTCTCTCTCTCTCTCTCTCTCTCTCTCTCTCTCTCTCTCTCTCTCTCTCTCTCTCTCTCTCTCTCTCTCTCTCAATCTCCCTTGCGCACGCTGATCTCTCTCACTTCTTCTCTCTATACACTCTTCATCAACAAAAAGAAAGAGAGAAGTAAAGAAAAGAGAAAAACAAAGAGAGAAGAGATAATGCACTTACCTCAAAGCTTGAAGAAGAATCCTTTTGCACGTCTCTCCTTCTTCTTCTTCTCCTTCACAGGTTCCTTCGTTCTTCTTTGCAGTTGTCCCCTCTCTTTTTGTGGTGGACTGGCGGTGGTAGCGACGTCTCTCTCTCTCTTAATCTCCCTTGCGCACATTGATCTCTCTCACTTCTTCTCTCTATACAATCTACATCAACAAAAAGAAAGAGAGAAATAAAGAAAAGAGAAAAACAAAGAGAGAAGAGATAATGCACTTACCTCAAAGCTTGAAGAAGAATCCTTTCGCGCTTCTCTCCTTTTTCTTCTTCTCCTTCACAAGTTCCCTCCTTCTTCTTTGCAGTTGTCCCCTCTCTTTTTCTGGTGGATTGGTGATGGCAGCGACCTCTCTCTCTATCTCTATCTCAATCTCCCTTTTGCACGTTCATCTCTCTCACTTCTTCTCTCTATATACTCTTCATGAACAAAAAGAAAGAGAGAAGTAAGAAAAGAGAAAAACAAAGAGAGAAGAGATAATGCACTTACCTCAAAGCTTGAAGAAGAATCCTTTCGCGCTTCTCTCCTTTTTCTTCTTCTCCTTCACAAGTTCCCTCCTTCTTCTTTGCAGTTGTCCCCTCTCTTTTTCTGGTGGATTGGTGATGGCAGTGACCTCTCTCTCTATCTCTATCTCAATCTCCCTTCTACACGTTCACACCTCTCACTTCTTCTCTCTATATACTCTTCATCAACAAAAAGAAAGAGAGAAGTAAGAAAAGAGAAAAACAAAGAGAGAAGAGATAATGCACTTACCTCAAAGCTTGAAGAAGAATCCTTTCGCGCTTCTCTCCTTCTTCTTCTTCTCCTTCATGGGTTCCCTCCTTCTTCTTTGTAGTTGTCCCCTCTCTTTTTGTGGTGGATTGGCGGTGGCAGCGACCACTCTCTCTCTCTCAATCTCCCTTGCACACGCTCATCTCTCTCACTTCTTCTCTCTATACACTCTTCATCAACAAAAATAAAGAGAGAAGTAAAGAAAAGAGAAAAACAAAGAGAGTAGAGATAATGCATTTACCTCAAAGCTTGAAGAAGAATCCTTTTGTAATACTTCTACACAAAATATTCAAGAATTTTGATCACTACACGCTCGTGCAAAAGATGTGCTAAGTCATCTCCTGCAATAGAATAATGTTAGTGGCAACGACCTTACCCGGCGTTCGCGATAATAAACCCCAACCGCATTGTGCAAATAAGGCCGAGGCTAAAACCTGCAAGCCGCACAAGAACGCCCTTCTCGGAAAAAGGGGTAAATGGATAATGGTTAAGATTAAGGTAATTTTTTTAAATTATTTACTCCCTCCCCTCAGCCGATGCATGGTAGGGGAGAGGAGTGTGAGAGGGCGTGTGAGAAATCCTTGTGCGGTGGAGAGCATGGGGGAGAGAGAAGGCATGCAAAGTATGCCACAGGGGTGGCTAATTCCCCCCCCTTAAAGGCTATATAACCTCCCCCTTAATCTTGGGGGGAGGAGAGAGAGGGATTGCTGCCGCCTGAGGAGGACGCTGTGCTCCTTCACGCCACATATTGCTGCTGCTAGGCTGCACGCCCTGTCGTCGCCATCTCTATCTCTGTCACAATCATCATCACCGTCATCAACATCATCACCCTCTCCTATTCACCACCACTCTCTCTCCACGACTTCAGTCTGACACAAGAATCTTGGAAGCTTCTATTGAAGCTTTCCATAATCCTTGCTTACTTCATACTTTTCGGGTTTTCAAAACCATAACTGAAAGGCCCTAGTTTCTGCACGGGGGAGAATTATCAACTTAATAGGCAGTTTCAAAGATGAGAACAAGGGCAAGGAGAATTTCTGAAGAAAAATTATCTACGACATCTATGGCTCCCAAGAAAATGGCGAGAGGCACTCACGCAGGAGTTTCTACCCCAAGCACATGCGTGGACATCCCTATGAGTCCTCATACCCAGGTTCTTAGAAGTTTAATTCCCCATAAAAGGGAATGTATTAGGCACGTTTAATTTTCATGGGAAAATTATGAATGCAAATTACTCATTTGTCTTACGAGTTTTAGTTACATGTTGCTCTTTGCTTGCATTTCCAAAGTGACAATCTTAGATGCATATTGCATAGGTTAAAGGTATAAAAATTTGTTTAAGTGCATCCTTGTCTTCCTCGCAAGAAAGAACAAGCGCATAATGCATTTAGACAATGATTTTCTAGATATGATTCCTAGGAATTAATCATTAACATCCATTAGAATATTGTCCAGAGAATTGCTTTGCATGAAAAGGAAACCATGAACTTACCTATTGCATGCAAGGATGCTTGTATTTTTAAGTATCAGTGATGTTGAATGGATTAAGTCAACAATAGTCTTATGACATTCGTCATGCATGAGCTTCTTTATCGAAGTTGTTTTAGAAAAAGATGCATTTCATATTAAATTATGAATTCAATGCATCAGACAAAGAGTTATAGATATAATTCTTGTTGAAACTCAATGTAGGATTTTATATGAGTTAACCGTGAATTGTCTATCATTATAGATTAGGCAAGGAAAAGAAATGGTTATTCCAAACCTTATAGCTGCATAGAAGTAAAAGTCTATGATTCGCATACTTGCATGGAATGTTGTATCTTGAATTTATTTATTTGCAAGACAATTAGATCGTTTTAGGTAGACCACTTGTAATGGCATAACCCTCAAGGAATTCAAAAAAGCATAACTAGTTGGTACGTCGAACACTTCAAAGTGCTAGGCAGGGTTTAGTACGTTAAAAATTCTGCCTAGTATCGCACTTAGGATGCCAAGTCAAGACTTTCGATCCCAAAGGTCCTACCCATGTTCACGGAACATTAGGATTAGCTAAACACCCATGCAACAACGATCTAGGGTTTTACCCCAACGATCGAATGACCTAATACTAGACTTCCGATTGAGTTTAGAAACCCTGGGGGCAAACGTCGTTGGCCTAGTAAGGTTAGGGTTGGCTTGGGTTGAGAGGACTCCCAAACCCTACATCTTGATCAAGCGTATTTCTTGACCAAGAAATGCCATTTGATGGGAGAAATAATCCCACAAGTTAGGTGCGACACTTGTGCAACAAGTTGCAACATCACATGGCTTTGTGTTTAAATCACAAGATAGATTTGCCACTCCTTGGAACAAGGTTGGAAGGTTCCAAGTACAAGATTAATTTGCAAGAGGATGAGTAATCGTCCTGCTATTGAGTTGCCAAATTAGGGTAAGGAGCAATTGACCAATCAAGCTAGGGTGACGAGGTTACCCAAGATTTATTGTCTTAATTTAAGGAACCTAAGGTATTTGTTAATTTGGGTTAATAGGGTATAAACCCTAACCCAAGGATAAAAGGGTAAACAAACAAACCCTTGGGGATCTTGCCAAGCCACAATTGATCACGGAAATGAATGTTGGATGCATTCAGAGAGAAGAATTCACATCCTAGTAGTTGGCCAAGTAAACGACCACTGGATTGATTGTGTTTGTATAAGTTAGGAGCAGTGTTTGTACTTCTTTGCTCAAGGAACTAAATATGGAAAGATAATTAATGCTTCAAGTTGAAGGCCTGGAGGGAGAGGCAGCATCAGTAACCCCCGACTATCTGCCTGACCCTAACCAAGGGGGTTGTTAGCCACGCCGAATACATGGACTGAACCCACCGTGAGAGGTCTCTCCGTGGGTGCTACTTTGAGCAGAAGAACGCTTGGGTGCCAAGGGGGGCTGTGGCCATAAATCCCTTTCCTTCGCGTCCTGCACAAGAAACTTGGATTAGTGTTCCCTGAGGATTGCTGGATTGCCTTCAGGCGGATTATGGATTTCCTTCGAGCGGATTATGGATTGCCTTCGGACGGATTATGGATTAGCCTTCGGGCTAGATTATATGATGTATTCCAAAGATAAATACGATCAATTGTTAAAAAGGAACTTACTTGACATTGTTTTTCTATGTCAGTGCTAAGATTATGTGAAGGAACCAGTGACTAAAAGGCTAATTAAGGAAGCTATTTTTTCATGTCAAACTAAATGTGGTAGGTAACTAGACAACTAAAGAAACCCTGAGGAAAGTGCGGTGGATGTGATCATGGGTCCATCCTACGGAAGGGTGGTCTCGGTTGGCCAGGAACTTTTCTCAAAGAAGTTGACAGCAAGGCCGACGTGACTCGAGATTGGATCTCGAGGCCCGCATACTAGTCTACAGGCGAAAACTTGGATTAGTGATCCCTGAGGATTGTTGGATTGCCTTCAGGTGGATTATGGATTGCCTTCAGCGGATTATGGATTGCCTTTGGGCGGATTACGGATTAGCCTTCGAGCTAGATTATATGATGTATCCAAGGATAAATACGATCAATTGTTGAAAAGAAACTTGCTTGACATTGTTTTTCTATGTCAGTGCTAAGATTATGTAAAGGAACTAGTGACTAAAAGGCTAATTAAGGAAGCTATTTTTGCATGTCAAACTAAATGTGGTAGGTAACTAGACAACTAAAGCAACCCTGAGGAAAGTGCAGTGGATGTGACCATGGGTCCGTCTTATGGAAGGGTGGTCCCGGTTGGCCAGGAACTTTTCTCAAAGAAGTTGACAGCAAGGTAATGATAACTTAGAATCTAGGGAGCTAGAGTCCCGATTTGTGCTATTTTAGGGGAACAGAATGGAACTATACCTTATGGGCAGAGAGATCCAGCTCTGCATCCCTCTCATTTCCCATTCTCCTTGAACCAAGTGCAACATGAATCTGCTTCGACCCTGACGTTTTTGCGTAAAGTAGTTCGCCTGGGCTTCGACACTAGCTACCATTCTACGAATTTGACCACTAGGAAAAACCTGATTCAGGTCGGTCCTAAGTGGGAACAACCGGAATGCTTCTGCTTCATAATAGACTTGGGAAGACCTACATCGCAAACCTTGTGACATTTTGAGGGAGTGCCGGGCGGCACTTTCTAGACTCTCTTCCCGATGGGTTGCTAAGACATGTCTTGCAAGTGAACAGGTGGACACGTTACACCTTTCGTGCTTCTCTTCTTCTTCTTCTTTTCCTTCATGGGTTGCCTCCTTCTTCTTTGCAGTTGTGCCCTCTCTTTTTGTGGTGGATTGGCGATGGCAGCAACCTCTCTCTCTCTCTCTCTCTCTCTTCATCTCCCTTGCGCACATTGATCTCTTTCACTTCTTCTCTCTATACACTCTTCATCAACAAAAAGAAAGAGAGAAGTAAAGAAAAGAGAAAAACAAAGAGAGAAGAGATAATGCACTTACCTCAAACCTTGAAGAAGAATTCTTTTATGCTTCTCTCCTTCTTATTCTCCTTCATGGGTTCCCTCCTTCTTCTTTGCAGTTGTCCCCTCTCTTTTTGTGGTGGATTGGTGGTGGCAGCGATCTCTCTCTCTCTCTCAATCTCCCTTGTGCATGTTGATCTCTCTCATTTCTTCTCTCTATACAATCTTCATCAACAAAAAGAAAAAGATAACTAAAGAAAAGAGAAAAACAAAGAGAGAAGAGATAATGCACTTACCTCAAACCTTGAAGAAGAATCCTTTCGCGCTTCTCTCCTTCTTCTTCTCCTTCACGGGTTCTCTCCTTCTTCTTTGCAGTTGTTCCCTCTCTTTTTGTGGTGGATTGGCGATGGCTGCGACCTCTCTCTCTCTCTCTCTCTCTCTCTCTCTCTCTCTCTCTCTCTCTCTCTCTCTCAATCTCCCTTGCGCATGTTGATCTCTCTCACTTCTTCTCTCTATACACTCTTCATCAACAAAAAGAAAGAGAGAAGTAAAGAAAAGAGAAAAACAAAGAGAGAAGAGATAATGCACTTACCTCAAAGCTTGAAGAAGAATCCTTTCGTGCTTCTCTTTTTCTTCCTCTTCTCCTTCACAGGTTCCCTCCTTCTTCTTTGCAATTGTCCCCTCTCTTTTTGTGGTGGATTGGCGGTGGCAGCGACCTCTCTCTCTCTCTCTCTCTCTCTCTCCCTTGCGCACGTTGATCTCTCTCACTTCTTCTCTCTATACACTCTTCATCAACAAAAAGAAAGAGAGAAGTAAAGAAATGAGAAAAACAAAGAGAGAAGAGATAATGCACTTACCTCAAAGCTTGAAGAAGAATTCTTTCCCGCTCCTCTGCTTCTTCTTCTTCTCCTTCACGGGTTCCCTCCTTCTTCTTTGCAGTTGTTCCCTCTCTTTTTGTGGTGGATTGGCGGTGCCAGCGACCTCTCTCTCTCTCTCTCTTAATCTCCCTTGCGCACATTGATCTCTCTCACTTCTTCTCTCTATACACTCTTCATCAACAAAAAGAAAGAGAGTAGTAAAGAAAATAGAAAAAGAAAGAGACAAGAGATAATGCACTTACCTCAAAGCTTGAAGAAGAATCCTTTTACGCTTCTCTCCTTCTTCTTCTCCTTCATGGGTTCCCTCCTCCTTCTTTGCTGTTGTCCCCTCTCCTTTTGTGGTGGATTGGCGGTAGCAACGACCTCTCTCTCTCTCTATATATATCTCTCTCTCAATCTCCCTTGTGCACGTTGATCCCTCTCACTTCTTCTCTCTATACACTCTTCATCAACAAAAAGAAAGAGAGAACTAAAGAAAAGAGAAAAATAAAGAGAGAAGAGATAATGCACTTACCTCAAAGCTTGAAGAAGAATCGTTTCTCGCTTCTCTCGTTCTTCTTCTTTTCCTTCACGGGTTCCCTCCTTATTTTTTGCAGTTGTCCCCTCTCTTTTTGTCATGGTGGATTGGCGGTGGCAATGACCTCTCTATCTGTCTCTATCTCGATCTCCCTTGCACACGTTGATCTCTCTCACTTCTTCTCTCTATACACTCTTCATCAACAAAAAGAAAGAGAAAAGTAAAGAAAAGAGAAAAACAAAGAGAGAAGGGATAATGCACGTACCTCAAAGCTTGAAGAAGAATCCTTTCGGGCTTCTCTCCTTCTTTTTCTTCTCCTTCATGGGTTCCCTCTTTCTTTGCAGTTGTCCCCTCTCTTTTTGTGGTGGATTTGCGGTGACAGCGACCTCTCTTTCTCTCTCTCAACAATCTCCCTTGCACACATTGATCTCTCTCACTTCTTCTCCCTATACACTCTTCATCAACAAAAAGAAAGAAAGAAGTAAAGAAAGGAGAAAAACAAAGAGAGAAGAGATAATGCACTTACCTCAAAGCCTGAAGAGGAATCCTTTCCCCCTCCTCTCCTTCTTCTTCTTCTCCTTCACAGGTTCCGTCCTTCTTCTTTGCAGTTGTTCCCTCTCTTTTTGTTGTGGATTGGCGGTCGAAGTAACCTCTCTCTCTCTCTCTCTCTTTCTCTCTCTCTCTCTCTCTCTATCTCTCTCTCTGTCTCTTCATCTCCCTTGCGCACATTGATCTCTTTCACTTCTTCTCTCTATACACTCTTCATCAACAAAAAGAAAGACAGTAGTAAAGAAAAGAGAAAAACAAAGAGACAAGAGATAATGCACTTACCTCAAAGCTTGAAGAAGAATCCTTTTGCGCTTCTCTCCTTCTTCTTCTTCTCCTTCATGGGTTCCCTCCTTCTTCTTTGCAGTTGTCCCCTCTCTTTTTGTGGTAGATTGGCGGTAGCAGCAACCCCTCTCTCTCTCTCTCTCTCTCTCTCTCTCAATCTCCCTTGTGCACATTCATCTCTCTCACTTCTTCTCTCTATACACTCTTCATCAACAAAAAGAAAGATAAAAGTAAATAAAAGAGAAAAACAAAGAGAGAAGAGATAATGTACTTACCTCAAAGCTTGAAGAAGAATCGTTTCGTACTTCTCTCCTTGTTCTTCTTCTCCTTCATGGGTTCCCTCCTTCTTCTTTGCAGTTGTTCCCTCTCTTTTTGTGGTGGATTGGCGGTGGCAACGACCTCTATCTCTCTCTCTCTCTCTCTCTCCATCTCCCTTGCGCACATTGATCTCTCTCACTTCTTGTCACTATACACTCTTCATCAACAAAAAGAAATAGAGAAGTAAAGAAAACAGAAAAACAAAGAGAGAAGAGATAATGCACTTACCTCAAAGCTTGAGGAAGAATCCTTTTCCGCTCCTCTCCTTCTTTTTCTTCTCCTTCACAGGTTCTCTCCTTCGTCTTTGGAGTTGTCCCCTCTCTTTTTGTTGTGGATTGATGGTGGTAGTGACCTCTCTCTCTCTCTCTCTCTCTCTCTCTCTCTCTCTCTCTCAATCTTCCTTGCATATGTTGATCTCTCTTACTTCTTCTCTCTATACACTCTTTATCAACAAAAAGAAAGAGAGAAGTAAAGAAAAGAGAAAAAGAAATAGAGAAGAGATAATGCACTTACCTCAAAGCTTGAAGAAGAATCCCTTCACGCTTCTCTCTTTCTTCTTCTTCTCCTTCACATGTTCCCTCCTTCTTCTTTGCAGTTGTCCCCTCTCTTTTTATGGTGGATTGGCGGTGGCACCAACCTCTCTCTCTCTCTCTCTCTCTCTCTCAATATCCCTTGCACACGTTGATCTCTCTCACTTCTTCTCTCTATACACTCTTTATCAACAACAAGAAAGAGAGAAGTAAAGAAAAGAGAAATACAAGGAGAGAAGAGATAATGCACTTACCTCAAAGCTTGAAGAAGAATCCTTTCAGGCTTCTCTCCTTGTTCTTCTTCTCCTTCATGGGTTCCCTCCTTCTTGGTAGTTGTCCCCTCTATTTTTTTGGTTGATTGGCAGTGGCAGCCTCTCTCTCTCTCTCTCTCTCTCTCTCTCTCTCTCTCTCTCTCTCTCAATCTCCCTTGCATAAGTTGATCTCTCTCACTTCTTCTCTCTATACACTCTTCATCAACAAAAGGAAAGAGAGAAGTAAAGAAAAGAGAAAAACAAAGAGAGAAGAGATATTGTAGTTACCTCAAAGCTTGAAGAAGAATCCTTTCACGCTTGTCTCCTTCTTCTTCTTCTCCTTCATGGGTTCCCTCCTTCTTCTTTGCAGTTGTCCCCTCTCTTTTTGTGGTGGATTGGCGGTGGCAATGACCTCTCTCTCTCTCAATCTCGCTTGTGTACGTTGATCTCTCTCACTTTTTCTCTCTATACACTCTTCATCAACAAAAAGAAAGAGAGAAGTAAGAAAAGAGAAAAACAAAGAGATAAGAGATAATGCACTTACCAAAAAGCTTAAAGAAGAATCCTTTCGTGCTTCTCTCCTTCTTCTTCTTCTCCTTCACGGGTTCCCTCCTTCTTCTTTGCAATTGTCCCTTCTCTTTTTGTGGTGGATTGGCAGTGGCAGCTCTCTCTCTCTCTCTCTCTCTCTCTCTCTCTCTCTCTCTCTCTCTCTCTCAATCTCCCTTGCGCATGTTGATCTCTCTCATTTCTTCTCTCTATACAATCTTCATCAACAAAAAGAAAGAGACAAGTAAAGAAAAGAGAAAAACAAAGAGAGAAGAGATAATGCACTTACCTCAAAGCTTGAAGAAGAATCCCTTCCCGCTTCTCTCCTTCTTCTTCTTCTCCTTCACAGGTTCCCTCCTTCTTCTTTGTAGTTGTCCCCTCTCTTTTTATGGTGGATTGGCGATGGCAGCCACCTCTCTCTCTATCTCTCTCTCTATCTCCCTTGCACACATTGATCTCTCTCACTTCTTGTCTCTATACACTCTTCATCAACAAAAGGAAAGAGAGAAGTAAAGAAAAGAGAAAAACAAAGAGAGAAGAGATAATGCACTGACCTCAAAGCTTGAAGAAGAATCCTTTCCCGCTTCTCTCCTTTTTCTTCTTCTCTTTCACGGGTTCCCTCCTTCTTCTTTGCAGTTGTCTCCTCTCTTTTTGTGGTGGATTGGTGGTGGCAGCGACCTCTCTCTCTCTCTCTCTCAATCGCGATTGTGATCTCTCTCATTTCTTCTCTCTATATACTCTTCATCAACAAAAAGGAAGAGAGAAGTAAAGAAAAGAGAAAAACAAAGAGAGAAGAGATAATGCACTTACCTCGAAGCTGGAAGAAGAATCCCTTCGTACTTCTCTCTTTTGTTTTCTCTTTCGGGAGTTCTTTCCTTCTCCTTTACACTTGTCTCCTCCCTCTTCGTGGATGGTGGCAATGGCGGCAGCCTCTCTCTCTCTCTCTCTCTCTCTCTCTCTCTCTCTCTCTCTCTCTCTCTCGCTTGTTTATAAACCTGTAAAATGCCATGCTCGGGTTTTGACACTTTTTTATGAAGCCCCTCTCTCTCCTATTTTTTATTTCTCTCCATCTCTCTCTTCCTTCCCCTCCCTTCTTCTCTCTATTTCTCTCCCTGCAGATCAACTAATAGACCTGTAGATCTATTTTTCCCTAGCCTCACAATCTTGTAGGGGCCATCCCATTTAGGTCCGAGCTTCCCTGGAAATAGCTCCCTACGCGCATCATAATACAGAACTAATTGCCCTTTTTTAAAGGTATATTTCTTCACTCTAAGGTCATGCAACTGCTTCATCCGATGTTTAGCTACCTCCTGGTGTAGTAAGCTTTGCAACTTCAGCTCATCCAGGTGGGCTATAGTCGTGAAACGTTCAAAAAGGGAATCCTTATCTCCCAAAGAGTGGTTAATTGCAAACCGTATGGTTGGCAACTCGATTTCATGGGGTAAAGAAAGATATTGAAAGAAATGTCACCCCACCTCTCTTTATCTCTCTCCCCCCTCTCCCTTTACTTTTCTTTATTAACCTTCTCTCTTATTCTCTCATTGTTTTCCTATTTCTCTCTCCCTCTCTCTCGCTCTCTATTTTTTCTCTCTATCTCTCTTTCTCCATCTCTCTCTCTTCTTTTCACTCTCCTTCCTCTCTTTACCTCACCCTTCTTTTCTACCTCTTCCTTCTCTCTTCCTTCCCTCTCTCTCTCTCTATTTTTCTCCCCCTCTCTTTCTCTCTCTATTTCCCTTTCTTTGTTTCCTCTCTCTTTGTTTCTCCCCCCTCTCTCTCTTGTTGTTTCTCTCACTCATCCTCTCTCCCTCCCTTCATGTCTCATTTCTCTCTTCCTCTTTCTCTTTGTTTCCTTTCTCTCCCTCTTTCTCTCTTCCTCTCCCTTCATTCTTCTCCCTCCCTTCCTCCCTCCCTCTCTTTCCATGTATCTCTTTGCAAAGAAAAACGAAAAAAGAAAACAAGAGAACACAAAAATAAAGCAAAAAGAGGCAATGTACCTACCTTAAAGGCCTAAAGATGAAACCCTTTATACCTTCTCTTTACACCTTCCCTCCCTTCTCCCTTGGACACTTCTCTTTCTTCTTCGTGTATAGCGGTGGTGGCGGTGACAATGGTGATGAGCTCCCTCTCTCTCTCTCTCTCTCTCTCTCACTCACTCTCTCTCTCTCTCTCTCTCTCTCTCTCTCACAAAGCTTTAAGCTCTCTCACTCTCTCTTTAATTCTTTCTTGTGAATGTTTTCTTGGCAGATGTTACGCTCGGATTTTCGAAACTTTTTCCTCAAATCGACGTCGCTATATGCGTCACTATTTGTGTCGCTAATAGATTTGCGTCACTAATAGAATTAGCGACACATATAGCGATGCTTTTAGCGACACCACTTTTTTGCGTCGCAAATGGCCATCGCTATTGTCCCATTCCCTTGTAGTGATAATGAGGAGATAAATCTCTTGTAGACAAAAGCGTACATAAAACAATACCTTCCTCTATGCTGCTCAGAGTGCCAATCTGATGCTTCCATTGGCTCCGAAAGGGGGGTAAAATATCAAGACACCTGGCCAAAATTCTACCAGATCACTCCTTCATCTCCCAGTTCAGAGTGTTGTTCATTGGCTAAAAATTGCAATTGTGCGTCATGCAATTTTGCCAATCCTTCTTTTTACATAAAATCATGTCAAAATGGTTGAAAGCTACCTACTTTGTTTTACATGTCATGCTATTCTATAAGTTGTCTACAGTTCTTGGATTTTTTACAATAGATAGTATCCAAAATATCAAAAATTGGCTAAACTTGTCCAAAAATCTAATATTTTTGGACCATCCACACTATGGGCACTGACACTAATGGCATTGGCTCTCTAGTTTAATAAGAAAGCCACACTCTAGAGTTTTTCGCACTATGTGCGCATAATGGTATGACAATGTGGTCAAATCTTGTTGTTTCACTTAAAGGTGGAGTCTATCCTAAATTATATATAAGCTACCTTCCTAAATCCCACTTTCAAATATGGATCATGATCTAACCACATGGTCAAATATTTATCACTTATTTGAGATTGAAACTTGGAAAATTCCCCGTCTCTAATATAGTGTTCTTGTATCTTTTTGAAAATCCTCTATTGTTTCCTCCTTATCATTAATCATTATCGATATGTAGCCAAATGGTTTAGGAATAATTCTATCTATAAGGATGTGTATCTACTATCAATGCAATGTAGTAGCAATAGTTCCAAAGGCTAAAAACATGATTTTATCATTGAATGTATAAAATATTTATGGGAATGTAGGTTTGTTGGAAAAACAAGCAGTCCACATTCATTGATATCTTATTTTTAAATATTACATTATAATTATGTTTTTATGATTCAATAAGCAACTTAACACATGAGAAGTATAAAAAGAACTTTAGTGGTAGAAAATTTACTCTTAATAAACAAATGTTAGTCATGAGCCATGTGCTAATTGTGATGTGATCTACCTTTATTTATTACTATTAGGCTATATGAACTTACTCATCTATCTTGGTGAAGGATTATTATATGTGTATATTAATTCAACACTTAAGATTTCATTTTTGATCATATAATACGCATTCATAAATCAATAAATTGGTATAAGGCCATAACATGCAAATGTTTACTTTGAACATTAGGCATGTTCTTATGGTTCGTGGGAAAGATTGGATGCATGGTTGATCTGATAAGACCTTTCAAGTACTTGTGCAATGTAAGATCTAAAATTTGCATTTTTACATTTCAAGTGCTTCCAATAGTTGTTGCCATTCTTCAAAAAATACAATTGTCATTTTCTTAATGAAGGTATGAACTGATTGTAGTGCTCTAATTTCGTGAAACTTGGATGTCATTGACATTGTTGATCATGGACTACATTGAAAAACACACCAAAAGTTAATCGACCATCATATGTGAAAGTTGCACTTCTTTGCTATTTTTCACTATTCACTACATTTGACAATAGACCCAAAAACTAGTTGGCTATCTATTTGAAAGTAAGATTATGTGTAAGCTCACATGATTTATCACATTTTATTACATAGTTGCCTTTTATTTGTCAAAGTATGAATGCCTTTGATATTTTCCACACTTGTATGTCAACATAATTATGATTCATCAAAGTAAAATTTTTAAACCAAAGTTGTAAAGATCCCAACCTTTTTGGCTTCAAAATGGTCAAAAGATCACAACATACTCATGAGTGTTCTATCAATAGCTTCAATAGCTCTAGCAATATTAAAGAACAACAATGTGAATAGATCACCATGTGATACTCATTTATCAAATTGATTTATCAAGCTTATAATTAGTAAGAGTGTTGAAAAAAAAGGGACACTTGTTGGTGACTTTCAAGCATTATTGCGTGGGAGAAGTGTTGGTTACTGCATAATTTAAAAAGTGTTGTGTGTGTGTGTGTGTGTGTTAAAATAAGGGTTCCTCCTAGGTCATGGTTTTTTCAAAATTTAACACCATGTTTTGTGTGTCTCTATAGTTTCTTGGAGCTTCCTTTTGAGAAAGCTGAGGTTGCATGAGAATCAAGTTTGAAGGTTTTTGAGGATCTAGACTTGAAAAGTCCAAGTTTCAACATGTTTGTTTGTTATACTTTCATCTCTTTTTGAATAAAGTTGAGGTTTAGAAAAAGAAACTACAACATGTTCTCTCAACTCTCTTGATGACCTTTTGGGGATAATAAGAAGATTGTTGCATACCATGGGCACAATGTTCATGAAGAGCATGGAAGTTTTGTTTGCAAGATTTAGGATTGCTTTAGTCCTATGATTCAACACTTGAATGACATGACTTCTATTATTATCCCTATTGTGTGATTTGTTTTGGCTACATCATTGCACTTAAATTGAAGACTTAATATAGATGCATTTTAGCAACAATATCAATTCGCGTTATCCTTATCTTAGAGTGAAGAACTAATATTATTATTTAATAAGTGTTATTTTTATAAAATATTTAGCTTTAAGTGTAGAAACCCAATAGGGCACAAGCACAACCTTTAGGAGTAAAGTTGTAACAAAACTTTTGCTTGACCACTAGCCATAAAATGACCCAAAAATTGACAAATCTAGCAAAAAAATTACAGTCCGTAAAGTTGAAGTTATCTAAATTAGGTGCCAAAAACTTTTTCTTAAATAAAACAAGGCATTTAACACCATATTGGGGAATGTGGGAATTTCCCATCAGTTTTGGACATGTGGTCAAATCTTTGGATTTGTCATAACTTGAACAATATAACTCCGAATCGAGCACTCTATAGCTCAATAGATTCTATTTTTCAAGTGCTTTCCAATGATAGGTCACATCATATGGTTTTGAGAAAATTATGGACATGTTATCCGGGTGCCACCTTTTTAGTATTAAAAAAATGGGAATTGGGAGATTGACAAACTCACTAATATTGTGTTATTTGAAATAGCTCTTGAAAATGCTATTTTTAATTTTTATGTGAATGGAAAATCTTGAAAAAAATGGTGGGACTTGAGGAGGACTTGAGAAAGAAAGTTCAAGTGCTTCATATTTACATAAACATAGCTCTAAGCACGTAACATGTGTGACTGAGATCCCTTCAATGACATGACTTTAATGGTCTATCGATATATTTTTCTAAGCAATGACACCCGATACTCATTGGAGTAACACAAGGTTTGTCACCTAGGTTTGCTTGAGTCCACTCTGTAATGGAAGGTTCCGACCATAACCCATAAGGATCAACCTAAATCTAAATTCCTAGAGTAGACTAAGGTCACCTATTGGTTCATCTAGCATTGGTTTTCAAGCCTTGGCTTTGCATTGGATCACTTGAACCAAAGGTAACTTATGTCACGGTTAGCTCAAGAGTGACAAATGAAGGAAAGTGTAGCACGTCAACCCCTTTGTCCATAAGTCATAGTCTCATTCCAGTCTCTTGAAACAACAAACAGTCAGGCTTCAATTGAATCTTCTAACGACAAACAACTAGCCTTAAGGGATGTCTAGTGCAATCCTCTATTTATTAAACTTCTGTAGGGAGGGAGTGGGCTGTAGTAATGATGGTATGTGGCAAGTTCTCTTGGTTGAACTTGTAAGTCAATCAAGATTTAGACAAGGACCCTTCCCTACCTACTTGTTCTAGAATAACTATTGTCGGAATAAGGGATCCAAATAAATGGTGGTTTCCACAGTGAGATTCATTCAAATCTCAATGTATGGAAAGAACTAGCATAACATTTTGCTAGTAATTAATAATAGGACACACAATACATGAAATGCAATGGGGAAGGAAGGGCCATGGGAATGGCAAACAGATTGAGGAGACAACATGAGGTGTGCGGACATCGTGGTTGAAAATATGCATTTAAAACATGGCAATACAAAGTCAGAAAATGCGGCCCCCCCCGCGGCCTCCTCTCTCTCTCTCTCTCTCTCTCTCTCTTTCTCTCGCTCGTACCTTATATTTATATTGTCAGTTACTCATTCTCCCTCTATCCCTCTCTCCCTCTCTCTCTCTCTCAGACGCACACAGCTGGCAAGCTTGGCAATGATCAGGCACGCGTCGTGGCTAATTTTGGCTCTCTTGCTTTGCATCTCGCCGCAGAGCTGCTCAGCAAGACTAATCGGGGCCGCCTTCTACCACCTTCAGCATCTTCATCACCATCATCATCATGATCGTGCATCCTCAACTTCAGAGACAATCTCTAGCACCGGTCATGATCATGGCTTCCTCTCCACTCAAGACTCGACCTCAACGAAGCCCGTCATCCCAAAGGTGAAGCCTAGCATCCAAGACGACGGACCCCACGAAGTCATCTTCAACACCCCAATTGACAATAGAGGGCCCAATGTTAAGTATGGGGGATTAAAATCCCCCCCAATCGACAATAGACGTCCCAACGTAATGTTTGGGGGGTTAGGATCCCCCCCACATACCTTCTCACTATCTAACTTGTGGATGCTCATTGATCATCCCTTGATGCATGATGATGGCCATGACCATGATGCCCCTAATGATGGTGTTGGCAATGTTGAGGTTGTTGATGGTAAGGAGTCTCCCATTGGCTCCCACTCCCTCCTCATCAACTTGCATCAACCCGCCCTAAGAATGGCTGCCCACCATGACACCATTTTCCATCACATGTCACATTACCTCGTCCCGCCATCAGGCCCTAGCCACAACCACGACTCTATGCACACAAAAAGATATCCTAGTGAAGAAGACACATTCACAAAGCTATATTGTCCACCACCAAGCTTATAAGGTTATGAGGGCTCATGTGTAAAGTGCATATTCTTAGTTTTTAGGGAGTGTAAGCCACACCATTCCTTAGACAAAAAAAAAACTTACATGTTATAGCCATGTTATAGCTAAGGTGGACTACGAAGGTACAATGCAAGAATTTTCATTGTTTGGGTATTGTTGTGTCCTATCTAACTCATTCTAGCCACAACCAACTTTTTACGCCCAATTAAACTACCAAGAGCTACAACTACATTCCATATACTATTTGTATATTCCTTCTACAAAACCAGGATGTTACATTCCATGTATCCATTAAAGATAAGTTTAAGCTTTATCAATTTTAAATAGGCTACATACTCCACTATTGCATATAAGAGAAACAATGAGAGAAAGAGGTATATGTGCAATATTAAAGGCATTTTCTTCATTCTAAAGAGGGTGGATTATCCATTCATTATGTTAACTTAAGAAACTTTTTAAGAGCACTTTTATTGTAATGCTAATGTTCTTCTCAATATCTTTAGTGACTAATTCGAATTTTTTCCAGATATCTCAAAATTTTGTTTTAGGTTACAAGTCATTTATTCTATGGTATCCTCCATGACATTTTTGGCACTACATACACAATAAGAAGACATGACTACAAGGGTGTCATTACTATAGAGTGTACTTGATAGTCTTTTATAATAGTCTATATTATAATAAGGATGGAGCTCATGTTTAAGAATATTTTTTCACTAATGCACTTTGTTATATCAACTTTAAATAGTTACGTTTGCTCAATTTGGTGGATCTTTGAATGTTAGGCCATCAAAAAGACATTTTAACTAAAGCAAGGGTGTCATAGTCTAATATCGAAAAGAAGAAAAACATGAAAAGGAGAAAGGGAGGTAATAAGAGTTTCTTTTTCACCTCGAAATATAACAAGATTCCCAAAACTCATTAAAGACCAACAAGTATCTAAACTTGAATAAGCCATATTATTATGTTGTTTCATAAGGGAGATAAAGCTAGTATTAGAAAAAAGTAATGTGTGGTGAGGGTTGAAATATTATACATAGAGCATTTGATTTCAAAGTTCTGATTAGAGATCAAAATTAGAACAAGTGAAAAAAAAAACTTTCGTGAGACTCTATGGTCCATGATGTAATACTTCATATGATGACTACCATTAGCAGTTTTTTTCTTTTAGCTAAATGTTTACTTTTTGGCAAAAATAATGTGTCCCCAAACAAATCAAGCAAAAAATAGGGTCATATTTAAGCCCCCAAAACCATAATTATTGCCTAATATTGAAAATCTTGGCATAAAATTTGAGTTTTGATCACCTAAAATGGATATTTCAGTAGATGAAAAATATAGACATCCACAGCTTATATATGGCCCTTAAACATGGTCAAAAGAGTAGAATATTATTGCCAAGAATATTTTCCATGTCAACCTAAGGATCCATGATGGCTCATAACAAAGGCACTAAGTTTAAGAAGATGGATTAAAATTCTGGCCATCATGCACTTTGAATAATGAGTAAGAGAAATTAAAAGGTGCCATGTGATCCACCACTTTTGGAAACTTTGTAAGTTATAATGGACCATGACTTTGGCCACCATTGGATATGCATCTACATTTGGGTTCAATCAATTGGAACAATTACCTCCTGCCTTGTTAGAAGTGGGATCATCCTCCTTAGAAGCTTCAAAATTTAGGAACCGTCCATACAAAAGTATATAGCAATATGTGATTAGGTACCTCTCAAGTGAAGGACCTTGTCACCAAATAATGATAAATTCTAGAAGAGAGGTTTTTGAGAAAAGAATTCATTGACCATTGCATGGCCATTACACCATTACTCTAGTTGTCTCCATGGTTTTGACAAATTTATTGAAATTTAAAGTGTGTAATCCAAACTTCCATCAAGAACTTGAAGATAATCATCGAGCTTTAATGATTGTAAATACAAAAGCTTGATATATTCCTAAATATTATGAGTGCCCCAAACCTTGGAACCTTGGGAAATGTTGCTGTGTGATCTCCCTCTTTGTACAACAATGTTAAGCATAGAATCTTTCTCTCTTAGTACCTCATATACTTGTGCTCAATACTTGTCTTTTAAAACTTCATTTTTCTTGTCAAATTACTTGTTGATTTATTTTTCCTAAACTTGCACACAAATATTATTTTCCTGGATGAACTAATGTTAGGTCAAACTTTCATGCAAAACTCCATCTTAGACCCTACATTTGACCACATTGCATTTGCACCTTATAAATTGATGAGAGGATAGAACCACCCATCTCAAAAATTATATATCCAATAACTCCATACATTCTACTTTCTTAATATCTATCCATACATTCATTTGTAAAGCTCCTAGTATGATATGGTGAAGTACTTCCTTATAGTATATAGTTTTCTTAATTAATAAATGCGATTAAGATGTTTTCTATGAATAGGTATTGTCTATCTCAAATACTAGTAGCAGTATTTCATAGAGTGTTTGATAGTTGGATGTGAAACTCCTTATGTGAGAGAAACCTCTTTCGCACCATTTTAGCACACTTATCGTGATCTCAAGGATCCAAAAGTTTGACAACCACAACACTAGTCTCTATACTCATAACCTATGATGATTCATTATTTTTAACATCTACATGCTCATGTCTTTCCAACCATATACTTTAAAACACTTTCATATTTGTTTAGAATCCTAAAAAATTGTCTCCCAAGATAATTATTGATTGCAAATCACATTCCTTATTTAAATTTGGAAGCCAAAGAATATCTCTTGAGGTTGACACTTTCTTGATGCCATTGAAAAAAGCCTTAAGTGAATAAAGCCATGTCATGATTACTCAATGTAATTAAGAGCCTTCTATGAATACTTAACAAATGTTACAAATATAGTAGCAACGTTCCATAAAGTATTAGAAATTGGATCCCCAAGTCCTTAAGAGAGTGATGGCTTATGTAGACTGTAGAGTCGTTTCCCATATCCCAAAGGCAGGTGTATCGCAAACTTGTTGGAGACCATACGACCACTATCTATGCTAACATCTTATGTGTGGCCATAAAGGGAAACATGGAATCCAAAAGGGTCTCATAAGGAATATATTAGGAAACCTTAAGCTTAGATGAGCCCTTCTTCATTATTATTATTACATGCCTTTTTGTCCCCTAACCCACTACATTCATGAGCTCCACCCTACTTTATTTTTGTTTTGACATTTTTTTGGGGGGGAGGGGGGGTGGGGGGACGTGAACATAGGAAGTTGGGGGTTTCTCCTTATTTTCACCCTGATAATGACCCTTTTATAAAAAAAATTGCCTTCTATGCATGTGGGGCCTAAGGGCCACTAGAGAATATTCCATAGGTAACTTATATTCTTCTTTTTGAGATCCATGCACTAATGCTTCCATTATAGATACTTTTTCATTTAACCTAGTTTTAAAATTATATTGAATAGGTTTTTAATTATTATCCTTGATAGTGCTATTTTTTGAACCAACATGTGCTTTCATCCTTTAACATTATCAACGAACATTTGAGCTCAAGAGGGATGTGAAGAAACTTTGAGGTTAAACACTTTTCATGTTTCTAGCCTCTCTTGGTTTACAAAATGTATCTAAATTTCTAGTTGTTTCTTGAATAGAATTTTCTTTTTGACAATGCCATTAGGGAAGTGAGGGTTAACAATTGGAGTTTTCAAAGAATTCTTGAATCTCAAGCATCTTCTTCAAAATTTGAAAGAAACTCAATGTAACGTGTCCACCTGTTCCCTTTCAGGACACATCTTAGTAGTCCATCGGGAAGAGAGTCTAGAAGGCTCCGCTCGGCACTCCCATGGAATGTTACGGGTTCTGTAATCTAGGACTTCCCGAGTCTGCCATGTAGTGGAAGTATTCTGGCCGTTCTCACTTAGGACCGACCTGAATCGGGGTTTCCCCTAATGGCCGCTTTCCTAAATGGCAGCTAGCGTCGAACCCAAGCGAACTACTTTACGCAGAACACCAGGGACGAAGCATATTCATGCTGCACTTGGTTCAAGGAGAATGGGAAACGAGAGGGATGCAAGGCTCAACCTCTCTGCCCATAAGGTATAGTCCCATTCAGTTCCCCTAAAACAATATAAATCGGGATTCTAGTAACCTAAACCCTAGGTCAGCACCCTTGCTATTCATTTCCTTCGAGAAGAGCTCCTTGCTGTCCATTTCATTTGAGAAAAGTTCCCGACCAACCGCGACCACCCATCTGTAGGACAGACCCATGGCCACATCCACCACACTTTCCTCAAGGTTCCTTTAGTTGTCTAATTACCTACCACATTTAGTTGGACATGCATCAAGCAGCTTCATTAATTAGCCAGTTAGACATTGGTTCCTTCACGTAATCTTAGCACTTGACATAGAAAAAAACAATCTCAAACAAGTTCCTTTTCAACAAGTTATCTTATTTATCTTTGGAATACATCCATAAAGTCTAGCCCACAGGCTAATCCATAATCCGCCCGAAGGCTATCCATAATCCACCCGAAGGCTATCCATAATCCACCCGAAGACTATCCATAATCCAGTCGAAGGCTATCCAACAATCCACAGGGATTACTAATCCAAGATTCCGCCTGTAGACTAGTATGTGGGCCTCGAGATCTAATCCCGAGTCATGTTGGCCTCTTGTGCAAGGCCCAGAAGGAAAGGGATTTACGGCTAGAGCCCCCTGGCACCCAAGCGTCCTCCTGCACCAAGCAGCACTCAACAGAGAGACCTCACGCAGCGGGTTTGGTCCACATTCCCAGCACGGCTAACAACCCCCTTGGTTAGGGTCAGGCAAATAGTCAAGGGTAACTCAAGCTACCTCTCCCTTCAGGCCTTCAACCTGAAGCATTAAATATCTTTCCATCCTTTAGTTCCTTGAGCAAACAATGCAAACAGTGCTCCTAAACTATTACAAGTACAATCAAGTCCAGTGGTCGTTTATTTGGCCAACTGCTAAGGATTAAATCCTTCTCTCTCAATGCATCCAGCATTTGATCCGGGATCAATTGCGACTTAGCAAGCTCCCCAAGGGTTTGTTTGTTCACCCTTCTGTCCTTGTATTAGGGCCATATCCTGTTAACCCAACTTAACCAATACCTTAGGTTTCATAAATTCACAGTAAATCCTAGCCACCATGTTGCTCTAACTTGATTGATCCTTTGCTTCCAAGCAAAATACCTAACTTTCCTTAACTTGGCAATTTTTCCTAAGAAAGGTGATGTAATAGGATGACTACTCATCCTCTTGCAAGTTAAACTTGCGCAAGAACCTGCCAACCTCATTCCAAGGAATGGCAAAACTCTCTTGTGATCAAACCACAAGACCGTGCAACATTGCAACTTGTTGCACAAGTGTCACATCTATTCCATGGGATCATTTCACCCATTGAACGGCGTTTCCTAGTCAAGGAATTATGTTTAGACAAGAAGCAAGGTTTTGGGTGTCTTCTTACCCAACCCAATCCTAATTGCACGAGTCCTAGGGATTCCAACTCAATCCGAGTTTTTGCATTTGAACGAATGATCCTTAGGGTAGAAACCCTAGATCGTTACTTGCATGAGTGTCCAATTGACCCTACATTCCGTGAATGTGGGTAGGACCTTTGGGTATGAGGGTTTCAACTTGGAAACAAGTGCGAAACTAGGCCAAATCCTTAACGTGCTAAACCCTAGTTAGCACTTGGGGTATTTATCGTATCGATTGAATCATGCCTATATGAATCCCTTGTGGGTTAGGTGATTTAGATAATTCGATCTACTTGTCTTGGGACAAGGACGAGCCATTCCTAGAGATGATAAACTTGATCTAAAAGAGAAATCTAGTTGCAACATGTCATAATACACGTAAACACGTGATTCATTGCTTCTATGTACCACTAGATTCACAATAACCCTATTCTTTCTTGTTGAAATCAAAACGCACGATAATTTGCAGAATAACTTTCATAGAACCTACTAGGACTTACATTCAAGAATCATGCCTACATCTCTTTTTCTAAGCTTTAGAATTTCATGCTTTAATAAACCATGCAACCTTCCCGTAAATGCAACTCTTGATGAATGAATTTTATGCACGAAGAATGTGCAACATGCAACCCTTTCCTAACTATAACATAGTTAAATGAGTTTCATGCAAAGTGAATATTGTAGGACTAGTGTTGGTTATTCCATCTTGCAAGCACATGCCACATGCAAGTTCATAGAATCATTTCTGTACTTTGCTATTTTCTATGGGTGTTAACGACGTTACTTAATGAATCATTACAATGAAGATATTGCCTAAAAATGTGACATACACTTAATCTTTCCATGTCTAGTCAAAGGTGCACTTAATAATTTCAACCTTATAAGGATAGGCAATAGGTGTTCTAGGCTCGTCACTTTGAAATGCACGACAAGGTAACATACTACTAAGGTCATAAGATGGATAGACAACTTGCGTTCTTTATATCGAAAATGCCAATAACCCAATTGCATGTCATGAATTAATTCTAGTAATTGTTCAAATAGTCAATTTTTTCCAATTGCATTTAACTAGGCTAGGTGAATTTGAACATGCATAGGTGCTTCCTAATCCATGAAGTTATCGTGCTTAATGCATTACTTTTGCGTGGAATCAAAATAGTAAAAACCTGGGTTTGTGGGGGCGAGGAGATGTCCACGTGAATGTTAGGAGAGGAACCTCCCATAGGCGCACCTTGCGACTTCTTGGGGGCCATCGTAAGCGTGATTATGGACTTCCGGTTTTCCTTTACCCTTACGCGATCGGTGAATTTCCTTAGCCTTGGAAAGTAGCCTCAAGATCTTGCCCTTCTTCCTCGTACGCAGGGGATTCCTTCACCGAAATGTGGATCCTTGAGAATACCAGGGCTTGCGAGATTTGGACTTATGGGAGGGCTTGTGGGGTTGGAGCTTTGTTTGTGGGAATGGGGCTTTTATGAATGGAGCTGTGGGAATGGAGTCTTTCAAAAAAGCTTATGGGAATGGAGGCTTTAGGAGAAGGTTTTTAAACTCCCGGGGTGGAACCTGTGTGTACAAGGCCTTAAGCCTTATCTTTAAAAGCTTCCAAAAGCTTCTAGGAAGCTTTTTCTTCCCTAGGAACCACGTGGGGTCAAAGGAAATGATTGAGGGGGGGAGGGGGATATTAACGATGTCAGGGGAAATTATGTTGATCGTGATGGCGGTAGCGTGGCTGCATCGGTAGTTGGCGACAATCTTGGCACTCCTCCACGATAGGCGGCGGCCCCCACAGCAGCTCGGCAATAGCTACTCCTTCACAGCAGCCTATCCTCCTTCCTCCCTTCAAATCCCCTAGCACGGCGGCCCCCCTTCTTCTCTCTAATCCTCCTCTCCCTTCGATTCCACTAGCATGGCGGCAGCCTTTTCCTTATCCCTACCTCTATTCATGCATAGTACAGCTGCAAATCGTCTGATCTTCCTCCCCCATATCCCCCACTAAGGGGTATTATTATTGGTCAAGGGGGGGAAGAGAAGCTCCACCACGTGGGTTGTGCATGGCTTCCCCCCCTCATGCATCACACACCTCTCACCTAGCCCATACCTCCCCACCTCCCTCTCCTCCAGCCATTCATCGGCTGGGGGAAAGGGATAATAACAAAAAAAAATTGCATCAATATTATCCATTTTGCCTCCTCCCAAGAGGGTGTTTCCCTACGGTTAGGCAGACTTGAACCCCTGGGCTCGATTTCCCAATGCGGAGGTCTCGTTTTTGTGCATCTAGGGTTATGGATTAAACTACCGGCAATTACAATGCGGAGGATAACCTTGCATAGGTTTTACGCGGCATGCGAGGAGTTAATTTTGGTAATATTTTGGAGCGGGAATATTACATTCTCTCCCCCTTAGAGGAATCAAGATGTCCTCATCTCGAGAAGAACCGAGGGTATTGTTGGTTGAGAGTTCTTTCATCCATCCAAGTGGCATCCTCCCCTTGGGATAATCTTTCCACTGGACAAGGCATTCTCTCAAGGTTCTGGATCTCAATTGTCTCTCCCTAACATCTAAGATCCTATCAGGCCATAGCTCAAGGACCCCTTGGCTAGGCATTACAACTTGTTGGTCATGAAGTATATGGCTAGGATTAGGTACATACTGCTTCAGTAGGCTGATATGGAATACATTATGAACCTTTAGGTTTTCAGGGAGTTGCAACCTGTAAGCATTGGGTCCTAGGCACTTGAGGATCTTGTATAGTCCACAATACCTTGGACTTAGCTTCTTGCAATCTCCTAAGGATAGGGAACTCTTCTTTGGGCATACGCGAATGAAGACCATGTCTCCTTCACCAAAGGTTCTATCTTGACGTTTCAAATCTGCGTATGCCTTTTGTCTATCCTTGGCGGCTTGGATGTCCTGTCTTATTGACTTCATTTGGTCATCCATCTCTTCCAGCATCTGCCTTGAAGCTTCAACCCTCAAGGTTGGATCTGAGAAGTTTAAAGGACTTTGATAGTCATGCCCATACAATGCTTGGAAAGGGGTCATTTGAATACTTTGTTGGTAAGAAGCATTGTAGGCAAACTCAACCAGTGGCAAGTATTGAATCCACCTTTTTGGTTCACGACAGCAGCAATGTGCCCTTAGCATATCCTCGATGACTTGGTTGACTCGCTCCATTTGACCATCGGTTTGGGGATGGTAAGCTATACTAAAACAAAGTTGAGTCCTAATGGCTTCAAAGATAGCTCTCCAAAAGTGTGATGTGAAGAGAGAATCATGATCACTGATGATTCTTCTGGGCAACCCATGTAGCTTGAATATCTCCTTGATGAACAACCTTGCAATGTCTGAGGCTTTATAGTTTGTCTTAACAGGAATAAGGTGTGCAACCTTAGTAAGCATATCAACCACAACCATAATGGAGTTGTATCCTCCCTAAACTTGGGATAGGCCAACAACAAAGTCCATACTGATGAATTCCCATTTCATTCGGGGAATGAGTGGTTGTAACTTTCCTAGCATTTTGACATGTTCGGCCTTAATACGTTGACAAGACAAACACTCAGTGACATATTTGAGAATGTCACCTTTAAGCCTCTCCCAATAGTAGCTCTTTCTGACTGCATTGAGGGTCTTGGCATAGCCAGGATGTCCTGAGAAAGAGGAATCATGAGCTTCCCAAAGTATCTTCTGCTTGAGTGACTGGCTTGTCGGTATACATAACCTCGTTCTATAGTAGACAAGCCCACTATTGGTAGAGAATTCTTGATACTTAGCCTGTAGCTTCGGTTCTTGATCCTTGATAGGGATCTCCCTTCGCATCTTCTGATAGGTTGGATCATGGCATGCTTCTTCTCTAGCTAGCTCAAGTATTGGATTTTTTGGCATGGATACCTTTGTGGCTAGAGATCTAGTTGTTGATGGATTTTACAACATTAGAGAATTAAGGAATGCCTTGCGACTCAGTGCATTGGCAACTACATTCTCCTTTCCAGGCTGGTATTTGATTTCAAAGTCATACTCCTCCAGCACTTCAATCCACCGACGTTGCCTCATATTGAGCTCATTCTAGGTAAAGATCCACTTGAGACTTTTATGATCCATCACTAGGGTAAACGTGTTACCCAGCAGGTAGTGTCTCCAAAGCTTGAGAGCATGGATGACAGTAAACAACTCTAGATCATGGGTAGCATAATTTTTCTCATGGCTCTTCAGTTTTCTTGAAGAGTATGCTACAAGATGACCTTATTGTATAAGCACACATCCTAGGGCAAGTGTGCTAGCATCCGTTACTACTTCAAACTCCTTATAGAGGTCCGAGAGTTTGAGGATAGGTGCTGATACTAAACTTTGCTTTAATCTATCAAAGCTAGATTGTTCAACAGTTGACCATGCAATGGATGTTTGCTTCTTCAGTAGATCCATCAGAGGTGCTGCAATTAAAGCATAGTCTTTGATAAAGACCCTATACCATCCTGTTAATCCAAGAAATTTGCATATTTCTTTGATAGTTGTTGATATTAGCCATTCTAGCACATCTCTGACTTTGGCCGGATCCACTGATATTCCTTCCACTGATATGATGAATCCCAGATATTCAATCTAACGTTTGAAGAATGCACACTTCTTCATCTTGGCATAAAGCTTGTGTGCCCTCATTGTCTCAAGGACAATGCGAAGCTGGGGTTCATGATCTTCTTCCTATTTGGAATAGACTAAGGTATCGCCAAAGAAGACGAGTACAAAGTCGTCAAGATATGGCCTAAAGATATCCTGTATTAACCTGTTGAAGGTGGCAGGTGCATTTGTAAGCCCAAATGACATTACTAGGAACTCAAAGTGTCCATATCTTGTGTTGAATGCCATCTTTGGAATATCTTTTTCCTTGATCCTTATCTGATAGTATCCAAACCTGAGATCAATCTTGGAGAAGATCTTTGCAACTTGAAGACGGTCAAGAAGTTCATCTATTCTAGGAATAGGATACTTGTTCTTAATCGTTGATTGATTCAACCCTCTGTAAAATCAATACACAGTTGAAGCGTTCCATCTTTCTTCTTCTGGAACAACACTGGAGCTCCCCATGGCGAACTGTTGGGACGGATGTAACCCTGATCTAATAGTTACTTGAGTTGCTCCTTCAGCTCAATCGCTTCTAGGATGGACATTCTATAAGGCCTCTTTGTAATTGGCGCAACTCCCGGCATTAGCTTGATCTCATGAAACTTCCCTTTGAGATGGAAGTTCTATCAGCTCTTCCAGAAATACGTCCGCGTACTCCTTTAGCCATGAAGGTCCTTCACTAGACTCCTGGTTATGATCTAGCTTATTAAGCTTAATCAAGTAGACAGGTAGTCCCTTCCTAACTCCCTTTATAATCCAAGATGCTTTGGCCAATTGAATTTTCGGCTTTCCAGCCTCTCCTTGAGTTGTGACCAATTCCCCTTCAGAGTTTTGAAAGGAAACTTGACCCTTTCCACAATTAATGTGGGTGTCATTAGGTTTAAGACAATCCATTCCGAGCAAACACTCATGGATACCTAGGTTCATGACCCTAAATTTGACAGAAGTTGACTTTCCTCCCAGAAAGAATTCCACCTTAGTAGTTTGCCTGGTACAAGTGACCTCACGACCATTTTCTAATTCCACAAGCAAGGTACATGCTTCTATTGTGGCTATTTCTAATCTTCTTGCACAAGCTGGTGAGATAAAGGAATGCGTACTGCCACAATCAATCAAGGTTTTGAATCCTTTACCTTGATAGTCCGATGGTATCTGAATCACCGAAAACTAGCGATTCGAGCCTTTCTTGTGAAGGGCGACATGGACTGTTGCCCTCTCAAAATCTACTTCCATGGTTAGGTCTTCTTCTTTGCACATTTTCCTATTGGCAACACAGGCGATTCTTCCTCTGCCCTGGGTGGCGGCTCCTTGGCCACGAGCGGTTCCTTGGAAAGGAGCTTGACGTTGGAATATTGCCTTTTGAAATGACCGGGCTTGTTGCAGTGGAAACAACAGAGATTACAACCATTACCTTGGGTAGGGACAAAGTTATTGACATTGTTGGTCCTTACTTTCTTTCTTTGTCCCTGGTTTGGACCTTGAACTCTCTTCGCTTGGGACCTATATGCTCCTTTGTTCTAATCATTATAAGACCAAGTCTTGTTACTTCTTGGCCTAGCCTACACCTCCTGAATTATGGACATAGCTCGAATGAGTGCGTCCTGTAGATCTATTGGGCGCATAGATTCGAGGCGGGTATTCACTGGTGGGTTTAAACCGGCACAAAACTTCGACACTTGTTGTGTCATATCCATTTGTGGCACATACTTCAGAAGAGAGATGAACTTTGAGTAGTATGCGTCAAGAGTCAGACCCAACTATTTTAGCTCATAGAACTCATTCATTTTTTGTGTGCGGTACGCAGGTGGTAAGTATCTTCCTTGCATAGCTTTTTTCAGCTTTTCCCAGGTAACGAATCCTTCTGAGATCCCTTGATCTCTGCACCATTCCTTCCACCAAAGCTTGGCTTCGTCGGTGAGCTTCAGCTTGACGAGCATTGTCTGGTTGGCGGGTGCAGTACCGGCCGCTTCAAAGTAATCTTCCATGGACTCTATCCAAATCTCAACATCAGCTTGGATAGTCCTTCCTCTCCCATCAAATTCCTGCGGCTTCATCTACTTGAGAAGAAACTTCTTCTCCTGAATCACGGCCGTACTTGAAGTAGGGGTCGAACTGGGAATCTATACCTGGGGTTGTGCCTGGGTAGAGGATTCTTGTGGGAGCCTTCGCTCAACCGCCAAGACCCACAGACCGCTTATTGTTTCAAGCGTTTCAAGTGAGCTCTAATGGCTATCTCTCACCTAGCCGATTGGCCGTCGATCCTACAAGTGTAGTGAGCTTACCTTGATGCTTGATTGAGTACCCTCCTCTCTTTTGCACTCCGGTAGCTCCAGGATTCTTGATGCTAGCTCAAGCATCCTCAAGCCTCCTCCATCTCCAAGCTCCATCCTCCATAGCCACGCGCGCAAGAGAAGAGAAGAGAAGAGAAGAGAAGAGAAGAGAATAAGGGAAGAGGGGATGGTGAAGAGCTTCACCCTCTTGATCCCTCACTCCCACACACACTCACTCCCTCACACTCTCACACTCCCTCTCTCAAGAGCACACACAAGCAAGAAGGAGAGAAGAAGAAAGGAAGAAGAAGACTCTTTTTGCCACACACCAAAGAATGAGCTTCTCATTCACTTTTCAACTTTATCTACAAAGCCCTAAATCCTTTTTGGGCGGTCATCCCCTTTTCCCTTTTTTACATGGCCGGCTGTAGCCTAGGCCCTTTTTCCCATTTCCCACCATTCTAATTTATCCTATTCCCAACTAATGCGTATAGTTTGCACAGGAGTGAGCCTGGCACTCTTTTACAAAGATTCGGGGGCGCTCCCACATTTTAATGGTGCGCCCTATTACTCTTTTGTTGTCTCGGGGCGACACCGAGGCTTTCTGAGGGTCGTGCCCAAACATTTAAATTTTTCAGGGTCTGGTTATCGGTCAAGGCGCCTTTTTCTACTTTTATCCTGTGCCTTTTTTGTTATTTCCCTTTTCTTTTCCACTTTCTGCTCCTCTGTGCTGTGGGAAACACAATAACATTACCCCCTCCTAGCCAAGTGCCAGTCCCATGGCACCGCGGTGGGACGTAGTGGCTAGTTAGGTCGGCTGCGAGGCAGAACATGCAGGTGGATGACACTGCTTCCAAGGTAGTTGGGTGAATGACATGGGTGAATGACAGGTGATGGAGTTGAAGGACGATGACCAGGAGAGATTCCGGCATGCTTTAGGCTCCATGAAGATACTCGACATCTTTCACACTGTTGTGGCGCCCGTTACATAGCTGGTCATCCGTCCAGGATTAGAAATGCTTGGAGCAATAAGCAATCCCTTAGGAGGATGGTATTGGAGGGATTTATTCTGGAGAAGCCCCCCCGAACGCTGTTTGCATTGAAAATTTGTGTCTTTGGCTTGAAGATCTGTGTCTTTGAGTTGAAGGTCTTCATCTTTGAGTTGAAGGTCTTCAGGCTTGCGGAATCAATAAGCGATCCGTAGATCTCGAGGCATTGAACATGCATCTTTGAAAGATGAGGTTCCAAGATCTATGCCAATGGTAGATTTATCTTGGCTTGGTTCAACCATGGTAGCCATCAGCAGGCAGATGGCCGGATACCGATACAGGGAAAAAGTTTTGGTCATTAAAGGATACCATGGATGATCCTCTTCAGTGGAGTAGCCAATTCTTGAAACTCGAACATAACCTACAAGAAAAGTTGTGCACTCCCTAAGGGGTGTGTCTGTTTCACCGTGTAGTGTGTGGTGCCAGTGGCAGTGGAACTGGGAGATGGGTCTAACCTTGGGCCCGCCCTTGGTAATGTCCCACACTTGAGGACCCAGTTCGTGTGTCATTGGAGGTGCGGTGCAAGTCTTAGGGTGACAGGTCTGAAAGTCCTACCCTTGATGTGCCCTAAGTGTGAAGTGGGGAGGGGGCTAGGGAGAACCCTAGGTGCGGTGACTATGGTGTATTTTTTCTCTTTTTTTTTGGGAAATGATAAATAGGCCTAATTGTCTTCATCGGAATGAGGAGGAGAAGGACGTCAGATAGATTTTCTCAAAAACTGGCGACTTTGCATGTAATCTTTCAGATTCATGCGGACGTGAAGAGAAGTGGTGGAGAGGAAGGGGTGATTGCACCTAGTGAACTGGCTGTCATTCATATCTTCTAGGAGGGCTAGGTAAAAAGAGGGAAGGAGACTAGCCCTCATCATGAGACGAGCCATGGCGCAGTTGTCTATAGCGTTAGGATCAAAGAATAGGGGAGGTAGGCCGCGCTCTTGTGGAGTTGGGTCCTGCTTAAGAAGTAGCCTAAGTAACCTAAGATAATTACAAGTTGTTACAAAAGCGGGGTCAAGACATGAGGAGAAATCTGCAAGAAAGCGCATCATAGACTCATCTAGGCTTTCGACAGTAAAAAGAAGGGCATGCTCAAAGGATACTACAGTGGAGTTATAAATAATGGGGAAGTCATACCGCCCGTGGAGGGTGGCATCAAAATCTACCCCTACCCTTCGAGGGTACGCCATGTAGGTAGGGTTGTTCTGCTCGAATGGTAGAGTGTTACAAAACGGCATCCAAGTGAGCATGCTGATATCGCATACTCACCTTCTCCACAGGGGTTGGCTTTTGTAGCCCTGTAGAGTGTGTGGGACTTCAAAAACTTTATTTTGCCAGTAGTCGGTCACTTCTGTGCCCCAAGAGGTTGGGGTCTTTTCCCGCTCTTCAAGCCATTTTTGCCCCAACAGGCCACCGACCGCGATTACCTTGTCCATCACCTTGAGTGGCAGGACCCTCTGCAGACTATTGGGTAGGAGGAAACTAAAGGGGAATGGATCCTTTCCTAGTTCATATATCTCCCACAACACTAGTTCTGCATGGAATCCTGCAGGAAGATCATCAGGGCACGGTGGGAGAGGTGTGGACGGTAGCACAGCTGGCTTGGCTCTCAGTTTTTTCTGGCTTCCTCCACCAGCTTTTTGCGTCTTTCCCTAGAGATGGCTTTTCTTTCTGCAGATGGGTCCTCTTGTGAGGGGGGTTGTAGGACTACATCCTCCCTGAATCGATTCATATTGATCTCGAGTTCTGCTTCTTCGCCCTGCCGTTCTGCGTGTGTTGCTTCTTCCTCGAATCCGAGGGCATCGATCTCGTGGGGGGTTAGGCCGGCCAGCATTAGGTATTTTTGTTGCTCATCCAAGCTCAGCCTAACCTCCGGAGGTAATGGTGGCATCTGCAATCCAGCTTGTAGGGCTCTTCGTGCCATGCCGAGCTTTCTTTGCATCACCTCCAATGGCTCTCCTTGCACTGCGTGGGTGGCATGTAAGATGGTGTCGAGGAAGGCCTTCTGTTGAGTGCTCAAGGCCACTTGGGCTGCCTCTCCCTTGCTCTCTGCGATGATTTTCTCCTTTTCTGCTAGAGCAAGGTGCCGCGCCAGTGTCTTCACCCTCTTTTCGTTGTGCGTAGCCCACTCCTCTGCTATTTTGTTCATCACTTCCAAGCCCTCTCCCTGTTTTCGGGTTAGCATCATAAGTTTCTGCTCATAGTCTTCCAATTCCCTGACTAGCCTCTCTTGTTCTTCTCTTTCAGAGGTCAGTTGGTCTGTCAGGCGCTCGAGTTCCTCCTGCTATTCCTCCATGCCTCATTTTCTTTCTTCATCCCTGGCATTCAGCTCAACCCATGAGTGCATCAATCTGAGTAGATTTCGCAGCAAGCTTCTGGTATTGCACTATTAGGAGCTTGTGCTCTCTTTGCATTTTTACTAGCTCCTGTGTCTCGTTTTCGAGTAGTTGTCTCTAGTGTTCCTCCCTCTCATCCCTAGCCTTTATTTCTTTTCTGAGATCTACAATCTCCCTCTGCTGCAAGGCTATCATTCTTATTTTATCCAGCTGAAGGCTCCAAGAGGGTAGGAATCGGATGGAGCGGGGCCTTGCCCTTGCCCTCAGGGACTAGAGGTGGCACAAACTCTGGCACCTGCATGCTAGACCCTAGTCCCTCTTCTCTATGCGGGTTCAGGCTCCTCAGTTCATCTACTCGGCTCTGTTGTTCGATGGACCGGTGGGTGGCTTCCGCCAGGTCCTCTTCCTCCTTCCTTCGTAGCTCTTCCTCTTCCTCATCCGCTTTTCTTTGCTTTTCCTCCTCCGCTTTTCTCTGCTCTTCCTTTTTTTTCCTTTTTGTTCTTTTTCCCTCCTTTTCTTCTCTTATGCTTCTTGTTTCAACTCCTCCTTTGCTTTCTTTAACTCCTCTTTTTCCTTCTCCTCCTCTAGTCTCTTTGTCCTCTCTCTCTCTCCTTTGCTTCTTTTAGGGATTCTTTCTTCACCCTTTCCAAGTCTTCTCTCTCCTGCTTTCTGCCTTCTTCATCCTTCTTCTTCCTCTGTGTCGTCTTCTTCTTGGTTTTCTTGATTGTCTTTTTGCTAGTCTGTCCCTCCCCTTCTTCTTCTATTTCAACTATATCGGTGGACCTATCTTTGTCCTAGTGAGGAGACGACCTCTCTAGAGTTTCTCCTTCTCCCTCTTTCGCCTCTTCTGCTTCCTTTACTGCCTCCCGGATGAGTGCAGTCGAGTCCTCCATATCCAATGAAGGAGGCTTTGGAGGAGACTTTCTTCCTTTTCGTAACTTTAGAAGTCGGAGATTCTCCTCTTGCTGGTACACTTCCTAGGGCCAGTGCCTTGGCTGCTTGATCAATCGTTTTTCGCATGTACCCATTCCAATCTACTTCGTCTAGGGTATGGGCTGCTACATTCTCCAGCACACGTATACTAATTCGATGCATCAAGGAATTGTAACGCTGGCTGGAGAAGAGCACATGTACCAACTTGGCCTGCAACGTCGCTTCTGCGTGTCAGGGATGTCCTGGATGCTTATGCCATCATTTGTGAGCACCTCTTCCTTCCTCATTTTCAGCATGGCATAAACATCCCTTTTTTGTTTCCTTTCTGTCTTTGGTACCAATCCCAAAGCCTTCTCCACCAAGGTTGGATTCAACTAGACTTGTACCTGCTTTGCACCCTCTCCTCTGCCCACTATTACAATACCACTTTCTTGGTCTGGGTTGTATGTTTTGAGGAATTCCACGCACTTTAGGTGGTCCAGCTCCTGCGAGAATTTTTCAATATACTTTGTGAGGTTGCATTGTTCCACCACCCTCCTGGCTGCTTCCTCCTTGGCCACCACGACTTCTATGTTGTGGATGGTTCAGAACTTAAGATAGCCGAAGGCGCGGTTCTCTAGATGGATGCAATACTGCTCCCTTTCCTCGTCTATGAATGGGAGTTGATGGGTGCGGTCTTGCTGCGACATTTTATGCTCCTGCTATAATTCGTAACTTTCATTAGTATTTTCCACATATCACTTCGCTGGTTGCGTGATAATAAAAACTCTTGAATGAATTTCTTAGAAAGCCATTTTTTCATACTATATGCTTATGCTTTTCACTACCTTTACTTTACTGTATCCCTTTTGATTCATTTCCCATCTGATTCCTTTCACCTTCACCATACCCCCTCCCCTTCCATCTTGAAAAGAATCCTTCCTAGGATTAGGGGTCAAAAGGTTAGGGACTTTCGGCTTGTTGGGATAGGAGTTACTTATGAAGGAGCCAAGTGTAGAAATTTGGATTGTATTCCAGTTGAGCGGCGTGGTCCAGATCAAAGGGTCGAAATTCCTACGTGTGTCACGTATGTGAGGTCATCTGTGAGGAAGTCACCAGAGTCGACCCGACTCGCGATGTGGAGCTCTTCCTCTGTTTTAAGATGCGGTCAAGATAGGGATGCCCCTTGATATGCTCGTCCATGGGTCGGCCCCGAAGAGTGGTTAACACTCTATACGAGGTAGGCGCGACGTAAGTGGGATCATACTCTGCTGTTTTGATGGCTCGGTGTTGGTCATTATGTGACATCTGTCAACCTCCCATTGCAACCTAAGAGCATACCACTGCCTCAAGAAAGGGGATCCAGTGTCAGCAAGGTGGGATAACCGCAAAAGTGATCCATGGATCATATGATGTGATGAGACGTTGCTTAATGGCTTGCTCTTTGGAGACTTCGCTACTGAGCAACTCAGCACAGAGCGAGAAGCCTTTGCAAAGGCGAATTCAAAAGTCTCCCAAGAGCAAGGCATATTGCGCACTTCCCTTGCAAAGGGTTCTGCTAATATACCCAAATCCAAGCGGTCATAGGCTGAGGGCGAGCGACACGAAGGTGGCATCGAGTCGTTTGATGAAGTCCACCGCATCATCGCCGGTGTCCTGGGCAAGGTCAGCGGCTAGTGTTAGAAATGGTTTTTCGTTCATAGGAGGGCGTAAGGCCGACGCGCGGTCGAGGTTTGCTAGAACTAGAGGCCTTGACAATACATAGTTGCGGTTGGGAGTTTCCTTGAGCTTGCGGTTGGGCTGTTTGGGACATGGGTGGATTAGGGTCAGCCTTAATAGATGGACTACTACATTCAACTTTGCTTTGGGGAGTGGGATTGACTTGGTCGGGTGATGCCTCCTGTGACAGTGGCTATTGCTTGGCCTGATAGGTTTGCGTGACTCCCTTGGGCCGAAGTGTAAATGAGTCGGATGGTTGGGGCTCTGAAGAGTGCTGCGGCTTATGGTTTCGTGGTGCTAAGGGACGTGGGCTAATCAAGCCTGAGGGTGGCGTACGACTAGTGCCTTTGGCCGTGGGGGCCTTGGGGATCCACAGTGAGGTATTTCCCTCAAAGTAGTCTTGCACATGCAAGAGGGCTTTAGGGACCCATCTTTGCTTGATTACGCGGATCTTCCTGTGATTGCGTCTTGGCCTCCTAGGTTTAGAGTGCTGGGTCTTATGAGGATAGGCGTGTCTAGTCCTAGGCGGTTCTCGAGGCTGTTAGACACCCACTGGAGGCGAGGCTATTGGGCCCTTGCTTTGGTCGCTGCAGGCTACGATTTATGGAAGTTGGGGAGTGGCAGCTGCGCACTATCCCCCTCCTTAGTCTTGCCTATAGATGTTTCTATCGGTGGCCCTGCAAAAGGTGATGGTGTCGCGTAGCCCTTGCTGAAAGCTGTGACAATGCGCACGTTGCCGATTGCTAGGTGGATGCGCTGCAACTCATAATCAACATTGCAGTGAGTCTGCTTTTTGAAGGTTTGCCTGAGCAGTGACTCCATGCCTGCGTTTGTAGCACTGGGCAACACGTAAAAAAGCATTGGAACAGTCTTAGACTCCATAGAAATGGCAACTCTGCACTTGCCGAGAAGTGCATAAGATTGAGCCCCATATGGGCTTAATTTGGCAGTTGTGGGTTGAAGTAGTGGTTTGCCAAGTCGAATCCAATGCTTGTGGGTTAAGACATTAAAGTCTGCTCCCTCATCGATCAAGGTATTGAAAGCGCATGTTTGCTTGGCAGTGACCGTCACACGGAGGTAAGCGCGTTCTACAGCTTCCTCATCATCTTCGTTGTTTTCAGTGATTGTGGCTGCTCGTATTTTGACCGACGATTCTAACATTGGTGGCTCATGCAAAGGATGAGTGGGAGGGAAGTACTTCTTGACACGACTGCCATTGAAGAAGCCTATTCCTTCACTGTCTAGGGTCTCAAGCTCGACATTGCCGGTTTGGTTGATTGCTCGAACCTTGAAGGGTCCAAGACCTTTGAATTTCATCTTTTGCTTATGTCCTTTAACTGAGTAGAGGAGCACTAAGTCACCCTGTTCAAACTCCCGTTGCTTGACATGCTTGTCAAACCAGCTCTTGCGTCCAGCTTTCTCGCAGATAAGCGCGTGGGTGGCTAGAAGAAGAGTCTCTGATAGGTGTTCCAGCTCGACCAGGCATTGCATCCATGCTTCCTTCCCTTCCCATCATTCTTGGAGTGCTATTCTCAGGCTAGGGATGAAGAATTCTAACACTAGAATTGCCTTAGTTCCATAGGTCAGCCTGAGGGGGGTTTGGCCGACGGTCGTTTTATAAGTTGTGCGGTAGGCCCACAAGGCTGCCATCAACTTGTTGTCCCAGTCGCTTCATGAGGCGGAGACTACTTTAGTCAGGACGTTGATAAGAATTTTGTTAGTTGATTCTGCCTGGCCATTAGCGTGAGGGTAGTATGGTGAGGATTTGCGATGGATGATGAGAAAGGTGGATAGGAGATGTGCTATCACTTCGTTGATGAATTGAGTGCCTTGGTTGCTAACCAGTTCGATGGGGCAACCAAAGCGCGAGATCACTTGCTCCCATAAGAACTTGGCGATCATCCTAGCATCATTTTTTCATGTGGCTGCTACCTCTACCCATTTCGTGAGGTAATCTGTGGCCACTATGATGTACTTGGCTTGTGAGTACTGCGCCACAAGACTGATGGCTCCTATGAAGTCAATTCCCCATTTTTTGAAGGATTGGCGAGCAATGATTGGGGTCAACTCCATTTGATCTTTACGAATCGGGACTTTTGTCCGTTGGCACTCGTCACAATGCTTGACGAATCGCGTGGTGTCGCGGAAAAGTGTGGGCCACCATAGTTGAGACTATAGCACCTTTCGTGCTATCGTGTCTCCGCTAAAGTCTCCTCCCACGATGCCGCTGTACGCCTCCGAGAGCACATCGTGCATCTCATGCTCACACACGCACCTACGCAGCAATCTGTCTTGCCCCAGCCTATAGAGTTGGCCTGCAATCAACTTGTAGGGCTGGATCTTCAGGATCAAGTGCCTAAACCGTGCCTTTTCTATTGGTCACTCAGGTAGTCCGTGCTCGAGTACTTGGACTATGTCGTCTGCCCAGTATGGCATTAGATCAGCCTTAAATAGATCTCTCTCGCTGGAGAGGTGGAATAAGTGGGCGTCAGGTAACTGTCAATGATGCCTTGTCCAGCGGCTTCTCGTGTGGGTATGCGGGACATGTGATCAGCCATGTAATGTTGTTTTCCCTTTCGTACCACCACGGAGAAATCAAACTCTAGGAGCAGAAGGAGCCATCGAACTATGTGTCCTATAGCACAAGGTTTGTATACTAAATAGAACAGGGCTTGACGGTCCACAAAGAAGATGAAGGGTGTGGCCAATAGATAATGCCAGAATTTCTTCACAGCGAACACCATGGCTAATCCCTCCCTTTCTGTAGGCGAGTAATTCATCTCCGTCTCAGTGAGTTGTTTGCTAGCAAAGCTCACTGGGTAATCTAAGTTATGCTCACTAGGTTGGCACAACACGGCCCCCACGACAACCTTAGAAGCATCGATGTGCACGTGGAAGGTAATGGTCCAATCTGGGGCTCATAGAATTGGTGCTGCTGTTAGAGCCTTTTTCAATTCTTCGTATGCCCGTTGGCATGCCTCAGTCCACTCAAAGACAATCAACAGCTTGTACAATGGCTTGGCGATCACCGTGTAGTTTAGTACAAATCGCCTATAGTATCCTATATGGCCTAAAAAGCATTGAACTCCCTTGTAATTAATTGGGGGTGGAAGGTCAACAATAATCCTGACCTTCAAGAAGTCAAGGGCAATGCCGTTCTTTGACACCACGTGTCCTAAGATACATGTGTGCTTTATCCAAAATTGACACTTCAAGGGGTTCAAGGAGAGACGGTATAAGCGGCACGATTCAAAGACTGCGCAGAGTTTGTCTAAGTGTTCGATCCAGGTGGAATGGACACACAGATCGTCGAGACAAAGACCTCTAACTCCTTGCAAAGCATGTCCTTAAAGATGGTGCACATGAGACGTTGAAGGTGGCGGGGGCATTGGTCAACCCTAAGGGCATGACTATGTATGCAAAGACGCCCCACTCCGTGGCAAAGGCGGTCTTATGCCTGTCTGCAGGATGCACTTGCACCTAATTGTACCCTGAGAAGCCATCCAGAAAACTGTAGGCTTCCTTGCCTGCCACCCTCCCAAGCATGTGCTCGGTGTACGGCAAGGGATAGTTGTCTCTCTTCGTAGCATTGTTCACCTTCTTGTAATTGACACACACTCGGATTTTGTTGTTCTTCTTCATCACAATGACTATGGGTGATACCCAGTCTATGTGCTCAATTTCATAAATGAATCTAGCTCTCATTAGCTTGTCAATTTTCTCTTTGATAGCATGAGCGTGTTTTGGATTCATAGGGTACGGTCGCTGCTTGACCAGCGTTGCATCCGTTGTCATGGGTATGTTGTGAGTCACAACACTCGGATCTACCCCCCGTAGCTGTTCTTAGGACCAGGCAAACACGTCTATGTATTCCCACAAGAGAGCAACAAGACTCATTTCTTCTTTACCCATCAAGTCATCAACAATGAACACTGGTCGGGGTGTTTCCCCTTCCTGGGCTAGGTCTACCTCCTTGACCTTGGCTGGTCCTTCGATTGGTTCGCTCGTCTGCCCTTGATATTTGGCACCTAACAGAACTACTACCCTATCCCATTTTTTGAATTTCGTGAAGCGTTTAGGGAGGTCCTGTGGCTTCCACTGTTCTTCTGATCGTGTATCCCTGGGGTGCTTTGCCTTATCCTGCCTTAACCGTCTGCGCCTCAGGTGGACGGGTAAGTCCCCCTTGGTTCGTCTGGTCATGGGCGGCCTAGGGATCTCTGGGTTACTATCCGAAGTAACTTCCAATTCAGAGTCAAATCCTTGGAGCCCCGAGAGGAACACCAAGGAAAAGGGAATTCTCTTGCAAGAAAATCTATCTTGTAACATCAACAAGCTTGTTTATCATGTTTCATATGATCACAATGAAGAAAAGAACACCAGGCACAACAAATCTTCATGCAGCATCATGTAGATCTCCCACGGTTTTTACTAGAATCAACCATATTCTTCAACATCTTCACAAAATCCATCAATAGAACAAAGAAAGCAAAGGAATACACCATCTTAGAATGGAAATACATCACATAGTATTTATCTTCAATATCTTCATAGTCTTCTCTCTCAATCTCTCATATACAATCACTCTGTTTGAGTAGAATTGGCTATCTCTGACTCTCTCTCTCTCTCTCCATCAATAATACATCATATCCTCACTACAATCTCTCAAAATCACTCTCAATAATTACTCTTAGGTCGTGGATACCCCTCCCAAGAGGTATGTCTGATATGAAGGGTCACCAGAGCCACTACAGTGTCTCTTCACAGCTCACTACTGTCACTTTACTCTAGTCTTCTCTTGAGTCTTCAGCAGCTACTTCTTCCACTTCTTTCAGCTCTTTTGCACTTGTATTCACCTCTTTCCAAGGCTAGAAAACTTTCCCCAAAGTCACACATACATTCCACAGAACACTTACAGAAGCATACAGAACAGTCTACAGAACAGTACCAAAACAGCTACAGTACAGAACAGAACAGAAGCCGAACAGTCTACAGAAGACCTATAGAAGGTTATCAAAACCTCATAACTCACTCTCAAACCATTCCAAATTCTCACAAACCATTCAATAAGCTTTCTCAAGATCTCAATCTTCATCAATCAATACTCTATCCCTCCTTACAGAAGACAATCAGAACAAAACAGACCAAAACAGAACAAAACAGAAGGTATACAGAACCATTCAGAACCTATCAGAACATCACAGAACCACCAACAAACATCATGATCTTCCAAAACACAATCAATATCATCTAGAACACTCTCAAACCACTTCTAAATCAATCAATCATCCCCTAAAATCAACCATTCAGCTCTCAAAAACAACAAAAATCAGCCAAAAAACAAGTCATTTCAACACTCAACAATCCTCTATCTTCGTTAGAAGAGGTGGTCTCCCCTGGTGGCTGCAGTTCAGATGGCGATTCGGTTCTAAGTATTGATGTCATTCCTGGCTGGGCTAGGCCTGCTTGCTTAAGGTCTATGGCTCCTATGCATTCCAACCAAGCACGATCACATTCCATGCGCATGACTTGCTCTATTCTAAGGGCCTGCCTTTTCTACGGCTTGGCATCTGCTCGTATCTGCTCAATTTCTCGTCCTTCAGTGTCGTATTCTATGGTATCTACTTCACTCTCGCTCTCATCACACTGAAGGATTGGCAGTCTTCATATTCGTCACTGGAATCTTTGTCATTTGACTACTCATCATCTCCTAGGGCTTGGTATGCCTCGTGTCGTTGGTCAGGAACCAGGGCCCAATTATACATGAGGTTTAACTCATGCACCCTGATCCATTGCCACTTGGAATCCTTTAAGAGATCTTGGAGTGGTTTGAAGTTTGCAGTTGGGTTGCCAGCTAGCTGGTCCATTAGGCTTAGGCTTTCCATGGAGGCTCGCTGCCATCATGCATACTGGTGTAGAGAGTGCTTTGTTGGTCTTGTTGATCGTTTTGATGGCCTATTCATATGCCTCATGGTCTGAGAATGGTAGGTCGATTGTAGCGAGAACATGCATCCAATCCCGCTCATCCTCTGGGCATGGGATATACTTGGTCAAGGACCCATAGGGCTTCTTGACCTGAGTGTTCCCCTTGAGCATAGCAGAGATGACATCTAGGTCGACTGCTGAGGTCTTCCAAGTGTCCATCTCTATTCTTATGGCGTTCGTTCTATTGCCAAGGAAGATCAAGCTGTTACCCCAATCTTCAATGACTCTAGCATTGCGCATCCACGGTTGGCCTAACAGGACATCGTAGTCCACTCCCTTCATGACTATAAAGTCGACAAAGAACTCGATACCTGCGATCTTCACTGGCCAATTCTTCAGTACCCCGAATGGATTCACTCTCATACCGTTTGCTAGCGTGACATTAAACCTAGCAGCTTCGACAGGCGGGTTTCCCCAAGTCTGAAGCACTACGTGTCAAGATTGTAGAAAGAGCAGAGTAGAGCTTGTAGCTTTTGTGTGTGTGTGTGTGTGTGTGTGTGTGTGTGTGTGTGTGTGTGTGTGTGTGTGTGTGTGTGTGTATATGTATAAGCCAAAAAAAACTCTAGTACAAAGAATAGAAGAACCCTATATATGGGTCTCAAACCAAACTCAACTAACTAAGGTGGCATACTAACTAAGCCACGAACTAGAGTAGAGGTGTACCAACCGCATCTGCAGCTAACAAGTCGGTGACATAAATGCACAACGGTCACCCTGGCATATCACGAGTGAAGCTTGATATCTCAACACTCCCCCTCGAGCTCAATCCCAATTCCTGCACACCAAGCAGGTCTCTGAACTTGCACAGCTTCTTTGCGCCCAATGCCTTCGTAAATATGTCAGCTACCTGATCCTTTGTGCTGACATAAACTAGATCAATAAGACCTAGTAAAACCCTCTCCCGCACATAGTGATAATGCACCTCAATGTGTTTTGTTCTAGCACGATAGACTGGGTTATTTGCCAAGTGTACACTACTCATGTTGTCACAACAAATGACAACTGGCCCATCTGTAGGCTAATGCATATCATAAAGTAGCTTATGCAACCAAGCTACCCCACATGTAGCCATTGCTGCACCCCTGTACTCAGCCTCTATGCTTGACAAGGCAACTGTAGGCTGTTTCTTACTGCTCCAAGTGACTGCAGCACTCCCAAAGGAGAACACATATCCACTGGTAGATCGTCTATCAGAAATACTACCAGCCCAATCAGCATCAGTGTATCCATACAACTGTATCTGAACCCCAGTCTCATAAAATAGTCCATACTACAATGTGGACTTCACATACCTGAGTATGCGTCTAGCCGCATCAAATGTGGTTTCCTTGGAGCCTGCATAAACTGACTTACCAATCCAACAGCATAGCTCAAATCTGGCCTGGTAATAGTCATATAAATCAAACTTCCTACTATGCGTCTGTACATAGTAGGGTCTTCCAGAAGCTCACCTGCATCTGTGCTCAGCTTCAGATTCTGCTCCAAAGGAATTCAAATAGGCTTACAGCCTGTCATCCCATATTTGGACAGCATGTCCAATCCATACTGCCTCTGCAAGAGCTGTATCCCACTTGGTGATCTAATCACCTCAATGCCCAAGAAATAACGTAGCTCTCCCAAATCCTTCATCTCAAACTTTTGCTTCAATAGCATTTTCACATGAAGGATATCTTCATCACTGTCACCTGTCATAATCAAATCATCAACATAAATGACAAGTAGCATAATACATTTCTCTGTTTTTCTCACATAAAGTGAGAAATCTGCCTTGGAAATCTGAAAGCCAATAGTGACAAGATACTATCCTATCTTGTCAGACCATGCTCTAGGTGCTTGCTTCAAGCCATACAAGGCTTTCTTCAACCTGCAAACAAACTCAGGATGAACAACATGCACATAACCTAGTGGCTGCTCCATATAGACCTCTTCTTGCAAATCACCATGCAAGAAGGCATTCTTTATATCCATTTGATGTAAAGACCATCCCTTTGATGCAGCCATAGCAATGACTGCTCTTACGGTTGCCATCCTTGCAACCGGACTAAATGTTTCTTCATAATCAATGCCATATGTTTGTGCATACCCCTTGACTACTAATCTTGCCTTGTATATGTTCATAGAACCATTTGCATTGTGCTTCACCTTATAAACCCACTTACAACCAATTGTATTATTATCTTTAGGCAAAGGTATCGATTCCCATGTAGCATTTGCTTCCAAGGCATCCATTTCTTCATCCATGGCTTTCTCCCATTTTTCTTTTCCCATGGCTTGCTCAAAAGAAGTGGGTTCTGGTTCTTGTATCACTTTGACCATATAGGCATAGTGAATGGCTGTAAATCCATCATATTTCAGCCTATCCACAGGATACCTAGCTCTGGTAGACCTGCGCAAAGTAGGTTCACTCCCAGGTGCTCTCAAAACATCCTTGATCTTCCTTACTCTAGGTGTAACAATAGAAGGAATACCCAACTCATCATCAATGCTCTGTTCTGAGCCACTGGATTCACCATCCACATAAGAGTGACCTACATTCACATCAAACATGGGCTGATCTACCTTCTCTTTTCCTTTTCGTGAAACCTGCATACCACTATCTGCATTGTTTTGAGGAGATTCTCCTGATCTCAATCTGCCTGTCCATGGTGAAGAATGTGAACCACTGCTAGAGGACACTCTAGGTCCACTAATATTTTGTGACTGCTACTGTGAATACTGTGCAGCATTACCATTTTGTGCATCTACATCATCAATCACATTTACTGGTTTATACCAGCTACTCATCTCATCAAAAAAATCTCTACTCACTGTAAACTTACGAGTAAAAGGGTTATAGCATCTATACCCTTTCTGCTATAGAGAGTAACCAATAAAGATGCACTTCTCAGCTTTTGGATCCAACTTGGATCTCAACTCATCTAGCACATGAACATAGGCAATGCAACCAAAAATCTTCAAATGAGAAATATCTGGTTTTCTACCAGTATACCTCTCCTCTGGAGTCATCCCATGTATTGCTGCAGTGGGAGTCTTGTTTATTATGTAGACTGCTATAGCAACTACTTCAGCCCAGTAAAAATCTAGCAAGTATTTTTCATTGAGCATGGCACAAGATACCTCTCCAATATGCCTATTTTTCCTTTCTGCAATTCCATTTTGTTGTGGGGTATGACTACATGAATATTGCTGCTTTATGCCATGCTCCTACAGGAACCTTGCAAACTCATTTGAGAGGTACTCTTCCCCTCCATCTGACCTTAGGCATTTTATTTGCAGGCCTGTTTCTTTTTCAACCATAGCTTTAAGAGTTTTGAAATGCCCAAAAACTTCACTTTTCTTTTTCATAAAATACACCCAAACTTTTCTGCTATAGTCATCAATAAAAGTGACAAAATAATGACAGCCTCCAAGAGATACAGCTTTAGTAGTCCACACATCAGAGTGGATTAATTCCAATGGCTTCTTACTCTCTTGAACATGTCTAGGAAATGGTTTCCTTGCTTATTTTCCAAATTGACAGGCTTCACATACCTTATACATTTCTGCAACCTTGAATTTAGGCAATTCTGCAACAATAATTTGAGTCTACATTGATTTAAGTCGTTGTACATTAACATGACCAATGCGTTTATGCCAGATATCAATATCTGCAACTACACCGGTCCCATGTGCAAACATTGCTGCACTCAATTCAGACATGTCTGCATCCAACGTAAACATTCTACCCTTCTTCTTTCCTTTTGCTATCAAGCGACCTTTATTTTTCATATCCTCAACAAAGCATCCATGAAAATTAAATCTAACCTGCAAGCCCTGCTCAACCATTTGACCAACAGAAACCAGGTTCTTGTGATATTTGGGACATGAAATACATCCGACAGGTATTTCTTTTTCCCATCCTGCATAGACAAAGGAATTTTTCCAATCTGCAGAATAGGATGCGTAGTATCATCACCAGTCTCCACAAATCCTAGTTTTTCCATTTTCCTTGCATCTTGCATCCATTCTGCATGACCTGTCATGTGGTTTGATGCGCCTGAGTGAACATACCACACATCGTTGCTTTCTTCAGTACTTGTCACAGAATTGGTCATGTGCTGCACCGTAAACAAACGCTCATTTCTTTCATCACCCTGTCTACTAGAAGATGCATAATTCCCTTGTTGCAATTTTCCATTCATGATGTCATTCTGATTTTTATAACAGTCTTTAGCCATATGACCCATTTTACCACAGTAGTAGCATTCAACATTGCTGTTTGCATTTTGGCCTCTTTGCCATCCACCATGACCTCTTTGGCTCCCCCTGCCTCTAGAGTTACCACGTCCTCCTCCATAGGACTAGTTTTCTTGAGTTTGCTGTATATTCTGATTTCTACCACGGCCTCCAGATCGGCCTCCTCTACCTCTACCTCTACCTCTTCCAGCATTTGAGTAGAAGACAACTTCTTTTGAAGTTCCTCCTGAAGAAGATGCACCACCATTTCTCTGCTCCTCAGAAATTAGAAGAGCAATGAACTCCTCAAAATCAGGAAATCTTTCAGGACAGAAATGGATGTTCGGAATTGTGCATAATCCTTTCCTAGACCATTCAAGGTCACGGAAACTAAATCATCATCTTTCACTGGCGACCCAATGGAAGCAAGTGCATCTGCAATCTTCTTCACCTTCATGTGGTAGTCATTGATGCTCACACTTTCTCTTTGCACATTGTGCAACTCTTGCTTGAGCTGTATTTTCCTGGCTTGCGTATTTGTGCTGTACATTTTTGACAAAGTATCCCATGCCTCCTTTGGCGTACTTGCATCCTGAATATGCACAATCATAGAGTCTGAAATACTGATAGACAGCCAGTACATAACTTTTCTGGCTCTCTCATGCCATCCTTTAAATGTTGCATTTGCTGTTGATTGGGAACATCAGGAAGAATTGGTTCTTCTTCATTTCCTGCAACGAATTCCCAATATCCTTTTGCCATAAGGAAATTCGTCATTCTAAACTTCCATGCTTGGAAGTTTTTCTTGTCAAGCTTTTCACTGACAATCTGTGGAAGAGAATCAGACGCCATTACAGAATACTGCAAAAAATTCTATCACTGCAAAAAAAACAGCTTCAGCCTCACAAGGGCAAATCTGTAAAACTGACGAAAGTGGTATTTGACCACACAGTCACTTCCTAGTAACGATTTTGCATCAACATGCAACAAGGATGATTCTGTAACTCCCAATGTCTCCATGCACAGGCATACGATGCAATTTCTACAGTAACTTTTCACCAACCTGTAGAACAGTGGTCGCACAGCAAAAAAGAGGGCCTTTTCCTGAGTGCATGCGGAAAACTTCCGCCTCCAAAACAGGCACCGAAATAGCCTCGAATAAAAAAAACAAGGCAACCAAGGGCTAAAGCCCTCTCCCTGCTACACCGCGAAGGGTCTCTCAATCTGAGACAATGCACTCTTGCACTTTCCGGTTGTGCTACCTATGCAGAGACTTGCTCCCAAACTCGAAAAATGAAAGCAACACTAGTCCTCTTACCAAAACACCACGAACTTGGTTTGCTTTCTTGAGCTCCTTACCACGAGCAAGGCTCTGATACCATGTCAAGATTGTGGGAGAGAAGGAAGGAGTCTCACTTGTAGCTTTCTTGCTTGCACAATGGGGGAATACACACACAGGTGGAGGCTAAAAATAGTTTTCCTCTTCTTAGTTGTGTAAGCCAAAAAGAACTCTAGTACAAAGAAATAGAAGAACCCTATATATGGGTCTGAAACCAAACTAAACTAACTAAGGTGGCATACTAACTAAGCCACGAACTAGAGTAGATAAGGATAGCTATCATCTAGCTATTATTCATGGGCGGTGTACCAACCGCATCTGTAGCTAACAAGTCGGTGACATAAATGCACAATGGCCATCCTGGCATATCACGAGTGGAGCTCGATATCTCAATACTACGTGGTTAAGCACACTAACCCCCACTCCCGTGTCTATGATTCCCTTTCTTATTGTGTCACCCAAGGCTAGGACCGGCAGGACTGCGTGCATCTTAGAGCCTTCCCAAAAGGCGTTGACGTGCAAGGATTTAGGCACGGAGTGCAGTGTCAAACTTGGCAATTGCGTTTTTGCATCCTGGTCTCGAGGGACTGCCGTGACCTGCTCTTATGATCCTTCGACCCACTGCTTAAGGTCTTGCCATAGGGTAGGGTGCTGCTTAAGCAGATCTCCTAGGCTAAGTGTTACAGGGGTGGTCACTAGTGTGGTCAGGAGATTGTTAGATACCCATCCTTCCTTTAGCCTAGATTGTCTGTGCCAATGGCCGTGGCTGATCTGCAGCTCTATCGCATCTAGGCTTGGTCTTAGCGGCACTGCTTGCGGTACAATTGCTTCTGCCGACTTAGGTTGAAGCGGTGATATTGGCGTGCTTACGCTAGAGAGATCATCAATCTCATCCTCTACGATGGGCTCAGCGTCTTTGAGATGTTGTTGAGCCTCCCTCACCCATTCCTTCACCTTTTCTATGGCCTCTAATTGTCGCTTTGGATGCGGGTATTCCCCTACCTTAGCACTTCCTTTTTCGGCTGTCTTAGGGACTGAAGTCTCTGCCTCCGCATCTGAGACCTTCTTTCCCGTAGGTAGAGTTGTAGCACTCTCGATCTTTAGTGCGACCTTAGCTTCTGATCTCTTATTTTTCCGCCTGCGGCTTTTCTTTCCTATCAAGGTTGTGTCAAGATTGCTAGGTCTTGGCAGAGAGATGCCGGCCTGCTTCGTTTGGGCTCGGATCATAACCCACAAGGGAATAGATATGGCCTTCCCATGGGGGTTTTCGACACCAAACAGCCCCAATGGGACGGATGGCAAGTTGGCTGAGCTAGAGGACGGCTTGCACTTTAGGAAGTCTATGAAAAGATAGGTGATTCCACACTCTGCGCACCTTTGGTCAGCCTTGTCCCTATTTTGCTGCTCTCTTTCAGGGTAGCGTGATGAGACATGACCGGGGTGTCCGCAAGTCCAACAAGTGACGGGATCCTGTGGTGGCTGCCTTCCTATGCCTCTACCTTGTCCTCGTCCTAACGCCATCACCGACACGGGTCGATAATCCATGAGGACCGCATTGCCCTCATCGTCGTGCAAGACGTAAGGGTATATGTAGGTCTCTTCATCATTCGGCTCCTCCACATAGTGTACTGGGACGTTGCTCGGTGGGTGGGTCACGTAGGGACTAGGCGGTCTAGGAATGCCTGTAGGATTTATGTCCATTCTAAGGATGGCTGGTTTCATATCGTTAGGCGCGGGAAGAGCCAATGGGGCTCCCCTTCCAAAGAATGGATGCGGCCTATTAGCTAGATAAGGCTGGTCGTAGAGTTGCGAGTATGGAAGTCTTCATGGTAGTCTGCAATGCGCGACATCATGGTCGAACCTACCGCAATTAGCACAAGGTCTTGACCTAGGGTCTTGACACTCCGCCGGCAAGTGGTTTCCGCCATAGTACACGCATTGGACGTGCGGGCGCGTTGGTCATCTCAACATGTCTTATAGCTCGGCTAATTCCATCTTGACCTCAGCCAACTGTCTTGGTGGCCTTCCCCTTATCTTGGGATGATGGAATTGACCGCTCACTAGAGGCTGACGTTCTCTCTGAGCTTTGCGGTTTGGTCTCTTCTAGATTTGAGCTCCTAGAGCTCTGCTCTTTCAGCTGGACATCGACTCTGATGGCTTCCTCAAACACTCTAGCCACCACGTCCCGTTGTAAGCTTGAATTGCCTGCCAAAACCTTATATAACTCCTTGTCCCGAATTCCGCTGATGAATACAGTCGAAACTGCTCTGTCAGTCGGTCGCTCACCTAGAGGGATTCTCTTAAAGAGACTCCTCACATGGGTCACGTAGTCATGGATGTCCTCCTTCTCTTTCTACTCGGCGTTCATCAAGCACATCAGCAGATTATCGAAGTATCCGGGCTCGGTGAATCTCTTGACGAAGAGATCCTTGAGATTATTGAAGTTGGCTCACTCTACGGCATCTAGGCTTGTATAGCACGTCCTACCCTTGTCGCCGAGGCAAAGCCCGAATGCTTGCGAACACTGAGTCTGGTCATTGAGGCCGTTGGCTTCGCAGACTTGTTCAAACTTCTCAATAAAGCTGTAGGGGTCATCATGAGGTTGGTACTTATCGAGTTGCTTGGCAACAATGGGTATTTTGGCCTGGCTCTTTGATCCTTGGTTTTCCCCTAATCCTGCGAGCAGCGACGTCGCTAGTGCGGTGGCACTCTACTCTACTATGATATTATCAAGCAACCGTTTCATGAGGAGCTCATTCAACATCAAGTCTCCCTCTAGCGCTCTCTCCTGGTCCGTTCGGTTTCGGCCAGCCAAGTTCAGCACTCGCTGCACCTCATGCAGCTCTATGCTTTGCCTTTGGCTCCTAGCTTGCTGATCCCTATTATAATCAGCTATTCCCTGCAATGCCTTGCGGGCTAGCCTTCTCTCCTCCTCTAGATCTGCAATGATTACATCCGTTTTCCTGCCACAGTGCTCGTACCGGGCGTGCGCATCATAATTGCTCACCATCTGTTGGATAGTATCTGGGAATACACTTAAATCAAGCTCCTCATTAGACCGATGGTCTGAGCTTTCTTCCGTCATGGTCGAATTCTTGCGCCCCACTGCGCTCTCGATCAGGTTAAATAGTCTTGACAGATCCTCGTCGTTGGCGCTCCTTGCTTGGTCCTACCTTGCACTTCAATTGTTTGTCTATGTCTTGGGTCCTCTCCTATTGGTGGGTTCCTTGAGTGGTTTATCTAAGTGAGTTCCTTTGGTTATTGAATACAAACCTCAATTTATGGTTACTCGGTGAGTGTGTCGTTTCTCATGCACTTGTCCCCAATCAGGCTTTCAACTTTCTTAAGTGTACTTCAAGTGCAAAAATTCCATGTGAGTGCAACGACCAATTCCTGAGCGTCCTACACACTATCGCTTGTTTCGGGCCTGATAGGCTTGTAGGTCCATTTTCTGGCCGTTTAGTCAGGGTTTAGGATTTCCTTGTATGTTTCCTTGTTCGCTTTCGGTCGATCAGGTTTTACGGTTCAGCGGCTTGTGTCCAAGTCCTTGGGTCCCGCAGCTGTCCACTTCTACGCACTACAATTTCTCTTGTCACGTGTGCCAGAATCAAGTTCTGAGCGCCCAAAGGGTTTCGACAGTTTGCGCTAATGCGTATTTGCCGGGTCGGGTCAAAATTTTGACAGATTTGACAAAAAGTTGCACTCGAACTAATTGGTCCGAATTGCAGGTCCGAGTAGGTCACTCGAACGGGCCGAGGCACGGGGTGGAGGGCCGAATTTCTGGATTTGACTCGGACGATTCTGATTCGAATGGGCCGAGTGGCAGTTCGGACAGGGTAATTCGGCCGGGCCGAATGGCGCTTGGCCGAGGGCCGAATCTCGGGTGTGGCCGAGGGCCAAATTTGAGACTCAGATGGGTCGCTCGGACGCGGATGTGCCATGTGGCAAAGAGCTTTGACTCGGACGTCCAAGTGGGTTGACTCGGACAGTTGCCTCGGATGGTCTGAGGGCCGCTAGGGTTTGGCCAAGTGGGCCCAGTGACAAGGGCCGAGGGCCGATTCTGGGACTCGGCCCAGGAGAGGCCACTCGAACGTGCCGAATGCGGCGCAGTAACCCGCGCGAACGCAATTTCAATCGTTTCACCCAATGTAGGCCGACACCATGGTCATGCACTTCCAGATCCTATCTAGGGAAGTACAAGGAGAGGTTTGTATACCTGAATGGGCCGATAAGTGCGTCGATGATGCGATCGAATCAATATGGTTTGGAGCTCTCTATCTCTCTCTCTCTCTCACTGAAATGGCACAAATGAGCTCTCTTTTGGCCTCCTGGCTCTTATATGCCTTCCCAAATGTGGCGTTGACGCCCCCAATCACTCACTCGCCAATCTTAGGCCTCATTAGCGAGCATTTTACACATTTTGCACGATTTTTTCCCTATTTTTCCCTATTTTGAAACATTAAACCCTACCCTTTTCCAGTTGGATTTCCTAACTCTAACCCATGCTAAATGCAACAAAGATCGAAGGCAAAAAACTGAAATAGATTCTCCATGCTTTCCAATCATCAAACAACCAAAATATCCAAAAATACTTACTTGTTTTGAAGATTAAAAAATACCCAAACTTCCTACCTATCTCAAGCTCCGTTTCGGGGATGAGTACCCTACTTCGATGCTAGATATGAAGCGTGCAAGTGCTCAATCTTGAATCTGTTGGTCCGGCAACGGAACCAAAATGTGGGAGCCTTCGCTCGACCGTCAAGACCCACGGACCGCTTATTGTTTCAAGTGTTTCAAGCGAGCTCTAATGGCTATCTCTCACCTAGCCAACACGCCATCGATCCTACGAGTGTAGTGAGCTTACCTTGATGCTTGATCGAGTACCCTCCTCTCTCTTACACTCCAGTAGCTCCATGATTCTTGATGCTAGCTCAAGCATCCTCAAGCCTCCTCCATCTCCAAGATCCATCCTCCATAGCCGCGCGTGCAAGAGAAGAGAAGAGAAGAGAAGAGAAGAAGGGAAGAGGAGATGGTGAAGAGCTTCACCCTCTTGATCCCTCACTCCCACACACACTCATCCCCTCACACTCTCACACTCCCTCTCTCAAGAGCACACACAAGCAAGAAGGAGAGAAGAAGAGAGGAAGAAGAAGACTCTTTTTGCTACACACCAAAGAATGAGCTTCTCATTCACTTTTCAACTTTATATACAAAGCCCTAAATCCTTTTTGGGCGGTCATCCCCTTTTCCCTTTTTTATATGGCCGGCCATAGCCTAGGCCCTTTTTCCCATTTCCCACCATTCTAATTTATCCTATTCCCAACTAATGCGTACACTTTGCACAAGAGTGAGCCTCACACTCTTTTACAAAGATTCGGGGGCGCTCCCACATTTGAATGGTGCGCCCTTTTACTCTTTTGTTGTCTCAGGGTGACACCGAGGCTTTCTAAGGGTCGTACCCAAACATTTAAAATTTTCAGGGTCTGGTTACCGGTCAAGGCGCCTTTTTACTACTTTTATCTTGTGCCTTTTCTGCTATTTCCCTTTTTTTTTTCCACTTTTCGCTCCTCTGTGCTGCGGGAAACACGGTAACAATTCTTAACGTTAACAACTCACTTATCGTTACGATTATATTTCATACCCAATTTAGCTTTCAGCCAAGAAACCTAGCCACTTAACTTTTTATCAATGCTCATAGACAAGACAATCATTGATAAAAAGGAGTCTTATTTCATTCATATGGCCATAGCCCTTTCGGAGTACAATATTTATTGGGATCGTAGAGCAAGTGATATATTAATTCGGGGAGAATAAGGTTATGTTACATCTAGCTACAGAAATTGGGTAATAGTATGGATTTGGGGCATGGATCTTCGCGAATCGATATGTCATTGGAAGATTGGGGTATCGTTTCCTTTGGTACCCATTCTTCTCATAGTGTCCCAACACCTTGATCCTGTCGGTGGAGATTATGCGGGTCACCTCCTCATACACATATATATTTAGCTTGACCCTCTGACCTTCAACATGTAAAGTTGTGTTTACCTGAGCCTCAACAAAAATGAACAGCTTCACGATCTCCAGGTCCTCCAACCATTTGATTCTCTTTAGGTTGGTTCGAAGGTACGCAAACCGGTGGGCAGCTATATAATAGATTCTTGAATCACCTATCCATCTCCGTTCCACGTACAAAGGCGATGGATTATAAATGTGGTCTAGGATGTTCATCATATCGATCCTTCATCAATAATCCGAGGCATGCATCGCGGTCGTAAACATGACTTGGAACACTAAGAATCTGTTCCATGCTTCATAATTCTGCAAGATAGCATCGAAAGTAAGGAAATGTTCTTAACAGCAACATTTGCTTTACTTCTTCTTATTAAGTTTTCTTATAAAGACAGATCCTTCGTTGGTTTGCTCTAATACCAACTGTAACATGTCCACCTGTTCCCTTTCAGGACACGTCTTAGCAGTCCATCGGGAAGAGAGTCTAGAAGGCTCCGCCCGACACTCCCATGGAATGTTACGGGGTTTGCAATCTAGGACTTCCTGAGTCGACCACGTAGCAGAAGTATTCTGGCCGTTCCCACTTAGGACCAACCTGAATTAGGGTTTCCCCTAATGGTCACTTTCCTAAATGGCAGCTAGTGTCGAACCCAAGCGAACTACTTTACACAGAACACTAGGGACGAAGTGGATTCATGCTGCACTTGGTTCAAGGAGAATGGGAAACGAGAGGGATGCAAGGCTCATGCTCTCTGCCCATAAGGCATAGTCCCATTCCGTTCCCCTAAAACAACATAAATCGAGATTCTAGTAACCTAAACCCTAGGTCAGTGCCCTTGCTGTTCATTTCCTTCAAGAAGAGCTCCTTGCTATCCATTTCGTTTGAAAAACGTTCCCGGCCAACCGGGGCCACCCATCCATAGTAGGACTAACCCATGGCCACATCCACCGCACTTTCCTCAAGGTTTCTTTAGTTGTCTAATTACCTACCACATTTAGTTGGACATGCATCAAGCAACTTCATTAATTAGCCAGTTAGACACTGGTTCCTTCACATAGTCTTAGCACTTGACATAGAAAAAAACAATCTCAAACAAGTTCATTTTCAACAAGTTATCTTATTTATCTTTGGAATACATCCATAAAGTCCTGCCCGCAGGTTAATCCATAATCCTCCCGAAGGCTATCCATAATCTGCCTGAAGGCTATCCAGCAATCCATAGGGACTACTAATCTAAGATTCCGCCCGTAGACTAGTATGCGGGTCTCGAGATCCAATCTCGAGTCATGCTAGCCTCTTCTGCAGGGCCCGAAAGGCAAGGGATTTACAGCCAAAGCCCCCTAGCACCCAAGTGTCCTCTTGCACCAAGTAGCACTCAATGAAGAGAATTCATGCGGTGGGTTCGGTCCACGTTCCCAGCGCAGCTAACAACCCCCTTGGTTAGGGTTAGGCAGACAGTCGGGGGTAACTGAAGCTGCGTCTCGCTTCAAGCCTTCAACTTGAAGCATTAAATATCTTTCCATCCTTTAGTTCCTTGAGCAAACAATGCAAAAAGTGCTCCTAAATTGTTACAAGCACAATCAATTCTAGTGGTCATTTATTTCGCCAACTGCTAAGGAGTAAATCCTTCTCTCTGAATGCATCCAATATTCGATCCTAGATCAATTACGACTTGGCAAGATCCCCAAGGGTTTGTTTGTTCACCCTTCTATCCTTGGGTTAAGGCCATATACTGTTAACCCAACTTAACCAATACCTTAGGTTTTATAAATTCATAGTAAATCCTGGCCACCATGTCACTCTAACTTGATTGATCCTTTGCTTCCAAGCAAAATACCTAACTTTCCTTAACTTGGCAATTTTTCCCAAGAAAGGTGATGTAACAGGATGACTACTCATCCTCTTGCAAGTTAAACTTGTGCAAGAACCTGCCAACCTCATTCCAAGGAATAGCAAAACTCTCTTGTGATCAAATCACAAGACCATGCGACATTGCAACTTGTTGCACAAGTGTCGCATCTATTCCATGGGATCATTTCACCCATTGAACAACGTTTCCTGGTCAAGGAATTATGTTTAGACAAGAAGCAGGGTTTAGGGTGTCTTCTTACCCAACCCAATCCTAATTGCACTAGGCCGACAACGTTCGGTCCTAGGGATTCCAACTCAATCTGAGTTTTTGCATTTGAACGAATGATCCTTAGGGTAGAAACCCTAGATTGTTACTTGCATGAACGTCCAATTGACCCTACATTCCGTGAATTTGGGTAGGACCTTTGGGTATGAGGGTTTCGACTTGGCAACAAGTGCGAAATTAGGCCAAATCCTTAACGTGCTAAACCCTAGTTAGCACTTGGGGTATTTATCGTATCGATTGAACCATGCCTATATGAATCCCTTGCGGGTTAGGTGATCTAGATAATTCGATCTACTTGTCTTGGGACAAGGATGAGCCATTCCTAAAGATGATAAACTTGATCTAAAAGAGAAATCTAGTTGCAACATGTCATAATACACATAAACATGCGATTCATTGCTTCTACGTACCACTAGATTCGCAATAACCCTATTCTTTCTTGTTAAAATCAAAATGCAAGATAATTTGCAGAATAACTTTCATATAGAACCTACTAGGACTTACATTCAAGAATCATGACTACAACTCTTTTTCTAAGCTTTAGAATTTCATGCTTTAAAAAACCATGCAACCTTCCCCTAAATGCAATTCTTGATGAATGAATTTTACGCACGATGAGTGTGCAACATGCAACCCTTTCCTAACTACAACGTAGTTAAATGAGGTTCATGCAAAGTGAATATTGTAGGAGTAGCGTTGGTTACTCCATCTTGCAAGCACATGCCACATGCAAGCTCATAGAATCATTTCCGTGCTCTGCTATTTCCTACTGGTGTTAACGACATTCCCTAAGGAATCATTACAATGAAGATATTGCCTAAAAATGTGACATACGCTTAATCTTTCCATGTCTAGTCAAAGGTGCACTTAATAAATTCAACCTTATAATGATAGGCAATAGGTGTTCTAGGCTCGTCACTTTGAAATGCAAGACAAGGTAACATACTACTAAGGTCGTAAGATGGATAGACAACTTGCGTTCTTTATATAAAAAATGCCAATAACCCAATTGCATGTCATGAATTAATTCTAGTAATTGTTCAAATAGTCAAATTTTTCCAATTGCATTTAACTAGGCTAGGTGAATTTGAACATGCATAGGTGCTTCCTAATCCATGAAGTTATTGTGCTTAATGCATTGCTTTTGCGTGGAATCAAAATAGTAAAAACCTGGGTTTGTGGGGGTGAGGAGATGTCCAGATGAATCTTAGGAGAGGAACCTCCCGCAGCCGCTCCTTGCAACTTCTTGGGGGCCATCATAGGCATGATTATGGACTTCCGGTTTGCCTTTACCCTTACGTGATTGGTGAATTTCCTCAGCCTTGGTAAGCAGCCTCAAGATCTTGCCCTTCTCCCTGAGATCCCTTCACCGAAATGCGGATCCTTGAGAATACCGGCGCTTGAAGGATTTGGGCTTATGGGAGGGCTTGTGGGGTTGGAGCTTTGTTTCTAGGAATGGGGCTTTTACGAATGGAGCTACAGGAATGGAGCCTTTTGAAAAAGCTTATGGGAATGGAGGCTTTAAGAGAAGGTTTTTAAACTCCCGAGGTGGAACCCGTGTGTACAAGGCCTTAAGCCTTGTCTTTAGAAGCTTCCAAAAGCTTCTAGGAAGCTTCTGCTTCCCCAGGAACCATGTGGGGTCAAAGGAAATGGTTGAGGGGGGAAAAATATTAACGAGGACAGGGGCAATTATGTTGATCTCTTGATGGCAGCAGCATGGTTGCATCGGCAACTGGTGGCGATCTTGGCACTCCTCCACGACAGGCGGCGGCCCCCACAACAACTCGGTGTTAGCTACTCCTTAGCCTACCCTCCTTCCTCCCTTCAAATCCCCCAGCACGGCGGCCCCCCTTGTTCTCTCTAATGCTCCTCTCCCTTCGATTCCACCAGCACGGCGGCAACCTTTTCCTTATCCCTACCTGTATTTGTGCATAATACGGTTGCAAATTGTCTAATCTTCCTCCCCCATATCCCCCACTAAGGGGTGTTCTTATAGGCCAAGGGGGGGAAGAGAAGCTCCTTCACGTGGGCTGTGCATGGCTTTCCCCCCCCTCATGCATCACACACCTCTCACCTAGCCCATACCTCCCCACCTCCCTCTCCTCCAGCCATGCATCGGCTGGGGAAAAGGGATAATAACAAAAAAAATTTGCATTAATATTATCCATTTTGCCCCCTCCCAAGAGGGTGTTTCCCCGCGGTTAGGTGGACTTGAACCCGCGGGCTTGATTTCCCAATGCGGAGGTTTTGTTTTTGCGCGTGCGGCTTACGGATTAAACCACCAGCAATTACAATGCGAAGGATAACCTTGCATAGGTTTTACGCGGTGTGTGGGGAGTCAAGTTTGGTAATATTTTCGAGTGGGAATATTACACTCAACAATGTTTAGTATGTCTTGCCACATTGAATGAACTCCTTGTAGAAGTCCTTAAATGTTTGCAATAATTTCTCTATCAAGTGGCACTTAGATGATGATCTAAAGATACTCAAATATATGTTCTATTACAATACCAATACTTTTTTTTAATTTCCATGCACTTTTCACATGAAAATTGGGAGACATTCTAAGAAGCTAAGAAGGATGTATAACTTCTCACATGGAATGGACAAGGAGCATTAACATGCATTAGAAATGTGACACCAAATAGAGTACGCCCAATCATTTTGGGCTCAATAGTAATAACCACTTGAGCATAGAGAGAGATAATTCTTAAGGTATAAAAGCTAATATGAAATTTGGTTATTAATCGTCTAAGGATTTCTAGAAAATACAAAAAGTAGAAGCTCTTTAAGTCTCAATAACTTTTAATGAGGATTCAATAGTTAGAATTTTATTGCTCATATTTGAATCCATTTCTAGTGATGATACACTCCCTCTTTATCAAAAGTTGAGCAAAAATTGGCACAAAGGCACAAGCTTTTTGACAAGTTCTCATTCTTTGGAAGGAGCTTTTAGAAAAAAATGGGAAAATAGAAGAGCACATAAAATTGTAGCAATTTGCTTTATATATATAGTAGTTTGTTCTTTGTAGTGGTATGTGCTATATAGCACAAACTATGTAGTTTTCTATGCTATATATAGTAGTGCATGCTATATAGCACAAACTGCTATATACCACAACTAGTCTATCACATAGTACAACATGCGCTATACAAGACAATTAATTCTATTGTACACAATAAATTGGTAGAAGTGCCCTATCAAATGAAAATTAAAAATAGTTAAATAGACTAACAATGATGATCTCACCCCTCATAAATTTAGGATTTTTAACAAGAATTTTTAATCTTAAATATTGGAAAATATAGATGTCACATGGATTTCAAGAAACTAAATATTTGATAAAAGGATGCTAACAATTCCTATGGTTTCTACGAATGGATTTATTCCCTTGATAAGGTTAAGAGTTTCTACATATCTTGGCCATTATTCATGTCAAAACATGATGTAGAACAATAAGGACATATTGTGTGGCCTTATGATGGGCACTAAAATCTATTGTAGTAATCAAGGATTTAGGGTGATGCATGAAGCTTGAATCTTTGTAACATACATATGTATAGCCATTAGGGTTATTAGAAGCTCAATTTGAGATATTTTCTATTAGATGATCTATACAGTTAAGCATGAAGCTTGAATCTTTGTAACATACATATGTATAGCCATTAGGGTTATTAGAAGCTCAATACTGTATAGATCATCTAATAGAAAATATCTCAAATTGAGCTTCTAATAACCCTAATGGCTATACATATGTATGTAACAAAGATTCAAGCTTCATGCATCACCCTAAATCCTTGATTACTACAATAGATTTTAGTGCCCATCACAAGGCCACACAATATTTTCTTATTGTTCTACATCATGTTTTGACATGAATAATGGCCAAGATATGTAGAAACTCTTAATCTTATCAAGGAAATAAATCCATTCGTAGAAACCATAGGACTTGTTAGCATCCTCAAGATCAAATGGAGGACATATGCAACATTGCAATGGGGTTAGCATACTCATGTACATTGTTTCATCTACAAGCAATGTGCCTCTATTAAAAGTTGATAAGGAGGGGAGCACAAAATTTGGCAATAACTTGAGAGCTTTTCAACAACTTGGAAGGACCTCATTAACACCATATAGTGTAAAAAGTGCTTGTCTACACCTATTCGGTGTGATGGCATTAAGGAAGAATCTTTTTTTAGAGTACAAATGCTTGTTTGTATAGCTATATTCAAAATTTGAGTATTCTAGGTACTTCATAATTTGAGCTATATACTAAATCTTACAAGAACTATTGAAATGTCCTTGTCCCCAAACCCTTTGGATATGATAACCTTACACAATATATTATGAGACACATACCCCTTGGCACCGTCGAACATATGTGATCCTATATCTTTTTCCGACATCAATATCAAATATCAAAATTTTATTCAAATTTGCATTTGCATCCCCACAAAAAATATCTTTCATACCACAGGATTGCACATCATTCATATGTTCAAGATCTACATTACTTATATTTGCATTTTCCCCAACATACACATCTTCTACATTTTACCTATGTTTATGCTCCTCACTACATTTTTCCTATATGGAGGGCATATGCAACATTCCAATGGGTTTAGCATCCTCCTATACATTGTGTCATCTACAAGCAATGTGTTTCTATTAAAAGTTGGCAAGGAGCATGAAAGTTGGGCAATAACTTGAGAAATATCATCTTACTTTCCAAAAACTTGTAAGGACCTCATCAACATCATATAGTGTAAAAATTGCTTGCTTGCAACTATTTTATGTGATATCATTGAGGAAAAATCTATTTTTTATAGAAGAAATGCTTGTTTGTGTAGCTATATTCTAATTCCAATTATTGTAGCTACTCCCTAATTTGAACTCTATACTAAAACTTACAAGAACTATTGAAAATGTCCTTGTCCCCTAAACCTTTGGGATGTGATCACCTTAGACAATATATTATGAGACACATACCCCTTGGAACCCTTCAACATATGTGATCCTATATCTTTTTCAAACATCAAAATCAAATATCACAATTATATTCAGATTTGCATTTGCATCCCACAATCAATATATTTCATACCAGAAGATTGCACATCATTCATATGTTCAAGATGTACACGACTTATATTTGAATTTTTCCCAACATACACATCTTCTACATTTTCCCTATGTTTAAGCTCCTCACTATCATTACTAGTATCAACATATTACTCACTATGTGCATCTTGCACATCATCCATATATTTAGGTTACTGATTACTTGGATCAACATCAATGTGGAATATCACAATTACCCATCAATTAGAATCGTCCATATCTCATCTACCCTAACATGCATATCTTATGCAACATTCATATTTTCAAGTTTCTTATAACCTAGACTAGTATCTTGCTCAACATGTGCATCTTGAGAATCATCCAAAGGTTTAACCTTCTCATTGCATCTATGAACATTTTTCCCAAAGTACACATCTTATGCATGATTCATATGTTCAAATTTCTCACTAGTTGTATCAATATCATCATGAAAGTCTACAACTACACAATGATTAGCATCTTCCATACCACAAGTTTGCACAACATTCATATATCATGATCTACGTCAACTTACAGAAACTACATGCAGATCATTTGTTTTATTCATAAGTTTAGGCTCCTTGTAACTACATCAGCATGTTTCCCAACTGGTGCGCAGATCGGATGCTGTACGCTCGCGTAGTGAATGCCGGAAGGTCCCCAAGAACAATAGAACTCTACTTTTTGCACAAATTACAAGGTAAAAAGCATGAACGACAAGAGCAAGAGACCAATTGGGTGCAATCTCCCCCCATGCCTTGTGTGAGCGCTCCACAAAGCATGTATTTTATGTATTATTCGTCTTCAAGCTCAAATAATAGCCCAAATTACAAAATAGCAAGCTTTTAGCTTTTGAGTTTGCTTTAACACAAAATAGGAATAAAGCTAATGGACGGTGCCCAAAGAGTCTGGCACGCCCAATACAATGTCCAAGTAGAAATAACATAATCGTACGCCCATGTGCATACAAAATAATAATAAATATCCAACGCCCTAATAAATAGGCGTGACAAAATATAGGCGCCATACCTAAGGTATGCGCCCATCAAAATATAATCCATAAATCGAATACTCGCTATCCTCCAATGCTTTCCTCCGCCACTGCTACTATCTCTATACATCAACTGAAGCATTCACAATTGTTAGTAAAATAATACAATTAAATCGACAAAAGTGAATACCTAGCAGTCTTCAGCTACATAAATAAATCAACTGGTTAGAAATAATTCCTAACCTTAATTTATTACGAGTGCGCACTCTAAACTCATAAACGCTTATTAATTTAATATGCATTTTGCGGAATCATCCGCTATGGAATCACCCATGTACACACTAAATTAATGAAACGCCCGAAAAGGATAGGGGTCCCCATCAACTTCTCGTACAAAGAATCCACTTTGTGTATGAGCCCCAGTCATCAAAGTTTACGGAATCCATCGTAAAACCTCAAGGAATCCACCGTGGCACAGAATCCACTGTGAAATATGCCTCCTGGCATCATACCCCCGGGGTAGGATAGCAATTGACCTCAATTGCTATTAGCTCAATGTGGAGCTAACAGAGTGGGGAAAGCACTTAAGTCTCTAGCGTGCATCCATTGTGCTTCCTCTACAGGATGGTTCTCAAAATTTAACTAAATATCTAGAATATCTTCGGCCAGTTCTAGTGGTCATAAAGTCAGTGTCTATAATAGCTTCTGGTTCAAGTATTTCAGTCTCTTCCTCTAACAAAGGTGGGTTTTCATAAACAGGGTGTACAGGTAATTGGCCTCTAAATGGTCTTAGTAAACTAATGTGAAATGTGTTGTGAATTTTCCAATGAGGTGGTAATTCTAACTTGAATTCATTGTCATTTATTTTATGAATGATCCTAAATGGTCCATAGAATCTAGGGGCTAATTTCACAACTGGGTGTCTATCTACCCTTTGTAGTCTACGTTTTTCTATTCTCAACCAAACATAGTCATCAACTTTGAAATTCATTGCTCGTCTTTTCTTATTGGTTTGTTTGGTATATGATTGCTGGGCTTTGGCAATCATGTCTTTAACCTCATCAAAAATAGTATTATGCATACTAGCAATATCATCAGCACTCTGAATTCTATTTGACAAAGATGCAACAGGTGTAGATAATCTATAACCATAAATCACTTCAAACGGTGCTTTCTTTGTAGATGTGTGTGGTGTATTGTTATATGCAAACTGTAATAAATGCAAATAAGTGTCCCATGTCTGAGGTTTAGAGATAGTATATGCACGTAAGAGATCTATAATAGTGCTATTAGTGGCTTCTGTTTGTCCATTAGTTTCTGGATGAAATGCAGATGAGAAATCAATCTTTGTGCCTAGGTTAGTAAACAGAGTAATCCAAAAGTTGTTACAAAATCTAGAATCACGATCTGAAATAATAACTTTTGGCAATCCATGGTTAGTAAAAACAGTTTTCAAAAACAATTGTGCTGCTTGTGATGCTGTTAAAGTTTTCTTACATGGAATGAAATATGCTTGTTTACTAAATCTATCTACTACTGTCCAAATCATATCATGGTTAGATTTAGTATTAGGTAAACCAGTAATAAAATCCATAGAAATTTGTTCCCAAGGTTTAGATGGAATAGACAAAGGCATAAGTAATCCATACTGTTTACCATGATGTCTCTTAACTCTTTGACAAATCAAACATTCAGAGACAAAGTTAGATACATCAGTGTCCATATGCGGCCAATAAAAATCTTCAGTTAATGTACGTAAAGTAGATATGATACCTCTATGACCTTGATATGGAGAACAATGAATCTCATTCAAAACAAAAGATCAAAAAGGAATTGTAACACACAATCTCTTTTCATAAAACATAAATCCATCATTATATGACAATGAATCAATAGGAATCAAGTTATTTTAAACTAATTTATTCCAATCAACATGAAAAGTAATATCCTGATGATAAGTATCTTTCATAGCAATCAAAGAATCAAAAGATATAACAGAAATATTATGAATGGCAGGTCTTCTACTTAATGTATCAGCCACTACATTTTCTTTACCGAGTTGATATTGAATGATAGGATGAAAACTCTGGATAAAGGATGCCCATTTGATATGTCGGTCAGAGATTTGGGGTTGGCTAAGTAAATGTCTAATACTTTGCTAATCGGTCTTAATCATAAATTCTGAACCCATTAAGTAGTGTTTCCACTGTCTTAATGCTTGTACAACAGCTAATAGTTCTTTGTCATATGTGGAATATTTTAGTTCAGAGGGTTTCAGCTTACAACTAGAATAGGCTATAGGATGATTGTCTTGCATAAGTACAGCTCCTATTCCTGATCCACTAGCATCGATCACTACTAGAAAGAATGGTCTATTAAAATCAGGCAATTGTAGGACAGGGGCATGGGTTAATGCATGTTTCAATAAGTCAAAGGATTTCTATTGATTTTCGGACCAATGATAGACAATACCTTTCTTCAGAAGTTTAGTCAGTGGTAAAGCAAGTAATGAAAAATTACGCACAAACTTCCTATAAAAACTAGCAAGACCAAGGAATGAGCGTAACTCATGCACGTTTTTAGGTACAGGCCAATTCAATATTGCATCTATTTTCTTAGGGTCAACTTTAATTCCATCAGATGATACAATATGACCTAAATACTCAATTTCTGTTTTAAAGAATTCACTCTTTTCAGGATTTGCATATAATTGATTATCTTTTAATAATTGAAAAACCAATGACAAATACTCATAATGTTCTTTCTCATTTTGACTAAACACCAAAATATCATTAAAGAATACAATTACACAATACTAATATTTCAAAAATATACGATTCATTATTCTACTAAACGTAGCAAGTGCATTAGTCAATCCAAATGGCATCACTAAAAATTCGTAATGACCAAACTATGTTCTAAATGCAGTCTTGAATATATCTGACTTATCTAGTCTCACCTGATGATAACCAGACTTAAGATCTATTTTACTAAATATAGCAGATCCTTGTAGTTTGTCCATAAGGTCATCAACTCTAGGAATGGGATACCTATTCTTTACAGTGATCTTATTTAAAGCTCGATAGTCAATGCACATACGATAAGTATTATTCTTTTTCTTGACTAATAGAACAGGTGCACCAAATGGAGAACTACTAGGTCTAATCAATCCTCTATTTAGTAATTCCTCAACTTGACTCTGAATTTCTTTTTGCTCTATCTGGTTATGCCTATATGGTGCTTTGCAAGGTGGTTGTGTACCAGGAATCAAGTCTATTTTATGGTCTTCTGGACGTGAAGGAGGTAAACCAGGTGGTAGGTCTTCCGCAAAACAGTCTTTAAAATGTGCAAGAAATTCTTTATGCCTAGGATGCATATGATTTTCTTTTACTTGCAATTCATTCACCCAAATGAGATAGGATCTACTACTCTTGCGTAATGCACGTTTAGCTTGAGTATGCGAAAGTAGTGGAAAAACATTAGATGCATGGATACCATACAATGTAATAGGTTTTCCTTGAAAAGTAATATTCATTGAATGTGTGGAATAATCTATATCTAGGTTATGCTGGTGACGCCAAGGCATACCTAAAATAATGTCACTCGACTGTAATGGAACAACTAGAAAATTTTGTCTTTCAGTGTATTGACCAATTTGAATCTCTAAGTCTTGCACTTCCTGTGTACCATTATACCTAGTGTCTAAGAATGCTGCTTTGATGCGATAATGCGTAGGTACAGTTTGTAACTTCAATTCTTTTACTAGCTTTGCTGAAATAAAATCATGAGTGCTACCGTCATCATGCAAAATAATCTTTTCCTTTCCATGCACCAAACATTTCATAGTCAATAAAGAATGTGGAGTTGGCATACATGGTAAAGTATCCGAAGGAGTAGTAGTGTCGTCCTCATCTTCCGTGAAATCGGGCATATCTTCATGTTCTTCATCGTCCATTGCTCCAAGGTAGTTGATATGGGCAGGTGGCTTCTTCAAATGGCAATTTGCTGCTAGATGTCCAGGCTGGTGGCATTCATAGCATACTATAGGTTTAGCTTTGGTTACATTGTTTGCAATGGCAGGAAGTCTAGGGACATTAGGATTTGGCTATGGAATAGGCTTGGAATTTTGATTGACATTGGTTGGTAATGCAGGTGGTTTTGCCCAATTTTTACGGAAAGATGATGAAGAGAAACGACCTGGATTAAATCTTCTAAAATTGGAATTGAATTGTCTAGATCCATAGTTACCATTGGCTTGGAATTGCTGTGGACGTCTGTCTCTACCTTGCAGCTTGTCTTCAGTGTCATGAGCTAGTGAAATGGCGTCTTCAAGAGTAGCAGGCTTGAACATGTTAACTTCAGCGTAGTAATGCCCAAGGAGTCCACACATATACTTGCACTTGTGTGTCGTTTCAGGTACGTCTTCAAGCATGCATAACTGGAGTAGTGCATTCCAAAAATGCTCTGTGTACTGAGGAATAGGCTCACAATCCCGTTGCTGAAGAAGATCCCATTGCTTAATGGATTTCTCATGAAATTGTGGAGGAAGGAAATTCTGCATGAACTTCTTCTTGAAATTCTCACAGGTAGTGGGACAATCTATACTCTTGCGTACCACAGTCCACCAAAGAGATGCTCTGTCCACTAAATGATTAGTGACACATTTGATTTTATATTTTTCTGCATAGGTTTCCTCATGAAAGTAGTCGTCAAACTGACTAATGAATGCAAGAACAGTTTTTTCTTCTCGTATGCCATTGAAAGTACGGAATTTGAAACTTCTTTTACTTATCTTTGATTCCTTGCGGATGGTTTGAGCTGCGAGAGTTGCGTCGATGGTACATCGGATAAGATCTTCGGATTGAGGTTCTTCTTTGTCAGTAGATGATCTTTGTAAATTTGCCAGTTGAACTTGCAATGCTTGCCTAGCCCTTCGTTCTTCATCCAATTGCATCATGATTAAGTCTAGCTTTTGCTCCATGGTAGGCTCAGGTAGGTCGCCTTCAGCCATAAGATTATCCATATGTGGTTCCATCATCCTACAAAACTCAAAAGACCTTTCTCACTTAAAAATCAAGTTAGTGGGATGAGCGTAGCTCAAGTTCGGGAATACAAGGCTTATGTATTTTTGGGTGTGGCTTTCACAATCTTCAAAAAATCTGTGTTTTCTTCTTCTTCGTATGCTGAAAATGCTTCAGCAAACCTACGTATGGGTAGAGTACCTTCCAATGAACAACTTTGCAGTTCGGAGTTTCTGTGCAGGAATAGCCCTTCTATGAGTTTTGGACAGAAGTCAGTTTTGACTCCAGTTGACTTGTCTAACTTGCAGAGAACCAGACTAATGTGACTTGCAGAGTTTATTGACTTGCAAAACTTAGTCGCTTTACGGAACTTGCAGAACTTGACTTGAAGGAACTTTGAAGACTTGAATGATTGAATGGCTTTAGATGACTTATAGGATTAAGAGGCTTAATGCTTCAGATCATCCGTCGATTTTAAGGACATGAATATGTCCTCAGCGCAATTTTCGGCACTCAAAACAGCCCGCCGTCCTTCATTACGAATTATTTTGAAGCTTAAGTAAAGTTTCCAATTGACTAAGCTTTGAAACTTTCAAGATTTAAGCTTTTAAGCTTGGCAAGAAATATGGCTTATCTCTGTGTAACCACAACTTGATGAAGAAGATGTAGGAGTGGTCCTCCGCTTCTGCAGACCGGTCCTTCGCGATCCGATGATGGAAACAGGAGTTGTTGATCGCCAGAAATCTGCCTGTATCGACCGTTCGCGATGAGTTTGACCGTAAAGCCCGATCATTCCAGGAGCTCCGCCTTCGCACGGGATGGGTAGCGATTGGAAGCTCTTGATCTTAGCTTTGCTTTGATACCACTGGTGTGCAGATCGGATGCTATACGCTTGCGTAGTGAATGCCGGAAGGTCCCCAAGAACAATAGAACTCTACTTTTTGCACAAATTACAAGGTAAAAAGCATGAACGACAAGAGCAAGAGACCAATTGGGTGCAATCTCCCCCCATGCCTTGTGTGAGCGCTCCACAAAGCATGTATTTTATGTATTATTCATCTTCAAGCTCAAATAATAGCCCAAATTACAAAATAGCAATCTTTTAGCTTTTGAGTTTGCTTTAACACAAAATAGGAATAAAGCTAATGGACGGTGCCCAAAGAGTCTGGCACACCCAATACAATGTCCAAATAGAAATAACATAATCGTGCGCCCATGTGCATACAAAATAATAATAAATATCCGACGCCTTAATAAATAGGCATGACAAAATATAGGCGCCATGCCTAAGGTATGCGCCCATCAAAATATAATCCATAAATCGATTACTCGCTATCCTCCAATGCTTTCCTCCGCCACTGCTGCTATCTCTACACATCAACTGAAGCATTCATAATTGTTAGTAAAATAATACAATTAAACCGACAAAAGTGAATACCTAGCTGTCTTCAGCTATATAAATAAATCAACTGGTTAGAAATAATTCCTCACCTTAATTTATTACGAATGTGCACTCTAAACTCATAAACGTTTATTAATTTAATATGCATTTTGCGGAATCACCCGCTATGGAATCACCCATGTACACACTAAATTAATGAAACGCCCGAAAAGGACAGGCGTCCCCATCAACTTCTCGCAAAAAGAATCCACTTTGTGTATGAGCCCCGGTCATCAAAGTTTACGGAATCCACTGTAAAACCTCACGGAATCCACCGTGGCACGGAATCCACCGTGAAATATGCCTCCTGGCATCACCAACATTCACATCTTGTGCATAATCTATTGATATTGGGGATCCAACTTGCTGCCAAGTCTATAAGGGCCATCAAGTTTTGCAAGTTGATCGATGTTAGCATTTTATATATCTATAGAAACAAAGGTACTAGCATCTTATCCAACGTATATCATATTATCTACTACACATGCACCAACATCTGTAAAGTATCTACAACATCTATACCATGATTTAAAGTATCAATTACATGCTCAATTATAGTATTTGTGGCATCAATATTATTTTTGGCATTGACATGCTAAGATGTAGTGTCTATAGTGTCCACTACATACTCAACTAACATCATTTGTGGTAAAGATAGTATTTGTGATATCAACATGCTTAGCTAGAGTATTTGTGGCATTAGTTACATGCTAGACCTTATGATATTTCGTATCCACATTAACAAAAGTAGAGTATGTATATGCTATTTGACTATCATATGTGGAATCCTGCATATTGGTTTGTCTTTCATTTGTACAAAAAATTAAGGAAAACATGTCACTATGTAGTAACTCACAAATATATATAACACACTGTTGGGGTAAAGGCCAATGGCATAGAGTCAAGTGAGCACCCCTTTTATATGTATAGACTATAAAATCATATGTAAATGAAGATAATAAAGAATAATGGTATCATTTTCTACTCACATAACTCTCTTATGTTATGCTCTCTTTCAACTCTCACACACTTTATAGCTTCTACCTTATATCCCACCCTTGCTTCCCTCTTAAGTATTATCAAAACGACATTTGGTGCTCATAAAAGATTCTTCTTGGAGTAAGGAGTGCAAGGAGTGAAGGTTCATCACAAAGTTCTAGGATTCAAGCTTCTTCAGTGGCATTGATGCTTGTTGCCTACACATTGATAGAGGTATTTTTCTCATTGTTGAGATCTAGTTCTAAGCCAAGTAGGTGCTTGAGCCATTGAGGTTGGTGGGCTTGGGGTTGAGAGTGGAATTTAGGTGACAGGAAGTGCTTAAAAATAGCTAAAAATTATGAATATCAAGGAAAAAATATTCAATGTCAAAGGCGGCGGCTCGATCTAGGACGATTTTAAGCGTCAAAGTGCTTTAAAAGTGCCCGAGCAACACTTGTTGATTTTTCATAATTTTTTAGACAGTCGTGCGGATTGGCAAGAGTTACTGACCAATGCGGGATGCCAAGCCGAATGCCCAGGATTTTTCAGAGCTCAATTTGGAGTCCGGACGGGAAAATGACCACAAAATGGTCAAGATATGAAAAGGTGGACACTTGGGAGGCCAAATTTGAGCATGCCTTTTGAGTTTGGACCCCCCCAAAAAATTTATGCACCTTATGAAGCAAAAAACGTGGAGAGAGAATGAAGAGGGATGAAAAAACGTGATCAACAGAGGGCGCCGTTTTTTTCGCCATGGATGGAGAGAAGGCATCATGGATGTTACAAACACCCTGCCTAATGGATTATGGGGCTTCATTCCCTCCTGTCTATGGATCTTATCGCCGTCCTTCACTCCTCAATTGATGGCCTGAATGCTGAGATAGAAATCTAGTCTTTCTCTCTCCTCCCTCTCTCTCTTCTAAGGGGGAATTCATGTGGGAAGAAGAAGGAAGAAGAAAGAATGATGGAGGCTTGTCCGGCATGGATCGGATTGCTCCACGGGCTGGAAATGGTGATTTGTGATTGTGCTGGACATGAAGTGCTGCTGATTTTCAGATTTGCAGCCATGGACATGAAACCTGAAACACGCAAATAAGCGGTAATTCAATTTTTTCAAAGGAATTTTGAGATTTCATGGCTTTTGATTGATAAAATGTTGTTCATGTGGGTCAAAATTTTGTTTATGTTGCTGTTTTCCATGAGTACTTGCTGATCATAATCAAAAAATCAGAAAAATATACATCTTGTGTCTCAAAATAATACACTAAAACATGTAAAATATGAAAAATCAAGGAAAAATGATGGTTTTGAGAATAAAAATGGAAAATGAATAGGAACACCAACTAAACTTTCATTTTTGCTGCAAGAAGGAACTAAGGGCCATAGCCCATAACCTATTTTGAATTTTTGATACTAAAATAATGCAAAAAATAAGGGAAAATACAAGGAAAATAGAGAAAAATCACTAAAAATAGGGGAAAAATGCATTTTGGGTGCGAAAAATTAATGAAAATTAAGAGCAATGTTTGTGAATGTTTGTGGGGACTGAAGCATGAGGATTTTCCTCAGTTCAACCCCACCTTCTTGTTCTAGTGTGTTTTTCCCGCTTTCTACACATAAAATGATGGCAAAATACCCTGTAAATCTATACAACAATGCAACATTTGATCGATGGGAGGGTAGAGTGGTTAAAGTGTGTTTAAATGTGGAGTAAAATGGTGAAAAGATTGTTGTTTTTTTTTTCATGCCATATAGGTCAGTGAATAATTATAAAATAAGGGTCTAGTAGCACGAGGGTTCCCTCGGTGCTAGGTTTGTGCAACGCCGCATAAGATCGGTAGTTGAAAATCATTGAAAGGATGTTTTCCATATGTGCACAATATTGATTTTATAAATTTTTGAGCACTTGGCATCCACACTATGCATAAATCATGGAAATATTTAAAGGTATCAGAAATCCTGGATGCACAGCAATTGTTTTTATTATGATCTTGACCTACGTTGAGTGAGAGACAGGACACCCCAAGCCATAGGCTAGTCGTGGGGTCTAAGGGAAAGAGAAGTAAGGACAATGGTACATTGCTGTAAACGATTAAATGGTACCTTGAGTGGATTTTGTGGGACATGTTTATATGTTGAGCGACGCATTGAGGGGCCAATCCCCAAGGTGTAGGAGAGTCACAGAGGGGTGGCGGCATTCAGCCGTTGGAGGACCCCCTATGTCTGTGCTTTGTGCCATTAGGCAATGTGTAAGGGACTCCCTCTGAGTAGTAGTAGGTGAGAGAAGAGTGGACTACAAATAACGTATTACAAACGCAATGTTTAGGAAGGCAGAGATTTTGATAGACGCTCCTGGCCGCGAGGCTGAGGGGTTATCTTTGTTGAGAGAGAGAGAGAGTACGAGAGAGATACACAAGACATGCTCCCAAAGAATGAATCATATTGATGTAGAGTTAGTATATATAGGTGAGACCTAAGTCAAGTGAGAGATGATATATATAGTTGTAACATCCCCACTCAAACAAAGGTCTCTGGCTGCGAGTGAAAAAAACCCTTGGAGAGAACAAGGGAAAAACTCGAGCCCCTACACATACCTACGATACAAAAAATGATTTACTATAAAGTTTTCTTGAATACAATGATACAGGCCTCAATCAGTGAGACAAGAACTTGGAACAATACCAAGTGCATGTCTTAATGAGCTAAAGCGAGCTTCACTAAGAGCTTTTGTGAAGATGTCTACAACCATTTGATCACTGGGACAATGCTCCACCATAATGGAACCTTTCTTGACTTCATGTCGAACATAATGATAATGAATAGCAATATGCTTTGATTTACTATGTTGTATATAGTCTTTGGTAAGACTAATAGCACTTTGGTTATCGCATCGAAGAGGTGTACTAGATGATGAAGGATGTCCCAAATCTGCAAGTAGTTGTCAAAGCCAAACTAGCTCGCGAGCTGCTAATGATGCAGCAACATATTCGGCTTCAGTTGTAGAAACCGCAACACATCGTTGTTTCTTGCTGGACCAAGAAACCAAACATCCATTTACAAAGAAACAATTCCCACTTGTAGATCGCATGGATAAGTGTGAACTTGCCCAATCAGCATCTATATATCCAATAAGGTCAAGAGAAGTTGAAGAAGATAAAGAAGAATCCTCTCGACGACGATAAATAAGACCAAATTCCTTAGTACCCTTGAGGTACTTAAGAATACGTTTTGTAGCACTCCAATGAATAGTGGAAGGGGAAGAAAGATACTGTCCCAAAAAGTTAGCTGTAAATAAAATATCTGGTCTTGTGTTTAAACCAATAAATTGAAGACAACCAACAAGATTAGCAAAAGGTTGATGAATGGCTGATTCTTCATTGTGTGTTGTAGATGTACCCTTGGTAAAGCTTGAAAGAATGGGAGTGTTGGCAGAGTGTGCGTTTGTCAACCCAAACTTCTTAACAATATTATTAATAAACTTTGTTTGGCGAAGAAGAAGAATGCCTTGTTGTCGATGTCGTTGAACTTGAATACCCAAAAAAGAATGTATCTGATCTAGAAATTCACCAAATGGATGTTAAAACGGCTTTTCTCAATGGAGATCTTGAAGAAGAAATCTATATGGAGCAACCTGAAGGTTTTATGATTGCAGGAAAGGAGCATCTTGTATGCCAGCTTCATCGTGCATTATATGGATTGAAGCAAGCCTCTCATGCTTGGTATATTAAGATTGATCAGTTCCTCACATCTAAAGGTTTTGTTGCATGTTTTGCTGACCCAAATCTTTACATCAAAAGGGAGGACAAATATTTTATTATTCTTACTCTATATGTTGATGATACTATTCTTGTGTCAAATAATATTGCTTTCTTGGATGCCATGAAGAAGCTTTTATCGACTGCATTTGAAATGTTTCTTGATAATCTACTCCTGCAATCTGTGAGTAACCTTTTGCAACAAGTCGTGCTTTGAACTTATCAAACGAGCCATCAGCTTTGGTCTTGGTTTTATAAACCCATTTACATTTGATAGGAATACGATTTGGGGGGAGTTCAGTAAGAATCCATGTACCTTTGGAGATTAAAGAATCGTACTCAGCTTGCATAGCTTCTTGCCATTGATCCCTTTGAGACGAATTGATAGCTTCCATATACGATATTGGATCCAAGATTCTTGCCATTGATCCCTTTGAGACGAATTGATAGCTTCCATATACGATATTGGATCCTCTTGGACAGACATAGCATCATCAAAGACATCATATTCAATAGAATAGAATCCATGCTCTATCTCAATAGGAAGATCGACATAGATCTCCAAATTTTCATCAATCTTCTTTGGAGGTGAAGGAGGTTTATGATCATCAGAATTAGTAGAATCACAAAGCAAGTAAGGAAATGCACTAAGCAAAGACTGTGTATCATCTGAAACATCTGACGACCATGTGCCACCCATAGTCTTCTCATCAAATATAGCATCATGACTAATGATAACCTTTTGAGAAGAAGGATCATAAAATTTGTAACCTTTGGAATGATCTGAATAACCAAGAAAAATAACTTTCAAACCTGGAGGATCCAACTTATGTCGAGTGTCCTTGGGCACATGAATATAAGCAATGCAGCCAAATGTGCGAAAGTGAGAGACTGAAGGTGTCTTCCCTGTCCAAATTGTTATAAGAATTTTACCAGCAGGTGCAGTAGTTGGAAGATGATTTTGAATAAAAACAGCTGTTAGAAGTGCTTCAGTCCAAAACTTTCGAGACAAACCAGAGTGTATAAGCATGCAACGTATAGTATTAAGAATCGTGCGCTTTTTGTGCTCAGCAACACCATTTTGCTGAAGAGAATAAGGAACTGTAAACTCATGATGAATATCTTGATCCTTACAGAAGTCATCAAATAGATTGGATACATATTCACCGCCATTGTCACTGCGAAGCATCTTTATAGAGAATCCAGTTTGAAGCTCCACACTTATCTTGTATTGTTTAAATATAGGTAAAGCCTCAAACTTATGTCGAAGAAGATAGACATGTGTGTACCGTGAGAAATCATCAATGAAAGTTATAAAATATCGATATTGAGACTTTGAGGCAGGAAAAGGACCGCAAATATCGGTATGAACCAAATCCAAGAGAGCACAGGAATGTGATGAAGTAGAAGTGTGGAAAGGTGAACGATGGTGTTTTCCAAGTGCACAGTACTCACATATTCCCATATGTGGATGAGATTTAAGATCCATACCTTGCACAAGACCATGACGATGAAGATCAAGAATTTTGGCAAAATCGGAGTGTGCAAATCGTTGATGCCATAATTTGCAATCTGCATCTCCAGGGGCAGTAACAACATTTGCAACTGTATCGTTTAATGATAGCTCAAATAGATTACCATGTCAAGGAGCCACTGCTATAGTATGCCCATCTTTCTCTATACGATGTTGATTATGATCAAAACCAACAAACAAACCAAGATCAACTAGACGAGCAATAGAAAGAAGATTTCTTTGCAAATCTGGAACATGAAGAACTCCTCTTAATATTCTAATAGATGAAACAGTCCCCAGATATAAATCACCCACTCCTTTGACTTGACAAGTCGTATCATCCGCAAGGTAAACAAACTTCTTGACAGGAAGAGAATGATAATTGTGAAGCCACTGCGATTGGTATGTCATGTTTCCAGTGGCACCTGAATCAACGATGAATAGAGAACCATCATGAACATGAAGTACCTTTTCTGGAGAGATATCATAATGGACGAAATTGAGCTCCTGATGAGTATGATCATCATCAATTGTAGTTTGTTGAACAATATAAGCTCGAGAATGTTCTTCATCATATCTGCGTTTATAACAACGACAAGATGGATGATCTGTATGTGCACAATAATCACAAGGAGGAAAACTTTTGGACGAGCAAGGTTGCTTTGTAGTAACTCCATGCTCCTCATCATATTGGCGTGCCCAGCAATCAGAAGCCACATGACCTTTCTTATCACAATAAGAACAATGTTTGTTAGGATAAGCAAGACGAGAAGATTTACTACCTGGATTAGGGCGTCCACCCTGCTGAAAACGTGAAGCAGGACGCTTGCGAGCAACAAAAGCAGCATCAAAATCCCTTTGTTCGCGAGTGACCAAAACAGCATTAGATTTTTCCAAATGATGCTCACGATGTTGAGAATATTCAATAAGAGATATACATGCTTTGTCAAAGTGAATATCATCCTTGTTAGACAAAATAGTGATGATATTGTCATATAAAGGATCTTTGATGGTATGAAGAAGTTGAGTAACAATCTGATTTTTAGCAACAGGAGCGCCGGCAGCACCAAGCTGATTGATAATGTCTTTAAAAGCCTCGATATGAGAGTGCATAGAAGTACCAACCTTATATTGAAGATTCTTCAAACAAGTTTGGAGATATAAAATTTCGGTGACCGATTTCTTCTCAAACGTTGAGATAAGATACTCCCAAATAGCATGAGAGGTTTCCAGATGAAAGACATCCAACATAAGTGAGTCAGGAAGTGCAGAAAATATATAACGACGAGCCACTTTGTCACGACTAATCCAATCAGTATGATCAATTTTCCATTGTTCAAATAATGGACCATCAGTAATCACAGAATTGTTATTCATCACATCAATAGGTTGAACTGGGCAAGACAGGTCGCCCAAAACAATATCAAATAATTTGTCACCTTCAAGAATTAGCATCATCTTTGCTTTCCACCCAGGAAAGCCTTGTCCTTGGAAGAAGGGAACCGAATGTTGGCCAGACGGATATCCGTTAACAATTACGCAATTGGCCATGCCTGTATGTCGAGAGAAAACAAATAAGATGAGATCGCAGAATCTGCAAACCATGATCAAGACGAGCGTAGTTGAGACGCATGACAATCAAAATAGGGATATGCACGTAAGAACGACGAAAAGTATTGAGTGACTAAAAAGAAAGCCCGAAATAGAGAGGCGTAACGTGCAAGACGAGATGACGCATATAAGAAAAGTGCTATTTCGATCGAGCAAAGAACGTGAACGATAATAAAACATCGCTAAAAATAGCAAGATGTTTGCTTGTCGTAATCAACATCATTAACGAGGATGAGTGATTAATAAACTGTAATTGGGGATTAACAATCTGTAATTAGAAATATAGTTTTAAATAAAGAATCGCAGATTCGAGCAGAATTGCTGTCTTGAATCCTGAACTGTCATAACTTTTGATCCAGAACTCCGATTGACAAGCTGTTTTGACAAGATTCGAGAGCACGACGAGAGCTACGCACTTGGACCTGGTTTTGTTTTTAAAGACAAAATTAACTAATACTTATAATTTGAACAAGTTCATGTATCAAATCATCACTTGTGCAAAGAATTCAATCAATTATAAACAATGAAACAACTTATCTTCCTTGTTGCTACTATGCATCCATAGCTCTGATACCATGTTGAGAGAGAGAGAGAGTACGCGAGAGATAAACAAGATATGCTCCCAAAGAATGAATCATATTGATGTAGAGTTAGTATATATAGGTGAGACCCAAGTCAAGTGAGAGATGATATATATAGTTGTAACAGTCTTGTGCGTAGTGACGAGGCCCGGCTAGTGCATGAGCCAGTGCCGGCCCAGTTTTTGGTCCATCAGGGGTTGTAGGAGCCCAATTTTTCATTGATTTAGGTAGGCATTAGTAGTTGGGATTGAAGTAAAATATATCATTTTCTACTCACATAACTCTCTTATGTTATGCTCTCTTTCAACTCTCTCACACTTTATAGCTTCTACCTTATATCCCACCCTTTCTTCCCTCTTAAGTATTATCAAAACGACATTTGGTGCTCATAAAATATTCTTCTTGGAGTAAGGAGTGCAATGAGGGAAGATTCATCACAAAGTTCTAGGATTCAAGCTTCTTCAGTGGCATTGATGCTTGTTGCCTACACATTGATAGAGGTATTTTTCTCATTGTCCAGATCTAGTTCTAAGCCAAGTAGGTGCTTGAGCCATTGAGGTTGGTGGGCTTGGGGTTGTAGGAGCCCAATTTGTCATTGATTTAGGTAGCCATTAGTAGTTGGGATTGAAGTAAAATATATTGGTTTTAGATGCTCAAGAAGAGATCTTGGTACATGATTTTGATGCATACAAGCATAGCGCCTACATAAGTAGAAGGGAAACTTGTCTCTGAGATTTTGGTATGTCATTTTGATGCATATGAGAAAGCCCTTATTTAAGTAGGGGGCAACTTATCTCTTGGGAGAAAATGAAATTTTTGTTGCAAGTAGGGGGTTTAAGCATAGGGCTCAAGGTTGGGCCTCAAGTAGAGGCTTTGCTTATGTTTGTAAATTGAGAAAAGGAAAGAGAGAGAGAGACTTGATGATTTGTGAAGATCGCAATGTTTATGGACTATGATGTTCATCTAAATACAGTAAGAGGTTGTTTATGCCAAAAAAGACTCTTGTTGATGCATTTTTAATAGTCAAATTACTCACACCATTCTCCCACCATTTTTGTGTTTTGAAAGATACATGATATTTGTTTTATCATAGACACCTTTCTTTAAGGTGCAAACATTAGTTAGTAGTGACTAATTTATACTTGGAGGCTACTATACTAATATCAACTTCATATTCCCACACTAGGTTGTGCTCACTTTTCAAAGATTATGTAGGCTAAAATTCATTTGTGAAGGTAATTTGCATGTAGTTCAGCTCTAGTGGTTTTTTAATGCTCAGAAAAATACTTGGGATAGCTTGTATGAAGTTCATATGCCTTTGGGGCTGCTAAAATATCACTTCTACATAAGTTTTATGTTGATTTGATATTTCTATAGTAGTTGCTTGGCTTTGTAGGTCACTCGATTTTGCAATCTATTGGGTCATATTCTTGTTAGTGGTCTTGCCTGAAATATGGGATACTTTTAGTACTACCATTTAGAAACTCCATACTTAGAAGTGGTATTACAAGTACTAATATTGAGAGAAGTTTGGAAAATGAGGATGATGGAAAAGAGAAAATCAAGGGAAATATTTAGGAGATTCTAATTTTATGGTAGCACTAGCATAAAGAACATGAGAGTCTAATAAAAGAAACTATATCTTTTATCATGCATGCCACCTATAAGGTTACTAAAAATGTTTCATGATTAAACTTTCCCTCATGGTGAACAACATTTAAAGTGCATATAAATAATTGCTATAAAGATAAAATACAATTGAGACATTTATATAGAATTGATATTTTTAAATCAACACAAAGGAGAATTATATATGTTGTAGTGCTTTGAGACTTTGGCACATTCTTATGTTTTTCTTCTGCCAAATTTTAGTGTGGTAATATAGAAAAATCTCAATATAGTTTACATATCCATAAGTTTAACTTATTTATATATATATGAGATATATTCTTTGTCTTAGGGCAGGCTAAATATGAAGTTCGAGTGAAATCTTTGAGATTCTGGTATTATAAATGTTCTAGTCTTTTAAGCTTAGTCAATATGAGAAACTAAACAACATACAAAGTCTTGTATCTAAAAAAGAGGCCACACAATGAAAATTGTTTATATATCACATATGTGTAATAAAGAGTAAACTCCCTAGGTAAAGATGATACCACAAATAAGATTTGAGATTATCCTCTTCACAAGAAGAGTGATGTGTTAAATGCATTTCAAAAAATTTTGGTATTTACAAAGAATTAGTTAGGCAAGACTCAAGAAGCTTTAGTACTTTAGGATTAACTGTGCTAAAGCATACAACTCACATGTTCTTTATCAACTTTTGTCCAAGTAGTGATGGCAAGAGAGAGCTCACAACTCCTAAGAATCATGCTCAAAATGGTGTGGCTAAGAAGATGAAAATGACCATTCAAGAAAGAATCCATAGTATGCTCTCTAATGTTAGTGTCATTAGTGGATTTTGAGTTGAATCTATAAAGATTGCTAGGCCATATATTTGATCAACATGTCTCCTAGAAAGACATTGGATGGTAGGATACTAGGGGAGTTATGATTCAAAAAGAGATAAATTATGTGTTCCTAGCATGATATGACACCTAGAGCTATGTTTTGGCAAGAGACCTAGTTGTGATCACTTTTGTATTCTTGACTGTGGGGTATTTATGCATATACCTTGGGACAAGTAACATAAACTTGATCCTAATTCAAAGAAATGCATTTTTTGTGGCCATGGAGAACCATGTAAAATGGACTATCTCTTTTGGGATCCTGAGACTTGAAGGGTAGTATGTAACCATGAGGTCATATTTAATGAGAGTAAGATGCATAAATATCCTATCAAAATGGTTGAGATCTACAGAGTGGTATTTTACATTGCACCCTTTTGACATGTAAGATACTTTCATATGAGTCATCAAACTTAATGGGAGCCAACTTGTTGAAGGTAAATATCCTTGGAGTGGCACTAGGGAGAACTATAATACCCAAAAGGACTAAGGGTAGAGATGTCACAAGTGTGATAAGTTGTGAACATTCAAAAGGTATGTCCCAATTCCTAATTCTTCTACACTAATATAAGCTAGGACACATCCAAGAAAATTTCATAGGGATATGAAAAAATCATTTTTTGACTTTTCGATTGTATCTAAAACTTCAAAAATTTCATTGATCTACCATTCATCTTGTATCTTCCATGCATCTCAAGGCTTCATATAAGACAAGACATTTGATCTCCTCATACCTTGCATGATTTCTCAAAGGTAGTTGTATCTTTATTGTTCTAATGGGCAACTAGCACATGAACACATTACATGACCTATTCCACATGATGTAAGACTTGGATAGCCTACTAATGTTAAGGTGAGTGTGTTGTGAGATGATGGAAAACTTCATGTATTATGGGATAGACATATGGGATAGCCAAAGAACATTATATTATGGAATTTGGGAATTTTCATATAGTTTGGGAATCCCCAATATAGTTAATATTTTGTCACATGTGTTGAGAAGCATGGATCTAGAGCATGACTATGGAAAATGGAAGAGAAAGACAAGACTCATGATGACATAGACAAGAAGAATTGCGTGTTACTCAAGTGAATTAGGTTCCAAGATGAAAGCTTGGACTCATAAACAAAATCTTGAGTATGACACTTACTATGACTAAAAGGACAATAAAATGGTATTCCATCATTGAATGATAAGAAAGTACAATACTTTATAGGCTCATGATGGTTCCCTTTTTCTCCACTGTGCCTATGGGATTCAGGCATCTTGCATTTCATACATCTCTCTCTAGTAAACTATATGAGTATTTCCCTATTGCTCCATACAAAGAGGTAGTCACATGGGGTGCGATTGCATAACTCTCAACACCTCTCCTCAATCACAACCCCATAAAGAAAGTCAAGGTGTACATAGGCTATCTTGAGTACAACCTTGCTAAATGTGGGCATACCACAAGTAGGTGAAGCATCCAGTGGGGCTATTGCAAGAAAAACAAAACATCTTGATATGTGTGGGTACACCCAAATATGGCAAACATCTAGGGACTATTATAAGGCCTTATTAAGTGTGTAGAGGCTGTTATGCATAGGCTACATGAGGAGTCTTACAAGGCTTATGACAAGAGCATTAATGGCAAGTACATATGATTAAAATTCCAATTAAAAATGGAGATAAGAACAGATAGGCCCTTGTGGTTTTCTTCATCAGATATATCATGGTGGACATAGCACATCTTCTTTTCTTTGTCCTTTTCTTTGATCTAGTCCACTTTACTTTCTTTGATACTCCTTTTTTCCTCATGGTCTTCTTTCTCTTGGTCTTCTTATTTATGGTCTTTTTGGTCTTCTTCATGGTTTTGTTTTTCTCTATCTTCTTCTTTATGGTCTTTTTGGTCTTCTTCTTCATTGACTTTGCTTACTTTAATCTTCATGTCCCCCTGAAGCAAAGATATCACTATTTTTTAGATTTTCATGATGAATAAGGTAGTTGAAATGCATTCAAAATTTACAAATGAAATAATTGATTTCACTTGGATGTAGGCAGCTCCATGTCTTCCTGCAAGTAGAGCACACAAGTCTTCCATGTAGTGTAAATGAGTAAGAAGAGTTATGTTACTCTTCATGAAAGGCATCCATTTAAGAATCTTCATGCTTGGCATTCTCATTAATGAGAATTAGATTCAAAAAACTATGGTAAAACCAACAAGGACTTGATCTTGAATGTGCCAAAACAACACAAGTGCAAAGAAGCACTAGATAAGTATTAAGAGATACTATCTTGATGAGCCTAATGTTGATGCTTGATCTTGTTGAGCTCCAGGCTTCTAGATCTTCTTAACAAGGGTTGCACTTGCTAGAAATTGAGTAGATGTGAGTGGTAGGAGCCCCAATAGGCTTGGAGGAGTGAGAAAGGGATCGGATTTTTAAGCTTGAGATTGAAGAAACTATGGAGGATTAGGGTTTGCAAACAGGCTGACTGATCTTTTTCTAATTTCTGTGTGTAGAAGCAATCATTATAAGATATTTCTAGTGAGTAGAAGGCCTATGAGGTGGGCCTCAAAAGACCCATGGTTGTAGGGAAGATCGTGTTTTGTGCAAGGAGAACAGGCCGTAAAACTTACTAATGGCACAAATATGGTAGCGCTCTCAAATTTTTATAACACTTGTGCATAGGGCAACCAATGTTGGGATGTGATATGCTTGATAATTATGCCTTGAGTAGAGGGACAAATGCTAAAAAGAAAGTTAGCTAAGATATGGCTTGTATGGAGATCTGATTGCTCTAAACACCATATTGGGGAATATGGGAATTTCCCATAAGTTTGGGACACATGGTCAAATCTTTGGATTTGTCATAACTTGAGCACTATAACTCCAAATCAAGCGTTCTATAGCTCAATAGATTCCATTTTTCAAGCGCTTTCCAATGATAGGTCACATCATATGGTTTTGAGAAACTTATGAGCATGTTATCAGGGTGCCACCTTTTTAGTATTCAAAAAATGGGAATTGGGAGATTCCCAAGTTGAAAATGAAGTCAACCACTTGGATTGAGCTCAAGAGAGATGAAGAGGATCCGAGAGAAGAGATTTCAAAGCTGTGCCATGCTCACCATGGATTTGATACTATGTTGAGAAGCATGGATCTAGAGCATTGCTATGGTAGATGGAAGAGAAAGACAAGACTCATGATAACATAGACAATAAGAATTGACTATTACTCAAGTGAATTAGGCTCCAAGATGGAAGCTTGGACTCATAAACACAATCTTGAGTATGACACTGACTATGACTGAAAGGATAAATTACAATTGTATTCCATCATTGAATGATAAAGAAAGTATAATACTTTATAGGCTCATGATCGTTCCCTTTCTCTCCATTATGCCTAGAGGATTTAGGCATCCTGCATTTCAAGCATCTCTCTTTAGTAAAATGTACGAGTCTTGCCCTGCTACTCCATACAAAGAGGCTGTCACATGGGTGTGATTGCATAACTCTCAACAACAAGATAAAATGTTGTCCCCTTATTTGAAACTGGATTCTACCCTAATTATTATATAGGTTGTCTTTCCACAACCCGCTTTGAAGCATGGGTTAAGATTTAGCCACATGGCCAAATCTTTACCCCTTAGTTGAAAGTGAGGCTTGGAGATTCCCAAATTCTCTAACATAGTTTTAAAGGATCCTATTAAGCTAGTTTTACATAAATCTACAATAGTTTCTAGACAACTTGATAAATACATTTATCTCTAAACTATGCCATAGCCATGAATTTTGATGAGACTTCTTGTTATGGAGATGCTACGACTAGGAATGAGAATCATAAGTGGTAGAGGCCTATGCCATTGCAAATGGATTCTTTGGAAAATAATGCTATCTGGGAGTTAGTTCCTTTACCTAAAGGCAAACATGCAATGCCATGTAAGTGGATCTATAAGCTCAAGATATCTCCATCTAATGCATTTCCTAAGTGCAAGGAAAGATTGGTTTCCAAAGGATTTGATCAAGAGAAGGGAATTGACTTTGATGAGATATTCTCACTAGCAGTCAAGATGACCACCTTTGCATAGTTCTTGCTTTGGTTAGTAGTGATGATATGGAGCCAATTTAGATGGATGTAAATATGAGTTTCTTTCATGGGGACTTACATGAGGTTATTTGCACACAAAAACCTTGAGGGATTTGTTTTGGAGAGAAAGGATTAGTTGGTGTGTAGGCTGCATAAGAGCTTACATAGTGTTGAGGGTTGAAATGACTTGATTTTTTGGTTGATTTTTGTTGTTTTGGTGGCTTGAATTATTGATTTTTTATAGATTTTGAGTGATGTTTATTTGTTTTGGAAGTATTTGGAAGTATTTTGGATGATTTTGATTATTTTTTGGAAGCTCATGATGGTTTATAATGGAGATATAATGTTCTGACATGTTATGTTGATGTCCTGATAGTGTCGAATTGGTTCTAATTGAGTTTGTTTTGACCTTCTATATTGCTATGTTTTCCTTATGTGCAAGGGGTTGGAATAATTCTTGATACATTTTGATATTTTTTGGTATCTTATTGGTTTATTCTTGATGGCTTTTATTGAGTTCAAAGTTTTTGGATGACCTTCTTTATGGTTCTGTAGACCCTATGTTGACCATTTGTAGAGCCTCTATCTCTATTCTGTTATATTCTATATGCCTTTATAAGTGTGATGATGGATAAATTTGTAGCTTGGGGAAGTTTTCCAATCTTGGGAGGAGATGAATACAAGTTCAAATTAGCTCGAAGAAGTGGAAGAAGTAGCTGTTGAAGACTTTAAGTAAAGTGAAGTGATAGTGACACTAATAAGCTATGAAAAGACACTATAGTGGCTTTGGTGACCTTTCCTATCAGACATACCTCTTGGGAGGGGTATCCATGAGCTAAGAGGGGTTCTATAGGATTATTTTTAAATATATCATTTAACTATTGAGAGAGAGCATGTGAGAGAGTGTGTGTGAGTAAGAGATAGCCAAATTTATGCAAAACAATGTATCTATGAATAAGAGATTGTGAGAGAAAGCTATGGAACTTTTGAAGAAGAATACTATGTGATGATTTCCATTCAAAGTGGTATATTATCTTGTATCATTGTCATTTCTTAGTGAATTCTATAAAGAATATGAAGAGCATAAACAATTTTGTTGAAGGTAAAGCCGTAGGAGAATTGCTTCTATGAAGTTGCATGAAGATTTATTGTTCTTAGTGTTCTTTTCCTTATTGTGGTCATACCAAATATGAAAAAGATTTTTTTAATGTTACAAGATAGATTTCCTTGTATTAGATTCCCTATTTTCTTGGTGTTCCTTTTGGGGCTCTGTGTTTTGGTGTGTAATCGAGGAAAACTACCATCAACAAGCATCAAAAGAGGCTGAAAATGAAGAAAATGGCATTGCCATCCAAGAGGAGAAGAATTCAATGGATGTTTCAAAGTTCCTTCTAACACTGAAGAATTGAAAATTCTCATTTTCAAAGCCACTTTCTATAAGAATTTCATCCCACAATGGCAAAAACATATTACCATCATGATGCAGGCTCTATGTGGTGGACTATTTCCTCTCCCTATTATCTTGTATCTGTGTGGTTTCTTGGTGAATTCTATGAAGAATAGAAAAAGCATAGTCAATTTTTCTCAAGATAAAGCCATGGGAGAACTGTTTCTATGAAGTTGCATGAAGATTTCTTATTCTTGGTATTATTTTCCTTGTTGTGGTCATACCAAATATGAAAAAGATATTTGTTGATGATACAATCCATTTTGGATTTAAGTCTTTAAACCTTAGCTTGAAATAAGGTACATAAGGTAGCATTCCTTCAAATGATCACAAAATCCATAGGGGATAAGGAAGGAACTCGCTGTCCAGTAGGACTCTGCAAAGTAGAATGAGACTGAGCTACCGAATGTTCCTTCAGTTGTTGAATTTGAGTGTTGCTCTATTCTAGGGTGGTATTAGTTGATTTAAGCTCTTTTTTTTGGGAAGATATCAAATTTTTAATCTCTTGATATTCTTGCAACCATCTATCCCTCTCCTCAGTCATAGTAACCACTTGGGATTTAGTGTCAGCCAACTAAGTTTGCAAACTAGAAATCTCTAATTGTTGGATATCAATAATCATATTCTATTGCTCCATATGGATATAAAGATTAAAAAACCTTTCTTGAGGAGAAGCTAACTCATCATTTTCTTTATTCAACTCTTCTTTGGACTTTTGAAATTCTTCAAAACAAGAAGAATAGAGATGTTGGATACAATCAATCACCGAGTGTTCAATAGAACTCTGGGTATCTTTCCATGAAAGGAATTGCGTCTCCTGTCCAAGCATTATACAAAGGGAATGGAAATCTCTAGAGTACCATCTTGATATTCTCTGAAAATATTTGGCATTTTAAGAAAATCTGGCATCTGACTATTAGATTGAAGAGGAATGGACTCTTCCTCTAAATTACCACAGGTGGGAGGGGATCAAGATCCTAAAAAACAACATCAGTGCTTTCAATAGAAGGAAGAGGAACCTTTGGAGGATAAATTGGTAAGGTGGTAGGAACTTCCTTTGGAGGGGTAGCATACGCCAAGAAAATAGAAAGATAGGAACCAAATGTGACATTAGTCACATTACCCCTTGTGGCTCTAACAAAATGTTGATCCATCTTTAACAAGAGATATGAACTCCAATCAATAGTAATTCCTTTCAACACCATTGGGGAAGCTATGAATAACTCCTTCAAAAGGTAGTTACAAGGGGTTTTGGCAGGCATAAACATGTCTTGAAGGAATTAGCAAATTGCTTCGAGATAGGATTAGAGATCATGGAGACACTAATACCTAAAGTAGTAATAACCCTCTTAGAGTCCCATACATCTACGACAACTTGAGGATATCCCTTTTAGAGAACAATTATCAAGAAATAGGAAAAGAGTTTCCTCGATAGGGTAAAGATAGAGATTTTCTCAAGCTTGTGGGCATCATATGGATAATTTTTCCTCGAATAGGACCAAACCTCTTATTGTAAGAGGCTAAAAACTAGTCACAAATATCAATATCCTCCATGATAAGTGGCAAGAAAAGTATCACAAACTTAGCTAATCCTACCTTACTAATAATATTCGAATCCAACAATAATGAGTAGTCATGAGACACCAAAGGAACGTACTAGACTAAGGGAGTGTAACGTGTCCACTAGAATCCTCTAGGACACGTCTTAGCAGTCCATCGGAAAGGTTGTCTAGAAAACTCCACCCGGCACTCCCACGGAATGTTGCGGGTTTTGCAATCTAGGACTTTCCGCGTCTGCCACGTAACGGAAGCGTCTTGGCCGTTCCCACTAGGATCGACTGGAATTGTTTGGTCATTGTACTAACAGCGACTAGCGTCACACCTGATCGAACTACTTTACGCAGAAACGCCAGGTCTGAAGCGGATTCATGCTGCACTTGGTTCAAGGAGAATGGGAAACGAGAGGGATGCAAGGCTCGACCTCTCTGCCAAAAGGCATAGTCCCATTCCGTTCCCCTAAAACAGCGTGAATCGGGTAATCGGTAATTCCAAGTCATCGTTCTCACTACTTGTTTCGGTGATGTTGATCATCTTTCTGTTCGTCGAAGACTTTGAGAAAAGTTCCCGGCTAACCGGGACCACCCATCCATAGGACGGACCCATGGTCCATCCTCCGCACTTTCCTCGGTTTGTTTTAGTTATGTAATTACCTACCACATTAGTTTGACATATACAAACAGCTTCTTTGAATTAACCCTGTTATGCACCGGTTCCTTCACGTAATCTTATCACAGGACATAAAGAAAGCAATGCCAAACAACTTCTTTATTATCATTTTATCATTTTATCTTTGAAATACAAGGAGTTCCGCCCGTAGGCATATTCATAATCCGCCCGAAGGCTATCCAGTAATCCACCAGGGATCACTAATCCAAGTTTCCGCCCGTAGACTAGTATGCGGGCCTCGAGATCCAATCTCGAGTCACGTTAGTCTCTTGTGCAGGGCCGGGAAGGCGAGGGATTTACAGCCAGAGCCCCCCCTGGCACCCAAGCGTCCTCCTGCTCCAAGTAGAACTCAACGGAGAGACCTCTCGCGGCGGGTTCGGTCCACGTTCCCGGCGCGGCTAACAACCCCCTTGGTTAGGGTTAGGCAGGCAGTCGGGGGTAACTGAAGCTGCCTCTCCCTTCAGGCTTCAACCTGAAGTATTAGATATGTTTTCCTCCTTTAGTTCATTGAGCAAACATTGCAAACAGTGCTTTCTAAACTGTTACAAGCACAATCAATTTTCAGTGGTCGTTTAGCTGGCAAACTGTTAAGGAGTGACTCCTTTCCTCCGAATGCAACCCGCATTCGATCCGGAATCAATTGCAACCTGGCAAGATTCCTATCATTCTTGGTTTAGGGTTATACCCTACCAATGCTTAAGGTTCTGTTGTGGTAGGATCCAGCGACCATGTCGCTTTAGTTTATTGTCGGGTCATTCGCAAATACCTAACTTTCTTTTTCCTTGGCAATTATTCCCCAAGAAAAGTGAGTAACAGGATGATTACTCATCCTCTTGTAAATTAACTTGCCAACCTCATTTCGAGAGATGACAAACTCTCTTGTGGACAAATCTCAAGTCTATACAATGTTGCAGCTTTTTGCACATGTATTGCATCTAATTCCACGGGATCATTCCATTGCTTAGTGTTTTCCGTTCATGGAATTTACCCCAGCCGAGTAACAGGGTTTTAGGGTATCCTCCAAATCATTCCTAATTAGGTTGACCCATGGTTCTAGAAATATGCAACTCCGTCGGAGTTTCATCATGATCCTTAGGATAAAACCTTAGATCATTTCATACATGAACATCCAATTGCTTTGACATTTTGTGAACGTGTGTAGGATCTTTAAATTCACGGTTTTTGTCTAAAGCTAGGTCGAATTATTATTGCACTAAATCCTAGTTAGCACTTGGAATACCTATCATACCGACGGAGCCATACCCATATGAGTCCCTTGTGGTTTAGGTTACTTAGTCACTTCAATTATACCTATCTTGCGACGAGGATGATCCTTCTAAAGGTAATAAACTAAATCTAGCGGAGAGCAATAGATACAACTCCACCAATACGCGTAAACCTGCGATTGATTGCCTCTACGTATCACATGGTTCATGATAACTTTATCTTTCCTTGGTAAGTTAAAATGCTTGCCAATCTGTACGCTAACTTTCCTAGTTCCTGCTAGGATTTACCAATTAATCATGCCTACTACTTTGTAGTCTATACTTTCGAATCCTATGTTTTGACGAACCATGCAATCTTTCCTAAATGCGGTTTCTAATGAATGACGTTATCGCATGATGACTATGCAATATGCAACATTCTCCTAGCTACGAAGTAGTTAATGGAACTTATACAAAGCTAGTGTTAACTTATTCCAACTTACATGCTATTTGCAAGACCATACGTTCATTTTAGTATTCTATTATTTCTTTCCGGATAATACCTTATGGTGCTAACCTTTTCCTATGAAACCATTGCGAGAAGTATGTTGCCTAACGTGCGGCACACACTTATTCCTACCATGTCTAGGATGAAAGAGAATGCATTTATAAATTCCATTTCTTTGCCTAATTTTAGACTCATTACTTTGTTAATGCACCAAAACTACATGCCACTAGCCTTCTAAGGTGGATAACTCGTTCAAATTCATGATATTTTTCAATCTTGCCTAATGTTCAAGAGATGCTTTATCACATGTATTTCTTTCCAATTTCCGTATGCATTAAAATTAAACGTAAAAATGCAATTTCCTCTGTGAGCTAAGCGCGTCTAATCATGCGAGAATAACTCGAAAGAACCTGGACTTGAGGGCTCGGGGAGATGTCCACTTGTATATTCGGAGATGAGCCTCCCGCGGTCGCATCTTGTGATCTTTTTGGGGCCATCGTAGTCGTAAATTCGACTTTCGATTTGCCTTTGTGGTCTACGGAGTGACGGCCCTCAGAATGCGGCCTTCCGACCTCTGCCTTTATCCTTGTATGCGGGAGATTTCCTTTTCGGGATGGTGCTTGCGGCAAAGGCTTTAGGAGTCTTTCAAGAAAACTCGAATCGGCACGGAACTTAATCTCGGACGGCTTGCGGCTTTAAAATCTTCTTGCGAAAGCCTTTTCGATGGGTCTTGCGGGGGTCCTTATGGCTTCACCGTCCCCTCTTCAAAGTCCCGGGAAGGGTATGAAGAGATCTTCTTGGAAATGGGGTGGGAAGGGCTTTTGGGACAGGTGGTGGGAAGGGGGCTTAAGGAGGCCCCCCCCTTAGAAGCTTCTAAAGAAGCTTCTAAAGAAGCTTCTGCTTCCACAGGACCACATGGGGAAAGGGGGGATCGTGATCCACGTGGCGGGCGGACTGGGCACAGACGACTGGTGGCTGGGCGAATCAGGGCGGCAGCGATGGCGGCTCGTGGCGTGGCTGGCGGACCAGCAGCTGGCGGACTGGCGACCTCCTCCTTCTCGGCGACCAGCACGGCGACCTCACCTCCCTCTCCTCCACGGCCGACTAGCTCTCTCTCTCCCACAGCTTCTCCCTTTCTCCCTCTCTCACAGGCCTCCCTTCTCTAGCACACCCCCTTGATGGGGGGTGTTTATATAGGAATGGGGGTGGGGAAGAGGGTCTCCACACACGTGGAGAACTTCCCTCATGCAGTCCCTCACTTGGTCATCCCCCCCTCCACACTCCCTCTCCTCCAGCCATGCATCGGCTGGGGGAAGGGATAATAGTAAAAAAATTTACCTTAATTTATCCTATTGCCCTTCCCAAGCGGTCGTTCCCTTGTGGTTATACGGTCTTCAACCCCGGCTTTTAATTTATCGACGTGGAGACCTCATGAATGGTATGGTTTAAGTTACTAATAACTTGCGAAGTAGGGAATACCTTTGCACAGGGTTTACACCGCGTGCGGACAGTTAATATTTACGGTACGGAGTGTGCGGAAATATTACATTCTCTCCCCCTTAGAAGAATCGAGATGTCCTCATCTCGAGATAAACTGGGGATATTGAAGATTGAGAGAGCTTTCGTCCATCCAGGTAGCATCCTCTTCGGGGTAATCTTTCCACTGGAGGAGGCATTCTCTCAAGGTTCTAGATCTCAACTATCTCTCCCTAACATCTAAAATCTTTTCCGGCCTTAGTTCAAGGATTCCTTGACTAGGCATTACAATTTGTTGGTCATCAAGTACATGATTTGGGTTGGGTACATACTTTTTTAAGAGACTAATATGGAATACATTGTGAACTTTTAGGTTATCGGGAAGTTGCAATTTATAAGCATTGGGTCCTAGGCATTTGAGGATTTTATATGGTCCACAATACCTTGGACTTAGCTTCTTGCATTTACCTAGAGATAAAGAACTCTTTTTCGGCCGTACTCGAATGAAGACCATGTCTCCTTCTCCGAAGATCCGCTCTTGGCGCTTCAAATCTGCATATGCCTTTTGTCTATCTTTGGCTGCTTGTATGTCTTCTCTTATTGACCTTATTTGGTCATCCATGTCCTCCAACATTTGTCTTGAAGCTTCCACTCTCAGGGTAGGATCAGAAAAATTTAGGGGACTTCGACAATCATGACCATACAATGCCTGAAAGGGAGTCATTTGAATGCTCTGCTGGTAAGAAGCATTGTAAGCAAATTCTACTAACGGCAAGTATTGAATCCATCTCTTTGGCTCTCGACAGCAGTAAGCCCTAAGCATATCCTCAATGATTTGATTTACTCGCTCTGTTTGTCCATCTGTTTGGGGATGGTAGGCAGTGCTAAAACAGAGTTGAGTCCCAATAGCTTCAAATATAGCTCTCCAGAAGTGAGAAGTGAAAAGAGAATCTCTATCGCTAATGATCCTTCTAGGTAAACCATGTAGCTTGAATATTTCTTTGATAAACACTCTTGCGATATCGGAGGCTTTATAGTTTGTCTTTACTGGAATCAGGTGTGCAACCTTAGTAAGCATGTCAACTACAACCATAATGGAGTTGTACCCTCCTTGGACTTGGGGTAAGCCCACCACAAAATCCATACTGATGAATTCCCATTTCATTTGGGGAATGTCAAGTGGTTGCAATTTTCCTGGCATCATGACATGTTCAGCCTTGATACGTTGGCAAGACAAACATTCGGTGACATATTTGAGGACGTCACCTTTGAGCCTCTCCCAATGATAGCTCTTCCTGACTGCATTGAGAGTTTTTGCATAGCCAGGATGTCCTGCGAAAGGGGAGTCATGAGCTTCCCACAATATCTTCTGCTTAAGTGACTGGCTTGCTGGTATACATAGCCTTGTTCTGTAATAAACAAGTCCATTGTCAATAGAAAATTCATGATACTTGGCCTGTAACTTTGGATTCTGATCCTTGGTAGATATTTCTTTTATCATTGCTTGGTAGGCTAAGTCATGGCATGCTTCCTCTCTAGCTAATTCGAGTATTGGGTTGCTTGGCATAGATACCTTTGTAGCCAGAGATCTGGCCGTTGATGGATCCTGCAAGATTAGGGAGTTTAGGAATGCCTTGCGACTGAGTGCATCGGCAACTACATTCTCTTTCCCTGGTCGATACTTGATTTCAAAATCATATTCCTCCAATACTTCAATCCATCGACGTTGCCTCATGTTGAGCTCGTTCTGGGTAAAAATCCATTTGAGACTCTTATGATCGGTTACTAGAGTGAACTTATTTCCCAACAGGTAGTCTCTCCAAAGCTTTAGAGCATGGATGACAGCTAATAACTCCAGATCATGAGTGGCATAATTCTTTTCGTGACTCTTCAATTTCCTTGAAGAATATGCTACTGGATGACCTTCCTGCATAAGAACACACGCCAATGCAAGAATGCTAGCATCAGTTACTACCTCGAACTCCTTATTGAGATCAGGAAGTCTCAGAATAGGTGCTGATACCAAGCATTGCTTCAATTGATCGAAGCTATTTTGCTCGGGAGTTGACCATGTAATAGAAGTCTGCTTCTTTAGTAAGTCGGTAAGAGGTGCTGCAATCAAAGCATAGTTTTTTATAAAGACCCTATACCATCCTGTCAAGCCAAGAAAACTGCGTATCTCTTTGACGGATAATGGTATTGGCCATTCAAGCACATCTCTGACTTTGGCTGGATCTACTGATATTCCTTCTGATGATACTATGAATCCTAGATATTCAATCTGACGTTTGAAGAATGCACACTTCTTCATTTTTGCATACAGCTTATGAGACCTCATTGTCTCCAAAACAATCCGTAGTTGAGGTTCATGATCTTCTTCCTGTTTAGAATAGACTAAAATGTCGTCGAAGAAGACAAGTACGAAATCATCAAGATATGGCCTAAAAATATCCTACATTAACCTATTGAAAGTGGCAGGTGCATTTGTAAGTCCGAATGATATAACCAAGAATTCAAAGTGCCCATATCTTGTATTGAAGGCCGTTTTTGGAATATCCTCATCCTTGATCCTGATTTGATAGTAGCCTGATCTGAGATCAATTTTGGAGAAGATCTTTGCACCTTGAAGGCGATCGAGAAGCTCATCTATTCTAGGAATAGGATACTTGTTCTTGACTGTTGATTGATTCAGCCCACGGTAATCAATACATAGTCGAAGTGTCCCATCTTTCTTCTTCTGGAATAGAACTAGAGCTCCCCATGGTGAGTTGCTAGGCCGGATGTAGCCCTGATCTAACAGTTGCTTGAGTTGTTCCTTCAACTCAATAGCTTCCGGAATAGACATTCTATAAGGTCTCTTTGCAATTGGCGCAGCTCCAGGTATTAGCCTTATTTCATGATCAACTTCTCTTGGAGGTGGAAGTTCAGTTAATTCCTCAGGGAATACGTCAGCGTATTCTTTTAGCCAAGAGGATCCCTCATGAGACTCTTGCTTTTGATCTAACTTGTTGAGTTTGATCAAGTAAACAGGTAATCCTTTCCTAACCCCTTTTATGATCCGCGATATCTTGGCTAGCTGGATTCTCGGTACTCCTGCCTCACCTTGAGTCGTAACAAACTCTCCGTCAGAGTTTCGAAAGGAAACTTGACCCTTTCCACAGTGGATGTAAGCGTCATTAGGCTTAAGCCAATCCATCCCGAGTAGACACTCATGGATGCCTAAGTTCATGACTCTGAATTTGACTGAGGTTTTCTTCCCTCCCAGATAGAACTCCTCCTTAGCAGTTTGCCTAGCACAAGTTACCTCACAACCGTTTGCCAATTCCACAAGTAGGGTAGGTGCTTCTACTGTGGCTATTCCTAATCTCTTAGCACACGCTGGTGAGATAAAGGAATGTGTACTGCCACAATCAATCAAGGTTTTGAAACTTTTACCTTGATAGTCCAACGGCGTTTGAATTACCGAGAACTGGCGATTCGGGCCCTTCCTGTGTAAAGCGGCATGGACTGTTGCTCTTTCGAATTCCGCTTCCATAGTCGGGTCTTCCTCTTCTTCCGCATTACATCTTTGCCTAGTGGTAATGCAGGCAGCTCTTCCTCTACCACGGGTGGCGGCTCCCTGTGCGCGGCCAGCACCTTGACGGTGTCCCTCGCTAAGCTTGGGACATTCCTTTCTGAAGTGACCAAGTTCGTTGCAGTGGAAACATCGGAGGTTTCGGCCATTACTGTGAGTAGGAACAAAGTTGTTGACGTTATTTGTCCTTGCTTTCTTCCTTTGTCCCTGATTGTGGCCTTGAACTCTCTTAACCTGAGGTCTGAATGCTCCTCTGCTTGGGTTGCTATAAGCCCAATTCTTACTACTCCTTGGTTTAGCTTGTACTTCCTGAATTATAGGTGCTGCTCGAATGAGTGCATCCTGAAGATCTGATGGTCTCATAGATTCGAGACGGGTATTTACAGGTGGATTTAAGCCTGCGCAAAATTTGGACACCTGCTGTGTCGTGTCCATTCGTGGCGCATACTTTAAGAGTGAGACAAACTTAGAGTAGTATGCGTCAAGCGTGAGTCCTAACTGTTTTAGCTCATAGAACTCATTCATTTTCTGAGTACGATATGCGGGTGGCAAATATCTCCCTTGCACGGCTTGCTTTAACTTCTCCCAGGTAATGGACCCCTCTGAAATCCCTTGATCCCTGCACCATTGTTTCCACCATAGTCTGGCTTCACCGGTGAGTTTTAATTTGGCGAGCATGGCCTGATTAGCAGGTGCAGTGCCAGCGGCTTCGAAGTAGTCCTCCATAGATTCAATCCAAATCTCAGCGTCTGACTGGACGAATCTGCCTCTCCCGTCAAACTCGGGTGGCTTTATCTGTTTGAGGAGGAACTTCTTCTCCTGGATCACAGTCGTACTTGCCGTAGGGGGTGAATTTGGAACTTGTACCTGGGGTTGCGCCTGAGAAAAAGTTTTCTTATTATATGATAATTGACATTAGCTTATCTTTAGTTCAGCTAATTCGTAACTCATGAAGCAACTTAACTTTTTGCAACAACCCTGATGCACAATCGGATAGTGATAAAAAGAAGTCCTTATTTATATTTATATGGCGTAGCCTCATACAACATCTCGAGTGATGATAATCCAATCATTACATTTAGTTTGGGGAGAACAACATTGTATTGGATTTGTCTACAGGAACTGTGTAATAGTAGGGTTTTGGGTCATGAATCTTTAAGAATCGATAATTCATCGGAAGTTCAGGATATCCTTTCCGCTGGAATCCATACTTCCCATGGCGGCCCAATACCTTAATTCTATCAGCTGGAATTACACGGGTTACTTCCTCATAAACATATGAGTTTAATTCAACCCTCCGACCTCGAATATGCAAAGTCGAATTTACGTGAGCTTCCACAAAAATGAACAGCTTCACAACTTTCAAATCTTCCAACCACTTGATCCTCTTCAGGTTGGTCTGTAGATAAGCGAACCGGTGGGCAGCTATGTAGTAGATTCCTGAAGACCCAGTCCATCTTCGCTCTATATATAGAGGTGATGGGTTATAAATCTGCTCCAAGATGTTCATCATTTCAATTCTCTGCCTATAATGCGGAGAATGCATCGCAGTCATGAACATGATCCGGAACACCAAAAACTTGTTCCACGCCTCGTAATTCTGCAAGACAGTATCGAAGATGAGAAAATGTTTGGACAGGAACAATTTCTTTACTTCACTTCTAATGAAATCTTATGAAAGCAATTCCATTGTAAGTCGGCTCTGATACCAACTGTAACATGTCCACTAGAATCCTCTAGGACACGTCTTAGCAGTCCATCGGAAAGGTTGTCTAGAAAACTCCACCCGGCACTCCCACGGAATGTTGCGGGTTTTGCAATCTAGGACTTTCCGCGTCTGCCACGTAACGGAAGCGTCCTGGCCGTTCCCACTAGGATCAACTGGAATTGTTTGGTCATTGTACTAACAACGACTAGTGTCAGACCTGATCGAACTACTTTACGCAGAAACGCCAGGTCTGAAGCGGATTCATGCTGCACTTGGTTCAAGGAGAATGGGAAACGAGAGGGATGCAAGGCTCGACCTCTCTGCCAAAAGGCATAGTCCCATTCCGTTCCCCTAAAACAGCGTGAATCGGGTAATCGGTAATTCCAAGTCATCGTTCTCACTACTTGTTTCGGTGATGTTGATCATCCTTCTGTTCATCGAAGACTTTGAGAAAAGTTCCCGGCTAACCGGGACCACCCATCCATAGGACGGACCCATGGTCCATCCTCCGCACTTTCCTCGGTTTGTTTTAGTTATGTAATTACCTACCACATTAGTTTGACATATACAAACAGCTTCTTTGAATTAACCCTGTTATGCACCGGTTCCTTCACGTAATCTTATCATAGGACATAAAGAAAACAATGCCAAACAACTTCTTTATTATCATTTTATCATTTTATCTTTGAAATACAAGGAGTTCCGCCCGTAGGCATATTCATAATCCGCCCGAAAGCTATCCAGTAATCCACCAGGGATCACTAATCCAAGTTTCCGCCCGTAGACTAGTATGCGGGCCTCGAGATCCAATCTCGAGTCACGTTAGTCTCTTGTGCAGGGCCGGGAAGGCGAGGGATTTACAGCCAGAGCACCCCCTGGCACCCAAGCGTCCTCCTGCTCCAAGTAGAACTCAACGGAGAGACCTCTCGCGGCGGGTTTCGGTCCACTTTCCCGGCGTGGCTAACAACCCCCTTGGTTAGGGTTAGGCAGGCAGTCGGGGGTAACTGAAGCTGCCTCTCCCTTCAGGCTTCAACCTGAATTATTAGATATGTTTTCCTCCTTTAGTTCATTGAGCAAACATTGCAAACAGTGCTTTCTAAACTGTTACAAGCACAATCAATTTTCAGTGGTCGTTTAGCTGGCAAACTGTTAAGGAGTGACTCCTTTCCTCCGAATGCAACCCGCATTCGATCAGGAATCAATTGCAACCTGGCAAGATTCCTATCATTCTTGGTTTAGGGTTATACCCTACCAATGCTTAAGGTTCTGTTGTGGCAGGATCCAGCGACCATGTCGCTTTAGTTTATTGTCGGGTCATTCGCAAATACCTAACTTTCTTTTTCCTTGGCAATTATTCCCCAAGAAAAGTGAGTAACAGGATGATTACTCATCCTCTTGTAAATTAACTTGCCAACCTCATTTCGAGAGATGACAAACTCTATTGTGGACAAATCTCAAGTCTATACAATGTTGCAGCTTTTTGCACATGTATTGGATCTAATTCCACGGGATCATTCCATTGCTTAGTGTTTTCCGTTCACGGAATTTACCCCAGCCGAGTAACAGGGTTTTAGGGTATCCTCCAAATCATTCCTAATTAGGTTGACCCATGGTTCTAGAAATATGCAACTCCGTCGGAGTTTCATCATGATCCTTAGGATAAAACCTTAGATCATTTCATACATGAACATCCAATTGCTTCGACATTTTGTGAACGTGTGTAGGATCTTTAAATTCACGGTTTTTGTCTAAAGCTAGGTCGAATTATTATTGCACTAAATCCTAGTTAGCACTTGGAATACCTATCATACCGACGGAGCCATACCCATATGAGTCCCTTGTGGTTTAGGTTACTTAGTCACTTCAATTATACCTATCTTGCGACGAGGATGATCCTTCTAAAGGTAATAAACTAAATCTAGCGGAGAGCAATAGATACAACTCCACCAATACGCATAAACCTGCGATTGATTGCCTCTACGTATCACATGGTTCATGATAACTTTATCTTTCCTTGGTAAGGTAAAATGCTTGCCAATCTGTACGCTAACTTTCCTAGTTCCTGCTAGGATTTACCAATTAATCATGCCTACTACTTTGTAGTCTATACTTTCGAATCCTATGCTTTGACGAACCATGCAATCTTTCCTAAATGCGGTTTCTAATGAATGACGTTATCGCATGATGACTATGCAATATGCAACATTCTCCTAGCTACGAAGTAGTTAATGGAACTTATACAAAGCTAGTGTTAACTTATTCCAACTTACATGCTATTTGCAAGACCATACGTTCATTTTAGTATTCTATTATTTCTTTCCGGATAATACCTTATGGTGCTAACCTTTTCCTATGAAACCATTGCGAGAAGTATGTTGCCTAATGTGCGGCACACACTTATTCCTACCATGTCTAGGACGAAAGAGAATGCATTTATAAATTCCATTTCTTTGCCTAATTTTAGACTCATTACTTTGTTAATGCACCAAAACTACATGCCACTAGCCTTCTAAGGTGGATAACTCGTTCAAATTCATGATATTTTTCAATCTTGCCTAACGTTCAAGAGATGCTTTATCACATGTATTTCTTTCCAATTTCCGTATGCATTAAAATTAAACGTAAAAATGCAATTTCCTCTGTGATCTAAGCGCGTCTAATCATGCGAGAATAACTCGAAAGAACCTGGACTTGAGGGCTCGGGGAGATGTCCACTTGTATATTCGGAGATGAGCCTCCCGCGGTCGCATCTTGTGATCTTTTTGGGGCCATCGTAGTCGTAAATTCGACTTCCGATTTGCCTTTGTGGTCTACGGAGTGACGACCCTCGGAATGCGGCCTTCCGACCTCTGCCTTTATCCTTGTATGCGGGAGATTTCCTTTTCGGGATGGTGCTTGCGGCAAAGGCTTTAGGAGTCTTTCAAGAAAACTCGAATCGGCACGGAACTTAATCTCGGACGGCTTGCGGCTTTAAAATCTTCTTGCGAAAGCCTTTTCGATGGGTCTTGCGGGGGTCTTTATGGCTTCACCGTCCCCTCTTCAAAGTCCCGGGAAGGGTATGAAGAGATCTTCTTGGAAATGGGGTGGGAAGGGCTTTTGGGACAGGTGGTGGGAAGGGGGCTTAAGGAGGCCCCCCCCTTAGAAGCTTCTAAAGAAGCTTCTAAAGAAGCTTCTGCTTCCACAGGACCACGTGGGGGAAGGGGGGATCGTGATCCACGTGGCGGGCGGACTGGGCACAGACGACTGGTGGCTGGGCGAATCAGGGCGGCAGCGATGGCGGCTCGTGGCGTGGCTGGCGGACCAGCAGCTGGTGGACTGGCGACCTCCTCCTTCTCAGCGACCAGCACGGCGACCTCACCTCCCTCTCCTCCACGGCCGACTAGCTCTCTCTCTCCCACAGCTTCTCCCTTTCTCCCTCTCTCACAGGCCTCCCTTCTCTAGCACACCCCCTTGATGGGGGGTGTTTATATAGGAATGGGGGTGGGGAAGAGGGTCTCCACACACGTGGAGAACTTCCCTCATGCAGTCCCTCACTTGGCCATCCCCCCCTCCACACTCCCTCTCCTCCAGCCATGCATCGGCTGGGGGAAGGGATAATAGTAAAAAAATTTGCCTTAATTTATCCTATTGCCCTTCCCAAGCGGTCGTTCCCTTGCGGTTATACGGTCTTCAACCCCGGCTTTTAATTTATCGACGTGGAGACCTCGTGAATGGTATGGTTTAAGTTACTAATAACTTGCGAAGTAGGGAATACCTTTGCACAGGGTTTACACCGCGTGCGGACAGTTAATATTTACGGTACGGAGTGTGCGGAAATATTACAGGGAGGAGTACAAGGTGCCATTCAGATGGTTTACACACACCACACTCACACACAGACAATCACAAAGAATGCTTGTAGAACAATCAAAATAATATGATATAAAATATCAACTACACAAATACCAAGTTATTGACCACCGCAAACAATCCAAATCCTAGAAAATTTTTGGCATCACCTCTACACTTATGTGATCGAAAGCTTCATGCAATGCATATATACAAGCACCCAATATCCCCATATCATGTAGAAAAGAAAAAGAAATGTACATCATATCCCCGACTCTAATCAAATAATCAATAAAAACCACCAAACCAAAATCCAAATTGATTGTTGACCAAACTTCAACTGACAAAAACTACTAATAAGGACTTCAATTGAGTGCAACATCGCCCACCCCTCGCAACTCTTTTATTGAAAGGGGAAATGTGCAATGTGAGGGAAAAGGGGGATTGAATTTTAGGTTCATTTTACAATTTAATTATCAAAAGGTGAAGTTTTATTCGGTAATAAATCTTAATAGGAAAATGGAGATTTATTTTATCCATTAAAAATTTATTAAGTTGACGGTGCTTAGCATGCTCGGACTACGTCCTAACTTTGGGTCTCTAAATTGAAGTTTTTTTCTTTACAAAAATTAATGTGTGTATAACACTTTTTGTTTAGTGCACGCACTTGTGATAGCTAGTTTATTTTATTACAAATTAATAAGTGTGTGTGGTGTACGAAGTGCATGCTTCGTAAATGGATGGTTCTTTGTAACTAATTAAAAGGTGTGTTTAGCACGAATGTGCATGGAAAGTGTGATCAACTAATTCATTTTTAATATATACTTGTGATATTTGTACAAATGGAAAAATAAGAAAAATAATGGAGTACCTAGAGGAGGGTGTGTATTCAAGTATAGTCTAAATGCACTATCAGTAAACAAATATGATGCAAGCGCAATAGAATCCAACAAGAAAATCAAACGAGTTGAAATTTTTTCCAATATAAGTGAAACAAACCAAACACCATAACAAATAAGTTCAATAAATTATAATATGTTTATTTGTCATGTTTTCATGTAATTATGTCCATGAAATGTGTTGAATTTGTTTGTACTATGTATGTTTTGGTTTATTTGTCAGTTTTGGATTTTTTAATAAGTTTTTATCTTTCTTTTTAATCAATTTTGATAAGGATGTGTGATTAATATTTTTTATTTTTTGTTCATTCAACAATGTAGGTTGAACGTTAAGCACAAAAGTCCAAAAATTTTGTAAAATTTTTCTAGTCATTTTTTGAGATTGAAAAATAATTTTCCAAGAATATGCATGTTTATAGGGTTTATTATTCAATTAATTGGTTTCCAATTTAATTTTGATAGGTTCAACATATGTGAATGATCTAAAAAATGTAAAAGAAAGTTTGTATGATTTTCTACAATGTGGAACCCCAAAAAGAATACCAAGAAAATAGGGAATGTAATGCAAGAAAAGCTATCATGTATCATTAACAAATATCTTTTTCATATTTGGTAATACCATAACAAGAAAAAGAACACCAAGAACAAGAAATCTTCACGCAGCTTCATAGAAACAATTCTCCCACATCTCAAAATTGATTATGCTCTTCATATTCTTCATAGAATTCACCAAGAAACCACAAATGTACAAGAGAATACACCACTTTCAATGGAAATCATCACATAGTATTCTTTTTCAAAAGTTCAATAGCTTTCTTTTACAATCTCTCATTCATAGATACATTTTTTTGCATAAAATTGGCTATCTCTCATACACACTCTCTCTTTTCCTCACATGCTCTCTCTGAATGGTACAATGATATATTTAAGAATAATCCTTCATAACCCCTCTTAGGTCGTGGATACCCCTCCCAAGAGGTATGAGCTAAAGACTTGAAGTAAAGATTAAATTGACAATGACCCTAATGAGCTAGGAAGAGACACTATAGTGGCTCTGGTGACCTTCATTCTTCCACTTCTTTGAGGTGATTTGAAGGTATATTCATCTCTTCCAAAGATTGGAAAACTTCCCCAAAAACTACACATTCATCCATCATCACACTTACAAAGGCATACAAAACATAACATAATAAAGACAGCGGCTCTACATATGGTCAATAGAGGGTCTACAGAACCATGTAGAAGATCATCAGAAAACCTTGAGCTCACTTAAATTACTCAAAACCATCAAGAATCAACCAATAAGCTTCCAAACACTCTTAAACTTTATCAATCATTATTCCAACCCCTCATATAGAAGGAAAACATAGCAAAATAGAAGGTCAACAGACTCAATCAAAACCAATCACACACTATCAAGACATCAACATAACACATCAGAACATCATATCTCCATTATAAACCATCACGAGCTTCCAAAAAGTAATCAACCTCATAAAAAATACCCCCAACACTTCAAAAAAACTAAACATCATTCAAAAGCCAACAAAATCCAATCATTTAGTCCACAAAAACAACAGAAATAAACAAAAAATCAAATCATTTCAAAACTCAATATATCCCCCACACTTAATCTAGGAGCATCCTCCTGACCTAGGAAAAAGAGAATACAAGTTCAAAATATAGCTCATCTCAATCTTCTTTAGCATCTTCAAGAACACCATCCAAACATGACCCCAACTCATGACCTATATCTAATAAAGAATTGCAACGAAAGGAAAACACCTTTTATCCATTATCATAACTTTGAAACATAAAAACATGAAAACCCGTTAAAGGATATAAGAGGTTCTGCATCTTTGCATCTTGACCTATCCATTAAGCATCATCATCACCATGAGTCTTCAAATAGATATATTCTTGAAAACACAAATACACATAACCATTTAGTATAAAGGGACAGAACTCATAAAGAAAGAAGATCACCTGGATTTGGTCTGGGGGGATTTTGGAAAACTTGCAAACAACACATCCTCTCTACCAAGAGAATGTATCTGCTAGGCAAAAAAAGAGCATGAAAGTACAAGATATCCAACTATTTAGGATCAATGGTCACATTCACATTCATGCATAGATTCGGTATTGACTTCTGATCATTATATGAATGCCTATGCATATGCGCTAGATACCAAGATAAGTGAGTAGTCAATCTCAGTGAAGGGTTTGAAGACTATGAATGTTGCTGAGAAAAATAAAGATAGTTCTAGAAAGCTTGGCTAGCAGTTTTCCATTCTCCAAAAGTCAAAGGCCAATTGATCTGGGTTCCAGTAAGTGAATCTCTTGTACTCCATCCTCATCTTCTAGGAATCTTCTAATCAAAGCCTATATACACACTAACCAACTAAGGGGGACTGAGGGATAGAAGTATTAGGAGAAGGAAGTTAAACAAATGAAAGAGGATGAAGGGATGGATAAGCAAAATCATAAAAGGAAGAACATGCTAAAGAGGGATTAGTTGAGAACTTGGGAGAATCTGTTAAAAATCATGTTCATAAATAGGCTAGAAAAGTAGAAGGAATATTCATAGATGGGGAAGGACAAGATGGAGAAGGGGAAAATACTCGATCCTCAATAAAAGAATATTGAGTAAAAATAGGAATTTGAGGAGCACCGTGAGGTTGAAAAAGAAGAGGTAAAAAAACCAGTGAGTTAGATTTATAAAGGGAAAGATAAGCATCATATGTATGGGCCATCTACTCTAATAGTAAGATAAACTAGGAACTTATGGACTTAAGACAGATCAACTATGGTAAGCATGAAAGAAAGCCTAAGAATCGAATGGAGGTTGTTTTGAAAGGTGGGCTAAGAGGTCCACCCTCAAATGGTAAGCATGAAAGAAATATGAATCGAAAGGAGGTTGTTTTGAAAGGTAGGCTAAGAGGTCCACCCTGAGTTGGTTAGTGTTATGCACATGAATATAGGCTTTGTTTTGTCATTGACTCAGGATTATAGAGTCAATCATTGTATATCAAGAGATTTCAAGGCAATCAGCCACTTTAGAATAATAGGCCTGAAACATTTGATCAATCTGCAACTCTAAATATTTCACATATAATGTAGCTTGTAGTACCACATCCCCGATATACCAAGCTAAATCTTCATCATCTGGAATTAATAAATCACCGCTCAAGTACATATAAGACATCAACATAGTGTCTGTAGTCATAGAGTCTTCGAAAAACATTCTATCCATTTCAATCAATAAATCGGTAAACCAAGCTCCACTCCAACCATCCTTTGGAAGAGTCTGGAAGAGGCAAATCCATTGTTGAAAGCTTGATATAGAAGATTTGGAGAAACAAACTCCTGAAACTACTTGATATAGAAGGCCATCTTGTATTGGGTCTAGTGGAACAAACTCATGAAACTGCTCAAATAAATACCACAATAAATCAATTATTGAAAGCGTGATATAGAAGGCCAGCTTGTGTTGGGGTTAGAGGAACAAACTCGTAAAATTACTCAAATGAAGACCACAATAAATCCATTCTGAAGGATTGAAGTCTTTTCACCTTACCTTTGAATAAGGGGTATAAGGTAAGAGTCCTTTGAAGAATCACAAAATCCATAGGGGATAAGGAAGGATCTTGTTGTACAATGGGACTCTGCAAAGTAGAACAAGACTGAGCCAATTGTTCCTTAAGTTGTTTAATTTGAGTGTTGCTCTGTTCTAGGGTGGTATTAGCTAATTTGAGCTCTTTTGTTTGGGTAGCTATCAAACCTTTAAGCTTTTGAGATTCTTGCAACAATCTATCCCTCTCCTCATGTAATATTTCAGCCATAGCTCTTCATATTTAGAAATGAATTGCGGCTTGGGGTGTTTTAAAAAATTACTTGTCGAGCTATCATATAAGTGACTGCACACATAATTTCCTTAATAGTGAGTCTTGCATTAAATCAATTCCACAATCCAACACGAGAAGATGCCTCCATGTTTCCAGCCAACAAAAAGCAAAGACACCTCATAAATAATATTATGATGGCTTGATTATAATTTTTCTCGCATTATATTTGATTTAGCGTTCCCAATTCCATTTAGTGCATCGAAGATTGCATTGATTTTGTAATCACTAGACAAATCGCAAAATCCTTAATCGATCAACAAAGAAGGCGCAACAATGAGCATGATATTGAGTGAGTTAAGTATCAAAGAGTATGATATGACTTTATAAGTTACTAGATAAGTCATGAGGTAACTAGATAAGTATCCAACATGTAAGCAATCAAAATGCATTTTTAATAAAGCTCACTTGGCTCTTGACAAGTAGCCAAAAGAATGAGTCAATTACATGCTCCCCCTTATGCCTATAACTACACCTCCTCTCCTTCACAAAAAAAGTAAGAAAGAAGACCTCCTGATGATGGAAATTTTTCTCTTCTTCTCTTATCCATTGAAGCTTTGAGCATGAAAGAGGAAAATATCCCCCTTTTAATCTTTATAGATAAATGAAAATTGATCTTTCTAGGTAATGTTGAAAGTTTGGCAAATGATTAAATATCGTCAGTTAAGCCATAGAACATGAGTAAAACAGAATAAAAATTAGTTTTTTGCTAAAAAAACATGCCATGTTAATATTCATGATTATATTGGTGAGAGTGTCAATATCATTGATGGGACCTCAAATGGGCCGGCACTGGCTATGGCACTAGCCAGATCTCATGCTCATAACAGACAAACACACTCACACGGCCTCGCGGGCCAGGATCGTCTATCTGCTGCTAAAGGACGAACTGTCCTAAAGTCTAATCTATATGTTTATAGTTTTGTAGTCCAACGTTTCCCTTTCTATAAACTCCACAGAGGGAGAACCCATACACACTGGCAATAAGTGCCATGATAATCACATACATGGGAGGCAACCTCTCGGTGGAATCATCGTGGCCCCACTACAGCTCTCCTACATCGCAGGCATTAGCCCCTTGATGCGTTGCTCAACATATAGAACAAACGAACAAACTCCACTCTTTCATTTTGAACGTATTCCAGGAGATACCATGTGTCCTTACCAAATGATTCCCCAAGAAACAAACGTCTATCCTACGGTTTAGGTTGTCTCTCCACAATCAAGCGTGGGTCATCATAATCGAAAACAGGTGTTATGCGTCCAGTCTTTTGTATTCTGGTACCATTGTTGACATGCACATGCAAAAGTGGATGATCCTAAAGTGCTCAAACATAATTTTCAATCAGAAACATGTTGTGCACAACCAGGCTTTCCAATGCTCATTCACTAACCCGTTGCGGCGATGTAAGGATAGCACTGAGATAACACCCGTGCTACTATCCTCTTAGTTAAAATACAATGCACTCTATGTCATGATATGCATCAGTAAATCCACAATAATCAACATGCAAATTGCACCATTCAAACCTCCCAACCCCCTACGTTTAGGTATTGCTTTCGTTGCATAGGTGTAGAGGTTCATTTTTTCATGTTTTGATGCATGAGAAGCGATAAATCATAAACTTTGACAAAGAGATAGGGAAAACTAAGGCTAAACCTCATGCTTTGCCACTACCACACATCCATAAACAATCATTATATTTTTCCTTATTTTTGTGAAGCGTATTTCTATTTTTCTCTTCATTTTTTCTATTTTCTTGATTTATTTGGAAATAAAATATGATATTTTCTTATTTTTCTTGTTTCAATCACTTTAACATACTAACATTCACTTTATCTTCAATTTTCCCCCCATAAGAACACATTTCACCCACCCGAAACGACAAAACTATCATTTTAGTGCTTAAAAACCGCATTTTGGGTTCTACGGGAATTAAATAGCACAGGCCTCTTATAAACATCAAAATTTTCTTATAAACAGAAATTAATCATGATGCAACCAGCACTCAAACAAATTTTCATCCAATAAGAACATCATTACCATCATGAAATACCAAAAACCCTTCATTTTCTTCATAAAAAATGGTCATACCGTGTTTTTACGAGACCCAAAACGCATTAAATGACAGCATGCCCAGTGGACAGAGCCTCCATTGCTCTCAATCGAATGCTGCACATCAATCTTCAGCATCTCCATCAATCTCCATCGTCGTTTGCTTCAATCTCCTTCCCGATTCCTCCTTCAAGATAGTGCACATGAACAACCCATAGAGAGGAGAGAGAGGGAGGAGAGAGAAATACTAGATTTTGATCCCTTCATCCAGATAGTCATATCTCGCGCAAAGACCGGTGATAGAATCATGAAAGAGGGAGAAGTTGGTGGCCAATGTCTGTTCTATGGGCTACTTACAGCCCAAAATTCGATTTGTGGGGGGGAGGGGTAGCGATTTTTTCGCACGTTGCTGCTGACGTCTCCTTCTCTCCACGCCATGTGAAAAATTAGGGAGAGGGGGTTAAGTTTCCAAAGGGCATCCCCCTTTGGCCTAAGTTTTGTCCACCTTTTCAAATGTGGCCCATTTTTTGCCTCTTTCGCGTTCGAGCTCCGTTTCGACCTCTGAAAAATCCTGCGTGTTCATCTCGGGATCCCGCACTGACTAGCAGCTTCCGACATCCCACATGGTAGTCGGAAAAATTATAAAAATCCATAATTTTTTCTCGAGTGCCTTTTAAAAGCCGTCTTTCACTTGGTGCTTAAAATTGTCCTAGCTGCAGCCGCCACCTTCGATGTTGAATATTTTTTCCCTAAATTTCGAATTTTTTGGCAAATTTTAGGCACATCTCGGGCTCAAAACTCCGCTCTCATTGGCGACTACGGGATAGGGCGACTCAGCCCGTCGAATCCCACAATAGATCTGCACAAAACAACCAAAGGAAGCATCAAGCTGATACAAAATAGATACATATTAAAACACAGCACAATGCTCTGACAAGACCAAGGCATGAAATCCTCGAGGAGTAGGCATAGCATAATCTGATAGAAGGTCCGAAGCTAGTCACTAACCGACTGCTCCAACATGGCCAAACTAAAAAGAACTATCAAAGAGGTCACCCTAAGTGGTGGCATGATCTATCGACCTAACTAAGGACAACACAATCAGGAGCTCCTACTAGGTGAGGACTCCTATAGCCTGATCAAGAAGTATTTTCTTTTAGCACATTTCTTCTTTTAGTTTTTTATTTTTCCATACTTGGGCGTGTAAAAAGGAAGGAGCTGAGCGTAGTGACCCAAGGAGAACAGAGCATCGGCCCCAGGTCCTGTCTCGATACCCAAGAACCTACCAAGCCCTCGCGAGACGACATTTAATCCTTTTCTGACGCTCACTTTTATTTTCGCTCCAACCTTCATTACTTTCTTCTTTTCCAGCGAGATGTCACCCCTAGGAAGACAAGGCATCGGCCCCGGGTCTGACTCATCTCCAGGAACCTACCAGGCCTTTGCAAGGCGATGAGAAACTACTTATAAATTTTCCTTTCTTTTCTTTTCTATTTTTATAGGGGCTAGAACCCCTTTTTACACACCTTTGTATATATTTATTGTCTTTGAGATATTCAAGGTTTTTTTCCTCTCTATCATCATCATTTTTTCCTTTGGCAGGCTTCTCTAACTGCCTCACAACTAACAAGAACTCCTAGAATAGCTGTCTAGCAGGCTAGCAGAACAGGGTCACTAGGACTACTTTCTGAAACAGGTCTCTCGATACCTGGCAATGTCTTTACATGAGGCAATGACTACTCAGACCTCCCTCAGACATACCTAACCTAAACCTGGGACTTCATGCCTTGGACACCGGTCCCCAACAAGAAAAGAAAATTCCCTACAAGTACACAAACACATATAACATAAAAACCACGTTACTTGTAAAGGAGAGATATCACCTGGATAGGGCCACGAGAAGTCTCCGCGTGACACAGGCTCCTTTTAAGCTCTTCTTTGAATCTGTCTAACACAGGACTAAAACAAGAAACCATTAACCGCACCCGTACTAAATAGATGACTGGCCCTCTTGGCCTAATGAAATAAAGCATTAAAACCTTGCAAAATTGGCACTCTTGGCCTAACGAGATCAAACAGAATAGCACATTCACATCCCTCCCCGAAATAGTATAGATATACAATAATATACTCATTTCCAAGGAGGAAAAATAGGGCTCGCAACCCTAAACTAAATGCATAAGATTATGACCCATCCCTCCTGCATATATAGCAAGAGGCGTACGCATAACATGTTTTCTAATCAGCCTATGGGTCCAGGATAACAATGGTAGATGGGTCTCTGCTACTCTTTGCATCACCCATATCAACCATTGCCTGCCATATATTGCATGCTCTGATAAATTCCCCACAAGCGACCGGGTCCTGTCTCATTATTGATAGCAATATCCAAACTAGGACCGTAGTTAAAGAAAAGGTCTTCTTCATAAGCAGGGTTTGGTAGTGAATCCGCAAACTGATTCTAGTAATGTGGAATCAGCTGAAGAGACACTCTCTCAAACTCCTCAAGTAGGATCATGGCAGTTCGATGATACATATAAAGGATGGAATTCCGCACTATGTATGTCTCATCTAGCTGATTCAAGATCAACTCAGAATCCCCTTTTACTAACAACAGCCGAATACCACCTTGCTTGGCAATATGTAGTCCCATAATCAAGGCTTTATACTCCGCCATGTTGTTAGTGAATCCTATCCCGAGATAAGCAGCTAACTTCATCGTAACTCTACGTCGGGGATCTCGGATTACTACTCCAACACTTCCTTTTTTATTAGGGCCCCTCGACGCTCCGTCAAAATATAATGTGTACGTCCACAATGGGTTTACACAGCCTGCCATCACGAACTCCTCTATTCGTAATTATGATAGTCAAAATTTAGCATGTTTAGAGGATGATTTGACGGCTTCATCCCACCTTCTTCATTAAACTCAACAGGGATACTTGTCAACATTCATAAGCAGTGATGGCAGAAGACTTTGATCTCCCACACAAAGGTTTCGTCTTGTTGCTTAATCACTTTGTATCCTTTGCTCCACCAGATAAGTTTCCCCCTGATGGTATCTCTGCTCCAGATATGGGTGCTCCAGATATGGGTGCCCCAGCATGGACTTGCAATGCATTTTTCCATGTTAGCATACTTAGAAATAATAAGGTTTAATCTTATTAAGATTAACCTTATTTTTAAATTCTACTCCCTGCATATCAGCTAGTAGAGCCGTAGACCTATTTTTCCCTACCCTAACAATCTTGTAGGGGCCATCCCATCTAGGTTCCATCTTCCCTGGAAACACCTCCCTATGCGCATCCTAGTACAGAACTAAATGTCCTTTTTTAAAGGTATACTTCTTTGCTTTAAGGTCGTGCAACTGCTTCATCTGACGTTTAGCTACCTCCTGGTGTAATAAGCTCTGCAATTTCAGTTCATCCAGGTGGGCTATGGTCGTGAAATGTTCAAACAGTGAATTCTCGTCTCCCAAAGAGTGGTTAATTGCAAACCGTATGGTTGGCAACTCGATTTCGAGGGGTAACACACACTCTTCCCCATAAACTAATTTAAATGGAGTATGGCTAGTAGCTCGCTTGAACATTGTATTGTACGCCCATACTGCGCCCACGTACAACTTCCTGTCCCAGTCTCGTTTCTTCTCCGAGACTATTTTAGACAAGATACCCACAAGCTTCTTATTAGTACTTTCGACTTGCCCGTTGGCTTGCGAATTATAGGGGGTCATTTTGTTGTGCTTGATTTGCCAAGCTTCAGTCAGGCTTTTAATCACTTTATTCAAAAAATGGGTTCGACGGTCTGACACTAGTTCCTTCGATGGACCGAAAGGGCAGATAATCTACTCTAAAATGAAACTTGCAGTCTCTTTTGCATTGTCCTGCCTCGTTGCCCGTGCTTCTAACCATTTTGTAAAATAATCAGTTGCTACTATAATGTACCTCTTCTGAGTAGTAGACAACGAGGTGATAGGACCCACAAAGTCAATGCCCCACTTCTGAAATCGAAGGATAGCCATGATAAGCGTAAGTGGGCATTTCCTATTCTCTCTGCTGTCATGTCTTTAACAGGTATCACATCTCTTAAGGTACTCAAAGGAATCTTGGGAGATGGACAGCCACCAATATCCAGCTCTTAAATCTTTCTATGCCATCAACGGTCCAGCAAAGTGCCCTCCACACGCAGATTCATGGCACACTTCCAAGATGAAAGGAACCTCATCAGGCATCACACATCGGCGATAGATACCATTAACACCCTGCCGATATAGTGTTCCTGCGATCAGGGAAAACTTCAAAGCCTATTGTCTGATTTTCCTCTTTTCTGATTTTGATAAACCAACTCCAGTCTCTCCTGTTGATAGATAATGCATGATAGCAGCATACCAAGATGGGATAGAAGCTGTATGAATTTTAAACATGTCTTCAATATCACTTCCTTCAGCCAAAGTCTCTTTCGGCTCCCCGAAATCCACAAGGCATTCCACAATACCCTGCAACCTCGATGGCTTACTCTTAATCTCATAATCAAACTCTTGCAAAGTGATTAACCACTTTGTCAGACGATCAAGCAGTTGTAGCTTGATCATAAGCAATCTAAGCCCTTCCGCCTTCGTATAGAAAACTACCTTCTCATAGAGGATGTAGTGCCTGTATTTTTTAGTCGCAAAGACCATCGCAAGGCACAACTTCTCCATGTAGGTGTAGTTAATTTCTGATATGCCCAATTTTCGACTAGCAAAAGCTATCGAATGATACCACTTTTCCTCCTAGATTTGGGCTAAACAACAGAGTTGATACTATGCATGGTGGCTGCTGAAAATGTGTAAAATACCTCACCTCTTTTAGGTGCTTTTAAAACTGGTGCTTTTACTAGCTCCTTTTTCACATCCTCGAAAGATACCTTACAAGGGTCGCTCCATACAAATAGATAGCTAAATGATAATAAGTTCGTTAATGGCAATGTCCTTTCTGCCAAGGCATTTATAAACCTCTGATAGTACGCTACCGATGACAGAAAGCTATGTACCTCTTTCGGAGTGCGCGGTGGACTCATAGCAACTATAACCTTGATCTTTTCAGGGTCAGTTTTTGCTATCCCCACTGAACTGACCAGATGGCCTAGCAATAGCCCATAAGGCACTCCAAAGACACACTTCCGTGGGTTAAGAGCGATACAAAATTGTTTGCATCGCTCAAAGCACTTTCTTAAGATAATCAACATCCTTTCCCTTACAGTGGCTACCCCAGGTCATCGATAAATACTTTCAACTCATCTGGGGAGATGTCACCAAAGGTCTTGTCTACTGTTCGTTGCCATGATCCAGGTGCATTGCACAAACCAAAGGCCATCACATGGTACGCAAAAGTACTAAAGACACTAATAAAAGTTATTTTCAACTTGTCCTCTTCTACAATTTCCATCTGGTTGTATCCTACAAAGCAATCCATAAACGAATATATTTCCCTACCCGCTAATTGATCCAAAATCTGGTCAATAAATGGCAACAGGTAGTAATCCTTAACCGTCTACTTATTTAGCTCTCTAAAATCTACACATAGTCGGATCTGGTTGTTTTTCTTCTTCCTGATGACAACTAGTGAACACCATTCTGTGTGATGTACAGGGAAGATTAAACCAGCTTTTCGTAACTTCTGTAACTCCTCAAACAGCCCGTCCCTCAATTCAAAAGGCATACACCTTACTTTCTGACGCACAAGACGACTGCCTTATTTTATAGGAATAGTATGAACAGCCAGGCTGGGAGGAATGCCTCTCAACTCGTCATAACTCCAAGCAAAGATATCACGGAATTCTTGAATCAAGGATACATAGTCCTCCCTTTCTGCTGAACTGAGCATGGAACCTAATTTAATTGGTCGCAAATCATTCGGCGTGCCAAGGTCCAACTCAATCACATCCGTATCTCTTATCCTATCGTGCGGCTCTATCGACTCATTTAGAGTTATCTGATAAATATCCTATGTAGTGGACCCCTCTTTAGATTCATTGTTGGATGATGTCTCACTACCAGATAGATCATCTGTTGTTTCTAATTCAATAGAGGATAAAGGGGCTCTCTCACTCTAAGGAGACTCAGGGTAAGCATTGACTATTACTCAATTAGCATCTCTACCTAGAACCACTCGACTAACGGGTATGTCAACTTGATAGTCTGTTCATAAGATCCAAGGCCTACCTAGCAAGACTCGATAGGTAGGACGTCCTGCAAATCTTATCACCCTAAAGTCCAAGAAGCATTCTACACTTGCAACTGTAACATGGACTTTAGTGATGCAACCTTCTGGTTGCCTTAGACTATCATCAGCCATTCTAAGAAGGGTGGAGCTATCTTTTTGGATGCCTAGACCCAACCTCTCCATCAACTCTGAACTCATGATATTGACAGAGGACCCAGTGTCTACGATAGCATGCTCCACTAATATTCCATCCACGTATGCTGGAACCCTAAGGCAATTCTTTTCAGCATGATCAAACCAATCTTTCCCTACTCGTGCTATGCCCAAAGGTTCTACAATATACCCAATACGGAGGATCTTCTTGAATTCCTTGCGTACTCCTGGAGATAATTTAATCAACTGTAAGAGGTTTACATTTGGTTTGACTTCGCAAAGAGAACTTGCTAAATCAAAATCATGATAGGTAGCCAAAACTCTCTTTTCTTGCCAAACCATCCTCTCTTTTGGTCTCAGTACCGACTTTGGTGCTTCTTTTTTAGCTCTTTCCTTCTTTCTTGGCACTTCCTCATCCTTCTTAGGATCGACTTTTTTGTCAACAGGCCTTAGAGGTCAACCTTCCACGCCAGGATTCAGAACTTGCGTCCCCTTATCCCCTTGCTTAGGGTTTCCCTCGATCGGTTTTGCATTATCTTTATCACCCCCTTTAGCCTTTTGGCCTCTTGTCACGGCTCGTAGGTTAGAGGTTTCAACGCCATTGATGCGTACAGCCTCGATAAGGATGACTCCATTGCCTTGTGGCAACTCTTCTATAGTGGTCTTTCCCCTTTGCAATATTTGTCTTGGTCCATCATTTTGCTGGAGGTTATTACCTTGCACTCTATGATTAACTGGACCTGGCTGTTTACTCCCTTGTTGGAGAGAACTAATCTTACTCCAACAGGTAGCGGCTAAATGGCATGACTTCCCACAAATATCACATTTAACATTTGGACAATTTCTAGGGAAATGTTGTCTGCCACACCACTTACAGCTGAATCTTGAGGGACCACCCTCTTCAGGGCGTCGACTCCCTATCAGATTCTGCTACTTCTTCAGGAAATTGACGTCAACAGCTATTTGCCGATATTGTTCAGAAATCATGTTAGTGTAGTGCTTCATCATATCCTTAACTTTGGCAAGGACATTAGAGGCACTCGACTCATAGCCTTGATCGTCTATCCGTCGTTCCATTGGCCTAACAATTTGATTGGGCATTGGTTATTGACTCACAAGAACAACATTAGGGTTCCGAAACTTGGCCTCCAACATTTGGTGGAGCCAACTGACTAGCCATAGGCATAGTCACACTGGGAGGAGCTGGCAGCAAAGGTACATTTTGAACCATGCTTCCTCTCCCATTAGGGTTATTTATAGGCATCCCTTGACTTCCATTTATCAATGGTAAATTGCCTTCAGGTACTAGACCTGCATTAAGATTTATTCGAGAGGAGTAGGCCATTTGTAATCGTGACTCTACTCCTTCTGCCCGCATGATGGCGGTGTCTATATCAGCCAAAGCCACACTACTCAATTGTACCTAAATATTGAAATCCAATCCATGCAAGAAGTATTGCAATTGGGCAGCCGGCGGAATAGGAATGTAAGTTTGTAACTCACGAAACACTTCCTTAAGCTTCTTGGCATAGGCTTTCACATTCTCATGGGAGTCTTGGCGTGTTACATTCAAAACATGTAACTAGTATTGGCCACCTCTTTCAGGGGCATATTCTCCTCGAAAAGCTGCATAAAATTGGTCAATTGTGGTCATGGTTCCAGTCTCTATGCTATGATACCATACTGCAGCCCTTCCTTTTAATGTCATGTTAAAGAACATCATAAGATGTCCCTCATCTTGGATGCGGTAATTAAACATTAATCTTTGGAATTCGCAAATGTGAAACTCCGCATCTTCTTCGGCTAACCCATTAAAAATGGGCAAAGACACTCCTAAAGCTGGCAAATCCGGTGTCCCTGCAGGAATTGCAATGGGTTGTGCCATGATGACAATCAGATTGACAATAGGAGTTTGGACTGATGGGATCACACCCCCACTTGAAGTGGGTTGACTTGGTGGAAAAGAGGAAGAACTTGCGCTTCCTTCTGCATCTAAAGGACTATGTGCAATAGTTGGGTTACTAAGAACATTGGCTCTTATGCGTATCACGCTGCTCCTTTGAGGAGAATAGCGACTTACAATCTCCAATCGCCATCTAGCCCACTCAACACATTCTGCTTTTTGTATTTAAGCTTGATGGTCCTTGTCAGAGGACATAAACCAACTTTTTTGGTCCCTAAAACCCTAGATTCGAGAACCACCACTTGTTGGAAGCTTCCGGCAGACGCACCACTGATGGGACCTCAAATGGGCCGATAGTGGCTATGGCACTAGCCGAACCTCATGCTCATAATAGACAAACACGCCCACACCGCCTCGAGGGCCAGCATTGTCTATCTGCTCTGCTAAAGGACAAATTGTCCTAAAGCCTAATCTATGCGTTTATAGTTTTGTAGTCCAACGTTTCCCTTTTTATAAACTCCACAGAGGGAGAACCCATACACACTGGCAATAAGTGCCACGATAATCACATACATGGGAGGCAACCTCTCGGTGGAATAACCGCGGCCCCACTGTAGCTCTCCTACATCGCAGGGATTAGTCCCTTGATGCGCTGCTCAACATATAGAGCAAATGAACAAACTCCACTCTTTCATTTTGAACGTATTCCAGGAGATACCATGTGTCCTTACCAAATAATTCCCCAAGAAATGAACGTCTATCCTACGGCTTAGGTTGTCTCTTCACACTCAAGCGTGGGTCATCATAATCGAAAAAAGATGCTATGCATCCAGTCCTTTGTATTTTGATACCATGGTTGACATGCACATGCAAAAGTGAATGATCCTAAAGTGCTCAAACATAATTTTCAATCAGAAACGTGTTGTACACAACCAGGCTTTCCAATGCTCATTGACTAACCCGTTGTAGCGATGTAAGGATAGCACCGAGATAACACATGTGCTATTATCCTCTTAATTAAAATACAATGCACTCTATGTCATGATATGCATCAGAAAATCAACAATAATGAGCATGCAAATTGCACCATTCAAACCTCCCAACCCCCTACGTTTAGGTATTACTTTCGTTGCATAGGTGCAGAGGTTCATTTTGTCATGTTTTGATGTATGAAAAGCGATAAATCACAAACTTTGACAAAGAGATAGGGCAAACTGAGGCTAAACCTCATGCTTTGCCACTACCACATATCCATAAATAATCATTATATTTTTTCTTATTTTTGTGAAGCGTATTTTTATTTTTTCTCCTTATTTCTCCTATTTTCTTGATTTATTTGGCAATAAGATATGCTATTTTTCTTATTTTAATCACTTCAACATACTAACATTCACTTTATCTTCCATTTTCCCCCCATATAGGAACACATTTCACCCACCCGAAACGACAAAACTATCATTTTACCGCTTAAAAATCGCATTTCGGGTTCTACAGGAATTAAATAGCGGATGTAAATCATTGCAAAATCAAAATTTTCTAATAAACAACAATTAATCATGATGCAACCAGCACTCAAACAAATTTTCATCCAATAAGAACATCATTACCATCATGAAATACCAAAAACCCTTCATTTTCTTCATAAAAAATGGTCATACCGTGTTTTTACGAAACCCGAGACACATTAAATGACTACGTGCCTAGCAGACAAAGCCTCCATTGCTCTCAATCCAATGGTGCACATCAATCTTCAGCATCTCTATCAATCTCCATCATCGTTTGCTTCAATCTCCTTCCCAATTCCTCCTTCAAGATAGTGCACATGAACATCACATAGAGAGGAGAGAGAGAGAGGAGAGAGAAAGACTAGATTCTGACCTCTTCATCCAGACAGTCATATCTCACGCGAAGACCGGTCATAGAATCAAGAAAGAGGGAGAAGTTGGTGGCCAATGTCTGTTCTATGGGTTGCTTACAGCCCAAAATTCGATTTTCTTGGGGGGGGGGGGGGAGGGGTTTAAGGTCCCAAAGGGCACCCCCCTTTGGCCTAAGTTTTGTCCACCTTTTCAAACGTGGCCCATTTTTTGTCTCTTTCACGTCCGGGCTCCGTTTTGACCTCTGAAAAATCCTGCGCGTCTCTCTCGAGATCTCGCACTAACTGGCAGCTCTCGGCATCTCGCACGACAGTTGGAAAATTTATCAAAAACCCACAAGTTTTGCTTAGGTGCCCTTTAAAATCCATCTTTCACTTGGTGCTTAAAATCGTCCTACTGCAGCTGCCGCCTTCGATGTTGAATATTTTTCCCCTAAATTATGGATTTTTGGCAAATTTTAGACACATCCCGGGCTCAAAACTCCACTCTCAATCATAAGTTAAGCCACATATGAATCAATGAGAAATTCTAACCTAAAATATTGAGAATGTTGAAGTAAAAATAACTATGAAATAATCAACAAGCCTAAAACTATCACTATCAGGAAATCAAATAAATATTGAAAGTCTGCAAGACTTTTTGGACATTGATAAGAATTGTTTTATACAAATTCTAGAGTCTAAACCAACTTGGAAAATCATTTGAAATCTTGCTAAGTGCGGGTTAGGGCAGGGCAGCACATGAATTGTCCGCCATAGGTATAAATGCCCATATTATCTTTTAGGGAAAAAATACCAAATTTTTCATGAGGATAAAATAGACTTTAGATTCACAAAATAACTTGGGGATCCCTAAAAAGAGTTGCAAAAGCAGGAAGTGAAACCCTAAGTATAAGGTGAAACCTTAAAAGAGAAACCATAGATTTGGGTGTGGTTGTTTCCTATGCTAAAAACATTTGTTGTTATTTATTTTTTATTTTTTCATGCATTGATGGTTGCACAAGAGAAATTGATTGTGTTTGTAGCACTTAGATCTTATTGTAAATATATAATCAGGATAATAAGAGGAAAGATTGTGCTATGCCTCCCCCATGACTAGATATGGAACTCTACTCCAAGAGTGATTGTTTTGTACCACCGTGAGGAGATTTGGACTGGCCCTAATGGCAAGAGGTCGCTCGATGAGTAATCCATTAGGTAGGAGGAGGTAGGACTACCAAGGGGGCTCTGGCCATAAATCTCTCATTCACTCCTAAGAACTACCACTACAAGGATACAGGATTATAGCACCAGCCATTTGCGACACAAATTAGTGACATCTCTATTTGCATCACAAATGCAACGCAAATAGCGACAGTACTCAAGTGAAAAAAGTGGGACGAAATCCGAGTGCATCATTTTACACAAACGAACGAAAGAGGGATCGAAAGGGAGAGTGAACTCTATCTTGCGTTTGAGAGGGAGAGGGAGAGAAAGACAAAAAGAAGGAGAATGAGTTTCATCGCCGCCGCCGCCGTTTGCGAAGAAGAGGAGGAAGTGTACGGAGGGCAAAGAGGAGCCACCGAATCCATCCTTGGGCCTTTGTGGCGAGTGCATTGTTCCCTCTTGCTTTATTTTTGTTTTTTCTCATTTTCTTTTGCTTGTTTTTGTTAAAAATCATGTGTATTGAGAGACAAAGAGAGGAAATGATAGAGGGAGAGAAAGAGATAAAAAGAAAGAAGGAACGAGAGAGAGAGAGAAAAAAAAACATTAAACATAATAGAGAAAGAGAGAGAGAGGGAGGATAATGAATGAATAAAAAACAAAGAGAGGATAAGATCATGTTCTTTAATTTCTTCTTTTCTTGTTTGTAGTAGTATAGTAGTAGTAGTAGTTTTTTAATTTCTTCTTTTCTTGTTTATAGTGGTAGTAGTAGTGGTGGTGGTAGTAGTAGTAGTTCTTTAATTTCGTATTTTTTTGTTTGTAGTAGTAGTAGTGGTAGTAGTAGTAGTTCTTTAATTTATTATTTTCTTGTTTTAGTAGTAGTAGTAGTAGTTCTTGTTGTTATTGAGTAGTTGTTGTTGTTGTAGTTGTAGTTGTAGTTGTAGTAGTTGTTGTTGTTGTTCTTTTATTTCTTCTTTTCTTCTTTTCTTGTTTGTTGTTGTTGTGGTAGTAGTGGTAGTGGTAGTGGTAGTGGTGGTGGTGGTGGTGGTGGTGGTGGTGGTGGTGGTGGTAATGGTAGTGGTAGTTGTTTAATTTCTTATTTTCTTGTTTGTTGTTGTTCTGGTAGTCGTAGTAGTAGTAATGATAGTGGTAGTGGTAGTGGTAGTTATTGTTGTTTAATTTCTTCTTTTCTTGTTTGTTGTTATTGTGGTAATCGTAGTCGTGGTCTTAATAGTAGTAGTAGTAGTAGTAGTAGTAGTAGTTTTCTTGTTTATTATTGTTGTGTTGTTGTTGTAGTAGTAGTAGTTTTTTTTCTTTTCTTGTTTATTGTTGTTTAGTTTTCTTATTTTTTGTTATTGTTATAGTAGAAGTAGAAGTAGAAGTAGAAGTAGAAGTAGAAGTAGAAGTAAAAGTAGAAGTAAAAGTAGTAGTAGTAGTAGTAGTAGCAGTAGCAGTAGTGGTAGTGGTAGTGGTAGTGGTAGTGGTAGTGGTAGTGGTAGTAGTAGAAGAGAGGGAGAGAGATGTTTTGTTAAAAGAAATGAGAGAGGGAGAAGAAGAGAAAAAGAAAGAAGAAACAAGAGAGAGGGAATAAATATACAGCATAATAAAAAAAGAGAGAGAGATGGAGGGAGAGAATAAAATGAATGGATAAAAAACAAGACCTTGTTTGCTAACTTCTTTTCTTGTTTGTAGTAGTAGTAGTAGTGGTGGTGGTGGTGGTGGTGGTGGTGGCAGTGGCGAGGTTCGGTGCAATACCACAAGACAGGAAACACTCCCACATATGTTAATTTGTGGGTGGGTGGAGACTTTACATACGTTAATTTTGCTGAGTTACAAGAGAAGAAATACCTTCTCAAACAATTGAAGGAAAAAAAAAAGATAACAAAAACAAATTGTTTGTCATAACGTAGACCAAATGGAAAACGATGAAGGTCGTGATGTTCAAGAGCACAATGCGTATCTTAATCAGTGTGTCCCATATCCTTGCTCTCAATGTAAGGTGGCAATTAGACAAAACATCCATTGTCTATAGAACACGTACAACACTTCGACGATTTTCAATCAGAGATAATTGATCAGGCGATCTCAGATTTTGAGCAAACGGTAAGAGAAATGTATGTCAATCATGCATTGCATTCGCAAGCTAATTGAATATCCTATACAAAAACACTGGGTGTGACTGGAAAATTTTCTATCCGGGGAGGGGACGTCTCGTCCCAAGGAGGACTTCACCCTTTGCAGCCAGTTAGAAGAGTTCATGGACATGTGATGGATGGAGTGCCTGAGCCAATCCACCACTTGGAAGGTACTACCCAATCTATATCATCAATACCAGAGGAGACAGACAGCCTTTCAGACTTTCCTACAATCTTGGAGCCTCAAATAGAGGCAATTATTGATGCATTGATGCCCATGGATGTCAAGACATCTAATTTGGTTAGAGAGGAAGCATCCATACCATTATATGATGGGTGTCGAGTATCTCGCCTGAAGACACTGCTTGCACTCCTAAGTGTGCAAGTAAAATATGGGTGGAGCGATGCCAGTGTGACCGAGTTGTTCAAGTACCTTGCACGTACATTTTGTTGATTTCTTTTTGACACTATCATAAAAAACATTTGTGCTTTTTCAAGGTGTTTTATGATTTTTTTTCAGGTTACTAAAGTATCATATATTACCACTTGCAAATACCATGCTTGAGTCTCGTGATGATGCACGATATGTTTTACGAAAGCTTGGCATGGACTACAACAACATCCATGCATGTTTCAATGATTGTATACTTTTTCGAGGAGAATATGAGACTATGGAGACATGTCCAAAGTGTGGTGCTCACAAGTATCGACAGGCCTTGCAAGGGCAAACCATCCCTAAAAAAATTCTTAGACACTTTCCGCTTATCCCCTACATAAACCACATGTTTTGTACATCCAACATGGCAAGCTTGACAACGTGGAATGCGTAGAATAGATCTACAGATGGAGTTTAACGAATATGAGCGGATTCACGCGCATGGAGCCACATTGACTCTACCTTTCTAGGCTTTGCCCAAGAGCCAAGGAATCTTTGGCTCGGTCTTGCTATGGATAGCGTGAACCCATTCAGTCTGCGCTCAACTTTTTACAGTGTGTGGCGTGTAGTCCTTGTCAACTACAACATCCCTCCATGGATTTCTACAAAGAAATGACATCTCATCCTTATCTTGCTCATTCCCGACCACTACAAAGTCAAAAATATGGACGTGTATCTTCGTTCATTAGTTGATGAGCTTAAGATTTTGTGGGAGGAGAGGGTCACTGTGGAAGATATGAGTAAGCATGTGGTCGATGGTCTGCCAATATTCGAGCCATTCTCATGTGGACAATGCATGACTTTTTGGGATCCGGAGAGTGCTCAAGTAACCCTAAAACCGAAAGCTTGGAGCATGTAGAGGAGCCAGAATCAAGTAACAATGATGGAAATACAAGAGTCCAAGAATTCTTTGAGAACAAGGTGGACTCATTCTTTTGTGGTGACATGTCTATCGACCTTCCAGTGTATGTGAAGTTGTGTCAAGAGATTGACATGAGACCATAGGGTATGTCATTCTTGGAGCATCCACCTACTCAATTCATTGACGAATCTCTTATAATGATATATAAGATATGCATTTTAAGTAAGATAATTTTTTAAAGATTTATATTACCATGCTTTTCTTGATTTATATTGATTATGCTAACATCATTTTTTGTTTGTGCAGGTGATCTTTGTGGATATTTAAATTAGTACAATGAGTCAAGGGATGAGGGACGAGGAGCTACAAGAGATCTTCATGCCTATGTATCCAGATTAGACGGCTTGATTTAGAGATATGGCGAGCCACGAGCTCTCTCGGACACCATCAGGTCGTTTTGTTAGATCTACTTTGGTGCGTTCTAATGCTTCAGTTTCCAGTAGATGAGGTGGATGCTCTAGACTTGGGCGAGACAAAGGGAGTGGTTTTGAGGGATGCTATGGAGACATGGATACAGTAGCCCACGGTGGGTCGGGATACAAGTGCTACTTCTCCCTCTCGTGGCAGTTCGAGAGAGCGTGGCTCAGGTGGTTGTGGAGGTACCGATGCAGTGTCTCCATCTTGTCGTTCTGCTAGAGTTGTGTCACCTATGGGATTTGTCACACCTATGGGGGTGTCTACTCCAATTACTCCAGCTTTTGGTTAGCCGTCTATAGGTGGCACCCCTATGGGTTCTACTCTGAGAGATACTACCGCGGTAGCTACACCAGATGTACAAGGGTCTCTTGGATATTCCCAGGAACGTGGTCGCCAGTGGGAGAGGATACATCTTAGGCATACCCCAAAGGGGTATGGATACCTTGTAGATGATAGGACAGGAGCCATCATCATGAATGATTAGGAGAGGAGGGTGATGGCTTGTATGAGAGAGTTGTGCCAACAAGTTTTTCAGCACAACGTCTTGGATCATTGGAAGAACATACCGGAGGGGAGCAAGGACTACATAGTAGCATCCTTGCATGAGGAGTTTTTAGTACTTTCCACAGCAGATAGGTTTTTCACAAGCTGGATGATGGAGTGTATGGATGCGTATATGTCACATAGACGATCGGATGCATGTAAGACACTTAAGAATGGGGCCTCAAAGCCTAAGTGGCCAGACGCGGATGACTGGCACTGACTCAAGGACCGAATCAGTGAGGAGGCTACACATTCTCCAAGACATTGGAGACAGTAGTGCGAGGCGGTGAGGGCACAACTGGAGGTAGGAGTGGTCTATCATCTTGGGAGTGGCAGTCACAGGACATATCTGCAGGACTTTGTAAGTTTTTCTTTTATTCTGCTTGCTTATTTTTTTGCAATATCCCTTGTACTGACAATCAAGTTTCTAACAGTTGTGTTATTTTCTTTGCACCACTCCATTACAAACCACCATTCCACTGGTCTATAGACTCGATAAGCAGAGAGACACGGTCTCAATGCATTGATCAACCGATTGTATGGATGTAGTGGCCCTGTAAGTCAGTCATCTTTCTTGTCCGTAGTTACTAATTTTAATTGAAATGCATTATTGTATGGCGGACTGATGTGTAGTTGTTTCTTTTTTTGTAGAGTCCATTCGATGCTCCTTTGCAATGGGACAAGGTTTCGGATGGCGAGGATATATAGCTGGCCCTTGGATCTATTGAACTCACATACTCTTCTTTTTTTATCATATGATTTGTGTAGGAATTTTCTATGTAGTAGTACTATCTTGCCATGATTATACCATCGCTTTCATTGCACGATCTTGTATTTATTTCATGTATCAGTGTTATGATTCAAGTACACTTTGTCTTTATTTATACAAGCATTGTACACATTATTGAAACTTTTTTGTATGGCCCAAATAAAGCACATAGAAAATTTTTTCCCTATTACCATCGTTATTAGCATCGCAAATTTATTGCACATTTCGCTATTAACATCACAATATGCATCACAAAGTGTCTCTATCATCGTTGGTATCAGCGTCACAAAAATGTGATGCTGATAACGACACAAATAGTGACACTGATAACGACACTGATAGTGACTATTCTATGGCATCGCTAATACTGATTTTTTTTGTGATGACAGGGGAAAATTTCTTCATGAACATTTTCATCTCTTTGAACATCAATATAAGGCATGTATCTTGTAGTGTACATGACTCTCACGCAAATTAGGATGGGATCGCAAAGTCCTGGTACTAGTGAAGGGACGAAAATCTTGGAGGGCTTCTTTTCTTCTTCACAGATAAAAAGGATTTTCCAATGAACAGAGGTTTATCTTCTGTGTAAGCTGAAGGGGAAAATCATTGTAAATAACTTTGTGAAATGATAAATAAATATCTTTTGTCAAAAGATTGTTTTCTCTATCTTTGTGTTGTGCCATAAAATTGCACGAAAGAACCTCTAATAATGGGTTAATTAATTAAGTTTATTTTATATGCCATAACTTAATGTGATAGGTAATTAGAAAACTAAAGAAACCCATTTGTGGGAAGCGGGTGGGCAAGATCCCTAATGGTCCGGATGGGTAGTCCCAGTAAGCTAGGAGCTTCTCTCAAGAGATTGAATGAAACATTAATTAGGAAAATTTAGGTAGAGGAACATGTTGACTTACCTAGGGCCAGGTCTTAAAACCTTAATTAGAAATTATCTTAGGGGAAAGGTGCAATGGTTGTGCCAAAACTCCATTAAGGTTCCTTGAATCCTAACCAGTTTACTGGAAAAAAGTATTGCACTTCATGAACCAAGGGTAACTACGATTCCTCAAATCAGACAAGAAGCCCTTGTGGGACACCTCCGATGGAGCTAGTTGATGTATCGAGACCTTAGTTGTCAAATTAGGACCTTGAGCTTGCAATTTGATCCTCGTGGGGAGGGCGAATACCTTCCATTACTATGTGGTGGGCTCTGGGAAACCTAAACGATAGACTTTGTGCATTGCAGGTTGATCCTGGTGGGAAGGGTGGGTACCTTTTGTTACTATATGGTGGGCTCTTGGAAACCTAGATGATAGACTCTGTGCATTCTTGCAAGTGGTGGGCAAAGCCGTCTAGTATAGTTTCCCGATAAACCACTAAAACATGTTGCGAAAGAATTGTTAGGAAGGCATGTGACACATGGTATCAGAGCATAATTGAAGTTAAAAATATCCATGGTTTCTAAGACCAACTATTCTAAGTAATAACTAGTTTGCTAATTGTTAAGGGATAAACTTTGGCAGAATAATGAAGCCTGGAACTAGTTCCTTATTTTTCGAGCAATGTACACATCTATGCTGAACTCCATGGATAAGGAGTGGAGAAGAGAAATGATGAGGATACTCGATCACCTATACAATCCATCCCCTATGAATTATGAAAGAAGATGGTTATGGGATGAGTTTATTGTTACATCGAGGTCGAGATCGATTCTTTAACATGCAAACTAATATAAAACGCCTTGAATGGATGGAAAATTTAAAAGTACTTGAGGCCATTATCTTTTTTCCATTCAAAAAGAATCCACTTATGATTACTAGTGGTCGACAAATACGTCTAGACCGTTATGTCTATGACTACTTTACTGCCGCACGAGAACTACCCTTGCTAATCAGGCTATGATCACCAAGTTGAAATTGGTCGATGAGGCATGCTTGTGGTGGAAACAGTGGTGTAAAGACCAGAGACTTACTGAGATAGCTATTACCTAGGAAAAGCTAAAAGAAGTTGTGTGTGGTCAATATTTTCCACCAACTTATCACACAATAAAAATGAATGAGTTCTCTAACTTAAGACAGTTGGGAATGAGCTTGGAGGCATATTACTCAAAGTTTATCTTGTTCCTTAAATATTTGCCTTCCATGACTATGCTCAGCACATGTCTAAGTTTTGTCATGGATTGAATGCTCCTCTCAACACACACCTTGAATCTATGCACCCAATTGATCTGCAAGATTCTTTGATTCACATAGCACCTCTTGTTCATGAGATTCACTTAAAGCCAAGGAATAATAGGCTCTGGAATCAAAACAAAGGGACCTCGTGGGGCTATGTTAAGCGAGTCCAAGGTCAACATCCACCTTGTCAAGGAAAGAGGGCCAAAACAAATGTAGTCGGAAACCTCATACCTACGGGAAGTGATTCAGGAGTACTTAGGTGTTTCCAATGTAATGAGCAAGGCCACTTTAAAAGGCAGTGCCCAAAGCTTGGCCAAATTCCTCACCAAGGAGAGTACAAAGGTCAAAACCAAGCTTCAATTGCAAAGGCAAATATATATATTGTAATTCTTAAAGAGCTTGAAAATAGGAAAATCCAACTATGGAAGCCAATATGGAGAGGGCATCAGTTCACGCCACCCTTCATAGGAAAGAGTCCAAATTTCCAGTTTTCTATGATTCAAGCACTAGCACAATATCAAGGAAAGTCCTTTAAAATTTTGATTGATTGTGAAAGTACACACTCGTTCATGTCACCAAAGTGTACCAAGAAATTAGGTATAAACACAATACCTACATCTAGGTTGCTTGTGGAACTTGCTAGTGGAAACGAAATCCAGTCTACTCAGTAAACTTGCAAAGTGACATCTAACCTCGGAAGCAATCTCTCTTGAAGTGGGATTTAGGATCATGAATTTAGGGGCCTAGGAATGTCTATTGGGTATGGACTGGCTAATCCCCAAGGAAACACATATTCAGTGCAAAAAGGGCCAAGTGACTTTTCAAAAGCTAAAGAAAGAAAAAGTGATGACCTAAGGTAAGGCAAGAAAACATAAGGTTCAATAAACCAAATTTTCTTGCATAAGGTGAGGCTGGAAAACATAAGGTTCAATTAGCCAAATCATCTTGCATAGTAAAAGAAATAAGGAAAGGATTACATGTGTATCTCATAAAATTAAATAAGCTTGAGCAGAATAATCAAGACGAGGGAGAGCCATATTGACTGAAGGAATATGATGACATCTTTCCAAAAGAGCTAACTAAATTACCACCTTGAACAGAGAAGCTGATTACGAGTTCAAACTTAAACTAGGAGCCACTCCAATCGCTAAGAGTCCATATAAAATATCTATCCGTGAAGCAATTAAGCTAAAAGAGTAACTCAAGAAGTTATTGGATCAAGGATACATCAGACCCAGTAATTCGCCATGGGGAGCTCTAGTATTGTTTCAAAAGAAAAAGGATGGAACTCTCTACCTTTGCATTGATTATCGAGGTCTAAACCATGTAACAATCAAGAATACGTATTGGATCCTAAGAATAGAGGAGCTACTTGATTGGCAACAAGGGGCAAAAATATTTTCCAATCTTGATCTCCAATTTGATTATTACCAAATAAGGATCAAAGAAGAAGATATCCCAAAAACTTCCTTCAATACTAGATATGGTCATTTTGAATTCCTTGTAATGTCTTTCGGTCTAACTAACGCCCTTGCTACATTTAACAAAGTAGTGCAGGACATTTTTTTACCTTATCTTGATGAGCTTGTCCTAGTCTTCTTTCATTATATCCTAACATACTCCAAGAGAGACGAAGACCATGAGCTACAATTGCACATTGTGTTGGACACATTGAGGATGCAAAAGCTCTATGCAAAGAGAAAGAAGTGTGCCTTTATCAAAAGATAGATGGAATATATGGGATCCATAGTATCTACTAAAGGAATCTCTATAGACCCACTCAGAGTTAGAGATGTTCAAGAGTGGAAACCTTCAATGAGAGTCAAGGAAGTAACAAGTTTTCTAGGGCTAACTAGATGGTATGGAATTTTCATAAAAAATTACACCCTAATAGCTGCATCTCTCATTCACTGATTTGCTAAAAAATTAAACTATTATTATGTGGATGCCAATTGAGCAAGCCACTTCTAAGAATCTCAAAAAAAAAATGGTAACAGCACCCATTTTAAAGCTACCTGACCCAAGTCAAGAGTTTGAGGTCGTAACAGATGCAAGTTCTCTTGTACTAGGTTGTATGCTTATGTACCAAGGTGATTCGATAGCCTATTCCTCAAGGAAACTCAAAATCCATGAGATGAATTATACCACCCATGATCTCGACTTGTTAGCTGTGATCCATGCTCTCAAATTGTGGCCACACTATCTTCTTGGAAGCAAGTTTACTTTGGTCATTGATCACAAAAGTCTCAAATGGATCTTTACTCAACTAGACCTACACGAGGCAATGTCGCTGGATTGAACTCTTCCAAGAATCCAATTTTGAAATCAACTTGAGACGTGGAAAAGAGAATGTGATTGCTAATGCATTAAATCGTAAAGCTTTTCTGAATGCACTTATTGTTGAGATTCAGCAATGACACTCACTGACAGCCTCTTTGTATGGAGCTTCAAGGCCAAGGACATGCAGGATTATCTATCCCATATGCACAGTGGTGCCTACTACATTTTCCTACTTTCCTATAAAGCATTGTACTTGCTTCCTTTTCTTAATGCAATGATAGTACTCTTTTCTTTCTAGTAAAGTGTCTGTGTCATTGTCCACGCACAAGATTGTGTTTATGAGTTCAAGTCTCAATCTTGAAACCTAATTCACTTGTGTGGTAGTCAGTGTCTAAGTCTATGTCTACATGAGTCTTCTTCCCGTCTTTGAACCACCATAGCCATGCTCTAGATCCATGTATTCTCACACTTATCATGGAAGAGCCATCTAAAAAAGAGACTTTGGCTACCATGATATCGATGCCTAGCAATCCAGTCATTGAGCTAGCAAAAGAAGAGGCAGAAAGGATCCTAATTATCAGCTAATACTTAGAGAAATCCTAGTTAAGGACATTGATCCTAAGCTCAGATTCAAATACCAAAATTTCACTATGGATAATGGAATTTTCTATTTCAAGACAAGGCTCTGCATTCTCCTCTATCAAGTGTTGAAAAAGAAGATATTATGGGAAGCCCATGACTCCCCACTCTAATGACGCCATGGCTATGCAAAAACCCTTAATGGAATCGAAAAAAGTTACTATTGGAAAATATTGAAGCATGATATACTCATATATATTACTGAATGCCTAAGTTGCTAGCGAGTGAAAGCTGAGCGTGTCAAAATGCCAGGCAAGCTCCAGCCACTTGACATTCCATAGATGAAATGGGAGTTTATTAGTATGGCTTTCATAGTTGGATTACCTTCAATTCAACGATGGTATAATTCAGTCATGCTGATTGTGGATATGTTGACAAAGGTCACTCAACTTATCCCAATCAAGACCAACTACAAAGCTTCTAATATTCCATGACTGTTTGTGAAAGAAATCTTTAGGCTTCATGGATTGCCTAAATGGATTGTTAGTGATTGTGACTCTCTATTTATGTCACATTTCTAGAGAAGCCTATCATTAAGGGAGTTTTGAGGTCTCGAAAATACCTTTTAGGAGACAGAAAGAGAGTGCTCTAGACCAATAGGAGCAAAGCGTCTGTAACGAAACTTCTATTTTTTTAAATGTAAAAAAATATTTTACAAAAGGATATATATATAATAATATTAAGAATTTGTATTATCAATATCTATTTTTAGCCTCTTATATTCATGATTATGGTATTGTTTGCATTAATGATATACAGTCCCGACCACTTTTATTTAATGATATGTCTAGATTAATTATAATGACAGGTTTAATCTAAATTCAAATCACTAAATAGCTTGGCGCATATTTTTTTCCCTCCTTTCTTTTGTCCCTCTCGTGTTTTTTCCTCCTTTTGGTAGCCTAGTCTTCTCTCTCTCTCTCTCTCTATGGATACAAACATTCAACCTTCAACAAGGTGTCCAAGCTCTCTCTCTCTCTCTCTCTCTCTCTCTCTCTCTCTCTCTCTTTGCTATGGATACAGACATTCAACCTTCAACAAGGCGTCCAAGCTTGCAAATCACATCCATATCAATGTTTAACTCATTCCAAAAAGATAGAAGATGGATTCCTACAATCATTAGTAAAAGTAGTTGGATCACCATGCAACAAGCAAAACATGAAAAAAGGCAAAGATATGAGAGCTCATTCATTTCTTCTTGGAAGGGTACAATCTGAGATTTCAAGCTTGGAGTAAATAAGAATATAATAAAAGAGGTATTGGTGTAATATGTGTTTATGCATAGAGATATATATTTGAAACCTAGAACTTCAAATCCTCCAATGTATAGATCAAATTTTAAGAATTTGAATCTTAAAGTCTTTCTTTTCTTGAACTTTGTTTAAGGTTTTCCATTACAGCATTTTTCTGTTTGTCTTGTAGATGTCTATCCCTCTCATATTGAGGAATGGCAACCAATCAAGTCTATTATTGATGTTATTGATGTGATCCATGGTTTCATTGGAGAAGAAATGTACAAACGTAGAGAGAAGAAAGAGCTTGCAGAGAATGGAATATTCTTTTATGATCATTCTTATATCATCCCCATACAGTACATCCAATGGGGATCAATATCCCTCCTTCCTTTGCCCATTTTTTCAAGCTTTGCGTGCTTTCATATGATCATAACATACAATTTGTTGATGAGGGATGGGACACTAGGATAGAAGGAAACATTAGATGTAAGATAGATCAAGACTCTATAGCTTGTAAATATATGATTGCTACTCAAAATTTCATAATTTGCTTTTATTATAATAGATGGCATTACGTTGGTCGTAGTCCGGTTGCTTTAGACCAAAATCTTGATAATTTTAGTAAAGATCCTATAGTAGATATTGATGTTTGGTTCAATGAGGACATTATTGCAATCCTAAATATTAGATCACCATGTATGCTACATCATGTGAGGATGGATTTACAAAATGAAAATATTGAACTACCATGCTCAGTTGTGTTCCAACTTAATAACAAATGAGAAAGTTTTTATATCATATTATATCCACTTAGGTGTATATCTAATTCCACTTCCGGATTATTAAACATTTGCAACATATTTTTTGTAGATATCAACAAGGAGAGAGAAGAATATACAATGTAAGGATATTGAAGAAAAGATCTCTTTACTATCAATATAAAATACATGTACAAATTTTGTGGCAATTTTTTATTAGCCATCTCCATGACATGTACACGCCTGGGCTTACAAGCAATGAGGAAAATCTAAAGCAAAAGACAAGGCTAAGGCAAAAGTGAAACACAAGATGAAGGCGCGCCAAGAAGAATCTCGAAATACAAGAAGTGCAGAAAAGTCCTAAATCAAGGAAAAAGACACATGGGAAAAACCGTAAGTCTATACTGTTGTAAAAAAGTGCAAGGCGCACCATGATTTATTTTAAGAGTGCCAGGCTCTTACCTGTGCAATTTTTAAATGTAAACGGGTGGTGGAAAGAAAGCTAGGAAGATAGGAGGACAAGGGAAAAAAGGGCCTAGGCTACGGCAGGCCATGTAAAAAAGGGGATAAGGGGATGACTGCCCAAAAGGGATTTAGGGTTGTGTATATAAAGTTGAAAAGTGAATGAGAAGCTCATTCTTGTGTGTGGCAAAAAGTGACTCTCCTCCTCCTCCTCTTCTTCTTCTTCCTAGCTTGAGCTTGTGCTTGAGAGAGGGAGTGTGAGAGTGTGAGGAAGTGAATGTGTGAGGGTGAGAAGCTCTCAATCTTCTCCTCTCATCTCTTCTCTTCTATTCTCTTCTCTTGGAGCCTCTCCTCTCTTCTCTTCTCTTCTCTTCTCTTCTCTTCTCTTCTCTTCTCTTCTCTTCTCTTCTCTTCTCTTCTCTTGCTCGTGACAATGGAGCTTGGAGCGTGGAGCTTGCGGATGGAGCTTGCTTGAAGCTTGCACTTGGATCATGGAGCTACCGGAGTGCATGGGAGAGAAGATAACTTGATCGGTATGGAGGTAAGCTCACTACACTCATGGATAGGTAGCGCATTGGCTATGTGAGAGGTAGCCATTAGTGCTCGGCTTCGAATGCTTGAAGCAATAAGTGGTCTGTGGGTCTTGGCGGTTGAGCGAGAGCTCCCACATTCTGATTCTGTTGTCAGGACCAACGGATTCAAGCCTTGAGCGGTTGCGCGCTTTGAATCAAGCATTGAAGTAGGGTTTTTCTTGAATTGGTGCTTGAGGTAGATAGGTAGGAAGTGAGGGAGTTTGAAGAGGTATTTGATCTCCTTAGCAAGTAGGTTTTTGGTTTTTTGGATTTGGAAAAGCATGATGGAGTAGTGTAGATATTTCCCTTATGATTTTTTCTTGCATTTAGGAAGGATAGGAGAAAAACATTGTAGCACACAGTAGGATTTTTTGTTGCTGTATAACAGGCTAAAACACTAAAAAGAATGGTAGAAAATGAAATTTTAGATTAAATATTAGTAAGGAAAGCAAGACTAAGGTGAGTACAGGCCTGGGCAGGGTGATAAGGGGCCAGCAGTGACAAGAAAGGCCACACTTTGCATTGCAAGGTTTCAAGAGAGTTGGAGAGAGAGAGGTAGGAAGGCCTCAATCACTCGACGCAACAACTTCTTGAAAGTCCGGTGAAAAAATGCATTGCGCTCGGTCCGTGCGAGTGACGACAATTCTGGGACGAGTCCCAGAATCGGCCCTTGGCACCTGCCCTCAGCCTACTACTACTCAGATGCCAACCACTCAAACCACTCGACTCGAACACCCACCGCTCAGCCCGTCCAAATCAAGCATTTAGACCAACTGGCATTCATCCCACCTAACTTGGCCCTCGGCCGTTTGGCCCAAACCCATTCATATGAACCACTTGGCCCTCGGTCCGATCAATTTGGCCCACTTGGCCACTCGGCCTTTGGACCACTCGGGCACTCGGCCCTCACACAAATGCACTTAGACGGTCGAATTTAACATTCAAACCAGTTACATTTGGCCCTCGACCATTTGGATGGGCCAAATCAGGCATTCAACCCTTGCAATTCGTACTTGTTGTGCCGAATTTGGATTTGTTCAAAATTCTAACCTATAAGTTTTGAAACCAACCAGAGATTATGTAGAGCCAAAATCACATCATAGATCTATTACTAAACTAAAATCTAGAGCAAGTAGTTCAAAACATGGCTACGAACGATCCTTCAAATCGCACATGGTGGTTACCGTAACGGCCTTGCAGGCCGAGGGGGACTGTTGGCCCCCCCGGACCCCCACGCCACAAAGGGGGCTCCTCCGCACCTTCCCCAAGTAGGTTGGAGAGAAAATGCGTGACGTAACAAGTCCTCCAAATTAGATCCTAGTGTAGTGATGGCTCTACACAAGCATGGATTCTCACCTGAAAAGGAGCAACCAAAAGCCCATACCCAAAAGAAGACAAACAAATACCCTAAAACCTCAATGGGCCAATCTAGCCAACAAGGGAATTTTTTCCACACCGCAAAAACACGTATGTGTTGCATTTGGACTACATCTAGTCAAAGCAGAAATCAACAACATCAAACTACAACTACGAGGATGACTAGATATGATAGTCTTGATAATAGATGCACCTTGAATAGCACTGCACAGAGGATCCAAGACATCAGTGGAGAATCCACATCTAGTCGTGCAGTTGGGGACTCAAGGGCATTTATCAGAAGGCTTAAATTTATAAGCCAAGACCCAGAAGATGAAGACATAGTACCGCCTGCTTATCTTAGGGTCAAACTCACTGCAAAAAGAGAGCATACTGTCGATGCTCTCATCGATGAAGGGGCAAATTTTAATATCTTGACCTATGAATCATGGACCCTACTAGGCCAACCACACCTCACACTGACTAATGCAACTCTTAGTCCTTATGGGGGACACCCACAAACACTCATAGGAAAGTACAAAATCCTTATAACTATTGAAACTGAAAGCTTTTCTGTCCTATTCCATGTTCCTCCAAATAGTGCTAGTTGTGGAAAGGAAACCCTCCTTGGACTACCCTTCAAAAGGGCAACCAAGTGTGAGGCTGACTATGTTGCATAGAGGATACACTTGACGCTACCAGGTGTGAGGATAATCACAACCTTTAGTAAGGGTGACCTCATCAAACCTCGAGGGAAAGACAAGGAATATTTTGACATGCCAAGCAAGCCTAATGATGAGAGTAGTGACTTGTTGAAAGAGTTGCTACAAGCGCATGTTGAACAGAGAGAACCAGTGAGTGAGGCCATGCTTCAAACAAGAAGGTCAAGAGACAGTCCCAAGGGTAGGCTTTGGACTTACAAACATCATAGAAGACCACGAAAGAAGCCCAAGCCTTATAGACCAAGGCACCAATGGAGAGCTAGCACAACACCATGATGGATATCCAAAGTGTTGCTACATGCTCATCAAGGGTATTACGCAAGTAACCGTTGGATTTGGATACCAAAACCCCCACTAAACCTCCTCTATTAGCTAAAGTCCGGATTGCATCAAAAGCAAAGAAGCACAGGAGGAAATCTAAATGAAAATCCAAGTCTCGAGGCAAGAAACCAAATGAGACTATTCGAAGGGTAGATCTTGAGCCTAGCATACTTGACAAGCAGATATTAGACGTAATCGTTGAGGGTAAGAAAAAGCCACTAGTGCCTAAGGAGCCTTTGATTTCCCAAGAGGATAACAGGCATCATAGACACAACATTGCTCATGGAAAGGTTAAATGCTCAACAAAGAAAATGGCAAAATCATCTAACATCTACGCACAAATCTTCTACCCAGTGTCAAAGCCACTTAGGAGTCCCAAGTCTCCTACATCCTCTTTCCCGAAATGGACACTGGAAGCACAACAAAAGTCATCAAGTGCAACTTCTCAATCCCAATCTCTATCTCCATCTAAGCTTCCAAATGTCCAAGAGGTGGGACATGACACCACCTGTAGCTCTCGGCCCAAGGATATGCCTATGCAATGTAATGTGACTAGATCAACTGAGGCTCGATTTGCACAAGTGAATGCTCAAAGGGCAACAAAAGACACACCCACTTCCAATCTTCCTTAGGACCTGACACCAAAATCTATTAACAGTAGAGCTAGTCCACTGAACTAGCCATTACTACTTCCAATCATGAGTCACAGTAGTCATAGCCTTGGGCCGTGACGATGCCCCTTACGGAACACGTCCTTAGCCATTCACCGGTGGACGTGTCCCAACCAACATCCTTGATATCTCTAGCACTGCCAAAGCATCTAAAGCCTAGGCTTGAGGAAAAAACCTCTCGAAGGTGTGGCCAAGGAGATGGCGCACCTGACCAATAAACCTAGCAAGGCTATTCAGGAGGCCGTAAATATGTCCCATGAGGACACACTAGAGAAAGAGAATGCTGAGGCCCAACCAAGCACATCAACAATGACTGACCTAGTTCAAGATCTCAAGTTTTCCAGGGATACACCTCGATTGCCCAAGAAAGAGAAGAAAAACAACGAAAACAACAACGGCAATTGCAAGTGGTTGTAGACCCCAAGAAGATTGAGATCATGAGTGCCAAAGAGCTAAGGAATAAAGCAACAAGTCCACCCACGAATGAACCCACTGCCATATCTCCTAGTAGTGGTGAAACCTCAGACACATCCATGTGCTATGAAAAATCAAAGCAACCATTATCATCAACGGTTGCTTGCAACACTCAATCCACCGACAACAAAACTCGCATTGACCAATCAAGAGTGGATACAACACTATCACAACAGGGTGACAAGACTATACCGATCACATCCAAGGAGAACCATGATGCAATGGCAGCAAGGCCTCAGGAGAAACATGGAAACCCCGAGAGCATAAGCATTCCCAACATTGACCAATCTTACTCATCTAGGCCTGAGTCCCCCAGCTATGCTAAATCCTAGGGAAACTCCTAGAACCTTACATGAGATAGCAATCGAGCAAGCCCTCATTGAACATAGAAGTGTCGCAAAATGCTTAACTAAGTTTGATGCTAAACTCAAGGTATTCGCATGTGTCTATGTCCTTAGGGACATGGGTGCGTTCCCCAAGAAGCAACTTGGGAAATACTTGCCATTTCTCCTACCCTGGGAAGAGCAATAACATCTTGATGAGCACTATGACAGGCTCCTGCATGTATGCATGTGACTCACCTCTGATGAGGAAGCCGATGAACTATGCTTAACTGTAACATTCAATTATATAATCTGCCAACTAAATCTCTTAGAGATAGAGCTAAAGTGAAAATCAAAGGATCGAAGTCAATTTGAAAAAAGTTGGTTTGAAAACCACGTTGCAATGGCCGAACTAGGAGCCCAGATTATGACAGTCTCAGAGGAGCGATTGGCTGATTGACGTTCTCAAACAGACCCAACCTATGTGGTGTCGACTTCGTTTTGAGTAGTGACTGTCATTTGAAGTACGCACTTAGCTGGAACTAGCCGAGAGAGCTCTCTCACTGATAAGGTTCTCAGTGAGGAGGAGTTACATGTGGCCAATAGACTCGGGCAAGGTACCATGCTACTCAATGTTGCAAAATATCTATCTTTATTGAGTAAGCTGCCACAAGTACTAGATGGGTGTGTCACACTCCAGTACAATCCTAAGTTCTACAATTGGTTTTTATCCTCACAAAGTGACATGGATTTGTAAATATGTACATAAATAAACAATGAGTTTTGTGACCCTGTATAGATAATATCAACACACACAAGCAATGATACTCAAGCGCAGGGAGAAGAGTTGGGTTTGACAGGCTGAGCTCCTTAGGTTCTCCTCTCACCACACGTCTAGAAGTCGTGTGACCATTCCTTCCTCTAGGTGGAGGGCATGCAACCCTCATTACCACCATAGGAAGCCGTGACCAACACCTCTAAGGGCGTAGACGGGGCGCTGTCCCCTTCTATATTTCTCCTTTTTGGTCTATCCTTCTAGGGATGAGCCCTTCTCCACTCCATCAGAACCAGTCCGGGCAACTTAGCATAAGCGAAGATCTGCTAATGGTTGGAATACACCCCGTAGTCGAAGCAAGATGAATATCATCATGGGGGTCGTTCCTCTACAACAAACACTGCATGCCTTGCCTCACCGCACTCCTCCTCATATGCGCTTGATAATCCACTATTTAATCCCTTTCATGCAAATAATTCTATCCTGCCTCAAAGCCTAACCTTGATTCACATTTTGCATATTTCCCCACAATATCTGTCATGGTGCACACAATGCAGCTAGCATGTAAGGAATCTCTCCTCCATAGAAGGGAGCATAAGGCACAAGCACCTCCACCAGAGCAATATGTGCATACCCTTAAGAGGTACACACCAAAAGAGGTCCTAAGCAACACCACCCTGAACGCACGCCAAAGACTTCACAGGCCAGGATAACAAAGGCTCAAGGGCATGCCCGGGGGGTGGCAACACCGGCCGTGCAGGCCCCCACCAAACGCTTAGGCATCAGGTGCTCGAAAGAGGAGAAGGTAGCTAGAGACAAGTGGAAATTTGATGAATTGTTTAAAAGCATTCTTGAAACAACTATGGCCAAGGACTACACCATTCGGGTCCCAATCGATATCTTTCCCACCCAGCCTAACAGGAGCCCACCACCGACACTACCCCAGTCGTTTAATCACCCAAATTCATCATGCCTCATACAAATAGAATAGGCCCTATGTGTATAAGCTACTTGCCAAATGCCATTTTGTCATGACTTTTTGTCTGTAATTGGTTAAAGGAGCAGGCTCCCCAACTGTATAAACCTCCCTTACCTACTACTAATATATGTCACGTCTTTAACAAGTGCCAAGTATATGCATCACAATCAACACCATAGGATTTTGATAAAGTAATATCTTTTTGTGTTACATCTTTTCATTATAATTGATGCATGTGACTTGCATATACTCTCATGAAGTGTCAAGTAGATGCAAGACAACATAGGTCTTTGTACGAAAGTGTTCAATGCCCAAGTCACCGCAAGACTATCAACCTCACAAAGGGCCATGATGAAGTCACACCACCGAAAGCAAAAATCACCCTTGTCGATTGCCCACATCGCATGGCCCAAAGCATGATCAGTGGTGGCCACTTTCCCTTTCTGGGTCAAACTCTACACCTGGCACTCACAACAGCTATTACCTCAACTGTACCAACATTGCACGTTACAAAGAGGTTTTGCAAAATATCTAATGTATCTCCCCATCTTAATAATTGTTCCTCTAGCAATGAGGCTGGGGACACAATCATCGTTGTAATATCCAATTTTGCAGCCTTTGAATCTCGACATTTCCCAATCCAATTGAAAGAGCACTCATAATCACAGCATGACACTTAGGGGTCCTCAAATTAGGTACACCCAGTAACCTTGGTTGGCTGGCTCTGTCCCTAGTCCCCTAGTCCTCTACACATCCCCCACAATTTTTCAAGGCACATCAAGGCCAGGACATACCAAGGGAGCTTGCCTTGCCTATGGTTAGACCTGTCACATTGACCCATTTGCACAATTCCTTTTTGCACTTCGCCTTAATACCATTGCAATCGATCATGGTAAGCACCGCACGAATGGCCATGAAAAGTACACCGTACTCATCGAGTAACCCGGTAGCTACCAGCTACCGAAAGTTCGATGTCAATGTGTTCAATTATGCTACATCACGTTGTCACAATGCAAAGGATGTCTCATACATCTTCATGTGTACTTCTCCTCAACACGAACAACTTTGCTTCATCCACACATTGTTACAAGGAACCAAACCCGTGGTCTTCTAATTACATAATATCTAAGTATGCATGAGCACTCACATAGTATCTGCACCCAAATATGTACCCAGTCTAGGTCCTCAAGTGCCAGACAATACTCTCAGCTTGCTTAGAGTTGGATCTCTCTCCCAAACTAATCAAACTACATCTTGTGCACGATAAAGAAGACTAGCACTACCTTGAGGGAGAGACCAGATATGAGAGGTTTTCAATTGCAGGTATTGAAGATTCCAATGCAAGTGTTGTTCGCTCTTCATTGACACTCAACTCTGAATTCTTATCCTTTATCATCCTGCAAGCCCGCCATAAATCACTACAAGGAATTGGGCTATAAGTGTCGCGAATTCTCTGTAACCGTCGCTATATGCGTCGCTATATGTGTCGCAAATGTGACGCATATAGCGACGGTTCTATGGCATCGTCAATAACGACGCTTTTTGCGACGACGGGGGAAAATTTTGTTGTTTGTATTTTCGTCGCTTTAAATGTCGCTATAAGGTCTATATCTTGTAGTGATCGTCATATGCAGAATCCCCAAAAACCAATACATGTACCAACCCAACGCAATTCCCAACAGCGAACATCCCTACCCCCAACTCCAACCACCCTGCCACCAGCTACCCACGCCAACAATGTGGCCCCAACAACCTTCATCTGCCCACCACCAGAAATCCTCCAAGGCCACCACAGACGTCCTTACCACCCGAGTGAGTGCTATGGGACTGGCACTCTCTAAGAGGGGGGTAATGTTAACACTCAAACTAACAAGGTGGAAACTCTAGAAAATCTAAAACAGAAGATAAGGCCAAGGAAAAAGTGAAAAGAAGAGGAAGGCACGCCAAGAAGAATCTCGAAACATAAGAAGTGTAGAAAAGTCCTAAATCAAGGAAAAAGGTGCATGAGAAAAAGCGCGAGTCTATACTATTGTAAAAAAGTACAAGGCACACCATGATTTATTTTAAGAGTGCTGGGCTCTCACCTGTGCAATTTGTAAATGTAGACGAGAGGTGGAAAGGAAGCTAGGAAGATAGGAAGACAAGGGGAAAAGGGCCTAGGCCATGGCCAGCCATGTCAAAAAGGGGATAAGGGGATGACCGGCCAAAAGGGATTTAGGGTTTTGTATATAAAGTTGAAAAGTGAATGAGAAGCTCATTCTTGTGTGTGGCAAAAAGTGGCTCTCTTCTTCTTCTTCTTCTTCTTCTTCTTCTTCTTCTTGCTAGCTTGAGCTTGTCCTTGAGAGAGGGAGTGTGAGAGTGTGAGGGAGTGAGTGTGTGAGGGTGAGGGACTGGGGAGAAGAAGCTCTCCATATTCTCTTCTCTTCTCTTCTCTTGCTCGCGGCAATGGAGCTTGGAGCAAGGAGCGTTAGGATGGAGCTGGCTTGAAGCTTGCACTTGGATTGCGGAGCTATCAGAGTGCACGAGAGAGGAGGTATCTCGATCGGCATGGAGGTAAGCTCACTACACTCATGGGTAGATAGGACGTCGGCTATGTGAGAGGTAGCCATTCGTGCTCGGCTTGGAACACTTGAAGCAATAAGCGGTCTGTGGGTCTTGGCGGTTGAGCAAGAGCTCCCAAAATTTGGCCAAAACCCCTATCAAGAGCCTTACCACATCACTTTGGGTTTACTCTTCAAGCACTAGGTATGCTATATTATTGATTCTCGGTTATGATAACTCTAGCAAGTGGGGGAAAAAGTTATTAGGAGGGATGTCAATGTAAAGGGTAAAAGGAATGGGTTATCTTAGTGAAGGTGGAAATGGATTACACCTAGGGGTTGAGTGAGTACATAGATTTTTTCAAAGAACTAGCCTCCAACTACACATAGGTTCCACCTGCATCACCAAGATTTGGGATCTATCACCATCATTACAGGACACCTCACCCTTGTACACAACTCAATGTCCACATCATGGTGTCATTTGGATCTTACACAAAAGCTTACAAGCATGGACCTCCTCTCTCACATGCTTATATGTATTTATATATATATATATAAGGAACTAAAGTCAAAGTAGCTTTTGGAAGCTATTTTTTATAATTTCAATAAATCCCAAGGAAAATAAAATTTCAAGAAATTTTTTGTGCAACCCAACTAGTTTTGACCTGGCCTACAAAGTTGCAGAAGAAACTTTTTTCAGATTCTTCACTGATTTGAAGTTACGAAGGCACAGACTGCTAGCTGTACGCAACTTTCTTCTCTCTTTCACCCTTATCACATCAACTTCCCATTTTATCATTCTTCTAAATATATTATAATAATGTGCTCTGGACACCCACCTCTCATAATCTAGCTCCCTTTCTCTAGCTTGTCTATCACTACCCTTGGCTTCTTGCATGATGACCAAGGTGGGGACTTGTCCCATCCACTATTCTCTATATTTTCAAAGATGCCACACATCATCTAGGATTATGTTAATTAAGAAGATTAGCTTAATCTAATCCCTCATAGAGGCTATATAAGGTGCCCATGGAGATGTAAAGAAAGACAATGACAAGCACATGAGAGCACTCTATAACACCCTCATGCTAGTCCATCTCTTTGAGGTAAGCTATGAGTGAGTCTCTTTTATTATGTAGCATTTCACGAATACATAATGGCAAGCTTCCTCTACCTCTTCTCCTCTTGTCTCCCTCTCTTCTCATCTCTCTCTCTCACTCTCATATTTTAATATGGTGTCTAGATCATATGTACTCTCTTCTAATTCTCCCTCAACATTCATGCTTAATCTTTTTAAGTAACACCTGCCATATGCTCTATTGGTAGGGATTCCTTATCTCCTCATGTTATACATATGTTCATGGGAGAAATTAAGAGCCATCACCTCTCTTAACCTTCCATCATCTTCATTTCCCTTAAGATGGGGTACAAATTCTATCTCATGAAGCTGTGTTTTGGTTCTTTCCATTCTCTTTGAGGAAAGGCATGTCCTAGTCCATCCTCCCTTTGGCTAGGTGGTGCCTTGCTTTAGCTCTCTTAGTGAGGATTGGAGGCTGGTTGGGTAAGAGGCAACCCACTCATCTTTTCAACTCTCAGTATCTACTAAAGGAATCTCTATAGACCTAGCCAAGATATTTAACAGTGGCAACCTCCAACAACAGTTAAGGATGTGAGAAATTTTTTATGGTTGATTAGATAGTATATAATTTTCATAAAAAATTACACCCTAATAGTTGTACCTCTCACTAATTTGTTGAAAAAGTAAACAGCTATTGTGTGGACGCCCACTGAGCAAACCATCTTTGAGTAGCTGAAGAAAATTTTGGTAGTAATATTCATTAAAGCTACCTGAACTAAGTCAAGAGTTTGAGGTCATAATAGATGCAAGTACTATTGCACTAGGTTTTGTGCTTATATAGCAAGGTCATCCGATAGCCTATTCCTCATGGAAATTGAAAATCCATGAGAGGAATTATGCCACACATGATCTCGAGCTGCTAGCTGTGATCCATGCTCTCAAATTGTGGCAACACTATCTACTTGGAAGCAAGTTTACTTTGGTGAACTGACCACAAAAGTCTCAAATGGATCTTTACTCAACCAGACCTAGACATGAGGCAACGTTAATGGATTGAAGTCTTGCAAGAATTTGATTTTGAAATCAAGTTTAGACCTAGAAAAGAGAATGTGATTGCTAATACATTAAGTCATAAAGCTTTTCTGAATGCACTTATCATGGAAGAGTCATCTAAAGGAGAGACTTTAGCTACCATGATATCGATGCCTAGCAATCCAATCATAGAGCTAGCCAAAGAATAGGTAAACACAGATCTTAAGTATTAGCTAATACTTAAAGAAATCCTAGTTAAGGACATTGATCCTAAGCTCAAAGTCAAATACCAAAATTTCACTCTCGATGATGGACTTGTTTATTTCAGGACAAGGCTCTACATTCCCCTCAGTCAATGCTAAAAAATAAGATATTATGGAAAGTCCAAGACTCCCCCTTCTTAGGACACCCTGTCTATTGAAAAACACTTAATAGAGTACGGAAAAGTTACTACTGGGAAAGACCGAAGCATGATATACTCTAATACGTTGTTGAATGCCTAAGTTGCCAGCGGGTGAAAACTGAGCGTGTCAAAATTTTGACATTCCACAAATGAAATGGAAGTTCATTAGTATGGATTTTGTAGTTGGCTTACCATCAATGGAATGACAGTATAATTTAATCATGATGATTGTGGATATGTTGACAAAGGTCATTCATCTTATCCCAATCAAGACCAACTACAAAGCTTCACATATTACATGACTGTTTGTGAAGGAAATCTTTAGGCTTCATGGATTGCCTAAACAAATCATTAGTGACTGCAGCTCTCTATTTACGTCACATTTCTAGAGAAGCCTATTTGAAGCAGTTGGAACTCAACTTTACTTTAGCAGAGCTTACCATCCCCAAATTGATGGTCAAACAGAGCGGGTTAATTAGGTCATCAAAGATATAGTAAGAGCTTACTCTTCTTGAGAACAGACAAGGTGGATACAGTATTTGCCCTTGGTAGAATTTTCCTACAATACTTCATATCACCAGAGTATTCAAGTGACTCCATTTCAAGCATTGTATGGGCAATATTTTTTTACGCCACTGAATTTCTCGGATCCAACCCTAAAGGTTGAGGCTTCTAAGAAAATGTTAGAAGACATGCATGATCAAGCCGAAATTATCAGACAAGAGATCCAAGCTGCCAAAGACCATGTATCTTCCAAGAGGAAGAAATGGTTTTCATCCGTGTATGCCCAAAGAAGAGTTCTCTGTCATTGGGAAAGTTCAAAAAGTTGAGTCCAATGTATTGTGGACCATACAAGGTTCTCAAATGCCTAGGAGCTAATGCCTTCTTGAGATCATGTGAAAGTCCACAATGTATTTCACGTTTGTCTTCTGAAAGCTTTTGTAACAAATCAAGATCATATTCTTAATGACCAACAAATTGTACTGCCTAGTCAAGGAGCCTTTGAACTCTAGCTTGATAAGATTCTAGATGTAAAAGAGAAACCTATTAGAAACAGAACCATTAGAGAGTATCTTATCTAGTGGAAAGACCATTCTGAGGAGGATACCGCCTAGATAGAAGAGACAACTCTAGAAAAACGAATTTCCTAGTTCTTTTTCAAGATGAGGGCATCTCAATTCCTCTAAGGAGGAGAGGATGTAATATTCCCACCACAGTGCTTCATATCAAGAAACAAATTTGAGCTTGAGACATTTTAAAAAATTACTCGTCGAGCTATCATACAAGTGACCACACTAAATTTTCTTAATATCAAGTATTGTATTAAATCAATTCTACAATTTGACACGAGAAGATGCCTCAATGTTCCCAGGCAACAAAAAAAAAAGACACCTCATAAATAATATTATGATGACTTGATCATTATTTTTTCGGCATTATATTTGATTTAGCATTCCAATTCCATTTAATGCGTTAAAGATTGCATCGATTTCGCAACTGCCAAAAACAAATTGCACAAGGCTTAATCGCTAGATGAAGAATGCACAAGAACAAGCATGATATTGAGTAAGTTAAGTACGAAAGAGTATGCCATGACTTTATAAACTAGATAAGTCATGAGGTAACTTTGTCAAAAACCACCATATGAAGTTGTATTAAAGAAAAAAAGGCATTTTAGAAAAGATAGGCTAAAACTCATGACCTTTTTTAAACCTAGAGGGAGAGGAAGCACAAAGTAATCATCCCCATGCCACCATCCAACATGTAGGCAATCAAAATGAATTTTTAATAAAGCTCACTTGGCTCTTTACAAGAAGCCAAAAGAATGAGTCGACTGCATGCTCCCCCTCATGCCTATAAATACACCCCCTCTCCTTCACAAAGAAAACAAGAAAGAAACCTCCTGATGATGGAAAAAATTATCTACTTCTCTTATCCATTGAAGCTTTGAGCTTGAAAGAGAAAAATACCCCCCCTTCTACCTCATTTTTATTTTCTCTACCCCATGTTACACCTTCGTCTCATACAACCGTACTGCTAAGTGAAACACCATTGAAATTTTTCTAGACAACCACAACTCTCCCTAAAATACTGCGTCATTTTGGCCTCACATCCATGGCGCTGCATGGTCGCATAAATTCGAAAAGCCCATTTGAAGCAAGGAAAGTAAAGAACATGGTTGATTGAGAAAATGACGTGGTAGGAAATGGTGAAACCCCCGTTATAGCAAAACTAAGAGAGGTAACATCTTGTTCGTTTGAAAAAGTAATATGTTTTATAAGCTTATCGCTATATTTGGCTTTAAACGATTATAAACCCATTCTAATGAAAATGCATATGAACTGTCCCTTCAGAAAATAACCTAAGTAATATAATAATTAACTATTCACTGAAAATACTCTTTCACTTGGAAAAGGATTATATGCTTATCATTAAGAAAATATCTTAATTATGATTTATTTTGTGATATTTATTGTTATTTCATTAATGACGCATGTGATCATAATAACACAAAAAAGGTAGATGGTGTTAGGGAAGGGAATATTTTATAATTTTCTCCTAGAAGTGCCTATCTCTATTTTATTTTTCTAATCATAAACATATATATATGACTTTAATAATAATTTATAGAAAATCATTTAGATAATATCATGAAATAATCAATATATTAAATCAACAAAAATTTATACTAGATGCACATAAATTAGGTGCATATTAATATAATTCCATGTCTGAAAGATCAAATAAAAATTACATTTATGATTTATTCATTTCCTAGAATAAATCTTTCATAAAAAGAATCGCCATTGCACTTAGAATATAGCTAAATGAAAATTGAGCTTTCTAGATAACGTTAAAAGTTCAAAAAATGATCAAAATTATTAATTAAACCATAGAATATGAGTAGAATAAAATAAAAATTATTTTCTTATTAAAAGCACTTGCAATGTTAATATTAATGATTATATTAGCGAGAGCCTCAATATCATGAGTTGACCCAAGTATGACTCAACGAGAAAACCTAGAATGTTGAAGTAAAAACAACTATGAAATACTCGGCAACCCTGAAACTATCACTATCAAGAAATTAAATAAATATTGGAAGTCTACAAGACTTGTTGGACATTGATAAGAATTTGTTGATACAAATTCTAAAGTCTAAACAAACTAGAAAAGCATTTGAAATCTTGTTAAGTGTGGGTTAGGGTAAGGCAACGCATGAATTATCGGTCATAGGTATAAATTGAAGGGGATGCAATGGCAGTGGAAAAGGAGAAGAGGAAGATGCGGGAGAGAAGAGCGCACACAATGTACATGCTATCCAATTGAACTAACAGCCTTATTGCTGTAAGACGCGGGGAGGAATAGGGATTTAGTGTGTATCGCCATGTCACACTGACATTGATATAAAGAAGAGGACATGTAATTTTTCCAATCAAATTTTTGACACATTAATACAATTACTGTCCTTCTCTCCCATCTTGCTCATAGCTTCCATGGCTTCTCTCTCTTTCTTGACTTTCTCTCTCCAAATCTAGTATTTCTCTCTCCTCGTCACTCTTCTTCTTCTCTCTCTTCTGTAGTCTTCTCTCTCCTCTTTCTCTCTCCCTAGTTCACTCTCTGATAAGAAAATATCTTAATTATAGTTTCTTTCGTGATATTTATTGTTATTTCATTAATGACGTATGTGATCATAATAATAGAAAAAATGTAGACGATGTTAGGAAAGTAAATATTTTATAATTTTTTCTTAAAAGTGAATATCTCTATTTCATTTTGCTAATGATAAATGGACGTATATGAGTTTTATAACAATTTATAAAAAATCATTTAGATAATATCAGGAAATAATCAATGCATTAAATCAACAAAAAATTCTATAGAAAATGTTATACTAGACATGCATAAATTAGGTACATAGTAATATCATTCGATGTCTAAAAGATGAAAGAAAATTTACACTTATGATTTTTGCATCGCCTAGAATAAAGTTTTCAAAAAAATAACCAACATTGCACTTAGGACATAGCTAAATGAAAATTGATTTTTCTAGATAACATTGAAAGTTCAGCAATTAGACATCATTAATTAAATCATAAAATATGAGTAGAATAGAATTAAAAAAAATTTCCTACTAAAAATACTCGCAATGTTAATATTAATGATTATATTAGTGACAGTGTCAATATAATGAGTTAACCCACATATGAATTAGTGAGAAAACCTAACCTAAAATATCGAGAATCTTGAAGCAAAAACAACTATGAAATACTTGACAACTACGAAACTATCAACATCAACAAATTAAATAAATATCGAAAGTCTGTAGAGCTTATTGGATATTGATAAGAATTCATTGATACAAAATTATAAAGTCTAAACAAACTTGGAAAAGTATTTGAAATGCTACTAAGTGTGGGCCAGGGTAGGACAATGCATGAATTGCTTGCCATAGGTATAAATGCCCATATTATCTTTTAGAGTGGAAATACCAAATTTTTCATAAGGATAAAATAGACTTTAGATTCGTGAAATAACTTGTAGATCCCGAAAAAGAGTTGTAAGTAGAAAGTGAAACCCTAAGAATAAGGTTGGACCTTAAAAGAGAAACCCTAGATTTGGGTGGGACTGCTTCCTATGCTAAAAACACTTGCTGATGTTTCTGATTGATTTGTGTATGCATTGATGGTTGCACAGGAAAGATTGATTGTGCTTGCAACATAAAGTTAGATTTGATTGTAAATATATAATCAGGATAATAAGAGGAAAAATCACGCTATGCCTTCCCCACGGCTAGACCCAAAACCCTACTCTAAGGGGGATTATTTTGTACCATCGCGAGGAGATTTGGACTAGTCCTGACGGTGAGAGGTCACTCGGTGAGAAATCCACTAGGCATAGGAGGAGGTAGGAATACCAGGGGGCCTCGAGCCATAAATCTCTCGATCACTCCTGGGAATTACCGGACCCTCAAACAAAGCAGGATGGGATCCTGGAGTTCCCGCTACTAGTGAAGGAACGAAAATCTTAGAGGGTTTCTTTTCTTCTGTGCAAATTGAAGGGATTTTGCACTGAACGGAGGTTTATCTTTTGCGAAACATGAAGAAGAAAATCATTATAAATAACTTTATAAAATAATCAATAAATATATTTTTCCAAAATACTATTTTCTCTATCTTTGTGTTGTGCCGTAAAATTACTCGAAGGAACCTGTGATAACACGTTAATTAACAAAGCTACTTTTATATACCATAGCTTAATGTGATAGGTAATTATAAAACTAAAGAAAACCATTTATGGGAGGTGGGTATGCGAGATCCCTGATGAGGATCCATCCTACGGATGGGTGGTCCCGGTAAGCTAGGAGATTCTCTCAAGAGATTGAATGAAATGTTAATTAGGAAAATTTAGGTAGAGCAGAATGTTGACTTACCTAGGGCCACGTCTTAAAACCTTGATAAAAAATTGTCTTGGGGGAAAGGTGCAACGGTTGTGCCAGAACTATGTTAAGATTCTCTGAATCCTAACCAGTTGCTAGAAAAAAGTATTGCATTCCATAAATTAAGGGTAACTACGATTTCTCGAGTCGGACAAGAAGCCCTTGTGGGACACCTCAAATGGAGCTAGCTAATGTATCGAGACCTCAATTGTCAAATTAGGATCCCAAGCTTGCAGGTTGATCCTCATGGGGACGGCCAGTACCATCCATTACAGGGTGGGCTCTGGGAAACCTAGACGATAGACCCCATGTATTCTCATGAGTGTCGAGTGAAGCCATCTAGGATAGTTCCCTGATGGACCACTAAAATATGCTGCCAAGGAATTGTTAGGCACGCCCGTGACATCCTAGTCATAGTAACAACTTGGGATCTAGTGTTAGCCAACTAAGTTTGCAAACCAGAAATCTCAAATTTCTAGGCATCAATAATAGTTTGATGCTCCATCTAGGTACAAATATAACAAAACCTTTCTTGAGCAGAAGCTAACTCATCATTCACTTTATTCAACTCTTTTTTGGCTTATCGAACTTCTTCATAACAACAAGAATAGAGCTACTGGATATAGGCAGTTACCAAGAGTTCAATAAAACTCTGGATAACTTTGCATAAGAAACAAATTATGTCTCCTATGCAAGCATTGTACTGAGGGAATGGAAATCTCTAGAGTACCATCTCGATGTGCTCTGAAATGATTCGGCATTGTGAGGAGAGTTGGTAGCTGATTGCTACACTAAAGAGGAATGGAGACAAGAGGAGGATGTGGGGCTAATTCAGCCACTTGTTTAAGTCACTTTCTCTGAATTACCACATAGGCGGAAGGGGATCAAGATTCTCAATAACAACATCATTGCTTTAAGTAGGAGGAAGAGGGACCTCTAGAGGATCAACTGGTGAGGTAGAAACTTCCTTTGGAGGAGCAACATATGTCAAGAAAAGGGAAAGATAGGAACCAAATGTGACATTAGTCACATTACCCCTTGAGGCTGTGACAAAATGTTGATTAATCTTTGAGAGGAGATAGGAACTCCAATCAATAGTAATTTCTTTCAACACCATTGGGGAAGCTGTGAATAACTCCTTCAAAATGTAGTTAGAAGGTGTTTTGGTAAGCATAAACCTTTCCTGAAGGAATTGTCATAATTACTTCCAAACATGATTAGAGATCATGGAGATACTAATGCCTAAAGTGGTAATAACCCTCTTAGGATCTAATACATCCTAGGTTTGCTTCTACAAAAACTTGAGAATATCCTTGTTAGAGAACAATTGTCGAGTAGTAGGAAAAGGATTTCCACGATATGGTGAAGATAGAGCTTTGCCCAAGCTTATAGGTGTCAGATGGATAATTGTTCCTCTATCAAGACAATACCTCTTGTTGTAAGAGCCTAAAAACTAATCACAAATATTAGTATCCCCTAGGATAAGCGGCAAGGAAAGTGTCACAAACTTGGCTAAGCCCGCCTCACTGATAATATCCGAATCCAACAACAATGAGAAGTCATGAGACACCAAAGGAATGTATTGGACTAGGGGAGGAGTACGAGGCACCATTCAGATGGTTTACACACACCACACTCGCACATAGACAATTTTTAAAAATGCGTGCAAAACAATCAAAATAACAAGAGATAAGATATCGACCACAAAAAAGAAACTCACACAGACTTGTTGACCACCCCTAGCAATCCATATCCTACAAAAATTTCAACATGACGTCTACACTTATGGGAGTAAAAGCTTCATGCAATGCATATATACAAGCACCCAATATCCCTATAGTATCAAGCAAAAAAGAAAAAGAAATACACACCATATCCCTAACTCTAATCAAATAACCAATGAAAACCACCAAACCAAAATCCAAATCAACTGTTGAACAAACTTCAACTAATCAAGACTACCAATAAAGACTTCAACTGATTGCAATATCACCCACCCCTCATAACTTTTTTATTGAAAGGGGAAACGTGCAATGTGAGGGGGAAAGGGGGATTTAGTTGTAGGTTCATTTTAAAATTTAATTATCAAAGGGTGAAATTTTTATTAGGTGATAAACCTTAATTAGAAAATGACAGTTTATTTTATCCATTAAATTTTTATTAAGTTGATGGTGCTTGTTAACGTGCCCGGAACTATGTCCCAACTTTGGGTCTCTAAACGCAAGTTTGTTTTTAAAAATTAATGTGTGTATAGAACTTTTTATTTAGTGCATGCATTTGTGACAATTGGTTTATTTTATTATAAATTAATAAGTGTGTGTGGTGCATGAAGCACGTGCTTCGTGAATGGCTTGTTCTTTGTAAGTAATTAAAAGATGTGTTTAGCGCGAATGCACATGGAAAGTGTGATTAACTGATTCATTTTAATAATAATTTGTGATATTTGTGCAAAAAAATAAATAAGGAAATAATAGAGTATCTAGAGGAGGGTGTCAGTAAATGGAGATGATACAACCATAATAGAATCCAACAAGTTGAAAATTTTTGCCAACATAAGTGAAACAAATCAAACACCATAACAAATAATTTCAATAAATTATAATATATTTTTCTATCATGTTTTCATGCAATTAAGTCCATGAAATATGTTGACTTTGTTTGTACTATGTATGTTTGGCTTATTTGTTAACTTTTTCTATAAGTTTTTCTCTTTCTTCTTAATCGATTTTTATAAGGATGTGTGATTAATAGTTTTTCTTTTTTGTTCATTCAGCAATGAGGGTTGAAAGCTAAGTACAAAAGTCCAATAAATTTTGCAAAAAATTTCTAGCCATTTTTTGGGGTTGAAAAAGAATTTTCTAAGAGTATACATGTTTAATAGGGGTTTATTATTCAATTAATTGGTTTCCAATTAATTTTGATAAGTTCAACATATGTGAATGATCCAAAAATGTAAAAGAATGTAAAGTTGGTTTTTTGGAAATTTTTGGGAATTCTTATTGATTTTTAAACAAAAATTCAAGCTTTTTTGGTAAATTTCATGAGATTGAAGGTTTTTAATTTTTTTCTAATTTTGTGTTGGCATTTTCAACTGAGAAAAAAACTAAAAATTTTCCAAAATTATAAAAGTATATCTTTTTTTTCAAAAGAAAAACATCTTTATTTGGGAATCTTATGGACTTTTATGGGTTTTTGTAATGTCTAATGTGTTTTCTAGTGTTTTTCAATTTGGAAATATTCAAAATTTATGAAAAATGTATGCGAAATTGGGTTGTGTGTCAACTACATGTAAACAATAGTGAGCTTGCCACACCAAGGAAAAATTTGCATGCACGTCCTCGTGTGCGAAGGACCGCAAGCACGAGCATGTGCAATGAGGTCCAAAACCTCCGCATGTGAACAAATTGTAAAGGGGAGGATATATGTACGAGACATGGGAATCATGGGTGGTCACACACAGAAAAAAAAAAGGAAAGAAGAGGGGGAAGATAACTGAAAGAGAAAGGTAATTTAAAGTGTTTGTTGTTTTTCTTGTGTTTTGTTAAATTATTAGTTGAAAGATAAAAATATAAATATAAATATAAATATGTGTGTGTGTGGGGGGGGGGGGGGTTCTGGGGTGTTGCTTTTGGTTATTGTTGTTTTTTGTTTTTTTAAAAGGTTTTTGTATGGATATTTTTTAAAAATATTAATTGAAAATGAAAAGTGGCTTTCCTTTTTTTATAGCGGCAGCCAACAGCGAGCGCAACCTTTGGGGCCGGGCATTGGTGATAAGGCGGGGCGGGTGGCGGGCATAGGAGTGGCGTGCAGGAGACGACTTAGAGTGGCGGAGAAAGGCGTGAGGAGGACATTGCTGGCTTAGGGCCTCGACAAAGGAGGAGGCGAAAGAGGAGGGGTGACTTCAACGCAGCATGGCTACTCCATGGCAGTGTGCCACCACTCCATGGCAGTGCAACGAGGCAAGCTTCGGCGACGTCATCTGTCTCCTTGGTGGCTTCGAGGCCCAGGCAGGGCAGCGACCACGAAAGGGAAGTGGGGGAGAGGGGAGGAGGGAAATGAGAGAATGGAGATGTAAGGGCTTTGTAGCTATACCATGCCGTTGCTACCGATTGCACCTATATAGGGAGTAGTAGTGACTCAAAGCCCTGCCTTGTTTCCACTCTACGTGTGATTCCCTATACCCAGTGGTGAACCCTCTCATGTGCGGCGTCACGAGGGTGTAGTCCTGGGATGTGTCTATGTTGTCCCGCTTTTGGATTGAATAATACAAGAGTATACCTTGAGCTCATATCGTGTTACCTTTCTGTGCCGTGTTGAGTGCGTAACGAGTGCAGGTTTATCACACTTGGTATCAGAGCAACTTTTGCTCGGAGTGAAGGAGTGCTCACGGAAGCAAGAGGAAAGATCCAGTGCCCCGAAGAGATCGAAGTCGGAACGACCCACATCGCGATGCCCCCACGTCGCGTCGCCCCACGGCGCGTCGCCCCCACGACGCGTCGCCCCGGCGTGACGCCCCAACCTCGACATCCCACCGTCTGAAGACATGACGCGGCTTCCCCGCGGCACGACCCACACCACCACAGGCGAAACACGGCTTCCCCGCGTCGACACCACCACCAATCACATGGAGGAAGAAAGGGAGACCATCACCCTCCCGACATTGGAGGAGAGGAAGAAGAGTAGGGGACAAGAATGGAGACTGGCCCAAGAGGAGAAGATGGCCGGACTAGAAAGACAGTTAGATGGTATGTCAGGCATGCTAGAATCAATATGGAGGAACATGCAGATGAAAGAGGAAGAGGAAGAAAGGAGAAAAAAACTAGAGGTAGAGCAGGGCTATAGAGAATGGGTGAGTCATCAACAAGAAGAGGAGAGGAGACACCGAATGCAAGAGGAGATGGATAGAACGGGTAGAGAGGAGTCATCTAGGAGGGCGCAAGATACAAGGAAAGAGAAGGAGAAAGTAGTAGAATTAGGAAGCAAAAAGAAAGACAAGAAGAAGGAGAAGAAACACCATCGCAAAGAAGAGGAAGATAGCAGTAGTTCAGAAGATGATTATGGAAAATTTAAGATGCCCCAACCCGCCAAGTACAAGGGAGAGAGAGACGGGTTGGTTCTGAAGAAATGGATCGCAGAGGTGGATAGGTACTTAAAATATTCAAGAATCACCGAAGATAGGAAGGCGGAAGTGGCAGCCATTTACTTGGAGGAGGACGCTGCCAGTTGGTACTTGTTAGAACAGGAGCAGGGCCACACAATCTGTGCATGGGAAGAACTCCAGGAAGAACTGAAGGACTACTTTATTCCAAAGCTGGAGAAATTCAAAGTGAGAGATGAATGGAGGAACCTCAAACAAGCACAAGGAAAGATGAAAGAATATGTCAGCAAATATAGGCAAATAATGCTACAACTACCAAACATGGATACCGACACTAAGCTACATGGATTTTTGTTTGGAATGCAAGAATGGGCTAGAAGAGATGTAGAGAGATAGGAGCCAACAAGCTTAGCAGAAGCCATGAGAATGGCCGAACGACTAGTGGACCTGGAAGGCAGAAGAACAGCACAAGGGAATCAAAGCAGGTTTAACAACAACTTCAACAACACCTTCAACAACAGTAACTCCTGGAACCAAAGGCCTAATGCTCCTAGAGGGGCATTCACAGATACAAGGAGTCAAAACACCGCTAACACCACGACCGTATCCCAAACCGCACTAGTACCAAGAGGAGCAGCAGGGAGATGGGGAAACAATCACTACAGGCCAACTCCTAGCACATCATATGGGCCCGCAGGATCAAACACATCATGGTGGAGACCCCCAGGCCCTTCCACCGGCATCAGATGCTTCAAATGCGGGGGTCCACACTATCAAAACAGATGCCCAATAGAAGACACAGCTTCATCAAGTGGATCAAGGGTGAATGCAGCTTGTGCATATGGAGGAGAAGAACCACAACCACCGCGTATCCAGGAAATCCCAAATGGGAGTGAAGAGAGCATGGACCACCCAAGGGTAGGGTCAGTTAGTGCCCGACCCCAGTGCATGGCAGCCAGAGTGGCGGCAGTTCACCATCTATACATCAAAGGCCGAGTGGGCGAAGGAAACCAACCTATCATGGTGGACACAGGAGCAACCCACAACTTCATGACACCACAATGTGCAGCAAAGCATGGATTGAAACTATCCAAAGCCCCAGAAGGACTGACAGTGACATTTGCACAAGGAGAAGCGAAGGAGGTGAAACAGGTCTTTGCAGTCCAAGTGGCAGCCGACAAGTGGAAGGCGAGACTCAACTTCTTAGTAATCCCCATGGATGATTTTGAAGTGATACTGGGATTGGAATTCTATGACAAGTATGTCATTGCAATGTTTGGTAAAGGTGTAAATGAAATGATGTTAGACATGCAAGGAGAAGGCGTCAGAGTACCATGTGAAAGAATGCAACTACCTGGCAGGACCCCAATCAAAGTGTAGATGAAGGAAAGTAAGCCAGGAGTAGCTTGCCAAACAATGAAGCAAACGACAACCCAACCCAAGGGCCAGACCCAAAGTGTACCGGTCCAGGGGACCGTCATCAGGCCACGCATCATGACTTGCAGTGCAAAGCAAGTTGAAAAATCAGTCAAACAAGGAGATATGGTCTATCTATGCATGATCCGACCGATTGAAGAAGAAGAAAGTGGTAAGAAACCTAGACAACAGAACAAGAAAACGGAAGTGGCAGAAATACTGGAAGAGTTCAAAGATGTGATGCCCGCAGAATTGCCCAAGGGTCTACCACCCAGGCGAGATGTAGATCACAAAATCGAGCTAATCCCCGGGTCGGCCCCACCAGCCCGAGCTCCCTATCGCATGAACCACACCGAACTAATGGAGCTGAAGAAGCAACTGCATGAGTTAGAAGAACAAGGATTCATCCGCCCTAGAAAATCCCCCTTTGGTGCCCCAGTGCTATTTGTAAAGAAGAAGGATGGGGGACTTAGACTCTGTGTAGATTATAGGGCCCTTAACAAAATCACCATAAAAAACAAATACCCCATGCCCCTAGTGGAGGATCTCTTAGATAGGTTACACGGGGCCAAGTACTTTAGCCGAATTGACCTTAGATCTGGATACCACCAAATCCGCATAGCAGAAGAAGATATCCCCAAAACAACATTCCGTACCCGATATGGTAGTTTTGAGTGGCTAGTACTAGGATTCGGCCTAAGCAATGGGCCAGGCACATTTTGTGGCCTTATGGATGGAGTCTTCAGACCAGAGATAGATATCTTTGTCATTATCTATATAGATGACCTCTTAGTATACAACAAAACCTTAGAAGATCATAAGCAACACCTGCGCCGAGTTTTTGAGAAACTGCGGCAACATCAGCTATATGCCAAGCCCGAAAAATGTGAGTTTGCAGTAAAGGAGTTGGAGTTCTTAGGCTTTATGGTAGGAGCAGATGGAATCAAAGTGGATCCTAAGAAGGTCGAAGCCGTCCAAAGATGGCCTGTACTCAAGAATGTAAGAGAAGTGCGGGAGTTTCTCGGCTTCATAGTGTTTTGCAGAAGATTTATAAAGGATTATAGCCTCATCACTGCCCCCCTCTCCCACCTCACCAAAGAAGATCACCCTTTTACTTGGGGGAATGCGCAACAGGAAGCTTTTGAGCAGATGAAGAAGTGCATGAGCCAAACCCCTGTCCTAAAGGTGCCCAACTTTACCAAACCCTTTGAAATTTCCACAGATGCATCCGACTACGGCATAGGAGGTGTCCTAGTACAGGAGGGTCACCCCATTGCTTATGAGTCAAAGAAGTTTACTGGTGCTGAAACAAGGTGGAGCACGCATGAGAAGGAAATGCTGGCAGTCATACACTGCCTTAGAAAATGGAGGCATTATGTTCAAGATAAGCATACAGTCGTCTTCACCGACAACATCTCCCTCAAATACTTCCAATCTCAGCCCAAGTTATCGGCAAAGCAAGCCCGCTGGCTAGACTTCCTAGCCGAATTCGACCTGGAGATTAAACACAAACCCGGCTCCACGAACAAGATAGCAGATGCATTGAGCCGAAAAGCAGACCTCAAAGCTGTCAGTGTTGTCAGCAGCAACTTCATAGAACTCGTCAAAGAAGCCCTAGAGCAAGACCAAGAAATGCACAAAATAATCAAAGATGTGGAAGCAGAGAAGACCCCACACGGGATGTATACCTTAGAGGAAGGCATCCTCTTTCTAGGCAAGAGATTGTATATCCCCAACAATGTGGAATTGAAGAAACTCATACTGCATGAGATACATGATGGCAAGATTGGAGGCCACAAAGGGCAAAGCAAAACCTTGGAGGCCCTCAGGAAGCAGTTCTTCTGGCCAAACATGAAGGAAGAAGTAATAGACTACATCAAAACTTGTCCTACTTGCCAAATGGTCAAAGCACCACGATCAAGACCAGCAGGTCTACTGCAGCCATTACCAGTACCCAGCCGCCCGTGGGACGTCATCAGCATGGACTTCATTGTGGAACTACCTGAATCCCATGGGTACACAATCATCTTTGTAGTGGTGGACTATTTTTCCAAACAAGCCCACTTCATCCCAGCCAAACCACCACTAAACGCCAAGGAGGTAGCACGCCTCTTCTTCACACATGTATTCAAGCTTCATGGCTTACCGCTGGCTATTGTATCAGATAGAGATGGCAGATTCATGAGCGACATGTGGAAGGAACTCTTCAAGACTCTGGAAACACAATTGAGATTCTCATCATCCTTCCACCTAGAAACAGATGGACAGACAGAACGAGTCAACCAAGGCATCGAAGATTATCTCCGAAGCTATGCCCGAGTCGACCAGAAAGATTGGGCATTGTACCTTGATGTTTTAGAATTCCACTATAATAGCTCCATACACTCGGCAACTGGGTACACTCCCTTCGAATTAGCAACAGGAAAGGAAGTCATAACACCATTGGCCTTAGCATCCGGAGCGGCCAAAGCAGAAGATCAAGATGCAGAAGAATTTTTGAAGAAGTGGAGAGACCGCAATGCAGCATCAAAACAAAGCCTCGAGCGGAGCAAGATCACCATGACAGAGCAGGCAAACAAGAAGAGAAAGGCTGTACTATTTGCCAAAGGAGATATGGTCCTAGTGAGCTCTAAGAATATGTCACTTCCCAAAAACATGACCCCCAAATTCAATCACCGTTACTATGGACCCTACCGAATCACTCAAGTGCTGAACGAAGTCACCTACAAGCTGGACCTGCCAGATAGTGTTTGTGTTCATAACGCATTTCATGCTCGTCTTCTGCGCAGGTTCTATCCTGACAACCAATGGGGACGGCGCGTACCAATGCCCCATTCCAACGGTCCCTTCGAAGTAGAAGCCTTCCTCCGACGCCGGGAACAAAGAGGCTTCCCCGAATACCTCACCAAGTGGCGCGGGCGTCCACTCAAGGAAGCCACTTGGATCTCAGAAGCGGAGGCCCGCGAACGCGGAAAGGATGCCTTCGCCCTTTGGCTCGAGGAGAACCCAACAGCTCCTTCCAACGACCCTTGAGCCTTCCCAGTACTTCAACAATAAGGTGGTTCTCAAGCATAGACCCAAACGTGCCCCACTCCTCAAATGTAATCAAGTCGAGGGTGGACCCGCATGGAGCAACCATCCAACAATCAACCCTAGTAAATAAAAAGCCCCAATGTCCTAGTGCGGCAGACACTGGCCAGTCTGATAGCATAGACTGTGTTAAGACCCCGCGGTCCTCTAGACCGGCAGACACAGACCAGCTTGATAGAAGAAGTTGCGTTAAGACCCCGGATGAGTCAAATAACAAACGCTACCCTTAGATTGCTGAGGTCAGCAATCCAGTAAGCGGGGGTGAGTGTAAGGGCTTTGTAGCTATACCATGCCGTTGCTACCGATTGCACCTATATAGGGAGTAGTAGTGACTCAAAGCCCTGCCTTGTTTCCACTCTACGTGTGATTCCCTATACCCAGTGGTGAACCCTCTCATGTGCGGCGTCACGAGGGTGTAGTCCTGGGATGTGTCTATGTTGTCCCGCTTTTGGATTGAATAATACAAGAGTATACCTTGAGCTCATGTCGTGTTACCTTTTTGTGCCGTGTTGAGTGCGTAACGAGTGCAGGTTTATCACACGGAGAGGGGGGGGGGGGGAAACGGTTGGAGGAGAGTGGGAAGGAAGGGATGGGGAGGGTCACGGGAGGGGGGAGATATTAGGGCTAGGTGGACATTGCGGGGGGGGTGGGGGGCGAACGATTGGAGGAGAGTGGGAAGGAGGGGATGGGGGGGTCACGGGAGGGGGGAGATATTAGGGGGAGGTGGACATTTGGGGGGGGGGGGGGGGGGGGGAGGGAGACATCATAGCACTGAAGTGTTTCTGCATGAAAATGACATCGGTACGAACACAGTCATGAGCGAAAAATCGTGAAACGTAGGCATTTGCGCGGAAACAAGGTAAATATGAAAATGTAGTGTACAAAAAATTTAAATAGAGCACTGAATGTACGAATGGTAAAAAGGAAAAATAGGTCAGATGTGACAAGAGGAGGAGGGCGAAAAAATGAAGCGGAAGGTCCGGTGACGAGAAAGGGCGTTCCCCATGTGAAAAAGGCAAAAAGTGGGCTTGAAAATAAACCACAGAAATGAATAACGATAAATCCGTCAGTCAAAACGAAGGGCAATTAAAAGCAAAAATATCTAAGACGATGTAATGGACTAGCTTGTCACCTCAAAACACAATTCCAATAGGGATAAGACCTGTTCGCATGGAAAAAGCGGTAAAAATACACAAAAATAGGAAGAAAAATTGATACGAAAAAATTGGTGGTAGAAACAAGGAAGAATGAAATGAAAAATATCTGCAAGAAAGTGAGAGACAAGATGGGTAAGGTAAAACACAGTTTCATGGCAATAGGGTGCATTTGCATGGAAAAAATGCAAAAAACACAAATAAAAACAAAGTCAAAAATTAATACGAGAAAATCAGTGAATTAGAATGGAGTGAAATAAAAAGGAAAAATATCAAGGGAAACCTATGGGACATGGTTGTTAGGTTAAAACGCACTATCGGTGGCATTAAATGGCATTCACATGGAAAAAATAGAAAAAACGAGCACAAAAACACAGAAAAAGTAATAAAATAAAATCAGTGGTCCGAAATAGGATAAATGAAAAAGAAAAATGGTACAAGAGAGGAAGATGGATAGGGTTATCAAATTAGAACTAAATTCCGAGGTGGTTAGTGTAGGTTCACATGGAAAAACGACCAAAAATACATGTGAAAATACCTGAAAATATAGAAAAAATAATAACAAGTAAACCATACATCAAAATGATGGGTTGTAAAAGAAAAAATTTCAAGAGAAAGGTATAGGTCAAGGATATCTCATCAGATTGCTATTCCAAAGTGAAAAAGGAATGTTCACATAGAAACACACTAAATCGACATAATATTTTTTAAAAATTAATAACTCATATTCCATGGCTCAAAATTGACAGTTGTAAAAAGGAAAATTGGCAAGTTCAAAGGGACAAACAGGGTTATGAGGTCAGATTGTAATTTGGGTGAAGGTAGAGAGTTCACATGGAAACACGACAAAACAAAGGATAATGCCACAAGAACTAGGGACGACTCCAAGATGGGTTGAAAAGAGGATGGGTGAATGGGGAAGGGACCCCATCAGGGCAAGATCAAGACTGAGTATGCTTGAATCGGATGATAGGGACGTGTCCATGCGGGTAAGTAAAGTGGATGCGCATGGACGCGTCCCCACACTTAAGACCTTAATAGATTAGATTGACTATGCCACAGGGACTTGACACTGGATCCTAAACCATACGTGTATGCCCCCACACTTAAAACATGACCTACTATTGCAATAAAAAGAGGTAGGGTTATAAAAACTGGGCTCGATTTATAGAGGGTTGAGGGGAACCATCACTATCACATGAAGGATCATAGTCGTCGATAAGAGGTACCACGGCTCGCCACAACAGACTCACCCATCATGGTAGGGACCATGCAATAGCACCCAGGGAGGTAGCTTTGTTGATGAAATATTGCTTAGGTTGTTGGTGGCGAGATATTCATCACTCAGTTTTGATAGTCACTCATGTTGAAATGGTAGATCAGTCACTTGCCCCATGACTGACATTACTTGAAAAATATTTATTGAAACCCATATCTCACAATCGGTTTAGAGATTGACAAATGTCATGGTTCATGAGGGAGTATGCCAATGTGGACAGTTGATAGTGCATCAGTGTGTCCCAACCCATTTGGCATATGTGCAACAAAGAAGATGAGGGAGCCTTATCATGAAGTGTGCCAAAAAAAATGAAGTGTATCGTGATGGTGAAGGAGGCCCGGTCCTGTGTGTGTATAGAAAAACGAGAATTTACATGTCTTCAAGTGTCAAAACATCCCTCAATCCACACCTCTCAATTGATGAAGGGGAAATCAGCCACGATCAGCCCCCCTAATATCTCATGCTCTGTTGATGTTTACCGGAGGGCAACCAAGTTTCTCACACCCCATTGATTGAATCCTCATGGTTACCTGTACGAAGGTTGTATGCCTTGTGTACAATTGATGGTGCAATAGCGTATCCTGCCATGTGCTGCTAGCATATGGTGCAAGAAGGAAGGCCAGGGAGCCTTGTAGTGTCATACACATAGGAAAAAAATTATGCTTTGTGCATTAAGAGGCCCGTCCCATGCATGCAACACTTTATTCACACATCTCACCTCTCTATTGGATAGAAAGAGCAAGGACTGGTCACTCACCCCACTCTTTGTCTCTCGCTCTATTAATGAATACAGAGGGGGCGGTCCATACTCACATCCCTATCCAGTTAGAATGAAAGCTCATATCATTTAAGATTTGTCGATGAAGATCAGCTTAGTCTTGTTGATGACATCAACTTGTATCGGTTGATGAAGAGGCATACCTAGGGAGGTAGCGGACAAGTCCAATACTTGGATTGCATGTTGGAGGAGTCAGAAGCACTAATGGGGTTGCAAGATTCAGTCCACGAAGGGAGGTGGCTCTGAAAATTCTTCTGGAAGAGTTCTGCTAGTAATTAAGCTATCCTTGACTATGGAGTGTTACCACCATTTCCATAGTGCTAACTTCCTATCCAAGGTTGTGTGCCACCTTTTCTTATAACAAGGCCTGTTATGACACGGAATTTCATCCTTTTCTCCTATAACCATTTTGATTTTAAAATTTTACATTTTTTTTTCTTTCTTCTTTTTTTCCTCTTTTCCCTATTCTCGAGGGTGTCTTCACATTTTCTCAAAGGAATAGGTTGCCATGATAGTGATGGAAGTTTTTTTCTCCTATGACCGATGTGTGTGTGTGTGTATAGTTCTTTTTCTTCTTTTGAAAGAGGAGAACGGCAAGAGCACCATGTATCAGAACCATCCTCGCCACCTCTACTGGATTAGACAGAAAGGGAGCACTATTGGGGTGGAAGGTGGTTGAGAGGGGCCAACAGAGCAAAGCCACCTCATCAAGATAAGTGAGAGGGATATCAAGAGCAATAGGTAAAGCTATACCGATTGACGTGCAAAGAATGAGGGAGCTATTGGCAATGATTGTTAGGATCCCCAGGGAGGGTGATACATCTTGAGGCGATAGCCATCAATCAATTAGGGCTCATCAGAAGCATCGAATGCTTGTACTTGGAGAAGTCATTAGGGTTGATGGCAAGTACCTTATAGGGACCCATCCATTGTTGTTGAAGCTTGCCTAGAAACTTGCCAAATTGGGAATCATAGGCCAAGACTAAGTCATCTTCCTTGAACTCCTTGATAAGATATCATGATAGGCCTTTTTGTGAGCTTGCGTGGCTCCCATGCACTATAGTGCCATCCTATAAGTCTCATCTAGAAATTCTAGGTGCAAGAGACGGTGTTGTAGGGACTTGTCATCTCCCAAGCATTCTTTGATAGCCATGTGCAAATAGAGTAGCTCCAGTTCAACAAGGAAGATGGCTTCTATACCATACACCAACTGGAAAGGGGTCTATCTTGTAGTAGCCTCATGGGAGGTTCTATATGCCTGGAGGCCCTGTGTAAGTCAATTGTCCCAATCATGACGATATGCGGCTATCATCCTAGTCAGGATCAAGCATAAGATGGAATTGGTAATGTGGTATGCATGGATCAATGGAGTGAAGCTGTTGATGCAAGTTCAGAGAGAGGAGAGACAAAGACACAATCTTTTTGGTAGTACTAAAGAGTACCTCAATAATGTTTTAGATAGGTATATAAGTCATGTATAGGTCAACCCTTAAGGGCAGGCACATGCATTGCATTGGGCACTGCCCTTTATCCCAACAACCTTTATTGAACTTCAAGGCAACAAGTTGGTTGAAAATGGAATTAAACTCAATGAGTGAGTAGATATGGCAGTGCCTTCTTTCATCTGCAAATCTATGAGTTTCTTCAACCAGTAGACTTTTCTTGTAGTACTTTTCTAGGCATATAATTCCTCCAGTCACATCCAAATGGCATAGGCAGTATCAAGCCCTTCTATGTTGAACAACAAAGTATCAAACATTGAAAGCTCGATGGTCGAATGAGCAAGCTCATCCCAGTCATCTTGATCTACATTAATTGGGTTTATCCCCTTCTCTTTGACTAGCTTTGCCTACTTCTTCTGCAATAAGATGTTATAGCACTCCTTTTGCCAAACTGCAAAGTTGTGTACTCCTTTAAGCCTCTTGATGTGCAATAGATTGCTACTGTCACTACTGCCAGCCATAGTTGCAGCCCAAAAGTACATAGACGCAAGCCAAAAAATGTCAAGACAAGTGACCAAGAAGGACTGTAAATTTCAAGTAGCAAGATATTCTAAAATCTTTGATTCTAATCAGTTTACTAATCATAACCCAACATATCAATGGCATATAGACTCGGTTACATACATCAGTGTATGTCCAACAAGCATCTGACAACTACATGTATGACCTATCTCTAGACAAGACCTACTATCTACTATTTATAGCTTCAAAATTTCTACAAAAATTGATCCATTTCAGCCCAAATATGATATATAAAACATGTCAAATCACTGCCCAAAGTGTATGCGGGTAATCCAGTACCAAAACAATGTCAACCAACTCAATCAAAAAGCATAGAGTTTAAGAAAAACCCTCTCAGATTTGTCCCTATGACTTGTAGTTTTATGATAGTCAAGAGCAAGATTTCAATCCTCCAAAACAAGCATAAGATCTTCCCAAATCCATTTCCACATACATGACATCAAATTCAAGCATCAATACATCATTCTAGATGCTCGAAATCAAGTCTAGAAGCAGGATATAATGCATAAATCCTCAAAGTGGCATTCAGCCCTGTTCATTATATCCAACAAATCCTTGTCAAAACTGAGTAAAATCTCAATCAAAGTCAGTCCAAATGCACTTCAAGTCATAGGGATAACATTCCTTAGTGTCTTGGCATCATATGAGCATGTATATGCATCAACAGACATGTCTAAGAACCAATGTCACCTAAGGACAAAGTGCTGCTTGTAAATTTCAGACTATGGACTATATATTCTAGCCACAAGTAAGTCTACAAACTATTGAAATCTATGCCAAGATCAACCCAAAAAGATGTGTGTTTCCCTATGTATATATCCTGTAAAGATTGCTCATATAATAGCTATTGAAATCTGTGCCAAGATCCACTAGCATCCAATAGCTACTATATGAGCATGACATGTGAGGATCAAACCCATAAAGATGTATGTTTCCCTATGTATATAGCCTGTGAAACTATATATTCCCTGCTCTAGACTGATTGTATCATCCCAATGTCAATAGCAATGGCCAATGTCAATGCTCAAGGCTTATATCAAGCATCCAAATATGATAGAGCTGCCCAAAATATGTCCACTGGAGTGCAAAGCCCTTGAGGAGTTGCCTATCAATGTCAGCCTGCAATAGGCACAAATTAGTGTGAAATGACTTGAAGACTTGCTAATTGAGATGTTGAACGTGAGGAGGCTCAAGGGTGGCAACAATGGTACCCAAGGAAGGCCCAAACAGCTTCCAAACAAGCCGAGATAGGCTAGAGACAAAATATGGAAGAGAAGATCCACTATGTTGTTCAGTTATGGCTGCCTACAACCAGTGACATTTCGCAAATACTTGTCCTACCTGTCCCCAAAGCTCATGCTTCTTAATTCCCAGCTCCAGCTAGTGAGTCCTACACTCTGATACCACTTTATTGTATGCATGGATCAATTGAGTGAAGCTATTGATGCAGGTTGAGAGAAATCAGAGACAAAGACACAATCTTTTTGGTGGTATTGCAAAGTGCCTCAATAATTTTTTTGATAGGTATATAAGTCATGTACAAGTCAGCCCTTAAGGGCGGGTAGGGGCATTGCATTGGGCACTGCCCTTTTTCCCAATAGGTAACCTTGACTTGGCTGTTGGCTCTGGGGTAGCAGGGTGCGGATTTGCGATGGAGGATATTGCACAGTCCTGTCAATTCTTCTATAATCTTGTTGAGAAAGTGCGTATCTCTATCACTTATGAGCTCAAAGGGACTGCCAAAACGGGTGATGATGTTCTTGTACAGGAATAGGGCCATGCTATTGCCATCATCTTGCTTTAGAGCTTTGGCTTCACACCACATTGTCATGTAGTCGGTACGATCAAGATGTATCTATTCAGTTTTCTTCTATTTGGCGGATCAATAGGGCTCACGAAGTCGATTCTCCACTTCTCCAGTGGCTTTAGGGGAAGCGTCGGTTGCATTGGCATAGTGCTAGATCTAGTAGGCTTTCCCATTCTTTGACAAGCATCACAACATTTGCATGATTCCAATCTCTCCTCCTGCAACACATCTTTGCAGAACTTCATCCTTGCCTTTCTTGTATAGAGCACCAACTAACAAGGTGTAGGGGGCTGATTCCAATAGAAGCTTCTTCTTCTCAAACCTAGAGATACTAGGGGGATACTATTGGGTTGCCAAAAGGTTGGCTATGTCTGCATACTTAAGGGAAATAGTTTCGATTAGAAAAAGGGAAGCATCAAGAATGTCTCAATTATCCTACTCTTCCTCATCGCTCTAAGAGATTTGTGGCACATGATAAGCCAGGACATGGGAGTGACCGGGTTCAGTAACCACTTCAAAGTCAAACTCTTGAAACAGAAGGAGCCATGTCATCATTCTTCCCTCTTCACATTGATCTTGTTCATTAGGAAGGATAGGGCCTCATGATCCACATAGAATATGAAGTGTGTCAACCGTAGGTAGTGTCAGAACTTCTCCAAGGCAAACATAATTGCCAAGCATTCAAGCTCTATCAAACATTATAGCTCCTTTCCATATCAATCACTTTTTATCTTGCAAATAGATAGGTTAATCTAACTTTGAGGGGCGCTTTTGGCATAAGACCATACCTAGGCCTTCAAGTGATGCATCAGTATGCACATGAAACTCTTTCGTCCAATCAGGAGGTTGTAGGATGGGTGCTTCAATCATGCACTACTTCAATGTATTGAATGCCTTGTTACAATAACAATCCACATGAACTCTAGATATTTTTTGAGAATTTCATGCAAGGGGGATGACTTTTTTGCAAAGTGTAATAAACCTTCTGTAATAGTCCACACGGTCAAGGAATCCCCTCAACTATTTGAGGTTGGTTGGCACTATTTAGGTTGTGATCTTCTCGATCTTTGTAGGGTCTTTTGTTATCCCTTGTGCAGAGACAATGTGGCTCAGAAGAACTCCTAACGAGACTCCAAAGACACATTTGTCGGGGTTGAGAGAGATGGTGATAACTAGTCCCTTTGGTCCTTCATGATGAAGAATGTGTTGATTGCAAAGAATCTTTGGGATTATGTCAGCGGTGAAGAAGTTAGGCCCCGAGTTGTGGCTCATGCTACTCCTCTAGGTGCAAATGTGGACAATTGGAAACTCAACTTGTTCAACTCACTCTAGCTCAGCCCCCACTTCCCCAAAGATCAACAACACAAAATGAATGGGATACTCGGGATGCACGGGCTTTGTCACTGATTGCATTGGTTGTTCAACAGTCATTAAAAAACTTCTCTAGGTGTCCCCAATGCTCCAAGAATTAGGCTATAAACACAGAAGTCATGTAGGTACACCTCAATGAAGTCATGCAAATGGTTTTGGAATTTGGCCATCATTACTTGTTGGAAGGTAGTAGGAGCGTTACGAAGCCCAAACGACATCACTTTGTAAGCATAGGTTCCCCATTTTGTTGTAAACATTATTTTGGATTTATTTTCTTTTGCAATTTGGACTTGGTTATATCCATTGAATCCATTCAAGAGAAAATACTGTTCATGGTGTGCCACTATGTCCAAAATTTGATCTATGAAAGGGATAGGGAAATGATCATTCTTAGTCTTGGAATTCAACTTTCGAAAGTCCACACATATTCGCAGCTTTCCATTCTTCTTGGATATTGCCACGAGAGGCAAAACCCATTCACTATTGGCCATTGGATCGATAAAATCAGCTTCAAGGAGCTTTAGCAATTCGGCCTTCAATAGGGTAGAGTATTTTGGATTCATGTGCCTCTGTCTTTGCCTCACCAAATTGGCATCATGCTCTAGGTTGATGTGGTGTTGGCATACTGTGGGATCAATCCCCTTTAGATCTTCATAGGACCATGCAAATATGTCCAAGTTCTCCTTGAGTAGGTCATGTAGGATAAGGTTGGTACCCACCTTTAGGTGACGTTCAATACCATCTGCATCCACGAATATTAATTTCTTTTCTCCTTCCACTTTGTGTATGAATGTCCCACAGACAACTTATGGGTGGGTATAGATCCCTCAAGGGAGTAGTCTCCTCTTCTGATGATCCACTGGAACCAACTTTCTCTTTCAATGGGGACTTAGCTTGCTCCTTGGGAAGATGAAAGGGTATTAGAGAAATTTTGGATTTGGTTTGAGGATGTGTTACTTCTTGGCTCGAGGACTCGTCTTCCAAGGATGCATCCAAGAACGTCACATAACAAGAACCTTCTGCGTTGTGTTTGAATTGCTAATCAGGTGGTTGTTTGCATGGTGCAACGTCATCATTTTCTCATGATAAGGGTGGATTAGGGTGGCAAGAACCACTGCAAAAGGAATGCTTATTCTTCTTAATCCATTTCTTATGTATATGTTGCACATAATGCAACTCGTTAGCCAGTCGAAAAGGTACCAGAGTCATTCTATCTAGCCTCATGGGACTTTATGCTTCTGGAACTTTTGGAACTTCTTTCTCATCTATGCCTCGTGGGAGTAGGATAGATTCTTCTAGCTTTCTTTCATAGTCTTCTCCTTCACTATCATCTTCATACTCTTCAAATTCTATTTTTTCCTTTGTGAGGACTCTGTAAGAGAAAAATAGGCTCTCTGTTATATCTTTTGCCTTTGCCTCTACTTCTACATCTGCCTTTGCTTCTCCTAAAGCCATGTAACAAGGAGAATAGTACATCCACGCTTCTATCTCACTATCAAATGTGACTTTAGAAGTCAATTCGCATTCAGGAAGGAGGTATTTACCCATTGAAAATGACTTTGATTCTTTCGGGAGTTGGCTTACAATGCCCATTTTCAGGGACCATACCTCTATTTTCTTAAGAAATATATGTTTGACAGCTTCTTCGTCTCCTGATGTGCCATTTATTACTTCATTAGAAGAGTCTAGTGATGACTTCAATGGAAGTGAATCCATTACTTTTTTGTGATTCATACAACTCCAACACCACCTTTTTGGCTCCTCTACCTAGGGTTAGGGTTCCTTTGAACCAATCCATCCATGCCCTTGCTTCAAAAAGCCATGGTCTTCCCATAGCAGAGGGTATGAGGTCTTGTAGGAATTTGATTTGACCACTAGATAAGTCAGCTAATAATCTATTTCTGGGAGGGTTGTCTTCACATATGGGAGAATGCCCAAAGGCTTAATTGTGCTTTGGTTTGCTAATTTGCTAAGCCATTGTGTAGGCTACATTCCTTGCAAGCCTAGATGCTTTATTGTCACATATTTCATGATGTTCATGGATGAACCTCCATCAATCAATGTATCTGCAATAAAACATCCTTCAATCCACATGCCAATCACTGCGGTCCTAGGATCCAAGAAGCCATTAGCCACATGCACTTCTTTCACAAGCTCTGGAGCTTTGTTGGACTTGGTTACTGTTGAGGGTGCAATCCTTAAGCCTCTTGTTCTTGTCACAATACTTTTGAATTTATTTCAATAGCTAGGAGACAACATTAGCAACTGTCAAAATGTTAAGCTAGGCTTAAAGGTGTCTAGGTATTTGACCAAGTCATATTCTTTGATAGGATCCATAGGCTTTTCCAATCAGCTAGGGAATGGGGCAGCACCCACTTTTATCCTCCCTCTTTCCTCCAAGAAAGGCAACATCTTCAACTCTTCTCCTTTAGGAGGTACTTTGGTATCCTATATCTTTGGTATTTGACCAAGTCATATTCTTTGATAGGATCCATAGGCTTTTCCAATCGGCTAGGGAATGGGGCAGCACCCAATTTTATCCTCCCTCTTTCCTCCAAGAAAGGCAACATCTTCAACTCTTCTCCTTTAGGAGGTACTTTGGCATCCTATATCTCTTACATCTCTGATCCTATCTTTGCAAATGTATCTATAGCTCTCTATGGCACTGAAGGGCTCTATACTACATTGTTTTGTGCTACACTATTCTGTTTCTTCCTAGGAAGGTTGAACTTCACAAATTTAGCAAAGGGAATGTTCTCTTTTAGAACTGCGGGTTCTCCTTTCTTACCACACATGATTGTGGCAACCTACAATTCCACAAAATTGGAAGCATATTATTAGGTCTTCTATTGAGACTCCGAAGTAGCTTTTATAGGAGCGGGACTTGGACAATCTTTTGTAGTGTGTCCTTCTCCTTTGCATTGACTGCATAAGGGCTTGTAGTCCATGGACCTTCTAGGTTTTGGACAGTTTGGCCAGATTTTTTCTCTACATCTATAACACTTGACCTCTAATCTTTGGCTGTCGCCACACAATCGCCCTCTGTAACTTTGAGAGGGGAAACCTCCTTGGAATGAAATTAGGACCGAACTCCCAAGGCTTTGGTTCAATGTCTTGTGTTTGTCATTTTGGACTCCAACAAGTTAAATCTTGCTTATTCTTCTTTCTTTCTTCTTTCATGCATCTCCTTTAGAGAGTAAATGTCCTTTGTATGGTTCTTCCTCAAACAATATGAATATAAGGCTCCATGAATGGTTGGTTATTGGGTACATTCAGTGGCTAAGTGTCCTGCTTCATAGCACTTTCCACACCATGTATTAGACCACATCACATCTCTTCCACCTTCTACCGAAGTGGATATATTGGATGTATTCACTTTCAACGTTTATAGCTGTTCTCTAATCACATTCATCAACTCCTTCTTTATGCTTACGACTGAATTGGACATGTAGTCCTTCAAATTTTCATCTCTTGGAGTACTTGAAGTAGGGTTTTGGGAAGCTTCTATTATCACTGCAATACTCGTTGAGTTGATCCAAAGTGTCTTTTGTCCAATTTTGATTCAAAGCCCCTATTGAGTTTGGGGGTTGTTGGTTCCATCTGGTAGGGTGCCATTGTTGTTTTCGAGTTTCCATCGGGGGAACTATTGAGTTTCCATGGTTTGTATATGAGGATAGGGATAGGGAATTTTCCTTGGGATTGCATTTGGTGGGTATACCATTTTCCTGGCATGGGAAGAGATAGGAATCCTCTTCCTAAAGTCATTGACAACCTTGCTTCAACTTCATCATACAGTCTTGTACCTTCCACTCTAGCTTGCAAGTCGACTGATCTTCTCAATTCCACAAATTTATGAACTTTTGGTTGTAGGACTCTAAGAAAAAATACATTTGGGATGCTTTCATCTAAATGATGGTTAGTCCATATTTCCAGTATGGATTTCATTCTAGAGATATATGCTTCCACCTGTGAGCTACATGACTAACTTAAGTTCATGAACTTCTCTCACATCCACTCTTCAAAACCTTTACACCTTAATTTAGTGAGGAAGGACAACTTCAGGTCATCCCATATGCTAAAATTTCCTGCTGCTTGTCTCTCATACTAATAAAATGTTGTGCCTTTGAAAGTGGCAAGGAATATTGCCAACCAATGCTTACGGGTTCTGGCATTGTTAGTGACACATGCTATCATGAACTCTGCTACATGAAGATCAGGGTATTCATTGTACTCTCCCTAAAAGATGGACAATGGGACTACATTTGCTAACTTATCATCAATATTTCTAGGATGGATCTAACTAGGAAGGGAACCTTGAGTTGCCATGGGGGCTTCTCTAATAAAAAGTGCTGCTAGGGCATCAAAAGAGGATTTTTCTACTAGCTCATTCTCGGTTTTGATTTTTTCCTTCTCTCTTCTCACATACATTTGGACTCATTCTAGTGCTTTCCTCTTGACTGTGTCATTCATCAAGGAGTTAGCTCCACCTAGTTGGTTTGTACTCCACAAAGAACAGGATTAGAAGGACTTCAGTCTCTGGAGGTCTCTCTTGCCAACATTTCCTCTACTTGCTTCCTTTCAATGTCTCTAAATTTAGCTTTCATTCCACTACAGAGGGGAAGGTATTCAGTTTTGAAGGTATCAAAACTCATTCTTCTAAGGATCATTGTGGGGCCATAATAGTAATGCCATCTTCTAATAGTTTCAAAGTGTATGTTGTGAAGAACACTCTCTCCACTAACTTCCAGTGGATTGCTAATTGGACAAATAGGAGATTGTCAGTGCACCATGCGTCCCACATATCCTATTGTTGAGCATCCACCACGAACAAATTCCAACTCTTTTCTTTCTTGTTCTCGTAAACCTCCACTAACCATGACTCCTAAAGCTTGTTTACAATTTACCACTTGATGATATCTTGAAACTTCTCTATGAATGATAATTTCTCCATGGATGTTCATTCTCTCTGTTTTTGCACTTTCGTTTGTTCCCGAACAATTTGCTACCAAGATACACATCTTTGTTGCTTCAATAGGGAGGAAATAGTCCACCACATAGAGTATGCATCATGATGGTAATATATTTTTGCCATTGTGGGATAAAATTCTTGTAGAAAGTGGCTTTGAAAATGAGAATTTTTAATTCTTCAGTGCTAGAAGGAACTTTGCAAACATCCATTGAATTCTTCTCCTCTTGGATGGCAATGCCATTTCCTTCATTTTCAGCCTCTTCTGATGCTTGTTGATGGTAGTTTTCCTCGATTGCACACAAAAAACATGGAGCCCCAAAAGGAACACCAAGAAAATAGGGAATATAATATAATAAAATCTATATTTTATCATCAAAACACATCTTTTTCGTATTTGGTATGACCACAATAAGGAAAATAACACTAAGAACAATAAATCTTCATGCAACTTCATAGAAACAACTCTCCTACGGCTTTATCTTGAACAAAATTGATTATGCTTTTCATTATAGAATTCACTAAGAAATGACAAATATACAAGAGAATACACCACTTTGAATGGAAATCATCACATAGTATTCTTCTTCAAAAGTTCCATAGCTTTCTCTCACAATCTCTCATTCATAGATACATTGTTTTGCACAAATTTGGCTATCTCTTACTCACACATACTCTCTCACATGATTTCTCTCAATAGTTAAATGATATATTTCAAAATAATCCTATAGAGCCCCTCTTAGGTCATGGATACCCCTCCCAAGAGATATGTCTAATATGAGAGGTCACCAGAGCCACTACAGTGTCTCTTTGTAGCTCATTAGTGTGACTATCACTTCAGTCTTTACTTCAAGTCTTCATCATCTACTTCTTCAAGATAATTTGAACTTATATTTATCTCTTACAAATATTGGAAAACTTCCCCAAGCTACACATTCATCCATCATCACACTTATAGAGGCATACAGAACATAACAGAACAGAGACAGAGGCTCTATAGAGATAGTCAAGAGAGGGTCTACAAAACCATATAAAAGGTCATCAGAAAAGCTTGAGCTCACTTAAACTAATCAAAACTATCAAAAATCAATCAATAAGCTTACAAAAACTCTCAAACTTTATCAATCATTATTCCAACCCCTCATATAGAAGAAAAACATAGCAAAATAGAAGGTCAATGGACTCAATAAAAACCAATCAGACACTATCAGAATATTAAGAGAACATGTCAAAACATCATATCTCCATTATAAACCATCATGAGCTTCCATAAAATAATCAACCCCATCCAAAATACTCACAAATACTTCCAAAAAAACTAAACATAATTCAAAATCCATAAAAAATCAATAATTTAATCCACAAAAACAACAAAAATCGGCCAAAAAATCAAGTCATTTCAACCCTCAACACATAGTTTGAAATAGGCTCCCATGGAATGGTATCATAACTTCTATGCCTTAATGCAATCTCAAGAATATACTAGGAGTGAGACCCTATACATTAAGAAGGCTTGGGATGGTGGCCTTATGATCTTGATTCTATATGTGGATGATATGTTGATTATTAGGAAGTTTGTCATGAATGTGGATGCTTTAAAGAAAAGGTTGCATGAAACATTTGCCATGAAGGACTTGGAGAACGATGGTCACATTCATGGTATGCACAGTATGTGAGATTGAGACAAAAATATACTCTATTTATTGGAGTATTTCAATATGGAGAGGGAGAAGGTTATCACTATTCCATTGCCTCCAGATTTCAAACTTAGCCAAGAGTACAATCCTAAGCTAGATGAGCAGAGAGAATAGCCCGAAACCAAATGAGCATAAGGCTAAAATGGCCAAGATTTCTTATGCATCCACACTTGGTAGACTCATGGATGCCATGATTTCTACATGTCTAGGAATTGTTTATATAGTTGGAGTAGTTAGCAAGCATATGGCAAACACTAGCAGGAAGCATTGGGAAGTAGTTAAAAAGTATCATGAAATATTTAAATGACACTAGATCTATGTGTATATGCTTTAGAAGGAAGGATGCATCTATTTCTAGATATATAGATGTTAATTCTATAGGGAGTGTAGACTCTAGGAGATCTACCATAGGTTTTACCTTGACTTTTACAAGTGATATGGTCTCTTGGATCTCTCTAATGTAACCACATATAGCTTTATCTACTAGAGTGAGGTCGAGTACGTTGTAGCACTAGAACGTGCAAGGAAGTTATATTGCTCACTTATGTAGTGAGAGACTTGGATATTATAGTACATATGTCTACATTACACTCTAATAGTCAGAATGCTATTTAGTTGGCATGGAGCCCTCTCTTGTATGTAAAAACAAAGCACATTGAGGTGAAGTATGAATTCATCAAGGAGATGCTTGTGGAAAGCACATTAGTCTTGCTAAGTTTCATATAGATAATAACCTTGGATATCTTCTCACAAAGATTTTACCCTCTGAGCACTTTGCACACTACAAAGTGCCGATGGATATTGGATAGTGTCTTCACTTCATTGTTATACTTCCATTAAGGTGCATCGGTCTTTCAGTAGAAGGTTGTTGGGGTTTATAGGTGAAAATAACAATGAATAAGAGTACCATTCATTTTGTATCCACATACATCTCTTGTTTTTTCTCTTTCTCAATCCTCTTCCACACCATAGCTTCTATCTCACATCCATAATTTCTTCCTTCTCACACACATAATTTTAGTGAAATGATACAGGTCAATCAAATGAATTTTCTTGAAAAACAAAAATTTCTTAAAGGATACAAAATTTGTGAAGGGTTATGTCTATCAAGTACATATTCTAACAGAATGGGTCTAGTTGACCTACAATTTAGATTGGGTTTAGAGTTTTTCTTAGACCTTTCAAAGTGTGACAATAGTACGTATTCATGTTCTCTCTTTGAAAAATGGGGTATCTAGAGCCAATGATGAAAAGAATAGAGAAATATTCACACAATGAAAGGAGAAATGGGACAAGATATGGAGGCTCAAGAGTTTTTCTTCATCATCGTCTTTATTATCCTTCTTCTTCATTGTCCAACTAATACACCACAAGTATCCCCTAAAGTGATAAATACCTTTTGACCTTTAGGACTCTTCACTACACAACATCTACTTTATTTATGCATACATAGGATATGACTTATCCTATGCTTTATTTGTCAACACCTTTCCTCAAACTCAAAATGAGCTTGCAAATGCAATACCCCAAGTGCACTTCTAAAGTACTCAAACTTATCTTTACCTAATACTTTGGTAAAGATATCCATGACTTGGTTGTTGGTTATTGAGTCTATCTCTCCATCCATAACCTTCTCTCTAATGAAATGGTAGTGCAGTTTAATATGCTTTGTCTTTGTATAGTAGACTAGGTTCTTTGCCAACATAATGCTACTAATGTTATCACAATACATGATAACTCCACCATCTATCTTTCTCTTGATATCACATAGTAATAGTCTCTGCTATGTCTACTTTGTTAAGAATGCAAGTTTGATGTGTGTGTGCTGTGAAAACACTGTGTGCTTAAGATTGTATGGTGCATGAATATGGATGAGAGATGTGAAGTAAAGTGTGCCACACAAGGCACACATATGTGGATTTTATGGTGTCACATGGGCACACACATGGAAAGTGTGAGGGATCATTGATGGAGCATCTCTTCATGTATATTTGTGACCATCATATTCAATGAAAGATAGAGAGCACTTGTTGAGTGTGCATTTTATATAATCCTCCATAATTATGTGTCAATCATTTTGTACATGCCATGACTAACCCCACGTTGGGATTATTAACATAGTATCAGAGTCATGGTTAGGGCTCTTGATCATTGTATTTTTATGTTCTTTTATTAGATTCATGCCCTTAGTATGTTTTAGTCATTCCTTCCTTAGAATCTTGCACACTCATTATTATTGTTGATTTATGATTTATATGGGGATGAAATTTTATAGAGATATCATTGTTCAAGATTGTTACTGGTTTAATAATTCATGAGAGCTAGAAGTGAAGTCTTAAACAAATACATGTTCCCAACATCATCATCAAGGAAGCTATCTTATTTGAAAGTAAGATTATGTGTAAGCTCACATGATTTACATATACTATTACACAATTACTTTTTATTTGTCAAAGGATGCATGCCTTTGATATTTTCAACACTTGTATGTCAACATATTTATGATTCATGAAAGTAAAAGTTCTTCAACCAAAGTTGTAAACATCCCTACCATTTTGGCTAAGGGTCAAAAGATCACATCATACTCATTAGTAATCTATCAATAGTAGTAAACAGTTATAACAACATTAAAGAACAACAATATGAATAGATCAGCATGTGGTAATCATTTATCAAACTGATTTATCAAGCTTATAATTAGTAAGGGTGTTGAAAAAAAATGGGAGACTTGGTAAGGGTTCCTCCTAGGTCATGGTTGTTACAAAATTTAACACCATCTTTTGTGTGTTTGTGTAGTTTCTTGGAGCTTCCTTTTGACAAAGTTGACGTTTAATGAAAATAAAGTTCAAAGGTTTTTGAGGATCTAAACTTGAAAAATCTAAGTTTCAACATGTTTTTTTGTTATACTATCATTTCTTTTGGAATAAAGCTAAGATGTAGACAAAGAAACTACAACATGTTCTATCAACTCTCTTGATGACCTTTTGAGGAGAATAACAAGAAGAATGTTGCATACCATGGACACAATGTCCATGAAGAGCATGGAAGTTTTGTTTGCAAGATTTAGGATAACTTTAATCCTATGATTCATCACTTGAATGACATAACTTCTATTATTATCCCTATTGTATGATTTGTTTTGGCTATAACCAAACATAATTAGGGTCTACCATTGCACTTAAATTGAAGACTTAATATAGATACATTTTAGGAACAATATAAATTAGAGTTATCCTTGTCTTAGAATGAATAACTATTATTATTATTTAATTAGTGTTGTTTCTATAAAATCTTTAGCTTTTAGTGTAGAAACCCAATAGGGCACAAGCACAACCCTTAGGAGTAGTGTTATAACAAAACTTTTGCTTGAGCACTAATAATAAAATGACCCAAAATTTGGCATATCTAGAAAAAATTTGCAGTCCATAAAGTTTAAGGTATCTACATTAGATGCTAGAATCTTTTTCTTAAAATAAACATGGAATTTGAAATATCTCCCAAAATGCTTTTTTTTTTCATTTTTGTGTGAATGGAAATTTTTGAGAAAGATATTTTGGATTGAGAAGGAATGTTTAAGAACTTCATATTTACATAAACATAGCTCTGAGCATGTAACATGCATGATTGAGATCTCTTCAATGACAAAATTTTAATGGTCTATCAATATATTTTTCTAAGCACCGTCACCCAATACTCTTTAGAGTAACATGAGGTTTGTCACTTAGGTTTACTTGAGTCCACCTTGTAATGGAAGGTTCCAGCCATAATCCATAAGGATCAACGTGAATTTAGATTCCTAGAGTAGGTCACCTATTGGTTCATCTAGCATTGGTTTTCAAGCCCCAGCTTTGCACTAGATTACCTGAACTGAAGTTGACCTGTAACACACTTGGCTCAAGAGTGAGAAATGAGGGAAAGTACAGCACGTTAACCCCTCTGGCCCATAAGTCATAGTCTCACTCTAGTCCCCTAAAACAACAAAGTCAAGGTTTTATTTAATCTCCTAATTGGGTCAAGTGTAGTTCCTATTAAATGCACTTTGAAGAAGCTCTTGGCTAAGTGAAATCAACCTACACATTAGAAATCTCGCCCTCTAATTTCCCTCTTTGAATTAGTTTTAGTTGTCTAATTACCTTCTACGCTTATGCTTCAACATATAAAGGTAGCTTCCTTAAATGACCCTTTAGGTCACCAGGTTTCTTCACATAATTTATATCACAACACTCAAACAAGATAAGATAGTCCTTTGTGAAGCAGTTCCAAATAGTTTCTTCATTCATCTTCTTATTATGGTTTCTTCTCTTGCCCATACATGAGTATTCCAATTTCTCCTTTTGCCTATATGGAAGTAACAACCTGAAGGTTCAAACCTACCAAGATTCCACTCTTAACTAGTAGTTCTTAGCAAGTCCATCTTGAGTTATGTAGGTATTAGGTAGTTCCTAGGTGCAATTGTACTTTATTTATCTTGCATCATTTCAAGATACTAGTCCTTGTAATACATTAGGTAAGTCACACGGTCTCTTAGGAAACTCATTTTAAACTATCAAGGTCTAGTCAAAAAAATGATATAATACTACTTGTAAGGAAAATAGCATTTATTCATAGACCCTCTTTAATCCTTAGGAGGGTCTCAAGAGCAAATTTTTGCTTTAACAAGCATATATTTGAGCATAATAAATCTTTTAAGATTTAAGGAAGAGCTAAATACCAAAGTACAATTACTTTTTAAAAAATATATACATCTTATAATTAGTTCAAGTTAATCATTCATGACTATTTGATTCATGACCCTACCCTAGCTTCTTAAAGAGTGGTCCTTAAGTACTTATGGAGCTACCATAAGTCACAAGGCTTGAGTTTAGCTTATTGTCTTTGTAAGAAGATTTCTCTAATCTAATAATCTAAAACAATCCTTTATTCAAATATTTCAAGAGATTTCCATTTACTATCTATAACTGTATATGCCTTGTACATCAAACAACCCTCTCAATACATGAGATATCTAGATGCATTAGGAAGAACTTAATAGATTTGAGTTGTGGATGGTGAAATTGGCATGGTAGAAATTTAATGTTTCCAATTTTAGGTGCTCCTCTAGATTGAGCTTCTCTCCCCCTTGTGATGGTAGGGACAAGGAATCAACCTTGGGACTAGCATTTCTTGTGAGATGACAAATTTCTCCCTTTCACTCTCCTCTATCTTACTCTCTCCCTTTATCTCTATCTCTATCTCACTCCCTCTCCCTCTCCCTCTCCCTCTCCCTCTCCCTCTTTGTGGAAAAATTATTTGTGCACTTATATTTCCATGGTAGTTCTTTTCTCTTAATAAAATGTATCTCATGTCTTACAAGGCTACAACACAATATTAAAGCATTGATGCATAATGATGGAGCTAGGTTAGTATCACAATCTCTACTAAGGAAGGGATATCTCTTTCTTAAACTTCTATACGGAGGGAGTGGGCTAGTAGTAATGATAGTACGAGGTAAGTTCTCTTGGTTGAACTTGGAAGTCAATCAAGATTTAGACAAGGACTTCCCCTACCTACTTGTTCTAGAATAATGCTGTTGGAATAAGGGATTGAAAGAAATGGTTGCTGACATGGTGAGATTAAGTTCTTAGTGTATGGAAAGAACTATCATAACATTTTGCTAATAATTAATAATAGGACACATGATGCACGAGACCCAATGGGGAAGGAAGGGCCATGGGAATGGCAAAGAGATCGAGGAGACAAAATGAGGGTGTGCGGACATCATGGTTGAAAATATGCCATCCAAAAGGGAACAAATCTCCATGTAAAGGAGGGGGAGTAGGGCTTGATTGAAAGCACACACACACACACACACACACACACACACACACACACACACACACACACACACACACACACACACATGCTCACTCTCCTAGACACACACACTTGGCAACTTGGCTATGATTAGGCATGCGTGATTGCTAATTTTGGCTCTCTTGCTTTGCATCTCTCCTTAGAGTTGCTCAGCAAGACTAATTAGGGCCGCCTTCTACCACCTTCAGCACCATCATCATCAAGATCATGCACCCCCTCAGCTTCAGAGACAATCTCTATCACCGATCAAAATCATGACTTCCTCTCCAGTCAAGACTCAATCTCAATGAAGCACATCATCCCAAGGGTGAACCCTAGCATGCAACAAGATGGACCCCATGAAGTCATCTTCAACACCCCAATTGACAATAGAGGTCCAAAAATAATGTATGGAGGGCCCCACATACCTCCTCTGAGTCTTACTCCCGGATTCTCATTGATCATCCCTTGATGCATGATGATGGCCATGACCATTACCATGATTCCCCCAATGATGGTGTTGGAAATCTTGAGGTTGTTGATGGTAAGGAGTCTCCCATCGGCTCCCACTCTCTCCACATCAACTTGCTTCGACCTGCCCTAAGAATGGTTGCCACCATGATACCCTTTTCCATCACATGTCGCATTACCTCATCTTGCCATTAGGCCATAGCCACAGGCACAACTCAATGCCCACATAAAGACATCCAATTGAAAAAGACACATTAACAAAGCTACATTGTTCACCACTAAGCTTGCAAGGTTACAAGGGCTCATGTGTAATGTGCATATTCTTAGTTTTTAGGGAGTGTAAGCCACACCATTCCTTAGAAAAAATTGAAAAACTTACATGTCTTAGCTAAGGCAGACTCCCAAGATACAATGCAAGAATTCTCATTGTTTAGGTATTGTTGTGTCTAACCTAATGTGTTCTAGCTATAACCAAATTTTTATCCCAGGGAGTTCACCTTATTCAACATGTAAGATAGCACGTGAGTTCAAAAGAAAGGGTATTAGATCTAGTAAAATTTACAAGTCTATATTTACAAAAGGAATTTTTAAATTATAATTTGAAAAAAATCTATAAGTTTAGTAAACTAAAAGGTGTAGCCTTATAACATGTAAAGAAAGGGTATTTCTTAATATCCTTTGAATGCACGCTATATAGATGATTTCTTATAGGTGGAACCCCCAAGCTTTTTATGCCCAATTAGGCTACCAAGAGCTACAACTACATTCCATATACTATTTGTATATTCCTTCTACAAAATTAGCATATCACATTGCATGCATTGCATGTATCGATGAAAGATAAGTGTAATGTTATCAATTTTAAATAGGCTACATACTCCACTATTGCATATAAGAGATAAAATAAGAGCAAGAGGTATATGTGCAAGATTAATGGTATTTTATTATTTCTAAAGAGGATGGATTAAACATTCATTATGTTATCTTAAGAATTTTTTAAAGAGTACTTTTATTGTCATTTTTATGTTCTTCTCAATATCTTTAGTGACTAATTTGATTTTTTTTCTAGATATCTCAAAATTTTGTTTTAGGTTGCAACTCAGTTATTTTATGGTATCATCCATGACATTTTTGACACTAACTACACAAGAAGAAGACATGACTAGAAGGGTTCCTCATTATTACTACATAGTGTACTTGATGTCAATAACATGGATCAAGAGCATGGCAGCTATGGAGGTTTGAATATGAATACAAGACTCATGATGACATAGACTTAGAGACTAACTATTAAACAAGTGAATTAGGTTCCAAGATGGAAGCTTGGACTCATAAACACAATCTTGTGTAAGACACTGACAATAACAATGAAACTAACTGAAAGAAGAAAGTATAATGATATTGTTCATTCAACTCCAATGAAAGTGATAGTCAAGTATAATGCTTTATAGTAGCTAGATAGTAGCATTCTCCACCATTGTGCTTATGGGATTCAATCACCTATTCCTAGATTGCTTGCATTTCCCTTGCCCACTACTCCATACAGAGAGGCATACAAGTGGGTGTGATTGCCAAACTCTCAACAACCCTCCTCAATCACAACCAAAGAGGCACAAAGTGTGTAGAGGTTTTAGTGAGTCACCACTTGCAAAGTGTGGGCACACCACAAACATGGTAATCATCCGAAGGCTGTCGCAAACAAAGCTAAATGTGGGTACCAGAAACATGGTGGACATCTAGAGGCTATAACAAGGGCTTCACAAAGTGTATAGAGGCTATAGTACCAAGTTACATGTGGAGTTTACAAGCTTATGAGAAGGAGCATTAGAGCAAGGTTATACAATGCTTAAAAAAATTCTATCAGAATACTAGGAATAGAAAGATTGGTGAGGCTTGTCCTTCTGCTCCTGATGATCTTCTTCTTCTTCTTCTTCTTCTTCTTCTTCTTTTGCTCCATGGTCTTCTTCTTCTTTTATAGCTACAAGATACGCCTTCAAAGACCTCTTTCTGGAATGACAAAACTTCTCAGTTTGTCTAATCCTTTTGCAAAGGTCACAAATTATATGGTCCTTTTTGCCTTTGTTCTTGTTATTGACACATAACAATTGTCTGTCTTTTGTAGTTTCTTCTTTTTCTTTAATCTTCTTTTCTTCTTCTAACAAGGAGGCCTTAATGCCAACCAATTTAGGGTTTGGCATATTGATTAAAGTGGTTGAAACATTATCATAATTTGGAGGCAAACTTTTTAACAAGACACCAATATATATATCTTCATCCATTTTTAGATTTATTCCTACAAGCTGAGTTAGAAGACTTTCCATGTAGTTCAAATGAGATGTCAAGGATGTATTAGGCTTCATGCCCAATCTTAAAAATTCAATTAATAGACCATACTTTGAGGACTTTGATTGGGCACCAAAACAATGTGTCCCTTCTATCCCAAGTGTCATGGGATGTGTCACATGCATCCACATGGTGGATATATCTATCATCTAACTCAAGCTTTATGATGGGTTGAGCCTTGTCGTCATTCTTTTGCCAAATTGCTACAAGGGGAGCATCCCAGGGCTTCTTCTCTTTTCCATTAGTGATGGCCCATAGGCCCTTCTTCATCATGATAAGCTGTATGCGGGTGTGCCAGGTATGAAACCCAACTCCTTTGAAGCGACATGTCAAAGAGTCTTTGCCCATACTGGAGTGATTGGAACAATGAAAAATTAGTACCAAAATGGTCAGAAACGAGTTGACTTTGAATGTGTCAAGAGACACAAGAAATGGCAGCGGTAAATAGTATCAAGAGATACTAGCTTGATGTTGCTTGAGTCTTCTAATCTTCACAAATCTTCCAAAATCTCCCCTCTTACTGATTTGATCAATGAATGTTGCTAGAAGCTTCATTAAAATAGTGAATCAGAGTAGCATGGAATTCTTTGAGCTAAGAGAAGTGTGAAAATGATGTGATTTGTAAGCTTGAAATGAGGAAGCTATGGATTCTGTGTTAGGGTTTGCATGTAGCTACAGTTTTTTCTTCTGGTGCAACTCATAGGAGAATAATTTATTGGAGATATTCTATGGGAAGAGAGCTTGGATATGGAGCATTGAATCCCCTATGGGGCTAGAGAATGAACCGTGGCATGCTGGAGGAGAACTGATGGTATGAACAGTGACATGGGAAGACATGACATTGATGACAACTTATAGCAATGTCGGGCTACAAAGGGGCTAATGTCTCATCATGATGTGCCAGGGAGAAGCGCCATGGGTAGAAGGAGAAATTTCTAGAAGAGAACTTGCCATGATCTGGCTTGTAGAGAAAGATATAAAAGCTCAAAGTGCTGCAAGTCCAGTCTCTGGTGGCTGAGTGTGAGACTCAAGTGAGAAAATGAAGTCATGCATTCAAATTGAGTCGAAGTGAGGTTGAGCAAAGCTAAGAGGATTGAGAGGAGAGTTGAACCATGCTTGAGTGAGCTCTCACACCATGTCAAAAACATGAATCTAGAGCATGGTAGCTATGGAGGTTGGAAGATGAATACAAGAATCATGATGACATAGACTTAGTGGTTGACTGTTACACAAGTGAATTAGGTTCCAAGATGGAAGCTTGGACTCATAAACACAATCTTGTGTAAGACACTGACAATGACAAGGAAACTAACTGAAAGAAGAAAGTATCACGATATTGCTCATTCAACTCCAATGAACGTGATAGTCAAGTATAATGCTTTATAGTAGCTGGATAGTAGCATTCTCCACCACTATACTTATGGGATTCAGTCACCTCTTCCTAGACTGCTTGCATTTCCCTTGCCTCTACTGCTTCATACAAAGAGGCATACAAGTGGGTGTGATGGCCAACTTGATGTATTGCATCAAGTTACTGATAAACTTTTATGATTTGTAAGCCAATTTGATGCAATGCATGATGTTGCTCAAAAAGTTTGATAAGTTTTTACCCAACTTGATACATTGCATCAAGTTGCTTAGAAATTTTGTTAAATGTTTAATCAACAAAATGCAGTGCATCAAGTTGCCTAGAAATTGTGTAAATTTTTTGTCCAATTGAATAGAAGGCAACAAGTCTTCTAGAATTTTGTAACAATTTTTTGGTAACCATTGTCTATTGCATCAAATGATCTAGAAAGCTTTTGTATTTTTAGAGAAACTTGATGTAGGCAACTTGATGCATTAGATCAAGCTTCATTGCCTTGCAAGTAGGCCTTACTTTCAAGGATGGGGAAGAGGGTGTATTGGTAGCACTCATGGAGGTTGCCACCATGAAACCAAAGGCCCTCTACTAAGTGGGCTTCCACATGTTGCGAAGTAATCGCTCAATAGAATTTTGTTGGGCAACCTTGTGGACCATGCATCACTAATGGTTTGGCTAAGGAATGCTAGATCCATTGTGCTAGCCCAAACCTAAGGGACTAGTCTATCTAGGGCCTTAGATAGATATCAAGTAGGTGCCCTTGTTGTGTAGTGAATGGTCCACAGGTGCAAGTACATGCTACTTTACACATGGATATTTGGGTTGAGAAAACTTGGCAGATGGATGGTTTGAAACAGCTGAAAGCTTGATAGTTTCAAACAAATGTGTCTCTTTTAAATGCTTATGGCATCACGATTGTTGCTTGGCTCATTCGAATAGTGCTTGAAAAATGATATTTACATTCTAGTTTGATACTCTTGAATTGCTTGTAACTCCAGACTCGAAGGTGGCATTTTTATTGAAGCTTATACTTGAAGTCTTCAATGGTCACGAGATTCTAGTTCTTTAAGTTTTTCTATTGGATTAGCTTTGATTGAAACTTCTAACTATAGTTATCAATATAAATTTCAATCAAAGGTCTTTTTAAAACTCATATTAGTTTTCTAAAATGAAAAAGTTCATATGTTTTTTAAAATAAAAAAGTGAGGAAGAAGGAAATGAACAAAGCATAATATGTTGGGATATTGGTCATCATGCAAGGCTACGAGTCATCGTAAGAGGCTAGATGGACAGTAGTATAATACTGATATATTAAATAATTCAAGCAAAGGCTCAATTCGTTAGAAATTGATGATTTTGATATTAGCCAGGTTTCAAACCTCGGATTTACATGATAGGGAATACGTGGGGCTCTGTATCATCTCTATGCAATACTACAGTCCCTACACCCATTCGCTCCTGGACTGTCCATGCGACATCCTGAACGGCCTCCCAGTCCTTCAGTTTGCTAATACAAGATCGAGGGGCAGCCCATTCGATGTTTGAGGGTTGGTAGGCTCCATAGAGTCCGTGAGCCGCCAGACGCCAGAGACTCGTGAGCTGCCCTCTTCTAACCCCATGAAAACATGTTTAAAAAACTATATTTTGCCCTTTTGCCCAATTAAAATCATGTGAAATATACAAATTTACTTCTTGCTTTTGATGCAATGCATCAAGTCTAAGGAAATACCAAGCAAAAAATGAGTTTTTTAGTTTTTAGGCCTATTCCCACCATGCACCGAACTCCCAACAAGGTTGGCAACTTTTTGTCAAATCTACTAGTTGGCATACTCAAAAGTTCACCATTGGTTTGTGAACCTTGCGACACTTGAAAACCTTGCCTGGAAATGTTCATCGCCCCGCTCTCGTGTGTCAATTTGTTTCACTTTGGTAGTCACTTTCCTATTGATTTGTGCAAGTCCACTAGCACAACTTTTCAGACTATGAAATTATATAGCATTCATTTCATAATTGCTTGCCCATGCTGAAAGGTCTTTGTTGTAAATTCCCAACTAATGCTTAAAGTAGTTGGAAACCACTTTGATGGTGGGAACACGTCCTTCAATACATTGCACCAAGGTCCATTCAACTACTCTTTCTTCTTTTTGATTTGTACATTGATTATACTTTGTGATTCATTCAAATTTTGATGTGTTTTACTCACTCTCGAGAATTCGATTAACAAAGAATGTAAGGATCACCATGTGTCCTATCTATTTTTCAAAGCATTTCATTATACTTGTCCTACAAGTTTTTCTGTGGATGCTTCTTAAATGTAATTTCATTCACATGTCTTGAAAAGGTATAGTGTGAATATAGTATCTAGAATACCATACGACGCAAGTAAACTGGCATGTTATGTATTCTAGCCCCCGAGGAGGTTAGTCATAAATATATGTATATTGTATCGTGTGGGTTCAACATAAGGGATTTTCAAAATATCATTTTCATCATTTTTTACATACAAAAGGGTCCCATATAAAGGGATTACTTACAGGTTGAATAGAAAAGGGTTATGTTTTATTAAGAAAAAATTCACAAATAAGGATATTTATAAATAGGCCTTGAAGGCACATGATATAGAGGGTATACATATAGTGAATTACCTAGGTTCTAGCCTTGCAAACCCAAGAAGGAGTAAGACACATGTAAAATTTCATCTTAACCATAAGAATATTTTAGATCTTTTTATTAAAAACCTTATATATATGTGTATAATGACTCCTAAAGTTACAAAATTAGAGTCAGTATCTAAACATACCCATGATTTTTTTTATCAAATTTATTACCTCGAGTTGATGGTGCAACTATATCACTACTATTAAGTTATTTAGTCTATATTGTAAGAGACAATGACTAGGATTGCCTAAACTACGGTTCATCTTCCATATTTGTATAAAATAACATTGCATGTTTGTGAAGTTCTTGACAAATTGATGTGGCATAACTTCCTTATGTAAGTCCATGAGAAAGGATTAGCTAGGATAAGCCACTTTGTACCAAAGTGTTTAACATATTAAAACGGCACAATTTATGTGATAATGGTGAGCTAAGAAAATCTTGGAAGATTTTATAATTTACCCTAAAAATCCCAAGAAGATATGAAGATATAGACTATGAATAACTATCCTTTTTGGGTGCATGTTTTTAATAATGTTTAATCTTATCCATAAAAAATATAAAATATACAAAGTGTAAGGCACTTTTAAAAACTAGATTGTTAAGAAATATACTAACATTAAATATTTTCATAAAATTAGATCCACTTGCAAAATGTCTACATTGAATTTGAACCAATTTTTAAAAATAAGCCAATTTCTTTTTCTTTTTTGAGGAAATCCATTGAAATCTTGTTAGGAGAAACATGCAACTTACCCGAAAGGTTTGCAATTGTGTTGCACTTTATTATACCACTTTTACATAATTACATTTGCTAAATTTGGTGGATCTTTGAATGTTAGGCCATTAAGAAGACATTTTAACTAAAGTAAGGATGCCACAGTCTAATATCAAAAAAAAAAAATGAAAAGGAGAAAGGGAGGTCGTAAAAGTTTCTTTTTCACCTCAAAATATAGCACGATTCCAAAAACCCATTGAAGACCATCAAGTCTCTAAACTTGAATAAGCCATATTAATATGTTGTTTCATAAGGTAGATAAAGCTAGTATTAGGAAAAGTAATGTGTTGTGAGGGTTGAAAGATTATGCATGGGGCCTCTGATTTCAAAGTTGTGATTGGAGATCAAAATTAGAATGAGTGAAAAAAATATGCTTTTGTGAGACTTTGTGGTCCATGATGATGTGATACATCATATGATGACTACCATCACTAGTGTTTTTCTTTTAGTTGATTTTTTAATTTTGGCAAAAAATATGTCCCCAAATAAATCATGCAAAAAATAAGTTCATTTTTTAGCCCAGAAATCATAATGATTGCCTAATATTGAAAAATTTGGCATAAAAATTGATTTTTGATCACATAAAATGGATTATTTTGTAGAAGAAAAATATGGACATTCACAGTTTATGTATGCAGGGCCCTTAAATATTGCAAAAAGGGGAAAATATTATTGCCAAGCATATTTTCAATGTCAACCTAAGGATCCATGATGGCTCGTATTCAAGTTCAAGAAGCCATATTAACATTGTGACCATCATGCACTTTGAATAATGAGTAAGAGAACTTAAGAGATGCCATGTCATCCACCACTTTTGGAAACTTTGTACGCTATAGTGGACCCTCACTGTGGCCACCATTGGATTTGGATCTACATTTGGGTTCAATCAATTAGAAGAAAGAACTCTTGCCTTCTTAGAATCTTCAAAACTTAGGAACCATCCATACAAAAGTATATAGCAATATGTGACAAGGTATCTCTCAAGTCAAGGACCTTGTCACCAAATAATGATAAATTCTAGAAGAGAGGTCTTTGAGAAAAAAAAACAATGACCATCACATGGCCATTACACTATTACTCTAGTTGTCTCCATGGTTTTTACAAATTTATTGAAATTTAAAGTGTGTAATCCAAACTTCCACCAAGAACTTGAAGGTAATCATCGAGCTTTAATGATTGTATATACAAAAGATTTATATATTCCTATAGCTTATGAGTGCCCCAAACCTTGGAACTTGGGGAAATGTTGGTGTGTGATCTCCCTCTTTTGTACAACAATGTTAAAGAGTAGAATCTTTCTCTCTTAGTACCCCATATACTTGTGCTCAATACTTGCCTTTTAAAAATTCATTTTTCTTGTCAAACTACTTGTTTATTTCTTTTTTCTAGACTTCCACACAAATATTCTTTTCCTACATGAACTAATGTTAGGTCAAACTTTCATGCCAAACTCCATCTTAGACCCTACATTTGACCACATCGCATTTGCACATTGTCAATTGATGAGAGGATAAAACCACCCATGTCAAAAATTATATATTCAACAACTCCATGAATTCTACTTTCTTGATATCTATTCATACATTCATTTGTAAGGCTCCTAGCATGATATGGTGAAGTACTTCCTTATAGTATCTAGTTTTGTGAATTAATAAATGTGATTAAGATGTTTTCTATGAATAGGTATTGTCTTTCTCAAATACTAGTAGCAATATTTCATAGAGCATTTGATAGTTGGATGCGAAACTCCTTATGAGAGAAACATCTTTTGCACCATTTTAGCACCCTTATCATGATCCGAGGATCCAAAAGTTTGACAACCATAACACTAGTCTCTATACTCATAACCTATAATGATTCATTATTTTTAACATCTACATGCTCATCTCTTTTTGGAGTCCCAATATTCTAAATAATGAAAAATGGGACTTGAAAGATTCCAAAATTCACTAAAATTGTGTTTAATATAGAGATATTTTTCTCATTGTAGAGATCTAGATGTAGGTCAACTAGGCGCTTCAACCATTATTGAGGTAGGATTTTGAGTTGTAGGATCTCAATTTGGCATTGATTTGGGCAGCCATTTGTTGTTGGGATTCACTATAAGATATAGGCCTTATACCGACGTTAAAAGCGATGAAAATGTAAATAACAAAATTTTCCCCCGTCGTCGCAAAAAGCGTCATTATTGGCGATGCCATTGAATAGTCGGTATCAGCATCAGTATCAGCGTCGCATTTGCAAAGCTCATTGCATAATGAAAGCGATTGGTACAATCATGACAAGATTTCACTACTATATAGAAAATGTCTACACAGATCAGCTGAACAAAAAAGAAAGGTGTGTGAGTTTCAGGGATCCAAGGGCGAGCTACATATCCTCGCCATCCGAAAGCTCGTCTCGCCGCAAAGGAGCATCAAACGGACTTTGCAAAAAAAGAAACAACACATCAATCCACCATACAATAATGCATTCTAATTAAACATGGTGACTACGGACAAGAAAGATGAGTGACTTACAGGGCCGCCGCGTCTATACAATCAGTCGATCAATGCAGTGAGACCATGCCTCTCTGCATATCGAGTCTCAATGCCGGTCTGATCACGATTTGTAATGGAGTACTGCAAAGAAAACAAAATACTAATTGTTAGAAACATGATTGTCAGTACAAAGGATATTGCAAAAAAATAAACAAGCAAAACAAAAGAAAAACTTACAAAGTCCTCCAAATATGTCGTCATGATGGACCACTCCGGCCTCGAGTCGTGCCCTCGCCGCCTCGCACTGCTAACTCCAACGTCCTGGAGAATCTGTAGTCTCCTCCCTCAGTTGGCGCCAGCCGTTTGCGTCTAGCTACTCATGCTTTGCAACCCCACTCTTGAGTACCTTGCGTGTGTCTGATTGTTTGTGTGACATATATGCACGCATGTAGTCCATCATCCAACCTGTAGAAAATCTATCTATTTAGGCTGGAACCGAAAACTCCTCATGCAAGGATGCTACTATGTAATCCTTGCTCCCCTTTGGTATGTTCTTCCAATGATCTAAGACGTTGTGCCGAAAAACTTGTTGGCACAACTCTCTCATGCGAGCCATTACCCTCCTCCCCTCATCATTCATGATGATGGCTCCTGACCTATCATCGACTAGATAGGCATATCCCCTTGGGGTATGCCTAAGATGGGTCCTCTCCCACCTACGTTCATGCTCCCGGGCATATCCAGGAGACCCCTATGCATCCGGTGTACTGACCGGTGTAATATTTGTTGGAGTGGCACCCATAGGGCTGCCACCTATAGATGGCCGAGCAAAAGCCGGAGTAACTGGAGTATAGGTTCCCACATGTGTGATAAATCCTAGAGGTGACGCAACTCTAGCTGAACGATGAGACGGAGATATCACGTCCGTACTTCCACAGCATCCACCTAAGCTTGAGCCACGCTCCTAGAACTACCACAAGAGCGAGGAGTCGCACCTGTATCCCCTGTCGACCGTGGGCTCACTGCCTCCGTATCTCTGTAGCATCCCCCTGACCCTAAAGCACTCCCTCCCTCTAGCCCAAGTCTGGAGCATCGACCTCGTCTGCTTGAAGCTGAAGAATTGGATCGCAGTGAAGTAGATCTAGCAGAGCGGTCTGATGATGTTTGAGACAGCTCCTAGTCTGCTATGTCTCTGAATCTCGTGATCTGGTCTTGAGACATACACGTGAAGATATCCTACAACTCCTCATCGCTCATCCCTTGACTATCTTGAAAATGTCACCTTCACAGATAAAAAATGATGTTAGAATAATCAATTTAAATCATACAAAGCACGGTACTAGAAATCCTAAAAAAATGATCTCACTTAAAATGTATATCTTATGTACCCTTATAAGCGATTGGTCAACGAATTGAGTAAGTGGATGCTCCAAGTATGAAGTATCCTATGATCCCATGTCAATCTCCTGACACAACTCCGCATACACTAGAAGGTCGATAGACATGTCACCACAAAATGATGAGTCCACCTCGTTCTCAAAGAATTCTTGGACTCTTGTATTTCCATCGTTGTTAGTCGATGCTTGCTCCAAGCTTTCAGTGGCCTCCACCCCTTGCAATATCAACCTCTCTATTTGCATATTGTCTTCATCTATGCTTAGAACATCTCTTTGATCATATACTTTCACACTTCGGGGAGCTGAAGGTATAACATACCACCATCGAGGTTGTCAGGGGTTTGAATAGAAGATTACCTATTCACAAACACATACAAGAGAGTTTAAACTATTGTGACATGTACCATGTCATAATACAATTAACAAACAAATGAGTCCATGCACCTATTCACAATGGGCTGGCAACATAAAGGTGTCTGCAACTCCGTTCATTTTTTTTCAGAATCTATTTCGTTGAGAAATCCAGATGGACCTCATCGAACTGTTGCTCTAGCTCCTTCAAGTATCACTTTGAACCACTGCACATTGAATAGTATCATGGAGAAGCTACGGTAATCCATCGTAACAATACTTTGCAAGTTTCCACAATACTCCATCTCATTTATAACTGTGTTTGGATCCATTACTCGTCGTCGGCTCTCCTGCTCGAACCTTGCCATGATACCACAATCCATTGTGGAGCGCATTTTGTCAATACGCTCTATGCAAAAATGCCATCCACGTGACCACACTGCACTATATATTTTGTACTGTACATTGAAACACTCAAATTAGATATCACATATAAAATATAGATATGATAAATCCTAAATACCTCATCACTTTTTTACTACATCCCCTTGAGAATTCCCACTCCTCCATTGAGACCTCTGCCCCTTCGCGAGACGTTGCACTCAAAGCTCCATGCAACCATCACGTTGACATGAACTGCGACATCTCCTCCATGCCCTCGGGATATCGAATCGGTTGATGATGTGTACCATGTCGAAATTCAGATCGCGCTTCCTCTTGATCTTGCCTAGCGAGCAAGTACTTGGCGAGTCACGTCTCCATAGAGACATGGTGCAACATACAAAAGCGATTCACCTTCTCCTCCATTGTAGCATCCATTCTTTTTTCTACCCCATTTCCAACCACCACATCTCCAGTCATACGTGTTCTATAGACAATCGCTTGTAGCAATCGCCTAATCAATGATCTCAGATTGAAACTCACCAAATGGTCGTGCATGTTCTATAGACAATCGACGTTTTTGTCTAATTACCAGCTTACATTGAGAGCAAGGACATGGGACACGCTGATTAAGATATGCCTAACGATCTTGAACAACAGGATTTTCATCATTTTCCATTTTGTCTACGTTATGATAAAGAATTTGTTTTTGTTATCATTCTTTTTTTTTCTTAAATTGTTCTTCTCTCCTTCCATCTCTCTCTTTTTTTTTTCTTAAGAGTTTCCTAAGAGATCTTTGTGTTGATACTGTTTTAGTTTTGCGAAGCATATGAATGATGCTGTTTTAGTTTTTTGTATTTGTCTTTTTAAGAAGAGATTGATTTTTATGGAATATTCAAAGTTATTTTTGGATTTACGTTATGAAAAATGAACGTTTTTCATACTGATAGACTGATTGCTTTCATTGTATACTTGCGTGGTGGAGGCTAGGACAAGCCCCATGTATGAGAGGTCTCTTTGCAGGAAGAACATTATGCTAGGAGGCACAAGTATGCTAGGGCTCTCTAGCCATATATCCCTTAGGTTTGTTGAGGATCGGCCTAGACCCTATGAGCCTAGGATGAGCTTATTGTAAGGTCTTATTTACTTTTCTCTCTTTCTCTCCCTCTCTCATCTCTTTCCCTATCATGTTTAATGATTTTTCTCTCTTTTTCTCTCTCCTCTCCCTCTCTCATTTTTATTCTCTCCTCTCCCTCTCTCATTTACTTTTCTCTCTTTCCCTCTCATTTCCTCTCCCTCCCTCACCTAACCCTCTCTTTCTCTCTTTCCCTATCATGTTTAATTATTTTTCTCTCTTTTTCTCTCTCCTCTCTCTCTCATTTATTTTTCTCTCTCCTCTCCCTCTCTCATTTCCTTTTCTCTCTTCCTCTCTCTCTCTCATTTCCTCTCCCTCCCTCACCCTCATGCTCACCCTCTCTTTCTCTCTTTCCCTATTATGTTTAACATCTTTTCTCTCTTTTTCTCTCTCCTCTCATTCTCTCATTTTTAATCTCTCCTCTCCCTCTCTCATTTATTCTCCCTCCCTCTCTCTCGCTTTCTCTCTCATTTCCCTATTATGTTTAATGTCTCCCTACCTCTCCCTCTCCTCCCCCTCTCTTTCTCTCTCTCTCCCTCCCTTTTCCTTTCCCATTTCCTCCCCCTCCCCCTCTCCCTCTCTTTCTCTCTCTCTCTCCCTCTCCCTCTCTCATTTTCTCCCCCTCCCTATCCCTCTCCCTCTCTTTCCCTCTCCCTCTCCCTGTCTTTCTCTCTCCCTCCCTCCCCCTCCCCCTCCCTCTCCCTCTCCCTCTCTTTCTCTCTCATTTCATCTCCCTCTCTCAATATACATATATTATATAAAAAAAGTAAAAGAGAGAGAGAATTCACTCTCCCTCCCTCTCCCTCTCTCATTTCCTCCCCCTCCCTTTCCCATTTCCTCCCTCTCCCTCTCCCTCTCCCTCTCCCTCTCTTTCTCTCTCATTTCCTCTCCCTCTCTCAATATACACAAATTAAACCCTAAACAAGTAAAAGAGAGAGAGAATGGACTCACCGTAAAGATTCAAAGAAGGGTTTGGCGGCTCCCCTTTGCGACGGTGGCTCCTCTTCGCCCTCTGTACACCTCCTCTTCTTCGCGAATGATGGCGGCGGCGGCGGCGGTGAGAAGCCTTCTTTCTCTCTTTCTCTTCCTCTAAGCAAAACAGTCACTCTCTCTCTCACTCTCCCTCTCAAAAACTTTCGTGAATGCGCAAAATAAAACGCACTCAAGTTTTGGCCCACTTTTTATTTCTCTGTGGAGCGTCGCTATTTGCGTCGCTAATAGGGACGCCGCTATTTATCATCGCTAATCAACGTCGCTATGGCCTGATATCCTTGTAGTGATTTAAGTAAAATTTCTTTGTTTTGGATGCTTGAGAAGAGATCTTGGTAAATGGTTTTTAATGCATACTAGCATATGGCCTACATAAGTAGGGAGGCAACTTGTCTCTTGGAAGAGATCTTGGTACATAGTTTTGATGCATACATGCAAGGCCCTTTTTAAGTAGGGGAAAACTTGTCTATTGGGAGAAAATGAAATTTTTGTTGCAAGTAGGGGGTTTAAGCATAGGGATCAAGATGATGCCTTAAAGTAGAGGCTTTGCTTATGTTTGTAAATTGAGAAAAGGAAAGAGAGAGAAACTTAATGATTTGTGAAGCTCGCAACGTTTATGGACTATTTTGTTGATCAAAATACACTAAGAGATTCTTTACGCTAAAAAAGATTTTTGTTGATGCATTTTTATTAGTCAAGATAATCATACCATTCTCCCACCATTTTTGTGTTTTGGAAGATACAGGATATTTTTTAGACACCTTTCTGTAAGGTTCAAACATTAGTTAGCAGTGTTAATTTGTACTTGGAGGGTGTTGCTCACTTTACAATGATTATGTAGGTTGAAATTGATTTGTGAAGGTAATTAGCATGTAGTTGGTCTCTAGTGGTTGATTTATGCTTAGAAAAATACTTGAGGTAGCTTGTATTAAATTTATATGCCTTTGGGAGTGCTACCATATCATTTCTACATAATTTTAATATTGATTTAATATTTGTATAGTAGTTGCTTGGATTTGTGGGTCACTTGGTTTTGTAGTTCGTTGGTCTATTTTGAACTTGCAATCAGTTATATCTTATGATTTGGATGTGCAAACATAGAGTTGTCATTATGGCTTCCTCATCTAGTTTAGAAAATATTCAAAATCCCAATGGAAGAATTTTTTCTTGTTCAAAAGAGAAAGTATACAATCCATTAGTCCAAAAGAAGCGAGTGAAGCCAATTGAATATAATGGGATTAGACTTGAGGACATGGATCCAAATGTATCAGAGGAATTGGATGACCTAGCATACACACATTATTATGTTGACACTCTTAAAGTCCTTGTATTTCTATTTGAAAAACATGGAAGGTGCATAAAGTGTATGGAAAACTATTGGTGTAGTCTTGCAGGTTATTGGCTAAAAAAACTAAGTGAACTTTGTGTGGAGGAAGGGGCCTCAATGTCTAATCACCCCAATGATTTCAATACTATTTTCAACCACCTAACTTCTTAGAGTATTATCTTTCGTGATTCAATAAAGGCCATATTCTTGTTAGTGACCTTTCTTGAAATATGGGATACTCTTAGGATCACCATTAGAAACTCCATACTCACAAGTGGTATTACAAGTACTAATATTGAGATAAGTTTTCTCACTAGGGAGGTTAATAGAAAGTACAATGTAGGGTCAAAGAACTGTAGTGTACTTATGATGAGAGAGAGGTCAAATTCCAAATGGAAAGTCTCCTAAGAGAGGCAACTCAAGAAGTAAGTCATGTAGCGAAAATGATCTAGAATACTTTTGTAATAACAAGAAGGGACACATAAGAAAGGACTACTTCAAATGGAAGAACAAGCAAAGAGGAATGAGAAAATGAGGATGATGGCAAAGAGAAAAGCAAGGGAAAGGAGATTCTAATTTGGTGGTAGCACTACTAGCATAAAGGATATGAGAGTTTAATAAAAGGAACTCTATCTTTTATAATGCATGCCACCTATAAGATTACCATATATGTTTCATGACTAAACTTTCCTCATGTTGAACAACATTATTCTTTTAGTGACATTTTGAACACATTGTAACTGTTGGAGCTCCCACATTGTGACTCTCTCTCTCTCTCTTGCTCTTGCTCTCTTGCCATAGCTCTCCTGTGCAAGCTTCAATCCTTCTCACATTTCAAATAGTATTGGAGCATGGTTTCTTGAGCATTCAAGCTTGATCCGTGACTCCTTCAGCATTCATTCGAATCCATACACCATTGGTTCTCACTCTTGGCAGCCATATCCGACTCCTTTGAGCTATGATCAGTCCTTCGCTTCTCGAGACCCCTTTGGGCACCCTCAGGGCATTCCTTCAGAGGTATTGAAGCTCTCTTTTGTTATTTTACTTATGTCCACATGTTTTGTGAAGCAGGGCAGCCATGTTCTCTTGCTTCTTGTGATGCCTACTCTTTATCGAACACCATATTGGGGAATATGGGAATTTCCCATAAGTTTGGGACACGCGGTCCAATCCTTGGATTTGTCATAACTTGAACATTATAACTCCAAATTGAGTGCTCTATAGCTCAATAGATTCCATTTTTCAAGCGTTTTTCAATGATAGGTCACATCATATGGTCTTGAGAAACTTATGGGCATGTTATCCGGGTGCCACCTTTTTAGTATTCAAAAAATAGGAATTGGGAGATTACCAAACTCACTAATATTGTGTTATCGGTGACTTTGCCCTTCAAGAGGGAGCTCTTGGGGATCCTTGACTACTCCCCCAACCTTGCCTTGACCTTGCCCAACCCTTCCACAAGCCCTAGATCACTTGAAGCTAGCTTGAAGATCTGCAAAAAATTCATTTCTTACTTCAGCCCTCCCTTGGTAGTCATTGGCAGCTTGAAAACACTTCATTTGGCACTTGTGAACACCCCCTTGATGCTTGACATTGGTGCTTATCATTGGCATTGATTTTTGGATTGATTTAGCTTAGTCTAGGATTGTTTTCCACTGTCCACATGCAATCACAAATAGTATTACATTAGCACTTTATGTTATGCTTGGTTGGCATTGACATTGGTTGCTCGGTTGGTCCTGAATGCTAGGGGAATGTATGCCTATGATATGAGATGCTTTTGGGAAAAAAATTACTCAGCCATTGACTATTTTACATAGTCCACATGAACCCAAAACAAGCTAGCCCCTTGTCATTACACTTTATACTCATGCTAATAGTCATTTGATGCCCGCTTATGCCTGGTTGGTGCCTATACATGTGGGAAAGTATGCCTATGATTTGTCTATGCTTTTGAGCTTGGATTAAGCCATTGTTTTCTTAGTTTTGGATGTTTATTTTCTGTTGGAATATTCAGGGCTGAAGCTTATTTACTTATGTTTGGATATGCTTGTTGGATTTGGGCTATGTCTTGGATGTATACATTGATGTAGTGACTCTCGAGGAGGATCGACATAGAGCTTGGATTTTCTCCCAAATCATTGGTTGAGCTTGAGCTCACTTTGCACAACATTGGGATCTTTATCTCTGATGTACTTATGGCATGTACTTTGCTTATGTTTGACCGGTCTTGACATGCTTGGCCTATGCCATTACTAGATGCATGTTCCATTGTTTGGAGTTGGATGCTAGTGAGCCTTGATTTGGCTTGATTTCCCATAGCTTACTTTGGCTATTTCTTGGCTTGCCATAGTTACAATTTGGATGTACTTGATGTCTATGGATGCTACATAGATTATATGCTCATGAGGTCTTATTGATGCTTGATCTTGGATCTTCTGGCACTGGTGTTATCATATGCCTTTGTTGAGCTTCTTTGCTTGATGTTTACAGCTTTTGTGCTAGTGGGAGCATCTTGATATGCTTGACGGACATTGAGCAGGAAGTTTATGCTACTTGAGCATTGAGATACTTGAGACTGGGATCTTCACTTGGATGTTGCATGGTTGATATGCGGTGGTCCTCACAGATGTACTTGGGCTAATTTGGGCTTTGCACTCCCTGAGCATACACCTCTTTATGTCAGGTCTTGCAAGTGTTGTTGTACACTTTTCCCTATTACACATAGGGGTGTGTCAGCTTATTGATGGATTCATTTGACATGCTTGGGTGTTTTCTCAATGCCCATATGAGTGTCACATGTTGATTTATACATGCTTGATGCTAGTTATGCTTTGCCAATCAGTGGTTGACTTGGTGCATTCATTTTGCCTACAGTTTGCTCTCATTGTACCTGACTATAATTTATTACAGCAAGCAGTTATGCATGGATTGACATGGAATTTTCATGTTGAATCATCCTGATGTTATGTACTTTTGATGGTACTTGGTGGACAACATCATTAGCTATCAATTTTTCGTCATTTTGCCTTGTTTTTTGTGGTATTTTGGTTGTTTATAGCATAATCTGCAAGCAATTTTAGACTATCTGCACCATTTTGGACTATAGTATGGCATCTTCTTCCATTGTCATTGCTATCTTCAACATCACTAAGCTTAATGGTACGAATTATACCTATTTGGAAGAGCCAAGTTTGGTAGGTATTGGTGCAGAAATCTCAAATCAAGCCACTAAGGATGCATGGGGAGCAGCTTGAAACTATGACTGATGACAAATGGGATGATCTTGATGAGTTATGCAAGTCCACCCTCATCTTGTTTCTCACTGAATAGGTTCATTACAATGTGGTTGAGGAACCATAGAGTGCTTGGCAGCTTTGGGATAAAATTAAGAACCTCTATGACAAGAAAAGTCAAGCAAGTTAGATGTATTGGCTGAAGTAGCTTATGGACCTGAGCATGAAGGAGAATATGACAATGTCTGCTCATTTGAGCCTGTTCCATGCTATTCTCAAGAACTTGACTTCGCACCAGGGCATTACCTTTAATGATGAGGTTACTCCATTGTTTTAGCTTGGGACTTTGAGTGAGTCATGGGATGTATTTCGCTCTGCCTTATGTGCTCCTGCTACTATTTTGAACTTATATGATGTAGAGAGTACTCTTTTACAGGAAGAGATCAATCGAAAGAACTTGGATGCCTCTCGTGTGCTGCATGCTTTGACTATTACAAGTAGAGATGGTAATGGAAAGAATGATCATGGGTATGGACATGGTAGAGACTCGCAAAAGTCTAAGTCTAGGTCACGTGGTAAGTCGCACAATAAGATCACAGGGCTACAACAAGAGCACTATCGATCCATGTCTTAACACTAAGATAGCCCGTGATGGCTCATTGCTTATTTTGGTACTTTATGTGGATAATATGCTGATAGAGGAGAAAGCTCATGATGAGCTAGATGTATGCATTAAGCGTGATAGGCATTAGGGACTACTCTACCTCTCACAGAGGGAGTACATTCATAAAGCCCTTGAGCATTTTTGCATGCAGGACGTGAAGCCTATTGGTTGTCCATTACCTTCTTATGTGAAGGTTTCACAGGCCACCGATTGTCCACAGACAGATAAGCAGAGGGCCAAGATGACCAAGATCCCTTATGCATCATGCATGGGAAATTTGATGTATGCCATGATAGCCACTCATCTAGATATTTCCTTTGCAGTTGGTGTTGTGCCATGCTATATAGATATACATGGCAAGAAACATTGGGATACCGTGAAAGGTATCATGAGATACCTAAAAGGCATAGCATATATGTGTATTTCCTATGGCAGCTAGGACACAAGAGTTATGGGACACACAGACTCCAATTATGCAATACATGAAGATAGTAGGAAGTCCACTTCTGGCTATGTATTCTCCTATGCTGGAGGTGCTGTCTCTTGGATTTCCAAGGTTCAAAAGTGTATTCACCTATGTTGTAGCCATTAAGGCTTGCAAGGAGTCCATATAGGTGGGTCGTTTGGTTCATGACCTTGGGATTGATTCTATACATACGCTGCATTCAGATTCTATGAGTGCTATTCAACTAGCCAAGAATCTAGTCTTCCATGCAAGGACGAAACACATTGAGGCGAGGTATCACTTCATATGTGGGGTCGTAAAGGACAAGTCTATTGACCTTGTCAAGATCTCCATTGACAAAAATCCTACCAATTTGCTCACAAAAAGTCTCACTACTGAGCGCTTTACCTTTCTTAGGAAATTGATGGGCGTTGGATGAGATGACATTTTTCCTCATCTTGTTGTACATGTGTATATTGTACTGTCTTTTATTTTTCTTTTTCATTCCTTGCAGGGGTAGATTCACCTTTAAGTGGGATGTTGTTAGGGGTAAAGGTGCCTCTTTCTAGCTGGTCGTGTATTACTACACTAGCAGTACCCGCCATTGCACACTGCAAGTGGTCGGTGCCCATCACTGTCACTTCATTCTTTATTCTTCTAGTGATAGTTTGAATAAAGGAAGGCCCGGTCACACATTTTGAGTATTGGAGTTCCCCACATTGTGAGTCTCTCTCTTTCTCTCTCTCTTGCTCTTGCTCTCCCAACATAGCTATCCTATGCAAGCTTTGATCCATCTAACCTTTCATTAACTTTAAAGTGAAACATGTAATTCCTATATTAGAAATGTTCTAGTCTTTTAAGCTTAGTCAATATGAGGAATTGAACAAAATACAAAGTCTTATATCTAAAAAAGGAGCCACACAATGAAATTTTTTAATACATCACATATGTGTAATAGAGAGTGAACTCCCCAGGTAAACATGATACCATAAATCAGACTTGGAATTATCCTCTTCACAAGAAGAGTGATGTGTTAAATGCTTTTCAAAAGTTCTTGGTATTTTCAAAGAATTAGTCAAACAAGTTTCAAGAAGTACTTGAGGACTAATAGTGAGGAAGCATACAACTCACATGTTCCTTATCAACTTTTGTCCAAGTAGTGATACTAAGAGAGAGCTCACAAATCCTAAGAATCATACTCAAAGATGGTAGGATACTAAATTAGCCATGGTTTAGAAAGAGATAAATTATATGTTATTGGCATGATATAGGAAAATTTATTTATTGGCAAGAGACCTAGGTGAGATCACTTGCATATTCTTGACTATGGGCTGTTTATGCATATACTTGGGGACAAGTGACGTAAACATGATCCTAAGTCTAACAAATGCATTTTTTATGTGCATGGAGAATTAGGGAAAATGGACTATCTCTTGCAAGATCTTGAATCTTGAAGGGTAGTACATAACCATGATGTCATATTTAATGAGGTTAAGATGGATAAATACCCTATCAAAATGGTTGAGATATGCAGAGTGGTATTTTACATTGCACACTTGTGACTTGTAAGATACTTTCATATGAGCCATCAAACTTAATGGGAGCCAACTTGTTGAATGTAACTCCTTGGAAAGGCATTAGGGAGAACTATAATACCCAAAAGCACTAAGGATAGAGATGTCACAAGTGTGATGACTTAGGAACATTCAAAAGAGATGTCCCAATCACTAATGCTTCTACTCTAATAAGCTAGGATACATCCAAGGAAATTTCCTAAAGATATGAACACATCCTTTTCCAATTTTATCTAAAACATCAAAAAATTCATTGATCTACCATTCATCTTACATCTTTCATGCATCTTAGGGCTTCATATAATGCAAGACAATTGATCTCCTCATAGCTTGCATGCTTTCTCAAAGGTAGTTGCATCTTTATTGTTCTAATGGGGGCAGCTAGTACATGATCACATTACATGACCTATTCCACATGATATAGCTTGGATAGCCTACTAATGTTGAGGTAAGAGTGTTGTGGAATGATTGAAAAATTCATGTATTATAGGATAGACATGTGGGATAGCCAAAAGATCCTATTGAGGTAGTTTTACGTAAGTCTACGATGGTTTCTAGACAACCAGAGATATACATCTTATCTCTAGACTATGTCATGCTCACGGATTATGATGAGCCTTCTTGTTATGTAGATGCTATGACTAGGGATGAGAATCACAAATGGTAGAGGGCTATGCCATCACAAATGGATCATTTGGAAATAATGCTAATCTAGGAGTTATTTCCTTTACCTAAGGGCAATTACCTAGGGAAAACATGCAATGCCATGTAAGTGGATCTACAAGCTCGAGATATCTCCATCTAATGCACTTCCTAAGTACAAGGAAAGATTGGTCGCCAAAGGATTTGAGCAGGAGAAGGGGATTGACTTTGATGAGATAATCTCACTAGTAGTCAAGATGACCACCACTTGCATAGTTCTCGCTTTGGTTCTTAGAGACCACATGGAGTTAATTTAGATGGATGTAAAGGTCACTTTCTTGCATGGGGACTTGAATGAGGATATTTGCACACAACAACCTTAAGAGGTTTGTTGTGGTGTGTAACTTGGATAAAAGCTTACATGGTTTGAAATAGGCTCCCATGGAATGGTATCATAACTTTGATGCCTTTATGTCCTCTTAAGGATATACTAGGTGTTAGATCGATTTTTGCCTATATGTTAAGAAGGTTTGTAATAGTGGCCTCATGAACATGATTCTATATGTGGATGATATGTTGATTGTTGGGAAGTCTGTCGCGGATGTGGATGCTTTAAAGAAAAGGTTGCATATGACTACATGCCACACACTTTAAGAATTTGAGCGGATACCGAATGGATTTAGGCCATCCATAGCAAGACTAAACCAAAGATTCCTTGGCTCTCGTGCAAAGCTTGGAAAGCTAGAGTCAATGTGGCTCCATGCACATAAATCCATTGATATTCGTTGCACTCCATCTATGGATCTTTTCTACCCATGCCATGTTGTCAATCTCCCCATGCCCAATGTATGAAACACGTGACATATACGGGTGATAAGTGGAAAGTGTCTAAGAAGGATGGTTTTCCCTTGCAAGTCCTACCGATACCTATGAACACCACACTTTGGACATGTATCCATAGTCCCATACTCTCCTCAAAACAACACCTAATCATTGACAAATGCATGGATGCTATTGTAGTCCATTCCAAGCTTTTGTAAAATATATCGTGCATCATCACGAGATTCAGATATGGTATTTCCAAGTGGTAATATATGATACTTTAGCAACCTGAAAAGAAATCACAAAACACATTGAAAAATATTTTTTTTTAAAATAAAGGTGTCGAAAAAAAATCAATGAAGAGTATATAGAATGTATCTAAACAACTCAGTCACACTTGCATCCCTCAACCCGTATTTTTCTTGCACACTTAGGAGTGCAAGCAACATCTTTAAGAGAGATACTCGACACCCATCATATAATGGTATGTATGCTTTCTCTCTTAGCGGATTAGATGTCTTGGCATCCATGGGCATCAATGCATCAATCATTGCCTCCATCTTAGGCTCCAAGATTGTAGGAAAGTTTGAAAGGCAGCCTATCTCCTCTGGTATTGACAGTATAGACTGGGTCGTGCCATCCAAGTGGTGGGTTGGCTCAAGTACTCCATCCATCCCATGCCCATGAGCTCTTCTAACTAGCTGCAATAGGTGCATTCTTCCTTGGGATGAGACAAAACCTTACTATATAAATTTTACGACCACATCTAATGTTTTTGTATATGATATTTAGTTAGTTTGCAAATATAAGGCATGATTAATACACATTTTTCTTACTATTTTCTCAAAGTCTGAGATCACTTGATCAATGATGTCCAATTGGAACTCGCCAAAGTATTATACGTGTTTTACAAATAAGCGACGCATTGGTCTGATTGACAGCTTGCAATGAGAGCAAGGACACAGGAAACAATTATTAAGATATGCCTCGTGATCTTGAATATCACGACCATTACCATTCTCCATTTTATCTACGCTTTGTTCTCATTCTCTTTTTCTATTTTAATTTGTTTGAGAAGGGATTTCTTCTCTTATAACTCAATAAAATTAATGTGAACTGAAACGTCTTGGTTTACATCACATAACAACTTTAGATACATGGAAATTAGACACATTAATAGTATGGTTAACCATATATTCCTTCAAAATAAACATTAAACAACTTTTAGATTTTCTATCCACTATATCTACTTAATGTTGGTTCTAATATAGGGAAGATGATCGGCATTGATAAAGCAATATATGCCATTCCATATATAATACATTTCATAATGTAGAAAGATCATAAAGTCAATCTAAGGTGTGCAAATTTGATCCCTTTTTATCCAAATTAAGTCTACCTCATAGGAAAAGTTCCACCTAAATCCCACAAGGATCAACCTAAAGCAATCCTTCATTGCATTGGTTTAAAGAGAGTGAGAAATGAGGGGAGTAATGTGCATCAACCACTTTATTAATAAGGTATAATCTCAACTCAGGTCCCCCTAAAATAACATTGATTTGAATCTAGGATGACACACTAGGATAGTTGACATTCGATCATTCCTAACTTGACCTAATTCAACATTTCACATTTTTAATGGAATTCTCTTGACTAACCAAGACCACTTTGCTATATAAAAAAATCATCGACAATTTAAACACCCCCTTCACCCCTTTCCCTCGAAGAATAGCTTTAGTTTTCTAACTAACCTTCCCTAATTTATCAACCTTTCTTTGTGCTCTTCATTTCATGTTCTCTTCTCCCCCTTCTCTTTATTTCTCTCTCTCTCTTTCTTTGTTGCCCCTCTCTTTTTTTCTCTCCACTCCCTCATGTTTTCTCACTCATTCTCCTCTCTCTCTCTCTCTCTCTCTCTCTCTCTCTCTTTTTCTTTCTTATTCTCCCTCTCTCATTTACTCTCTCGTTTCCTTTCTTTATCCCTCAATGCACCTCATTCTCAAGAAAAAAAATTTTAAAAAAAAGAAAAAAAGAACAAGAATAGACCAAGAGGAGGATGGATTCTTCATCTCCACTTCGTAACAAACCCTCTCTTTTTTTCTCTCCACTCCCTCATGTTTCCTCACTCATTCTCGTCTCTCTTTCTCTCTTTCTTTGTTATCTTTCATGTCTATTCTCTCTCTCTCTCTCTCCTCATTTTCCTTTCTTCTTCTCCCTCTCTCATTTCCTCTCTTTCACCCTCAATGCAACTCATTTTCAATAAAACAAACAAAAGAAAAGAAGAAAGAATTAAAAAAAACCAAGAGGGCACAATTTACTTACCGCAAAGGCTCGAGGATGGATTCTTTGTCTCCTCTTTGTGACGGCCCCTCTTCTTCCTTTGTGCACTTCCTCCTCTTCTTCATGGACAGTGAAGGTGGTGGTGGCTATAATATTTCCTCCCCCCTCAGTCGGTCATGTAGGAACCAACCCCCCTTTTATTAAGGATAATGCAAATTTTTTAATTACTCTTTCCCCCCTGTCATTGTCGAGAGGTGGCCCGGGGGGGGGGGGGGGGGGGGGGGGGGAGGAAGAAGATGATGGCTCACAAGGAGTTGGAGGTGATCGTAGCAAGGCTGACAAGTACAATGTACCACTAATGGACATCAATGAAGATGAGGATGACGACGGATTTGATGAGGGGAGGCACACGTGTGCCACCTCATTTCCCCCCACTATCTCTTTCCCCCCTAATAATACCCCCTTCTCACTATAAACTCCCCCTTCCCCCCACCCCCCCCCCCCCCCATCGCAATGAAAAAGGGCCATGGCACATTGAAGGAGGATAGGGAGAGGATGATAGAGAGGGAAAGAGAGAGAGGGAGAAAAGAAGAACAAGAACAAGAATAAGAAAGAGAGGTGAGAAGAGAGAGAAGAAGAAGAAGAAGGAGAAGAAGAGAGAAAGGGAGAAAGAAAGAGAGGGGGTGACAGAAAGAGAGAGGGAGAGAGAAGGTGAGGGAGATAGGGAAAGAATATTCCAAGGCTCCTCCCCCATTTCCCCTCCCTAGAGGGTGATCATACGCATTGCTTTTCTTCCACTTGTTTTGATTGGTTAGCCACAGCTTGATTTCCCTCCCAATTGGCCCCACTATTCGAAAAAGAGGCAGCTGAAGTCTTGTAGGGATGGCATAAGGCGAAGAAGAATGGGAAATAGCCCCCAAACAAGGAATTTCGAATGCAAGCAGAATTCCCATAATCCACAATGAACCTCGGGCGAGGACATTACCGCCAATCCAATTGCGATACCGATCGTAAGTAACGTATTTCTAGATTGATGAATGCTTGCTTTGATTCATGCATAAGATGCATTAGACCTACACGAGAATGATTTATTAAAAAGGATAAATTCATCGCAAACATTCGAGGTGAAGTTTGCGAAGTGCTTGCATCAAGAGAAGAAAATTGCATCTAGATGCTACGTGACAAATTTGTACATAGCATAATAGCATTCCAAGGTAGTGTTGACCCTCCTTTTCATGAAAATAATAGATATGTATTTCCCCACACTGAACGTATCTCGTACCTTGCATGCTTGACGGATTGCATGGTAAGTAATTTGGGCGAGGGTAAACTCAATCTTGAATTTCTAAAGTCTTGCTAATGTCACGAACTATTAATTCATTGGGATCTTGAAGTTGTGTGCAGCTAGTACAAACAACAAATAGTAGGATTAAAACTATGGTGCCTTGAGATCCACCCGATAACGACTATGTTTATGCAACAACAACTCCAGGGAAAATGAAGAGCTCAAGGAATTAGGAAACCCTAAGTCAAAGACCGATGCTTTGGTACTTTTGGGAAGAAGGCTAGGTTATTGATCAATGCAAGTGATTAATAGAATTTAGGTCTTGTACATTGTATGCCTTAGTCAAAAGAGGGGTGTGTTAAGTAAATTTTACATAAAACAGCTCATGGTCCCAAGGTGCAGAGTAAATACGTGACGGGAAGGTTATCAGGCCTATTCCTGCAATGTTTGGAAAAGAATACCATTGTTTTTGTGATTGATCAAATAACTTTCTAAATGCTTTTGCACTAAACTGATTGTTCCAGGTGCTTTTGTTTGATGGTAAATGTATGGCAGGGGTCTATGATGACAAGTTGCCATGGGAAATAAAAGGAATGTTTTTCTTGGAAGAAGATATTAGGCTGATTGCCTTGATTGTACTTGAATTCTTAATTGGATTAATTAAGGATATTTTACACATGTGGATCATCTCTAAGGTCATGTTGCATTGTTGCTGCTGCACGTAGGGTTGAAGGTCACCACAGGGGTTTGGCAAGAAAACTGGACAAGATAGATAGAGATGCATCTTCAAGACATAAGTAGATTACAATGAATGTCTAAAGGTTCAAGAGGTAATTCATGGTCAATCACAGGGATTTGAGAGAGAAGAATGTATGGGGGTTCAAGAGCTTAGACTCCGGAGATGGTAGAGATAAGAGAAGGGTTGAAGGTTTCAAGCCATGTTCTTGAAGATGTTAATAGAACTTCCAAATGCCTGTTCTTCAGCAAAGATCACAAGAGTATTATCTCATAAGTTCTAACTCAAATCAAGCTTGTTTTTTTAATTATAAGAGCAATCAAAAATTATAAAATCAAGTACAATATGCTGTCATGTATCATATATAACCTTGCATCCCATCATTCATACATGATACCATAGCATGAATCAACTTTGCATGATTACATTCAATGTAAAATGTTAGAAACAATAGCTTATGAGTCAATTACAAGGCTTGTAGGGCAAAGAGATTTGCTTCAAGAGAGCTTAAAATTGAGTTCCTGATAAGGATATGTTACCACAGCCAAGAAATAAGAGAAAAATCTCGTCTTAATTCAACTCAAAGCAAAAATTAGTGGTCTTTAAACATCGTTCTACCATAGGGGCTCATAAAACATGCGTATTTTGACAAGATGTCAACTGTAAAGCAAGAAATGAATTAAAAGAACACAGATTTAGCTAATTCTCTAAATATGACTAAAGATATTAGCCCCAAATCAACCCAAATATCTTTCAAAATTCACCTTTGATGATAGCATAAGTTCCCCTAACACGGTGTCAGTGCGTTTGGAGTTGAAAGTTTACCACGGGGGTAAGAGACAGTAAGGTGAATGGAGATTCAAGGAGAGGAGTAGAAGAAAGAGAAGGGGCTCAAAGAAATAGAAGACGTAGAAGAATATTCACAGATAGAAATAGAAAATGTAGAAGAATACTAACAGAGATGAACACCATATTGGGGAATATGAGAATTTCCCATAAGTTTGGGACACGTGGTCAAATCCTTGGATTTGTCATAACTTGAACATTATAACTCCAAATTGAGTGCTCTATAGCTCAATAGATTCCATTTTTCAAGCGCTTTTCAATGATAGGTCACATCATATGGTCTTGAGAAACTTATGGGCATGTTATCCGGGTGCCACCTTTTTAGTATTCAAAAAATGGAAATTGGGAGATTACCAAACTCACTAATATTGTGTTGATGAATCCTGTTAGTTTACTTCTGCATTTTGAGAAGATAAAACTCTTGTAGAAAAAACATGTATAAAATAATACCTTCCTCTACGTTGCTCAGATTACCAATTTGATGCTTCCATTGGCTCCCAAATGGGGATAAAATGCCAGCAAACCTGACCAGAATTCTGCCAGATCACTCCCTCTTCATCTCCCACTTCAGAGTGCTCTTCACTATTTGAAAACAACTTTCGCGCATTGCATGATTTTGCTAATTTTTCTTTTTACATAAAATCCTCTCAAAATAGCTGAAAGCTACATGCTTTCTTTTATATTTTATCCTAATCTAGAAGTTGTCTATAGTTTTATGGATTTTTACAAGAGATAATATCTAAAATATCAAAATTTGACTAAAACTTGTCCAAAAATCTAATATTTTTGAATCATGGATACTAACACTAATGCCTAAACTGGCATTGGCTCTCTAGATCTATAAGGAAGCCGCACTCTAGATGCTATGCAACAAATTCATACATAGCATAATAGTATTACAAGGTAGTGTCGACTCTCCTTTTTATGAAAATAGTAGATATGTATTTCCTCATACTAAACATATGTCGTAGCTTGTACGCTTGATGGATTGCATGGTAGGTAATTTGGGCTAGGGGAAACTCAATCTCGAATCTCTAAAGTCTTGCTAATGTCATGAAATATTAATTCATTGGGATCTTGAAGTTGTGTGTAGCTAGTACCAACAACAATTAATAGGATTAAAACTATGATGCCTTGAGATCCGCCCAATAATGACTATGTTTATTAATCCTATTCGAGGTTGGGCTAGATGCAACAACAACTCCATGGCAAATGAAGAGCTCAAGGAATTAGGAAACCCTAAGTCAAAGGAAAGACCGATGCTTTGATACTTGTTGGAAAGAAGGCTAGGTTATTTTTCAATGTAAGTGATTAATAGAATTTAGGTCTTGTACAGTGTATGCCTTAGTGAAAAGAAGAGTGTGTTAAGTAAATTTTACATAGAACCGCTCTTGGTCCCAAGGGGGAGAGCAAATACACAACCGGAAGGTTATCGCATCTATTCCTGCAATGTTTGGAAAACAATACCATTGTTTTTGTGATTGATTGAATAACGTCCTAAATGCTTTTGCATTAAACTGATTGTAGAGATGTGTTTTGGATGATTATTCCAAGTACTTGTGTTTGATGGTAAATGCATGGTAAGGGTCTGTGATGGCAAGTTTCCATGGGGAATAAAATGAATGTCTTTCTTGGAAGAAGATATTAGGTTGATTACCTTCATTGTGCTTGAATTCTTGATTGGATTAATTAAGGAAGGATGTTTTGTGCGAGTCGATCATCTCCAAGGTCATGCTGCGTTTCAACCCAAGAGGGCACTGCTCGATTCATAGGCTCAAGATCGAGTGGTAAAAAGGCCAACCATAGAAGTTGTGTTTCACTCTTAGGTCGCTTGGGGTCAGTGGAGCTCTAGACACCCCTTGCCTTATCTGAAACAAAGTTGTAGACTGCCGTGAGACCAACGTCTAGGGCGTTGGAATATCCTATTCTAGATAATGGATGGAAATTATGGTGCCATGTGATTTGGACCGGGTACTTCTATTGGACAGAAGGGATACATCATTCTCCTATATGGGTAGGAGACAAAGATTAACTAGAAAATAAGTTAAGGAACTTGTTGTCAAAATGATTATTTGCTCTGTATTCGTATTTGCGCTGTAAGTTATGAAAAAAAACCCTATTCGCTAAAATGATTAATTAATAAAGATAATTTTAAATGTCACATATAATTGTGGTAGGACCTAATTAAAAAACTAAAGCTATCAAGAGAAGCAGGTGGACGAAACTTCAGATAGGTCCGTCCTATGGAAGGGTGGTCCCAAAGAACTGGGAGGCTTCTAACAAGGTTTTATGTCATTCCATCTTTCTATATTGCGAAGTTAGAATCTGATTCATGCTGTTTTCGGGGACTGGAATGGGACTATGCCCTATGGGCAAAGAGATTGAGCAGCACATCCCTCTTCTCTCCCATTCTCTTTGAACCAAGTGCGGTATGGATCTGCTTTGGATTGGGTATCGCTGCGTAAAGTGGGATGTCCAAAAACTCGAGGCTAAAATGTCCCCAGAAGACCTTGACCCCTAGGAACCTAGATTTCAGGTCGATCCTAATGGGTTCAGGTGCGAGAGTTCCGTTGCGAGGCGGACTCAAGAAACCCTAGGCGACAAACCTTCGAACATTTCATGGGAGTGCTGAGCGGTGACCCTTAGATTTGTTTCTCGATGGACCGCTAAAAGATGCTTAAATAGCCGATAGGCACGTTACAGACAGCGGGGGTGTCACACGAGATTCACACGGGGGTTTGTGAAGTCGCTCGTCACAGGGATGCTAAGTGAGATAGAGAGAAATCAAGATAGATCCTTGTTGTACATGTTGAAGATCATAATTAAAAACATGTTCGATTTTTTAAAATAATGATTTGGAGCAAAAAGAATCACAATACAATAATTCAGCTTAGATGAGTATGTTCCTATTTTGGTATGAAGAATTCAAGGTAAATGTAACATATATTGTTAGCATAGCATCAATCTTGCATCAAGATTCTTTCCAGAAGTACACCCTTAGCGTGTCTTTTAGACATGAACAAGATAAATCTCTAAATTAAGAGCAAAACAAAGAGCTCTTCCAAAATTTTGATTTTGTCTATCTTCAAAAACCTTCACTTCACGATAATTTGAGACATCCTATTCCAGTGAGCAAGGAAGTGAGGGCATTACTCATGGTTGAGCATTTTGAGAATTGCTAGCATATCCAGTGCCTTGAACCATGTAACATATGAGCCAACCACTATGTCCAAGAGTCCTAGCAAGACCCCTCCAAAGTAAGGTTTTCTTTCTGTGAAATCTGTCCACAAACGTGCGCTCACACGTGTGCAAGGATCTCGGGCACCAGCTCGGAAAAACTGTTCTGCAAATGCTTCGTTTTTTTCTAAAATTATGAACTTTGAGAGCAGAGGAACGAACACATCTGACGGGAAGAAGAGCGTTGACCTTGGCAATTAAAGACAGTCCACATCGTCTCCTCCTCTCACGACAGGAGTGTCTTCGTCCTTCCTCCTATCGTCGCCTTCTGCCGCGGTCCGTCACAGCAACTTTGTCATCTTATTCATCACCCTCTTCGTCCGATTTGACCGCTTCTTTCCGGCATCATTTGTAAGCTCCAATATTTTGTTCTTCTTCGTTCTTCTCTTGTCGTCACCTTCGATCGACGTCTTTAGACTGCTCCAGTTCTACAGCTTTCGTCAAAGATTTAATGCTAACTTTCACTCGTTCCAATCCTCTGCTTCAGCTCCTTTGTGATGACGCAATCAAAGTCCCCGAGCTCTATCGCCATCGGTTTGTCGAACTTCCTCATCCTCCTTGTCTCCTTCTTCGCTCTCGCGCTTCATTCCGTCCCCCCTCATGTCGTCAGTTTTAAAGCTTAAGAAAAACCTCTATTAATATGCCTTCTCCATGCAATTCCCATTAAGTTTGTAGCTTTTCCTTAAAAAAGGCTATTGACATCAACGATTATGTCATGATCATGTCACCTTCAAAAGCTTATGAAAAGCTATCTATTTCTTTTATTTCCAAGGTTCACGTTATCATGGGCGGTTGCTCAATTTTTTATTCTTCTCCTCCTTTATTTTGATTTGTATTTGGCTCTTTTTCTTCCTCCTTAAATTCTAGTGAAGCACTATCAATTCTTGCGAAGGATCCATCTTTGAACCAAGCTCCCTTGCTTCGGTTACATTTCCAATCATTCTTCTATGTTGATGTGGCTTGTATGATAGTTTGTGTAGATACATGGATACCACCTGAAAACTTGAAGTAAAATAATTCAAAGTCATCTCTATATAGTTAATCTATTCTTTATCCATTCTCTTCTTGAACATAAATTTGTCAACTTCATTTAAGAGACTTAGATGCATTTGAAGGATCATTCAACCACACCCATCTTGTGTTATCTTCAAAACATACATTCTCTTCATAAAAACTCGATTTTCATACAATGTACCCTAGCAAAAATAGAAATTCGTGCCCAATATTTCACGATTCGATAATTTTACAATGTCGGATCCATGTGTTGCAAGCAATCAAATGATACTTCACAAAATTATAAATTCATTGAAGAGAATGTGCCTAGCCTACCTATATGTGCTCGTGCATCATGCAAACACTAAAGACACACAACAAAACATAAACTTATAATGATGCTGACTTAAGAGTCCAAAATCTTGGCAAAAATTGGTGCCCTTAGGTTTGCAATGGTAGACGTACATGGTCACGACATCGACCCCCTCCAAACATGCACATCCTCCGAATGGGCCACAACTACCCATCTTCATCACCGCCAAGATCGATGGTCAATGCAATCTCTTCTTCTTCTGCAAAAGCATCGTCAATATCCACATCTTCATCTTCATCCACTCTTGGCTCAAGTCCATTGTAGTTCGCATCATCCAACTCCTCAACTGCATAGGCTATATCATCTCTTCTCTTGAAGAGTTTGATTCTTTTCCCTACGATCAGAATCCGTAAGGCCGTACCATCAAGTTCTATTAAGGAATATGTAGCATTGCCATCGACATGCTGCACTAAATAGGGCCCAAACCATCGTCTGAAAACCCTGCGGATAGCACTATACTGGTTGTCTAGATTGCTATCATAGACCAACACCCAATCTCTCTCCTTAATCTCTTTAGGCCTCAATCTGTGTCTGATATCAAAGTGGTCTTTGTTACAAATTTTGGCCTCTCTGAGCTTTTGAATTGCTATTTTAATATCTTCAGCTCTTCTCTCCAACTGATGAATACGAAGAGCCAAAAGATCTTCTCTAGACATCTCTTCCTGCTGCCACAGTAAAGCACTCCAAGTAAGTGTGCAAGTGTCTATACGCATAACTAGCTTCTGTCCATATATCAATTCAGCTAGCATATATCATGTAGTCAAATTGTGAGTAATGCGATCGGCCCATAAGGTAGAAGGCAATAACTTAGGCTGCTCTCGAACTCGTCCATTGCATGCTTCGGCCAAGGCTTTTACAATCGGTAGATGGCCTCTTTCACTCTACCCGTTGCCTTCTGGATTATATACCGAAGTCAAAGCAAGTTTAATGCCAAGGCGGGAGAAAAACTCTCTAGCCTTTTCTATGGCATCAATCTTTGCAGGAGAAGGCTTCCTACCATAATATCCACACATATGACCAACAATCAAAACTCATTGGATCCAAAAATAGAATTCAATCCTGACAAGGTCAAATTTACTTCTTCTGGTTTGCAAAGAATCCTCTCAACATCTCTAATATGTGAAGCCACAAAGAATCTGCATCCATGATCATCTAAAGAATCATCTTTACCTTCTTCCAAAAATCCCTCGATAGGTAAGTCATCGATGAAAGGCATAGTAAGCTCAGGAATAAAATCTCGTAGAACCTTGTTCATCCCATTCATCATATGAGCAACCAAATTAGTAGCTTTATGTGGAAGCGTACACATTTGGACAAGGCCTAGAGGTGTCTTTATCGTAGTCAAATCTCTGCTTTCAAGGGCAAGCTGGAACTGATCATATCTAGAATAAAGATCACCAAGAGAATAGATAGCACATCTAGCAGAAGCTTCAGAAAACCCATTCACAATAGGTCTAGCACCAACATTTCAAATAGTGATATTGTTACTAGCTGTAGGTCCTGTATGAATCTGAGTGTCCCATTCTTTTTAGAAACTATGAACCACCTGTTGGAATATGCAGCTGAAGATGGTTCTAGAATTCCCATCTTGATCCACTCATTCAAAAGCTCCACTAATTTGGATAAGTGAGCCCTCGACATAGGAATAGGCCATAGATTCCAAGGGACATGCAGAATGGTAAAAATAACTATAGGCGTCACAACCCTAGGATCAATGCATCAAATCTCATGTGGAAAGAAAGCAAATGATTTTTCATATCTGCATAACATCTCTTCAAAACATCTTACCTATTCAGGAAGCAAAAAATCTTCAATCCCAATCTTCATCTCTTTCAATGTCTCAGCTAAAAACTTATGTCCAATATACCTGTAGGATCTTGCAAAGGGGGTTGCATAGCAGCTCTCCTGATCATCTCATCATTGTCCAAAGGTAGCGATCCTGTAACTGTTCTAACCTTCTTGTCAACTGTTTTATATTTTTTCTGAACTCTGGCTTCATTGCTAAAACCTACAAATTTCACCCCTTGATGAAATACCCTAGTAAATACAAATTTTACTATGTATAAACAGCAACACCCAAATCCTTTTGCTCGAATATGTCAGTAAAGAATACTTTTTTCTAAGAATCCTCAATACCCAAATCCTTTTGAAGCATGAAATCAAGAATCTCACAATGCGTCGCCAGAGATTGAGCCTATAAGACATATGACAACTCTTGATTGTTAGCATTTAGCAATACCAAAAGTTCTTCCATGGTATCTGAGCATGAAAGGCCATCATAGAGACCATCTATGCGGTCTTCTTCTTGCAAAACACTTGCAATCATGAATTCTTTTTTTTTTCTTTTTACAGACTGCTTGGCAGCTCTAGGCATATAAAAAATATGCTGAAAACACAAAGTACTTTCAATGGATACACCATAAACACATGAGGGATAACTGCCACTACCAGGAGACTAGAGCTTTCCCTAACTCATACCACCATCTTCTCGCAACACAGTGGTATCTAGCAAAAATCCGGCTCTCCTAGTGGAAGAGGGGAATCCCTCAAAGAATCCTTATTTCTCTGATGATTAATACAAAAAGTCATGAACTCGACAGCTATCTTCCCATCCTTGCTTTGGATCCGTGCATAGGCAGACCCATCATCTAGAAAAAGAGTTTTGTACAAAGAAATAACAAGGCTCACCTACATCTGTAATAGAAATCTTCAGATTTGGACAAGTAGCATATAAATCTCCTGCAGTGTTGTTGGCCGTACGCATGGGCCAACCATGATCCACATCAACTAGCCATCTACTAGTATAATATAGACCTCACATAATTACATTAATCTTGAAACCATGATCCAAAAGAGAAACACAAGAAGTCTCAGTCTCACCAAGCTTGGTGACAGTTTTTGTAGTTGCACGAGCCCAGTGACTTTGAGAAAAACGGCTACGAGGCACCAATCTAGGCACATCTTCACTCTCATCATACTGTACGGGCTGAAGTAAAGGATGAAGAGACTTCTTGGACTGCATACACAGATTTGGACAAATAGCATATAAATCTCTTGCAGTGTTGTTGGCCGCACGCATGGGCCAACCATGATCCACATCAACTAGCCATCTACCAATATAATATAAACCTCACATAATTATATTAATCTTGAAACCATGATCCAAAAGAGAAACACAAGGATTCTCAGTCTCACCAAGCTTTGTGACAGTTTTTGTAGTTGCACGGGCCCAGTGACTTTGAGAAAAATGGCTACGAGGCACCAATCTAGGCACATCTTCGCTCTCATCATACTGTACGAGCTGACGTAAAGGATGAAGAGACTTCTTGGACTGCATACATAGAGCTCCATCTATAGGATCCTCAATGTTCTCTTCATTAGAATCAACCTCTTCACTCTATAATCCATAGAGAATAGCCTTAGTAACAGCTAAAGCCTCTGGATGGATCATATCCTGTGTTGGCTCCTCGATAATTTGGCGCTTTGTTTTTATGATGTCAATAATAACATCATGAAACTATCTATTGGTAATCCCCAAAACTTCTCCAAGTGTAAATTCAATTTTGCAATTAAGAATTTGATCCTCAAGTGCCTTTTTCAAGTCTTGGATGTCTCGATGTCGGATAGTAGCTTGAATCCAGGTTGCTTCTTCGGCTCCGAATCCTTTAACTTTGGGGCCTTTTGCTCTTCTTGTACTTTTGGCTTCTGCATGTCGGCCACACTCTACTCTGAACTTGAAGAAGAAGGTTGAAGAACTAGCTCACTCCTACTAGTTGCCTTCTTTAATCCTTCAAGTTGATCATTATCTCTTTTGTGCTTTTCTTCAACAAGTGCTTCAAACCCTTGAGATTTTGCAATATAAGCATAGATAGAGAAGACATCTACATGATCATTCCATCTAGCCCCTTTTCTAATTGCATCTCCTATGAATGAAAGTTCAAATGATGAAGATTTACCTTTCTTTTCTGCATGCAGTGCATAGGACTATAGAGGAGACTTATATTTCAGTAACTACTCCAATTGAAGGCTATAGGCAACAGCTTCTCTTGCCACCTCTTGCTTCACGTAAGAAGAATGTAAGAGAGTTTCCTCTAGTAATTTCTTCATACCTCCTTTGCTGAAATTTGTTTTGAGTGGTTGCTCTTTGTCTTTGAAACATATCATCCTGTCCTTCCAGACCACCAACTTCAGTCTTTTTGCTTCTTCAAAGTCTTAACAGTCCTTGCGCTCATGGTCTAGACTATCCCACCACATGCAACGGTGAATACGATCATTTTTGGAAGAATTTATAGGAGTAGAAGAGGATGGGACAATAGTTGGAGCTGGGTTAAGTGGTTGTTGATCTCTTCTAGCCATCTTTAATATCTAAAGATCCTTCAAGTTCTTTGAAATTTCTTCCACCATGTCTTCGACAATTGGTTTGGCAGATGGCCTAACAAGTACAGTAGGAATAGGCATAGGCATAGTCATAGAAGTAGGCAAAGACATGGGATGAGGGGTAGGAGAAGAAGTGGAAGGAGTAGTAGGAGAAGTGGAGGTAGGAAAAGACATTGTTAGAGGTATTTGCATACCGTTTTGTAAGCAAGCCTTCCATCTCCTCTCTTCGTCAATGTGGAAACCGCATCAACAGCATCTTGCCAATCTGTCTTCAATCCCATAGGCTGCATACGGTATTCAAGAAGCTCTCCCAACTTGTCTTGAAGTGCAGGATCAGTCGCTTGCAAGAATAACACCACTTTCTTTGAGTTTAGGGCTCTTTGTTCAAGTGCATCCAGATGGTTGTAATGTTCTTTTAACTCATGCAATCACTCGAAAGCAACAAGTTCTTTGTTGGGCTGATTGACCCGTTCTCTAAATGTCTTCCGCGTAGCAATACCATAATCCTCTAGGAAATATTCATCATTGAGCGCCTTCTTGAAAACATTCTAGTTTGAATCTTGCACAAACAAATCAGTCACTCTAACCCATAAAGCAAGCATGATAAGTCCAAGGAAATAATTGCTCTAATTGGTAGGAACTCCAAAGAAACGCATCTAGCTTTCAAAAGTTTTAAGATAAGCCGAGACATTCTGGCCATCAAATGATTTATGCTCACTTACTACGGCCTTAATTGCTTTGGTTGCTCCATGTGTATACTCTTGTTCTTAATGTAGCATTCGTTCTTGATCCAATTATTGCTGATGTAATTGTTGCTGTTGTTGCATAGATAACTGCATCTACTAATTCTGCATCATAATAGCTGAAGATAGAGTTTGCAATAAATCCTTCATCTCATTGGTCCAAAAGGATGATAAAATTTACCAAGAGGACAAATATCCAAATAACAAAGATTATAAAGTTCCCGCATCACGAAGGAATAAATTTTTGCATATCCCCTAAAAAGAGTATGTTGAGTTCTTTAGTTAATTTAATCAAATCACACATACCAAAATACCAAGAAAATACTCGACAATTAAGTAAGATTAAAAAATTATTTTCCCCTCCTTAGTATTTAGGATTTCTCTTAAATTATTAAGGGAACACTCATATAATTCCAAGGCTTTGATTGAACCAACATTTTTTACTTGGCCATTATGTATTATATAATTCTTTGAGGATTGGATGTTTGATAAGCTCCCTTGGACATGTAGCTATTAGTAAAATACAATTGAAATGAAATATTAAAATTAGTATAATTAACACATATATGAGACTTTTAGCATGTATCTTCAAGTTTTTGGAAGAATCCATCTAGTTGTAGGTTTCCCTAAAACTACCATGTTACAACTTCACCTTAGTTACTTACGGAGAAAAACTTTTAAAACTAAATTAAACTATACTTAACAAAAGCATAATACACTTTAGTAATAAGTGTTCCCTTCTCAATGCTTCACGAGAGGAGTCAAATCCTAGGGTGTGAGGAGTAGTGTGTATGGGACTTAAGTACATATTCATCATAGCATGCTGATCCATGATTACTAGTGATTATGTTGGAGCTTAAGCAAGGTGACAATAGACCCCAAAATAATTCAATAAGCAATGTCAAGTTTATACCTATGGATCTTTTTAAGAAAATAAAAACAAAAGGGTCTCTATTTTAAAGGTGGTTTAAAATGTACGATTGATCATGCATCCAAGTACACTTACAAGAATGCCAAGGCCAAGAAATAAAATATGGTAGTACTTGAGGATGTGGATGATGAGGTTATTGAAGAACCAACACTAAGTGGATAAGATGAATTTGAAGAGTATAATCAGGATCTTGATATTGATTAGTCTTATGAGGTTGTAGATGGATTTCCATTTGACCCTGGTGGGCATATTCCTTTGGTACTGGTGGGATAGATTTATCTCTTGCTACCACTACCTTTTGTTCTATTTCCGTGGATGCTTGGACTCATTCAAAGAGCGCTAATACACTTTGTATAAAGTGTACCATTCATGGAAAGGATGTATTTATCCTGATAGACAATGGCAATACAAATAGTTTTGTAAATAAGTCACTTATGGATAAGTTATATTATTTTTCCAATTGTGAAATACTATTTTTCCACTCATTTACAACAACCCATAAGAGTATAAAGTAGCTAATGGTGAAGAGGAAACCAACACTCAAATGTGCCGACAAGTTTCCATATAGTTAACTTAAAATTATGAGGTGCAAGTGAACCTGATTGCCTTGGATTAATGGGATCCATAGATATTATGCTTGGGTGTGATTGGCTAATGACTTTAGAAAAATTTACTATAAATTTCTCAAAGTCATACATGGAGTTCTCCATTGATGGGAAGCTTATCCATCTATAGGGAATCCCTAGGAAATTTAATTTTTAGTTTATTACCATTAAATAACTCAAGAAAGAGTATAAATAGCGATTTTACATTTTTGTTTTACACTTGAATAAAGAGATAGAAGATCAATCCAAGAATTATGCTAAACATCTAGCTTTGAACTTTCTACTTGAGGAGTATAGGAACTTGTTTGAAGTGCCTACTTCATTACTTCTCTTAAGACAACAGTGGATCACCCATAGATTTGGAGCTTCATTCAAAGCTAATCAATAAGCCACCCTACATATTGTCTAAATGTGAGCATGAAGAAGTACCCAAGAAAATCAAAAAGCTTTTAAAAATGGGGTTCATTGAACCGATTTCTACACCTTATACATCTTCATTTTTGTGTGTAATGAAGAAAGATGGATCCTTCAGGATGCATATTGACTATAGGAATCCAAACAAGATCATAGGGAAGAACATGTATCCAATTCCTAAAGTTTATGATTTTCTTGATGAGTTCAAAGGGTCTAGGTTCTTTACTAAGATTGACTTAAGCTTTGGATATTATCAAATCCTTATGCGAGAGGGTGACAAAGTTAAAACTATCTTTAGGACTAATCATGGGTTATACCGTTTCTTAGTTATGCCATTTGGGCTTACTAATGCTCTAGCTATCTTTCAAAGCTTAATGGATTAAGATTTTAAAGTCTTTTATCTTTCATTTTTTCATTGCCTTCTTTGATAACATATTGATTTAGACTAAGACTCTACAGGACTATTTATCACATATGAGAAAGGTTTTTAATGTATTGAGGCATCACAAGCTCTTTGCTAAGGAAAATAAGTGCTCTTTTACGTAGACTAAGGTGGAGTACTTGGGCCATATTGTTAGTGAAAAAGGGATACATGTTGATCCTAAGAAGGTGTATTGTGTTAAAGACTAGTCATTACCTACCACCACTACTTCACTTAGAGATTTTTTTGTCTATTGTCATTCTATTGTAGATTCATTAAGCATTATGTGGCTATAGTATCTACTTTGACAACTCATGGGTTGAAGAAGGAAGCTTTCTTTTGGGATGCACTTGCAAATAGTAGCTTCAACCAGTTAAAGGAACTACTTACTTTTGCTCCTATTTGAATATGCTTGAATTCCTCTAGAGAGTTTACTATATAATGTGATGCTAGTGGCCATAGCATAGGGGTTGTTCCGCTACTTGGGTTTGAAAGTCACAAGCTTATTGAATCTATATCAATATAATGATATCTCAGTAAGGATATGTGAGGATACATGTGTAAGAATATGATATGATTGCTGCTCATATTGACACCACAGATGAGCTATTATTATGTAGCAATTCCATCCACTATATTATCTTATCAATTAGAAACATCACCCATGTTTAGATGATCCTACAACCTCTATAGTGCACATATGTAACTTTCCATGTAATGGATTCCATTCAACGGTTCCACCAATGTGAATTGGTAAAGTGACATTAGTTTTTATAAATTATCCTAATCACAAATCTCTACTATATTGCATTTAGGTTTAATGCTAGACCTCCCATCCATGGAGTTCATTATCAATTTATGAAGGGTGGACATTGCATGGTCTCCCTTTCTTTTAGCCACCTCTCCTTCCCCATAAATCTCCATCATGAATTCAGATAATAAAATTTCTATTTTCCTAAATAAATATTAATGCCTAAGTTCAAATTTATATCATGTTTCTACCACCAATTTGAGTTCTTCTATGAAGTAGATGCTTGTGAAGTTCTTAGTTGGAAAATTTAGAGTTCCATTCTTGGGATCCTAGTAGGTAGCATCTTGATGGTATCGGGACACGCTACTTTTTTTATCTATAAAGCTAAAGAGGGGTTCTAGGTTGAAACCTTGTAGTTTACCTTTCCATATAGGTTTTGTAAGAGAGGGGGTGGTGCGCAAATCGGATGCTGTACGCTCGCGTAGTGAATGCCGGAAGGTCCCCAAGAACAATAGAACTCTACTTTTTCCACAAAATTCAAGGTAAAAAGCATGAACGATATGAACAAGAGACCAATTGGGTGCAATCTCCCCCCATGCCTTGTGTGAGCGCTCCACAAAGCATGTATTTTATGTATTAATCATCTTCAAGCTCAAATAATAGCCCAAATTACAAAATAGCAAGCTTTTAGCTTTTGAGTTTGCTTTAGCACAAAATAGGAATAAAGCTAACGGGCGGTGCCCAAAGAGTCTGGCATACCCAATACAATATCCAAGTACAAATAACGTAATCGTGCGCCCATGCGCATACAAAATAATAAATAAATATCCAACGCCTCAATAAATAGGCATGACAAAATATAGGCGCCACGCCTAAGGTATGCGCCCATCAAAATATAAGTAATAAATCGAATACTCGCTATCCTCCAATGCTTTCCTCCACCACTGCTGCTATCTCTACACATCAACTGAAGCATTCACAATCGTTAGTAAAATAATACAATTAAACCGACAAAAGTGAATACCTAGCAGTCTTCAGCTACATAAATAAATCAACTGGTTAGAAATCAATCCTAACCTTAATTTATTACGAGTGCGCACTCTAAACTCATAAACGTTTATTAATTTAATTAATATACATTTTGCAAAATCACCCGCTATGGAATCACCCATGTACACACTAAATTAATGAAACGCCCGAAAAGGATAGGCGTCCCCATGAACTTCTCGCACAAAGAATCCACTTTGTGTATGAGCCCCGGTCATCAAAGTTTACGAAATCCACCGTAAAACCTCATGGAATCCACCGTGGCACGGAATCCACTGTGAAATATGCCTCCTGGCATCATACCCCCAGGGTGGGATAGCAATTGACCTCAATTGCTATTAGCTCAATGTGGAGCTAACAGAGTGGGGAAAGCATTTAAGTCTCTAGCGTGCATCCATTGTGCTTCTTCTACAGGATGGTTCTTAAATTTAACTAGATATCTAGAATATCTTCTACCAGTTCTAGTGGTCATAAAATCAATATCTATGATAGCTTCAGGTTCAAGTATTTCAGTCTCTTCCTCTAACAAAGGTGGGTTTTCATAAATAGGGTGTACAGGTAATTGGCCTCTAAAGGGTCTTAATAAACTAATATGAAATGTGTTGTGAATTTTCCAGTGAGGTGGTAATTCTAACTTGAATGCATTGTCATTAATTTTGTGAATGATCTTAAATGGTCCATAGAATCTAGGGGCTAATTTCACAACTGGGTGTCTATCTAGACTTTGTAGTCTACGTTTTTCTATTCTCAGCCAAACATAGTCATCAAATTTGAAATTCATTGCTTGTCTTTTCTTATTGGCTTGGTTGGTATATGATTGCTGGGCTTTGGCAATCATATCTTTAACCTCATCAAAAATAGTATTGTGCATACTAGCAATATCATCAGCACTCTGAATTCTATTTGACAAAGATGCAACAGGTGTAGACAATCTATAACCATAAATCACTTCAAACGGTGCTTTCTTTGTAGATGTGTGTGGTGTATTGTTATATGCAAACTGCAGTAAATGCAAATGTGTATCCCATGTCTGTGGTTTAAAGATAGTATAAGCACGTAAAAGATCTAGTATAGTACTGTTAGTAGCTTCTGTTTGTCCATTAGTTTCAAGATGAAATGCAGATGAGTTTTCTTACATGGAATGAAATATGCTTGTTTACTAAACCTATCTACTACTATCCAAATCATATCATGGTTAGCTTTAGTATTAGGTAAACCAGTAATAAAATCCATAGAAATTTGTTCCCATGGTCTTGACGGAATAGACAAAGGCATAAGTAATCCATACTGTTTACCATGATGTCTCTTAACTCTTTGACAAATCAAACATTCAGAAACAAAGTTAGATATATCAATGTCCATATGCGGCCAATAAAAATCTTCAGTTAATGTACATAAAGTAGATATAATACCTCTATGACCTTGATATGGAGGACAATGAATCTCATTTAAAACAAAAGATCTGAATGGAACTGTAACGCATAATCTCTTTTCATAAAACATGAATCCATCATTATAAGATAATGAATCAATAGGAATCAAGTTATTTTGAACTAATTTATTCCAATCAGCTTGAAAAGTAATATCCTGATGATAAGTATATTTCATAGAAATCAAAGAATCAAATGATATAACAGAAATATAATGAATGGCAAGTCTTCTACTTAATGCATCGGCCACTAAATTTTCTTTACCAGATTGATATTGAATAATCGGATGAAAACTCTGAATAAAGGATGCCCATTTGATATGTCAGTCAGATATTTGAGGTGCTAAGTAAATGTCTAATACTTTGTTGATCGGTCTTAATCATAAATTCAGAGCCCATTAAGTAGTGTTTCCACTGTCTTAAGGCTTGTAGCACAGCTAATAATTCTTTGTCATATGTGGAATATTTCAGTTTAGAGGGTTTCAGCTTACAACTAGAATAGGTTATAGGATGATTGTCTTGCATAAGTACGGCTCCTATTCCTGATCCGCTAGCATCAGTCACTACTAAAAAGAATAGTCTATTAAAATTAGGCAACTGTAGTACAGGAGCATGGGTTAATGCATGTTTCAATAAGTCAAAGGATTTTTGTTGATTATCGGACCAATGATAAACAATACCTTTCTTCAGAAGTTTGGTCAATGGTAAAGCAAGTAATGAAAAATTACGTACAAACTTCCTATAGAAACTAGCAAGACCTAGGAAGGATCGTAACTCATGCACATTTTTAGGTACATGCCAGTTCAATATTGCTTCTATTTTCTTAGGGTCAACCTTAATACCATCAGATGATACGATATGACCTAAATACTCAATTTCTGTTTTAAAGAACTCACTCTTTTCCGGATTTGCATACAGTTGATTATCTTTTAATAACTGGAAAACCAATGACAAATGTTCATAATGTTCTTTCTCATTTTGACTAAACACCAAAATATAATCAAAGAAAACAATAACACAATACTGATATTTCAAAAATATACGATTCATCATTCTACTAAATGTAGTAGGTGCATTGGTCAATCCGAAAGGCATCACTAAAAATTCATAATGACCGAATTGTGTCCTAAATGCAGTCTTGAATATGTCAGACTTATCTAGTCTTACCTTATGATAACCAGATTTAAGGTCTATTTTACTAAATATGGCAGAACCTTGCAGTTTATCCATAAGGTCATCGACTCTAGGAATTGGATACCTATTCTTTACTATGATCTTATTTAAAGCTCGATAGTCAATGCACATATGATAGGTATTATTCTTTTTCTTTACTAATAGAATAGGTGCACCAAATGGAGAACTACTAGGTCTAATCAATCCTCTATTTAGTAATTCCTCAACTTGACTTTGAATTTCTTTTTGCTCTATCTGGTTATGCCTATATGGTGCTTTACAAGGGGGTTGGGTACCATGAATCAAATCTATTTTATGGTCTTCTGGACGTGAAGGAGGTAAACCAGGTGGTAGATCTTCAGCAAAATAGTCTTTAAAATGTGCAAGAAATTCGTTATGCCTAGGGTGCATATGATTTTCTTTAACTTGCAGTTCATTCACCCAAATGAGATAAGATTTACTACTTTTGCGTAATTCACGTTTAGCTTGAGTATGCGAAAGCAGTAGAAAAACATTAGATGCATGCATACCATACAATGTAATATGTTTTCCTTGAAATTTAATATTAATTGAATGTGTGGAATAATCTATATCAGGGTTATGCTGATGACGCTAAGGCATACCTAAAATAATGTCACTGGACTGTAATGGTACAACTAGAAAATTTCTTCTTTCAATGTATTCACCAATTTGAATTTCTAAGTCATGCACTTCCTATGTACCATTATACCTAGTGCCTAAGAATGCTGCTTTAATGCGATAATGCGTAGGTACAGTCTGTAATTTCAATTCTTTTACTAGCTTTGCAAAAATAAAATCATGAGTACTACCATCATCATGCAAAATAATCTTTTCCTTTCCATGCACTAAACATTTCATTGTCAATAAAGAATGTGGAGTTGGCATACCTGGTAAAGTATCCGAAGGAGTAGTAATGTCGTCTTCATCTTCCGTGAAATCAAGCATTTCTTCATGTTTGTCATCTTCCATTGCTCCAAGGTAGTTGATATGGACAGGTGGCTTCTTTGAATGGCAATTTGCTGCTAGATGTGGCATTTATAACATACTATAGGTTTGGCTTTGGTTACATTGTTTGCAATGGTGGGAAGTCTAGGGATATTAGGATTTGGCTGTGGAATAGGCTTGGGGTTTTGGTTGGTTTTGGATGGTAAAGCAAGTGGTTTTGCTCAGTTTTTACGAAAAGATGATGAAGGGAAACGACCTTGATTAAATCTTCTAAAATTTGAGTTGAATTGCTTAGATCCATAGTTACCATTGGCTTAGAATTGCTGTGGATGCTTATCTCTTCCTCGCAGCTTGTCTTCAGTGTCATGAGCTAATGAAATTGCGTCTTCAATAGTTGCAGGCTTGAACATATTAACTTCAGTGTAGTAATGCCCAAGTAATCCAGACATATACTTGCGCTTGTGTGTCGCTTCAGGTACATCTTCAAGCATGCGTAACTGGAGTAATGCATTCTAAAAATGTTCGGTGTACTGAGGAATAGACTCACGATGCCGTTGTTGCTGAAGAAGGTCCCATTGCTTTATGGCTTTTTCATGAAATTGTGGAGGAAGGAAATTCTGCATAAACTTATTCTTGAAATTCTCCCAAGTAGTGGGACAATCTATACTTTTACGAATCACTGTCCACCAAAGAGATGCTCTATCCACTAAATGATTAGTGACACACTTGATTTTATCTTTTTCTGCATAGGTTTCCTCATGAAAGTAGTCATCAAACTGACTAATGAATGCAAGAACAGTTTTTCCCTCTCGAGTGCCATTGAAAGTACGGAATTTGAAATTTCTTTTACTTATCTTTGTTTCCTTGCGGATGGATTGAGCTTCGAGAGTCGCGTCAATGGTACGTCGGATAAGGTCTTCAGATTGAGGTTCCTCTTTGTCAGTAGTCGATCTTTGTAAATTAGCCAATTGAACTTGCAATGCTTACCTAGCTCGTCGTTCTTCATCCAACTGCATCATAATTAAGTCCAGCTTTTGCTCAATCGTAGGTTCAGGTAGGTCGCCTTCAGCCCATTAAATCATCCATATGTGGTTCCGTCATCCTGAAAAACTCAAAAGATGTCTCACTCTCAAAATCAAGTTAGCGGGATGAGCGTAGCTCAGGATCGGGTATATAAGGCTTATATATTTTTGTGTGTGGCTTTCACAATCTTCATCTTTGGCGATTGCGAGATTTGTAATCTTTGAAAAATCTATGTTTTATCCTTCTGTGTATGCTGAAAATGCTTCAACAAACATGCATATGTGAAGAGTACCTTCCAATGAACAACTTTGCAGTTCGGAATTTCTACGCAGGAACAGCCCTTCTATGAGTTTTGGACAGAAGTCAGTTTTGACTTCAGGTGACTTGTCTGACTTGCAGAGTTGTAGACTTATGTGACTTGCAAAGTATGAAGACTTGCAGAACTTGGTTGCTTTATCAAACTTGCAAAACTTGAACTTGGAAGACTTGCAGTACTTGCTGAGTTTGTGAGGCTTATGTGATTTAGAGCTTTGGAGACTTAACTTGTGGCTTAAAGGATCAGAAACGGCAAATTTTTAGGGGGGGCCGTTTTTCAGCCCGGCGGGAAATTCGCAGCCATCTTCTGATACCTCGTGCTGAAATTTTAGAAGCTTAAAGCTTCTCTAAGCTTTCTAAGCTTTAATTTTTTAAGCTTTGAAGATATGGAAATTGAAACTTATCTCTACAACTCCACGACTTCTGTGCGAGGATGTAGGAGTGGTCCTCCGCCTCTGCAAGCTGGTCCTTCACGATCTGATGATGGAAACAGAGGTTCTTGATCGCCAGGAATCCACCCGTATCGACCGTTCGCGACAAGATTGACTGTAGAGCTTGATCGCTCCAGGAGCTCCGCCTTCGCACAAGATGGGTAGCGATTGGAAGCTCTTGATCTCAGCTTCGCTCTGATACCACTGGTGCGCAGATGGGATGCTGTACGCTCGCGTAGTGAATGCCAAAAGGTCCTTAAGAACAATAGAACTCTACTTTTTGCACAAAATTCAAGGTAAAAAGCATGAAGACATGAACAAGAGACCAATTGGGTGCAATCTCCCCCCATGCCTTGTGTGAGCGCTCCACAAAGCATGTATTTTATGTATTAATCATCTTCAAGCTCAAATAATAGCCCAAATTACAAAATAGCAAGCTTTTAGCTTTTGAGTTTGCTTTAGCACAAAATAGGAATAAAGCTAATGGGCAGTGCCCAAAGAGTTTGGCATACCCAATACAATGTCCAAGTACAAATAACATAATCGTGCGCCCATGCGCATACAAAATAATAAATAAATATCCAATGCCTCAATAAACAGGCGTGACAAAATATAGACGCCATGCCTAAGGTATGCGCCCATCAAAATATAAGTAATAAATCGAATACTCGCTATCCTCCAATGCTTTCCTCCGCCACTGCTGCTATCTCTACACATCAACTGAAGCATTCACAATCGTTAGTAAAATAATACAATTAAACCGACAAAAGTGAATACCTAGCAGTCTTCAGCTACATAAATAAATCAATTGGTTAGAAATCAATCCTAACCTTAATTTATTACGAGTGCGCACTCTAAACTCATAAATGTTTATTAATTTAATATGCATTTTGCGGAATCACCCGCTATGGAATCACCCATGTACACACTAAATTAATGAAATGCCCGAAACCGACAGGCGTCCCCATCAACTTCTCGCACAAAGAATCCACTTTGTGTATGAGCCCCGGTCATCAAAGTTTACGGAATTCACCGTAAAACCTCACGGAATCCACTGTGGCACGGAATCCACCGTGGCACGGAATCCACCGTGAAATATGCCTCCTGGTATTAGGGGGATTTAATAATGGGGAAATACTAGTTACACTACTGGTATATAAGGTGAGAGAGACTTAATTTTTCATTATCAGATAATTATACAAGTTTTCTTTCTCCTTCACCTTGCTCTCCAAGCTTCCATGTCTTCCCTCCCTCTCTTCTAGTCTTTTTCTCTCCATTTCTAGTCTTTCTCTTTCCTCGTAACTATCTTTCTCTCTCTTCTGCTCTTCTTCTTCTTCTTCTGTGTAGTCTTCTCTCTCTTCTTTCTCTCTCCCAGTCCCTCTCCTTGACAATTGGCATCAGAGCCTAGGTTCTTGGTCCGAGTTACTCCTTCATTTTACCCAGTTACAACTTTCTTGTCACATGGAATTTTGAGTCACAGGTACACAGGTACAGGGAGTAGTAGGGGAGTTCCCAAAGATTTCTGGACCACAAGGTTTGCAGGCAAGAGCATTAATGGCGGCTTGGACCAAGTTTGGAGGAAGGAAGACTGACTTTGGCAGCTCCTGGGTCATTTTTGGCCCATTTTGAAGGTAAACTCTTAGTAATCATGGTCATAGGAGTTAGAAGAAAGTCTACTTGGGGTTACCTTTCAAGGAGGGTCTTTTCTCTCGTCATTTCTCAAGCTTCTTACAAGCTTGCATGGAGGTAATCAGGCCCAAATCTTGCTCCCTTCTCTTTCATGGAGTGTTAGCTCTCTTCCTTGCATTTCTGGAGTTCAAGAGCAATCAATCAAGTAGTGTTTAGGCTGTGGTGACCATCCCCAACCCTCTAGGAGCAGCCCCATAAAATCCGGCACAAAACGTGGGCTACTTCCAGGCTAGATTGAGAGCACCCCAGACCTCCTCTCCTTCTTGACTCTCACTCCCAACCTCTTGCAGGTCCCTTGGGCAAGAATGAAGCCTCCTTTCTCAGCTTCTTGGACTTCTCTTCCACCTTAGAAACCCTGATCATGTGCAGTCCATGGTAGCCATGAAAGCTTGGCATCAAGCTCAAGAATCTTGAAGATTTTGGTCTTTTATTGGTCCCATGGGTTCCCTCTTCAAGACTAGCTCAAGATTTGGCCATCAAGAAGCACGGGAAGAAGGTTAGAAGAAAGATTTGAAGACATGCACTTGTGGGCAGCCATGGCTATGGAAGTAGAGCTCAATTTCAGCAAGAGCTCTTCATGGGAAGGCCTTGAGCCATCCTATCTCCAAGCTACAGCCACATTGGAGCTCATTCTCAAGATTTGAAGGCTTCTTGGAAGCAAGAAGGCATTATGGAGTGCCCATTTGGAAGGAATCCTTCTCTTGATCAGTCTATGCAAGCAATGCCCTTCCCCCATGGAAGAATCCTTCTCCCCCAGGCTTGAATTCATCTCTTCTTGACGGAGCACAACCATTTTGGAGCTATGGAGCATGCGGGATAAAATTGGAGCTCTCATGAAGGATTGAAGTGGCATTAGTGGCTGCAATCTTCATTAAACAATACAAGGGAAACGATTCTTGGCTCTCATTCTCTCCCATTAAGCCTCTTGTTGAATTCTATCTACTTGTTTGAGAGGATGCATGAGTCCAAGTAGGTAATAGGAGTCCCAAACATTGGATGCATGCTTAATATTAATCTCAATCATATTCCCATTTGATCTTATGGCATTCAAATGGATTTTATGTTGAAGCTTCATTGAGATTATATTTTTGCTTACCCATAACCCGTTTGGCTTCTTGTCAATGGGATGAGCTAAGAATTGATTAAGAAATCCATTGTATAAGGGTGACTAGGCAGTGAGTCACTGCCAGTAAACTCTCTATCCCTATTCCCAATTCCAATTCCATGCACTTTATGAAAAGCCCAAAATTTCCATTCCTAAAATGCGTCTTATGCTGGGTGTTGAATTAATAAATGTCTGGTATGTTTTTCCGGGTGAGGAAAAGGCCGATGCTAGGCGAGGTGGCACGAAAAAAGAGGGGTGACCCACCCTTGCCATCAAAGACCCTAAAGGGGTGCACAACCTGGCCCGAGGGGAACTTTGCCCACCTCCCGGTGATCCGGAGCCCAAAACTTGTTTGCAGGTGCAGGTATTTCTTGGGAAATTAAGAAATTGACTTGGCATGATGGAATTTTGATGACTATGGCATGACACACTCTTGTGTGCATGGGATGTATGGACGTACCTCAGCAAATGTATATTTAGATACACATGTAGTTATGTATACAGTGATGTATGGGAATGCATTGCCTTACTTGGGTTGAAGATGGATGTATGTATCATTGGATGGTAGAAGGCATTGCCTTACTTGGGTTGAAGGCATAGGGAAGTAATGGAAGGTCAGGCTCAAATGGTGACGGAGATGCGCCAAATGACTTCTACCATGGAAGCACTTGTATCCAAGTTCTCAATGTGGATGGATTCCCAAATGAAAGGCAAGAAAAAAGAGGATAGACCAAGCATGCAAGCTGAAAGAGTGACCATCCCATCCGTGAATGCAGCCTATGCAAGTACCCAAGGTATTTTGGGAAGAACAGGCATTCCCAACATCAACTTTGAGCAAGGGGAGCCCTCACAAAGGCATGAGCCCATAAACAATGGGATGAGGAGTAACTCTTAGCTACCATCCTCGCCCATGCCACCTATGCGTACTCAACCGTCTTTTGGAAGGAATCACTCAAAAAATGGGTCATTTCTTGGCAGCCCAATGGATCAGCCCCACTTTTGGTATATGGGATAGCCCCCCAACCATGAAAGTGAGTTGAGAGGAAAAATCATTTTCTCAAAGTTGAATGGCCAATCATCCTCCCTGGCTAAACTAGAAGAATGGCTCTCGAAGCTTGAAGACTACTTTGACATAATGGCAAGAAATGACGATCAAAAGATACACTTTGCCACGATACACTTAGAGGGCTTTGCCCACACGTGGTGGCGGTACATAAAGAGGGAAAATCAACAGCTTGTTGTCACTTGGGATGCATTCAAACCCCTTATGATTCAAGTCATTGTATCTCCAGTTGAGAAGGAGAAGCTTGCAAGGCAATGGTATGGTTTAGAGCAACGTGGGATGATGGTGCGTGACTATACAAACCAATTCCTCAATCTCACAATGTATGTTGAGTCCATTAGTGACGATACAAAGCTTCACAAGTATATTTATGGTTTGGATCCCCAACTCTCAGCTGATGTTTCAGCCCAAAGGCCATCAGATTTGTTCAAAGCTATTGAGTTGGTTGAGAGGTACTCTCGTAAGTACCGCCGAGATGCTTCATTTCAGCATGGACAACAAAGAGGGGCGTCTCAGCCACTGTTGAGGCAACAAAGAGGACCTATGTAGTCATATTTTGGGCAACAAAGAAGTGTTGTAAGGCCCAGGCAGTTTGGGGCAGGTTCTGGTGGTGGAAATATGCCATTCAGCACCCCGAAGATCCCCACATACCCCACCTTTAATGCCTCTAGGGAAAATAGTAACTTTAGGACTACAAACCAAGAAAGAGTTGAAAATAGAAAAGGGGACAGCAGGGGTAAAAATGCTTCAGCTTTTGGTAGTCAATGCTCTATCCGAATGGACCTCTACAAAGAGAGGAAAGAAAAAGGACTTTGCTTTAAATGCAGGGAAAAGTATAGAGCCGAGCATGCATCTAAATGTGCTTATAGGAATGCAAAAGCAAGGGTACATAGCAATTAAACAAGGCTCTACTTGCGGAGTGTGGTGACTTGTTTCAATTACCTATAGCATTACCTCCCAAGAGAGCAGTTGATTATCCCATTGATTTGGAGCCCCACTCTAAGCCGGTCAATAAACCCCCTTACAGGTTATCCAAATGTGAAAGAGAAGAAGCGGCCAAGAAGGTCAAAGATTTAGTAGATATGGGATTCATTGAGCCTAGCTCATCCCCTTTTGCATCACCTATCTTGCTGGTCAAAAAGAAAGTTGGCACTTTTAGGATGTGCATTGATTATAGAGATTTGAATAAGATCACTATCAAGAATAGATACCCTATTTCTAGGGTGGACGACCTGTTAGATGAGTTGAAGGGAGCTAAGTATTTCACAAAGATTGATTTGAGATCCAACTACCATCAGATACACATGCGTGAAGGGGATGAGATAAAGACTACGTTCAGGACTCATCGTGGGCTCTATCACTTCTTAGTCATGCCCTTTGGCTTGACTAATGCACCAGCCACGTTTCAGAGCCTCATGAACAAAATACTTCAACCTTACTTATTCAAATTTGTATTGGTATTTTTTTATGACATCCTCATTTATAGTCGCTCAAAGGAAGCTCACCTTATGCACATGAGGCAAATATTTGATATACTTAGACAGCATAGACTCTTTGCTAAGGAGACAAAGTGTTCGTTCATGAAGACTGAGGTTGAGTACTTGGGACACATTGTCAGTGAGACAGGAATAAGAGCTGTCAAGATTGTGGGAGAGAAGGAAGGAGTCTCACTTGTAGCTTTCTCACTTACACAATGGGGGAATACACAAAGGTGGAGGCTGAAAACAGTTTTCTTCTTCTTAGTTATGTAAGCCAAAAACAACTCTCGTACAAAGAAATAGAAGAACCCTATATATGGGTCTCAAACCAAACTCAACTAACTAAGGTGGCATACTAACTGAGCCACGAACTAGAGTAGATAAGGATAGCTATCATCTAGCTATTATTCATGGGTGGTGTACCAACCACATCTGCAGCTAACAAGTCAGTGACATAAATGCACAACGGTCACCCTGGCATATCACGAGTGGAGCTCGATATCTCAACACTCCCTCGAGCTCAATCCCAATTCCTGCACATCAAGCAGGTCTCTGAACTTGCACAACTTCTCTGCGCCCAATGCCTTTGTAAATATGTCAGCTACCTGATCCTCTATGCTGACATAAACTAGATCAATAAGACCTAGTAAAACCCTCTCCTGCACATAGTGATAATGCACCTCAATGTGCTTTGTTCTAGCATGATAGACTAGGTTATTTGCCAAGTGTATACTACTCATGTTGTCATAATAAATGACAATTGGCCCATCTATAGGCTGATGCATATCATAAAGTAGCTTATGCAACCAAGCTACCTCACATGCAGCCATTGCTGCACCCCTGTACTCAGCCTCTGTGCTTGACAAGGCAAGTGTAGGCTATTTCTTACTGCTCCAAGTGATTGCAGCACTCCCAAAAGAGAACACATATCCACTGGTAGATCGTCTATCAGAAATACTACCAGCCCAATCAGCATCAGTGTATCCATGCAACTGTATCTGAACCCCAATGTCATAAAATAGTCCATACTGCAATGTGGACTTCACATACCTGAGTATGTGTCTAGCCCCATCCAAATGCGGTCCTGCATAAACTGACTTACCAATCCAACAACATAGCTCAAATCTGGCTTGGTAATAGTCATATAAATCAAACTTCCTACTATATGTCTGTACATAGTAGGGTCTTCGAGAAGCTCACCTGCATCTGCACTCAGCTTCACATTCTGCTCCAAAGGAACTGAAATAGGCTTACAGCCTGTCATCCCATATTTGGACAGCATGTCCAATCCATACTGCCTCTGCAAGAGCCATATCCCACTTGGTGATCTAATCACCTCAATGCCCAAGAAATAACATAGCTCTCCCAAATCCTTCATCTCAAACTTCTGCTTCAATAGCATTTTCACATGAAGGATATCTTCAACACTATCACCTATGATAATCAAATCATCAACATAAACGACTAGCAGTATAATACCTTTCTCTGTTTTTCTCACATAAAGTGAGAAATCTGCCTTGGAAATCTGAAAGCCAATAGTAACAAGATACTGTCCTATCTTGTCAGACCATGCTCTAGGTGCTTGCTTCAAGCCATACAAGGCTTTCTTCAACCTGCAAACAAACTCAAGATGAACATCATACATATAACCTGGTGGCTGCTCCATATAGACCTCTTCTTGCAAATCACCATGCAAGAAGGCATTCTTTACATCCATCTGATGTAAAGACCATCCCTTTGATGCAGCCATAGCAATGTCTGCTCTTACCATTGCCATCCTTGCAACCGGACTGAATGTTTCTTCATAATCAATGCCATATGTTTGTGCATACCCCTTGACTACTAATCTTGCCTTGTATCTGTTCACAGAACCATCTGCATTGTGCTTCACCTTATAAACCCACTTACAACCAATTGCATTCTTATCTTTAGGCAAAGGTACCAATTCCCATGTAGCATTTGCTTCCAAAGCATCCATTTCTTCATCCATGGCTTTCTCCCATTTTTCTTTTCCCATGACTTGCTCAAAAGAAGTGGGTTCTGGTTCCTGTATCACTTTGACTATATAGGCATAGTGAATGGCTGTAAATCCATCATATTTCAGCCTATCCACAGGATACCTAGCTCTGGTAGACCTGCGCAAAGTAGGTTCCAGGTGCTCTCAAAACATCCCTGGTTTTCCTTACTCCAGGTGTAACAATAGAAGGAATACCCAACTCATCATCAATGCTCTATTCTGAGCCACTGGATTCCCCATACACATAAGAGTGACCTGCATTCACATCAAACATGGGTTGATCTACCTACACTTTTTCTTTTCGTGATACCTACATACCACTATCTGCATTGCTTTGAGAAGATTCTCCTGATCTCAATCTGTCTGTCCATGGAAAAGAATGTGAACCACTGCTAGAGGACACTCTAGGTCCACTAATATCTTGTGACTGCTGCTGTAAATTCTATGCAGCATTATCATTTTGTGCATCTACATTATCAATCACATTTACTGGTTTATACCAACTACTCATCTCATCAAAAACAACATCTCTGCTCACTGTAAACTTACGACTAGACGGGTTATAGCATCTATACCCTTTCTAATGTTGCAGAGAGTAACCAATAAAGATGCAGTTCTCAGCTTTTGGATCCAACTTGGATCTCAACTCATTTGGCACATGAACATAGGCAATGCAACCAAAAATTTTCAAATGAGAAATATATGGTTTCCTACCACTATACCTCTCCTCTGGAGTCATGCCATGTATTGCTGGAGTGGGAGTCCTGTTCATTATGTAGACTGCTGTAGCAACTGCCTCAGCCCAGTAAAAATCTGGTAGGTCTTTTTCATTGAGCATGGCACGAGATACCTCTCCAATATGCCTATTTTTTCTTTCTGCAATTCCATTTTGCTGTGGGGTATGACTACATGAATATTGCTGCTTTATGCCATGCTCCTACAAGAACCTTGCAAACTCATTTGAGAGGTACTCTCCCCCTCTATCTGACCTCAGACATTTTATTTGCAACCCTATTTCTTTTTCAACCATAGCTTTAAGAGTTTTGAAATGCCCAAACACTTCACTTTTCATTTTCATAAAATACACCTAAATTTTTCTGCTATAGTCATCAATAAAAGTGACAAAATAATGACAGCCTCCAATAGATGCAGCTTTAGTAGTCCACACATCAGAGTGGATTAATTTCAAGGGCTTCTTACTCTCTTGAACATGTCTAGGAAATGGTTTCCTTGCCTGCTTTCCAAATTGACAGGCTTCACATACCTTGAATTTAGGCAATCCTGCAACAATATTTTGGGCCTGCATTGATTTAAGTCGTTGTACATTAACATGACCAATATGTTTATGCCAGATATCAATATCTGCAACTACACCGGTCCCATGTGCAAACATTGCTGCACTCAATTCAGGCATGTCTGCATCCAACGTAAACATTCTGCCCTTCTTCTTTCCTTTTGCTATCAAGCGACCTTTATTTTTCATATGTTCAACAAAGCATCCATGAGGATTAAATTTGACCTGCAAGCCTTGCTCAACCATTTGACCAACAAAAACCAGATTCTTGGTGATATTCGGGACATGAAATACATCTGACAGGTATTTCTTTTTCCCATCCTGCATAGAAAAAGGAAAATTTTCAATCTGCACAATAGGATGTGTAGTATCATCACCAGTCTCCACAAATCCTAGTTTTTCCATTTTCCTTGCATCGTGCATCTATTCTGCATGACCTATCATGTGGTTTGAGGCACCTGAGTCACAGAATTGTTCATGTGTTGCACCATAAACAAATGCTCATTTCTGTCTTCACCCTATCTACTAGAAGATGCATAATTACCTTGTTGCAATTTTCCATTCATGATGTCATTTTGCTTTTTATAGCAATCTTTAGCCATATGACCCATTTTACCACAGTAGCAGCATTCAACATTGTTGTTTGCATTTTGGCCTCTTTACCATTCACCACGACCTCTTTGGCTCCCCCTGCCTCTAGAGTTACCACGTCCTCCTCCATATGACTGGTTTTCTTGAGTTTGCTGCATATTCTGATTTCTACCACGACCTCCAGATCGGCCTCCTCTACCTCTGCCTCTAGCTCTTCCAGCATTTGAGTAGAAGACAGTTTCTTTTGAAGTTCCTCCTGAAGAAGATGCACCACCATTTCTCTGCTCCTTAGAAATTAGAAGAAATCTTTCACAGACAGAAATGGATATTCGGAATTGTGCATAATTCTTTCCTAGACCATTCAAGGTCACAGAAACTAAATCTTCAATGGAAGCAAGTGCATCTGCAATCTTCTTCACCTTCATGTGGTAGTCATTGATGCTCATACTTTCTCTCTGCACATTGTGCAACTCTTGCTTGAGGTGCATTTTCCTGGCTTGTGTATTTGTGCTATACATTTTTGACAAAGTATCCCATGCCTCCTTTGGCGTACTTGCATCCTGAATATGCACAATCATAGAGTCTGAAATACTGATAGACAGCCAGTACATAACTTTTCTGGCTCTCTCATGCCATCCTTTAAATGCCTGCATTTGCTATTGATTGGGAAGATCAGGAAGAATTGGCTCTTCTTCATTTCCTGCAACGAATTCCCAATATCCTTTTCCCATAAGGAAATTCGTCATTCTAAACTTCCATGCTAGGAAGTTGTTCTTGTCAAGATTTTTAGTGACAATCTGTGAGGTTCAGGAGGCTTACCTGTTAGACGCTGATTTCAACAATGTATTTCAGAAATTACAGCAAGGACAATGTGTGGAAAACTCTTCATATCAGTTGAAAAATGGGCTTTTATGGTATAATGGTCGAATTGCCATTCCTCATACCTCCCCATTCAAGCAGAAAATCATGCATGAGATGCATTCAACCCCTATAGCTAGTCATTTGGGAGTCTTTCAGACCTATGACAAAATTTCTAAAAGCTTTTACTAGAAGGGCCTTTGGAGAGATGTGAAAGACTTTGTCTTGGGCTGTGTGCCTTGTCAGCAAAACAAGAACAGCACCTTAAAACCAGCTGGTTTACTTCAGCCATTTCCTATGCCTGAAGGCAAGTGGACACACATCACTATCGACTTCATTACCGGCCTACCAGTGACCAACAAAGGTTGGGATAGCATCTATGTATTTGTGGACAGACTCACAAAGGCAGCCCATTTCATTCCCACAAAGACTCATTATAATGCTTCTCAAGTAGACAGCCAATTCATGGAATATGTTTTCAAATTACATGGCTTACCACAGGTCATTTTGCATGACCAAGATGCTAAGTTTATGAGTAACTTTTGGCAGGCAGTTTTCAGCTCTATGGGCACACAGTTAGCCCCTTCCACTGCTTACCATCCATAAATAGATGGTCAGACAGAAAGGGTTAACAAATGGCTGGAAAGTTACTTGAGGCATTTCTGTCAAGATGTGCAGCATGCTTGGGACTCATGGTTGCATTTGGTTGAGTTTGCCTATAATAACTCTACACATGCTAGCATTGGAGTTTCACCTTTTGAGGCCTTGTATGGCTACAAGGTGCCCCTTCCTGTGGTTATCTTCAATGATAAAATAAATCCACAAAGCAAGGAAGAATTGGATAGAATACAGGTCTTACTTCTGCACTGTAAAGCTAACTTGAAGAGAGCCCAAGATCAAATGAAACTTTATGCTGATCACAAAAGACGGGATGTGGAGTTCCAAGAAGGGGATTTGGTGCTCTTGAAAGTGCCTAAGTCCATATATGCCTCCCTTAAAGATGGGTCCAGCAATAAGTTGGCACACATGTTCTATGGACCATATCGGATTATCAAGAGAGTGGGAGACTTGGCATATCGATTGGCATTACCCCCATGTATGAAGATCCATAATGTCTTCCATGTGAGTCAGTTGAAGCCCTTCATTGGCTCAGCAGTGGACTATGTTGAGGAACTCCCACCGATAGATAAAGAAGGCATCATTCAATACATACCCGAAAAAGTCATAGGAAAGAGGGAAAATGTCAAGAATCGCGTGGTGGGGGGACTTGCTCAAGATGCTGCGCCGAACACACACAGAATGCACAAGGAGAAGCTCATTCAAGAGACAAGAAGAGAGATGGAGGCCAAAACGTTTTCTTGCTTATTTCTTCTTCTTCTTCCACACTCTTTTCAATGTACACAAAGTATAGATAAGATACAACATAAAGGAAAGTGGCCTACTAAGTCAAACAATGCATAACCGACTACACTAGTCCGACTGGCACTATAACTATGCCAGTTGTAAATAGGTGTAACAACCTGAATATAATAAGTAATGAGTCAGTGGCCATGTGAGAGTCATAATGACCACCGATGTGCTAAGTGTAGATGTGTGGACCCATCTACCCAGGCAGTCCACCATCAATGTCCGCATGTGTTGAGCTTGTCATCTCAACACTCCACCTCAAGCTCAACTGCATCTCTGCAACTCCAAGTAAGCTTCGAAACTTTTGAAGCTTCTCTATACCCAATGCCTTCGTGAATATGTCACTTATCTGATCCTGTGTGTTGATATACACCAAGTCAATCTCACCTGCTAGTACCTTCTCTCTCACAAAATGGTAGTGTACCTCAATATGTTTTGTCCTCGCATGGAACACAGGGTTCCTAGACAACTGTATACTGCTCATGTTGTCACAATAAATGACAACTGCACCTTTCACTTGCACATCTAAATCAGCCAATAACTTTTGCAACCATACTACCTCACATGATGCAACAGCAGCACCTCTATACTTAGCCTCGGTACTCGACAAAGCAACTGTAGATTGCTTTTTGCTGCTCCAAGCAACTGTTGCACTACCAAGAGACAACATGTATCCGCTGGGTAGATCTTCTATCAGACATACTACCAGCCCAATCTGCATCTGTGTATCCAAACACCTGTACATCTGTACCTGCCTCATAGAAATGTCCGTAGTGTAATGTGGACTTCACATATCTCAATATGCGTCTGACTGCATCCAAATGTGGCTTTCTAAGTACTTGCATAAACTGGCTCACAAGACCAACAACATAGCTCAAGTCTGGCCTTGTAATGGTCATGTAGATCAAACTCCCCACTATCCTCCTGAACATAGTAGGGTTTTCTATCTCATCCCAAACATCAGCACTTAACTTTACATTCTGCTCCAACAGGACTGAAAGTGGTTTACATGTTGTCATACCATACTTGGACAACATATCCAAGCCATACTGTCTTTGGGATAGCCATATACCATTGTCACATCTAATCACCTCAATGCCAAGGAAGTACCTTAGCTCACCTAAATCCTTCATCTCAAACTTCTTCTTCAAAAAGTCCTTGACTTCAATAATCCCACTATCACTATCACATGTAATAATCAAGTCATCCATATAGATGACTATGATGACCAAACCTACATCTCCCTTTCTCACATAAAGTGAGTGATCAGCATTAGAAACATAGAAGCCAATATTGACAAGATACTCTCTGATCTTGTTAGACCATGCTCTAGGTGCTTGCTTGAGCCCATAGAGTGCCTTTTTTAACCTGCACACATACGTGGGATGCTCTAAATCTTCATAACATGCTGGTTGATCCATATACACTTCTTCCTGCAAATCACCATGCAAGAGGAATTCTTTATATCCATTTGTTGCAACCTCCAACCTTTGGCTGCTGCCAAAGCAATCACACATCTGACAGTTGCCATCCTAGCAATTGGACTGAAGGTTTCATCATAATCTATGCCATATGTCTGGGCATAGCCTTTTGCAACCAGCCTAGCTTTCTATCTGCTAATAGAACCATCTGCATTGTGCTTAATCTTATAAACCCACTTACATCCAATAGCTTTCTTGCCCTTTGGCAATGATACTAGATCCCAAGTCTTATTGGCCTCTAATGCAGCCATCTCCTCATCCATTGCTGCATCCCAATGAGTATGACCAACAACATCCTCAAAACAAGTGGGCTCAACATCCTCAACTAGTTTCACCATGTAAGCATAATGGTGAGCTGCATAACCTTCAAAACCAAATCTTTTAGCAGGGTCTCTCACCCTGCTAGACTTGCGTACCACTGGATCACTCAATGGAGTCGTTGCATTGACCCGTGCTCTCTGCACACCTGGAGTCCTCACTGAGGGAATGCCAAGCTCACCATCGAAGCTCTCTGAGCCATTGGAGTCTCCATCAAGAACTACGTCAATGCCATCTGACACTTTATTCTTTCCTTTGTCTTTACTTGTAGTGCTGCTAGATGCACTTGAAGATGTAGAGGTACTCCTTAGTCTCCCAGAACAAGGACTACCAGATGATGTCTCTGGTCCACTAAGAGTCCATGATTCTTGCTTTTCAGCCTGCACATGAGTGTAATGATCATCATCATTATCCAATACATCACCACTAGATGCATATCAACTGCTCATTTCATCAAAGATAATATCCCTACTCACTCTGAGCTTACATGTGACACGGTTATAACAGCGAAACCCTTTCTGCTCTAAAAAGTATCCAATAAAGACATACTTTTCAGCCTTTGGATCCATTTTCTTCCGTAACTCATCTAGCACATGAACATATGCAATGCAGCCAAACACTTTCAAGTGTGAGACATCAGGCTTCTTACCTGTAAAACATTCTTTGGGGGTCATACCATGAACTGCAGCTGTGGGGGTTCTGTTCATAATATAAATAGTAGTATGAACAGCCTCAGACCAAAAATGCTTAGGCATATTATTTTCAGCCACCATCAAGGCACGTGCAACTTCTGCAATATGCTTGTTTTTCCTTTCTGCAACCCCATTTTTCTGTGGGGTATACCTGCATGTGAACTGTCCCTTTATCCCATGAGACCTCAGAAGATCATTGAACTCATTTGAGAGGTACTCTCCCCCTCCATCTGACCTTAAGCACTTTACTTTCAAGCCTGTTTCTCTTTCAACTGCAGCCTTGAAAGTTCTAAAGTGCTCAAATGCTTCACTCTTTTCCTTCATAAAATATACCCACAGCTTTCTAGAACAATCATCAATGAATGTGACAAAGTATGAACTGCCTCCAAGAGGTACATTTTGTGTAGGCCCCCAAATGTCTGTATGCACAACATCAAGGATATTTCTACTTACATCTCTGTCATGTGAAAAGGGTTGTCTTGCCTGCTTGCCAAACTCACATGCTTCACATACGTTATGAAATTCTTCAACTCTAAATGTAGGCAAACCTATAACCAACCCTTTAGACTGCATTAATTTTAGCCTTTGTACATTTGCATGTCCAATGCGTTTGTGCCAAATTTCAATATCTGCAACAACACCTTTTCCTTTAGCATACATATCAGCATTCATAGTAGGAATTCCAGCATCTAAAGTAAACATACGTCCAACTCTACTTCCCTTTGCTACCAGCGTGCACTTGTCATTGAAGTCTTCTACAAAGCAGCCCTTTGCATTAAATCTGACTTGTAGCCCTTGCTCTACCATTTGACCGACTAACACCAAGTTCTTTGTAATAGATGGCACATGAGCTTGTCATCTCAACAGAAAAGAGGCTTTCCTCTTGCTTGATCATGGAATACTTGATTAAATGGCAATGTTTACCATTCGAGGAAGCTTCTTGGAGGCGAGCTTCAGGTTTGGAAGAGTTTCCATACCTTTTGGAAGCAAATTTGGCTGAAATGTAGCTAACTATGGCCCTGTTTTCCCCCAGACAGACTGTAGACAACACTCTATTTTAAAGTAGATTTTATTCTACACTATGAACAGCAAAGCACACCATACATGGGCTGAAAGTACTTCTCAAGAGCTCTGTTTTGATGTATAGTACACCCCGTTCGGAGCCTCTCAGAGAAAGTTATGACAGATTCACTATAGGGTCTTGTAGTAAACAGCATACTGTCCACTATTTGCAGCCCACATTTACTCCAGATATTTGGGTCAAAAACTCAAGTTTATAACTCCCCAATAAGGCCCATGTATCGTACATACCCCATGGCCCATCATACACAATAATACCTCATCATTCATCAGTATACCCTTGTAATAATGCCGCAGAGTAGTACTCTGGTCGGCCCCTCCCGGTTACCACACGTGCCCAAATTGTTTTTGAGGGCAAAAACCTTCGGGTGAGGATGGAATGTAAGAGAGGGGGATTTAATAACGGGGAAATACTAGCTACACTGGGCTGGTATATAAGGTGAGAGAGACTTAATTTTTCATTATCAAATAATTATACAAGTCTTCTTTCTCCTTCACCTTGCTCTCCAAGCTTCCATGTCTTCCCTCCCTCTCTTCTAGTCTTTCTCTCTCCATTTCTAGTCTTTCTCTCTCCTCATAATTGTGTTTCTCTCTCTTTTGCTCTTCTTCTTCTTCTTCTCTGTAGTCTTCTCTCTCTTCTTTCTCTCTCCCAGTCCCTCTCCTTGATAGGTTTTCTACCAAGCATTGGCTTATTCATTACATAAGGACATAAATAATCAAGGTTACAATAGAAAACACCCTTACCATGTGGTATATAAATCTTGATAATAACCCTGAGGAACGAGAACATTGCTTGGTTGGAGTCAAGATGATATATTAGACATGCATTGGGATAATAGTGGGTATAGTAAATTTTCATTGACATCAATGACACAATCAAAAAATAATATCCATTATCACCCAAACATTTCAACTACCTTGATATATCTTATACACTCGATAAAATAGATTATGCTTGCATATATCTTATACAAAAAATAATTTTATTCAAAAATTATTTTATGATATTTTACACATAGATTCCTTTAGCACATTATGAACACCACATTGGGACACATGAGTCAGGATTCAAAAATTCTTTTATGATGCTTATTTTTACGATTTCTATATTCATATATGAAATATAATTATATTTTATGATTATAAAGTGTATTCTCAATATTTTAACATTTATTGATATTTTTCTTCTAACTCTCTCTATTTTTATAATTTTTTATTTTCTATCTATTTATTCATTAAAATTTTAGAAAAATAGAAACCAAGAAATGTGAAGTGTTGAAAAATTAATCATTCATATCCATTTTTCACTCTCTGAAATATTTTTTCAATTTCATTTCATTTACTATAAAAAATAATAAACTTACCCAAAAAATGTTTACACGTAACACAAATGAGGTGATGTATGGGTTCCAAGCCACTGATGCTTGAGATAGTTGCTAACATACTTGGTGGCACTCCATAATGCTCCAACAATATGCCACGAACCATATCTTTTACATAACTCTCACCTCTCCCTCTCTTTTACCTATCCCCCTTCTCTCATAAGAATAGCCATTATGCAAGAGGAAATGAAGAAGAGAGAAAAACTAAAAAATATATTCTTTATTATTATAATTAGGCCATGACACTTATATCACCATGTAGAGGACAGCAGGGGGGACTTCGTTTCATCCATCACACTTGAGAAATGACAAGGATCTCACATGCAATAATCATCAAAAGTCCAACATGATGGCTTTTTTCATTTTTTGTCCACTTTTTCCCCTTCTTTCTCTCTTCCAAATGACTAGATACATTAAGGAAAAGTATACGAGGCCTACCATAAGTGCCCCTTCAAATTATGGATGCCCACATGATTTTTGAGCCTTTTTTTACCTCTTTAGTTGCCCACACGACATTCCCATGTAAATTAAGGTCTCATAACCTTAAATTCAACCCCAAGGACATGGAATTAATGTCCACGTGATGGTTGGATGCTTCTTCATTGTTTCTAGACTCAACTTGATGCTTTATCACGTCTTAAACTTCAAAATGCTTTGTCTCTTATGCCCTGATCACTTTGCACCATGAATTACTTTGGAGCCTAAAATCATTATTTTCGACCACAAATGCCTTGCAGATCTATCTAAAATTGTCAAAAATCCCAAAAAACATTCCTTTAAATTTGCCTCTCATTGGTGACCATGGAATAGGGTGACCTAGCTCATCAAACCCACAAACTAATTTGCACACATATAAACCATAGAGAGCATGAAGCTAATACAAATAAAATACACAATATAACACAACACTCCTCTCATCTTACCCCCTAAAATAATCAATGCATGAATTCCACAAGGGATAGGCCAAGGAAAATTTGACAATAAAGTTGAAAGCTAGTTGCTAATGAAGTGTTCTAACACAAAGCAACTAACAGAACTTTAAGACAATTAGATCAAGAACTCCTACCAGGAAAGTACTCCTATAGATTGTCTTATATAAACTTATATTTTTTGTTATTTGGTACTTGAATGTGTAAAAAGGAGGGAGCTGAGTATATTGTGATCCAAGGAGAATACAGCAACAACCTTAGGTCCAATCTCACTACCCAAGAACATATTAAGTTCTTGTGAGGCAACACAATTTTCCTTTCTTGTTTCTGCTCACTTTTATTTTCACTCCAACGATCCTCATATTCTTGTCGATAAAATGCCACTGGTGTTCCTTCAAACATATCTAGTGCAACACTAAAATAAAGAGCCATTAAATGACTAGTGACAAAAGCATGGCATGTAGCAATTGACTCCCTCTTGGTGTTCCTTTAAACATATCTAGTGTAGCACTAAAATAAAGAACCATTTAATGACTAGCGACAAAAGAATGGCATGTAGCAATTGACTCCCTCTTGGTGTTCCTTCAAACATATCTAGTGCAACACTAAAATAAAGAACCATTAAATGCACTGACACTAGATAGACACATGGTCCTCTTGGCCCAATGAAATATAACCATAAAGTACAACTTTCAACAATCTACCACTGAAAGAAAACCCATGGTCCCCACATAAACCCTACTAAAGCACAAAAATAGAACAAGGGGATGGGCTACACATGCCTTGCACAAATGCATCAAATTATTAGCTAAGTCCCCTGCATAAATAGCAAGGGGAGTCTGAGAAATATGCCACTGAATGATCTGATGCATCCATGAAATAATAAGAAGATGGTTAATCGTTGCTTATCTCATAACCCATACTAACCATCTGTGGCCAAAATAAGACATGTCAGCAAGAAATACCCATAGTAGCCCTAGGTTGATATCAAAAGGTAATTGTAAACGCCCCCTAGGACCACAATTAAGAAAGACATCTTCAACAAAGGCATAATTATCCAAGGAATGCAAATATATTCCACTGGCAGGGAATCTGCTGGTAAGTAAGTGCCTCAAAGATCTCAAGTATATCCTACGTTACACAATGGTATATCCTTAGAATGGGATCCCCCACACTGTAGGTCCCATTCAATTGGTTGATCACTAACATTGAATCCCCTTTCACCAATAACTAGCAAATACTACTATGTCCCAATAAATTTAGCTCTATAAGTAGAGCCTTGTATTTAGCCATGATGTTAGTGAAAGAGGTGCCTAAATACACTCCCATTTTCAAAACCATGACAACGGGGGTCTTTTATGACAACCTCTATACTCGCATACTTAGAAAATTCTCAAGAAGCTCCATTAAGATATAATGTATAAAACCAAAGCCTCATTGATGTAACATGGCATGAAAATCAACATATTTGTACTTATGATAATCAAAGTCTAACCGAGAGAGTAGGTGTAAGATATGTACAGTCCCTCCTTCCTCACTAAACTCAATGGGGATGCAAGTAAGAACCAAGTGACAATGATGACAATAGACTCAAATGTCCCACATGAAAGATCCATCTTGCCACTCACTAATGTGATAAACCTTACTCCACCAAATCACTTTTCCTTGGTGGTAATGCTACTCTAAATATGGTTGATCAAGATAAGGAATAACTTGTCCCATCCAATGATCTTGGTATCCTTTACAAGTTAAAGCTGAATCTTGAAGGATTTGCAAAGTTACCAAGTCTGACATTAGCCCCTATACATAATAGAGCTTCCATTTGTTGAAATTTATTTTAATTTTGAATTCTATCCCTTGCAAATTCACTAAAAGAAATGTAGAGTCATTCTTTCCTTTACGAACAATCTTATAAGGGCCGTACCTCTTGGGTTCTAATTTGCCAAGAAATAGCTCATAATAGGCATCATAACATAAGACCAAGACCATTGGCAATTTCATTCTTCCTAGCATGAAGATTGTGAAGCATTTTCTTCCAATTTTTGACTATTTCCTAATGTTACAAGGCTTGTAATCTAATCTCATTAAGGTATGCAAGGAAAGTGAATCTTTCTTGCAATGCTTCCTCTTCACCCAAAGAATGATTTAGAGTGAACCTTATTATAGCCAGCTCAATCTATAAAGGTAAAACACACTCTTCTCCATATACTAATTTGAAAGAAGTGTGGCTTGTAGCTCTTTTAAATGACGTATTATAAGCTTAGACAACCACATACAACTTTTTTCCCCAATCATGCTTACCTTTGGATATCATCTTAGATAAAATCCCCACAAGCTATTTCTTGGTAATCTCTACTTGCCCATTTTCATGGGGGTTGTAAGACATGGTCTTATTGTGTTTAATCTTTAGAGCTTCCATCAAAGCCTCATTCAGTTTATTCAAAAAATGTGTTGCATGATCAGACACAATCTCTTTAGGTAGACCAAAATGGTAAACAATCTGCTCCAAAATGAAACTAGCCATCTCCTTGGCATTATCCTTCACTATAGTGCAGGCTTCATACCACTTTGTAAAATAGTCCATCACCATAATAATATAATGCTTTCTTGTAGTAAATGAAGGATCCATAGGTCCAACAAAATCAATGCCCCACTTCTCAAAGGGCAAGGTAACTAGAATGGGATTTAGTGGTCTCTTATGATTTTCCCTAGCATCATGTCTCTAAAAGATATCACAAGCTTAACATATGCAAAAGCATCTTGAAAAACCATTGAACACCAATAACCAACATGTTTAAAATATTTATAAGTGGTAATTTGTCCATCAAAATGACCCCCACATGCTGAACATGACATTTCTCTAGAATAAATGGCACCTCATTAGGCACCAACGATTATATACCTCATCCACTTCCATTCTGTACAAGACACTAGTTATAATGGAAAACAAAGTGTTTGTTACTTAATCTTTCTCTTCTCAAAGTTAGAAAGAGTTCTCGTTGGGTTACTCGTGGATAGGTAATGCATAATCAATGCATGCCATGATGGTATTGAGGTTATACCAATCTTGCATAAATCCTCACAGTCACTAATATCATCCCACTCTTCCTTAGGCTCACCAAAATCTACTAAACATTCAACAGTACCCTACAATTTTGGTGACTTACTTCAAATAACATAATCGAACTCCTGAAAAAAGATTAACCACTTGGCTAGGCAATTAAGGGGTTGAAGCTTATTCAACAATAATTGTAGACCCTCAACCTTGGTGAAAAATACTACCTTCTCATAAATAATGTAATGTGTAAACTTCTTGATGGTGAACACCATAACCAAACACACTTTTCTAAATAATTATAATGAAACTCCAAAATACCTAAATTTTGGCTTGCAAAAGTGATCAGATGATAAAGCTTGCCTCCCAAATCTAGAATAGGCAACAACTGATACTACACCTTGTTGCAACCGTAAGGATATAAAACCCTCACCCCTCTTTGGAGCTTTTAACATTGGTGTTTTGGATAATTCCATCTTAACATGGTTTAGTCCATTTGAAAACATGGTTATGCACTAGGAGATTCGTCAAAGGTAATGAACATTCAATCAATGCATTAAAAAACCAACAATAATAGCCCATAGATTAAACAAAGCTGGGAATCTCCCTAGGTCTCGTGGGTGGCCTCATGGCCACAATTACTACTACTTTCTCAGGATCAGTTAGAATGCCATCCGCACTCACAACATGACTGAGCAATAAGCTGTAAGGGACCCCGAATACACACTTGTAAGGATTTACTGCTATGTAGTTCTCACAAAATTCTCAAAGCACTTGTGTAGGAAAATGAGTTGTCTATCACAAGTTGTGGTAGATGTCTCAATATCATCTATAAAAACCTTAAGGTGTTTAGGGGAGATATTGGAAAAAATCTTATATTAGCCATTCTTTGCCAAGGCCTAGGATCATTCCATAGACCAAAAGCCATGACATGGTATGAAAAGGTACCAAATAATGTAATGAGCATCATTTTCAATTTATTCTTCTCAACTATGGACATCTAATTATAGGCCACAAAGCAATCCATAAAGAAGTACATTTATCACACTCCAAACTGCTAGTGAGTAAAGGGCAAAGGATAGTAGTCCTTTATTGTCTTCTTGTTCAAATCCTTAAAATCTACTAGGAAGATTTGATTGTTCTTCTTCTTCCTTATCACAACTGATGAACACCACCTAGTGTGTTCAATAGGAAAGATCAAATCTTCCTTCCTTAGACCCATCAATTTCTTAAAAAGAGAGTGTCTTAGCTAAAAAGGAATTTGTCTAACCTTCTACCTTACTAGCTTACTACCTTCTTTCAGTGGGATCATGTGCATGCTACTAGAAAGGGAAATCCCCTTCAATTCATCATAGCTCCATGTGAATATATCCCTAAACTCATGTAGGAGTGATACATAGTCTACATGCTCATCATCAGAAACCTTGTTGCCTAAAAGGCCTAGATAAGGAAGCTGATTTTGAGTGTCACACATAAATGTGATAGGACCTAATTAGAAAACTAAAGCTATCAAGGGAAGCAGGTGAGTGGAACCCTGACAGGTGTGTCCTACAGCAGGATGGTCCTAGAGAACTGGGAGGTTTATCACAAGGTTTTACCATGGTTTGACCTTTGGGCAGTGTTGAGTTAGAATTGGATTTATGCCGTTTTAAGGGACCGGGATGGGACTATGCCCTATAGGCAGAGAGAGTGAGTGGTGTATCCCTCTCATTTCCCATTCTCTTTGAACCAAGTGTGGCATGGATCTGCTTCAGATTGGGTATTTCTACGTAAAGTAGGATTTCCAAAATACGATGCTAGAATACTATTAGGAGACCTTGACCCCTAGGAGCCCAGATTTCAAGTCCATCCTAGTGGGACCGTGAACATTCTGTTACGAGGCGGACTAAAAAAATCCTAGGCGACAAACCTCAGAACAGTCCACGAGAGTGCCTAGCAGTGACCCTTAGATTCGTTTCTTGATGGACCACTAAAAATGTGCTTGGGTAGCCGATAGGCGAGCACATTATAGCATCTACATCACCTACTTAGTTTCCATGAGATTCATCATGATTTTCCATTGCTATATTAGTGCAAACTTTGTTTTGAAGCAGTAATGGAATGTCTACAATAGTGAAATGCTTGTAGCCGTTGAATTGGCATGAAAGTTTGTTGTATAAAGCTTTGGTTACCTATGTATTCGGATTATAGTTATGTGTACTCTGAGAAAAGAAGAATAGAAAGGATCTACTACTGGTTTTACACTGATTGAGGTAGCCATGCTTTGTGGGGCAGTTTGCTGCATGGGGTTGCCATCCCTTAAAAATAGAAGTTGTGTGAATTTGAAAGCTCGTGTTGTCAAAACCTTAGCCATGGTTGTTTCATTGTCAGATTCTCTCTAAAAGTGGTAAAATCTAAGCTTGAAGGTTTGAATTGTGTAGGTGTTGAGTTAAAGTCTTTCGATCATGTGTTCAGTGGTGTTGTTTCGTGGGTTTTGTTGAGGGAAAATCCTTGGTCTTTATCCCATGGTGTTGTCTTAGGGGTTGTTAGAGGCCGACTACCGAATTTACCTACCATAGATTAGTGCCCCCACTGAGGAGCTCCTGTGTTGAAGATCTCTTGCTGATCTTATCAATTAGGAAGCGTAAGGTTTGGAAAGCAACCTAAACACAAACTCAAGCATGGCGACTTTTGGATATGAACCCTTCTTTGGTACTAAAAATAAGGATGCTAATCAATTTATCAAGAGATTGGAGTGGATGGCTTACCAAGATCAAAGGGACACTGATGTAGATAAGCCTCGGAATGATCAGCATGTTGCTTGAAGGTTCTACAAGATTACGGTGGAACTTACTAAGTGAAGAGACAAGGGCAAATTGGAATGAAGTCAAAAATGAGTTCCTTACAAGGTTTGCAACTAAGCAAACTCTTGAGAGTTTATGGAAATCTTTGGAAATTATGTTTCAAGGAGAAAATGAGGAAGCATCTAAATACTGCGAGATTTGAAGCAAAACGGATAGAAATTGCACAGAATATGGAGCAACCTCCTATGATGTTCTTGAAAAAGGACAAGTTTGTTTGGCTCAAACCTGAAATTAGAGAAAAGATTTAGATCAAAGACCCTGATACATATGAAGATGCAACCAAAATAGCCAAAGAAAAGTAAAGGAAAATACAATTGAGGTTGGATCAATAAAGAGGTATTGCTGTGTATGCGTTTTTACAGCCTAATCAGGTTGACACTATTGCAAGAAATGCGAGACAACAGGTTGTGAATCTTCATGGGGCATTTGAAAGAGTGGAGAATGGGACTCAACAAGGCCATAGAAAATCAGATGATGATGTGATTTGTAAACTGCAGGAACAATTGGCAAATCTGAATTTGAATATGAGCCTATAATTGCAGGCAAGGTAGCCTCAAATGCAACCTAGATTTAGACCTCTAAGAAATAGATGGAAAATTTTTGAATGCTTTAATTGTAGGGAAAGAGGTCATATTGCTCCTAATTTCCCTTATCCAAGAAGAACATGAGGGGAGATGTATCCCATGCCACAAGGGAATGCTATGCAAGATGTTAGACCTCAAAGGAATAAAGGCCACCTGAACCAACTAGGCAGTAGTTGGAAAGAAGACCTAATGAAGGCATATCAGGTATGAATCTAATCGAAACGAGCATGTCTGATGATGGGGAAAGCGCAGATGTTTTTACTAACAAGAAATTCAAAGAGAGGGATACTGAAACTGAAACCCAAAGGGCAGCAAGGATTAAAAAGGGAAAATAGGTTGTAGATGATCTAAAAACTGGTAGGAAAGCTAGACAACAAAGGAAGATTCAAATGGGGGACTTTGCTTTGGGAGTCAATCAAGTTCCTTACAACCTGCTTGAAGATTTAAAAGGTAAGAAGGCCTATGTTACATATGGTTAGCTACTGCAGATGAACTCATCTCTGAGGAGGCAATGACATGGTTTGGTTAGCATCAAGAAATGAAAAACCCAAACTGGGCATGTTGGAGTGGTATACCTATTAGATGTGAAAGACATTGTACCTATCATGGATGCATGGATATAGGGAAGGAAATTTGATCAAGTTTATGTTGATGGTGGTGCATAAGTTTGTGTTATCATTGAAGAAGCATTGCTGTAAATGCATCTTAAAATGATAGGGAAGTCACTGTTTAAGGTTAAAATGGCAAATAGTTTAAAAGTGAAACGCTTGGGAGTCATTGAGAACTTGGAAATCAACATTGGAGGCCAAAGAGCATGTTTGTATTTCCATGTTATGCCTGGAAAAATTGGGGCATATCCTCTCATTTTGGGATAACCATGGCTGATTGGTATGAGATCTAGAGATAAGATTGGTATAGAGGTCAATTGGAACTCTATCTAGAGAAGGTAGTTCATGAGACGGTAATCTTTGACATGAAAACAAGGTCCGTCATTCAAAATGGACATGAAGCTTATGTTGGAAGTGATGAAAGTAGTGATTCAGAAAATTTGGTGCGCAAAATTGGATGCTGTATGCACGCGTAGTGAACGCCGGAAGGTCCCCAAGAACAAAGAACTCTACAAAATCTCATAAAGCAAGAATAAAGGTTTACACGACATGAGACAAAAAGACAAATTGGGTACAATCTCCCCCCATGCCTTGTGTGAGCACTTCACAAGGCATGTATTTATAAATTTTATTAATCTCCAAGCTCAAAAATAGCCCAATTTATAATTAGTATACTTTTGGCTTTTGTGTTTGCTTTTGCTCAAATAAAGAGTAAAGCATTTGGGCATCCCAAAAGTCGGGCTGTGCCCAAATGCAATGCCCAATAATGAAATATTTAAACCAAGCGCCTATGTGCATACAAAATAATAAATGTTTATCAAGCACTTTAATAAATAAGCGTGCCTAAGTAAATATTGACACCACGCCTTTAGTGACAAGACGCATGCCCATCAAAAATGATAATTTCTTCTAGGTAATCTGAATACATGCCATCACCTAGTGCTTCCCAACGCCACCACTACTTTCTCTACACATCAATTGAAGCATTCACAATTGTTAGAAAATAATAAGATAAAACCCACAAAAGTGAATACCTAACAATCTTCAGCTACAAAATAATTAAATAGGTTGGAACTCCATCCTAACCTTAATTTAATACAAGTGCACTCTAAACTCATAAACATCCATTAGTTTAAATTTGTATTTTGTGGAATCACCCGCTATGGAATCAAGCACGTAATCGTACACTCATAAAGGACAGGCATCCTCGTCAATTTCTCACACAAGGAATCCACCTTGTGTACGAGCCCCGGAAAATACATATAGTTTTACGAAATCCACCGAAAAACCTCATGGAATCCATCGTGTAATAGACCTTTAGTTTACGGAATCTACCAAAAAACCTCATGGAATCCACTATGGAATATGCCTCCTGGCATCAAAATTCTAGTCTTGATGAGAAAGATAGAGAATGGGAAGCTAGCCTACTCTCTAGGGATGTTGACCCCTTCAAGTTCTCAATCCAGGGTTCAAAAAGAGAGGAAAAAGTGGTAAATATTGTTGCAAGAAGTACAGACTTCATGCAAGAAACATGTGATGAGCAACCTGAAATGAATGTTGGACTACCTAAGCTTATGAATATGCTGGGGAATGACTTGACTAATGATGAAAGAGATGAATATTGAGCCATTTTTTAGAAATACACGAAATTTTTTTCTATAGAATATCATCAACTAAGGGGTACTAATAGCACTATGTAGCATATCAAATTGAAAGAAGGGTATAAACCAGTGGCTCAAAAACTTAGTATACTTGGTACAATTCAAGAAAATGTACTTAAAGCTGAAATTCAGAAGTTGATGCGGAATTTATCTATTATGTTGATGATGCAGAGTGGGTGCCTCCTATTGTAATCAGGCCAAAGAAGAATGGAAAGTGGAGAGTATGTGTTGATTTCAAGCCTCTTAATGCAGCTACTAGGAGGGACTACTATCCTCTTCCATTTCAAGATGAGATCTTGGAGTAAGTGGATGGTCATGATCTTTACAATGTGTGCGATGGATACTCTGGATATTTCCAAATCAGAATAGCAGAAGTAGATTAGTAGAAGAAGATTATAAGAAAACAATGTTCATTAACCCATGGGGATGCTTCTGTTATAGATTGATGCATTTTGGTTTGATGAATGCATATGCCAGCTTTTCAAGATGGGTTAGTTGGGTATTTTTCCCTTTCATTGGGAAATCTTTGCGGGTATTTATGGATGAATATTGTGTGTATAGCTCAAGGGCATTACACTCTAAAAAACTTGATAAAGTTTTTTGTAGACTTGATGAGAATGGCGATCAGATGAAGCCTGATAAATGTAAGATACCAAGAACTAGAGTAATACTCTTGGGTCATGAAGTGTCTGCTAATGGTATTTCACCTGAGCCTAGTAAAGTTAAGGATTTACTTCTTATGGATTCTCAAAAAATTGTAAAAGAATTGATGAGCTTTGTTCAAAAGTTGAGGTATCTATCAAGGTCATTCTGTATGCTGGCTGAATATGTATATCCTTTACAAAAAGTAACTCAAAGGGATCCTTTAGTTTGGATGCAAATTGAAGAGGATGCATTCTTGCAGATTAAAGAAAAGGTAAGCCCTTAGCCAGTTCTTATGCCTCCAAGCTAGGATGAAGCTTTCTTTGTTAGTATCAATGTTGGGAAAAATGCAGTGGGAGCCATTTTAATGCAGAAGGGAAAGGGGATGTCTTATATGCGGCCGGTGTTTTATATAAATAAATCCATTGGAGTGACTGAAAAATCTTGGATGAAAGAAGAATTGCTGGAGTTTTTAAGTGGCTGTTGGCTTTGCAAGGATTTGAATTTACATGTTTGAAGGAGGATACTGTAAGAGCTAGCTTAGCTAATATTTTGACTTATAAAGAACTTGTTGAAAGTGCAACCTTTGTATGACAAAAACTGATTTCGCATCCACAAATTTACGAGGAGATGAAGGATAAAGATGCTACCTTGTTTTTTTATGGCAGTTATAGAAGAGTACTGAAAAAGGGAGGACTGGTTTTTGGATGTTGAAAATCGAGAAGTCTTTTTTGGAAGTCAAGAAAGTAAAGAGATACAAAGTAACAATGAAGCTAAATATGCGAGTTTACATGCTGGCCTAAAACAATGTATTCAACTGGGATATAGAAAGATAGTTGCCTCGGGGGGGTCACTCATGAATATATGTATATATAACGTGAGTTCAAAATAAGGGGTTTTTAAAACACCATTTTTATACATTTTATAGATACATAAGGGTGTCATATAAAGGGGTTACTTACAGATTCAATAGAAAAGGGTTGTGTTTTATTCAAAAAAATTTCACAGATTAGGATATTTATAAATAGGCCATGAACGCACGTTGTTATATAGAGAATATATATATAGTGAACCCCCCGAGATAGTTGCAAAAGGAGATGCTATGTTGGTAGTCAAACATGTTCAAAATGTTTGGAAAGCTGATAAAGATATTTTAAAGTACTGGCTATTTAAGATAACAGGCCTCATGAGGCAACTGCAAAAATGTGAAATTTTACATATTAGAACTGTGGAGCTCATGAATTGACTGAAAATGCTATTTCGCAATATGTTGCCACAATGAGGGTGGATAATCCTAGATATGAGGGTAGGGAGAGCTTTCACCTAATTAAAGAATTTCTAAAAACTGGGGAGCTAAAGTCATTGGCTGATAAATATAAAATGCATGCCAATGTTAGAAAGGCAATGGCATATATGCTCATAAATGATCAATTGTACATGAAGGGGATTTATAATCTACTAATCAGAGGTGGTTTTTGACTCTGATAAGTGCTTGAAATTAGTCGAAAAATCCAAATTTAAGGGGAAAATGTAATCTCGTTGAAGGCGATAGCTGCAGTCAGTACGATTTTAAGCAGCAAGTCAGAGACTGGTGCCAAAAGTGCTTTAAAGACCTACCGAGTGACGATTGGGAAATTTTCATAATTTCTTGGGTTTTTGGATGAGAATTTGGGAAGTGCAAGTAGTGCGGGACCCCAAGATGGTCAGTTAGAAATTTTCAGCTCATCGAACGGACGCCAGATAGTCAAATGGCACCCGATGCAGAGGACCAAAGAAAAGTAATGTAAATGGGCCTTGTAACTTAGGGGCTGTGACCCTTGGGGCCTCCACCCCCCAAATTCTCATGAGATGGGGGGGAGGGGGGTTTCTTTTCACGAAAAAAAAAACATGAGGAAGCCATGGCGGTAGGGCAACATGTGGAGAAGAGGAGGCTATGGAGGGCTGAAAGTAACCCCTTGATCTGACTATGCATATGATTTTCTGACTTCCTTCACTCCCTACCACCTGGCTTTGTGCGTGGGGTGGCTGCCCGGATTGACAGTGCCACATTCAGTATTTCTCTCTCCTCCCTCTCTCTCCTCTCTATGGACTGTTCATGTGCATTAACTTGAAGGAAGAATCAGGAAGGAGATTAAAGAAAATGATGATTGAGATCAATGGAGATACTAAAGCTTGATGTGTAGCATGGAATTGAGAACAATGGAGACTTTGTTCGCTAGCCACGCAGTCATTTAATGCGTCTTGCGTTTCGTAGAAACATGGTATGACTATTTTTAATGAAGAAAATGAAGCTTTTTTTACATTTTATGATGGAAATGATGTTCTTATGTGATGAATTTTTTTTTGCATGTTGGTTGCATCATGTTTAATTGCTATTTATCAAAAAATTCTGATTTCATAATGATTTGCATGCACTATTTAAATCCCGCAAAACCCGAAATATCGTTTTTAAGGGTAAAATGATGGTTTTGTCAATTCCGATGGGTGAGTTGAATTTTAGTATGCTGAAATGATTGGTATAAGGAAAACTAGAAAATAATAGTGATTATTGATAAATAAATACTAAAAAATAAGAGAAAATAGGAATATGCTTCATAAAAATAAGGAAAAATATAATGAGTGTTTGTGAATGTATGATAGTGGCGAAGCATGAGGCTTAGTCTCATTTTCCCCTATCTCTTTGTCAAAGTTCGTGATTTATCGCTTTTCATAAATCAAAACATGACAAAATGAACCCCTACATCTATGCAACGGAAGCACTACCTAAAAGTAGGGAGTGGGATGTTTGAATGATGCAATTTGGGTGCTCTTTATTGCTGATTTTTCTTATGCATATCATGATATTAGGGTTTGTTGTATTTTAATTAAGAGGATAGTAGCATGAGTGTTGTCTTAGTGCTATCCTTATATCGCCCTAACAAGTTAATAAATGAGCATTGGAAAGCCTGGTTGTGCACGACACATTAGTGATTGAAAATTATGTTTGAGCACATTAGGATCATCCATTTTTGTATATAAATATCAGCCATGGTATCGGAATATGAAGAATTAGATGCATTACACCTGTTTTCCATTATGATGACCTATGCTTGAGTGTGTGAGACAACCTAATCTGTAAGCTAGTCGATCATTTTTTGGAATTGTTTGGTAAGGACACATGGTATCTCCTGGAACACGTTCAAAATGAAATAGTGGAGCTTGTATCGTGTGCACTTTATGTTGGATTGACGCATATTAGGGCCAATCCCCAAGGTGTAGGAGAGTCGCAGTGGAGTTGTGGCAATCAACCGAGAGGTGCTTCCCTATGTTTGTGCTATGAGGTATTATGCCTATATGTTATGGGATCTCCCTCTGAGGAGAAGGGATGGTAAACATTGGACTATGACCTAATAGAATCACAGAATTGACATTAGCATTTAGTGTAGAGTGAGTCTTAGACACTCCTGGCTCACGGGGCCGTGTGGTGGGGTTGTCTGTTGTGTGCATGAGGTCTGCCAGCTAGTGCCATAGCTAGTGTCAGTGTCGCTGCATGTAGGGTTGAAGGTCACCATAGGGGTTTGGCAAGAAAATTGGGTAAGATAGAAAGAGATGCGTCTTCAAGAGATAAGTAGATTACAGTGAATGTTTAAAGGTTCAAGAGATACTTCACGGTCAATCATAGGGGTTTGAGAGGGAAGAATGTATGGGGTTTCAAGAGATTAGACTCCAGAGATGGTAGAGATAAAAGAAGGGTTGAAGGTTTCAAGCCAAGTTCTTGAAGATGTTAATAAATCTTCCAACTTTCTCTATGCTACTCAAATCACCAATCTGATGTCTCCATTGGCTTCGAAAGGGGGGGTACAATACTAACACACCTGGCTAGAATTGAGCTAGATCACTCCTTCTTTATCTCCCACTTTGGAGTGTTTTTCACTACTTGAAAATAGTGATCGCGCATCACGTGATTTTGCCAATCTCTCTTTTTACATAAAATCCTCTCAAATTAGCTGAAAGCTACATGCTTTCTTTTACATGTTATCATAATCTAGAAGTTGTCTACAGTTTTATGGATTTTTACAAGAGATAATATCTAAAATATCAAAAATTGGCTAAAACTTGTCCAAAATCCTAATATTTTTGAACCATGGACACTAACACTAATGTCTAAAATGGCATTGGCTTTCTAAATCAATAAGAAAGCCACACTCTAGATTTTTTTACATAGTGTGCGCGTAGTGGCATGCCATCCACCCCCTCCTAACCTTCACATCCTTTGGCTCGTTCCAAAGTCTTACGGATCTGTAGTGTTAGAAGAAGTATCATCTGCCATGTCAATGTCTTCATCTTTTGCCTCTTCTTCTTCCGCTATCTCTTTATGCTCTTGAATTATATCAAAGTCTTCTAACTCATATGTTGAAATTTCTCTTCATTTGAAGAGCTTGATTCTTTTTCCAGCTATGGGTATCTTCATGCTTGTTCCATCCAATTTAGCCAATGAATATGTGGAATTTTCATGAACGACCTTTACCACATACAAGCCAAACCAATGCTTTACCATCTTCCTAGAAGCAATGTTGATTGTCTAGGCTGCTGTCATAGACAAGCATCCAGTCATTTTCTTGAATTTCTCTTGGCTGAAGTCAATGTCACTTATCAAATCTTCTTTTGTTCTTTAGTCTTGTTGTCTTTAGCTTCTCAATAGCTGCTTGAACATCTTTAGGCCTTCTTTCTAGCTACCATATGCACAAAGTCAACAACTCTTGTCATTTGATCTCTTCCTCCCAAGGTAGAAGACTCCATGTGAGAGTAGATTCTTCAATTGGCATAATTAGTTTTTGTCCATACATAAGTTCAGCTGGCATATAGCAGTCATTGTATTGTGAGTAGTCTGGTCAGTCCATAATGCAAAAGGTAGCATTTTAGGCCATTCTTTGATTTTTCCTCTACAAGACTTTGCTAGAGCTTTGAGAATAGGCTGGTGCTCTCTCTCACTTTTCCCATTGCCTTCAGGATTGTAGGCTAATGTGAAGGAAACTTAATACCCAATTGAGCAAAGAAGTTGCATGCCTCATGAGCATCCAACTCTCCTCTATCTACAGTTACTTAATCCACACAACCATATCTATAAAACACTTCTTCAAGCAAAAAATGACAAACAGCTTGAGTAGTCTTGGTTGTTAAGGCTTTGCCTTCAACTTGATTGGTTAGATCCTCTCTTGCAAGCACTAAATATCGCATATTCCATATTCCTGTAGCCATGGTTACAAGATCAATAACCCATCTATAATGTATAGAAAAAGGATAAGTTGGTTGTGACCCATCTCGATGCTTGACCATAGACTACATCTGACACACATAACAGGTTTCAACAAAATGTACTATGTCCCGATACATGTTTTGCCACCAACATTTTTCTTTGACTTTACTAAAGGTTCCCCATATGCCTTTATGGCCAGCCCACACACTTTCATGACATTCCTTCATTACTTGTTGTTGCAATCTTTTGTTACCTAAAACTCGGACATGTGTTCCTTTTTTCTTCTTTGCGTGCTTCCATAGATGCCCTTCTTTAAGAAAAAAGCAATAAACTTTCCTCTTAATATGCTTGAACTAGAATCCTTCTTTATTGTGCTCAAATATTGCCCAATCTTCTTCATTATCTTCTTTAAGGAAATGAACTAGAACTTGAGCAATGTAATGAGAATGTTGGTTTTTAGTTGACCACCATTCTTCCATAGATAGATCTTTGATCTTTGTTGCTGTATACTAAGTTACAATAGTACATTTTCTTGTTTTTACTGTACTTAATGCTATACCATTAAAAAGATCAACTTCACCTGCAAGATTCAGCTTTGGGTTTGTATACGCAGCAACTGAAAATGTACTTTTAGCAACCATGGAATGAAATTTAGCAAGTATAGATTCTTCAGCTTCATCTTCTTCCATCATCTCTTCTTCATTGTCATATCTTGCACATGATATCATGTCAGCAAAACTGGATTCACCTTTCCTGCAATATGCTTTAATTCTGGGTGGTTGAGAGATTTAATATATGTAATCCATCTTAGCATAGCAATGTCGAGTGTAGAGTAGTTTGCTATCATGCCCAAGAGTGGAAGACAATCAGTTTCTACCATGATGGAAGCACCTACAAAGTATTCACGATCACACTTTAATGCTGTTACAACTCCCCACAATTCCCTTTTTACTTGTGCACACCTTCTTTGATATTCATTGAGAACCTTTGCTCCGAAACAAATTGCATACATGTTACCTTCATGGTCTTCTTGGCCAATAGCCCATTCTATCCCAATGGGACTTATATCCATAGTAAGGATGATGGGTTGACCATTTGAATAATCAGCCCTTTTGAGAGTGGGGACTAAAATTAAAAACTACTTCTTTAGTTTACGTATAGTGAGAGTATGCTCTTCCTCCCAAGAGAATCTTTGGCCTTTTCTTAATAATTGATAAATATTTTCGGTGACATGAGAAAAATGTGGTATTTATATTATATGAGATAGAATACACATGCGCTAACAAATCTTCTCACCTCTAAGATATTTGTGCATTTTTCTCACATTCTACTTATGGCATCTATCTTGGTTGGTGAAGTTTACATCCGTAGGGGCACACAGATGCCTGACCACTAGGACTTCTTCTACTCCAAAAATCGACTTAGCTCCAAAAAGGGTAAGATGTACCTCTTCTAGCCTTGTCAAAATCCTATCACAATCATGAATATGGCTAACTATGTCCTACAGCCATCTTCATCAAGCTCCTCATTCTTTTCATTGACTTCACATCCCTTGATAGGTACATCATCAAGAAATGGAAGAGTAAGTTGTGGAATAAAGTCCCTTAAGACTTTATGCATGGCATTCATCATATGGGCTACAGAGTTTGTTGCACCTTGTGGTAGAGTGCACATGTGGACAAATCCAAGAGGTTTCTTCAATGTGCTAATGTCTCGGCTTTCTAATGAAAGCTAAAATTGGTCATATCCTAAATATAAGTCGTCCATACAATAAATTTCTCTACTTGCAAAAGCTTCAGCAAACTCGTCAACTATTGGACTTGAACCAACATTTTGAATTGTGACATGATTAACAGGCTATAGATCTTGGATGAATCGTAAAGATCCATTTTTCTTGGGTACGGTAAACCATCAATTTGAGTAAGGTGCTGAAGAAGGTTCTAAAATATTCATTTTGATCTTCTCATTTAGAAGTTTCAATAATTCGGGCAAATGCGTCCTTGGAATTAGAATAGGCTTGAGGTTCCAAGGCACATGTGGGACCGTAAAAATGATCGTAGGAGCCACAATATTTGGATCCACACAGCCTATTTCACTTGGTTGAAATGAAAAAGCTTTTCCATGTTTTATTAGCATTTGCATAAAAGAGTGTTTTTTAGCTGGCGAAAGGAAAGAATTTTCACCTATTTTGAGCTCTTTTATACTTGTGAACTTGATACCGATGTTGGAAGGATTACAAAGACTTGGTTGATTTGCTGCCCTATCAGCCAGCCCTTCACATTCAGGAGATAGTGGGACTGCCACAATCTTGACTTTCTTGACCACCATCTTGTATTTTGTCTCCACTTGCACTTCAGCCTTGTTGAGTAAATCGATGTCTTCCTGCTCAAAAAATTCTTGAATTGTTTGATAAAAATCCAATGTACAAACTTCTATGGACTAATTTTCAGCATGATTTTCTGTATGAGTAGCTGCATATATTTCAGCCAATGTGTCAATAGCAATCAATCCAAAAAGAATTCCCAAAATATCTTCATTTTCAGCCATCATGTCATAAGTTTTTAGCTCCCTTTTTACGTGACATAAATATTTTGTCATGGCTAGAAGATACTTACAACAACCCATACTATTGACTGTGCATACATACAGATTTGCTAGAGACACAATTTCTGTAGCATAAGGAGGTTCAAACTTTTTAAATGACACACTTCCATAGCCTCCTTTTATAGCAGTGCAGCCGAAAAACCCTGGAATTCGCAGGCATTAGGAAGCATAGGATAATCACGCAGTTGATCTCTATTTCGATGATGGTTAACACACACAGTAAGAAATCGGATAGCTTGTTCATTATCCTTGCTTTGGATTCAAGCATAGAAAGAACCATCATCAAGAGCTTTTGTTTCCAAGTGGGCTTTAGAAATGTAAGGTTGCCCAAGAATGATAGGGTAACTACAAGAGTCTTGGACACAAAAATGAAAATTTTCCTTTATGTCTCCAATAGTTACTTGCACATTAGGACATGCAGCATAAAACTCTCTAGAAGAGTTGTTTACAGCTCTCATTCGCAAACCTGGATCAACATCTTTGGGCCATCCACCACTTTCATAGAGACTCCTTGCCATGACGTTTATCTCCGAGACATGGTCTTAGAGTGCAATACATGGTATTTCTTTTTCTCCAATTTTGACGATTGTCTCTGCTGTTGCTCTTGCCCAATGCATACAAGAGTAGTGACTTGTAATGAGTGGGGATCACGAGAACTTGGCATGGGAACATACCAGTCACACTGATGGTATATAAGGTGTAAAAGGGTATTTTGAGGCATCACAGAATTATCAAGAATCTCCCTTTTCACCTTCACAAGCTTTCATGGCTTCTTCTTCTTCTTCTTCTTCTTCTTCTTCCTCCTCCTTTTCCTCTCTTTCTCTCTCTTCTCCTTGTCTTTCTCTCTCCTCTTCCTCTTCTCATGCAGTCCTTCTCTCTCTTCTCTCCCTTAGTTAGGACAGTTAGGTCTCTTTCATTACAAGTGGTATCAGAGCTTTGTCCTTGATCCTTTTCTTTTCCCATAGATTTAGGGTTCTCACAGTTTTCCCACAACTAGAAAACCTCAGTTACATCTCTCTCATAGGTACACAGGAGTACTCAGGCATGCTCTCAGTCCTCTTGAAGACTATGGCAGCCTTTCTTGGAGCTTTCCTAAGAACCATGGACACATCTAGATGTGGGCAAATAAATTTAACAGGTCGTCACTAATTTCCAAGTAAGTTTCTTGAGGGTTTTGGGCAAAAGGAGTATAGCAGAGTTAGAGAAGACCAAAAGCACAGTTACTTTTTCAAGAGGACATTCTTTCTCCTCCTTCCTTCAAGATGCCATGGAACCTTCAGCCCCAAGAGCTTCAAAGATCTTACTCTCTCCTCTTCTTGAGCAAGAATGACTTGTCCCAAAGCTTCCCCCTCACCTTGCTCAGCATTTAGAGCAGCCTTGAGCCCTGCTTGTCTTGTCTGGAGCCTCTAGGGAGCAGCCCGAAAAATGCGGTGTATTTTGTGCTGAGCTTTATGGCTCATTCCTTCTGATCCGCCCTCCTTACTTCATCCCTCAGCCTTGGCACACTCCTGGGCAAGCTTGAGTACGGGTATTGACCCCTCCCCCCATCAGTTCTTGACAATACCTCAAACCCTACAGTGGGTAGCAGCCATGGCAGCCATAAAATCTTCAGCCCAGCTCAGGGCACACTAAATCCCCTTCAATTTTCTCACCCGGGGAGCCTTAGGAGCAGCCACAAGCTTCAACAAGTGAAGATATACGACATTGAAGGCCCCCATACAACCACGAGCAACAAGAAGATGGGCAACCACAAAGCTCTTGAAGGAGGCAGCCAATAACTCTTCCTCAGGCTTAAACAAGTTATGTCAATTAGTTCTTCCTCTCTCTTTTACATCCAATTGTTGAGCTCAGCCACTTGATGAGAGAGATGGAAGAAATTCTTGGGTTGAGAGTGCCAATGGGATTCCCATTGGCACCCTAGCAGTGCATGCATAGCTAAATAATCTTTCAATTTCTTTTCCATTTATCAATATTTTACTCTAACCTTAACCATAGTTGTATTTGATTTCGATTGATTAAAAAATTTTGTAAGAAGGGTAAGTCATGCAATCAGCGAGTCACTAAATTGCAAAGGTACCCCTTTCCCCATCCCATTTCCTTATTGATCATGCATATCATGAAAGGCCCAATCCTCAATTTGTAAATGCATATCATGCTAGTTGCTTAATAATAAATGTCTGCCATGTATATTCTAGGTGAGGAAAAGCCGAATGTTAGGCGAGGTGGCAAGACGAAAGAGGGGTGACCCCCCCTTGCCATCAAAGATCCTGAAGGGGTGCACAACTCGGCCCGAGGGAACTTTGCCCACCTCCCGGTGATCTGGAGCCCAAATATTCTTGCAGGTGCAGGTATACTTGATGGAATAGCCCGAGCCCTGATCATTTGAGTCTATAGCCCTCTACATACATTGATCATGTCATGTATCACTTGGAAATGTATGGTGGATGCATGCAAGAAGGACACGGTATGCAGTCATGGAAATGGTCTCAAGAATAGAACTACGAATGCAAATGATGTATGGCTCTATGTGGCATTGAGAACCATTGTTGAGGCCCTAGATGTCTTGGAATAAGAACCTCACCATTGGGATAAGGTATGCTCCTTGAGGGAGTCCTTGCAGGGTATTGCAGACAGCCAGTCCCACACAGTCAACCCACAAAAGTTGATTACACCAAAGCCTTCTTGTGCGACTGAGCGCGGGCCCTATAGCTCAATTCGAAGAGAGCATCCCCCCCTTCAATCTAAACCAAAAATCTCCCCATTCTACCGTACGGTTTGGGAGATACACTCAATTTTGTGCTCAGAGGTACTGTGGGATAGGTAGCAGTCCTACACAGTTAGCCCACAAAAGTCAATTACATCAAAGCCTTCTTGTGTGACTGAGTGTGGGCCCATTGTCCAAGTCTCCCCATTGCTATTGGTGGGACCCATAGCTCGATTCGAAGAGGTAATCCCCTCCTTCGATTTGAACCAAAAATCTCCCCATTCCGCCCTACGATTTGGGAGATAAGCTCAAATTTGTGCTCAGAGGTACTGTGGGACAGGCAACAGTCCTACATAGTCAGCCCACAAAAAGTGATTACAGCAAAGCCCTGATCATTTATTGTCAGGGATATTTTTACATATTCTTGTAGAGGGGATCGAGAGCTTTAATTTGAATCAAAAAGTTTGGCAATTGGAGCTTCCTAGCCCAAGATATTGCCATTTCTGTAACAAGGGGTCTGGTGGATTGGTAGGAATGTTGTTCACTGTTTGTTCTATACTTCCATGATGAAAAAATCAGAAAACATAAAGTTAAAATGCTGGAAATAATTTTTAGAAACCCGTAAAATATTGTTTTTACAAGAAAAATGGGGTTTTTGGTGTTTTCGGGTGGGATAAACCAATACACATGGGATAAAATGCTGATAAAATCTATATTTATGCTGTCCTAAGAATCAAGAGCCACATCTCTAAAAATATATCAGTTTTTAATTGGAAAAATAGAGGAAAATAGAGAAAAATAGGGAAAAATAAGAGGAAAAATAGGAATATGCCTTAGAAAAATACGAAAAAATATAATAAGTAGTTGTGAATGTATGGTGGAGCAAAGCATGAGGTTTGACCTTAGTTTTCCCTTTTTCTTAAATTATAGTGTGTGATTTATTACTATTTATACACTAAATCATCACAAACCAACCTCTATACACCTATGCAACGAAGCAAAACTTAAAGGGTGAGGGGGAGTATGATTTTGTGCAATAGTTTGAGGGCTGAAATAATAAAAATTCCAATTGCTTTTCCATACATAGCATTTAGAAAATGGTTTATTTGGGAATTAGGGATCTAGTAGCACAAGGTTTGCCTAGGTGCTAGATTCTTGCAACGAAGCATATACGTACTAGTTGGAATTCATGGAAAGACTGTTTGCATACTCGCACATAGGCTAATTTCGAAACATTACTATTTGTGCACGATGAGACATCCACTATTGAATTGATCATACATGTGGTATCAACTCCTGGAAATGCATAGCAATTGTTTGAATTATCATTGACCCATGCTTGAGAGGGTGAGATTCCCCTTTTCGTAGGTTAGCCGTTCGTTTCTTGGAGGAGATTATTAGTGAGGAAACATGGTATCTCTTGGATCTCACTGACAAAGAGAGGAGTCTTGTTCGAATGTGTTTATATGTAAAAGCAGCGCATTGAGGGGAAAATCCCCAAGATGTAGGAGAGCTGCAGTGGAGCCAATAGCAATGAGCTGGTGGGGTGTCTCCTCTGTCTGTGATACGTGGCACTTATTGCTAATATGTGTGGGATACCCCTTTCGAGGGGTTTTGGAAAAGGTACCATTGGACTTTTATCCATCTAAAAACACAATATTAGATGTATCTAGTGTGCATTTAGTTATTACAGATGCTCTTGGACCGTGAGGGCGGGTGGTGGTGGAGGTATCTATTACATTTATGAGGTCCTGCTAGTGCCATTGCTAGTGCCGGCCCATTTTTGTCCCATCACACCTCTTGTATCCCCTTTTGAGTTGTTGAATGTTGATAAGCTAAAAATTTGATCTACTAGGAATTCCCTATAAATGGATGAGCTATCCATTGAAGATAAACTCCATATACAACTGTGAGAAATCCATAGTGATTTTGCGTAATGTCATCAACCAATCACAACTAAGTACAATATCTATAGGCCCCATTTCCAAGGTAATCAAGTTTACTTTTGCTTCAAAATTTTCAATTAGTTGTAAAGAAAGATGTGGAAATATTTTTGTGTTGATTTCTTCTTCACCATTGGCCACTTGAACTCTAATAGGATGTTGTAAATCAGTGGGAAGATAATTCAACTTGTCCATAATAAACTTATTCACAAAACTATGGGAACTGCCACTATCTATCAAATTGAACACAGCCTTTTCATGAATGTTACACTTCATACAAAGTGTATTAGGGCTCTTAGAACCTATCCAAGGATCCATGTAAATAGAACAACTAGTGGCAGTAAGTGGCTCATGATAAGTCCCACCTGGATCAAAAGGAACACTCCCACTTGTATCAAAAGGAAAAGAGTCGGCTAGATCATAAAAATACTCTTGCCCAACTTCTTCCTCAAGATCTTCATTTTCAGCATTAGATGCAATTGCATTAGCTTCATCAATCTCATCTTCAGGATCCCAAGAACTAACATAATCTAAAGTTTGTCTTTGGCATTTTTGTATACACACTTTGCAGCATGATCAGGTGTATACTTTTCCCTACACTTGAAACATAAGCCTTTTTCCTTTCTTTCTCTCTAGACATTCATAGGGATAGACTTAGGATTCATATTGATTGAAATGGATCTAGGCTTGATGTTCCCTTGTTTGAAATCAACTCTAGGACTGCTTGTTATCCTAAAATTACTTTGAGGTCTTGAAGCATTGAATGGTGGATAAGTTGGCACCCTTAAGCCTCCACTTGGCGCATGATTACTGCCATAAATATTACCAACTTGTCCCTGTTTTAAAACAATCCTTGGCTATCCAAAACTAGGTTGAAATGAAGATTCTCTTATATATTTCCTTCCATAGCGCTCCCCAAGCTCATTAGCTTTAAAGAGAGAAGTAGGGTTTTGTGCCATGACATCACCTGATAAAGATGGCTCTAAGCTATACATATACTTATGGAGCTTAGCCTCATCTCTGATGCTCTCTACATACATGGTTAGGTTGAGAAATTGGTTAGTGTACTGTCTTACACTTAGACCTCTTTGCTCCAAACCATATCATCGCCATGCCAATTTCTCTTTTTCAAGAGGAGAGACAAAGACTTCAGCCATAAGTGTCTTGAAAGCTTCCCAATTCTCTACAAGTATGTTCTCCTTTTTAATATACCTCCACCAATTATGTGCAAATCCCTCCAAGTGCAAGGAAGTAAAATGAATCTTCATGTCATCGGTTCTAGGGAATATGTCAAAGTAGGATTCCATTTTGGAGATCCACTCCTCTAAGTCAGATAGTAAGGCTGACTGACCACTGAACTTGGCCAATATTATCTTGTCTTTTAGTTCTCTTTCATGGAATGGTTGTTCTCCCAAAATAGACTAATCATGAGTGCCAGGAATTGAACCCCCAAAGTGAGATGGGAATCTCCCAATAAGTGGTTGAGAACCACTATACAATCTTCCCATTGGTAGAGGACCTCTAGGAAGTTGAGTATTCAGCCCAAAAGCTTGGGAGTTGGCTCCATTCAAATTTCATTAATAGTCATCATGCCTTTGTGAAGTCTCACCTACTTCATATTGGCTCTTTGGGATACCTCTTCATCCAATAATTCCATGACCTTGACCATTTTGGTTAGGTAGCTGAAGTGGGATTGAGGGCTCATTGTTCAAATAAGATTTCTCATTTTCTTCTTTGGATCCCATTTTAATTTGCATTTGCATCCATTGGGATAATTGAACCATTATTTGAGCATTGGATTTCATTAACTTGTCAATAGAAGCCTTTGTTTGAGTTGTTGAATCCACTAATTTCTCAATAGAAGACTTTGTTAAATCAGTAGATAAGACCATGTGCTCCATCCTTGATAATAGATCCTCATGACATTGTTGATTCCTTGATTCATGTGCACACAAAGTATTATTAAGTGCATTGATTTCTCCATGTTGTTGAGGCTCTTCAGGGCTCTCTTGGGGTATATTCTCCAACATAGAATCTCTGATTTGCTAAGCATAATCATCCTGGACCTTATTTTTGCCTTTATGCCATGCCATAATAGTGAAGTCCTTGATTAAGCTTGAAGATGATGGTAAATGTCAACTCCGATCCCATCAACGGAAGAATTCTCCATAATGTATCATGAATCCACCATAAAGCTTGAAAGATCCATGAAATCGGTCCATATAAGCTCCAATATGACAAAATATGTGAAGAATCAATGCCCTGAGCTTGCTTGAACACTTGAATACTAAAGATTCAAGCCTCTTGAAGAAAAGCCCCAAAATAAACCTTCAATATGAGCCCCAATATCCTCCACGAGCTGAAATCTTTGCAATTTGTTGAAGAATCCTCACTAAAATGGCTCCACGGGCTGAATTGATGAAGAATCTTCTAGAAATTATTGAGAAATGAAAGCTTGGGCTAAAGCTTTTATGGCTGTTTATCTAGGGTTTCAAGAGAGTGAAAGGATGAAGAATATAACTTCATTTGAGAGTTTACACATGAGAGAGTTGAAGTAAACAATGCCAATGACCATTAAGAAGCATTAGTGTTGAAGATTTGCTAAATATTGATGAAGAACAGGACTAGAAAAACCAGCACAAATTTTTGGCTGCTGTCTTGCACACGTGGCTGTTCATACAGCCATGAAAATGGTGTTCTACCTATTGGATTTGATGCCTAGAAGGCCATTATGCATGCCATTGTTGAAGAGGATCAGGGATTAGTGAAGGAAGAGAATATCTTTCTTGAAAACATTATGGAATCTTGGCTAAGGCTTGAAGAAAGAGGAAAGAGAGACCTCTTTTGAAAAGTAACCATAGTCAAATCCTAAACTAAGCATGAATAACTCCCATTTAACCTTGTTACCACCAAATAGCATGAAATTTTGATGACGACCTGCTACTTTAGCCATCCTTTGCCATATCTAACCTTGAAGATCTCCAAATGTAGTCTCCTACTAACTATAGAAGGTCTACAATCCTCCACTACTCATTGTCTTTGTCAAGTACTTGTTTGAAATTGATTTTGATGGAGAAAAATAGGATAGAAATAGAAGGAAAAATGGACCAAAGACAAAAGCTCTAATATACCACTTGTCAAGAAGTGGACTAGAGAGAGAGAAAGAGGAGAGAGAATACTGCAGGAGAGAGAAGGAAGAGTGCAAAAGAGAGAAATAGAGTGGATGAGGAGAGAAAAATACTAGAATAGAAGCAAGAAAGACAAGAAAGAGAAAGAAGCCATTGAAGTTGAGAGCAAGGTGACAGAAGAAGGACAATAATGTATTAATGTGTCAAAATATTAGAAAAATTACGTGTCCTCTCCTTTTATACCAATGTCAGTGTGACATGGAATAATCATCAATATTATTTGCACACTAATCCTTATTCTTCCTAGCTTCTTACAATTGGGAAGAATAAGGATTTAGTGTGAAAATAATATTGATGATTATGCCATGTCACACTGAATCCTTATTCTTCCCAGCTTCTTACAAGGACTTGTGCCCTCTTTCTTCCTATATGATGACACATTAAGAATTTTATGTCTTCTTATCTATAAGAGGAATTGGCTCTAAAACGTTGGAGAATCTATATCTCAATCTTTGTAGGATAATATGCATCTGAAAAGACTCAATCAAGAAGTCGTCTATAGTCTCCTGAATGCAAATAATTGTCCTCCTTATTTATCTAAAGCTATCAAGATGACCATGTCTGTCACATATCTCTCTAGCCACTCTTTGAAATGGTAGCTTTGAAACTGCATTATTAATAACTTTGAGAACTCAATTTTAGAGTGCAAAAGTGGTCAAAGATCCGTAAAAGTGGTGATTTTGGAGAAAAATGAGCAGATCACATATGAAGGAGCTTGAATTTTCTTAGGTGCATTTTGATATCAAGAATCCAATGCAAGTGTCTGTTCATCTAATCATCGAAGTCAATTTGTCCCCCCATTTAATGGCTGCAAGGTTTGGCATTATAAAGCAATCACTTGATTTAGAAGCTAAAATAACATCTAGGAGGTCATATGTACACTTTTAGGATTTTGGACAAGTTTAGACAGATCTTCAAGGCATTTGTGACAGATGATTTTTTATGCTAAGAAGTTCTTAAAAATAGCCAAAAATTCCAAATTTCAGGGGAAAAATAGACTTCATCAAAGGCGGCGGTGGCAATTAGTATGATTTTAAGCGGCAAACCCCTAAAGCGCTAGTGCTTATTTTCATGGAAATCAAACGGTGGCGGATGGCCAAGCTGGAGTTTTCCTAGATTCAAAATGATGTCAGGAGTAACCTAAGTGTTACGAGTAGCTCTTCGAGTGGAAGTGGAAGTCTTGGTACTTCCCTTCTTCTAGTTATTCAACCCACTTCAATTGGGGATGTAGTTGCACCTACACAAACTCCTATTGTCAATCCGGTTGTAGCTATGGCACAACCCATCGCAATTCTAGTAGGTACACCAGATTTACCAGCATTAGGAGCACCGTTGCCCATTTTCCATGGGTTAACAGAAGAAGATGGGAACTCCTTATTAAGGAGTTTCAAATGCTCATGTTCAACTATCGGATCCAAGACGAAAGACACCTAATGATGTTCTTCAACATGACGTTAAAAGGAAGAGCAACAGTGTGGTATCATGGTCTAGAAGTCAGAACCATAATTAGCAATGCCCAAGTCTTTACGGGTTTCCATAGAGAGTTTGCTCCTGAGAAGGGTGGACAGTATTGGTCGCGTGTCTTCAATGTGACACACCAAGAACCAAATGAGAATTTCTAGACCTATGCCAAGAAACTAAAGCAAGTTATTCACAAACTTAATACTTATATTGCCATTCCAGTGGTTGCACAGTTGCAATATTTCCTAGATGGATTGGATTTTAATATCTAGGTGCAACTTAGTAGTGTCACTTTGGCCAACATTGACACTGCTATTACCCAAGCAGAAGGAGTAGAGTCACGCTTGCAAGCAACTTATATAGCAAGGATAAATTGGAATGGTGATAATTTGGCCTTGACCAATAGGAGTCAAGGTGATCCCACATCAAATGCAAATGGGAGAGGGATTATCATGCCAAATTTCCCTATGTTACCAGCCCCTCCTAGCATGACTATACCTATGGCTAGTCAGATGGGCCCATTAAGTGGTGGAAGCCTAACAATGAATCCTAATGTTGTCCTAGTAGGTCAATGGCCAATTCCTAATCAAGTGGTTAGGCTGATGGGATGACACACTCACGATCGCGGCTATGAGTCGAGTGCCTCTAATGTCCTTGGTGAAGCTAAGGACATGATGAAGCATTATACCAATATGATTTCTGAACAATATAGACAAATAGGTATGGACGTCAATTTTCTTAAGAAGTAGCAAAATTTCGTAGGGAGTCGACGCCCTGAAGAGGGTGCACCCTCAAGATTCAGCTGGTGTGGTAGCCAACATTTTCCTAGAAATTGTCAAAATGTTAAATGTGACATTTGCGGAAAGTCTGGCCACTTAGCTGCTACATGTTCGAGTAAGATCAATTCTCTCCAACAAGGGAGTAAACAACATGGTCTAGTTAACCATCACGCACAAGGGAATAATTTCCAGCAAGATGAGGGACGAAGACAAATACTGCAATGAGGAAAGGCTACCGTAGAGGAGTTGCCTCATGGTAGTGGAGTCAGTCTTATTAAGGCTATACGTATCAATGACGCTAAAACTTCTAATCTACAAGCTGTAATAAGGGGTCAAAAGATCAAAGAGGGTGACAAAGGAATTGTAAAACCTGTCGAGGGAAACTCTAAGCAAGATGCTAGGGAAAAGCGAGTCCTGAATCCTGATATGGAAGGTGGACCTTTAAGACCTGTTAGTAGTAAATTTGATCCCGAGAAGGATAAAAGATTGCCAAGAAAGAAGGTAAAGGCTAAAAAAGAGGCACCAAAGCTGATGGAAAGACCAAAGGAGAGAATGGTTTGGCGTGAGAAGAGAACTTTGGCTAACTACCATGACACTGACCTAGCCAGTTCTCTTTGCAAAGTTAAACCAGACGTAAATCTCCTACAATTGATTAAACTTTCTCGAGGAGTATGCAAGGAATTCAAGAAAATCCTACGTATAGGGTATATTGTAGAAACTTTGGGCATAGCTAGAGTGGGAGAAGATTGGTTTGATAATGCTGAAAAGCATTGCCCTAGGGTTCTAGCGTATGTGGATGGAATATTAGTGGAGCATGCTATCATGGACATTGAGTTCAGATTTGATGAGGAGGTTAGGTCTAGAGATCCAAAAAGACGGCTCCACACTGCTTAGGATGGCTGATGATAGTCTAAGACAACCGGAAGGTTGCATTACTAAAGTCCATGTTACAGTTGTGAGCGTGGAATGCTATGTGGACTTTAGGATGATAAGGTTTGCAGGACATCTTAGCTATCGAGTTTTGCTAGGCGGGCCATGGATTCTATGGATAGACTGTCAAGTCGATATACCCACTGGTCCAGTGATTCTAGGTCGAGGTGCCCATCGTGTAATAGTGGATGCTTACCTTGAGTCTCCTCAGAGTGAGAGAGCTCCATTATCCTCCATTGAACTAGAAACATCAGATGATCCATCTGGTAATGAGACGTCATCGAGTGATGGATCTAAAGAAGGGTTCACTACAAAGGATATTTATCAGATAACCTTGAATGAGACGATAGAGCCTCAAGATCGAATAAGAGATGCGGACGTTATTGAGTTGGACCTTGGCACGCCTAATGATTTGCGGCCAATCAAATTAGGCTCCATGCTCAGTTCGGAAGAGAGAGAGGACTATGTGTCCCTAATTTAGGAGTTCTGTGATATCTTTGCTTGGAGCTATGCTGAACTTAGGGGTATTCCTCCCAGTCTGGCTGTGCATACCATTCCTATAAAGGAAGGTACCCTCCCTGTACGTCAGAAAGTAAGGCATATGCCTTTTGAACTAAGAGATGGGCTATTTGAAGAGCTTCAGAAATTGCAGAAGGAAGCTTTGATCTTCCCAGTTTAGCATGCTGAATGGTGTTCACCAGTTGTGATTAGAATGAAGAAGAATAATCAAATCCATCTTTGTGTAGACTTTAGAGAGCTAAATAAATAGACTATTAAATATTCTACCCATTGCCATTTATTGACCAGATTTTGGATCAATTGGCAAGTAGGGAAATATATTCGGTCATCGATTGCTTTGCAGGGTATAGCCAAATGGCAATTGCTAAGCAAGACAAGATGAAAATGACATTTATCACTATCTTTAGTACCTTTGTGTACCATGTGATGGCATTTGGGTTATGTAATGCACCTGGTTTGTGGCAAAGAATAGGTGACAAGACCGTTGGTGAAATCTCCCCACGAGTTAAAGGTGTTTATTGATGACCGGGGGGCAGCCACTGTAAAAGAAAGGCAGTTGATTATTTTGCAAAAGTGTTTCGAGCGTTGCAGATAACCGTGAAAGCACATCTTTGGAGTGCCTTATGGGCTATTGTTAGGCCATGTGGTCAGTTCCATAGGGATTATGACTGACCTTGAAAAAATCAAGGTCATAGTCGCCATGAGTCTGCCATGTCCTCCAAAGGAAGTGCATAGCTTTCTGTCATCGATAGGGTATTATCAGAGGTTTATCAATGCCTTGGCAGAAAGAATGGTGCCATTGACAAACCTATTGGTCTTTAACTATCAATTTGCATGGAGTGATGCTTGCAAAGTATCTTTTGTCGATGTGAAGCAGGAGCTTGCCAAAGCACCTATTTTAAAAGCACTTAAAAGGGGCAAAATGTTCTATATATTTTCACCAGCAACCACGTATAGTATCAGTTGCTTATCCCAATTTTTGGAGGAGAAGTAGCACCATCCGATAGCTTTTGCTAGTCGAAAGTTGAGCATATCGGAAATTGAGTACACCTATATGGAGAAGTTGTGCCTTGTGATGGTATTTGCGACCAAAAAGTTCAGGCACTACATCCTTTATGAGAAGGTGGTTTTTTATATGAAGGCCGAAGGGCTTCGATTGTTGTTGAATAAGTTACAACCACCTGATCGTTTAGCAAAGTGGTTAATCACTTTGCAAGAATTTGATTACAAGATTAAGAGAAAGCCACCAAAGCTTCAGGGCATTGTAGAGTGTCTTGTGGATTTTTGAGAGCCAAAAAAGGTCTCAACTGAAGGGAGTGATATGAAAACTTTGTTCAAGATTGATATGGCATCTATTCCCTCTTGGTATGCTACTATAACGCACTATCTTTCTACGAGAGAGTTTGGAGCTACTTTATCAAAATCGGAGAAGAGAAAAATTAAACATCAGACATTGAAATTTTCCTTGATCACAGGAACACTATATTGACAGGGTATTGATGATATCTATCGCCCATGTGTGATGCCTGACGAGGTTCCATTTATATTGGAAGAGTGCTATGACTTCGCTTGTGGAGGGAACTTTTGAGGGCAGTTAATGACACAGAAGGCTTTAAGAGCTGGGTATTGGTGGCTGTCAATCTTCTAGGATTCATTTGACTATGTCAAGAGATGTGATACATGTCAAAGACATGACAGTAGAGAGAAGAGATGTGATACATGTCAAAAGCATCAATTTTGTGGGACCTATTATCCCGTCGTCTATTACTCAGAAAAGATACATTATAGTAGCAACTGATTACTTTTCAAAGTGGTCAGAAGGATAGGCAACGAGGCAGGACAATGCAAAAGAGACTGCCAGTTTCCTACTTGAGCAGATCATCTGCTGTTTTGGTCCATCCAAGGAAATAGTATCGGACCATGGAGCCCATTTTTTGAACAAGGTAATTAAAAGCGTGACTAAAGCATGGAAAATTAAGCGTAATAAGAAGACCCGCTATAATCCGCAAGCCAATGGACAAGTTGAAAGTACCAATAAGCAGCTTGTGGGCATCCTATCCAAGATAGTCTTTGAAAAGAAGTGGGACTGGGATACAAAATTATATGTGGTAGTTTGGGCGTATAACACGACGTTTAAGAGAGCCACTGGCTACACCCCATTCAAATTAGTTTATGGGGAGGAGTGTTTCTTGCCCTTAGAAATTGATTTGCCGACCATAAGATTCACAATCAATCACTTTGGGTGATGAAGATGCCCTATTTGAGTGGTTTACGACTATATCCCACTTGGATGAACTTAAATTGCAGATTCTGTTGCACCAGGAAGTGGCTAAATGTCGGATGAAGTGGTTACATGATCTAAAAGCAAAGAAATATACCTTTAAGAAAGGGCAGTTAGTTCTATACTACAATGCGCACAGGGAGCTATTTCTAGGAAAGCTGGAACCTAGATGGGATGGCCCTTACAAGATAGTTCAGTTAGGTAAAAATAAGTCCACATCTGTATTAGCTGATCTACAGGGAGTGGAATTTAAGAATAAGGTTAATATTAATAATATTAATCCTTCATTATTTCTGAATATGCTAATGCGCTAAATGCATTGCAGGTCTATGTTAGGGTTGATTTGAGACTTGCAGGAGAGCTTAAACTTGTTGATGGGGTGGTTAATCCCTTATTTGGAGCACCCATATCTCGATAAAAAATATCATCAGGGGAAGATTATCTGGTGGAGAAAAGGATACAACGTGATTGAGAAAGAAGACAACACCTTTGTGTGGGAGATCAAAGTTTTCTGCCATCATTGTTTGCACATTTTTGACAAGCATCCCTGTTGAGTTTAATGAAGAAGGTGGGATGGAGCTGTCAGTTCATCCTCTCAATATGTTGAATTTTGACTATCATAATTACCAATAGGGGAGTTCTTTATGACTGGCTCTGTAAACCCATTATGGATGTACACATTATACTTTGATGGAGCATCCTGGGGGCCTAATAAAAAAGGGAGCATTGGAGTAGTTATTCGAGATCCCAGACGTAGGGTTGCAATGAAATTAGTTGTTTATCTCAGGGTAGGATTCACTAACAACATGGCAGAGTATAAAGCCTTGATTATGGGAATGAATATTGCCAAGAAAGGTGGTATTTGGTAGTTGTTGGTAAAGGGGGATTCCCAACTGATCTTAAATCAACTTAATGGGACATATACACTCCACAATCCCATCCTTCGTATGCATCATTGCACTGATATAATCCAACTTGATGAATTTGAGAGTGTATCTCTTCAGCTAATTCCACGTTATTGGAATCAGTTTGCAGATTCCTTAGCTAATTTTTCTTATGAAGAGGACCTCTTTTTCAACTGTGGTCCTAGTTCGGATGTCGCTCTTGATAACGAGACAGGACCTGGTCGCTTGTGGGGAATGTTATCAGACCACACATTATATGGTAGGTGATGGTTGATATTAGTAATGCAAAGAGTGGCCGATACCCATCTACCACTATTATCTTGGACCCATAGGTTGATCAGAGGACATGTTATGCATATGCCTCTTGCTATATATGTAGGAGGTATGGGTCACAACTTGATGCATTTAGTTTAGGGCTGAGAGCCCTGCTTTTCCCCTTGGAATGGAGCATATTTTTGTATAATTTCTTTCTTCCAAGGAGGGATCTATATGAGATGGTTTGCTTGATTTCTTTAGGTGAAGAGGGCCTTATATCTGTTTGGTGCATGTATAGTTAATGGTTTTTGTTGTACTGAGTGCATCATACATGTTGACAAAGTTGTTGGAGGGAGCCTTTGCTGCGAAGGAGTTTCTTGTGGCCATTCCAAGTGGTTTTGTCCCCTTTTCGAGTCTTTTCCCTTAAGCAATTAATTATATATATGCATGTAAGGGTTACTTTCTTTTGTTTGTTGGGGACCGTCACTTGAGGCATGAAGTCCTAGGTTTAGGCTTTGTATGTCTGGGAGAGGTCTCAGTAGTCATTGCCTCCTGCAAAGGCATTGTTAGGCATTGAAAGACCTGTTTTAGAAGGCAATTCTAGTGACCCTATTCTGCTGACCTTCTAGATGGCTGTTCTAGGAGTTCCTGTTAGTCGTGAGGCGGTTAGAGAAGCCTACTAAATTAATGATGAAAAAAAGAAAAAAACCCAAAATATCTGAAAGATAATATATGAATATACCGAGGTGTGCAAAAAGGGGTTCTAACCCCTCTAAAAAATAGAAAAGGAAAGAAAGAAAAATCCTTGAGCTGTTGTTTATCGCCTTGCGAAGGTCTGGTAGGTTCCTAGGGATGAAACAAGACTCAAGGTCGATGCCTTATCTTCCGAGGGGTAGCATCTAGCTGAAAAACAAAGAATACAAGAATGTTGGAGTGAAAATAAAAGTGAGAGTTAGAAAAGGATTCATTGTCCCCTTGCGAGGGCTTGGTAGGTTCTTGGATACCGAGATAGGACTTGAGGCTGATGCCTTGTTCTCCTTGGGTCACTACGCTCAGTTCCCTCCTTTTTAAACGCCCGAGTATGGAAAATAAGATGCTAAAAGACCCAATGTGCTAAAAGAAAATATTTGTTGATCAGGCTATAGGAGTTCTTGCCTAGTAGAAGCTCCTAGTTGAGCTATCCTTAGTTAGGTAGGTAGTTCAGACCACCACTTAGGACGACCTCTTTGATAGTTCTTTTTAGCTTGGCTATGTTGGAGCAGTTGGTTAGCGACTAGCTTTAGAATTTCTATCAGTTTATGCTAGGCCTACTCCTCGTGGAATCATGCCTTGGTTTTGACAGGGGGTAGGGTGAGAGCTGTGATGTGTTTTGATGTGTATCTTTTTTGTATCAGCTTGATGCTCTTTGTGGTTGTGTTTATGTGCAAATCTGTTCATGGGATTCAACAGGCTGAGTCGCCCTATCTCGTGGTCACCAATGACAGTTGATTTTTGATGCAGAGAAGTGCTTAAAAATAGCCAAAATTTCTAAGTTTTAGGGGAAAAATAGACTTCGTCAAGGCGGTGGTGGCAATCCATACGATTTTAAGCGGCAAGCCCCTAAAATTCTACTGCTTATTTTCATGGAAATCAAACAGTGGTGGATGGCCGAGCTGGAGTTTTCCTAGATGCAAAACAACGTCAGGAATCCAACCCAAGTCTCATATCTCCATTCCGAGGTCATTTGATCCCCTATTTAATCCCTGCAAGGTTTGGGGTTGTGAAGTGGCTACTGGATCTGGAAGCCAGGAAGAGTGGGACGGGGCCTAGCTTTCTAGATTTCAACGTCATGGAACCACCCGTCCAGACGGATCTCGACTCCAATGTCATTTGCCCCCTCAAAATTGAAAAAACCACTTATTAGAAGTGTGAAAGCAAAAGGCATGAACTAGATATTTGGGATTTAAAAGCTTAAGCTTGCTTAAGCTTGTAACAAATTCAAGAAATGAAACGCCATGGGGAGGGGAGGGGGGCGTCATTTTTTCGACTCCTCATTTTTTCTCATTTTTTTAGCATTTTCTGATCCGGCAATTGGAGAGGAACCCTCCTGGCTTTTTGGAATGAAGATTCTGTGCACCTCCGATTGCTCCAGACTGTGCAAGGAATGATCCATTGAGCAAAGAGATAAAAAACCAATCTTTCTCTCTCCTCCCGCCTGCATAGAGGTACTTCATGTGGCAAGAATCAAGAAGAGAATCGGGTGATGGATACTTGTCTGGGAGGCACCTGATTGTTCCAAGAGGCTGAGGAGGCTGAAGGTTGAAGATGTATGCTAAAATCCATGGCTGGTTGGTCGATACATAGTCCCAATTAAATATTCAAGAAACCTGAAACACGAAAAAAGGCGATATGCTCTATTTTATGAAAGAATTTTGCTTATTTTTTATCCTTGGGATGAAATTTTATTTGAATGTTCCTTGCATTATGTATGAGGGCTACAATTACTGTTATTCAGAGTCTGTATTGATCTACAGCAATTATAAATTTTTAAAACCTGAAAAATACTAATTTTGATGGAAATTGATAGTTTCTTTGATTTTAAATGGGGAAAAATGAGTGGACATGGGATTAAATAAGGGAAAATGTTGAGTTTCAGTTCAATGATTAGTCATCGGAAAAAATTAGAAAATACCTATTTTCTATTAAAATTAAATAGAAAAAATCAATGAATGTCTGATGGGACTGAAGCATGAGGTTACTCAGTTTGGCCTTGTCCTTCGTATTAAAGTGCGCATTTATTGCTTTTACATACAAAATATGACAAAAAAAAACCCCTACACCTATGCACCACAGCAAAATTTAAACGGTGAGGGGGAGGATGATGTTATACAATAGTTTATTCGCTGAAATAATAAAAATTTTGATTATTCTCTTTATGCATAACATTTAGGATGCGGTTTATTTAGAAATAATGGATCTAGCAGCACGAGGGTTAGCCTTAGTGCTCGATTCCTACAACGAAGCATTGCGTATTAGTGGAAATTCATTAAAAGAGCTCTTTTTGCACAACACATAGGTTGATTTCAAACCATAATTGTTTGTGCACAATAAGGCATTCACCGTTGCATGAATCATATACACATGGTATCTATTCTTGATATGCATAGCACTTGGTTGAAGTATAAATGACCCACGCTGGAGAGAGTAAGGCACCCAAGCTGTAGGTCTAGACGGTGGGTCTAAGGGGTCAAGTAAGTGAGAACTGGTACATTCCTAGAACGATATAATATTGTTACCAATAGTGGAGTCTGTTTGGTATGTGTTATATGTGTTAGCGATGCATCGAGGGGCCAATCCCCAAGGTATAGGAGGGTCACAGTGGGGCCACATCAATCAGAGGGGGGCCTCCTATGTTGCTCTACATGGTGAATTACACTAAAATGTGTAGGGCCTCACTCTAAGGAGTCTAAGAAGGTTAAGGGTTGGACTACAAAACACAATACAAACCCAAAATGTACGTATGATGGCAGAGCAATGTGTCCTATAGATGCTTCTAACCGCGAGGCCGTGGGGTTATCTTGTGCATGTTAGAGATCCGACTAGTTCTATAGCTAGTGCCGGCCCATTTTAGGTCCCATTAATTTTTGGGAAAAAAATGAGGATTTTAGACTCCAAAGTGGTTTGTGGTGCAAGGCGATCAAGGCATAAAAGACAAAGCATTTTAAAGTTTGAGACACAGTGAAGTGCCAAGTTGAGTCTACACTTAATGAAGAAGCATCTAGCCATCACTTGGGTATTAATTTTACATGCTTAGGGCAGAAATTAAGCCCGAGAGACTTTAATTCATGTGGGAATGTTGAGTAGGGAGCCAAGGAGGCTAAAAAAGTCTTAAAAACCATGTGGGCATGCCCAATTTAAAGGGGCACTTATGGTACCTCTCAAAGGGGTGCTTTCTCTTGATATGTCTAGTTTGGAAGAGAGAAAGAAGGGGCAAAAGTGGGGAGAAAACAAAAAAATGCCATCATGTTGGATTTCTGATGATTGCTATATACGCTAGATCTTCACCATTTCTCATGTGCAATGGATGAAACGAAGCCCCCTCGCCATCCTCTATGTGATAGTGTAAATTTTGTGGCCTGATATGAAGAAGAGAGAATGCTGGTCTTTTAGTCTCTCTCTTCTCCCCCAAAACAATATTTCTCTCTCCTTCCTTTTCTCTTGCATATTGACTATTCTTATGAGAGAAGGGGGATGGGTGCTAGATGGGTTAAAGAGAGGGAGAGGTGAGAGCAATATGAAACATATGATTTTTGGCATGTTTTTAGAGCATTGTGTAGTACCATCAAGTGTCTTAGTGGCTATTGCAAGCGTTAGGCAGCATTGGAATCCACAGAGTACCTCATTTGTGTTATAATGGGTAGGTGGTTTTTGGGTAAGTTTATCAATTTTTATAGTAAATGGAATGATATTAAAAAATCACTTTAGAGGGTGAAAAAGAGATATGAATACTTAATTTTTAGTACTTCACATTTTTTGTTTGTTTTTTTCTAAATTTTTATTTGTTGAATAGATAAAAATAAGAAAAATATTATAAATAGATAAAAATTAAAAAAATTAATATATTGAGAATGAATCCAAGAATTATAAAATATAATTATATTATATATATAAACTCAAAAATCATAAAAACAAACATTTTTGTGTCTAAATAAGGCGTTTCAGTAGTAGCACGCGAGAGTGGTCCCGGTGTTGTTTTGTGATGTGCCAAAGGAATCCATGTGTAAAAATTTTGAAAAATAATTGTTGAAAAGAATGATTCTTTTCTGCACTTTATGAGTAGGCTGGTCATGTGTGATTTATGTTCCCAAATACATCATAGGTTGGGAGAACTTAGTGTCTTTGGGGTGTCTTTACCAATGCCACAACAAAGTAGAAATTTTATGGAAAGATGAAAAGGAATGAATGTTGTACATTCATACTTTGATTGTCTCATAAAACATGTTTATGCACATTCATTCACATTTTATATAATATAAGCATAATCTTGCATATACCATTGCACATCAATTGTATTCTATTGACCGAGTATGCAAGGTACATTCAAGCCATTGAGATATGTGGTCCATAAAGGAGATTAGTGAGGAAATATGGGAGTATGTTTTTTTTTTCTTTATGAATTAAGACGGCACATCCTAAGGCCAATCCCTGAGGTGTAGGAGAGCCGTGAAGGAGCCAGAGCAATCAGCTAGGACGGTGCTCTGTATGTGTGTGCGACGAGTTGCTAGTCACCTATATGTATGGTATACTCCCTCTATTGGAGTTGTGATTGAAAAAATCATTGGAATACAAATCAATACAAACACATGATTGAGCTAGATCAGTGTATAGCCTCTAGATGCTCTTGCGAGGTTGCGAGGGTAGTTTGGTGAGCATAGGAGCTCGACTAAAGACCTAAAGCCATGTCCAAGAGCCATTTTTTGTTGTGATAGGTTGTGTGTTTGCCAGAAGCTACTAAATGAGTGGTAGTTTTTGAACCTTGGCTATAAGGCACCTATTACTTTTAGTTTCTAATTGGGTGATGCCTTGAAGTGGTGGATGTTACCTCACTCATTAGCATGAAAATTTCAAGGAATCCCCATGAAAACAGTTAAGTGGGATCTCTAGAAGTCATTTGGCTCACTATTTTATCCTTTGCCCCGGAAGTGACACCATGCTTGAGTTTGTGTCACTATGGGGAAGTGCCCATACAGTGGCCTTCATGAGTAATAGTTTGTGGGAGTTAGAGAAAATATTTGAAAGAAAAAGTGATGCTAGGATGGCAAAGTCATCTATGATCCTTAATAGTGATAACTTTTTGGAGGAAAAGACTCTAATGCCAATGGTCAGAGTAATACATGACTATGATTGAAAGATACAACTGATGCTAGTGCCTGATACAATTGGGTATTGAAGTGAAATTTCTAAGATCCATAAAGCATTAGATTATATCTATGTATGTGGGAAACCATTGTTAGATAGGAAGGTTCTATTGAAATCTGTCTTCGATTCTAGGAAAATAGTGGTAAATGAGAGTAGACTTGCTAAAAAGCAACACCACTAGGGGATGGGGTAGATTCCTTGTTGCATAGCATAGAACTCCCTAGACCTTCCTACATTGGTAAAGGTGGAAATGAAAGAGATTAGAGACCCTATGAAATTGGGATTAGGTCAAGGTTAGTATGAAGATTTGGAGGACCCAATGCTAATCCCAAAGAGGAGGACTAAATGCCCTCCTCCTTATAGGAATCTCCCAATGTTTTATGGCTGTTAGATGAGGATTCGATGTATTTATAGGCATCCAAGTATTTAACCTTTTTTGCAAGGAGATACATCGCTTGCTAATACCAAGTTTTGTGTGGGGAACCTTGGTAGTCAAAATCTCCAAGCAAGAAATGTAAATTCTATGAGCAATGGTAGTATGACTCTCACTAGAAAGATTCCAAGCCAAGCCACTTCCAATAGGGGTTACAACACTTCCATGAGGGGTGGTTGTGAAGGGAAAATCGATAGGACCATTAGGATTACAAGTGTGGATCAATGTCCTATGAGTGGTTCTCATTTTGCTCCTACAAAGAATATTGAGAGACCTTTGCCAACTATAAGTGAATCATGCTTTTAGGTGGATGGTGTTCCTCTTACTAAGAGCATGATCCCTATGAGTGACAAGTCACAATGTGGACAAAGGCAAGTAAAGGTATTCCATGTGAAAAAGATGCAAATAGCCAAAGGTCCACTTGTGTTGGATGGAGGTCATAAGTATGTGAGGCTATTTGGTAATAGCAATAAGTCCATGTTGATTCCATTAGACCAATCTAGAAAATTGAGGCAATGCAAGAATATAAAGTGAAATGTGAGATGGGTTTGGATACCCAAAAGATCTAAAAGTGTGGTTGGTGTGTTAGATAAAAGGCCAAGAGTTCTAGGTGAACATACCATGTCAATTTCCAAGTGGATGAGACCAAAGGGCATAGTGATACATCAAACACTATGCACCAATCTAGGATGGATCTACGTGATGGGCCCAGGATTGAAACCCTACCTAGCTTGGGTTGTAATCATGATATATATAATAATCCTAATAGGGAAAGTTTGAATCTGTGATTCTATGTGGGAAGCTCAGATGGTTAGTCTACTTGAATGAAAATCAAGGTGGGACATATGAGCCCAATGAGATCATTCATTTAGTTAATAGTACCAAAGAAGAGATAGCCCATATTGATATTATATCAATGGGAAGGCTTGGACTTGTGGATAAATAAAAGCCTAAGATTAAACTTTGATGATCAAATTACAATAAGCTATATCTTGGTTAGTCTAATAAGATGCAATGCACATGCCAAGAAGAGCATATATTTGATAGATCAAAATGACATATTCTCATTAGGCCAAGAGAGCCATTTTTTAATTTGGTGTAGGTGCAATTAATAGGTTTCCTTTTAGTGTTGCATTAAGTAGGTTCGAGGACCACCTAAATGGAGTTTATTAGTTATGAGATAGCTAGGGAAGCTTGCCAAATAAAAGAGAGAAAACCAATGAATATATTTAAAATATATAAGATATGGAGGTGTGTAAAAGGGGTTCTAAATCATGAAATAAGAAAATAAAGGAAGAAAAATTCCAATATAGGTTCTTGGGGATGAGCGAACCCAGCGGATGCCTTGTCTTCCTAGGAGTGGCATTTTCTCAAAAAATAAAATAAGGATGGCTCAAGAAAAAATCAAAGTGAGCAAAAGGAAAATGATTTAGTATTGCCTTGCGAGAGCCTGATAGATTCTTGGGTACCAAGATTGGACTAGAGGCCAATGCCCTATTCTCCTTGGGTCATAATATGCTCAACTCTCTCTCTTTTATATGGCCAAGTATAAGATATTAAAGGTGTTATGGGAGCACTAGATTTTACTCTAGAGACTAGACTAGATGCAAGATTTGTTTAAAAAATTCTAATTACAAGATAGTCCCACATAGGGGCACAAGGTACAATGATAATTTAACAAGATACAAGAAATCCCACAACCTAGGACCATAGGTATAAAAAATAGGACTCAATTGAATATGAAGGATCCCACAACTCGGGACCGTAGGTATGGATACAAGATATTGGAATTACAAGAGCTCCCTCAAGGGGATGAACAAGATATAAGATAGTACTAGACAAGATCTTGTACTACGAGATTACAAGGTGACAAGACAACATGAGTATAATGGAAGACAAGACAAGACTAGATACCATGACTAGACAAGATCTAGAACTGGAAATCGAAGTTACTTACAGTAGGTCTCGACTCCTTGAGCTCCCAAGACTAGCATTGGCAAGAGTGAGAAGCTTCATGATGAGCTCCTTCTTTTATAAGTGTTGGAGGACAGCTAAATATCTTCTAGAATGTTTCATGATGACATCATCAATAATGCAGGAAACGACATGGCATATCTTCTAGAAGGTTCTATGATGACATGGCAAGGGTAGTTTTGCATGATTGGCTTGTGAATGTCTTATTAAGGATGTGTTCCCATGGGGTGTGGATTTCCTATGGCATGAGTAAGAATTAATCCATACACTTGATCATGGCATATCTGGCAGAAGAAAAAAATATGATAAAATGGAAAAAAATGTGACTTTTTATAGATCAAGCTATAGGCACCCTCACCTAGTAGATGTTCCTAGTCCATTATCCTAGGTCAAGTAGGTAGGTTAGATCACCACTTAGGATAAATTATTTGATAGCTCTTTTAGCCCATTTGTGTTGGATCAATTTATTAGCAAATAGCTTTGGATCTCTATTAAACTATGGTGGGCCTATCTCTCATGGACTTCATGCTATGATTTTGTCAGGGAGTAGGGTGAGATCTTTGGTTGTGCTTTGTTATGCGTTTTTATTTGAAGAAACTTGATGCTTTTATGGTTTATGTTTGTGTGGATCTATTTGTAGGTTTATGGGATTGAGTTGCCCTATCATGCGGTCACCAATGAGAGCTAAAATTTAGAGCCGATTTTAGAGTGCAAAAGTGGCCCAAGATTCATCATAAAAGTGGTGGTTTTAGTGGAAAATGAGCAGATCACAGATCAAGGAGCTAGAGTTTTCCTAGGTGTGTTTCAACACTAGGACCACATGCTTAAGGAAAAATTTAAATTTGGGAGACCTTAATTTATGTTGGAATGTTGAGTGGGCAACCAAGGAGGCCAAAAAACACTTAAAAACAATGTGGACACGCCCAATTTGAAGGGGCACTTGCGGTATCTCTCAAAGGGTGCTTTCTCTTGATATGTCTAGTCATTTTTGGAAGAGAGAAAGAAGGGAAAAAAGTGGGGAGAAAACAAAAAAATGCCATCATGTTGGATTTCTGATGATTGATGCGCATGAGATCTTCACCATTTCTCACATGTAATGGATGAAATGAAGGCACATCGCCATCCTCTATGCGATGACATAAATTTTGAGGCTTGACATGAAGAATAAAGAATGCTAGTCTTTTAATCTTTCTCTCTACTCCCTTAGAACAATATTTCTCTCTCCTTTATTTTCTCTTGTATTATGGCTATTCTTATTAGAGAAGGGGGATGGGTGAAAGAGATACGGTTCATGGCGTGTTGCTAGAGCATTGTGGAGTGCCATCAACTATTTGGCAGCTATCTCAAGTTTCAGTGGGCCTTGCAATCCACACAGCACCTCATTCATGTTATGGTATGTAAGTGATTTTTGAGTAAGCTCATTAATTTTCATAGTCAGTGAAATGGGATTTAAAAACTCTTTTAGAGGTTGAAAAAGAGATATGAATATCTAATTCTCAACACCTCACATTTGATGTTTAGTATTTTTTTAAATTTCTATTAAACAAATGGATAGAAAAGAAGAAAAATCATCTCATACCTTGTGAAAATTTCCCTATATGCTATTTTACTACCTTGGTTGGCTTAGAAGATTGGTCGATCTTCTTAGCAATGTTCCTAGGATCAACCTTCTATTTCCTTGCAATAGCCTTATTTTTAGCTATAGCTCAACAAAATCAATTGCAACAATATGATAAGAAAAATAATTATCAAAATAATTATCAACCAAAAAATTGAATACTAATGTATGAAATGCAAAAATCAATTATTCCAACAAAATGAAGACATATGCATCATGTTTCAATCAATAAATAAAAGAAACCAAACACAAAATGTATGAAATGTGAAAATAGACTAGTGGAACAATGAACTCTACAACTAAATTTGTGTTTCACATGATAAAGATTCAAGGTACACACAAGTCACTCAAACTACGATGTTTTAGCCATTGAAGAAGTAATCGGGGAGAAAACATATAAAACACAAGTTTAAATAAATGAAATCAGAAACCAGACAGCTATTCTTGCATTTCATAAAACTAATATCGTACCAAAATTATACATTTTAGAATAATGATGAAGATTCACAGTCAAGGTCACATATAATTTGACAATTTGTTAGAAAAATATTATAAAATGTAGATTTTTGTAAGAAAATCTACATGATTAATGAAGATTTTTCTTTAGAGCATGAATTCCTCCCAATATAGGTGATTGATCTTGCTAGAATGCTTTTGCTAAAATCCCTCCCAATATAGGTGATTGATCCCAATATAGGTGATTGATCTTGCTAGAATGCTTTTGCTAAAATCCCTCCCAATATAGGTGATTGATCTTGCTAGAATGCTTTTGCTAGATCTCAATAGCCTTCCATATTCCAAATGAGGTTGTCTTGTAACGGAAAGATAAAAATGAATATTTATTAGAAGGACTATGGTTAAATCTTGAGTTAGCACTAAAATTATTGATTAAGGTGGTACTTGGTAGAACATGGTCTCATTAATCACTTTTTCTAGGTCCAAGAAGAATTCTCAAATGCTAAAAGTAGCCTTAAAAATAGCAAAAAAGTAAGCATTCTCTTTTCGAGTGACAAAAATCCTTTTTAGCAAAAATTTTGAGGACAAAACCTCTAATATTAAGTACCTTTTTGGGAATATTTTTTAAGTAGCATCTCACAATCACCAACCATTTTCACCTATAATGTCTTTTATCTCCATCAAACTGAAGAGCCAAGGCCCTTATGTGCTCTATCCAAAGCAAAGGCAACCATATACAATCAAATAAAAAACTCTAAGTGGCTAAAACAACTTGTTTCTACTCTCATATAAAAAAGGATGTGATTTTTCCATCTCTTCTTACGATTTTTTCACTTATGATTGTGTTTTATCGAACCATTAAGTCTGTCAAAGTACCTGTCATACTATTGTATGAAATGCGAATGTAGCTATGCTATTGACACTTGCTTGCTTCTAAAATTATGTTCTTAATAAGATTTCATTTTTGTCACTTGTGATCACGTAACATTGGAATTTTCAATTTTCCAAGGTGTGTGTCATATGAAATGCAATTTCAGTTATCCCAGTGTTTGGTGTCTACTACTAAGCTCACGTTTTATATGTCAAACCAACCTTAGGTTTTTGACACAAAACTCAATTATTTATTTATTTTTAACTTGTTAAGGATATACTTTGAATATTTTTCTTGTTTGTAGGGTTTAGGAATGTCAAAGATAAAGCTATCTTCAAGGGAATGGTGAAAGAGGAGCTTGAGAGCAATTGTGATGGATATGCTTTTTAATTTCCTACAAAAGACATGGAACTCATCAAAATTTATATACATTAGGGAGATTCTTAATGTCCCTTTTGATTTGCAAGAGTTGCTAAGAGATCTTGAAAAGAAGCTTAAGAGCTACAAAGAGTTCTATTCTAGACATGTAGAGTCTCTCACAATTGACAACTGTGCTCATTGTAATGATGTGATCTAAGCAATCAATGTTTCCAGGATCGTTTGGACCATTGGGTATTATCTTATTTAGATGAAGAGTTTAGAAGGCATGAAAAAAACTACCTTTTTTATAGGGATCCTTCATATGGCTGCCATCATCTCCATGTTGCGCAATCTGTGCTACCACCATAGGGCTTTGGTAGCCCCTCAAGTCGACTAACCTCACCCAAGATGGTTCCCCAAAATACTCTCTCTGTTTATCACAATGTGAAAACCCTAACTGTCATCTTTGTGGCCAGCCATAGCCATTGACCTTCAAGGTCATAAAACCTTTCACTTTCTTACTCCTCTTAGTTCACTGAAGACTCTATCACTCTGGTCTTATTGAGCACTTAATTTTGAGCAAAGAAACACACTAAATTATGTTGAGATATCGAGCTCCACTCGTGATATGCTAGGGTGACCGTTGTGCATTTATGTCACCGACTTGTTAGCTGCAGATGCGGTTGGTACACCGCCCATGAATAATAGCTAGATGACAGCTATCCTTATCTACTCTAGTTCGTGGCTCAGCTAGTATGCCACCTTGAAAAGTTATGTACTGGCTATCTATCAGTATTTCAGACTCTATGATTGTGCATATTCAGGATGCAAGTACGCCAAAGGAGGCATGGGATACTTTGTCAAAAATGTAAAGCACAAATACGCAAGCCAGGAAAATGCAGCTCAAGCAAGAGTTGCACAATGTGCAAAGAGAAAGTATGAGCATCAATGACTACCACATGAAGGTGAAGAAGATTTCAGATGCACTTGCTTCCATTGGGTCGCCAGTGGAAGATGATGATTTAGTTTCTGTGACCTTGAATGGTCTAGGAAAGGATTATGCACAGTTCTGAACATCCATTTCCGTCCGTGAAAGATTTCTTGATTTTGAGGAGTTGATTGCTCTTCTAATTTCTGAGGAGCAGAGAAATGGTGGTGCATCTTCGTCAGGAGGAACTTCAAAAGAAACTGTCTTCTACTCAAATGCTGGAAGAGGCAGAGGTAGAGGTAGAGGAGGCCGATCTGGAGGCCGTGGTAGAAATCAGAATATGCAGCAAACTCAAGAAAACTAGTCCTATGGAGGAGGACGTGGTAACTCTAGAGGCAGGGGGAGCCAAAGAGGTCGTGGTGGATGGCAAAGAGGCCAAAACGCAAACAGCAATGTTGAATGCTACTACTGTGGTAAAATGGGTCATGTGGCTAAAGACTGCTATAAAAAGCAGAATGACATCATGAATGGAAAATTGCAACAAGGGAATTATGCATCTTCTAGTAGATAGGGTGATGACAAAAATGAGCATTTGTTATGGTGCAGCACATGAACAATTCTGTGACAAGTGCAGAAGAAAGCAACGATCTGTGGTATGTTGACTCAGGTGCATCAAACCACATGACAGGTCATGCAGAATGGATGCAGGATACAAGGAAAATGGAAAAACTAGGATTTGTGGAGACTGGTGATGATACTGCACATCCTATTGTGCAGATTGGAAAAATTCCTTTGTCTTTGCAGGATGGGAAAAAGAAATACCTGTCAGATGTATTTCATGTCTTGAATATCACCAAGAATCTGGTTTCTATTGGTCAAATGGTTGATCAGGGCTTGCACGTCAGATTTAATCCTCATGGATGCTTTGTTGAGGATATGAAAAATAAAGGTCGCTTGATAGCAAAAGGAAAGAAGAAGGGCAGAATGTTTACGTTGGATGCAGACATGCCTGCATTGAGTGCAACAATGTTTGCACATGGGACCGGTGTAGTTGGAGATATTGATATCTGGCATAAACGCATTGGTCATGTTAATGTACAATGACTTAAATCAATGCATGCCCAAAATATTGTTGTAGGATTACCTAAATTCAAGGTTGCAAAAATGCATAAGGTATGTGAAGCCTGTCAATTTGGAAAATAGGCAAGGAAACCATTTCCTAGACATGTTCAAGAGAGTAAGAAGCTATTGAAATTAATCCACTCTGATGTATGGACTAATAAAGCTGCATCTATTGGAGGCTGTCATTATTTTGTCACTTTTATTGATGACTATAGTAGAAAATTTTGGGTGTATTTTATGAAAAAGAAAAGTGAAGTTTTTGGGCATTTCAAAACTCTTAAAGCTATGGTTGAAAAAGAAACAGGCCTACAAATAAAATGCCTAAGGTCAGATAGAGGGGGAGAGTACCTCTCAAATGAGTTTGCAAGGTTCTTGCAGGAGCATGGCATAAAGCAGCAATATTCATGTAGTCATACCCCACAGCAAAATGAAATTACAGAAAGAAAAAACAGGCATATTGGAGAGGTACCTCGTGCCATGCTCAATGAAAAAGACCTGCCAAATTTTTACTGGGCTGAGACAGTTGCTACAGCAGTCTACATAATGAACAGGACTCCCACTGCAGCAATACATGGCATGAATCTAGAGAAGAGGTATACTGGTAGGAAACGAGATATTTCTCATTTGAAAATTTTTGGTTGCATTGCATATGTTCATGTGCCAGATGAGTTGAGATCCAAGTTGGATCCAAAACCTGAGAAGTGCATCTTTATTGGTTACTCTCTGCAGCAGCAGAAAGGGTATAGATGCTATAACCCTTCTACTCGTAAGTTTACAGTGAGCAGAGATGTTGTTTTTTATGAGATGAGTAGCTGGTATAAACTAGTAAATGTGATTGATAATGTACATGCACAAAATGGTAATGCTGCACAGAATTCACAGCAGCAGTCACAAGATATTAGTGGACCTGGAGTGTCCTCTAGCAGTGGTTCAAATTCTTCGCCATGGACAGGAAAATTGAGATCAGGAGAATCTTCTCAAAGCAATGCAGATAGTGGTATGCAGGTATCACAAAAAGGAAAAGAGAAGGTAGATCAGCCCATGTTTGATGTGAATGCTGGTCACTCTTATGTGGATGGTGAATTCAGTGGTTCATAACAGAGCATTGATGATGAGTTGGGTATTCCTTCTGTTGTTACACCTAGAGTAAGGAAGACTAGGGACGTTTTGAGAGCATCTTGAAGTGAGCCTACTTTGCGCAGGTCTACAAGAGCTAGGTATCCTTTGGATAGGCTGAAATATGATGGATTTACAGCCATTCACTATGCCTATATAGTCAAAGTGATACAGGAACCAGAACCCACTTCATTTGAGCAAGCCATGGGAAAAGAAAAATGGGAGAAAGTCATGGATGAAGAAATGGATGCCTTGGAAGCAAATGCTACATGGGAATTGGTACCTTTGCCTAAAGATAAGAATGCAATTGGTTGTAAGTGGGTTTTTAAGGTGAAGCACAATGCAGATGGTTCTGTGAACAGATACAAGGCAAGATTAGTAGTCAAGGGGTATGCACAAACATATGGCATTGATTATGAAGAAAAATTCAGTCCGGTTGCAAGGATGGCAACCGTAAGAGCAGTCATTACTATGGCTGCATCAAAGGGATGGTCTTAACATCAAATGGATGTAAAGAATGCTTTCTTGCATGGTGATTTGCAAGAAGAGGTCTATATGGAGCAGTCACCAGGTTATTTGCATACTGTTTATCCTGAATTTGTTTGTAGGTTGAAGAAAGCCTTGTATGGCTTGAAACAAGCACCTAGAGCATGGTCTGACAAGATAGGACAGTATCTTGTCACTATTGGCTTTCAGATTTCCAAGGCAGATTTCTCACTTTATGTGAGAAAAACAGAGAAAGGTATTATGCTGCTTGTCATTTATGTTGATGATTTGATTATCACAGGTGATAGTGATGAAGATATCCTTCATGTGAAAATGCTATTGAAGCAGAAGTTTGAGATGAAGGATTTAGAAGAGCTGCGTTATTTATTGGGCATTGAGGTGATTAGATCACCAAGTGGGATATGGCTCTTGCAGAGGCAGTATGGATTGGACATCCTGTCCAAATATGGGATGACAGGTTGTAAGCCTATTTCAGTTCCTTTGGAGCAGAATGTGAAGCTGAGCGCAGATGCAGGTGAGCTTCTGGAAGACCCTACTATATACAGACGCATAGTAGGAAGTTTGATTTATATGACTATTACCAAGCCAAATTTGAGCTATGATGTTGGATTGGTAAGTCAGTTTATGCAGGCTCCAAAGAAACCGCATTTAGATGCGGCTAGACGCATACTCAGGTATGTGAAGTCCACATTGCAGTATGGACTATTTTATGAGACTGGGGATTAGATACAGTTGCATGGCTATACTGATGCTAATTGGGCTGGTAGTATTTCTGATAGATGATCTACCAGTGGATATGTGTTCTCTTTTGGGAGTGCTGCAGTCACTTGGAGCAGCAAGAAACAACCTACAGTTGCCTTGTCGAGCACAGAGGCTGAGTACAGGGGTGAAGCAATGGCTACATGTGAGGTAGCTTAGTTGCATAAGCTACTTTATGATACGCATCAGCCTTCAGATGGGCCAGTTGTCATTTATTGTGACAACATGAGTAGTATACACTTGGCAAATAACCCAGTCTAGCATGCTAGAACAAAGCACATTGAGGTGCATTATCACTATGTGCGAGAGAGAGTTTTACTAAGTCTTATTGATCTAGTTTATGTCAACACAGAGGATCAGGTAGCTGACATATTTACGAAGGCATTGGGCGTAGAGAAGCTGCGCAAGTTCAGAGACCTGCTTGGTGTGCAGGAATTGGGATTGAGCTTGAGGGGGAGTGTTGAGATATCGAGCTCCACTCGTGATATGCCAGGGTGACCGTTGTGCATTTATGTCACCGACTTGCTAGCTGTAGATGCGGTTGGTAAACGGCCCATGAATAATAGCTAGATGACAGCTATCCTTATCTACTCTAGTTTGTGGCTCAGTTAGTATGCCACCTTAGTTAGTTGAGTTTGTTTTGAGACCCATATATAGGGTTCTTCTATTTTCTATGTACTAGAGTTCTTTTTGGCTTACACAACTAAGAAGAGAAAAACTGTTTTCAGCCTCCACCTGTGTGTGTATTCCCCCATTGTGCAAGCAAGAAAGCTACAAGTGAGACTCCTTCCTTCTCTCCCACAATCTTGACAAATTAGCATGTAGCAAGAATATCAAGCATCAACATCCAACATTGAGCTCCAAGATAGTATCTTTTTAATACTCATGCAGTGTTGTTAAACAATAATCATATTGTGTCTCTTGACACATTGAAGTACAACTCTTTTGCTGGGGCTGATTTGTTGCTGATAAAAGAAAACCTCAAACAAATAGCAAATTTCAATGGAGAAGGCTTCCATGCATGGAAGGAAAAGACTATGTACCACCTCACGAGGAAAGATCCCTAGGATCTCTTTGAAGATGATGAAGGTGATGTAGATGGCAGGAAAGAAGAATTAGAAAGCGTGATCCTTGCATTAGCTCCAACAAAAACAAAAGAATGAAAGAAGATTAATAACAAGGCACTAGGCATCATTGCCTAGGGACTAAGTGATGATGTGCTACATCATATCACTGGCATGAGATATGCTAGAACTACTTGGGAGGAACTTGACAAGATTTTTGGTACCCAAGCAAAGAGTTCAAGGGTAAAATTACTCATGTAGTTTTATAAACTAGATATAAAAGATAGTGCTTCCATGACCATATACATTAACAAGTTCAAGAGCCTAAGAACCCAGCTTGCAACTCTTAAGAAGAATTGATGAAGATGAAGCAATAGTCGTACTGCTTGCAAGTGTAAATAAGGATCCATATGAGAATCTTGTGTCCACCCTAAGTAATGTTCCAAGTCTCTCACTTAAAGATATTGATCATTCACTACTTGATGAAGAAAGAAAAGTTAAAAGCAAGGATGCAAAGGAACACACCACCAACAACAGTCTCTTGTACACCAAGGTTGCAGCAAAAGGCCGTGATCGAGGACTCAGCACCACCAACTCGGGGGGTTCACTATATATATATTCTCTATATAATGTGCGTTCATGGCCTATTTATAAATATCCTAATTTGTGAACTTTTTCTTGAATAAAACACAACCCTTTTCTATTCAATCTGTAAGTAACCCCTTTATATGACACCCGTCTTTATGTAAAAAATGTATAATAATGGTGTTTTAAAAACCCCTTATTTTGAACTCACGTTATATATACATATATTTATGAGTGACCCCCCCGATACCACCAACAACAAGGATCGGATTATATGTCAAAACTATGGCAAGACTAGCCATATAGCTTGTGAAAGTTTCCACAAGAAAAAAGCACTACAGATGTAGAATGATCACCGCTAGAACCAGTTCATGAATGAAGAAGAAGAAGATGTTTCCACAACCATCAACAACTCTGACAGATTGTTCTAAATAATTTTCATTGTATCTTTCATATGCTTTTCCCATAGTGGATCTCTATTTTTCCCTTAGTGGATTTTCTTTGTAAAAACCCTTACCAAATATGTAAAGTTTAAAATTCTCTAATATGGTATTCACCCACTCTTCTTAACCTTCCTTGTAAAATTTCCTCACATGTGCTGGATATCACCTAGTCTTACCCTAAGATTAAAATTCTCTAATATGGTATTCACCCACTCTTCTTAGCCTTCCTTGTAAACCTTCCTCACATGTGTTGGACGTCACCTAGTCTTACCCTAAGATTAGATCCGTGTCCCAAGCCCACCACTAACCCTACCTACTAGGACCCCATCAAGCAATGCACTGAAGACCAAGTCCTCACAAATGACGACCAGTCTATCACAACATTTCCAAGTAGCTTGCCGAGCAGGACTAGCAAACCCAAGAGTGCCAACTTTTTGAGTCCCCCAAAAAGTCCACCTCTACGTCACACTAGCCTCTCTACCAATTCACTCTCCTCCATTCAAAGGGCCAAAAGAGATAGAGGAAGGAGGAGACCCCAAAAGATAAGAAGCCCCCTATACTTTGCCTATTACTAGTCAAGGAAGCACCTCCTTTGCTACCAGGTCCCTTCCCGCCAACTTATCCCAGCAACTAGTACTAATGCTCCCAAAGTTTAGTTGTGGGAGATGGATCACCAATCATTGAAATTTATCAATGGATTTTTGACCAGGTACCATCATCGACAGCAGCACCTCATTGCTGAACTGGACCACCTCAAGTAGGCTAACACTGCCCTCATGCACTTGGGACTCCTAATGATTCCCATCCAATCAAACTCGATACTCTATTATCTGATGATGAGCATGCAAACTATGTATCACTGCTACAAGATTTTAGGGATATATTCACATGGAGCTATGTTGAATTGAAGGGGATTCCCCCTTCTATTGCAGTGCACATGATCCCATTGAAACAAGGCAGTAAACCAGTAAGTTAGTAGGACAAAAGATTAGATAGGTGCCTTTTGAGCTAGGAGAGCCTCTGTTTGAGGAATTGGTGCCATTAACGAAGGAATGCGTGATCTTTTCTATTGAAAATATTGAAAGGTGTTCACCGATTATGATAAGGAAGAAGAAGAATAATAAAATCTTCCTATGGGTAGATTTTAAGGAGCTGAAGAAGCAGACAATAAAGGACCACTACCATTTGCCCTTTATTAAGTAGATTTTAGACCAATGGATAGGGCAAGAAATGTACTTCTTTATGGATTGCTTTGCAGGCTATAGATAGATGGTCATAGTTGAGGTCCCTAAAGAACTTAAGGTTTTTATAGATAATTTGTGGGAAAATTCTACTACATGAAAGCATTATATCATTTTGGCAATAGACTTTAGAAAGTGATCTAAAGCCCATGCTATGATGAACGATAATGCCAAAAAATTTTCTAATTTCATTTTGGAGAAGCCATTTTGGTCCACCTAAAGAGCTTGTGTCTGACCGTGGGACACATTTTCTGAATAAAGTGATTGACGCTTTGATGGAAGCTCTAAATATTAAACATAATAAGACCACACCTTACAACCCCCAAGAAAACATGTAAGTAGAGAGTACTAATAGACAGCTTGTGGGGATTTAATCTAAGATGGTATGCGAAGGTAAGCGCGATTGGGATAGAAAATGGTATGTGGTTGTTTGGGCTTATAATATGAAATTTAAAAGAGCTAAAGGCCACATCCCTTTAATTTTAGCATATGGAGAAGAGTGTGTTTTAACTTTGGAGATTGAGCTGCCTATAATAAGGTTTTCTCTAAACCATTCTTTGGGTGAAGAGAAAGTGTTATAAGAAAGGTTCACTTTCATTGATCATCTGGATGAGATTAGATTACAAGCCTTGTTACATTAGGAAGTAGGAAATAAGTGGATGAAAATTCTTTACAATCTTTATGCTAGGAAATATAAATTTACCAAGAGCCACTTGGTCTTGTATTATGATGCTTATCGTGAGCTATTCCTAGAAAAGTTAAAACCTAGGTGGGATGGTCCTTATAATAAGATTGTTCCTACAGGAAACAATGGCTCTACAGAGCTTCTAGAAAATTTGCAACAGGTAAACTTCAAAATCTAAAGTAAAATTCAATAAATCAAAGTCCTATTATGTATAGGGATAGACATTGGACTTGGTGCCTTTGCAAGTCCTTCAGGATCCATCTTAAAATTGTAAAGGATGCCAAGACTTTTGGATGGAAAAAAGTTATTCCTTATCTTGGGCATCCATATTTAGAATAACATTACCACCAAGGAAAAGTGATATTGTGGAGTAAGGGTTATCACATTACCAAATGATTTGATGGATCTTTCATGTGGGACATTCAAGTCTATTGCCATCATTGTCACTAGGTTCTTAGTCGTGTCTCCATTGAGTTTAGTGAGGAAGGAGAGATTGTACCTATCTCTTTGATTATCATAAGTATAAGTAGGTTGATCGTTATGGTAGGTTACATCAATGAAGCCTTTGCTTATACATTATATTTAATGGAGCTTCTCAAGGACCTTCTAAGCATGTGAGTGTAGGAGTTGTCATGAAATACCCCCATCATCTAGTGGTTTAAAAATGGAAGTGTAATTAGGCTTTGCTTATGGGGCTAGATTTAGAGAGATGTGGTGGTATTCATCCATTATAGGTGAGAGGTGACTTATAATTAGTAATTAACCAATTGAATGATACTTATAGTGTGAGGGATTCCATTCTAAGGATGTACATCATGCAAGCTTGAGTACCCTTCAAATCTTTGAGGCAATGACTTGCCAGTTAATTTGTTGCTAGTGGAATCGCTTTGCAAACTCCTTCGCTAATTATATCTTTGTTGAATATGTATTTCTCAATTGTGTGGCTGAGGGATTTTTACAATTTCCTTTTGATATTAACCTAGGGCTACTATGGGGATTACTTTTCTGACATGTCTTGTTTTGGTTGCCGATGGTTAGTATGGGTTATGAGCCAGGTAGCAATTAACCATCTTCCTATTCTTTTATGGTCACATCAGGTCATTAAATGACATATTCATCAGACTCTCCTTTCCATTTATGTAGGGGGCTTAGCATATAATTTAATGGATTTAGTGTAGGGCCTGAGAAGTCCCCCCCTTTGGTCTAATTTTGTACTTCAGTAGGGTTTATGTCGGGACCAATGGTTTACTTTCAGCCTTGTAGGTTACTGAACGGTATGCTTTATGGTTAATTTTGCTAGGCCAAGAGAGCCATGTACCTATTTGATAGAAGTTTGTTTAATGGTTCTTTGTTTTAGTGCTACATTAGACAGATTTGCAGGAGCCCACCTAGAGGGATCCAATTGGTGCATGGATGCTTTTTTTGACTAGTCGAGGTCATCTTCCTTTCCAAGTTTTTTTTCCCCTAAGCATAATGTCTTATATGTGTTTTGGGAATTTTTCTTTCTTTCACTAGGGATTGGCAATCAAGACATGAAGTCTCAGGATTAGGTAAGGTATATTTAGAGAGATTTAAGCTCCTATCTACCTCTTGCGAAGACATTATTGGGCATGTAAATATTTATTTCATAGGGTAGTCCTAGTGACCTTGTCATTTTAGCCTAGTATGAAGCTGGTTCTAGAAATCCCTGTTAGTTGAGACAATTAGGGAAACTTGATAAATAAAAGAGAAATTTGATAAATATATCTAAAATATATATAATATGGAGGCATGTAAAAAGGGGTTCTAACCCTTTAAATAATAAAATTAAAAGAAAGAAAAATTTCAAAGAGCTGATATTCATCACCTTGAGGAGGCTTGGTAGGTTCTTAGGGATGAGTCAACCAATGCCTTATCTTCTTAGGGGTGGGATTTCATTGAAAAGAATATGAGGATGGTTGGAGAGAAACTAAAATTGAGTGAGAATAAAAAGAAAAATCGTGTCACCTCATGAGAGCTTGGCAGGTTCTTAGGTATTGAGACTGGACCTGAGACCTCAATGCCTTGTTCTCCTTGGGCCTCACCTCCCTCCTTTTTACACATCCAAGTACAAAATAATAAAGAATAGGGATTGTGCCAAAAAATAAATAAATATATATGAAACATACTATAGGAGTACTCACCTAGTAGGAGTTCTTGGTCTAGTTGTCCTAGGTCAAGTAGACAAGTTTGACCACTACTTAGGATGGTCCCTTTGATAGTTATTTTAGCTAGTCTATGTTGGAATAGTTGGTTAGCAGCTAGCTTTTGACTTTTTTGAGAGGTCATGCTTGGCCTATCCCTCCTAGAATTCATGCCTCGAAATTTTCTCAAGGGGTAGGGTGAAGAGCTATGTTCTCTTATGTTGTATATCTTATTTATAACATCTTGATACTCTTTATGATTAATGTGTATGTGCAAATCAGTTTGTGGGTTTCATTGGTTGAGTTACCCTATCCCATGGTCATTAATGAGATTGAAATTTAGAGTCAAATGTAAAGCATAATAGTTTCCTGAGAATCATAAAAATGGCATTTTTGGAAAAAAATGTGTTGATCATGTATCAATGAGTTGGAGTTTTTTAAGGTGCATTTGGACGTTGCGAATCCAACACGAGTGTTTGTTCGTCAATCAGATTGTATTTAACCCCCCATTTAATGGCCGCAAGGTTTGGTGTTATAAAGCAGCTACCTGATCCAAAAGCCAAAAATCAAGTGATAGAAGACACTAGGTAATAGTTTTCGATACTAGGAAGCTTCTCGTTTAGTCAAATTGAAAATCCGAGGTTGTTTACACCTTCGTTTGGCTCAAAACCACTTGCAAGAAAGTGTAAACACAATCACATGAATTGGACAAAGTTTAAGTAGTAATCATAATTAAAAGAGTATGAAAACTCAAAATACATGTCATGAGGAAAAAGGGGCCCAAAATATTTTGCACCCCATTTTGGAATCATTTTCTTGAGGATTTCAAATACTGGAATCATGCCTCCTTCTCTGGGATTGAGATGTAATTCTTTGCTTTGAATTGCTCAAAATAGCAATAGAAATAATTTACTCTTCAAGAAGTTCATATTTCAATATTATTCTCTCCTCTTTCTCTCTCGTCGTAATTCCTGTTTATATGGGCTAAAAGGATGAGGTAAATTGGTGCTAGTTCGTGGTGACAAGATGGGAGTAATGAAGCAACGAAGTGCGAAGATGAGCATTAGAGGCTATGTAATGGCATCAAGGACTCCTCTTTTTGAAATATGATGCATCATGTGTTTGAGATTTAGCGTAACTGCCAATAACACCATATTGGGGAATATGGAAATTTCCCATAAGTTTGGGACACGTAGTCAAATCTTTGGATTTGTCATAACTTGTACACTATAACTCCAAATCAAGCGCTCTATAGCTCAATAGATTCCATTTTTCAAGCGCTTTCCAATGATAGGTCACATCATATGGGTTTGAGAAACTTATGGGCATGTTATTTGGGTGCCACCTTTTTAGTATTCAAAAAATGGGAATTAGGAGATTCCCAAACTCATTAATATTGTGTTCAATTTATTGCATATTATGTTGTATCTATTGTGTCTATCATGGAAAATGGTTGAAGATACTTGAATCATGTTTGCTTATTTTTTAAATCATAAAAAACTCAATCGCTTTTGGTTTTTTATATAGAAAAAATTAAAACCACAAAACTCAAGATGCGGGATTTAGTGCAAAAATGGTTTTTTATTTTGAGGATCCAATGTTATTTGCATGGAATAATAATGCATATACTGATAGATTGAAATCCATAATAGTTCCAAAAACTAAAAAATCAAGAAAAAATAGTAATTTATGTTCAAGTAAATGAAAAAAAAAAGTAGTCTTTCTAAACATTATAAAAATTAAAGAGAGCATATGTGGATGTACAACGAGGGTAGACTACAAGGATTAACCTCAGTCTACCTTCATTTGTGCATAAAAAGTGTGTATTTATTACTTATTTATACAAAATTTTGATGACAAAACCCTTTTATACCTATGCATGAAAGAAAATCCAAATAATAGGAAAAATAGGGATAAAAAGAGATAATATTGCACATTTTGGCATATAGGCTTTGATCTATTTAAGTTTGAAAAGGAATAGTAGCATGCATTAGTCCCATACTATCCCTTTGCAATGCAACATGATATTAGAGAAATGAAATCATGAAAATGTTATTTTTGCACGACACATTGCTAATTTATAATTGAAATTGTTTGAGCACAATGATTCATACACATTGCATTCGCATTTGAAGTATTAAAACATGGATCTAGAACATGGCTTGAGGTGGAAGCTATGGAGGTTGGAAGAGAAAGAGTGAGTTCATGAAGACACTTACATGAGTGACTATTACACAAGTGAATTAGGTTCTTAGATGGAAGCTTGGACTCATAAACACAATCTTGTGTATAGACTGGCAATGACACAAAGACTTTACTGAAGGACAAAAGTACTATTACATTACACTAGAAAAGACAGCAGGTACAATGCTTTATAGGAACTGGATGGTAGCATTTCTCCTATTGTGCTTATGGGATTCTAGTCCTAAGCCCACACTACTCCATACAAAGTGGCTAAGTAGGTGTGATTACAAAAATCTCAACACCCCTCCCCAATCACAACCAGAAGTACAAAGTGTGTAGAGGCTTTAGTGAGAGCAACACCTGCAAAGTGTGGGCACACCATAAACATGGCAAAACACTAGAGGCTATTGCAAAAAAGGCTAAGTGTGGATACCACAAACATGATGGACAACCATAGGCTGTAAGAGGAGCCTCACAAAGTGTATAGAGGTTGTAATACAAGGCTACATGTGGAGTTTACAATTGTATGAGAGAGGCATTTTGGGCTAGGCAGTGAAAAGCTAAAAAAGTCTATCTAAATTGTGAGAATAGAAGGAATCGTGAGGCTTGTGCTTCTGGTCCTGGTGGTCTTCTTCTTCTTCCTCCTCCTTTGCTCCTTTGCTCCATGGTCTTGTTCTTCTTTCAATATAGCAAGATATGCCTTTTGGGAAATCTTTCTAGCATGGGAGAACTTTTAAGTGTGTCTAGTCCTTTTCCAAAAATCATAGAATAGCTGGTTCTTCTTGCCTTTGTACCTATTACCAACATATAACATTTGTTCATCTCTAAAGGTGCTTTGCTCTTCTTTAGATTTCAGCTTCTTTTCCTCCTCTAACAGTGATGCCTGGATATCAATAAGCTTAGGATTTGGCATATTGATTAATGTTGTTGATACATTATTATATTTAGGAGGAAAACTTTTAAGCAGAACACCAATACTAATATCCACATCCATTTTTAAATTTATTCCTGCAAGCTGGGTTAGAATTCCTTCCATGTAATTTAAATGTGTAGCAAGAGGTGTGCTCGACTTCATGTCAAACATGAAGAATTTAATCACGAGACCATATTTTGTTGACTTAGACTGTGCACCAAACAAAGTGTCAAGTCTCTTCCATGTATCACGTGAAGTATCATAGTTATCCACATGGTGGATATAGCTGTCGTCTAGCTCTAGTTTGATAATGGCCTAAACCTTATCATCATTCTTTTGCCAAGTGATTGCATGGTCCACATCACAAGGCCTCTTCTCTTTGCCACTGGTGATGGCCCAAAGACCCTTCTTCATTAGAATGAGCTTGATGCGAGTCTGCCAGGTGTGAAACCCGACCCCTTTGAAGCGAGTTGTTGGAGATTCCTTATCCATGCTAGAGTTGGAGGATTAGCAGCAAATTAGCTTCAAAATTCTTAGATTTCACCAGGAGAGGACTTGATTTTGAGTGTACTTGATAAGCACAAGTGCCAAAAGACACTAGATGAATAGTATCAAGAGATACTAATGCTTGTGGCTCAAAGATTGAGACATTCAAAATGACCTTTAGAATCTCCCCTCCTTGATTTGATGCTAAAAAAAGTGTTGGACAACTTCAGATTTAGTGGATCAGAGTGGCAGAGGCTTGGTTTGAGTGTTAGGAGAGAGAAAATAATGGTAAGATGAAGCTTTGAGTTCTTGGCAAGGTAACCTGGTTTTTCATAGATTGCAGGAGCTATAATGCATCATTTCCAAAACTTCTTTTTATACAAATGAAGCTTGCTTCATGGGCTATCAATGCCCTATGATGGTGCCTTGAATCGCAATGTATACAGAGAATGAGATGAGTATGAATAGGGTGGGTGCAGTTCTGAGTAGCAAGCCAAAAAATTCAAAATGTAATTGGGCCACATATAGCCTAATGTCAAGGTCACAGGTGACTAGAAGAAGCGCCTTGATGTGGGGAACAATTCCTTAGAAAGAAGTGTGAGGGGATACTGCCTAGGTGTGGAGATATAAGAGCTCCACGCAAGGTTGGTACTACCTGCCTATGGATGCCATGGAAGGTTGGTGAAGATAGAGTAAGAAAATGAACTCATTGGTTGGACTTCAGCTGATGAGCAGAGTTGGAGAAAGGCTGAAAGGAGGGTTTAGTGATCTGAACTGATGTATGCCATGCTCACCGTAGCTCTAATACCATGTTAAAACATGGATCTAGAACATGGCTTGAGGCAGAAGCTATGGAGGTTGGAAGAGAAAGAGTGAGTTCATGAAGACACTGACATGAGTGATTGTTACACAAGTGAATTAGGTTCCAAGATGGAAGCTTGGACTCATAAACACAATCTTGTGTATAGACTGACAATGACACAGATACTTTACTAAAGGACAAAAGTACTATGACATTGCATTAGAAAAGAGAGAAAGTACAATGCTTTATAGGAACTGGATGGTAGCACTTCTCCTAATGTGCTTATGGGATTGTAGTCCTGAGCCCACACTACTCTAGACAAAGAGTCTAAGTAGGTGTGATTGCAAAAATCTCAACATGAACATGGTATCAAAAGGGAAATTCCTAGATACATGGCACTTATATGCCTAGTTCCAATCTACGCTAAGGGTATCAGGTTCCTTTATTAGGGTAGCACATTGATTTTTGGAGAGACATTATGTGAGGTTGAAATGTTCCTAGATCGTTGTATGTATCATGAGAGAATCTTATCATGTTTGTTATTTATATTTGAGATGATGTATCATGCGGCCAATCCTTGGGGTATAGAAGAGCCATAGTGGCCACAAAAATTCACTAGGGGGAGCTCTATTTGTGTGTATGATGAGGTGCTAGTTATCTATATGTCTAGGATACTCCCTTTGCTTGGAGTTAGGATGGGCAGTGCATTGGACTACAATTTAAAACTCATGTCTACAAACACATTAATTAGATAAATCATTTTGTAGCATCTAGAGGATCTTGGCCACGAGACTGTTGGGACTATATGGAGAGTATAGAAGCCTGGCTACAGCCTTAGAGATAGTGTTGGTCCCATTTTAGATCATGATACATTATTTGAACTACCTTTGAGCATGACCACCAACTGTAGTACCAAATCCGACTCAAATCCATCCACTTAGAGAAGCTTGTGGTGGTTAGCTTATCTATCACAATGCCCTACAATGAATCTAATGATGTATCTTGATCCATATAAGCTCCACATGTTTGAAACTTCAAGAAAATAAAATAAATATGAAAATAAATCAAGGAAATATTAAGAAAATTAGGTTTTTATGGGAGAAAAATAGGTTTTATAGGTAAATAAATTACAAAAAAATCATGGACATGTCTATGAATGTATGTTGTGACTCGCACATGATGTTTAGCCTCAACTTATCTCCATTTTTCTATAATACTGCATAGTTATTACTCTCTACACAAAAAAAACAAGATACTCTTTAAATCTACCACCGTAAGCAAAACTCTAAATAGTAGTAGGGAGAGAGGAGTTTTTGAGTGTTGATATGGTCTTAAATCTAATTTACTTGCTACACTTTGTATATAGGGTTTGATAATTTTAAGTGTTAAGAGGTACAGTGGCATAGAGTAGTCTAACACTATCATCGCAAAAACACTAATAGAAAGTCATGAAAAGAATTGGTTGTATACGTCCATAATGTTGATTTGATTTAAGTAAAATATTTGTGCACATATGGCATTCACATTGCATCTGTATTTTCATACGTGGAATCAAGAGAATTATCTCCTGGATACATAACACTTGTTTTCAAACAATTGACCTACATTGAGTGTGAGGTTTCCTAAGCTGTAAGTCTAGTGTTATCATTTCCTTTAAGGATTTATGTGGTAAGGATTAATCTCTTGGAACGTTTCATTAAAAGGGAGGAATATGTTACGTATGTGCTTTATATTGAGATGTTGCATCCTCGGGATAAACCCTATAGTCTAGGAGAGGCATAGTGGGGTCACAATGAGATAAGCTAGGGGGTGCTCCCTTTGTTTGTGTTACAAGGTGCTAGGCATCAATATTTTTGGACACTCCCTATGCTTGGATGCAAAAAGGGCATCATGTTGAACTACAATCCAAAGATAGTGCCCATAATCCACAAAACATTATTTTGATAAGTTAGTTCATAGTGTTTATACGGTCTTGGCTATGAGGCCATGGGGTTGTTTAGGTGAGTAAGGGAGGCCTGCCGGCTAGAGCCCTAAAGCTAGTATTGGGCCGATTTTTGGTCATGAAAGCAATGATCCTTGAGTATATTATATAGGGATTTCCATTGATTATATTTATTGGTGGTTGAACCTCCATTTCTAGAGTTAATCTTGCCAAGCTTTCTAAGCATAGGAATATTCTAGCCTTCACCCCACCAAAAGATGGATTTTTGGGGATATAATTTCTATCATTGGACTTTTGAAGATCTAGTTCAATAGCATTATTATCTCCATACAAAATAATTGTAGATAAAACTTGCTCAATCTTTGTTATAGCATCTTGTCTAGTTGATAAGGGCTTTAGCTTCCAAGCAAACCCTATCTGAAAATGAATAAGCTTTTCAATTATTCTTCAAACTGCATGAAGTATATATATATGAACATTTGCAAAGGAATATCTAAAATTGGCTTGAATTGTTGGTCTTTGATATGCCTAGAGGGGGCTCTATTCTAGATGCTTGAGCTCAGTTGTGTAGTTGGGGATAAGCGATATAGGTATAAATATCTAGAATTTTCCCCTTTAGATACATTATATATATATTTGAGTATCTTTAAGCCAACAACTATGTGACGTTAGACCCTATAGTTTCCAAATCCCTCAACAAATAGCTCTTCTCTTGTTTGTTGGCTCTCAATTACATTAGATATTGAAGTTTGATAGAAAAACCAATACAATAGATCAAAATCCTCTATGTCTACTTAGATTGAATACTAAATGACATTGAATAACTTTAATGACTTGATGAAAGTGCTCTATTAATCAAAGTAAGGGAGACCCTTTCTAACTTTGTACACTTTAAGATCTCACTTTCATCAACTTTAATCACAAATTTGGCTACTCTTTGTGCCTCTTCTAAAGGTAAATAATAGAATATGATCATCAAATGTTGCAAGGTAGGAAGATCAAGAATTGTTAAATTCTTTTTAAAAAACCTATTTTTTCTTACTCTTGAAGGCTCTGACCTTGATATGGAAAGGCTCACTTATAATTTCCATCACCTTGCCACCATTGAGTGAGTCTTTATCATATATTCTTCACTATGGATAGCCTTAGAAGTAAATAAAACTATATCTAACCCTATTTTATATTTGATTGCATTAGCAGAAAAGTTTGTGTATATGTATATCGACTAATACTAATATTGTTCAAAGTCTTTTTTGCGCTGTCCGAGGGGTTTTTGTCAATATACATATACATAAATTTTTGTAGAAAAATTGTATATATGTATATCGACTAATATTAATATCAGAGGTAGAAGAAAGTAGATATAGGAGATGGAAGAGAAGAAAAAGAATAGACAAGAGGTAAACATGACAGATAAAGCACAATGAATTGAATCAATATGTATTGATAGAACCTGATTTCTTTTGTCTCTAGAAACAATCTCCAGGCATTAGATCTCCTGGAGCTCCTTCGTAGAACAAAAACATGCAACCCAAATCTAATGGCTCCGTTGGCTTCAAAAGGGGGGTGAAACTGCATGCCACCTGCTCAGGGATCTCCCAGATCACTCCTTCTACCTCTTCCAGTTCAAAGTGCAATTTTCAGTCTGTCAACAACAGCGATCGCGACGTGCGTGATTTTGCCAATCTGTCTTTTTTATGAAAAATCTCATAGCTGTCTAAAAAATCCACTTGCTTTTTGCATGCCATCCTAATCTAGAAGCTTTTCTAACTTTTTTAAATTTTTACAATAATATAAAAAATATGCTAAAATTATCCAAAAATCTAGCATTTTTGGACCATTCATGCTACTCACACTAGTACTAATGACTCAAATCACATTGACTCTCTTGATCAATAAGAAAGTCGAATGATGATGCATTCCATGCTTTTTCACACTGTGTCCGCATAGCATCACGACATCCACCCCCTCTCTGAACCTGCACATCCTCTGATATGTGCCCAAAAACCTAGTTGTCACTAGATTCTCAGTCCTCCTCATCCTCTACAACCATATCCTTTGCTTCTTCATCTTCCATATCTTCTTGGCTAGCCCCTGTATCATGGCCACTATTTTCTTCCACTTCTGGCAACTCATAAGCATTAGATTCCCACCTCTTGAATAATTTGATTAGTTTCTCTAGTACCGAAAGTTTTATGGTTGTCCCATCCAGCTCATTTAATGCATAATAGCATTATCAAACACCTGTCTTACCACATAGGGTCCAAACCATGTTTTGGAAACTTTACGCATGGCACTATGCTAGTTGTTTAAATTGCCATCATAAACCAATACCCAATCCCCATCTTGTATGGTTCTTGGCCTCAATCTATGTCTTTTATCAAACCTTTTCTTGTTATGTATCCTTGCTACCCTTAACTTTGCAATTGCTGCCTCTATGTCTTCTGACTTTCTTTCCAGCTGTCAAATGTGTAAGGCCAACAACTCCTCTTGATTCAACTCGTCCTCCCAAGGTAGCACACTCTATGTGATTTTCATCTCTTCTATTGGCATGATAGGTTTTTGACCATACATCATTTCTGCAGGCATATATCCTACTATGAGTGGTTTTGTCAACGCACAAAGCATAAGGGAGCAATCGTGGCCACTCTTTTACCTTCTCTCCACATGCTTTTGCCAATGCCTTCACAATAGGTGGATGGCCTCTTTCACTTTTTCCATTTCCTTCAAGGTTATAGGCTAAAGTCAAAGCAATATTTATCCCCAATCGTGCAAAGAAATCATGAGCTTCATCTGCATCCAGCTCACCCCTATGTGCAGTAATTTTTTCCACATAGCCATACTGACAAAATATATCTTCTAAGAGAAAAGTACACATGGCATTTGTTGTCTTAGTATGTAGAGCTCTTACTTCCACTTGATTAGTCAAGTCTTCATGGGCACATACAAGATACTTCATTTGCCAAAGACCTATAGGCATTGTGACTAAATCCACCACCCACTTAAAATGATGAGACAATGGATATGTGGGCTGCAATCCATCCTGATGTCTCACAAGTTAATACATTTCACATGTTGTACATGTTTCCAAAAAGTGAGTAACATCCTTATAGATACCTTGCCACCAATATCTTTCTTTGATATTTGCAAAAGTACCCCAAACACCTCTATGACCAACCCACAAGCTTTCATGAAATTCTTGCATAACATTTACTTGTGAAGATCTATCACCCAAAACTCGCAATGGCATATCCTATTTCTTTTTAGCATGTTTCCATAAGTATCCATCTTTCAAGAAAAATCCATAGGCTTTCCTTTTGATCTTATTAAACTCCTCATCTAACCATTCATCTCTCTTTGTTAATGTACTGAGGTATTGACCAATTCTCAGTCACTTTCCTACATATGTGTCATCCAAAACAAAACATCTAAAGTGTCTTCTCTTTGTTGTCCAAGATTTTGTTAATGTTGTAGCAACACCTTGCATTCCTAAATTCACTCTTGCAACATCATTTTCAGTGGCAATAAATTCATCTTCTTTCTCCTCATCCATCATCCCATCTTTAGTCTCATAGCGTGCTCAAGATAACATGTCTGCCACCATTGGGTTATCTCTTCCTACAATATGCTGAAATTCGGGGTTCAAAGATTTGATGTATGCAATCCACTAGAGCATAGCAATTTCCGGGGTAGCACAACTAGTAATCATACCCAATACCGGCAAACAATCGGCGGTCTCAATAACTACATAAGCACCCATAACATACTCCTTGTCACATTTAAGGGTTGTCAAAATTCCCCATAATTCTCTTTTAACCTATGTATACCTTCTTTGTCATTCTTTCAATACTTTAGCACCAAAGAAAATTGCTTATCTTTGCCCTTTCTCATCATCTTGCCTAATTGCCAATCCAATTCCGATTGGGCTTGTATCAACAATAATAATGATAGGCTTTCCATGTCAATAGTTGGCCTTTCTCAATGTAGGAGCAGATTTTAAGAGCTGCTTCTATTTCTTCATTGCTTTCTGATGCTTCCTTTCCTAATGAAATCTTTGATCTTTCCTCAGAAGCTGACATAGAGCATCGGATACATGTGCAAAGTGAGAAATCCATATCAAATAGAACACACATGCTCCCAAGAATCTACGCACCTCTGATACATTCGTGCATACATCTTGCATTCTATCAATCCCATCTATTTTTGCTAGTGATGGTCTTCTCCCATAGGGCCCACACATATGCCCAACAATCAAAACCTCTTCAACTCCAAAGACACACTTTTGTCCAGAAAGAGTTAAATGTACCTCTTCTAGATGCATCAAAATCCTCTCACAATCCACAATATGGTCTGCAACAAACTATCTGCATCCATGAGCATCCATCTCTTCATTCTTTTCATCCACTGCACACCCTTTGATTGGAACATCATCCAAGAAGGGTATTGTCAATTGTGGTGGTATAAAATCCTTGAGTACCCTATTCATAGCATTTGTCATGTGTGCCACTGAGTTTGTTGCACCCTGTGGAAGAGTACACTTCCGTACAAACCCCAAGGGATTCCTCATGGTTGTGATATCCCTGCTTTCAATTGCAGCCTGAAACTAATCATACCCCAAGTAAAGATCACCCAAAGAATAGATCTCTCTGCCTACAAAAGCCTTTGCAAATTCATCAACCACAGGACCTGCATCCACATTTCTTATGGTCAGTTTATCGACCGGTTGCATGTGTTGAATAAATCTCAAAGCCCCATTCTTTTTGGGCACAATAAACCAACGATTTGAGTACAGGACTGAGGAGGGCTCCAAGATCTTCATGCAAATCTTTTCATTTAGAAAATCCATCACCTTTGGCAAGTAATCTTTAGGCACTGGAATAGGCCTCAAGTTCCATGGTACATGTGGGCATAATAAATATTACCATAGGAGAGACAACATTTGGATCCACACAAACTATTTCAGTTGACTAAAATGCAAATGTCTTTCCATCCCTAGCCAACATTTGCATAAAATAGTCTCTCTCAACAAGCAAAAGAAACCCTTCTGCACCAAATTTCAATCCCTTTAATGTTTCAAATGTAAGCTGATGACCTATCTCTTTAGGATCCCATTAGCTTGGCTGCCTTGAAATTTTTTTATACAAACCCTCACTTTTTGGTGGAAGTGACAAAGCAATTGGTTTCACCTTTTTGTTAACTATCCTATATACTTTGTCTCCACAAGTGCTTTAGCCCATTGTAATCCTTCCTGCTGAGCAAACAATGCTATAACATCATACATGTCCAAAGAACATATTGACAACACTCTATTTTTTTAGCCTCATTTTTTGCATGTAGGGTTGCTAAAATTTTAGCCATAGTGTCATTAATATTCAACCCATAAAAGATGCCTAAAATGCCTTAATTTTTAGCTAATAGTCCCAATGCTCTTAGTTCCTTAGTAGCCTATTTCATAGATATCCGTCTAGCCTTGTACAAAGCTTCCATAGGCTTAAACCAGCATGAACCGTTTCTTGTAAACTGAGAATAACCAATAGTAAATACATGCTTCATTCCATTAAGAGGCAAGTACATCCTCTGAAAAGTACTACTGTAGCCCCGCATTACAGTAGTGCTTAATGAAAATCCAGGTCTTTGAATTTCCTTGCATTTGGAGCCAAGGAGACTCTCAAAGCATATCACGATTTCTAGGATGATTAACACAAGCAGTAAGAAATTGGACTGCTTTGCTCCCATCCTTGTTTCTAGCTCTTGCATAAGCAGAACCATCATTAAGCACCTTTGTCTCCATATGCACTCCTGTAATATAAGGCTGTCCCAAAATCACTACATATAAGGAATTATCTTGCACAAAGAAGTGTTTCTCTTCTTGTACATCACCAATTGTCACTTTTACATTAGGACATGTAGCATAAAGCTCTCCCAAAGAATTATTTGAATCCCTCATATGCCAACCATGATCAGTGTCCATAGTCCATGCACCATTTTCATACAATCCATGCTCAATGACATTTATCTCAGACCCATGGTCAAGTAAAGCAACACAAGGAATTTTACGTTCCCTTATTTTCACTACCATTTCAATGGTATCCCTAGCCCAATGATTCCTTGTGTAATGACTTCGAGGAATAAATCCTAGAGTCTCTTCCCCATATTGTTGCATCTTCTCTAGTCCACCATGCATATTGCTACAAGACAATGCATTTTCAACCACTTTTTTCTCTTTTTCACATGCTGTCTACTAATTAGTAGCATCATGCATAGATAATCCAATACTTACTTCATGCTCATATTTAGTCCTAATACCCAACAAACCGATTTCCTCTTCAAATTGCAGCAATGCACTAGTGGTATCACCAAGAAACTGACACTTTCTCTTAATTATGTCAATGATCTCATCATGAAATTCTCGCTTGGCAATGCTAAGCACCTCTCCTAAGGTGAATTCCACCCGACTATTTAAGATCTGTTCTTCAAGAACCTTCTTAAGATCTATGGCTGTCTCAATGTCAGATTGCAACTTATATCTTGGCTGCTTGCCCTTCTTTTTGCCCTCTTGTTTGTTATCCTTTTTTTGCTCCTGACTAACCTCTTCCATAACATGCTTAGGAGATGGCTGATTTGTAGCTTAAGGCTAATCCACACTTCTTCTTGTCATTCTTTTAGATGTCCCTGAAATATCTTCATCTCTCTTTCGTTTTTCTTCCACAAGTACATCCGTGTTTTGTACCTTTGCTAAATATGCATACACTGAATATGCATCTACTGGTGATTCCCAACCAGTTATGTCATGAATGTCTCGCCTCACATGAGATATTTCACTATCAATAACCTTTCTTTTTTCAGCTGCATGTAAGGCACGTGTCCATATTTCAGCCTTTGAACCAACCATCACTTGGCCATGCATTCTATCCAATTTGTAGACCAAAAATAGAAGCATGTACCGCCCCATAAGCATTTCGAACAGCCAAGTCTTCCAACAACTTTTGCATATTAACTCCCTTTCCAAAATTCAAAGCAAGAGGCAATCCCGTTTCTTATGCATGGATTTTTCCATCTTTTCGAAAGTGTTCAATGTTGAGATATCGAGATCCACTCGTGATACGCCAGGGTGACCGTTGTGTATTTATGTCACCGACTTGTCAGTTGCAGATGCGGTTGGTACACCGCCCATGAATAATAGCTACATGACAGCTATCCTTATCTACTCTAGTTCGTGGCTCATTTTGTATGCCACCTTAGTTAGTTGAGTTTGGTTTGAGACCCATATATAGGGTTCTTCTATTTCTATGTACATGAGTTCTTTTTGGCTTACACAACTAAGAAGAGGAAAACTGTTTTCAGCCTCCATCTCTGTGTGTATTCCCCCATTGTGCAAGCAAGAAAGCTACAAGTGAGACTCCTTCCTTCTCTCCCACAATCTTGACATGGTATCAAGCCTTGTTCGTGGTAAGGATCTCAAGAAAGCAAGCCAAGCTCGCGGTGTTCTAGTAAGAGGAGCAGTGTTGCTTTCATTTTCTGTTTTGGGAGCAGATCTTTGCAAATAGTACAGCCGAAAATTGCAAGAGTGCATTGTCTCAGGTTGAGACGCCCTTCGCGGTGAAGCAAGAGGGCAGTATATGCTGTGGGAAAGGGCTATAGCCCTTGGCGACCCTATTTTTTTGATTTGAGGCCATTTCGGGGCCTGTTTTGGAGGCGGAAGCTTTCTGCATGCACTCAAGAAAAGGCCCAATTTTATGCTGTGCAGCCACTGTTCTACAGGTCGATGAAAAGTTACTGTAGAAATTGCATCGTATGCTTGTGCGCAGAGACATTGGGAGTTACAGAATCATCCCTGTTGCCTGTTAATGCAAAATCGTCACTAGGAAGTGATTGTGTGGTCAAATACCACTTTCGTCAGTTTTGCAGATTTGCCTTTGTGAGGCTGAAGCTGTGTTCTTTGCAGTGACAGAATTTTTTGCAGTGTTCTATAATGGCATCTGATTCTCTCTCACAGATTGTCACTGAAAAGCTTGACAAGAACAACTTCCAAGCATGGAAGTTTAGAATGACGAATTTCCTTATGGGAAAAGGATATTGGGAATTTGTTGCAGGAAATGAAGAAGAACCAGTTCTTCCTGATGTTCCCAATCAACAGCAAATGCAGGCATTTAAAGCATGGCATGAGAGAGCCAGGAAAGTTATGTACTGGCTGCCTATCAGCATTTCAGACTCTATGATTGTGCATATTCAAGATGCAAGTACGCCAAAGGAGGCATGGGATACTTTGTCAAAAATGTATAGCACAAATACGCAAGCCAGGAAAATGCAGGTCAAGCAAGAGTTGCACAATGTGCAAAGAGAAAGTATGAGCATCAATGACTACCACATGAAGGTGAAGAAGATTGCAGATGCACTTGCTTCCATTGGGTCGCCAGTGGAAGATGATGATTTAGTCTCAGTGACCTTGAATGGTCTACGAAAGGATTATGCACAGTTCCGAACATCCATTTCCCTCTGTGAAAGATTTCCTGATTTTGAGGAGCTAATTGCTCTTCTAATTTCTAAGGAGCAGAGAAATGGTGGTGCATCTTCTTCAGGAGGAACTTCAAAAGAAGCTGTCTTCTACTCAAATGCTGGAAGAGGTAGAGGCAGAGGTAGAGGAGGCCGATTTGGAGGCCGTGGTAGAAATCCGAATATGCAGCAAACTCAAGAAAACCAGTCCTATGGAGGAGGACATGGTAACTCTAGAGGCAGGGGGAGCCAAAGAGGTCGTGGTGGATGTCAAAGAGGCCAAAATGCAAACAGCAATGTTGAATACTACTATTGTGGTAAAATGGGTCATATGGCTAAAGACTACTATAAAAAACAGAATGACATCATGAATGGGAAATTGCAGAGGTCGTGGTGAATGGCAAAGAGGCCAAAATGCAAACAGCAATGTTGAATACTACTACTGTGGTAAAATGGGTCATATGGCTAAAGACTACTATAAAAAACAGAATGACATCATGAATGGGAAATTGCAACAAGGGAATTATGCATCTTCTAGTAGACAGGGTGATGACAGAAATGAGTATTTCTTTATGATGCAGCACATGAACAATTCTGTGACAAGTGCAGAAGAAAGCAACGATGTATGGTATGTTGACTCAGGTGCATCAAACCACATGACAGGTCATGCAGAATGGATGGAGGATGCAAGGAAAATGGAAAAACTAGGAATTGTTGAGACTGGTGATGATACTGCACATCCTATTGTGCAGATTGGAAAAATTCCTTTGTCTATGCAGGATGGGAAAAAGAAATACCTGTCCGATGTATTTCATGTCCCGAATATCACCAAGAATCTGGTTTCTGTTGGTCAAATGGTTGAGGAGGGCTTGCAAGTCAGATTTAATCCTCATGGATGCTTTGTTGAGGATATGAAAAATAAAGGTCGCTTGATAGCAAAAGGAAAGAGGAAGGGAAGAATATTTACGTTGGATGCAGACATGCCTGAATTGAGTGCAGCAATGTTTGCACATGGGACCGGTGTAGTTACAGATATTGATATCTGGCATAAACGCATTGGTCATGTTAATGTAAAGCGACTTAAATCAATGCAGGCCCAAAATATTGTTGCAGGATTGCCTAAATTCAAGGTTGCAGAAATGCATACAGTATGTGAAGCCTGTCAATTTGGAAAACAGGCAAGGAAACCATTTCCTAGACATGTTCAAGAGAGTAAGAAGCCATTGGAATTAATCCACTCTAATGTGTGGACTACTAAAGATGCATCTCTTGGAGGCTGTCATTATTTTGTCACTTTTATTGATGACTATAGCAAAAAAGTTTGGGTGTATTTTATGAAAAAGAAAAGTGAAATTTTTGGGCATTTCAAAACTCTTAAAGCTATGGTTGAAAAAGAAACAGGTCTGCAAATAAAATGCCTAAGGTCAGATGGAGGGGGAGAGTACCTCTCAAATGAGTTTGCAAGGTTCTTGCAGGAGCATGGCATAAAGGAGCAATATTCATGTAGTCATATCCCACAACAAAATGGAATTGCAGAAAGAAAAAACAGGCATATTGTAGAGGTATCTCGTGCCATGCTCAATGAAAAAGACCTGCCAGATTTTTATTGGGCTGAGGCAGTTGCTACAGCAGTCTACATAATGAACAGGACTCCCACTGTAGCAATACATGGGATGACTCCAGAGGAGAGGTATACTGGTAGGAAACCAGATATTTCTCATTTGAAAATTTTTGGTTGCATTGCCTATGTACATGTGCCAGATGAGTTGAGATCCAAGTTGGATTCAAAATCTGAGAAGTGCATCTTTATTGGTTACTCTCTGCAACAAAAAGGGTATAGATGCTATAACCCTTCTACTCGTAAGTTTACAGTGAGCACAGATGTTGTTTTTTATGAGATGAGTAGTTGGTATAAACCAGTAAATGTGATTGATGATGTAGATGCACAAAATGGTAATGCTGCACAGAATTCATAGCAGCAGTCATAAAATATTAGTGGACCTAGAGAGTCCTCTAGCAGTGGTTCACATTCTTTGCCATGGACAGGCAGATTGAGATCAGGAGAATCTTCTCAAAGCAATGCAGATAGTGGTATGCAAGTATCACAAAAAGGAAAAGAGAAGGTTGATCACCCCATGTTTGATGTGAATGCAGGTCACTCTTATGTGGATGGTGAATCCAGTGGCTCAGAACAGAGCCTTGATGATGAGTTGGGTATTCCTTCTATTGTTACACCTAGAGTAAGGAAGACTAGGGATGTTTTGAGAGCACCTGGGAGTGAACCTATTTTGCGCAGGTCTACGAGAGCTAGGTATCCTGTGGATAGGCTGAAATATGATGGATTTACAGCCATTCACTATGCATATATGGTCAAAGTGATACAGGAACCAGAACCCACTTCTTTTGAGCAAGCCATGGGAAAAGAAAAGTGGGAGAAAGCCATGGATGAAGAAATGGATGCCTTGGAAGCAAATACTACATGGGAATTGGTACCTTTGCCTAAAGATAAGAATGCAATTGGCTGTAAGTGGGTTTATAAGGTGAAGCACAATGCAGATGGTTCTGTGAACAGATACAAGGCAAGATTAGTAGTCAAGGGGTATGCACAAACATATGGCATTGACTATGAAGAAACATTCAGTCCGGTTGCAAGGATGGCAACCGTAAGAGCAGTCATTGCTATGGCTGCATCAAATGGATGGTCTTTACATCAGATGGATGTAAAGAATGCCTTCTTGCATGGTGATTTGCAAGAAGAGGTCTATATGGAGCAGCCACCAGGTTATGTGCATGCTGTTCATCCTGAGTTTGTTTGCAGGTTAAAGAAAGCCTTGTATGGCTTGAAGCAAGCACCTAGAGCATGGTCTGACAAGATAGGACAGTATCTTGTCACTATTGGCTTTCAGATTTCCAAGGCAGATTTCTCACTTTATGAGAGAAAAACAGAGAAAGGTATTATGCTACTTGTCATTTATGTTGATGATTTGATTATGACAGGTGACAGTAATGAAGATATCCTTCATATGAAAATGCTATTGAAGCAGAAGTTTGAGATGAAGGATTTGGGAGAGCTACGTTATTTCTTGGGCATTGAGGTGATTAGATCACCAAGTGGGATATAGCTCTTGCAGAGGCAGTATGGATTGGACATGCTGTCCAAATATGGGATGACAGGCTGTAAGCCTATTTCAGTTCCTTTGGAGCAGAATGTGAAGCTGAGCGCAGATGCAGGTGAGCTTCTGGAAGACCCTACTATGTACAGATGCATAGTAGGAAGCTTGATTTATATGACTATTACGAGGCCAGATTTGAGCTATGATGTTGGATTGGTAAGTCAGTTTATGCAGGCTCCAAGGAAACCGCATTTGGATGCGGCTAGATGCATACTCAGGTATGTGAAGTCCACATTGCAGTATGGACTATTTTATGAGACTGGGGTTCAAATACAGTTGCATGGATACACTGATGCTGATTGGGCTGGTAGCATTTCAGATAGACGATCTACCAGTGGATATGTGTTCTCTTTTGGGAGTGCTGCAGTCACTTGGAGCAGCAAGAAACAGCCTACAGTTGCCTTGTCCAGCACAGAGGCTAAGTACAGGGGTGCAGCAATGGCTGCATGTGAGGTAGCTTGGTTGCATAAGCTACTTTATGATATGCATCAGCCTACAGATGGGCCAGTTGTCATTTATTGTGACAACATGAGTAGTATACACTTGGCAAATAACCCAGTCTATCATGCTAGAACAAAGCACATTGAGGTGCATTATCACTATGTGCGAGAGAGGGTTTTACTAGGTCTTATTAATCTAGTTTATGTCAGCACAGAGGATTAGGTAGCTGACATATTCACGAAGGCATTGGGCGCAAAGAAGCTGCGCAAGTTCAGAGACCTACTTGGTGTGCAGGAATTGGGATTGAGCTCGAGGGGGAGTGTTGAGATATCGAGCTCCACTCATGATACGCCAGGGTGACCGTTGTGTATTTATGTCACCGACTTGTCAGTTGCAGATACGGTTGGTACACCGCCCATGAATAATAGCTACATGACAGCTATCCTTATCTACTCTAGTTCGTGGCTCAGTTTGTATGCCACCTTAGTTAGTTGAGTTTGGTTTGAGACCCATATATAGGGTTCTTCTATTTCTATGTACGTGAGTTCTTTTTGGCTTACACAACTAAGAAGAGGAAAACTGTTTTCAGCCTCCATCTCTGTGTGTATTCCCCCATTGTGCAAGCAAGAAATCTACAAGTGAGACTCCTTCCTTCTCTCCCACAATCTTGACAATCAAGAGGTATAAAACCCACTCTTGAAAAGTCTTGCATCTTTCCATCCTTATTGGGTTATAAAAGTCTTTCAAGAGTGGGTTTTATAACCCACGCTTGCTATTATAAAACCCACTCTTGAAAAGTCTTGCGCGTAATCAAATTGGTATCTTCAATGTAAAATTCTTCCCTAAGTGTCTTCTTGAAAGCTACCCAGTTAGCATCCCACATGTATAATTCAATAATTCGCGCTTTCAGTTCATGTGCAGTAACACGTGCAAAATACCAACTCCATGTAAGTTGAGCCACCCCAAAGAATTCCATCTTTTGCACATATGCATGTATATATGCAGATACATTCTTGCAATTGAATAACTTCATCTCACGCTCAACTGCTTTTGTAGAGCATTCATTACAACACTTTCTATTTGTGCATAAGCCTACATCACATGTTGTTGTTGTTTTACCTACATAAGCATATTCATATTTTGTGCCAAATGTTGCAAAACATCACTCGAGATTGTGTCTGAAGATTCTCCCATCTTGTCTTTCCTTCTTCTGTCAACCTTTCATGTCGGGTTCACCAATGTCGGAGGGGTTTTTGTCGAAAGGTCAAATCCACTAGGGATCAACGGTAGAAGGAAGTAGAGATAGGAGATGGAAGAGAAGAAAAATAATAGACAAGAGGTAAACACAACAAAGATAAAGCACAATGAATTGAATCAATATGTATTGACATAACTGATTTCTTTTGTCTTGCACTACTCAGAAACAATCTCCAGGCGCAGTAGATCTCCTAGAGCTCCTTCGTAGAACAAAAACGTGCATAAAAAATAACATCTCCTTATCTGCTACTACTCGAAACCCAAATCTGATAGCTTCATTGGATTTGGAAGGGGGGTAAAAATACAGAACACCTAGTCAAGGATCTCCCAGATCACTCCTTCCTCTTCCAGTTCAAAGTGCAGTTTTAAGCATGTCAACAACGATCGAGATGTGCACGATTTTGCTAATATGTCTTTTTTATGAAAAATCTCATAACTGGTTGAAAACTCCACTTGCTTTTTACATGCCATCCTAATCTAGAAGCTTTTCTAACTTTTTTGAATTTTTACAATAATATCAAAAATAGGCTAAAACTCTCCAAAAATCTAGTATTTTTTGACCATTCATGCCACTCACACTAGTACTAATGACTCAGATCACATTGACTCCCTTGATCAATAAGAAAGTCGGATGATGATGCATTCCATGCTTTTTCACACTATGTCCGCATAGAATCATGACATCGCTAGTTCAGAATACAAAGAATGATGCCTAACAAAAGAATCCAAGCACTATCTCTTTATGTTTTTGAGCTTCTTGTTTTCAAGAAAATCCTTTGGGATTGCTTAGGGCAAGACATGATAATAAAACTCAGATGCCTTTGAAGCATCTCTCTCACTTACATTTGGTTGAAGAAGAGACCTATACAAGATTAACATCATAGCTTAGATACTATTAGAAGCAAAATTACATTCAATATTTCTTCAGTAAAAATATATGCCTTGCTGCTTGGATTCTTTTACTGCAACAACTTCTCCTAGTTTGAGATGCTTAATATTCTTGAGAGATCTTTGTTAATTTTGAAGGCCTAAAATAATTTGTTTTCTTTAATAGGCTTTGATGTTTTTTTCTCAATAAATGAATCTTGTGTTGACAATCATGTAGTCTTTGCAATACCTCATCTCTATGTTTTGTTAACAAGTGATTCTCCAATTTAAGAACATCCTTCTCTATATTAAGATTAAATCTAAAGCCCAAAATCCATTAAATCCATCACTAATAAATGGTATTAGTGAAGAGCTAATACAAAAATGAAGAGTATTATTTTTAATAGTATCTTTGAGGTATAATATTCCATCTAACTATTAAAGATCAAAATTTTATTTTTCCTCAAATAAAACTACATATTTTATGGACTTTAAGACTATGTTTTATTTTGTTCTTGTAATAAGAAGCTAAAAAGAATAGTGGTTTAGTGTGAAAATAATAGTAATACCATGTCACAATAACATAGGTATAAAGAGAAGGGACATGTAATTTTCTCATCTTTTGAAACATTAATATATTACTATCTCCCTCCTCATTACCTTGCTCTTAGCTTCAATGGCTTCTTACCTCTTTCTAACTTTCTCTCTCCCATTTTAGTCTTTGTCTCTCCTTATCACTCTCTTTCTATCTCTTATGTACTTCTTATTCTCTCTCTTTTTTTAGTCTTCTCTTTCCTCTTTCTCTTCCTCCAATTCACTTATTGACAAGTGGTATCAGAGCATTGGTCTTTGATCCATTTTTCTTCTATTTCACTCCAAATTTTCACCCTAAAAATCAATTTTAGACAAGTATTATAGGTAAAGGCATGGACAGTGACTAGCAGGTGCTTATAGGATATCTATAGTTAGATGAAGACTATATCTGGAGAACTTTGGGATAGATATGGTGGTGGAAGGCGAAAAAAGCAAGTCGTCATCAAACTTTCATGCAAATTTTGGAGGTATTTGGAGAAATAGGAACTAACTAGACTAGGAGGAGACTTAAACCTCAGTTACTTTTTGAGAGGAGATTCTCTCTCTCTCTTGTAAGCTTTTGGCTAAAGCTTCCATGGTGGATGCCAAGAAGTCTATTAATCTTGCTCTCCAGTGATATCTTATTCCAGTTAGACCATGGGGCAATGATTCTTTATCTCCTGCACATAAGATAGAGTACCTATATTAGACAGTTGATGCAGTGATTGAGACTAGGAAGTAGCCCAAAAAATGAGCTGAATTTCCTACAGCAGTTCCCAGTTCCATAGCTAACTGAATCAACTCCCTAAAGGATTTCAATGATCCTTGGATCCCCAAGAGGAACACCAAGGAAAAGGGAATTCTCTTGCAAGAAAATCTATCTTGTAACATCAACAAGCTTTTTTATTAGTTTTTATATGATCACAATGAAGAAAAGAACACCAGGCAAAACAAATCTTCATGCAGCATCATGTAGATCTCCCAGGATTTGATAGAATCAACTATATTCTTCAATATCTTTAGAAAATTCATCAATATAACAAAGAAAGCAAAGGAATACACCATCTTTGAATGGAAATACATCACATAGTATTCATCTTCAATGTCTTCATAGTCTTCTCTCTCAATCTCTCATATACAATTACTCTGTTTTAGTAGGATTGGCTATCTCTGACTCTCTCTCTCTCTCTCCATCAATAATACATCATATCCTCACTACAATCTCTCATAATCACTCACAATAATCCTTCTTAGGTCGTGGACACCCCTCCCAAGAGTTCTGATATGAAGAGGCACCAGAGCCACTACAGTGTCCTTTCATAGCTCACCACTGTCACTTCACTCCAGTCTTTACTTGAGTCTTCAGTAGCTACTTCTTTCACTTCTTTTAGCTCTTTTGCACTTGTATTCACCTCTTTCCAAGGCTAGAAAACTTTCCCAAGCTACACATACATTCTACAGAACACCTACAGAAGCATACAGAACAGTCACAGTACAGCACCAGAACAGCTACAGTACAGTTACAGTACAGAGTCAGAAGCTCTACAGAAGATCTACAGAAGGTCATCAAAACCTCATAACTCATACTCAAACCATTCCAACCTCTCAAAAACTATTCAATAAGCTTTCACAAGATCTCAATATTCATCAATCATCAATCCATGCTTCATACAGAAGACAATCAGAACAAAACAAAAGCTATACAGAAGGTATACAGAACCAATCAGAACCTATCAAAACATCACAGGACCTCATATCTCCACTAATAATCATCATGAACTTCCAAAACATAATCAATATTATCCAAAACACTCTCAAACCACTTCCAAACCAATAAATCATCTCATAAAATCAACCATTCAGCTCTCAAAAACAACAAAAATCAACCAAAAAATAGGTCATTTCAACACTCAACATATCCCCACACTTAATAAGAAAGCATCCTCGTGACCCAGGAAAAAGGGAATACAAGTTCATTCAAAAGCTCAACTTTGATCTTCAATATATCTCTTCAAAAACAGTCCATCCAACCACGATCCCAACTGATCACCTGTATCTGATATAAAAATACAACAAAAGGAAAACCCTTTATACATTAACACTTCTTATCAAACTGGAAATCACAACAAACTTGTAAAGGATATAAGAGTTTTCTTCTTCTTCTGCATCAACATCTTCAACTCTCCAACCACGACCCCATCACCACAATTCTCCAAAAATGTAGCTCGCACGAAAGTAAATCGAATAGGCAACCACCACGATCTTATTACATCAATTAACCCACAACACAAACACTACACACAACACAACCATCTGAATGACTCCTCCGAAAAGAGAGTTTTATTATTAAAAATCATCCACCATACATTGGAAAAGGTATCAATGAAGATGATCCCTCTTGAAAGATTGGTGATTTCGGAAACGATCCATGGATAAGGATTCATCTACAAATGTCTTGGGAGGATTCTGAAAAAACTGAAGGCAGCACATCCTTTCCAACAGGACAAGGTATCTGCTAGGAAAACACAGGGCATGAAAATATAGGACATCCAACTGGTGGGAGTCAATATCCACATTGACATTCATACAAAGTTTTGGAATGGCCTTTTGATCATTATGGGAATGCCTATGCATATACACCAGATACCAAGCAAAATGAGCAGTTAATCTCACTGAAGGGTCCAGAGACTGTGAATATTGGTGAGCAAAATGAATATAGTTCTGGTATGCTTGACTGGCAGTTGTCCAATCTCCTGGAATTATTGGCCAGTTTATCTGAGGTCCTGTAAGAGAATCATTCGAGCTCCATCCCCTTCTTCTGGAAATCTGATGATCAAACCCGTCATAGTCATTAACCAACTGAGGTGGTTGAGAGATAGAAGTTGCAGGAGATGGAAGTGGAATAAGGAAAAGTGGATGAAGAGATGGGTAGGCAAAATCATAAAAGGAGGAATAATTTAAAGGAGTGGCTGAAAATTTTAGGGAATCACTTAGGAAAGGTGTTAACTGATAAATAGGAAAGGTAGAAGGTACATGAATGGATGGAGAAGGACATGGTGGAGAAGGGGAAAATACTCTATCCTCGATAAAAGAGCAGTATGTAAATATGGGAATTTGAGGAAAAGATTGAGGTTGGAAAAGAAGGGGTAAAATGGTTGTGGAATTGGTTTGATAGAGGGAAAGATATATATCATAACGGTGAGCCATTTGTTGGTAATACAGTAGGGTAGGAACAGAAGGACCTAAGATAGATCTTCTCTGATAGGCATCAAAAAAAGTAAAATCAAATGGATTATATTTTGAAAGATAAGCTAAGAGATCCACCCTCAGTTGGTTAGTGCTCTGGACATAGGTAGGGGCTGTATTCTGTCTTTGATCCAGGACCACAGAATCAATCATGGTATGCCAGGAATTATCAGGGCAAGTAGCCACTTTGGAGGAGTAACTCTGAAACATGTCATTTATTTGCAACTCCAAATGGTTGACATACAAAACAACTTGTAAAACCACGTCTCCCACATACCAAGCCATATCCACTTCATCTGGAATCAACAAGTCTCCTCGTAGATACATATATGACATCAACATGGTATCGGTCATGACAGAATCTTCAAACACCATACGGACCACCTCTGTCAGCAACTCAGGAGACCAAGCCCCACTCCAACCATCCTCTGGAAGAGGAAGATCCATCATGGAAAGCTTCATGTAGAAGGCCAACTTCTGTAATTGATAGTGGACAAAGAAAGAATGATCCGGAGGAACATATTCCTGGAATTGCTCAAATGTAGACCATAACAAGTCCATACGAGATTGCAATATTTCCACTTTATCTTGGAAGAGAGGACACAAGGTAGCCTGTCTCTGAAGAGCTGCCAAGTCCTGCTGTGAGAGAGAAGGGATCAAGGGAACATGAGGGCTTGGAGGAACAGACCGTGACTTTGCGAGTTGATCTTGCAACTGCTTGATTTGGAAAGCTTGTGATTCCACTGTGTCATTAGCAGTCTGTTAGGCTGAAAGTTTTACATCTAAGAGAGTTTGAAAATCTTGTGCTTCTTTGAACATCCTCTCCTTCTCCTCTGAGAGGCTAGTAACCTCTGATTGAGCCCCTATTAACTGAATCTTCAAAGAAGATATCTCATCTCTTTGGGTTTGAATCACTTGGGTTTGTTGCTCCATCTGCTTAAATAAATCTACTAGGGTATCCTTAGTAGAGGCTAACTCGGATGTTGCCTTATGCAACTGGTCCTTAGACTGCATCAGTTCTTCATAAAAGGAAGCATACAGCTGTTGAACACAGGCTGTCACTGACAATTCAATGGAACTCTGAATGTCTTTACATAGGAAAGGAATGGCATCTCCCGAGACTAGACTGTTCAGTGAGGGGACTAATATGTCCAACGAACCTTCTCGATGTGCTCTGAACAAGTTATTACATGTGAGATAAGCAAGGAGATCACTGCCAGAGGTAGCAAGAATGGGCACGGAAGGAAGAACTGAAGGAGCTTTATCTGCTACCCACTTCAAGCGTTTGCGCTGTATGACCAGGGGAGGCGGAGAATCCAAATCCTCTATATCAATTGGTTCTGACTCATCTGAAGGTGGAGGAGGAGGAGGTACTGGATCAGATGGAGGAGGTGGAGACACACTCTTCTATAAACCTGAGTAGGTCAAGAAGGCAGATAAGTACGATCCATAGGTGACATTGGTAACATTGCCCCTGGTGACTTTGACGAAATGTTGATCCTTCTTAGTGAGTAGGTAAGTGCTCCAATCAATAGCTACTCCTTTTAACACCATCCTTGAAGCTGTAAAGAGCTCTTTGGACAAGTAATGGGATGGCGTTTTTGCAGGTATAAACCTGTCTTGGAGAAACTGACAGACCAACTTCCACACAGGATCAGTGATCATGGAAAAGGAAACTCCTGAAGAGTTGATCACCTTCTTAACATCCAGAATTTCCCTAGTCTGTTTTTGTAACAGCTTCAAAATCTCTTCGTTAGAGAAAAGCTGGCGAGTTGTAACAAAGGTTTCACCTTTGGAGGGAAGAGACAGAGCCTTCCCAAGGCCTCGAGGTGTCAAAGTCATGGAAGTACCATGGACCACTCCCGACTTCTTGCTGTAGGAGGCCAGAAACTCGTCACACATCGATGGATCCTCTAGAAGCAATGAAAAGGAGGCAGTCACGAAAGTGGCGAGTCCCGCCTTCGTGAGAGGCTCAAAAGTGAGTAGGGAAGAGTAATCCCTACTGACTAGTGGGACATACTGGATAGGGGGAGGAGCGTGAGGCGCCATTCAGATGGTTACACATACACCACAAACACAAACAAACAAAGAGAATGCCTGCAAAGCAACAGACAAAAACCAAGGATAAAATATCAACCAAAGTGGTAAAACGTGACTCGACCAACTATTCCCAAGCAAACCACAACCTAGAAAAAATTCGACATGACCTCTAGACATATGCGACCGAAAGCTTCATGCTATGCAACATGCAAACACCCAAAACCCCGTATCAAGCAATAAAGAAAAAAAAACTACACACCGTACCCTTAATCGTAACAAAGAAACTGAACCAAAACATAACAACAACCCACACATATCAGGACCACAACTTTGATAATCACGTTGTGACCATGGAGACAACTCCGAAGACTTCGCGTACCCATCCCACGAAACGAGTTCATTAAAAAGGGGAAATAAGTGCAGTGAGGGGGAATTAATTTAATGAAGGGTTCATTTTAATAAATTATTTAAAAATGGGTGAATTTTTATTAAGTGATAAACCTTATCAAGAAAACAGCGGTTCCTTCTTATAATTTTAATTACCAATTATTAGGTTAGAGCGGTGCTTTAATCCGAATCCCGAACTTCGATACCGAGATTGGATCTCTAAAGGCAAATTCATTTATTAAGAATTAAGGTGATGTTGAGCGCTTTTTTGCCAGTGCGTGCTTTGTGACGGCTAATTCATTTTAATTAAAAATATTAAAGTGTCTCTTAACCGCACTTAGCGCGTGCTAAGTGAACGGCGGGTTAATTTTTATTAAAAAATGGTGTGTTTAGCGCGAGCGCGCGTGCCATGGTGGTGTTTAGGGTTCATTTTAAAAATTAACTGTGAATTTTGTGGTAGAGAGAAAAAATAAAAATATAAAAGGAAAAAATACCTGGTAGTGGGCGTATGTGAATGCAATGAATGCGCTCTTCTCAATCCCAAAATGGAAGTCAGTAATCCAAAAAGAACCAAGGTATCTGGATGTTTTTCTAGATTTTTCTGTTGGTATTTTGAATGAAAAATGATTTTTTAATGAATTTAGGTGTTTAATAAAGTATTTTTACAGCTTAGAAAATAGTCCAAAAATAAGAAAAAATGTGAATAGAAATTTTAGGAAATTTTTGGCAATTAAATTCGATTTTTTTACCATTTTTAATGATTTTTTCTCATTTTTTAGATATTTTTAAAAGAATTTTTAATTTTAAAATGGTCTGAATTTTTTTTCTAAAATGTTCAGTTTAGAAAAATGTGGCAATTTACTACAGAAATATTGGGGATTTTTCAAGATTTTTTGGTAATTTTTTGTGAATTTTAAGTGTTATTTATTTATTTTTTTTAAATTTCAATGTATTTTGAAGGTTTGCGGATATTGGAATTAAAAATCGGGAAATATACCCGGAAATAGGCTGCGTGTCAACTGCGTGTGAACAACCTGCTGCACACCACCTCATGGACCAGCTAACGCGCGTCCCCGCACGTGAACATTTGCGAACGGTCTCCCGCACACGAACACGAACAATCACGAACACACGAACACAACCACGTGCGTACACACCCTTGTGTGGGTGATAGTGGACTGAAAATGGGGCTACCGGTTTCGGTGGGTGAAAGGGAGGCGTAAAGGGGGTTTTCTGTGGTTTTACGAGGTGTGAACCGGGGCTTGGGAAGGGTTCTGCGGGTCTGCGGGGGAACAGTGGCTTGGAGGGGGGTGGTTGTCTGCGTGTCTGTGGGGGAACAATGCTTGGGAAGGGGTATGGTGGGGGTGGGGTTGGTGGGGTTGGATTGGGGCTGAGCTGGGGTGAATGGGGGCTTGCAGGGGGTAGGGGGTTTGATGGTGGGACTGGGGGCTTGGGTGAGGGTGGTGGGTGTGTGTGCTTGTGACTGGGGGCTTGGGTGGGGGGGTTTGGTGTGTGGTGGGACTGTGGGGGGAAAGGGGGGCTTAGAGGGGGGGTAGGTGGTTGTGTGGTTGTGTGTCACTATGGGGGAAGGGGGGCTTAGGTGGAGTAATGGGTTTGATGTGACAATGGGGGGAAGGGGGGCGTGTATGGGGGGGGTTGTGGGTTGCAGGTGGGCACGTGGCAGAACAAGGTACGTGGAGGAGCCACGGCGGGCAGGGGCCACAGAGCCACGTGGCAGCGGTAGAATGGCGAGCCACAGGTGATGTCGGGCGGCATCAGGGAGCAGGGCGCCAGAGGGGCGGTGCGATGGCGGCGGCCAGAGGCTACACGGCACGAGCGTCACGTCAGCGAGGAGGGCCAGAGAGGGAGGGGACGAATGGCGTCCAGGGCGCAGACGGCGGCACGATGGTGGGGCCCAGCGATGGGGCCGTTGGCGGCACAGGGCGGCGCGTCAGCGAGGGGGCGTCGCGGCGGGGAGGAGGAGCGGGCCAGAGGGCGTCAACAGCGTCAGGGAGGTGGCATAGGGCGGGACAAGGCGGCGGGCAGAGGCGTCCACGGCGTCAGGGAGGTGGCACAGGGCGGGAGGCAGGGCCACGAGGGCCACAGGCGCAGGGCCCACGAGGAGGGGGGCGGCGCTCGTCGTGGAGGAGGGGAGGGAGGAGAAGAGCCAAGCAGGCGGGAGAGGAGGGAGGGAGGAGAAGAGGAGGAGAGGGAGAAGAAGGAGGGGAGGAGGGTGAAGATGGAGGGGGGCGTCAGAGATGTGGAGGAGGGAGGGGAGGAGAGGAGGAGGGGGAAGGAGATGGAGATGGAGATGGAGGTGAAGGAGGTGGAGAGGGCACACAGGAAGAGGGATGGAGAGAGGGAGGGAGGTAGTTGGGGGGGGAAGGGTCGGGGAGAGAGAAGGGTGGGGGGGATAGGGAAGGGTATGGGGGGGTGGAAAGGGTGGGATGCCTAGAGGGGAATGGGCGGGGGCCCATGGGGGTGGGTACGATTGAAAGGGCGCCCGGGGAGGGTGGGAGAAAGGGTGCCCAGGGGAAGAATGGGATGGGCGGGATACGCCCATGGGAGGGGGGTGTTAAAGGGCACCTGGGAGGTAAATGGGGGGGGGTGCCCGGGGGGAAGGGTAGGAGGAGGGGGACCATGGGGTGCCTATAGGGGAATGGGCGGGGGCCCACAGGGGAGAATAGGCGGCTGCCATAAAAGAAAGGCGTACCCCCGTCCCGCGCGTATGCGCGGGGCAGGGTAAAAAAATTTATCGCGACGGGATCGAAATAGCACCGGGATGGCGGGACGGGGCACGCGGACGCGACCGAGGCACGTGGAGGCACGTAAAATCAAAAACGGGTGCGTTCACGCGCGGGACGAGTCGTATGAAAACACGTAAAAATAAAGAAAAATTAATATCTCCCAATCCGATCATCGAAACGAAATGTCATAAAAAACAAAAATTGGGCAGGACGGCAGGGGGAAGATAGGGGAAATGTGCAACTGAGGTTCCGAGCGAAACACAGGGCGTTCACATGCAAAAAACACAAAAAACGGATCCAAAAACGCAATTAAAAATTAATATCGAAAGATTCGTGCATCGGAATGAGGTTTAGGAAAAAGGAAAAATGTGCAAAAAGACATGCCCGACAATCCTATCACGTCAAAACATAGTTCCGACTGAGATAAGATGCGTTCACGTGGGAAAACCCCAAAAAAACAGACCCAAAAATGGAATCGGAAATTAATATTGGACAAACCACTCGCCGAAATGACATGTAGTAAAAAGGAAAAATGTCCACAGGAAGGGGGGGTACAGGGTTGTCATTTCAAAACGTAGTTTCGGCGAAAGTAGGAGGGGTTCACGTGCAAAAACACCAAAAATACGTTCGAAAACACATTTAAAAATTAATAATTAAAAATCCAGAAGTCAAAAGAGGATGGAGGAAAAAGGAAAAAGGTGGGGGAGGCACGAGGGACACGGCTATCAAATCAAATTGGAATTTCGATGCAAACAGGGCAGGTTCACATGGAACAATGTCAAAAAGACGCACGAGAAAGTCTCGAAAAACCGCAAAAATTAATAGTGGACAAACCGTCCATCGGAATGACACGGAGTAAAAAGGAAAAATATCAGGGAGAAAGTGGTTGTCAGGCTATGACTTCAGATCACGGTTCCGAAGCAACCAAAGCGCGTTCACATGGAAAACCGGCTAATGTGCGCAAAATGCTTCAAAAATTAATAACTCGAAAATCGTGCACCCGAACAGGGGTAGGTAAAAAGGAAAAATGGTCAGTTCAAAGGGATGAACATGTTTGTAAAATCAGATTGGAAGTCCGCTGAACGTAGGGTGCATTCACATAAAAATACAGCAAAATAAGGGAAGAAGAGAAATGGAGGAGGAACAGCCCCAAGGGTGGGTGGAACATAAACGGGTGGGTGGGAAGGGACCCCATCAGGGTAAAAACAAGTCATGGCATACATGCATGAGTAGGTTGAGGCATATGCAGAGGGGTATACAATGTAGACGCGCAGGGACGCGTCCCCACACTTAAAACCTTAACGGATAGGGTTAACCGAGAAACAGGGACCTAGAACCACATAACAGACCATCCGCTAACGTCCCTGCACTTAAAACATGAACATCACTGAGAAACAGAAGGTGTAGGGTTAGAAACACTTGGCCCATATTGTCGAGAATCAAGGTTGATTATCGATGGCACGTCCTGTGTCATTGTCGGCTGCAGGAGGTACCAAGGTATCTTCACAGCACTCATCCTTCATGGCAGGGACCACGCAGCAGCACCCAGGGAGGTAGCTGGTTGAAGGAATCGCAGGAAATTTGTCGATGAAGAGGAACGTTGCACTCAACTCACAGTCACTCATATGGAATGAAAGAACATCACTCGTCCCATGACTAATATCACTCGAGGAATAATGATTGAAACCCATATCTCATACCCGGTTTAGAATTTGACAAGGGAATGGTGTAGAGGGAGTATGCTAGGGTGCACAGTTGATGGTGCATTAGTGCATCCAACCCGTCTGGCATAAGTGCAAGGAGGAAGGCAAGGGAGCCTTACATTGCAGTGTACAGAACAGGGTGACGTGTCCTGTGATGACTGTAGAGACCCATCCTGTGGGTGCATAGGGAAATGGGAACATACTTGACTCCAAGTGTCGTAGCGTCCCTCAATCTCACCTCTCGGTAATTGATTGAAGAAACTCCAGTCACACTCAGCCCACCCTCTGTCTCACACTCTGCTGATAGATACAGGAGGGCAGCTATGTCCTGAAACCCATTGATGTAATCCTCACGGTCACTTGTGCAAAGGTTGTATGCCTTGTGCGCATTTGATGGTGCAACTGTGCATCCCGCCCTGTGCCGGCATACGGTGTGAGAAGGAAGGCCAGGGAGCCTTATGGTGCAGTGCACAGAAACAGATTGTGCTTTGTGCATTGAGAGGCCCATCCCGTGGGTGCAACACTCCATTCACACTTCTCACCTCTCATTTGATTTGAAAGGAAAATACTGGTCACTCGGCCCACCCTCTATCTCACTCTCTGTTGATAGTTACAAAGAGCAACCCATACTCATGTCCCCATCCAGTTAAGATGAAAGCTCACATAACTCGAGGGGTTGTCGATGAAGATCGCGTCATCTGTTGTTGAAGAGGCGTACCCAGGGAGGTAGCCATCAAATCGAACGTTGTCTTGGATAGAACATGTCGTCTACTAGAGGACAGTTAGACGCTCTGCAGAAAGACCCAGGACACAGCGTACTAAGGGAGGCAGCTTCGGAACTGGATCCTGGGGATATCAATTAATGAATCCACTTTCTGGACTGCTGGGTGGCCACTTTTCCACACCAGCTGCTTGCCCAAGGGTGTTTGCCACCTTTTCTTGGAACGAGGCCTCCTATGACAAGGAATTGCTTCCTTTTCTCCCATAACAGTTTTTTTTCTTCTTCTTCTTCTTCTTTCTTTTTTTTTAATTCTCTTTTTTTTTTGTTTTCCCCTATTCCCGAGGGTGTTTCCACCTTTTCTCGAAGAATAGGTCGGCATGATAGGGACCTAAGTCCTTTTCCTCCATGACCGATATGTATTTTTTTTTCTTTTTGTTTTTTTTCTCTTCGAATTAAGCAAGGAAATGGTAGAAATACCATTTGTCAGAACCCACCTCGCCACTGTCGCTGGTGGAAAATAGAGGATAAGAGATCAGAGCTGGAAGATGGGATTGAGGGGACAGAGGGTTGCGTCCACCTCATCAGGAGTAGCTGAAGAATGGCTATCAGAAGTAGCATCATAAGAGTGATAGTGCCACGCCAACGAGGGAAAGGATTAGGTGACCGTGATTGTCAAGATCCCCAAGGAGGGAAGTACTTCTTCAGGTGATATCCATTGATCAGGAAGGGATCATCAGAGGCATCAACAGTCTGCACTTGGACAGAGCCATTAGGGTTGACAGCAAGTACCTTATATGGGCCCATCCACCGCTGTTGAAGCTTGCCAGGAAACTTGCCAAATCGTGAATCATAGGCTAGGACCAAATCACCTTCTTTAAACTCCTTGTGCTTGATGAAGCTGTCATGGTAAGCCTTGCGTCTAGCTTGCGTGGCTTCCATGCACTGTAGAGCCATCCTATGAGTTTCGTCCAAACATTCTAGGTGCAGGAGATGGCGTTGCAGTGAGTCATCATCCCCCAAACGCTCTTTGATAGCCACTCACAAAGAGGGTAATTCCAGTTCAACAGGAAAACAACTTCTGTACCATACACCAGCTGGAAGGGTGTCTGTCCTATTGTTGCTTTATGGGAGGTTCTGTATGCCCAGAGGGCCTCTGTAAGTCGATCATCCCAGTCACGACGATGTGCGGCAATCATCCTTGTCAGGATTGAGCAGAGGATGTGATTGGTGACTTCGACTTGGCCGTTGGCTCTGGGGTAGTAAGGAGTGGACTTGCGATGGCGGATCTTATACAGCTCTGTCAACTCTTCCATGACTTTATTAATGAAATGAGTGCCTCTGTCACTTACCAACTCTAAGGGACTGCCAAAACGGGTGATGATATTCTTGTACATGAATAGGGCCAAGCTGTTACCATCGTCCCGCTTTAGGGCTTTAGCTTCACACCACTTTGTGACATAATCCGTACATACGAGGATGTATCGGTTCTGCTTCCTTCTGGTGGGAGGATCGATTGGGCCGACGAAGTCAATGCCCCACTTCTCAAACAACTTCAAAGGAAGAATAGGTTGCAGTGGCATGGCACTTGTCTTCGTGGGTTTCCCCATCCTCTGACAAGCATCATATCTTTTACAGTAATCATAGGCATCCTTATGAATGGTCAGCCACCAGTATCCTGCTAGCAGAGCCTTCTTGGCTGTGGCTTCTCCTGCAAAGTGGCCTCCACATGGCTCGTCATGGCAAGCCTTTAGAAAAATCCCAATCTCATCTCCTGCAACACGTCTTCTGAGCACTTCATCTTTGCCCTTCTTGTACAGTGTGCCGCCTAGCAGGGTGTAGGGGGCTGATTCTAACATAAGCTTCTTCATTTCCCGACTAGAAATGCCAGGAGGGTACTCTTGGGTTACCAGCAGATTGGCAATGTTTGCATACCAGGGAGTTACAGTTTCTACCAAGAATAGGGAAGCATCAGGGAGGTCTGGATCATCCTGCTCCTCGTCTGCAGTCTGTGGGATACGCGACAGATGATCAGCCAGAACATAGGAATGACCAGGTTTGGTAATTACCTCAAAGTCAAACTCCTGAAATAGAAGGAGCCATCTCATCATTCGTCCTTTCACATCCACTTTGTTCATCAGGAAGGACAGGGCCTCATGATCCACATAAAAATTAAAGTGGGTGAAAGTAGGTAGTGGCGGAACTTTTCTAGGGCAAACACCATTGCCAAGCACTCTAGCTCTGTCATTGTGTAGTTCCGTTCCCTATCAGTGACTTTTCAGCTTGCATAATAGATGGGTTGATCCAGCTTCGAGGAGCCCTTCTAGCAGAGAACAGCACCTAAGCCTTCAATAGATGCATCAGTCTGGACATGGAACTCCTTTGTCCAATCAGGAGGCTACAGAATGGGTGCCTCAATCAGACACTGCTTCAGAGTGTTGAAGGCAATGTCACATTCTTCCGTCCAAGTAAACTCTACATCTTTCCTCAGAAGCTTGTGCAAGGAGGTTGCCTTTGTTGCAAAATGGGCTATGAAACTTCTGTAGTAACCCACATGGCCTAGGAATCCCCTCAACTGTTTGAGGTTGGTGGGTGCTGTCAGAGCTGCGATCTTTTCGATCTTTGCAGGGTCTGTTGATATCCCTTGTACAGAGACAATGTGGCCCAACAAAACTCCAGAAGAGACCCCAAAGATGCATTTGTCGGGGTTGAGGGAAATCCCATACTCCCGGCATCGGTCAAAGCATTGTTCCAGGTGCCCCCAGTGTTCCCGGATCAAACTATAGACACAGACGTCATCCAAATATACCTCAATAAAGTTATGCAGATGATTTTGGAATGTGGCCATCATGACTTGTTGGAAAGTAGCAGGGGCATTGTAGAGCCCAAATGGCATCACTCGGTAAGCGTAGGTCCCCCATTCTGTGGTGAAGGTTGTTTTGGATTGGTCTTCTTCTGCGATTTGGACTTGGTTCTATCCGCTGAATCCATCTAGAAGGGAATAAAGCTCATGTCTTGCCACTGTGTCCAATAGTTGGTTTGTGAAAGGAATCGAAAAGTGATCCTTCTTGGTCTTGGAATTGAGCTTGCAAAAATCCACACATATATGAAGCATGCCATTCTTCTTGGGTACAACCACGATGGGTGAAACCCATTCACTATTTGCCACTGGATAGATGAACTCGGCTTCCAGAAGCGTCAGCAGCTCTGCCTTCACCAATGTGGAATAATTCGGGTTCATTCGCCTCTGTCGTTGCCATACTGGCTTGGCATCAGGATCCAAGTCAATATGATGCTGACATATTGTGGGATCAATCCCTTTTAGGTCTTTGTAGGACCACGCAAACACGTCCAAATTCTCTTTCAAAAGTTGTACAAGGTTGACAACTCCTCTTCTGGTAGGCTGCTACCCACCTTCAAATGGCATTCAGTGCCATCTGCATCCACAAAGGTTAACTGCCTTTCACCTTCTACTTCACAGATGAAGGTCCCACGCATCCCTTTTGGGTACAGATATGACTCCTTCAAGGGGATGGTGTCCTCATCTAATGTTCCACTAGAACCAATGTCTTCTTTTGGTGGAGACTTAGTTTGCTCCTTGAGATGTTGAAATGGGATTAGGGTCATTTTGGGTTTGGTTTCACGATTAATTACCTCTTGGCTTGAAGACTCATCTTCGGATGACACGTCCAGGAACATCACATAACAGGGACCCTCTGATTTCTGTTGGGTTTGTGAGACTGGTGCTTGTTGGCACGGTGCATCATCATCATCTTTCTTTGGCAAGGATGGGTTAGGATGGCATGAGCCACTGCTGAAAGACGGCTTGGTCTTCTTTAACCATTTCTTATAAAGATTTTGCATATGAGAAGATCCATTTACCAGACCAAGTGGTACCATCGCCATCCTGTCCCACATCATGAGCTCGTCTGCTTCTGATGCTTCTGGAACTTCTTCTTTATATATATCCTCTTCGGATGGGATAGACTCTTCCATCTCGCTTTCATAACCTTCTTCTTCAATATCATCTCCATCCTCTTCTGTCTCTGTCTCTGGCTCTGTCTTTGTCTTTGTCTCTGTAAGAGCTCTGTAAGAGAAGAACATGTTCTCTGTTTCATCTTCTGCCTCTGTCTCTGGCTCTGCTATGGCCATGTAACAGGGAGAGCAGTACATCCATGCTTCTATCTCAGTGTCAGAAGTGATTTCGGAAATCGTTCCTGGTTCAGACAGGAAGTATTCACCCATTGATAATGGCTTTGCATCTTTTGGGAGTTGGCTTACAGTATCCACTGTTAAGGAACGTGCCACTGTTTTCTTGGGAAGGATCTGTTTGACAGCATCTTCGTCTGCTGATGTTCCATCTGTAGCCTCATTAGAGGAGTCAGAAGATAACTCCAAGGAGGTGGTCCATGTCCTTTTTGAGAACCATATAGTTCCAGCACCACTTTGTTGGGTCCTCTACCCAAGGTCAAGGTTCCTTTGAACCAATCCGTCCTTGCTCTGGCTTCAAAAAGCCATGGTTTGCCCAGTAACAGAGGGTAGGATGTACAATAAGAGTTTGGCTTCACCACCAGATAGGTTAGCCAATAATCTTTTCCAGCCACTGTAGTCTTCACATATGGGAGAATGTCCAAAGGCTTGATTCTGCTCTGATCCGCCAGTCTAATGAGCCATTGGGTTGGCTGCATACCTTGTAGGCCTAAATCCTTCATTGTCACATCCGTCATAATGTTCACTAATGAACCTCCATCAATCAGTGCATTTGCAATGAAGCAGCCTTCTATCCACATGCCAGTCTCTAGGGTACCCGGATCTATGAAGGCGTTAGCCACGTTCACTTCTTTTACAAGCTCTGGAGCTTTGTTGGACTTTGTTGCTATTAAGGGAGCAATCCTTAATCCACGTCTTCTTGTCAGTATACTTTTGAACCTTTTTTGGCAACTGGGAGACAACATCAATAATTGTCGAAATGTAAGGTTTGGTTTAAAGGTATCTAGATCTCTAACCAGATCGTATTCCTTAATAGGATCCACTAGCTTCTCTAACCGGTTAGGGAATGGGGCAACACCCATTTTCATTTTCCTTGTTTCTTCCAACAGGGGCATCATGGGGACTTCTTCTGCCACTTGTGGCACTTCCTCCTCTTCTATCTCCTGGACCTCTGGTCCTGTCTCTGGAACTGTCTCTGTGACTCTCTGTGGCACTGTAGTGCTCTGTATCACACTGTTAGGCTCTGCTATGTTCTGTTCTTCTGGTGGAAGATTGAACTTTACTGTTCTGGCAGGAGGATTATTTTCTTTCTGGATAGGTGGTTTCTTCTTCTTTGCATGCGTGATGGAAGCAACTTCCAATTCCACTAAATTGGAGGTAGGCTCTTGGGCCTTGGATGGATTATCAGTAGCACTGTTTTTCACTGGGACTGGGCTTGGACAATCTTTTGTAGTGTGGCCTTCTCCTTTGCATCGATTGCATAAGGGCTTATAATCCGCTGACCTTCTGGGATTTGGACAATTTGGTGAAATGTGTCCCTTTTCTCCGCATCTGTAACACTCTACTTCTGATCTCTGACCCACCGCCAGACTGTCTTCCTCTGTAACTTTGAGAGGGAAACATTCTGGGTCTGAAATTAGGACCAAACTCTCTAGGATTGGGTCCAATATCTTGTGTTGTCATTTTGGATTCCAACAAGTTGAATCTTGCATCTTCTTCCTTTCTTCTCCTATCATGCATCTCCTTCAGAGAGCAAATATCCTCTGTATGGTTCTTCTGCAAACAGTAGGAACAGAAGGCTCCAGGAATGGTTGGTTTTCATGTACATTCGGTGGCTAAATGGCCTGCTTGATGACACTTACCACACCAAGTATTTGACCGCATCACATCTCTTCTTGCTCCTACAACATTGGATATGCTAGCGGTATTCACTTTCAGCGTCTGTAGCTGCTCTGTAATCACATCCATCAACTCCTTTTTTATATTTGCAACTGAGTTGGATAAATAATCCTTCAAGATTTCTCCTCCTGAGGTACTGGCAGTAGGGTTTTGAGGAGTCTCTACAATCACTGCATAAACAGGTTGGGCTGGTGCAGAGGGATCTCTGTTTTGATTCTGAAGCAGAGCTCCTATTTGAACTGTGGCTGTTGGCTCCAGTTGGTAGGGTTCCACTGTTTCTGCTGATTTGGCATTGGGAAAATTAGTTGGGACCATTGTTGTTGTGGTTGAACCATCATTTGAGGCATTGATTGTGGCCACTATGGATTTGGTGCACTATACTGTGATACTGGGGGCATTTATTGGTAGGGGTAGGGGACTGTCCGTGGGACTGCATTTGGTGGGTACATCATTCCTGGCATCAAAGGAGGTAGGATTCCTCTTCCTGGACTCATCGCCAATCTAGCTTCCACTTCATCGTACAGTCTTGCACCTTCTGTTGCAGCTTGCAGTGTGGCTGGTCTTTGCAGCTCCACAAACTTATGGACTTCTGGTTGTAATCCTCTGAGAAATACCCCCTTCTGAATGCCATCATCTAGATTATGGTTAGTCCATCTCTTCAGGATGGATTCCATTCGTGAGACATAAGCTTCTACTCTTTCTCCAGAGGACTGACTTAGGTTCATAAATTTCTCTCGCATCCGCTCTTCAAAACCTTCACGCCTGAATTTAGTGAGGAAGACCAACTTCAGGTCGTCCCATGTGCCAAAAGTTCCTGCTGCTTGTCTCTCATACCATTGAAACACCGCGCCCTTGAAAGTGGCGGGGAATATTTCCAACCAATGCTCAGGGGTTCTGACATTGTTAGCCACACATGCTACCATAAACTCTGCTACATGAAGATTGGGGTCTTCATTGTACTCTCCCTTAAAAACTGGCAATGGGACTACATTCGCTGGCCTATCATCAATATTTCCAGGACGGATTTGGCTTGGAAGTGCACCTCCAGCAGGAGGAGGAAGGGCTTGATGTGCCATTGGGACTTCTGTAAAGAGTTCCGCAAGGGCGTCGAAGGCGGCTTTTGCTGCGATCTTGTTCTCAGCTTTGATTTTTCCTTTCTCTCTTCTCACGTACCTCTGGACTCATTTTAACACTTGCCTCTTTATTGCGTCATTGATCAGGGGGTTGGCTCCACTCTGTTGTTAGTGCTCCACAGAGGGAAAATAGAAGGCTTCAGTCTCTAGAGGACTCTCTTGCCAACATTTCTTCTACTTCTTTATTTTCAACGTCTCTGAATTCTTCTTTCATGCCACTGCACAAGGGAAGGTATTCGGTTCTGAAGGTGTCAAAATGCATACGTCTAAGCATTGTGGTGGTGCCATCATCATAGTAATGCCAGCTTCTGATGGTTTCAACAGTGTATGTTGTGAAAAACACTCTGTCTACCAACTTCCTCTGAGTTGCCAATTGAACAAACAAAAGATTATCAATGCACCAAGCATCCCATGTATCTTGCTGCTGAGCATCCATGAACAAATTCCAACTCTTTTCCTTCTTGTCTCTGTGAACCTCTACAGACCAAGACTCCTGAAGCTTCTTCACAATCTCCCACTTGATGATGTCTCGAAACTTCTCAATGAATGCCAAATCTTCCATGTATGGTCATTCTCTCTGTTTTTGCTCTTCAGTTTATCCCCAAATAGTTTGCCACCAAGATGCAAGTTTCTGCTGCTTCAACAGGAAGAGGAAACTGTCCACCACATAGAGCATGCATCATGATGGTGATGTGTTTCCGCCATTGTGGAATGAACTTCTTGTGGAAAGTGGCTTTAATTATGAGAAATTCCAACTCTTCAGTGGTGGAAGAAGGAACTTTACAAACATCCATTGAATTCTTCTCTTCTTGGCAATGTCGTTTCCTTCATTTTCAGCCTCTTCTGGTACTTGTTGATGGCAAGTTTCCACGGCTGCGCACCAAAAACATGGAGCCCCAAGAGGAACACTAAGGAAAAGGGAATTCTCTTGCAAGAAAATCTATCTTGTAACATCAACAAGCTTGTTTATGATCACAATGAAGAAAAGAACACCAGGCACTACAAATCTTCATGCAGCATCATGTAGATCTCCCACGGATTTGATAGAATCAACCATATTCTTCAATATCTTCACAAAATCCATCAATATAACAAAGAAAGCAAAGGAATACACCATCTTTGAATGGAAATACATCACATAGTATTCATCTTCAATGTCTTCATAGTCTTCTCTCTCAATCTCTCATATACAATCACTCTGTTTTAGTAGAATTGGCTATCTCTGACTCTCTCTCTCTCTCTCCATCAATAATACATCATATCCTCACTACAATCTCTCATAATCACTCACAATAATCCTTCTTAGGTCGTGGACACCCCTCCCAAGAGGTATGTCTGATATGAAGAGGCACCAGAGCCACTACAGTGTCCTTTCATAGCTCACCATTGTCACTTCACTCCAGTCTTTACTTGAGTCTTCAACAGCTACTTCTTTCACTTCTTTTAGCTCTTTTGCACTTGTATTCACCTCTTTCCAAGGCTAGGAAACTTTCCCAAGCTACACATACATTCTACAGAACACCTACAGAAGCATACAGAACAGTCACAGTACAGCACCAGAACAGCTATAGTACAGTTACAGTACAGAGATAGAAGCTCTACAGAAGATCTACAGAAGGTCATCAAAACCTCATAACTCATACTTAGACATTCCAAACTCTCAAAAAATATTCAATAATCTTTCACAAGATCTCAATCTTCATCAATCATCAATCCATGCTTCATACAGAAGACAATCAGAACAAAACAGAAGCTATAAAGAAGGTATACAGAACCAATCAGAACCTATCAGAACATCACAGAACCTCATATCTCCACTAATAATCATCATGAACTTCCAAAAAATAATCAATATTATCCAAAACACTCTCAAACCACTTCCAAACCAATCAATCATCTCATAAAATCAACCATTCAGCTCTCAAAAACAACAAAAATCAGCCAAAAAATAGGTCATTTCAACACTCAACAATCCTCTTACTAGGCCTTGTCTTCAACAGGAACAAGATTTAAAGGTCATTGATCTTCATTTTTTTTTTGTGAAACCCTAAAATACAATAGGCCAGCATAGCTTCAAATAGGGAAGCTTCAATTTCTTCAATCTTTGTCCCTTCCTGACCTCTAAAGCCTCTCTACCATCATTTTAAAGCAGGATAGACTCCAAGATTGAAGACATTGCAATGATTTCAGCCTATTGAGGATCTTGAAGCTCATATTGAAGGTTTATTTTGGGGCTTTCCTTCAAGAGGCTTGAATCTTTGACATTCAAGTGTTCAAGCAAGCCCGAGGCATTGATTCTTCACGGATTTAAATATATTTGAGCTTATATGGGCTGATATTATGGATTTTTTAAGCTTTATGGTCTATTCATGGTGGACTATGGAGGGTTTTTCAAATATTTTAATTGAAGTTGGCATCAATCATCTTCTTCAAGCTTAATCTCTAAAATCTCTCAATAATCCACTTGCTTTATCTTTTTCACTTGTTGATGAGAGATTATTGGTCATTTAATTCTCTTAATTGATCAATAGATCATGGATTAGTACTCTTTGTATTCATCAAAGCCTATTACATTGAATCTCAACATTCATTTCAATCTTGTTCCATTATGGATATCATTTACAATGTTTTGATGCATAACCTTGACTTGATTGGTTGATTTTCTTTACCCAAGATTGAAATATTGTAAAGGGTAAGTACTAGCAATCACTGAGTCACTCAATTGCATTGGTAAGACCCTCTTCCCATCCATTTTTTCTAAATTTCCATCCTCTTGCATTTCATGAAAAGGGCTGAATGGATATTTTAGTGCTGCATCTGATGTTGATTGATTAAAGTAGTATGCTACTTCCATGTTGATATTCCCACCAAGAAAAAAGGTGGATGCTAGGGAAGATAGTGAGACAAAAGAGAGGTGACCCTCCCTCACTATTGAAGATCCCGAAGAAGGGATGCAACCAACGGATCCCCTAGGGGAAACTTTGCCCACCTCCAGGCGATTCGGAGCACGTGTAGGGAACCTATTCTACCATTTTACCCCTCACACATAGGTACAACAAGTGGAGAATTATATATTAAAGTATTATCAAAGACTCAAGTACCTTCAAGAGTAAAATAGGATAAAACAACGGATTTACAAGACACTGCAGGGTATATACAAGTCATTACAGGTACCATCTTCATTTAGTGAAGTACAAGTGTAAAACTATAGGGTTCCCACTGGTTCTATTTAGTCGCCTATAGGATTTGATAGCCATTTGAGACCACTATTTTACTCTTACAGGTGGAAACATGGTATTTATAGGTTGAAACAGGGTGCATGCCTGGGCAGTTTCAAACTCAAATATTGAATTGCACAATTTTCTTTTCTAAGCCTGTTATGATGTGCTATATCTCATCTTAAAGAGGGAATTGTTGGCTTTGTTTTGAATCAAAAAATTTTGAAATCAATGTTTTCTTGCTCAAGTTATAGCAATTTTTTGACAAGGGGTACTACATGACTACACTACTATGGCAATTCGTAAAGGCAAGAATAAGGCCTAGGATGAGTATGCATAGTAAATGAGAGATTCCATGTTGAATAATACACCTTAATAGGGCCCTAAAGAGCCTAAAATACATGGGAAAATTAGTGCACTCAATAGTACCATGTGTGAATATGAGATTAATAAGCATGCCCAAAGATATATGGAGTTGTTATCTAGAGTGGAGCATATGGTATTGTCTACAAGCCAAAAGAAGTTTTCCATTGAGAAGTTCATAGATTCCACTACACAAAGTAAGGCTTCAATTGATAAGTTAGTAGAATCTAATTCTTAAATAATGGCTCAATTCTCCCAATGGATGCGAATGTAAATGGGAACCAAGGAAGCTAAGGAGAAAGCTCATTCAAACAATGAACCTTCAGTCCCACTTTATCCACCTAACCAAAATGCTCAAGGTCATGGTATCATTGGATAAAGGGGCATTCCCAATAGTCAATATGAAGTAGGTGATACTTCACAAAGGCATGATGACTATTAGGGCAGTTTGAATGGTGCTAATTCACAAGATTTTGGGCTGAATACCCAACTTCCTAGAGGTCCTCTACCAATGGAAAGGTTTCATACTAGTTCTCAACCACCTATCTCGAGAGTCCCATCTTATTTTGGGGGTTCCATGCCTATTACCCATGAACACTCTTTTTTGGGACAACAACCCTTTCATGAAAGAGAGCTGAAGGATAAGATTATCTTGGAAAAGTACAGTGGTCAATCATCTTCACCATCCGATCTAGAGGGATTGATTTCAAAATTGGAATCTTACTTTAATATATTCCCTAGAGCTGATGATATGAAGATTCATTTTGTGTCCTTGCATTTGGAGGGATTTGCGCATACTTGGTGAAGATACATTAAGAAGAAGAATATACTTGTAAAGAATTAGGATGCATTCAAGACACTTATGGTTGAGGTGTTTTTCTCTCCTCTTGAAAAAGAGAAATTGGCATAGAGATGTTATAGATTAGAGAAAATAGGCCTAAGTGTACGGGAGTATACAAACCAATTCCTTAATCTTACCATGTATGTAGAGAGCATTAGTGATAAAACTAAACTCCACAAGTATATGTATGTTCTAGAGCCATCTTTATTGGTTGATGTTATGGCACAAATCCCTACAACTCTTTTCAAAGCTATTGAGATTGTGGAGCGCTATGGAAGGAAATATAGAAAGGAGTCCCTATTTTAGCTTATGGACAACCAAGGACTATTTTAAAATAGGGACAAGTTGGTAATGTTTATGGCTGCAATCATGCACCAAGTGGAAGCTTAAGAGGGCCAACTTATCCATCATTCAATGCTTCAAGACCTCAAAGCAATTTCAAGATAGCAAATAGTCCAAGAGTAGATCTCAAACAAGGGACATTAAGCCTAAATCTATTTCAACCAATATGAATCCAAAGTCTATTCCTATGGACCTCTATAAAGAAAGAAAGGAAAAAGGCTTATGCTTCAAATGTGGGAAAAAGTATGCAGATGATCATATCACAAAGTGTGTATACAAAAATGCAAAAGCCAAGGTTCATAGTATATTAGTCTTTTAGGATTCTAAAGATGACATTGATGAGGCCAATGAATTTGTACCTACTGCTAAAAACGAAGATCTTGAGGAAGAAGTTGGGCAATAATATTCTTACGATCCTACCAACTCTTTTCCTTTTGATCCAGGTGGGAATGCTCCTTTCGACTACCCCAGAGGGATTTGTGATGAGCCACTTGCTGCCACTAGTTTTTCCATTTCTATGGATGCTTGGCCAAGTTTTAAGTTCATGGGGGAAGGACATGTCCATCCTAATAGATAGTGACATTATACACAGTTTTGGGAGTAAGTCCATTATGGACAAGCTGAATTATCTTTCCACTGACTTATAGTAGGCCCCCATAAGAGTTTAGGTAGCCAATGGTGAAGAAAAAATGAACACTCAAATATACCCATAGGTTTCTTTATAGTTGGCTGAAAGTTATGAAGCAAAAACTTGATAACCTAGGACATGGGGCCTATAGATATTGTACTTGTTTGCGATTGGTTAATGACATTGGGAAAAACTACTATGGATTTCTCACAATTGTATATGGAGTTTATCTTTGATGGGCAGCTCATATGTACACATGGTTGAATAGTTTTCAATATAATTTTATAAACATGTAATAAGTTAAAAATTTATAATATATATATATATATATATATTACAAATGCATGATTTCGTAAAGCAAGAGCATTCCATTAGTTAAAAAAACCCAAAAGTTTACAAAGTGTTAAATATTACCACTTGTGGAGTTGGAATTTTTTAGGAGACTCTATAATTTCTAAAATATGTGGAGCCACACACTTTTCATTGGTAATAGTACCCTTAGCTTGGCTTTGAAACTTTCTACCATCTAATTTAAAATGGAAGCTAGCATGTACTTTCTTCCATTAACATCATGATTTTGTGGTGCATTATTCTCAAGGGCTAATCATTCTCCATCGGCAACACTGGGGACTTGTGGACCTCATATATGATAGTACCATCCACAAGTATATTTTCATGTGTGTCTTGATCAATGGACAATCATTCATCCTTGAGCATCCTCCATCTACAATACTTGAACATTAGGCAGCACAAAGTCTGTCATTCAACAAATTACTTGCAATTGGAAAGGAAAGTTAGCTGATACATCCCAAAGTAAGAAAATAGTCAACCAAGAGAGAAAAGTTTTGCCTGAAATCCATGTTCATTGTTGTGAGTCGATACTCTACCGTGTCAAAACTATGAGTGATTTTCAATGTTCAAGTTTTGCCTTGAATTTTTGTTACATAACTCTCCAATGCACCTTTTATAACCTATATGCTTTTGGTATATCTCAAACCCTCACATTCCTTGAGCATATGTATAAAAATTTCAATTGGTATGAACCAATTTAGGTGTACATTCTTTGAGCCAGTGGTTGGCTACATAGAGTTTAATATGTCTGCCAGAATTTTCTTTCAGGGAGACTCTTCTCTCTCCCCCTTTCTCAAGCTTCTTGCAAGCTCTCATGGAGGTAATCATCCCCAAACCTTGCTCTTCCTCTTCCATAGATTTTGCCTTCCTTCCCAAGGGTTCCTTAAGCCTTTGAGCTACAGGGCAAGTGATGGAAGTGTTGTATGATACCTCCTCTCCCCTCCAGGCAACTCGCCGCATTTCACGACGTAAAATGTAGGCTGATTCGAGGGCCAAAATGACAACCCAACAAGCTTCCTCTCCTTCTTGTCTCTCATTTCCAGCTTCTTTCAGGTCATTTGGGAAAGATTGAAGCCTCCTTTCTCATCTTCTTGGAATTCTCTTCCATCTCAGAAACCCTAATCATATGTTGTCCATGGCAGCCATGAAAGCTTGGCATCAAGCTCAAGAATCTTGAAGATTTTGGTCTCTTCTTGGTCCCTAGGCATTCACTCTTCAAGCCTAGCTCAAGATTTGTCCATCAAGAAACACTGGAAGAAGATTAGAAGCAAGATTTAAAGACATGCATTTGTGGGCAGCCATGGCTATGGAAGTAGAGCTTCAATTTCATCAAGAGCTCTTCATGGAAAGATCCTGAACCATCCTATCTCCAAGCTACAGCCACATTGGAGCTCATTCTCAATATTTGAAGGCTTCTTGGAAGCAAGAAGGCATTATGGAGTGCTCATTTGGAAGGAATCCTTCTCTTGATCGGTCTATGCAAGCAATGCCCTTCCCCCATTGAACAAACCTTCTCCCCCAAGCTTGAATTCATCTCTTCTTGATGGAGCACAACCATTTTGGAGCTATGGAGCATGCGGGATCAAATTGGAGCTCTCATGAAGGAGTGAAGTGGCATTAGTGGCTGCAATCTTCATCAAACAACACAAGGTAACCGATTATTGGCTCTCATTCTCTCCTATTAAGCCTCTTGTTGAATCCTATCCACTTGTTGAGAGGATGCATGAGTCCAAGTAGGTTATAGGAGTCCCAAACATTGTATGCATGCTGAATATTAATCTCACTCATTCTCATTTGATCCTATGACATTGGAATGGATTTTATTCATAGTGAAGCTTCATTGAGATTATACTTTTGATTACCCATAACCCGTTTGGCTTCTTGTGAATTGGCTGAGCCAAGAAGTGATTAATAAATCCATTGTATAAGGGTGAGTTGGCAATGAGTCACTGCCCGTAAGCTCTCTATCCCTATTCCCAATTCCAATTCCATGCACTTCATGAAAATCCATTCCATTCCTAAAATGCATCTCATGCTGGGTGTTTAATTAATAAATGTCTGCCATATATATTCCGGGTGAGGAAAAGCCCGATGCCAGGCGAGGTGGCAAGACAAAAGAGGGGTGACCCCCCTTGCCATCAAAGACCCTGAAGGGGTGCACAACTTGGCCCAGGGGGAACTTTGCCCATCTTCTAATGATCCGGAGCCCAAAATTCGTTTGCAAGTGGAGGTATTTCTTGGGAAATTGAGAAATTGACTTGGCATGATGGAAATTTTGATGACTATGGCACGACACACTCTTGTGTGCATGGGATGTATGATTGTACTTCAGAAAATGTATCAAAAAATGTATCTTTAGATACACATGTAGCTATGTATGCAATGATTTATGGGAATGTATTGCTTCACTTGGATTGAAGATGGATATATGTATCATGGGATACACCTATGCAATCATATATGGAGTAAGGGCAGTGGTTATGCATGTATGAGAGCCTATCTTGTTGGATATGGTCATGGGAATGCTTACTCTTATGCTCAGTAATGCTGAACTAATGCCAAACATGATAAGGGATGCTAAAGTGATGTATGATGCCAAGAAAACAGTAAATCCCACAATGCAATAGAAGGGGAACCCAATTTCAGCCCTCTTGTGACTGTTTCAGGGTGCTGTAGAGAAATTGCTTGCATTTGCAGAGGTATTGCCACTCCTAAGAATTGAGGTGCTGACCTTGGAGAGTACCCTCAGGCCTTGCCAAGAACCCCACTTAGTTTTGGATACCCACTTGGAGCATACCAAATACCTACAGCCCAAAACAAGCCTTTCCTTGGTGTAGACAAGGTGATGGACTACATAGAACAGTCCCACATTTCTTTTATACAGAATTTTCTGTATAAAACATAGGAATGCATGCCTATGCTCATCTCAAAGAGAGCATTGCTGCCTCCATTTTGAACAAAAAATTAGGTCAATCGGGGTTGTCTAGCTCTATTTATAGCCAAAACAGTGACAGGTGGTCTCACGGGACTGCACCTAGACATGGCGGGTAACAAGGGGAAAAACAAAGCAAATGAAGATGTTCAGTTCAGATAAGGGATGCATGCACCCCGAGGGATGATACCAACTTTGAGGTTGAAGAGGAAAACCTCTCACACTCCATGGGAAGTATTAGTGCACTCAATCATACCCTCAATTCACACGAGACTAGACATCCGGAGAGGCATAGGGAAGTAATGGAAGGTCAAGCTCAAATGGTGACGGAGATGCGACAAATGACCTCTACAATGGAAGCAATTGCAGCCAAGTTGTCAATGTGGATGGATTCCTAAATGAAAGGCAAGGAAAAAGAGGATAGACCAAGCATGCAAGCTGGAAGAGTGACCATCCCATCCGTGAATGCAGCCTATGCAAGTACCCAAGGTATTTTGGGAAGAACGGGCATTCCCAACATCAGCTTTGAGCAAGGACAGCCCTCACAAAGGCATGAGGAGCCCATAAATAATGGGATGAGGAGTAACTTTCAGCCACCATCCATGCCCATGCCACCTATGCGTGCTCAGCCGTCTTTTGGAAGGAATCACTCAAACAATGGGTCATTTCTTGGCAGCCCAATGGATCAGCCCCACTTTGAGTATATGGAACAGCCCCCCAACCATGAAAAGGAGTTGAGAGACAAAATCATTTTCTCAAAGTTCAATGGCCAGTCGTCCTCCCCGACTGAATTAGAAGAATGGCTCTCGAAGCTTGAAGACTACTTTGACATGATGCCAAGAAATGACGATCAAAAGATACACTTTTCCATGATACACTTAGAGGTCTTTGCCCACACATGGTGGTGGTACATAAAGAGGAAAAATCATCAGCTTGTTGACACTTGGAATGCATTCAAAGATCTTATGATTCAATTCTTTGTATCTCCGGTTGAGAAGGAGAAGCTTGCAAGGCAATGGTATGGCTTAGAGCAACGTGGGATGATGGTGCGTGACTACACAAACCACTTCCTCAATCTCACAATGTATGTTGAGTCCATTAGCGACGATGCAAAGCTTCACAAGTACATTTATGGTTTGGATCCCCAACTCTCCGCTGATGTTTCAGCCCAAAGTCCATCAGATTTGTTGAAAGCTATTGAGTTGGCTGAGAGGTACTCTCGTAAGTACTGCCGAGATGCTTCATTTCAGCATGGATAGCAAAGAGGGGCGTCTCAGCCATTGTTTGGGCAGCAAAGAAGGCCTATGCAGTCACCTTTTGGGCAGCAAAGAAGTGTTGTAAGGCCCGTGCAATTTGGGGTAGGTTATGGTGGTGGAAATATGCCATTCAGCACCCCAAAGATCCCCACATACCCCACCTTTAATGCCTCTAGGCAAAACAGTAATTTCAGGACTGCAAATCAAGGAAGAGATGAAAATAGACAAGGGGACAACAGGGGTAAAAATGCTTCAGCTTTTGGTGGTCAACACTCTATCCCGATGGACCTCTACAAAGAGAGGAAAGAAAAAGGACTTTGCTTTAAATGCGGGGAAAAGTATACAGCCGAGCATGCATCTAAATGTGCTTATAGGAATGCAAAAGCAAGGGTACATAGCATGTTAGTCTTTGATAAATCTGATGAGGATCATGAGGATGCAAGTTCCTTTTCAATCAAGGCATGCTGCTGCCACTGTCTGTACTATCTCCATGGATGCTTGGACAGGATCTAAGATCCCCAACACTTTTTGTCTTCAAGGCAAGATTCATAGATATTGGTAGCACACAGTTTCATAAATAGAGCAGTCATGGACATGCTGAAATGTTTTGTCTCTGATTTACAGCAACCAATGAGGGTGCAAGTGGCCAATGGGAGTGAGGAAATTAGTACTCATGTATGCCCAGCTGTACCTATTAAGCTTGCTAAAAATTATGAGCACAAAGTGGATTTGATTGCACTCAATATGAGGCCGATAGACATTGTGTTGGGCTACGATTGGCTGAAAACTTTGGGCACCATTTCCATGGATTTTTCATTGCTGTATATGCAGTTTTTCAAGGCTAGACAGCTTGTTCACCTACAGGAAATTAAAAACAACAGCGAATTTCAGCTTATTACAGCCAAACAGCTCAAGAAAGAGTTCAAGAAATGCTCCCAGATTTTTGTGCTGCAATGAAACAAGGAAAATACAGATCAGCCCCAAAAAATGCATGATAATTCAGCCCTTAAGGCTCTTCTTGCACAGTATGGTGACTTGTTTCAGTTACCTATAGCATTACCTCCCAAGAGAGCAGTTGATCATTCCATTTATTTGGAGCCCCACTCCAAGCCGGTCAATAAACCCCCTTACAGGTTGTCCAAATGTGAAAGAGAAGAAGTTGCCAAGCAAGTCAAGGATTTAGTAGATATGGGATTTATTGAGCCTAGCTCATCCCCTTTTGCATCACTTGTCTTGCTGGTCAAAAAGAAAGATGGCACTTTTCAGGATGTGCATAGAATACAGAGATCTGAATAAGATCATTATCAAGAATAGATACACTATTCCTAGGGTGGACGACCTGTTAGATGAGTTAAAGGGAGCTAAATATTTCACAAAGATTGATTTGAGATCCGGCTACCATCAGATACGCATGCGTGAAGGGGATGAGATAAAGACTCCATTCAGGACTGATCGTGGGCTCTATCACTTCTTGGTCATGCCCTTTGGCTTGAATAATGCACCATCCACGTTTCAGAGCCTCATGAACAAAATACTTCAGCCTTATTCAAATTTATATTGGTATTTTTCGATGACATCCTCATTTATAGTCGCTCAAAGGAAGCTCAGCTTATGCACATGAGGCAGATATTTGATATACTTAGATAGCATAGACTCTTTGCTAAGGAGACAAAGTGTTCGTTGATGCAGACTGAGGTTGAGTACTTGGGACACATTGTCAGTGAGGCAGGCATTAGAGCTGACCCAAAGAAAGTGCAGTGTGTCAAAGATTGGCCCACACTTGCAAATACTACCTCTTTGAGAGGATTCTTGGGTCTCTCCTCATTTTACCACAGATTCATTCGGCACTATGCCACTATTGCAGCCCCTCTCACTGATAGGCTGAAGAAAGAAGCATTTTTTTGGGATGCATTGGTAGTTAGAAGCTTTAATCAGCTAAAAGATTTGCTTACTTTTGCCCCTATCTTGGTATGCCCTGATTTTTCTAGGGAATTCACCATTCAGTGTGATGCCAGTGAGAGAGGAATTGGTGCAGTCTTACTGCAAGAACATGGGGTTATAGCTTTTGAGAGCCGAAAGCTGGCTTAAAATGAGAGGGTTATGAATGTCTATGATCAAAAAATGCTGTCCATCCTTCATGCCATCAAGAAATGGCATCATTATTTGTATGGCAACCTGTTTAGAGTGAAAAGTGACCATAGAGTACTCAAGTACTTCTTGTCTCAGTCGAATCTGACTCCGAAGTAGAGGAGATGGGTAGCCACCTTACAAAACTATGACTTTGACATCTCCCACACTCGTGGGAAGGACAATGTAGTGGTCGATTCCCTATCTAGGATGTGGACATGTAAAGTCTCTACTATCATGGAGTTATACAGTGATCGGATACATGAGCTTTAGGAGGCTTACCTGTTAGATGTTGATTTCAGCAATGTATTTCAAAAAATACAGCAAGGACAATGTGTGGAAAACTCTTCATATTAGTTGAAAAATGGGCTTTTATGGTATAATGGCTGAATTACCATCCCTCATGCTTCCCCATTCAAGCAGAAAATCATACAGGAGATGCATTCATCCCCTATAGCTGGTCATTTGGGAGTCTTTAAGACCTATGAAAAAATTGCTAAAAGCTTTTACTGGAAGGGCCTTTGGAGAGATGTGAAAGACTTTGTCTTGGGGTGCATGCCTTGTCAACAAAACAAGGACAACACCTTAAAACCAGCTGGTTTACTTCAACCATTGCCTATGCCTGAAGGCAAGTGGACACACATCACTATGGACTTCATTACCGGCCTACCAGTGACCAAGAAAGGTTGGGACAACATCTATGTAGTTGTAGACAGGCTCACAAAGGCAGCCCATTTCATTCCCACAAAGACTCAGTATAATGCTTCTCAAGTAGCCAGCTAATTCATGGAATATGTTTTCAAATTACATGGATTACCATAGGTCATTGTGCATGACCGAGATGCTAAGTTTATGAGTAACTTTTGGCGGGAAATTTTCAGCTCTATGGGCACTCAGTTAGCCCCTTCCACTGCTTACCATCTACAGACAGATTGTCAGACAGAAAGGGTTAACAAATGGCTGGAAATGTACTTGAGGCATTTCTGTCACGATGTGCAGCATGCTTGGGACTCATGGTTGCATTTGGTTGAGTTTGCCTATAATAACTCTACACGTGCTAGCATTGGAGTTTCACCTTTTGAGGCCCCTGTATGGCTACAAGGTGCCCCTTCCTGTGGTTATCTTCAATGATAAAATAAATCCACAAAGCAAGGAAGAATTGGATAGAATGCATGCCTTACTTCAAGAGTATAAAGCTAACTTGAAGAGAGCTCAAGATCAAATGAAGCTTTATGCTAATGAAAAAAGATGGGATGTGGAGTTCCAAGAAGGGGATTTGGTGCTCTTGAAAGTTCCTAAGTCTAGATATGCCTCCCTTAAAGATGGGTCTAGCAATAAGTTGGCACACAGGTTCTATGGACCATACCAGATTATCAAGAGAGTGGGAGATTTGGCATATCGATTGACATTACCCCCATCTATGAAGATCCATAATGTCTTCCATGTGAGTAATTTGAAGCCCTTCATTGGCTCAGTAGTGGACTATGTTGAGGAACTCCCACTGATAGATGAAGAAGGCATCATTCAATACATACTCGAAAAATTCATAGGACAAAGGGAAAAGAGGCTTCACTCTTGCTCGATCATGGAATACTTAATTAAATGGCAAGGTTTACCACTTGAGGAAGCTTCTTGGAGGCCAGCTTCAGTTTTGGAAGAGTTCACATACCTTTTAGAAGCAGATTTGGCTAAGATCTAGCTAACTATGGCCTTGTTTTCTACCAGACTGACTGCAGACAGCACTCTGTTTTAAAACAGATTTTATTATGTACTACAAACAGCAATACACACCATACATGGGCTAAAAGTACGTCTCGAGAGATCCATTTTGATGTATAGGACACCCCATTCGGAGCCTCCCATAGAACGTTATGACAGATTTACTACAGCAGGGTCCTATAGTAAACAATTTGCTATCCACTATCTGTAGCCCGCATTTACTCCAGATATTTGGGTCAAAACTCATGTTTATAACTCCCCAATAAGGCCCATGTATTATACATACCCCATGACCTATCATACACAATAATACCTCTTCATTAGGGGAATCCTTAAGCCTCTTCTTCTTTTCAGTATGCTTTTGAATTTCTTTCAATAGCTAGGAGACAACATTAGCAATTTTCATAATGTTAGGTTAGGTTTAAAGGTGTCTAGGTCTTTGACCAAGTCATATTCTTTGATAGAATCCATAGGCTTTTCCAATTAGCTGGGGAATAGGACAACACCCACTTTTATCCTCCCTCTTTCCTCCAAGAAAGGAAACATCTTCACCTCTTCTCCTTCGGGAGGTACTTCAGCATCCTCTATCTCTTGGACCTCTAGTCTTGTCTTTGCAATTGTCAATGTAGCTCTCTATGGCATTGGAGGGCTCTTGTACTATATTGTTTTGTGCTACACTATTTTGTTTCTCCCCATGAAGGTTGAACTTTATCAATTTAGCAAAGGGAATGTTCTCTTTTAGAACTGTGGGTTATCCTTTTGTAGCAAGCATTATTGCAGCAACCTACAATTCCACCAAATTGGAAACAAGTTCTTGGGCCTTCTGTTAAGTCTCAAGAGTATCTTTTACAGGAGTGAGACTTGGAAAGTATTTTGTAGTGTGGCCACTCCCTTGTATTGACTGCATAAGGGCTTGTAGTCCATGGACCTTCTAGGGTTTGGATAGTTTGGCAAGATATGCCCCTTTTCTCCACATCTATAACACTTGATCTCTGGCCACTGCCAGACAGTTGTCCTATGTAACTTTGAGAGGGAAACCTCATCGGCCAAAATTAGGACCAGACTCCCAAGGCCTTAGTCCAAGGTCTTACATTGTCATTTTAGACTCCAACAAGTTAAATCTTACTTCATCTTTCTTTCTTCTTTCGTGCATCTTCTTTAGAGAGAGTAAATATCCTCTATATGGTTCTTCCTCAAATAATACAAATAGAAGGCTCCAGGAATGGTTTGTTTTTGGGTACATTCAGTGGCTCAATGTCTCGCTTCATAGAACTTTTCACATCATGTATTATACTACATAACATCTCTTCCACCTCCCGCATGAGTGGATATATTGGTTGTATTCATTTTCAGCATTTGTAGTTATTCTCTAATCACATCCATCAACTCCTTCTTTATGCTTGCAACTGAATTGGACAGGTAGTCCTCCAAATTTTCACCTCCTGGAGTACTCGCAATAGGGTTTTTGGAAGCTTCTATTATCATTGCAATACTAGTTGAGTTGATGATGGGACCAAAAATGGGTCGGCACTGGCTATGGCACTAGCTGGACCTCATGCACACAACAGACAACTCCACCACCACACGGCCTCGCGGGCCACGAGCATCTGTAATAACTAAATGTACACGAGATACATCTAATATTGCATTTGTAGCTGGATAAGAGTCCAATGACACCTTTTCCAAAACCCCTCAAAGGGGTATCCCACACATATTGGCAACAAGTGCCATGTATCACAGACATAGGATGCACCCCATGGGCTGAATTCTATGGCCCCACTGGAGCTCTCCTGCATCTTGGGGATTGGCCCCTCAATGCATTGCTTTTACATATAAACACATCCGCACAAGACTCCTCTCTTTTCAGCAAGATCTAGGAGATACCATGTTTCCTCACTGATAAATTTCCCCAAGAAAATAATGGCTAACCTACAGCAAGGGGAATCTCACCGTCTCAAGCGTAGGTAAACTATAATTCAAACAATTCCTATGCATTTCCAGGATTTGATACCACATGTATGATCAATGCAATAGTGGGTGTCTCATCATGCACAAACAGTTATGTTTCGAAATCAGCCTATGTGCTAGTACGTAAACAATCTTTTCATGAATTCCAACTAATACATATATACTTCGTTGCAAGAATCTAGCACCAAGGTGAACCTTGTGCTACTAGATCCCTTATTTCCAAATAGGCGGTCTCCTAAATGCTATGCATAGAAGCAACAATCAGAATTTGTATTATTTTAGTCCTCAAACTGTTGCACAAAAGCCTCCTCCCCCTCACCGTTTAAGTTTTACTTCGTTGCATAGGTGTATAGAGGTTGTTTTGCCATATTTTAATATATAAAAAGTAATAAATCTTACACTGTGAAAAAAATATAGGGAAAAAAATCATGCTTTGCCCTACCATACATCCACAACCACTGATTATATTTTTCAGTATTTATCTAAGGCATATTTCTATTTTTCTCTTATTTTCCTCTAATTTTCTCTATTTTTCTAATAAAAATTTGATATATTTTTAGGATTGTGGCTCTTGATTCTTATAACAACGTAAATATAGATTTTATTGTCATTTTATCCCATGTGTATTGGTTTATCCCACTTGAAAACACCAAAAAATCCATTTTTCTCATAAAAACCATGTTTTACGGGTTTCTAAAATTTCTTTCTGGCATTTTGACTTTATGTTTTCCAAATTTTTCACTTTGCAAGCATAAAACAAATAGTAAACAACATTTTTACTAATTTTCACTCCATAAGAACACCATTGGCTCAATCAAATATAAAAAACAAGTAATTTTCTTTGTAAAATAGAATTATCAGCTTTTTCTTTCTTTGTGGGTTTTAAAATCTAATGCGGGATTGCAGATCAGCCCTCATTCAAGGCTCAGCCCACCTCCAAATAGCCAACTCTAGCTCTCCATCGATCCGAGAGTGATCGGATACCATGCTGTACAAGCATCCTTCAACAGGTTCTCTTCTTGATTCTTCCCACATGAATTGCCTCTTGGAAGAGAGAGAGCGAGGAGAGAGAAAGATTGATTTTCATCCTCCATGTTCAGGCAGCCATTTCACGGGTAGAGGCCAACAATAGAAAGGGTAGAAAGGAGGGAAATCATGTATCAAATTTGTTGGGGGGGTGCATTGAAGCTCTCCAACCCCCCTCCAAGAAATCCTTGCCATCTTCATGGCTTTTTCTTCCTAGCGACGAAAAACACACCCCCCTCCAAGAAATCTGTCTGGCCTTGGATTTGGCCACTAAAAAAATTTGGGCATTCGTCTCAAATTCCAACACTGCTAAGCATCTTCCAAAGTCCCATTTGACATGCTGAAAATTTTTGAAATTTCCCCAACCGCTGCTTGGTGGGTCTTTAAAGCACTTTTGGGCATTTTCGCTTAAAATGGTACTAATTGCAGCTACCGCCTTTGATTAAGTCTGTTTTTCCCCTGAATTTCAAAATTTTTGGCTATTTTAAAGCACTTCTCAGCATCAAAAATCATCTCTCAGTGGCGACCACGGGATAGGGCGACTCAATCGCCGTCGAATCCCACGAACAGATCTACATATACACAACCAAAGGAAGCATCAAGCTAATACAAAATAGATACGCATCAAAACACATCACAGCTCTCACCCTACCCCCTGACAAAATCAAGGCATGAAATCCACGAGGAGTAGGCCTAGCATAATCTAACAAAAAGCCTAAAGTTAATCACTAACCAATTATTCCAACATAGCCAAGCTAAAAAGAACTATCAAAGAGGGTATCCTAAGTGGTGGTTTGAACTACCTACCTAAGGACAACCTAACTAGGAGCTCCTACTAGGTGAGGACTCTTATAGCTTGATCAACAAATATTATCTTTTAGCACATTTGTCCTTTAGACTCTTATTTTCCATACTTAGGCATGTAAAAAGGAGGGAGTTGAGCGTAGTGACCCAAGGAGAACAAGGCATCAGCCTCAGGTCCTGTCTTGGTACCCAAGAACCTACCAAGCCCTCGCGAGGTGACACTTAATCCTTTTCTAACACTCACTTTTATTTTCGCTCCAACCTTCTTTTATTTTCTTTGCTTTTCAGCTATAGGAAGACAATACATCGGCCCTAGGTTTGACTCATCCCTCGGAACCTACCAGGCCTTCACAAGTTGATGTACAACTGCTCAAGGATTGTTCTTTCTTTCCTTTTCTATATATTTTTCCAAATAGGGGTTAGAACCCTTTTTACACACCTTCGTATATGTATTTTTAGCTAGATTCAGAACTTTCTCTTCTCTTGATATTTAAGTGCAGGCTTCTCTAACTGCCTCACAGCTAAGAGAAACTCCTAGAATGGTCGCCTAGCAAGTCAGCAAAACAGGGTCACTAGAACTCCCTTCAAAAGCAGGTCTTTCAGTGTGTGACAATGCCTTTGCAAGAGACAATTACTACTCAAACCTTCCACAGACATACCGAACCTAAACATGGGACTTCATGCCTTGATTGCCGGTCCCCAACAAATAAAAAGAAACTATCCCCTTACACAAATATCGTTACTTTCTTAAGGGAAAAAACTCGGAAAGGGACGAAACCACCTGGAATGGCCACAAGAAGCTCCTCCATAGCAAAGGCTCCCTCTAGTGACTTCATCAACATGTATGATGCAATCACTAAAACAACAAATCATTAAACGTACCTGCACCAAACAAACATAGAGCCCTCTTGCCTAAACAAATAGCAATTTGTACTGCAAACTAGCTGGCCCTCTTGGCCTAAAGAAATCAAACATTAAAACCTTAAAAAAATTGGCTCTCTTGGCCTAAAGAAATCAATCAAACCAGCTCACATAGATCCCTCCTTGGAAGAAGGAAGATATACAAAAATATGCTCTATTCCAAGGGGAAAAATAGAGATCTTAGCCCTAAACTAAATGCATCAAGTTGTGACCCATACCTTCTGCATATATAGCAAGAGGCATACGCATAACATGTCATCTGACCAACCTATGGGTCCAAGATAATAGTGGTAGATGGGTCTCGGCTACGCTTCGCATTACCCATATCAACCATTGTCTGCCATATAACGTGTGGTCTGATAACATTCCCCACAAATGACTAGGTCGTGTCTCATTATCAAGAGCAACATCCAGACTAGGAGCACAATTGAAGAAGAGGTCCTCTTCATCAACAAAATTGACTAGTGAATTAGCAAATTGATTCCAAGAACGTGGAATTAGCTGAAGAGATACACTCTCAAATTCATCAAGTAGGATTATAGTAGTTCGATGATACATACGAAGGATAGGATTCTGGACTGTATATGTCTCATTGAGTTGATTTAAGATCACAGTTGGGAATCCTCTTTTACAAACAACTGTCGAATACCACCTTTTTTGGAAATATTCAGTCCCATAATCAAGGCTTTATACTCTGCCATATTGTTAGTGAATCCTACCCCGAGATAAGTAGCTAATTTCATTGTAACTCTACGTCGGGGATCTCAAGTAGCTACTCCAACACTCCCTTTTTTATTAGGTGATAGTCAAAATTCAACATAATGAGAGGATAAACTGACGGCTCCATCCCACCTTCATCATTAAAGACTACAAGGATGCTTTTCAAAATCTACAAACACTAATGATGGAAGACCTTAATCTCCCAAATGAATGTCCCGTCATCTTGCTTGTGAAATATGCAGGATCGAGAGCATGTAAATGCGGAAGCTATGGAGGTTGAAAGAGGAAAAAGAAACTCATGAAGACATTGACCCTGACTAGGACAAATTGTTACACAAGATTGAGACTTGGACTCATAAACACAATCTTGTGCATTGACAGTGACATGACACTTTACTGGAAAGAAAAGAGTACTATCATTGCATTAGAAAAAGAGTACAAGTACAATGCTTTATAGGATTTGAGTGGTGGTACTTTCTCCTACTATGCATATGGGATTCTGGTCATGAGCCCTCACTGCTTCTCACAAAGGGACTAAAGTAGGTGTGATTGCAAATATCTCAACACCCCTCCTCAATCACAACCAAAAGTACAAAGTTTGTAGAGGCTTTAGTGAAAGAAACACCTGCAAAGTGTGGGCACACCATAAACATGGCAAAACACCAGAGGTTATCACAGAAAAGGCTAAGTGTGGGTACCACAAACATGATGGACATCCAGAAACTATAGCAAGGGCCTCACAAAGTGTACAGAGGCTGTAGTACAAGGATAACTGAGGATTTTACAAGTTTATGTATGAGGCATTAGGGCTAGGAAATACACAATTAAAAAAATTGGTCTGAATAGAAGGACTAATGAGGTTTTTCCTTCTCCTAGTGTTCTTCTTCTTCTTCTTCCTTTTCTCAGTTTTCTTCTTCTTCTTTGACTACAACTAGATAGGCCTTTTGGGACCTCTTTCTGGCATGGTAGAACTTCTCGGTGTGTCCGGTCCTTTTGCAAAAATCACAAAGAGCTGATCCTTCTTGCCTTTGTGCCTGTTGCCAACATATAATGCATACTCATCTCTAGAGGTACTTGGTTCTTCCTTAGTTTTTTGCTTCTTTTCCTCCTCTAACAGTGATGCTTGGATATCAACGAGTTCAGGTTTTGGCATATTAATTAGAGTTTTTGATACATTATTATATTTAGGAGACAAATTCTTAATGCAAACATTTTCTTCCATTTTAATATTGATTCGTGCAAGTTGGGTTAGAAGTGATTCCATGTAATTTAGATGTGTGGCAAGTGATGTGCTGGACTTCATTTCATGCCTGAAAAAATCAATCAAGAGACCATACTTTGATGATTTAGATTGTGCATCGAACAAAGTGTCAAGTCTCTTCCATGTATCCTATGAAGTCTCACAGTTATCCACATATCTAGCTTTAGTTTGATAATGGCATGAGCCTTATCATCATTCGTTTGTTAAGTGATACCAAGATCTGCATCACGAGGCTTCTTTTCTTTTCCAGTGGTAATGGCCCACATGCCCTTCTTCATCAGGATCAGTTTGATGCGGGTCTGCCAGATATGAGACCCAACTCCTTTGAAACGAGCAATTGGAGAATCTTTTCCCATGTTCAACTTGAGGGACCAGCAGCAAATCAGTTTCAAACTTATCAAATTTAAGCAGTAGAAGAGTTGGTTGAGATGTGTCAAGAGACACAAGTGTTTAGATCACTAAAAATGAGTGTCAACAGACACTATGTTTCTTCCCTGAGTCTTTCAAACCTACAAAAAATCCTTCAAGTTCTTTCAAATCTAGATCTTCCCCTTCTTGATTTGATACTGGGACCTTCAGGTTTGAGTGGCAGTGGGTTTTTCCAGAGAAAATGATGAGATTTTTGAGCTTGGTGAAGTTTGGCTATGGCTGTCCTGTCAAAACAGGGACCAGCGGATGGAGGATCCTCGCTAATGGTTCTAACTCCTCCTAAGAGGGTTTGTACTCATTTTTCCTGAGTTGAGAGATCTAAGCCTTCAAAGTGTTTGCTGTCAAAATTGCACCCAGATTTGGGAAAATGCAAATGCTAGGCATGATGTGCATCAATCTCCTTAATTTTTGTTCCAACAAGTTGCGCCTTGACCTAAAGAACAACTTTTGAGAAGAAAGTTTGAAGAGATATGACCTGATTGATGAGATATGGCTGCTCTAACATAGGTAGCTAGGTGCTCTCCACAGACACAGTTATATCAGTGACTCTGAAAAGAGGCAATACTGAAGCTATATTTGCCCAATCTCAATGATTGAGGTGCCAAGGAGGAGCTCTCAAAGTAGAGAAACAATTTTCTAGAAGGAAGTTCAGAGAGATTTGGCCTATGGAAAGAGATATGAAAGCCTCAAGCTAATAGGGTGCTGCTGGCTATGGGTGCCATGGAAGTTTCATTGAAGGTAGGAATGCAAATGAGGTTGGAGATAGGGTCCAATACTCAAATTGAACTGAGCAGATATGGAAAGGAGCTAAGAGGAGTGAAAGGAGAGTTGGGATATGCTTATTTGAGCTCTAATACCATGTGAAATATGCGGGATCTAAAGCATGGCAAATGCAGAAGCTATGGAGGTTGAAAGAGGAAAAAGAAACTCATGAAGACATTGACTCTGTCTAGGAAAAATTGTTACACAAGTGAATTAGGTTCCAAGATTGAGACTTGGACTCATAAACACAATCTTGTGTATTGACAGTGACATGACACTTTACTGGAAAGAAAAGAGTACTATCATTGCATTAGAAAAAGAGTGCAAGTACAATGGTTTATAGGATTTGAGTGATGGTACTTTCTCCTACTATGCATATGGGATTCTGGTCATTAGCCCTCATTGCTCCTCACAAAGGGTCTGAAGTAGGTGTGATTGCAAAAATCTCAACATTGCTCAGTCACTTTATAGCCTTTACTCCACCAGATGAGCTTTTCGTGATGATATCGCTGCTCTAAGTATGGGTGCTCTAAATAAAGGATTAGTCAACCCATCAACCTCTATCATTGTTTCCTTGTAGAATGTTTGATCAATCGCGCATACTCCTACAAGGCACTTATGTCATTAGCGTAGTTAGAAATAATAAGGTTTAATATTATTAAGATTAACCCTATTCTTAAACTCCACACCCTCAAGATTTTCCAATAATGCTGTGGATTTATTCTTCCCGATCCTAGCAATCCTATAAAGACCGTCCCATTTGGGCTCCAACTTTTTTGGAAATAATTCTCTACGTGCATCATACTACAACACTAGCTGTCCTTTCTTAAAAGTGTATTTCTTTGCTTTAGGTCATGGAGCTACTTCATCTGACACTTGATCACCTCCTGATGTAGCAAGCTTTGCAATTTAATATCATCAAGGTGTGCTAGAGTCGTAAAGCTCTCTACGAGGGCATCCCCATCACCCAAAGAATAAATGATCGCGAATCTTATCGTCGGCAACTTGATCTCTAGAGGTAGGACACACTCCTCTCCATATACTAACTTGAATGGGGTGTGACCAGTAGCTCGTTTGAGCATTGTATTATATGCCCACACTCCCACATACAACTTTTTGTCCCAATCTCGTTTCTTTTTCGATACTACCTTAGACAAAATGCCCACAAGCTGCTTGTTGGTACTCTCAACCTACCCATTGGCTTATGGGTTATAGGGGGTTGTTTTATTATGCTTGATGTACCAAGCCTCACAGGCATTTTATCACTTTGTTCAGAAAATGCGTCCCCCGGTCCGATACTTTTTCTTTTGGCGGACCAAATTGACATACTATTTGCTCCAATAGGAAACTGATGGTTTCCTTTGCATCGTCTTTCTGTGTTGCATGTGCTTCCAACCACTTAGTAAAATAATTAGTCACTATGATAATATATCTTTTATGTGCTGTGGACAACTAAGTAATAGGGCCCACAAATTCGATCCCCAACTTCTCGAACGGAAGGATCGCCATAATAGGAGTGAGTGGTCGCTTCCTATTCTCTCGGCTATCATATATTTCGTAGATGTTGCATCTTTTAACGTACTCAAATGCATCCTGGAAGATGCCCAGCCACCAATATCTCACCCTCAAAGCTTTTTGCACAGTTAGCGGCCCAATAAAATGACCTCTGCAAGCAGAGTCATGGCACTCTTCTAAGATGAAAGGGACCTCGTCAGGCATTATGCATCGGTGGTAGATATCGTCTACCCCTTGCCGATACAACGTGCTTGTGATTATTGTGAATTTTAAAGCCTGCTGCTTAATCTTTCTCTTTTCTGACTTCAATAAACCAGCTCCAGTCTCTCCTATCAACAAATAATGTGTTATCGCTGCATATCAAGAGGGAATAGATGCCGTGTCAATCTTGAACAATGAGTCCCAATCATTGCCTTCAACCAGAGCTTCCTTTGCCTTCCCAAAGTCCATAAGGGACTCTACGATACCCTACAACCTAGATGGCTTGCTTTTAACCTCATAGTCAAACTCCTGAAAAGTGAGTAAGCACATTGCCGAATGGTTAGGCGGTTGTAGCTTATTCATCAACAATTGTAGCCCTTCTACCTTCGTATAAAGGACAACCTTCTCATAAAGGATGTAGTGCCTGAACTTTTTAGTTGCAAAGACCATTGCAAGGCACAAATTTTCCATATAAGTATAATTAATTTCGGATACACCCAGCTTTGGACTGGCAAAAGCAGTCGGATAATACCACTTCTCTTCCCACATCTACACTAAACAACAACTAATGCTATGCATGGTAGCTGCTGAAAATATATAAAAAATTTCACCCCTCTTGGGTGCTTTCAGCATAGATGCTCTTGCGAGTTCCTGCTTTACATCCTTGAAAGCCACCTTACAAGGGTCACTCCACATAAACAAACAATTGAAGGATAACAAATTTGTCAATGGTAACGTTCTTTCTCCCAAAGCATTTATGAACCTTCGATAATATCCAACTATCGACAAAAAGTTGTGGAATTCTTTGGGGGTGCATGGTAGACTCATGGCGACTATAGCTTTGATCTTCTCAGGATCTGTCGCAATCCCTACCAAGCTAACTACATGGCCCAACAGGAGTCCATAAGGTATGCCAAAAATGTACTTCCTCGGATTGAGAGCTATGCAAAATTGTCTGCATCGCTCAAAACATTTTCATAAAATAATCAATTTTCTTTCTCTCACGGTGGTTGTCCCTAAACCGTCAATAAATACCTTCAGCTCCTCAGGGGAAATGTCATCAAAGGTCTTATCGGTAGTTCACTGCCAAGAACCAAGCGCATTGTATAGAACAAATGCCATCACATGATATGCAAAGGTCGTAAAGACTGTTATGAATGTCGTTTTGAGCTTATCCTCTTCTACAATTGTCATCTGATTATAGCCTGCAAAACAGTCCATGAATGAATATATCTCCCTACCCGCCAATTGATCTAGAATCTGGTCGATAGAGGGCAATAGGTAGTAATCCTTAACTATTTTCTTGTTCAAATCTCGAAAGTCCACACACAGCCGGATTTGATTATTTTTCTTCTTCTTGATCACAACTGGTAAACACCATTCAGTGTGATGCATAGGGAAGATCAAAACCCACTTTTCATCATTTCTGTAATTCCTCGAACAGCCCATCCTGCAACTCAAACGGCATACACTTGACTTTCTGTCACACATGACGTCTTCTTTCCTTCAATAGAATTGTATGGACAGCGAGGTTGGGAGGAATGCCCCTAAGTTCATCGTAACTCCAAGAGAAAATATCACGGAACTCTTGGATCAGAGTGACATAATCCTCCTGTTTCTCCGTACTAAGCATGAATCCTAGCTTTATTGCCCACTGGCGTACCAAGGTCTAGCTCAATAACATTTGTGTCCCTTATTCTATCTTGAGCTTCTAATGGCTCGTTCAACGTTACTTGATAGACGTCTTCTGTGGTCGATCCCTCTTTGGATTTGTCAGTCAACGATGTCTCAGTTGTAGACACATCTTCCATTGTCTCTAACTCTATAGAAGATAGGGGAGCTCGCTCACTTTGAGGTGACTTAGGATATGCATTGAATACCACACGTCTAGCACCTCTACCAAATATCAATCTACAAGTGGGTACATCTACTAGACAGTCTGCTTGCAAAATCCAAGGGTGACCAAGAAATACTTGGTAACTCAGACGCCCTGCGGATCGGATTACTCTAAAGTCCAACATGCATTCTACGTTGGCAACTGTCATGTAGACTTTAGTAATGCAGCCCTTCAGTTATCTCAGACTATCGTCAGCATTCTAAGGATTGTGGAGGCATCTTTGTGAATCGCAAGACCCAACCTCTCCATCAATTCATAACTCATAATATTAAGCGAGTATCTTGTGTTGACGATAGCATTATCCACTAGAATCCCATCAACATAGGCTGCAACCCTTGGGCAGTGCTTTTTGGCATGTTTAACCTAGTCATCCCCTACTCACTCCCAAGGGTTCTACGATATAACCCGTATGCAAGATCTTTTTAAATTCTTTGCGTACTCTTGGTGACAGCTTGATTAGCTACATGAGATTCACGTCTGGTCTAACATCGCAAAGTGATGGGAACTTAAAATGGGCAGGCATTGGCTATAGCAGTAGTCGGACCTCTAACATGCACAAGACAACCCCGCGGCCTCACGGTCAGGAGCGTCTGTAATAACTGAATACACACTAGATACTTCTAATATTGCGTTTGTAGCTGATATGTAGTCCAATATCACCTTCCCCAAAACCCCTCAGAGGAGGTATCCCACACATATTGGCAATAAGTACCACGTATTACACACAAAGGAAGCACCCCTGACTGATTGTCATGGCTCCACTGCAACTCTCCTACACCTCAAGGATTGGCCCCAAGATGCATCGCTAACACATATAACACATACAAAATAGATGCCACTCTTGGTACCAATATTATATCGTTCCAGGAATGTACCATTCCTCACGTACTTGTCCCCTTGGACCCACCGTCTAGACCTATAGCTCGGGTGTCTTACTCTCTTCAGCGTGGGTCATTTATATTCAATCAATTGCTATGCATGCTAGGAACAGATACCACGAGTATGATTCATGAAATGGTGGATGATTGTGCACAAATAATTATGGTTTGAAATCAACTTGTGTCGTGCAAAAACAACCCTTTTAATGAATTTCCACTAATACGCAATGCTTCGTTGTATTAACCTGGCACCAAGGCAAACCTTATGCTGCTAGATTCATTATTTTTCAAATAAATCACCTCCTAAATGTTATGCATAAAGAAAAAAATTAGACTTTTTATCATTTCAACGTTTAAACGGTTGTATAACATCATCCTCCTCCTCACCGTTTAGATTTTGCTGCGTTGCATAAGTGTAGAGGGTTTTTTATGTCATTTTTTCTATGTAAAAGCAATAAATACGCACTCTAAAAAAAATTACAAGGGACAAACTGAAGTTTAACCTCATGCTTCAGCCCCGTCAAACATTCATATACATAAATCTTATTTTTTCATATTTTTCGAATGCAAAAAATCCATTTTTCCCTATTTTTCTCTATTTTTTCTATTTATTCTTAATAGAAAATAGGTATTTTTTGGTTTTCCTCTAATTACTAATCATTTGAACTGAAACTTAGCATTTTTCCCTTATTTTATCCCATGTCCACTCATTTTTCCCCACTCAAAATCAAAATAACTATCACTTTCCATCAAAATTAGTGTTTTTTTGGGTTTTGAAAATTTATAATTGCTGTAAATCAATACAGGTTCTACATAACAGTGATTACAGCCCTCAAACATAATGCAAGGAACATGCAAATAAAATTTCAGCCCATGTGCACACCATTTAGTCCATGAACGATAAAAACAAGCAAAATTCTTTCATAAAATAGAGCATACTGCCTTTTTGCGTGTTTTGGGTTTTTTGAATAATTAATTGGAACGGTGTATCGACCTACCAGCCATGGATTTCAGCATAGATCTTCAGCCTTCAGCCTCCTCAGCCTCTTGGAACAATCCGGTGCCTCCCGGACAAGCATCCACCACCCGATTCTCTTCTTGATTCTTGCCACATGAATTGCCTCTATGTAGGAGAGAGAGGGAGGAGAGAGATAGACTAGTTTTTTATCTCTTTGCTCAGTGCATCATTCCTTGATCCGTTTATGGCGATGGAGGGCAAAGGATAGAAGCATCTCAGGGCCAAGAGGATTCCTCATGCCTCAGACTAATCAGAAAAGGATAAAAAATGAGGGAAAAATGGAGCGCCGAAAAATTGACGCCCCCCTCCCCATGGCATTTCATTTCTTGAGCTTCTTTTAAGCTCTTAATTAAAGCTTAAGTTTAAAATCCAAATTAACCAGTTCATGACTTTTGCTTTCACACTTCCGGCAAGTGGTTTTTTCGCTTTTGAAGGGCCAGATGACATCGGATTCGAGATCCGTCTAGACGGGTGGTTCCGTGGCATCAAAATCTACAAAGTTAGGCCCTATCTCACTCTTCTCGGCTTTCAGATCCAGTAGCCGCTTCACAACACTGAACCTTGTGGGGAGTAAATGGGAAATCAAATGCCCTCGGAATTCAGATCCAAGACTTGCGTTGGATTCCTGACATCGTTTTGCATCTAGGAAAAATCCAGCTCGGCCATCCGCCACCATTTGATTTTCCATGAAAACTAGCACTAGTGCTTAAGGGATTTGCCGCTTAAAATCGTACTGATCGCCACCGCCACCTTCAACAAAGTCTATTTTTCCCCTGAAATTCATAAATTTTGGCTATTTTTAAGCACTTCTCAGCATAAAAAATCATCTTCACAAAGGGAGCTAGCTAAATCAAAATTACGATAATTCGCTAAAGCTCGCTTCTCGTGCCAAACCATTCGCTCTTTAGGATGCTACACCGACTTTATTTCCTCTTGTTTAACTCTCATCTTCTTGCTCGATACCTCTTTATCTCTCTTGGCATCAGTCTTACTCTCTATGGGATTCAAAGGTCCCCCTTCCTTATCACGATTTAGAGCTTGCATTCCGTTATCATCCTGCCTAGGGTTTCCGTCGACAAGTTTTATCTTATCTTTGTTGCCTTCTCTATGTTTTTGGCCTCTTGTTATGGCATGTAGGCTAGAAGCTTCGATTCCATTAACTTGCATAGCCTCGATGAGGCTCACTCCACTGCCACATGGCAGTTCTTCAACAGTAGCCTTACCCCTTTGGAGTATTTGTTTCGGCCCATTATCCTGCTGAAAATTGGTTCCTTGCACACGATGATTAAGAGGCCCTGGTTTCCATTACCTTGCTTAAGGGAACTGATCTTGCTCCAATAGGTGGCTACTAAATGACTGAACTTCCACAAATGTTGCACTTGACATTTGGGCAATTACGTGGATAATGTTGCCCACCACACCATTTGCAGCTAAATTTAGAGGGTGCACTCTCTTCGGGCGTCGACTCCCTATCAAATTCTATTGTTTCTTTAAGAAATTAATGTCAACAGCTATTTTCCAATATTGTTCAGAGATCATATCCGTGTGGTGCTTCATCATGTCCTTGACTTCGATAAGGACATTTGACGAACTCGACTTATAGCCCTTACCATCTACCCATCGGTCCCTTGGCCGCACAATTTGATTAGGCATTGGTTGCATTCGTTTTGGTGACCCACAAGAATGAGCTAGGGTTTGCCGCTTGGCCTCTCACATTTTGATGCATCTGACTAGCCATAGGCATACTCACACTAGGCAGAGCTGGCAATAAAGGCACATTCGGCATGACGTTCCCTCTCCCATTAGGGTTGGCCATCCCTATCCCTTGGCTTCCACTGCCATTGATTAGTTGCAAATTATTTCCCAATGCTAGACCCATATTGGAATTGATTTGAGAAGCATAGGCCGCTTGCAATCAGGATTCTATTTCTTATGCTCGTCTAATGGCAGTGTCTATATCCGCCAAGGTGACACTATTCAGCTACACCTGGATGTTAAAATCAAGACCATGCAAGAAGTATTGTAACTGGGCAGCAGGCAGCAGGTGGGATAGGAATAAAGGCATCCCATTTATGGAAAACCTCTTTGATCTTCTTGGCATACACTTGTATATCTTCATGTGGTTCTAGGCGTGTCAAATTAAACACGCACAACCAATATTGGCCACCCCTCTCACGGGTGAACTCCCTTCGAAAGGCTTCATAAAATAAGTCCACGATGGTTATGGTTTCGACCTCAAGGCTAAGATACCATATAGCTACCCTTCCCTTCAGGGTCATGTTGAAGAACATCATTAGATGCCCTTCCTCTTGGATGCGGCAGTTAAACATCAGCTTTTGGAACTCCCTTATATGAATTTCCACATCCTCTTCCACTAATCCATAAAAAATGGGTAGGGGGAAACCTAAGGTTGACAAATCCATTGTTCATACAGGGACTGCGATAGGTTGTGCCATGTCAATGATCAGATTTGCTAATGGAATCGGGAGATGCAAAGCTGTAACACCACTCGAAGCGGGTAGATTAATTGGGAGGGGGGAAGCACTAGAACTTCCATCTCCTGACGGAATTTGATTTAGGCTAAGGTTACTAAGACCCTGCCCTTGAATAGTTTCGGGACTACTCCTTTTAGGAGAATAATGCCTATTGATTTCGGCCCTCCGTCTACTCCTCTTGGCTCTCTCGTGTTTTTGGATTTTGGCTTGAGGGATCTCTTCAAAGGATATAAACCAACAAGTAGTTCCCAAGAGACCCTAGATTCAGAAACCACCACTTTAAGGCGTCTCTTGGCAGGACGCACCACTAATGGGACCAAAAATGGACTGGCACTGGCTATGGCACTAGTCAGACCTCATGCACACAACACACAACTCCACCAGCACATGGCCTCGCAAGCTAGGAGCAACTGTAATAACTAAATGCACACTAGATACATCTAATATTTCGTTTGTAGCTAGATAAGAGTCCAACAACACCTTCCCCAAAACCCCTCAAAGGGGGTATCCCACACATATTGGCAACAGGTACCTCGTATCACAGACATAGGAGGTACCCCATCAGCTGATTGCCGTGGCCCCACTGCAGCTCTTCTACATCTTTGGTGTTGGCCCCTCGATGCACTGCTTTTACATATAAACACATTCGCACAAGACCCCTCTCTTTTCAGCGAGATCTAGGAGATACCATGTTTCCTCACCAATAATTTTCCCCAAGAAACGAATGGCTAACCTACAGTAAGCGGAATCTCATCCTTTCAAGCATGGGTCAAGTATAACTCAAACAATTCCTAAGAATTTCTAGGAGTTGATACCACATGTATGATCAATGTGATAGTGGATGTCTCAGTGTGCACAAACAGTTATGTTTCAAAATCAGCCTATGTGCTAGTACGCTGTCGTATTGCTACGCATTCGAGGTGTGAAATTCACCCAAAAGTTGTGTGTGGGATTTGATACTTTGTACATATTTAGTTGTTGTGATTATACTTTTGTTCTGCGTAGGCAGTATAGTGAAGAGGGTTTGGAGCAAGAGGAATTTATCAATAATGCTCTGGTTGACATGTATGTAAAATCTAGTATGCTTGGAAAAGCCCAAGAAGCATTTGACAATATGTCAGATCAAGATGTTGTATCCTGGACGACACTTATGACAGGATATGCTGAACATGGCTGCGATAGAGAAGCATTGGTATTCCTTGATGAGATGACACTCAAAAGCATCGGTCAAGATGCTATTACTTATGTGTGTGGCTTGAAAGCTTGTGGCAATGTGGAGAGGTCAAGAGATGCACTTGGAGGTTACAAAGAAGGGATTTGATTGAGATCTTATTGTTGGCAGTCTCTAGATCTCATTCTAGCTCTGATTTGCTTACAAATCAAGTAACCAACAGATCTAATGAAGCTGTAAAAGCATTTCTTGTTATTGAAATTAACACTGGCTTTAGTAGCCGCAAGAGCCATTGATGTTGAAAATGTAAGGCATGGAGATTTCCTTAGGCTAAATCATATAGAAGGATATCATGAATTACCGGCAAAGATAAAGACCTTCTTTTCCACTGTTGTTCCCATGTGGGATGCAGATTTCTACATCAAAGTTGATGATGATGTTCATGTAAATCTTGACATGCTTGGGTCAGCCCTAGCAAAACAGAAAGCCAAGCCTCGCGTGTATATAGGGTGTATGAAAACTGAACCAGTTCAGGAAGCATAGCAGATTTGATGGTCAGAACTGAAGAGACATTGGAAGAACGAAAGATTGCATACATTTGTGGGGAAGCACTTAAGGCAAAGGATCGTATGGAGCAGTTTACAAAGTTAGAGACTTAAAAACATCAGAATTGGTAGCAATCAAGATTATTTCATTAAGTGAAGGGAAGGTTATGAAGACATCTGAGGAGAGATTGAAATGCTGAAAGAGTGTAATCATCCAAATGTTGTGCGGGCAATTATCAAGCTGAAGATTATCTTTGGATAGTGATGGAGTATTGTGGAGGAGGAAGCTTTTCTGGTGGGGAGAAAAGCCAATTTGGGGCCGCTTTTTTAGTTGGAAGGGGGAAGAAAAAGCAGGAAACAAAAATAGGGAAAAGGCCTTCGCCATGCTAGCAAAAGGGGGTTGATATTCTGGAGAAGAGGATCGAATGCAAAAAGAGAGAAAAAAAAAACAAGGCTGCAGTTCTGGGACAAAGCAACGGAGAGGCTCGAAACCGGACTAGTCCTTTCAGCTATCCCTACATGGTGACTGAATAAGTATCAGGGGCGATTCGTGAGAATTTCAGCGGCCAATGAATCGTGGTTAAGTGCCTAGCTTGACATTCTTTTTACTCCGAGGGGTCTCCTGAGGCATCTTCCATGATGGTGAGGCAATGGAAACAGCAAGCGCAAGCAGAACGAACAGTGTATGCATACAACTACAGTCTGAACCATTAAAGGAAAGCTTTCCGATCGTTGATGCGAGGAGGAAGAAATGCTCAGACATGGAGACTCCACGGAAGGACTATTTGCGGCATTCCTGCAAATGGTGTAACAGTGAAGAAGACATTCGAGGAAATGGACTGCAATTCCTTGTGAGGTCAAGAGAAGTGAAGTACCAAGAGTTCTCCAGCAAAAGAGAAAATACGACAAGGAAGGAAATTGGGAATCATACCAAATCACAACAAGAAAAGAAGGGAGGATTTCTGCAATTTAAAAACAGGGCGAATTTGGTTAACTGGAAAAACGGAACTACAAAGGTAAAAATAGGGAAAATTGAAGATGATGGATGGGAGGGAGAACTCAACAACTTCAAAAGGGAGATTCAGGACATGAAGAACAGGGGAGCTGAGGGGAAATAAAGTATCAAAGAGCTTTGGAAGACGAAGATGCAGATGAAGAAGAAGTATGCTTAAAATGTATTTACACAGATGGATAGGTATCCTGAAATTGGAAAGCCTCTTGTCACAGCTCCTATATCAAAATCCTATGTATTAGTCTTTTGATACGGCCTTGTATCAATTTTGTGCTTATCAAGAAAGCTTTAAATCTATTTTATTATTATCCTTTCAAAGGCATTTCCTACGCAATCCAGAGGCTGCTCGGGTTTCTTCTTCTTGTACCTTGTATTTATTATTGGCAGAAATAAAACAGAGTCTCGGCATCATTTTCTCATCTTGCTTATTCATCTGTTTGATCTTTTATCCTGAAATTAGTCAAGGTCTTTTGTAGACACAACTTTGCTTTGCTTTGGCAAATCCTTCGACATCTTTGGTGAACCCGACGTGAAAGCGTCACATAAATTTCAGGATGGGAGATACTTCAGCATCTATTTCAGCCTCTTCTACAATTCCAGCTGCGTCCTCTACTTCAGCTCCATCAATGACTGCTGCGTCAAGTACTTCAACAGATGATCTAAAGCAGATTTTGCAGAATATGTCCATGTATATGCAGCTCCAAAATCAGCAGACACAATTGTATATGCAGCAACAGCAGCAATTGCATCAACAGCAGTGGTCTCAGCAAAGGCAGTTATATTTGGAGCAGGAGAATGCAAACAGCGCGACTAAGGCGATTGAAGCAGTAGAGAATGAGAAGAAGCTATTTGATGGCCGTAATGTTTCAGCATATTTGAAGACATATGAGATCAAGATGGGGTTTTTTGGAGTTCCAGCTGGGACTTATGAGTAAGTACTTCCTTTGTCTTGTCACACCCGCCTTGAGGGAAAAAGTGACTGATCTTTTTATTCAAAATACACATTGGCAAGATTTTAAGAAGGCCCTGAAAGAAGAGTATTTCCTTGAGGACTTTGGGATGGATACACGGCGGTCATTCCGAGAGTGGGTCTACATGCCAAACAAAGGTCTAGCTGCTTCAGAGTTGATTCCGGAATTTGAAGAGAGGTATAGTCAGCTTGATGGCATTGAACAAAGAGCATTGGATGTTGAAAAAGTTGAGCTTTTCTTGCAAGCTGCAGATCCTACTCTTCAGGAAGAATTGGGAGAGCTTCTTGAGGATCGCACGAAGCCTATGGGTCTTAAAACGGATTGGCAGGATGCCCAGGATGCAGTCTCGACTTTGACCAAGAGGAGGATATGGAAGACCCGCCTACAGAATGGTTCTATGACACCGACACCGTCTTCTGCTCCTATGCCTGCTTCTATCCCTGTTATTTCTTCTTCTCCTCAGCCAGTTTCTTGGCCTATGCAAGTGCCTACTATTTCTACTCCTCCTATTCCTCCTGTTCCATCGACCGATGCCAGCACCTTCTGCTCCAAAACCATCCGCTCCATCGGTGCCTACCTCTCTTGATGACATAATCAAAGGCATAACGGATTTGACACTGGAGTCAGTTAAAGCGGAGTTGGTGGGAAAATTGAAAGAGCAGTTTGCTTCTACTGCGCCTACTATTTCTTCTAGTGCTCCTACTGCACCTAGGAGTGCTCCTAGTGCACCTAGGAGAGATCGGAGATGTATTTGGTGTGATATTACGGACCATCAGCATTGCAGGGATTGTGAATCTTTTCAGGATGCAAGGAGGAAGAATTTGGTATTTTGGGGATAGGATGGTAAGATTTGGTTGACTGAAACAGGAGCTCCGCTTGCTACCAACTTTGGTAAAGGTGGAATGAAGAAGTTAGTGGATGACATGGCTGCGCGTACTTCTTATGTGACAGCTAGAGGAGATGCTTCTGCATATGGAGTCCAGATTGAGAAGGGATCAGAGAATCAGTCAGCACTATGGACTTATGCTATGGAGACTGCAAACAAGGGAAAAATTCAGCAAACTGTTTTGACTAGTGCAGGCTCTAGCATCAGATCAGAGACAGGTTGGGATTCGCCTGTTGACAGGTACTCTATTTATGCTTATTTGGCTAAGTCTCAGGGAGGAGATGTACTTGTTGAGGAGAAGCGTAAGAGGGATGAAGAAAATCCAAGTGCAGCTAAAAAGACTAGAGGGGGTGAGTTTGTTACTCCACCTACTGCAGGACCGTCTTTGAGACCAGGGCCAGAACGACACATGGAAGATGCTCAAAAGAGAGAAAAGAGGCAAGAGCCTAGAGAGAAAAAGCAGCCAGGGTTTAGATTGATGTCCGATATTGAGACATCTACAGACATGAAGAAAATCTTTAATGACAAGATACTTGGCAGAGAGGTGACTTTCACTATTTCTGAGGTTTTGGGCATCTCGAAAAGAGAGTTTCAAGATCAATTTCAAGAGGTCCTGAAGAGGAAAAGACATGCATTGCCTACCACTGATACACAGGGAGTTTTGATTGGAGAGTTGGATGAGGATGAGGATGAGGTTATGGTTGAGAATGCTTCTGTTTTTCCGCAGATAGAGAAGAGGGTTCAGCCTATGCATTACACTGAAACTGATGAGCTTGTCTTGATACCGCGTAGTCACTTTTCGCGGAGTCATTAGGCTAGGGTAACTACAGAGACGATGGTAAAAATTGGAGAGAAACAGGTGCCTTATGTTGCATTGGTGGATCATGGTTCAGAGATTAATCTCATAGTTTGTGGAGTTTATGAGAGTAACAGATGGCCTATGGATGTAGAGCATGGGTGGCGTATGAGAGCCGCCAATAACACTGCAGGTGATTTGTATGCTGCCTGTCCCAGTGTCAGGGTTTCTATTAGATATGTAGAGGAGGATTTCCATTTCTTTGTGCAGGATTCATGCTCTTATCCCATAATTCTTGGACAGCCATTCATCACAAAGATGCGCATGGAAACAAAAGTAATGGATGATGGATCTGCTTATGCACGGATTCGTAGTAAAGATGGCATCAGAGCAGTTCAGTTTATGACTGTGTGTGTGAACCATGTTAGAAACAGGGATACTCTCAGAGATGCACCTTTTCCCATTGTGAGGGATTCGGGTTTTCATTAGGTACCGCCGTTTCGCGAGACGACGGTGGTACAGAGTAGAGGAGATTGGAGTTCTCGCCTCCTGGCAACAGTGTTTTCTCCTTCGATTTTGTTGGGATTTCAGCAAACAGTTCAATGAGCTATTAGAAGATTTCTAGGTTGCCTAGAGCTGCCAGGCAGTACATATGCAAGAAGGAGAAAATTTTGAAAAATGTAGGAATTTTAGAGGATGATGAGCACATAGATGGGATGTATGATAGTATGATTTGTGCAGATACGATGGAAGAGATGGAAGATATGCTGAAAACTGATATCCAGAGTTGTCACAGTAATGTATTAGTGCAATCCCTGGACATGTTTCATGAAATTGCAGATTTTGTGTAACAGATTGAGTCAAAGGCTAAGGTGGCTCAGCAAAAAGTGTTGAGTGCTGAAGAAATTCAGTGAACAGAGTTTCCAGCTGATTATGATCAGCTTACAGAGACACAGAGGGCTAAAAATTTTCAGCCAATAGAGTTTACTGCTGAAATATTTCAGCATCCAGAGTTTAGGGTTGTTCCTATGCAGTCCATAGAGCAGAGGGCTGAGGATGTTCAGCCATTGGAGTGCAGAATAGCTTGAATGTTGTATTGTACGCCTATACTGCCACATACAACTTCCTATCCCAGTCTCGTTTCTTCTCAGGGACTATTTTAGACAAGATACCCACAAGCTGCTTATTAGTACTTTTGACTTGTCCATTTGCTTGCGGATTATAAGGGGTTGTTTTGTTGTGCTTGATTTGCCAAGCTTCTGTCAAGCTTTTGATCACCTTTTTCAAAAAATGGGTTCCACGGTCCGACACTAGTTCCTTCGGTGGTCCGAAACAGTAGATAATATGCTCTAAAAGAAAACTAGTAGTCTCTTTTGCATTGTCTTGTCTCGTTGCCCGCGCTTCTGACCATTTTGTAAAATAATCAGTTGCTACTATAGTGTACCTCTTCTGGGTAGTAGACAACGGGATGATAGGACCCACAAAGTCAATGCCCCACTTCTCAAATGGAAGGATAGCCATGATAGGCGTAAGTGGGTGTTTCCTATTCTCTCTGCTGTCATGTCTTTGACAGGTATCACATCTCTTAACATACTAAAAAGAATCTTGGAAGATGGACGGCCACCAATATCTAGCTCGTAAATCTTTCTGCACCGTCAATCTTCCATCGAAGTGCCCTCCACATGCAGAGTCATGGCACTCTTCTAGGATGAAAGGAACCTCGTTAGGCATCACACATCGGCGATAGATATCATCAACACCTTGCCGATATAGTGTTCCTAGGATCAATGAAAACTTCAAAGCCTGTTGTTTGATTTTCCTCTTTTCAGACTTTGATAAACCAGCCCCCGTCTCTCCTGTTGATAGATAATGCGTAATAGCAGCATACCAAGATGGAATAGAAGCTCTATCAATTTTAAACATTTCTTCAATATCACTTCCTTCAACCAAAGTCTCTTTCGGCTCCCCAAAATCCACAAGGCATTCCACAATACCCTGCAACCTCGGTGGCTTACTCTTAATCTCATAATCGAACTCTTGCAAAGTGATTAACCACTTTGCTAAGCAATCAGGTGGCTGTAGCTTGTTCATAAGCAATATAAGCCCTTCTACCTTCGTATCGAAAACAACCTTCTCATAGAGAATGTAGTGCCTGAATTTTTTAGTCCCAAAGACCATCGCAAGACACAACTTCTCCATGTAGGTGTAGTTAATTTCTAAAATGCCCAATTTTCGACTAGCAAAAGCTATTGAATGATACCACTTTTCCTCCTAAATTTGGGCTAAACAACCAGCTGATACTATGCATGGTGGCTGCTGAAAATATATAAAATACCTCACCTCTTTTAGGTGCTTTTACTAGCTCCTGTTTCACATCCTCAAAAGCTACCTTACAAGGGTCGCTCCATTCAAATAGACAGCTAAAGTATAATAAGTTCGTTAATGGCAACATCCTTTCTGCCAAGGCATTTATAAACCTCAAATAGTACCCTATCGGTGATAGAAAGCAATGCACCTCTTTCGGAGTGCGTGGTGGACTCATGGCTACTATGACCTTGATCTTTTCAAGGTCAGTTGTGCTATCCCTACTGAACTGACCACATGGCCTAGCAATAGCCCATAAGGCACTCCAAAGACACACTTCCATGGGTTGAGAGCGATACAAAATTGTCTGCAGTGCTCAAAGCATTTTCTTAAGATAATCAACATCCTTTCCCTTACAGTGGCTGCCCCCAGGTCATCGATAAATACTTTCAACTCATTTGGGGAGATGTCACCAAAGGTCTTGTCTGCTATTCGTTGCCATGATCCAGGTGCATTGCACAAACCAAAGGCCATCACATGGTACGCAAAAGTACCAAAGACAGTAATCAAAGTTGTTTTCAACTTGTCCTCTTCTGCAATTGCCATCTAGTTGTAACCCGAAAAGTAATCCATAAACGAATATATTTCCCTACTCGCTAATTGATCCAAAATCTGATCAATAACTAGCAATGGGTAGTAATCCTTAACCGTCTGCTTATTCAGCTCTCTAAAGTCTACACATAATCGAATCTGGTTGTTTTTCTTCTTCCTGATGACAACTGGTGAACACCATTCTGTATATTGTACAGGGAAAATCAAACCAGCTTTCCGTAACTTCTGCAACTCCTCAAACAGCCCGTCCCCCAATTCAAAAGGCATACGCCTTACCTTTTGACGCACAGGAGGACTACCTTCTTTTACAGGAATAGTATGAACAGCCAGGCTGCAAGAAATGCCTCTCAGCTCTTCATAACTCCAAGCAAAGATATCGCAAAATTCTTGAATCAAGGACACATAGTCCTCCCTTTCTGCTAAACTGAGCATGGAACCTAATTTAATTGGCGGCGAATCATTCGGCGTGCCAATGTCTAACTCAATCACATCTGCATCTCTTATCCTATCTTGCGGCTCTATCGGCTCATGTAGAGTTATCTGATAAATATCCTCTGTAGTGGACCCCTCTTTAGATTCATCACTAGATGATGTCTCACTACCAGATGGATCATCTGTTGTTTCTAATTCAGTAGAGGATAAAGGGGCTCTCTCACTCTAAGGAGACTCAGGGTAAGCATCGACTATTACTTGATTAGCACCTCTACCCAGAACCACTCGACCAATGGGTATATTGACTTGACAGTCTGTTCGTAAGATCCAAGGCCTACATAGCAAAACTCGATAGCTAGGACGTCCTGCAAATCTTATCACCCTAAAGTCCAAGAAGCATTCTACACTTGTGATGGTAACATGGACTCTAGTAACACAACCTTCTGGTTGTCTTAGACTATCATCAGTCATTCTAAGAAGGGTGGAGCTATCTTTTTGGATGCCTAGATCCAACCTCTCCATCAACTCTGAACTCATGATATTGACAGAGGACCCAGTTTCTACAATAGCATGCTCCACTAATATCCCATCCACATATGCTAGAACCCTAGGGCAATTCTTTTTAGCATGATCAAACCAATCCTCCCCTACTCATGCTATGCCCAAAGGTTCTACAATATACCCAATACGCAGGATCTTCTTGAATTCCTTGCGTACTCCTGGAGATAATTTAATTAACTGTAAAAGGTTTACATCTGGTTTGACTTTGCAAAGAGAACTTGCTAAATCAAAATCATGATAGGTAGCCAAAGCTCTCTTTTCTCGGCACACCATCCTTTCTTTTGGCTCGCGACCGGCTTTGATGCTTCTTTTTTTGCTCTTTCCTTGTTTCTTGGCACTTCCTCATCCTTCTTAGGATCAACTTTCTTATCAACGGGCCTAAGAGGTTCACCTTCCACGCCAGGATTCTGGACTTGCGTCCCTTATCCCCTTGCTTAGGGTTTCCCTCGACTGGTTTTGTATTATCTTTATCAACCTCTTTAGCCTTTTGGCCTCTTGTCACTGCTCTTAGGTTAGAGGTTTCAGCATCATTGACTCGTACAGCCTCAATAAGGCTGACTCCATTGCCTTGTGGCAACTCTTCTATAGTGGTCTTTCCCCTTTGCAATATTTGTCTTGGTACATCATTTTGCTGTAGGTTATTACCTTGCGCTCCATGATTAATTGGACCTGGCTGTTCACTCCCTTGTTGCAGGGAACTAATCTTACTCCAACAGGTAGCGGCTAAATGACCCGACTTCCCACGAATATCACATTTAACATTTGGACAGTTTCTAGGGAAATGTTGTCTGCCACACCACTTACAGCTGAATCTTGACGGTCCACTCTCTTCAGGGCATCGACTCCCTATCAGATTCTGCTGCTTCTTTAAGAAATTGACGTCAACAGCTATTTGTTGATATTGTTCAGAAATCATGTCGATATAATGCTTCATTATATCCTTAACTTCGCCAAGGACATTAGAGGCACTCAACTCATAGCCTTGATCGTCTATCCGTCGTTCCATTAGCCTAACAATTTGATTGGGCATTGGTTGTTGACTCATAGAAACAATATTAGGGTTCGAAACTTGGCCTCCAACATTTCGTGGGGCCAATTGACTAGCCATAGGCATAGTCACACTGGGAGGAGCTGGCAGCAAAGGTACATTTTGAACCATGCTTCCTCTCCCATTAGGGTTATTCATAGGCATCCCTTGACTTCCATTCGTCAATGGTAGATTGCCTCCAGGTACTAAACCCGCATTAAGATTTATTTGTGAGGAGTAGGCCGTTTATAATCGTGCTTCTACTCCTCCTGCCCGCGTAATAGCGGTGTCTATATCAGCCAAAGCCACATTGCTCAATTGTACTTGAATATTGAAATCCAATCCATGCAAGAAGTACTGTAATTGGGCAGCCGGCGGAATAGAAATGTAAGTTTGTAACTTACGAAACACTTCCTTAAGCTTCTTGGCATAAGCTTTTGCATTCTCATGAGGATCTTGGCACGTTACATTCAAGACACGCAACCAGTATTGGCCACCTCTTTCAGGGGCATATTCTCCTCGGAAAGCTGTATAAAATTGATCAATTGTGGTTATGGTTCCAGACTCTATGCTATGATACCATATCGCAGCCCTTCCTTTTAATGTCATGTTAAAGAACATCATAAGATGTCCCTCATCTTGGATGTAATAATTAAACATTAACCTTTGAAATTCACAAATGTGAAACTCCGCATCCTCTTCAGCTAACCCATTGAGAACGGGCAAAGGAACTCCTAAAGCTAGCAAATCCGGCATCCCTGCAGGAATTGCAATGGGTTATGCCATGGTGACAATCGGATTAACAATTGGAGCTTGAACTGATGGATTCACACCCCCACTTGAAGTGGGTAGACTTGGTGGAAGAGAGGAAGAACTTGTACTTCCTCTTGCACCTAGAGGACTATGTGCAGCAGTTGGGTTACTAAGGCCACTACCTCTTATGCGTATCGGGCTACTCCTTTGAGGAGAATAACGACTTACAATCTCTAACCGCCGTCTAGCCCTCTCAGCACATTATGCTTTTTGTATTTCGGCTTGACGGTCCTTGTTAGAGGACATAAACCAACTTTCTTGGTCCCTAAAAAACCTAGATTCAAGAACCACCACTTATTGGGAGCACCCGAAAAACGCACCACTGATGGGACCTGAAATGGGCCGGCACTAGCTATGGTCCTAGCCGGACCTCATACGCATGATAGAAAAACACACCCTCACGGCCTCGCGGACCAGGAGCGTCAATCTACTGCTAAAGGACAAACTTCCCTAAAGCCTAATCTATGTGTTTATAGTTTTATCATTTTGTAGTCCAACGTTTTCCTTTCTATAAACTCCACAGAGGGAGAACCCATACACACTGGCAATAAATACCATGATCACATACATGGAGGCAACCTCTCAGTAGAAACACCGCGGCCCCATTGCAACTCTCCTACATTGCAAGGATTGGCCCCTTGATGCACTGCTCAACATATAACACAAACGAACACAAACTCCTCTCTTTTATATTTCTTGTATTTCTAGGAGATATACCATGTGTCCTTACTTAACAGTCCCTTAGGAAACCGACCCTCTATCCTACGGCAAGGGATAACCTCACACTCTCAATCGTGGGTCAAAGTCCTAAGAAAACAATTGCTATGCAGTCTAGGAGCTTTTCCTTTGATACCATGAACCATGCATAATGCATAATGTGAACGGTTTAGTGCACAAACTGAAGAAAATCAGCATTGTGCATCGTGCGAAACCAATCTTTTCATGATTTTCATGTTAGAGTTTATGTATTGCAAAGAGAAAAGACACCGAGCATTAAGCTCATGCTGCCTTTCCCTTTTATTTTAAAACGACGTCCTATAGGCATGATGCAACATATAAATCCGATTTCAATTTATACTTTGATGCTCAACCTCCCCTCTCACCCTACCATTTAATGTTTTGCATTCGTTGATAGGTGAAAGAGTCATTTTATGTGTATTTCTTTACAAAGAAAGCGATAAACACGCACGAAAACATAAAAAAGATGGTAAATCGAGGCCAATATCTTGCTCTACCTTCATTATACATTGCACAAACACACATATAATTTTTTGGAATTTTCCTTTTACCGTTTCCTAATTTTCTCCCATTTAAAACCCATTTTTCACCATTTTTTGGTATTTTTCCTCTATTTTTTTCAAAAGAAAAAGACTAGAAATTAAGATTGATTGTGGGCTCTGGCCCTTAAGTTCTTTGACAGCAAAATTTCAGGGTTTTTGTGGATATTATGTCTCATATTTCTCATTTATTTTGTAAAAAACTCCATTTTACCCCTTAAACGTGTGTTTTACGGGTTTTATAATAATAATTTCAGCCATATCACTTATGATTTTCTGATTTTCTGATTATAAACTGATAAAACTCATAGCAAACAACATCATAATGCATAATCAGCCCATGGGAACAATGTTTCATCATCCAAATAGGATAAAAACTCATTTTTTTTCATAAAATTTGAATTACCACTTAGGCTTCATGTCTCGGGATCTCGGTTTTGGTGCGGGATTGCGGGTTAGCCCTCATTCAACGTTCAGCATCTTCACAATCAACAATCTTTATGTCTACATTTCTCCGGAAGCAATCCGGTCTCATCCGGACAAGCTTTCCTTCACCACTCTTCATTTCCTCTTGCACACAAGAATAGCCCCTTAGGGGAGAGAGAGGGAGGAGAGAGAAAGACTAGAATTGGCTCTTCTTATTCATGTCACCATTGGACGGGCGAAGACATGCGATATGATCAGCAGAGAGAGGGAAGATCGGGAGTAATGTCGATTGGGTGGGTTACTTGCAGGCTGGAATCATGATCCATCTCCATATGGTGCAAATTTCGGCGCAAATATGGTGCCCTCTTCCTCACGCAATCCCTCTTCATTCTCTCTCCACGTTTTGTTGCTAAGTTTCATGTTGCATAAAATTTTTGGGCTCCCAAAGGTCACTAGTCATTTGGCCCAAATTTTGTCCACCTCTTGATATCTTGATCGGTTTCTTGGCCATTTCCCCGTTCGGGTTCCAATTTGAGTGCTGTAAATTTCTGCACGTCCGGCTTGACATCCCACATTGATTGGAAACTCCTGACAACCTGCACGACAATCTGAAAAATTAGCAAAAATCCACAAGTGTCACTCGGGTGCCTTTTAAAAGTCGTATTTCACTTGGTGCTTAAAACCGTCCTAGCTGAAGCCGCCGCCTTCGATGTTAAATATTTTTCCCCTAAATTCCAGATTTTTTGGCAATTTTTAGGCACATCCCGAGCTCAAAACACCGCTCTCAACAACCAAAATAGCCACCCTTCATATGCCTTCACACAACATTCAAGGGCTATTTAGTACATGATAAGTAAGGTTTCTACATGTATATTGAGGTTAAGTGTGTAATTCAAACCTCAATGATCATAGTTTCTTCAATGACTTGGGTTCAATATAAGTTCATTTCCTAGTGCAATTCCTGATGAGTCTTTGACTTGTTCAACCAAACCATCTAAGACTTGAGAGTCTCTCGGCATATTCCGGTTTAAAGAATATCAATGATCTGTCTTCTCTATTGTGAACACAATTGTTTTGTATTTCCAAATGGTGTCATTCTTACAAGGAGGGGGTCATCAGACCCTTCCTTTAGTAACCTTAGCTACTAATCTTTTTTGCTAATCTTTATTAACTCTTAGTTACTAATCTTTTATGCAACCTTCTTTATGACCTTTTTGTATAATATTATTAACTCTTAACTACTAATCTTTTATGAAACCTTCTTTATGACCCTTTTTCATAGTATTATTTTTTTGGGATCAGAAAGTGGGCCCAACCCTATCTCTAAGGATCTAGCCGGGCCTCTATGCTCAATCAAAATACCCCACGGCCTCGTAGCCAAGAGTGTTTGGAGACTACATACATTGATCTAACTTAGACACGCATTTATGTTGTTCATAGTCCAACGAATCCCTTCCCAACTCCAAGCAACTAGAGTTTCCAAACAAATCGGTGTCTAGCACCTCTATGACATACACATGGAGCACCCCCAACAGATTGTTGTGGCCCCACTGTGGCTCTCCTATACCCTAGGGATTATCCCCAAGATGCACCATTCCAACATAAAGCACACGCAAAACACAGTCCTCTCTTTATATTCCTTGCAAGGAATAACTCAATCCTTACCAAATTAGGCCCCAAAGGAAATGAATATACTATCCTATAGTAATGGGACTCCTCATGCTCTCAACTTGGGTTAATGATTGTCACAATCTAGGCAACACATCTAGGATTTGTTTTCCTGATACCGTATGTATATGTAATGCAATGCAAAGGTGAATGCCTTTAAGTGCATAGACATATAAAGTTATAAATCAAATAGTGTGGATTGTGCGCAAGCAATTCTTTTCACGATTTCACCCTAACATGATGGCCATTGCTAAGGCATCACCAAAGTAATTTGTGCTACTGCCCTTCTTTAAAAACTGAAAACGAACAAATCCTATATGTCAAGATATACATAAAAATATATTTTGGTGGATTCTTACCTCCCCATAACCATTCCCCTACAGTTTATAATTTTGCATTCATTGGTAGGTGTAAATAGTATTTTTCATGTGTTTTTTTGTATATAGAAGGTAATAAATACTCACTTTCACATAAAAACGGGAATAGTAGGCTGAGGTTATACCTCATTCCCTAGCCCCACCATACACTCATAGACACATTCATAATTTTTTTAAAAAAATTGGCACATAAAATATATATTTTTTCCATATAAAACCCATGTTCTTTGATTTTTCTTGATTTATCTGATCATTTAATAATGTTTTTTCTAATATTTAGACATGTAGAGCTTAAATGAACCAAGATTTAGCATTACACTTCATATGACCTCATTTAAAAATCAAAAGAACCATGAAAATGCATAACACCCTCAATTTTTTCAAAATCTCACAATTCTCACATTGCGGGATCTCTCAAATTTCATTTTAATTATATAAACAACGAGAACCAACTAAGAACTAAAAATCATATTCAATAATTTGAAACTATTTCTCAAATTATGAGCAAAAGATTCATCATAATGACAAAAATGAGCATTTATGCGTTTAATATAATATGAATCTATACGTATTTAAAAGTTAGGAAGCCGGTGATGCTCTTCTAGAAATTCTGTATCTCAATCCCTTTTGTAAAATCAAAAAATGGATGGATTTGAGGGGGCCTCTATATTCTTCTCCAATTCTGATACCTTTGTTGCTTGGGCCCAAGTCCATCTAGACCACCTCTTCATTGAGGCGAAGGGCCTTTCGAAGAGGATGTCCTTTGTTAGGACCATCAAGATGATATATCACCAATACTTTGCCCTACTGTCTCCACCACTTGCCCTTGTTAACCCTACCTACCCACTTCCATCATATATGGAGGATGCTTCTAAGTCTCATCTTGAGATAAAGGCCATGCTAGAACTCACCTCCAATCCCAGAAACTTATGGTTGGCAACTCAATTTCTAAGGGCAAGACACACTCCTCCCCATAAACTAATTTGAACGGGGTGTGGCCAATGGCTTGTTTAAACATTGTATTGTATGCCCATATTGCCACATATAACTTTGTATCCCAATCATGTTCCTTTTTTGAGACTATCTTGGACAGGATACCCACAAGCTACTTATTAGTACTTTCAACTTGTCCATTTGCTTGCGGATTATAGGGGGTTGTCTTGTTATGCTTGATTTTCCAAGCTTCAATCATGCTTTTAATCACTTTATTTAAAAAATGGGTTCCACAATCACTCACCCATGCTTCTGACCACTTTGTGAAGTAATCAATGGCTACTATAATGTATCTCTTCTGAGTAGTAGATGATGGGGTGATAGGATCCACAAAGTTGATGCCCCACTTCTCAAATGGAAGGATATCCATAATAGGCGCAAGTGGGTGCTTCCTATTCTCTGGACTGTCATGTCTTTGACATGTATCTCATCTCTTAACATACTCAAATGAATCCTGGAAGATGGATGACCACCAATATCTAGCTCTTAAAGCCTTCTATGCCGTCAACTGCCCAGCAAAGTGCCCCCCACAAGCAGAGTCATGGCACTCTTCCAAGATAAATGGAACCTTGTCAAGCATCACACATCGGCAATAGATATCATCAACCCCTGCGGAGAAGATTGAGAGTTCTAGTGCTATTACCAACAAGGGACCTTTGATGAAAAAGCCTATGTGTGTCTCCAAGCCTGGTAGACAAAGGCAACATCTGATTTTACAGGACAATTCTGATGAAGATGGTTCAGGGAAGGATAATGCCACAAAAAAAATTCAAGAGTGTCACATGACATAGGGTTGAGGGGGAAGGCTCTCAAGGGATAGATAACTCAAGTCAGCCTCTGATAGCTATGCGCAAAAGTTCCTAAGTGCCCGGGCGATTGGAAAAATGCATTGTTCAAGTCTTAAACGCATCGTTCAAGTTAGAGAGGGGAAGCAATCAGTTTAGGGGAGACAATTGCCTGTAAACATCTAGAGATTCAGGATGGATCGGGGATTGCTAAGAAGGAGAGGATGCCAAGTTTGTGCAATATTGCCTGATATAATCTTGCAAAACAACAAGGAAATTATTAACGGCGAACCAGAAGAATTGTGGATTCTTTCCTTCTTCTCCTCTACTGCTGTTGATCAGTAGAGGATTCCTGAACGTATTGTCCACGCCAGAGGTACCAGCGCAAAGGGCTTCTTTGAAGTGACTCATGATATTTCACACCTCATATGTGTAGATTTCCTACGTGCTCTTGGTGTGCAGAGACCATTACTTGTCAGGTTTTTAGCTGTGATTCATGAGCGAGGAGTGTTGAGATATCGAGCTCCACTCGTGATACGCCAGGGTGACCGTTGTATATTTATGTCACCGACTTGTCAGTTGCAGACGCGGTTGGTACACCGCCCATGAATAATAGCTACATGATAGCTATCCTTATCTACTCTAGTTCGTGGCTCAGTTAGTATGCCACCTTAGTTAGTTGAGTTTGGTTTGAGACCCATATATAGGGTTCTTCTATTTCTTTGTACTTGAGTTCTTTTGGCTTACACAACTAAGAAGAGGAAAACTGTTTTCAGCCTCCACCCTTGTGTGTCTTCCCCCATTGTGCAAGCAAGAAAGCTTCAAGCGAGACTCCTTCCTTCTCTCCCACAATCTTGACATGGTATCAGAGCCTTGTTCGTGGTAAGGAGCTCAAGAAAGCAAGCCAAGCTCGCGGTGGTCTGGTAAGAGGAGCAGTGTTGCTTTCATTTTCTGTCTTTGGGAGCAGATCTCTGCAGGTAGCACAACCGGAAATTGCAGGAGTGCATTGTCTCAGGTTGAGACGCCCTTCGCGGTGAAGCAAGAGGGCAGTATATGTTGCGGGAGAAGGCTTTAGCCCTCGGCGACCTTCTTTTTTTGATTTGAGGCCATTTCGGGGCCTGTTTTGCAGACGGAAGTTTTCTGCACGCACTTAGGAAAAGGCTCAGTTTTATGCTGTGCGACCACTGTTCTACAGGTCGGTGAAAAGTTACTATAGAAATTGCATCGTATGCTTGTGCGCAGAGACATTGGGAGTTTCAGAATCATCCTTGGTTCCTGTTTATGCAAAATCGTCACTAGGAAGTGACTGTGTGGTCAAATACCACTTTCACCAGTTTTGCAGATTTGCCCTTGTGAGGGTGAAGCTGTGTTTTTTGCAGTGACAGAATTTCTTGCAGTATTCTGTAATGGCATCTGATTCTCTTTCACAGATTGTCACTGAAAAGCTGGACAAGAACAACTTCCAGGCATGGAAGTTTAGAATGACGAATTTCCTTATGGGAAAAGGATATTGGGAATTTGTTACAGGAAATGAAGAAGAACCAGTTCTTCCTGATGTTCCCAATCAACAACAAATGCAGGCATTTAAAACATGGCATGAGAGAGCTAGGAAAGTTATGTATTGGCTGTCTATCAGTATTTCAGACTCTATGATTGTGCATATTCAGGATGCAAGTACGCCAAAGGAGGCATGGGATACTTTGTCAAAAATGTATAGCACAAATACGCAAGCCAAGAAAATGCAGCTCAAGCAAGAGTTGCATAATGTGCAAAGAGAAAGTATGAGCATCAACGACTACCACATGAAGGTGAAGAAGATTGCAGATGCACTTGCTTCCATTGGGTCGCCAGTGGAAGATGATGATTTAGTTTCCGTGACCTTGAATGGTCTAGGAAAGGATTATGCACAGTTTCGGACATCCATTTCAGTTCGTGAAAGATTTCCTGATTTTGAGGAGTTGATTGCTCTTCTAATTTCTGAGGAACAGAGAAATGGTGGTGCATCTTCTTCAGGAGGAACTTCAAAAGAAGCTGTCTTCTACTCAAATGCTGGAAGAGGTAGAGGCAGAGGTAGAGGAGGCCGATTTGGAGGCCGTGGCAGAAATCAGAATATGCAGCAAACTCAAGAAAACCAGTCCTATGGAGGAGGACGTGGTAACTCTAGAGGCAGGGGGAGCCAAAGAGGTCGTGGTGGATGGCAAAGAGGCCAAAATGCAAACAGTAATGTTGAATGCTACTACTGTGGTAAAATGGGTCATATGGCTAAAGACTGCTATAAAAAGCAGAATGACATCATGAATGGAAAACTGCAACAAGGGAATTATGCATCTTCTAGTAGACAGGGTGATGACAGAAATGAGCATTTGTTCATGGTGCAGCACATGAACAATTCTATGACAAGTGCAGAAGAAAGCAATGATGTATGGTATGTTGACTCAGGTGCATCAAACCACATGACAGGTCATGCAGAATGGATGGAGGATGCAAGGAAAATGGAAAAACCAGGATTTGTGGAGACTGGTGATGATACTGCACATCCTATTGTGCAGATTGGAAAAATTCCCTTGTCTATGCAGGGTGGGAAAAAGAAATACCTGTCCGATGTATTTCATGTCCCGAATATCACCAAGAATCTGGTTTCAGTTGGTCAAATGGTTGAACAGGGCTTGCAGGTCAGATTTAATCCTCATGGATGCTTTGTTGAGGATATGAAAAATAAAGGTCGCTTGATAGCAAAAGGAAAGAAGAAGGGCAGAATGTTTACATTGGATGCAGACATGTCTGAATTGAGTGCAGCAATGTTTGCACATGGGACCGGTGTAGTTGCAGATATTGATATCTGGCATAAACGCATTGGTCATGTTAATGTACAGCGACTTAAATCAATGCAGGCCCAAAATATTGTTGCAGGATTGCCCAAATTCAAGGTTGCAGAAATGCATAAGGTATGTGAAGCCTGTCAGTTTGGAAAACAGGCAAGGAAACCATTTCCTAGACATGTTCAAGAGAGTGAGAAGCCATTGGAATTAATTCACTCTGATGTGTGGACAACTAAAGCTGCATCTCTTGGAGGCTGTCATTATTTTGTCAGTTTTATTGATGACTATAGCAGAAAAGTTTGGGTGTATTTTATGAAAAAGAAAAGTGAAGTTTTTGGGCATTTCAAAACTCTTAAAGCTATGGTTGAAAAAGAAACAGGCTTGCAGATAAAATGCCTAAGGTCAGATGGAGGGGGAGAGTACCTCTCAAATGAGTTTGCAAAGTTCTTGCAGGAGCATGGCATAAAGCAGCAATATTCATGCAGTTATACCCCACAACAAAATGGAATTGCAGAAAGGAAAAACAGGCATATTGGAGAGGTATCTCGTGCCATGCTAAATGAAAAAGACTTGCCAGATTTTTATTGGGCTGAAGCAGTTGCTACAGCAGTCTACATAATGAACAGGACTCCCACTGCAGCAATACATGGAATGACTCCAGAGGAGAGGTATACTGGTAGGAAACCAGATATTTCTCATTTGAAAATTTTTGGTTGCATTGCCTATGTACATGTGCCAGATGAGCTGAGATCCAAGTTGGATCCAAAAGCTGAGAAGTGCATCTTTATTGGTTACTCTCTACAGCAAAAAGGGTATAGATGCTATAACCCTTCTACTCGTAAGTTTACAGTGAGCAGAGATGTTGTTTTTGATGAGATGAGTAGCTGGTATAAACCAGTAAATGTGATTGATGATGAAGATGCACAAAATGGTAATGCTACACAGAATTCACAGCAGCAGTCACAAAATATTAGTGGACCTGGAGCGTCCCCTAGCAGTGGTTCACATTCTTCGCCATGGACAGGCAGATTGAGATCAGGAGAATCTTCTCAAAGCAATGCAGATAGTGGTATGCAGGTATCACGAAAAGGAAAAGAGAAGGTTGATCAGCCCATGTTTGATGTGAATGCAGGTCACTCTTATGTGGATGGTGAATCCAGTGGCTCAGAACAGAGCATTGATGATGAGTTGGGTATTCCTTCTATTGTTACACCTGGAGTAAGGAAGACCAGGGATGTTTTGAGAGCACCTGGGAGTGAACCTACTTTGCGCAGGTCTACAAGAGCTAGGTATCCTGTGGATAGGCTGAAATATGATGGATTTACAGCCATTCACTATGCATATATGGTCAAAGTGATACAGGAACCAGAACCCACATCTTTTGAGCAAGCCATGGGAAAAGAAAAATGGGAGAAAGCCATGGATGAAGAAATGGATGCCTTGGAAGCAAATGCTACATGGGAGTTAGTACCTTTGCCTAAAGGTAAGAATGCAATTGGCTGTAAGTGGGTTTATAAGGTGAAGCACAATGCTGATGGTTCTGTGAACAGATACAAGGCAAGATTAGTAGTCAAGGGGTATGCACAAACATATGGCATTGACTATGAAGAAACATTTAGTCCGGTTGCAAGGATGGCAACCGTAAGAGCAGTCACTGCTATGGCTGCATCAAAGGGATGGTCTTTACATCAGATGGATGTAAAGAATGCCTTCTTGCATGGTGATTTGCAAGAAGAGGTCTATATGGAGCAGCCACCAGGTTATGTGCATGCTGTTCATCCTGAGTTTGTTTGCAGGTTGAAGAAAGCCTTGTATGGCTTGAAGCAAGCACCTAGAGCATGGTCTGACAAGATAGGACAGTATCTTGTCACTATTGGCTTTCAGATTTCCAAGGCAGATTTCTCACTTTATGTGAGAAAAACAGAGAAAGGTATTATGCTGCTTGTCATTTATGTTGATGATTTGATTATGACAGGTGATAGTGATGAAGATATCCTTCATGTGAAAATGCTATTGAAGCAGAAGTTTGAGATGAAGGATTTGGGAGAGCTGCGTTATTTCTTGGGCATTGAGGTGATTAGATCACCAAGTGGGATACAGCTCTTGCAGAGGCAGTATGGATTGGACATGCTGTCCAAATATGGGATGACAGGCTGTAAGCCTATTTCAGTTCCTTTGGAGCAAAATGTGAAGCTGAGCACAGATGCAGGTGAGCTTCTAGAAGACCCTACTATGTACAGACGCATAGTAGGAAGTTTGATTTATATGACTATTACCAGGCCAGATTTGAGCTATGCTGTTGGATTGGTAAGTCAGTTTATGCAGGCTCCAAGGAAACCACATTTGGATGCGGCTAGACGCATACTTAGGTATGTGAAGTCCACATTGCAGTATGGACTATTTTATGAGACTGGGGTTCAGATACAGTTGCATGGATACACTGATGCTGATTGGGCTGGTAGTATTTCTGATAGACGATCTACCAGTGGATATGTATTCTCTTTTGGGAGTGCTGCAGTCACTTGGAGCAGCAAGAAACAGCCTACAGTTGCCTTGTCGAGCACAGAGGCTGAGTACAGGGGTGCAGCAATGGCTGCATGTGAGGTAGCTTGGTTGCATAAGCTACTTTATGATATGCATCAGTCTACAGATGGGCCAGTTGTCATTTATTGTGACAACATGAGTAGTATACACTTGGCAAATAACCCAGTCTATCATGCTAGAACAAAGCACATTGAGGTGCATTATCACTATGTGCGGGAGAGGGTTTTACTAGGTCTTATTGATCTAGTTTATGTCAGCACAGAGGATCAGGTAGCTGACATATTCACGAAGGCATTGGGCGCAGAGAAGCTGCGCAAGTTCAGAGACCTACTTGGTGTGCAGGAATTGGGATTGAGCTCGAGGGGGAGTGTTGAGATATCGAGCTCCACTCGTGATACGCCAGGGTGACCGTTGTATATTTATGTCACCGACTTGTCAGTTGCAGACGCGGTTGGTACACCGCCCATGAATAATAGCTACATGATAGCTATCCTTATCTACTCTAGTTCGTGGCTCAGTTAGTATGCCACCTTAGTTAGTTGAGTTTGGTTTGAGACCCATATATAGGGTTCTTCTATTTCTTTGTACTTGAGTTCTTTTGGCTTACACAACTAAGAAGAGGAAAACTGTTTTCAGCCTCCACCCTTGTGTGTCTTCCCCCATTGTGCAAGCAAGAAAGCTTCAAGCGAGACTCCTTCCTTCTCTCCCACAATCTTGACAAGGAGTCTTGGATCTGAAAGGCAACGGACAATAATCCAGGAGGAGAATAAGAAAGAAAAACATCACTTCGTAAATGCAATTGCAGAGAGAAAGGATTCCCAATGCTTTTATTGGACGGCTACATGTAACTGAAACACCAGGCTTTGAGGAAACGACAGAGTCCAAGATGACTAGTAGAAGAACATATGAGAAGTTTTCCAGATTGTGGAACGAGATGATCAAAAGTTTCCAAGACGGAGACATTAACAGTGACAAATCCGCACACTAGGTATGCTATGATCTAGATACAGAATGCTTCCTAATACAATCCACAAAGCTTTCCCCAGACACCGAAAAATAACAGACATATAAGGAGGGATGCTCTATATCTTTTCCCATCACATATTCTCCCTTCAAAGCTCTGAATTCAGCACTGATGAAAGGTGCTTAAGACAAAGTAATCACTGAGTTAGGCCATCTGATCAATATGGGAGGAGATCGAAGATCCAAAAAACCTACACAGGGCAATGTGCCAAGTGCAGTAAAAGCTCTATAGAGTTTGACAATTTGGCTTGCAGTAAGTAGAAAGATAAATATTTCATTTCGTGCCTAGACAATACAAAGCGTCTACTATCTTTTGCAAATAGAGATTATCCAGATGACAATGCCAAAGCTCCTTTAGACAGGGATTTCTTTGATGTTTGCATCAAAGTTTCATCTGTTTCTCTAATGGGTAGTTCAGTGAATACTTGTTTGTGAAGTTGCAAATTTTCCTGTGGAACCAGGCCAGGGCATTCTTGTTGTGGGAAAAGAAGGATCTTCTATGGCTGTGGATTTGAACTTAGACAATAATTACCTGTTTGAATCAAAAGATCATGTTGTCACAACAGAGTTCAGCTCTTCTAATGTAAAAGAGGGAGTTGCTAAGCTATAAAGCTGTTTGTCTCATCAGTCATTTGAAGAGTTGTTGGAATGTAAACATGAATGTTGTGGAGGTTGCCACTGTAAATTGACATCATCTTTTTCATCTTGCTTAATCGCTTGATTGATCTTCTATCTTGGAATTTCTCAAGAACCTCTGTGGTTGCGACTTTGCTTTTGAAATTCCTTCGACACCGCAAAGCAATCCATGAACGAATATATTTCCCTATCCACTAGTTGATTCAAAATTTGGTCAATAAATTTCAACGGGTAGTATTTAGTATACTGAACAGGGAAGATCAAACCCGCTTTCCACAACTTTTATAGCTCCTCGAATAGTTTGTCCCTTAGTTACAAAGCATGCGCCTTACTTTCTGACGTACGGGTCAATTTCCTTCCTTTAGAGGAATGGTATGCATAGCAAGGCTGGGAGGAATACCTCTAAGTTCAAGCAAAGATTTCAGGAAACTCTTGACTTAAGGACACATAGTCCTCTCATTCTTCTAAACTAAGAATGGATCCCAATTTGATTGGCCACGATTTATTTGGCATACCAAGGTCCAACTCAATAACATTTGCGTCTCTTATTCAATCTTAAGGTTCTATTGGCTCATTCAATGTTATTTGATAGATGTCTTCTATAGTGGATCCTTTTTTAGATCCATTGCTCGATGACGTCTCACTATGAGATGGATCATCTAACGTTTCTAGTTTAGTAGAGGATAAAGGAGCTCTCTCACTTTGAGGAGACTTAGGGTAAGCATCCACTATTACACAATTGGCACCTCTACACCTAGAATCACTAGACCAACGAGCATATTGACTTGATAGTGTGTTCGTAAAATCCATGGCCTACCTAGCAAAACTTGATAGCTAGGACGTCCTACAAACCTTATCACCCTAAAGTCTAGATAGCATTCCATGCTTACAACAGTAACATGGACTTTAGTCATACAACCTTTTGGTTGCCTTAGACTATCATAACCCATCCTAAGAAGTGTGGAGCCATCTTTTTGGATTTCTAGACCTAGCCTCTCCATCAATTCTAAACTCATGATATTGACAGAGGATCCAGTGTCCACAATAGCATGCTCCACTAATACTCCCTCCACATATGTTGGAACCCTGGGACCATGCTTTGTAGCATGATCAAACCAATCTTCTTCCACTCCTGATATGCCCAAAGCTTCTACAATATACCCAATACACAGGATTTTCTTGAATTCCTTGCGTACTCTTGGAGACAATTTAATCAATTACAGGAGATTCACATTTGGTTTAACTTCACAGAGAGAACTTGCTAAATCAAAGTCGTGGTAGTTAGCCAAAGTTCTTTTCTAACACCATATTGGGGAATATGGGAATTTCCTATAAGTTTGGGACATGTGGTCAAATCTTTTGAACTTTTATTACTTGAACACTATAACTCCAAATTGAGCGCTCTATAGCTCAATAGATTCCATTTTTCAAGCGCTTTCCGATGATAGGTCACTTCATATGGTTTTGAGAAACTTATGGGCATGTTATCGGCGTGCCACCTTTTTAGTATTCAAAAAATGGAAATTGGTAGATTCCCAAACTCACTAATATTATCTCTTGCCAAACTAATCTCTCCTTTGGTCTTTGGACTAGCTTTGGTGCCTCTTTTTTAACTTTTTCCTTCTTTCTTGGAAATTCTTTATCCTTATTGGGATCAACTTTACTATCAATGGGCCTTAGAGGTCCACCTTTCATATCCACATTTAGGACTTTCTTTCCCCTAGCATCTTACTCAGGGTTTCCCTCGACAAGTTTTACATTTCCTTTGTAACCCTCTCTAGTCATTTGACCTCTTGTTACGGCTCATAGATTAGAAGTTTCAGCATCATTGACACGTACAGCCTCAATAAGACTAACTCCACTGCCATGAGGCAACTCGTCTACAATACCCTTTCAGTATTTGTCTTGGTCCATCATCTAGCTAGAGATTATTTCCTTGTGCGTGATGATTAACTGGACATGACTGTTTACTTCCTTGTTGGAGAGAAATGATCTTACTCTAATAGGTAGGAGCTAAGTGGCAAGACTTTTCGCAAATATCGCATTTGACATTCGAAAAATTCCTAGGGAGATGTTGGCCACCACACCACTTACAGTTGAATCTTGAGGGGGCACCCTCTTCAGGGCGTCGACTCCCTATCAAATTCTACTACTTAAGGAAATTGACATCCGCATCTATTTGTCTATATTTTTCAATAATCACGTTAGTTTAGTGCTTCATCATATCCTTGATTTCACCAAGGACATTTCACGCACTTGACTCACAGCCGAGATCATCTATCTTTCGTCCCATCGGCCTAATCACTTGATTAGGAGTTGGCTGCTGACTTACTTGGACAACATTTGGGTTTGTTGTTTGGCCTCCACCATTCAATGGGCCCCTATCTTACTAGCCATAGGCATAGTCACATTGGTACAAGCAGGTAACATAGGCAAATTTGGCATGATACTCCCTCTTCCATTTGCATTTGACATGGGGTCCCCTTGACTCTCGTTGGTCAGTGCCAAATTATTGCCATTCCAATTTACCCTTGCTGCATAAGCCGCTTGCAAGCGCGACTCTACTCCTTTTGCTTGGGTAATAGCAGTGTCAATGTCAGCCAAAGCGACACTACTAAGCTGCACCTGGATGTTGAAATGTAATCCATGTAGGAAATACTGCAATTGTGCAGTCGGTGGAATGGGAATATAAGTATCAAGTTTGCAAAGAACTTTCTTTAGTTTCATGGCATGAACCTAGACATTCTCATTTGGCTCTTGGCATGTTACATTCAAGACACACAACCACTACTGTCTACCCCTCTCAGGGGCAAACTCTATATGGAAGGCTATGAAGAATTGGTCAATGCTAGTTATGGTTTCGACCTCTAGACCATGATACCATACTATTGCCCTTCCTTTAATTGTCATGTTGAAGAATGTCATTAAGTGTCCTTCGTCTTAGATTCGATAGTTCAATATGAGTTTTTGAAACTCATTAATATGGAGTTCTCCATCTTCTTTTGCTAAACCATTGAAGATGGGTAAAGGTGCTTCCAATGCTAGTAAATCTGGTGTTCTTGCTGGAATTGCAATGGGTTGTGCCATGGCTACAATCGGATTGACAATACGAGTTTGTATAGGTAAACCTACACCCCCACTTGAGCTGGGTTGATTGACTGGAAGAGGGGAAGTATTAAGGCTTCCTCTTGCACTCAAAGGGTTGCTTGTGACACTTGGGTTATTAAAAGCACTACCGTTTATACGTATCGGGCTGCTCCTTTGAGGAGAATAATGCCTTAGAATTGTTGGAAGAGAGGGAGAGAGACTATAGTGGAGCGGAAGATGAGACTGAGCTCATTGTTATTCTTCTTCCATTATTCTTCCATCATACTAACTGAAAGTGACTTACATACATAGGTATGACTAACCAAGACTAATTTTGGTTAAGTCATAGACTACACCAACTTATTGAATGTCACACACATATACAGTTGTATCCAGCTGATCACACACATAAAGATAAACTAACTGAAGAGTAGCAAGAGCTTGATATTCTAACACTCCCCCTCAATCTCAAACCATCTTCTGATAAACTCCAAGTAGTTATCTGAAATATATGAAATTTTCTTTACCAAGAGACTTGGTAAACATGTCTGCTACTACCTGGTCTTCAGTCTTCACATGAATCAAGTCAAACTGCCATGTAATAACCATTTCTTGGATGAATGGTAGTGAGAGTAGAATTTTGGTGCCAAGAAGTGCTTAAAAATAGCTAAAAATTATGAATATCAAGGGAAAAATATTCAACATCGAAGGCGGCGGCTCGATCTAGGACGATTTTAAGCGCCAAAGTGCTTTAAAGGCGCCCGAGCGACACTTGTTGATTTTTCATAATTTTTTAGACTGTCGTGTGATTTGACAAGAGTTAGTGGCCAATGCGGGATGCCAAGCCGGACACCCAGGATTTTTCAGAGCTCAATTTGGAGTCTGGACGGGGAAATGGCCAAGAAACCGGTCAAGATGCAAAGGGGTGGACAAAATTTGGCCAAAATGGGCAAGTGACCCTTGGGAGCCCAAAATTTAAATATAGCATGACATTTCACATGAAATGAGAATGAAGAAAACGTGGAGAGGGTGTGAGCAGGAGGGCGCCAAAATTTGTTCCCTCTTGTTGATCATGCCTCTCCCAGCCTACAGATAACCCACATCAATGATCATGGGGCTTCAATCCCCCCTGGATGCTGACTCTATCGCTGTGCTTCACTCCTCCAATGGTGGTCTCTATGAAGAATTCTGATTTTATTCTTTCTCTCTCCTCCCTCTCTCTCCCCTAAAGGCAGATTCATGCGGTGAAGAAGAAGAAGAAGAATGGATGACGTATGCTTGTCCAATGAGGACCGGATTGCTTTGTGGTTCAAGAAGAATGAAGATTGCTGATTGAGGGTCGTCATGAGCATTAATGGTGGCTGGAAATAAGTCTCGAGATATGGCAAATAAAAACCCACAACCCGCAAAGAACGGTAATCTCATTTTTACAAAGGAAATTGATGTTTTATGCAATTTGCTTCATGAATATTTGTTCCTATGGGATGATTATGCATTATAATGTTGTTTTCTATGAGTTTGATCAGTTGATGCTCAAAAAAATCAAAAAATCATAAGAGTTGTGAATGAAATTAATAGTGTAAAACCCATAAAACATACGAAATATGGGAAAATTGAGTGTTTTTGAGATATAAATGGAAAGTATAATAAGACACACCAACTAAATTTGTGTTTTTTCTACAAATGAACCTAAGGGCCACAACCCACAACTCATTTTGAATTTTTAGTCATTTAATATTACAAAAAATACTTGAAAAATAGAGAAAAACCACTAAAAGTAAGGAAAAAATGGATTTTGAGTGCCAAAAATTAAGGAAAAATAAGAACCATATTTGTGGATGTTGGGGGGTCTGAAGTATGAGGTTTAGCCTCAGTTCAGCCCAACCTTTATGTTCTAGTGAGTTTTTATGGCTTTTTATACAATAAAAAGGTGGAAAATGAACCCTAAACCGATCAATAATGCACAATCTAAATGGGTGAGGGGGTAGAGTGTATGAAAGGTGTTTAAACGCTGAATGAAATGATGAAAAGCTTGCAATTTTTTATGCATACCATTTAGGTTGGTCGATAATTAAAAATTAAGAACCTAGTAGCACGAGGTCTTCTCGGTGCTAGGTTCACGCAACGCCGCATACGAGCAATAGGGTGTGGACTTGCAATGCTGAATCTTATATAGCTCTGTGAGTTCTTCCATGATCTGATTAATGAAATGAGTGCCTCTATTACTTACCAGCTCTAGGGAATTGCCAAAATGGGTGATGATATTCTCATACAGGAACAAGCCCACACTATTTCCATTATCATGCTTTAAAGCTTTAGCTTGACACCACTTGGTGACATAATCCGTACATACTAGGATGTATCACTTTTTCTTCCTCTGGTGGGGGGGATCAATTGGACCTACGAAGTTGATGCCCCACTTCTCAAATGGCTTCAAGGGAAGGATAGCTTGCAGTGGCATGGCACTGGTCTTGGTGGGTTTCGCCATCCATTGACATGCATCACATCGCTTATAGTAGTCATAAGCATCCTTATGGAGGGTTGGCCACCAGTATCCTACTAACAGAGCCTTTCTAGCTATTTCTTCTCCTACAAAGTGGCCTCCACATGGATCGTCATGGCAAGCCTTCATAACAATCCCAATCTCATCTCCTGTAACACATCTTCTAAGTACTTCATCTTCGTCTTTCTTGTACAGTGCACCACCTAATAGGGTGTAGGGGCTGATTCTAACAGAAGCTTCTTCCTTTCCTGACTAGAGATGCCAAGAGGGAACTGTTCGGTTGATAGTAGGTTGGTGATGTTTGCATATCAGGGGGTGATCATTTCTACTAGGAACAGGGAAGCATTAGGGAGGTCTAGATCCTCTTTTCCCTCGTCTGCATTTTGCGGGATACGCGACAGATGATCAGTCAAAACATGGGAGCGACCAAGTTTGGTTATTATCTCAAAGTCAAACTCCTAGAATAGAAGGAACCATCTCATCATTCTTCCCTTCATATCTGATTTGTTCATTAGAAAGGACACGTCCTTATGGTCCACGTAGAATTTGAAATGTGTCAACAGTATATAATGCCGGAACAAACACATTGCTAGACATTCAAACTCCATCACTGTGTAGTTCCACTCTCTATCAATTACTTTCCAGCTTGTATAATAGATTGGTTGATCTAACTTAGAGGAGCCCTTTTGGCATAATACTGCACCTAGGCCTTCAACTGATGTATCAGTGTGCACATGGAACTCCTTCCTCCAATCAGGAGATTGCAAGATTGGTGTTTCAATCAAACATTGCTTCAGGGTGTTAAACACTTTGTCACAGTCATGAATCCATGTAAACTCAGCATATTTCCTCAAGAGTTTATGCAAAGGGGCTGCCTTCGTTGCAAAGTGTGCAATGAATGTTCTATAGTAGCCCACATGGCCAAGGAATCCCCTCAATTGCTTAAGGTTGGTTGGGGCTGTCAAGGCAGCAATCTTCTCAATCTTAGCATGACCTATTACTATCCCTTGTGCAGAGACAATGTGGCCCAAGAGAACCCTTGATGAGACGCCAAAGACACATTCATCGGGGTTGAGAGAAATCCTATACTCTCGACATTTATCAAAACACTACTCTAAGTGTTCCCAGTGCTCACGGATTAGGCTATAGACACAGAAGTCATCGAGATATACCTCAATAAAGTCATGCATATGATTTTGAAATGTAGCCATCATGACTCTCTAGAAGGTAGCAGAGGCATTGCAAATCCCAAATAGCATCACCCTGTAAGCATAGGTCCTTCATTCTGTGGTGAAGGTTGTTTTGGACTGATCTTCTTCTACTATCTGCGCTTGGTTGTATCCACTGAAGCCATCTAACAAGGAGTAAAGCTCATGTCTTGCAATTGTGTCTAATAGTTGGTCTGTAAAAGGGATAGAAAAGTGATCATTCTTGGTTTTGGAATTCATCTTTCGAAAGTCCACACATATTGAATTTTCATGTTCTTCTTGGGTACGATGACAATGGTTGAAACCCATTCACTATTAGCCACTAGATAAATGAACTCAGCTTCAAGGAGCTTCAATAATTTAGTCTTCACTAGAGTAGAATAATTGGGATTCATACGCCTCTGTCTTTTCCTCATAGGTTTGGCATCACGCTCGATCGATGTGTTGTTGGCATACTGTGGGATCAATCCCCTTTAGATCTTTGTAGTAGAACCATGCAAACACATCTAAGTTCTCCTTCAGTAGGTCTTGCAGGACCACTAGTTCCTCTTCTGAAAGATTTGGACCCACTTTCAAGTGATGTTTAGTATCATCACCATCCAAGAAAGTCAATTTCCTTCTCCTTCCACTTCACAAATAAATGTCCCACTAATTACTTATGGGAAAAGATTTGACTCCTTCAAGGGAGTGGTCTCATCTTTTGATGATGCACGAGAACTAGTGTCCTCTTTTAATGGAAGCCTAGCTCACTCTTTGGGAGGCTAAAAGGGTATCATTGAACTTTCAAGTTTGGGTTGGAGATGAGTTACTTCTTGGATTGAGGTACATCGTAATCATCTTCTTTAAGGAAGGGTAACTTTGGATAACAAGAGCCAATGTTGAAGGAAGGCCTATTCTTCGTAATCCATTTCTTATAAAGACATTGCTCATGACATGACTCTTTAACCAGTCCAAAGGGTACCACAATCATTCTGTCAATTAGAGAGGGATCTTCTACTTCTGAGGCTTCAGGAACTTCTTCCTCATGTCTGCCTTCCATGGATATGATAGATCCATCTAGCTTGCATCCATCATCATTATCGCCTTCATCCTCGTTAGATTCTATTTCTATCTCTGTGGAAGCTCTCTAAGAGAAGAACAAGCTCTCTGTTATGTCCTTTGCTTTTGTCTTTGTGTCTGCTTTGTCTTTGCTCCTGTCCCTCTCTATGGCTCTATCTCTACAAGTGCCATATAACAAGGAGAAAAATACATCCATGCTTCTATTTCACTGTTAGATGTGATTTCAGAAGTCAATTCAGGTTTAGGTAGGAGGTATTCTCCCATAGACAAGGACTTTGCTTCCTTTGGTAATTCATATATAGTGCCCACTATTAAGGACTGTGCCTCTATTTTCTTGGGGAAGATCTATTTGATAGCCTCTTCATCTCCTGATGTACCCTTTGTTACTTCATTAGAGGATTCAATTACGACTTTGATGGATGTGGGTCCATTACCTTTTTGCGATCATACAACTTCAATACCACTTTATTGGGTCCTAGAGCAGGGTTAGAGTCCCTTTGAACCAATCAGTCCTTGCTCTTGCTTCAAAAAGCCAAGGTCTTCCCAATAGCATAGGGTATGAGGTCTCGTAGAAATTTGGTTTGACCACCAGATATGTTTGCCAATAGTCTCTTCCTGTGAGGGTTGTCTTTATGTATGGGAGAATGTCCACTGGTTTGATTCTACTTTGGTCTACCAATTTGATAAGCCACTATGTAGGCTGCATTCCTTGGAAGCCGAGATCCTTCATTGTCACATCCGTCATTATGTTTACTGATGAGCCTCCATCAATCAATGTATATGCAATAAAGCATCCTTCAACCCATATGCCAATCTTTGGAGTTCTAGAATCCAGTAAGGTGTTAGCCACATCTACTTCCTTTATGGGTTCTGAGGCTTTGTTGGACTTGGTCTCCATAGAGGTAACAATTCGTAGGCCTTTTCTTCTAGTCAGTATGCTTTTGAATTTCTTTTGACAGCTAGGAGACAACATCAATGTTAAGTTTGGTTTAAAAGTGTCTTGGTCTTTGACCAAATCATACTCTTTGATAGGATCCACATGCTTTTCCAATCGACTGGGAAATGGGACCATGTCCACTTTTATCTTCCCTTTTTCTTCTAGGAGTGGAAACATCTGCACTTCTTCTTCATGAGGAGGTCCTTCCACATCCTCTATTTCCTAGACCTCTAGTCTTGTCTCAACAATTGTCTCTGTAGCTCTCTGTGGCTCTATAGTGCTTTGTACTTCATTGTTCTGGACTGCATTGTTCTGCTTTTCCCGAAGGAAGATTAAACTTCACACTCTTGGTAGAAGGAACATTCTCTTTTGGAATTACAAGTTCTCATTTCTTTGCACGCGTTATTGCAGCAACTTCCAATTCCACCAAATTGGAAGCAAGTTCTTGGGTCTTTTGTTGAGTATCAGAAGTAGATTTCATAGGGGTTGGACTTGGACAATCTTTTGCGGTGTGGCCTTCTCCTTTGCATTGATTGCATAAGGGCTTGTAATCCACACACCTTCTAGGGTTTGGACAATTCATTGAGATATGACCCTTTTCTCCACATCTATAACACTCCACCTCTGATCTTTGGCCACCGCCAGACTGTCATCCTCTATAACTTTGAGAAGGAAATCTCCTTGGACCGAAATTAGGACCAAACTCCCTAGGCTTTGGTCCAATGTCCGCTGTTGTCATTTTGGATTCTAGCAAGTTGAATCTTGCATCTTTATCTTTCTTTCTTTGTTCATGTATCTCTTTCAGAGAGAGATATCCTCTCTATGGTTCTTCCTCAAGCAGTACGAGCAGAAGGCTCCAAGAATGGTTGGTTTTTGGGAACATTCAGTGGCTAAATATCCCACTTAATGGCACTTTCTGCACCATGTATTAGAATGCATCACATCTCTCCCACCTCCCGCAGGAGTGGATATATTGGGATATATTGGTGGTATTCACCTTCAACGTTTGTAGATGCTCTGTAATCACATCCATAATCTCTTTCTTGATACTTGCCACTGAACTGGACAAGTAGTCCTTCAGATTTTCACCTCTTGGAGTACTTGTAGTAGGGTTTTGGGAAGCTTTTATCATTACTGCATACACTAGCTGGGTTGATGTAGAGGGTCCTCTGTTTTGGTTTTGATTTAGAGCTCCTATTGAGACTTGGGGTTGTTGATTCCAATGGGTAGGATTCCACAATTGTTGAATCGCCATTGGAGAGACTATTTGAGACCATTGCTATTGTGGTTGAACTACCATTTGAGGCATTTCCGTCTACAGCCACTATGGATTAGGTGCATTGTACTGTGGGGCAGGATTTTTCAGAGCTCGATCTGGATGCCGGACGAAGAAGGAGCCAACAAATGGGCAAGATATGAAAAGGTGGACCAAAGTTTGGCCAAAAGGGGTTGTGACCTTTGGGGCTTGGGACATTTTATGCCACATGAAAAAAAAGATGAAAAACATGATGCAAGCGTGGAGATGGAGGGGCTAATAGCACGCCGAAAAATGCGCCCTCATGTTGATGAATGGTGGATACAGGTTGTAGATAGATGAAACATTGTTCCATGGGCTGATTATGCATTATGATGTTGTTTTCTATGAGTTTCAACAGTTTATGATCTAAAAATCAGAAAATCATAAGTGATATGGCTGAAATTAATGTTATAAAACTCGAAAAACATGTGTTTAAGGGGTAAAAATGGGGTTTTTGCAAAATAAATGGAAAATATGAGACATAATACCTACAAAACCTGAAATTTTGCTGTCAAGGAATCTAAGGGCCATAACCCACAATCAATCATAATTTTTAGTCATTTTTTATTGAAGAAAATAGAGGAAAAATACCAAAAAATGGTGGAAAATGGGTTTTAAATGGGAGAAAATTAGGAAACGGTAAAAGGAAAATGCCAAAAAAGTACACGTGTGTTTGTGTAGTGTATAATGAAGGTAAAGCACGAGGTTGGCCCCGGTTTACCCTCGTTTCTATGTTTCAGTTCATGTTTATCGTTTTCTTTGTAAGGAAATACACATAAAACGACCCTTTCACCTATCAACGAATGTAAAACATTAAACAGCAGGGTGAGAGGGGAGGTTGAGTGTCAAAATATAAACTAAAATCTGCTTTATGTGTTGCATCACACCTATAGGACGTTGTTTTAAAATAACGGGAAAGGCAGGATGAGCGTGAGGCTCAGTGTCTTTTCTCATTACATAAACGCTAGCATGAAAATCATGAAAAGGTTGGCTTCGCACGATGCACAATGTTGATTTTTTCTGTTTGTGCACGAAACTATTCACATTATGCACTATGCATAGTTCATGGTATCAATGGAAAATCTCCTGGACTACATAGCAATTGTTTTCTTAGGAATTTGACCCACGATTGAGAGTGTAAGGTTATCCCTTGCCGTAAGATAGAGGGGCGGTTTCCTGAGGGACTATTAAGTAAGGACACATAGTATATCTTCTGGAAATACGAGAAATATAAAAGAGAGGAGTTCGTTTGTTCGTTTTATATGTTGAGCAGCGCACCAAGGGGCTAATCCCTGCGATGTAGGAGAGCTGCAGTGGCGCCTCGGTGTTTCTACTGAGAGGTTGCCTCTATGTATGTGATCGTGGCATTGCCAATGTGTATGAATTCTCCCTTTGTGGAGTTTATAGAAAGGGAAACATTGGACTACAAAACGATGAAACTATAAACGCAATAGATTAGGCTTAAGGGCAGTTTGTCCTTTAGCATTAGATTGACGCTCCTGGTCTACAAGGCTGTGAGGGTGTGTTTGTCTGTCATGAGCATGAGGTCCGGCTAGTGCCATAGCTAGTGCCGGTCCCCACATCAGGTCCCATAAGTGGTGCGTCTGCCGTGAGTTGCCAACAAGTGGTGGTTCTCGAATCTAGGGTTTTTAGGGACCAAAAAGTTGGTTTATGTCCTCTGACAAGGATCCTCAAGCCAAAATACAAAAAGTAGAACGTGCTAAGAGGGCTAGACGGTGGTTGGAGATCGTAAGTCGCTATTCTCCTCAAAGGAGTAGTCCGATACACATAAGAGGCAGTGGTCTTTGTAACCCAACTGCTGCACATAGTCCTTTAGGTGCAGGAGGAAGTGCAAGTTCTTCTTCTCTTCCACCAAGTCAACCCACTTCACGTGGGGGTGTGATCTCATAAGTTCAAACTTCTATTGTTAATCCGATTGTCACCGTGGCACAACCCATTGCAATTCCTGTAAGGACACCGGATCTGCCAGCTTTAAGAGTTCCTTTGCCCATTTTTAATGGGTTAGCTGAAGAAGATGCGGAGTTTCACATTTGTGAATTTCAAAGACTAATGTAAAATTATCGTATCCAAGATGAGGAACATCTTATGATGTTCTTTAACATGACATTAAAAGGAAGGGCTGCGGTATGGTATCATAGCGTAGAGACTGGAACCATAACCACAATCGATCAAATTTATGCAGCTTTTCGAGGAGAATATGCCCCTGAAAGAGGTGGCTAATATTGGTTGCGTGTTTTGAATGTAACACGCCAAGACACCCATGAGAATGTGAAAGCCTATGCCAAGAAGCTTAAGGAAGTGTTTCGTAAGTTACAAACTTACATTCCTATTCTTCCGGCTACCCAATTGCAATACTTCTTGCATGGATTGGATCTCAATATTCAGGTACAATTGAGCAGTGTGGCTTTAGCTTATATAGACACCGCCATTACACGGGCAGAAGGAGTAGAAACACGATTACAAACGGCCTACTCCTCTCGAATAAATCCTAATGCGGGCCTAGTACCTGGAGGCAATCTACCATTGACAAATGGAAGTCAAGGGATGCCTATGAATAACCCTAATGGGAGAGAAAGCATGGTTCAAAATGTACCTTTGTTGCCAGCTCCTCCCAATGTGACTATGCCTATGTCTAGTCAGTTGGCTCCACCAAATGTTGGAGGCCAAGTTTCGAACCCTAATGTTGTTCCTGTGAGTCAACAACCAATGGCTAATCAAATTGTTAGGCCAATGGAATGACGGATAGACGATAAAGGCTATGAGTCGAATGCATCTAATGTCTGGTGCGCAGATCGGATGCTGTATGCTCGCGTAGTGAATACCGGAAGGTCCCCAAGAAAAATGAACTCTACTTTTTGCACAAAATACAAGGTAAAAAGCATGAACGACAGGAGCAAGAGACCAATTGGGTGCAATCTCCCCCCATGCCTTGTGTGAGCGCTTCATAAAGCATGTATTTTATGTATATTTCATCTTCATGCTCAATAATAGCCCAATTTACAAAAATATATCAAGCTTTTAGCTTTTGAGTTTGCTTTTACACAAAAATAGGAATAAAGCTAATGGACGGTACCCAAAGAGTCTGGCACGCCCAATACAATGTCCAAATAGAAATAACATAACCGTGCGCCCATGCGCATACAAAATAATAATAAATAATCGATGCCTCAATAAATAGGCATGACAAAATATAGGCGTGGCGCCTATCAGAATATAATCCATAGATCGAATACTCGCTATCCTCCAATGCTTTCCTCCGCCACTGCTGCTATCTCTACATATCAACTGAAGCATTCACAATCGTTAGTAAAATAATACAATTAAACCGACAAAAGTGAATACCTAGCAGTCTTCAGCTACATAAATAAATCAACTGGTTAGAAATAAATCCTAACCTTAATTTATTACGAGTGCGCACTCTAAACTCATAAACGTTTATTAATTTAATATACATTTTGCGGAATCACCCGCTATGGAATCACCCATGTACACACTAAATTAATGAAACGCCCGAAAAGGACAGGCGTCCCCATCAACTTCTCGCACAAAGAATCCACTTTGTGTATGAGCCCCGGTCATCAAAGTTTACGGAATCCACCGTAAAACCTCACGGAATCCACCGTGGCACGGAATCCACCGTGAAATGAGATGGGTAGCGATTGGAAGCTCTTGATCTCATCTCCGCTCTGATACCACTGGTGCGCAGATCCGACGATGTATGCTTGCGTAGTGAATGCCAGAAGGTCCCCAAGAACAATGAACTCTACTTTTTGCACAAGTTACAAGGTAAAAAGCATGAACGACAAGAGCAAGAGACCAATTGGGTGCAATCTCCCCCCATGCCTTGTGTGAGCGCTTCAGAAAGCATGTATTTTATGTATATTTCATCTTCATGCTCAATAATAGCCCAATTTACAAAAATGTATCAAGCTTTTAGCTTTTGAGTTTGCTTTTACACAAAAATAGGAATAAAGCTAATGGACGGTGCCCAAAGAGTCTGGCATGCCCAATACAATGTCCAAATAGAAGTAACATAACCGTGCGCCCATGCGCATACAAAATAATAATAAATAATTGATACCTCAATAAATAGGCATGACAAAATATAGGCGTGGGGCCTATCAGAATATAATCCATAGATCGAATACTCGCTATCCTCCAATGCTTTCCTCCGCCACTGCTGCTATCTCTACACATCAACTGAAGCATTCACAATCGTTAGTAAAATAATACAATTAAACCGACAAAAGTGAATACCTAGCAGTCTTCAGCTACATAAATAAATCAACTGTTTAGAAATAAATCCTAACCTTAATTTATTACGAGTGCGCACTCTAAACTCATAAACGTTTATTAATTTAATATGCATTTTGCGGAATCACCCACTATGGAATCACCCATGTACACACTAAATTAATGAAACGCCCGAAAAGGACAGGCGTCCCCATCAACTTCTCGCACAAAGAATCCACTTTGTGTATGAGCCCCGATTATCAAAGTTTACGGAATCCACCGTAAAACCTCACGGAATCCACCATGGCACGGAATCCACCGTGAAATATGCCTCCTGGCATCAATGTCCTTGGTGAAGTTAAGGATATGATGAAGCACTACACTGACATGATTTCTGAAAAGTATCGGCAAATAGCTATTGACATCAATTTCTTGAGAAAGCAGCAGACTCTGATAGGGAGTCAAAGCCCTGAAGAGGGTGGTCCCTCAAGATTCAGTTGTAAGTGGTGTGGCGGACAGCATTTCCCTAGAAACTGTCCAAATGTTAAATTTGATATTTGTAGGAAGTCGGGCCACTTAGCCGCTACCTGTTGGAGTAAGATTAGTTTCCTCCAACAAGGGAGTAAACAGCCATGTCTAGTTAATCATAGAGCGCAAGGTAATAACCTGCAGCAAAATGATGGACCAAGAAAAATATTGCAGAGGGGAAAGACCACTATAGAAGAGGTGCCACAAGGCAATGGAGTCAGCCTTATTGAGGCTGTACGCATCAATGACGTTGAAACCTCTAACCTACGAGCCGTTACAAGAGGCCAAAAGGCTAAAGAGGTTGATAAAGATAATGCAAAACCGATTGAGGGAAACCCTAAGCAAGGGGATAAGGGGACGCAGGTCCTGAATCCTGGCGTGGAAGGTGGACCTCTAAGGCCCGTTGACAAAAAAGTTGATCTTAAGAAGGATGAGGAAGTGCCAAGAAAGAAGGCAAGAGCTAAAAAAGAAGCACCAAAGCCGGTCCCGAGACCAAAAGAAAGGATGGTGTGTCGAGAAAAGAGAGCTTTGGCTACCTATCGTGATTTTGATTTAGCAAGTTCTCTTTGCGAAGTCAAACAAGATGTAAACCTCTTACAGTTGATTAAAATATCTCTAGGAGTACGCAAGGAATTCAAGAAGATCCTGCGTATTGGGTATATTGTAGAACCTTTAAGCATAGCTCGAGTAGGGGAAGATGGGTTTGATCATGCTGAGAAGAATTGCCCTAGGGTTCCAGCATATGTGGATGGAATATTAGTAGAGCATGCCATTGTAGACACTAGGTCCTCCGTCAATATCATGAGTTCAAAATTGATGGAGAGGTTGGGTCTAGGCATCCAAAAATATAGCTCCACCCTTCTTAGAATGGCTGATGATAGTCTAAGACAACTAGAAGGTTGCATTACTAAAGTCCATGTTACACTGGCAAGTGTAGAATGCTTCTTGGACTTTAGGGTGTTAAGATTTGCTAGACGTCCTAGCTATCGAGTCTTGCTAGGTAGGCCTTGGATCTTCCAAACAGACTGTCAAGTCGGTATACCTGCTGGTCGAGTGGTTCTAGGTAGAGGTGCTAATCGAGTAATAATCGATGCTTACCTTGAGTCTCCTCAGAGTGAGAGAGCTCCTTTATTCTTTACTGAATTAGAAATAGTAGATGATCCATCTGGTAGAGAGACATCATCCAGTGATGAATCTAAAGAGGGGTCCACTACAGAGGATATTTATCAGGTAACTCTAAATGAGCCGATAGAGCCGCAAGATAGGATAAGAGACGCGGATGTGATCGAGTTGGACCTTGGTATGCCGAATGATTCGCGGCCAATTAAATTGGGTTCCATGCTCAGTTCAGCAGAAAGGGAGGACTATGTGTCCTTGATCCAAGAATTCCGCGACATCTTTGCTTGGAGTTATGACGAGCTGAGAGGCATTCCTCCAAGCCTGACTGTTCATACTATTCCTGTAAAAGAAAGCAGTCGTCCTATGCATCAGAAAGTAAAGCGTATGCCTTTTGAATTGAGGGACGGGTTGTTTGAAGAGTTACAGAAGTTACGAAAAGCTAGTTCAATCTTCCCTGTACAGCACACGGAGTGGTGTTCACCAGTTGTTATCAGGAAGAAGAAAAACAACCAAATCCGATTATGTGTAGATTTTAGAGAGCTGAATAAGAGTATGGACATACAATGCAACCTTCAAGCGAGCTACTGGCCATACTCTATTTAAATTAGTTTATGGGGAAGAGTGGGTATTACCCCTCAAGATCAAGCTGCCAACCATACGGTTTGCAATTAACCACTCTTTGGGAGATGAGGATTCACTCTTTGAACGTTTTATGACCATAGCCCACTTGGATGAACTGAAATTGCAGAGCTTATTACACCAGGAGGTAGCTAAACATCGGATGAAGCAGTTGCATGACCTTAAAGCAAAGAAGTATACCTTTTAAAAAGGGCAATTAGATCTATACTACGATGCACGTAGGGAGCTGTTTCCAGGAAAGCTAGAACCTAGATGGGATGGCCCCTACAAGATTGTTAGGATAGGGAAAAATAGGTCTACGGCTCTATTAGCTGATTTGCAGGGAGTCGAGTTTTAAAAAAAAGGTTAATCTTAATAAGATTAAACCTTATTATTTTTGAGTATGCCAACAAGGAAAAATGGATTGCAGGTCCATGTTGGGGCTGATTTGAGACCTGCAAAAGAGATTAAAGCTGGTTGATGGGGCGGTTAATTCCTTATTTGGAGCACCCATATCTGGAGCAGAGATACCATCAAGGGAAACTTATCTGGTGGAGCAAGGGATACAAAGTGATTGAGCAAGAAGACGGAACCTTTGTGTGGGAGATCAAAGTCTTTTACCATCTTTGCTTACAAATGTTGACAAGTATCCCTGTTGAGTTCAATGAAAAATGTGGGATGGAGCCGTCAAATCATCCTCTAAACATGTTAAATTTTGACTATCATAATTACAAATAGAGGAGTTTGTGATGGGAGGCTTTGTAAACCCATTGTGGACGTATACATTATATTTTGATGGAGCATCCAGGGGCCCTAATAAAAAAGGGAGTGTTGGAGTAGTAATCCAAGATCCCCGACATAGAGTTACGATGAAGTTAGCTACTTATCTCAGGGTAGGATTTACTAACAACATGGCAGAGTATAAAGCCTTGATTATGGGACTACATATTGCCAAACAAGATGGTATTCGGCGGTTGTTAGTACAAGGGGATTCCCAGTTGATCTTGAATTAGCTAAATGGGACATACACAATGCGGAATCCCATCCTTTGTATGTATCATCGAACTGCGTTGACCATACTTGAGGAGTTTGAGAGAGTGTCTTTTCAGCTGATTCCACGTTACTGGAATCAGTTTGCAGATTCACTGGCAAATCTTGCTTATGAAGAAGACCTTTTCTTCAACTGTGGTCCTAGTTTGGATATTGTTATCAATGATGAAACAGGACCCGGTCGCTTGTGGGGAATGTTATCAGAGCATGCAATATATGGCAGACGATGGTTGATATGGGTGATGCAAAGAGTAGCCGAGACCAATCTACTGTTGTTATCATGGACCCATAGGTTGATTAGACAACATGTTATGCATACGCCTCTGGCTATATATGCAGGAGGGATGGGTCATAACCTTATGCATTTAGTTTAGGGCTGTGAGCCCTGTTTTTCCTCCTTGGAAAGGAGCATATCATTGTATATCTGTACTCTTTCGGGGAAGGATGTGTAGGTGCTTTTCTATTTGATCTTGTTAGGCCAAGAGGGCCAGTTTTGCGAGGTTTTAAATGTTTTATTTCATTAGGCCAAGAGGGCCGATCAGTTTTTGTAGTGAAGTGATTTATTTCATCAGGCCAAGAGGTCCAGTTTTCTAGTGCAGTTAATGGTTTCTTGTTGTAGTTTTGTGCTAGACAGGTTCGAAGAATAGCTTGGAAGGAGCCTTTGTTGCGCGGAAGCTTCTCGTGGCCCTATCCAGGTGATATCTCTCCTTTTCGAGTACCGTGTTTTTATGCTATAAGTGTTTGTGTACTTGTAGGGGATTTTCTTTTCTTATTGGAGACCAGCATCCAAGGCATGAAGTCCCAGGTTTAGGTTAGGTATGTCTGAGGGAGGTCTGAGTAGTCATTGCCTCCTGTAACGACATTGCCATGTATCGAAAGACCTGTTATAGAAGGCAGTTCTAGTGACCCTGTTCTGCTAGCCTGCTAGGCAGTCATTCTAGGAGTTCTTGTTAGTTGTGAGGCAGTTAGAGAAGCCTGCCGAAAGAAAAATAATGATGATGATAGAGAGGAAAAAAACCCTAAATATCCCAACGCAAATCAATATATACAAAGGTGTGTAAAAAGGGGTTCTAACCCCTAGAAAAATAGAAAAGAAAAGAAAGGAAAATCTTTAAGCAGTTGGTCATCGCCTTGTGAAGGCCTGGTAGGTTCGTGGGGACGAGTCACACCCCGGGCCGATGCCTTGTATTCCTAGGGGTGGCATCTTGCTGGAAAAGAAGAAAGTAAGGTAGGTTGGAGCGAAAATAAAAGTGAGCGTCAGCAAAGGAATTAAGTCTCGCCTTGTGAGGGCTTGGTAGGTTCTTAGGTACCGAGACAGGACCTGAGGCCAATTCCCTGTTCTCCTTGGGTCACTACGCTCAGCTCCCTCCTTTTTACATGGCTGAGTATGGAAGAAGTAAAAGCCTAAAAGAAGAAATGTGCTAAAAAGATAATACTTCTTGATCAGGCTATAGGAGTCCTTGCCTAGTAGGAGCTCTTGGTTAGGTTGTCCTTAGTTAGGTAGGTAGTTCATACCACCACTTAGGGCAACCCCTTTGATAGTTCTTTTTAGTTTGGCCGTGTTGGAGAAGTCGGTTAGTAACTACTTTCGGACCATCTATTAGATTATGCTAGGCCTACTCCTTGTGGATGTCATGCCTTGGTTTTGTCAGGGGGTAGGGAAAGCACTGTGCTGTGTTGTAGTATGTGCCTATTTTGTATCAGCTTGATGCTTCCTTTGGTCGTTTTGTGCAAATTTGTTGTGGGATTCGACGAGCTGAGTCGCCCTATCCCGTGGTTGCCAATGAGAGCAGAGTTTTGAGCCCGAGATGTGCCTAAAATTTGCCAAAAAATCCAGAATTTAGGGGAAAAATATTCAACATCGAAGGCGGCGGCTCCAACTAGGACGATTTTAAGCACCAAGTGAAAGACGACTTTTAAAAGGTGCCCAACCGACACTTGTGGATTTTTGATAATTTTTCAGACTATGGTGCAGGTTGTCAAGAGTTGCCATTCAATGCGGGATGTTAAGTCGGACGCCCATGTTTTTTCAAAGCTTGATTTGGATGCCGGACCGAAGAAGGAGCCAACAAATGGGCAATATATGAAAAGGTGGACCAAAGTTTGGCCAAAAGGGGTTGACCTTTGGGGCTTGGGACATTTTATGCCACATGAAAAAAAAGACAAAAAACGTGATGCAAGCGTGGAGATGGAGGCTCCAACAGCACGCCGAAAAATGCGCCCTCATGTTGATGAATGGTGGATACAGGTTGTAAACAACCTACCCAATTGATCATGGGGCTGATCTTCTTCCTCCTTGCTGGTCCTATCGCTGCCCTTCGCCTGTGAAATGGCTACGGGAATGAAGAGAACCAAATCTAGTCTTTCTCTCTCCTCCCTCTCTCTCCCCTAAGGGGCTGTTCTTGTGTGCAAGAGGAAAATGAAGAATGGTGAAGGAAAGCTTGTCCGGTTGGGACGGGATTGCTTCCGGATTGAGAAGACATGAAGATTGCTGATTGTGAAGATGCTGGACATTGAATGTGGGCTGACCTGCAGTCCCGCAGCAAAATGGAGATCCGGAAACACAGAGCCTAAGCGGTAATTCAATTTTTATGAAGGAAAAATGAGTTTTTATGCTATTTGATAGATGAAACATTGTTCCCATGGGCTGATTATGCATTATGATGTTGTTTTCTATGAGTTTCAACAGTTTATGATTTGAATATCAGAAAATCATAAGTGATATGGCTGAAATTAATGTTATAAAACCCGAAAAACATGCATTTAAGGGGTAAAAATGGGGTTTTTGCAAAATAAATGGGAAATATGAGACATAATACCTACAAAACCTGAAATTTTGATGTCAAGGAACCTAAGGGCCACAACCCACAATCAATCTTAATTTCTAGTCATTTTTTATTGAAGAAAATAGAGAAAAAATACCAAAAAATAGTTGAAAATGGGTTTTAAATGGGAGAAATTTAGGAAACGGTAAAAGGAAAATGCTAGAAAATTACATGTGTGTTTGTGTAGCGTATAATGAAGGTAAAGCACGAGGTTGGCCTCGGTTTACCATGGTTTCTATATTTCCGTTCATGTTTATCGCTTTCTTTGTAAGGAAATACACATAAAACGACCCTTTCACCTATCAAGGAATGCAAAACATTAAATGGTAGGGTGAGAGGGGAGGTTGAGTGTCAAAATATAAACTAAAATCTGGTTTATGTGTTGCATCATACCTATAGGATGTTGTTTTAAAATAAAGGGAAAGGCACCATGAGCGTGAGGCTCGATGCCTTTTCTCATTACATAAACGCTAGCATGGAAATCATGAAAAGATTGGCTTCGCACGATGCACAATGCTGATTTTCTTCTGTTTGTGCACTAAAATATTCACATTATGCACTATGCATAGTTCATGGTATCAACGGAAAAGCTCCTGGACTGCATAACAATTGTTTCCTTAGGAATTTGACCCACGATTGAGAGTGTAAGGTTATCCCTTGCCGTAGGATAGAGGGGTGGTTTGCTAAGGGACTGTTAAGTAAGGGCACATGGTATATCTCCTGGAAATACGAGAAATATAAAAGAGAGGAGTTTGTTCGTTAGTTTTATATGTTGAGTAGTGCATCAAGGGGCTAATGCCTGCAATGTAGGAGAGCTGCAGTGGGGCCGCGGTGTTTCTACCGAGAGGTTGCCTCCATGTATGTGATCGTAGCATTGCCAATGTGTATGGGTTCTCCCTTTGTGGAGTTTATAGAAAGGGAAACGTTGGACTACAAAACGATGAAACTATAAACGCAATAGATTAGGCTTAAGGGCAGTTTGTCCTTTAACATTAGATTGATGCTCCTGGTCCGTGAGGCCGTGAGGGTGTGTTTGTCTGTCATCAGCATGAGGTCTGGCCAATTCCATAGCCAGTGCTGGCCCATTTCATGTCCCATCATGAGTGAAAGCCAAAAGTTAGCATGGAGACAAGAGAGAAAGAGGAAGATTGGAAAAAAAAACTGAGCAAATAGTGGAGCAAGTAGAAAAATTGAACATAGAGCAGCAAAATACTTTGTAAGGTGGGCTGAAGTTTTCATTAGAAATTGAAAAAGTCAGTGGAGAGCCATCTTCTATTGGAACCGACTTAGATTACAATTTGGAGAGACAAGCAATAAGCTCTAAGGGAACGAGTGATACCAATAAGGATAGCTTGAAAAAGGGGTCAATTGCTAGTGAGAAAAAAAACAAGACACAAAAGGAGAGAACACCATATTAGAAAATTAGAAAATTTCCCGATTCCCAAATTCAAATAAGTGATAAATATTTGACCACATGACTAAATCTTGATCCATATTTGAAAGTGGGATCTAGAAAAACAGCTTATATAGTATTTAGGGTAGACTCCATGTGGTCAAATAATAAAGGTATTGGGGATTCCCAAAGTGCATGGAAATTCTCAAATTCCCTAATATAGTGTTAGAGGATCAAAATGGTAATGATTTTGTGGGTTTTGATAACTTTTCCATTGAAACGTTAGGATATAGGATAGACAAAGACTTTGTTGATCATATGATAGAGGACCATAGTATATATAGTCTTTCACAAGATTGGGGTACTAGAAGATTATTTGTCAACCCAGAAGAGTGGGTTCCAATCTTTGAGGATCTAGAGGAAGTGCTAAGGAATGTTCTATATGGCTGTGAGAGTGCGACTTATGTAGTGTTAAGAGATGCATTCTTGTTCCCAACAACTTTGAAGGATGAAACAACCTTGTGGTATGGTAACCTTCTTGTTTCCACAAGGGCAACTTATGTAGTGTTAAGAGATGCATTCTTAGCTAAGTTTAAGAAACAAGGATTTCAAGACCATTGAGGATTAGAGTTTGACTATCTAGCTCAAAACCTAGGAGAAATTGTGAAAAATTACATCTAAAATATGGAAATATTAATTAGAATGATGGGACAAAATGTTCCTTCAGAGGATATGTAAAAATAAAAATTTATTGAGGGATTGCATGAAACTATTAGTGAATATGTAAGCCTTAAACGACCAGCTACTTTGGCAGATGCAGAGACAAAAGCAGGATGGTGGGAGAAAGTGCAATTAGGATATTTGAGGGAGGAAGGGGTTATATAATAACCTTGGATTAGTTCCCTCGAGTATGTCACCCTTCATGGTAGCTAGTATACCATATATAGAAGCTCCAGTAGCTCCTCAAGGTTTCTATATGATGAGTGCAGGTGTGACACCATCATCGATGTCATATTCAAGACTAAATTTGTAATAACTTGTGCCCCCAATATATCCACCACCATCCACAGTTTCACTACATCTACATGATGGAGTCTAGATGAGTTTAAGGTGGCTGAGCTAATAGCCAAATATTTGGTAGATATGAAGAAACATATCTTAGTTGAAGTAGACCCTAATGTGAAGGGACTTGATCAACTTCAATATGTGGTCAAAGGAATCCCACACCACCAAGGTCCAAAACTTGGTACGAAAAATGTCATGGTTTCAATCATTTGGCAACAAAATGCCCCGCACCAACTAGACTAGTTCCTGATCATCTGAGAAATTTGTTTTGTAGGTATTTCTTAAGAAACAATCATGTGGAGGATCAATGCTAGGTTAAGTAAACTCATTTGCAACAACAAGAAGCCTAAATGCAGAAATTTATAATTATATGGATAATCAAAATGTGACTTATCTGACAGGACCTCCTAATAGGCCATTTATGCCAAGAGGTATACCGACCTAGAAGACATCTCCAATGTTAAGGAATCAAGGATAGGGAGGATATTCTCAAAATGAGAGGAGACCTTCACCATATAGAAATATTAATTTCAAAAGGATTAATAATGCAGGAACAAGTGTGGTTTGCTGAAGATGTGAGCAATCTGGACATGTGGCTAGGTTCTACCCTCTGGACATGTGGCTAGGTTCTACCCAAATGAGCAGAAGAGCAAGGATTATGTCCCTTTGTGTGCCAAGTGTGGCCATCAAGGTCATTATGAAAAGGATTTCCCAGGGGAAGGTACATCTTCACAAAGTCAAGATAAGGGTAAAGGCATGGTTGACTCAGTCACCACAAACCTAGTAGAAATTGTAGAGGATTTGGAGGTAAGGCCAATTAAGAAAAAACATGTCACCTTTAACTTGCAAATAATAATTGGCGCAATCACTTGATCAAAATCAAACCCAACAATTACCTTAGATAAGGAACAAGGTCCAAGTTTGATCAAGCCTAATGGTGCTAAGGTTGAGAATTCAAAATAGAGGATACCTTTACCAAAACACTTGAAAAATCATCATATAGAAAAAGACATGATAGATTCACCACCTGATTTGAAAAAGCAGCCTACTTTACCCATCACTACAAGATAAAGGCCTTATACTGACGTTAAAAGTGATGAAAATGTAAATAACAAAATTTAACCTCGTCATCGCAAAAAGCATCATTATTGGCGATGCCATAGAACAGTCGGTATTAGCGTCGTTATTAGCGTCGCTATTTGCGTCGGTATCAATGTCCCATTGATACCGACGCTGATATGCAACATTGATACTGACGCAAATAGTGACACTGATAATGACGCTCTGTGATGCTAATAACGACGCCAATAACGATGCGTGTAGGTAAATTTGCGATGCTAATAGTGACAGTAACAGGGGAAAAAAATTTGTGGCAGCGCAGCAAGCTACCCTGCCACATATAGCACTGTGTGCTTTATTTGGGCCATACAAAATAGTTTTTGCACTATGTACAATGCTCGTGTAAGCAAAAACAAAGTGTACTTAAATCATAACACTGATACATGAAATAAATACATGATCGCATAATGAAAGTGGCTGGTACAATAATGGCAAGATATCACTACTATACAAAAAATGTCTACACAGATCAGGTGACCAAAAAAGAAGGGTGTGTAAGCTCCAGGGATCCAAGGGCGAGCTATACATCCTCGCCATCCGAAAGCTCCTCCTGCCGCAAAAAGGAGCATCAAACGGACTCTGGAAAAAAAGAAACAACTACACATCAGTCCACCATACAATAATGCATTCTAATTAAACATGGTAACTACGGACAAGAAAGATGAGTGATTTACAGGGCCGCCGCGTCTATAAAATCGAGCGATCAATGCAGTGAAACCGTGCCTCTCTGCATATTGAGTCTCAAGGCCAGTCAAATCGCGATTTGTAATGGAGTGCTGCAAAGAAAACAAAATACTAACTGTTAGAAACATGATTGTCAGTACAAAGGATATTGCAAAAAAATAAGCAAGCAAAACAAAAGAAAAACTTACAAAGTCCTCCAGATATGTCCTGTGGCCGCCACACCCAAGATGATGGACAACTCTGGCCTCTAGTCATGCCCTCGCCGCCTCGCACTGTGCTGACTCCAATATCTTGGAGAATCTGTAGCCTCCTCCCTCAGTCGGCACCAATCGTTCACGTCTAGCCATTTGGGCTTGGCAGCCCCACTCTTGAGTGCCTTGCGTGCGTCCGATTGTCTGTGTGACATATATGCACGCATGCAGTCCATCATCCAGCCCATAGAAAATCTATTTGTTGTGGCTGGAACTAGAAAATCCTCATGCAAGGATGCTACTATGTAGTCCTTGCTCCCCTCCGGTATGTTTTTCCAATGATCTAAGATGTTGTGCCAAAAAACTTGTTGGCACAACTCTCTCATGCGAACTATCACCCTCCTCCCCTCATCATTCATGATGATGACTCTCGACCTATCATCGACAAGATAAAATATAGATACGACAAATCCTAGACACGTCATCACCTTTGGATTACATCCCCTCGAGAATTCCGACTCCTCAATTGAGACCTCCGTCCCTTCTTGAGATGCTGCGGTCAAAGCTCCATGCAACCATCGCGTTGACATGAACCGCAGCATCTCCTCCATGCCCTTGGGATATCGAATCGGTCGATGGTGCATAATACGTCGAAATTCAGATTGCGCTTCCTCTCGATCTTGCCTAGTGATCTAGTACCTGGCGAGCCACATCTCCATAGAGGCATGGTGCAACATACAAAAGCGATTTACCTTCTCCTCCATTCCAGCATCCATTCTTTTTTCTACCCCATTTCCAACCACCACATCTCCAGTCACTCTATCATCGTCCTTCAGTGAGACCATAGCATTCTGTTGTCTGGATCCACTGTCCGTAGCCATTGTGAAATATGTACTAGCGCCTCAGACACCAACCAACCTTCAGCCATGCTACCTTTTGGCCGAGCTCATTGTCGCACAAATCCTTTCATGGTTTTCATGCAGCGCTCCAAAAAGAACATCCATCTCGTATGGGCAGGTCCAGCAATCTCCACTTCATCTACAAGATGCACAAGAAGGTGGATTTGTACTGTAAGTATGCTGGTAGACAGGTATTTCTCAAAGAGATAGATCGTCTCCACTATTCCCCACCTCGCAGATTCAATAGAGGACGTCTTAATCTCCTTCTGTAAGATCCATTGCACTAAAGTCGACAACCTATAAATGGCCCCGTATATTTCTGGAGTAAGGCATCCTACGATCGCGATCGGTAGTACAAACTGCCACAAATGAGAAAGCATTATGAACAATGGCTACACTCCAAATAGAAAAATGTGCACACCAATTACAATCCATTCGTAGTACAAACCTGACATATCTTATGCCAGTCATGGGATTTTGGCCTTGATAATTGGTCGTCTTTAGAAAATGCAGACCTTAGAGAACGCATCATACACGTCGAAGTGCAGATAGACTTGACTATTTGCTTCACAATGCACTCTTCTTTAGTGGACAAAACCCAAGGAGCATGACGTAGCTGCATGCGACCATCAGCACTTGACTGCGGCCAAAGCGCCTCCATCTTGCCTACCTTCTTCAAATCCATTCATGCTCCTATCGTGTCTCTCTTTTCTGTGATGTGGTCCCATAGCAAGCTGCCTACATTCTTGAAAATATGCATGGGATCCAACAAGTGGTTGATCTGTAAGTGGGTCCAATATGGCAACTCGTAGAAAACTAAGAACCGTCGCATTCTGTTTGGACGTGACTCCACATGGACCATTTTTAGCTCGTACCAGCTTGTCATACATGTTGGAGGTCGTCCAAGAAAACCTTCCTTGAGTTCATGACCCTTTGGCAAGAAATCGGCGTGTCCTTGATATACCATCTTCTTCATGGTTCGTGACCTTTGAGAGTCTAACTATGGCCCGTACAATGGACATGCATGATAACCTGAGGTAACCAGACCTGTTCCAACACCTCTATCTAGTGAATACAAACTTGAATGAGATAAAATGCAAATATTACCAATGAGAACAAAAGCCTGTTTACCTGTGCACTCTTCGAATCCTGAAAAGTCATGCATCGTCCACATAAGAATGGCTCGAATATTGGCGGACCGTCGACCATCACACTTGCTCATATCTTGCACGGTGACCCCCTCCTCCCATAAAATCTTAAGCTCATCGACTAATGGACGAAGATACACGTCCATATTTTTGACTTTGTAGTGGTCAGGGATGAGTTAGCTAAGGATGAGATGTCATTTCTTTGTAGAAAGCCATGGAGGGATATTGTAGTTGGCAAGGACTATAGGCCACACACTGTAAGAAGCTAAGCGCAGACCGAATGGGTTCACGCCATCCATTGCAAGACCGAGCCGAAGATTCCTTGGCTCTCGGGCAAATCCTGGGAAGGTAGAGTCAATGTAGCTCCATGCGCATGAATCCGCTAATACTCGTTGAACTCCATCTGTCAACCTATTCTACGCATGCCACGTTGTCAAGCTCGCCATGCCGGACGTATGAAACATGTGGTTTATGTGGGGGATAAGCGGAAAGTGTCTAAGAACTTTTTGAGGGATGGTTTGCCCTTGCAAGTCCTGTCGATACCTGTGAGCACCACACTTTGGACATGTCTCCATTGTCTCGTATTCTCCTCGAAACAGTATACAATCGTTGATACATGCATGGATGTTGTTGTAGTCCATGCCAAGCTTTCGTAAAACATGTCGTGTATCATCACGAGACTCATGCATGGTGTTTGCAGGTGGTAATATATGATATTTCAGTAACTTGAAAAAAATCATAAAACACCTTGAAAAAGCACAAATTTTTTTAATGATGGTGCCGAAAAGAAATCAACGAAGCGTACATACAAGGTACCTGAACAACTCGGTCACACTCGCATTGCTCCACCCGTATTTTGCTTGCACACTTAGGAGTGCAAGCAGTGTCTTCAGGTGAGATACTCGATACCCATCATATAATGGTATGGATGCTTCCTCTCTAAGCGGATCAGAAGTCTTGACATCCATGGGAATCAATGGATCGATCATTGCCTCCATCTCAGGCTCCAAGATTGTAGGTGGGTCGGGAAGGCTGCCTCTCTCCTTTGGTATTGACGGTATAGATTGGGTAAGTGGATTGGCTTAGGCACTCCATCTACCACACTCCCATGAACTCTTCTAATTGGCCGCAAAGGGTACACTCCTCCTTGGGACAAGACGTCACCTCCCTGGATAGAAAATTTGCCAGGCACACCCAATCTTCTTGTATATGATATTCAATTAGCTTGCAAGTACAATGCATGATTGATATTAACTTTTCTTACCGTTTACTAAAAATCCAAGATTTCCTGATCAATGATCTCAGATTGAAACTCACCAAAGCATCGTATGTGTTCTATAGACAATCAACATTTTTGTCTAATTGCCAGCTTGCATTGAGAGCAAGGACATGGGACACGCTGATTAAGATACGCCTCGCGATCTTGAACAATAAGACCTTCATCGTTTTCCATTTTGTCTACGTTACGACAAAAAATTTGTTTTTGTTATCATTCTTTTTTTCTTTCTTAACTTGTTTGAGAAGGGATTTCTTCTCTTGTAACTCAGCAAAAATTAACGTATGTAAAGTCTCCACCCACCTACCCATAGATTAACATATATATGTTGGAGTGTTTCCCATCTCATGGTGTTGCACCGGACCTTACCACCACTCTCTCTTTGTTTTTTATCCATTCATTATCTCCTCTCCTTCCATCTCTCTCTCTTTTTCTCTTTCTTTATTATGCTATATGTTTATTCCCTCTCTCTCGTTCCTTCTTCTTTTTTCTCTTCCTCCCCCTCTCTCATTTTCTTTAATGATCACGACTACGACTACGATGAATTAGACCACGACTACGACCACGACCATGACCACGACCACGACCACGACCACGACCACGACCACGACCATGACCACGACTATGATGACCATGACCATGACTACGACTATGACCACGACCACAACTACCACTACCACTACCACGACTATGACCACGACTACGACCACCACATCTATCACTACCACTACCACGACTATGACCACTATAATAAACAAGAAAAGAGGAAAAGAAAACAACAACAACAACAACAACTACTGCTGCTGCTGCTGCTGCTGCTGCTGCTGCTACTGCTACTGCTACTGCTACTGCTACTGCTACTGCTACTGCTACTGCTACTGCTACTGCTACTGCTACTGCTACTGCTACTGCTACTACTACTACTACTGCTACTACTACTACTACTACTACTACTACTACAAAAAACAAGAAAACTAAACAACAATAAACAAGACAAGAAAAGAAAAAAACTACTACTACTACTACTACTACTACTACAATTAATTTCCTTATCTCTTCCTCTCCATGTCTCACTTCCTCTCCCTCTCTCACCCTCTCCCTCTCTTTCTCTCTTTCCCTATTAGGTTTAATGTTTTTTCTCTCTTTTTCTCTCTCATCTCCCTCTCTCATTTCCTTTTCTCTCTTTCTCTCCCTCCCTCACCCTCACCCTCTCTTTCTCTCTTTCCCTATTATGTTTAATGTTTTTTTCTCTCTCCTCTTCCTCTCTCATTTCCTTTTCTCTCTTCCTCTCCCTCTCTCATTTCCTCTCCCTCCCTCACCCTCTCCCTCTCTCATTTCCCTATTATGTTTAATGTCTCCCTCTCCCTCCCCCTTTCCCTCTCTCATTTCCTCTCCCTCCCCCTCTCTTTCTCTCTCCCTCCCTCTCCCTCTCCCTCTCCCTCTCTTTCTCTCTTTCCCGATTATGTTTAACATTTCCCCCTCTCCCTCTCCCTCTCACATTTTCTCTCCCTCCCCCTCTCCCTCTCCCTCTCTTTCTCTCTCCCTCCCTCTCCCTCTCCCTCTCTTTATCTCTCATTTCCTCTCTCTCTCTCAATACACACGAATGATACCAAAAACAAGTAAAAGAGAGAGAGAAAGTACAAAAGCAAAGCAAGAATGGAGAGTGTACTCACCGTAAAGGCTTGAAGAAGGGTTTCGAGGCTCCTCTTCGCGATGGCGACTCCTCTTCGCCCTCCATACACCTCCTCCTCTTCTTTGCGAACGGCGGCAGCGGCGGCGGTGGCGGTGAGAAGCCTTCTTTATCCTCTTTCTCTCTTTCTCTCCCTCTCAAATGCAAGATGTTCGCTCTCCCTCTTGCTCTCCCTTTCGCTCTCTCTTTGGTGAATGTGCGCAAAATGACACGCTTGGGTTTTGGCCGCATTTTTTTCATCTGGGTAGTACCGTCGCTATTTGCGTCGCTATTAGCGAGGCAAATAGCAACGCCACTATTTCTCTCGCAAATGGCCGTCACTATACCCTCATATCCTTGTAGTGCATTCCCTTAAATATCTCAAAGTTTAAGGAAGGAGTGGCTCCATTTTCTCAAAGATTGAGAGTGTAAAAAATACTTAAAGATAATGAAAATGAGAAAGGAAAATATTTTTATGTATGAGATTAATTGGAAAGTTTAGAATTGTCTATTAACTTGAGACAATTACTAGAAATTGTTTCTACTTGTAGAAGAGAGAATATCATAGATTAGGATGGGGAAGGGCTAAAATAAGAAATCCTATGATTGTCTCGCCAAATACAAAAGTTGCTAATATGGATAATGGTGTTTGATCTATAAGAATCATGGATTTATTCTTGGATCTAGGAGTTCCAGTTATAGACATAGAAGTGATGAAACACATAATATTTAGGGCTCAGTTGGATGGCAGAGCAACAATGAATTTAATGATAGAATAAATGATGCTTACATTAGGGTTGGATGACAAGAAGGAGATTACAAGTATTATTCTATGTTTCACTAATCAATGGAAAGTGACACCCTTAGGTCTCTTACGTCACATTTTGACTACAATCGCGAGGTTGGACTTTAGCATTAACTTTTTGGTAGTGTGACCTATTCAAGGAGCTACTTCATACCCAATTTCTTTGGATAGACCTTGATTGTTGTAGTCCCGACGCAACCAAAGCTAGCACAAAGATATTATAACGATAGGATCCAAGCATGATTTGCTACAATTGAGAGTTGTGGACAGGGAGTTTTTACATGGGCCCATGGAGGAGAGCATAGATATGAATCATCTGATAGCCCTAGAACAAAGGATGAACTTAATGAGAGCTCGAATACTATGCAAAATTATGCTTGGTTATAAAAGGATCTGCATCATTGAGCCTCATTATATGGGGATAAGACAATAGTCAATATGGTGTACCAAAAGAATGTTGCAAAACCCTTAGGAATGGGGGAATATTCTGTGCACTATTCTTCAAAAGATGACAGTGATAGTGATATAGCTAACTAGTTGACTACTTCTAATAGTGCTTTATCCAATCTATTGGAAGTTTTATGGATGAGGAAAATGCTAGAGACGAATGGGAGATTTCAAGTCTTGATGGTGGAAGCTTAGTGAGGGAACATACAAGGTCATCTACCAATGGAATACAAGAGCATGATCATTTCCCTGATTTCTTCTTTGAGTTTAATTCTTGATTCATTACACAAGAAGAAGAATTGAAGGACAAAATAGAGGAGAGTGGTGATCAAACAAATACTGAAGGATTTACAACAGTTTTGGAGATTAATGAAATGGTAACGGAGAATCCACTTATTACCTTTGCTCCTATGAAGATGGATGAGATTCCATTTGGATTTGATCAATGATCTTTTTCTATTCAATGGCTCTACTTCCATTATTGGAGAGACAGAATACAAGAATCCCATAGTAATAGGAGTTGTAGGTCTTTCCAATCTCTATCTTCTAAAGAAGATAACAATAATCCTTTGAATGAATTTTTTTTCTCATGTTACGTTACAATGATAGATTGGGAAGAGAAATGGGGGAATGATCTTAGTTCTCATTGCAAAGTAGTAGATATGGCCCGAGAAATCGCATATTATCTAGTGGATGTGATGGCAAATAAAATTTTATGTAATAAATATGAGATTGTAGAGGATAGTGATCTCATTCAACCATTGCTACAAAAAATCACTCAAGGACAAATAGATAAAGCTGATGTAGAGCATGAAGCATTAAAGAAAAAGAAGCTGGATCAATCCTTATAGTTATATTATAGTGAAGAGATGAATCATTTAGAAGGTATTGTAATTGAAATTGAGAATTTTGTTGAGCAAGTGTTAGAAGAGAAGAGAAACATGAAACAATTACAATTTCACTTGATGGATCAATTAACTATGAGGGATGCAACAATTAGTGCTTTGCAAGAAGGAGCAAACTCAACATTTAAAAATGGAAGAGTCATGATATCTACTCATCGGGGGTAGGGGGCTCTATCATTGACTACATTGGATTAATTATCCTAAATGGGGAGTGTCCTTAAGATAAAGGATGGGAAATTTATCTTCACAAGTGACAAGTGTCCTATGAAAAGTATTTTACCACATCCTCCTGAAAAGATTATGGGATTTACAGTTTATTGGTGATGGGGTTAAACCACAACTTTCACGGCATGAACTAGTGACTCCAACAAATTTTCGAGAGCTAAAGAGAATTATTCACTATTTAGGATGTCATATATAAGGAGAAGCAAATCAAAATCTTCATTTGTTGATACTTAAGGTGCAATGAAAGAGATGGATGTGTACTTATCAAGATCAACAATGCCTTGAGTGTCATAATCAAATTCTACAATGTTATCATCAGAATTTGCATTAACAAAGTAAAAATAAAGACATAAGTAAAAAGTATTATTTAAAGGACTTGCAAGTGTCAATGGTAAAGCAAGATATGTTTGATTATTACATGGTTGAGATCATCGAGTTTTCACCGCGAGAGGAGTCTTCCAAGGCATTAGTTGTGTATCAAGCATCCTTTAGATCTCCATCTCAAGATTCACCATTTGAGGTTAATAATGGGCAATCTATAGAAGTGGGTAATAGGCTATGTCGTATACCCATGATGAGATCACTTATGAAACCTAATAAGGTTTGGACATCTTATGTGTGCAATTCCAAAATTGAAACAACGTGTTTTAAAGTGGCATCCAATAAGTTTCTATTATTATGTAGTCAATTAAAAGGTGCTAGTTTGGTGAAATTACATAATGTTCTTAAGAAACATTCTCATATATTTGCTTGGAGCTATGTGAATTTGAAGGCATGAAACTTTAATTGTGTCAACATTACATTGATATTGAATCTAGTGTCAAACCTATACGCCAACATCAATGATGCACAAATCCTAATTATGCGGACAAAGTGCATATTGAAATTACTAAGCTATTAGATGCAAGTTTTATATATCGTGCCACATATGGTGACTAGGCTTCACCTATAGTCATTGTTCCTAAGAAGAACTTTGATAAAATTTGCATGTGTGGATTATTGCACACTGAATAAACATACTCATAAAGATCACTTTCTTTTGTCTTTTTTAGATCAATTGTTAAATTGAGTGGTAGGACTCCAATTATACGCTTTTATGGACGGGTTTAGTGGTTATAATCAAATTATACTCTTTTATGGATGGGTTTAGTGGTTATAATCAAATTATAATTAACCCCAAAGATTATCCCAAAACTACTTTCACTATAGAGGGGGACTTTTGCCTATAAGATAATGCCATTTGGTTTGTGTTACATACCAACTACTTTTCATAGAGCAATGATGACAATGTTTCAAGATTTTCTAATTAAATGGATGGCAGTTTGCTTAGATGAATAATGTTTATATGGTGATGAAGAAAATATGGTTGATCATCTGGAAGAGATATTCAAACATTGTGAGAGTACAAGTCTCTTTGAATTTGGAGAAGTGTGTTTTTGGAGTGCCACGGGGCATATTATTAGGCCATATAGTTTTGAGTGACAACATTGCAATAGATATGGTGAAGGTATAGAAAATTGTTGATTTACCTTCACACCAAAATTTAAAGCAATCACGAGAGTTTCTTGGTCATCTAAATTTTTATCAGTATGTTTATTGTGGTAACTTCACCTTTAACGACCTTGTTAAAAAAGAATCAACCTTATGATTGGGATTTAACATGTCAAGCTACATTCGAGAAGCTAAAAATTAAGCTGGTTGAAGGACCAATTTTTGTTTCACCTAATTGGAATAAAAAGTTTCATATTCATGCCAATGCTTCTATGGATACAGTGGTGGGAGTTGTTCTGTGCCAAGCAGACGATGCGAATATTGATCATCCAATTTATTATGCTAGTCGTAATTTAAGTGATGCAGAGAAAAATTATATCACAATTGAGAAAAAGTGCTTATCGATGGTGTTTGCCATTACTAAATTTCAATATTATTTATTGAGAAACAAGTTTATATTCTATGTAGATCATGAAGCATTGAAGTACTTGTTAAGTAAGCCCAACTTAGTGATCGAGTTATAAGACATATGTTTCTTTTTCAAGAATTTTATTTTGAAGTAATTACTCATGTGGGTCAATCACATGTTCTTGCAGACCATATGTCTCAATTAATTACTAATGATACAAAGAAGGGTGTGGATGATGATAATTTGATGCTCAATTGGGTTAAAGTTTCTATCACAAAACCATGGTATATGCAGATATTTCCAATTTTCTTCGTAGGACTAAATACCCACCAACTGCAACTAAGCATCAATGCCATCATATTTTACTATAGTCATGATCTTATGTTTTGATGTCAAGCTATCTATACAAATATTATCCTGGTGAGGGAATTTATTGAAGGTGTGTTTGTAAAGATGAGGTACCAAGATCTTAATTGTGTTACGTGATGAACCTTGTGATGGCCATTTTGCAGGAGATTTGATAGCAATGAAAGTGCTTTTTGCTGGTTACTAGTGGCCTACCTTATAGAAGGATGCATGTGGACATTGTAGGAAGTGTGATAAATGTCAACATACTGGGAGACCAAGTAAAAACTTTGCAATGCCATTAACTCCCATATTAGCCCTTGTACCTTTTGAGAAGTGGGGTATAGATTTTGTTGGTCCAATTGATCCACCTACCCAATATCATTCTAGTAGATATATTTTGGTATGTACTGATTATGTAACTAAATGGGTGGAAGCTAAAGCACTTAAGACGAATCCCAGCAAGGATGTTGCTCTATTTCTTAATGAGAATATTACTAATCACTTTGGTTGTCCACTAGAGTTAGTTAGTGATCATGCATCTCATTTTTTGAATAAGTTAATTTTGAAATTGATGGATCTCTATAAAAGTAAACACCAAAACTCTACTCTTTATTATCCTCAAGCCAACAATGCTATAGAGGTTACTAATTGTATTGTGATGGCAATATTAACCAAAACAATAGTCTAGAATAGATGTGATTGGGATAAGTGCTTGCCAAAGGCACTCTCAGCATATCAGACCGCCTACAAGGTAATGACTAATAACATTCCTTTTAGTTTGGTTTATGATGGGACTAAAGTTGTATTTCCTATTGAATTGGAAGTTTCTACTTTGCATCTTACATAATATAATTGCCTTTCAAAGTGAAAATCTCTTATTGATTGCTTGTGTAAGTTAGTTAAGCTTGACAAGAATCATATGTCTACTTTACAACATATCAAAGCATGTTATAAATGACAGAAAGCCTGGCATGCTAGATGCTTGAAACTTAAAGACTTTAGAAGAATGATTTAGTTTTATTGTATGATAGTCATTACTATAGATTTCCAAGGAAGCTTCACATTCGATGGTTAGGTCCATTTCAAGTTAAAAAAGCTTATGATAATGGTTCAGTGGATATTCAAGACTTAGAGGCAGTACTTGAACACTTTCAAGTTCATGGTCTTTGCTTGAAACCTTTTGTGACTTAATCAAGAAGTTTGCATCAGATAGTGTAGATAAAATAATTAGAATGTTTTTCTTGCTCATTTTGATGTTTTATTTATTTATATTAAGGGGGGGAATTCTTCATGGGATGTAGGTATGAAGATTCTATGGACGTTGGATGCCCTCAAACCTTGCCTTGATGTCAATAGTTTTGATCCTATACATGCAAAACCTTATACTATTCCTCCATTTCAAATGCACGATAAATTTTTGTATGCTCTGTAGAGTGAGATGTATTGTGGTGTACATTTTATGACTATCTTTTGTTTACAATATCATCCTTAGTTTAGTTGTTGACCATGTTAGAGAGGTATCTTTATGTACACGCTTAACTATTGTGTTGGCAGTGTCGGGCATATTTTCGACGCTATGGTACCACTACCATGCAGAAAGCTATCGATTACACTTACTAGTGTCATGATTATGCTAGTTTTTTTTCCTTGAGTATGGTATTCGTTAGTACTAGATGGATAGAGAGCATTATGAGTTTGCAAGATATCAAGTTGCTATCACAAGAATTGGCCAAACAACTTTGCAAATATATTCATTGTCTATCTTTACACATTAGTTGAACTTAAGCATAAAGAAAATTAGGGTGAGAATAAATAAAACCAATAACTTCTATAAAAATTGTTTATGTAGTATGATAATAAATAAAATAAACAAATTTTATCTTACAAGTATTTTTAAATAATAATAGTAGTGGTAATAATGATGATGATGAGTTTTTAAAACAATACTAATTGAAATTGATGCTTTGCAGGTACCCAACTATAAAGGACTATGTGCAATAACTCTTGAAATTAAACACATAAACGCTAGTGTTACTAATGTTCATTTTATAGAATATCCTCCATTGATAGTATCATTCACATGTACAAGACCAAGAGTCACATTATGGCCCAAGATTTCTATAAGCTTTTTGCCCAAGGGAGAACTATATAAGGTTGTCTGTCACTTGGGCACATGCATTGATGTATAGAGAAGAACCATTTGAGGTCATCATCCATCTAGCAATTATAGCACTTTGTAGCAATAAAATGAAAGAATGAAAAACATCAATCGTCCCTTTTGAAATTCTAAGTTTCATTTGCTCACTCTTCTCTCATTTTTAGGTGAAGTATGCAAGGCTATCCTTAATATCCCATTGAATGTTTATTAACATTTTAACTTGTCCTTTATAATGATCGTAATATTCTCAAATTATGTGCAGTATATTAGGAAGAACAACCTAATCATTTTTCACATTATTTATTTTATTTATTTTTTCCAAATTTATTGAATTTGTGTATGGCTCATTAGACACACTACCTTTTTTCTCATTTCTATGCTTAATTTTTTTGCATCCTCACTCTACTCCCATTTGTAGGTGAATGACACATAACAATGCTTAGTTTAAACTTTTCACTAAATGTTTGTCAACATTTTGGCTTGAGTAATATATTAGGTAATTTGGGAATTTCTATATACTTTGGGAATCCCCAATACCTTTGTTATTTGACCAAGTGGTCAAATCTTGTTGTCTTACTTAAAGGTGGAGTCTATCCTAAATGATATATAAGCTACCTTTCCAAATCCCACTTTCAAATATGGATCAAGATTTATCTATGTGGTCAAATATTTATCACTTATTTGAGATTAAAACTTGGAAAATTCCCAAATTCTCTGATATAGTGTTCTTATATCTTTCTGAAATTCCTCCATTGTTTCCTCCTTATCATTAATCATTATCACTTTGTAGCTAAATGGTTTAGGAATAATTATTTTTATAAGGATGTGCATTGTCGGATCGTTTGCAGTTGAAAGTCTACCACGGGGGTAAGAAATGAAGGGAGATTTAAGGAGTGGAGCAGACGGAAGAGAAGGGGTTGAAAAAAAGAGAAGATATGAAAGAATACTCACATAAAGAAATAGAAGACGTAGAATAATACTCATAGAATTGAAGCCTGTCAATTTATTTCTCCATTATGAGAAGACAAATCTCTTGTACACAAAAACATACACAAAATAATACCTTCCTTTATACTACTCAGACCGCCAATTTGATGCTTCCATTAGCTCCAAAAGGGGGGTAAAATAACAAGACACCTGATTAGAATTCTGCCAGATCACTTCTTCTTCATCTCCCACTTTGGAGTGTTGTTCACTGCTTGAAAACAACAATCGCGATGTGCACTATTTCGTCCATCTCTCTTTTTACATAAAATCCTCACAGATGACTGAAAGCTACATGCTTTCTTTTGCATGTCATCCTAATCTAGAAGTTGTCTACAGTTTTTGGATTTTTATAAGAGATAATATCTAAAATATCATAAATTGGCTACACTTGTCCAAAAAAACTAATATGTTTGAACCATGGAGACTAACAATGATGTCTAGAATGGCATTGGCTCTCTAGATCAATAAGAAAGCCACGCTTTAGAGTTTTTCCCATGGTTGCATGTAGCGGCATGGCATCCATCCCCTCCTAACCTGCACATCCTCTAGCATTGCCAAAGTTTTATGGATCCGCAATGTCAGAAGAAGTATCCTCTGCCACATCAATGTCTTCATCTTCTACCTCTTCTTCTTCCATATTCTCATGTTCATGTTGAGTATCCAGCTCCTTCAACTCATATGCCAAAGACTCCCTAGGTTTAAAGAGTTTGATACGTTTTTCAGCCCCACTGGAATCCTTAGAGTTGTCCCAGCCATCTCATTTAATGCATAGGTAGCATTGTCAAAAATAAACCTTACCACATATGGACCAAACCACTGCTTTGTCATCTTTCGACTGGCACTATTTTGATTTTGTAAGCTATTGTCATAAACTAGCATCAAGTCTCCTTCTTGTAACACAATATTAGTGAGTTTGGGAATCTCCCAATTTCCATTTTTTGAATACTAAAAATATGGCACCTAGATAAAATGCCCATAAGTTTCTCAAAAGCATATGATGTGACCTATCATTGGAAAGCACTTGAAAAATGGAATCTATAGAGCTATAAAGTGCTCCATTTGGAATTATAGTGTTCAAGTTATGAAAAATTCAAAGATTTGACCACCTATCCCAAACTTATGGGAAATTCCCATATTCCCCAATATGGTGTTTTGTATAGCTCGTGGTTGAAGTCTGTGTCACTTGTCAAAACTCTTCTTGTTCTTGATTCTTGCAGTCTACAGATTTTTCATGGCTATCTCAATGTCTTCAAGCCTTCTTTCTAACTGTCTAATGTATAGGACCAGCAACTCCTCTATTCAAACCCTCTTCCCATTCTAGAACACTCCAAGTAGCAATAGTCTCTTCAATAGGCATGATTAGCTATTTTCCATACATTAATTCAGTAGGCATATACCCTGTAACTACACTATGAGTGGTTCTATCAGCCCACAAAGCAAAGGGTAACATTCTTGGCCATTCTTTCATCCTGCCCTTGCATGACTTTGCTATTGCCTTAATGATAGGCTGATGACCTCCTTCACTTTTGCCATTTGCTTTAGGATTGTAGGCTAAAGTTAAAGCCATCTTGATACCCAATCATGAAAAGAATCCACAAGCCTCATCCACATCCAATTCTCCTCTATCAGCAACCACTTTACCAACAGAACCATACTTGCAAAAGACTTCTTCCAATAAGAACCTGCAAACTGCTTGAGTAGTCTTTGTACTAAGAGCTCAACCTTCCACTTGATTTTTCAAGTCTTCTCATGCAAGCACAAGATATCTCATATTCCATCAACCTGTAGGCATGGTAACCAAATCAACTACCCATTTGTAATGCATAGACAATGGATAGGTCGGTTGCAACCCATCTCTATGCTTTACCATGGAATACATCTTATAGACATTGTATGATTCCACATAATGTTCCACATATTTATACATGTTTTGCCACCAATACTTCTCTTTGATCTTGGAAAATGTGCCCCAAACTCCTCTATGTCTAGCCCATAAGCTTTCATGAAACTCCTGCATCACCTATTGTTGGGAAGCCCTATCTCCCAAAACACATACTGGAGCTCCTCTCTTTTTCTTTGCATGCTTCCATAAACATCCATCTTTTAAGAAAAACCCATTAGCTTTTCTTTTAATCCTTTTGAATTCAGCTTTAGATCATTCAGCCTTCTTTGTCATGAGGCTGAGATATTGGCCTATTTTCAGCAAATCATCCTCATGCAACTCTTCCAAAATTTATGTTCTCACTGAAGCATAACACGGATGATGGTTTCTCTCTACTGCCCATTTCTTCTCCATGGCTGTAAGCTCTTTTCTTACTACTAAAATCCCAATTACAACAGTTGGACCTACAATAACAACAAATGCATACTCTTTTCCTATTGTCATAAAGTCATTTTTAGCACCTATCACATCATCCTCTTCATCTTCCATCAACTCCTCTTCATCTTCATACCTTGCTCATGAAAGCATGTCAGCCATGCGCTTTTCTCTACTTGCAAATATGCTGAAAATCAGGGTTAAGTGACTTTATATATCCAATCCATAGTAACATGGCAATATCAAGAGTTGAGCAATTTGCTATCATGCCCAATAGAGGTAGATAATCAGTCTCTACCACTACATGAGCTCCCATAAAATACTACCTATCACACTTAAGGGCTGTTACTACACCCCAAAGCTCTCTTTTGACTTGAGAATACTGTCATTGGCGTTCATTGAGGACCTTTTCTCCAAATCGAATGGCATATCTATTCCCATCAGCATCATCAACCTTCTTCAAGACAACTCAAAATCTTGTCACAATCAGCAATATGATCAGCCACAAATCCTCTACATCCCTGATCATTCAGTTCTTCATTCTTCTCATGGATATTGCACCCTTTTATCGGCACATCATCAAGAAAGGGTAAGGTCAACTAAGGAATATACTCCCTCAAAACTTGATGCATAGCATTCATCATATGCGCCACTGAATTGGTTGCCCCCTAGGGAAGCGTACACATCCTAACCAATCCAAGTGGTGTCTTCATGGTGGTGATATCCCAGCTTTCTAATGCAAGCTGGAAATGATCATATCCTAAATATAAAATCTCCCAAAGAGTAAATTTCCTTGCTTGCAAATGCTTCTGCAAATTCATCCACTATCAGTCCTAATCCAACATTCCTTATGGTGACTTTATTAATTGGTTGCAAATCCTGTATAAACCTCAAAGAACCATTCTTCTTTGGAATAGTAAACCACCGATTCAAATATGGAGCTGAAGAGGGCTCCAAAATCCGCATCTTGATCTTCTCATTCAAAAGCTTTAGCAACTTAGGCAAATATGCCCGATGTATCGGAATAGGCTTTAAATTCCATGGCACATGAGGTACTGTGAAGATCACCATAGGTGCAAGTATGGCCGGATCAACACATCCAATTTCATCTGGCTGAAATGCAAAGGCTTTCCCATGACTTGCCTGTAAAATATTACACGGCGCAGCGAACAGAATCTGAGAAAGAGATAGAGAGTACACAACAGATAAGAGGAGAATCAGTAAAATTCTTTAACTCCAAACAACTGATACAAAGATGGCTCTGTCCACCCGTGCGCTTCCAATGAATGAAGCTTAGATGGCGATCTAGACAGAAGATAGGTGAAGAGCTTAAGGCTAGCTGGAACAACAACTCTGACTGGGTGAAAGATGAGTGTGAGATGGCTGCGAAGGGGTTTAGCTTTTATAGCCCGCGAAGGTCGTTAGGTCGGCCTGCTGACCGACCTACCATATGAGCCTCCACTAGTCGGCCAGGGAATATTCCAGGGAATATTCCCTTTACCATCGGGCCGGGGGCGCTGCCCCCGGACCCCCGCCAGGGGGGCCGCTGGCCCCCCTGGGACCCCCCAGCCAGGGGCCGCTTCCGCGGCCCCCGGACCCCACAATAGGGGCCCCTTTTAACTCCCTTACCACGCAACTCAATGCAATGTGCCTCGAGTTGCTACCAGCTTAACCACTCCGTCTAACCCAAAGATTAGACCCACAACAGTCACCTTTTTGCCATCCGGTCACATAGACCTCATCTGATATACAAGTCAGGACTCAACCAATGTCCGGGCTCACATTTGGCTTCTCCTCATAATGGGGGCCTTACAACTTTGAGCACCATGGATCATTGGTAGCACCTAATGAGGGTGGGGCATTGATCATATCTAACACCCCCCCTCAATGTCCACCCATAGGTGAACTATCTCCTCGGCCCAATGCCGAGTCTCTGAAGATGAACTTGAAGCAGATCCTTCGTAAGTGCTTTGGTGAAGATATCTGCTCCATTCTCCTCTGTTGGACAGTAGACCAATTCCACTATCCCATCCTCCATCAAATCACGCACATAGTGATACTGGATCTCTATATGTTTGGTGCGTGCATGAAACACTGGATTTTTGGCAATGGCGATGCAACTCTGATTGTCACATCTCAGCACAGTTGGTTCTTCATCCTGCACTCCCATATGCCATAGAATCCTTCTCAACCATACGGCCTCACATGCAGCAAAACAAGCTGCCTTGTACTCTGCTTCGGTAGAAGACAATGCCACTGTTGGTTGCTTCTTACTAATCCAAGAGAAAATTCCTGAACCCAAAGAGAAACAATAACCAGAAACTGACTTCCTGGAATCAATGTCTCCTGCCCAATCTGAGTCACAGTTCCCCACAAGAGAAGTTCCGAAACTGTATGTGATACCATAGTCAAGAGTTTTCTTCAAGTATCTGAGCACCCGCATCCCAGCATTCCAATGACTCTCATGAGGTTTGTTTGAGAACCTGCTCAAAACACCAACAGCAAAACTGATATCTGGTCTGGTGTTACACAAGTAGATTAGACTGCCGACCAACCTCCTATACCTCCCAATGTCTGCTAGTGCTGATGTATCCTCAACGGATAACTTTACATTCACCTCCATAGGTGTAGCTATCTCCTTGCACTCGGTCATGCCAAATGCCTTCAAGATCTCCCATGCATACTTCTTCTGAGAGATGAAGATCTTTCCTGGCTCTTGCCAGACTTCAATCCCCAAACAATAGTGCAGCAAGCCCAAGTCTGTCATTTCAAACTCAAAACTCAAAGCCTTTCGAGTTTGGTTGATCATATCTTCATAGTCACCTGTAATAAGAAGGTCGTCCACATATAGGACAATCACTACAGACTTTTTACCATCCCTGTAAACATACAAGTTAGCATCTGAGGCACATCTTTTGAAGTTTAGGTTTAAAAAGAACCTATCTATCCGCTGGTACCATGCTCTGGGGGCTTGTTTCAGCCCATACAATGCCTTCTTTAGTTTACACACTTTGTTCTCAGAATGGGGGGCCTCAAACCCTGGTGGCTGAGCCACGTACACCTCCTCCTTGAGGTCACCATTTAAGAACGCTGACTTAACATCCATTTGGTACACTGGCCACTTCTTGTGGGCAGCCACTGCAAGTACCGTGCGAATAGTGGTCATTCTGGCAGTTGGGGCAAATGACTCTTGAAAATCAAACCCTTCAACTTGTGAAAATCCTTGGGCAACCAGTCTAGCTTTGTACTTTTCTAAGGTACCATCAGCCTTGTACTTTACCTTCCAGATCCACTTGGTGCCAATAATCTTCCGCTTTGCTGGCCGATCCACTAGCTCCCAAGTGTCATTCTTCATTATGCTGTCATACTCCGCCTGCATAGCAGCCTTCCATGATGGATCTGCAAGTGCTTCTTCTAAGTCAGTTGGCTCCTTTACTTCTCTCATAATCTCAACCATCAAGGCCATGTTGACTATGTGAGCAGAAGCCCTCCTTTGCTCCTCTATTCTCTGAGACCTCCTTGGTCCGTCTGCCTTCTCCTCAACAGATGCAGGCATAGGATTATTGTGGTCATAGAGCTGCTTCACCCAGCGCGGCAATGGCTTTTCCGGTGGGGTGATGTCAGGTTGGTGAACTTTTTCCTCATCATCTGAAGATGATGCTTCCTCCTCCTTAAGGATAGGGATAGCTCTCGGGACAGGTTCATAGTGGACTACTTCTTCGCTTGATGATAAAGTGGAAGACCTTGCCTTCTCCTCCTCCACTGTATGCGGCTCCTCCTTGAACACCACATCACGGCTCGCGATGATCTTCTTTGCCTCTTGGTCATATAACTTGTAAGCCTTCTGCTCATCACTATAACCCAAGAAGATACATTTTCTGCTTTTTGGTTGTAACTTGTTTCTCTTCTCATCTGGAACATGTGCATAACATTCACATCCAAAAATTCTGAAATGTGAAACAGATGGTTTCTTACCAGTGTAAGCCTCATGAGGTGTTTTTCCCTTGAGAGCCTTTGTGTAGCTCCGATTTAGAATGTAGACTGCAGTATTAACAGCTTCAGCCCAAAAATGGTTAGGCAATCCCTTGCCCTTTAGCATGCATCTTGCCATCTCCACAATGGTACGATTCCTGCGTTCCACAACACCATTCTGCTGAGGTGTGTGAGGCGTCGTCAATTGACGCTTGATCCCTTTGCTCTTGCAAAAGCCTTCAAACTCCTTTGAGTTGAACTCACCACCACCATCTGTTCTAAATTTCTTCACACTTTTCCCTGTTTCATTCTCAACAAGTATTAGCCATTCTTTAAACTTACCAAAAGCTTGAGCCTTATCACGAAGGAAGTACACCCACATCTTCCTACTGTAGTCGTCGACAATCAACATAAAATAAGAAGATCCCCCCAAGGCCTGTGTAGGCATCTTACCACACAAGTCAGCATGCACCAACTCTAGAGGAGCATGTGCTCTATTCTTGCTTTCTTGTGGAAATGCCTTTCTCTGTTGCTTGCCCATCATACAAGCTTCACATGGTTCCTTCAATTCAGTTATTGTAGGTAGGTGAGCAACCATACCTTGCTTTTGCATCTCCTTCAATACTGCAAATCCGATGTGTCCAAACCTTTCATGCCAAAGCTTACTTGTGCCCACTCCAGCGGTGGCTGTAAGAGCACTTAGCTCATACAGGTTGTTCCTTCTTTCTCCTTTGCCAACAATTGTGCCAGCACTATCAATAATTTCTGCACCTGTCTTCTTGAACCTCACTTCATGACCAAGATCAGTTATGGCAGCAACTGATAAGAGATTTCTCCTGATTTCGGGAACATACAACACATTTGAAAGCTTTTTGACTTCACCATTTGCAGCAACAAAAGAAATAGTACCTGTGCCCGCAGCAGGGCATTTAGCATCATTTCCAACCGTCACAGTGATGGATTCTTGTAGAGGCTGCATAGAACTGTATAGACCTTTCTTGTTGGTCATGTGACGGGAGGCCCCACTATCCAACACCCAAGAGTCAGTGGTAGATTCTTCTTGCGCCGAGGAGCACACTTCCTCAATGGTCGCCATGAATAATTCCAACTCTGCTTCAGCCGTATTGGCTGTCTCTTTCCCTTTAGTTTTAAGGGTACCATTCTTTTCATCTGCCTTCTTGACACGACAATCTGCAATTGCATGTCCTTTCTTCTTACAGTAGAAGCACTCTCCTTGAAACTTCTTCTTGCCGCCCTTTTTCTTTTTGTCACCATCATTTTTGGTGGAGGAAACACCTTTGCCTTTTGCATTGGCAGAGAATGCAGCATCTCCATTGTTGCTTCCTTCTCGGGCTTTCAGCCTCAACTCCTCCTCCATTAATAATGCACAAAACTCCTCAAAAGTCAAAGCTTGAGGTCTCACCTGAGTATTAAGGGCAGTTACTAGTCCATCAAACTTTTGTGGACAAATCCGAAGACACCTCCGAGCTAGCTCTTCGCTAGTCTTTTGTATCCCAGCGCCAGCCATCTGGTCGCGCAGATTCTTAATCCGAGTGATGAATGCTTCAACCGTCTCTCCTTCAGCAAACTTCTCCGCTGCTAGTTGATTCTCCAAGTTTTGAATCCTTGTTTGGTTTCGTGTTTCATACTGACTCCTTAGTACATTCCAAGCCTCTGACGCTTTGGTTGTATGCTGAATCAGAGTCAAAACACTGTCAGAACAGCTTGTAACTAAGGCACACAATGCATCTGCATTCCTTCGTTTCCAAGCTCGTAGAAGATCTGCATTCGGAGGAATCATCACACTAGGATTTGATGGGTCGGGGGTAGGCTGTGGTTCTGCGTCAGTCCCCAGCACAGTCTCCAGAAGCTCATAAGAATCAAGGATAGTAGTAATTTTGAACTTCCACAAGGTGTAGTTTGTACCATCTAACTTGCCTTCGCTGAAGGTTGGTGGACGAATCCTCAGTGTTTGAATAGCCGGTACAGCAGCACCACCTCCTGCACCGCTTCCTGATGCGCCAGAACTGCTTCCCGGAGTCGACATCGTTTCTCTTTGCTGTTGAAGCCTTTGCCTCTTGCACGCTCTCCGATCTCTAGAGCCCCCTGGGCTCTGATACCATGTAAAATATTACACGGCGCAGCGAACAGAATCTGAGAAAGAGATAGAGAGTACACAACAGATAAGAGGAGAATCAGTAAAATTCTTTAACTCCAAACAACTGATACAAAGATGGCTCTGTCCACCCGTGCGCTTCCAATGAATGAAGCTTAGATGGCGATCTAGACAGAAGATAGGTGAAGAGCTTAAGGCTAGCTGGAACAACAACTCTGACTGGGTGAAAGATGAGTGTGAGATGGCTGCGAAGGGGTTTAGCTTTTATAGCCCGCGAAGGTCGTTAGGTCGGCCTGCTGACCGACCTACCATATGAGCCTCCACTAGTCGGCCAGGGAATATTCCAGGGAATATTCCCTTTACCATCGGGCCGGGGGCGCTGCCCCCGGACCCCCGCCAGGGGGGCCGCTGGCCCCCCTGGGACCCCCCAGCCAGGGGCCGCTTCCGCGGCCCCCGGACCCCACAATAGGGGCCCCTTTTAACTCCCTTACCACGCAACTCAATGCAATGTGCCTCGAGTTGCTACCAGCTTAACCACTCCGTCTAACCCAAAGATTAGACCCACAACAGTCACCTTTTTGCCATCCGGTCACATAGACCTCATCTGATATACAAGTCAGGACTCAACCAATGTCCGGGCTCACATTTGGCTTCTCCTCATAATGGGGGCCTTACAACTTTGAGCACCATGGATCATTGGTAGCACCTAATGAGGGTGGGGCATTGATCATATCTAACATTGCCAACATCTACAAGAAACAAGCTCTTTTTGCAAGTAAAAGAAAGCTTGTATCACCAATTTTTAGCTTTTGTAAAGTTTCAGCTGTAAATTTATGTCCCACTCCATGTGGATCCTGTAAACTAGGCTGTTGAGTCACTCTTTCAGCCAACCCATCACTTTTAGATGGTAAAGGCAAAGCCACAGGCTTAACCTTCTTTGCAACTATTTTGTGTTTTGTATCCACCCTTGCTTCAGCCCTCTTTTGCAGCCCATAACATTCATGCTTAGCAAACTCTTGAATGACTTCATACATTTCTAAAGTGTCAACATAAATAACCTCTTTTTCTACCATGCTTTCAGCGCTAATTGCTGCAAAAATTTCAGCCACTATATCAACATCAATTAGCCTTGAAAGCAGCCCTAAAATACTTTCATTTGCAGCCATCAAACCATATGTCTTCAGCTCTTTTTCAGCCCATCCTACATATTTCTTTTTAGCCCCGCACATGGTTAAAACATTCTTAAAACTGCCAAGACTACATGCTGTCCATTCTTGCAATCCAGACACAAACATAGTTTCCCCCTTTCTTGGAGGCATAATTATCTTCCTAGAGGCACTGCCATAGCCTCCCCTTACAGTAGTGCTATCTAAAAACCCGAAAACTCTCATGCATTAGGTGGCATGGGATTATCCCGCAGCTTATCTTGATTGTAGGGATGATTCACACAAATAATGAGAATTTGTACTACCTTTGTATTATCTTTACTCCAAACCTGAGCATATGAAGAACCATCATCCAAGGCTTATGTTTCCAACCTTGACTCTGAAATATAGGGCTGCCCCAAAATCACTGGATAACTACATGAATCTTGCATAAAAGAATGATATTCATCCCTAACATCTCTAATAGTCATGGGTACATTCGGACAAGCTGCATAAAGATCCCCTGATGAATTGTTTGTCACCCGCATGCGCCATCCTGGATCTACATCAATTGGCCAACCTCCATTCTCATACAAACTCCGTGCCATAACATTGATTTCAGAACCATGATCCAAGAGAGCTATGCAAGGCGTCTCTCTTTCTCCCACTTTAACAATTGTCTTTGTTGTAGCACGATCCCAATGCGTTCATGAATAATGACTGCTTGGAATAAAATGAGCATCTTCTTCTTCATGTGCTTGTTGATGGACATCCCTATTATACATAGCCTTTTCTCTATGTTTAGTGCTGCCCATAATACCATTTTCGGCCACAAGCTTGCTGTCTATACTTCCATCTAACCCATTTTTGGCATCAGCCTTTTCCAAAATAGCATTACATACATCATCATATTCCCTCTGAAGATGTTTCTCTATGTCTTTGTCAATGTGCATCAATGATTGCAAAACTTCACCATCAAACTGTCTTTTTCATTTTAGCATATCAATGATTGCATCATGAAATTCACATTTGCGATTCCAAGAACTTCGCCAAGTGTGAATTCCACTCTACTGCCAAGTATGCGATCTTCCAAGACTTTTTTAAGATTTGTGGCAGTCTCAAGATCTGATTGTAACCTGTAACCAGGCTGCTTGCCCCTTTTCTTCCCTTCTTGTTTCTTCTCTTGAGATGCATCATCCATAACATGCTCAGGTATGGCTTTTTTAGTCTCTTTTTGTTGCTCCATTTTACTTCGTATTATGAGTTTAGATGAGCCTGAAGAGGAAGGACCAGTAGTGTCCTCATCTCTTCTTCTCTTTTCTTCCACAAGAGCTTCTTGATTATGAACCTCAGTCAAATAAGCATAGGCTAAAAATGAGTCCACTCATGCACTCCATCCTGTTCTCCCTTGTATACTCTGACTTGCATCAGCCAATTCAAAAAAATTTGTTTTTTCCTTTTCCATGCAATCTAATGCTTATATCCAAACACGAGATTTTACTTCAGCCATGCTTCCTTTATGAGCTTCATCAATCCTTTCAATTCTCAACCCATATGTGGCTGCATCTATGGCAGTAAATATTGTACTTGCAGCCATATCTTGCAGTCATATCTTCCAACTTCTTCTGCATGCCACCATTTCCAAAATTCGGCTCTATTGGAAGACCAATTTCTATTGCATGTATTTTTCCATCTTTTCAAAAGATTAACATTTTTGCTTCTGCTTCACGATAAGTTGTACAATCTCGCTTTTCATGTTGTAAACTATCACACCAAATGCATCTCCTCTTGTATCCTTCTTTGTACGATCTTTGGGCTGTTGTTTGAGCCTTCTCTTCTACCTTAACATCCAACTTTTTGACCTTTCCATAGATATCTATCAAATTCAGACTCAAATCAAACATGCCTTTGATTAATTCATCCACATCATCACCTTTAAGAGCTGGACCAACAGGTATAGCCGGTTGTTTTGCCATAGCTATAGGCGCCTTGGATGCAATTTCAGTCCCCTTCTGAGTAGTGACAGTTGTGGTACGTGTACCCCATCTTCATTTCATCCACTCTCTCTTTACGAATATATGCACTCCTTCACTTACATTAGCCCAATCTTATTTCAGTCCTATTTCAGAAGAGGCATCTTCTAAATGATCAGTTAGCTTCTCCTACAAGATCGAATCTGCAGCCTTCAGAAACAGATCAATTTTCTAACTCTTCAATGATTGCTACTCATCAGCATCCAATTGCGCATACCAACTTTCAAATTCACGAAGCAAAGCAATAGCAGTCAATGCTTTATTGGGCTTTTCAATCCAATCTATAAATGTCTTTTTAGTTACCAATCCTGCATCTTCCAAGGAAAACTCTTCTCTAAAGCTTTCTTAAAAGCTACCCAATCAGCATCTCTTCTATGTAACTCATCAATTCCATCATGCAAAGCATGCATTGCCAAACAGAAGAAATACTGACTCCATGCATGTTGTAGTACCCCATGAAACAACATCTTTTCTTCATACATCTAGATGAAGGCTGAAACATTTTGACCTTTAAACCGCTTCAATTCTTGTCCCACTATCTGCAATGCATTCATGGCTAAGGAATCAATTCTTTCTACTTCCTGCCAAGTTTGCATCTCTTGTTGTAACAACTGTTGTTGTTGTTGCTGCAACAAAGCAATCATTTGCTGTAAAGCCTCACCACCACTTGAAGTTGTAGAATCTCCCATCTTTAAACACCTCTGCTGCCGACTTTCACGTCGCATTCACCACTGTAGGAGTGTTTGCAGTCGAAAGTATACCGCGGGGGTAAGATACAACACGGTGAAGGGAGATTCAAGGAGTGGAGTAGATGGAAGAGAAGGGGTAGAAAGAAAGAGAAGATATGAAAGAATACTCGTAGAAAGAAATAGAAGATGTAGAATAATACTCACAGAATTGAAGCCTGTCAATTTATTTCTCCAGTATGAGAAGACAAATCTCTTGTACACAAAAACGTACACAAAATAATACCTTCCTCTATGTTGCTCAAACTGCCAATCTGATGCTTCCATTGGCTCCAAAAGGAAGGTAAAATACCAAGACACGTGGGCAGAATTCTGCCAGATCACTCCTTCTTCATCTCCCAGTTCGGAGTGATGTTCACTGTCTAAAAACAGCAATCGCAATGCGTGCAATTTCGTCCATCTCTCTTTTTACATAAAATTCTCATAGATGGCTGAAAGCTACATGCTTTCTTTTCCATGTCATCTTAATCTAGAAGTTGTCTACAGTTTTTGAATTTTTACAAGAGATAATATCTAAAATATCATAAATTGGCTACACTTGTCCAAAAAAACTAATATGTTTGAACCATGGACACTAACACTAATGTCTAGAATCTTATTAACCTTATTTTTAGCATTTCCCTTGAAGCCGCACTTTAGAGTTTTTCACATGGTGTGCACGTACCATCACGACAATGTCTACTATCAATGCAATGTAGTGGCAATAATTCCAAAGGCTCAAAACATGATTTTTATCATTAAATGTATAAAATATTTATGGAAATGTAGGTTTGTTGGACAAACAAGCATTCCACATTCATTGATATGTTATTATTAAATATTACAGTATAATTATGTTGTTACAATTCAATAAGCAACTTAACACATGAGAAGTATAAAAAGAACTTTGGTGGTAGAAAAATTACTCTTAATAAACATATGTTAGTCATGAGCCATGTGCCAATTGTGATGTGATCTACATTTATTTATTACTATTAGGCTATATGTACTTACTCATCTATCTTGGTGAAGGATTATTATATGTGTATATTAACTAGAATAATTTTTATAGTCTTCTTTTAATGAGGCTTACACATAAGATGCTTCCATTTTCTTCACATAAAAGGTGGGATCATATTTCTATTTTCTTGATACACAAAGGGTTTTGTTACAAATTGTTTTTCTCAATAATAAGCATGTCAATAGGCGTTTGTCTTGTGTGTTGGGAATTTTACCAAGTGCTATAGTCAAGGATGAGGAGAATCTATTATCATTATTACACTCTAAACATTTAACCACACATTCTAGATTTGGGTTTGTTGGCAACCTCAACACTTAAGATTGTGTTTCTTCTTTTTTCTAAAACATATAATACACATTCATAAATAAATAAATTGGTATAAGGCCATAACATACAAATGTTTACTTTGAACATTAGGCATGTGCTTATGGTTCGTGGGAGAGATTGGATGCATGATTGATCTGATGAGATCTTTCAAGCACTTGTGCAATGTAAGATCTACTTGCCTTTTTACATTTCAAGTGCTTCCAATAGTTGTTGCCGATACAATTGTCATTTTCTTAATGAAGGTATGAACTAATTATAGTGCTCTAATTTCATGAAACTTGGATGTCATTGACATTGTTGATTATGGACTACATTGAAAAACACACCAAAAGTTAATGGACCATCATATGTGAAAGTTGCACTTCTTTAACATTGTTCACTATGCACTACATTTGATAGTAGGCCCAAAAACTAGTTGGCTATCTTATTTGAAAGTAAGATTATGTGTATGCTCACATGATTTATCACATACTATTACATAGTTTCTTTTTATTTGTCAAAGTATTAATGCCTTTGATATTTTCCACACTCATATGTCAACATATTTATGATTCATGAAAGTAAAGATTTTAGACCAAAGTTGTAAATATCCCTACCTTTTTGGCTTTAAAAGGGTCAAAAGATCACAACATACTCATGAGTGTTCTATCAATAGATTAAAGAACAACAATGTGAATAGATCACCATGTGATCCTCATTTATCAAATTGAATTATCAAGCTTATAATTAGTAAGATTGTTGAAAAAAAGAGGGACACTTGGTGACTTTCAAGCATTCTTGCGTGGGAGAAGTGTTGGTTACAGCTAATTTAAAAAGTGATCTCTCTCTCTCTCTCTCTCTCTCTCTCTCTCTCTCTCTCTCTCTCTCTCTCTCTCTCTCTCTCTCTCTCTCTCTCTCTCTCTCTCTCTCTCTCTCTCTCTCTCTCTCTCTCTCTGTGAAAATAAGGGTTCCTCCTAGGTCATGGTTTTTTCACACTTCAACACCATGTTTTGTGTGTCTATGTAGTTTCTTAGAGCTTCCTTTTGGCAAAGTTGAGGTTTCATGAGAATCAAGTTTGAAGGTTTTTGAGGATCTAGACTTGAAAAGTCCAAGTTTCAACATGTTTGTTTGTTATACTTTCCTCTCTTTTTGAGTAAAGTTGGGGTATAGACAAAGAAACTACAACATGTTCTATCAACTCTCTTGATGACCTTTTGGGGATAGTAAGAAGAATGTTGCATACCGTGGGCACAATGTTCATGAAGAGCATGAAAGTTTTATTTGCAAGATTTAGGATTTCTTTAGTCCTATGATTCAACACTTGAATGACATAGCTTCTATTATTATCCCCGTTGTGTGATTTGTTTTGGCTATAATCAAGCATAATTAGGGTCTATCATTGCACTTAAATTGAAGACTTACTATAGATACATTTTGGCAAAAATATCAATTAGAGTTATCCTTATCTTATAGTGAATAACTAATATTATCATTTAATAAGTGTTGTTTCTATAAAATCTTTAGCTTTTAGTGTAGAAACCCAATAGGGCACAAGTACAACATTTAGGAGTAGTGTTGTAACAAAAGTTTTGCTTGGCCACCACTAGCCATAAAATGACCCAAAAATTTGCAAATCTAGAAAATAATTGCAATCCGTAAAGTTGAAGGTATCTAAATTAGGTGCCAAAATATTTTTATTAAATAAAACAAGGAATTTGAAATAGCTCTTGACTTTTTTTAAAAAAAATTGTGTGAATGGAAAATTCTCAAAAAGATAGTGGGACTTGAGAAAGAAAGTTCAAATGCTTCATATTTACATAAACATAGCTCTAAGTATGTAACATGCGTGACTAAAACCCTTCAATGACACAATTTTAATGGTCTATCAATATATTTTTCTAAGCAATGTCATCCAATACTCATTGGACTAACACAATATTTGTCACCTAGGTTTGCTTGAGTCCACTTTGTAAATGAAGGTTTTGGCCATAACTCATAAGGATCAACGTGAATCTAGATTCCTAGAGGACTAAGGTCACCTATTGGTTCATCTAGCTGCATTGGTTTTCAAGCCTCGGCTTTGCACTAGATCACTTGAACCAAAGCTAGCTTGTGTCACGCTTGGCTCAAGAGTGACAAATGAGGGAAAGTGTAGCACGTCAACCCTAAGTCCATAGGTCGTAGTCTCACTCTGGTCCCTAAAATGACAAATGTCAAGAATCGCATGGTGGGGGGACTTGCTTGAGGTGCTGTGCCAAACACACACTGTATACAAAAGAGGAAGCTCACTCAAGAACACAAGAAGAGAGATGAAGGCCAAAACATCTTCTTGCTGATTTCTTCTTCTTCTTCCACACTATACAATGTACACAAAGTATAGATAATATATAACATAAAGGAAAGTGACCTACTAAGTCAAACAGTGCATAACAGACTACACTAATCGACTGGCGCTATATCCTTGCCAACTATAGGTAGGTGTAACAAACTAGATATAATAAGTGATAAGTTAGTGGCCATGTGAGTATCATAATGACCACCAATGTGCTAAGTGTAGATGTGCAGACCCATCTAGCTAGATGGTCCATCATCAATGTCTGCACGTGTTGAGCTTGCCATCTCAACACTCCCCCTCAAGCTCAACTCTATCTCTACAACTCCAAGTAAGCTTCGGAACTTTCAAAGCTTCTTTGCACCCAATGCATTTGTAAAAATGTCAACTATGTGATCATGTATCTTGACATATACCAAGTCAATCTCTCCTGCAAGTATCTTGTCTCTCAGAAGTGGTAGTACACCTCAATGTGTTTTGTTCTAGCATGGAACACTGGATTCTTAGCTAGCTGTATGCTGCTCATGTTGTCACAATGAATGACAAGTGGACCATCTACTTGCATATCCAAATCACCTGATAACTTTTGCAACCATACCACCTCACATGCTGTCATAGCAGTACCTCTATACTCAGCCTCTGTACTTGATAAAGTAATTATAGGTTGCTTTTTACTGCTCCATATAATTACTGCAAAACCAAGTGAAAACATGAATCCACTAGTAGATCTTCTATCTGACATGCTACCAGCCCAATCTGCATCTGTGTATCTAAAGACTTGTGCATCCTTACCTACCTCATTAAAAAATTCATAATGTAAAGTGAATCTCACATATCCCAATATACGTCTAATTGCATCCAAATAACTACATCCAAATGAGGCTTTCTAGGCATCTACATAAACTGACTGACAAGGCCAGCAACATAGCTCAAGTCTGGCCTTGTGATAGTCATGTAAATCAAACTCCCTACTATCCTCCTGAACATAGTAGGGTCTTCTATCTCATCCCCAATGTCGACACTCGACTTCACATTTTGCTCCAATGGTACTAAAAGAGACTTACATGTTGTCATACCATACTTGGATAACATATCCAAGACATATTGCCTTTGGGATCACCGTATACCATCATCACATCTGATCACCTCAATACCAAGAAAGTATCTCAGCTCACCCAAATCCTTCATCTCAAACTTCTTCTTCAAAAAGTTCTTAACTTCAGCAATCCCATTATCACTATCACCTGTAATAATCAAGTCATCCACATAAATGACTATGATGACCAAACATGCATCTCCCCTTCTTACACAAAGTGAGTGATCAACATATCGGAAATACAAAATAAAATATTGAAAAGATACTCTCCAATCTTGTCAAACCATGCTCTAGGTGCTTGCTTCAGCCCATAGAGTGCCTTCTTTAGCCTTGCACATATATGTGGGATGCTCTAAATCCTATAACCTGCTGGCTGCTCTATATACACTTCTTCTTGCAATTCACCATGCAAGAAGGCATTCTTAACATCTATTTGCTACAAACTCCAATCTTTGGCTACTGCCAAGGCAATCACACATCTAATAGTTTCCATCCTAGCAATTGAACTGAATGTCTCTTAAACACAATCTATGCCATATGTTTGAGCATAGGCTTTTGCAACTAGCCTAGCCTTATACCTTCTAATATAACCATCTACATCATGCTTGAATTTGTAAACCCACTTACAGCCAATAGCTTTCTTACCCTTAGGCAAGGGTACCAAATCCCAAGTCATATTCGCTTCTAATGCAGCCATCTCCTCATCTATTGCTACATTCCAATGAGCATGACCAACAACATCCTCAAAACAAGTGGCCTCAACATCCTCAACTACCTTCACCATATAAGCATAATGGTGAGATGTATAACCTTCAAAACCAAATCTTTTAACATGGTATCCGACCCTACTAGACTTGGGTGCCACTGGATCATTCGATGGAGCCTTTACATTACTATGAACTCTCTATACACCTGGTGTCCTGACTAAAGGAATACCAAGCTCATCATCCAAACTCTCTGAACCACTAGAATCTCCATAAAGTCCCAAATGACTAGTAGATGCATCATTACCATCCAACACTTTCTTCTTTCCTTTGTCTTTGCCTGCAATACTTATAGATCCACCTAAAGATGTGGTACTACTCCTTAGTCTCCTAGACCAAGGGCTCACTACAGGTGTACTACTAGATGATGTTTCTAGTCCACAAAGACTCCGTGATTCTTTCTTTTCTTTATGCACATAGCTATCATGATCATTATCATCATCTAATACATCACCAACAGGTGCATACCAACTACTCATTTCATAAAAAATAACATCCATGATCACTCTGAACTCACCTTTGACATGGTTATAACAACGATACCCTTTTTGCTCCAAAGAGTATCCAATAAACTACATTTTTTAGTCTTTGGATCAAGCTTCTTTTGTAGCTCATCTGGCACCTAAACATATGAAACACAACCAAATACCTTTAAGTGTGATACATCGGGATTCTTGCTAGTAAAGCATTCTTTGGGAGTCATCTCATGAACAACAGATGTGGGAGTTCTGTTTATAATATAGACAGTAGTATAGACAGCTTCAGATAAAAAATGTTTTGGCATATCTTTTCACCCATTAATGCCCGTGCAACTTCTGCAATATGTCTATTTTTTCTTTCTGCAATCCCATTTTGATGTGGGGTATACCTGCAAGTAAATTGCCTCTTTATCCCATGAGTACAATAGCCTTGAAAGATTTGAAGTACTCAAATACATCACTCTTTTCCTTCATGAGATATACCCATAGCTTCTTTGAATAGTCATCAATAAATGTGACAAAGTATTTACTACCACCAAGAGATACATTTTGTGTCGGCCCCCAAACATCTGTATGCACTACATCAATTATATTTCTGCTCTCTTCTCTGTCATGCGAGAAGGATTGTCTTGCCTACTTACCAAACTAGCATACCTCACAAGCTTTATGAAGTTATCAACTCTAAAGGAAGGAAACCCTGTAACCAATCCTCTAAACTACATTAGCCTTTGCACAAATTTTTCTTATCCAATACATTTATTTCATATTTCAATGTCTACAACCACTCCTTTTCCTTTAGCATACATAGCAACATCCATTGCAAGAATTCCAGCATCCAAAGTGAATATGCGACCAACTCTACTTTCTTTTGCGACCAACCTACACTTATCATTAAAGTTTTCTAGAAAACAACCTTTTGCATTGAATCCTAATTGCAACCCTTGCTCTACCACCAACAGACACTATATTCTTTGTGATTGAAGGCACATGTAATACATCTGGTAGACTCTTTGTCTGGCCATCATACAAGGACAAGGGAACCTTTCCAATGTGTAAAATTGGGTGGCATGAATCATCACCCTTTTGAATATAACCTAGATTTTGTAAGTCCTACATCTCTCCAAATCATTAAACATGACTGGTCATATGATTAGATTCACCTGAATTGACATACCATACATCATCATGTGTCTCCTTTCCTATAACTACATTCATCATATGCTGCTGCATAACAAACAAACACTCATTCTTTTCTTCATTCTGTCATGAAGACGATGCATAGTTTTCTTGCTACAATTTTTCACTGCAAATATTATCCTTCTTAGCATAAAAATGGGCTACAATATGATATGTTTTGCCACAATAATGGAGTAAATAATAGCAAAGTTTTCAAAACCTCTATTATGTCATCCACCTCTTCCTCTAGAGCTCCCCTTGTCTCTAAAGTTTCGTCGGCCTCTTGAAACATGCATTTCACCAAATTGCTTATTGAACCTGTTTTGCTAGCTATCACCAACATGTCCCATACTAGAGTCTCTCAAAGAGGATCTACCATGTCCCCTTCCTGAACTTGAGTAAAATGTTTGGACCTATTCACAATTTCTTTTAGATGAGTCACCTTGCATATTGATCTCTTCTGTAATCATAAGAGAGACCGGCTCATCAAAATCTGGAAATGGCTTTTGTACATATACTGAAGTAACAAATGATTTCCATGCCTTCTCATTATTAAGGCCACTCAAAGTGGATGAAACCAAATCATCATCATCAAGCATTGCATTAGTCCTCTGCTAAAGTATCTGCAATGCTCCTCATCTTCAAAACGTGCTCATTGACATACATTTTCCCTTTCTTCAAGGTATTCAACTCTTGCTTGAGTTAAATCTTTCGAGCCTTTGTATTTAGTGAAAACATGATCTCAAAAATTTTCCAAGTTGCATGTGAATTTTTTGCATTCCTAATATGTCCCAACATAGTATTATCAATGACTATAGATAGGCAGTACATCACCTTTTTGTCTTTTGCATTCCATTCTTTCCATGCCTTTAATTCATCTGCAGTCGACTGGAGGGATATCCAACTTTGGCTCATTTTCTTTACCTGAAACAAACTTATAAAGGCCCTTTCCAATGAGGAATTTTGTCACATGGAATTTCCATAAAGGGTAGTTATTCTTGTGAGCTTCTCAATAATGGAATTTCCAATGTTCTCTGCCATTATCACAAAAATGATACAACATAGCAAGCTAGTCTTTTGCAACCTTTCACAACAAGTGCATAGCAATACATTATGCAACCTTTTTTACTGATTGCTCAATAGTACATGTAATCTACAACCTGTTTGCAGATAAACCTTATGTTTGCTTCATGACAAACACCTCAAAAATTACAAATTCAAAATCTGTAACCTATGCATCCACTTTTAGTCAATACAACAGAAATCACAATGTACCCTGAAACTGTTGTTCGCAACCTTGCGGCTCTAAAAAGGGGCCTAAAATGGCCTCAGATGCCCAAAAAAAACTGTGCAAAAGCCCTAAAGAGCCTATCTACAGAATATATAGTGCTTTTCTCACACACCAAATCTCACAGCAATTTGAGATTTTCACTCTACCTTGCTTCCGGTGCCTCCACAAGCACTATCCAAGAGAAAGAGTGGAAGAATGGGAGAGATTCTTACCCATTTTTTTCTTGCCTGAACCTTGCTTCTTTTCCTTCACTTCAACATTCTAAATCAGCCTCTCTCAGTGGCACAACTTTGATACTATGTTAAGAATCATGTGGTAGGGGGGACTTGCTTAAGCTATTGCGCGAAACACATACTATATACACAAGAGGAAGCTCACTCAAGAACACAAGAAGAGATATGGAGGCCAAAACTTTATCTTGCTGATTTCTTCTTCTTCCACACACTATACAATGTACACAAAGTATAGATAAGATACAGCATAAAGAAAAGTGGCATACTAAGTTAAACAGTGAATAATAGACTACACTAATCAATTGGTGCTATATCTTTGCCAACTGTAGGTAAATGTAACAAACTAAATATAATAAGTGATAAGTGAGTGGCCATGTGAGTATGATAATGACAACCAACGTGCTAAGTGCAGATGTGCGGATCAATCTAGCTAGGCGGTCCATCATCAATGTCCGCATGTGTTGAGCTTGGCATCTCAACAACAAAGAGTAAGAATTCTATTAAATCTCCTAATAATACTTTATTAGGAAAATTAAAAATTTCCATGTACTTTGAAAAGCCCCAATACCTTTATTATTTGACCAAATTGTCAAATCTTGTTGTCTTACATAAAGGTGGAGTCTACCCTAAATACTATATAATCTACCTTTCCAAATCCCACCTTCAAATATGGATTAAGATTTAGCCACATGGTCGAATATTTGTCACTTATTTAAAATTGGGACTTGAAAATTTTCCAAATTCTCTAATGTGGTGTTTAATTAAGTCAAGTACAGTTCCAATTCAATGTACTTTGAAGAAGCCCTTGGCTAACTAAGACCACCTTACCTTAGGATAGACCCATCAGGGATCTTGCCCTCTTGCTTCATTCTTCGCATTAGCTTAAGTTGTCTAATTACCTACCATACTTATACTTCAAGATATAAAGATAGCTTCCTTAAATTATAACCCTTTAGGTTACTCGGTTTTGTTGGGGGTAAAGGCACCTCTGCCTAGTCGCCCGTGCATTACTACACTGTGATAGTACCCGCCACTGCACACTACAGGTGGCGGGTGCCCGTCACAGTCACTTATTCTTTATTTTTTTAGTGACAGTTTGAATAAAGGAAGGCTCGGCCACACATTGTGGTTGTTGGAGTTCCCACTTTTGAGTCTCTCTTTCTCTTGCCTCTTGCTCTCCATCTGCCATAGCTCTCACCGCCAAGCTTCTTCCTCCTGGGTTCCACTTCCCTTTCAACTGGTATCGGAGCAAAGCCATTGAAACTTGCCCGCCATTCTCTTCAGCCTAGATTTGAAGAGCTTCAACCCAAGCTTCAATGGCAGCCATGGTACCTTCATTTGCACGTATATTTTGATCTCCCGTCTCCTCCCTGAGCTTTGTGAACTTCATTTGCTTCTTCCTGAGCTACATTGGAGCCCCCTTGACCTTGCCAGGTGCCCCTGAGGGCTGTTGTAGATCCTCCAGCCCCCAGGAACAACCAGTGCAATTTTCAATGCATTTTTAGGTGTGAAATACGCAGGATCTAGAGCATGGCAGATGCAGAAGCTATGGAGGTTGAAAGAGGACAAAGGAAATCATGAAGACATTGACCACCCTGACTAGGACAAATATTGTTACACAAGTGAATTAGGTTCCAAGATTGAGACTTGGACTCATAAACACAATCTTGTGTATTGACAGTGACATGACACTTTACTGGAAAGAAAAGAGTACTATCATTGCATTAGAAAAAGAGTGCAAGTACAATGCTTTATAGGATTTGAGTGGTGGTACTTCCTCCTACTATACATATGGGATTCTGGTCCTGAGCCCTCACTGCTCCTCACAAAGGGACTGAAGTAGGTGTGATTGCAAATATCTCAACATTAGGGGGCTGGGTTGATCTAGTCCCTGGCATTTTCCTGCTTCTCCTCAGCTTCCCGGCACTCTTGGCAACCTTTCTGCCGAGCATTGCTTGACTCCCCGACATTGTGCTTTACTCCTGGTGATCAATTTGAGTGCTTCTCCCTTCAGTCCTTTGCTGTATACACAGTCCCAAGATTGTCAAAGCAGGGCATCACTTGACATTTACTGTTTAATGCTTCTTGGCATGGCCCGTTTGATGCCTATTGATTCCCAGTGATGCCCGGATGTTATGGGATGCTATGTCTATGCTTTGGGACTGATTTGGAGCAGATTTGAGCACTGTTTGAGCTTCATATAATAGTAAATTGTTTGTTGTAATATAGTGGGCTGAAGCTCATTTACTTGGTGTATGCAAAGGCAATGTGCCTTAAGAGGAGAAAAGAATCAGCTAAGTCTAGGTATGTACAAAGCTGAAATACATATATCTATCCAACTCCCATCATCTGTCGGCAATGAGCAAACTGCTCTACTGAAAGACCCTTCGTGAGAATGTCTGTAGGGTTATCATCTGTATGCACTTTGACAAGCTCAATGCTCTTGCAGTCAAGTACATGTCTAATGAAGTGGTACTTGCCCTGTATGTGCTTTGTCTTTGCATGAAAGACAGGATTCCGTGCTAGCATGATAGCACTCTCACTATCACAATGGAGAACAAGTAACTTTGAGATGCCAAGCTCTCCCACCAGACGTGAAAGCCATAAAGCCTCCTTGCATGTCTCAATGGTAGCCACATACTCTGCCTATGTAGTAGACAATGCAACGATGTATCTTGAGGTTTTAAAATTCTTCTTCTTGGTTCTGGAATGCTTTTGAGCTTATATTAAGCTCCAACTTGGTTGTTCTTCACTAGCATTTGGCTTCAGTTGGCATGCTTTGGACCGGTCTATGCCAATTTTCACTGCTTGATATTTAGGCTTCTTGCATTTATGCCTTGGTCAAATATGGATGCCACTTGGTTTGCCCATGCTTGACAATTACTTGGAGCTTTATCTTCAGATGTATTTGAGCATTTTGGATCTATTGGGCATTACATTGGTTGTCAGTTACATGCTCTTTGAATGCTTTTAGGCTTATGCTTTATGGGTCTGAGATAGCTTAGGATTAATGCTCTGGATATACCCTACTAGGATTTGGCATGTCTCATGCTATGTATTTGATGTATTAGAGAATTTCTTGCTCTCTTTGCATCTAACTTCACTCCCAATGGGAGCCTCTTGGTATATTCGGATGTACATAGAGTCTTATTTATAGATGAGCTTGTGGGACAGTTACATGCATTTGCTCTCTTGAGAGCTTTATGTCTGCAGTTTGTCTATAGTGGGCTGATTTGATATGCCTATTGGGGCAAGCACCTATCTCTATCACAGGTTCGTTAGTTTTCTATGCATCTTGGATCATTATGTATTGAGCTTATTTCTCTATCAATTATGCTTGTGCTTGGTCTCTTCTCTTACCCCAAGACCCATTACATGCACGACTTCTGGACCTATGAGATGTCTCTTGCCTGATAGGTTATTGGTTCAATAGTTCTTGGTACCTTCTTGCCCGTGGAAACTCACTGTTGGATGTATCTTGCTACCTGGCAGTTGCAGTGACATATGTATCAGTGATTGCCTCATTTTGGGACAGTTTTACATACTGCTGTCATTTATTATAGCAAGGTGAAATATGCAAATTTTGAGCACTTCTATGAGGGTAATGCTTAGTATTTGATGCTATCTTGGTCATATTTGGTGGACAGGTGCTTCTCTTGGTGAAATCCACCCTTTTAGCTAGTTTTAGCAGCAGTTTTAGTGCATTTCTTGCTAATTACAAGAACCTATAATTTTTCTTTTTTGCTTTGATTTGGGATAGTATGGCTGGTCATTTGAAAGATACAGCTCTCTTTAACATTGACAAGTTGGATGGTACCAACTATGGGTATTGGAAGTCCCAAATATGGTAGGTTTTGGTGCAAAAGTTGCAGATTAAACCCTTGCATTTCAAGGGTGTCAAACCTGAGGATATGGATGATGATATTTGGATGGAATTTTATGAGCTATGCAAGTCTACCATTATTTTGTCACTCTCAGAAGAGGTCCATCATAATGTTGTTGAAGATAAAAATCAGAGTGCATGGGATTTATGGTAGAAGATTCAGAAGCTCTATGCGCAGCAGAGTCCTGCGTCACAGATGTATTGGCAAAAGCAGTTAATGGACCTTTGCATGAAGGAGGGGACCTCCCTTTCATCTCATTTCAGTCAGTTTCATGCTACCATGAAGAGTCTATTGTCACAGGTATTGAGTTCAAAGACAACTTGCACTCATTGGTTCTACTTGGCACCTTGCCTAAATCATGGGATGTATTCCATACTACCATATGCACGAAAAAGCTTGATGGGCTAAAAATCAAAGATGTTGAGAGTGCTTTATCGACTGAGGAAATCAACAGGAGAAATGATGATTCTTCCCGCTCTTCACATGCATTGACCATTAGAGGTGGCAAAAATGGCAGGCATGATAATGATCATAAGGGCAAGGACTCTCAGAAGTCCAAGTCCAAGTCACGTGGTCCCAGTAAGTCTCGTGGACGGAAGTCTGATCTTACTGTCATTATTGTGGGAAAGGAGGAAATATTAGGCCACAGTGCCATAAAATGCATAATGATGAGCACAAGGAAAAAGGAAAAAAAAAAGTGTAGGAAAAGTCTTTTGAGTGGAGTATTGTACCTGCAAAGTCTAGTGTGAAGATAGACGAGGTTAATGTCATGCATGCCACTAATTCATATGATGATTACATACTTGTAGCTTTTGCATGCGATGCCTTACAAACTTTTGAGATACATTCTATGTATGCGCAGTGTTGGCTCTTGGATTCGGGTGCGTCCTTTCATGTGACTAGCGTCTTGGTGATGATAGGTCTCTTGATATTGTGGGCATTGGAGTTGTTAGGATATAGTTTCCTTCTAGTAGTTCTTTTGTTTTGCATGATGTATGCCATGTACTTGCGTTGACTCGCAGCCTTATGTAAGTTGGACAGCTTGATGATGCAAGGTATTTTGTGTCCTTTGGAGACTTTGCATGGAAGATTACTCATGGCAGGCTTGCACTTGCAAGAGGTGCCAAGTCTGGCAGCCTCTATTCCTTACTTATATCTGGAGCTACCTTGGATCATGTTTTGTCTGTGGGTTCTATTCCCCATATATCCCTTTAGCATGCTCGTTTGGGGCATACGTCTCTTAAAGGAATGAAAATGCTCCGTGCTTTGTAGTATCTTCTGCCTTTTGAATCTTTGCATTTTGATTCTTGTGATCATTGTTTGTATGGAAGGTAAACTAGAAATACACATAAAAAGTCTGGTAAGAAACGCATGGGTGAGCTCGTGGCTCTTGTGCACTCAGATGTATGTGGGTCAATGCCCTTTTAATCACTTGGTGGGGCAAAGTACTTTGTTACTTTCATAGATGATTACTCACGTAAGGTTTGGGCTTATTCAGTAAAGAGAAAATCTAATGTCTAAGATACATTTCAGTGTTTGCTTGCATTGGCAGAGAATGAGTTTGGGAAAAGGCTCAAATGCCTAAGGTCAGATAATGGGGGTGAGTATGTATCGCATGCTTTTGAGCAGTTTATTGATGAGTGGGGTATTAAGTGTCAGTTGACCACCCCTTACATCCCACCCCAGAATGGTATGGCTGAATGCATGAATAGGACCATTCAGGAAAGGGTCCGTAGTATGCTTAGCCAGGGTGGCTTACCGCAGCACTTTTGGGCTGAGGCAGTTACTACTGTAGTGCATATCATTAATAGGTCGCCTAACAGTGGCATTGACTTTCAAGTTGCAGAGGAGGTATGGGTAGGCAAGCCCCCCTCTTATGATAATTTGTGCATCTTTGGATGTGAAGCATTCTGCCCTGTGTCCAAGGACAAATGCAATAAGCTGGATCCTAAAAGTATCAAATGCATTTTCATTGGCTATGGAGATGCAGGAGAGATGGGTTAATGGGATCCGTAGGCGCGGAAAGTGATCCACAACCATGATCTCATCTTTCATGAGGACAAAATGCATATGCAGCTTGAGAAAGTGGTTGAGGTACGCAGAGTTATCTTTCAGGAGGAGCCACCTGCTCCCGTTCAGTCCACTCCACGGCTAGCTAGATAGTGTGTAGCATCACCTGATGCTCATGGCCTAGATGCTAGACATGCTGATGTTAGAAAAAATGTTGGTTAGGCAGCAGAGCCTTGATTGAGATGTTCTACTAGAGATAGACGACCTCCTAAACGTTTTGCGTCCTCTATGGATTATGTACTGGTTACAGATGCAGGAGAGCCTCTCACTTATGATGAGACTATGCACAGGGGTGATTGTCACTCTTGGGAGAGGGCTATGCAGTCTGAGCTTGACTCATTGCACAAGAATCAAACTTGGAATTTGGTTTCCTTGCCTCAGGGTAAGAAGGCTTTACCATGCAAGTGGGTGTATAAGCTAAAAGGTACCCCTAGACACCCCAAGCCGGCATACAAGGCTCGATTGGTTGCTAAGGGTTTTAAGCAGCAACATGGTGTTGACTTTGATGAAGTCTTTTCTCGTGTGGTTAAGATGACCACCTACGCTTAGTCTTGGCCTTGGTTGCACAGCTTGACCTGAACTTGTACCAAATGGATATCAAGATGGCTTTTTTACATGGGGACTTGCATGATGAGATTTACAACATGTAGCCTAAGGGCTTTGCAGACCCTGGTAGGGAACACCCAGTGTTCAAGCTAAAGAAGAGTCTATATGGCTTGAAGCAGGAACCTAGGGAATCGTACCATAAGTTTGATGCATTCATGCAGTCACAAGGCTACAGCCACAATGCTATGGATCCATGCTTGTACACAAAGAAAGCCCGTGACGATTCTTTACTGATTTTGGTACTCTATGTAGATGGCATGCTTTTAGTAGGGACAACTCATGAGGAGCTAGATGCTCTTAAGGATCAGCTCAAGAAGAGCTTTGAGATGAAAGATCTGGGACATACCTCTCATATACTTGTTATGCACATTACGTGCGATCGATCTCAGGGACTACTCTATGTGTCACAAAGGGAGTACATTCATAAAGTCCTTGAGCGCTTCTGCATGCAGGATGTTAAGCCTATTGGCTGTCCATTATCTTCTCATGTGAAGGTTTCACAGGCCGATTGTCCGCAGACATATGAGTAGAGGGCCGAGATGGCCAAGATTCCCTATGCATCAGCCATGGGCAGTCTTATGTATGCCATGATAGCCACCCGTCCAGATATTGCTTTTGCAGTTGGGGTTGTGGCACGTTATATGGCTACACCTGGCAAGAAACATTGGGATGCTGTGAAGCGTATCAAAGGTACCTGAAAGGCACAGTAGGTATGTGTCTTTGTTATGGCAGCCAGGATACAGGATTCGTGGGGTATATTGACTCTGATTATGTAGGACATGTAGATAGTAGGAAGTCAACTTCTGGCTATGTGTTCACTTATACTGGAGGGACTATCTCTTGGATGTCCAAGGCGCAGAAGTGTACAGCCCTTTCTACTAGAGAGGCCGAGTATATTGTAGCCATAGAGGCTTGCAAGGAGACTATTTGGTTAGGCCGTTTGATTGCAGACCTTGGTATGACAGATGTTATGCCTACATTGCACTCAGATTCCATGAGTGCCATTCAGTTGGCCAAGAATCCGGTCTTCCCTGCGAAGACGAAACATATTGAGATGAGGTATCACTTCATTTGTGAAGTCATTGAGGACAGGTCTCTTGACCTTTTCAAGATTCCGACTGAGTAGAATCCTGTAGACTTACTCACGAAAAGCCTCACTACTAAGCGCTTTGCCTTCCTCAAGAGATTGATGGGCATTAGATGAGATGACTTCTTTTTCCTCATCTTCTTGTACACGTGTATATGTTGTACTGTATTTTCTTTTATTCTCTCTCTCACTGGGGAAAATTCGCCTTTAAGTGGGAGGTTATTGGGGGTAAAGGCACCTCCGCCTAGCCGCGCGTATATTACTATACCCACTTTTGAGTCTCTCTCTCTCTTGGCTCTTGCTCTCCATCCGCCGTAGCTCTCACCGCCAAGCTTCTTCCTCCTAGGTTCCACTTCCCTTTTAGGTTTGTTCACATAATTTATATCACAACAGTAAAACAAGATATGATAGTCCTTTGTCAAGCAACAACCCCAAACAATTTCTTTATTCATCTTATGATTACAATTTCTTCTCTTGGCCATACATGAGTACTACAATTTCGTCCTCTGCCCACATGGAAATAACAACCTAGAGGTTCAATCCTACCAAAATTCTACCCTTAACTAGTATCAAGGCTCTTAGGAAGTCCACCATCCTCAGTTACGTAGGGATTAGATGATTCCTAGGTGTATAAGAAATTTACTAGCTAGAGCCCTCTTGGCACCCTTATTGCCTCCTACCTAACGTCCTCCCTATGGAGAGACCTCTTGCCATCTAGGTTGGTCCAAGCTCTCTGGAGCAGTAAAATCAACCCCCTTTGTAAAGGGTTTTACAGCTAGCCTTAAGGGATGTCTAGTGCAATCCTCTATTTCTTAAACTTCTATAGGGAGAGAGTGGGCTAGTAGTAATAATGGTACGAGGCAAGTTCTCTTGGTAACTTGTAAGTCAATCAAGATTTAGAGAAGGACCTTCCCCTACCTGCTTGTTTGAGAATAACTGTTGTTGGAAAAAGGGACCCCAAGAAATAGTGGTTGCCACAGTGAGATTCAAATCTCAATGTATGGAAGAGCTACCATAACATTTTGCTAGTAATTAATAATAGGGCACATGATGCATGAAACGCAATGGGGAAGGAAGTGCCATGGGAACGGCAAACAAATGGAGGAGACAAAATGAGGGTGTGCGGACATCATGGTTGAAAATATGCAACCCAAAAGGGAGGCAAATCTGCATGTAAAGGAGGGGGAGTAGGGCTTGACTGAAAGCACAACATCTGCCCATTCACGCGCTATCCTCAATCACGTGCATTAAAACATGGCAATACGAAGTCAGAAAAGGCGCCGCCCTCCTTTCTCTCTCGTATCTTATATCTATATTGTCAGTTACTCATTCTTCCTCCGTCATAGCCCTCTCCCCTCACCTCCCTCTCTCTCTCTTTCTCTCTCTCTCTCTCTCTCTCTCTCTCTCCGACACACAGCTAGCAAGCTCGGCTATGATCAGGCACGCGTCATCGCTAATTTTGGCTCTCTTGCTTTGCATCTCGCCTCAGAGCTGCTCAGCAAGACTAATTGGGGCCGCCTTCTACCACCTTCAGCATCTTCATCACCATCATCATCATGATCGTGCACCCTCAGCTTCAGAGACAATCTCTAGCACGGATCATGATCATGGCTTCCTCTCCACTCAAGACTCGACCTCAACGAAGCCCATCATCCCAAAGGTGAACCCTAGCATCCAAGAAGACGGACCCCATGAAGTCATCTTCAACACCCCAATTGACAATAGAGGGCCCAATGTTAAGTATGGGGGGATAGAATCCCCCCCAATCGACAATAGAGGGCCCAACGTAATGTATGAGGGGTTAGGATCCCCCCCACATACCTCCTCTCCATCTAACTCCCGGATGCTCATTGATCATCCCTTGATGCATGATGATGGCCATGACCATGACCATGACTATGATGCCCGCGATGATGGTGTTGGCAATGTTGCGGTTGTTGATGGTAAGGTTGCGGTTGTTGATGGTAAGGAGTCTCCCATTGGCTCCCACTCCCTCCACATCAACTTGCTTCCGCCCGCCCTAAGAACGGCTGCCCACCATGACACCGTTTTCCATCGCATGTCACATAATCTCATCCCACCATCAGGCCCTAGCCACAAGCACAACTCTATGCCCACAAAAAGACATCCTATTGAAGAGGACACATTCACAAAGCTACATTGTCCACCACCAAGCTTATAAGGTTATGAGGGTAAAGTGCATATTCTTAGTTTTTAGGGAGTGTAAGCCACACCATTCCTTAGACAAAATTAAAAAACTTACATGTCTTAGTTAAGGTGGGCTACCAAGGTATGATGCAAGAATTCTCATTGTTTGGGTATTGTTGTGTCCTATCTAACTCGATCCAGCCATAACCAACTTTTTATGCCCAATTAAACTACCAAGAGCTACAACTACATTCCATATACTATTTGTATATTCCTTCTACAAAACTAGCATGTCACATTCCATGTATCCATGAAAGATAAGTGTAAGCTTTATCAAATTTAAATAGGCTACATACTCCACTATTGCATATAAGAGAAACAATGAGAGAAAGAGGTATATGTGCAAGATTAAATGTATTTTCTTTATTCTAAAGAGGATGGATTACCCATTCATTATGTTAACTTAAGAAACATTTTAAGAGCACTTTTATTGTCATGTTAATGTTCTTCTCAATATCTTTAATGACTAATTCAAATTATTTTCTAGATATCATAAAATTTTGTTTTAGGTTACAACTCATTTATTCTATGGTATCCTCCATGACATTTTTGACACCAAGTACACAATAAGAAGACATGACTACAAGGGTGTCATTACTGCAGAGTGTACTTGATAGTCTTTTTTAATGGTCTATATTACAATAAGGATGGAGCTCATGTTGTAGAATTTTTTTTCACTAATGCACTTTGTTATATCAATTTTAAATAGTTACATTTGCTCAATTTGGTGGATATTTGAATGTTAGGCCATTAAAAAGACATTTTAACTATAGCAAGGATGTCATAGTCTAATATAAAAAAGAAGAAAAACATGAAAAGGAGAAAGGGAGGTAATAAGAGTTTATTTTTCACCTTGAAATGTAACAAGATTCCAAAAACTCATTTAAGATCATCAAGTATCTAAACTTGAATAAGCCATATTATTATGTTGTTTCATAAGGGAGATAAAGCTAGTATTAGAAAAAAGTAATGTGTGGTGAAGGTTGAAAGATAATGCATAGAGCATTTGATTTCAAATTTGTGATTAGAGATCAAAATTAGAACAAGTGAAAAAAAAAGAGCTTTCGTGATACTCTATGGTCCATGATGTAATTCATCATACGATGACTACCATCACTAGTGTTTTTCTTTTAGCTAGATTTTTACTTTTTGGCAAAAATAATGTGTCCCTAGACAAATCAAGCAAAAAATAGGGTCATTTTTTAGCCCCAAAAACCATAATGATTGCTTAATATTGAAATTTTTAGCATAAAATTTGAGTTTTGATCACCTAAAATGGATATTTCAATAGAGGAAAAATATGGACATCCAGAGCTTATATATGGCCCTTAGACATGGCCAAAAGAGTAAAATATTATTGCCAAGCATATTTTCCATGTCAACCTAAGGATCCATGATGGTTCGTAACAAAGGCACAAACTTTAAGAAGCCGGATTAAAATTGTGACCATCCTGCACTTTGAATAATGAGTAAGAGAAATTAAAAGGTGCCATGTCATCCATCACTTTTTGAAACTTTGTAAGCTATAGTGGACCATGACTCTGGCCACCATTGGATATGGATCTACATTTGGGTTCAATCAATTAGAAGAATTAACTCATGCCTTGTTAGGAGTGGGATCATCATCCTCCTTAGAATCTTCAAAATTTAAGAACTGTCCATACAAAAGTATAATATAGCAATATGTGATAAGGTACCTCTCAAGTGAAGGACCTTGTCACCAAATAATGATAAATTCTGGAAGAGAGGTATTTGAGAAAAAAAATCACTGACCATCGCATGGCCATTACACCATTACTCTAGATGTCTCCATGGTTTTGACAAATTTATTGAAATGTAAATTGTGTAATCCAAACTTCCACCAAGAACTTGAAGATAATCATTGAGCTTTAATGATTGTAAACACAAAAGCTTTATATATTCCTAAAGCTTATGAGTGCCCCAAACCTTGGAACCTTGGGAAATGTTGGTGTGTAATCTCCCTCTTTGTACAACAATAAGCATAGAATCTTTCTCTCTTAGTACCTCATATACTTGTGTTCAATACTTGCCTTTTAAAACTTCATTTTTCTTGTCAAACTATGCGTTGATTTCTTTTCCTAAACTTGCACACAAATATTCTTTTCTTGCATGAACTAATGTTAGGTCAAACTTTCATGCAAAACTCCATCTTAGACCCTACATTTGACCACATCGCATTCGCACCTTGTCAATTGATGAGAGGATAAAACCACCCATCTCAAAAATTATATATCCAACAACTCCATGCATTCTACTTTCTTGATATCTATCCATACATTCATTTGTAAAGCTCCTAGCATGATATGGTGAAGTACTTCCTTATAGTATCTAGTTTTCTTAATTAATAAATGTGATTAAGATGTTTTCTATGAATAGGTATTGTATATCGCAAATACTAGTAGCAGTATTGCATAGAGTGTTTGATAGTTGGATGCAAAACTCCTTATGTGAGAAACCTCTTTTGCACCATTTTAGCACCCTTATCCTAATCTCAAGGATCCAAAAGTTTGACAACCACAACACCAGTCTCTATACTCATAACATATGATGATTCATTATTTTTAACATCTACATGCTCATGTCTTTCCAACCATATACTTTAAAAATCCTTCATATTTGTTTAGAGTCTTATAGAGTTGTCTCCCAAGATAATTATTGATTGCAAATCGTAGTCTTCCTTATTTAAATTTGGAAGCCAAAGAATATCACTTGAGATTGACACTTTCTTGATGCCATTGAAAAATTTCTTAAGTGCATGAAGCCATGTCATGATTAGTCAATGTAATTAAGAGCCTTCTATGAATACTTAACAAATGTTACAAATATAGTAGCAACATTTCATAAGGTATCAGAATTTGGATCCCCAACTCCTTAAGAGAGTGATGGCTTATGTAGACTGTAGAGTTGTTTCCCATATCCCAAAGGTAGGTGTATCACAAACTTGTTGGAGACCATACGACTGTCAAGATTGTGGGAGAGAAGGAAGGAGTCTCACTTGTAGCTTTCTTGCTTGCACAATGGGGGAATACACACAAGGGTGGAGGCTGAAAACAGTTTTTCTCTTCTTAGTTGTGTAAGCCAAAAGAACTCTAGTACAAGGAAATAGAAGAACCCTATATATGGGTCTCAAACCAAACTCAACTAACTAAGGTGGCATACTAACTGAGCCACGAACTAGAGTAGATAAGGATAGCTATCATGTAGCTATTATTCATGGGCAGTGTACCAACCGCATCTGCAACTGACAAGTCGGTGACATAAATGCACAACGGTCACCCTAGCATATCACGAGTGGAGCTCGATATCTCAACACTCCCCCTCGAGCTCAATCCCAATTCCTTCACACCAAGCAGGTCTCTGAACTTGCGCAGCTTCTCTGCGCCCAATGCCTTTGTGAATATATCAGCTACTTGATCCTCTGTGCTGACATAAACTAGATCAATAAGACCTAGTAAAACCCTCTCCCGCACATAGTGATAATGCACCTCAATGTGCTTTGTTCTAGCATGATAGACTGGGTTATTTGCCAAGTGTATACTACTCATGTTGTCACAATAAATGACAACTAGCCCATCTGTAGGCTGATGCATATCATAAAGTAGCTTATGCAACCAAGCTACCTCACATGCAGCCATTGCTGCACCCCTGTACTCGGCCTCTGTGCTCGACAAGGCAACTGTAGGCTGTTTCTTGCTGCTCCAAGTGACTGCAGCACTCCCAAAAGAGAACACATATCCACTGGTAGATCGTCTATCAGAAATACTACCAGCCCAATCAGCATCAGTGTATCCATGCAGCTGTATCTGAACCCCAGTCTCATAAAATAGTCCATACTGCAATGTGTACTTCACATACCTGAGTATGCGTCTAGCCGCATCTAAATGCGATTTCCTTGGAGCCTGCATAAACTGACTTACCAATCCAATAGCATATCTCAAGTCTGGCCTGGTAATAGTCATATAAATCAAACTTCCTACTATGCGTCTGTGCATAATAGGGTCTTCCAGAAGCTCACCTGCATCTGCGCTCAGCTTCACATTCTGCTCCAAAGGAACTAAAATAGGCTTACAGCCTGTTATCCCATATTTGGAAAATATGTCCAATCCATACTACCTCTGCAAGAGCTGTATCCCACTCGGTGATCTAATCACCTCAATGTCCAAGAAATAATGCAGCTCTCCCAAATCCTTCATCTCAAACTTTTGCTTCAATAGCATTTTCACATGAAGGATATCTTCATCACTGTCACCTGTCATAATCAAATCATCAACATAAATGACAAGTAGCATAATACCTTTCTCTGTTTTTCTCACATAAAGTGAGAAATTTGCCTTGGAAATCTGAAAGCCAATAGTGACAAGATACTGTCCTATCTTGTCAGACCATGCTCTAGGTGCTTGCTTCAAGCCATACAAGGCTTTCTTCAACCTGCAAACAAACTCAGGATGAACAGCATGCACATAACCTAGTGGCTGCTCCATATAGACCTCTTCTTGCAAATCACCATGCAAGAAGGCATTCTTTACATCCATCTGATGTAAAGACCATCCCTTTGATGCAGCCATAACAATGACTGCTCTTACGGTTGCCATTCTTGCAACCAGACTGAATGTTTCTTCATAGTCAATGCCATATGTTTGTGTATACCCCTTGACTACTAATCTTGCCTTGTATCTATTCACAGAACCATCTGCATTGTGCTTCACCTTATAAACCCACTTACAGCCAATTGCATTCTTACCTTTAGGCAAAGGTACCAATTCCTATGTAGCATTCGCTTCCAAGGCATCCATTTCTTCATCCATGGCTTTCTCCCATTTTTCTTTTCCCATGGCTTGCTCAAAAGAAGTGGGTTCTGGTTCCTGTATCACTTTGACCATATATGCATAGTGAATGGCTGTAAATCCATCATATTTCAGCCTATCCACAGGATACCTAGCTCTCGTAGACCTGCGCAAAATAGGTTCACTCCCAGGTGCTCTCAAAACATCCCTGGTCTTCCTTACTCCAGGTGTAACAATAGAAGGAATACCCAACTCATCATCAATGCTCTGTTTTGAGCCACTGGATTTACCATCCACATAAGAGTGACCTGCATTCACATCAAACATGGGTTGATCAACCTTCTCTTTTCCTTTTTGTGATACCTGCATACCACTATCTGCATTTCTTTGAGAAGATTCTCCTGATCTTAATCTGCCTGTCCATGGCGAAGAATGTGAACCACTGCTAGAGGACGCTCCAGGTCCACTAATATTTTGTGACTGCTACTGTGAATTCTGTGCAACATTACCATTTTGTGCATCTACATCATCAATCACATTTACTGGTTTATACCAGCTACTCATCTCATCAAAAACAACATCTCTGCTCATTGTAAACTTACGAGTAGAAGGGTTATAGCATCTATACCCTTTTTGCTGCAGAGAGTAACCAATAAAGATGCACTTCTCAGTTTTTGGATCCAACTTGGATCTCAACTCATCTGGCACATGTACATAGGCAATGCAACCAAAAATTTTCAAATGTGAAATACCTGGTTTCCTATCAGTATACCTCTCCTCTGGAGTCATCCCATGTATTGCTGCAGTGGGAGTCCTGTTCATTATATAGACTGCTGTAGCAATTGCTTCAGCCCAGTAAAAATCTGGCAAGTCCTTTTCGTTGAGCATGGCACGAGATACCTCTCCAATATGCCTGTTTTTTCTTTCTGCAATTCCATTTTGTTGTGGGGTATGACTGCATGAATATTGCTGCTTTATGCCATGCTCCTGCAGGAACCTTGCAAACTCATTTGAGAGGTACTCTCCCCCTCCATATGACCTTAGGCATTTTATTTGCAGACCTGTTTCTTTTTCAACCATAGCTTTAAGAGTTTTGAAATGCCCAAAAACTTCACTTTTCTTTTTCATGAAATACACCCAAACTTTTCTGCTATAGTCATCAATAAAAGTGACAAAATAATGACAGCCTCCAAGAGATGTAGCTTTAGTAGTCCACACATCAGAGTGGATTAATTCCAACGGCTTCTTACTCTCTTGAACATGTCTAGGAAATGGTTTCCTTGCCTGTTTTCCAAACTGACAGGCTTCACATACCTTATGCATTTCTGCAACCTTGAATTTAGGCAATCCTGCAACAATGTTTTGGGCATGCATTGATTTAAGTCGCTGTACATTAACATGACCAATGTGTTTATGCCAGATATCAATATCTCCAACTACACCGGTCCCATGTGCAAACATTGCTGCACTCAATTCAGACATGTCTGCATCCAACATAAACATTCTACCCTTCTTCTTTCCTTTTGCTATCAAGCGACCTTTATTTTTCATATCCTCAACAAAGCATCCATGAGGATTAAATCTGATGTGCAAGCCCTACTCAACCATTTGACCAACAGAGACCAGATTCTTTGTGATATTCGGGACATGAAATACATCAGACAGGTATTTCTTTTTCCCATCCTGCATAGACAAATGAATTTTTCCAATCTGCACAACAAGATGTGCAGTATCATCACGAGTCTCCACAAATCCTGGTTTTTCCATTTTCCTTGCATCCTCCATCCATTCTGCATGACCTGTCATGTGGTTTGATGCACCTGAGTCAACATACCATACATCATTGCTTTCTTCTGCACTTGTCACAGAATTGTTCATGTGCTGCACCATAAACAAATGCTCATTTCTGTCATCACCCTGTCTACTAGAAGATGCATAATTCCCTTGTTGCAGTTTTCCATTCATGATGTCATTCTGCTTTTTATAGCAGTTTTTAGCCATATGACCCATTTTACCACAGTAGTAGTATTCAACATTACTGTTTGCATTTTGGCCTCTTTGCCATCCACCACGACCTCTTTGGCTCCCCCTGCCTCTAGAATTACCACGTCCTCCTCCATAGGACTGGTTTTCTTGAGTTTGTTGCATATTCTGATTTCTACCACGGCCTCCAAATCGGCCTCCTCTACCTCTGCCTCTACCTCTTCCAGCATTTGAGTAGAAGACAGCTTCTTTTGAAGTTCCTCCTGAAGAGGATGCACCACCATTTCTCTGCTCCTCAAAAATTAGAAGAGCAATCAACTCCTCAAAATCAGGAAATCTTTCACAGACGGAAATGGATGTTCAGAACTATGCATAATCCTTTCCTAGACCATTCAAGGTCACGGAAACTAAATCATCATCTTCCACTGGCGACCCAATGGAAGCAAGTGCATCTGCAATCTTCTTCACCTTCATGTGGTAGTCATTGATGCTCATACTTTCTCTTTGCACATTATGCAACTCTTGCTTGAGCTGCATTTTCCTGGCTTGCGTATTTGTGCTATACATTTTTGACAAAGTATCCCATGCCTCTTTTGGCGTACTTGCATCCTGAATATGCACAATCATAGAGTCTGAAATACTGATAGACAGCCAGTACATAACTTTCCTGGCTCTCTCATGCCATGCTTTGAATGCATGCATTTGCTGTTGATTGGGAGCATCAGGAAGAACTGGTTCTTCTTCATTTCCTGCAACAAATTCCCAATATCCTTTTCCCATAAGGAAATTCGTCATTCTAAACTTCCATGCTTGGAAGTTGTTCTTGTCAAGCTTTTCAGTTACAATCTGTGAAAGAGAATCAGCGCCATTACAGAATACTGCAAAAATTTCTTTCACTGCAGAGAACACAGCTTCAGCCTCACAAGGGCAAATATGCAAAACTGACGAAAGTGGTATTTAACCACACAGTCACTTCCTAGTGACGATTTTGCATCAACAGGCAACAAGGATGATTCTGTAACTCCCAATGTCTCTGCGCACAGGCATACGATGCAATTTCTACAGTAACTTTTCACCGACCTGTAGAACAGTGGTCGCACAGCATAAAACTGGGCCTTTTCCTGAGTGCGTGCAGAAAACTTCCGCCTCCAAAACAGGCCCCGAAATGGCCTCAAATCAAAAAAACAGGGTCGCCAAGGGCTAAAGCCATTTCCCGCAGCATATATTGCCCTCTTGCTTCACCGGGAAGGGCGTCTCAACCTGAGACAATGCACTCTTGCAATTTTCGGCTGTGCTACCTGCAGAGATCTGCTCCCAAAACAGAAATGAAAGCAACACTGCTCCTCTTACCAGAACACCACGAGCTTGGCTTGCTTTCTTGAGCTCCTTACCACGAACAAGGCTCTAATACCATGTCAAGATTGTCGGAGAGAAGGAAGGAGTCTCACTTGTAGCTTTCTTGCTTGCACAATGGGGGAATACACACAAGGGTGGAGGCTGAAAATAGTTTTCCTCTTCTTAGTTGTGTAAGCCAAAAGAACTCTAGTACAAGGAAATAGAAGAACCCTATATATGGGTCTCAAACCAAACTCAACTAACTAAGGTGGCATACTAACTGAGCCACGAACTAGAGTAGATAAGGATAGCTATCATATAGCTATTATTCATGGGCGGTGTACAAACCGCATCTGCAACTGACAAGTCGGTGACATAAATGCACAACGGTCACCCTGGCATATCACGAGTGGAGCTCGATATCTCAACAACGACTACTATCCTAAGGATTTCTAGAAAATACATAGAGTAGAAGCTCTTTAGGTCTCACTAACCTTTAATGAGGATTCAAAAGTTAGAATTTTATTGCTCATATTTGAATCCATTTCTGGTGATGATACACTCCCTCTTTATCAAAAGTTGACCAAAAGCTGGCACAAAGGCACGAGCTTTTTGACACATTCTTATTCTTTGGAAGGAGCTTTTAGAAACAAATGGGAAAAGAGAAGAACACATAAAATCGGAACGATTCACTTTATAGATATAGTCGTTTGTTTTATGTAGTGTTCTATGCTATATAGCAAAAACTATATAGTTGTCTACGCTATATAGTAGTGCATGCTATATAGCACAAACTACTATATACCACAACTAGTCTACAACATAGTACAACATGCTCTATACAAGACACTTGGTACTATTGTACACAATAAATTGGTAGTAGTGCCCTATCAAATGAAAATTAAAAATAGTTAAATAGACTAACAATGATTATTTTTCCCCTAATAAATTTAGGCTTTTTAACAAGAACTTTGAATCTTAAATATTGGAAACAATAGATGTCACATAGATTTCAAGAAACTAAATATTTGATAAAAATTCCAAAAAAGCTTAAGTACATCTAGCAGTGAAAAATATTAACTGTATAGATCATCTAATAGAAAAGGACTCAAATTGAGTTTCTAATAATGCTGATGGCTATATATATGTATGTAACAAAGAGTTAAGCTTCATGCATCACCCTAAATCCTTGATTACTACAATAGAATTTAGTGCCCATCACAAGGCCACACAATATGTCCTTTTGTTCTACATCATGTTTTAACATGAATAATGGCCAAGATATGTAGAAATTCTTAATCTCACCAAGGGAATAAATCCATTTGTAGAAACCATAGGACTTGTTAGCATCCTCAAGATCAAATGGAGGGCATATGCAACATTGCAATGGGTTTAGCATACTCATGTACATTCTGTCATCTACAAGCAATGTGTCTCTATTAAAAGTTGATAAGGAGGACAAAATTTGGGCAATAACTTGAGAGATTTTCAACAACTCGGAAGGACCTCATCAACATCATATAGTGTAAAAATTACTTGCATGCACCTATCCGGTGTGATGGCATTAAGGAAGAATCTATTTTTAGAGTACAAATGCTTGTTTTTGTAGCTATATTCAAATTTTGAGTATTGTAGGTACTCCCTAATTTGAACTATATACTAAAGCTTACAAGAACTATTGAAAATGTCATTGTCCCCAAACCCTTGGATGTGATAACCTTACACAATATGTTATGAGACACATACCCCTTGGCACCCTTGAACATATGTGATCCTATATCCTTTTTAGACATCAATATCATATATCACAATTATATTCACATTTGCATTTGCGTCCCCACAATCAATATCTTTCATACCACAAGATTGCACATCATTCATATGTTCAAGATCTACATTATTTATATTTGTATTTTCCCCAACATACACATCTTCTACATTTTCCCTATGTTTAAGCTCCTCACTACATTTGCCCTATATGGAGGGCATATGCAACATTGCAATGGGTTTAGCATACTCCTATACATTGTGTCATCTACAAGCAACGTGTTTCTATTAAAAGTTGGCAAGGAGCATGAAAGTTGGGCAATAACTTGAGAAATATCATCTTACGTTCCAAAAACTTGGAAGGACCTCATCAACATCATATAGTGTAAAAATTGCTTGCTTGCACCTATTTTATTTTATGTTATTAAGGAAAAATCTATTATTTAGAGAAGAAGTGCTTGTTTTTTAGCTATATTCAAATTCTAATTATTATAGCTACTCCATAATTTGAGCTCTATACTAAAGCCTACAAGAACTATTGAAATTTTCCTTGTCCCCTAACCTTTTGGGATGTGATGACCTTACACAATATATTGTGAGACACATACCCCTTAGAACCCTTGAACATATGTGATCCTATATCATTTTCAAACATCAACATAAAAGATCACAATTATATCCACATTTGCATTTGCATCCCCACAATCAATATCTTTCATATCACAAGATTGCACATCATTCATATGTTCAAGATGCACATTACTTATATTTGAAGTTTTCCCAACATACACATCTTCTACATTTTCCCTATGTTTAAGCTCCATGCATATCTTATTTAACATTCATGTTTTCAAGTTTCTTATCACCTAGACTAGTATCTTGCTCAACATGCACATCTTATGCATCATCCATATGTTCAAATTTCACATTACTTGTATCAACATCATCATGAAAATCTACAACTACACAATGATTAGCATCTTCCATACCACAAGTTTGCAGGACACTCATATATCATGATCTACATCAACTTATAGAAACTATAATTGCATTTACCCAAACATGCAGATAATTTATTTTATTCATAATTTTAGGTTCCTTGTACCTACATCAGTATGTTTCTCAGCATGCACATTTTGTTCATAATCTATTGATGTTGGGGATCCAACTTGCTTGGCAAGTTTGTAAGGGCCATCAAATTCTGCAAGTTGATCGATGTTAGCATTTTATATATCTGTAGCAACAACGGTACCAACATCTTATCCAATATCTATCATATTATCCACTACACATGCACTAACATCTGTAACGTATCTACAACATCTATATCATGATTTACAACATCAGTTATATGCTCAATCATAGTATTTGTGGCATCAATAGTATTTGTGGCACTCACATGCTAAGCTATAGTATCTATAGTGTCTATTACATACTCAACTAGCAGTTTTTGTGGCAAAGATAGTATTTGTGATATCAACATTCTTAGCTAGAGTATCTGTGGCATTAGTTACATGCTCAAACTTTTGACATTTCATATCCACATTAACAAAAGTAGAGTATGCATATGCTATTTGCCTATCATGTGTGGAACCATGCATATTGGTTTGTCTTTCATTTGTATGAAAAATTTAAGGAAAACATGTCACTATGTTCCCTCCTTTGTGAGAGGAAGCACTCCTTCTCCTAAAGTTACAGAGCCATTTTGCCGAGTTCCTTAGAGAAAGTTGTATCATGCCCCTAGGTTTTCTCTACTTACCCACCTATGTCGATTTCAGGTATAGGTACACACTGGTCAAAAGTCGTTCAAGCTTTTCTTGGGAGTGTGGCATGGGTTACTTTAGCACCATAGCGCCTAGTGCTTGGACGTTGTCTGGGGGCATTTTTTCTAACTCACAAATATACATAACACACTATTCGGGGTAAAGACCAATGACATATAGTCAAGTGGGCACCCCTTTTATATGTATAGACTGTACAGTCATATGTAAATGAAGATAATAAAGAATACTCACATAATTCTCTTATGTTTTGCTCTCTTTCAACTATCTCACACTCCATATCTTCTACCTTACATCCCACCCTTGCTTCCCTCTTAAGTAGTATCGGAATGACATTTGGTGCTTATGGAATCTTCTTCTTGGAGTAAGGATTGCAAGGAATGAAGCTTCATCACAAAGGTCCAAGATTCAAGCTTCTTTAGTCACATTGATGCTTGTTGCCTACACATTGATAGAGGCATTTTTCTCATTGTTGAGATCTAGATCTAAGTCAAGTAGGTGCTTGAGCCATTGAGGTCGAATTTGGGACTAAAGGAGCCCAATTTGGCATTGATTTGGGCAGCCATTAGTAGTTGGGATTGAAGTAAAATATCTTGGTTTTAGATGCTCAAGAAGGGACCTTGGTACATGATTTTGATGCGGAAGCGTTCTTGGTATGTAGTCTTGATGCATATGAGCAAGGCACTATTTAAGTAGGGGGAAACTTATCTCTTAGGAGAAAAGGAAAATTTTGTTGAAAGTAGGGGGTTTAAGCATAGGGCTCAAGGTGGGGCCTGAAGTAGAGGCTTTGCTTATGCCTGTAAATTGAGAAAAGGAAAGAGAGAGAGACTTCATGATTTGTGAAGATTGCAATGTTTATGGACTATGTTGTTCATCTAAATACACTAAGAGGTTGTTTATGCTAAAAAATAATATTGTTGATACATTTTTATTAGTCAAGTTACTCACACCATTCTCCCACGGTTTTTGTGTTTTGGAAGATACATGATATTTGTGTTATCATAGACACCTTTCTTTAAGGTGCAAGCATTAGTTAGCAGTGACTAATTTATACTTGAAGGCTACTATACTAATCTTAACTTCATATTCCCACACTAGGTTATGCTCACTTTTTCAAAGATCACATAGGGCAAAATTGATTTGTGAAGGTAATTTGCATGTAGTTCATCTCTAGTGGTTTTTTAATGCTCAGAAAAATACTTGGGATAGCTTGTATGAAGTTTATATGCCTTTAGGACTGCTAAAATATCATTTCTACATAAGTTTTATGTTGATTTGATATTTCTATAGTAGTTGCTTGACTTCGCGGTGTCGTGTTGCTACACACACACATTGTGAAAAACTCTAGAGTGTGGCTTCTTATTGATCTAGAGAGGGAATGCCAATAATGTTAGTGTTCATAGTGTGAATGGTTCAAAAACACTAGATTTTTTGACAAGTTTAGCCAATTTTTGATATTTTAGATATTATCTCTTGTAAAAATCCAAAAACTATAGACAATCTCTAGAAAAGGATGACATGTAAAAGAAAGCATGTAGAGTTCTGCCCTTTTGGGAGGATTTTACGTAAAAAGAAGGATTGGCAAAATTGCACAACGTTCGATTGTAGTTTTCAGGCCAGTGAATAGCACTCCGAGAACTGGGAGATGGAGTGATTTGGCACAATTTTGGCCAAGTGTCCTGGTATTTTACCCCCATATCGGAGCCAATGGAAGCATCAGATTGGTAGTCTAAGCATCATAGAGGAAGGTATTGTGTTTTGCATGTTTTTGTTTATAAGAGATTTATCTTCTCATAATGCAGAAATAAATTGACAGCCTTCACCTTTGTGAGTATTCTTCTACATCTTCTATTTCTTTGAGCCTCTTTTCTTTCGTCTACTCCTCTCCTTGAATCTCATGTTGTCACTTACCCCTTGAGAGCAGAGTTTTTAGCCCGGGATGTGCCTAAAATTTGCCAAAAAATCCGGAATTTAGGGGAAAAAATTCAGCATCGAAGGTGGTGGCGGCTAGATCTAGGACGATTTTAAACACCAAGTGAAAGACGGCTTTTAAAAGGCGCCCGAGCGACACTTGTGGATTTTTGATAATTTTTACAGCTGCCATGCAGGATGTCAGGAGTTGCCAGTCAATGCGGGATGTCAAGCCGGACACCCACGATTTTTTAGAGCTTGAATCGGATGCCGGACGAAGAAGGAGCCAATAAATGGGCAAGATTTGAAGAGGTGGACAAGTTTGTGACCAAAAGGGTTGGTGCCCTTTGGGAGCCTTGGACCCCCCCAAATTTTATGCCACATGAAAGATGAAATCGTGGAGAGAGAAGATGGAGAAAAACGTGGGAAGATGGCGCCATCAGGCGGTCGAAAAATGCGCCTCATCTCCATGGATGTTGATTTTCTGGCTGTGAAGAACCCATACAACCGATCTTGGGGCTGATCTTCTCCCTCTTTGCTAGTCTTACTACCGCCCTTCGCTCGTGGAATAATGGACTAGATGGGAAGAACGAGATCTAGTCTTTCTCTCTCCTCCCTCTCTCCCTTCTCTATGGGCTGTTCATGTGTGCCATCTTGATGGAGGAACCGGGGAAGGAAAATGAAGAAAATGGTGAAGAAGATTGATGGAGATGCTGAAGATTGAAGTGAGCATTGGATTGAGAGCAATGGAGGCTTTGTTTGCTGATTTTGCAATCATTCAAGACGTCTCGGGTTACGTAAAAACACAGTATGACCATTTTTATGAAGAAAATGAAGGATTTTTGATAGTTTATGATTATAATTATGTTCTTATTGGATGAAAATTTGTTTGTGTGCTGTTTGCATTATGAGTAATTGCTGTTCATCAGAAAATTTTGATTTTGCAATGATTTACATGCTTTATTTAATTCCCGTAAACCCGAAATGCGGGTTTTAAGTGGCAAAATGGTGGTTTATCCGTTTCAGGTGGGGGAAAGGTGTTCCCATGGGGGGAATATGGAAGATAAATTGAATGTTAGTATGCTGAAGTGATTGGAATAAGAAAAACCAGAAAATAGTACATTTTATTGCCAAATAAATCAAGAAAATAGAGAAAATAAGGGAAAAAATAGAAATATGTCTTGGAAAAATAAGAAAAAATATAAGAATTGTTTGTGGATGTGTGGTAGTGGCAAATCATGAGGTTTAACCTCAGTTTTCCCTATCCCTTTGTTAAAGTTTGTGATTTACTACTTTTCTACATCAAAATATGACAAATTGAACCTCTACACTTGTGCAACGAAAGCAATATCTAAACGTATGGGGTTGGGAGGTTTGAATGGTGTGATTTGCGTGCTGATTGTTGCCGATTTTTTGATGCACATCATGTCATAGAGTTCGTGTTATTTTGAGTAAGAGGATAGTAGCACGAGTGTTATCTCGGTGCTATCCTTTCATCGCTGCAATGCATTAGAGAATAAGCATTGAAAGCCTGGTTATGCACAAGCACGTTGCTGATTTGAAAATGATGTTTGAGCACTTTAGAATCATTCACTTTGCATGTGCATGAAACCATGGTGTCAAAGAATAAAAACCTGGATGCATAGCACTTGTTTTTAATGACAATGGCTACGTTGAGTGTGGAAAGGCATCCTAAGCCATAGGATAGACGTTCATTTCTTGGGGGATTATTTAGTAAGGACACATGGTATCTCCTGGATTCGAAATGAAGAGTGGAGTTTGTTCGTTTGTTTTATATGTTGAGTAGCGCATCAAGGGGCTAATCCATGTGATGTAGGAGAGCTGCAGTGGGGCTGCAGTGTTTCTAATGAGAGGCTGCCTCCCATGTATGTGATTATCGTGGTATTTATTGCCAAAGTGTATGGGTTCTCCCTTTGTGGAGTTTATAGAAAGGCAAACGTTGGACTACAGAATGACAAAACTATAAACGCATAGATTAGGCTTTAGGGCAGTTTGCGCTTTAGTATTAGATAGACGCTCCTAGTCCGCAAGGCCGTGAGGGTGTGTTTGTTTGTTATGAGCATGAGGTCCGGCTAGTGCCATAGCCAGTGCCGGCCCATTTTAGGTCCCATCAGTGGTGTGTCTACCGGGAGCTGCCTATAAGTGGCGGTTTTTGAATCTAGGGTTTAAACGAACCCTAAATTATCCATAAAATGGGGTTTGTTCAAGGATGGAAAAACTTGGCTTTCCCCATACAAAACTTAATAATGGACTTAGTTAGTTATGTAGAGCATGAGTCCTCTGCAAAAAATAATTTATGTGATGAAAAGAGTAGCCAATTAGTGGTTACCCCATCCTCTAATACGATGGCATGGGCCGAGGTTCACCTTGGTGTGGTCTCTACCCAAGAGAAATCATGTTTAACCATCCATCAACCTAGAGGGCATGAAACAAGCGTATTGGAAACTAGGGTAGTTATGGCATCAAGAGGTCACCATGCTAAAGCCATAATGCCATGGGAAAGTGCTGATATACGATGGAATATGCTTGTGGTTGAAACATCCCGTGTAATGGGCCACCATGATGACATAGTAGGCATCACAAGGATGTTAGAAGCCTTAGCTGTCAAGGGAAAATCGTTGCTTAAAAGGCACGGTTCCCAAGTTTTAAGAAGTGGTAATGATAATATGCTTTAGATAAGGACCAAAAGCTCTTATATAAACCTGTTGTGGACTTTCCTTTTAAAGGGAAAGGTATGGGAGATCCTCTAAATCGGATGCTCGTATTCCCAAGTACCCTAAAAGGAGGGGCAAGGAAATGGTACTGGAGCCTCCCAAGAGGGTCGATTAAATCATTTGAGGAGTCTTGTGATAGATTTCTAGATGAGTATGAAAAGAAGCTCCCTATGATTCAGGTCTTAGGGCAGCTTATGCAGTATAGACAGGAGTCTTATCTTTCTGTTAAAGAGTATGCTAGAGCCTTTGATAGTACTCCTAGGCTTTGGCCAAGAAGAGCCAGTGCACTAACAAATGATGTGCTATGTGAGCTCTTTCTGAATGGCTTAGAGATTAATACACAAATCCAAGTGGGACTGCGGAATCCCAAGTCGTTAAAAGGGAAGCAAAAATGCATGCCATTGATTATGAGGGTCATATTCAGAGATGTTGGGAAAACTTTTGGAGTTTTTCCCACTCAGTACAAGTGCATCCTAGCTTCCAACCATTTCTGCAAGGAGACAACTCACTTGTTGATACCAAGGCAGCCTATGAGGGGAATCTTGGTGGCCAAAATCTCAAAGCAGAAAATGGCCATCCTATGAGTAGTAATGGCATGCCTCTCAATGAAAAGGTTCCAAGCCATGTAAGTCCCATTAGGGCTTGCAACACTTCCACGAAAGGTAGTTGTGATGGCAACATGGATAGAACCAATGGGCTTATGAGTGCTGATAAGCATTCTGTGTGTGATTCTAATTTTGTTGCTAGTAAGGCTCTTGAGAGACCTTTGGTGTCGGAATCATGCTTCCGGGTGGATGTTGTTCCCTTCAATGAAAGCATGGTTCTTATGGAAAAAAAATTGCAGAATGGAGGTAAACAAGTAAAGGCATCTTTTGTAAAGAGGATGCAAAATGCTAAAAGTCCACCTGTGCTTCACAAAGGTCATAAGGATGTGAGGCCATTTGGCCATAGGGATAAGTTTGCATTGAGTTTGTTAGACCAATGCAGCAAATTGAGAGCATACAAGAATATTAAGGGAAATGTGAGATGGGTTTGGAGATCCAAAACCTCCAAAAGTATGGTAGGAGTGTCAGATGCAAGGCCAAGGATCCCACCTGGATATATTTTTTCGAACCCCCAAGAGGATAAGACCGGATATACATTTGACAATATACACTGCCTTGGGATACACCCATGTGATGTGCCTAGGCTTGAAGCTCTACCTAGTTTGGGCCACAGCATTGATTTATGTGAAAACTCAAATAGGGGAGGTTTGAATGAGTACAAAGCTATGATTCTTTCTCCCAAAGGAGCCACTCAGCCAATTGAACGACCAGTTTATTCAGATGACAATAAATGTGGGACATGCGAGCCCACTAAGGCCGTTCATTCAGCTCATAGTGCCCAAGAAGGGATCGGCCTTATTGATGAGTTATTGGTGGAAGGGCTTGGACTTGTAGCTCTACAAAAAAACCTAAGATCAAAAAATACAAGATCAAGCTTCTAGCTAACTTGCATGAGTAGCATGGGGCTAGTCGACCTATAATATGCTATCCTTGGCACCCTGGGTAGTCTGATAGGGTGTGATGTATATGCCAAGGACATCAGTATTACGTGGAATAAAATGACCTATCTAGTTTTAAGCTAGGAAGAGCTGCTTTGGATATTACGTCCAGATTTCAATAGGCCAAGAGGGCCGCTCAGTTTCTTTAGAGGAATGTTTTATTTCATTAGGCCAAGAGGGCCAGTTGTCTGTTTAGTGCAGGTGCGGTTAATGGTTTCTTGTTTTAGTTTTGTGCTAGACAGGTTTAAAGAAGAGCTTGGAAGGAGCCTTTGTTGCATGGAAGCTTCTCGTGGCCCTATCCAGGTGATATCTTTCCTTTACGAGTACCGTGTTTTTTATGCTATATGTGTTTGTGTACTTGTAGGGGATTTTCTTTTCTTGTTGGGGACCGGCGTCCAAGGCATGAAGTCCCAAGTTTAGGTTAGGTCTGTCTGAGGGAGGTCTGAGTAGTTGTTGCCTCCTGTAAAGACGTTGCCAAGCATCGAAAGACGTGTTTCTGAGGGCAATTCTAGTGACCCTATTTTGCTAGCCTGCTAGTCAGCCGTTCTAGGAGTTCTTGTTAGTTGTGAGGCAGTTAGAGAAGCCTGCCAAAGGAAAAATGATGATGATGATAGAGGGGAAAAAAAACCGTGAATATCACCAAAGAAAATAAATATATGCAAAGGTGTGTAAAAAGGGGTTCTAACCCCTATAAAAATAGAAAAAAAAAGAAAGGATAATTTATAAGCAATTGATCATCGCCTTGCAAACGCCTGGTAGGTTCCTGGGGACGAGTTAGACCCGGGGCCGATGCCTTGTCTTCCTAGGGATGGCGTCTCGCTCTGGGAAAGAAGCAAGTAAGGAAGGTTGGAGCGAAAATAAAAGTGAGCGTCAGAAAAGGATTAAGTGTGCCTTGCGAGGGCTTGGTAGGTTCTTGGGTACCGAGACATGACCTGAGGCCGATGCCCTATTCTCCTTGCGTCACTATGCTTAGCTCCCTCCTTTTTACATGCCCGAGTTTGGAAGAATAAAAACCTAACAAAAGAAATGTGCTAAAAGAAAATACTTCTTGATCAGGCTATAGGAGTCCTCGCCTAGTAGAAGCTCCTGGTTGTGTTGTCCTTAGTTAGGTAGGTAGTTTAGACCACCACTTAGGGTGACTTCTTCGATAGTTCTTTTTAGGTTGGCCGTGTTGGAGCAGTCGGTTAGTGATTAGCTTCGGACCTTCTATCAGATTATGCTAGGCCTACTCCTTGTGGATTTCATGCCTTGGTTTTGTCAGGGGGTGAGGTGAGCATTGTGTTGTGTTTTAGTATGTATCTATTTTGTATTAGCATGATGCTTCCTTTGGTTCTTTTATGCAGATTTGTTGTGGGATTCAACGAGCTGTGTCACGCTATCCCGTGGTCGCCAATGAGAGCGGAGTTTTGAGCCCAGGATGTGCCTAAAATTTGCCAAAATTTTTGGAATTTAGGGGAAAAATATTCAACATCGAAGGCGGCGGCTGCAGGTAAGACGATTTTAAACACCAAGTGAAAGATGGCTTTTAAAAGGTTCCCGAGCGACACTTGTTGTATATGTATCACATGTATACATATTAAAAAATTAGCTTTTGCATATATACCTGCTCGCATTGTTGAGGTAGTACTAATGTGTCATTCTTGTTTTGGTTAAATTTTGTAGAGTCAATGATTACAAAACCACTTGGATGACATCTGATTATGCAATGCTCACCATTTGTTACCACTTCTTTAAACCACTTCACATCCAGTACATATATAAAGAATCGTCTGAAGTCAAGCTTCAGAATATCTTGGATCAAGCCACAATAATCTTCCATGGTACCATTGGCATCCTCGAAGTGAGCAAGGACACCACAATCTTGGGTATTTTCTCTTTTTCATCTATACATTGAGTTCGAAGATGTTTACCCTCACACCAAATAGCATTGAATAATGTGCACTAGTAGTAAAAGATAAAAGATCAAACATGTCAATTATTTATATAAAATATAACTTATAAAAGAAAATTAATTGATAGTATGTCTCACCTTTGACAAGCAACCTCGTGCGTATTCCCACTCTTCTTGAGATATATTAATTTCCTTCTCTTTTTCCATTCTCTCCATTTCCTCATGTAACCAATCTATATCAATATGACGTGGGAGCGCATTTAGATGATCTGGAAATGAGACATTACGTCCATATCTGGTGCGAAATGCTTGTCTTTCGCTTTTTCTTCTTGCCCTTGCTTCATTATATAGTGTCACCCATTTGCTCATTACATCACTATTGAGCACACAAAAACTATTTAACTTACGAAGTTCTTCTTTTGTTAGCACTTATTCCTTTTCCTTGAGGTATTATAGAGGTCATCCTCAAGTCTTCATCATATTTCCATAGTTGTGGTTGAGAGGGGTCCACTTCAGCAAGATATTTAGAGATATAAACAAGGGATGATTGCACTAACCAACCCTCAGCCATGCTTCCCTCAGGCCGTGCTTTTTGCCTCACAAAATCTTTCAAGGTTTTCATGAAGCGCTCAAGAAAAAACATCCACCTTGCATGAACTGCCCCACAAAGTGCGATCTCATCAATCAAATGTAGGAGTAAATGTAATTGAGTAGTCAAAATGGATCAAGGAAAAATTTCCTCCACCAAACAAACCACCTCAACAGATAATACTCGAGCATCTTGCAATGTGTTTGGATCAATTTCCTTCGAGCTCACGTATCTATCAGGATGTATTTGAGAATTATTTATTTTTGTGTAGGAATTCAAAGATATATAATGAAAAAATACAATGTATACACACCTCACAAGCTCTTCCATCTTGTAATTGATATCACGTATATCTTTGGATACACAATGGGATATGCTATTAGGAAGTACGAACTGAATGTAAACAATATTCATAGATCAAATGATTAGTTGAGGAAAAAGTCATCATACCCCAAAGTTTACACATAGTTACTCCACTAATTACTATATTCATGGTTAGAGATACCCTTGAATCATTTTGTGCCAATCATGGGACTTCAAACCAGATAGTTGCTCCACACCTCTTTTCTTTTTCTTTATGAAGGCTCCCTTGAGACATCTCATACATCCTGTGGGTGTTTGAAAGCTACATATTTGTTCCTTCACTATTTTTTCCTCGTTCTTTGACAACATCCAAGGTGCATGGCGTAGCTCAATCTTTCGTCTGGGTCCAATGCATGGCTAGGCTCGTCTCATGCGACCAATGTTACGTAAATCCTCCCTTACATTGACTGAATCATGAGCCCCTATCAAGTGATCCCATAATGTAGATACAACATTTTTGAATATGTGCATGGGGTCCCAACAGGTGATTGATCTTGAATTCAGTCTAGTACGGAAGACGAAAAAATATAGAGAACCTAACAAACAAACAATATATTATGTAAACAATTCATCATGCTAAATACTTTAAAGTCAATCTGTTAGTTTTCATGGATGCAGATAGAGAGCAATACAAAACAGAGTGAAGCAATATGCTTTTTCTCTCTTCAACTCATTTACTAAAAAGACATAGGTCAAGTATTTACAAGTCCAGAAGGACCATTCACACCAACCATAAAGACTAGAGTACCGACTTATTTAATATACCTGACAAATATAGCTAGACTAGTTGTGTCCATCTCATGTCGGTCAAACACATATGAAAGAGCTTGATATTCTAACACTCCCCCTCAAGCTCAAGACATCATCTGTACTCCAAGCATCTGCCTAAAACCACAGAATTTATCTTTACCCAAGGACTTGGTAAAGATATCCGCAACTTGTTCATCTGTCTTTACATGCATAAGATCAACTCGTCCTACAAGAACCATCTCTCTGATGAAATGGTAGTGAACCTCTATGTGTTTTGTCCTGGCATAATAGACCGGATTCATAGCTAGGAGTACACTACTCAGATTATCACATAGTAACTTCACTGGAGCATCTATCTGTATGTCCAAATCAGCCATAAGCTTGAGCAGCCATGAAATCTCGCATGCTGCCAATGCAGCACCCCTGTACTCTGCCTCAATACTCGACAAAGCAACTGTAGGCTGCTTCTTGCTGCTCCAACTAATCATGCCGCTACCAAATCCAAATGCATATCCACTCGTAGATCTACGTTCATATGAGCAACCTGCCCAATCTGCATCCGTGTATCTAGTCAATGTCAAGGGCTTATCTCTGACATAGAACAACCCATACTCTACGGTGGACTTAACATATCTCATAATGCATCTGACTGCATCCAAGTGCGGCTTTCTAGGCTTCTGCATAAACTGGCTTATGAGCCCTACAGCATAGCTCAAGTCAAGCCTAGTGATGGTCAAGTAAGTCAAGCTGCCAACCATCTGCCTGTACATAGTCACATCCTCTACTTCAACCCCAGTGTTCATGTCTAGCTTGACATTCTGATCAAGAGGTGTATCCAATGGTTTGCATTCAGCCATGCCATACTCTTCAGCATCTCCATGGCATAGTGCTTCTGCATCAGCCATAAACCATTTTCAGCTGGAACTACCTCAATGCCCAAGAAATACTTCAGTTCTCCTAGGTCTTTCATGTCAAATTCAGATTTCAATATCTTCATTACATGCTATATGCCCAAGTCATCATCACCAGTGATTATCAAATCATCAACGTATATGACTAGCACTACCAAGCCACTGTTAGTCTTCTTCGTAAATAGGCTATGATCAGCCCTGCCAATAGCAAAACCCAATCTCTGCAAGTAGTTACTTATCCTAGCATGCTAGGCTCTCGGAGCCTGCTTCAGTCTGTACAATGCCTTTTTGAGCCTGCATACATAATGTTGAAAATTAGGGTGAACATACCCTTCTGGCTGAACCATATAAACATCCTCTGCTAGGTTACCGTTAAGAAATGCATTCTTAACGTCCATTTGCTGCAATTTCCAGACTTTAGCAGCAGCCAAGGCAATCATAGTGCGAATGGTTGCCATCTTGGCAACAGGGCTGAATGTTTCCTCATAATCAAGTCCATACTGTTCGGCATACCCCTTTGCGACCAACCTAGCTTTGTATCTCTCCACACTGCCATCTAACTTGCATTTGATTTTGTAGACCCATTTGCAGCCAATGGTCTTTTTCCCTTCAGGCAGTGGCACTAAATCCCATGTCTTATTTTCAGCCAAGGCATTCATTTCTTCATCCATGGCTACACACCAGTTCTCATCTTTCACTGCTTCAGCATATGTACTTGGTTCTTTGACCTCCATCACTTTTGTCATGTAAGCATAATGCTTTGCGGAGTAACCACTGTATGTCAACCTGTCAACAGGGTATCTGACCCTCTGCGAGTGTCTAAGCTATGGTGCACTACTCGATTCCCCTCTCTCATGAGGCTGAATATACCTGCTTTGCCTTGTGCTAGGCATATAGATAGTCGGAATACCAAGTTTGCTGTCTAAAGTATCAACAGACTCATAGCCAGAAGTCATTCTACCAGGTGTCATCATACCAGATGCATCCTCAATAACTTTCTATTTTCCTTTACTGTCCAAGACATCATGTCTCCCCCTCATTGACATACTGGTGTCGGTGGACGGCGAGCTCCTCAATCTCCCTGTCCATGGGGATATTGTCTGACTATGAGGTCCTGTCATAGCAGTGCTCTACTGTAAATCCACTATAGAGACATGAGTGGAAGGCATATCCGATGGCACTGCAACTGGTGATACATACCAAGAGCCCATCTCATCAAAAATGACATCCTGCTTACCAAAGTCTCCCTAGTAGAGGGATCATAGCATTTGTATGCCTTCTTCTCCTGTGAATATCCAATGAAAACACACTTATGCGCTTTTGGATCCACCAACTTTTTCCTTTTCTCATCTGGGATATGCACATAAGTAAGACAGCCAAAGACTTTCATGTGACTTACATCCGGCTTATATCCATACAGCCTCTCAAATGACATCATCTCATGAATACTTGTAGTGGGAGTCCTGTTCAGAATGTATACGGCTGTCATAACAGTCTCTGCCCAATACAAGTGGCATATGCTTTTCATTCATCATGGCCCTAGCAGCTTCCATCAGAACCTTGTTCTTTCTTTTAGCTACTCCGTTCTGCTACAGAGTGTAGCTGCAAGTTAGCTGCCTACGAATGCCATTTTCAGCCAAGAAATCATCAAATTCATTTGATGCATACTCCCCATCACTTTTAGATCTCAAGCAAGAGATGTAGCATTCAAACTCCTTCTCAACCTGTGCTTTAAATTGCTGAAAAACAGCAAAGACCTCATCTTTTGTTTTCAATATGTAAAGCCAGGTATAGTGACTGTAGTCATCAATGAAAGATACATAATATCTGGAACCTCCCATAGATGCATTATGAGCTGGCCCCCAAACATCAGAGTGCTCTAACTGCAATGGACGTGTACTCTGCCTTACATGCTTGACAAACGGCAATCTAGACTACTTACCGAACTGGCAAGCATCGCATACATGACCAATATCTGAATATTGGAACTTGGGTAAACCTATAACTAGCTGTTTCTTGTGCATAATTTGCAGCCTTTGCAAATTGACATGCCCCACTCTCTTGTGCCATATTTCCAAATCCCTAACAGTGCCAGAACCATGGGCAAACATAGCTGAATTTAGCTCTGGCAAAGAAGCATCAAGAGTAAACATTCTGCCATTCCTGTGATCACGAGCTATCAACTTGCAGCCATTGCCAAACTCTTCAATAAAGTAGCCATGCTTATTGAATCTAACCTGCAAGTTCTGCTCCATCATCTGACCGACAGACAGTAAGTTCTTCGTAATCGATGGGACATGCAATACATCATGCAAATTTTTCTTCCTGCCATCATGAACCACAAGAGGCACTTTGCCTTTATGCTCAATGCTATACTGCGTGTCATCACCTGTGCATACATAGCCATGCTTTTTAGCTACCATATCAGTGAACCAGTCACCGTGAGGAGTCATGTGATTCGATGCCCCTAAGTCAATGTACCACACTGCATCATCAGATGATTTTTCAGCAGCCTTATTTTTGACATATTGCATGGCAAAGAGTCTATCAGCAGAATCATCTGCCTGTGACTGGACGTAGCATAGTGTCCATGCTGTTTGCCCTTCTGGTTTTCCTACTTCTTCCAGCAGTCCTTTGCAATATGCCCATATTTTCCGCAGTAATGACAATCCTTGTCCTTGTTTGGATTGTCAGATGAGCGCTGCTGCTGCCAGGAGCCTCTGCCATGGGAGTTAGATCTCCCTCTGCCTCAATTTCCACCACCTTTTGCATTTGATGACTACTGATTGCTATTACCATAGGATGCATTCTACTGGCCTCCTCTGCCAGATCCATAGTCCCTACCACGGCTGCCATGGCCGCGCTGATTCGAGTAAAAAACTGCATCCTTATTCTTTGAACTGCTTGACCCTGTAGCTAAGCCAAGCTTCACCTCTTCATGAATCAATAATGCAACCAGCTCATTAAAGTCAGGCATTTCAGCTCGCACAGACACTGAAGTGTCAAAAGACTTGTATTCAGGACCCAATCCATTCAGAGTCACTGCAACCATATCTTCATCTTCAACTTGTGAACCAACAGATGCCAGCTGATCTGCTATGGTCTTAACCTCCGTGATATAATCGTGTATGGATCTGCTCTTTCTCTCCATGTTGTTGAATTTCTGCTTCAAGTGTATCTTCATGGCACTTATGGTTGTGCCATAGTATTTGACCAATATGTTCCATGAATTTGATGGAGACTTACAGTTCATGATTTGCATCACCGTAGCATCCGAGATACATAATGATAGCCAATGTAAAACTGTGCGAGCTCTTTTTGTCCAAGCTCGATGCGCTCGTCTTTGATCAGCTGTAGGATTCCTTTCTAGAACTTCAGGTTCAGCCTCAACACCTGTCACTAAGTCCCAATATCCTTTCCCAATTAAGAAGTTCTCCATGTGGAACTGCTAGATGGCATAATTATTGCTATCAAGCTTCTCCCTCACAATCTGGGTTATGTTGTCAGTTCTATCTGCATTTGCCATTTTGTAGACACTGTAGGACTACCTGCAAGCCAATAAGTCAACTTGACCGACTTCAGCCCTTGGCTGTTTATGACAGTTTTCTAGTTATTCTCTACTCAAATACGCAGTATTTCAGTCTGAATACGCAGTATTTCAATCACTAAGGTATTTCAACTTGTGTGTATGAACTGCAATCAATGCAAAACCAGTATGTATTCAAGCAAACTGTTCATGATCAGACATGCAGTCTGTAGTAGGCATAAAACTTGAGTGACCAGTAGATTCTTTGCAGTCCAAAATTGAGTGTATATGATCCAAAAATACACCTACAGCAGTCCAGATATTGACCTCTGCATACAAGGTTCCAAACAAGTCAATCTGACACTTTATACATGTACTGCAAGTACAAAAACATAGAAATCTAGCTGCAGATTTCAATCATCCAAAGACATTCAATCACGGTGTATTTCAGTCCAAGAACTGCAAATACATTCCATCCATTCACTAGTTGATGACAAACTCAATACATGAGCATTCGGGTAACGAAAGACAACCCGTCTTCAAGGAGTCAAATCCGTCCTGGAAGAGGCAAGTCAGGAGTTACATCAACTGTTTGTAACCAGCCCATAGTCAATGAGCACAAATGACAGTTTCCAGCCTTGTTGTTCAGCCCCTACTCTGACCATTTGCTTCTTCAGATGTATCTCACTTCTACTATGTTAAATACCAAGCATCCTTGAAGATCAAGTGTGACATTCATGAAGCATTCACTGCTGTAGTAAACTGATCTAAGAGTGCAGGTGCTAGGCACATTTCTCCTTCCACAGACATGTCAAATTGCTATTGAATATACTGATCTAGATGGAGGCTCAAATGCTCATGTCCAAGTGCTTTATCTTGTAGCTATTGCTCAAGTAAATGAGTGATTAATCATGGGTAGATTTGCTAGCTTTTGTGCTTCAAGAAAGCAGGCGCAAACTGACAGATCACATTTTTATATCTGTTGCTTATGATGAACATGAGTGCTTGCTAATGCAAGCTCTAATGCTTGATAATATTCCCCAATGCTTCAAGCATCCCATCAAGTATCAATCCATTATTGTATTCAGCCATACTTGGTGCTCAAGCCTCCATAAACCAGGCGCATTTTAGCAGGTCACATTTTTTTCATCCAGGCCACGTTTTTTTTTTTTCAGATCTGCTACTGTTTTGATCAGCAATGAGCTTATCAATAATCTCTCACACCTACCATCAATCCCTTATGCATGCTTCACATGGTCTTGGCATTCCATTTGGCATTATTGTTCATTGACAGTCCACCCTAGAGTAATAGGCGCAATCAGCAGGTCCATGTTTTTGTTGACAGCTCACGTTTTTTCAGATTTGCTGATGCTAAACATTAGGAGGCTCAATGATAGGCTCCATTACATGCCATTAACCCTTTGAACCACCTTCCAAAAGCTCTGTCACTTGTAGAGACTTCAGCTAATATACATACCTTCCATATGAGAGTTATGGCTGCCAACACTGCAGGATTACTTCAATCTTCAAGCTCCAGCTTCTCCCGCAACTTCATTGCAGGCTCTCACACTCCAGGGATTCACAATTCCATGGATCTAATACCATGTTAGTTTTCATGGATGCAGATAGAGAGCAATACAAAACAAAGTGAAGCAATATGCTTCCTCTCTCTTTAACTCATTTACTGAAAAGACATACGTCAAGTATTTACAAGTCGAGAAGGACCATTCACACCAACCATAAAGACTAGAGTACCGACTTATTTAATATACCTAACTAATATAGCTAGACTAGCTGTGTCTAGCTCACAGTCAAACACACATGAAAGAGCTTGATATTCTAACACAATCAAGAGAAATGCACTTCTTACCGACTCATGCCGTAGAGTATTGACTTATTTAATATACCTGACTAATATAGCTAGACTAGCTGTGTCTAGCTCACGGTCAAACACACATGAAAGAGCTTGATATTCTAACACAATCAAGAGAAATGCACTTCTTACCGACTCATGTCGAGTGGAGGGTGGCTGTCGGCATTAATCCATCTCTCCTTCCAATCTCGAATGGTTAGAGATTGTGGAGTCATTCCATTAGTAGGGAGAACATATTTGGGATGGTCAATAGGAAGAAATCGATGATGATTGTCGTAGATAACCTTCTTTAAACGTGCCGGCCTAGAGAAAACTAGAGAGGGACCGCAAATAGGACATGCATGATATCCTGATGTGGTTAAACCTAAACAAACAAGTGAATTAATAAAATGCAATTGATTCAAGTCTTGAATTTCAAATATAGAGTTATATACATGTACCTGAACACTCTCTGTATCTTGGAAAGTCATGCATGGTCCACAACAACATGGCCTTCAATGTCAAATCTCTAGAGGATGCAGATGCGCTTGTATCTTGCACCTCAATACCTTCCCATAACATTTCTAACTCTTCAATCAAAGGCTCTAAGTAAATGTCCATGTTTTTTACCTTGTGCTTTCCAGGAATCAGAAGGGACAACATTACATGTCCCTTTTTAATTGCCATGGATGGAGGAATATTATAGTTCACCAATACCACTGGCCATACACTATATGATGTGCTTTTGATGCCAAATGGATTGATTCCATCCATACCTTAACCAAATCTCAAATTTCTTGGCTCTTCTTTGAAAACAGGCCACAAATGATCTATATATTGCCATGCCGGTGTGTCTGCAGGGATCCTCCATTTTCCATCACTTGAACGATGACTAGCATGCCATGACATGAGCTTTCCAATAGACTTACACTTGAACATAAGTTTTATATGTGGAACAATCGAAAAATGTCGCAAAACCTTACGAGGCACATCCATTGACTTCATCTCCACTTCCTATCTTGATTTGCCACAAACAGGACACTCTCGTGAGAACTCATGAATCCCACGAAATAAGACACAATCATTGACACATGCATGGATCTTGACATAATCGAGGCCTCCCAGAGATGTCAAGTAATGTCTTGCTTGCTCTCTCTTAGTTGGCAATTTGTTTCCTTTTGGAAGCATTTGTGATAGTAACCTACATATATTTTTAAAAGTGAGTTAAAAAACCACCAACATATATTCATAAGCCAAACTGAATTGATACCTACTTCAATAACACATCCAAACTAACATTACTCCATCCATAAATTGTTTGCAAGTTAAGTATCTCGAGGGACGCACAAAGAACGGAGTACGTACAACCTTCATACAACGGAGTAGATGATGCTACGTATAGTGGATCATCTGGCTTCGTAGAGTGACCTTCTCCCTGAACCGGTTGCGAAAATAGATGGTGTACCATGTTGTCCAAAATCTCATCCTCTACGACTTGATGGAGCATTTCATGAGGGCTACTATCATGGTCGTGAGTCTCTACTCTTTTTGAAGACTCTGCCTCCTCGCGTCGACGTTTTGCAGCCTCTCGACGCCCGGGAGGGAGCATCTGAGGATGTGGCATTGTATCCTGCTCAACCAAAAAAGGGAGTTTCATGTACATTGATATATATTGAGTAACATAGACTAGAAATCTTAGTGGTAAAAAGAACAATGAATATCGGTGATTTTTCTCGGTCCCATTCTCCATACAAGTTGAGGTGTGACATTGCAATTCGACGTGCTCGAAAAATACACCCTCGACAATGATCACACATGCATTTAATTTTTCATCGTAGCCATGCATCTCGATTATGAAGATGTAATGTTTCATCCTCACTTGAGGATGTGCTCGTTGACTCATCAGCATGCACCGCACTAGGTGATGATGACGACATGATTAAACCTAATTCATGACAACATCAAAATATTTGTCATTCATATGTTTACATAAAAACTTCAAGCTAGCGTATTAATTATTCTAAGATCTCAATTTTAAATACACAAAACTCATCATAAATACATTAAAACTTATTATAAGAATTCACTATCAAAACTTATCTTAAAAATAAAAATTTATGATAAAGCATAAATGCGCATCTATATCTGCGTTTACATACGCGCCTATATTAGCGTCTATTTGCGCATCTATGTCCGCATCTATACTCACGTTTACATAAACCTTAGACACGCATATACACGCCAAAATAGACGCACACATCAAAATTCAAACCATACTTAAATCATTTCTTTTCAAACTACGCCTTTCCTTTCTTGCATTTTTTGCGGTCCTGAAGCTTGAGTTTAGCCGACATGCAGTCTCTTCATGCCTCACCTAGTCTCTTCATGCCTCACCTCCTCATGACTCACCTCTTCTTTCATTTCAAACATACAAGAAGGAAAAAAGAAAAGCCAAGGAGAGGAAGAAAGAGAAAACAAGAGAGAGGAGAACAAGAGGAAGAAGAAGTAGTAAGCAAGCAAGCAAGCATCAAGGGAGGGTAACTTACCAAGGAGAGGAAGAAGGAGAAGGAAGAAGTGCCACCACCTGCCACACCAAACACCCAAGGTGAGTCTCTCTCTCTCTCTCTCTGTCTCTCTCTTTCTCTCTCTGCTATGTCTGTGTATTAGGATTTTTGATTCCATTATGTATTGCATTTTGTAAATCATCAATGGCGGTCGTCGGACTAAAATCAGCCGACTGAGCGCATCTGCTAGCACATCTACATTTCAGTGTAGACGTAGGTATAGACGCAAAGAAATGTTTTCTCTCATTACGTTTGAGGACGCGTCTCAGAGCGCTGTGCTAGCGCGTGTGCTCTGCAATCTACACGCGATGATACACGCGTGCACTAGAGCATTAACCTGGAATATGCGTCTGACAGTGCGTCTATACTGCATCTCAGATGCGGATATAGACGCACTCTGGACAGAGGTTTGACTTTAGGAGCGCGTCTGAGAGCGCGACTAACCTGCAATTTAGACGCGGTCATACACGTGCCAAATCTCCCACCTCTGATAAAAAACAATATATTTTTGCAATGATGAATGTGACCAATCCCATGTTTGTGTTTATCAGTTTTCTTGTTTATGAGAAGCATTAGTACTTAAGTTTTATGCTCAATGTCTAAAGAAAGCTCTTTGAAAATGTTTAGGTATGGATGAAGGTCATATATGATTTTTTGTATGCAAACAAATTTGTCTTTTTTCTATGTTTTTTATGAAGATGTCGTATCCTGGTTCATCTAGCAATGACCTGGATTTGGATCGCATGAATGATACATTGGCCTCGTTCGGCAGGGGGGTAAATGCATTTTTTGGAGGTTCTCCTAGTAGGAAAGACTTCATGGGAGAGATGACCAGACACCTTGGCCACTCTCCCACAGCAGACGAGGTGTTCAGCATCATGTCTGGAATGCCTCTGACGTCTTTGCCTGGCACTACTTCCCAAACTCCAATTGCAGGTACTCCACATACAAGTACTCCACATGCAGGTACTCCACGTGCAGCACCTGTACATGCATCGACTGAAGCACAAGCGTCAGTGGACGCACGTGCATCTGCAGAAGCACTTGCATCCAGCGAGGCAGAGGGTAGTCGACAGAGAGGGAGGACGAGGCTTGTGTGGAGAGTCAAGGGGGAGGACGAGGCTTGTGTGGGGGTTGCCTAGGAGGTGGCGAGTGATCACCCTCACCAGTAGATCACATAGACGAACCTGTATGCCAGTACTATAGAGTTACAGATACTGGTGGCAAATTCCATGATGATGAAGGAAGGGATGTAATGGCATACATGAGGAGTGTCGTGCATGCAACGTATAAAGATTGTTTCGTCTACTTCAAAAATCACAAAAGCGGCTTGTGGCAGGAGGTGTTGAGGGTAGTCCATAGGAGATACCCAAATCCTGAGGGTCAGCGATTCTCGGATGATTGGGGATGCACAAAAGTGAGGGATTTGCTTCACAACAAAAGATCCCACCTCAGGACACGTGCCAAGGACTCACTGCGGAGGCAAGAGGAGGGGCGTGGAGCCTATAGCCAACCACCTATGTGCCACTGCATAGAGTGGAAGAAAGCCAAGAAGAAAGCAACAGAGAAAGTGAAGAGTCGCCAGCACATAGAGGCGCAACGGATCCAAATGGAAACCATGGGATCGTCGCATTACGGATCGGGCGGCAGAGAGTCGTGGGAGGCAGAGTTTGTAAGTATATTTTGATTTCTAGTTTTTTAAAATTTATATTTCTTTCAATTCTTTATATAATTTGTTCTAATACATTGTGTCTCATAATTGTTTGTATATATCATAATTGTTTTGCAGACTACTATCGTTGGTAGGATACCTACTCCTAGAGAGGTAGGTTACCATCGAGGCCATAACCGCGCAGCCACATGGCTTCACTTCTATGAGGAGGGTCTCATCACTGAGGACCAATACAACCAGGCTATGAGGATTCGACAACCAGAGGAGGTATGTTTTTCTTACTTTCCTATTAAAAGTATAGCTAATTATAACTTTTTCTCCACCATGTCTACGTAAGCAACCTTGATCTTTTGTGTGTGTAGGTGAACCCGGATGTGGAGCATAGCGAGGAGGGGGATAGCGACGCTAGTAGCCATGGTGGTGCTAGCGAAGATGTTTCTTCTTCAGATTCATAGAGGAGTACCATACCTCCTCTATGGCCTTGTTTTCTTGTATATGTATTATCCATCTTTGAGCCTACTGCTTGCGGCCACGCTTTAGGTCGCAAGCACTTAAACTCCCCATGTAAATGCTTTTGATCTATAATGAATACATGGACTTTTATTTTCAATTCTCGTGCTTTTAGATCCATTGTCTTTTTCCCAAATGCACAATCTGATGTATGGGAGGGGGAAAAAAACCACATGCTCTCTGGTTTTTTTTTCCAGTTCTGTTTTGGCGTTTATCCGCACGTCTAAATTGCAGAAAATGTGAGTTTATAAGCGTGTCTACAATGTAGAGTACACCCGCTTATGCACGTGCTAGATAATTTAAATTTTAAAAATAAATTAAATATCATTTTAAAAAAATAGATTTTTTGTTTTTCGTTCGCATCTATGGGTGCTTGTAAAAGCGCATCTACGGGCGTGTCTATATGCCCGTCTAACTGCCAGATAGATGTGCTAATAGACGCACAGAATAAATTAAATAAATAGCAATTTTGGTTTATTATGCGCTTGTATTCACGCGTGTATATGTGCGTCTATTGCACGTCTACGTTTGCGTGTAAATTCAGTCATACATGCGATTATAGATGCGACGCTGTAGACGCGCAAATAGACGCGCAGATAGAGGTGCCCGTAAGATTTTCTCTATATTCAAAAATCGCGTCTAAAAGTGCGTATATGAGGCCTTTTTGTTGTAGTGTTCTGGCTATGAAGAACCTATACAACCGATCTTGGGGTTGATCTTCTCCCTCTTTGCTGGTCTTATTGCCGCCCTTCGCTCGTGGAATGATGGATTGGATGGGAAGAACCAGATCTAGTCTTTCTCTCTCCTCCCTCTCTCTCTTCTCTATGGGCTGTTCATGTGTGCCATCTTGATGGAGGAACCAGGGAAGCAAAATGAAGAAAATGGTGAAGAAGATTGATGGAGATATTGAAGATTGAAGTGCAGCATTGGATTGAGAGCAATGGAGGCTCCATTTGCTGATTATGCAATCATTCAAGGCGTCTCGAGTTACGTAAAAACATGGTATGACCATTTTTATGAAGAAAATGAAGGATTTTTGATAGTTTATGATGATAATTATGTTCTTATTGGATGAAAATTTGTTTGTGTGCTGTTTGCATTATGAGTAATTGCTGTTCATCAGAAAATTTTGATTTTGCAATGATTTACATGCTTTATTTAATTCTCCTAAACCCGAAATGCGAGTTTTAAGTGGTAAAATGGTAGTTTTTCCGTTTCGGGTGGGGGAAAGGTGTTCCCATGGGGGGAATATGGAAGATAAATTGAATGTTAGTATGCTGAAGTGATTGGAATAAGAAAAACCAGAAAATAGTATATTTTATTGCCAAATAAATCAAGAAAATAAAAAAAATAAGGGAAAAATAGAAATATGTCTTGAAAAAATAAGTAAAAATATAAGAATTGTTTGTGGATGTGTGGTACTAGCAGAGCATGAGGTTTAGCCTCAGTTTTCCCTATCTCTTTGTTAAAGTTTGTGATTTACTACTTTTCTACATCAAAATACGACAAAATGAACCTCTACACCTGTGCAACGAAAGCAATACCTAAATGTAGGGGATTGGGAGGTTTGAATGGTGTGATTTGCGTGCTAATTGTTGTTGATTTTCGGATGCACATCATGTCATAGAGTTCATGTTATTTTGAGTAAGAGGATAGTAGCACGAGTGTTATCTTGGTGCTATCCTTTCATCGTTGCAATGCATTAGAGAATAAGCATTGAAAGACTGGTTATGCACAAGCACGTTGCTGATTTGAAAATGATGTTTGAGCACTTTAGAATCATTCACTTTGCATGTGCATGAAGCCATGGTGTCAGAGAATAAAAACCTGGATGCAGAGCACCTATTTTTTATGACAATGACTACGTTGAGTGTGGAAAGGCATCCTAAGCCATAAGATAGACGTTCGTTTCTTGGGGGATTATTTAGTAAGAACACGTGGTATCTCCTGCATTCGAAATGAAGAGTGGAGTTTATTCTGTTGTTTTATATATTGAGCAACACATCAAGGGGCTAACCCCTGCGATGTAGAAGAGCTGCAGTGGGGCCGCGGTGTTTCTACTGAGAGGCTGCCTCCCATGTATGTGATTATCATGGTATTTATTGCCAAAGTATATGGGTTCTCCCTTTGTGGAGTTTATAGAAAGGGAAACGTTGGACTACAAAATGACAAAACTATAAATGCATAGATTAGGCTTTAGGGTAGTTTGTCCTTTAGCATTAGATAGACGCTCTTGGTCCACGAGGCCGTGAGGGTGTGTTTGTCTGTTATGAGCATGAGGTCCGGCTAGTGCCATAGCTAGTGCCGGCCCATTTCAGGTCCCATCATCCCTATGGTAGACTTTCAACCCCAAATGCTCCGATAGTGGTGAACCCAACGTGAAAGTGGACAACAGGTTTGTAAAGATGGGGGATTTCGCAAGTTCATGATGCTTTACAATAGATCATTTCTTTGTTGCAACAACAAAAAGAGTAGCAATTGTTGTTATAAAAATAGATGCAAACTCGACAAGAAGCAGAAAAAATTGATTGCTTAGCTGTGAATGCATTTAAGCAGTGGGATAGGAATTGAAGAAGTTTAAGGGTCAAAATATTTAAGTCTTCATCCGGTTGTATGAAGAAAAGATGTTGTTTCATGAGGTACCATAGTATGCATAGAGTCTATATTTCTCACGTTTTGCCATGCATGCATTGCATGATTGGATCGATGAGTTACATAGAAGAGATGCTGATTTGGAAGCTTTTAAGAAAGCTTTGAGAGAAGAGTTTTTCTTGGAAGATGTAGGATTGGTAACTAAAAAGACATTTATAGATTGGATTAAAAAGCCTAATAAAGGGTTGGCTGCTACAGCTTTGCTCCGTGATTTTGAAAGTTGGTATGCACAGTTGGATGTTAATGAGCAACAATCATTGAAGAGTCAAAAAATTGATTTGTTTCTGAGGGCTACAGATCCTATCTCGTAGAAGAAGCTGATTGATCATTTAGAAGATGCCTCTTCTAAAATGGGGTTGAAATCAGATTGGGCTAATGTAACTAAAGTAGTGCATATGTTGGTAAAGATAGAGCAGATGAAATTAAGATAGGATACATGCACCACACGTGCCAATGCTTAGAACGGGGCTGAAATTGTAGCCAAGGCACCTATAGCTATGGAAGAACAACCAGCAATACCTCTTGGTCCAGCTCTTAAAGGTGATGTTGTGGATGAATTTATCAAAGACATGCATGATTTGAGGCTGAATTTGACAGAAATCTATGCAAAGGTCAAAAGGTTGGATGTCAAGGTAGAAGAGAAGGGTCGTAAAACAGGCCAAAGGTCATATAGAGAAGGATACAAAAGGAGATGCATTTGGTGTGGCTGTTTATAGCATGAAAAACGAGATTGTAAAGCCCACCTTGAAGTGGAAGCAAAAAGGTTAGTCTTTTGGAAAGATGGCAAAATACATGCAATAGAAACTGGTCTTCCAATAGAGACAAATTTTGGAAATGTTGGCATGCAAAAGAGGTTGGAAGAGATGGCTTCAAGGACAACATTTGTTGCCATAGATGTAGCCATATATGGGTTGAGAATTGAAAGGACTAATGAAGCTCATAAAGGAGGCATGGTAAAGCAGAATCTCGTGTTTAGATGTAAGAATTAGATTGCATGGAAAAGGACAAAACAACAAAGTTTGAATTAGTTGATGCAAGTCAAAGTATACAAGGGAGAACATGATGGAGTGCATTAGTGGATTCATTTTTATCCCATGCTTATTTGGCTGAGGTTCATAATCAAGAAGCTCTTTTGGAAGAAAAGAGAAGAAGAGATAAGGACACTACTAGTCCTCCCTCTTCAGGCCCATTTAAACACATAACACAAAGTAAAATGGAGAAGCAGAAAGAGGCTAAAAAAGCCATACCTGAGCATATTATGGAGGATGCATCTCAAGAGAAGAAACAAGAAGGAAAGAAAAGAGGCAAGAAGCCCGCCGATTACAGGTTACACTTGGATCTTGAGACTACCACAAACCTTTAAAAAGTCTTGGAAGATCACATACTTGGAAGTCGAGTGGAATTCACACTTGGCAAAGTTCTTGGAATCGCAAAGCATGAATTTCATGATGCAATCATTGATATGCTGAAATGAAAAAGAGACTTTGATGGTGAAGTCTTGTAAGCATTGATGCAGGACAAAGACATAGAGAAACATCTTTAAAGGGAATATGATGATGCATATAATGTTGTTTTGAAACATGCTAATGTTGAAAATGGGTTGAATGGAAGTGTAGACAACAAGATTGTGGGCTGAAAATGGTATTATGGGCAGCATTAAGCATAGAGAGAAGGGTATGTATAATAGGGATGTCCATCAACAAGCACACGAAGAAGAAGATGCTCATTTTATTCTAAGTAGTCATTATTCATGAACCCGTTGGGCTCGTGCTACAACAGAGACAATTATTAAAGTGGGAGAGAAAGATACCTTGCATAGCTCTCTTGGATCATGGTTTTGAAATCAACGTTATGGCATGCAATTTGTATGAGAATGGAGGATGGCCGATTGATGTAGATCCGGGATGGCACATGCAAGTAGCAAGCGATTCATTAGAATATCTTTATGGGGCTTGTCCGAATTTTCCCACCGTGATTATTGGAGATGTTAGGGATGAATATCAATTTTTTGTGCAGGATTCATGTAGTTATCCGATGATTTTGGGGTAGCCCTATATTTCCGATTCAAGGCTAGAAACAAAAGCCCTGGACGATGGTTCTTCATATGCTCGGATTTGGAGTAAGACAATACAAAGGCAGTATAGTTTCTCACTGTTTGTGTGAATCATCCTTGCAATCAGGATAGGCTGTGGGATAATTCTATGCTACCTAATGCACAAGAGTTTACGGAAATTTAGATAGCACTGCCATAAGTGGAGGCTATGGCAGTGCCTCTAGGAAGATAATTATGCCTCCAAGAAAGGGGGAAACTATGTTTGTGTCTGGATTGCAAGAATGGACAACATGTAGTCTTGGAAGTTTTAAGAATATTTTAGCCATGTGCAGGGATGAGAAGAAATATGTAGGATGGGCTAAAAAAGAATTGAAGACATGGTTTGACGGCTATAAATGAAGGTATTTTAGGGCTATTTTCAGGGTTGTTTGATATTGATATAGTGGCTGAAATTTTTCAGTAATTAATGATGAAAATAGGATAGAAAAAGAGGTTATTTATGTTGACACTTTAGAGATGTATGAAGTCATTCAAGTGTTCTCTCAACATGAATGTTATGGGCTGTAATATGGGTTGCAAAACAGGGTTGAAGTAAGGGTGGATACAAAGTACAAAATAGTTGCAAAGAAGGTTAGGCCTATGGCTTTGTCTTTACCACTTGAAAGTGATGAATTGGGTGAAAAAGTGACTCAACAGGTTAGTTCACGGGATCCACATGGAGTAGGACATAAATTTATAGTTGAAACTTTACAAAAGTTGAAAATTGGTTATACAAGCTTTCTTTTGCCTACAAAAAGAGCTTGTTTCTTGCAGATGTTGGCAAGGCATGGGAAAGCCTTTGTGTTCGAGCCAGATGAAATTGGATGTGTTGATCTAACCATAGTTGCACTTATGGTGATCTTTACAGTACCTCATGTGCCATGGAATTTAAAGCCTATTCTAGTACCTTGGGCATATTTGCGTAAGTTGCTGGAGATTTTGAACGAGAAGATCAAGATGCGGATTTTAGATCCCTCTTCAATTGCATATTCAAATCAGTGGTTTACTGTTCCAAAGAAGAATGGTTCTTTGAGGTTTATACAGTATTTGCAACTAGTTAATAAAGTCACCATAAGGAATATTGGATTAGGTTGCCTGATAGAGGATGAATTTGCATAATCATTTATAGGAGAGGAAGTTTACTCTATGGGTGACTTATATTTAGGATATCATTAGTTCTAGCTTGCATTGGAAAGCCGAGATATCACTACCATATGAAGACACCGCTTGGATTGGTTAGGATGTGTACGCTTCCACAGGAAGCAACCAATTCAATGGTGCATATGATGAATGCTATGCATAAAGTTTTGAGGGAGTATATTCCTCAGTTGACATTACCCTTTCTTGATGATGTGCCCATAAAAGGGTGTGATATCCATGAAAAGAATGAATAGCTGAATAAGTAGGGATGTAGGATATTTATGGCTGATCATATTGTTGATTGTGATAAGATTTTGAGCCATCTTGAAGAAGTGCATTTGACTTTGCCAAGAGAGAATTCGGTTTTTGGAGTGGAACAAGTAGCCTATTATTCTCACCCTGGATACAAGCCCAATTGGCATTGGTTGAGAAATGGGTTAAGATGATGCTGATGGGAATAGGTATGCCATTCAGTTTTGGAGCAAAGGTCCTCAAGGAACAACAATGATGGTATTATCTCAAGTCAAAAGATAGATTTTGGGTGTAGTGACATGCCTTAAGTGTGATAGGGAATATTTTATGGAAGCTCATGTAGTGGTAGAGACTGATTGTCTACCTCTATTGGGCATGATAGTGAATTGCTCAATTCCTGATATGGCCATGTGATGGTGGATCGCATATATCAAGTCACTTAACCTTGATTTTCAGTATATTTCAGGTAGAGAAAACCCTGTGGCTGATATGCTTTCACAAGCAAGGTTTGAAGATGAAGAGGAGCTGATGGAAGATGAAGAGGACAATGTGATAGGTGTTGAAAACAACTTTATGATAGCAGGACTAAGCATGTAGCTGTTGTTACTACAACATGTACAACTATTGTAACTGGGATTTCAACAGTAAGAAAAGAACTTATAGCCATGGAGAGGAGATGGACAGTAGAGAGAAAGCATCATCATTATTGTGCTTCAGTGAGAACAGAATTCTTGGGAGAGCTATATGAGAATGATTGGCTAAAAATAGGCCAATATCTCAGCCTCATGACAAAGAAGGTTGAATGGTCTAAAGCTAAATTTAAAAGCATTAAAAGAAAAGATTATGGGTTTTTCTTAAAAGATGGATATTTATGGAAGCATGCAAAGAAAAAGAGAGAAGATCTAGTACGTGTATCGGGAGATAGGGCTTCTCAACAATAGGTGATGCAGAAGTTACATGAAAGTTTATGAGTTGGACATAGAGGAGTTTAGGGCACATTTATCAAAGAAAAGTATTGATGGAAAAACATGTATAAATATGTGGAGCATTATGTGGAATCATGCAGTGTTTGTCAGATGTATTCCATGGTAAAGCATAGAGATGGGTTGCAACCAACCCATCTCATGGGACCTAAAATGGGCCGGCACTGGCTATGGCACTAGCCAGGCCTCATGCATACGACAGACAACCCCACCACACAACCTCGTGGACCAGGAGTGTCTAAGACTCACTTTGCACTAAATGCTTATGACGATTTTGCGTTTGTATCCAATATGTAGTCCAACGTTCATCTTTCCTTCTCCTTAGAGGGAGATCCCATAACATATAGACATAATGCCTCGTAATACACACATAGGAAAGCACCTCTTGGCTCATTGCCGTGGCTCCACTGCGACTCTCCTACACCTCGGGGATTGGCCACAAGATGCGTCGCTAACATATATAACATTCGTACAAACTCCACTCTTTCATAATTCAGCATTCTAGGAGATTTTGATTTGCCTCACAAAACTTTTCCCAACGAAAGCACCCGTCCTCTCAGCGTTGGTCAAAGTTTATCAATCAATTGCAATCCATTCCAGGAGATACCACATGACATGCTTGATGCAAGGTGTATGACTATTGTGCATAACCATATTATGATTTTAAAAAAACAACCATGTGAGGCACAGAAAACAACCCTTTCATGAATTTTAACTAAGCGTTACTTGCTGCGCTGCTTTAGGGACTAGCACCGGAACTTCCATGCTACTAGTCTCCTATATTTAATTATGGAAGCATCCCTAAATGCTATACACAAAGAGATAAATCAGAATTTTTATCTTTTCAGCAATTACATCGTTGTACAAACTTCACTTTCCCCTCACTGTTTAGGTGTTGCTGCGTTGCATAGGTGTAAATGGTTGTTTTGTGTCATTTTTCTATGAAAAAAATAATAAACATGTACTATAACAAAAAGGACGAGGCCAAACTGAGGCTTGACCTCATACTTTAACCTCGCCAAACATTCTTCCATATAAATCTTATTTTTTCGTATTTTTTTAGCATGAAAATTTCAATTTTCTCTATTTTTCTATTTTTTCTATTTATTACTCATAGAAAATAGTTATTTTTGGATAATTTATTTGTATTGCTTATTATTTTGACTAAAACTTAACATTTTCTCTGATCTTATTCCATTTTCACTCCTTTTTCCCAACTCAAAATCGAAAAAACCACTAATTTTCATTAAAAATGACATTTTGCGGGTTTTAAAGAATTAATAGCGGCTCTAAATCATTAGAGGTCCTATATTTCTATAGTTACAGCCCTCAAACATGATGCAAACAAGGTTCAAACAAAAATTCATCGCATATGAACAACATTTGGACCATGAAACAACAAAAACAAGCAAATTTCTTCATAAAATTGGAGCATACCGTGTCTTGCGTGTTGCGGGTTTTTTAATAATTTTTTGGGCAGCCCACAGACCAACCAGCAACCATTCTTCAGTGTTGAACCTCTTTCCTCAACCTCCTCTTCATCTTGAAGCAATCCGATCACAGTCGGACAAGCATCCTTCAGTCCCTCTTCTTCTTATTTCTTGCACATGAATTGCCTCTATGCACGAGAGAGAGGGAGGAGAGAGAGACTAAAAATCAGAATTTTATTCCCTTCGTCATATTGCACATGGTTACCATCAAAATCTTGCCCTCTCTGCATGGATCAGAGAACTTCCCTTCTCTCTCTACACGATCGAGTATCCAAGAGGCACATACATCTGATGTGGATGAGACTCATGACTTCTTTTCACAATTGGGTATCAAGTTGGCTTTAACTTCAACCTATAATCTTAGAGGAAATGGAAAAAGTGAAAGAGGTCATGAGCCTATCATTAAGGCATTAGCAAAGTCATGCAAGGGCATGATAAAAGAGTGGCCAAGAATGTTACCCTCTACTTTATGGGCTGATAGGACCACTCATAGTGTAGTTACAAAGTATATGCCTACTGAATTAATGTATGAACAACAACCAATCATGCCTATTGAGAAGACTATTTCTACTTGGAGTGTTCTACCATGTGAAGAGTGTTTGAGCTAAAGACTGCAAGGATCAAGAAGAGGAAGAGTTTTTGACAAGCAACACATACATCAACCACGAGCTATACAAGAAGGGGACTGGGTGATAGCAGCTTGGAAAATCAGCATAGTGCCAGTCGGAAGATGGCAAACCGGTGGTTTGGTCCATATGTGGTAAGGTTTGTTTTTGATAATGCTACCTATGCATTAAATGAGATGGATGGGATAGCTCTAATGATTCCAATGGGCTGGAGAACGTATCAAGCTCTTTAAACATAGGGAGTCTTCAACATATGAGTTGAAGGAGTTGGATACTGATGAGCATGAATATGAGAATATGAAGGAAGAAGAGATAGAAGATGAAGACATTGACATCACAAAGGATACTTCTTCTAACACTGTAGATCCATAAGACTTTGGCACATGATGAGGATGTGCAGGTTAAGAGGGGGTGGATGTCGTGCTGCTACATGCACACAGTGTGAAAAACTCTAGAGTGTGGCTTCTTATTGATCTAGAGAGAGAATGCCATTAATGTTAGTGTTCGTAATGTGAATGACTAGAAATACTAGATTTTTGGACAAGTTTAGCCAATTTTTGATATTATCTCTTATAAAAATCCAAAAACCATAGATAACATCTAGAATAAGATGACCTATAAAAGAATATGTGTAGCTTTCAGTCATTTTGGGAGGATTTTATGTAAAAAGAAGGATTGGCGAAATCGTGCAATGCATGATCACAATTTTTAGGTAGTGAACAACACTCTGAACTAGGAGATGATGGAGGTGTGATCTGGCAAAATTCTGGCAAAGTGTCCTAGTATTTTACCCCCCTATTTGGAGCCAATGGAAGCATCAGATTGGCAATCTGAGCAGCATAGAGGAAGCTATTGTTTTATGCATGTTTTTGTCTACAAGAGATTTATCTTCTCATAATGCAAAAATAAATTGGCAGGCTTCACCTCAAAGGGCCTCTTCTCTGTCGTCTACTCCCCTCCCTGAATCTCCCTTCACCCTGCTGTCTCTTTAACCTGTGGTAGACTTTCGACCCCAAATGCTCCAATAGCGGGTCACTTGATTTTGCAATTTGATGGTCTATTTTGAACTTGCAATTGATTATATCTTACAATTTGGATATGCAGACATACATTTGTCATTATGGATTCTTTATCTAGTTTAGAGAATATTAAAAATCTCAATGGAAGAAACTTTTCATGTTGGAAAGAGAAAATATACAGTGCATTAGTCCAAAAGAAGCTAGTGAATCCAATTGAATGTAATGGGATTAAGCTTGAGGACATGGATCCAAATGTATGGAAGGAATTGGATGACCTGGTATACTCACATTATTATGGTGAGACTCTTAAAGTCCACATATTTTTATTTGAAAAACATGGAAAGTGCATAAATTATATGGAAAAATATTGGTGTAGTCTTGCAGGTTTATTGGTCGAAAAAACTAAGTGTAGAGGAAGGGACCTCAATGTCTAATCACCCCAATTATATCAACAATATTTTCAACCAACTAACATTTTAGAATATCATATTTTGTGATTCAATAAAGTCCATACTTTTTTTATTGGCCTTGCCTAAAATATGGGATACTTTTAGTACTACCATTGGAAACTCCATACTCAGAAGTGGTATTACAAGTACTAATATTGAGAGGAGTTTTCTCACCACTAGGGAGGTGAATAGAACATATAATGTAGGGTCAAAGAGCTGTAATGTACTTATGATGAGAGAAAGGTTGAATTCCAAGGGAAAATATCTTGAGAGAGGCAACTCAAGAAGTAATTCATGTATGAAAAAGGATGTAGAATACTTCTGTAACAAGAAGGGACACATTAAAAAGGACTACTTCAAATGGAAGAACAAGCAAAAAGGAATGAAGGAAAATGAGAATGATGGCAAAGAGAAAAGCAAGGGAAAGATTGAGGAGATTCTAATTTGATGGTAGCACTAGCATAAAGAACAAGAGAGTCTAATAAAAGAAACTCCATCTTTTATAATGCATGCCACTTATAAGGTTACTATAAATGTTTCATGATTAAACTTGCCTGCATGGTGAACAACATTTAAAGTGCATTGAAATAATTGCTATAAAGATAAAATCCAATTGAGACATTGATATAGAATTGATATTTTTGAATCAACACAAAGGAGAGAACTATATATATCTTGTTGTAGTACTTTGAGACTTTGGCACATTCTTATGTTTTTCTTCTGCGAAATTTTAGTGCGATAGTATAGAAAAAACTCAATATAGTTAACATATCCATAAGCTTAATTTTATATATATATATATATATATATGAGATATTATTTGTCTTAGGAAGGCTAAATATGAAGTCTGAGTGAGATCTTTGAGATTTAATATAATTTATTTATTACATGTTTGAAATACTACTTTTGAAGTGACATGACAATGTGTTACCTTTAAAGTCAACAATGTAATTATGGTATTATAAATGTTCTAGTATTTTAAGCTTTGTCAATATGAGAAACTAAACAAAATACAAAGTCTTATATAAAAAAAGAGACCACACAATGAAATTTTTTGATACATCACATATGTGTAACAGAGAGTAAAATCCCTAGGTAAAGATGATACCACAAATAAGATTTGGGATTATCCTCTTCACAAGAAGAGTGATTTGTTAAATGCATTTCAAAAGTTCTTGGCATTTGCAAAGAATTAGTTAGGCAAGACTCAAGAAGATTTAGTATCTTAGGAATGATAGTGGTGAAGCATACAACTCACATGTTCTTTATCAACTTTTGTCCAAGTAGTGATATTAAGAGAGAGCTCACAACTCCTAAGAATCATGCTCAAAATGGTGTGGCTAAGAAGATGAAAAAGAACATTCAAGTAAGGATCCATAGTATGCTCTCTAATGTTAGTGTCATTAGTGGATTTTGAGTTGAATTTATAAAGATTGCTAGGCCATATATTTGATCAACATGTCTCCTAGAAAGAAATTGGATGGTAGGATACTAGACAAGTTATGGTTTAGAAAGAGATAAATTATGTGTTCTTAGCATGATATGAGACTTGGAGCCATGTTTTGGTAAGAGACCTAGTTGTGATCACTTGTGTATTCTTGACTATGGGGAAATTATGCATATATCTTGGGACAAGCAACATAAACTTGATCATAAGTCAAAGAAATGCAGTTTTTGTGGCCATGGAGAACCAGGTAAAATTGACTATCTCTTGTGGGATCCTGAGTCTTGAAGGGTAGTATGTAATCATGAGGTCATATTTAATGAGAGTAAGATGCATAAATATCCTATCAAAATGGTTGAGATCCGCAGAATGGTATTTTACATTGCACCCTTTTGACTTGTAAGAAACTTTCATATGAGCTATCAAACTTAATGGGAGCCAACCTGTTGAAGGTAAATATCCTTGGAGTGGCACTAGGAAGAACTATAATACTTAAAAGGACTAAGGGTAGAGATGTTACAAGTGTGATGAGTTGTGAACATTCAAAAGAGATGTCCCAATTACTAATGCTTCAACTTTGATAAGCTAGGACACATCCAAGAAAATTTCTTAGGGATATGAACAAATCCTTTTTTGACTGTATCTAAAACTTCAAAACATTCATTGATCTACCATTCATCTTGCATCTTCCATGCATCTCAAGGCTTCATATAAGGCAAGACATTTGATCTCCTCATACCTTGCATGCTTTCTCAAAGGTAGTTGTATATTTATTATTCTAATGGGAAACTAGCACATGAGCACATTACATGACCTACACCACATGATGTAGGGCTTGGATAGCCTACTAATGTTAAAGCGAGAGTGTTGTGAGATTATGGAAAACTTCATGTATTATAGGATAGACATGTGGGATAGCCAAAGAACACTATACTATGGAATTTGGGAGTTCTCATATAGTTTTGGAATTCCCAATATAGTTAATATTTGGTCACATGTGTTAAGAAGCATGGATCTAGAGCATGGCTATGGTAGATGGAAGAGAAAGACAAGACTCATAATGACATAGACAAGAAGAATTTTCTATTACTCAAGTGAATTAGGTTTCGAGATGGAATTAGCTTGGACTCATAAACACAATCTTGAGTATGACATTGACTATGAATAAAAGGAAAAAGTGAAAGGGGATTCCATCATTGAATGATAAGAAAGTACAATACTTTATAGGCTCATGATGGTTCCCTTTTTTGCCATTGCACCTATGGGATTCAAGCATCTTGCATTTCATGCATCTCTCTCTAGTAATTTGTATGAGTCTTTCCCTATTGCTCAAAGAGGTAGTCACATGGGTGTCATTGCATAACTCTCAACACCCCTCCTCAATCACAACCATAAAGAAAGCACACGGTGTACAAAGGCTATCATGAGTAGAACCTTGCTAAGTGTGGGCATACCACAAATAGGTGAAGCATCTAAAGGGGCTATTGCAAGAAAAACAAAACATCCTGCTATGTGTGGGTACACCCAAACATGGCAAACATATAGGGACTATTACAAAGCCTCATTAAGTGTGTGTACAAGGCCTCATTAAGTGTGTGGAGGCTTAGGGTTTGCAAACAGGCCAAATAGGCCGACTGTTCTTTCCTGATTTTTGCATGTAGAATTAATCATTGCAAGAGATGCCTACTAGGTAGAAGGCCTGTGATGTGGGCTTCAAAAGGCCCATTGTTGTAGGGAAGATTGTGTTTCATGCAGAGGGAGAACAGGCCGTACAACCTACTATGTCTACCATGAAGGTAGGGAGTGCATATGAAGTTGGAAATGAAGTCAACCACTTGGATTGAGCTAGATAGAGATGAAGAGGATCTAAGAGAAGAGATTTCAAAGCTGAGCCATGCTCACCATGGCTTTGATACTATGTTGAGGAGCATGGATCTAGAGCATTTCTATGGCAAATGGAAGAGAAAGACAATACTCATGATGACATAGACAAGAAGAACTGACTATTACTCAAGTGAATTAGGTTTCAAGATGGAAGCTTGGACTCATAAACACAATCTTGAGTATGACACTGACTCTGAATGAAAGGAAAAAGTATAATGGTATTCCATCATTGAATGATAAAAAGGTATAATACTTTATAAACTCATGATGGTTCCCTTTCTCTCCACTATGCCTATGGGATTCAGACATCTTGCATTTCAGACATCTCTTTGTAGTAAAACGTATGAGTCTTGGCCTACTGCTCCATATAAAGAGGTTGTCACATGGGTGTGATTGCATAACTCTCAACAACAAGATAAAAACTTGTCCCCTTATTTGAAAGTGGATTCTACCCTAATTATTATATAGGTTGTCTTTCCACATCCCACTTTGAAGCAGGGTTAAGATTTAGCCACATGGCCAATTCTTTACCCCTTAGTTGAAAATGAGACTTGGAGATTCCCAAATTCTCTAATATGGTTTTAAAGGATCCTATTAAGCTAGTTTTACATAAATCTATTATGGTTTCTAGACAACCAGATAAATACATTTTATCCCTAGAATGTGTCATGGTCATGGATTTTGATGAGCCTTCTTCTTATGAAGATGCTAGGATTAGGGATGAGAATATGAGTGGTAGAGGGCTTTGCCATTGCGGATGGATTCTTTGGAAAATAATGTTATCTATGAGTTAGTTCCTTTACCTAAGGGCAATTACCTAGGGGCAAACATGCAGTGCCATGTAAGTGAGTCTATAAGCTCTAGATATCTCCATCTAATGCATTTCCTAAGTACAAGGCAGGATTGGTGGCCAAAGGATTTGAGTAGGATAAGGGAATTGACTTTGATGAGATATTCTCACTAGTAGTCAAGATGACCACCCTTTGCATAGTTCTTGCTTTGGTTTTATTGGAGACGATATGGAGCCAAATTAGATGGATGTAAATATGAGTTTCTTACATGGGAACTTGCATGAGGTTATTTTCACACAACAACCTTCAGGGGTTTTGTTGTGGAGGGAAAGGATCAGTTGGTGTGTAGGCTACATAAGAGGTTACATAGTGTTGAGGGTTGAAATGACTTGCTTTTTTGGCTGATTTTTGTTGTTTTGGTGGATTGAATGATTGCTTTTTGATGTATTTTGAATGATTTTTAGTTGTTTTGAAAGTATTTGGGAGTATTTTGGATGATGTTGATTATGTTTTGGAAGCTCATGATGGTTTATAATGGAGATATGATGTTTTGACATGTTCTATTGATGTCCTAATAATGTCGATTGAGTTTGTTTTCCTTATGTATGAGGGGTTGGAATAATGATTGATAAAGTTTGAGAGTTTTTGGAAGCTTATTGGTTGATTCTTGATGGCTTTGAGTAATTTAAGTGAGCTCAAGGTTTTCTAATAACCTTTTGTATGGTTCTATAGACCCTTTGTTGATTGTCTATAGAGCCTCTATCTTTATTCTGTTATGTCATGTATGCCTTTATAAGTGTTATGATGGATGAATGTGTAGCATGGGGAAGTTTTCCAGTCTTGCAAAGATATAAATATAAGTTCACAAAGTCGTAGTTGCTGAAGACTTGAAGTAAAGACGGAAGTGATAGTGACACTAATGAGCCATGAAGAGACACTATAGTGGCTCTGGTAACCTTTCATATCATACATACATCTTGGGAGGGGTATCCATGACCTAAGGGGGGTTTTGAAGGATTATTCTTAAATATATCATTTTACTATTGAGAGAGAGCATGCGTGCGTGTGTGTGTGTGAGCCAAATTTATGCAAAACAAAGTATCTATGAATGAGAGATTGTGAGAGAAAGCTATGGAACCTTTGAAGAAGAATACTATGTGATGATTTCCATTCAAAGTGGTGTATTCTCTTGTATCTTTGTTGTTTCTTGGTGAATTCAATGAATAATATGAAGAGCATAATCAAATTTTTTCAAGATAAAGTTGTGGGAGAATTGTTTCTATAAAGTTGCATGAACATTTCTTGATCTTGGTGTTCTTTTCCTTATGGTCATACCAAATATGAAAAATATGTTTGCTAATGATACAATCCATTCTAGACTAAAGTCTTTCTACCTTAGCTTGGAATAAGAGGCATAAGGTAGCATTCCTTCGCAGGATCACAAAATCCATAGGGGATAAGAAAGGAAGTGGCTATACAACAGGACTCTGCAAAGTAAAACGTGTGTCATGACCTAAACCGGGCCTAACACTGGCTCCCTAGCACTAGCCAGACCTCTAATACACACAAGACACGACACACGGCCTCATGGCCAAGAGCGTCTAAGGCTCACACTACATTAAACTCTAATATCAAATTTTAATTTTGCATTTGAATAGGACACAGTCTAATGTTTTCCTTCCCTTACTCCTCAGAGGGAGATCCCATAACATATAGGTATAATACCTCATATCACATACATAAGAGGTAAGCTCTCAGATCAAACACCATGGCCTCACTGCAGCTCTCCTACATCTCGAGGATTGGCCCCAAGATGCATTACTTCAACATAAAGAAAAAGTGTACAAGCTCCACTCTTTGATCTATTGAATGATCCAGGAGTTGACATTTCCTCACTAAACTTACCCCAAGGAACCGCTCGTCTATCCTATAGCAAGGACTTCCTCACACACTCAGCATTAGTCAATGTTTGGCATACATGTGCTATGCATTCAGGATTTTATATAATGTGGCATGCAAAATGCAAATGTGCATGCCTATTGTGCACAAGCATTTTATTCTAAAATAAATCAACAAAGTGGGGTGTAAAAAAAAGCAAAGTGGGGTGTAAATATCAGCCCTTCAATGATTTCCAATCTATGCGTTGTTGTGGCATTGCTAAAGACTAGCATCGAGTTTCCTCGTGCTCTTTAAAATTAATTTTTTATTATCCTATATGACATGCACAACCAACCAAGAAGATCAGAATTTAGTTCATTTTTTGCACTAAAACGCTTCCACAACCCTTTTTCCCCCCTACCGTTTATGTGTTGCATCGTTGCATAGGTGTAGGGTTTTGTTTTTTTGTCATTTCAAATGTATCAAGCAATAAAAATGCACTAAAACATAAAGACAAGGATTGAACTGAGGCTATACCTCATGCCTCAACCTTGCCACACATGCACACACATTAACTATATTTATTGCATTTTCTATCTCAAAAAAATCTAATTTTCTTGATTTTTTCTATTTTTTCTATTTATTTTCTCAAAAAAATTATAGAAATTCAGAATTATTGGTTTCTATGGATCAAACTCACTCAGCTTCACTTCCATACCAATTTTCATTTAATGCAAACTCGAAACACCCCACGAAACCCCAAATTTCATCATTTTTCCATGAAAACCCCAATTCGCGGGTTTTGCGTGTGTTGCGAGAAACTTATAGGTCATTAAAATTTCTGATTTTCATTATGGTTTTAGAGAATATGTAGCATAAGAAACCACAAAAAAACATTATCAAGCATTTCACTTAAGCATTTTTTCATAAAAACAAAGAGAACGCATACCTACGCATAAAAACCCACAGATTTCAACCATAAACCATGCTCGTGAGGCCCCTGACACTTCCCTTTTGCCACTAACACACTTGCTTGCTACGATCTATGACCTTATTGCTTCATCAACATCATTGCATCCAATTTTGTCATCAAATCCCACCCCCTTTCTCTCTTGAACTCACACGCATGAACAAGTCTTAAGAGGAGAGAGAACGGAGGAGAGAGAAAGATTGGTTTTCATTCAGTTTGCATAGTACATCATTTCTTAATCAGATTCTAGCGATGGAGAGTGAAGATTAGGTGCATCTTAGGGCCCTCTCCATATCCCTCATTTCTGTTGACTGCAAAATGCCCTAATCACCCCAAAAAATGGTCACGCAAAAAATGCCCCCCTCCCATGTCATTTCATATTTCATGTATTTAGCCAAAATAAACCTTGCAAATAACTAGTTCATGACTTCTTATTCACACTACATGTAAGTGGACATTTTGATTTTGAGGGCCCAAACAAGCTTCGAATTGAAATCCGACTGGCCAAGCGGCTTCGTGCCATCAAGCTCCATCATCTTGGCCTTCCCCATGCACTGTTTGGATCCTGGATCAAGTAGCCACTTTATAATGCCAAACCTTGCGAGGATTAAATGGGGGGTGAAATGACCTCCGATCGACAAACCAAGACTTGTGTTAAATTATTGACGTCAAAATGCATCTAGGAAAACTCCAACTCGGCCATCTTCCACCGTTTGATTTTTCATGAAAATTTGGTCTTTCATGCTTCTCGGGCACTTCTTGCTCCAAAAATGGCCTCAAATGCTTCATGGATCCCAAACTCCATCTCTAATTGGCAACCACAGGATATGGCAACTCAGTCTATCACGACCCACAAGTAGGTCTGCACAAACATAACCACAAAAAGAGTCAAGCTGATACAAAATAGATACATAAGGAAACATGTCACAGCTCTCACCCTACCCATGTCAAAACCAAGGCATGAAATCCACGAGGAGTAGGTCCTAGCATAGTCTAATAGAAAGCCCAAAGCTAGTCACTAACCGACTGCTCCAACACGGCCAAGGTAAAAAGAACTATCAGAGAGGTCATCCTAAGTGGTGATCTGAACTACCTACCTCATTGAGGACAACTCAACCAGGAGCTCCTCCTAGGCAAGGACTCTTATAGCCTGATCAACAAATATTGTCGTTTAGCACATTGTCCTTTTAGGCCTTTATTATCGCATCGGCCTCAAGTGGTTTCCCTTAATACCCAATAACCTACCAACCCCTCACAAGGTGACACTTAATCCCTTTTTAATGCTCACTTTTATTTTCACTCCAACCTTCTCTTATTCTTGTTTTTTCATAGGAAGAGAAGGCATTGGCCCCGTCTGACTCATCCCCCCAGGAACCTACCAAGCCCTCATAAGACAATGAACAACTGCTCAAGGATTTTTCTTTCTTTCCTTTTATATTTTTATAGTGGTTAAAACCCCTTTCTACACACCTTTGTATATTTGTTATTCGTCAACTATTTAGGGATTGACTTCTTTGCACATATTTATTCTAGCATGCTTTTTTAATTGCCTCACAACTAATAGAAACTCGTAGAATGGCCGCCTAGCAGGTCAGTAGAACAGGGTCACTAGAACTACCTTCTAAAACAGGTCTTTCAGTGCTGCCTAACAATGCTTGTACATGAGGCAACAACTACTCAAACCTCCCTTAGACATACATAACCTAAACTTGGAACTTCATGCCTTGTGGACCCCAATAAGAAAAGAGAGTAACCCAAATGTACACATATATCATTATCTACTTTAAGGGAAAACTCAGAAGGGGGACAAAACAACCTGGAATGGCCACGAGAAGCTCCTCCATAGCAAATGCTCCCTCTAGTGACTTCGTCAACCTGTATGATGCAATCACTAAAACAGTAAGCCATTAAAAGTACCTCCACCAAACAAACATATGGCCCTCTTGGCCTAAAGAAATAGCACATTTCACTACAAACTAACTGGCCCTCTTGGCCTAAAGAAAGAAAACATTTAGACTCAATAAACTGGCCCGCTTGGCTGAATGGAAATCAAGCATTAAAAATAGCTCATATATATATTCCCCTTGGGAAAATCTTATTAATAGACAACAAGATGCTCCAACCCAAGGAGGAAATAGGGTTCCGGCCCTAGACTATATGTATCAAATTGTGACCCATACCTCTTGCATAAATAGCAAGAGGTGTACGCATAACATGTCGTCTAACCAACCTATGGGTCCAATATAACATAGGTAAATGGGTCTCGGCCACCCTTTGCATTACCCATGCTAACCATCACCTGCTATATAGGGCATGTTCTGATAAAATCCCCCATAATTGACTGAGTCCTATCTCATCATCCATAGAGATATCTAGACTAGGACCACAGTTGAAGAAAATGTCTTCTTCATAAATGAAGTTTGCTAATGAGTCTGAAAAAAATGATTCTGATAACGTGGAACCAACCAAAGAGACACTCTCTCAAATTCATTGAGTAGGGACATATTAGTGCAATAATACATAGAGAGAATAGGATTTCGAAGTGTGTATGTCCCATTTAGTTGGTTCAACACCAACTGGGAATCTCCTTTTACTAACAACTGACAAATATCACCTTTCTTAGCAATATTTAACCCCATGATTAAGGCTTTGTATTCTACCATGTTATTGGTAAATCCAACCCCGATATAAAATGCTAATTTTATTACGACTCTACGTCAGGAGTCTTTAATAACTACCCCTATACTCCCTTTCTTGTTAGGACCCCTTGGACGCTCCATCAAAGTACATTGTGTACATCCACAATGGATTCACACAACCAACAATCGTCAACTCTACTCATAATTATGATAATCAAAATTGAGCATGTTCAGAGGATGTATGGAAGGCTCCATCCCACCCTCTTCATTGAATGTAACAGGGATGCTTGTCAAGATTCGTAAGCAGTGATAATAGAATACTTTGATTTTCCAAACAGATGATCCATCCTCTTGCTCAATCACTCTATATCCTTTACTCCATCAGATACACTTCCCCTGATAATATCTCTGCTCCAAGTATGGGTGTTCCAAATAAGGAATCAACTGCCCCATCAACCTCTTTTGTCTCTTGTAGGTTCTTGATCAGCCTAGTATTGATCTACAAGGCATTTATTTCATTAGTGAATTTAGATATAATAAGGTTTAATCTTATTAAGATCAACCTTATTTTTGAATTTCACTCTCTCAAGATCAGCTGGTAATGCTGTGGATTTATTCCTTCCTATTCTTACAATCTTGTAGGGACCATCCCATTTGGGCTCAAGTTTTCATGGAAAAAGTTCTCTCCGTGCATCATAATAAAGAACTAACTGCCCCTTCTTAAAAGTATATTTCTTTGCTTTCAAATCATGCAGTTGCTTCATTATCGATTTCTTAGTGCAATAGACTTTGCAATTTGAGCTCATCCAAGTGGGCATGAGTCTTAAAATGCTCGAATAATGCATCCTCATTCCCCAAAGAATGATTTATTGCAAATCTTATGGTTGGAAAATCAATCTCTAAGGGCAAGACACACTCCTCCCCATAAACTAATTTAAATGGGGTGTGGCCAATGGCTCGTTTAAATGTTATATTATATTCCCACACTGCCACATACAGTTTTTTATCCCACTCACTTCTTTTCGGACACTATTTTTGATAGAATATCCACAAGTTGCTTGTTAGTGCTTTCAACTTTCCCTTTTTCTTGCGGGTTATAAGGAGTCATCTTGTTATCCTTAATTTTCCACTCTTTAGTCAAGCTTTTAATCACCTTATTTAGGAAATGGTTCCATGGTCCGATACTAATTCTCTTGGTGGACAAAATCGGCATATAATCTTTTCTAATAGGAAATTGGAGGTCTCTTTTGCATTGTTCTTTCTTGTCACTTGTGCTTTTGACCACTTTGTAAAGTAGTCAATCGCCACAATAATATATCACTTTTGTGTAGAGGACGACAGAGTAATAGGACCCACCAAATCAATGCCCCACTTTTCAAATGGAAGTATAGCCATAATCGGGGTAAGTATCACATCTCTTAACATACTAGAATGCATCTTGGAAAATGGATGACCACCAATATCCATCTCTTAAGGCCTTTTGTGTCGTCAAGCGTCTCGCAAAGTGTCCCCCACAAGTGAAGTGTGATGATGGATGAATGTGTAGCTTGGGAAAGTTTTCCAATCTTGGGAAGAGATGAATATAAGTTCAAATTATCTTGAATAAGTGGAAGAAGTAGGTGTTGAATACTTGAAGGAAAGATTGAAGTGATAGTGACACTAGTGAGCTCTACGAAGAGACAGTGTAGTGACTTTGGTGACCTTTCGTATCAGACATACCTCTTAGGAGGTGTATCCATGACCTAATAGGGGTTATGAATTATTATTCTTAAATATATCATTTTACTATTGAGAGAGAGCATGTGTGTGTATGTGTGAGAGAGTGTGTGTGTGTGTGTGTGTGTGTGTGTGAGTGAGAGAGATAGCCAAATTTATGTAAAACAATGTATCTATGAATGAGAGATTATGAGAGAAAGCTATGGAACCTTTGAATAAGAATACTATGTGATGATTTCCATTCAAAGTGGTGTATTCTTTTGTATCTTTTTTGTTTCTTGGTGAATTATATGAATAATATGAAGATCATAATAATTTTTTTTCAAGATAAAGTTGTGGGAGAATTGTTTCTATAAAGCTGCATGAAGATTTCTTGTTCTTGGTGTTCTTTTCCTTGTTGTGGTCATATCAAAATTGAAAAAGGTATTTGTTGATGATATAAGATAGATTTTCTTGCACTAGATTTTCTATTTTCTTGGTTTTCCTTTTGGGGCTCCATGTTTTTGGTGTGCAGCCAAGGAAAACTACCATCAACAAGTATAAAGAGGCTGAAAATGAAGGGAATGGCATTGCCAATAGGAGAAGAATTCAATGGATACTTGCAAATTTCCTTCTACCACTAAATAATTGAAAATTATCATTACCAAAGCCACTTTCTACAAGAAGTTCATCCCACAATGGCAAAAACATATTACCATCATGATGTAGGCTCTATTTGGTGGACTATTTTCTCTCCCTGTTGAAGCACCAGAGATGTGCATCTTGGTGTGGCAAATTGTTTGGGAACAAATTGAAGTGCAGAAACAGAGAGAATGACCATCCGTGGAGGATTTAGGATTCATTGAGAAGTTTCCAAACATCACCAAGTGGAAAATTGTGAAGAAGCTTCAGAAATCGTGGTTAGTAGAGGTTCATGATAACAAGAAAGAAAAGAGTTGGAATTTGTTCATGGATGCTCAACAATAGGATATGTGAGATGCATGGTGCACTGAAAATCTCGTGTTTGATTGGAAGTTGGTAGACATAGTGTTATTCATAACATACAATGTTGAAACTATCAAAAGCTGGCATTACTATGATGATGGCACCACACAAATCCTCAAAAGAATGATTTTTGATACATTCAAAATTGAATATCTTCCCCTCTGTAGCATACTGAAAGCTAAATTTAGAGACGTTGAAAATAAGAAAGTAGAGGAAATGTTGGCAAGAGAGATCTCCAGAGACTGAAGTTCTTCTTATTCTGTTCTGTGGAGTACAAACCAACTAAGTGGAGCTAACTCCCTAATGAATGACGCAATCAAGAGGCAAGCACTAGAACGAGTCCAGAGGTACATGAGAAGAGAGAAGGAAAAAATCAAAGCCGAGAATGAGCTAGCAAAATAGAAGCCTCTTTTGACACCCTAACAGCACTCTTTACAAAGGCCCCCATGGTGACTCAAGGTCCCCTTCCTAGTTAGATCCGTCCTGGAAATATTGATGATAGACTAGTGAATGTAGTCATGTTGCCCGTCTTTAAGGGAGAGTATAATGAAGAACCTAATCTTCATATAGCAGAGTTCATGCTAGCATGTGTCACTAACAGTGCCAGAATCCCCAAGCATTGGTTGGCAATATTCCCTGCCACTTTCAAAGGCGCGATGTTTTAGTGGTATGAGAGACAAGTAGCAGGAACTTTTAGCATATGAGAGGACCTAATGTTGTCCCTCCTCACTTAATTGAGGTGTGAAGGTCTTGAAGAGTGGATGCGAGAGGAGTTCATGAACTTAAGTTAGTCCTCTAGTTCACGGGTGGAAGCATATGTCTCTAGAATGGAATCCATACTGAAAAGATGGACTAACCATCATTTGGATGAAGGCATTCAGAAGGGAGTTTTCCTATAGAAGTTCATAAATTTGTGGAATTGAGAAGACTAGTCAACTTGCAAGCTCCAGTGGAAGGTGCAAGACTGTGTGATGAATTTGAAGCAAGGCTATCATTGACTTTAGGAAGCGGAGTCCTATCTCCTCCCATGCTAGGAATAGTATACCAACCAAATGCAGTCCCAGGGATAGTTCCCTACCCCTAGCCTCAAATGGAAACCATACTGTAGTACAATGCACCAAAAATCCATAATGGCCACAAATGGCAGTACCTCAAATGATGGTTCAACCACAACAACAATGGCCTCAAATGACTCCCCCAATGGCAACTCAATAACAACAGTGGCACGCTACCAACTGGAAAAAACAACCCTGAGTCTCAATAGGGGTTGTAAATCAAAACCAGATAGAGGACCCTCTGGATCAATTGACATATGATTTTTGGCGTCAAGAAGTTCTTAAAAATAGCCAAAATTTTTGAATTTCAAGGGAAAAATAGAGTTCCTTGAAGGCGGTAGCTGCAATTAGTACCATTTTAAGCGGCAATGCCCAAAAGTGCTTTAAAGACCCACCGAGTGGCGATTGGGAAATTTTCATAATTTTTCAACATGTCAGACGGGACTTCTGGAGATGCTCGATAGTGCAAGACTTTGAGACGAATGCCCATAATTTTTTTTAGTGGCCAAATCCAAGGTCGGACGTGGGAGATAGGCTGGAAGGGAGGCCAAAGGCCAAAAGTGCCAAGTGTAAAAGGGACTTTAGCCGAAAGGGGTGTGACCTTTGGGGGCTCCCCTTAGAGCCGCAACCAAAAAAATGATTTTTTTTTGGGGTGGGGGAGGGGGGGGGAGGGGTGCTTTTCACCGCCAGGAAGAAAACACCATGAAGATAGCGACGATTTCTTGGAGGGGGGTTGGAGAGCTTCAATGCATCCCCCCTACAAATTTCATACATGATTTCCCTCCTGTCTATGCTTCCTATTGCTAGTCCCCACCTCTAAAATGGCTGCCTCAATATGGAGGATGAAAATCAAACTTTCTCTCTCCTCCCTCTCTCTCTTCCAAGAGGCAACCCATGTGGGAAGAATCAAGAAGAGAACCGGTTGAAGGATGCTTGTCCGGAATGGTACCATATCACAACACGATCCATGGAGGGATAGTGTTGGCTATTTGAAGGTGGGCTTAGCCTTGAATGAGGGCTGATCTACAGTCCCACATCAGATTTTAAAACATGCAAAGAAGGAAAAAACTGGCAAAACTATTTTACAAAGGAAAATTACTTGTTTTTTATATTTGATAGAGCCAATGGTGTTCTTATGGAGTGAAATTTGGTAGACATGTTGTTTACTATTTTATTTATGCTTACAAAGTGAAAAAATAAGAAAACATAAAGTCAAAATGCTAGGAATAATTTTTAGAAACCCGCAAAACACGATTTTATGAGAAAAATAGGGTTTTTGGTGTTTTCGGGTGGGATAAACCAATACACATGGAATAAAATGCCAATAAAATCTATATTTCTGATGTTCTAATAATCAAGAGCCACATCTTTGAAATTATATCAATTATTTATTAGAAAAATAGAGAAAAATTGAGAAAAATAAGAGAAAAAATAGAAATATGCCTTAGAAAAATACTGAAAAATATAATAAGTGGTTGTGGATGTATGGTAGGGCAAAGCATGAGATTTGGCCTCAATTTTCCCTATCTATTTGTCAAAGTGTGTGATTTATTATTTTTTATATATTCAACTATGAGAAAGCAACCTCTATACACCTATGCAACGAAGCAAAACTTAAATGGTGAGGGGGAGGAGGCTTTTGTGCAACACTTTGAGGGCTGAAATAATACAAATTCTGATTGGTTTTTCTATGCACAGCATTTATGAAACTGTCTATTTGGAAATAAGGGATCTAGTAGCATAAGGTTCGCCTTGGTGCTAAATTCTTGCAACGAAGTATATACGTATTAGTTGCAATTCATGAAGAGACTGTTTGCGTTGTCGAAGGATTTGCCAAAGCAAAGCAAAGTCGTGTCTACAAAAGACCTTGACTAATTTTAGGATAAAAGATCAAACAGGTGAATAAGCAAGATGAGAAAATGATGCCAAGACTCTGTTTTATTTCTGCCAATAATAAATACAAGGTACAAGAAGAAGAAACTCGAGTAGCCTCTGGATTGCGTAGGAAACGCCTTTGAAAGGATAATAATAAAATAGATTTAAAGCTTTCTTGATAAGCACAAAATTGATACAAGGCCGTATCAAAAGACTAATACACAGGATTTTGATATAGGAGCTGTGACAAGAGGCTTTCCAATTTCAGGATACCTATCCATCTGTGTAAATACATTTTAAGCATACTTCTTCTTCATCTGCATCTTCGTCTTCCAAAGCTCTCTGATACTTTATTTCCCCTCAGCTCCCCTGTTCTTCATGTCCTGAATCTCCCTTTTGAAGTTGTTTAGTTCTCCCTCCCATCCATCATCTTCAATTTCCCCTCTTTTTACCTCTGTAGTTCCGTTTTTCCAGTTATCCAGATTCGCCCTGTTTTTAAATTGCAGAAATCCTCCCTCCTTTTCTTGTTGTGATTTGGTATGATTCCCAATTTCCTTCCTTGTCGTATTTTCTCTTTTGCTGGAGAACTCTTGGTACTTCACTTCTCTTGACCTCACAAGGAATCGCAGTCCATTTTCTCGGATGTCTTCTTCACTGTTACACCGTTTGCAAGAATGCCGCAAATAGTCCTTCCGTGGAGTCTCCATGTCTGAGCATTTCTTCCTCCTCGCATCAACGATCGGAAAGCTTTCCTTTAATGGTTCAGACTGCAATTGTATGCATACACTGTTCTGCTGCTTGCGCTTGCTGTTTCCATTGCCTCACCATCATGGAAGATGCCTCAGGAGACCCCTCGGAGTAAAAAGAATGTCAAGCTAGGCACTTAACCACGATTCATTGGCCGCTGAAATTCTCACGAATCGCCCCTGATACTTATTCAGTCACCATGTAGGGATAGCTAAAAGGACTAGTCCGATGACGGTCTGTTTCGAGCCTCTCCGTTGCTTTGTCCTAGAACTGCAGCCTTGTTTTTTTTTTCTCTTTTTGCATTCAATCCTCTCCTCCAGAATATCAACCCCCTTTTGCTAGCATGGCGAAGGCCTTTTCCCTGTTTTCGTTTCCTGCTTTTTCTTCCCCCTTCCGACTAATAAAGCGGCCCCCAAATTGGCTTTTCTCCCCACCAGAAAAGCTTCCTCCTCCACAATACTCCATCACTATCCAAAGATAATCTTCAGCTTGATAACTGCCCGCACAACATTTGGATGATTACACTCTTTCAGCATTTCAATCTCTCCTCAGATGTCTTCATAACCTTCCCTTCACTTAATGAAATAATCTTGATTGCTACCAATTCTAATGTTTTTAAGTCTCTAACTTTGTAAACTGCTCCATACGATCCTTTTCCTTAAGCGCTTCCCCACAAATGTATGCAATCTGTTGTTCTTCCAATGTCTCTTCAGTTCTGACCATCAAATCTGCTATGCTTCCTAAACTGGTTCAGTTTTCATACACCCTATATACACACGAGGCTTGGCTTTCTGTTTTGCTAGGGCTGACCCAAGCATGCCAAGATTTACATGAACATCATCATCAACTTTGATGTAGAAATCTGCATCCCACATGGCAACAGTAGTGGAAATGAAGGTCTTTATCTTTGCCGGTAATTCATGATATCCTTCTATATGATTTAGCCTAAGGAAATCTCCATGCCTTACATTTTCAGCATCAATGGCTCTTGCGGCTACTAAAGCCAATGTTAATTCCAATAACAAGAAATGCTTTTACAGCTTCATTAGATCTGTTGGTTACTTGATTCGTAAGCAAATCAGAGGTAGAATGAGATCTAGAGACTGCCAACAATAAGATCTCAATCAAATCCCCTCTTTGTAACCTCCAAGTGCATCTCTTGACCTCTCCACATTGGCACAAGCTTTCAAGCCACATACATAAGTAATAGCATCCTGACCGATGCTTTTGAGTGTCATCTCATCAAGGAATTCCAATGCTTCTCTATCACAGCCATGTTCAGCATATCCTGTCATAAGTGTCGTCCAGGATACAACATCTTGATCTGACATATTATCAAATACTTCTTGGGCTTTTCCAAGCATACCAGATTTTACATACATGTCAACCAGAGCATTATTGATAAATTCCTCTTGCTCCAAACCCTCTTCACTATACTGCCTATGCAGAACAAAAGTATAATCAAAACAACTAAATATGTACAAAGTATCAAATCCCACACACAACTTTTGGGTGAATTTCACACCTCGAATGCGCAGCAATACGACATCCACCCCCTCTAATCCTGCGCATCCTCCGGATGGGCCAACTACCTATGATCGTTATCATCAAGATCCACAAACAGATCAATCTCTTCATTATGCATTTCTGGTATATCAACAAGATTATCTGTCATATCATCTGTCTCTTCCATTGGAGTTTCTTCTCGTTGCTCTTCTCTTGCAAATTCTTCCAATGCATAATCTTCATCATCTCTTTTCTTGAAAATCTTGATTCTTTTTCTAACAATAGGCACTCTAAGCACTGTCCCATCCAATTCTGTAAGCTCATATGTTGCATTATCAAAGACATGTCTGACTATGTACGGCCCAAACCATCTTTTCCCCATCTTCCGAAGTGCAGTATGCTGATTTTCAAGGTTGCTATCAAAGACTAATACCCAATCTCCCTCTTCTATTGCTCTAGGCCGCAAGCGATGCCTGCTGTCAAACCTGTCCTTATTTCTTAGTCTAGCAACCTTCAACCTGTCAATAGCTAGCTGAATATCCTCTGGTCTTCTCTCCAACTGCCGAATCCGAAGAGCTAAGAGCTCCTCTCTCGTCAAATCCTCCTGCCAAGGTAAAACTGACCAAGTCAAAGCACAAGTCTCAGTTGGCATAACTGATTTCTGACCATACATCAACTCTACGGGCATATATCCTGTGGTAACACTGTGAGTCGTACGATCAGCCCACAAAGCAAATGGTAGAAGTCTCGGCCATTCTCCAATCCGTCCTTTGCATGCTTTGGCTAATGCTTTCACTATCGGTGGATGCCCTCTTTCACTCTTTCCATTTCCCTATGGATTGTATGCTGTGGTTAGAGCCAACTTGATTCCTAGCTGAGAGAAAAACTCCCTAACTTCATCTGCATCCAATTCACCGCGATCTACAGTGATCTTACCCACACAGCCATACCTGCAGAAAATTTCTTCCAATAAGAACTTACACACTGCACTAGTAGTCTTTGTTCTCAAAGATCTACCCTCAACATAATTGGTAAGATCCTCTCTAGCCAAAACAATATATCTCATCTGCCATAGACCCATAGGCATAGTAATCAAGTCAACTACCCACTTATAATGAATACATAGCGGATAGGTCGGATGAAGCTCATCTCGATGACGCACTACCGAATACATCTGGCAATCTATGCATGTCTCTACAAAGTGAGAAACATCTCTATACATGCCTTTCCACCAATATTTCTCCTTGATTTTCTCATAAGTAGCCCACACTCCTCTATGACCAGCCCAAGGACTTTCATGAAACTCCCTCATCACCTGTAACTGTGTCTCTCTATCGCAGACAACCCGCAAAGGTAATCCGCCTCTTTTCTTTGGATGCTTCCAAAGAAATCCGTCCTTGAGAAAATAACCATAGGCTTTCCTTCTGATCTTCTTGAACTCTTCATCTGTCCATTCATCTCTTTTGCTTAGTGTACTAAGGTACTTGCCAATCTGCAACCAATCTCCAACATAGAGTTCTTCTATGAAAGCCACAATATCATAGACATGGCAAACATGATCAACCATAGTGGCTGAAATTTCTGCATCATCCTCTTCTGCAAATAGCATCTCCTCATCATCATATCTGGCTCTAGATAGCATATCTGCCACTAGATTATCCTTCCCTGCTATGTGTTTAAATTCCGGATTTAATGACTTGATGTATGCAATCCATCTCAGCATAGCTATATCCGGAGTAGAGCAACTCGTAATCATACCAATCAATGGCAAGCAATCTGTCTCTACCACAACTGAAGCTCCAATAAAGTACTCCTTGTCACATTTGAGAGTTGTAACAATCCCCAGTAACTCCCTCTTGATTTGTGGATATCTCCTATGTCTCTCATTTAGGACTTTCGCCCCAAACCGAATAGCATACATGTTTCCATCTGCATCATCTTGACCCACAGCCCAACCTATGCCAATTGGACTAGTGTCAACTGTCAATACAATAGGCCTTCCGCAATTATAATCCGCTTTCCTGAGAGTAGGAGCATTCTGCAATAACTTCTTCAATTTTCGCATGGATCTAGTGTGGCTCTCATTCCAATAGAATTTCTGCCCCTTTTGAAGCAGCTGATATAAACAATCTGCTATGTGTGCAAAATGAGGTATCCAAATCATATAAAACACACAAGATCCAATGAATCTCCGTACCTCTGAAGTGGTAGAACAATACTCCGCAATCTTGCCTATAGCATTCACCTTATCAGGTGAGGGTTTCCTGCCATAATACCCACACATATGTCCAACAATGACAACCTCATTCACTCCAAAAATAGATTTTTGCCCTGATAGTGTCAAGTTTACTTCTTCTAACCTGGCCAAAATCTTCTCACAAGCTGAAATATGATCAGCCACAAAGTATCCGCATCCCTGCTCATTTAGACTCTCATTTTTCTCTTCTTCTGCACACCCCTTAATGGGCACATCATCCAAGAAAGGCATGGTAAGCTGAGGTATATAATCACGAAGGACCTTATGCATGGCATTCATCATATGCGCAACAGAATTAGTGGCACCTTGAGGCAAGGTACACATCCTGACAAGCCCAATAGGAGTTCTCATGGTGGTTATGTCCCTACTTTCCAAAGCCAGCTGAAACTGATCATATCCTGAATACAAATCACCTAAAGAATAGATGGCACGTCCAGCAAATGCTTCTGCAAACTCATCCACAACTGGACCTATACCAACATTCCTTATAGTAACTCTGTTTACTGGCTGCATGTCCTGTATAAATCGGAGAGTACCATTCTTCTTTAGAACCGTAAACCACCTGTTTGAGTATGGTGCAGATGAAGGCTCAATATTTTCCATCCTGATTTTCTCATTTAATAAATCAATCAACTTTGGCAGGTGTGCCTTAGGCACTGGAATAGGTCGGAGGTTCCATGGAATATGAGGAATAGTAAAAATCACCATAGGAGCAACAATATCTGGACACACATCCAATCTCATGCGGGAAAAAAGCAAACCCCCTTCCATGTCGCTCAAGCATCTCCTGAAAGCATTGCTTCTCTGTGGGTAGCAAGAAATCACCATTTCCAATTTTCAATTCAGCAAGAGTCTCTGCTGAAAATTTATGGCCAATATGCTCCGGATTCCTCAAAATTGGCTGTTTGGCAGCCCTCTCTATTTGTTGATCACTGTCAGGTGGAAGCGGTACAGCTACCGGCTTTACCTTTTTATCCACAGTCTTGTATTTCATGTCAACCCTGGCTTCATTATGATCCTTTGCATTACTCAAATCTTGCTGTAAATAGGGGAAACTTATCTGGTGGAGCAAAGGATACAAAGTGATTGAGCAAGAAGATGGAACCTTTGTGTGGGAGATCAAAGTCTTCTGCCATCACTACTTACGACTGTTGACAAGTATCCCTGTTGAGTTCAATGAAGAAGGTGGGATGGAGCCATCAGTTCATCCTCTCAATATGCTAAACTTTAATTACCATAATTACGAATAGAGGAGTTCATGATGGGAGGCTGTGTAAACCCATTGTGGACGTGCACATTATATTTTGATGGAGCATCGAGGGACCCTAAAAAAAAGGATGTGTTGGAGTAGTAATCCGAGATCCCCGACGTAGAGTTATGATGAAGTTAGCTGCTTATCTCAGGGTAGGATTCACTAACAATATGGCGGAGTATAAAGCCTTGATTATGGGACTGCATATCGCCAAACAAGGTGGTATTCGTCGGTTGTTAGTAAAAGGGTATTCCCAGTTGATCCTAAATTAGCTAGATGGGACATACACAATGCGGAATCCCATCCTTTGTATGTATCATCGAACTGCCATGACCGTACTTGAGGAGTTTGAGAGAGTGTCTTTTCAGCTAATTCCACGTTACTAGAATCAGTTTGCGGATTCACAGGCAAATCTTGCTTATGAAGAAGACCTTTTCTTTAACTGTGGTCCTAGTTTAGATATTTCTATCACTAATGAAACATGACCCAGTCGCTTGTGGGGAATGTTATCAAAGCATGCAATATATGTCAGGCGTGGTTGATATGGGTGATGCAAAGAGTAGCCGAGACCAATCTACCATTGTTATCCTGGACCTATAGGTTGATTAGACAACATATTATGCGCACAACTCTTACTATATATGCAGGAGGGATGGGTCATAACCTTATGCATTTAGTTTAAGGCTGTGAGCCCTGGTTTTCCCTCCTTGGAAAGGAGCATATTAATCTATATCTGTACTGTTTCAGGGAGGGATTTGTAGGTGCTATTCTGTTTGATCTCATTATGCCAAGAGGGCCAGGTTTGTGAGGTTTTAAATGTTTTATTTCATTAGGCCAAGAGGTCCAGTTTCACGAGGTTTAAATGTCTTATTTCGTTAGGCCAAGAGGGCCAGTTGTCTGTTTAGTACAGGTGCGGTTAATGGTTTCTTGTTTTAGTCTTGTGCTAGACAGGTTCGAAGAAGAGCTTGGAAGGAGAAGCTTCTCATGGCCCTATCTAGGTGATATCTCTCCTTTTCGAGTACCGTGTTTTTATGCTCTATGTGTATGTGTACTTGTAGGGGATTTTCTTTTCTTGTTGGGGACCAGCGTCCAAGGCATGAAGTCCCAGGGTTCGGTTAGGTATGTCTAAGGGAGGTCTAAGTAGTCGTTGGCCCCTGTGAACACATTGCTAGACATCGAAAGATTTGTTTCAGAAAGTAGTTCTAGTGACCCTATTCTGCTAGCCTGCTAGGCAACCGTTCTCGGAGTTCTTGTTAGTTGTGAGGCAGTTAGAGAAGCCTGCCGAAGAAAAATGATGATAGGGAAAATAAAACCATGAATATCTTAAAGACAATAAATATATCCAGAGGTGTGTAAAAAGGGGTTCTAACCCCCTATAAAAATAGAAAATAAAAGAAAGGAAAATTTATAAGCAGTTGATCATCGCCTTGCGAAGGCCTGGTAGGTTCCTGGGGACGAGTCCAGACTCGGGGCCGATGCCTTGTCTTCCTAGGGGTGGCATCTTGCTGGAAAAGAAGAACGTAAGGAAGGTTGGAGCAAAAATAAAAGTGAGCCTCAAAAAAGGATTAAGTGTCGCCTTGTGAGGGCTTGATAGGTTCTTGGGTACCGGGACAGGACCTAAGGCCGATGCCCTGTTCTCCTTGGGTCACTACGCTCAGCTCCCTCCTTTTTACATGCCCAAGTATGGAAACATAAAACCCTAAAAGAAGAAATGTGCTTAAAAGACAATACTTCTTGATCAGGCTATAGGAGTCCTCGCCTAGTAGGAGCTCCTGGTTGTGTTGTCCTTAGTTAGGTAGGTAGTTCAGACCACCACTTAGGGTGACCTCTTTGATAGTTCTTTTTAGTCTGGCCGTGTTGGAGCAGTTGGTCAGTGACTAGCTTTGGGCCTTCTATCAGATTATGCTAGGCCTACTCCTTGGGGATGTCATGCCTTGGTTTTGTCAGGGGGTAGGGTGAGTATTGTACTGTGTTTTAGTATGTATCTATTTTGTATAAGCTTGATGCTTCCTTAGGTTGCTTGGTGCAGATCTGTTGTGGGATTCGACGAGCTGAGTCGCCCTATCCCGTGGTCGCCAATGAGAGCGGATTTTTGAGCTCGGGATGTGCCTAAGAATTGCCAAAAAAATCCAAAATTTAGGGGAAAAATATTTAACATCGAAGGCAGTGGCTTCAGCTAGGACGATTTTAAGCACCAAGTGAAATACGACTTTTAAAAGGCACACGAGCGACACTTGTGGATTTTTGCTAATTTTTCAGACCGCCGTGCGGGTTGTCAGGAGTTTCCAGTCAATGTAGGATGTCAAGCCGGATGCGCAGAAATTTACAGCACTCAAATCAGAGCCCGGACGGGGAAATGGCCAAGAAACCAGTCAAGATATCAAGAGGTGGACAAAATTTGGGCCAAATGACTAGTGACCTTTGGGAGCCCAAAAAATTTTATGCAACATGAAACTTAGCAACAAAACGTGGAGAGAGAATGAAGAGGGATGGCGTGAGGAAGAGGGCATCATATTTGTGCCGAAATTTGCGCCATATGGAGATGGATCATGATTCTAACCTGCAAGTAACCCACCCAATCGACATTACCCCTGATCTTCCCTCTCTCTGCTAATCATATGGCCTATCTTCACCCGTCCAATGGTGGCTTGAATGAGAAGAGCCAATTCTAGTATTTCTCTCTCCTCCCTCTCTCTCCCCTAAGGGGTTGTTCTTGTGTGCAAGAGGAAATGAAGAGTGGTGAAGAAAAGCTTGTCCGGATGAGACCGGATTGCTTCCGGAGCAATGTAGACATGAAGATTGCTGATTGTGAAGATGTTGGACATTGAATGAGGGCTGACCCGCAATCCCTCATCAAAACCGAGATCCCGAGACATGAAGCCTAAGCGGTAATTCAATTTTTATGAAGAAAAAATGAGTTTTTATGCTATTTGGATGATGAAACATTGTTCCCATGGGCTGATTATGCATTATGATATTGTTTGCTATGAGTTTTATCAGTTTATAATTAGAAAATCAGAAAACCATAAGTGATATGGCTGAAATTAGTGTTATAAAACCCGTAAAACACGCGTTTAAGGGGTAAAATGGAGTTTTTGCAAAATAAATGAGAAATATGAGACATAATATCCACAAAAACCCTAAAAGTTTGCTATCAAAGAACTTAAGGGCCAAAGCCCATAATCAATCTTAATTTCTAGTCTTTTTCTTTTGAAGAAAATAGAGGAAAAATACCAAAAAATGGTGAAAAATGGGTTTTAAATGGGAGAAAATTAGGAAACGGTAAAAGGAAAATTCCAAAAAAGTATATATGTGTTTGTGCAATGTATAATGAAGGTAGAGCACGATATTGGCCTCGGTTTACCATCGTTTTTATGTTTTCGTGCGTGTTTATCGCTTTCTTTGTAAAGAAATACACATAAAATGACTCTTTCACCTATCAACGAATGCAAAACATTAAATGGTAGGGTGAGAGGGGAGGTTGAGCATCAAAGTATAAATTGAAATCTGATTTATGTGTTGCATCATGCCTATAGGATGTCGTTTTAAAATAAAAGGAAAAGGTAGCATGAGCGTAAGGCTCGGTGTCTTTTCTCTTTGCAGTACATAAATACTAGTAATGAAAATCATGAAAAAATTGGTTTCGCACGATGCACAATGCTGATTTTCTTCTGTTTGTGCACTAAACCGTTCACATTATGCACTATGCATGGTTCATGGTATCAAAGGAAAAGCTCCTAGACTGCATAGCAATTGTTTTCTTAGGACTTTGACCAACGATTGAGAGTGTGAGGTTATCCCTTGCCGTAGGATAGAGGGTCGGTTTCCTGAGGGACTGTTAAGTAAGGACACATGGTATATCTCCTGGAAATACGAGAAATATAAAAGAGAGGAGTTTGTGTTCGTTTGTGTTATATGTTGAGCAGCGCATCAAGGGGCCAATCCCTGCGATGTAGGAGAGCTGCAATGGGGCCGCAGTGTTTCTATCGAGAGGTTGCCTCCATGTATGTGATCGTGGTATTTATTGCCAGTGTGTATGGGTTCTCCCTCTATGGAGTTTATAGAAAGGGAAACGTTGGACTACAAAACAATGAAACTATAAACACATAGATTAGGCTTTAGGGTAGTTTTTCCTTTAGCAGTAGATTGACGCTCTTGGTCCGCGAGGCCGTGAGGGTGTGTTTGTCATGAGTATGAGGTCCGACTAGTGCCACAGCCAGTGCCGACCCATTTCAGGTCCCATCAATTGTAATATTTTCATGCATATTCTTAGATCTATCATTCATATGAAACACAAATCCTTCAGGATGGCACCCTATTAGGGTTGCACATGACTAAACTTGAAAATCTATCTGTATCTCCAAAAATTTTGATGTTGTTTAATATTATTTCTTCATTTAGAAATTATGTAATCCATAATATCTAGGATAATATGTTCTTATAGTCGATTATGATGTATGCTTCATGTCTATGTGATAGTCGCAAAAATCACATGCAATCTATGGTTATTCCTTCATTCAAGAAGTTATATACTATAATATGAATATTTTGTTGAGATGTCAAGCTCTATATGAGCTTGCATCCCATTGTGCATCTTGATGATGTGGCAAGACATTACTCACTATCATGTTAGGTGACCGACATGAATTGTAATATTTCCGCGTACCGTACCATAAATATTAACTTTTCGTATACCGTGTAAACCCTGTGTAAAGGGTATCTCTTGCATTGAAATTGTTGACGGCATAATGTGTGACCCGCGCGCGTGAAATAGGGCCTCTGCAAATGGTAAATTGAACCGGGGGATAAAAACCGCTAACCGCACGAAAACACCCTCTTGGGAGGGGCAATTTAATTAAATTAATGCAAATTTTTTTATATTTATCCCTTCCCCCAGCCGATGCATGGCTGGAGGAAAGGGAGTGTGGGGGGGAGGATGGCAAAGTGGGGGTTGCATGGGGAAGATCACCACGTGGGTGGAGACCCCCTTCCCCACCCCCAAAAGCCTATAAAAACACCCCCCATCAAGGGGGTGTGCTTAGGAAAGGGAAGAGGGAAGACTCTGTGAGGGAAACGAGACTGTGTGGGAGGAAGAGGAGAGAAGGGGAGGCTCTGTGAGAGAGGGCAGAAGCTCGTGGAGGTCGCCGCCTCGCTGCCGCTGGGTCCGCCAGCCGCCATCCTGCCCCGCCACAGTCGCCGGACTGCCTCCAACCGCCGCCAGCTGCTGTAGCTGTTGCCGCCAGGCCGCCAGGCTGCTCTCGCTGCCGCCATCCCACCGCCACGTCGTCCACGATTTCCCCCCTTTTTGCCACGTGAGCTGAAGAAGCTCAGAAGCTTCTTTGGAAGCTTCTTTAGAAGCTTCCAAAAGGGGGCCTCATTAACTCCTCTTCACACGGCCCTTTTCCACCATTTGTCAAAGGAGGCCTCCATAACCCCCTTTCCCACCAACTGCCCCAAAAGGCACTTTTCCACCCTTTTCCACCCATTTCCAAAGGCCTTTCCCACCACCGTCCCGAAATACCTTTCCCACCACAATTTCGAAGAAGGTCCATTAACACCCTTCCCGGGAATTAAAGAGGGGCTATAAGGATCCCACTAGACCGACGGAAAAGGTCCCGCGAAGTCTTTTAAGGCCTTCTCCGCAAGCGACCTACCGTAAAAGGATCTTCCGCCTACGAGGAAAGCAAAGGCCGGAAGGTTGCGTGTCAAAGCAGAACAATCCGTAGGCGACGAAAGCGAGTTCAGAAACCTAACCTACGTGTGCAATGGCTCCAAAAAGATCCCAAGAGGCGACCGCGGGAGGCTCGACTCCGAATGTGCAAGTGGACATCACCCCGACTCCACAAGTCCAGGTTCTTCCGTGTTAATTCCGCATAAGGAAATGATTAGGCGCGCTTAGAAAGGGAATTTCATGTTTACGTTTAAATTTAAAGCATATGGAAATTGAAAGAAATGCATCTTTTGGACATTATGAAAGATTGAACGATTGGAGGGTTAGATGCATGTAGTTGGTACCTTATCAAGGTAAGGAATCTAATCCTAAGCAAGGAAACGGAATTTATATGTGCATTATTTGTCATCCTAGATATGGTAGATTAAGCGTATACTGCACATTAGGTAACATACCTCTCGTAATGATTTCATAGGAAAAGGTTAAGCGCCATAAGGTTTCATTCGGAAAGAATTAATAGGGTACTAAAGTGAACGTATGACTTGCAAAATAGTTATAAGATGGAATAGAATAACACTAGTTTCGCTTGTGTTTCACCAACGACTTCGTGGCTAGGAGAATGTTAGAAATTGTGTAGTCGTCATGAGAAAAAGGTCAATCATTAAGAGCAGTAATTAGGTGTAAAAGCATAGGATGAAAAAGGATAAACAACAAGGTTGTAGGTACGACTATTGATGTAAGACCTGGTAGGAGGTCCTAGGAAAAGTTAGTAACCAAATTATCGTGCACCAAGGAAAGATTGTATGATTCGCCAATGCATAAGTTTCGAGAGCATAGACTACAAAGTATAGGCTTGATTAATTAGGGAAGTTAGCGTACAGATTAGCAAGTAATTTTACCTCACCAAGGAAACGGCAATCAATCGCATGTTTACACGAATTGGATCCCGTTAGATTTGGTTTATCACCCTAGAAGGATCATTCTTATCGCAGAACAAGCATAATTGAAATTGACTAGGTAATATAAACATCAAGGATTCGTCTAAACATGACTGAGACAATATGATAGGAATCCTAAGAGATAACTAGGATTTAGTGCAAGGATAATTTGACCTCGCTTAGACAAAAACTGTGAACCTAAGGATCATGATGGAACTCCGACGGAGTTGCATATTCTAGAATCATGAGCCAAACCTAATTAGAAATGACTTGAAGGATACCCCAAAAATCCTGTTACTCGACTAGGGTTAGAGACCCGTGGTCGGAACACTAAGAAATGGATAGGAGGATTCCGTAGAATAGATGCAATACTTGCGCACAAGCCGCAACATTGTATAGCTTTGGAATTTGTCCGCAAAGAGTTTTGTCATCTCTTGAAATGAAGTTGACAAGTTATTGAAGGAAGTTAAATTATTAATTCACTTTTCTTGGGAAAAGTTTGCGGAGGAAAAGGAAAGTTAAGTATTTGCCTTAAAGCAAATGACCGACAATAATCTAAAGCGACATGGTCGCTGGATCCTGCCACAATAAACCTAATGTATTGGAAGGGTATGACTCTAACCCAAGGATGATGGGAATCTTGCTAAGTTGCAATGGATTCCGGATCGAATGCGGGTTGCATTCGGAGGAAAAGGAGTTACTCCTTGACAATTTGCCAGCCAAACGGCCATTGGAATTTGATTGTGTTTGTAAAAGTTAGAAAGGACTGTTTGCATTGTTTGCTCAATGAACTAAAGGATGAAAATATATCTAAAGCTTCAGGTTGGTGCCTGAGAGGCAGCTTCAGTTACCCCCGACTGCCTGCCTGACCCTAACCAAGGGGGTTGTGAACCGCGCCGGGAACGTGGACCGAACCCGCCGTGAGAGGTCTCTCCGTGAGTTTTGCTTGGAGCAGGAGGACGCTTGGGTGCCAGGGGGGGCTCTGGCTGTAAATCCCTCGCCTTCCGGGTCCTGCACAAGAGACTAACGTGACTCGGGATTGGATCTCGAGGCCCGCATACTAGTCTACGGGCGGAAACTTGGGATAGTAATCACAGGAAGGATTACTGGATAGCCTTCGGGCGGATTATGAATATGCCTACGGGCGGAACTCCTTGTATTTCAAAGATAAAATGTTATAATGATAATAAAGGAGTTGTTTGGCATTGTTTTCTTTATGTCCTGTGATAAGATTACGTGAAGGAATCGGTGCATAACAAGGTTAATCAAGGAAGCTGTTTGTATGTGTCAAACTAATGTGGTAGGTAATTACATAACTAAAACAAACCGAGGAAAGTGCGGAGGATGGACCTTGGGTCTGTCCTATGGATGGGTGGTCCCGGTTAGCCGGGAACTTTTCTCAAGATCTTCGATGGACAGAGGATGATCGTCATCACCAAAGCAAGCAAGGAGAACGATGACTTGGAAATACCAATTACCCGATTCAGGCTGTTTTAGGGGAACGGAATGGGACTATGCCTTTTGGCAGAGAGGCCGAGCCTTGCATCCCTCTCGTTTCCCATTCTCCTTGAACCAAGTGCAGTATGAATTCGCTTCAGACCGGGCGTTCTGCGTAAAGAAGTTCGATCAGGTCTGACGCTAGTCGCTGTTAGCAAACGACCAAACAATTCCGTTCGATCCTAAGTGGAAAGCGCCCAGGACACTTCCGTTACGGGGCAGACGCGAAAATTCCTAGATTACGAAACCCGCAACATTCCATGGGAGTGCCGGGTGGAGTCTTCTAGACAACCTTTCCGATGGACTGCTAAGACGTGTCCGGAATGAGTCTAGCGGACACGTTACATGAAGATATGCTAGTGATTCTACAATTGGGAACTACACTTATATAGTCCATCCTTGATTATGGCACATTCATTATGCCACCGCTTCTTTCCTTAACGGGTTCACACTTAATGACCACGTGTACATAAATTATGTTACTTACACAATAGTCTTTTATCATGTTGTAGATTTAATTCTTTTGTGTTGGAGAGCCTATGCATGCTATGATGCAAGGTAACAAAGAGCCTAATTTAGAAGGTACTCATGTGGTCCATGAAGATTGAATTGGATGAAATTAAAAATGTCATTTTTGATTATGAAAAGCTTGTTGCTATGGCTAAAAAAGTAGTAGTTTGCGACAATACTCAAACTTGTGTGAGACAAATGTATTGTAATGATGAGGAGGCTTCACATATGATACCTAAGAGCCATACAAATGTAATGGGCTTGTGCTCCTATAGACACAACTATTAGGGTTGGAAACAATGAAACTCTTTATAGTATGCTCATTGATCAGGCTTGATAAATTAATGTCATGGTTTGCAACTTGTATGAGAAGGCAAATGGCTAGTAGATGTTGATCATGTATGAAGAATGAGGGCATCCAATCATCTCCAATAGATTTGTAATCACCTAAATGTCAGGTTACTATTAGTGATATACAAGATGAGCAATCATTTCTCATGTAGGACTCTTCTTCTTATCCCATTACTCTTGGGAAGCCATACATCACTACTGCACAAATGGAGATGAAAGTTTTAGATGATGGATGGTAGTGAGAAAATCACCATCATCTTGAGCATACACAAGACCATAGAGGTTAAGCAACGAAGGGTCCTCTTGCTCGATGTTGTATCCTTCCTAAGTCTTGTTTCCAAGTCTTCTTTGACTGGAATCCTAAGCACTCTCATGACAGAGCTTATCTTGTACTATTTTCCAAACCTTATGTTCGGTAGTAGTACTACCCTATATCATTGTATCTTACTATTAATCTTTTGTTTCTAGAGAACTATGTTGAGACCATTTGGTCTCTAATTGATGTATTGATTCCAACTTCAACAATATACGTATTTGTTTGAGTTTTGAATACATTTGTTATCTGGTCTCTGTGTTATGAATATGTATCACTTTGCAAACTAGAGCACTTTATGTTACAAGTGATGTCAATGTCTATCTTTGTTGGCCTTGAGTATGCATGTCATCATTTTTGTGGTAGATATGCTTGGACACCAATTACATATACACATCATCTGCCATATATGTGTCTTTGGTTGCTCTTAAATCATGTAGACATTGATAATGTGTGATGCATTTGCTTCTGTCTCAAAGGGAGAGTTGAGATAATCATTAACACATTGCCAAGCTTTGATCAAAAGAGAAACGCTAACATGGCTAAGCTCTACATAAGGACACAACAAAAGCTTTCCCCAAAAAAAACTGCAAAGGCATATGGCCAAGCTCTACCTCAAAGATATCTAAATGAGAGAGGGTTAACATAAGCTTGAGCATGTGGCCAACCTTTTCTTGATCAAAGAGACAGTGGGAACTCTCTTCCCCACAAAGTTAAGTTGAAAACTATTTAGCCCAAGGGTCTGTTAATGACGATGTAGGCAAACATGCCCCATTCCATCGCAAGCACTTTCTTATGCCTATCATCCGGGTGTACTTGCATCTGATTATAACCTAAAGATGTTTAGGAAACTGTAGGCCTTTTTTTCCACTACTCTTTTGAGCATGTGCTCTTGTAGGGTATTGGATAATTATCTCTCCTTATCATAGCATTGACTTTTTATAGTTTACTCACACTTGAATTTTTCCGTTCTTCTTTGGAACAATCGCTATGGGTGATGCCTAGTCTGTGTGCCCGATTTCATAGATGAATATGTCCTTCAACAGCCTATTTATCTCCTCCTTGATAGCATGACTATGTTTTGGATTCATCGGGTATGGCTATTGTTTGGTTGGTGTGTTGCATCAGGATGTTATGGGTCACAACCCTTAGATCAACTCCTTTGAGTTCATCTAAGGACTAAGAGAATACATTTATGTACTCTTGTAGGAGAGCAATGAGATCAGCCTCCTCTTGCTCAATCAGATCGTCAGCTTATGAGTATGAGTTGAGGCTTTTCCCCTGCCCTTGCCAAGCTAACTTTCTTAACCTTTATAGGCCTTTCTATTGGTTTATTTTCTTTCCCTTTCCTCTTAGCACCTAACAATATCACTACCCCATTGCCCTTTTCAAACTTTGTGAAGCACTTAGGTAGGTCTTGGGGCTTTCGTTGTTCTTTGGCTTTTGATCCATTTGGTTGCTTTCTCTTTTCCTCCTTCAACTGCCTGCGCCTTAGGTGGATTGGCAAGTCTCCTTTTGTGCATTTGGTCTTCGGGGGTCAGGGGTATTTTTGAGTTGCTCTTAGAGCTCACTTCAGACTCATAGTTAAACTCACAACCTTTGCTAGAAGAAGGGGTTTCCCCCTAGTGGTTGCTACTTTTGTTGGGGGTAAAGGTGCCTTTACCTAGCCGCCCGTGTATTACTACACTGACAGTCACCGCCAATGCACACTGCAAGTGTGGCAAGCGTACATCACCATCACTTTATTCTTTATTCTTTTAGTGATAGTTTGAATAAAGGAAGGCCCGGTCACACATTGTGATTGTTGGAGTTCCCATTTCTTGTCTCTCTTTCTTGCTCTTGCTCTCCCGCCATAGCTCTCGTGTCCAAGCTTCGATCTGTCTCTCCCTTTCAACTAGTATCAGAGCTCGGCTTTCCGACTCTTGAGCTTGGTTCATGGCATTCTCAGCTTCCCATCGGCTCCCTACTCGCATTGGGTCTCCTTTCCGGCAGCCATATCCGACTCCTTCGAGCTTCCATCACTCCTCAGCTTCCCAAGCACCTTCCCAGCATTGGTGGGCACCTTCATGGAATTACATCAGAGGTATTTGATCATTTTCTTCAAGGGTTTACTTCAGTTCTATGGTCACACAGGCTCTGAACAGTTTGGGGCAGCCACCATTGAAGCTCTGTTGCTTCATATCTTCATTGCCCCTGCTCAAGAACCCTTGAGGCTTGGTGTGTGCCCCCTTGGGCACCTACTTGAGCCCCTACTCCACCCCAGGTGTGCCACGTGGGCTGCAGGTCCCCTAGGACAATAGCACGCTGTTTGCATCTGTTTCTAGGCTGCTCTACATCTGCTCCACACTGGTCCTCCTTAAGCCCCAGGCCATTGGGCACTTCCACAGGCTTCATTTGAGACATTTGCACATGCTTTGATGCTTGCTATTGAAGGCTGAGCATTGACATTTCTTCTGGGCTGATTTAGCACTATTTTGGGATTGTCATAATAGTGCACATATAGTTTATAACATTGCTACAATAACATTTGATGCTTATGCTTGCCCGGTATTGTCATTTGATGCCCGATTAGTCCCGTATGATGCCTACATGTTAAGGGAATGTATGCCTATTGTTTGGCAACCATTTTGCACTGATTTGGGATTGAAATTTCTCAGTTTTTGACAGTCATTTCATGCTGTAATAAAAGCGGGCTAAAGCTATTTTATATGCTTTTGGGTTATGCCTATTGGTTCGGGCCTATGTCTTGGATATATGCCATGAAATATTGATCTTTGGGGTATGAATTTGAGTTTGGATTTCATTCTGGATGCTTTTGGAAGAGCTTTGACATTACGCACTCATTGGCATGGTTCATGCTTGACCGTGGTATATGCTTTGAGAGTGATGCTCCTTGGGTTTATGCATACCCGTTGCCTATGGCTTGATGCTCATGTCATGGTTGATTACCCTATGCATACGTTGAGCTTGAGTGCTCATTGAAGCTCCACCTTGGATGCATTTTGGATTATCTAGAGTAGTCTTGCATGTTACTTGGCTTGTCAGATTTTGGATTGGGATGTATTTGATGTCCTACATGCTTATGGATGCTACATACGGATGCTCTACCGCCTACGTGTTCAGGATGTACTATTGATGTATTGTCTTGGACTTATGTCATGGGCACTGTGTCTTGCCTTGGCTTGAGCTCTTGAGTTTGTACATACGGCTTTTGTGCCAGTGGGAGCATTCTTGAATGCTTATCAGACATTGAGCAGGCGGTACTTTTATGCATTGAGCAGTTACATGCTATTGACCAGTTTTACAGACATTTAAGACTTTGGGATTTCTTACCCTTTGGCATGATACATTATATGTCTTGGTTCACTGTATGCTTATGAGTTGAGTCTCAATTTTGGATCCGTATCTTTGTGAACTAACACCTACTTGTGTCAAGTTTTGGTAGTGGCAGGAACACTTTGCCCCGTTGGACTGGGGGTGTGCCTACTCACTGGGCAGATGTTTGTATGACATACTTGGGTGTTGGATTCATGCTTATCGACCCTCATATGCTTATGCTATGCCCGCATGATGCCGGCTTTGGTCTTGGCAGTATTTGATTGCCTTGGGATCCGATTTTGGCACTATTAGCTCTCTTTTACTGAAATCTGAAATTTATTACAGCAAGCATATATGTATGGACTGACATGGATTTTTCATGCTGAAACACTCTAAAATGATGTACTTTCACTAGTACTTGGTGGGCAGTAGCTTTGATTCCACTTTCCTCGCCATTTTCCCTCGATTTTGGTGATTTTTTGGTCATTTTCTGTAGTAAACAGCAAGCAATTTTGAATTGTCTATTGTCTTCCAGTGTGCATTATGGCGAGTCGTCCCCACTAATCATGCTATTTTCAACATCACTAAGCTTGATGGTACGAATTACTCTTATTGGAAGAGCCTAATTTGACAGGTGTTGGTGCAGAAATCACGGATCAAACCTTTGAGGTTGAGCGGGCATCCGCCTGCAACTATGCCAGATGAGGAATGGCCTGAGCTTGATGAGCTATGCAAGTCCACTATTGTATTGTCTCTCACAGAACAGGTTCATTACAATGTCTTTGAGGAAGAACAGAGTGCATGGAAATCGTGGGATAAGATCAAGAATCTCTATGACAAGAAACGTCCAGCGAGTCAGATGTATTGGTTGAAGCAGCTTATGGATCTGCGCATGAAGGAGAATGTGACCATGTCTGCTCACTTGAGCCAGTTCCATGTTATACTCAAGAACTTGACTTCGTAGGACATCACTTTTGTAGAGGATGTCACTCCTCTTTTCTTGCTTGGTACTCTTAATGAGTCATGGGATGTATTTCGCACTGCATTATGTACCTCTACTGCTACCTTGAAATTATCTGATGTTCATGCCCATACAATGCTTGAAAAGGGTCATCTGAATACTCTGTTGGTAAGAAGCATTGTAGGCAAACTCAACCATTGGTAAGTATTAAATCCACTTTTTGGGTTCGTGATAGCAGTATGCCCTAAGCATATCTTCAATAACTTGATTGACTCGTTCTATTTGACAATCAATTTGGGATGGTAAGCTGTACTGAAACAGAGTTGAGTTTCAATAGCCTCAAAGATATCCCTCCAGAAGTGTGATGTGAAAAGAGAGTCACGATCACTAATGATTTTTTTGGGTAACCCATGAAGTTTGAATATTTCCTTGATGACTAGTCTTGTGATGTCTGAAGCTTTATAGTTCGTCTTGACAGGGATGAGATATGCGACCTTGGTGAGCATATCTACTACAACCATAATAGAGTTATATCCTCCCTAAACTTGGGATAAGCCAACTATAAATTCCATACTAATAAATTCCCATTTCATTTGGGGAATGTCAAGTGGTTGCAATTTCCCATGCATTTTAGCATGTTCTGCCTTAATGTGTTGACAAGACAAACATTCCGTGACATATTTGAGTACGTCTCCCTTGAGCCTTTCCGAATAATAGCTTTTTCTGACCGCGTTAGGGGTCTTGGCATAACCAGGATGTCTTGAGAAAGGGGAGTCATGGGCTTCCCAAAGTATCTTCTGCTTGAGAGTTTGGCTTGTAGGGATACATAATCTTGTCCTAAAGTAGACAAGCCCACTACTGATGGAGAATTCTTGATACTTCATCTTTAGCTTCGGGTCTTGATCCTTGATGGGGATCTCCCTTAGCATTTTTTGATAGACTGGGTCATGATATGCCCCTTCTTTTAATAGCTCAAGAATCGGGTTGTTTAGCATTGATACCTTTGTGGCTAGAGACCTTGCTATTGATGGATCTTGCAAAATAAGAAAATTTAGAAATGCCTTGCGACTGAGTGCATCGACAACTACATTCTCTTTTACAGGCCTATATTTGATTTCAAAATCGTATTCTTCCAGCACTTCGATCCATCGACGTTGCCTCATATTGAGCTCATTCTGAGTGAAAATCCATTTAAGACTCTTGTGATCCATTACTAAGGAAAATTTGTTGCCTAGCAAGTAATGTCTCCAAAGTTTGAGAGCATGGATGACAACCAACAGCTCCAGGTCATGGATAGCATAATTCCTTTCATGGCTCTTCAATTTTCTTGAAGAATATGCTATGGGATGACCTTCTTGCATAAGTACACATCCTAAAGCAATTGCACTAGCATTAGTTACCACTTCAAACTCCTTACTAAGATCAGGAACTTTCAAGATGGGTGCTGATACTAAGCTTTGTTTTAGTTTGTCAAAGTTGGTCTGTTTGGTAGGTGCTGCAATCAAAGCATAATCTTTGACAAAAATTCTGTACCACCCTGTATTTCTTTAATAGAAGTTGGTGTTGGCCATTCCAAAACGTCTGATCTACTGAAATTCCTTCTGCTGATACAATGAATCCTAGCTATTCAATTTGTCACTTGAAAAATGCGCACTTCTTCTTCTTGGCATAAAGCTTGTGTGTTCTCAATGTTTCAAGAATAATGTGAAACTGGGGTTCATGATCCTTTCCCTGTTTTGAGTAGACTAGGGTATCGTCAAAAAAGACGAGTACGAAGTCATCAAGATAGGGCCTAAAGATATCTTGCATTAACCTGTTGAAGGTAGCAGGAGCATTCGTCAGCCCAAATGACATCACTAGGAATTCGAAGTGTCCATACCTTGTACTGAATGCAGTCTTCGGAATATCTTCTTCCTTGATCCTTATTTGATTATATCCAGATCTGAGATCTATCTTTGAGAAGATCTTCGCCCCTTGAAGATGGTCAAGTAATTCATCTATTCTTGGAATAGGGTATTTATTTTTTATAGTTACCCGATTCAACCCTCTGTAGTCAATGCATAGGCGAAGCGTTCCATCTTTCTTTTTTTGGAACAACACTGGAGCTCCCCATGATGAACTGCTAGGACAGATGTAGCCTTGATCTAACAGTTTCTTGAGTTGCTCTTTCAGTTCGATAGCTTCCGGAATGGACATCTTATACGGCCTCTTTATGACCGGTGCAGCTTTTGGCACAAGTTTGATTTTGTGGTCGACTTCCCTTTGGGGAGGAAGTTCTATCAAATCTTCAGGGAATACATCAGCATGTTCTTCTCTAGAGTCTTGATTCTGATCTAGCTTATTCAGTTTAATCAGATAGACAGGTAGACCCTTCTGAACGCCTTTTATTATCCGTGTTCCTTTTGCCAACTATATTTTTGGCTTACCAGCCTCACCTTGAGTCGTGACTAGTTCCCCTTTCAGAATTGCGGAAGGAGACTTGGCCCTTCCCACAGTGGATGTGGGCATCATTGGTGGGTATTAGCCAATCCATTCCGAGTAAACATTTGTGGATACCTAGGCTCATTACCTTGAATCTCACAGAAGTTGGCTTCCCACCCAATAGGAATTTCACCTTAGCAGTTTGCCTAGTACAAGCGACTTCACGACCATTTGCTAATTCCAAAAGTAAAGTAGGTGCATCTATTGTGGTTATCCCTAATCTTTTTTCACAGATTGGTGAAATGAAGGAATGTGTACTGCCACAGTCAATCAGGGTTTTGAAGCTTTTACCTTGATATTCTGATGGAGTTTGAATCACCGAGAATTGGCGATTTGGACCCTTCTTGTGAAGAGTGGCGTGAATCGTTGCCCTCTCAATGTCCACATCCATGGATGGATCTTCTTCACTGTCCAGCTCCTTATTGGAAACACTGGAGGTTCTCCCTCTGGCCATAATGGTGGTTCCTTGGCCATGACTGGCTCTATTTTGACCTTGGAATTTCCCCTAACGATGCCCTCTGCCAAGCTTGGGACACTCCCTCTTGAAGTGTCCGAGCTCATTGCAATGGAAGCAACGTGGGTTGAGATCATTGCTTAGTGTTGGAACAAAGTTGTTAATAGCATTGACTCTAGCTTTCTTCCTTTGGCCCTGATTCTGACCCTATGCTCTCTTAGTCTGAGCCTTGGACATGCCCTTATTCTGATCTTTGTAAGGCCAAATCCTATTGTACCTTGGTTTGGTCTGCACCTCTTGTATTATTGGAGTAGCTTGAATGAGTGCGTCTTGTAGGTCTATTGGGCGCATCGATTCCAATTGAGTATTTATGGGTGGATTCAACCCAACACAGAATTTTAACACTTGTTGTGTCATATCCATTGGGGGTGCATACTTTAGGAGTGAAACAAACTTTGAATAATATGCTTCAAGGGATAATCCTAGCTGCTTCAAGTCATAGAATTCATTCATCTTTTGTGTGCGGTAGGTAGGTGGCAGATACCTCCCTTGCACAGCTTCCTTAAGCTTATCCCAAGTGACTGTCCCCTCCGAGATCGCTTGGTCTCTGCACCACTGTTTCCACCAAAGTCTTGCTTCGCCTGTAAGCTTAAGTTTGGCAAGCATGGCTTGGTTAGCAGGTGCAGTTCTTGCTACCTCAAAATAGTCCTCCATGGACTCAATCCAGATCTCAGTGTCGGCTTGAATAGTCCTTCTCTTGCCATCAAACTCCGATGGCTTAATTTGTTTGAGAAGGAATTTCTTCTCTTGAGCCATAGCTAGACTTAGTGCAAGAGTCGGATTTGGAACCTGCACTTGGGGTTGCGTCTGAACAATAAGATTCTTTATGTTAACATCTTACCATACGTTCCCATATTATGTTAATATGACTAGCACAGCTTTTTAGTTAAGTGATTTAATCACTTAACACCTTAGCTAACATTTACAATCAAGATAAAAAGCCTTATTTATTCATGAAGGCATAACCCTTTGAGTACATTTATTTTGGATAAGTAGGACCGGCTGATTGATACATCAGTTTGGGAAAAATAAGATTGTGTTACAATCGGCTACAGGGACGGAATAATAATATGGAGTGGGGTCATGGATTTTTAGGAAACGGTAAGTCATAGGAAGCTTGGGGTATCCCTTCCTTTGATACCCATTCTTCTCATAATGCCCTAACACTTTGATTCTGTCACAGCAGAGATCACCCGAGTCACTTCTTCATAGACATACTTGTTCTGCTTGACTTGCTGACCGCTAACATGCAAATTTGTGTTTACGCGAGCTTCGACAAAGATGAACAGCTTCACGATCTTTAAATCCTCCATCCACTTGATTCTCTTCAAGTTGGTCTGAAGGTACGCGAGTCAGTGGGCTGCTATGTAGTATATTCCTGAATCTCCCATCCATCTCCGCTCCCCATACAAGGGCGAAGGATTATAGATGCAGTCCAGAATATCCATCATGTTAAGCCTTTGACACTAATTCAAAGTGTGCACTACAGTCATGAACATGACCTGGAACACCAAGAACTTGCTCCATGCTTTCTCACTCTGCAACCCAGCATCCATAAGTGAGTAAGGAAATGTTTTCAAAGGAAAACATTGCTCTATTCCACTCATCTTCCCCTGTTTATCCCCTTATTTCCTTTATTTCCCTCCAGTAAGTGCCCTTACCACCTTTAGATCTCGTTGGTTCGCTCTGATACCAACTGTAACGTGTCCGCTCGTCCACTTGTGGGACACGTCTTAGCAGCCCATCGAGAAGAGAGTCAAGAAAGTGCCACCTAGAACTCACAAGGAATGTCACAGGGTTTGTGATCTAGGTCTTCCCGAGTCTGCCCCAAGAGGAAGTATCCAGCCGTTCCCACTTAGGACCGACCTAAATTCAGGGTCTCTTTCCTATTAGCAAAGTCTCTAGGAAGTAGCTAGCATCGAGCTCCAGATGAACCACTTTGCATAGGAACAACAGAGTCGAAGCGGATTTATGCTGCACTTGGTTCATGGAGAATGGGAAACAGGAGGGATGCAAAGCCCAATCTCTCTACCCATAAGGCATAGTCCCATTCTGTTTCCCTAAAATAGCATAAATCGAGATTCTAACTCTATTGACGCTAGGTCTTCATTGTCTCGTTATCACACCTTTTAAGAAAATTTTCCATCTAATTGGGACCACCCTTCCGTAGGACGGACCCAAGTCTCATCCACCGCACTTTCCTCGGGTTGCTTAGTTATCTAATTACCTACCACATTATGTTTAACATGCAAAAGAAGCTTCCTTAATCCATCAATTTAAACACAGGTTCCTTCACGTAACTTAGGCACTGACACAAAAACAATGTCAAGCAAGTTCGTTTTTCAAATATCTGATCTTTATTTATCATAGTCCCGGAATACATCAAGTATCATGCCCGAAGGCTATCCCAGCAATCAACAGGATTGCTATTCTAAGTTTCCACCTGTAGACTCGTATACGGGCCTCGAGATCCCATCTCGAGTCACGTCGGCCTCTTGTGCAAGATCCGAAGGCAAGGAATTTACAGCCAGAGCCTCCCATGGCACCCAAGCATCCTCCCGCTCCAAGCAGCACCCACGGAGAGACCTCTCGCGGTGGGTTCGGTCCATATACCTGGCACGACTAACAACCCCCTTGGACAAGGGTAGACAAGCAGTCAGAGGTAACAAAACCTGCCACTCCCTCCAGGTCTTTAACCTGAAGCATTAAGTATTTTTGCTTTGAATTAGTTCCTTGAACAAAGAAGTTCAAACAATGTACCTAAGTGAACAATCACGATCATTTCAGTGGTCATTTGTAGGACCAACTGCTAAGGTGTGATTCCTTTTTCCCGAATGCTCCCAGCATTTGGTCCTGGATCATTCATGACTTGGTGAAATTCCATGGGCTTGGCAAGCTAGGTTGCTTGTTTCCCCTTTATCTTCGGGTTAGGGTTTGTACCCTGCCGACCCTAATTATCCTTACCTTAGGTCTCCTTGTAAAATAGATCATGGATAACCCTGTCGTCCTCGGTTGATCAACTTCTCGTTATCTCCTAGATCCCTTGTAGTACCTATGTACATTTATCTTTGATCTTAATTGATCAAGATTGACTATCCCCTTGACCATGGTTGGTCAAGAAGGTTCTGTTTAGAATAGTTCCTACTCCGTCTTAAGTATAATATTCTTAAGCCCTCTTAATAATACTCACAGGTGCTTAAGCTTTTACCTATCCCTCTTGAAGTCACCAAGGACTTTGAGATGGGACTCATGGATCTCAGTCCCATTTGGTAGATTACAAACAACGTTGAATTTTTCCAACAACTTTAATGCACGTGACATAATGCCATACCTTCATTTCAATGCTTAGAATTTTGATATAATCTATACGATATTTTATGCCACACATGCGAATGTACTTTCTATGCATGCAATCTTAACATTATCCTCTATGTAATTATTTACACGATCTATAACCTTCTTGAGTGATCTAACTTTATGTGATCATTGTATGAGTCTAGCTGCACTTTAATCTTTTCTGCAGATTATTACATGTACCTTGGAATCCGTCTTGCGATACGGAGATGCACTTTTGTTTCTTTTAATGTCCTCTGAAATGCATTTTAAGCAAGATTTTGTGCAAGGAGCAATGCACTTTATGCAAGAATTTATGCAATAATTTTTGGTAATTTACGATGCACATCCCCCGCATAAACCACATGTTTCGCATGTCCAACATGGCGAGCTTGACAACATGGCATGCGCAGAATAGGTCCACGGATGGAGTTCAATGAATATCAGCGGATTCGTGCGCATGGAGCCACATTGACTCTACCTTCCCAGGCTTTGCCCGAGAGCCAAGGAATCTTCGGCTCGGTTTCGCAATGGATGGCGTGAACCCATTCGGTCTGCGCTCAACTTCTTACAATGTGTGGCCTATAGTCCTTGTCAACTACAACATCCCGCCGTGGCTTTCTACGAAGAAAGGACATCTCATCCTTAGCTTGCTCGTCCCAGACCGCTGCAAAGTAAAAAATATGGACATGTATCTTCATCCATTAGTCGATGAGCTTAAGATTTTGTGGGAGGAGGGGGTCACTGTGCAAGATATAAGCAGGCGCGATGGTCGACGGTCAGCCAATATTCGAGCCATTCTCATGTGGACGATGCATGACTTTCCAGGATTGGGAGAGTTCTCAGGTGAGCAAGCCTCCGTCCTCGCTGGTAATATCTATATTTTATCTCATTCAATCAAGTATTCACTAGGTCGTGGTGTTGGAACAGGTCTGGTTACCTCAAGTTATCATGCATGTCCATTGTGCGGGCCACAGTTAGACTCCCGAAGGTCACGAACCATGAAGAAGATGGTATATCAAGGACATGCTACTTTCTTGTGGGAGGATCATGAACTCAGGGAAGGTTTCCTTGGACAACCTCCAACATGTATGAATGCCGCAAGCTGGTACGAGCTGAAAATGGTCCACACGAAATCACATCCAAATGGAATGCAGCAGTTCTCAGTTTTCTACGAGTTGCCATATTGGACCCACTTACATGTCAACCACTTGTTGGATCCCATGCATATTTTCAAGAATGTGGGTAGCTTGTTATGGGACTACATCACAGGAAAGAGAGACACTATAGGGGCACGAATGGATTTGAAGAAGGTAGGTAAGATGGAGGCGCTTTGGCCGCAGTCGAGTGCTGATGGTCGCGTGCAGCTTCCTCACGTTCCTTGGGTTTTGTCCACTAAAGAAGAGCGCATTGTGAAGCAAGTAATTAAGTCTATCTGCACTCCGACGGGTATGATGCGTTCTCTCAGGTCCGCATTTTCTAAAGACGACCAATTATCAGGGCTAAAATCCCATGACTGGCATAAGATATGTCAGGCTTGTACTACAAATGGATTGTAATTAGCATGGGCATTTTGCTATTTGGAATGTAGCCATTATTCATAATGCTTTCTTAGATCTAGATCTCAACAATGAGAAAAATACCTCTATCAATGTGTAGGCAAACAAGCATCAATGTCATTGAAGAAGCTTGAATATTGGACCTTTGTGATGAAGCTTCATTCCTTACACTCCCTACTCCAAGAAGAAGCTTCCATAAGCACCAAATGCCATTCTGATACTACTTAAGAGGGAAGCAAGGGTGGGGTGTAAGGTAGAAGCTGTGGAGTGTGAGAGAGTTGTTATGTGAGTAGAAAATGAATGATACCCTTATTATTTATTATCTTCACTTACATATGATTGTACAGGTCTATACATATAAAGGGGTGCTCGTTTGACTATATGCCATTGGCCTTTGCCCCAATAGTGTGTTATGATATTTGTGAGTTAGAAAAAATGCCCCGAGACAACGTCCGAGCACTAGGTGCTACGGTGCCAAAGTAACCCATGCCACACTCCTAAGAAAATCTCGAACGACTTTCGACAATCGGGTACTTGTACTTGAAATCAACACAAGTGGGTAGGTAGAGAAAACCTACGGGGGGCGAGACAACTTTCTCTAAGGAACTCGGCAAAATGGCCCCGTAACTTCAGGAGAAGGGGTGCCTTCTCACAAAGGAGGTCACATAGTGACATGTTTTCCTTAAATTTTTTGTACAAATTAAAGGCAAACCAATATGCATGATTCCACACATGATAGGAAAATATCATATGCATACTCTACTTTTGTTAATGTGGATACGAAAGGTCAAAAGGTTGAGCATGTAACTAATGCCACAAATACTCGAGCTAAGCATGTTGATATCACAAATACTCTTTGCCACAAATACTGTAAGTTGAGTATGTAATGGACACTATAGATACTATAGCTTAGCATGTCAATGCCACAAATACTATGATTGAGCATGTAATTGATGCTGTAAATCATGATATAAATGTTGTAGATACGTTACAGCTGTCAAAGCATGTATAGTGGATAATATGATAGATGCTGGATAAGATGCTAATACCTTCGTTGCTACAGATATATAAAATGCTAACATCGATCAACTTGCAAAACTTGATGGACCTTACAGACTTGGCAAGCAAGTTGGATCCCCAACATCAATAGATTATGCATAAGATGTGCATGCTGGGAAACATGCTGATGTAGGTACGAGGAACCTAAACTTATGAATAAAATAAATGATCTACATGGTTGGGTAAATGCAAATATATTTTATGTAAGTTGACATAGATCATGATGTATGAATGTTGTGCAAACTTGTGGTATGGAAGATGCTAATCATTATGTAGTTGTAAACTTTCATGATGATGTTGATACAAGTAATGAGAAATTTGAACATATGGATGATGCATAAGATGTGTACATTGGGAAAAATGTTGATAGATGCAATGAGAAGGCTAAACATATAAATGATTCTCAAGATGTGCATGTTGAGCAAGATACTAGTCTAGGTGATAAGAAACTTGAAAATATGAATGTTGCATAAGATATCCATGGAGCTTAAACATACGGAAAATGTAGAAGATGTGTATGTTGGGAAAACTTCAAATATAAGTAATGTACATCTTGAACATATGAATGATGTGCAATCTTGGGGTATGAAAGATATTGATTGTGGAGATGCAAATGCAAATGTGAATATAATTGTGATCTTTGATGTTAATACCATATTGGGGAATATGGGAATTTTCCATAAGTTTGGGACACGTGGTCAAATCTTTGGATTTGTCATAACTTGAACAGTATAACTCCAAATCAAGCACTCTATAGCTCAGTTGATTCCATTTTTCAAGCGCTTTCCAATGATAGGTCACATCATATGGTTTTAAGAAACTTATGGGCATGTAATCCTGGTGCCACATTTTTAGTATTCAAAAAATGGGAATTGGGAGATTCCCAAACTCACTAATATTGTGTTTGTTGATGTTTGAAAAAGATATAGGATCACATATGTTCAAGGGTTCCAAGGGGTATGTGTCTCATAATATATTGTGTAAGGTCATCACATCCCAAAGGGTTAGGGGACAAGGACATTTTCAATAGTTCTTGTAAGCTTTAGTATAGAGTTCAAATTATGGAGTAGCTACAATAGTTACAATTTGAATATAGCTACATAATCAAGCATTTCTTCTCTAAACAATAGATTTTTCCTTAATGACATCACATAAAATAGGTGCAAGCAAGGAATTTTTACACTATATGATGTTGATGAGGTCCTTGCAAGTTTTTGGAAAGTAAGATGATATTTCTCAAGTTATTGCCCAACTTTCATGCTCCTTGCCAACTTTTAATAGAAACACATTGCTTGTAGATGACACAATGTATAGGAGTATACTAAACCCATTGCAATGTTGCATATGCCCTCCATATAGGGCAAATGTAGTGAGAAGCTTAAACATAGAGAAAATGTAGAATATGTGTATGTTGGGGGAAATGCAAATATAAGTAATGTAGATCTTGAACATATGAATGATGTGCAATCTTGTGGTATAAATCCTACTAGTGGACACTCTAGTGTCGTAACAACCTACCCCTTCTGGATAACAAAACACATGTAGCTATGGATCACCACCATGTGGATAGAATATAGCATTATCATGGGTTCCCTTCAAGTAACAAAAGATCCTTTACGACCTATCAATGCACTAAACTTGGGTAGTGCATTAACTTGCTCAAATGCAATACTTCAAATTGCATATTTGAACTACTATGGCAAAAATAAAGAAGACATAATATAAGTATGGACCAATTTTATCATTTAGATCGTTGAAGACTAAGATGCAATTTAGATTCTATAATAACAACCACATGCATACATCAAGACTAAAAATTTTCAGCAAGTTTCAAATATTATTTTATTGAGCATAACAATGCCATCTTTTTGTGGTCCAAATTGAATGCTTAAGTAATAATGCAACAATCCCAAGTTTGACATCTCACAAGAGTCAACTTTGAAGGTTAAAGTTATAGCCTCATCTAGACCATAAAGCAATAAATCATCCCTATGAATATTGAGGACCAAAAGAGAGTCCTTATCTCTTCTCGAATATAGTGTGCTCTTTTCTTTATATTTTCTCACATAGAGTCCTTATCTTTTCTTGCATATAGTGTAATCTCACTTGCACTATTATAAATATCACAAGCCAACAAGTATGTATTTATCTTCCCATACCAAGCTCAGGGTACATGCTTAAGGACATTAAAATACTTTTTTAACTTACATACTTTTTCCTCGTGTTCTTTAATAGCAAAACTAGGAGATTGTAAAACATATATCTCTTGATCCAAGTCACCATTAAGAAAAGCAATCTTAATATCCAACCAATGCATGTTCCATCAATAATGTTTAGCCAATGGAAGAAAAGGCTGAATGATACTCACATGTGAAGTAGATGCAAAGATGCATCTTAATTAATCCCCTTCTACCATTTGTGACAATGCAAGCCTTGTATTCATCAATGTTGCTCTACTTTCCATTTCAACTTGTAACACACCTAGCACCAATTGAATTTTTGTACTCAATAAAGTAAATCAAATCTCATGTATCATTTATTGGTGTCCAATCATGTTCATCCTACATGGCATTAACACTCTTTTTCTTCTTCAAATGAGACAGATTCCTCTTCATCACAATTAGAAAGCATAAGAGCATAGTGATCAACAATGGAAGCATGAAGAAGGGATTTCCAACAAGTCTTGCTAGGCAATGAAGTACCTAATTTATTGTGCCTAATAGTTTGTAAAGCCCATTTGGATAATATTTTGTCTTATTCTTGATGTGGCGACTCTCTCTTCAAGCATTGTCTCATCCAAAAACCATTCTATCAACCTATTGATTAGTAAGCAGTATCTTTGGCTTTAGGTGAGGCATATACATTATAAAGAACCAATAATCCCCATCAATATGTCCAATACCAAACATGCAAAGGAGAATATAAACGATATCTTTTGTGGATATATTTTTTTACCTTTAGTGAGAGACTACATGTTTGTGGTAATGTGTAATGAAGGGACCAAAAGAGACAGAAACAGAGTGCAAAGAAGAGCAAAAGAGTAAACAAGGAGAGAGAAATACTAGAAATGGAGCGAGAATGATAAAAAAGGAAGAGAGAGATGGCTAGCAACCATGAAAGGACAAGAGAGAAGCTTAGGAAGATGAAAGGACAACAACATATTAGAAGGGACCTGAGAGGAGGGAGAAAGAGGAGAAAGAATACTACAAAGGATTATCTTCATGTAATTCATCTCCATAGACTATTATGCACCAATCCCTATATAAAGGGATATAAACATGATTGGCTTGCTGAGTATATGTGAAGATGGTTACCTAAGCTCACACATTTGCCAACAAAATGGATATAGGCTACGATAAATAGTAATGGAGTTGCATGGTGGGAGCTTGCCTTATATGAGTCTGAGAGACATAGCTTTGCTATCCATCCAAGTAAATGCTCCCTATTCCCATTGTGATGGAAGATCCTTACTGAACTTCACCATTCCTCATGGAGTTGTTGTAAAACTACACCGCTCCTAAGCCTCCTATTCACATTAGTATCTAGACTTTATTTGCCATGACCAAAGCTTAAATCTTCAAAATCGTAGAGCCACTATAAAGAAGGGAAAATAGCGGTGAATCTAAAGGGTTATTTTGTTGATACCATAGCTAGGGTTTGTGAGGCTTATTTTTTAAAAAACAAGAAAAGGATGAATACTCCAAAAGAATGAGTTCAAGGACTCAATACTTGGTCAACAACTAATATATGGACTTGGTTAAAGAGCATAATGATGCTTTTTTGATGCTTCTTGCTGCCATTTAAGATATTTCAAGCTACATTTTCAACCCCAATTGTGATGTTCTATTGTCCACATTGGTGCATTTGATGTCAAAAGGGTGAGGGATAGGAAGCTTTTGAGGTGGAGAAGGCTCTTGTGGTCACCATTCAAGTCCCTGTGCAAGATCTCATGAGATAGGAGTGATTTGCTCCATGGGACCTTATTCGAAGCTTGAGAAAAATAGAAAAAGAGGCTATTCTTCAGAAAGTAACATGACTTTTACCTGTCTCTAATCCTTGTAACCCTACTTTTGACCAAATACCTCTAAAAATTTTACATGGAATTTGATGATGAGTTGCTATTTTGGCCATCCACCACCACATCTATCCCTCCTTACTTCAAAGATCTCCATACATGTCTTCTTCCAAATAAAGATGTCTTGCTAGTCATAGTCCATGTCTTGTACTTGCAGTACTTATCTGAAATAGAATTTTTTGAAAGGAATTTTCAAGAAATGGATAGAGAAAAATGGCTAGATTGGATCAAAAACCTAGGGCTCTAATGCCACTTGTAATGAGGGGACCTAAGAGGAGAGAGAAAGAGGAGAAAAAAGACTATAAAAGAGAAAGAAAGAGAGTACAAAGGAGAGAGAAAGACTATAAATGGAGAGAGAATGGCAGGATAGGAAGTAGGAGATGTGTGCAATTTTAATTTGTGCAATTGGGTCATCAATTTGTGGTTTAAGGATCTATTCAACAACATTGATATTAGAGTAGAGGTTTAATTGGAGTCATCATTATTAGTCCATGGGTTCCATACATGCATAAGAATCATCATAATCAAAAATTCCTTCTTTTATCTACCAATTCAAGTCTTTATCCCTCACTTTGTGGTTCCAAACTTCTCTCTCATATTTAACTCGGGATTGCACTCCTCTTCCCAAGACAACAAACATTATTTACATTCATAAAATCCAAGGCTTATTTATATGGGGGGATTGATTTCATATCTATTCAGAAGAATTTGTTAGCAACACTTCTAGATATCCAATCAAGGGATTACTTAGACAAACATTCACCCCCAAAGAATAGCTTATAATACTACCTTAAGTTACTACCTCCCCTTGCCAACCCAAAGCCCACAAGTCTCATTCTATGCAACTAATATGGGAGAAAATTTGGTGTATTTGTATACATTCCTAAAGCCAATGCAAATAAGTTCCATATTCCCATTGTCTTTGTGAATATTTTTTTGATCAAATTTCAAGGACATAAATGTATCATTTGCCAGGTGTTGGCCAATCTTTTGTCGCTTTGAAGGACTAGACAAACCTTCCATACCACCATTTGCAACTTAAGTGTGCTAACATTGTTAGAATAGGATGTATCATAAGAGTAAAAAATAGATGATTGAGAGGGAAATTGAGGGCATTAGCCCTATTTGATGGACTTGGAAAGAATGAATGGCTACGTAATACCACCAATGAGCATAACTCCATATGAATAGCCCCTACTAATAGTTAGAATCAAATGAGACATTCTAGGCCCAAACCCCATCTTTTGCATGAGTTGGGCTAGGAAGGGCCATTAATCAAATGATTTCTCTAGGTCCAATTGAATCATGACCAATTCTTTAATTAATATGTTGGGCATAATCGATTCCCATTCGCAAAATTAAGATATTAAGTAGAATGTTCCTCCCCTTGATAAACCCATAATGCACAATGTTAGGAAGGTGTTAGTGCAATCTAGTGGCCAACACCTTTGCAAAAATACTACACACAGATCAGATGTGAGACTTGCATGTAGCGAGCAGAAGAAGCTCTCCAACACTCTCTTTTTCTTATAAAAATGAAAGCATACTCCAAATCCACATCCTGTCCATGATCTGCTTTCTTGAACTGAGGTTCTTGTTGTGGACTCATACCAAAATGGTCTTCAACAAGGTCTTCTCCATCCTTTGCATCATAATATTCAAATACCAAGAATATTTTGGCAGTCTTTGCCGTGCATGTGGCTTGGTGATTACAAGATAGTGGCTTAGCACATCAATAGCATAAGCCAGCAGCATGCAATTCCCGTATCGTATCACTAGTAAGGTGTCTAACGCATTTAACCTTAGATAGCAATTTACACACCTGCTCATCACCATTGGTCAGCCCAATAATAGTTTTGACATGCTGCTCATAGTCATCTTGCTGCTTATGTACAACAGATGGCTGTCCATGCTCATGACCATAATGCTCATGCTGTCCATACTGCATATGGTGATAACAGCCCTGCTGCGCATCAGAGGGACAGTTTGGTTGAGCATATGCATTTGCTTCCACTGATGTTTGTTGCTCACGTACATAAGCATGCTGCCTTTGATCATTGATCCCACAGCATTGGTCATGCTGTCCATAATCTCTATGAGAAAACATGTCACAAAAATGTTCATGCTGCTGTCCAAATACATCTATTTGCTGTTGCCTACTACCAAAACTTTGGTCATATTGTTGCCCATAAACATGCCGTCCAAGATTTCATGATGACTGTCCAACATGATTACAATGATGTGCTTGCATCCTAGGCTGTCCATTGGCATAATGTCGGTCATAATCACTTGCTTGTTGTTGATCAAAGCTAGAAGTGTACTGATAAGCATAACCATTTCTGTCACATCCATAAGAACTGGGCTGGTCAACCAAGAGAGCTTCACATGTATAATCATAACTATGTTGCTGAAGAGGTGGATGCTCATAAGCATAAGCATGTTGACCATAATAGCCATTCTGCTGCCAAGGCTCAATGGAATGATACTCATCAGCATATACATGTTGGCCATAAGCAGAAGCATTTGATTCAGGTCTTGTTGTTTTTTCCATAACCGCCTTCATAAGAGCAATACACTGATCAGTTAAAACTCCAAGTTTGTCAATTTTAGCCTGTGTTTGAAGCCAACCTTGTTCACTAGAGCTGGAGCTATTGATCTCAGCTACCATTGTAGTCAAGTTGCTTTCAAAATCTTCTTGTTTGATGAGCATCAACAAGGCTGCATTACTTGTCTATTTCTATTCTTGTCTTCCACAAGGTGAATTGCGTCAATAAACTATATCAACTGCTAAGATCAGTATTGATGCCTCTAGTAGCAGCTGGTTCGTCTCTTCCTTGGAATCACTTCCAGGAGACAGGTGTCTCAAGTAGCTTGGCATTCAGGTTTACATCCTTCATCATTGGAGTCATTGCCAGGCTCATCGATGTTTGGACAGGTATGGCTAGAGCTTCTGCAGACTGAGATGCCAACTTGTCTGCTCCCTTTCATACAGCTTGGACCCTTCTAGATATGGACTTACTTTTGAGGTTCAAAGAAGTTGAGACCTTGCAAGGTCAATGAGGTCAAGGTGGATTTTGTCTCAAGGGAGCTCCACTGTGGCACAAGATGCTTATGGGGATCTGTTTCCAAAGGCTCCTTCCTGTGAAAACTCTTCCACAATGCTGACTTACCAAGAGTCTGATTATGAATTGACCAAACATAACATGGCTGTGTCAATTGTGGAGATGCTTGGAAACTCTTTCACCAAGCTAATTCATGGAAATGCGTTGTACAAGCTTGGGAAGTATGCCAGGGCTTCCAAGAAATATGAGAAGGCAGTGAAGTATATTGAATATGGCAGTTTTTTTTCTCAAATGAACAAAAGAAGCAGGCCAAAGCTATTAAAGTGAGATGCTATCTTAACAATGCTACCTGTAAGTTAAAGCTGAAAGACTACAAGGAAGCTGCAAAAGCATGTAGTGAAGTGCTTGAGATGGACTCACAGAATGTTAAAGCTTTATACAGAAGAGCACAAGCATACATTGAAACTGCTAATCTGGATCTTGCAGAACTGGACATAAAAAAAAACATTGGAGATAGACCCTCAGAATAGAGATGTGAAGCTGGTAGACCATCTCCTCCTGTTTCCAACTCTGTGAAAAGCAACCAGTATTAAGTTTGTCATTTCATTTGAAGCCCAAAGAACAAGTTCTGATGCATATGCTGCTTGATCTCCAAAAACTGACTGGAAATCCTTCACAGTCTGAGACACTGCAGAGAATACAAGCTGTGAAAGGTCCACAGTGTATGCACCACCATATGATGTGCCGGAGATGAACGCGGTCCTTGACTTCCCTTTATGGACTTACCAAAGTAAAGTTGGAAGACCATATTCATGAATCGTTGAAAGGTTGCTAGGGCATTTGTGAGACTAAAGGACATGACCCGAAAGGCAAAACAGCCCCATGGTGTGATGAAAGTGGTCTTCTTTTGATCCTCCTCTCCAATGCAAATTTGGAAGTAGCCAGAGTAGCCATCAGACACTATATACCGCTCATATCCCACTACTTCATTCAAGATTTCGTCTTGAAATGGGAGAGGAAAGTGGTCCCTCTTTGTTGTAGCATTTAGTGGCTTGTAATCTATGCATACTCGCCACTTACCATTTTTCTTTGGCCTCACTACTACTGGGGAGACCCATTTTGAATCTTCCACTGTAAACGCCCCGAACAACGTAGTATGCTTAACAATTATGATATTCACTTGTTTTCGAGATTTAATATAAAAGAGAATGAACACTTAAAGCTGAAAATGAAAATTACTCACAAAATTACAGCCATGAAAATGTAAAAGTAATGGAGACAAGATTGAGGGTTGAAGATGGGCAACCCCCCCCCCGAAGGAATGCATTTCTGCTCAACCCAAGTCCCTTAGGGAAGAGCTTAGTTACAATCAACCTGAGAGTGAGAAGAAGTAATTCTCACTCTCACAAGATCATGCAAAGATGTACAAACACACATGCATTATCTATTATGCAATGATAAGAACTGATTTCTTTACAGTATGAGAGAAGAAAAAGGGAAATTCAGCCTTTCTCCATCGTTGATCAGCAGTACATGGATAGGGCTTGCTTCTTGTAGCTAAAATGGAAGAAAGAGCTCGAGGAGGAGGTGTTGTAATGAATTTACAGGCTTGCTATCCTGTAAAACAACAGTGATAGAAGAGGGAATATGGAGGAATTTGATAATGGAGAAGTGGGGGATGATGATGGGGATGGATGGGGCCAGTTTCTGGCTATCTGTGGGTGTTGTACATGAGTTTACAGCAAAGAAAAAATGATGATGAATGAAGAAAAACGAGCTCTTATTTATAGGAGAGGGGAGAGCTAGTACAAAAGGGGAAAGTGGAGTAGCACAAGACAAGTGTCTAGCCACATGTCATGAGATGTGACAAGTGGTGGGACACTTGGAAACTTGTGTGACAAGTGTCTTGACACTTGTCTCTTCTCTATGGCCTTCCTTTTTGGGTTGAATACTGTCAAGAATAGAAACAACCAAATTTAGTAAGCACAGTCAGAGTACAGAACTTACTATTTTTAGAATGACATCCCTATTTTTTTAGGACTAGCATTTTTAGGCTAATTCGAGGCTCCTAAATTTTAGGGACCTCCTAATATTTAGGGATCTCCTAAAATTTAGGGACCCCCCCAATATGGGTGTCATATGAAAGCTTTTTCCGTGTACATCGCAAAAATGGTATCCGAATCTTCATGTGACTTTCCTATGCAAAGAAATGTGCATTTTAAGCTTTCATCCCACACATGCACATTATACAAGCATTTCATGATCATGCCATCTTGTTGATTGTAACTGTCTGTTCTAGTGGATCTAGCCCACACTTCAAGGCATCAATCCTTTCTGTGTGCGAGTCTAACCCTGATATGCGTGAGTTCTAGTCACAGGCGCCCAATCGGGTCATATAGGTGGAAGTGTGAACTATCTTTTCTCTAACCCACCGCGTGGGTCCACCATAACCTGTGACCACTCATCAGTGGCCAGCTCCAATGCACTTTTCTTTATATCTAATTAGTGCAAAGGAAATAAATTTAATAAATCATTATATAGACAAATTAATGAAAAAGGATACAAATTCTGTTTCTATAGAGTTGTGACAGCCCTCTGGCTTTTATTCAGCTGTCCTCAGCTGAAAAGCTTCTTGATATTGCTGTAGAATATTTGGGTAATCCTTCATGAATTTTTCATCTACCCACTGTGCATCTGTTGTGGGTAGATTTTTGAATTTTAGTAAGAATTTTCGTGTCACAAGGCCACTTCTCGTGGTTCGATCCTTGAGAAACAAAATCTTTTCAGGTTCCAAGAGTTGCTCTGTTTCTTCAACTTCTGGGGGATCTTCAGTAATGGGTTCCTTTGGTTCTGGTCCTTTGTAAGGTTTTAGCAAACTTACATGAAAAGCATTGTGTATTTTCCAATGAGCAGGAAGCTCAAGTCGATAAGAAACTTCATTTATTTTCTCAATCACTTTGAAGGGTCCAAAGTATCTACTGGAGAGCTTTGGAAAAGATGAATTTTGACCAGAACCTTGTTTGAGCCTGCTTTTATCAAACTTTAGCAAGACATATTGACCTTTTTCAAAAGCCAAAGGTCTTCTTCGTTTATCTGCTTGCTTCTTTTGTCGCTCTTGCGCAACTTTGATAGTGGCTCGAACTTGATCCATTGTTGTTTTTAAATCTGAAGCAAACTCATCAGCAGCAAAAATCTTATCTTTAGTGCGAATAATTGGAGGAGGAATCACTTTACCCTGTACTATTTCATTTGGAGCTTTCCCTGTGGATGAGTGCACTGTATTGTTGTAAGCAAACTCCAATAATGGAAGATATTTCTCCCATTGTGACTTATGTTCACTAACATAAGCTTTCAACATATCCAACAGAGTGAGATTCATCGCCTCTGTTTGGCCGTCAGTTTGAGGATGAAAAGCTGAGGAGAACTTTAAAGTGGTTCCCAAATTCTCAAATAAAGCACGCCAAAAGTTACTTGTGAATTTGGAGTCTCTATCTGAAATGATCTCAGAAGGCATACCATGTAATCTGAAGATATGTTGAATGAAAAGTCTTGCAGCTTGTGCGGATTTCAATGTTTTATGACATGGAATAAAATGTGATTGTTTGCTGAATCTATCAATTATGACCCAAATCATATCATGACCTTGAGGTGTTCTTGGAATACCTGAGATGAAATCCATTGTCATAGATTCCCATGGATCTTTGGGCACTGGAAGAGGTTGCAACAATCCTGGAATCTTCTGCCTATCATATTTGGATTTTTGGCATACCAGACAAGCCTCAATGAAGTTATGTGTATCTCTTCGTAACGTTGGCCAATAAAAGTAGCGCTCAATTGCACTTAGAGTGGTTGCCCTCCCTCTATGCCCTGCATAAGGGGGTTCATGACTTTCTTTAAGCACCTTTTGTCGAACAGGAAGAGTGACACAAAGGCGATTGTTCATGAGAAGGTAACCGTCTTTGATGGAATAATCTGGATGAGAATCTCCTTGCTGTAAATTTGACCAAATTGCTGCAAAATCAGTATCTTCATCATAAGTATTCTTCATTGTTTGAAAATCTTCATGATGAGCCACTGTAATAGTTGCAATGCGAGGCACTCTAGAAAGTGCATCAGCAACTACATTTTGTTTCCCTGGAGTGTACATAATTTGAAAATGAAACATAGACAAGAAATTTTCCCATCTTGCATGTTTCTCCTGCAAATGCTTTTGAGTCTTGAAATACTTCAAGCTTTGATGATCAATTTTAATAAGGAATTCATTGCCTAAAAGATAATGTTTCCATATCTTTAAAGCATGAACCACTGCTAAGAGCTCCTTTTCATAAATGTCATACCTTTTCTCCACATCATTTAGACGGCGGCTTTCAAAGGCTACGGCATGGCCTTCTTGATTTAGCACTGCGCCAATACAATCACCGCAAGCATCTGCTTCCACCACAAATGGTTTTATCAGATCTGGAATGATAAGAACAGGTCCAGAAGTAAGAGCTGTTTTCAGCCTTGTGAAGGCTGCAATCTCTTTTTCCTTCCATTGGAAAGAGATCTTCTTCTTTGTAAGGTCATGAAATGGAGAAGCCATATGTGCAAAATGCTTGATGAAGCGGCGGTAATAATAACATAAGCCAAGAAACGATCGCACCTCATGTACATCACGAAGATGAGGCCATTCTTGGACTATCCTGATCTTTTCAGGATCCATCTGAATCCCTTTAGAAGAGATGACATGCCCAAGGTAATTTATTTTATGCATGAAAAATTCACTCTTCTTACCATTTACCAAGAGTTGATTTTGTTGTAGTAATTGTAGAACAATTTCCAAGTGTTGATGATGCTCCTCTTCATTCTTGCTAAAGACAAGAATATCATCAAAGAAAGTACCGACATATTGTCGATGTTCTCTAAAGATGCGCTCCATCATTCGTTAAAGGTGGCTGGTGCATTGGTTAATCCGAAAGGAACCACCAAGAATTCATAAAGACCATATGAAGTGCGGAAAGCAATTTTGTGTACATCTTGTGGTATTACCCTAATTTGATGATAACCACTCTTTAGATCAATGCGGCTGAAAACCTTTGAGCCTCCTAGACGATCCAAAATGTCGTCAATTCTGGGAATAGGAAACCGATTCTTCACAGTGATTTTGTTGAGGGCTCGATAATCAATGCACATCCTGAATGTGCCATCTTTCTTTTGAACAAGAAGAACCGGTGAACAAAATGGTGAGCTACTTGGCCTAATTAGCCCACGGTTGAGTAGGTCTTCGACTTGCTTTCTGGTTTCTTCTTGTTGAGGACGGCTCACACGGTATGGTGCTATATTAGGAGGAGAACTGCCCGGGATAATATCAATATGATGGTCTTCTGGCCTTTCTGGGGGAAGCTGATAAGGAAGATCTTCCGAAAAACAATCTTTATACTTTTCCAAGAGCTGAAGTTGCTCTTGGTTTTCAGCATTCATATTATCTTTTACATCAGTGACATAAAGCAGACAACATTGAACACAATCCTTAATTGCTCTAGAGACTTGCATATGGCTTACCATAGGTATGGTGTCTCCAGAAACTCCAGCTTGGATCTCGTACTTCTTGCCTTTTTTGGTGAGTTCTACCTTCTTTTTCTGAGAGAAGATGGTTGAATCTACTCTATGATTCCAGGGCATGCCAAGAATCACATCGCAACCATCAAGGTCTCCGATACAGAAGGTATCTTCGTCACTGTAGCCTTGAATTTGAAACTTGAGCTTGCCAATGTAGGGTATCACAGTCTTCACTGTGTCACCTTCATCAGCATTTAAAGCTTGGCGAACTTCTGCCGGAGTGTCCATCTCTTTGTTCTTTAATCCAAGCTCTTTAGCTAATTGCAAGGAAATGATATTTTCATTTGCCCCAAGATCTATCAAGAATAGTGCTTGCTTACCTTGCAACTGTCCCCAAGCTTTTAATAATTTGCGCGTCTCTGGAGTGTGAGTTGTGTTTGCAACTACATCACTGATAGCATTGATTTTCACTGGCGACTTAGGCTTGTTGTCAGAAACCTTGCTTTGTCCCTTGTTTGGACATTGCTTCGCTATGTGGCCTGTTTGTCCACACTTAAAGCACTTCCCTTCTTTCATGAAGCGTTGCTTTTCTTCTTCGGAAAGCTGCTTTGCTTGTGGGTATAGATTGGAGCGAAATTGAGGAGCATTAGGAGGTGCATAGGGCTTCATCTTCTTTTGATTTGATGGCTGCTTTTGCCACTATTTTTGTCCTTCATTTGGGGCTGAATACTCCTCATCATCAGCTACTCTCTTCTTATCATTCTTTTGGAATGATTTGTTGCCATTGTGCTCCATTTCCCATGTCTCAGCATGGTCAATGAGTTCCCTGAGACTAGAACAATGATAATGATTAAGAGCAGTACGAAGTTTAAAATGCAAACCTCCTTGAAACTTCCTAAGCTTTTCCGAACTGCTGATCTTCTTGAAATGTTGGACCTTCAAAAGTAGCTCCCAAAATCTCTTGGTATAGTCACCAAGTGACTCATTTTTCTTTTGCCAAAGCCGATCCCATTCCATTTTTACATCTCTTTTGAAATGAACAGGAAGAAATTGGCTTTGTATCAGGCGAACAAAGGACCGCCATGATTTTGGGGCAGCATGATCATATTCCAACCTCGTCCACCAAGTATGGGCTAAGTCAGTTAAATGTAAAGCTGCAAACTTAATCTTTTCTTTTTCTTTATACTTGTCACGATCATACAAAATTTGAAATTGACGAATAAACTTCAGAAGAAGATCAGGATTTCGGGAACCATCATACATACTGAACTTGATCTTCTTTTCAAGTTGAGATAGTGACTTAGTCTTCTTCTTCTTCTTATGCCTTCGTCCATGCTCGGATCTTGAGGTTGAAGATGATGAAGTGCTTGATGGGGATAAAGATGGAGACGAGGGTGAACAATGTCGACGCCTTTGACGATGATGAGGTCTTCCACGAGAAGGGTGAGACTCTTCATTACTAGAAGAGGATCCATCAGAATAGGCGCCAGATGACTTTGAAGAAGAGGATGAGCTTCGACGCGATCTCTTTCTTTGTCTTGAAGTAGAATGGGACTGCCTCTTAGAAGTAGTTGAACTTCTTGATCGGCTCCTTTCATTGGTATGGCTTTGTCTCCTTGAAGTAGATGGGCTTCTTTCCTTGAATTCTTTGGGATTCTCAACTTTTTCTAGTTTGAGAAGTTGCTCACGAATTTGCTGATTCTCCTCTCTAAGACTTTGAATGGCTTGAAGGATAGCACTTGATTGATCCATTGAGACTAAAGAAAAAAAAATATGCTCAAGCACTCAATGCAAGGGCTGAAAACAAACAAACTTATAGTTGTAAGCACTACCAGTGTTGGGGGTGAGGACCGAGCCAAAGCTCTGATACCACTGTAAACGCCCCGAACTACGTAGTATGCTTAACAATTATGATATTCGTTTGTTTTCGAGATTTAATATAAAAGAGAATGAACACTTAAAGCTGAAAATGAAAATTACTCACAAAATTACAGCCATGAAAATGTAAAAGTAATGGAGACAAGATTGAGGGTTGAAGATGGGCAACCCCCCCCCCCCCCCCCGAAGGAATGCATTTCTGCTCAACCCAAGTCCCTTAGGGAAGAGCTCAGTTACAATCAACCTGAGAGTGAGAAGAAGTAATTCTCACTCTCACAAGATCATGCAAAGATGTACAAACACACATGCAATATCTATTATGCAATGATAAGAACTGATTTCTTTACAGTATGAGAGAAGAAAAAGGGAAATTCAGCCTTTCTCCATCGTTGATCAGCAGTACATGGATAGGGCTTGCTTCTTGTAGCTAAAATGGAAGAAAGAGCTCGAGGAGGAGGTGTTGTAATGAATTTACAGGCTTGCTATCCTGTAAAACAACAGTGATAGAAGAGGGAATATGGAGGAATTTGATAATGGAGAAGTGGGGGATGATGATGGGGATGGATGGGGCCAGTTTCTGGCTATCTGTGGGTGCTGTACATGAGTTTACAGCAAAGAAAAAAATGATGATGAATGAAGAAAAACGAGCTCTTATTTATAGGAGAGGGGAGAGCTAGTACAAAAGGGGAAAGTGGAGTAGCACAAGACAAGTGTCCAGCCACATGTCATGAGATGTGACAAGTGGTGGGACACTTGGAAACTTGTGTGACAAGTGTCTTGACACTTGTCTCTTCTCTATGGCCTTCCTTTTTGGGTTGAATACTGTCAAGAATAGAAACAACCAAATTTAGTAAGCACAGTCAGAGTACAGAACTTACTATTTTTAGAATGACATCCCTATTTTTTAGGACTAGCATTTTTAGGCTAATTCGAGGCTCCTAAATTTTAGGGACCTCCTAAAATTTAGGAATCTCCTAAAATTTAGGGACCCCCCAATATGGGTGTCATATGAAAGTTTTTTCCGTGTACATCGCAAAAATGGTATCCGGATCTTCATGTGACTTTCCTATGCAAAGAAATGTGCATTTCAAGCTTTCATCCCACACATGCACATTATACAAGCATTTCATGATCATGCCATCTTGTTGATTGTAACTGTATGTTCTGGTGGATCTAGCCCACACTTCAAGGCATCAATCCTTTCTGTGTGCGAGTCTAACCATGATATGCGTGAGTTCTAGTCACAGGCGCCCAATCGGGTCATATAGGTGGAAGTGTGAACTATCTTTTCTCTAACCCACCGCGTGGGTCCACCATAACCTGTGACCACTCATCAGTGGCTAGCTCCAATGCACTTTTCTTTATATCTAATTAGTGCAAAGGAAATAAATTTAATAAATCATTATATAGACAAATTAATGAAAAAGGATACAAATTCTGTTTCTATAAAGTTGTGACATCCACTAGGTATATGAATCCTGCATTCAAGAGTCTCTTCACCTCCGTCAATAGTGCATCCTGTTGCACAACTCCCAGTCTTCTCAATCTTTGCACTACAGGTTTTCTTCCTTCTTTGAGTTGGATGTGATGCTTCACTGCAGTGACACCTGTAATGTGAGTATAATTAGAAATAAACAATGATGCATGCTTCTTGAGAACATTCACATAACCCTCCCTTTCTTCATGTTGCACAACTCCCAGTGTAATGTGAGTATAATAAAAAATAAACAATGATGCATGCTTCTTGAGAACATTCACATAACCCTCCCTTTCTTCATCCTTTATATCCTTGGATATCATCTTCTCTAGGCTAGCATCCCACACATCTTCTCCTTGGATTCTTGGGTTGTCTTTTGATGAGGTAGGTTCCTTTAAGGTGACGCCCATAACTTCGAGAGTGCTATCACTCTCTCCACTTGAACTCTCTTCCTCTTCTATCGTTGAGGAACATCCACTTGAGCTCCACTCATCGGCAGACGTTTCTAGTTCAAGGTTCTCTTGATGCCCACTCTTCAAGTTGTAAACCACCTTTTGATCGTGGCCACCCACCTTATGTGGCCTCAACTCCAGATCCCCTGTTGCCCAATCTTGCCTAGCTCCGATGCCCATAAGCCAAGGTCTCCCTAGGATGAGGGGATATCCTTCTCCCTTTACTAGCACATTGCTACTCTTGCTGGACTTTCAAGCTGTTAAGTAGATTTTTGTCCTTCTTTATTAGATCAACGAGTTTTTGTATGAAGTCCTCATCTTGCTCTGTCTGTTGGTCTAAATTTTTGACAGACTTCCTTGATCTTTGGAGGTGTGTGATCCAAGAAAATTTTTGACAAACTTCCTTGATCTTTGGAGGTTTTTGACAAAGCTCCATAGCCTCACACGGTGTTGTGCCACTACGCGGACACAATGTGAAAAACTCTGGAGTGCACCATCATCCAACTTTCTTATTGATCTAGAGAGTCAATGTAATCTGAGTCATTAGTGCTAGTGTCTGTGGCATGGATGGTCCAAAAATAATAGATTTTTGGATAATTTTAGTCTATTTTTTATATTATTTATGTTAAAAATCCTAAAAATTTAGGAAAGCTTCTAGATTAGGATGGCATGCAAAAGAAAGTTACTTTTTCAGCTAGTTTTGCAATTTTTCATAAAAAAAGAAAGATGGGTGAAATTGCGTGCATCACGATCTAGTTGATAGGCAGAAAATAACACTTTGAATTGGAAGGAGGAGTAAACTGAGAGATTTTGGCAATGATTCCAAAAACATAAACTCTCAAAGCTTTCACTACACCCACACATGTGACCGCATCATTGTTGGCTATCTTTGCCCTAAAGGTTGAGGATTCCATTAATTCTAAGCCTAATTGATGCATAAGATTTTCTGTCATAACACAAACCTCTGCTCCACTATTGATGTATGTTTTTTGAATCCGTTCACCTTTGATTTGAGCCTCCACTAAAGGCACTATATCTTTGAGGCCATATGCCTTGATTGCACTAACCATTTTACCTTGCCTTGCCCTTATGCTTACCATTTTTTACCACTGTCATTGTAGCTTTGGAAATGCATGAAGTAGTTGTGGCCAAGTAATTTTTGGCCCTTGAGAGCTCACATTTGCTATTAGATCATAAGGTTGTGTCAGAGAACCCAAAGGGAAGTCGGAGATATTAATTTTTGACCTAGTTCGAGTCTTTCTCTTCTTCCCTTCATCTCTAGGTGCCCATGATGTACTTGCCTCATTGATTGCTTCCTTGCTTGCCTCAGTTTGGACATGTACTCGCTTGATAGGCATGGTCTCTACTACATCTATCTTCATCTTACCTCTCACTATTTCTTCTTGGAGCCTTCTATCCCTGATCACCTCCTCTATTTTTATGACATTAACATTTGGTTGAATAGTAGGGATTTCAGCTTGAACATAAGGTGGTTGTAAAATTGCAGGTCGTGACTGCTCTTGCTTTGAAGTCCTAGCACGAGGAGGGCTTACTTGTTGTCGAGGACCTCTGGCAGGGTGATCATATATTCTAGGATGAGGACAATTGTACATGCCATGCCCATTTTCTCCACAGTTGTAACACAACATCTTCCTTGCTTGTCGCCGCATTTGTGGTCGATTCCCACCATTCCCCTCGATAGGTCTTCTTGCACCTTGCACAAGATTCACTCTCAAACCCTCTAGTTGATTAGTAAGATTGTTTATTTATTGTATCATGTCTTCTTGACCTCTAACAAGACATGGTGCATTAGATACATTTGGGGGAACTTGAGAGGCCTCCATAGTTGTGATGTTGTTTCCCAAAATTGCTTGGCTAGCTTGGGATTGGTAGAGAATCTTTTGATTCTTTTTCCTAGTGATTCTCAAAGCATCTTTAAAAGTGTTTAGAAATTTCACCTTTACCTTCTCCCTGAGCAAGGGGTACAAACCTGAAATAAATCGATCCTTTTGAAGGCAGTTTGGAGCTCTCTCACCAGGATTCAGTGTGTCTGACCACTGCCCCCAAAGCTTCAAAAACCCTTCCTCATAAGTTGCATAACCGTAAGGATGACTTTGATGGAGGGCCAAAAGGCATTGTCATAACTCTTCAGCTGAGTTAGTTTGTTGAAATCTCTGCAACAAGAAAGCTGCCTTCAATCCCTCCCATTCAGCTCTTTGGGCCGAATTTAGAGTTTGGAACCACATTCTAGCTTCTTTCTTGAGCACCAAAGGAAAAGCCCTCAACTTTAATGCTACATCATCCCTCCCAGAGACAAGGAAGGCCATCTCAAGGTTGTCCAAAAAATTCAATACATTTTCCCCATTGTGCTCAAAGAAGCTTGGAAATGCCATGTTGCCTTAGTAGAGTACAAAGATGAACATGTTTAGACTTAAGTTGTATTTTATGAGGGGAAAGATGAATGGGCTCATAGATGCATTGATTTCAGAAAGACGTCTAGGCCCCAGTATGCTTCTAATAATGCCTTGGAATCTAAGCTTTGTGCTGGCTACAATATGCACAGTTTGCATAGCAAGAGGTTGGATTGGTCCATACAACTCGCGGTGATTCATGAGAAACTATTATAATAAAATAAAGACATGTACATTAAAGGATGCATTATAGTCTAGCATTGGGAAGATTATAGGTTTTGGGGATACAAGAATCTCCCTTAATCTTTCAGCCCTAAAGTACATGACAAGACGCTGCTGGAAGAAAATCTTCCTACTGATGCATACATTAACTCGGATGTTTTGTACAGAGTGGAAGGTGTAGAAATTCGGGCCATTATTATTATTCATAAGTGGAGACTACTTAAGGGAGTAGAGGGAATGCACTTTCTTGAATTATAAAGGATTTTTCCCATAGTGTTTCTTTCTGGAATCCACCAACTTTGCTATACAGAGAATTTGCTCACTAGTGATTGTTCTTGCCTTAGTGTGTCCATCCTTGGTGACATATATTTCATAAGGTGTGATGGCCACCTTTTCAACCACACCCAACCTTCGAGCTAGCAATAGTTGAAGGTAGTCTCCATACTTTGCACCTCTACAAAACTCCACACCGTTCATGCATAGTTGTCCTCCTTTGATGTATATTAGGCTAGAGAGAGAGAGAGGGATTTGATGATTTGTATATTAGGCTAGAGAGAGAGAGAGGGATTTGATGATTTGGAGACGAGGACCTCTCGAAAGGGCCTTCAATTTGTTTGCAAAACGCTCACCACAATTATGAGAACCTAGCAATTGATGGCAACATGATTTTTTTCGTCGTGAGAGAATGGAATTTCTAAGGTGAACACCTTTTACCCCCATACTTCCTTTCTTGGGCTTCCTTGGGAGACCATTGTGGGAGTCGTGGACTTCGACCAGCTTCAAAAAGAGTTGGTGAAGGTGTTGGAGAAGAGCCACTTGGAGCACTTGTTGTAGAGGATGCATCACTATGTGTTGTATCGTCCCGCATAAGGAGGTAGAGAATTGTGGATGAGAATGTCCTCAGTGGGGGCACCAATATATGACAAAGGAAATTCGGTATGGAAGCCTCTATACTATTCCAAACTCCCTTCTGCCACAAAGTGAATGGGATAAGGGCACCACCTAGTCATGGAAGAGCGGACTAGGACACTATGCAAGAGAGGGAGGAGCTTGTGAGGGAGAAGAGAGGAAAACTGAGAGAGAGAGAGAGAGAGAGAGAGAGAGAGAGAGAGAGAGAGAGAGAGAGAGAGAGAGAGAGAGAGAACTATATAAAATAGATGAATCAATAAAACTTAAGAGGGCATAAGAGATGGAGAACCCTCAAGACAACCAATATACACAATTGGACACCAATGGCATGGGCTTATTACACTGTAGAGCATGCATAAGCTATAGTAAGGGAATGAACTGCATAAGCTTATGAGAGAGAATGGGGAAGGCTCAATAGGGCTGAAGAAGGCCTCTTGGCTCTCTCTTGCAAATGACAAAGGAGAAGGCCTCTTTATATAGGCCTTGAGGATATTTAGGGAGGAGGTTAAGATAGAATAGGAATTAACACCACCAAAGCTGCATTAAGGCTATTCCACCAATATGGAAGCTCCATCTAGATGTTTTGTTGACCAATTTTGTACTTAATCAAGTTCCATCATAGGTGAGTTGTCTTCATTATCCCCCCCATAGCTTGAGTCCAAGAGCTCTCCTATAAAAAAATATAGAGAATCTTCATAAAATAAGATCATATCTAGCAATAATAGAGAGAGAGTAGTGAGAATTTATACATTACTACTACAATTAAGGATGATTTGAGGGTGATTTAGGAGGAGAATTCTAATGGTTTATTATCTTGAGAGAGAGGGGAAAGGGTTGGGAGTCTAATGAATGATGTTTTATGGAAGTGTTAAGTGTGGGTGTGTATAAAATTGGGAGGTGGTCTCCACCGTAGTTGGAAAAAGTTGGTGTCCACCAGTTTGGCCATATCTCCCAACTCATAGCTCCAAAAAATTATAAAAAAATACCAACAAAAGCTTCAGCTCATGCACTACAACTTTTGTGTTGAAAAGTTTTTTTGGATTGGAGTGGAAGTATTTTTAAAAAATCTTACAAAATCATGTGCCTGATTTTTCTTCCACTAATGCTTCCAAGAAGGGTCCCATTTGTTTGAATTATCATAAGGCTCCAAAGCCATGACATTATGAGACTCACATGCCCTTTGGATGGCTCCAAATCCATTTCATATATTTTGTTTTCACATTACACATTTTTCCTTCACCTTCCTCCATTGATCTTTACTCTTCACCCCCCTTGGTAAACCGGTCCATGAAATATTTTCATCTAGTGATTTCTTGGATTTCCCAAGAGGTTGTTTCCATCCTCTTCTTTATTTCAAACCTCCAAATGTACAAAAAATCAACAAAGTGTTAGACAATTATTTTTTGGTGATTTTCTCTGTAAGAAGATGAGAATAAGAAATTAGTGTAAATAATATTGATATTATGCCATGTCACACTCACATTGGTATAAAAGGAGAGGATATGTAATTTTACACATCTTTTTGACACATTAATACAATTACAGACTTTCTCTCCCTTCTTGCTCACAGCTTCTATGGCTTCCCCTTCTTTCTTGTATTTCTCTCTCTAAATCTAGTCTTTCTCTCTCCTCATCACTCTTATTCTCTCTCTTCCTACAGTCTTTCTCTCTCCTCTGCAGTCTTCTCTCTCCTCTTTCTCTCTCCCTGGTTCTCTCTCTGACAAGTGGTATCAGAGCCTAGTTTTCAGATCCTTCCTTTCTCTTTCCTTCTTTACATTTAGTTTCTTGTTAGTTTCAGGAAACCTTACTGTGCACAGGTACAATATTGAAGAACCATAGCAGTTAAGAAGCACTAGACATGGCAGCTTTCTTGGACTCCACACAAGTTATGTCAGGAGGTTTGATCAAATTTGAAGGCATGGAGACAAAATGGCAGCTCATTTTTCAACTTTGAGGTAAAATTTTAGGGGTTTTGGGTGAAGGAGGTCACTAGAGAACTTGACAAAGGTCTAAATGGGGTTACTCTCCAAAAGTGAGTCCTCTTCTTCTTCAACTTTCAAGCTTCTCTTCAAGCTTTCATGGTGCAACCAAGATCTCTACTTCATTTCTTGTCATGAGCTTCATCTCTCTGCTATAATGGATAGCATGGGACAGTTCCCTGCTTGCTCAGCTTCAGATCAAGCACCACATATAGCAGTATTCACAACTTTATCTTCCTGGCTAACTGATCTTCATCTTGCTGAAGGAAGCAACCATGGAGCTCTCGAACTTGATGACGTTGTAACGTGCATTATTACCGCTCCCTCTCTTTAAGCAAAGGAAATCCTCTCCATGTGCAGAGAGAGAGAAGGAAACGACAGGCGGTTGAAGTCATAAGGAAGCACCAGCGTCCTTGTGAAGATGGCTAGAAACGACAGGCCCTTGAAGTCATAAGGAAGCACCAACATCCTTGTGAAGACGGCTAAGCTCTGCTCGGATGGCTTTGTGAAAGAAAAGAAACTCGAGAATAGGGGATGTGATGGTTGCAGCTCCTTCCTCTGCAATCTGTGCTTGGCACCTTTGGGGGCTTGGTCGGGTTCATGGCCACTTGGTCACCGTCTTCTTCAGTTCCTCAGAGAATCTCCTGCCAATAAGCCGTTTCACGTCGAAAACGGTGTTGATCAGGTTCATGGCCACTTGGTCACCGTCTTCTTCAGCTCCTCAGAGAATCTCCTACCAATAAGCCATTTTGCATCGAAAACGGTGTTGATCGGGTTCATGGCCACTTGGTCACCGTCTTCTTCAGCTCCTCAGATAGCCTGTATGAGGCCTTCACCTTCAGAAGCTTGTTCAGCTTCACCAGGTTCCTGAGTTGCACCGACAGGATCTTCTTGAAGTTTCCCGGAAGAAACCCCTTGTACTTGTCTTCAATGTACTTGGCTATGGCATACTGGCTTGACCCTGTACACTCCTTTAGTGCTGCAATGGCTTCAGAGCTCATTTGCAAGTATGAAGGATGAGCAGGCTCCGGCTTTGAGGCCTTCGGGGCTTTGGGATTCTTGGCGGGTTTCGGCCGAAGTTGCTTGCCTGCAAAGATAAGCCTCTGCTGGTCGGGAGGGATGCCTTCCTTATCCTGGATCTTGGCCTTAACGTTGTCGATGATGTCGGAGCTCTCCACTTCCAAGGTAATGGTCTTGCCCCTGAGGGTTTTGACGAAGATCTGCATGCCACCACAAAGTCTCAGGATGAGATGGATCATGTTCTCTTTCTGGATATTGTAGTCGGCAAGCATGCGGCCATCCTCGAGCTACTTGCTGGCAAAGATGGGGCGCTGCTGGTCGGGAGGGATTCCTTGAGGCCTTCGAGGCTTTGGGCTACTTGGCGGGTTTCGGTCGAAGTTGCTTGCCTTGTCCCAACTTGAAGCATGATTCTCTGCTTTGATTCATTGCAACGACGGATGATGCAGTTGCCATATGGAGGGTAAACGATTTGAAAAGGGTAGCTTCCAATTACACAGACTTGATGACGGATATGGCTGCTTTGGGTATTCAACGTGCTAGTGCTCCTTTATTTCAGTCTTTGCTACAGTCCCTGATGTCAGAGGTCTTCCGCAGGACTGTTTTAGCAGCTTTGTAGACCTACCTTTTGACAAGATCATTTGATAATGATCGTGTTACTCTTGATGGAATTCAAGGAGATTTATGAAGAACTCCACAGTCACATTAGATATGGCCCTTGAGGCTTCAATGCTTTGTAAAGCTCCCTTTTGCAGTTGCTGTGTGAAGCCTAAGATCTCCCTCACTTGGTTGTGAAGAGCTGTTTGAAGGCCTCTAAGTACTATCTCTCCCTTTGATACAACTGTTGAAAGAAGTTTCTCTAATGCAGAGGAATGAGCAGAAATAGTAGCATTAAATCTTTCAAATGTGACCGATGACCCTCTCTCATGAGAATGAATCATGTCACTGAGGCCTTATGTAGTTGTCTGCCAACCTGCGGATCCAGTCCAGGCAGAGATTGACAGATTACAACATCTTCCTTGGCCTTTGCAGAGCCTCACTCAACAATATAATTTCATCATGGACCCTGCTACTTTCTGGGTTTTCTTAGTCGCAATACATGCTACCACGAATCTGAGCTAAAGACTGTAAAAAAGATTGTCCTTCAGATATGATAGCAGGAGGAATTCGTGGCAAAGAAGACACGGTCGGGACAACAGAATGATGATCTTTCCATGATGCAAGTGAGACTATAGGGAACAAGAAGCTTATCTTTAACTCAAGCCAGCACTGCAGATTGTTGGTCACTTATGATGATTATAGTGTTCTAGCCAAGCTTCCATTAGAGTCAACATCTATGATTACCAACATGTGGCATCCAGTAGATCATGTTTTAGTCCTTATGAGCTTTCTGTTGAACATCGATTGCAAATGTCACCTGTACAAAATGGGGCTGCGAAAATGTGTGGCAATATCAATCATCTAGCATAAACAGGCTTATCACTCATTCCTTCATCCTCCTAATTGTCTTCATCATCATCTGCATCAGCAACAACAATAGTAGGCTTCTCAGCCCCTTTTCTTTAACTTCATCCCAAATGTGCTACAACTCCCTGAGAAGGAGGGAATCGCAAGTTGTTTCAGAGAGTAGGGTGTTCAAGCAGCACACTTGGCTTAAGATGTACAGACATGAAGCTGCGAAGATGGTTGTGCAACAATGTATGATGAGAAGAGCCGTTGTCAGAAGGTCTTTCTCCCTAGAGTGATAATCGAAGGGGAACTGCTGAGGGGAACTGCTGAGCTTGTCGTCGTATCATCACAAGATAAGGTGCACTAGCATCTCTCCAACGATTGGGATCCACAAACTGAAGTAGCAATTGAGGAAAGAATGGAGAATCTACAATCAAAGTTGATTAGAATGATGGGATCAGCGTGATCAGCAACATCAAGTGCTTTCATACAGAGGTGAGGTTTTCATAGATGACTTTTGTATTTACAGCTCAAGGAACATACATCTACGCAAGGTTGATCAAGGATTTACTCGCTTAGCTAGGTTGGGTGGACAACCAAGTAAGAATAAATGTCACATTGGGAAAAGCAAGGTTACACTACTAGGGCATGTAGTGTCAATTGAAGGAATTGAGGTAGATCCAAAAAAGGTAGAAACATTGCTAGCTCTACCTTCCCCAACCTCCATCAAACAATTAGTCTCCTTCTTACAAAAGCTAAGATATTTGGGTAGATTTATACACTTACTCTCTCAGGCCATATATCCCCTGCAGCAACTGACATGCCAAGAAACACTTGTATGGAGTGAACAAAGTGAAGGACATTTTAAGGAGATAAAGAAAACATTGGGGTCACTTCCTATAATCCTCCAGTCTTGTTGGGAAGAAACATTCTTTGTAAACCCTAGCATGGGAAAAAGATCCAAAAACATCCTTCATGAGGCCTGTGTATTTTGCCAGCCACATCATGAAAGCCTCAGAGAAGGCTTACACCTCCATGGAACAACTAGTGTTGGCCCTCATGTTTGCAGTAACCAAATTTCGGCCATATTTGCTTTCAAAGAGGTTTGTGATCATCACTGTGGAGGATATGTTTCCCTACGCACTATAACATATGGAAATCTCTGACAAAATAGCGAAGTGGCTAGTCCGACTTCAAGAGTTTGATTATACAGTGCAGGTTGAAAAGACAACTCGAGCATGCCTGGCTGATATTTTGACAAACAAGTGCTACTATGAGAAAAATCTTAGGGTGAAAAGAAAGGACCTTCCACCACCCCCATCCATAAAGACTCTTGTAAATGCTTATAGCCTCTACTTTGATAGTGCATACAAGAGAACTAAGGATAAGGCAGCCACAGGCATTGTTGTTTTCTCTCCTTTAGAAGAGAAAATCTATGAAAAAGGAATCATCTTGGAAGGTGTCCACTCTAACAATGAGGCAGAATATCAAGCTTTAATTCATGGTCTTTGTTGGTGTCTTAGTAATTCAATCGAGAGGTTGAATGCATTTGGAGACTTCTGTTATTGGTAAGGCAAATGAAAGGTACATGGGCATGCAAAAATACAAACCTCTCTAGTAAAATGAGAGAGGCCAAATCTCTTATGAGAAGATTTAGGGAGGCACAAGTACATCATGTGACAAGAGACCAGAAAAAGGATGCCAACCATCTAGCATCATCAAAGCTAAATGAGTCCATGGTGGGAGCAGTGGCTATCAAACCCCCACTTCAGCAAGGCAAGGAAGACTTAGAAGATATTCTACACCTCTTAGAGTAAGGAGAAGCTCCCAAACACCTAACTAAGGGAGAAAGACAGTGGCTAGCTCGGAAGGCTACAAGATATCACATGGTAAATGATAGTTTGTATTGTCTTGGTAAGGATGGTGTGCTTAGGAAAGTGCCTTCAAAGTGAAAAATTGAAAAAATCTTAAAAGCTTGCCATGATGATGTGTGTGGAGGCCACTTTGCACACGACATCACAAGTAGAAAGGTTCTACAAGCCGGCTTTACTTGGCCTATTCTACACCGAGATGTCAAATATTGGTGTCAAACATGTGAAGAATGTCAAAAATCAGGACCACGACGGCTCATAGCAAAACCCCAAACCCCAATCAAGGTCTACAGACCCTTTGAGAAGTGGGGAATTGATGCCATAGGGCCTCTACCACACACTCCATCAGGAAAAGAGTATATTATCATGGGGGTAGATTACATGACTAGATGGGCCGAGGCTATGCCAACTAGAAGAATCACTGCTAAGGAAGTGAGTAAATTCATATTTGACCACATTTGTTGTAGGTTTGGTACCCCTCTTGAAATACTATCAGATAGAGGACCAGGGTTTAGAGCTAATGTGGTGGGTGAACTCATGCAAAAGCTAAATATTCAATGATGACACTCTACCCCTTACTACCCTCAATGCAATGGATTGGTGGAACAGGTAAATGGAATGATTTGTAAAATCATCAGAAACAGGTACATTCAAGGCCCCGAGATTGGGACAAGCACCTTAATGGAGCTCTATGGGCTTACAAAACCTCCTTCAAAACAATGTTAGGGTTCACACATTTTCATCTAGTTTATGGACAAGAGGCTCTTTTGCCTATTGAGGTGAAATTAGCTAGCCTTCGGATATTAGGTGGCATAGTAGGCTCTCAAAAGAAGAAGTTACATCAAAGATTACTGGACCTAGAGAGGCTACAATTGGATCATGAAAAAGCCATCAACCACTACTCCCAGGAAGCTGAGAAGCGTAGAGAAAAGCTCAACAAGAAGCTAACAAATAAAAACATCAAGGAGGGATCTTTAGTGCTTCGATATGACAATTGCTTTGATAAAAGAAAGGATGGCAAGTTTCTCTACTGGTGGGAAGGACCATTTTGGGTCACAAAAAAATTCAACAATGGCTCCTACAAACTTCAAGACATTGAGGGAAAAGTGCACAAGACCAGGGTAAATGGATGGCACTTAAAACCCTATCACATCAGGGTGGGGTCAGCTCAAGATACCAAAGAGCGTCTAGAGGCATAAATACCTCTAGCCAGGTTGGGGGGGGGGGGGGCTATATGATTCGAGAAAATCACAAAAAAATATTTTTCTAACACTTTGTTGATTTTTTGTACATTTGGAGGTTTGAAATAAAGAAGAGGGTGGAAACAACCTCTTGGGAAATCCAAGAAATCACTAGATGAAAATATTTCATGGACCGGTTTACCAAGGGGGGTAAAGAGTAAAGATCAATGGAGGAAGGTGAAGGGAAAATGTGTTCAAAATAAAAGACATGAAATGGATTTGGAGCCATCCAAAGGGCATGTGAGGCTCATAATGTCATGACTTTGGAGCCTTATGATAATTCAAACAAATGGGACCCTTCTTGGAAGCATTAGTGGAAGAAAAATTAGGCACATGATTTTGTAAGATTTTTTGAAAATACTTCCACTTCGATCCAAAAAAACTTTTCAACACAAAAGTTGTAGCCATGAGATGAAGTTTTGGCTAGTATTTTTTTATAATTTTTTGGAGCTATGAGTTGGGAGATATGGCCAAACTGGTGGACACCAACTTTTTCCAACTGCGGTGGAGACCACCTCCCAATTTTATACAAACCCACACTTTCTTCCCTACACTTAACACTTCCATAAAACATCATTCATTAGACTCCCAACCTTTTCCCTTCTCTTCTCCTCTCTCTCAAGCTAATAAACCATTAGAATTCCCCTCCTAAATCACCCTCAAATCATCCTTAATTGTAGTAGTAATGTATGAATTCTCACTACTCTCTCTCCATTATTGCTAGATATGATCTTATTTTATGAAGATTCTCTATAGGAGAGCTCTTAGACTTAAGCTATGGGGGGGATAATGAAGACAACTCACCTATGATGGAACTTGATTAAGTACAAAATTGGTCAACAAAACATCTAGATGGAGCTTTTATATTGGTGGAACCACCTTAATGCAGCTTTGGTGGTGTTAATTTCTATTCTATCTTAACCTCCTCCCTAAACATCCTCAAGGCCTATATAAAGAGGCCTTCTCCTTTGTAATTTGCAAGAGAGAGCCAAGAGGCCTTCTTCAGCCCTATTGAGCCTTCCCCATTCTCTCTCATGAGCTTATGCAGTTCATTCCCTTACTATAGCTTATGCATGCTCTACAGTGTAATAAGCCCATGCTATTGGTGTCCATATTGTGTATATTGGTTATGTCTTGAGGGTTCCCCATCTCTTGTGCCCTCTTAAGTTTTATTGATTCATCTATTTTTTGTAGTTCTCTCTCTCTCTCTCTCTCTCTCTCTCTCTCTCTCTCTCTCTCTCTCAGTTTTCCTCTCTTCTCCCTCACAAGATCCTCTCCCTCTTGCATAGCATCCTGGTCCACTCTTCCATGACTAGGTGGTGCCCTTACCTCATTCACTTCGTGGCAAAAGGGAGTTTGGCATAGTATAGGGGCTGCCATACCGAATTTCCTTCGTCACTTTGCACCTAGCAAAACTGAGCCAAAGATGATGTAAGTGAAGTATGAGTGTGTGAAAGACACTAAAGTTGTCCAAAAATACCCGCATGAATTTTATCAAGTAGGGCCAAAAATTTTCCTACATATCCCACTAGAAGAAATTCTAGGCATTCTTTAGCCCAAACCGCTTTATTGTGCACAAAAATACACTCCATGCCATGATGAAAGAAACTCTAGCTTAATCCTTTGGAGCAAGTCAAATCTATGTAACTATTGAATCCATCAAAGAAGGGATACATATTATGACTAGCAACTTCATCTAGAATCCTATCAAGGTAAGGAATAGGGAATGAAACCAAAATGGTGATACCATTCAGCTTCCTATAATCTATATTGATCCTGACCTTCTTGTTTTTCTTGGGGACAATAACAATGTGTGAAATTCACTCTATTTAATCCATTAGAGCAATGAAGGCAACTTTACCATGTGTGAATTCATGTGATACTTCTGCATGGAGATTGTCACAGAATTTGGTTTTAGGGGAGTCCAATACTAATAAAATCAAGGATCTTGTTCTTTTGATTTTAGAGTAATCCCAAGCAAAGATATCTTTGAATTCTGATAGGAGGGCAACAAGCTAGTCTCAAAAGTCACAAGCTGAAGGTGAGCATTGATCTTCACTAGCTTTGTTTCTTTTAGACCGAGGTAGACTACAGTGAGGACTTCTTCTATAACCCTTGTGACCTTTCATATTTATGCTTCAAACTCTCTCTCCTATCTGAGCACATATGAAATTTCTAATTTGACTATAAACATAGCTTGAGTTGCTTCTACTTCGAAGTCCGTATTTTGGATTTCCACATCATGGGGATTGTCCTCTTGTGTTGAGACTAACTCCTAGGCAAGGCAAGTGGGGAATGTGGATCTAAGTACTACTAAGTAATATATAGAACATCTACCAAAAAAAAAGGTTCTAAATGGGACTTATCTACCAAGAATGCAGCTTCCTCATCATTATCCAAGCCATCTACCATGTTGTCCTTTTCTACAACTATTGATCTACAAGTTGTTGATGAAGGTGGAATTCTGTTTAAGAAAATTTAGATTTTATTGTGACCTCAATAAATTATCAATCAGTCACAATCCCAATTGTGACTAACCCATGCTTGCCACAACCAAAGCCATCTGAGTAGTAGGCAATAATCTTCACATGCATGCTCCATGTTGAGTACTACTAAGGAAATCAAGCATGGCACACTAGCTACCTCCATGGGAACTAATCAAATGATGCCAAGTGGTCAAACTCTCCGTTGGTTAGACATTCAAACCAAGAAGAAGGGGGCCGATCCCTAGTTTATTAATCCAAAGTCTCTGCAAGTGGCCACAGTGATGATGTTGACTCCAAACCCAATGTCTAACAAAACATTGTTTATAACCTCATTCCAGAATCGTAGGGAGATGACTAAAATGGCTCTTGCTGCACCTTCTAAACTTCCTTCTCCAAGCTGGATGCAGTTACTTTGGGTCCTTCTTTACCTAATTCCTTTTACTCTTTGATAGTCTCAAGTATATGTGTTTTGATTCTTTTGAGGTCGGGTTTTTAGGGACATTTGCCTCTCAAGGCCTTAAACTGAGTTATATAGTCCTAGACTGTGGTATCACCTTTTTTGAGCCTATGTAGTCTCTCTAGCTTCTGGGCATTAGTCCTATCATCTAACTAGAACCGTGAGCAAAATGCTGCCCTAGCATCATCAAATATTGCCCAATTATTTTTCACTACAAGCCAAGATGTTGCCTCTATCTATGTCAATGACTCGAATATGACCACCTTATGCATAGGATCCACTTAGGTGGGAAAATTGACTATATATGCCACCTCGAATTGCCCATGGAAGGCAACTAGGTCCTCAATTGATGACCCAAAAAACTTCGGAAATGGAGTGCATGTCTGGGCAACCATCCAAGTGTGGATTGGAATATCACAAGGTGGATTGGTTAAAACTACTATCAATTTAGCTAATGTAAATAGCAACCCTGCTAGCTATAGAGGCATCATAGGAATGATTGGTGGACCATGGGCACATCCCAAGGTCTAAGAACAAAGCAAGTTTTTTGTGGGGCTACAAAATGGACTAATCTGCCTAGAAGTTCTCATCATTGAGGAACAAAGTACCCTTAGGAGACAAAATCTAACACCGTTGCTCATGTTTGGACCATCGTGAGACCACATGCTAGACATCCTCTAGTAGACCTTGAGAGAATGTGCACATGCAGACCTATGCATGTGGAAAGGTCAGCATGGTCTCCATGGGTAATCAGGTCCAAGTTTGGATTGTGGTTGCCAATTGCAAGCAAATTGCACCAACTGTACGAAACTATAAAGTCTTAACATGCTCGACACAAGGGCATGCTAGCATTGTATGTATGAGAATCACAACATAACCAAAGTAAAAGTATCAAAATGTATCACCAAGTTAGTACTTAATGAAAGAAAAGGATGCTCATATATTCCAATAACATATTACAGTATTTGACAATAGGTTTAGAGCATGGGGTACATTCCAAAGGGTAACCTCTCTCAAAGAAAATGCATGACAATGGACTTGACACTCATCTCTGCTATTATAGCAAGACAATGAATGAAAGAATGTGAGGTTATCTTAGGGCATGGTAAAGCTTGAGGAACCAAATAGAGAGCCAAGGGAAGGGGAGAGAAGAGAGGGGAAAAACAAAGGGAGAGGAACACCACTTCTTCATTGCTCCTTTTATAGCTTTTAGTGCCCATAATGTCATGAAGTCCATCTATAATAATCTATGGCTAATTCGCTGCCCTCCATTACTGCACTGCTACTATCAGCATTGATCACCTCCTTTGGCCACCATTCTATGATTGCTACTTCTGGGCTGCCAATTGGGCCTGTCTTGCACCTATGCATGACAATCGTGAACTCTGCCTAGTTCATGATTGTCCTGCACGTGCGCGTGACAATCATGAACTAGGAGTTTATCATTGGGAAGATTTAACAAAACATACATTACCTCACCCTCACATATGTTTGCATCTAACTAACAACTATATTAGGTGAGACTTGATCCTTAATCAAATCACAAAACATAGACTAGGAAGTTGTTATTATGTCTGAATTGTGTAACTAAAACCCAAGTAGATCCATAAATTAATCCCTATACATATGCACAATAACTTGAATATTTATGACCATTCCATGAACAAATTTTGCATCCATACTACATTCTCGCTTGTGAAAGAGGCATACAATCACAATAAAACTTATGGGCATGGTAGTTGTTATCCAATGAGCATTCTTACAAGGCACAGTCTTAGCCTATTGTTTTGATTTCAACTATATAGATAGTGAAACCAAGAGAGGATCATCCAAAGAATCCACCAACAACGATTATACCAATACCAAAAGTTTCTCAATAGCATCCAATCTTTTCTTATGAAGTGAACCATGATGGATTCCATATTTTCTAGCAACTCTTTGCATATAAGAAATTAACATGTCAAAGGAGGCAATCCTCTTGATTGGAAGATCAAGTGAAAATTGATCCAACATATGCCTCATGTATCTGTCCATCAAATGTTTCATGCCAAAGAAAGGAGTTGAAAGGCAATGAAAACTTGCCTAAAAAATGTTTGAAAAGATGAATTGGTTGTTTAAGTATACAAACTCTAACAAAAAATGATTAGAAAGTAGATATTATAGTAGAAACTTAATCTCTAGAACTCTAGTAAGAAAGAATCATTATGCATCGCATACATGCAATCCAATCAACTCCAAGTTCCCAAGTATTGAGTAAATTGGAAGGTATAACCATGAGCTAGTGGATACAACAAGGACCATAGATCTTACTTCAAAACCATTAATGCAAATGCATTAATGCAACAAGGACCATAAATCCTGCTTCAAATCCATTAATGCAAATGCATTCTAATCATGACTTTTAGGTGCATCCATAACACCATGTCTTGCACTAGAATGATTAGGATCCACATACATGTTAAAACCCCTATTAACAAACCCAACCTACCAAGTGAAAGATATGATTCTAAGTGCCACCATAGTTCACGATAGTGTAAGACATCATTGGGTACATAGACACCAATCAACTATAAAATCTCACCCTCATATGTAATTTCAACAATAAGAAACTTGGAAGATATGTCCCTTTTAATCAAAACAAGTTGAAAATTCTCAAGCACAAGTATTAGCACATTTGAATGCTTCACTGTTGGAACTCCTACATAAAACAACTTGAAACCATGATAATGGATCGTCTATCTAGCTTATTTATGACCGTTCTACTCAATAACACATAAAATACCCCCCCCCCCCCTTTTGTGTGTATGTGTGGATTGGGGTGGGGAAGGGGGGGGGGGGGGGGGGGGGGCAGCATGTGTAATATAATGTAGGCTAAGAGTGTTAGAAGTATGATGGCCAATTAGACAACAAAAATACCAATTCAATGATATCTCAACCAGTCAAAGGAGAATGATCAGTGTACAAAGTGCATACATCAATGCTAAGACACGCAAGCTAATGTGTTTTCTTCCTCTTACTTGATATATTTATTCAAAAACTATAAATATAAATATAAATATAAATATAGTTTCTCACAACACATTCCTACAAGTTAAAGCTATCGATTTTATCAAAATTCTCTTTAAGCTTATAAATCATAAGATGTTTATGGATTTATCTTATGAATGTTTTACAAAAGAGAATACATTAGTCAATAACCTCATAACAATCCTACTTCTCCATACTTTAAACATTTAAGAAAATGTTTCCAACATGGATAAAATGTGCATGACATGATATAGCTTGATGTATATTATTGCTTCCCTACGTATATTTACCCATTACAATGCTTCGTCCAAGGCCCAAATATAGTCATTCAACCAATCAAATCAATGGATGAGTGCCATTTGAGGAAGTTTCTTTGGTTAAATATCACATAAAACAAGGTAGAAGTCTCAATTTAAAAATAGGTAATTTGATATATCATCAGGGGATTTTGAAATCTAACATTCACACCTTTTCTTGGTAAAATATCAAGCCCAAAAATTTTAGTATTTGAGGATCATGGTGTACTTTCCTTTTAACTTCTTGATTGCTTTGAGGCAATGCCCATGAAAAGGCACATATATAACCGTAATTTCCTCTGAGTATACCCAAATCTTTATGATGTTTTTTTCATTCACAAACCATATCTTTTAACTATGCTTATATAAAAAATGATAACAATGTTCTTCCAAGGGGATTTCTTGGATAAATAATGTTCAAAATAGCTATTAATAGTTGTAGTCATTAATTGCTTTGAGCTTCTTCTTTTCTTAGTGTTAAATTCTAGATTTTACCTATAAAAATAACAATTTCCATGGAGGGGAGGCTTTTGGTACATTATTTCATGGTTTCTCAATGCATCTAGTTTTGTGCACTGAACATTAGTGGTGTAATGGTTTATACACATCAACAACGTTTGGCCACCTTGAAGAACCTCTGAATGGTCATAGCTCCTTGTCACTTAGTCAAATTTGATGATGGAATGGTACTTCTAAGTGGGAAACCTCTCTTTCACACACTATCCCTCTTTGATAGTAACTAGTCCACAAGTCAACTCTTGTGCTCACAAATCCTTCTCATGTAACTTATGTGACAATATCCTCTATTGAGTGGATAACTTAGATCCATGAAACTCCCTCATAGATTCCTATGCATATATCCCAACCCTTATGCATGAATTGGGCATGTAACTTCATTTTTTGCTTATCAAGTTGGTCCATCAAAGTTGGATGAGTTTGTAGGGGAGAACAAAGATGCCACCCTTCATGTAGGTGGAGATGAAGCTTACATGCCCATAGTAGGGAACATCATGTGAAGAGGTTCAATTGAGGTATGTAGTAGATGTAAGGACCTAGTAGAAGAGAAATCATAACATTCACTTATGATATGCAAGTGTTAACTCTTTTGTTAAAACTTTTCAACACCTTATCAATGCCACATGTGCTTCACTAGTCCAAGAAGAGTGTCTAGGAAGTTTCATAAAGAATTGAGACAATCCATCTAATGCGGATTATTGGTCAAAATAAATTGGTAATGAAGAAGGTGAGTTGACCATGATTCAAGTGAGTTAGTGCTTTTAATCCTTAGAATTTGGCTAATTATTCTATTTAAAATTTTGCTAGGGGCCATGACAGACTAAGAATATACTAATTAGGTAACTAGTGATGAAGAAGTTCTAAGTAGTTTGGTACAACTTGGACTAAATGCTCACTTGATGTCTATATTATGGATTATCACCTTCACTCAATGATGCATCAAGCTTCATCAAGATATACATTTAAAACCTTATGTATCTAGTAACTTTTGTAAGCTACTAGCTTATTATTTTCTCTTAAAATGGGTCCCAATTTTACTTGCTTGGACTAATTAAGCATAGTATGGGAAGCTAATGTTATCAAGAGGGTGAATGACTCAATGTAGCTATAATTCTAGGCATAGGAGAAGAGATGTTAAGAGTGTTTTGTGAAGGTTAAAGTCAAAGAAGATTAAAGTAAAGTCAAAGCACAAGTGCTAGATGTATTAGATGGTGTATTATTTATTTTAAAGCACTATAATTATTATTTTTTGGTACTTCTAATATCTATATATCTCACAGACATCACACTATATTCATGGTTGTATTATTTTGTGAGAACTGAGATCACTCACGTGCACATTGTATCATCACTCATAGTTGTACCTGTTCCCCACATGTGTTGTGTGGATTGCGCACATGGATTTGTGACTAGAATAGCATAAGCTAGGTCTGTTTAGGTTAAGGACCAAGCATGCTTCAAGGAAGGACTAGTCTAGATCCCACAAAGGGGTGGGACACCCAAAAGAGGATGCAAACCCTAATTCACAGTTGTGGTGACCCTAAAATACAAAAGGGGTGCAAACCCTAAATCACAAGGGCACAAACCCTAAAATGCAAAGTGAGGTGCAAATCCTAAACTCAAATGGGGTGCCATCCTAGAGAACCTAACCCTAACCCTAGTTTTTGTCTATATAAGAGTGAAAGGTTTCAATTGTATTTACCATTTTGGTGCATCCATGCTGCAGAAGCTTTGTTAGTGCAACCATTCAATCTTTCTATTTTATCATCTTCCTTCCCTTGTTGAGAGTGACAAGAGTGTTGTGCGAGGGATTGAGGGGAAGGTGAAGCTCTTCATCATCTTCTTGCTTTTCTCTTCTTCTCTACTAGCTTCTTGACTTGTTGGTGTGCTCAATGGTAGATGCAAAGGAGAAACGGTGTCATATTTTTGTTTATTGGATCATGGAACCATCATCAAGCCTTCAAACTTTTGAAATACACCACAGGAAGGTAAGTTGATGAGTTCACTATACCTTGAAGTCAATCTTGTATTCCTGCTTTCTTAGTTTAGGGAGAAGGATACATAGTTAGTTAGAGCAAAGTGTAGAGAGCCAAGGTGAGAGATTATTGCCAAAGTGAGTTGCAACTTTTGAAATAATAGAAGTTCATCTAATGTCCCAATTGTTGTGCATTTAGCCCAATAAGAGAAGAGGAGGAAATGAGGGTCAACACAAAATCAGGTTTGTGAGCTTGTAGTTAAGCTTTCAATGTATACTTATGATAGTTTGCATGCTTGTGAATAGGGGAGGGAGTGATCACTATGTTTAAACATGTTAAAGAGAACTGTGCAAACTCCTCACCATAAATATGCACTCTTATAGTTTTTATAACTATATATTTTTAAAGATTATATATTATTTCTTTTATTTGATGTTTCAATTGATCTAATATTTCATATTTTTTCATTCATAGTGATCCCATTTGTAGCAACAAGGAAAAAATTATCATTAATTCTATGCAAAGAGGAGAGGATATGCAAACTATGCACAAGCAAAGAAATCAATCTAATAAAAAGGCCACATTTGTGATCTAATACATGTACTTAAAGTGAGTGTGTATATTAGCACAACATCCATTTTGGTGAATAGGGGGACGGCATGGCCCTTGTATTATAATTTTAGAGAGAATTGGTACTCATGTAGATTTCAAAGTATCATAAGAAGCTTTTTTTTTTTGCCAAGTAATTTATTCATGCCAAGCACAAGGGTATCGAGCAAGAGACTTAGCAACGCAAATGCATGTTAGTTCTTGCAAGATTAAGATCGTTCTTTTACATGTCTCTATCTTGTGATTTCACCACTGAGGGTAAGTATCGCAATGAAGAACCACTAGGCACTCTACACCAAGATTCTCCCTTTGTTTCATGCTAGTGTTCTCCTGGTGCTTCACACTAGGGTTCAAAGGTATGTTTCATGTGGCTTTGCACCTAGATTCTCTTGGTGCTTCATACCAATGTTAGCCTAGTTCTTTGCATCAACATCAATATTTATCATACACTTGCAAGGTGACATTCTAGAGATAATAATGACCCTATGCATACACTCTACACCTAAACATATTGAGAGAGAGAGAGAGAGAGAGAGAGAGAGAGAGAGAGAGAGAGAGATGTTGGGGTTAAAGGTGCCTATGCCTAGCCGCCTTTGTATTTCTACACTGATAGTACCTACACATCTATACACTACATGTGTTAGGTGCCCATTACTATCGCTTCATTCTTTATTATTTCAATGACATTCGAATAATGGAAAGACTAGTCACTCATTATAGCTGTTGGATTTCCCACATATTCTCTCTCTCTCTCTCTCTCTCTCTCTCTCTCTCTCTCTCTCTCTCTCTCTCTCTCTCTCTCTCTCTCTCTCTCTCTCTCTCTCTCCCCTTCCACCATAGCTCTTACTTTCGCTCACGTGCTTCCACTCTGGGCTCACTACCTTCAACTCGTATCAACCATTCAAGGAGCTTCTTCATCCTTTATTTAAGACCAAATTCAAAGCTTCAACTCAAGGTTTCATGGTGTCCATTGTTTCTTTCTCTCGAGGTATGCGTTGAGTCTTTTTTTCTTTCACCTTGTTTCAACTTGCTCTATGCTTCTTAAGGATCTTCCCAAGGATTAGTTGAGCCTTGTTGAAGGCTTATTGAGCTGAGGAGCAACCATTTTATTCATTTTTTTGTGGATATAGATCATACTATAGAAATCGTGGACAACTATGGCAACTTGACAACACTGTCATATTTTGGCCATAACTTTTGCATATAGTGTCAGAGTTAGGCATCCTATAGCTGGAAGTAAAGAGTGTGATGAGATCTACAAATTGAGTCACTCAAAGTGTTCGTTATGTGTAGTTTTCTATTCTTTGTTTCACATAAAATAGAAATGTTCTAGTTTGGACAGCAATAGTAAATTCTTTTTGGTGCTGGGATGGTATGGTTATACTTTTGGGACTAATTTGAGCTTGAAATTGTTCAAATTTCACTGCCATTTTAGTGCTATAATAATCACGCAACAAGCATTTAGCAATGAAAAGCTTATACCTAATGCTCATTGATGCTTTACCACTACTTCAATTGTTATAAATACTTTTTGATATGCTATGGCATGCTTTTGAACTGAGTTTTGGGCTCTACTGCATTGACATTGGCTGTGGGTATATGTCTTGGTTACTTAAGTGGCTTATGCAATTACGGGCTTGAAGAATCTATTGGGTTTTATACTCTGGCTTATGCTTCATGTATCTTGGATACTTGAATGTTATTCACATGATGTTTTAAGCTTTTCTTACTCATTTGGCATTTGAATTTTGCTTCAATGGAAGCTACTCGGATTTATGTACTGAGTCACATTGGCACTTGGATGTACTACAAAGCATTTGGTTTATGCAGTTGAGCTTGAGCTTATTAAAGTGAGATATGGGGCTCATTGTGACATGTACATGCTCTCTTGATATTTATTGATGGACACAGTTACCTATCATGGATTGATTTGATCTATTGGCTTGGACCTAGTACTTATTTTTATCAGGGTATTGTCAATGGTATTTATGTACTTCTGGGCTATGTATTGAGCTTTGCTCAATGAGTTATGCATCTAGCAGTTCTTGTCATTTACCTTTGAGACCTATCTTGTGCATGATGTCAATGCCTATTGCATGTATGGTTTCTAACACACACTCCAATTGTGATAGTCTTTAGTACTAGTTATTCCTAGCTTCTTCCTTCTTAGTTGCTCATAGTTGGTTGTTGGCATATTTTTGTAATTTATTACAAAAACCTATCATTTTAGTTCTATATATTCTATTTGAGGGTAGTCACCTAGACTTGATAGTCTTTTGCTTACAATTTTTGGATAACTCATTACTTTGGCAGTATCGCTTGATTCAACACTGGTTTTAGGGCTGATCTGTTGAGATATTGACAATCACACCCAACTTAGCCTCTTTGTATGGAGCAATGTGGGTTCAGATGCAGAATCCCATATGCACAGTAGTGGAAAGTGTAGCCCAATCTATCCCTATAAACCATTGTACTTGCTCTCTTTTTTAATGCAATATGATGGTACTTGTGTTCCTTCAGTTAAGTGCCTGACCAACCACACAAGACTGTGTTTATGAGTCCAAGTCTCAATATTGGAACCTAATTCACTCTTGTCACATTCTACCTTCAATTCTATGTCTTCATGAGTTCACTCTCTCTATACCTGCAAGCCACCATAGCCATGCTCAAATCCATGCATTTCAACATGGTATCAGAGCCATGGTGAGCATGGCATGTCAAGATTGTGGGAGAGAAGGAAGGAGTCTCGCTTGAAGCTTTCTTGCTTGCACAATGGGGGAAGACACACAAGGGTGGAGGCTGAAAACAGTTTTCCTCTTCTTAGTTGTGTAAGCCAAAAGAACTCAAGTACAAAGAAATAGAAGAACCCTCTATATGGGTCTCAAACCAAACTCAACTAACTAAGGTTGCATACTAACTGAGCCACAAACTAGAGTAGATAAGGATAGCTATCATGTAGCTATTATTCATGGGCGGTGTACCAACCGCATCTGCAACTAACACGTCGGTGACATAAATGCACAACGGTCACCCTGGCGTATCACGAGTGGAGCTCGATATCTCAACACTCCCCCTCGAGCTCAATCCCAATTCCTGCACACCAAGCAGGTCTCTGAACTTGCGCAACTTCTCTGCGCCCAATGCCTTCGTGAATATGTCAGCTACCTGATCCTCTGTGCTGACATAAACTAGATCAATAAGACCTAGTAAAACCCTCTCTCGCACATAGTGATAATGCACCTCAATGTGCTTTGTTCTAGCATGATAGACTGGGTTATTTGCCAAGTGTATACTACTCATGTTGTCACAATAAATGACAACTGGCCCATCTGTAGACTGATGCATATCATAAAGTAGCTTATGCAACCAAGCTACCTCACATGCAGCCATTGCTGCACCCCTGTACTCAGCCTCTGTGCTCGACAAGGCAACTGTAGGCTGTTTCTTGCTACTCCAAGTGACTGCAGCACTCCCAAAAGAGAACACATATCCACTGGTAGATCGTCTATCAGAAATGCTACCAGCCCAATCAGCATCAGTGTATCCATGCAACTGTATCTGAACCCCAGTCTCATAAAATAGTCCATACTGCAATGTGGACTTCACATACCTGAGTATGCGTCTAGCTGCATCCAAATGCGGTTTCCTTGGAGCCTGCATAAACTGACTTACCAATCCAACAGCATAGCTCAAATCTAGCCTGGTAATAGTCATATAAATCAAGCTTCCTACTATGCGTCTGTACATAGTAGGGTCTTCCAGAAGCTCACCTGCATCTGCGCTCAGCTTCACATTTTGCTCCAAAGGAACTGAAATAGGCTTACAGCCTGTCATCCCATATTTGGACAGCATGTCCAATCCATACTGCCTCTGCAAGAGCTGTATCCCACTTGGTGATCTAATCACCTCAATGCCCAAGAAATAACGCAGCTCTCCCAAATCCTTCATCTCAAACTTCTGCTTCAATAGCATTTTCACATGAAGGATATCTTCATCACTGTCACCTGTCATAATCAAATCATCAACATAAATGACAAGTAGCATAATACCTTTCTCCGTTTTTCTCACATAAAGTGAGAAATCTGCCTTGGAAATCTGAAAGCCAATAGTGACAAGATACTGTCCTATCTTGTCAGACCATGCTCTAGGTGCTTGCTTCAAGCCATACAAGGCTTTCTTCAACCTGCAAACAAACTCAGGATGAACATCATGCACATAACCTGGTGGCTGCTCCATATAGACCTCTTCTTGCAAGTCACCATGCAAGAAGGCATTCTTTACATCCATCTGATGTAAAGACCATTCCTTTGATGCAGCCATAGCAATGACTGCTCTTACGGTTGCCATCCTTGCAACCGGACTGAATGTTTCTTCATAGTCAATGCCATATATTTGTGCATACCCCTTGACTACTAATCTTGCCTTGTATCTGTTCACAGAACCATCTGCATTGTGCTTCACCTTATAAACCCACTTACAGCCAATTGCATTCTTACCTTTAGGCAAAGGTACCAATTCCCATGTAGCATTTGCTTCCAAGGCATCCATTTCTTCATCCATGGCTTTCTCCCATTTTTCTTTTCCCATGGCTTGCTCAAAAGAAGTGGGTTCTAGTTCCTGTATCACCTTGACCATATATGCATAGTGAATGGCTGTAAATCCATCATATTTCAGCCTATCCACAGGATACCTAACTCTGGTAGACCTACGCAAAGTGGGTTCACTCCCAGGTGCTCTCAAAACATCCCTGGTCTTCCTTACTCTAGGTTTTCATTGAGCATGGCACGAGACACCTCTCCAATATGTCTGTTTTTTCTTTCTGCAATTCCATTTTGCTGTGGGGTATGACTGCATGAATATTGCTGCTTTATGCCATGCTCCTGCAAGAACCTTGCAAACTCATTTGAGAGGTACTCTCCCCCTCCATCTGACCTTAGGCATTTTACTTGCATGCCTGTTTCTTTTTCAACCATAGCTTTAAGAGTTTTAAAATGCCGAAAAACTTCACTTTTCTTTTTCATAAAATACACCCAAACTTTTCTGCTATAGTCATCAATAAAACTGACAAAATAATGACAGCCTCCAAGAGATGCAGCTTTAGTAGTCCACACATCAGAGTGGATTAATTCCAATGGCTTCTTACTCTCTTGAACATGTCTAGGAAATGGTTTCCTTGCCTGTTTTCCAAACTAACAGGCTTCACATACCTTATGCATTTCTGCAACCTTGAATTTAGGCAATCCTGCAACAATGTTTTGGGCCTGCATTGATTTAAGTCGCTGTACATTAACATGACCAATGCGTTTATGCCAAATATCAATATCTGCAACTACACCGGTCCTATGTGCAAACATTGCTGCACTCAATTCAGACATGTCTGCATCCAATGTAAACATTCTGCCCTTCTTCTTTCCTTTTGCTATCAAGCGACCTTTATTTTTCATATCCTCAACAAAGCATCCATGAGGATTAAATCTGACCTGCAAGCCCTGTTCAACCATTTGACCAACAGAAACTAGATTCTTGGTGATATTTGGGACATGAAATACATCGGACAGGTATTTCTTTTTCCCATCCTGCATAGACAAGGGAATTTTTCCAATCTGCACAATAGGATGTGCAGTATCATCACCAGTCTCCACAAATCCTGGTTTTTCCATTTTCCTTGCATCCTCCATCCATTCTGCATGACCTGTCATGTGGTTTGATGCACCTGAGTCAACATACCATACATCATTGCTTTCTTCTGCACTTGTCACAGAATTGTTCATGTGCTGCACCATAAACAAGTGCTCATTTCTGTCATCACCCTGTCTACTAGAAGATGCATAATTCCCTTGTTGCAGTTTTCCATTCATGATGTCATTCTGCTTTTTATAGCAGTCTTTAGCCATATGACCCATTTTACCACAGTAGTAGCATTCAACATTACTGTTTGCATTTTGGCCTCTTTGCCATCCACCACGACCTCTTTGGCTCCCCCTGCCTCTAGAGTTACCACGTCCTCCTCCATAGGACTGGTTTTCTTGAGTTTGCTGCATATTCTGATTTCTACCACGGCCTCCAAATCGGCCTCCTCTACCTCTGCCTCTACCTCTTCCAGCATTTGAGTAGAAGACAGCTTCTTTTGAAGTTCCTCCTAAAGAAGATGCACCACCATTTCTCTGCTCCTCAGAAATTAGAAGAGCAATCAACTCCTCAAAATCAGGAAATCTTTCACGAACTGAAATGGATGTCCGAAACTGCGCATAATCCTTTCCTAGACCATTCAAGGTCACAGAAACTAAATCATCATCTTCCACTGGCGACCCAATGGAAGCAAGTGCATCTGCAATCTTCTTCACCTTCATGTGGTAGTCATTGATGCTCATACTTTCTCTTTGCACATTATGCAACTCTTGCTTGAGCTGCATTTTCCTGGCTTGCGTATTTGTGCTATACATTTTTGATAAAGTATCCCATGCCTCCTTTGGCGTACTTGCATCCTGAATATGCACAATCATAGAGTCTGAAATACTGATAGACAGCCAGTACATAACTTTCTTGGCTCTCTCATGCCATGCTTTGAATGCCTGCATTTGTTGTTGATTGGGAACATCAGGAAGAACTGGTTCTTCTTCATTTCCTGCAACAAATTCCCAATATCCTTTTCCCATACGGAAATTCGTCATTCTAAACTTCCATGCTTGGAAGTTGTTCTTGTCAAGCTTTTCAGTGACAATCTGTGAGAGAGAATCAGACGCCATTACAGAATACTGCAAAAAGTTCTGTCACTGTAAAGAACACAGCTTCAGCCTCACAAGGGCAAATCTGCAAAACTGGCAAAAGTGGTATTTGACCACACAGTCACTTCCTAGTGACGATTTTGCATAAACAGAAACCAAGGATGATTCTGTAACTCCCAATGTCTCTGCGCACAAGCATACGATGCAATTTCTGTGGTAACTTTTCACCGACCTGTAGAACAGTGGTCGCACAGCATAAAACAGGGCTTTTTCCTGAGTGCGTGCAGAAAACTTCCGCCTCCAAAACAGGCCCCAAAATGGCCTCAAATCAAAAAAACAGGGTCGCCAAGAGCTAAAGCCCTTTCCCACAGCATATACTGCCCTCTTGCTTCAGCGCGAAGGGCGTCTCAACCTGAGACAATGCACTCCTGCAATTTCCGGCTGTGCTACCTGCAGAGATCTGCTCCCAAAACAGAAAATGAAAGCAACACTGCTCCTCTTACCAGAACACCGAGAGCTTGGCTTGCTTTCTTGAGCTCCTTACCACGAACAAGGCTCTGATACCATGTCAAGATTGTGGGAGAGAAGGAAGGAGTCTCGCTTGAAGCTTTCTTGCTTGCACAATGGGGGAAGACACACAAGGGTGGAGGCTGAAAACAGTTTTCCTCTTCTTAGTTGTGTAAGCCAAAAGAACTCAAGTACAAAGAAATAGAAGAACCCTCTATATGGGTCTCAAACCAAACTCAACTAACTAAGGTTGCATACTAACTGAGCCACAAACTAGAGTAGATAAGGATAGCTATCATGTAGCTATTATTCATGGGCGGTGTACCAACCGCATCTGCAACTAACACGTCGGTGACATAAATGCACAACGGTCACCCTGGCATATCACGAGTGGAGCTCGATATCTCAACATGGCACTAATCTTCCAGCTCCCTTCCTCTTCTATCTAGCTCATCTTGAGCTCATGACTCCATGATCAACACCATTTTCATTTCCAGCTTCACTCAAGCTTCTTATCTGTCATAGCCACATAGCACCTACCCTACTTTGAGCTCCTAAATCTCTTCAACCATGCTAGATCTTAACTGGATTTCTTCTAAGGATTTTTCCCTCTGCTCTAGATGCAGCTCCCTGTTAGCTCAATCATTGATATTGGCCCTTCTATAGCCCAACATTATCGATATTCGTGGTCGCTTCCTGTCTACAACCCATCTTCTGGTCGTATGGCTATTCTCCATGTCCGTAGCGCGACATTCATTCTAACCATAGGGCTTTGAAAGCCCACTACTCAAGTTTCCTTCTCATCAATTCTTGCACAAAATGATTACATCCATGAGCTGCACAAGCAAAAAAACCAATCTGTCAAAACCCTAACTCTCTGTCCTCCATAGCTCATTTTCACTGAAGCTTTTTTTCACTTCATCTACTCCACTGATTCCAACACACTGAAGGTCCTGTCACTCATATCTAAAGGTCCCAACATCAAATCAAGGAGAGGAAGATTTGGATTTGGAAGAACTTGAAGGTTTTTGCAGATTTGGAAGACTCAAGGAAGAAACATAGTGTCCATTGACACTCATTTAGTGCTCTTAGGACTTGTGTCTTTTGACACATCTCAATCAACTCTTCTGTTGCTCAAATCTAATAATTTTGGAGTTGATTTCTTGTTGTCTCTACCACTCTAGCATGGGCAAAGACTCTCCAACTGTTCGATTCAATAGAGTCAGGTTACAATGTGAGGATGAGCAACATGTTGGCATCATATAAATCCTACTCGTTGATGATGATTTTTTTTTTGCAACTACCCAAATGTTATCAAAGCTTTGAGATGGGTATGTGAGGATCATGGTAGAGCAAGCTCATAGTCTCTCATCTGGACTTTTGATTCTACCTTATGCTATGTGTACAACATCATTGGGAAAGTTCTACAACATGGTAGCTTGCTTCCCCACCTTGATTGCACAAAGTAGCTTTCATGTTTGCTCCATTGCCTCTATAATTTCCATTATATTCCAAACATCTTCTGTGTGCCGACCATTGATTGGAACATACAGAGAGAGAAAGAGAGAAACAAATGTGAGTCTCCTACAATTGAAAGGAGAAAGGGAGGTCTCTCATAGCCCAAGGGGGAGAGAGTATTGTTGAGATTTATACAATCACACTCCTAAGATAACCTCTTTGTATAGAGAAGTAGGGCAAGGGACATGCAATAGCCTAGGAGAAGCTGCCTAAATCCCATAGGCACAGTGAGAAAAGGGGGACCATCCTACAACTATAAAAGCATGTGCTTAACATTGAGTTAAATGATGAATGCTATTATACTTTGTACTTTTAGTCTTGTCTCTCTACTCAAGATTGTGTTTATGAGTCCAAGATAATCTATCTTGGAACCTAATTCACTTGAGTAACAGTCAGTGTCCTCATGCTTCTTGTCATTGACTTCTCTCCTCCATAGCTAGTTCTCAAGCATCTGTGTTTCTCAACATGGTATCCGAGCCGAGAATGGTTCAGCTCACATGGCTCCTCTAGCTCCCCACAACCTCTAGTTAGCTCAGCTCCACAAGAATCTTTCATCTCTCACTTCATTTTCACTCTACCATTGTTGACCTCCATAGCCAGCAGTACCTACCTCTATTGGAGTAGCCATATCTAAGCATGTAAGCGAAAGCAAAAGCTATGGTGAAAGGAGAGAGAGAGAGAGAGAGAGAGAGAGAGAGAGAGAGAGAGAGAGAGAGAGAGGTTGAACCATCACAATGTGTGGCTGGCTTTCCCTTTATGCAAATATCACTAAGAACATAAAGATTGAAGTGACAATGATGGGTGCTTGCCACCTGTAGTGTACAAGTGTGGGTATTGTCACTTTAGTAATACATAGGCAGCTAGGCACTAGTGTCTTTACCCCCAATAACCTCCCACTTAAAGGTGAGTGTAATGAGCACGGGATACATGAGAACTAGGGGTTAGACACTTAGTCACACTAACTAGGGTATATAAGATGTAAGAGACCTAGTTTAGGGTATCCAAATATTATCAATGACTAACTCTTCACCTTCATCTCAAGCTTCCGTGGCTTCCTCCTTCTTTATCCCCTCTTTCATGTCTTTCTCTCTTCTCTTTTGGTCTTTCTCCTTCAAACTCTCCTCTTGCACCTCCTCAGCAATATCAAACCTCCCCCATGACTTCCCTACTCCCCTTGCAACTAGCTGAGACCCTTGATTAAGGCTTTGGCCTCCTTCTTATGGCATTTGAGCTCTCACAAGCTAAAAACCTGGTACACAACAGTGAATTTGTTGAGAATCAGAGTTTGCAGCATTGGAATGTGTGACAAGAGGGAGAGGAGAGCTCAAAGTACAAGAATGAAATCTTGCTTACTAATTTGCTTAGAGTACAACTTGGGTACACTCTCTCACCCTCATGATAGTGACCCATAAGCTGTTTATATAGCCTTTGCCAGCTAGGGTTGGGGTTTCCCTTGCCCCTAGGGCTATTCACACTCATCTGCCCTTATACTCCCTTGCTTATAGAGGGTTCCTATGCCTGTCTTCTAACACCCCCCCTCAATGCCAGGGTGGCATTGGATTACAAAGCATGTAAGTGATTACCCCCCTTTTTGGGATGCCTTTATAGATCAAGCTTACAAGGTTGTTTTAGGTAGATGATTTAGATAGTCAAAACAGTCGATCTTCAGATGGATTGGAGACATAGTTGGCCACCAATTCTTTGGGTATTTCAGGAGTGTTGGGGCATTTACTAGTGATATGCCATGTCTTCTTGCACTTGTTACATTTCATCTTCTCAGGGTACTTCTTCCAGCAGTTGTTTACAAGATGTCCTTTTTTCTTATAGAAAGAACATCTAGTGAGAACTGTATGAACCAATACTTGTTCACGGGAATTTGAAGTTGCCTGACTTTTGCTGCTTTCTTTGTGGTTCCTCTTTTCTTCATCCAAACAGGATTGAATGGTACTTGCCAAAGTAGGATCTGGAATGTTGGTGAGAGTGGTTACAAGAGAAGGAAATACCTGTTTTACAGCTTTTAGGAGAATAGCAATAGCATCTTCTTCATTTATTGGAGCTTGTACAGAAGTAAGCTGTGCCATAAGTCCCTTTATATGAGAAATGAATTTTCCCAAATCTTCTCCTGAACAACATTCCAAGCTAAAGAATTCAATTTTAAGGAAGATTTTAGTATCTTTGCCAGTGGCTCCATAGAGCTTTTCAAGTTCATCCCATTTTTCTTTAGCAGTGTTTAGTTGATCAACATGATGAATCAGGGATTCATCTAAGTGTAGCATTATGATTGCTTGAGCACGTTGGTCATCCTCTATATCAACCAGATTTGCAGAGTTTACAGCTCTATTGCCTTGAATGAGAGGCCAATACCCTCTCTCCATCATTTTGTATTTTATAAGTACCTGCCATGGGTGGAAATCCTTGCCATCAAACTTTTGAATTTGAGGACAGACATCAGCATATGTTGTGGTCATTGGGAAGGTCTTACCACTTGTTAGGACAAGGGCAGTGTCTAGTCCCTTACAAACTTTTTACTGAATGCAGAAGCAAATTAGACAATGTGAAGTCAAAGTTGCAATGAAGAGAAAGGCCGAAAATCATATAAGTGTAATATTTCAAAGTATGACTTTCGTGGTCCTTTCCTATGTGCAAGCTTCTTCTGAGGTTTAATAGTCTTTTTAGGTTTTAATGAAGTAAACCTAGACTGTACTTCAGGCTCCTCCTTATGGTATGGCTTAGTGGATGAAGCTTGTGTTGGACACGGTTTGTCTATGATCTCAATGCTTATTGCTGATGATTCTGAGGAGAGTATGATGACACTCATGCTATTGATTTCACTGACCAATGTACTTGAGACAAAGTCACTCACGGTATGCAATACACTTCTAGTGCATGATGGTCTATGTGTTAATTTTACACATAACCTTAGAACAATATATGAAGAGGAATAAAAAACTCACTGGGTTTTATTGAATGCCTAGCAAGCAATTAACCTGATGATTCATGATTAGTGTTTTGAAAACACTATTTTCAAGCTTAGTGAAGTGCTTGAATGGAACCTGGTTGGAAGTCGGCTTCCCGATGCTTAGTGATGTCCATTGAGTATGCCAAAGAGCTTTAGAATCTGGAATATGCTTCAGAGACTCTGCTTCAGTGATTAGAATCACTGTTAATGAAGATCAGAGTGAAAACATGACTAAATGTCAAGCTTGGAGCTTGTTGGCTATGGCTGCCCAAAAAAACACAGTTAGGGTTTGACAGAGATCTCTCTCTGTGAGAGGAATTTCCAGGAACCCTTTTAGTTGAGGATAGCCCACTTGGGGGACTATCAAAGCCCCAAGGTAGCTGCACAGATTGCGCCACTTGTTGCATGTACAACAGCCCGAATTCTACGCTGTCAGAAACTGCATTGTTTCTGGGATTTTCACAATGCTGGCCTCACACGTGGACAATGTCAGGGGTAGACCTGACAAGGAGCTGCACCCTGATGTGGGGAAGAGATCTCCAGAAGAAAGCACAGGCTGATATGGCCTCCTTTGTCCTCCCCAAGTCCTCCAATGGAGGTAGGTTGCAGGCAGCTATGGAGGAAAGAAGGATAAGATGAAGGAAATGATACCTCATGTGCACTTAGTGATAGCTGATGCTGAGGGAAGCTGAGGAGATCAGAGATGGATCTGATACCATGTTGAGAATCAAAGTTTGCAGCATTGGAATGTGTGCACAAGAGGGAGAGGAGAGCTCAAAGTACAATAATGAAATCTTGCTTACTAAGTTGCTTAGAGTACAACTTGGGTACACTCTCTCGCCCTCATGATAGTGACCCATAAGCTGTTTATATAGCCTTTGCCAGGTAGGGTTAGGGCTTCCCCTACCCCTAGGGCTATTCACACTCATCTGCCCTTATACTCCCTTGCTTATAGAGGGTTCCTATGCCTGTCTTCTAACAGAATTGTTAGGGGAAGCCATTGAAGCTCAACTTGAGCTCTCAAACCTCTCTAATCTCAACCCCCAAGACCCCCTTTAGCCACTCTTGGCCTCATTTCCCCGGATTAAAGACATGAAGCTCAACATGCAAAGGATCCTTGTGATTAGCCATGAAAACTCCATTTGAAGCTTTCCATTCTTAAAGTTCAAGCTTGGGAACAAGCACGAGAATCCCTACCATCAAAGGAAGCATCAAATCCTTGAAGGATTCATCCATTGGGGTGCTCTAATCAATCGAGCTTACTTGATGGAGAACTTAGCATCTTGGTGGATCATGCTTCATCTATCTACTCCAAACACTAAAGTGGTATATCGATCCAATCTTAATCTCTCATTTTAATCTACTAGAGATTACGGTTGCATATGACCTCTTAGTTGAATCTTTCATTGTATGCATGCTACCCACCTAAAATCACTAATCCACTTGCCTCCATTTGCCTTCCAATGTATCATGATTAACTTTTTCTATCATTTCATCCATTGGAGTGCTCTAATCAATCGAGCTTACTTGATGGAGAACTTGGCATCTTGGTGGATCGTGCTTCATCTATCTACTCCAAACACTAAAGTGATATATCGATCCAATATTAATCTCTCATTTTAATCTACTAGAGATTATTGTTGCATAGACCTCTTAGTTGAATCTTTCATTGTATGCATGCTACCCACCTAAAATCACTAATCTAGTTGCCTCTATTTGCCTTCCAATGTATCATGATTAACTTTTTCTATCATTTTTTCTTACTGGCATTATTTCTTATATGATCATGTATATCTTAGATTAATCCCAAATGGATGATAAACCATTTTAAAAGGATAAATAGCAACCATGAGTCACTAGACTACCAAGGTAAGCCCTATCCAAGCTCTTGTTTAATCCTTGCATTTCATGAAAAGACCCAATGAATATTTTCCAATGCACCACATGTTGTTTCTTAATTTATCTGTGGCTAAAGAAATAGGTCGATGCTAGGCAAGGTGGTAAGCCAAAAGAGAGTTGACTCTCTCTTACCACTTGAGACCCTGAAGGGGTGCACAACCCAGCCCGAGGGAAACTTTGCCCACCTCCTGGTTATTCAGAGCTTGATATTTGTATGCAAGTACAAGTACACACCATGGTCACTCCATTCTTGATGAAATACCCCTATTTGGAAACACCTTCAGTGATAATGATACCCATGTAAGACACTTGATATGTATGCGGTCAAAGGAGATGTATGATACTAAGATCCATTTATGCAAGATGATAGAGAAAATGGATATGTCAATGTACTTGAATTATGCTCAGTATGCTCAAGATTTTTCTTATGGTGATGCTTAGGCTCCTTAGTCCATGATCCATTCACACAATGCATGTGGGCATTGGGACAGATAGTGTTTTAGTCAAAGTCACTCAGGGACAGCTATAGATATACAATTGTATAAATTTTTGTATTGCACCTAGGATTAAACCCTATAGCTTTTCTTTTAAAGGGCTTTGTCTCCTTTTATTTAAATAAAAAATCTCCCCAAATCAAAGCTATGGTCTAAAAGTTATGTTTGTTTTTGTGTACTGAGGTCATTGTGGATAGGGTGCAAACCACTCCGGGACAAGCTGAAAAATCCAATTGCAGAATTCTCTAATCATTTTTTGTCATAAATATTAAGAGCTCATCTCAAAGAGGGTTTCCTCCTCTTCAATTTGAATCAAAAATCTCACCAATCAGAGTTTCATACTAGAAATTATGCCCCATTTACTGACAATGGGTCATGTGGACCACATCTAAATGGCTAGTCAAAAAGGTAAAAGTAAGGCCCCAACCATGCGGAGGTCCATAGGGAGATTAGGGACTCTATGACCTAAAAGAATGATGAACCTATCTTGACACAAGATTATCATGATAATATGCATGATGAAGAACCCGATATGATCCCTACGACTTGCTCAATTATACTGTATGTTTGTATGAGCTTCGTCACATGGAGAGATACAATGACATGGTTGCTGGCCATCACCAAATGCTATCTAAAATTGATGTACCAATCAAGAAAATGGACCTCTCAAACTCTCAGACTCTACAAACCCCAGAGAAACTCACCATTCTTGTAGCCTAGTTAGCTGCCGTCCAAGAAAAGGCAAACTAGTCCATGTGTGAGTCTCGAGGGCCTCCACCACTAGAACCCCTACATGGTCTAGAAGGAATTCTTGGATCCAAGGGTATTCCCCCTTCCACCTATAAAGTTGGTGATCCCTCTCATGCTAATGACAAGCCTCTCTTGAGCTCCCATATTATCCATGCAGTCAATCCCCGAGTGAGACCCTCGCCCACCATTGGTAGAAGCTCCCCCACTCTTCTTTAGGAGTCCCAATGGAACTTATATGGCTCAACCCCATCATGGACAATATGATGTTAATGGCCAATATGGCAATAATGAATAGCATGGCTATAATTGGCAAAATGGGATAAATGCACAATATGGTATGTATAGATAGCATGGGTATATATGGCCATCATGGTATGTATGGATAGCAAGGTTTCCATGGGTAGCAAGACCCAATGATCGATGTGACAAGATCCTTCTCACTAAGTACAATGGGGGCAATCCCCATCACTAGTAGATTTGGAAAAATGGACCTCCAATTAGAGTCCTATTTCAATATCTAACCCCGCACAGATGACCAAAAATTTATCTTTGCATTTCTCCACTTGCAAGGGTTTGCCCACACATGGTGGCACTATATTAATCAACAAAGCGGTTGGCAAGATGATGGTACACTCTTGACCAATGCAATCTCACTATACAAGAGTACACAAATCAGCTCATGAACTTGACCATGTATGTGGAGAGCGTTAGTGAGGATGCAAAATTACGCAAGTACATCTATGGTTTGGAACCAAGCCTATCTATGGATGTCATGGCTCAAAAGCCTACTACCCTATTTGATGCAATTGAATTGGCTAAAAGATATGCAAGAAACTACCGTAAAAATGAGAATTTTTGCAAGGTTATGGAAAGCCCCACACTCCATTGAGGTCATCCCCATATGGGGATGCTTTAAGAGGCAATCGTATGCCTAGTAACAACCCCAAAATACCCACTTAACCCCCCTTCCATGCTGAAAGAAAACATGGTACTTTTGGGACAAAACTTGGCTCTAATGGTGAGAGCAAATATGTTGAAAACAGATGCCACACTACATCAACTTCGAATGGTTCAAGTGATCAAAGGTTCATGCCCCAAATATTGTGAAGGAATGGAAAGAAAAAGACCTATGCTTTAAATGTAGTGATAAGTACACAAACGACCATGCCTCAAAATGCCCTTACAAGACAAGTAAGGTTAAAGTTCATAGTATGTATATAATGGAAGATTTGAATGAGATTCAAACCATGATGAGGAAGAATTACTTACTAAAAATAAAAAGTATGCTGAGGATGTGGACCAAGAGCAGTTCTATGATTTGGAGTATGGGTTTCCTCTAACTTTGACACCCCTCCTAGACTACCACCTCCCTTTGCTCCATCTCCTTGGATGCTTGGATTGGTTCTATGATGGGACCTAAAATGGGCCGGCATTGGCTATAGCACTAGCCAGACTTTGACATGCACAAGACAACCTCACGGCCTCGCGGTCAGGAGTGTCTACAGGACACATTACCCTGCCATCATACATACATTTTGCATTTGTATCATATTTTGTAGTCCAACCCTTAACCTTCTCAGACTCCTCAAAGGGAGACCCTACACATTTTGGTGTAATTCACCATGTAGAACAACATAGGAGGCACCCCTTGGCTGATTGTCACGGCCCCACTGTGACCCTCCTACACCTTGGGGATTGGCCCCTTGATGCATCGCTAACACATATAACACATACGAAATAGACTTCACTCTTGGTATCAATATTATATCATTACAGGAATGTACCATTCCTCACTTACTTGTCCCCTTGGACCCACCATCTAGACCTACAACTTGGGTGCCTTACTCTCTCCAGTGTGAGTCATTTATACTTCAACCAATTGCTATGCATGCCAGGAACAGATACCATGTGTATATGATTCATGCAAGAGTGAATGCCTTATTGTGCACAAACAATTATGGTTTGAAATCAACCTATGTGTCATGCAAAAACAACCCTTTTAATGAATTTCCGCTAATACGCAATGCTTCGTTGTAGGAACCTAGCACTAAGCAAACCTCATGCTGCTAGATCCATTATTTTCAAATAAACTGCATCCTAAATGTTATGCATAAAGAGAATAATCAGACTTTGTATTATATCAACGTTTAAACTGTTGTACAATATCATCCTCCCCCTCACGGTTTAAATTCTGCTGCAGTGCATAGGTGTAGAGGGTTTTTATGTCAATTTTTTATATGTAAAAGCAATAAATACACACTTTAACACAAAGAACAAGGGCCAAACTGAGGCTTAACCTCATTCTTCAACCCCGTCAGACATTCACATACATAGATCTTATTTTTTCAATTTTTTCAAATGCAAGAACCTTTTTTTCTCTTTTTTTATTTTTTATATTTATTTTTAATAGAAAATGGGTATTTTCTGGTTTTTTTCTAATGACTGGTCATTGGAACTGAAACTCAGCATTTTCCCTTATTTTATCCCATGTCCACTCATTTTTTCCCACTCAAAATCAAAGAACCTATCAATTTCCATCAAAATTAGTATTTTTTCGGGTTTTGAAAATTTATAATTGATGTAAATCAATACGGGTTCTGCATAATAGTGATTCCAGCCCTCAAACATAATGCAAAGGACATTCAAATAAAATTTCAGCCCATGTGCACACCATTTAGACCATGAATGATAAAAACAAGAAAAATTCTTTCATAAAATAGAGCATACCGCCTTTTTTGCGTGTTTCGGGCTTTTTTGAATATTTAATTGGGACTGTGTATCGACCAACCAACCATGGATTTCAGCATAGATCTTCAGCCTTCAGCCTCCTCAGCCTCTTGGAACAATCTGGTGCCTCCCGGACAAGCATCCATCTCCCGATTCTCTTCTTGATTCTTGCCACATGAATTGCCTCTTAAGGAGAGAGAGAGAGAGAGGAGAGAGAAAGACTACATTCTGATCTCCACAACCAGGCAACCATTCTACACGTGGTCTGGAGCGATGAGGAGCGAAGGTTGAATGTAGATCAGCCATTCGGTCAGTTGGGGGGTTGTTTACAGGTCCCATAGCTGCCTCCACCAAGCGTGAAGAAAAATGGCGCCCTCTTCCTGATCACGCCTAAAAAAACGCCCCCCTTCCCTCCCTCCACAAATTCCAAAAATTGAGGGGGCCCAAAAGGAGCCCCTAAAAGTCACATCTCTTGGGCTCCCTAAAGCATGTTCCCACTTGCCATTTTGGCCTTGGCCTCTCGGGCATTCCCATTTCATCGTCCGGTACCCGAATTGAAGTCCAAAAAATCCTGGGTGTCCATCTTGAATCCATTGCCGAGCATCTCCCAGGGTCTCATCTAACATGCCAGAAAATTATGAAAAATCACCAACTGTTGTCCAGTGGGACTTTTAAGCACTTTCTGGCATTGCCGCTTAAAATCGTACTGATTGCAACCGCCACCTTTGATGAAGTCTATTTTTCCCCTGAAATTCAAAATTTTTGGCTATTTTTAAGAACTTCTCAGCATCAAAAATCATCCGTCATTGGTGAGACCACGGGATAGGGCGACTCAGCCCATCGAATCCCATGAACATATCTGCACATAAACACAACCACAAAGAGCATCAAGTTAATACAAAATAGATACACAACAAAACGCATCACAGCTCTCACCCTACCCCCTTGACAAAACCAAGGCATGAAATACACGAGGAGTAGATCTAGCATATTCTGACAGAAAGTCTAAAGCTAGTCACTAACCAACTGCTGCAACACAGCCAAGCTAAAAAGAACTATCAAAGAGGTCATCCTAAGTGGTGGTCTGAACTACCTACCTAACTAAGGACAACTCAACTAGGAGCTTCTGCTAGGCGAGAACTCCTATAGCCTGATCAAAAAATAGTTTCTTTTAGCACATTGCTCTTTTAGCCTCTTATTTTCCATACTCGAGCGTATAAAAAGGATGGAGCATGTAGGAAATATTGCAACTGTGCAACTGTTGGAATAGGGATATAAGTATTAAGTTTGCGAAGAACTTGCTTTAGTTTCTTGGCATAAACCTAGACATTCTCATTTGGCTCTTGGTGTGTTACATTCAGGACACGCAAATAATATTTTCCACCCTTCTGAGGAGCAAACTCTCTACGATAAGCCGTAAAGAATTGGGCACTGCTAGTTATGGTTCCAGCTTCTAGACCATGATACCATACTGCCGCTCTTCCTTTTAACGTCATGTTGAAGAACATCATTAGGTGTCCTTCGTCTTGGATACGATAATTGAATATGAGGGTTTGAAACTCCTTAATATGGAGTTCTCTATCTTCTTCTGCTAACCCATGGAAAATGAGCAATGGTACTCCTAATGCTGGTAAATATAGTATCCCTACTAGAATTGAGATAGGTTGTACCATGACTACAACCGGATTGACAACAGGAGTTTGTGTAGGTGCAACTACACCCCCACTTGTTGTGGGTTGATTAACTAGAAGTAGGAAAGTATTAAGACTTCCACTTGCACTCAAAGAGCTACTTGTAACACTTAGGTTACTAGAACCACTACCACTTATTCGTAGTGGACTGCTCCTTTGTGGAGAGTAGTGTCTTACAATCTCCAACCACCGTCTAGCCCTCTCAGCACGCCCTGCTTTTTGTATTTCGGCTTAACAGTCCTTGTCAAAGGACATAAACTGAATATTTGGTCCCTAAAAACCCTAGATTCGAGAACCACCACTTGTTGGCGGCTCTCGGCAAACACACCAGTGATGGGATCTAAAATGGGCTGGCACTGACTATAGCACTAGCCACCTCTGACATGCACAAGACAACCCCACGGCCTCGCAGTTAGGAGCGTCTACAGGACACATTGCCCTGCCATCATATGTACATTTTGCGTTTGTATCGTATTTTGTAGTCCAACCCTTAACCTTCTCACACTCCTCAGAGGGAGACCCTATACATTTTGGTGTATACCACATAGAACAACATAGGAGGCACCCCTCGGCTGATTGTTGTGGCCCCACTGTGACCCTCCTACACCTTGGGGATTGGCCCCTTGATGCAAAGCTAATACATATAACACATACAAAATAGTCCCCACTCTTGGTACCAATATTATATCATTCCAGGAATGTACCGGTCCTCACTTACTTGTCCCCTTGGACCCACAATCTAGACCTACAACTTGGGTGCCTTACTCTCTCAAACGTGGGTCATTTATACTTCAACCAATTGCTATGCATGCCAGGAATAGATACCATGTGTATATGATTTATGCAAGAGTGAATGCCTTATTGTGCAAAAACAATTATGGTTTGAAATCGGTCTATGTGTCGTGCAAAACAACCCTTTTAATGAATTTCCACTAATACGCAATGCTTCGTTGTAGGAACCTATCACCAAGGTAAACCTCGTGCTGCTACATCCATTATTTTTCAATAAATTGCATCCTAAATGTTATGCATAAAGAGAACAATTAGACTTTGTATTATTTCAGTGTTTAAACTATTGTACATCATCCTCCCCCTCACCGTTTAAATTCTGCTCTGGTGCATAGGTGTAGAGGGTTTTTACGTCATTTTTTGTATGTAAAAGCAAAAAATAAGCACTTTAACACAAAGGACAAGGGCCAAACTGAGGCTTAACCTCATGCTAAACCCTGTTAGACATTCACATACATAGATATTATTTTTTCAATTTTTTCAAATGCAAGAAACCAATTTTTTTCTATTTTTCCTATTTATTTTTAATAAAAATAGGTATTTTCTATTTTTTTCTGATGATTGATCATTGGAACTAAAACTCAGCATTTTTCCTTATATTATCCCATGTCCACTCATTTTTTCCCACTCAAAATCAAAGAAACTATCAATTTCCATCAAAATTAGTGTTTTTTTGGGTTTTGAAAATTTACAATTGATGTAAATCAATACGGGTTCTACATAATAGTGATTGCAGCCCTCAAACATAATGCAAGGAACATTCAAATAAAATTTTAGCCCATGTGCATACCATTTAGACCATGAACGATAAAAAACAAACAAAATTCTTTCATATAATAGAGCTTACCGTCTTTTTTGCATGTTTCGGGCTTTTTTGAATATTTAATTGGGATTGCGTATCGACCAACCCGCCATAGATTTCAGCATAGATCTTCAGCCTTCAGCCTCCTCAGCCTCTTGGAACAATCTGGTGCCTCCCGGACAAGCATCCATCTGTCGATTCTCTTCTTGATTCTTGCCACATGAAGTGCCTCTTAAGGGGAGAGAGAGAGAGGAGAGAGAAATACCGAATTCTGATCTCCACAACTAGACAGCCATTCTACATGCAGTCTGGAGTGATGAGGAGTGAAGTTTGAATGTAGATCAGCCATCCGGTCAGTTGGGGTTGCATAAGAATGAGGGTATTCCCTATACCTCAAAAGGTCATTGCAATCGATACCGAGGCACAAAAGAAACCCAAAAAAAAAGGGTGAATGCTAAGCGTTCAAAAATAGGGACTCCAGCTTAGCAGATATCGCGAGCACTCGCCTTCATTATTGTTTGTGCTTGTAAATTCAGGAACACCATCTATGAAAGATTGTATGACCCAAGCTCACAAAAGAAATTGGAATAAAGAATCTAGTTAAATTCATGGTGGACGCAAAGACATATTTCTCAACTATGGTCTTGAGGGGTTATTAGAATTTTTTGATCTTATTAGCCTAGGACTACTATGGGGATTGCTTGCTAATATGTCATGTTATGGCTGTCGATTGTTAGTATGGGTAATGAGCTAGGTAGAGATTGACCATCTTCCTATTCTTTTATGGATGCATAGGATCATTCAACAACATATTCGCTAGACACCCCTTGCCATTTATGCACGGGGCTAGCTAATAATTTGACGCATTTAGTATAGAGTCTATTCATCCCATCCCTTGGTCTAGTTTTGTGCTTTAGTAGAGTTTATGTGGGAGTCAAGGGTTTATTTTTAGCAATAGGATGTTGAATGGTGTGCTTTACAGCTATATTTTTGTTAGGCCAAGAGGATCGTTTATTTTGCAGTGAATTGGGTTATCTCCGTAGGCCAAGAGGGCTATTTGTTTATTTGGTGTAGGTGCATTTGATGGTTTTTTGTTTTAGTGATGCACCAGACAAGCTTGAATAAGTGCCTAGAGGGAGCCGCTTGCTGCGCAAAAGCTCATTGTGGCTAATTCTAGGTGTTATTCTTCCTTTCCGAGCTTTCTACACCTTAATATGAATGTATAGGTGTTTGTGGGAAATTTCCTTCTTTTGGGACAAACAAGTCAAGGCATAAATTCCCAAGGTTTGGTTCAGCATATTTGGGGGAGGTCTAAGCAATTGTCCACCTCCTGTAAAGGCGATACCCTGTTCTCCTTGGGTCATAATACACTTTGCTACCTAGTAGAAGTTCCAAGTCTATTTGAGGCAAGCAGGTCAGCAAGCCACCACTAAGGATGACTCCTTTGATAGTTCTTTTTAGCTGGTATGTATTGGAGAAATTGGTTAGCAACTGACTCTGGACTTCGTATCAAATTATGCTTAGCCTATCCCTTATGGATCTTCATGCCTTGATTTTGTCAAGGGATAGGGTGAGAGCTGTGTTTGTGTTTTGTTGTGTATTCTTCTTTATGGCAGTTTAATGCTCTTTATGGTTTTTGAATGTGCAGATCAGTTCGTGGATTCAACACGCTGAGTTGGCCTATCCTGTGGTCACTGATGAGAGCAAGATTTTAAGCCCAAAAAAGAGCTAGAAATGTGCCACATTTTGTTAATTTGAGGTAGAAATAGAAGTTTGTTGGAAGCGATGAATGCAAACTCCACGATTTTAAACAACCATGGAAGACGGGATTTAAATGCACTTTTGAAGACAAACCTCACAGTAGTCTCAACTTTTTAGTAATTTTTCTAGGTGCTAAAATAGATTGGAACAAGTTTAAGCACTGGATGACTTCAAGATGGTCATGTAGAAATTTTCGAACTTCGATTTGGATGTAAAAAACTGGAGTTGCAGGTGCTCGAGCACGAAGGGTCAAAAGGACGAGTGTAAAAGAGACTTTATAGGGGAGATGTGACCCTTGGAGCCTCCCCACCTCCAATTTTTCATGCGATGGGGAATGGGTGGGGATGTTTTTTCATAGCGTGGAAAAAATTTTGACATTCGTGCATGTGACAATCAAAATGGAAGGGGGGCCTAGAGAGCCAAAAAGAACACTCATACCAACCAAATACATCAGCCTTCTATATTTTTTTGCTTCCACAATCACTATGTCTACCTTTGCAAATGATGGACTAATCAGGGAGATCCAAAATTAGTCTTTCTCTCTCCTCCCTCCCTCTCCTCTTGTGGGCTATTCATGTGGGAATTCTTGTGAGAAGATCGAGATTGAGATCAATTACCCAACTTGAACCAAATTGATGTGGGACCATGCCGACGTTGATTGGTGATGATCACTGCTATTTAGAGACCAATGGCAGGTCTAGTTGATGTCCATAAAATCAATTCTTGAGATCCAAAACATGAAAAATGGCTGTAAGCCTCTTTTTTAATGGAAATTTGGATTCTTTTTTACATTTCATGGCTCAAATCATGTTCATATGTGATGAAAATTTGTTTCAAGCTTGGTTATGATGAATTTGAGGGCTAGAATCATGAAATACAAAACTTGTGTCCGTGCTTGTGAGTTATTAATTTTTAAAAACTCGAAATACGTGTTTTAAGAGAAAAATGATGTTTTCTTGGTTTCAAGTGATTAAATCATGTTCATATGGGAGGATCTTAAATGTAGTGATGGAAAAAAGTTTGAAATATTTTTTTGAATATGAAAAATAATAAAATATAGTAGTTTAAATAAAGAAAATAAGAAAAAATACCCAAAAATACGGTTTTGGGACAAAGAAAATAGAGAAAAAATGGTTTTAAGCACGAAAACACTATGGAAAATTAGAGATATATTTTGCAAGTATAATGGAGATAAAGCAAGAGGATTTGCCTAAGTTTACCTCCATTTATATATCTTAGTACATATTTATTGCTTTCATTATGAAGAAATATACATGGAAACACCTCTTAACCTACCCATCACAAGCGTGGGAAAAGCATGGGGGGGATGTCATGTGGAACTCCCCCCTTAACTAATAGTATAGAAATATAGATGTTTCAAAAGTAAAGATTTAGTATGGCAAGATGTAAAACACACATGCCCCAATAAAAGCTCATTCCTTTCAAATGTATCGAGTTAAGATTGGCTCATATCAATGTTGTTAAGAACTTCTTAAACCCATGATTTTAGTACACAAGGAATCACATTCAGCATATTTAAAAGGACATAAATAACTTAAGATCATTTTGTGTGTGTGTGTGTGTGTGTGTGTGTGTGTGTGTGTGTGTGTGTGTGTGTGTGTGTTAGTTCAAATCTAGCTTTAGAAGATTAAAGAGCTTGTAACCTTGAATCTTCAATTTCTCACAAATCATGCATCGCATTTACATAGAAAGGCAATCATGTCTATCCTATAAAAAAGAAGATGATATGGCTAATGCTTGGGAGTCAAAGCAATTAATTGGTGAGCATGGTATGAAAGCTTATAGTTTTCAGAAAGGAAAGTAGAGCTGCTAGAGAGATAGTCCATAGCCTCTTTTTAGTACCTTTCATGTTAGATAAGGGAGATATTACACCAATGAGAGAGTTGCAAAAGCAAAAAAGCAAAAGCATAGACTAATGTGTGACCTCATTCGTTTGTTTTTCCCCAATTCATGAGATTGGAAACATGTTAACCTTACTCTCTCGCTAAGGATATCCGTGAGAGTGGAAATAAGTCTTGGCCCTCACCAACTAGAACTAATATTGAAGCTATTGGCAATGGATAACCATGGTGGACATAGACTTCATGAGGGTAGACTCACAAGCAAGATGAGATATGATTTGGAATGACATGTCATGAAAGACAATAAACACAATATGATGAGACTTTGTAGATAAAACTCATTTTGGAGGAAGAATTACAATTTAGAAGGCATAACTAATAAAAAAGGCAGATGCACAATGTATGAAAAGAGAGATGAATGAGGTGATGGATCAAACCCCTCTATGTTCATCAAATCAATCATGCAATGAGCCATAGGGTGGTAATGATGAGATCAGGGAGCCAAGGAGAGAGGGGCTACATGCCACAACCCTAAACTCTTCAATCATGCAAAGAGCCATAGGGTGGTAATGATGAGATCAAAGAGCCAAGGAGAGAGGGGCTACACGCCACAACCCTAAACTCTTTGGGCCAAGATTATGGGATTCTTTCTAAAATGACATTAGCTCACAACATCTTGCTAGGGCTCAAGGAAAGGGAGAGTGTTGTAGCCTAAGATAATCCTGGAGGACTCTGATGATCCTTTGATAATCAAGAGCTTCGTGATGCTAGTTTGAGAGTGCATTATCCTATGTGTAGATTGCCCACATCCTCCACGAGAGAGAGAGAGAGAGAGAGAGAGAGAGAGAGAGAGAGAGAGAGAGAGAGAGAGAGAGAGAGAGAGAGAGAGAGAGAGAGAGAGAGAGAGAGAGAATCAACTGTAGCTTGCACACATGCAACCCATGTCCCTCTCACGCAGAGTACCTCAGCAAGCAAGATGTGTGTGTCTAAGAAAGAGAGAGACATAGATCGATCATTGGTAACATGGCATTGAGAGCTGCTCCCTTTTAATGATAGAGGCTCAAGAGGTCTCCACTCTTTGGCAATTTCCTTTTTACTCAACATGTGGTAATAGAGAATAGAGATAGAGAAGCACACGAGGGGGGGGGGGGGAGGGGTGATGGACATGTGGCACCTACCCCCATGTTTTGTTTTTTTCTATGGGGGAAGCATGGGGGTTGCCACATGGCACATGCCCCTCCCCCCCGCCCCCACCTTAACTAATAGTATAGATGTTTCAAAAGTAAAGAATTAGTATGGTAAGATGTGAAACACCCCAATAAAAGCTCATTCCTTTCTAATGTGTCGAGTTAAGATTGGCTCAAATCAATGATGTTAAGAACTTCTTAAACCATTTGTTTTAGTACACAATGAATCATATCTTACAACTTTAAAAGGACGCACATCTCTTAAGATCACTATATATATATATATGTCTTGAAATCTAGCTTTAGAAGATTAAAGAGCTTGTAACCTTGAATCATCAATTTCTCATGTCAAATCCCCCAAGAAAAAACATACTTTTTCGGAGTGCACTGTAAGTGGCCCATTCATTTCTACCTCTCAAGACCCCTAGTAGGGTTAATCATGGAGGGCTACATAGAACTTGCGGTACTCTTCACATAAAATATTTTTGGTAGTAGATACAAAAACCTCTAACTCAAAATTTTGGAGAGAATTTTGAATAAAATTACATTTATTTACTATTATTATAACTAAAAATCTTTACAAGCTGTTCAAGGTTTTGAAACTTCTTCTTTAAAATTTGAAGGTTTTTTTTTTTTTTTGCAATCTACTTATATATATTAAACATGGGTTTTTCGTGAACATTGGATAGAAGAGAGGAGGATTTGTGGGTAAAGGTTCAACAACGGATACACACCCCCGCGTGTGAATCTGGGGCGATGACTAGTTTAGACTAGCATTACTGTCCGAGCCACTTCCTGCGGGAGCTGCAGGGATGCCGTTGTCCGACCATGCCGATGGTGCTGCCGGCATGTTCTCTTCACTGCAGCACCGCCATTGGCACCACTCAGAAGCAGCATCGAGACTGCTCCTCCTTCCATCGACCGAACGCATCGAGCCGCCAGAGCGTTGGTCTGGTAGAGGAGCACGGGCCGCCCCATTGCTCCCAACAGCTTCAATTGTACTTGCAGAAGAATAACATAGAAAACGCCATAGCTTCTCTTGAGCAGAATCTCCAGTTGCCTTCCATTGATGATCTCATTCCCCTCTTCCATGAGTGCAAAGAGGTGAGGGAAGTAGGCCTGGCCAAACGCTTGCATGCAGGCATCTGCAATCATGGCCTTGACTCCCAAAAAGCTGTCGGGAATCACCTTGTCCCGATGCTCGTCAATTGTGTGTCGGTCTGTGATGCCACACAGGTCTTTTATAAGCTCCCGCATCGCAATGATTACTCCTGGTGCTCCCTCATTCAAGGCCATAATGAAGGTGGGGATCCGCAGGTGGCTCTTGATATGTATGATGACATGCAACGCCGTTCCATAAAACCCAGTAAGTTCACCTTTCTAGGCCTGCTGAAAGCTTGTGCGCTATTAGGAGATCAGGACAGAGGCCATGGAATACATGTAGAAGTCACCAAGCAGGGTTATGATCTGGACATCTGCGTCAGTACAGCTCTTATAGATATGTATGCGAAATGCGGTTTACTTCCAGAAGCACAGTACTCATTTGACAGTCTTGAAGAACAAGATGCAGTCTCATGGACCGCATTGATCATAGGTTATGTTGAACATGGGCTTGCTGAGAAAGCCTTGGAGATCTTGGAGAAGATGCAAGGGATTGGGATGCTTGCAATTGATGTCACATATGTTTGCAGCTTGAAAGCATGTGGCATCATAGGAGCAGTAGAGAAGGGTCAAGAACTACACATGGAGGTTGTCCAAAGAGGATTTGAACAAAACCTTGTTATAATGAACACATTGGTGGACATGTATGGCAGTTGCGGGGCTTTTGCAGATGCTATGGGTACATTGAAAAACATTGCACATCCAGATGTCATTTCATGGAACACGTTAATTTTCACTTATGCTGAGCATGAGCTTGATGGAGAAGCCTTGACATGTTTTGAACGCATGAAACTGGAAAGCATTGCTCCAAATGAAATCACATATGCCTTCAGCTTGAGAGCCTGCCTCAGTGTAGGAGACGTGTTTACAGGTCAAGGATTACATGAAGAGCTTGTAATAGAGGGTTTTGAAACAGATCCTTTTGTTGTTAACAGCTTGGTCAGCATGTATGCCAAGTTGGGGTATCTTGTTGAAGCAAAGGAATTATTCAATGACTTGGAATTTAAAGATGTTGTTTCATGGAATGCACTTATTGCTGGATATGCTGAACACGGGCTTCTCACTGAGGCGATTGACTTGTTTGAACAGATGCAGCTGGAGGGGTTGCCTTTGTGTGTTCGTACATTGGCTACTACCTTGAATGCTTGCACCACTTTGAGATTAGTTGATAGGGGTCGAGCAATCCACAATGAGATAGCTAAAGATGGCTTTGAATGCAACACTGTCGTTGGCAATGTTTTGGTTGATCTATACGCTAAATGTAGCTTAATTGTGGAAGCAAATGAAATATTCCACGAATTGCCTGTTCGAGATGTGGTTTCATGGAACTCATTGGTGACAGGATATGTTGAGAATGGCCTTTTTGAGGAAGCCCTAAACTGTCTAGATCAGATGCGAGTTGCAGGAATTCCCCCAAATTGTGTTACATTTATATGCACACTGAAAGCTTCTGGAAGCATAGGGTGTATACAAAGAGTTCAAGGTCTGCATTCTGAAATTTTTAAAGTGGGATATGAGAATGATCCTCTGATTGGCAACATTTTGATTGATATGTATGCCAAGTGTGGCTTGTTTGCTGAAGCCCGGGCAGTGTTTGACGCACTGCCGCATCAAAATGTTGTCTCATGGAACACCCTTATTACTTGTTATACAGAACACGACCTTGATAAGGAAGGGTTAAAATGTCTAGATCAGATGCAAGAGGAGGGCCTTCCCCCCAATGCAGTGTCTTTTATTGCTTCTTTAAAAGCATGTGCCAATCTATCTGACACAGTTAAAGGCCAAGAATTACATTCTGATATTGTGAAAGTAGGTGCTGAAAAGAATCCCTCTGTTGGCAACAGTTTGGTGGACATGAATGCTAAATGTGGCTTGCTTGAAGAAGCACAGGCTACATTCGAGAGACTGCCGGTTCAAGATGTTATTGCTTGGACAGTGCTCATCAGTGGGTATGCTGATCATGGACTTGGTGATGTGGCACTGAATCTTTTGGAACGAATGCAAATGGAGGGTGTCTCTCCAAATGCTGCCACCTATATTTGCAGCTTGAGTGCATGTGAGTCTGTAGGATTCATCAAGCGAGACCCAAAAATGCCTGTTGAGATCACTGACAAAGGTTCAGAAAGCAATCTAAGGAATGCCACCATGTACGCTTGCAGTTTGAAAGCTAGTGGCAGCCCATGTTGCTTGGACAAGGGTCAAGAGATTCATACTGGCATTGTTGGTAAGGGATTTGAAGATGACAGTTTTATTGGAAATGCTTTGGTAAACTTTTATGCAAGCTGCGGCTCATTTACCGAAGCACAAAAGGTATTCATTGAGTTACTAGAGCAAGATGTAGTCTCATGGAACACACTAATTGACAAATATGCAGAACATGGACTTTATGAAAAGGCACTTAACTGCTTTGAGCAAATGGAATTAGAAGGCATATCTCCAAATGTTATCAGTTTTGTATGTGGTCTAAAAGCATGTGGCAGCTCAGGAGTTATCGAAAAGGGCCGAGCAATGCACGATAAGATTATCAAAGCAGGGTTGGAGAGTGATTGCTTTGTTGGCAACAGCTTAGTGGATATGTATGCAAAGTGTGGTGTGCTAGAAGAAGCATGTGAAACTTTTGAAAAACTTTCCGTTAAAGATGTGGTCTCATGGACTGCATTGATTGCAGGCTATGCTGATCACGGTCATCCCGAGGATGCTCTGAATTATCTGGAACAGCTGCAACTGAAGGGTGTGCCCCCAAATTCAATCACACTTCTGTGTAGCTTGAAAGCTTGTGGCAACTTAAAAGACATAGAGAAGGGCCGTGAGCTACATTCAAGGATTGTGGCAGAAGGGCACATTATGAGTAGAGAAGAGGACACTAGTTTTGAACATGGGGGAAACCTTAACAATCTACTTTATGAGGTCGCTGGATTTGACACTGATAGACTGGTTTTGACAAATTGTATCATTGATATGTATGGTAAGTGTGAGAGTCTAGATGACTGTCAGCAGGTGTTTGATACAATGCCAAAAAGAGATGTTGTGTCATGGAATACATTGATTGCCGCATACAGCAAGCAAGTTAGAAGTGAAGTAGTTTTCTGTTTGTTTGAGAGGATGACGGAAGAAAGAATAAAGCCAGATGACGTAACTTTTCTTAGCATACTCAGTCTATGCAAGTCTGCAAGGATGGTAGATAAAGGCCTGCTGTACTTCCAGTCTATGAGAGACGAGTATGATTTGAGTCCAACTATCGATCATTACAACTGTATCATTGATCTTCTGGGCAGTGTGGGCCAACTGAATGAGGCTTTGATGATCCTGAATAGCATGCCATTTCAACCTGATATGGTCTCATGGTTTTCATTATTGAGTGCATGTTGCAGATTTGGAAATGTAGAGCTTGGTCGACAGGCTTTTCATTCTGTGTTGAAGTTTGATGAGAAGCATGCCCCATCTTTTGCATTGATGTATAAGATTTATACAGATGCGCACATGTGGGAAGATGCTAGGATGATCCAATCTAGAGAAGAAAGATTAGAATCAATGTAATTCTGAAGTCACCAAAACGTAAACTATGCTCACTTGATGAGAAGAAAGGAAAGTATAAGTGCAGACCATGTTTTACACCATGTGTGACAACTGGCCACCAGAGACCTATTCCATCGAAAAGGTCCCTGCAGCCACTGGCCAGAATACAAACTTGTGGTCTACCATTGGAATATCAGTTTTCCTGCGCTGAAGCAGCCAGCTGAGAAAAGCTAGGTTGAGCTGCATGCTGGTACCCTGAAAGGAGCAGTCACTTAGCTATCTATTGGCAATAGTCTTGTGGATTAAATGCCAAGAGAACTTGAGAAAGCATAGCAATCACTTCTATGAACTGCAAGGCTGGACATTGTTTGGACTGACTCTTGGGTTTGGTGAGGTGCATCTACAAAGATGGACGTGGAGGGCCTTGAATTGCTGCAAACTCAGATGCATATGGAAAAATAGGTGTTTACAGACATGTTCCAAGTTATGGCATACTGCCACTGCTACACTGGTGTTTGCCACCATGCACTACAAATGCAGTTGTGCCAGTACTTTGCCTTGCTTGCACTAAATTGAGTGCTGTAGCCTGTATATTGTCATGTCACTGTGACCCTGACAAAAGAATGTTTGTAATGAACATGCGCTCTCTCAAGGCATTTGCCTCATCGTGGTCCACAACATTTAAAAACATTGCAGATATGGGCTGAACAAACACATGCTCCATAACACACTCTAGCATATCCAAACTACCATCATATGAAACAGCAATCGTTGCTGGTGTTCTCTGAAACCACACCTACTTGTGATACCAGGAATTCCAGGCCAAAAGCAACATCAAACCAACCCCTGACAACATCCCCAAAACTTCTTAGATACCTTCAAATCATAAGTCAAGCTTTGAACAACAATATGTCTACGTATACAGTAAATTACCTGATGAAATCAGAACTTTTAGCTACATGTCATTTTGACTATGATATCATGTGTAAGGTACCTCTCATTGAAATCTTAAGAGGGGTCCTTTACTAGCAGTCAGCCAAATCTCTTGGTTCCAAAAGCAACACAATCTAGTCCTTTAGGGAACAACATACTTAATTGAATGTGGGAGTTCCAGACCTACTTAATGGGGAGCATTGGATGGCCACCCTAACAACAATTTAATGCCCATCTAAGAAAGGTCACTTTGCAATCAATCAAAGATAAGAGTAGCTAGTATTGTACTTGGTTGAACGATAATGTGAAATGAGGGGGAGCTAATTGTTGATTATTTCATAGCTTAGTTACATATTTAACTCCCTAAAATAATTTTAGCTAGGGTTCTATCCTTTTATGTAGACGATCATGTTCGGTTGGCTTTGATCTTGATGATAATGTGGAAAGCTACTTGACTAATCCACTCCGCCCATCCATATAGGATGGGTTTGTCAAAGCCTCTACTCTCGCCCACTCACTTGACATTCTTTATTCAATGACCACCATATGTTTAACATTTGTGCTCATCCTTAGCACTAGTTTCTTAAAATAACACTCTTGGTTAAACAAAAATGTGTTAACAATCTTCCCTTAAAATTTAAATAAAAATTTGATTAATATAACAATATTTTACAAAATTGCCAATCATCATTGGCTAAACAAAACTGTAAAAAACTGAGGATCTAGCTCATCAATCCATGGTCTTCCATTCCACCACATATATTCTCTAACTAATGACACCTAATCTTAGGTAGATGCTATGATGATGTGAGTTGGTTGATAATCCTCTTTGGACCTACACTTGACCCTTTTGCTCCTTTGAGGGACGTCACCCCTAGGATTGGGCTTTATTACCATTGATCTCACACCTAACATCCTAGGTGGTTGTTCACAAAAATATGGCTTAGCCACTGATGGCCACATGGTCCACACTACTCTTGGTTGTTCTACTCTAAGGTGAGAGGTATGTCTCAAGTTCATCACCATTAACTTACAAGTAGCCTCCCTAAAGCACAAGTGTGGTGAAGGGATAATAAGATCAACACAATAATCTTATGATAACTAAGTATGCTACCAAGAGTTATGATGCTCCTTTCTTTCATATGTAGCCATCCCTTTTCAAGCAATAATTCTTGAATCTAGGTTACAATAATTTGCTTTTGAGGCATAGGAATGTTGTTGTTAGACAGAGCCATGTTTGCCATTCCTCCACTTGATTTATATCCATATGATTGCTTTCATCAAGAGACACGTCAATGACAATGATATGGAATTAATTCATTGGTTGCGATGGCTATTTTGACAGTGGTGGCAATGCATCTCAACATCTAACCAACATTTTAAAGATTTTTCATTTTTTAAAACAAGACCATTGCTTTTTCTCATTACTAAGGTTGATCCCTTTAAAATTTAAGGGGTGTTCATGCACAGGTTGGGGGGAATTGAAACAAGGGTAGTTCATGTGGGGAAGAACTCAAAACTCTAATGTTTGATGTTTGAGAGATATACTAGCTCGTATTCATGTGGGGAAGAACTCAGAAGTCTAATGTTTGAGGTTTGAGAAAAGAAACGGTGACATTATAGAAGTTTCCAATAATATTTAGACTAGCTCATATTGCCAACCATTGTAGTGCAATACATACACGTTTCTCTACATGAATTGCATCTTGCATATAAGTTTTCAGCATTGCATGAATCAAGCTGCTTTGTTGTATTTGAACTAGAATGTCTCTCTTCTTACACACATTCACCTCTTGAAGGGTGCATTTGAGTATGACTCAAACAGACAATGCTCTAGGAAATTTGTGGCTAAGCATATCCCATAATATATGTGGTTTACATGTCAACTTTGATGCCATACGGTTTGGAAGCATCATGCAATTTTCCTCTTGACTATTAAAGCTATGAGGTGCTTCCTCAAGTTCCAAGGATTGCTGCAATTAATAGAATGCATATACGTGCATAGAGCATGTCTTCCTCTTTTGATATGTTCAATGCCAAAATGACACCTGTGATTGTGTGAATGATGGAATGAAAAACTCAGTGGTGGATAATTTCTTGAGAAGACTATGGGTGAAATCTAGTAGGTTATAATTGCACTACAATAAATATCAACCATTGAGTTTACAATAAAGTTTCATATCCAACTATAAACTATGCATTATCTTAGTTAAACAATACAATTAGACAATCATTTGAATTGTAAGGATGTCATGGATGTATATGGAAGTTTAATTGACAACTATGGAAGAAAAAATATAAATAACTGATTGAAAACATCTAAGCATTTTATGTTAGTTTTTTCTAGCTTGTTCAAGAAATTGGACCAATGCTCCTCCAAAGTTCTCTAATATTGTGTGTCTCCTATTGTCAATTGCCTCCCTTTGTGTTGGATTTCCATCTCTCTTCTCACTTGCATGCTGCAAGTGGGAAAGTAAGCCATATCCAATGTTAGTAGTCTCCCTTTGTGCTTGAGTTACATCTCTCTTCTCGCTTGCATGTTGCAAGTGGAAAAGTAAGCCTTCTCTATTGTTAATCAAAATCTATCTATGCATCCCTCTTGCTAGCTTAGGTTGGTTTGTTGTACATTTGTAAGGTAGCAATAGATGGCAAAGATTTTGGACTTCCTTTTGTAGTAATCATCTCTTCAATGATTTCACTATCTCCAGTTGCTAAAGCATGGCTATATAGATGCAAATGAACTCGATAATGCATCTATTCATCCTTGACATTCAACCATTTACGAGCCCCTTGAGCATCATTACTTGATAAAAAGTTGTGCAACCTATTAGCTTTATATGCATCACACACATGATCCCACTTCTTGTAGGATGCTCCATCTCTATCAAAGTCTAAGTATGTTGTTGTTATCTTATTTGTGATGGTGACCTTCACATCTAATGTAAAAGTTGAGGTGATTAGGACTATGTTGTAGGTAAAATTTACATCCATGTCGTTACCCTAACACTTACATTAGGAGATGTTGTGAAGAGAAACATGTGGCAATCGTATTATCTAAAAACTTAAAAACATATAAATGTAAAAAAATTTACATAAGTTAACAAATTAAGAAAGAATAGAGAGAAAATGGCTAATAGGCCCAACCTTCCTCATGAACAAAGTCTTGGTTTGCTATCCTTCAATATGGAAATATTGAGTTATATAAATACATCTACATCCATACCTCATGTCTACATGAAAAGGGTATAGAAATACTTAATTAAAAAATTGGAGTTCAGTGAATGAGGAGGTCTCCTAAAGGTTAATGTAGTAATTGTAGAGCTTTCTATGTGTTGAATCTTGACATTTTGACCTTGTTGTTGCATCTAGAGCATGCTAGAGAATGACTCTTAAAGCTATGAATTCCCATATTGGATGAGTGAGATACAACAAATCTATATTTTGTCCTCTTCTATAGTTTAGCATGTGATCCTATTGTAATATACATCTTTTTTGAGATTTTTTAATTCTTGTATGAATGAATTGAAATTTTTAAATAATTCTTAAGGGCTAAATCACAAATCTAATCTTGCAAAGAATAAATAAATAATATTACAAATAAATATCATAACATTTATTAGGTTATAAAGCAATAGTTCTCAATTGATTAAAAACCAACAACACGGGTGGCCAACCACCACATGCTAGTGCTACCTCATGTAGCCAATCTGCACAAGGAAAAAATGAAAGGAAATATGTGCTATTTTATGCAATCAACCTATACATCTGCCATGAAAATAAGGCATCAAGTATTTTCTAAACACCACCTCATATGATGAATCTATGCCCATTTAGACTTAATGTGATTGTGAGTGGTATGCCTATATTAAATAGCCATGGGTTGTTAGAGCAAGAGATGACTTTTGAATTTGTTTGCTCCTTAATAAAATGATTTTCATAATTAATTAGATACATATGATACTCAATACATGTTCAAGTAGTGAGCTTGTCATAGTTAAGGATAGCTTTAGGTATCTAAATTTGTGTATAATCCCAAAGTGATGGAGGATCATCTACAACTAGTGTAATAAGTGGTGTTTTCCTAAAGGGTTTCAATAGAATATGAAAACATATTTTAATGAATAATTTCTAACAAGTTTGTTACTTACATTATATATTTTAGGGCTATATTTTTTGATTAATAAAGACAATAGATATACTTAGTATGTCATGATTTATTGGCTTGATTCTAACTCTTAGTAAAGATTCATAAGCTAGAAACTAACAAGTCATCTACAATGTACATACTCAAATAGAAAAAGTATGTGAAGTTAAGTTTGAATCATAGTGAAGGGTCTACTTTCAATATATATAAAGTTGTAATCTAGAATAGGGTACCACAAATCTTAACGATAGCTAAATCTAAGCATAAGGGTATCATTTTGGAGCCTAAAGATGGCTAGAATCTAATATTTAGATTACTATTGTAAAATTTCAATCTAAGGGTATATTTGGGTTACAACATCTCAATAATACTTAGAAATTAAGAAAATATGTATAGGTAGAACTTCTTGATTATTTGTGCTCCACAAAACTTGATATATAAAGTATCTTAAAAAATGGACTAAAAATAGGTCAATTTAGTACGATCACAAAGTAGATTTCTACATAGAATTGTAGAATTGGACATATAAGCTATCCTCATTTGAAAATAACTTTAAAAATAATTATATTGAGCTAAAATCACACCATGCACATTTGAATTGGAAATTTCCCTAAGTGTGAGTTAGTTTGGAGACCTACTTTGGAGACAAATAACTTTCCAAGTGTAAAGAATTGGTTCACAAGTATAGATAAAGGGTTATATCTAGTAAAAGTTCTATAGATTAAATTCTTATGATGTATCACTAATTTGAGCATAAGATCATCAAAATAGGGTCATTTGGCTAAAACACAAGTTTTCTTCTTCTATTATGAAATATGTGGGTCACTTAAGATGTGAATATCTCATGAAATCTTTAGAGTTTATAAAAATTCTATGTAATAAGTATTAAAGATCCTATAATCGACTAAAACTTTCAAATTTATAATACCCTCAAATTACAAATATATAAAAAGTAGAAGTCCATGGAAAAGTGTATCCTCAATGGGATTGTAGTTATCTAGATGGGCATCATGATGGTGACTAAGATTTTAGACCTAGGTATCCATACTCAAATGCAAACATTATAACATATAGGGCTTATACCAATGTATGTAGGGACATTTTTAGTCTATGGAAAAATTATCTCTGTCATCACTAAAACTATCATTATTAGCATCTCCATAGAAACATTGCTATTTACATCACTATTTAGTATAAGAAAATAGCAATGCTAATAGTGATAGTTGCAATAAAAGTTGTAGTGGTAATAGTAAGGTGGTAGGGTTGCATACAAGCATCCTACCACCCTTCTAGCCATATGGACTGAGAACAATATTCTTTCACATTGCATTTACAATCAATCATACAATTAAGTTTAAAAGATTGTACATCATGATTTGATATATTGCAAATGCATTGCTAGAAATAGGTAATCCATCACTTGAATGTCTAGAAAAGTATAATGATAACATGACTAATGTAGAATTCCAGTGAGTGATACCATAGAACAACAATAGGGAAAAGTCTCCATAAATATCACTCAATCCGAGCTACATATAATGAAGGAAAAATGTGTGTATAAAAGTAAGATGCACACAATCAATCGAAAAAAGTGTGTATGGAGCACAAGGCCAAAAAAGATAAGGGGGCTCTAAGAATCCAAGCTCCTATAATTGGTTGCCATATGAAAGCTCATCTCGATGCAGTGGATCATTGAAAGGGCTTTGTAGCATGACCAAAGATAAAACCAAATTAGATAATGCATCATAAAAACTAAAAATTTGCTACACTATCAAAAGTGATATGACATATCAGACCACACCTGACTCATAGAGCATGTCCATGAGTGTAATCAAACAATGTCTTTTTGCATATCTTGTTTTGAGGCTTGTAGGATTGCGATTTGTGATGGAGTGCTACAACAAAAAAGATAAATTAGTATTGCTAAAATTAGATTAATACTATGAGCAACATAGAAATAAAAAATCCATCATAACAAATAGAGAGCTTAGAAAATCCTCCAAGTAGGTCTTATGGGTGGCTACCACTCCTAAGGTGATGCACGACTCCCATCTCTAGTCATGCCCTCGCTACCTCCTACTATTGCCTCCATTGTTGTGGAGGGGAAGTGCCCTCGTCTTTGAGCTTCCTCTAGTCCTCTTGATCTAGCCCCTTGGGCATCCCCATTGTTGAGATGGAAAGCTCAACACGTGCGGACATTGATGATGGACCACCTGGCTAGGTGGGTTTGCACGTCTACACTTAGCACATTAGTGGTCATTATGATCCTCACATGGTCACTAACTTTTCACATATTATATATAGTTTGTTACACCTACCTACAACTAACATAGTTATAGTGCTAGTCGATTAGTATAGTCAATTATGCACAGTCTGACTTAGTAAGCCACTTTTCTTTATATTGTATCTTATTTGTACGTTGTGTACATTGTATAGTGTGTAGAAAAATTTAAAAAATAGCAAGAAAATGTTTTGGATTCCATCTCTCTTCTTGTGTTCTTGAGTGAGCTTCCTTTTGTGTGTATAGTGTGTGTTTTGGTGCAGCAGCTCAAGCAAGTCCCCCCCACCACGGGATTCTTGACATGATATTAAAGTGACACCACTGAGAGAGGCTAGTTTTGAAGGCTAAAGTGAAGAAGAATAAGAAGGGATTTGATCAAGCAGGCAACAGGCAAGCACCTCTCCCATTCTTCTACTCTCTCTTGGGATAGTGCCTATGGAGGCACTGAAAGCAAGGTAGAGTGAAAATCTCAGATTGGTGTGAGATTTGGTGTACAAGGAGAGCATTGTATATTCTGTAGATTTTTCCTTTAGAAAATTTTCGCTACTTTTTTAGGTATCTAAAGCCGTTTTGGGCCCCATTTTTTTAGAGCTGTAAGATTGCAGATAATAGTTTTAGAGTGTACTATGATTTCAGCTGTATTGATCAAAAGTGAGTGCACAGGTTGCAGATTTTGAATTTGTAATTTTTTGAGGTGTTTACTAGGAGAAAAACATACTTTTTATTTGCAAACAGGTTGTAAATTGCATGTATTATTGAGCAACCAGTGAAAAAGGTTGCTTGATGTATTGCTATGCACTTGTTGTGAAAGGTTGTAGAAAACTTGCTTGGTATTTTGTATAATTTTTGTAACATCACTGAGAAGCTGAACAAGAACAACTACCCTTCATGGAAGTTCCATGTGACGAATTTTCTCACTAGAAAGGGCCTTTATGAGTTCATTTCAGGTGAAGAAAAAAAGCCAAAGCTGAGTATCCCTATGACTCCAGATGAATTAATGGCATGGAAAGAATGGAATGCAAAAGACAAAAAGGTGATGTATTGTCTACTTGCAGTCATTGATAATACTATGCTAGGACATATCAGGAATGCAAAAACTTCACATGCAACTCGGAATTTTTTTGAAAATATGTTTTTAGTAAATACAAAGGTACAAAAGATTCAACTCAAGCAAGAGTTGAATACCTTGAAGAAAGGAAAAAAGTCTATCAATAAGTATGTTTTGAAGGTGAGAAGCATTGCAAATGCTTTAATAGCGATTGATGTAATACCTAATGATGATGATTTGGTTTCATCTACTTTGGATGGCCTTAATAATGAGAAGGATTAGGAATCATTTGTCACTTCTATATATGTATGAAAGCCATTTTCAGATTTTGATGAGTTGGTTGCTCTCATGATCATCGAAAAGATCAATATGCAGGGTGACTCATTTGAAAGAAATGGTGAACAAGTCTAAGCATTTTACTCAAGTTCAAAAAGGGGACGTGACAGATCCTCTTTGAGAGGTTGTGGTATAGGATGTGTTGGTGATAAAGAGCAAAACAAGTTAAATGAGCAATTTAGTGAAATGTAGGTTTTAGGAAACCGTGGAAACTTTACAGGCAGAGAGAGCTCAAGAGAAGGAGGTGGATGGCAGAATACAGGTTTTGGAAATTTTGATATTGTTTGCCATTATTGTGGCAAAACATGTCATATTGTAACCCACTGTTATGCTAAGAAGGATGATATCTGTAGTGCTAAATTCCAACAAGGAAACTATGCATCGTCTTCAGGACACAATGAAGACAAAAATGAGTGTCTATTTGTTATGAAACATATGATGAATGTTGTTACAGGAAAAGTGAGATCAGATGGAGGGGGAGAGTACCTCTCTAATGAGTTTATTGGCTTCTTGAGGTCTTATGGGATAAATATAGACAATTTACTTGTCTTGGAGCAAATGTGAAAGTGAGTGCTGACATTGGGGATGAGATAGAAGACCCTACTATGTTCAGGAGGATAGTAGCAAGTCTGATTTACGTGACTATCACAAGGCCAAACTAGAGCTATGCTGTTGGTCTTGTCAGCTAGTTTATGTAGATGCTTAGAAAGCCTCATTTGGATGTAGTTAGATGCATATTGAGGTATATGAAGTCCACTTTACATTATGGACTTTTTTATGAGGCAGGTAAGGATGTACAAGTGTTTGGATACACAGATGCAAATTGGAATGGTAACATGTTAGATAGAAGATCTACTAATGGATTTATGTTTTTCCTTGGTAGTGTAGTTGTTACATGGAGCAACAAAAAGCAACCTATAGTTGCTTTATTGAGTATAGAGGCTAAGTATAGAGGTGATGCTATGGCATTATGTGAGATGGCATGGCTGCAAAAGTTATTGGGTGATTTGGATGTGAAAAATAATGGTCCAGTTGTCATTCATTGTGACAACATGAGTAGCATATAGATAGCTAGGAACCCTGTGTTCCATGCTAGGACAAAACATATTGAGGTGCACTACCACTTTCTGAGAGAGAAGGTACTTGTAGGAGAAATTGACTTGGTATGTGTTAGCACACAAGATTAGGTAGTTGACATTTTCACAAAGGCATTGGGTGCAGAGAAGCTTCGAAAGTTTCAAAGCGTACTTGGAGTTGCAGAGATAGAGTTGAGATTAAGGGGGAGTGTTGAGATGGGAAGCTCAACACATGTAGACACTGATGATGGACCGCCTAACTAGATGGGTACACACTTCTACACTTAGCACGTTAATGGTCATTATGATCCTCACATGGCCACTGACTTTAGTTTGTTGCACCTACCTACAATTGGTATAGTTATAGTGCTAGTAGATTATTATAGTTAGTTATGCATTGTCTGACTTAGTAGGCAACTTTCTTTCCATCTCTCTCTTTCTATCTCTTCCCCTCTTACTCTCCCTCCTTGAGAGTAGATGAGAGATTCGATGGGGATGCACAACGAAAGGTGCTTGAGACAAGGAGAGGCTCAAGCTTTCTTCATTATCTTCTTCTTCAATATTCTCCCACCATATCTCCAAAACAGTCCACACACTAAAATGGTATCCTCAAAAGATAGATACCCCCAAACTTAAGGACACTTTATATACAACAATATGATAAGGCTTAGAATATGCCTTAGACTTTGGCTTATTTCTCAACACTCCCCCTCAAGCTCAGAATGAGCTTGCACACATAAGACTCCAAGTGCACTCCTGAAGTACTCAAACTTATCTTTACCTAATGCTTTAGTAAAGATATCAGCAACTTGGTCATTGGTCTTCACATGGACTAAGTCAATCTCTCCATCAATGACTTTTTCTCTAATGAAATGATAGTGCACTTCTATGTGTTTTGTCCTTGCATGGTAGACTGGGTTCTTTGCCAACATAATGCTGCTAACATTGTCACAATACATAATAACTCCAGCATCAATCTCTATCCCCATGTCATATAGGATCAATCTCAGCCATGTCTACTCACATGCTGCCAATGCAATGCCTCTATATTCTGCTTCAGTGCTTGATAGAGCAACTGTAGGTTGCTTCTTACTGCTCCAACTTACCATGGCTGATCCAAATGAGAATGCATAGCCACTAGTAGATCTTCTATCCATAGAGCTACCTACCCAGTCTGCATCTGAGCATCCAAACAGTGTAGGCTTGATTCCTTTTTCATAAAACAGCCCAAATCCAATTGTCTTTTTCACATATCTAAGAACTCTTCTTACTACATCCAAATGTGATTTGCATGGTTTCTGCATAAACTGACTTACCAATCCAACAGCGTAACTCAAGTTTGGTCTTGTAATAGTCAAGTAGATAAGACTACCAACCATTTTTCTGAACATAGTAACATCCTCAACATAAGATCCATCATCCATCAACTTAGCATTTTGATCCAATGGTATATCAACCAGTTTGCATCCTATCATGCCATATTTTTCCAACATCTCCAATGCATATTGCCTTTGTATCAGCCATATACCATGAGGTGTGTCAATAACCTCAATACCCAAGAAGTATCTCAACAAACCAAGATCCTTTATATCAAACTCTTTATGTAACCCATACTTGACTTCAGTAATCTCCTTCTCAAGTGTACCTGTAATAATGAGATCATCAAAATAGATGACCACAACAACCATACCATCTTCTGTATACCTCACATAAAGTGAATAATCAGCTTTGCTCTGCTGAAATCCCATATTGCATAAGAATTTGCTGATTCTATCACACCATCCTCTTGGTACTTGCTTCAGTCCATATAAAGCCTTCTTCAACCTGCATACAAAATGTGGGTATTTTGGATCCACATAGCCCTCTGCTTGATCCATGTACACTTCCTCTTCTAAGTTGCCATTCAAAAATGCATTTTTCACATCCATTTGATAAAGCCTCCAACCATAGATAGAAGCCAAAGCAATTATCGATCTTACTGTCGTCATTTTAGCTACTGGACTGAATGTTTCTTCATAGTCCAAACCATAAGTTTGTGCATATCCTTTTGCAACTAGCCTTGCTTTATACCTTTCAAGAGAACCATCCGACTTACATTTGACCTTGTAAACCCATTTACATCCAATGGACTTCTTGCCATAAGGTAGTTTCACCAAATCCCAAGTTTTGTTTTTCCTTAATGCATTCATCTCTTCATCCATTGCTTGTCTCCACTCTTTGCTCTCTACTGCTTCTTCAAAGCAAGTAGGCTCCACATGTTGTACATAAGAAACCATGTATGCATAATGCATCTTCATGAACCCATTATAAGTCAATCTATCAACTGGATACCTTACTCTTTCTGACCTTCTCAATTGAGGTGCACTACCGTGTGTCTCATCTGATCTAGCATGTGGTGGCACATACTTTCCTGCACTTCTAATGCTAGGTGTTTTAACATGTGGAATTCCATACTCATCATCTATAGATTCATCTTCTGAACTTTTAGTCATTGGTCTCTTACCTTTTGCAACTTCTGCACTCCTTTGTACATTTCTCAATCTACCACTCCATGGACTATAGCTACCACTGCTTTCCACATTCTCTTGAGGTCCTGAAGCATCTTCCACATGCTGATTTTCAGCCTTGCTGTTTGCTGAAATTTTGCTTCCATAGCCATTATCATCATTGCTTTCATAGGAATCAACATCCACTGCAATTTTGGGCTTGTACCATGATTCATATTCACTGAATTTGACGTCCCTGCTTATGTATACTTCCTTACTCATTGGATCATAGCATTTGTATCCCTTCTTCTCATCAGGATATCTAAGGAAAATGCATTTTACAGCCTTAGGTTCCATCTTCTTCCTCAAATCATCCGGAACATGAACATAACAGACACATCCAAAATTGCTGAATACCATTTTTGGACAGATTGTATTGTTGTTTTCTTCTGAATTTGCAGCAGTCATAATGTCTGACACGGCACAGATCACTCAGATCGTGGGGGACAAATTGACCAAAGACAACTATAGTGTTTGGTCCTGCAGGATGGAGAATTTTTTGATGGGTAGAGGTCTATGGGATCTCATAACAGGTGATGATGAATGTCTAGAAGTTCCCGAACATCCAACTGAAGAGCAAAAGAAAGCGTACATGGACTAGGAAGAACAGGAAGGTTTTGCATTGGATCTCCATATGTATTTCAGAAACATTGATTCCTCATATCAAAAAGTCAAGTACTTGTAAGGAGGCATGGGAAATCATAGAAAAAATGTATGGAACATGTATAGAGGCTCGTAAGAAACAACTTTTACATCCTTCTCTTGCATTTCCTCTACTTCTGCCCACAGAAATCTTCTCAAATTCTGCAACCAACTTAGCTGCAACATTCTCAAAAGGTTCCCATGTAGGTTTTTCTGTATCAGCCCATCTCACCAAATACTCCACTTTACCATTCTCTTCTCTCTTCTCCAAATTTTTTTCTGCAATGCCATACTCCAATCCTACAAACGCTATGCCCAGACCATTACTGTAAAGGCCTCTGTATGTCTTTTCGTCTACTTACTCAACTGCTTGAGCTTTCCTATCACCTCATCAATTATATATACTGTGATGAATCTGCATGTAGAAACCATGCTCGAGTGTAGTCTGGAACAACACACGCAACTGGTTGCCCAATTTTTCAACACCTTAATGTCCATCATCATGCAAATTCCAAATTTTATACATGTGCTTCCAGTACCATGCTGTATAGTGTGCAGCAAATATTTCCCATTGAAGATGATGACTACGTGATCTTCTCTATCCTTCCCTTTGACGTTTTCCACCGTGCAATAGAAACCAATTGCAGACTTTATTCCATCGCCAAACTCTTCATTTATGATAGCTTTGATGTTCTCACCATAGTGCGTTGTTGCTTCGTGCAGCCTGTAAATGGTAGGATCTTGCAATATTATCTCGTCGTAACACCGCAGTGGCACAACTTTCATGGTCTTCAAAAGCTCAGAAGAAAGATCAGGTACTGCAGACTTGAAGGACTCCTCGAGAGAAGGATGCAAGGGTTCAAAATAGTGTGAACTGGCACTGCCATTAGCACTTGGAAGCGTCTTCTCTCTGCCAACAGGATATCGTTGAGCTGCAGGAATGTGAGTTTGCCAATCAGAGAAAAAGCTCTTTTAACCCATATCAACTAATCAAACACGGCATGATGCTCTGACAATCCATCAGCGACCTTGGATTCACAGCACCCTCTATCTCGCTAACAGGCAATGAAGCCTCTACTCGATTGAACTATCTATATCCTCCTTCCACTGATTCTTTGCAAAACAGGATGCTGCTAGGATGCCATATTGTGATCTAGGAGGGAGTGAGAAAGAATATTGTTATCAACAAAAGGCGAACTTTCTCTTATCAGAAGTGCTACTAGCACTTGCAGCAGGCAAGCCCCCTCCTGGCAGTGGCGCAGGCCCTTTCAACCAAAATGAAGGAAAGCCCGTGCCTCCTCCATTGATCTGCGTTGCGATTGGGAATTATACTAGATAGGCCCCTCCTTTGGCTTCTAGAAAACCCTCAATGTGAGTTCAATAGCCCACAAATTCGAGCCCAAATAGCTCTTCCAATTGATGTACCTGCTTTGAGTGGTTTAGATAGGGATTTGTACCTCATTTAATGACAGACAACAAGCTTTCAATCTGATGTGGACCTCGATTTGACACGCTCCTCGCGTCAATCCTTCACTCCCGCTGTGATACCAAATGAGAGTAGATGAGAGATTCGATGGGGATGCACAACGAACGGTGGTTGAGACAAGGAGAGGCTCAAGCTTTCTTCATTCTCTTCTTCTTCAATATTCTCCCACCATATCTCCAAAACAGTCCACACACTAAAATGGTATCCTCAAAAGATAGATACCCCCAAACTTAATGACACTTTACATACAACAATATGATAAGGCTTAGACTATGCCATAGACTTTGGCTTATTTCTCAACACTCCTCCCTCACTTCCCCTCTCTCTCCATTCCTCTCTCCCTCTCCCTCTCTCCCTCTCTATCTCTCTATCCATTCCTCTCCCCCCTTTATCTCTTTCTCTCTTTCCATATCTCTCCTTGCATAAACAATAATGTAGCAAAAAGAAAATCTCTCCCTTCCTCTCTTTCTTGCTCCCCCCCCCCTCTCTCTCTCTCTTTCTTCTTGTCTCTTTCTCTCTCTCTTAGTCAAAATAGTCATGGTCTTTTACCATGACTATTTTGGCTCTTATTTTTTCCGTAGTGTGTAGTGTTGATATAAGACACTAAGAGTGCCTCTTATAAAAATCATCAGTACCACGTATCGCTATAGGTCCATCCCTTGTTCTAAAATCAAGCTGTTCATGAGTGAGAGAGACTAACTAATCAATATATCCTTCTAAAAAACTTTAAGGATTTAGTTTAATATAAGTTTTGAACATAATTTTGGACCTATACTCTCTTAAATACAAAAATGGTTGCCTCAAGAAGACACCATGTAGGTGAGATGAAAGATAAAAAATACAACAAATCAGATCTTGAATTTGGCTTTTGATAAATTTTTGCATGCTCTTTGTGATGGTTGCAATTGTTAATCACAAGATGGGCAGCCTAATTCTTCCAAGCAGCTAGCTTTACACAATAGCCAAATGATTGGAAGCTTGAAGCATGGCCAAGTACCATTGTAAAGAAAAACAAATGGTAAGCCTAACATCTAAAAACTTAAAAACATTCAACATCATACAAATCAAATAATTATATAGGTTAATATATTATAAAAGAATAAAGAGAAAATACATGGTAGGGCCCAACATCCCCATGATAAAAGTCATGGTTGAAAATCTTTGTTGCCTTGGTTATCTATGAGAAGAATATCACTAAGGACTTTAAGGCTAAGGAGGCTAGGCATTTCTACTTGTTTGAGTTCAAGTTCATTTAAGGCTCACCCTTCCAAAGCCACCACACATGTAGTTATGCATGCCATACAACTCAATGGTTACTTGAGATTGATGGTATTATTTATACTAGATATTGCTAGAAGTTATGGAGTGCAAGAGGATTGAGATAGAAAGAGGCACACAAGAGAATTTAGTGTGTACAATAAAAATTATCCATTATTTTTTATTATCTTTACGTATATATGATTATACATTGTACTTCGTTAAGGAATGCTTGCCTAGCTATTAGTCATTAGCATCTATCTCGATGACCTCTTGCCTTTATAGGAGTATAATAAGAAAGTGAAGATACTATCCAATGCCCATCAATACTCTATAATATGCAAAGCACTCAAAAGCAATCAATTTTGTAGATATGTATGGAACCTTAGCCATTTATAGGAGTATAATAAGAAAGTGAAGATACTATCCAATGCCCATCAATACTCTACAATATGCAAAGCACTCAAAAGCAATCAATTTTGTGGATATGTATGGAACCTTATCCATTTTAGCCTTTTGCTCATCTAACTTAGGGTTGTCCTCTTAGCTAAGTTTTAGATATGGAGGCAATGGGATGCTAATTTCCTTCCCCTCTCCATATTGAAACCCTCCAATACCTTTCTAATGTATTTTTTTTGAGACAAATAGAGTATCTTTTTGTCTCTATCCTACATACTGCACATGCCAAGATTTTGATCAACAACATTTCTCAAGTCCTTCAAGCCAAAGGTTTCATGCAACCTTTTTTTTCTAGTACATCCACATCCGTGTCTAACTTTCTAGAAATTAGAATGTCATCCACATTGAAAATCAAAATCATAAGGTAGTAAAATAACCACTCTCCCTTCTAGTGTAGAACTCTCTCTCCCCCCCCCCCTCTCTCTCTATGTATGTATGTATGGATGTGTGTGTGTGTGTCTCCCTCTACTATTATCACTGCACTTTGATATGTGAGGTGGTAGCTACCAATAAGTTAGGTGACACTAACTCAACCATAGTTAGTATATTTCCATCTTATTCTTTGTTGAATCTCCTTTTGTATACAGTTGATGATAAAGGAAGAATAATAGAGAGAGCATAATATTGTCCTTGAATTTCTAACCACCCTTTTTCTCTCTCTTGTTCTCTATCATGGTAGCTCATATGGAGTCAAAAAGCTTGGACTACGTTGAAACTAGATACAAGTTACCATTTTCAAATTTCATTGAGTTACTTGCATTACATAATTTGCTTTTCATTTCTAACAAGTGCATTGATAGTCCAAATCTAGAAGGATTTTGTGGTTTTTCAAGAGTAGCATCTTTGAGCATAGAGAGTAAGATATAAAAATATCATTAAAAAATGTTAACATTGGCATACACACCACAATCCATATTTTGAAATATCCTTGTGCTAAAAGATTTAAATCTTGGAAGCTTCAAAAGGGAAAATAGATCTCCCTTTCTTTACAGTAAATCTAGCAATTCTAGGGTAGCACCCCAAATTGAAGTCTCAACATTGACATGCATGACAAGCTCAAACTCCCATAGCTTGAGGCTTGTAAATTGGATCCAAGGATCTCAAAAAAGATGTGGATCTCTTCTCCAAAGCACATGATTTATCTATGTAAAAATGGAAAATCCCAACACCAAAATTATGTAAGTCATTTACATGAGTATAACTATGGATCCAACAAGAAGAGCATGATGGCATTCATACTGTGTGTGTGTGTGTGTCTCTCTCTCTCTCTCTCTCTCTCTATTTGTGGAAATAGATAATAAGATGAGATCCATGGTAGGTAGCTCCAAAAAATGGCATGATCTTATATTACATAAATGTAACCTACTTTTGTTTTGACACGTAAAAGATAGTTGCATAGCATTGCAATCTTGTTTGTACAAATGTTACATGTAAAGTAGCAACCATGTTGGGGGTTAAAGGTTGCCTATGCCTAGTTGCCTACATTTACTATACACTTAAGTGCCCATGTACTTGTATAACCATAGGTGGTGGGACACCAATAGTATCACTTTATTATTTATTCTTTACATGACAATAGAATAAGGGGCGATATGTCACAGATTGTGAGTATCGAAGTTCCCACATATCATCTTGCTCTTTCTTGCTTGAACCTCCATAGATCTTGCTTATCTCTTGTGCTTCCACTCTTGCTCCACCTTTCAATTGGTATCAGAGCAAGCATTCGAGGAGCTTCATCAGCATTATATTTTTAGCCTAGGAATAAGAGCTTGCTTGAAGCTTTCATGGCTGCCCCAACCTTACACTCCCAAGGTTTCCATTGACCTTCCACTTGCTTCAGTTTGTTCTAGGGTTGCTTGAGGCCTTCTAAAAGTTTTCTTAAGTTTCCAAGTGTCTCCTTATGCCCATTTACTTTAGCCAAGCTAGTAGCAACACTAGCAACAACCCACATGTTTGAGCTCGATATCACTACCCCTTTTCTTGACACGTACAACCTCCTCTAGCTTATGCTTTGGTCCTTGATACTTGGGAAAACCCTTGGACATACTCATTGGCATTGATGACTTGCATTTGGACACACATTGAGGTTGAATATCTTTTGCCGACTATGCTTCAAGACAGTGAGTAGCATGTATTTGAATACTTATGGCTTATATGATGCTTATGTGATATGATTTTGGTTTGATTCATGGGAAAGCCTCTTAGATCAATTAGAGCTTGAATAGCTATCATTTGAAGGGTTCTTTGCCATATAAAGTTTAGATAGCAAGCATTCACTATCAAGGCTTATGTATTGAATGCCTACATATGCTTGGGGTATACTACATGTATATATTGATGCTTGGTATTGATGTTTATGCTCGGATATGCTTATGTTGAGATTTACATCTTGGATTTGAGATCCATTAGCTACATTTGGGTAGTTGTTATTTACTTTAGTGGTTTCCTCTCTTACGAGCTTGAAGACCTCTTATAGGTATATGGTCTTGGATGTATAAATGATGCATTTTGGGCACCTTGATGCTATGAGCTTTAGTGGTTTCCTCTTACAAGCTTGAAGATCTCTTAGAGGTATATGCTCTCGGATGTATACATGATGCATTTTGGGCACCCTGATGCTATGAGCTTTACGCATTAAGCTTTGTTTTTCTTTTGGACACCCCAAATTCACTTTTACTGGGAGTACTTGGACATTTTGTTCATGGATATTGGTTCATTTGAGTCATTGGAGACTCTCTTAAACTTTTTTGGTTTATATATATGATGTCATTGCAGAGGGTTATGATTGTGGGATAATTTTCTTTTATTTGGAAACCTTGTATCTCTTAGTGGATACATGCTTTGCATGTATACTAGTATGCATCTATGTACCTGGCACCCTAGATGTTTTGACAATCTTTGCTACTTAGTAGCTTATGCTCTGACTTTACACTACTAGTTGCATTGTACATTTGGGTTGCTACCCAAATTTTCTAGGCAGTCAGACCTTACTCTTTTGCATATTTGCCTATAGTTACATGTTGATTTATTGCAGTTTAATGAACATCCATGCTAGTAGTTAGTTTTGAGCAATTTTTTTGAGAGTAGACACTTGCATTAATCACTCTAGTGCTTCCTGATCATATATAATAGTGTATTGCCATGGTTTTTCTCCTATTGCATGCTTTTTGGTTTGGTTTTGCGGATGATTTTCTATTATTACAGAAACCCATATTCTCTTTTTTTGGCAAACATAATGATAGGTACTTCAAATGCTTACATTGATAGTGCTATCTTCAACATAGAGAAGTTGGATGGAAATAACTTCTAGTATTGGAAGACTTAGATTTGGCAGGTATTGGTGCAAAAGAAGCAATTCAAGCCATTGAAATTAGAGGGAATAAAGGTAGAAGGTTATGATGTAGATGATTGGGAAGAGCTTGATGAGCTATATAAGTCTACCATTATATTATAATTGTCAAAGCAAGTATACTTCAATGTCATTTTGAGACTAAGGGTGGTGCTTATGCATTATGGAAAAAGATTTGTGATTTTTATGATAAGTAGAGTCCTACAACATAGCTTCATTGACTTAACAAATTCATGGATCTTTGTATGAAGGAAGGGATGTCTATGTCTTCTCACCTAAATGAGTTTCATTCCAATTTCAGTCAAGTTACTTCGTAGGGTCTTAAGTTTGAGGAGAATATTAATTTGTCACATTGCTTGAGTCTTAGGATACATTTTGCATTGCTATAGGTTCAAATCCTCCTAAAGGTGGCCTTAAGCTCAAGGATGTAGAGGGTGCTTTTTTTATAGAAGCAATGAATAGGAAGAATGCTGATGCATCCCATTCTTCTCATGCATTTATAGTGAGAGGTAGACATGATGGTAAAGGGAATGATTATTATGGTAGAGAGAAATTTAAGTCTTGTGGGCAACCACACAATAACTCCATTGGTCCTATGTCCTCTCTCACTTATCACTATTGTGGCCAACAGGATTACATAAGTTCATAGTGTCATAAAATACACAATGATAGGTGTGAAAAAAAAAGGAAAAGTGCAAGATAATACCAAATCTATTGAGATTGTTACAAAGTCCTTTATCAAGATTAAGGAGATAAATGCATTGGAGGACAATCTTGATGATTTTATTCTTACATCTTTTTCACTTGATACTACTTAGTTTCTCAATGGCTTCTTAATTTAGGGGCTTCATTTCATGCTACCTAGTTTAGTCTTCTTACTCTCAATGGCTTTTTGATGCTACTTAGTTAATCTTCTTAATATCAATGGATTCTTGATTTGGGGCCTTCATTTCATGTTAATCTACATCGTCATTAGTTTTCTACCTATTGTAGTATTATAGGTTTGGTGAGATGACACTGCATTAGATATTTTTGGCATAGGTGATGTGAGTTGTAGCTTAGTAGTACTGGCATCTAATTTATTTTACATGATGTATGACATATCCTAGCTTTGACTAAAAGTTTGATTTCTATAGGACAATTGGATGATGAGAAGTATCATTTCTCTTTTGGTGATTCTGCATGAAAGATAACTTGTGGTAGTCTTGTTTTTGCTTGAGGTGCTATGGTTGGCAACCTCTATCCCTTATATCTAGGTTTGTTGATCATGTTTTGACTGTGACTAATCTTCCACACACATCTCTTTAGCATCATCATCTTGGGTATATATCCCTAAAAGGAATGCAAGTCTTGACTTGTTTGCAATATCTTCCACCCCTTGACCACTCTCATTTTGATTCATGTGATCATTGTTTATATGGTAGCTAGATATGTAACTCTCATAAAAAGTTTGGATGTTTGTGTTTCCATGCCTTGTCAGTGCTAACTACTTTGTGATGTTTATTGATGATTAATCACATAAATTTTGGGCCTATCCTATTAAGCAAAAGTAATATGTTTTACCTACATTTCAATATTTTCTTTATATGGTTGAGAACTAGTTTGGGTATAGGCCAAAATACCTATGCTCTGATAATGGGGGTGAATATATCTCTAAGAATTTTGAGTAGTTTTGTGATGAGAGGGTGTTGAACGTTGAAATGACTAGATTTTTTTGATTGATTTTTGTTGATTTTGAGGCCTAAATGGTTGATTTTTGATGGATTTTGAGTAATGATTAGTTGTTTTGGAAGTGTTTGAGAGTGTTTTGGATGATATTGTTTATGTTTAGGAAGCCCATGATGATTCTTAGTAGAATATGAGGCTCTGTGATGTTCTGATAGGTTCTGATTGGTTCTAATACCTTCTGTTTAGCTTCTATTTTGTTTTGATTTTCTTCTGTATGAAGCATGGATTGATGATTGATGAAGGTTGAGGTATTTTGAAAGATTATTGAATAGTTTTTGATATTTTGGGATGCTTTTAGTATGAGTTATGAGGTTTTGATGTTCTCTAATGGCCTTCTGTTAACCCTTTGTAGACCTTCTGTTCATGCTCTGTTTCTGTTCTGTTCTATAGATCTTCTATAAGTGTTCTGTGATATGAGGGTGTACTTTGGGAAAATTTTATAACTCTTGGAAAGGATGAATCTAAGTTCAAAAGAGCTAAAACAAATGGAAGAAGTAGCTGCTGAAGACTCAAGTGCAGAATTGAGTGGTAGAGACAGAAGCAAGATATGAAGGGTTACTGTAGATGCTCTATGCCTCTTCGACATAGACATGCCTTTTGGGAGGTGCATCCATGATCTAATAAGGATTATGGAGAGTGATTATTGAGTATTGTAGTGAGGAGATGATGTACTATTGATTGATTGATTGATTGAGAGAGAGAGAGAGAGAGAGAGAGAGAGAGAGAGAGAGAGAGAGAGAGAGAGAGAGAGAGAGAGAGAGAGAGTCAATTCTATCAAAACAATGTATCTATCTATGAGAGATTGAGAGAGAGAACTATGAAGACAATGAAGATGAATACTATGTGATTATTTCCATTCAAAGGTGGTGTATTCTTTTGTGTTCCTTGTTCTATTGATGGATTCTATGAAGATGTTGAAGATTATGGTTGATTTTATCAAATCCGTGTGAGATATCTACTATGATGCTGCGTGACAATTTGTTCTTTTCCTTGTCGTGGTTCTCAAAAGAATGAAACAAAAGTGTGTTGATGTTACAAGATAGATTTTCTTGTAGTAGAAACCCCTTTTCCTTGGTGTCTCTCTTGGGGCTCCGAAGGGTACCAAGCATTAGTTGGCGAGTGTGGGAGCTCACACTTGGCTGCTAAGACCCATGGATTTCTTATTATTTTAAGCATTTCAAGCCAAGTGCAATGGATAGCTCTCACATAGCCATGCACACTCTCCCACCTACGGGTGTAGTGAGCTTACCTTCATGCCCAATTGAGTTGCCTTCTCCTACAAGCTCTCTGGTAGCTCCACGATCTAAGGTGCAAGCTCAAGCAAGCTTGATCCTCAAGCTCCATTTCTATGCGCAAGACAAGAGAAGAGAAGGGAAGAGAAGAAGAAAAGAGGAGAAGATGGAGAGCTTCTCCACCAAGGTCTCTCACCCTTACATACACTCACTTCCTCACATTCCCTCTCTCATGCATAAGCACAAGCAAGAACAAAAGGAAGAAGAAGAAAAGAGCTAGTTTTGGCCACACATAAGAATGAGCTTCTTCATTCAGGTTTTGCCTTTTATATATGCCCTACCTCCTCCTCGAGCACCCATCCCTTTTTTACTCAACCGACCATTTTAGCGTAGGTTCTCTTTCCCTATTTCCTTCCTATTTACATTGTCTCTTCAGCATGTCCATCTACATTTAGAAATTGTAGAGGAGAGAGTCCGATACTCTTTCATTAAAATTTAGGGTACACTTTTATATTTAAAATGTGCCTTTCCCTTTTTGCACTTGCCCTAGACTTTTAAAGTTACTCTTGCACTTTTGACTTTTTTCCTTCCATTTTTTTGTTGGGTCGCCTTTTTCTCTTTTGCCTTGCATCTTTTGATTCTCTTTTGCTTTTTTTTTTGCTTTCTTTGCACTGAGGTTAACATTAACCCCCTCCTAGTCGAGTGCCAATCCCATGTCACTTGTTGGTGAGGATTCGGGTGGTTAAAGGTTTGCCCTGTGGATCGATGATGGGGCTTTGGGGAGATTGGTTGTGGCGAAGAAGCATAACAAAATGGATGTGAGGTTGTGGAGGTCGAGAAGAGATCAAGTGGGTGATGGGGGTCTCCAAGGTCGGCGGTCGGTTGTGGGTTATTGGATGTACCTGGAAAGGAAAAGGAAGTGCACTACTAAGGATCAAGATCATGTAAGGGGAGGTGTTGTGGGTGTGACTTAGGGAGATAGGTCTATAATTATAGGCAAGTGTAAACTCCCTAGGTGTATCCTGCCCTTGATGTGCCTTAAGTGTGAAGTGGGGGAAGGGGCTAGTGATATAATTGTGCCTAGGTGTAGTGTCTTTGGCACTTTGATGGTACACAAGAATTACATTTCTTCCTTTTCTTTTTCTTTTTCTTTGTCTTTTCTTTTTTTTCTCTCCCTTTTTTAAAAATCTTTAATACATTAGAAGGGAGCACACTAGATGTCATCTCAATGCTCCCAGGAGCTACATTGCAAGGAGGCCTAAGAGACTTGGTAAGGAAGGGTCTACTCTGCAAGTAGCCTTTTATGTCAATGCATACATTTAAGGGTGTCATCAACAAGAAGGGGCGACTGCACTTGGTGAAGTGGTTATCCTTCATATATTCAAGGACTGCCATACAAAAGGAAGATAGGAGAGTTGCCCTCATCATGAGTCGGCTATCGTGTAGCTACCAATTCTTGCATTGAGATAAAAAAGGAGTGGCTGCATCTAGCAGAGGCATGCCTCTTCCACTGTGGGCTTTCCTTAAGCAAAATCCATAGTACCTTGAGTTAATTACAGGTAGTGATGAATGCGCGGTTCGACCAGGATGAAAACTCATCGAGGAAGTGCATGATGGATGGGTGGATGTCCTAGCTCAGTGAAGATTAAGCACTCCTCTAGACTCCTTGCATTCACATTATAGATCTTGGAAAAATCATAGCTACCATGCACATCTGGTTTATAGTCTACCCCTATTCTCCACGAATATGGTATGTAGATGGGATCATTGCGCTCCTCTAGTATGGTGCTATAGAAGGCCATCAAAGCATCAAGCTTGGAGTCCTAGACACATCACTGCCATTTCAATTGGGCTTTATATCCACTGGACGGTCATTGGGATCTCCCAATCCTTCTCTCACCAAGTCGGAGGCTCTCTTTACCACCTTGTAGGGTATTTTTCTCTTTCCTCTATCCATCGATTTCCTTTCTAGTGCCATGATTCATTCACTTTCCGCCAAGGCAAGGCGTTTGGCAAGATCCTAAGCCTTCTAATATTATTTTCTTCCCAAGCCCTGGCCTTCTCCTCCATCCTTTCTATGCCCTGAGTCTCGCATTGAGACATCATCATTACCGTTTTCTCCTGCTCCTTCTAGATATTGAGTCTTCCAGTCGTTCTGACTCTAGGAGGGCCACACAGAGTCGACTTTTTAACTCTGTCAGTCTTTTAGCTAACATCTCATTTTTCTATGCCTTGGCATTGTGTACTTCTTTGAGCAACCATTCCTTTTGTTGTTTCTCTGTATGGAGCTTTGCATAGGCATGGGTCTTCACTTTTTCTAGCTACTTAGTGAGCTCATCTTCAATTTTCCTCAATTGCTCGAGCTGCTCCTCCATGTTCTTATTTTGTTATAAGAGGGATGAGAAATATATGTCTAGCCCTATCTCCTCCCCTTGCCTTCGCATCATCGGGCTCTTGTGCGAACTCTTCTTTCTTCTTTGCTTCCGACTCCTTCTTTAGGTCATTTATTTACCTTTGTTGGGTGGCTATTTGCTTCGTCTTTTCTAGCTGATAAGCTAAGAACACCTCTCTTTTTGCCTCTAGCTTTGCCAACATTACCTTCCTCTCTTCCTTCACCTTTTCTAGTTGGGCCAGTAGCTCTTTTACGTATTCATCTAAAGCCCCTAGCCTCTTTGTCCCTAGCATAGCTGAGGGTATGGATATCATCGAGGCTTCTATTCTAGGTTTCTTTGGGTCTTTCCTTGACTCTGCATCTACAGCCCCCTAGCCTCTTTGTCCCTGCACTGGGGCTCGTCCACTTGGTGCTGGGCCAAGCTCCTGCACTATGTTGACTAGGTATTGTACCCAAGCCATCACATTGCTTTGGTTCAACGTGGCTTTTGTAGTCTTGTGTGATGGTGGTAGGCATGGAAAACTTGTGCATTTTGCAACCAGGGTTGGACCTCTTATGATGCCATAGTCCACTCCCTTCATGACTATGAAGTTTATTGAGAGTTGAACTCTTGCTATCTTCAAGGGTCAATCTTTCAGTACTCAAAATGGTCTAACCTTCATTCCATTAGCTAGCGTGACATTAAACCTTGTAGTTTCCATAGATGGGTTAAACCATGCATGTAGGATTGTATGGCTGAGCATACTCACTCCCACTCTCATGTCTACAATTCCCTTTCTTGTGGCATCTCCTAATGCTACAACAGGTAAGACTGCGTGCATTTTTATGCCTTTCCAAAAAGCATTTATGTGCAAGGACCTAGGCACACTGAGTTTAAGATTAAGCTTGATAATTGTGTTGCTACATCATAGTCAAGCAAGTTGGTCAGTCCAAGTTCGTCAAGTCCTTTTATCCACTACTTCAACCCTTTCCATAGTGTCAGATTTTGCCTAAGTAGCTCTCCCAGAGGTAGAGTCATAGTAGGGGCTGATATCAATGTTGTAAATAGATTTCCAACTACTTACTTTTCATTAGGCTCTATACTCTTTTGCCAATGATTTCAGATGATTTGCCCGTGTAGGCGAGATTGGTATATTCATGCTAGAAAGCTCATCGATTTCATCTTCAATGATGGGTTTGGTATCCTTTAGGTGCACTTGGGCTTCTCTCACCCACTCCTTGACCTTATCTACTACCTCCAATTGGTTCCTTGGGTCGGGATACTCCCTAATCATGGCACTCCTATTTTCTACTATCTTAGGAGCAGATGTTTTTGTTTTCGCATCCATGACTTGCTTCCCCTTGGGTAACGTGGTAGTACTATATGTCTTGAATGTAATATTTGCTTCAATCCCTTTTCTCCTTCTTCTACGACTCTTCTTCCTCTTGGGTAACGTGGTAGTACTATATGTCTTGAATGTAATCTTTGCTTCAATCCCTTTTCTCCTTCTTCTACGACTCTTCTTCCTCTTGGGTAACGTGGTAGTACTATATGTCTTGAATGTAATCTTTGCTTCAATCCCTTTTCTCCTTCTTCTACGACTCTTCTTCCCTATTGAAGTTGCATCAAGGTTGCTAGGTCCAAGTAATGAAACATTGAATTGCTTGGTTTGCCCTTGGGTCATGATGTTAAATGGGATTGGCATGGCCTTACCATCAAGTGTCTCAACTTTGAATAGCCCCAATGGTATAGGTAGTATGATTGCCAAACTAGTGGATGTTTTCTGCCTAGGACACTCAATGTATAAGTGTGTGATCCCACACTCTGGACATCTCAAGTTGGCCATGTCTCGATTGGCTTACTTTCTTTCAGGGCAGTGAGATGAGATATACCTTGGGTGACCACAAGTCCAGCATGCAATGGATTCTTGGTTTTGTTCTCCTAGACATCTATCTCTTCCCCTGTGCCTAGTGCCATCACCAGCATTGGTCTAAAATCCATCAAGTTGTGTTTACCCTCTTGGTTGTATGAGACATAAGGGTTTATGTATGCTTCATCCTCATTTGGATCCTCTACATAATGTATCAGAGTGTTGCTCAATGGATGGGTCGCAATGGGTCCAAGTGGTTTGGCTATCCCTATAGGGTTGATGTCCATCCTAGGGACGATAGGCTCTGAGTCATTGGGTGCTAGGAGAGATAATGATCCCCCTTCTGAAGTTTGGTAGCCTATTAGCTAGGCAATATGATTGATTGTATGGTTGTGGGTATGGGAATTATCTTGGCAATCTACAATGCATTGCATCATGACCAAACCTATCGTAGTTAACACATGGTTTCAATCTAGGATCTAGGTACTCGATTGGAAGGTTATTTCCTCTACAATGCATGCATTGCACACGAGGTCGTGTGGGCCTTCTCATCATCTCTTGAAGCTTAGCCAACTCCAGCTTCATGTCCACCAACTCCTGGTTCTGGTTGACACTCTTTCCCTTGTCTTGTGTGATGTGGCTCAATCTTTCACCAATGGCCATAGCTCTCTCTAAGAATCTAGAGTCAGTGCTATCTCGAGTTGTGGCTCTTGAGCTTCTCTCCTTGAGTAGGTTTTCCACACGTGTGGCTTCTTTGAAGACCTTAGGTAACACATCTCTCTATATGTTTGAGTTGCTCACTTAGGCCTTGTAAAGCTCTTTGCTTCAAATTCCGTTTATGAATACAGTGGAAACCACTCGTTTGTTAGTCATTTTGTTGCTGGGATTCTCTTAAAGAGACTCCCCACATGAGTAATGTAATCTTGGATATCCTCCTTGTCCCTTTGGCTAACATTCATCAACTTGAAAATGAGATTGTCAGAGTATCTTGCCTCCTTGGAGAATCTCTTGATGAATAGATCCTTGAGGTTATTAAAGTTATTAGATTTGGCATTATCTAGGCTAATATACCACATTCCTTTGTCTCTTAGGAAAAGTCCAAAAGCTTGTGTGCATTGAGCAAGATCCATGAGGCCAGTTGCCTTGCATACTTGCTCAAACTGCACTACAAAGCTATACAGTGGGGGCTGATACTTGTCGAGTTGCTTAGTAACCACAAGTATCTTGGTTTGGCACTTAGAGTTTGGGGTGATTCCTAGCCTCAATAGCAACATAGTTGCTAGGGTTGCTCTACTTTTCTCTACAACCATACTATCTAAAAGTCACTTCATAAGAAGTTCACTCAATGTAAGATGATTTGCCTCTAGCGCTCTCTTCCTCTTAGCATTTGGTCTTGCCCTAGTTTTGTTGGTGAGAGCCAAGAAAATGGACCTAACGTATCTATATGTCTTGTCTTAGCTTCTAAGCTCATTAGTTGTAGGTGGGTATCCTCTGTAGCATTTTTCTTGCCAAATTTCTCTCTTCCTCGAGACCTTGACTATGATCTCCTGCTGGCATACCATGATGCACCATTTTGGTCTGTAGGTTATACAGATTCACAAGCTACTGGATATCGGTTGGAAATTCCCCCAAGTCAAGCTCATCATCTCAGGGTTGATGCTAGTTCCTAAAATGTTGGCAGTTTCCTGAGAAACTAGGATATCAATCACGTTGATTAGATAGGGTAAAGCTACATCCCTAATCATGCTGATCTTTGTTGCTCACTCAAGGCCGACTTGTCCAAATATGAGTGATCAAGCGGCCAAATGAGGTTTAGGGTCCAAGTTTGAGTTTCAGACCTCGGAGAATTTTGTTGTTATCTAAGTGGACTACAACTCAGATTGTCCAATTCTCAGGCAAGGCTAGTTGAGGTTGTAGACAACATTTGAGTGCGGCAGTTGGGGATCCAGAATATCAATTGAAAACTCCTCATTCCTACTCTAGCATTGCAACTAGGGCCCTAACTATGATCAACCAACATCAAGTGGCACTCAGAGCATACCTCTAAGGCTCGAGGATATGGGAATGCAAATTGGTGAGCAATTCTGTGCTCCTGCCCTATAGCTCTCTCTCTCTCTCTCTCAAGCTCCCTTTCGATTAAATACATACAAATGAGCTCTCTTTCCCTCTTATTGGCCTCTTAAACCCCTTCTCTCTTGCTCTATTACTTCCCCCTTCTCTCTCTTTGCTCCCTTAATACATTTAAGCCCTTTCTCTCTCTATTTTACAATGTTTTATTAATAGTAGTAATCCTTCTATTTGGTTCCCTTTTTTTCATTGTTTCTTTCTACCTTAATGCATCCAAAATACAAAGCAAGCTCGTACGCTACTCCAACCTACTCATCCAAATCTTAAAAACTAAAAAACTTACTTGCAAAGGAGATCGAATGCCCTTTGACTCCCTCACTTCCTACCTATCTCAAGCACCGGTTTGGAGAAAATGCTACTTCAATGCTTGATTTAGAGTGCACAAGTACTTAAAGCTTGAATCCATTGGTCCCGACAATGGAATCAAAATGTGGGAGCTCACACTCAATTGCCAAGACCCACGGACCGCTTATTGTTTCAAAAGCATTTCAAGCCAAGTGCAATGGCTACCTCTCACAGAGCCATGCCCACTCTCCCATCTACGGGTGTAGTGAGCTTACCTTCATGCCTGATCGAGTTGCCTCCTCCCGTGGGCTCTCTGGTAGCTCCACAATCTAAGGTGTAAGATCAAGCAAGCTCAATCCCCAAGCTCCATTGCCACATGCGACACAAGAGAAAAGAAGGGAAGATAAGAAGAAGAGAGGAGAAGATGGAGAGCTTCACCACCAAGGTTCCTCACCCTCACATACACTCACTCCCTCACTCCCTCACTCCCTTACAGTCCCTTTCTCAAGCACAAGCACAAGCAAGAGCAAGAGGAAGAAGAAGAAGAAGAGAGCTAGTTTTGGCCAAACATAAGCATGAGCTTCTTCATTCACTTTTTGCCTTTTATGCATGCCCTACCTCCTCCTCGGGTGCCCATCCCTTTCTTACATGACTAGCCTGTTTAGCCTAGGTTCTCTTTCCCTATTCCCTTCATATTTACATTGTTTCTTCACCCATTCCTGTCAACATTTACAAATTGCACAAGAGGGATTCCGGCACTCATTTACAAAAATTCAAGGTGCGCTTTTCTGTTTAAAATGTACCTTTCACTTTTTGCACTTGCCTTGGGCTTTTAAAGTTGCTCTTATACTTTTGGCATTTTTTCTCCTATTTTTTTGTTGGGCCACCTTTTTCCACTTTGCCTTGTGTCTTTTGATTTTCTTTTGTTTTCTTTTTTGGCTTCCTTTGGATTGGGGTTAACATCCACCCCTTATATCCCACCACAGAATGGCATTGTGAAGCACATGAATGGGATTATTTAGGAAAGAGTCCACAATATGCTTAGTTAGGAAGGCTTACTATAGTATTTTTAGGCTAACAGAATTAATACTATAGTTCATTTGATTAATAGACCCCTATGTGCTACTCTCAGTGTGGTAGAGTTATATAGGAGGTAGGGTCTAATAAACCTTTTATATACACACTTGTGAGTCTTGGGATATGAGGTTTTTTTCCATATTCATAAAGGAAAACACAAAAGATTAGATCCAAAGTTTGTCAAATACATTTTTCTTGGATATGGTCATGTAGGAGACATGAACTATTATCTTTGGGATCTGTAGACAAAAGGTTATCCATAGCAATGATGTTATATTTCATGAGGATAAGATGCATAAGATACTAGAGCATGTCATTGAGGTGTGTAGGGTGATCTATTAGTAAGAGCATGCTATTATAGTACAACTAATCTCATTTAGGTAGCATGAAACAATTGTTGATGTTATATTGGCCCAAGATCTACATGTCATGTTGTGCAGGATCATGATCTTAAATAGAGAGGACAAAGGATACACACCTCACAATTGTTTTTGAGACACTCTATTATAGCCTCACATCCTCCTAATTGGTTTGAGCCCTTTATGCATTATGCCATGGTGATAAATTCTAGTGAGCATATCTAAATTAACATGTCCTAGGTCCATGCACTCAATGTAAGTGGAAAATTTGATAGAAGCATCATTTGTCCATAGAGCATGTGTGATGATAGGGAGATTTCCAATAAAAAATCATTGATGGAGTAGTCATAGACTTTGAGTTAGTAGTCAGTAAAGCATATATACATAAACTTTGCATTGAAGACATTGATTGCTTATAATGTATGAAATAATTTTGATAAGTGGATTTTCTACTTAAACTTATAAATTATGTAAGAGAATGATAGCAATTAGAATTAGTAGATTTATTGCATTTAGTGAAAATATAAACTTTGATTTATTCCAATAAAAAATCATTGATCGAGTAGTCGTAGACTTCAAGTTAGTAGTGAGCAAAGCATACATACATAAACTTTGCATTGAAGACATTGATCACTTGTAATGAAATAAATTTGGTAAGTGAATTTTCTATCTATCTTTATAAATTATGTAAGTTAATGATATCCTATCACAATTAGTAGATATATTGTATCCAGTGAAAAGAAGATTGTATGGGCATACCATGCAAAGGGTGTGTGACCAGTCTAACCTTATGGGAGGCACTTCCTATTGGGAGTTAAAGGTTGTGTGTACCTACATTTACTTTGTACACAGTGCTCTGCCAACTACACTCTACAAGTGATAGCTTCTGATCACTATCACTTTATTATTTATTCTTTCTATGACAATAGAATAAGGAAAGGAAAGTCACACATTGTGACTATTAGAGTTTCCACATACCATCTTGTTCTCTCTTTCTTAAACCTCCATAGATCTTGTTTCCTCTTGCTACCATTTGTGCTCTCACTTTTGCTCCGCCTTTCAATTTTTATCAAAATGGGCATTTGAGGAGATTCAATTACATTCACTTCAACTAGGGAAGAGAGCTTCATTCTCAACTTTCATGGTAGCCACTCATTGAGGTGTGCATCAATCCCATGAAATTCTCGGATCAGTCACACACCTTCTAGCTTTGATCTAGCCTTTCCTTGGGATGATTTTAGCTTCCACAAGTATTCTTTGGGCATCAAGGTAGCTTGTACAATCCCAAGACAGCTAGCATGAATTGCACACTATTGTCTAGGCTCCTCCTAAGTTATCTCTAGCCCCACTTTAGCTCTAGGCATTGTTTAAGCTTGTTAGACCTTGGATTTTAAGTACTTGTGGCTTGATCTTGGGCATCTTTTGGAGAGATTGAAGTTAGCCATTGCTCCATAGTTCATGGCTAGATTTTTGTTCACTCTTTGGGACAACAACAATTATTTGATTATTTAATCCTATATTGATGCTTAAGGAGAAGTTTTTAATGCCTAGATGATATATCGATGCTTAAAAAAGCCTTTTGAATTGATTAGAGCTTGTTTAGCTTAGCGTTTGGAAGGTTCTTTGCTATAATAACATATGGGCAGCAAGCATACACAATGAATGCTTATGTATTGAATGCTTATAGATGCTTTGGAGATGATACATGGATATATTGATGCTTGGTATTGATTATTATGCTTGAATACACTTATGTTGACCTCTAAGATTTAGATTTGAGATTGAGCACATACTTGTAGAGGCTATTTAGTTCACTGGCTTTCCATTTATGAGCTTGAAGGCTAACTTGGGTACGCTTTATGTCTTTGGGCACCTAGATGTTATGAGACACATGTATTGAGATTTTCTTTGCTCTTTGCTATTTCAAAATTTCTTATGTGGGAGAACTTTGATATTTTTTATTACAGATCTTGGTCTATTCAAGACAATGGGAGCCTCTTGCCTATGTATATATGCTCAATTGATTTTGGTATACACTATCCTTGGAGACATTGATGGTTGTGGAGTGATTTAGCTTTGGTTTGTATAGTTGGCACTTCCTCTTGTTAGATGGTTTTGTCATCCTTGGATCCATTCTTGGTGGGACTTTGTTGCTTCTTTGGAGATCTCTTATGCACAATTGGCTTTGCTGGCCCATGCAAACAGTGTTTTATCTAATGGATAATCACAAGACGATTGAATCAAGCCTATCTTGCATTTCAAACCATAGTGCCCATTGTAGTAGACATTGTGTAGAGCATCCACCACTATTGACACCCAAAAGACCCTAGGCCCATTATTTTTATCAACCTAAGCACACCACTATGACCTCCTCTATCTTCTACAAGGAACCTATATCACTAGACATTGTGTACCTAGACCACCAAACACATCACAAAAACCCTAACACTACACCACCACCATAAAAATTTCTACTCTTTATTCATGAAATTAGTATGTTTCCCTTCAAGATTAGTGAGCCACAAGCCACTTTCCCTTGGCCGTTAAAAAAAGGGCCACTACAATTGCCACTCAATCTACAAAATGGTGAAATAATTGACCCAACAAACCAAGCTAACTTCCACATAATGCTTTTTATAGTTAGACTCCACCTTTGGCACCTTTAGGAAGCTCCTTGAGATAATAGCTTTAGGTCTAGCCAATGACAACATGATTGCATTTGCATCCCATATGGGAAGAGCATGAGCACTTATACCATAAAATCATTCTTGTCTAAGAGTAACTCTCTCATGAGTTGCTTGAACACCAACTCCAAAAATGTTGCAATCTTCCTATCCATGCAACTACTACACGGCTTAAATACCCTCCAAGGTAGAAGCACTCAAACTATGTTATATCTTCTCTAGTCACTTCCCATAGAGTTGGTACCAACAATGCCTCAAAGTGGCAATTAAAGGTAGCCACCTTTTTACCTTGGTTGAACAACGTCATGCATTGATTTTGTTAAGTAATGAACCCACATATTGTGAAATAGCATCCTTAAGGTCTACACTTGAGTCTTGCAAACCCAATGCACAAAAAGAGTTGTTACATCATCCACTTCTGGACAAGACCTTTGACTAAAGAGGAGCTTCATGTTTCCAATCATTTTTAACGGAGACTCATTACTCAAACATTACATTCTACTTATATTCAGCTAATAGACTTGGACACCCTTGCCGAGCTTGACTGTAATGTATATTTTTATGTGGCTGGTGGATCACTAAAACTACTATCATACATAAATAAAACCATCATCAATGTAAATACCAATAATATTATGAACTTTAACTTTAAAAAGTCACTAAATTTTCACACAATACACCCAAGTCCATAAGCTCATAATTTTGTATTCTTTTCTACAAGGGGAGAGAGCTTCAAGTTGTTCTCCTACATCCAATGAGTCCTTATAAGGAAGGTGACTATCAAGGAGACCTTGACCTACTACCCACAATTACTTTTTGTAGTAAAAAGGTTCACTAGATAAAAACTTAGTAAGTAAATCATATTTTAAATTATTTATTTAATAGATACCTCTAATGATCATTATTCCTTTTTGTTGATGGTAGCTCAATAAGTCCCTATCCCTTCTATATTACCCATTCCTGTCCCAACACTAATCAAGCACCCTCTGAGTGAGGACAAGTTGGTATTCACCATGCAAAAGAGATTGTATTTTGAATTCCCTGTAAGCATGTGGGGAGTACAATTGCTATGGTTCCACCTCTTGTGACCAAGCTAAAAGGCTTGGTCAATACATATTAGACCACTAAAGAGCTGATAATCAAATGCAGCTTAGCCAATTACCTTTGAGACATGGCAATCAATTGCTAGGGTTCCACCTCTTGTGACCAAGCTAAAAGGCTTGGTCAATACATATTAGACCACTAAAGAGCTGATAATCAAATGTAGCTTAGCCAATTACCTTTGAGACATGGCAATCAATGTTCACTTCATGACATGTTCATCTCTCATTAGAATCTACCACACCCATATACTAGATCTAGTAGATTCTCTTATGAGGCTAAAATCGGATGGCCAGTTTTTGTGGAGATAGAACCCTTCTCCATTTGGAAGTCAAATAACTTTTTCATGAGATAGATACATCTTATTAGATGTAGTTTCCTTCTCATAAGTGTCACATAGCTTCTTCCATAATTCATGTGTGGTGTTCCCATTCTCAACTATAAAACATATAGATTTTGTCATGTAACCTAATAGAGAATTTATCCAAAACATCAATCTCTAACCACTTCTTAAGATATGCCTCTTATTGGTTTTGTTTCTACGCCTCTTATGGGCATCAACTACTTTGAATAAGAACATATTGAATTTTCTCCTTCCATAAATTGAAGTTAGTATCATCAAACTTCCTAATGTTATATAATCCTTGTCCATTGTAGATGATCAAGCCATTTGTGCAAAACAACAACTAATTGTCAAATGGCAACAATAACTAGAAGGTCAACAACCTACACCACAAAATTGGTAGCATTTCTACAACACATGCTCAATATAATCAAAAGTAAGAGAAGATGGAAAATGAACTATTGCTTGGCAAGAATGCATATATGACTATCAAAATGTTTTGAAAATCACTATATATAGTTAAAACATTGTATTATTGCATCAACATTTCCTCGCAAATGTAGCAACATAACAACATCCAACTATTCAAAAGTATATCAAACAATTGATCTCCCTGAAACTAGTGCAATATATCAAAAACAATATTCTTTCTCATTCATGAGAAAATATGCATGGGTATTGTGGAAATATTCATAAATAAGGAATTTCTATAGCATATACATCAAGATCTCTACTCTAGTAACACTTATTGCATACAATAACAACCAACAACAAGCTCTAAAATGGTGAAACCTATAATTTGTAACTTGTGTCAAAGAATGTGAAACTTGAAACTATTGGGTTTTAATATCATGTTATTGATTACCAATGCCCAACAATGTATATAGAGCTACAATGAACATTGTATACATTGTCCTATTTTGTAGGTTCTAAATAACCTATGCAAAATTGCAAGAAAATATGAAACAACCTCTACAACATTATGTCAAAAATGAAGCTCCAAATAGCCTTAGATTGAAAAAATTGAGCAAGCTGAGTCATTATGATCTATTCTCAAGAATTTATCAACCTCTTCAAGTACATCAAATCTCGTGCAAAATGGACACTATAATGATTTTTTAAATTAGCAATGCTGGCTGCTGGAGACTCTCTCTCGCTCTAATACTAGTCATTAGAGTTGCAAGGAGAATGGAGATTGCACAAATAGAGAGAGAGAGAGAGAGAGAGAGAGAGAGAGAGAGAGAGAGAGAGAGAGAGAGAGAGAGAGAGAGAGAGAGAGAGAGAGAGAGAGGGAGGGAGGGAGGGAGGGAGGGAGGGAGGGAGGGAGGGAGGGAGGGAGGGAGGGAGGGAGGGAGGGAGGGAGGGAGGGAGGGAGGGAGGGAGGGAGGGAGGGAGGGAGGGAGGGAGGGAGGGAGGGAGGGAGAGAGAGAAAGAGAGAGAGAGAGAGAGAGAGAGAGAGATGACAGTATGTTTCTAGTGCCTCCACTAGCTCTATTGTAAGTATCACCTTATTGTTTTATCCCTTCAAGAATTAAGAAGAAGTGTGTACATATATAGTTAACGTTAGTGAGCAAGATGAATGACCAGCCACAATGGTCTCCACCCCAACAGTAACCCCATTCTTCTTTAGTACACAACAAATCCATCTAATTTATACCTTTAAACAATTCGGATTAAGTCATTCTAATAATGTTGGCCCTATTATATATAGCTTGTGTAGCCATAGGAGAGAACTAATTTGAACATATTTCAAAGTGGACTATACAACCTTGTCCTTCACAATTCTAAAATTAGGGCTATTCAAAGTGGAATGTTCTAGTCTTCATCATCTTGCAAATCAATGATCCCAGCTCTCCTCCACCTAAAGTTTCTTGTTGGGTATCCTTTACAAGCCTTGATGTGCTGCTTCTATTGTTCAATATTCTCACTTTTATGCTCTTCTGTTAGCTTCTCATTAATATTTTGAAACTCATTCAACTATGTCTTTGTCTCCTCGAATTGGACGTTAAGATTCATAGACAAGAGTTCTCGTTTACATTCATCTCATTGACTCTTTCATTTATTAATCAATTAGCATGCATAATGTAATTTTACAATTGTTAAATTGTGGCATATTCTCAATTGATGTAAACATGAAAACTCTTGATTCTGTTTTGGCAACTAAGATGTCTAGTATAAAATTTTATTTTTTAATCATTGAGATGTCTAGTTACATAACTAAGACACTCATGAGCATTATTACAAACATATTTTAGAATGCTTGTCAAATGAGAGAAAATGGGAGGAGGATAGTAAGACTAGTATATAGCTCCCCACCAGTGTGCTTCAAATCTCTATCCTTATAGCTTTGTAAGACTTGAAGAGTGGCTTTAGCAAGATGTGTCCTCTTGAATAAGGTTGGCCCCTTCTTTCTTGAACTCATTTTCTTCTACTAGGAAAAGCTCAAATTTGTGAAGATAAAAAATCACAAAGAGCCCAATAGAATTAGGAAAAATGGGATGAAGGAGAGGACTCAATGGAAGTAGAGAGTATATTGAAAGGAGAGGATTGAAGAGAGCTCGAAAGGAAGTAAAAAGAAGCCAATAGATGAGGTCAAATATAAAGTTTTAATTTGATAGATTTCAATTAACCTCTAAAAGCATGTTTAATTGATTGAAATGTTACTAGAAAGCGTACCTATTGACCAATATTCAAGTTATAAAATCCCATTAAAATCCAAAAAGGAACTCTAAAATTTTTAATTTTATCATTTTAGCTCAAAATGTTAATTGAATGCAAAAATAATGATTATGGGTTAAAAAAGAGCACGATACTAAGTAATAAGTTAATTTTTGGATGTAAATTTTCATTAAAAATAAATTCTTAAATGAGAAGATATGAGGAATCTAAGCAAATCTATTATTAAATGAGGAGATATGAGAGATTTAAGTGTATGAACTATTCTTAAATGACGAGATGTGAGATATATGCATATTTATATGAACTATTCTTTCATTCAAAAGACTAGTGAGTATACCATAATTAGGGTATTATCCAAATTTTGCAACTATATTGGACATATAAAACATATTTTTAATATAATATGGCCACATAAGAAGTATTGAATAAGGTAGGTGGGTAGTTGTTCCCATCGATAAATATACTATCTAACTCTCCTAGATATCACACCTAGCACTCCCAAAATTAGGATATTATAGGAATTAGATGACTACATTGAATCTATAGAGCATGTTTCTAATATAATATGGACATATAAATGCAATCTAAATAGGCTCTATTGTATTCTATGTACAAGATGTTAGCTATATATAGACAGACTATGTTAGCTATATATAGTCTGTCTATATATAGCTAACACAAGAGACATGTGTGTGTGTAATATATGTATGTATATTTGGGGGGGGGGGGGTGTGGATGAGGTAGGTGGGCTGTTTTTCCCATCCACATATATTATTTCTAACTCTCCTCAATCTTTTGAGCTTACACTCCTAAATATCTTATTTCCTATGTAGAAATATATGAGACCTACATGGTAGACCTTTAATGTGTATTCACACACAACTCATAAATAACATGTATAACCTTATAAAAAGAAAGAATATGATGTTTTAGCAATGCTTTTGTAAGCTATAAAAATTTGAGTCCATACAATGTACCTTTGTAATATTTCATTGGCATCCAACCACTTTTTTCATATGGTTGTTTTTTGGATAAAGCACCACTCTCACAAAAAAGAAAATCCCTCAAAGAATATAAGTTTTGGGAACATAAGATAATGAGGTTGATGACATTACTTATTAGTGCCCACGCGCACGCGCACGCGCGCGCGCGCGCGCACACACACACACGCACACGCACGCACACGCACACGCACGCGCGCGTGCACGCGCGCGCGCACACACACACACACACACACACACACACACACACACATGTACAAAGGCGTTAAAAAGCTAAATTATCTTCAGTTGGCCACATGCACAAGTATATATTATAATCATTGGAAAGTGATCAAGATGAATTGACCATGTATCATTATTCATACAAGATACCATTAAAAAAAGGAGCTAGAGAATTGCTATGGAGATAAAAATTTGCATTATTCTACCTTTAGAAATGAAAATGACATTTAGATGATCATGCATTATGGAAAAAACAATTTAGTCCAAGAATAAAAAGTACTCTGGCAAGATGAACTATTGTACAAACAAAATACATGCCATGTAAACTACTATTAAAAAATGCCAAGGATAGTATATCAACACATAAGAAAAGGACCAATATGACATTGCATGCAATGTATCCAAACTAACTTTAGAAAAGGATTTTGAAAACAAAAATGGCTCACATGATTGAAAAAATGTATATAAAAGAACAATGATTATAATCAATTGAAAAAAGAAATCACTTGCAATATCCTTGTTGTATGGTATAATGAGCTTGTGCCAAACAACTTGTTAGAACTTTCTTGATATGAAGTGCAAAAATAGAAACAATTGCATTGCATATTTAAGGTCTTATGTGACCCTTCAAACATGCCATTTCACTCTCATAAAAAGAAAAAAGTTTGTAAGGCCTTTACTAGAAACCAAATGTAGCTTTCCACATTCCAAGTGGGAGTATTCACTTTGTCCCAATTACATGTCAAACCTTCAAACAATGTTATTGTACCTTTGAATGAATCAAACACAATAATCTAGTTATACACTAGATTGTAGCTAATTATAATTGAGGAATATCATTAGTTGGCCATTGTTGGTCAATTATACCTAGATGCACATAGGACATTAAACCAAAGCATGCTTGTTTCTTTGGTGGTTTTGGAGTGATTTTGTGGGGGTGAACTACACAAAGGCCCAATAAAATACTCATGGATAGTAAAAAATTCACCAATTGAAATATGCACCAATGATTCCATTTATTGGCAAAAGTATATATTTTTTGACTTAAACAAGGAGAGTGCCAAAATGATGCATGCTCTATTAACAGACTTTTGCAAGTTTGTAAGATCTCACAATTAAGAATATTTTATTGTTTTTCCAAATCCCCCAAATGATGCAACATCGCCTCATCTTTTATACATTTTAAATCTCAAGGATCTTAAATTTAACAATTGGAGATCCTATATATCTTGTAGTAATTGATTTTAGAGATGAACCATGTCCATCAAACACTATTTTGCTAAGTGATCCTAGAGAACAACAAGTCTTGATTGTTAAATAATCGCAAAAAATGTGAAAGGCCATGCCTTATGCTATATGATAGTAGTTATAAACTGAAAGATATATAAACTCTTTATTTATCCGCCTCAATAGTGAAGATTTGTTAGTAGATTATGCTAGTGAGACAAAAATCAAAATTCTCCATTTTATACTAATACTAAAATTTCATTGAAGGTTTTCTTATACAATCATGTAACACATTTGTCATTCTCAAAATACCACAAGACATCTTACAAGACACCATGATAAGTCCTCATCACATATGCTATGTCTCCAAGAAATAAGATAAGAAAAGATTCATCAACTTCTCATCAATTCCAATTCCAATTCCAATTTTTAAATCGACTCTTGCCCATTTGACATATATTCCTATTGAATTACAGCAACCTCTTAGGGTTCAAGTGGCCAATGGAAGTAAGAAAATAAGCTCCCATGTATGCACACGTGTCTCTTACGCTGGCTGAAAATTATACAGCAAAGGTGGACCTAATTACCCTTGATATGGGCCTCGTGGATGTTGTTTTAGGTTGTGATTGGCTGCAGCAGTTGGGAAAAATCTCTATGAACTTCTCTTAGTTGTATATGGAGTTTGTAATGCATGGGCAGCTTGTACATTTGGAGGGCATCGAAGAAATTGCAGATTTTCAGCTTATAACAACAAGACAACTCAAAAAAGAATTCAAGAAACGCTCACATATGTTTGTCTTGCATTTGCATAAGGATAATGATGACCAGCACACCTTGGGGAAGCAAAATGCAGCACTAAAAGCACTTTTGGCTGAATATGAGGACCTATTTCAGCCACCCACCACCCTCCCATCTCAGAGATTGGTGGATCACCCAATTGACTTGGAGCCCCATGCCAAGCCCATCAATAAATCCCCATATTGGCTCTCTAAATGTGAGTGAGAGGAAGTAGCTAAGCAAGTCAAGGAGCTCACTGAAATGGGATTCATAGAGACTAGCTCTTTCCCTTATGCTTCCCTGGTTCTATTGGTTAAGAAAAAGGACGAATCCTTCCGATTGTGCATTGACTACCGTGATCTCAATAAGATCACGGTCAAAAACAGATGCCCCATCCCTCGAATCGATGACTTGCTTGATGAGTTCAAGGGATCACACTACTTCACCAAGATTGATTTGCGACAGGCTACCACCAAATCAGAATGAGAGTAGGTGATGAAGTTAAAACAACCTTTCAGACTGACTGTGGCTTGTACCATTTCCCTTTGGGCTCACTAATGCCCCTGCCACGTTTCAAAGCCTAATGAAAAAAATATTGCAGCCTCTAAAATATTACACGGCGCAGCGAATAGAATCTGAGATAGAGATAGAGAGTACACAACAGAAAAGAGGAGAATCAGTAAATTCTTTAGCTTCAAACAACTGATACAAAGATGGCTCTGTCCACCCGTGCGCTTCCACTGTGTGAAGCTTAGATGACGATCTAGACAGAAGATAGGTGAAGAGCTTAAGGCTAGCTGGAACAAAAACTCTGACTGGGTGAAAGATGAGTGTTCAATGGCTGTGAAGGGGTTTAGCTTTTATAGCCTGCGAAGGCCATGAGGTTGGCCTGACCGACCTACCATATAAGCCTCCACTAGTCGGCTAGGGAATATTCCAGATATTCTTGGGCGGCGGAAGACCCCACTATAGGGGCCCCTTTTAACTCCCTTACCCCGCAGCTCGATGCAATGCGCCTCGAGTTACTACCAGCTTAACCACTCCGTCTAACCCAAAGATTAGACCCACAACAGTCACCTTTTTGCCATCCGGTCACATAGACCTCATCTGATATACAAGTCACGACTCAACCAATGTCTGGGATCACATTTGGCTTCTCCTCATAATGGCAGCCTTACAACTTTGAGCACCATGGATCATTGGTAGCACCTAATGAGGGTGGGGCATTGATCATATCTAACACCCCCCCTCAATGTCCACCCATAGGTGAACTATCTCCTCGGCCCAATGCCGAGTCTCTGAAGATGAACTTGAAGCAGATCCTTCGTAAGTGCTTTGGTGAAGATATTTGCTCCATTCTCCTCTGTTGGACAGTAGATCAATTTCATTATCCCATCCTCCATCAAATCACACACATAGTGATATTGGATCTCTATATGTTTGGTGTGTGCATGAAACACTGGATTTTTGGCAATGGCTATGCAACTCTGATTGTCACATCTCAGCACAGTTGGTTCTTCATCCTGCACTCCCATATGCCATAGAATCCTTCTCAACCATATTGCTTCACATGCAGCAAAACAAGCTGCCTTGTACTCTGCTTCAGTAGAAGACAATGCCACTGTTGGTTGCTTCTTACTAATCCAAGAGAAAATTCCTGAACCCAAAGAGAAACAATAACCAGAAACTGACTTCCTGGAATCACTGTCTCCTGCCCAATCTGAGTCAGAGTTCCCCACAAGAGAAGTTCCGAAACTGTATGTGATACCATAGTCAAGAGTTTTCTTCAAGTATCTGAGCACCCGCATCCCAGCCTTCCAATGACTCTCATGAGGCTTGTTTGAGAACCTGCTCAAAACACCAACAACAAAACTGATATCTGGTCTAGTGTTACACAAGTAGATCAGACTGCTGACCAACCTCCTATACCTCCCAATGTCTGCTAGTGCTGATGTATCCTCGACAGATAACTTTGCATTCACCTCCATAGGTGTAGCTATCTCCTTGCACTCGGTCATGCCAAATGCCTTCAAGATATCCCATGCATACTTCTTCTAAGAGATGAAGATCTTTCCTGGCTCTTGCCAGACTTCAATCCCCAAACAATAGTGCAGCAAGCCCAAGTCTGTCATTTCAAACTCAGAACTCAAAGCCTTTCGAGTTTGGTTGATCATATCTTCATAGTCACCTTGTAATAAGAAGGTCGTCCACATATAGGACAATCACTACAGACTTTTTACCATCCCTGTAAACATACAAGTTAGCATCTAAGGCACATCTTTTGAAGTTTAGGTTTAAAAAGAACTTATCTATCCGCTGGTAGCATGCTTTGGGGGCTTGTTTTAGCCCATACAAGGCCTTCTTCAGCTTACACACTTTGTTCTCAGAATGGGGGGCCTCAAACCCTGGTGGCTGAGCCACGTACACCTCCTCCTTGAGGTCACCTTTTAGGAACACTGACTCAACATCCATTTGGTACACTGGCCACTTCTTGTGGGAAGCCACTACAAGTACCATGCGAATAATGGTCATTCTGGCAGTTGGGGCAAATGACTCTTGAAAATCAAACCCTTCAATTTGTGAAAATCCTTGGGCAACCAGTCTAGCTTTGTACTTTTCTAAGGTACCATCAGCCTTGTACTTTACCTTCCAGATCCACTTGTGCCAATAACCTTCCGCTTTGCTGGTCTATCCACTAGCTCCCAAGTGTCATTCTTCATCATGCTGTCATACTCCGCTTGCATAGCAGCCTTCCATGATGGATCTGCAAGTTCTTCTTCTAAGTCAGTTGGCTCCTTTACTTCTCTCATAATCTCAACCATCAAGGCCATATTGACTATGTGAGCAGAAGCCCTCCTTTGCTCCTCTATTCTCTGAGAACTCCTTGGTCCGTCTGCCTTCTCCTCAACAGATGCAGGCATAGGATTATTGTGGTCATAGAGCTGCTTCACCCAGCGCGGCAATGGCTTTTCCGGTGGGGTGATGTCAGGTTGGTGAACTTTTTCCTCATCATCTGAAGATGATGCTTTCTCCTCCTTAAGGATAGGGATAGCTCTCGGGACAGGTTCATAGTGGACTACTTCTTCTCTTGATGATAAAGTGGAAGAACTTGCCTTCTCCTCCTCCACTGTATGCGGCTCCTCCTTGAACACCACATCACGGCTCGCGATGATCTTCTTTGCCTTTTGGTCATATAATTTGTAAGCCTTCTGCTCATCACTATAACCCAAGAAGATACATTTTTTGCTTTTTGGTTTTAACTTGTTTCTCTTCTCATCTGGAACATGTGCATAACATTCACATCCAAAAATTCTAAAATGTGAGACAGATGGTTTCTTACCAATGTAAGCCTCATGAGGTGTTTTTCCCTTGAGAGCCTTTGTGTAGCTCCGATTTAGAATGTAGACTGCAGTATTAACAACTTCAGCCCAAAAATGGTTAGGCAATCCCTTGCCCTTTAGCATGCATCTTGCCATCTCCACAATGGTGTGATTCCTGCGTTCCACAACACCGTTCTGTTGAGGTGTGTGAGGTGTCATCAATTGACGCTTGATCCCTTTGCTCTTGCAAAAGCCTTCAAACTCCTTTTAGTTGAACTCACCACCACCATCTATTCTAAATTTCTTCACACTTTTCCCTGTTTCATTCTCAACAAGTTTTAGCCATTCTTTAAACTTACCAAAAGCTTGAGCCTTATCACGAAGGAAGTACACCCACATCTTCCTACTGTAGTCATCGACAATCAACATAAAATAAGAAGATCCCCCCAAGGCCTATGTAGGCATCTTACCACACAAGTCAGCATGCACCAACTCTAGAGGAGCCTCTGCTCTATTCTTGCTTTCTTGTGGAAATGCCTTTCTCTGTTGCTTGCCCATCATACAAGCTTCACATGGTTCCTTCAATTCAGTTATTGTAGGTAGGTGAGCAACCATACCTTGCTTTTGCATCTTCTTCAACGCTGCAAATCCGATGTGTCCAAACCTTTCATGCCAAAGCTTACTTGTGCCCACTCCAGCGGTGGCTGTAAGAGCACTTAGCTCATACAGGTTGTTCCTTCTTTCTCCTTTGCCAACAATTGTGCCAACACTATCAATAATTTCTGCACCTGTCTTCTTGAACCTCACTTCATGACCAAGATTAATTATGGCAGCAATTGATAACAGATTTCTCCTGATTTCGGAAACATACAACACATTTGAAAGCTTTTTGACTTCACCATTTGCAGCAACAAAAGAAATAGTACCTATGCTCGCAGCAGGGCATTTAGCATCATTTCCAACCGTCACAGTGATGGATTCTTGTAGAGGCTGCATAGAACTGTATAGACCTTTCTTGTTGGTCATGTGACGGGAGGCCCCACTATCCAACACCCATGAGTCAGTGGTAGATTCTTCTTGCGCCGAGGAGCACACTTCCTCAATGGTCGCCATGAATAATTCTAGCTCAGCTTCAGCCGTATTGGATATCTCTTTCCCTTTACTTTTAAGGGTACCATTCTTTTCTTCTGCCTTCTTGACACGACAATCTGCAATTGCATGTCCTTTCTTCTTGCAGTAGAAGCACTCTCCTTGAAACTTCTTCTTTCCGCCCTTCTTCTTTTTGTCACCATCATTTTTGGTGGAGGAACCACCTTTGCCTTTTGCATTGGCAAAAAATGCAGCATCTCCATTGTTGCTTCCTTCTCGGGCTTTTAGCCTCAACTCCTCCTCCATTAATAATGCACAAAACTCCTCAAAAGTCAAAGCTTGAGGTCTCACCTGAGTATTAAGGGCAATTACTAGTCCATCAAACTTTTGTGGACAAATCCCAAGACACCTCTGAGCTAGCTCTTCGCTAGTCTTTTGTATCCCAGCACCAGCCATCTGGTCGCACAGATTCTTAATCCGAGTGATGAATGCTTCAACCGTCTCTCCTTCAACAAACTTCTCCGCTGCTAGTTGATTCTCCAAGTTTTGAATCCTTGTTTGGTTTCGTGTTTCATACTGACTCCTTAGTACATTACAAGCCTCTGACGCTTTGGTTGTATACTGAATCAAAGTCAAAACACTGTCAGAACAGCTTGTAACTAAGGCACACAATGCATCTGCATTCTTTCATTTCCAAGCTCGTAGGAGATCTGCATTCGGAGGAATCATCACACTAGGATTTGATGGGTCGGGGGTAGGATGTGGTTCTATGCAGTCCCCAGCACAGTCTCCAGAAGCTCATAAGAATCAAGGATAGTTATAATTTTGAACTTCCACAAGGTGTAGTTTGTACCATCTAACTTGCCTTCGCTGAAGGTTGGTGGACGAATCCTCAGTGTTTGAATAGCCGGTACAGCAACACCACCTCCTGCACCGCTTCCTAATGCGCCAGAATCGCTTCCGGAAGTCGACATAGTTTCTCTTTACTGTTGAAGCCTTTGCCTCTTGCACACTCTCTGATCTCTAGAGCCCCCTGGGCTCTGATACCATGTAAAATATTACACAGCACAGCAAATAGAATTTGAGATAGAGATAGAGAGTACACAACAGAAAAGAGGAGAATCAGTAAATTCTTTAGCTTCAAACAATTGATACAAAGATGGCTTTGTCCACCCGTGCGCTTCCACTGTGTGAAGCTTAGATGGCGATCTAGACAGAAGATAGGTGAAGAGCTTAAGTCTAGCTAGAACAACAACTCTAACTGGGGTTTGAGTACTTGGGACACATTGTTAGTGAAAAAGGCATCCAAGCTGACCCTAAGAAAGTGCAGTGTGTTCGAGATTGGCCCGCACCCACTACCACTACCTCCTTGCGTGGTTTTCTTGGCCTCTTCTCCTTTTATCGAAGATTTATTCACCATTATGCCACAATTGCAGCACCATTAATTGACAGGCTAAAAAAAGAGGCCTTCTTATGGGATGATTTGGCTGATCACAGTTTTCAGTAGCTCACTTCAGCCCCCATCCTCAGTCTTGCTACAAGAACATGGTGTAATAGCATTTGAGAGTCAGAAATTGGATGATAAAGAGAGAGAGTTGCATGTCTATGATCAGGAGATGTTGGTAGTCATTCATGCTATCAAAAAGTGGCACCACTACTTGTATGGCAGTAAATTTAAAGTGAAAAGTGACCACCATGTGCTCAAATACTTCTTGACTCAGCCCAACCTCACTCCCAAACAACGTAGATGGGTAGCTACCCCACAGAACTATGACTTTGAGATTACCCACATCCGTGGCAAGGACAATATAGTGGTTGATGCACTCTCTCGCATGTGGGCATGCAAGGTCTCATCTATCACTGAAATCCACCATGATTGGATTGAAGAGCTCCAAGAGGCCTACTTGCTTGATGCTGAATTCAACCCTCTTTTTCAGAAATTACAGCAAGGTGTTATGGATGACAACTCTCAATATCAGCTCCACAATAGTCTCATTTGGATCCATGGCCGTATCGTAATCCCCCATGCCTCTCCTTTTTCCCAAAGGATACTTGAATAGATGCATTCTTCACCGATTGCTGGCCACTTAGGGGTGTTTAAAACATATGACCGCATTTCAAAAAGCTTTCATTGGAAAGGCCTATGGTGAGATGTTAAAGACTTCATGTCTAGATGTGTGCCTTGTCAACAAAATAAGGATATCACTCTTAAACCGGGTGGATTATTGCAGCCCTTGACTATCCCCGAAGGAAAATGGACCCACATTACCATTGATTTCATCACCAGTTTACCTACAATCAAGAAGGGTTGGAATAGCATCCATGTGGTAGTTGACCGGCTCACTAAAGCAGCCCATTTCATCCCTACAAAATCTCAGTTTACAACATCTCAAGTTGCCACTCAGTTTATGGAGCATGCATTTAAGTTGCATCGCTTGCCCCATGTCATAGTACATGATCGGGACACCAAATTTATGAGTTAGTTTTGGCAGACAGTTTTTAGCTCCATGAGGACCAAATTGGCTCCGTCTATAGCCTATCATCCCCAAACGGATGGGCAGACTGTGTGAGTCAACAAGTGGCTTGAGACTTATTTACAACATTTTTGTCATGATGTGTAGAATTCTTGGGATGTATGGCTGCATTTGATTGAATTTTCTTACAACAACTCCACTCATTCGAGCATTGGAGTCTCCCCCTTCGAAGCATCATATGGTTATCGGGTGCCCCTCCCCACCGTGATCTTCAATGAAAAGCTCAACCCCCTTGTAAAAGAAGAGTTGCAAGCTTTACTTCAACAATGCAAGGCAAATCTCAAAAGGGCTCAAGAGCACATCAAGCTCCATGCTTATGCAAAAAGGAGACCCCTTGACTTTCAAGAGGGTGAATTGGTACTCCTCAAGGTCCCCAAGTCCTGCTATGCTACACTAAAGGATGGTTCTTGCAACAAGTTGGCACAACGCTACTATGGGCCTTACACAATCATTAAGAAGGTTGGGGAATTGGCCTACCATCTCCAACTCCCTCCCACTACTAAGATCCATAATGTCTTCCATGTGAGCCAATTGAAACCTTTCATTGGCACTCCCAAAGATAATGTAGAGGAGCTACCCCCCATAGATGAGGAGGGCCTTATTCAATATATTCCTAAAGTGGTCATTGGGTAACGTGAAAAGCAACTCTGTACCTGTTCTATTCATGAATACTTGATCAAATGGAAAGGCCTACCAATAAAGGAAGCTTCTTGGCACCTAGCATCTATCTTGGATGAGTTTCCACACCTCAAGGGTCCATTGATGATTATGTGTATAAGGTCTAGGCCTATCCCATAAAGCATAAGTTTAAAAAAATTTCAATATTTTAGCAGTTTCTTGCTATGGTTAAGAACCAATCTCGACATAGGTTGGAATGCCTATGGTTTGACAATGGAGATGAATATGTCTCTAATACATTTGGGTAGTTTTGTGATGAAAATGGTATTAAGCATCAGTTGATTGCCCCCCTACATCCACCCCAGAATGGTGTTGTAGAGTGCATGAATAGGACGATTTAAGAAATAGTATGCTATATGCTTAGTTAGATAGGGTTACCAAAGTTTTTAGGGCTAAGTCAATTAATAGTGTAGTTCAGTTGATTAATAGATCCCCATGTACTACTCTCGGTGGTAGAGTTGTAGAGGAGGTATAGTTTGGTAAACCTCCCTTGTATACACACTTGCACATCTTTGGTTATGAGGATTTATGTCATATTCCCAAAGGAAAATACAAGTTGGATCTGAAGTCTGTCAAATGCATCTTTCTTAAATATGGTCATGTAGGTGAGATGGGCTATTGCCTTTGGGATTTGAAGACTCAAAAGGTTATCTAGAGCCATGATGTTGTATTTTGTGAGGATAAGATGTATAAGAGACCAGAGCGAGTCATTGAGGTACACAAGGCAATCTTTTAAAAAATGAGCCTCTTGTTGAAATATAATAAGTCCTATTAGACAGCCTATAGTAGTAGTTGTTGTTGATGATGTGGTGGCCTAGGATCCATCTGTTGTGAAGGATCATGATGCTAAATGGAGAGGATAAGTAGTATATGTCCCAAAATCAATTTTGAGATGCTCAGTTAAAGCCTTACTTCCTCCTAATCATTTTGAGCCCTCTATGCATTATATCTTAGTGATAGATTTTGATGAGCCTCTTACTTATGAGTGGAGGCTATGTGTAAAGGTGATACTCAATCTTGGGAGAGGACATGTAGTTTGAGTTTGATTCACTATAAAAAAATCATATGTCTGACTTGGTTTTCTTGCCAAATGGTAAAAACATGCATTGCCATGCAAGTGGGTGTCTAAGTTGAAGAGCACTATTGGATGCCCTAAGCTAGCATACAAGGCCTATTTGATTGCAAAGGATTTTAAACAAGAATGTCAAGGAGAGAAACTAGAAGAGAGAAAGAGGAGAGAGAAGACTATAGAGAAGAAGAAGAAGAAGAGCAGAAGAGAGACAAAGACAGTTACGAGGAGAGAGAAAGACTAGAAGAGAGGGAAGGAAGACATGGAAGCTTGGAGAGCAAGGTGAAGGAGAAAGAAGACTTGTATATTTATCAGATAATGAAAAATTAAGTCTCTCTCACCTTATATACCAGCCACAGTTAGCTAGTATTTCCCCGTTATTAAATCCCCCTCTCTTACATTCCATCCCCACCCGAAGGTTTTTGCCCTCAAAAACAATTTGGGAACGTGTGGTAACTGGGAGGGGCCGATCAGAGTACTACTCTATGGCATTATTACAAGAGTGTACTGATGAATGAAGAGGTATTATTGTGTATGATGGGCCATGGGGTATGTATGATACATGGGCCTTATTGGGGAGTTATAAACATGAGTTTTGACCCAAATATCTGGAGTAAATGTGGGCTACAGACAATGGACAGCATGTTGTTTATTACAGGACCCTGCTATAGTAAATCTGTCATAACTTTCTATCGGAGACTCCGAACGGGGTGTGCTATACATCAAAACGGAGCTCTTGAGAAGTACTTTCAGCCCATGTATGGTGTGCTTTGCCGTCCATAGTGAAGAAAAAAAAACTGATTTAAAACAAAGTGCTGTTTGCAGTCTGTCTGGGGGAAAATAGGGCCATAGTTAGCTAGATTTCAGCCAAATCTGCTTCTAAAAGGTATGGGAACTCTTCCAAAACTAAAGCTAGCCTCCAAGAAGCTTCCTCAAGTGGTAAAACTTGCCACTTAATCAAGTATTCCATGATCGAGCGAGAGCGAAACCTCTTTTTCCTTTGTCCTATGACTTTTTCGGGTATGTATTGAATGATGCCTTCTTCATCTATTGGTGGGAGTTTCTCAACATAGTCCACGGCTGAGCCAATGAAGGGCTTCAACTGACTCACATGGAAGACATTATGGATCTTTGTAGATGGGGATAATGCGAATCGATATACCAAATCTCCCACTCTCTTGATAATCCGGTATGGTCCATAGAACCTGTGTGCCAACTCATTGCTAGACCCATCTTTAAGGGAGGCATATCGTGACTTAGGCACTTTCAAGAGCACTAAATCCCCATCTTGGAACTCCACATCCTGTCTTTTGTCATCAGCATAAAGCTTCATTTGATCTTGGGCTCTCTTCAAGTTAGCTTTACACTGCTGAAGTAAGGCCTGCATTCTCTCCAATTCTTCCCTACTTTGTGGATTTATTTTATCATTGAAGATCACCACAAGAAGGGGCACCTTGTAGCCATACAAGGCCTCAAAAGGTGAAACTCCAATGCTAGTATGTGTGGAGTTATTATAGACAAACTTAGCCAAGTGCAACCATAAGTCCCAAGCATGCTGCACATCATGACAAAAATGCCTCAAGTAAGTTTCCAGCCATTTGTTGACCCTTTCTGTCTGACCATTTGTCTGTGGATGGTAAGCAGTGGAAGGTGCTAACTGAGTGCCCATAGAGCTAAAAATTGCCCGCCAAAAGTTACTCATAAACTTAGCATCTTGGTCATGCACAATGACCTATGGTAAGCCATGCAATTTGAAAACATATTCCATGAATTGGTTGGCTACTTGAGAAGCATTATACTGAGCCTTCGTGGGAATGAAATGGGCTGCCTTTGTGAGTCTGTCCACAACTACATAGATGTTCTCCCAACCTTTCTTGGTCACCGATAGGCCGGTGATGAAGTCCATAGTGATGTGTGTCCACTTGCCTTCAGGCATAGGCAATGGCTGAAGTAGACCAGCTGGTTTTAAGGTGATGTCCTTATTTTGTTGACAAGGCACGCAGCCCAAGACAAAGTCTTTTACATCTTTCCAAAGGCCCTTCCAGTAAAAGCTTTTAGCAATTTTGTCATAGGTCCTAAAGACTCCCAAATGACCAGCTATGGGGGCTGAATGCATCTCCTCCATGATTTTATGCTTGAATGGGAAGGTATGAGGGATGGCAATTTGGCCATTATACCATAAAAGCCCATTTTTTAGCTGATACGAAGAGTTTTTCACACATTGTCCCTGCTGTAATTTCTGAAATGCATTGTTGAAATCAGTGTCTAGTAGGTAAGCCTCCTGAAGCTCATGTATCCAATCATTGTGTAATTCCATGATAGTAGAGACTTTACATGCTCATATTCTAGACAAGGAATCAGCCACTACATTGTCCTTCCCACGAGTGTGGATGATGTCAAAGTCATAGTTTTGTAAGGTGGCTACCCATCTCCTTTGCTTCGGAGTCAGATTCGACTAAGACAAGAAGTACTTGCATACTCTATGGTCGCTTTTCACTCTAAATCGACTGCCATACAAATAGTGATGCCATTTCTTGATGGCATGAAGGATGGCCAGCATTTCCTGATCATAGACATTCATAACCCTCTCATTTTTAGCCAGCTTTTGGCTCTCAAACGCTATGACCCCATGTTCTTGCAACAAAACTGCACCAATTCCTCTCCCACTGGCATCGCATTGAATGGTGAATTCCCTAGAAAAATCAGGGCATACCAAGATAGGGGCTGAAGTAAGCAAATCTTTCAACTGATTAAAGCTTCTATCTGCCAATGCATCCCATAAAAATGATTCTTTCTTCAGCCTATCGGTGAGAGGGGCTACAATAGTGGCATAGTGCCGAATGAATCTGCGGTAAAATGAGGAGAGACCCAAGAATCCTCTCAAGGAGGTAGTATTTGTAGGTGTGGGCCAATCTCTGACACACTGCACTTTCTTTGGGTCAACTCTAATGCGTACTTCACTGACAATGTGTCCCAAGTATTCAACCTCAGTCTGCATGAACGAACACTTTGTCTCCTTAGCAAAGATTCTATGCTGTCTAAGTATATCAAATATCTGCCTCATGTGCATAAGGTGAGCTTCCTTTGAGCGGCTATAAATGAGGATGTCATCAAAAAATACCAATACAAATTTGAATAAGTAAGGCTGAAGTATTTTGTTCATGAGGCTCTGAAACGTGGCTGGTGCATTAGTCAAGCCAAAGGGCATGACTAAGAAGTGGTAGAGCCCACGATCGGTCCTAAATGCAGCCTTTATCTCATCCCCTTCATGCATGTGCATCTGATGGTAGCCGGATCTCAAATCAATCTTTGTAAAATACTTAGCTCCCTTCAACTCATCTAACAGGTCATCCACCCTAGGAATAGGGTATCTATTTTTGATAGTGATCTTATTCAGATCTCTGTAATCAATGCACATCCTGAAAGTGCCATCTTTCTTTTTGACCATCAAGACAGGTGATGCAAAAGGGGATGAGCTAGGCTCAATGAATCCCATATCTACTAAATCTTTGACCTGCTTGGCCACTTCTTCTCTTTCACATTTGGACAGTCTGTAAGGGGGTTTATTGACCGGCTTGGAATCGGGCCCCAAATCAATGGGATGATCAACTACTCTCTTGGGAGGTAATGTTGTAGGTAGCCAAAACAAGTCACCGTACTCCGCAAGTAGAGCCTTAAGGGCTAAATTATCCTGCATTTTCCGGGACTAATCTGTGTTTTCCTTGTTTAATTGTAGCACAAAAATCTGGGAGTGTTTCTTGAACTCTTTCTTGAGCTACTTGACTGTAATAAGCTGAAATTCACTGCTATTTTTAATTCCTTGCAGGTGAACAAGCTGTCTAGCCTTGAAAAACTGCATGTACAGCAATGAAAAATCCATGGAAATGGTGCCCAAAGTTTTCAGCCAATCGCAACCCAACACAATGTCTATCGGCCCCATATATTGAGTGCAACCAAATCCGCTTTCTGCTCATAATTTTCAGCAAGCTTAATAGGTACAGCTAGGCATACATGAGTACTAATTTCCTCACTCCCATTGGCCACTTGCACCCTCATTGGTTGCTATAAATCAGAGACAAAACATTTCAACCTGTCCATGACTACTCTATTTATGAAATTGTGTGTGCTACCACTATCTACCAAGACAAATACATCTTTCCCGTGAATCTTGCCTTGAAGATGAAGAGTGTTATGGCTCTTAGATCTTGTCATCCAGGGAGATAGTACAAACAGTGGCAGCAGCATGTGAATCATTCTTATCACCCATATTCACATCCACATGACCGCAGGGGTCAAATGGGAAGGTGTCAGCCGAGTCAAAGAATTCTTCTTGCCCACATTCCTCTTCAACCTCATCATTTTCAGCTGTGATTGCAAAGGCACTAGCATCCTCATGATCCTCATCCAATTCATCAAAGACTAACATGCTATGTACCCTTGCTTTTGCATTCTTGTAAGCACATTTAGATGCATGCTCGGCTGTATAATTTTCCCTGCATTTAAAGCAAAGTCCTTTTTCTTTCCTCTCTTTGTAGAGGTCCATCGGGATAGAGCATTGACCACCAAAATCTGAGACATTTTTCCCCTTGCTATCCCCTTGTCTATTTTCAGCTCTCCCTTGGTTTGCAGTCCTAAAATTACTGTTTTGACTAGAGGCATTAAAGGTGGGGTATGTGGGGATCTTCGGGGTGCTGAATGGCATATTTCCACCACCATAACATGCTCCAAACTGCCCGGGTCTTATAGCACTTCTTTGTTGCCCAAAATGTGACTGCATAGGTCCTCTTTGCTACCCAAACAGTGGTTGAGACGCCCCTCTTTGCTGCCCATGCTGAAATGAAGCATCTCGGCGGTACTTACGAGAGTATATCTCAGCAGCTTTGAACAAATATGATGGGCTTTGGGCTGAAACATCAGTTGAGAGTCGGGGATCCAAATCATAAATGTATTTGTGAAGCTTTGCAAAGTCACTAATGGACTCAACATACATTGTGAGATTGAGGAATTGGTTTGTGTAGTCACACACCGTCATCCCAGGTTGCTCTGAACCATACCATTGCCTTGCAAGCTTCTCCTTCTCAATCGGAGATACAAAGACTTGAATCATAAGGGCTTTGAATGCATCCCAATTGTCAACAAGTTGTTGATTTTCCCTCTTTATGTACCGCCACCATCTGTGGGCAAAGCCCTCTAAGTGTATCATGGCAAAGTGTATCTTTTGATCATCATTTTTTGGCATTATATCAAAGTAGACTTCAAGCTTCCAGAGCCATTCTTCTAATTCAGCTAGGGAGGATGACTGGCCATTGAGCTTTGAGAAAATGATATTGTCTGTCAACTCCCTTTCATGGTTGGGGGGCTGTCCCATATACCCAAAATGGGACTGATCCATTGGGCTGCCAAGAAATGACCCATTGTTTGAGTGATTCCTTCCAAAAGATGGCTAAGCACACATAGGTGGCATGGGCACGGTTGGTGGCTGAGAATTACTTCTTATCCCATTGTTTGTGGGCTCTTTATGCCTTTGTGAGGACTCTCCTTGTTCAAAGCTGATGTTGGGAATGCCCATTCTTCCCAAAATACCTTGGGTACTTGCATAGGCTGCATTTACGGATGGAATGGTCACTCTTTCAGCTTGAATGCTTGGTCTATCCTCTTTTTCCTTGCCTTTCATTTGGGACTCCATCCACATTGAGAACTTGGCTACTAGTGCTTCCATGGTAGAGGTCATTTGGCGCATTTGCGTCACCATTTGAGCTTGACCTTCCATTATTCCACGGTGGATTCCGTGAGGTTTTTCGATGGATTCTGTAAGACTATATGTATTTTTCGGGCTCCTACACAAGGTGGATTCCTTGTGCGAGAAGTTGTCAAGGACGCCTGTCCTTTTCGGGTGTCAGATTAATTTAATGTGCATGTGGGTGATTCCACAAAATACAAATTTAAATTATTGGACGTTTATGAGTTTAGAGTGCATTCATATTAAATTAAGGTTAGGACAGAGTTCCAACTTATTTAATTATTTTGTAGCTGAAGACTGCTAGATATTCCATTTTATATGTTTCATCTTATTATTTTTTAACAATTGTAAATGCTTCAGTTGATGTGTAGAGCAGGCAGCGGTGGCGTTCGGAAGCACCGAGTGATGGCGTGTATTTAGATTACCTAGAAGAATTATTATTTTTGATGGACACACGCCTTATCACTAAAGGTGCGGTGCCAATTTTTTGTTTAGGCGCACTTATTTATTAAAGCGCTTGACAAATATTTATTATTTTTGTATGCACATAAGCACTCGGTTTAATATTTCCTTGTTGGACATTATATTGCCCAATTTTTGGACACCCAAACACTTTACTCTTGATTTGGGCAAGAGCAAACACAAAAGCCAAAAGCATGCTAATTGTAAATTGGCCTATTTTTTAGCTTGCAGATTAATAAATCTATAAATACATGCCTTGTGAAGCACTCACACAAGACATGGGGGAAGATTGCACCCAATTGGTTTTCTTGTCTCTGTCATGCAAACTCTCTTCTTGCTTTTATAAAGCTTTTGTAGAGTTCTTTGTTCTTGGGGATCTTCCAAGGTTCACTACGTGCGTATACAGCACCCAATCTGTGCACCAGTGGTATCAGAGCAAAGCTGAGATCAAGGGCTTCCAATCGCTTATCATTTCGCAGAAAGCAAAGTTCCTAGAAGGAATGAGCTCTACATGAAGTCTTGCAATGGACCATCAATGCAGGCATGTTCTTGGCAGTGAAGAACTCCCTGCTACACTCTGAGATCATGAAGAACCACTCCCAAGAGGCGAAGGACCACCTTTGTGTTAGAAATCAAGCTCACCGTCAGTGTGTCTTCATCTATGACCGACATCTATGATAGCTAGTGTGTACAGATGTCTACATGTGACTACATTAAATAAGTCGGGTTAGTAGTCAGTTAGTGACCTGACTAGAGTTAGTCCGTCTAGTCTACATTTACACTAGGTCACTTTATCTTGTAGAGTGTGTGCTTTTCAGTTTTAGTGTGTGGAACATGATGGAATGAGCTTGAGAGCCTGAAGGCTCGTGGATATGGTGTTTTCCATGTCTCTCTCTCCTCTTTGAACATGGTATCAGAGCATTGCCAGGTTGAGCTCTCTGGAGCAAGAGGGAGCCAAGAAGACTTGAAGAAGCTGAAGAACAAGGTCTTTTGAAAACAAGAACAGGCTGCCATTACTCTGTCAAGGTATGCATTTGCTCATCTTGGACTCCATGCTTTATCATAGTGGTTGAGGCCTTTCTGGGAGCCTTGGTGGACATCCTTGAGCATCTATAAGTGGTCATTGAGCCTCATGATGAGGAGGACCAGCTGACAACAAGGCCTGGAATTCTGCGTGATCTGTGCCTGTTTCCTGCTCTCAGTTGTTGGGCTGCACTTCATCAAATGTTGGTGCATTTGGTCATCAAATGCTTGGTTATGACAGGTATGAAGTGTTTTAAGATGGCAAGAGGAAAATCCTTGACCTTAAGCTCTGACATGAGTTGAGATCAGAGTGGGAAGATCTGGAAAAAAGAGCAGCACTGCTGTATACACATTATACATGGTATATGCAACACATTGAAGAGCTTTGGAAGCTCTCTGACAAGCCCAGAAGCACTCTTGGAGCATAAATATATGCTGGAGATCATATGTACTTGTTGTGATCCATAGCAAGCTGATTTTTGTAATTGAAATACTTAGATGTGGAGCATTTCAGACAGGCTGAAAACTGTCATTTAATATGGACAGCAAGCATTTGTTTCGTACTGAAGCATAGTGTGATATTTGGTGACATCTATGAGATGTATGTACTGACATGTGTATGTCAGAATGTTTATGGGTTGAGAAAAGCATTAAGTGCTACTGAATGCTGAAATTTTTGGAGCTGAAGCAAATTCAATCTTGTCTTGTTGGCTGAGTACAAATTGCAGAAGTAATGTATGACTTTGCTCATTAGAGATAGACAGTCTATGGTCACTACATAGTCATGCATTGACCTTGTTATACTGGAGCAAATGTATGATTTGGATTGAAGACACTTTGAAGTGGTTTGGAGCTTGTTATGCTGAATTCTGGTTGACTGCAACCTGCAACTGAATTTGCTGACACTTGTATGTGCTGGTTATGCACTATTCTGTGCCTTTATGCTCATGTCTTGACTGCCAAATGTACTAGCAGCTACCTGAGAGATTTTGGAACATGTATGACATGATTACACTCAGTTTTGGACTTAAAATTGCTGCTGGTTACTCATAGTTTACAGTTTTCAGACTGCATGTATGTACCCTGGCAGTGAGGTTACAGAAGCTTAAGCTGAAGCAAACACATAGCTTATGCATTGACAGTTATATCTACAGTTGAGACTACTTGTTTGTGGGTTGTTTTGGGGTGTCAGTGGGCTAAAATACCCTGGTTTTTTTTTGCAATTTAGTGCAGAAAACTGTCATAAACTATTACGGACGAACTTAGTCAGTCATACTTATTGGTCTGCAGGGAGTCAAGCACTTGATAGACAGTCTATTGCATCATGGCTAATGCACATGGGACTAACAATATCACTCAGATAGTTGGAGAGAAGTTGGATAATAAGAACTTTGCATTATGGAAATTCAGAATGAAAAACTTTCTGGTTGGCAGAGGTTATTGGGATCTATGTACAGGAGATGAAGTTGCTCCTGAGTTGCCTGCACACAATCCAACAAATGAACAGAAAAGATCCTACAGGCTGTGGAATGAAAGAGCATGCAAGGTGCTGCATTGGTTTTCTTTATGTATATCTGATGTTATGGTAATTCAAATCATTGGATGTGAGACTCCAAGGATGCTTGGGACATACTGATGAAAAATTATGGAACCATGACACATGCAAGGAAGATCCAGTTGAAACAGCAGTTCAACAACATGCCTAGGAATGGCAAGAGCATCCAGGCGTATACCATAGAGATTAAGACCATAGCTGATCAAGTTGCTACTATTGGCTCAAGTGTATCAGAAGATGATATGATTGATGTTGCTTTAAATGGCTTAGGCAAAGAGTACAAAGCTCTTGACACTTCCATTTCTGTCAAAGAAGAGCCCCCTAGCTGGGAAGAGCTAGTTGCCTTGTTGCTGCATGAGGAAGTCAAACTTGGTTTGAATACAGGTTCTAGTGCATCTCAGAGTAGAGACACTGTGTTATACTCTAGCCAGCGTGGCAAAGGATCTAGAGGTCATGGTTCATTTCGAGGTCGTGGTGACACTCGTAATACTTATGGACAGCAGCAGCAGCAGAGTAATTGGCATGGTGCAAATACACAAGGCCAGCGTGGATCTGGTGGGTTTAGAGGCAGGGGGAGATCATCCCAAGGTAGAGGTGGTGGATCTGGTTCATGGCAGTTGTCTGATCAGTCCAACAGGGACAAGGACTGCCATTATTGTGGCGGGTATGGGCATATTGCAAAGGATTGTTACAAGAAGCAAGGAGATATGAAGGCAAAGGGCAGACAACATGGGCACTATGCATCTTCCAGTGGTGCTCATGACGAGCCAGTTGATAGACTCTTTGCCATGCAGCATGTATCTAAAAATACATCGAGACATGATAGAGATGACAGATGGTACATTGACTCTGGAGCGTCAAACCACATGACCCCGCATGGAGAGTGGTTTGATGAGATGGTTGCAGGTACACATGGTCATGTATGTACTGGGGATGACACCCAACATGACATAAAGCATAAAGGGATTGTTCCTCTTATGATGCCTGATGGCAAGAAGAAAGGCCTGCATGATGTATTACATGTACCAACCATAACAAAGAATCTGTTGTCTGTGGGTCAAATGGCAGAACAGAATTTGCAAGTGAGGTTCAACAAAGATGGGTGTTTCATTGAGGAGTATGGAAATGGCTGCAAGTTAATTTCCAAGGGTAGACGGGATGGCAGGATGTTTACATTGGATGCGACCATCTGGGACTCAAGGCAGCAATGTTTTGTAATATTTCCGCACACTGCGTGCTGTAAATATTGACTTCCCGCACGCCGTGTAAATCCTGTGCAAGGGTATCACCTACATCGTATTATTGGTAGCATTATCCATACCGTGTATACTCAAAAATAAGGCCGCCACATTGTAAATACGAGGCTGAGATTGAGAACCGGCATAGCCGCGGGAAAACAGCCTCTTGGGAGGAGGATAAGGGGATAAAGGTAAAATTAGTGCAAATTTTTTTATTATTTTCCCCAGCCGATGTGTGGCTTGGGGAAAGGGGATGGGCTAGCATGTGAAGGGAGAGGGAGAGAGACATGCAAGTGACCACGTGGGGAGGACCCCTCTCCCCTCCTTGGCCTATAAGAACCCCCTCTTGGGAAGAAGGAGGACAGACGGCTGTGGGCTGAAGATGTGTGAAGGGAGGTCGCCATGTCGACGTGCCGGACATGAGAGGGGGAAGGATCGTGTGAAGGCCGTCAGGTGGAGGAATGCCATGAAGGAGGGGACGGAAAGTGTGAAGGAAGGATGGGAGGTCGCCGTGTGAAGGGGACGGCCATGGATGGAGGTTGCTGCTGCCGCCGCCGTTGGGGGAGCCGTGAAGAAGACGTCGGTGATGAAGGGAGGCGGCCGCCAGCTGAATGCGCCGCCGACTGTAGCTGACGGCCACCACCAGATCCACCAAAGGCCAACGTGGCCATCTCCTAACAAGGGAACCCCTCTCCCGACGCCACGTGCTGGAGAAGCTTCCTAAGAAGCTTCTCTAAAGAAGCTTCTAAGGGGGCTTCTTAAGCCCCCCTTCCCACTACCTTTTCCCCCATTAGTCTATCCACATCCCCCGGGGACTTTGAAGAGAAGGAGGCGACACAGGAAGCCCTTCATCAGCCCATTTTTATCCCGGAATTTGAAGAAAAGGAGGTGACAAAAGTCCTTCCTACTACATTGCCATAGGTCTATCCACACACCCCCGGGACTCTGAAGAGAAGGAGGCGACGAACCTTCTCACCGATTTTCCACGAGCCCTCTAGGCTCAGATCTTGTAGAGAAGAAGAGGGGTCCTCAACACCTTTCCACAATATCATTAACCCTCGGGATTTTGGAAGAGTAAAAGAGGAAGACTATAAAGGTCCTTCCCCACCAATCCCCCCAAGGCCGGTCCTTGGATTTTTTTTTTGGAAGAAGAAGAAGAACTCTAAAGGCCCATTCGCAAGAGCCCTTTTTCCGCGGACATCATCGTAAGGCCCACACAATCCTTCCTAAAACCGGAATTTCAAGGTGGATTAAAGCTCTCAAATCTCCATTGTCAAGGGGATCTCATAAGAACCCTAAGGCCTTCCCAAGGAAAATCCCGCAAGACGGAACGTCGGTCAAGGAAGCCATATATCAAAGAGAATTGCGCATACAAGGGAGACGGGCCAAGGTCATAAGATTGCAAGCTAAGGCAAAAAGTTGAAGTCCACAAAGGCTAAATGGAGATCGAATTCGCGATGGCCTCTAGGAAGATCACAAGGTGCGATGCTGGAGGTTCGCCCCGAGCATACGTGGATATTTCCCGGGATCCGCAAGTCCATGTTTTATCTATTTGGATTCCACACAAAAGTATTGAATTATTCACGATAACTTCACGGATTAGGAAGCACTCATGCATGTTCGAATTCAACTAGTCCAGTTAAATGCAGTTGGAAAATGAATTGGCTATTTGAACATAGCTTAAGATATGGAAATTGATCATTGGTACGTTCAATAGAGTTAATGAAAGGAGCATAAGGTGTCTATGCATTTGCAGGACCTTATTAGTAAGTTTCCTTTTGTGCATTCTAAAGTGACGAGCCGAGGACAACTGTTGCCTCATTACAAGGTTGAACTTATTAAGGTACACCTTTTTACTAGGTATGGGAAGATTAATGGCATGTCACCTTGTTAGATAAATCTTCCTTATAATGATTCATGAGGGAAAGTTAACACCCATAAGATGTTATTCAAAGAGGAATAGAAGGGCACAAACATGATCTATGGACTTGCAAGTGGCATGTTTATTTGATGTAAGTCCTAGTAGAACCTAGGAAAGTTAGTGTCCGGATTATCAGGCATTTTTGCTTTGCCAAGGAAAGATGGGGTTATTGTGAACCATGAGATGCGTAGAAGCAGTGAATCGCATGTTTACACGTATTGGTGTAGCTGTATTTATTGATCTAGTTTATTACCTTTGGAAAAGGTTCATCCTTGTCGCAAGACAAGTATATTGTGTCGTCTAAATCACCTAAGCCACAGGGATTCATATGGGCATGGTTCAGACGATATGATAAGTATTCCAAGTGCTAACTAGGGTTTGGTGCGGCAAGAATTTGACCTAGTTTTACATTTGTTGCCAAGTTAGAACCACAAACCCTAAGATCTTACACACATTCGGAATGTCGAGTCAATTGGGTGCTTATGCATGAAATGATCTAGGGTTTTATCCTAAGGATCATTCGTTCTAATGATGAAACTCCGACGGAGTTGCAAATTTCTAGGACCATGGGACAACATAATTAGGAACGGGTTGGAGGATACCCTAAACCCTGCTACTCGGCTAGAGGAATTTCCGTGGCCGGAGGACGCCATTCAATGGGTGGAATGATCCCGTGGAATGATGCAACGCATGTGCAAAAAGGTTGCGACATCGTGTAGACTTGAGATTTGTCCACAAGAGAGTTTTGTCATCTCTCAAAATGAGGTTGGCAAGTTACTGAATGAATTTAACTTACAAGAGGATGAGTAATCATCCTGTTACTCACTTTTCTTGGGGAATAATTGCCAAGGAAAAGGAAAGTTAGGTATTTGTCTTGAAGCAAATGACCAGACAATAAACTGAAGCGACATGGTCGCTGGAACCTACCACAACTAAACACTAAAGTATGGGTAGGGTATGACCCTAACCCAAGAATGATAGGAATCTTGCCAAGTTGCAATTGATTCCGGATCGAATGCGGGTTGCATTCGGAGAAAAGGAGCCACTCCTTAACAGTTTGCCAGCTAAAAGACCACTGAAATTGATTGTGCTTGTAACAGTTTAGAAAGGACTGTTTGCATTGTTTGCTCAATGAACTAAAGGATGAAAATATATCTAAAGCTTCAGGTTGGTGCCTGAGAGGCAGCTTCAGTTACCCCCGACTGCCTGCCTAACCCTAACCAAGGGGGTTGTGAACCGCGCCGGGAACGTGGACCGAACCTGCCGTGAGAGGTCTCTCCGTTGAGTTCTGCTTGGAGCAGGAGGACGCTTGGGTGCCAGGGGGGCCTCTGGCTGTAAATCCCTCGCCTTCCGGGTCCTGCACAAGAGACTAACGTGACTCGGGATTGGATCTCGAGGCCCGCATACTAGTCTACGGGCGGAAACTTGGATTAAGTAATCACTGAAGGATTACTGGATAGCCTTCGGGCGGATTATGAATACGCCTACGGGCGGAAACTCCTTGTATTTCAAAGATAAAAGGATAAAATGATAATAAAGAAGTTGTTTGGCATTGTTTTCTTTATGTCCTGTGATAAGATTACGTGAAGGAACCGGTGCATAACAGGGTTAATCAAAGAAGCTGTTTGTATATGTCAAACTAATGTGGTAGGTAATTACATAACTAAAACAAACCGAGGAAAGTGCGGAGGATGGACCATGGGTCCGTCCTATGGACGGGTGGTCCCGGTTAGCCGGGAACTTTTCTCAAAGTCTTCGGCGAACAGAGGATGATCATCATCTCCGAAACAAGTAATGAGAACGATGACTTGGAATTACAGATTACCCGATTCACGCTGTTTTAGGGGAACGGAATGGGACTATGCTTTTGGCAGAGAGGTCGAGCCTTGCATCCCTCTCGTTTCCCATTCTCCTTGAACCAAGTGCAGCATGAATCCGCTTCGGACCTGGCGTTTCTGCGTAAAGTAGTTCGCTCGGGTCTGACGCTAGTTGTTGCTAGCTAATGACCAAACAGGGAAACCCAAATTCAGGTCAATCCTAAGTGGGAACGGCTAGGATACTTCCGCTACGTGGCAGACTCGGGAAGACCTAGATTGCAAAACCCGTAACATTCCATGGGAGTGCCGGGCGGAGTTTTCTAGACATCCTTTCCGATGGACTGCTAAGACGTGTCCTGAATGGTTCTAGTGGACACGTTACATGTTTGCACATGATGAGAGTGCCATTCGGGATGTAGAGATTTGGCACAAGTGGATTGGACATGTCAATGTACAAAAGCTGAAATCTATGCAGCAGAAAGAAGTAGTACTTGGATTACCTAAATTCAAGTATAATGATTTTGATCATGTATGCCCTGCATGTCAGTTTGGAAAGCAGGCACGGTTTCCTTTCATGAGACATGTAAAAAACAGCACTAGGCCTTTACAGGTGGTGCACTCTGATGTCTAGGGTCCTTCACATAATGCTTCTTTTGGCGGTGCACAGTATTATGTCTCATTTAGTGATGATTTCAGCAGGTACACTTGGCTTCATATTTTGAAGCATAAGGATGATGTGTTTGATGCATTCAAAGACTTCAAGAAACATGTTGAAAATGAATTGGGATGTTACATATCATGCTTGAGATCAGATGGAGGAGGTGAATATGTCTCAAACTACTTTGACATGTATCTAGCTAAACATGAGATCAAAAGACAGCTCACATGCAGTTACACACCGCAGCAAAACGGTGTTGCAGAGAGGAAAAACAGGGTTTTGATGGAGTCAGCTAGAGCTATGCTGAATGAAAAATGTCTGCCAAATGGTTATTGGGCTGAAGCAGTGGTGACTACTGTCTATGTGCTGAATCGAACCCCTACAATAGGGATTCATGATGTCACTCCGTATGAACGGTTGTATGGTCGTAAACCTGACATTTCACACTTGAAGGTATTTGGCAACATTGCATATGTGCATATACCGGATGAGAAGAGGAAGAAATTGGATCCTAAGGCAGTGAAAAGTGTGTTTATTGGATATGCATAGGAACGGAAGGCTTATAAGTGTTATGTACCTTCTACGCATGAGACACTCATAAGCAGAGATGTGGTATTTGATGAGTTAGCATCCTGGTATGGGAATCCTGTTGCAGTGCCTACTGATGGCTCACCCAGTATGAGTCATGTTGAAAATACTCCTGCAGAGAGTACTTCCATGAGTGGTCAGACATGTGATGTATCATCTACAGTGAGTCCTTGGACAGGACGATTACGGAGTCGCACTACTGCATCCAGTGACACGGATATGTTAGTGAGGGGGAGAACAGATAAGGGAAAAGAAAAGGTTTCTGAAGATGTAACGGGTCCACTCACTGTAGGTTATGATTCATCTAGCAGTGATAGCTTAGACAGTGAATTGGGGATTCTGTCTGTTATGACGCTAGGTGCTAGGCGGAGCCGTTATGTGCCGCCTCATGAGAGGCAAGCTCACAGTGAGCCACAGCTCAGGAGATCAGAGAGGGTCAGACGGCCTATTGACAGGTATACTTACACTGGATATTTAGCCCGTCATTATGCTTATATGACGAAAGTAACAGGTTTTAGAGAACCAAGTAAGTTTGATGAGGCAGTTGCAGATAATAATTGGCGTGCTGCTATGGATGAGGAATATTCAGCTTTGGCTGAAAATGGTACATGGGATTTGGTACAGTTGCCTGAGGGCAAAACACCTATTGGATGCAAGTGGGTGTATAAGGTAAAATGTAAATCAGATGGATCATTGGAAAGATATAAGGCCATGCTGGTTGCAAAAGGGTATGCGCAACAGTATGTTCTTGATTATGAGGAGACTTTCAGCCCTATAGCAAAGATGGCTACAGTTAGAACTATGATTGCTTTGGAAGCAGCTAGAGGCTGGAAACTATGGCAGATGGATGTAAAGAATGCATTTCTCAATGGAGAATTACAGGAAGAGGTTTACATGGAACAGCCTGAAGGCTATGTATATCCAGAATTTCCAACACATGTATGTCGGCTGAAAAAGGCATTATATGGGCTGAAACAGGCACCCAGAGCATGGAATGCTTGCATCAACAGTTATTTACAGCAACATGGTTTTCGATTGGGTGATGCTGATCATAGTCTGTTTGTAAAGAAGACAGATAGTGGCTATGTTTTCCTAGTTGTCTATGTTGATGACTTAATCATTATAGGAGATGATGAAAATGGGATTGCTGAAATAAAGACATGTTTACAGACTGAGTTTAAGGTCAAGGACCTTGGAGAGCTGAAATACTTTTTGGGGATTGAGGTTGTCTCTACACCTCAAGGCATATGGCTGCTACAGAAGCAGTATGCTCATGACATGTTACAGAAATATGGTATGGCTGATTGCAAGCCTATGGATACACCTTTGGAGCAGAATGTCAAGGTGCAGATTGATATTGGGACAGAGATTGAGAATGTTACTATGTACAGACAGATGGTAGGCAGCTTGATCTATCTCACGATCACTAGACCTGACTTGAGTTATGCTATGGGGTTGATCAGTCAGTTCATGCAGAAGCCTCGCAAACCACACTTGGATGCAGTCAGAAGAATTCTGAGATATGTAAAGAGTACCACAAATCATGGGCTGTTTCATGCATATGGGAAACCCCTTGACTTGATGGGGTACACTGATGCTGACTGGGTTGGTTGCACGTATGACAGGAGGTCAACCAACGGCTATGCATTTGGCTTGGGTAGTAGCATGATCAATTGGTAGAGTAAGAAACAGCCTACAGTTGCATTATCTAGTACGGAAGTAGAGTATTGTGGTGCAGCCTTAACGGCTTGTGAAGCTAAGTGGTTACAGAAGTTGCTGAATGACTTGGGAGTACACTTGGATAGCAAAGTCAAGCTGCACTGTGACAATTTGAGCAGTGTTATGTTAGCAAGCAATCCTATTTATCATGCAAGATCAAAACACATTGAGGTTCACTACCATTTCATCAGGGAAATGGTTCTAGCAAATCATATTGACTTGGAGCATGTGAAGACTGAACCAAGTAGCAGATATCTTTACCAAATCACTTGGTAAAGATAAGCTCATTCACTTTAGACAGCTACTTGGAGTGATGCAGATGATTTGAGTTTTGTGTTTGAGCTTGAGGGGGAGTGTTAGAAATCAAGCTCACCATCAGTGTGTCTTCATCTATGACCGACATCTATGACAGCTAGTGTGTACAGCTGTCTACATGTGACTACATTAAATAAGTCGGGTTAGTAGTCAGCTAGTGACCTGACTAGAGTTAGTCTGTCTAGTCTACATTTACACTAGGTCACTTTATCTTGTAGAGTGTGTGCTTTTCATTTTTAGTGTGTGGAACATGATGGAATGAGCTTGAGAGCCTGAAGGCTCATGGATATGGTGTTTTCCCTGTCTCTCTCTCCTCTTTGAACACTTTGAAGATCCTTTCTAGGTCTTTTGTTAGCATAGAGAAGAAGAGAAGGAAATTGTAAATTTTTAAGCTTAATAATCTTTAAAAAATATCTTAATCTTAAAGAGCTTAATTAAGCTCTCCAAAATCTGACGATCGACGGTGGCAGCATGTACTCAACAATGTTGATTCTAATCATGACGTGCCGCCGTCCTACAACAATTGATTCAAATTACTAAGATTTTTCTTTAAAGATTAAATTTTTTAGCTTTACTAAAGCTTAAAATTCAATCTACAATCTCCTATCTAGCGGGTGTTCACACCAAGTTACTCCCAAACCAATTTTGCAACTCCAGCAAGCCTCTATTCACACCTACAATTTGGCATAGTTGATTCAGAACAAGTGGACTATCACACGCAATCTATGTGGAAGACTTTTTCGCTTGGAAGAAGACTGTCATCAATTGCCATACCCACGAAAAAGCAAGATCGTAAAAGAAAAAGCCATTAAAAAAAGTAAGCCTTGTAAACCCAAATTTGAGCTACTCTCATCCTTCTAACGAGATTTTGAGTGTATAAGGTTGTTTGAGATTTTTGTAAGATGTCCAATCAAAACATGGAAGAATTTATGGCCGAAGGCAATTTTCCAGAGCCAACTATGGAACAAAAATTGAATCTAATTACTATTCAACTTCAAGAAGAGCGAAGAGCACGTAAAAAATTGCAAGCACAACTAGCTATACTTCAACAATTCACTATCAATCAAGATGAAGTGTAACCTGAAGATGTTATTGGATGTACGATTGACACGACACTCGATGCATATTCTCTCAGGAAAGAAGCCAAGATAAGTAAAAGAAATTTCAAATTTCGTACTTTTAATAGTCAACGTGACAGCAAAATTGTTCTTGCTTTTATCAGTCAGTTTGATGACTATTTTCATGAAGAGCAATATGCTGAAAAAGATAAACTTAAATGTGTCACTAACCATCTAGCAAATAGAGCATTGTTATGGTGGACTACTGTTTGCAAGAGAGTTGATTGTCCCTCTACTTGAGAGGCCTTTCAAATTTTTTTTTGTAAAATTTCATTCCACCTCAACTCCATGAAAAAGCAATCAAACAATGGGATCTTCTGCAACAAAGAGATCCTGATACCATCACGCAATAGACTGAGCATTTTTGGAGTGCCTTACTACAACTTTGAATGGGTGCACCTATCATATTAGTCAAGAAGAAAAATAATACTTATATGATGTGCATTGACTATCGTTCCCTAAACAAAATCACTGTTAAGAATAGATATCCGATCCCTAGGGGTAGAGGACCTCATGGATAAACTACAAGGAGCCACTATTTTTAGCAAGATAGATCTCAAATCTGAATATCATCAAGTACGATTGGATACACCTGACATTTTCAAGACTGCATTTAGAACTCAGTTTAGCCATTATGAATTTCTTGTTATGCCTTTTAGTTTGACCAATGCGCTGTCGTATTGCTGCGCATTCGAGGTGTGTAAACCACCCAAAAGTCATGTGTGTGATTTGATACTTTGTACATACTTAGTTGTTATGTTTGCTCTTTCATTCTATGCCGAAGACGGAGAAGAATAAGGAATTTTGGTAGACTGGTAACCCAAGATGCAATCTCATGGGCTACACTTATTTTAAGATATGCCGATTATGGCTTTGTGAGGATGTTTCCAATAATTACAAATGGATGAGGCTTATCAAGTATTTGACAGACTTTCAGAACAAGCGAATGAAGTCAGTTTGGTTTTGAATGCCATACATGTAGGTAAACTTAATGAAGTTGAGACATCATCCCTGTATTTGTTCCTCCTTACTTGTCATGGTGCGCCCCTAATTGGATGAAGAGGGAACTATGCAAGCTTGTGCTGTTTGGTTGGACTGTATTTGAGCCAGACTCCACCATTTTCAATGGGTTAGCTGGTAGTCCGAGGATGATTTGATTAATGACTGGTACTTTGGTCACCATCTTGTGATGTAATGAAGATCCAAAAAGATTGGTTTGGACCGTGCTCATATGACAGTGCTTGCTTTCTTTTATCCTTCAACCTATATTTCAGAGGAGGAACAGGGTCTAAAAAAGGAAGAAAAGCAAATGGTTATTTTTGAAAAGGGAGCTTTTTGAATTGAAAAGAAAGAGGGAAAAGGCAAGGAGTTTGAAAATAGGGAGAGAAGGAGGAAGAAAAATAGCGATGGAGATTAGGACGGCATCAGCTGGGAGAAGGGGGCTTCAACGAAGAAAAGCATCGGCTACAGAAACGGGGGGGGAGCTCTGCAATCTGAGGAAGAGAGAGGATTGGGGAAAAAGCTCTGCAATTTGGGGGTGCAAGGGAGAAGATTGAAAGAAAAACAGTGACGATGAAGGACAGGGGAATTTGCGCTGAATCAGAGAGGAGAACAGGGGAAAGTGCTCTGTAATCGGTGAATAAGGTGGAGTATGGTGGCAGAGAAGCAGGTTTGTGGACAATGTCATCCCAACAGTGCACGAGCTTTGTCTCAAATCGGTCTGGAGGAGGAACCGAAACGTCACGCTGAGGGACTTTGTGTCCGTTGAGAAACGGTGCTGGTACTCGCCGCATCCGCAGAATCCCGATTGGACGACATTGCACCAGGAGACCAGCATTAGCTGCCACACCCTGTCTGCACTCGCCTCCATGGTTGAGAAGATTGAGCAGCGGTGTGTTGAAAAGTTCCAGCAGAACAGTGACGAGGAGGAAGAGAGAGGATTGGGGAGGAAAGAAGACGTCGACAGAAGAATTGTGACGATGGAGGAAAGCTAAGAGGAGTACAAGCTTGTGCCAAATACTCTCTAATTGAGCGTATCCTACATCGATCATTTTCTCTCTGGAAGTACGAAGAGATATGTGCCCCAAAGTTGAAGAGTTCTGACAATTGAGCAATGACTATGCTATCACCACCTGCGTGTAGCGGAATTGAAGAGGAGACGACGTTGAGACTTGAATGTTGTTGTCGAGAAGAGGAGAGGGGGGGTGATGAGGAGTATCAGAGATCGAGTTGTGACAAAGAAGACGACACGAACTCGGAAGCTCTAACGAAGGCTAACGAAGATTGACAAACCTGCGGAAGACGAGTGAAGGGGAGGAAAAACTGGAATGCAGAGGGAGTGCTGAAGTCGGGTGAAAGAGAGAAGATTGGAAGAAAAACAGTGAAGATGGCGGAACAGGAGGGAAACTAAAATAGAGAAGGAGGAAGATGATACTCTGCGGCCTCGAAGGAAAAAGGAGAGATAGAGGGAGCGACATTAGCGATGTCTCTAACGGGTGCAACAACAGCTTTAAGGTTCCCTCGTAGTGGTTGAACAAGCCGAGCAGCAAGGTAAATCCATGTTATTGGAGGTAGGGGCTTCTTCACGGAGAGAGAGGCATGCATTCTGCACTGCTCAGCAGGTCACAGTCTCTAAAATTGAAGCACACAGTCACCAAAGATTCCTTGTGGATTGATGGCTGCTACATCACACATAGGATTCGCAAAGTGCTTGTTCCCAAAGGGCTTGAACCAGTAGTGAAATCAGATTGTTGACGCTGTGGTTATCGCGTGGATTCTAAAAGCTGTATTGGTGGTTCCAATTCTGAGAAGGCCAGACAGATCTTTATGAAGGGTTAATGCCTTTGTTTATAAAAGCCTAAGAAGACATAAATGCTGCCCAAGAACTGAATTCTGAGGATGAATCTGGAGGTCCTTTGATTGGATGTAGAAGGCACAGCTTAAACAAGGTCCATCTGCTCTTAGTGTTATTCATGCAAGCTTTGTATCTATGATAATGAAGACAGTAAAACAATCTATAATTGAGGAAACAGAGTTGTGACCTTATGAGGATGTTTGTGATAAACACGAAGGATTGAATTCATAAGAGATCATTGACAATTCAGAGATTGATCCATCGAACCACTGTAATTAAAACTTGTGGAAAAAGCAACTCTCCTTTTGTTCTTATAAACTTTATTGAAGCAACTATGGAGCTGAACAAGAGGGTGGAATCCCTTTTAAATACTCAAAAGACTGTAGGGTGTCCTTAAATTATAACAGATTTTACTTCATTTTTCTTGCTGGATCTTCTAGTCTGAAATTATCAAGGACTTCTGAAGTTGCAACATTGCTTTCCAAACTCTTCGATAGCGCCAACTACATTCAGTCATATAATGAATATTATATTTTTGAAGTATTGGAATTGTGTGATTGTTTTCTTTGATGATATATTGGTTTTTAGTAAGAATGAGAATGAGCATTGTGAACATCTATCTTTGGTTTTCAAATTATTGAAAGAGAAGCAATCATATGCTAACCCTAACAAGAGTGAATTTTTCCAAACCCAAATTGAATACTTAGGTCACATTGTTTCTTCTTATGGTATTCGTGTTGATCCTAAAAAGATAGAGGCAATTTTGAAATGGCCAATCTCTAAAAATGTGCATGAGATATGTTCTTTCTTAGATCTTTCTAGCTTTTATAGAAAATTTGTGAGAAAATTTTCATTGCTTGCATTGCCTTTGATGAAATTGTTAAAGAAAGGTGTTGTGTATCATTAGTCTGACAACCAACAAAAGTACTTTGATTTGTTAAAACATGCTTTAACACATGCACCTGTTTTGCAATTACCTGATTTTAATCGACCATTCTTTCTAGTAGTCACAGATGCTAGCGGATCAGGAATATCCTTTGATTTCCTTACTCCTATGATGGATACCTATGACCATGACCCTAGTTTTCAAGTTGATTGGAACGAATTGGTTGCTAATAACTGGATTCCAATTGATTCTTTTTCTTATTCTGATGGATTTATGTTTTATGAGAAAAGATTGTGTGTCATTGTTCAATTTAGATCATTTGTGTTGCATGAAATTCATTGTCCTCCATATCAAGGTGATAGAGTTATTATTTCCACTTTAAGAATATTGGTTGAAGATTTTTACTAGTCACAAATGGAATCTGATATTTCTAACTTTTTTTCTGAGTGTTTAATTTGTCAACGAGTTAAGCAACACCATGGTAAGCAATATGGTTTGTTAATTCCTTTGCCAATTCTTGAACGTCCATGGGAACATAGTTCAATGGATTTTGTAACTGGTTTGCCTAACACACAAGCTAATTATGATATGATTTGGATTATAGTAGATCGATTTAGCAAACAAGCATATTTTCTACCATGCAAGAAAACACTAACTGCATCTCAAGTTGCATAATTGTTTTTGAAAACTTTTTTTACTAACCATGGTTTGCTAAAATTTATTATTATTTATCATGATTCTAGATTCTGTAATAATGTTTAAATTACTTTGTTTGCTAATTTAGATACTAAGATTGATTTTTTGTCTAATTTCCATCCTGAAACCGATAGGCAAATAAAAGCTACTAACAGTACAATTCTAGATTTCTTGCGTGCATACACAATTTCAAAACCACAAACATGGGATACACATTTACATCTACTTCAATTTTCATACAATAATACACCACAGAGAGCTACTCATAAAGCACCTTTTGAAACCTTCCAGCCACGCCTTTCACCTTTTTTGTAGACCATCAAGCCTTGCTATATCTTGTAAATAAACCTTGCGCTATTGGACGCATTGCAAGTTTGTAGACCATCAAGCCTTGATATATCTTGTAAATAAACCTTGCGCTACTGGACGCATTGCAAGATGGTTGGTTCTTCTTCTAGAATTTGATTTCTCTATTGGGGTACGCAAGGGCAAGCGGCACTGCATGGCTGATCACATGTCCCGAATAACCACAAGAGAAGCCATTGGACAAGGCATAACTAACGATTTGTTGGACGCTCATCTTTTCAGCTTATCTAGTGAAAAAGACTTGTTTAAAGCTGATCTAATTCCGTACTATGGGCAGATGACATAGTCCAAGTGCTAGAGCACGGTCTGCTCAAGAGACCTATCGAGAAGGCCAAGCTTAGGAGACTTATTCTAAAAATCCAGCCTTACCTAGCCAGTCAACTTTATAGGTTAGGGCAAGACAGGTTGCTATGGCGATGCATGTGCAAGTACAAGATGCATGACGTGTTGAGCGAATCACATGGTGGGATTGCTGGAGGGCACTTCAGCAGGGATACAACAACCTGCAAGGTCTTGCAATCTTAGTTGTGGTAGCCAACCTTATTCCGCAATGCTGCTAAGTTTGTAAAGCATTGCGATGAGTGCCAAAGGACTAAAGTTCCTGCACAAAAGGATAGGATGGAGTTGACCCTTGTCATTTCATGACAACCCTTTGAGAAATGGAAAATCAACTTCATTGGACCAGCATAATACTCATAGGCTAGATACATCATCGTAGCAATTAACTATCTTACAAAATGGGCCGAGGCATGAGCCACCAAGAAGAATGACTCTAGAACCACAGTGAAGTTTTTATGGGAGTAGGTTATCTCACAATTTGGTTGCCCTATCAAATTAGTAAGTGACCAAGGCACTCACTTTATCAATGAGGTGATTGCCCACATGCTCTCAACCTTCTTAATCATTCATAGGAAATCCTCACCCTACTACCCTCAAGCTAATGGCCAAGTAGAATCCATGAACAAGATCTTAGTCAATGTCCTTATGAAGGTAGTTTCCACCTCACGAAGTGACTAGGACAACAAACTTATGGCAGCATTGTGGGCCTATCAGACAGCCTTTAAAATGACTATGGGGGATAGACGCCCTTTAGGCTCTAACCTACAGGACTGAGGCAATCTTGCCATTAGAATTCTTTGTCCCTAGCTTGAGGATAGCAATACAAGAGAGATGGGAAGGAAAGGAAGATTGAAATGACCGTCTCATGGAATTGGAACGACTCACTGAGACTTGGCTCCTATCTACCCACGCCCTAATTTATGAGAAAGCACGATGGAAGATGTGGTTCGACAAGCACATCAAAGAATGTAGCTTTGAGCAAGGAGACCTTGTTTTTCTCTACTCGGTAAAGGGCCTCAAGTAGAAAATGAAATTTTGAGGATTAGGACCTTTCGGAGTGCACACCATTAGTAGGAAGGGCTACATAGAACTTGAAACCCTTGAAGGTGAGGGCATAGGCTTCTTTAGTGGCAGGCAGTTGCATAAAGAAGTACTATCCTCCCACACATCCATTGCATGAGTCCCCTATGCTAGAAGCCCCTGTCAATGTCCGTGTAGCCACCATCATCGAATTAGAGGATGAGGATGAGGAGGTAGTAGCACCAACATACCTATGCATCATGCCCACCACCCGGTGCACGCGTGCATTTGATGCCTTGATCAATGAGGGAGCTGACTATTGTTTTATTTTTTGTATCAGCTTGATGCTTTTTGTGGTTGTTTTTCGTGTAGATCTCTTCGTGGGATTCGACGGGCTAAGTCGCCCTATCCCATGGTCGCCAATGACAAATAATTTTTTGTGCCGAGAAATGCTTAAAAATAGCCAAGATTTACGAATATCAAGGAAAAATAGACTTCATCGAAGGCGGCGATGGCAATCAATATGATTTTAAGTGGCAAGTCCCTAAAGCGCTAGTGCTAATTTTCATGGAAATCAAACGGTGGTAGATGGCCGAGCTGGAGTTTTTCTAGATACAAAATGGCGTCAAGAATCCAACGCAAGTCTTGGATCTCAATTCCGAGGTCGTTTGATCCCCCATTTAATCCCCGCAAGGTTTGGGGTTGTGAAGCAGCTACTAGATCTAGAAGTCGAGAAGAGCGTGATGGGGCCCAGCTTTGTAGATTTCGATGCCACAAAGCCAGCCATCCAATTGGATTGCAAATCGGAGTCCGTTTGCATCCCCAAACATGCTGAAAACCCTTCCATAGTAGTGCGAAAGTGGTTTTTTTTTAAGTGGACATTAAATGAAATGAAATGAAACTTTAAATAAAGAAAACATGCAAAAACATGCCGTAATGCAGGGAGGGGCATTTTTTGATTGACGCCCCATTTTTTGGGGATGTATGTGCCTCTTGGTGGAGCCCCAAGAGGAACACCAAGGAAAAGGGAATTCTCTTGCAAGAAAATCTATCTTGTAACATCAACAAGCTTTTATCTCATTCTTTTGATCATCAAAACAAAGAAAATACCAAATCTTCACGCAACATCATAGTAGATTTTTCCCACGGATTTGATAGAATCAACCATAATCTTCAACATCTTCATAGAATCCATCAATAGAATAAGGAACATAGAAGAATACACCATATTTAAATGGAAATCAATCACATATTATTCATCTTCAATGTCTTCATAGTTCTCTCTCTCAATCTCTCATATACAATTACACTGTTTGATAGAATTGACTATCTCTGGCTCTCTCTCTCTCTCTCCATCAATAATACATCATCTCTTCACTACAATGCTCTCATAATAATCCTCAATAATCCTTCTTAGATCGTGGATGCACCTCCCAAGAGGTATGTCTGATATGAAGAGTCACCAGAGCCACTACAGTGTCTTTTCACAGCTCACTATTGTCACTGTCACTTAGTCTTCTCTTCAGTCTTCAATAGCTACTTCTTCCACTTTTTTTAGCTCTTTTAATCTTAGATTCATCCTTTCCAAAGGTTAGAAAACTTTCCCAAAATCACACATACTTTCTACAGAACACTTACAGAAGGTCTACAGAACAGTTACAGTACAATACCAGAACAACTACAGTACAGTTACATTACAGAGACAGAGTAGAAACAGAGGTTCTACAGAGGGTTTACAGAAGGTCATCAGAACCTCATAAATCATACTCAAACCATTCCAAACTATCAAAAACTATTCAATAAGCTTCCAAAAGATCTCAATCTTCATCAATCATCAATTCATGCTTCATACAGAAGACAATCAGAACAAAACAGAAGCTATACATAAGGTATACAGAACCAATCAGAACCTATCAGAACATCACAGAACTTCATATCTCCACTGAGAATCATCATGAACTTCCAAAACATAATCAATATCATCCAAAACACTCTCAAATACTTCTATTAACAACCATACATCACTCTAAATCCATAAAAAATCAATCATTCAGACCTCAAAAATAACAAAAATCAGTCAAAAAATCAGTCTTTTTCCACTGTCAACATATCCCCACACTTAGAAAGGAAGCATCCTTGCGACCTAAGGAAAAGAAGAATATAAGTTCATTAAAAAGCTCAATTTTGGCTTCCATCCGAATCTTCAATAATCTCTCCAAACCATGACCCCAACTTATCACCTGTATTTGATAGAAAAACACTACTAAAGGAAAACTTCCATTATTCATTAACTCTTCTGATTAATCATTTAAAAGCCATAACAAATTTGTAAAGGATATAAGAGGTTCTCTTCATCTTTCCACCATAGGCTTTCCATCCACCAGCAATCTTTTGAAAAGAGCCCTCGAACAAATTATTCTCAATCGGCATGAACTCATCACATACAATTATTACAACACACACAAACACTAACACAACCATCTGAATGACACCTCCAAAAAGAGATATATATCATTAAGAATCATCCAAGATACATTGCAAATGCATCAATGAAGATTATCCCTTTTGAAGTCTTGGTGGTTTCGAAAGCGATCCATGGAGAAGGATTCATCTACAAATGTCTTTGGAGGATTTTGAAAGAACTGCAAGCAGCACATCCTTTCTAGCAAGACAAGGTATCTGCTAGGGAGACATAGGGCATGAAAATACAGGACATCTAACTAGTGGGAATCAATGTTCACATTGACATTCATACAAAGTTTTGGAATGGCCTTTTGATCATTATGGGAATGCCTATGCATGTATGCTAGATACCAAGCAAAATGAGCTGTCAATCTCACCGAAGGATCTAGAGATTGTGAATATTGGTGAGCAAAATGAAGGTAGTTTTGGTATGCTTGACTGGCAGTTGTCCAATCTCCTGGAATTATTGGCCAGTTTATCTGAGGTCCGTAAGAGAATCATTCAAGCTCCATCCTCGTCTTCATGGAATCTGCTGATCAAACCCTTCATATTCACTAACCAACTGAGGGGGTTGAGAAATAGAAGTGGCAGGAGATGGAAGTGGAACAAGTAAAAGTGGATGAAGAGATGGGTAGGCAAAATCATAAAAGAATGAATAGGTTAAAGAAGGAGTGGCGGAAAATTTTAGGGAATCAGTTAGGAAGGGTGTTAATTGATCAATAGGAAAGGTAGAAGGTATGTGGATAGATGGAGAAGGGCATGGTGGAGAAGGGAAAAATACTCTATCCTCGATAAAAGAGAAATATGTAAATATTGGAATTTGAGGAAAAGATTGAGGTTGGAAAAGAAGGGGTAAGATTGCTGTGGAATTGGTTTGATAGAGGGAAAGATAGATATCATAACGATGAGCCATTTGTTGGTAGTACAGTAAGCTAGGAACAGAGGGACCTAAGATTGATCTTCTCTAATAGGCATCAAAAAAGGTTGAATCAAATGGATTATGTTTGGAAAGGTGAGCTAAGAGATCCACCCTCAGTTGGTTAGTGCTCTGTACATAGGTAGAAGCTGTGTTCTGCCGTTGATTCAGGACTACAGAATCAATCATGGAGTGCCAGGAATTATCAGGGCAAGTAGCCACTTTTGAGGAGTAACTCTGGAACATGTCATCTATTCACAACTCCAAATAGTTGACATACAAAACAGCTTGTAAAACCACGTCTCCCACATACTAGGCCATATCCACTTCATCTGGAATCAACAGATCACCTCATAGATACATATATGACAGCAACATAGTATCCGTCATGACACAATCTTCAAACAACATACGGACCACTTCTATGAGTAACTCAGGAGACCAAGCCCCACTCCAACCATCCTCTGGAAGAGGAAGATCCATCGTTGAAAGCTTCATGTAAAAGGCCAACTTTTGCAATTGATAGTGGACAAAGAAAGAATGGTTCGGAGGAACATATTCCTAGAAATGCTCAAATATAGACCATAGCATATCCATCCTTGACTACAATCTTTCCACTTTATCTTGGAATAAAGGACACAAGGTAGCTTGTCTCTGGAGAACTGCCAAGTCCTGCTGTGAGAGAGAAGGAATCAGGGGAACATTAGGGCTTGGAGGAACAGACCGTGACTTTGCCAGTTGGTCTTGCAACTGCTTGATTTGGGAAGCTTGTGATTCCACTATGTCATTAGCAGTCTATAAGGCTGAGAGTTTTACATCTAAAAGAGTTTGAAACTCTTGTGCTTCTTTGGATATCCTCTCCTTCTCCTCTGAGATTCTAGTGACCTCTGATTGAGCTTCTATTGAATCTTCAAAGAAGATATCTCTTCTCGTTGGGTCTCAATCATTTAGGTTTATTGCTCCATCTATTTAAACAGATCTGCAGTGTGTCTTTGGCAGAGGCTAACTTGGATGTTGCCTTATGCAACTGGTCTTTGGACTACATCAGTTCTTCTTAAAGGAAGCATACAGCTGTTGAACATAGGCTGTCTCACTGACAGTTCAATGGAACTCTAGATGTCTTTACATAGGAATGGAATGGCATCTCCCGATACTAGACTGTTCAGTGAAGGGACTGATATGTCCAAGGAACCTTCTCTATGTGCTCTGAAAAAGTTGTTACATGTGAGATAAGCAGGGAGGTCACTGCCAGATGTAGCAGGAATTGTAACTGAGGGAAGAACTAAAGGAGCTTTATCTGCCACCCGCTTCAAGCGTTTGTGCTATATGACCAGGGGAGGAGGAGAATCCAAATCCTCTATATCAATTGGTTCTGACTCTTCGAAAGGTGGAGGGGGAGGTACTGGATCAGATGGAGAAGGTGGAGGCACACCCTTCTTTAAACCTGAGTAGGTCAAGAAAGCAGACAATTAGGATCCATATGCGACATTTGTGACATTGCCCCTGGTTACTTTAACGAAATGTTGATCCATTTTTGTGAGTAGGTAAGTGCTCCAATCAATAGCTACTCCTTTTAACACCATCCTTGAAGCTATAAAGAGCTCTTTGGACAAGTAATGGGACGGTGTTTTTGCATGCATAAACTTGTCTTGGAGAAACTGGCAAACCAACTTCCACACAGGATCAGTGATCATGGAAAAGGAAACTCCTGAAGTGTTGATCACTTTCTTAACATCCAGAATTTCCTTGGTCTGTTTCTGTAACAGCTTCAAAATCTCATCATTAGAGAATAGCTGGCGAGTTGTAACAAAGGGCTCTCCTTTGTAGGGAAGAGACAAAGCCTTCCCTAACCCTCGGGGTGTCAAGGTCATGGAAGTACCATGGACCAATCCCGACTTCTTGCTGTATGAGGCAAGGAACTCATCACACGTGGATGGATCTTCTGGAATCAAGAGGAAGGAGGCAGCCACAAAAGTCACAAGTCCTGCCTTCGTGAGAGGCTCAAAAGTGAGTAGGGAAGAGTAGTCCCTACTAACCAATGGGACATGCTGGATAGGGGAAGGAGCATGAGGCGCCATTCAGATGGTAAACACACACACCACAATACAGATAGTCACAAAGAATGCCTGCAAAACAACCAAAGGGCTATCAAAAAGGAATCAATCCAAAAAGAATGACACACATACAGACATAAACGTAACTAACCCAGTTACCACTCCAGACAATACACAGCCTAGAAAAATTTCAGCATGACCTCTACACATATGCGACCGAAAGCTTCATGCGATGCAACATTCAAGCACCCAAATCCCCATATCAGGCAAGAAAGAAAGAACTACACACCGTACTCGTAATCGTAGCACATAGATAAACCAGACTACCATAAAAATGTACATCAAGACTGGACCATAGCTTGGACCATCAATGTCAACTAATAGACTTTGACGCGCCTATCCCACGAAGCGTGTTTATTAAAAAGGGGGAAAAAGTGCATTGAGGGGGGATTATTTTAATGAAGGGTTCATTTTAAGAAATTATTAACAATGGGTGACATTTTATTAGGTTATAAACCTTAATAAGAAAACGGCGGTTCCTTCTTAAAATTTTAATTACAAATTATTATGTTGAAATGGTGCTTTAGCGTAACTCGAACTACGATTCCCAAACTAGGTCTCTAAATGCAAATTCCTTAATTAAAAATTAAGAGTGATGTGGAGCGCTTTTTTGCCAGCGCGTGCTCTTGTGACGGTTGGTTCATTGTTATTACAAATTAAGGTGCCTATTAAGCACACGTAGCGCGTGCAAAGTGAACGGCTGGTTAATTTTTAAATTATAAAATGGTGTGTTTAGCGCGAATGCGCGTGGAAAATGTGGGTGAATAGATAGTTCATTTTAGCAATTAATTTGTGATTAAGGGGGTAATGAAAATAAATAAAGCACACAAAATAAATACCTGGAAGGGGTGTGTATGCAATGGCTTGAAGGCACACGGAAGAGTCCCCCAAAAGCAATGAATCCAGTCAAACAAAATCAAAGACCACTGAATTGAACAAAAAAGAAACACCTTAGTGTGTTTGTCGATTGTTAGTATTTTTTTTAATCATTTTTATTTTTTTGAATTTTTTATTTTTTTTGTTTGATATTTTAGGTGGGTTTTTTTTTGTGCCATAATGTGGTTTGGTTAATTGATTGTATTATGTGTGTTGGTTTATTTGGTTTATGTGTTTTTTTAAATTATAAAAGTGTTTGTGGTTTGTTTGTTTGTTTTGTTTTTAAATAATAATAATTAAATCAAGATATATAGCACATGAATATGTGATGAAAGGAAAAAATAAAATTTCAGTCATTTAGGAAATATCCACAATTTATGTTATGAAAATAAGTTTTTTATTTGTATGTTTATTCTGTTTTTTTTTCAAATAATATTGGTGCCTTGTATGAAAATATGTTGAAGTGAGAAATTAGTGGAAAAAGGTCTGGGGATTGGGTGGAATTTTTTTGTATTTTTTACTAATTTTAAATGAATTTTATGCATTTTTAGGTAATTTTGAATAAATTGTCAAATATGTAATTTTGGTTATTGAAATTTCCACCTGATAATTTTTCCAAAAATTTGCAAAAATAGTGGGGAACTTGTAGAAATTTTTCTGTAATTTTTCTAAATTTAAATGACTTTTTAAATTAACTAAATCAATTAAATTATGTAAATCAGGTTAGTTTGGTAAGTAGGATCAAATCAAGTCAACTAAGTCATGTTAGTTTGGTTAAGTCAGGTAAGTCAGGCTAAGTCAAGTCAGGTTAGTCAATGTGGATTCGGTTAGTCTGGGTTAGTCTAGGGTTGACTAAGTCAATTAGGGTAGTCTGAGGTCAGTCTAGGTTAGTTAAGTTAGTCTAGGTAAGTTCTAACTAACCTAGGTTAGACTAACTAACCTAGGGTTAGTTAGTAGGGTGGGGACTAACCTGAGTGAGGTTAGTTAACTAACTGTAGTTAGGCTAGGGTTAAGCTAACCCTAGTGAGGTTAGTTTTTAACCTAAGTCTAGTTAGGTTAGGGTTAACCTAACCCTAAGTAGGTTAATAGACCTAACCCGAGTTAGGTTAGTTTTTAACTAACCCTAGTTAGGTTAGTGTTTAACCTAAGCCTAGTTAGGTGAGCTAAAGCTAAGTTAGTGATTAACCACGATTAGGTTAGTTTTAACTAATCTAAGGTTAGTGGCTAACCTGGGGAGGTGGGTTGGAGGAGGAGGAGGCATAGCTGGTGGAGGTGGGAGGGAGGAGGAGAAGGAGGAGGTAGAAGAGAGGGGGGGGCGCAAACGGACGACGAGCGGGAGGAGGAGGCCGCTCCGGCGGCGGCAGGGGCGGACAGTCGGCGGTGGAGGAGAGAGGCCGGGGCTGCTGCGGCTGGAGGAGGCCGTCGGGAGGGACGCTCTGCCGTCGGGAAGGAGGGCGAGGCTGCCGGGAAGGAGCGCTGGGCCGCCGGGCAGGGCGTTGTGAGCCGCCGTGCAGGGCGTGAGGGCCGCCAGGAGGGACGCTATGCCGCCGGGAAGGAGGACAGGCCGCCGCTGAGGGCGTTTGGGACCGCTAGAAAGGGCACTGCGACGCCGGGAGAGAGGGAGGAAAGAAGCCGGGCTATTTGCTAAGGAGGGAGGCACGAGGGCTGGCCGAGGAGGGGGGCAAGGGAGGCCGCTAGTGGGCAAGGTAGCAAATGGCGGGGGCAGGTGCAGAGTTGGAGAGGGAGGAGAGGGGGGAGCAAATGGCGGGGGCAGGTGCAGGTGCTGTCTAGCGGGCGTGTGGAGGAGAGGGAGGGGTCCCTACACAGGCGGCAAGGCGACAGGTGGAGAAGAGGGAGGCCGCGTGGGAGGAGGGAGGCCGTCGAGGGCCCTGCGGGTGGAGGAGGCAGAGGCACGCCGAGAAGGAGAGGAGGGGGGAGAAGATATGGAGGGAGAAGAAGAAGGAGAAGAAGAAGAAAAAGGGGAGGAGAAGCAGAAGAAGAAGAAGAAACAGGAGCAGGAGAGGAGGAAGGGGAGGGAAGAGGAGGAGGAGGAGAAGGAGCGAACCAACAGGTACGTGGATTTTTTTTCTTTCTTTCTTTTCTTTTCTTTTTCTTTTTTTTTTAATTTTTCCTTTTTCTTATTTTTCTTTTTCCTTTTGGTGTTTTTTTTTAAATATGGATTTTCCTTTGGGATTTATGTGTATGAATGTTTTTTTTCCTTTTTTTTCTCTCTCTTCTTTTTTATTATTTTTAAATTTAAATTAGATTTTTTTACTTGTTTTTTTTAATGTGTGTATAGTTTTTTTTTCCTTTTGATATTAAATAATGAAAAAATCAGAAAAGAACACATCCCCGGCCCGTGCGCATGCGCGGGCAGGGGTAAAAAAATTTGCAATGATGGGTTCAAACAGACAGGGACGGGGATACGCAAGCCACGGACGCCACAAGGCGTCCCGAGGCGCGGAACGGGGCAAAATAAGGGTGTTCACATGGGAAAAACGCAAAAAATAAACTTGAAAACACATACGGGCATTAATATCGAAAAATCCGCGCATCGGAATGAAGTGTGGAAAGAAGGAAAAGTATGCAAAACAATGTGTCCAACAACCCTATCATGACCAAATATAGTTCCGATCGAGATAGGTTGCATTCATATGGGGAAAAACCCCAAAAATGGGCCCAAAAATGGACTCGAAAATAAAAACAGGAAAAACCATGCGTCGGAATAGCAGGCAGGCGGTAAAAGGAAAAATGTCCGAAAGAAAGGAATTCACAGGACTCGCACATCAAAGCTCCGTTTGGGGAAAATTAGGAAGGGTTCACATGGAAAAAACACAAAAAATGCATCCGAAAATGCTCGAGAAAATTAATAACTAAAAATCTGGCAGGCGAAAGAGGGGGGAGGAAAAAGGAAAAAGTGGAGAAAAGACTGGCAGGACATGCTTGTCAAATCAAATTGGAATTCTGGTGAAAATAGGGCAGGTTCTCATGGAAATTTGTGAAAAATAGGCACAAAAAATGTCCGAAAACCCGCAAAATTTAATAACAGATAAACCGTGCATCGAAATGATACGGAATAAAATGGAAAAATGTCATGGGGAATGGGTAGGACAAGCCTAACTCATCAGATCAGGGTTCTGAAGCAATAATGACACGTTCACATGGAACATTGTCCAATTGATGGGAATTGCTTCAAAAATTAATAACTTGAGAATCGTCTATCGAAACAGGGGTCAGTAAAAAGGAAAAATAGGCAGTTCAAAGGGACGTACAGGGCTGTAAGGTTAGATTGAGCTTTCGGTGAACGTAAGGACCGTTCTTATGAAAGAAGTGCAAAACCAAGAATAAGGGCAAACGATTAAGGAACAACCCCTACGACAGGGTGAAATGGAACATAAGGGTGGGGAAGGGACCCCATCAGGATAAAATGAAATCACGGCATAGATGCATGATTAGAACAGGATATATGCATGGGTATGCAACATAGACGCATAGGGACGCGTCCCCACACTTAAGACCTTAGCAAGAAGGGTAAACCAAACATCAAGGACTTGACACCTCACATCATACTAACCACGACGTCCCCACACTTAAGACATAACCGATACTGAGAAACAGAAGGTGTAGGGTTAGAAACACTTGGCTCCTATTGTGCTGAGAAGGAAGGTCGACTATCGAGGTTGCGTCTAGAGGCGTCGTCGACTGCAGGAGGTAACAAGGTATCTTCACAACACACGTTCTTCGTCCTTTGTAGTAGGGACCAAGCAGCAGCACCCATGGAGGTAGCTGGTTGAAGGAATCACAGGAAATTTGTCGATGGCGAGGGATATTACTCTCAACTCACAATCACTCAAATGGATTGAAAGAGTAGTCACTCACCCCATAACTAATATCACTCGAGGAAATAAGGATGAAACCCATAGCTCACACCCAGTTTAGGAATCGACAAGGGAATGGTACAGAGGGAGTATGCCAGGGTGCACAATTGATGGTGCATCAGTGCGTCCAATCCGTCTGGCATAGGTGCAAGGAGAAAGGCCAGGGAGCCTTGTGGTGCAATGTATGAAACAGAGTGATGTGTCCTATGCTGATGGCAGAAACCCAGCCCGTGGGTGCATAGGGAAATGGGAACATACCTGACTCCAAAGGTCGTAACGTCCCTCAATCCTCACCTCTCGGTAATTGATTGAAGAAACTCCAGTCACACTTAGCCCACCCTCTATCTCACGCTCTGTTGATAGATACAGAGGGCAGCCCTTTCCTGAAACCCATTGATGTAATCCTCACGGTCGCTTGTGCAGAGGTTGTATGCCTTGTGCGAATTTGATCGTGCAACTGTGCATCCCGCCCTGTGCTAGCATACGGTGCAAGAAGGAAGACCAAGGAGCCTTATGGTGCAGTGCACAAGAACAGATTGTGCTTTGTGCATTGAGAGGCCCATCCCGTGCGTGCAACACTCTATTCACACATCTCACCTCTCATTTGATTTGAAGGGAAAGACTGGTCACTCACCCCACCCTCTGTCTCACTCTCTGATAGATACAGAGGGCAGCCTATACTCACGTCCCCATCCTGTTAGGATGAAAGCTCACATCACTCAAGGAGTTGGTGATGAAGATCATGTCGACTATTGGTGTCATTAGGATCTTGAGGGCAAGGCATACCCAGAGAGGCAGCCTACAAATCTCGTACTTCAATGATTGGTAAGAAGAGTCGTTTGTTAAGAAGGGTAAATGGATTGATATTGTAGAGACATCGCACCAAGGGAGGTGGCTTCAAATTTCTTGTTGAAGAGGTTTGCTGGTGAGTCAGCTATCCTGAATTGCGGGGTGTTACCACCTTTTCCACAGTCAGCTTCTCGTCCAAGGGTGTTTCCACCTTTTCTTGGAACAAGGCCTGTTATGACAGGGAATTTCTTCCTTTTCTCCCATAACAGTTTTGTTTGTTTTGTTTGTTTTTGTTTTTTTCTTTTATTGTCTTTTCTTTTTCTTTTTTTTCTCTTTTTTTTCATCAACAAAGAGAATGGTAGAAATACCATATGTTAGGACCAACCTCGCCGCCGTTGTTGGATCAGATGAGAAAAGAACAATGTCGGGTTGAGATGTTTCTACGAGGGGGTAGTAGAATGAGACCGCCTCATGAGAAAAATCATAAGGGCTATCAGAAGCACAATAAGAAGGACAGTGAAATGCCCAAAAGGGAGAGGGTAAGTTGACTGTGATTGTCAAGATCCCCAGGGAGGGAAGTACTTCTTTAGGCGATAGCCATTGATCAGAAAAGGATCATCAGAGGCATCAACGGTCTGTACCTGAACAGAGCCGTTAGGATTGACGCCCAGTACCTTGTACGGGCCCATCCACCGTTGTTGAAACTTGCCAGAAAACTTGCCAAATCTTGAATCATAGGCTAGAACAAGATCACCTTCTTTGAACTCCTTGTGCTTGATAAAACTGTCATGATAGGCCTTGCGTCGCGCTTGAGTGGTTTCCATGCACTATAGGGCCATCCGTCGTATCTCATCCAAGTATTCCAAGTGCAGGAGACGGCATTGCAGTGACTCACTATCTCCCAAGCGTTCTTTAACTGCCACTCGCAAAGAGGGCAATTCCAACTCAACAGGGAAGACAGCTTCTGTACCATACACTAGTTGGAAAGGGGTCTATCCTGTAGCTGCCTTATGGGAGGTTCTGTATGCCTAGAGGGCCTCCGTAAGTCGATCCTCCCAGTCGAGACAATGTGCGACAGTTGTTCTTTTCAGAATCAAGCAAAGGATGCAATTGGTGACTTCAACTTGGCCATTGGCTCTGGGGTAATAGGGAGTGGACTTACGATGGCGGATCTTATACAGTTCAATCAACTCCTCCATGATTCTGTTAAGGAAATGAGTACCTCTGTCACTTACCAGCTCAAGAGGACTACCAAAACGGGCGATAATATTCTCGTACATGAACAGGACTACACTATTACCATCGTCTCGCTTTAGGGATTTAGCTTCACACCACTTTGTGACATAATCTGTACATACTAGGATGTATCTGTTCTGGTTCCGTCTGGTGGGTGGATCAATGGGACCTAGAAATCAATCCCCCACTTCTCGAATGGCTTTAGGGGAAGAATGGGTTGCAGTGGCATGGCACTTGTTTTGGTGGGTTTCCCCATTCGCTGATATGCATCACATCTCTTGCAGTAATCATATGCATCCTTATGGAGGGTCGGCCACTAGTATTCTGCTAACAGAGCCTTCATGGCTGTCGCTTCTCCTACAAAGTGTCCACCACATGGTTCGTCATGGCATGCTTTTAATACTATGCCGGTTTCACCTCTTGTAACACATCTTCACAGCACTTCATCTTTGCCTTTCTTGTACAATGCACCACCTAGCAAAGTGTAGGGGGATGATTCTAACAGAAGCTTCTTTTTCTCATGGCTTGAGATGCCAGGAGGATACTGTTGAGTTGCTAGGAGGTTGGCTATGTCTGCATACCAGGGAGTAATTGTTTCAACTAGGAACAAGGAAGCATCAGGAAGGTCTGGATCATCCTGTTCCTCTTCTTCTATTTGAGGGATCCGTGACAGATGATCAACTAGGACATGGGAACGGCCGGGCTTAGTGACCACTTCAAAGTCGAACTCCTGGAATAGGAGCAACCATCTCATCAGTCGTCCTTTAACATCTGCTTTGTTCATCAAGAAGGACACGGCTTCATGATCCACATAGAACTTGAAATGCTTTGACAATAGATAGTGTCGAAACTTCTCCAGTGCAAACACCATTGCCAAGCACTCAAGCTCTATCACTGTATATTTACGTCCCCTATCAGTGACCTTTTGGCTTGCATAATATATCAGTTGATCTAATTTAGAGGGGCCCTTTTGACATAGGACAGCACCTAGCCCTTCAACTGATGCATCGGTGTGCACATGGAACTACTTCGTCCAATCAGGATGTTGCAAAATAGGTGCTTGGATCAGGCATTGTTTTAGGGTATTAAAGGCTTCTTCACAGTCATCCATCCAAAGGAAATCAGCTTCTTTCCTTAGGAGCTTGTGCAGAGGGGCTGCCTTAGTTGCAAAATGTGCAATAAATCTTCTGTAGTAGCCCACATGGCCAAGAAATCCTCTTAATTGTTTGAGGTTTGTTAGTACTGTTAAAGCAGCAATCTTTTCAATCTTTTCTGGGTCTGTCGCAATCCCTTGTGCAGAGACAATATGGCCCAATAGAACTCCTGAGGAGGCGCCAAAGACACATTTGTCGGGGTTGAGAGAAATCCCATACTCTTGGCATCTGTCAAAACATTGCACTAGGTGTCCCTAGTGCTCACGAATTAAGCTGTAGACACAAAAGTCATCAAGATACACCTCAATGAAATCATGCAAATGATTCTAGAAGGCAGCCATCATCACTCGTTGGAAGGTGGTAGGAGTATTAGAGAGCCCAAATGGCATCACTCTGTAGGCATAGGTCCCCCATTCTGTGGTGAAGGTTGTTTTAGATTGGTCCTCTTCTGTGATTTGGACTTGGTTATATCCGCTGAATCCATTCAAGAGGAAATACAGCTCATGGCTTACCACTGTGTCCAACAATTGATCTGTAAAAGGGATAGGGAAATGATCCTTCTTCGTCTTTGAATTCAGCTTCCAAAAGTCGACACATATTCGAAGTTTCCCGTTCTTCTTAGGTACTTCCACAATGGGCAACACCCATTCACTATTAGCCATGGGATAAATGAACTCTGCTTCAAGAAGTTTCAATAATTCAGCCTTTACCAGAGCATAATAATTAGGATTCATACGCCTTTGTCTTTGCCTTACAGGTTTGGCATCGGGCTCTAGGTCAATGTGATGTTGACATACTGTGGGATCAATCCCCTTTAGGTCTTTGTAGGACCAAGCAAACACGTCTAAGTTCTCTTTGAGTAGGTCTCGCAGGACCACTAGTTCTTCTTCTGGAAGATTGAGACCCACTTTCAGGTGACGTTCGGTACCTTCAGTATCCAGGAATGTTACTTGTCTTTCACCTTCCACTTCATGGATAAATGTCCCACGGATTGCTTCTGGATAGAGGTCTGACTCTTTCAAGAGAGTAGTATCCTCGTCTGATGTCCCACTAGAACCAGTGTCCTCCTTCTGAATAGATGACTCATTCGTCTATTTAGGTTGCTAAAAGGGTATCAAAGCTTTGTTTGCTTCTGTGTAAGTGGTGATTGCTTCTGGACTTAGGTATTCATCTTCAGAAGATGCATCCAAGAATGTCACATAGCACGGACCTGCTAGAGGTCGGGGCTCTGAGGGCTTGGGCTTCTGTTGACAAGGGGCATCATCATCATCTTTTCTTTGGACTGAACAGTTAGGGCGACAGGAGCCACTAGTGAACTTAATTTTTATGCTTTTAATCCATTGCTTATACAGATTCTGCATACTTTGTGGTCCATTGATCAACCCAAATGGCACCATCGTCATTCCATCCAATACCCTGAGATATTCGGCCTCTGAGGTCTCTGTAGGGACATCAACCAGATCATCCTCAATCAGAGAGAATTCTTCATTTGCACTTCCATAACCTGCTTCACTTTCTTCCTCATTATTTTTATCTTCTTCCTCTGGAGGCTCTGTCTTTGCTTTTGTAGAGGCTCTGTAGGAGAAGAACAGATCTTCTGCCTCTACATCTGCTTCTGCTCTTGTTAGAGCTTCTGACTCTGCTTCTAGCTCTGGCTCTGGGTCTGGCTCTGTATCTGTTACTATCTCTATAACTATCTCTGTATCCCCTCTGCCTCTGTTCTGTAGCCGCTCCGTATCTACTCTGCCTCTGTACTGTCTCTGCTCTGTAACTGTACTGTCTCTGTAGTACTGACTCTGCTCTGTCTCTACGACTGTCATGTAATAGGGAGAATAGTACATCCATGCTTCTATTTCACTGTCAGAGGTGATTTCAGAAGTTAATTCTAATTGAGCCAGGAGGTATTCATCCATGACAAGGATTTTGCTTCCCCTAGTAGTTGGCTTATAGTGCCCACTGTTAGGGATTGTGCCTCTGTTTTCTTAGGAAAGATCTGCTTAACAGCTTCTCCATCTCCTGATGTACCATCTGTTACCTTGTTAGAGGAGTCAGTTATGACTTCAATGGATGTGGATCCATTGCCTTTTCGCGATCCATACAGCTTCAGCACCGCTTTGTTGGGTCCTCTGCCTAGGGTTAGGGTTCCTTTGAACCAGTCCGTCCTGGCTCTTGCTTCAAAAAGCCAAGGTCTTCCCAACAGCAGAGGGTATGAGGTTCCATAAGAATTTGGTTTGACCACCAAATATGTCATCCAATAATCTCTTCCAGCAAGGGTTGTTTTTACATATGGGAGGATGCCCAACGGCTTGACTCTACTTTGGTCTGCCAATCTAATAAGCCATTATGTAGGTTGAATTCCTTGCAACCCTAAGCCCATGGTCACATACGTCATTATATTTATTGATGAGCCTCCATCAATCAATGCATCTAAAATAAAGCATCCTTCTATCCATACACTAATCTTTGGGGTTCCAGGATCTAGAGAGGCGTTAGCCATATCTACTTTCTTTACAGGCTCCGGGGCCTTATTGGTCTTGGTCGCTATTGAAGGAGCGATCCTTAGTCCACGTCTTCTTGTCAATATGCTTTTGAATCTCTTTCGGCAGCTGGGAGACAGCATCAGCAACTGTCAGAATGTTAGGTTAGGTTTAAAAGTGTCTAGGTATTTGACCAAGTTATAATCTTTGATAGGATCCACAGGCTTCTCTAGCCTGCTGGGGAATGGGGCTACACCCATTTTCATCTTTTCTTTTTCTTCTAATAATTGCTGCATCGGCACTTATTCTGTCTCTAGAAGTGCTTCTGTATCTTCTATCTCTTGGGCCTTTGGTCCTGTCTCTGGGACTGTCTCTGTAACTCTCTGTGGCACTGTAGTGCTCTGTACTGCACTGTTCTGTCTTGTACTGCTCTGTCCCTCTGTAGGTAGGTTGAACTTCACAGTCTTGGTAGGAGAGTCATTTTCATTCTGAACCACTGGTTCCTTCTTCTTGGTGCACGTAACAACAGCAACTTCCAACTCCACCAAATTGGAGGCATGCTCTTGTGTGTCTTCTGTTGGCTATCAGTGGCATTGGCCTTTACAGGGGCTGGGCAGGGACAGTCCTTTGTAGTGTGGCCTTTACCTTTACATCGACTGCATAAGGACTTGCAATCCACTGATCTTCTAGGGTTTGGACAATTCGAGGAGATATGTCCCTTTTCTCCACACCTATAACATTCCACCTCTGATCTCTGACCACCACCAGATTGTCCTCCTATGTAACTTTGAGAGGGAAACCTCCTTGGATAGAAATTAGGACCAAATTCTCTAGGCTTTGGTCCAATATCCTGTGTTGTCACTTTAGATTCTAGCAAGTTGAATCTTGCATTTTCATTCTTTTGTCTTCGTTCATGCATCTCTTTCAGAGAGCAAATATCCTTTGTATGGTTCTTCCTCAAACAGTAGGAACAAAAGGCTCCAGGAATGGTTGGTTTTCGAATATATTCAGTGGCTAGATGGGTACTTCCGTTAGGGAAAGTTTTGTGAGGAAAATCAAAATCTCCTAGAACGCTGAATTATGAAAGAGTGGAGTTTGTGCAAAGGTTATATGTGTTAGCAACGCATCTTGGGGCCAATCCCCGAGGTGTAGGAGAGTCGCATAGGAGCCGCGGCAATCAGCCGAGAGGTGCTTCCCTATGTGTGTATTACGAGGCATTATGCCTACATGTTATGGGATCTCCCTCTGAGGAGAAGGGAAGATGAACGTTGGACTACATATTGGATACAAACGCAAAATTATCATAAGCATTTAGTGCAAAGTGAGTTTTAGATGCTCCTGGCGGCCCGCGAGGCCGTGTGGTGGGGTTGTCTATTGTATGCATGAGGTTCGGCTAGTGCCATAGCCAGTGCCGGTCCATTTTAGGTCCCATGAGAGAGAGAGAGAGAGAGAGAGAGAGAGAGAGAGAGAGAGAGAGTGTGTGTGTGTGTGTGTGTGTGTGTGTGTGTGTGTGTGTGTGTGTGATGAAATATACAAGAAGACAAAATAGAGATAAAGAGAAAAGATCAGGCTTTTTATTTTTTCCTATGAGTACATTTGTGCCTCCTCCCCTAGCAGTTTTCACTCATTATTCCCTTTCCTCGCACTGTGAAGGATGCATTATGGAGTTGCTAATTTTTCTATTTTGTATATGTTCTCGTGTAATTTGCATTATATCTAAGTTGCATTGAACTACCTTGGAAGTTATTTCAATGTTATAGTTTAAGTGTCTCAATGCCATAGTTTAAGTGATTGTGCCATTTTATAGTGCATGTGGTTGGTTGCAAATTGTATGTTGAGATTGCTTCCAAAAGCCTTGTCTCATGTGGTTAAGCACCTCCTTAGGGAACTATTTTGGAAGTTTTAATAAATGTTTTATGTTAAGTACTTTTTGTTGAGAGAGAGAGAGAGTACGAGAGAGATACACAAGACATGCTCTCAAAGAATGATTCATATTGATGTAGAGTTAGTATATATAGGTCAGACCCAAGTCAAGTGAGAGATGATATATATAGTTGTAACATCCCCACTCAAACAAAGGTCTCTGGCTTCGAGTAAAAAAACCCTTGGGGAGACAAGGGAAAAACCCGAGCCCCTATACACACCTATGATACAAAAATGATTTACTATAAAGTTTTCTTGAATACAATGATACATGCCTCAATCAGTGAGATAAGAACTTGGAACAATACCAAGTGCATGTCTTAATGAACTAAAGTGAGCTTCACTAAGAGCTTTTGTGAAGATGTCTGCAACCATTTGATCACTGGGACAATGCTCCACCATAATGGAACCTTTCTTGACTTCATGTCGAACATAATGATAATGAATAGCAATATGCTTTGATTTACTATGTTGTATATAGTCTTTGGTAAGACTAATAGCACTTTGGTTGTCGCATCGAAGAGGTGTACTAGATGATGAAGGATGTCCCAAATCTGCAAGTAGTTGTCGAAGCCAAACTAGCTCACGAGCTGCTAATGATGCAGCAACATATTCGGCCTCAGTTGTAGAAACGGCAACACATCGTTGTTTCTTGATGGACCAAGAAACCAAACAATATCCATTTACAAAGAAACAATTCCCACTTGTAGATCGCATGGATAAATGTGAACTTGCCCAATCAGATGCTTCTTGCCATTGATCCCTTTGAGATGAATTGATAGCTTCCATATACGATATTGGATCCTCTTGGACAGACATAGCATCATCAAAGACATCATATTCAATAGAATAGAATCCATGCTCTATCTCAATAGGAAGATCGACATATATCTCCAAATTTTCATCAATCTTCTTTGGAGGTGAAGGAGGTTTATGATCATCAGAATTAGTAGACTCACAAAGCAAGTAAGGAAATGCACTAAGCAAAGGCTGTGTATCATCTGAAACATCTGACGACCATGTGCCACCCATAGTCTTCTCATCAAATATAGCATCACGACTAATGATAACCTTTTGAGTAAAAGGATCATAAAATTTGTAACCTTTGGAATGATCTGAATAACCAAGAAAAATAACCTTCAAACCTAGAGGATCCAACTTATGTCGAGTGTCCTTGGGTACATGAATATAAGCAATGCAACCAAATGTGCAAAAGTGAGAGACTGAAGGTGTCTTCCCTGTCCAGATTGTTATAGGAATTTTACCAGCAGGTGCAGTTGTTGGAAGATGATTTTGAATAAAAACGGCTGTTAGAAGTGCTTCAGTCCAAAACTTTCGAGACAAACCAGAGTGTATAAGCATGCAACGTATAGCATGTAGATGTACCCTTGGTAGAGCTCGAAAGAATGGGAGTGTTGGCAAAGTGTGCATTTGTCAACCCAAACTTCTTAACATTATCATTAATAAACTTTGTCTATCAAAGAAGAAGAATGCCTTGTTGTCGGTATCGTTGAACTTGAATACCCAAACACTTTTGTCATTCTATACTTCATGTAATTGATGGAAATTGTAGGTTTAGACACCAACATGCAAGTCGCACCATAGCACATACTATGCACTATATGTAAGTACATATGGTTAGTTTTTAGAATCTATAATGCATCCGAATGCTTGCAAACTGTACATTTAGATAACTTGCATTGAATTTTGCCATGTACGTTGCATTATATGTGAGTTAGAATGGAGTATTTTGGGAGTTTAGATCATTTTGCCATTGTATCGTGCATGTGTTTGATTGCAAATTCTAAGCTTAAGCAACTTGCAAAATCCTTGTTTCATGTGGTTAAGCAAAGCCTCCATATTGCATACAACATACTATATGAAGGTACATGTGGTGAACTTGCATAGTGTCATTCGTCCATATCCAAAGCCATGCAATTACATGTGGTTTAACTCTTGTAGCTCCATAGTGTATTGCACTATACTTTTTGTTGTTTGTGTATATATACATGCAACTCCATATTGCATATGTACTCGAAGTATGCATGAGATGCAACTATTAGTTTTAGTAGTTTTGTACATGTACTTTTATATGTCTCATTATATGTAAGTTGGAATTTGCTATTTTGGAAGTTTTTCTAATTCTTATAGTTTAAGTGATTTGGCTATTGCATAATGCATCTCATTGGTTGCAAATTGTGCATTAACTCTACTTCCAAAATACTTGTCTCATATGGTTAAGAAGCTCTATAGTACATAGTGCATAGTGCATAATATATGTAAGTTTAGTTTATGTAATTTACATGCTATTTGGAAATGAACCTTCGGGTTTACGTCATACATTAAGTTCACAAATTCTCTCTTAATCACAAATTTGATTGATATACTTAGAAATCCTCTACAAACTTTATATAAATGAATATTTGAATTTAATCATAGTTTATGTATCCCTTATGTAATATATGCAAGTTTGGGTTGTGAATATTATGTGATTTTCCTAAATATTGCAAGTTTAGTTCATGTAATTCAAAAGAGGTATGTGACCTTGATGGTTTATGTAACGCTACTATAAGTTTAGTTCATGAAATCAAAAGTGGGATATAATTGAAACTATACTACATGATTTTTCTCAAAATCACTTAACTTTCCAAATGATTGCCTTTAACAAAAGTTAAATTGCCAAAATCACATAATGGACTCTCCAAAACCATAAAGAACATGTCTAAAGGAAACAATGAACATATTCAAAGTTCTAGAGTGCACTCTCCAAACTCAAAATATGCCTATGTAATAGTTTCCTAAATCATTTAGTACCAACCATTTTTGTAGGTTTAGAAGCAAACAAAAGGACAAAACCCATTCTTTTGACCATGCACTTTTGCTATCTTTCATCTACCTTTTCCTTTGTCCTCTTGGCCACTCCCTTCTATAAGAGTCTATGAAGCATTCTAACTTCCCAAAAACTTTTTTTTTATAGTTTACTATTTAATCACAACATTGTGGGGAGCACACAAGCATCTCCAAACTAATTGTTGCATTTTGGCTTGATCTTTCAATCTCTCATGCACGAGGCCCTACTCGAGTAGCCTCCTTCATTCCCTCTTGTAGTGCATTCACCTACCATTTACAATCCAAGTACACCATCTTAGCCTTCCTCATCAAGTGTTGCAAGCCCTTCCATCCTCTAGATGGCACCGTTGCCTTCCCCTGCTACACTTACTTCCACTGTTACCACTATACAAGTGGCACCAATGGAGGAAGCATTAGATCAAATGAGAAAGAGCACTGAAATAAGGTCACCCTCCTTGATTGAATTGTTATTGGATTTTTATGAGGGAAAATGGATGTCAATTAACAAGGGAAACTTCAAGGCAAAACATTGTGGGCAAACATTGCACATGATAACAAGCATAGAGGATGATAGTGCTTGCACAAGATAGACTAGAAGCTTCCATCAACCATTGTGTTGGGCCCTTTTCAAAGGATTTAGAGCACAAGTGGAGACCTAACACATTGAATTAGAAGTATAAAGGCTTGAGATACAACTCAAGATTACAATGCTATCTGTGTCATCTAGATCCAAAATAGTTAGCAAGAGTAGATGTTTTGAAGTATTGAAATAAGCACTATAGATATGTAGCTTCTTTGTTTGAGTAGGATTGGGGTTTAGGGTTTTTCCTATTTTGACATTATTTGGTGTTACTTCTTTGAGGCTATGTGTAAATTAAATGTCTACATTGAACAGCATTTATATGCATCCGTGTGAGATTGTGCAAGCGATCCTATCCTTTGAAAGTTTAGATTTGATAAACACTTTCTTGAATCATAGCAACAAAATACTTTATTTTCAATAAATTAGCAATGAGAGTGTTATACATTGAAACAAATAGTTAAAATAAATGGAATAGGTATGATGTTGCAATGACTAACTTTAGGCATCCAAAATATCATGAGAATTAGAGCAGATTATGAAGGATCATGAAATAGCAATGAGTGCGATGGTAAAATGAATACAAGGTGTCAAAAAATCTACGTAAAATGGGACCACTCATTAAACACAGCTTGATGTAGGGTGTGAGCCTCATCCACTCGAACCTCATGATGTTGCATGTGACATTGCCATCATTCAAATGAGGATCGAAGTCCTTATCTCAATGCTCCTCATATACATATTCTAGAAGAATAATCTAAAGGAGAGAGTAAGCAACAAAGTACTTGGGTAAATAATTTAGGTCAACATTGATATCTCTAAGAACACACTAGCAAATTTCTAGCATTTCAAACACATGCTCAATGCACACCCTTCCCTTTCATACATAAGAAGTTGGACTCTACCATATTATTGTTATCAATAAATGGGGAAATTTGATCCTCTAAATGAAGAATGTGCTTCTAAATTAGATTGGATTGTTAGGATTAGAAGATAAAATTGAAAATTTTGATGAATCTTGAAGGGTGCTAATTGGGGAGAATTGATAGGGTTTTTTGCAATTTCTTACTCATAGCAATGTTTAATGAATGAGGATTAGTGACTTTTCTTTCAAAATTCTTAGAGCTATTATGAGAAGGTAATCATATCTATAGAAAACGAGTGAATTTTTCTTGAAATTTCTTAGAGCTATCATGAAAAGGTAATCATGTTTCATATCAACATTTAATGAATATTAGTGGATTTTTCCTCAATTTTTGGTAGGTAATCATGTTTTCTAGAAAACAAGTGAATGCTTACTTAATCAAAGAAAATTGAGAAAGTACAATTGTTTGAGAGCATGATGGGAGCTATATGGTGTGCTCAATAAAGTTAAAGCTAAATCAAATTAGCACAAAGCCTCTCAAGGTGGTTTAGCAAAATAGCAAGGGAGAACATGAAGGGCATTAACTTGCTACATGATGAACCTGGTTTATCTTCCAAAAGTGGTTGTCTAAGTTTCATGGTAATATGAGTCACTCTACAAGGGACCTTGATGGCCTTTCCATGTGTGAATTATGGAGCTCCATAGCTTAGCTAGATGGTAGACATTGACTAAGTATTAGTTGACACTAAGTTCCCCTCTTTGATACCCACAATAATCCTCCTCAATAGAGAATCTTTGTTGCCCCTTGAAAAACATGTGTTGAGGACTCAATAAGTACAACAATAACTTAAAGTGGCACTTTCAAGAAGAGAAAACACCAGTCTACAATCTTGGAATATACTAGGCCCTTTACTTATCACCATTCACTAGGGCTTTGCATTATGAACATCAAGGTCAAACACTAAGAGAAACTAGTGAATTGCCATTATATCTACTACATCATGTGAAGTGTTTTCCCTTATCCCACATGTATCCTTTGTAACTATTGGAGTTTGAATTTTGATGAAACCAATTTACATATGCCATTTGAATTTCACTCTTGCCGAAGTAAAAGTCCTTGAGGGCTAGCTGAATATGCTCTAGCATAGTTATCCTTCACATTCGAATATCGTGTCATTTGTATACTAGGGTTGTGTCTACTGCCTTTGGTGAGTTATTGGGGTGCATATCTTTGGCCCTAGATGTGAGAAAAGAAGGCATGTGTATTGCATCTATGATAAGGGACTAGTACAAGTAGGATGGACTTATTACAAGTGGTAGTAACTAGGTTATGATGTATCGGTCATCACATTTTGAAATACGTAAGAGAGAATGTGTGTTTTTTGAATAGAGTGTGCCTTCTATATTGTTTTATAGCATGACTACTCTCCTTGCTCACACAAAAGCATAAAGTGGGTGAGGTAAAGCCTCATGAGCTTTGCAATGACACTAAGAACATGATCCATGATTAGTGGATTGGGTGGAGAATGCTTAGTGATCCTCAAGAGATTACTCTTGAGAAGATCATGTGATCATGCTTGTTATTGGTAATTGATGGTTGATGGTTATACTTCTGGTGGTGTGATGGAGTTCAACAATGTTGTTGTAAAAAGACCTATTAGGGTTTGTTGTTTAAGGCATCAACCCCTGCAATGCCAAGGCAATGCAACTTGAAGTTGGAGTGGGTGGCATATAAAATGATCCAATAAAGGGTGCAATCGATTGCTATGATGTCATCTACCATCTTCATCGATGATAGGTGGGCTTGCTACTGGGAAGGGTGCCATATATGAGAGGGGAGCGATGAGTATACAAGTTATTCCATGTTAGGCTTAACATTGCATATGGTAGGCTATCAAGTGGGCTAGGGTGAGATGTTTGCCTATGAGGCAATGACTCATACAATAATTGTGCCTTATGGTGACCACAAATCTTGGTGTATTAATCTAATGTAGAGGGGGGTCATTTATGCATATGCTTCTCCGTCTTCCACTTATATAATATTGTGATGGTCATTTATGCATCATTTGGATACACATATGCTTCTCTCTCTTCCACTTACACAATATTCTGGATTTTGTGTACATCTCCATATCACTTGTGCCTCTCACTTACACTTTACTTTGCCTATCTACCCTCTCCCTCCCTCATGTGCTTTTTGATGAATGTGATTGACACACGTACAAGCTCATGGCATGATCCATAACAATAAGTATCCTCATCATTCATTTCAAAGCAAATTAGTATGAAGGCTAGGAAGCTTGGTAATTGCAAACAAGCATATGGTGCAATGCAACATCCATTTGAGTATATAAATCAAGCCTTTGTCTCTCTTTGAGCTTGACAATTTTCACCATATTTTTGTTGTGAGTGATGGGAGCCTCAAGGGTAGTCTTATTCAAATCATGACAATGATGATATTGATTATTGGAAGCAACATCACTCTGAGGAGGTTAAGGTGGTTGCTATATTTACCCCAAGATGGATTCTTTTAGCTTTGCTACTATGAGTGAATATTAGAAAGCATCTTATGCATGTGATTTGAGACAATATACAATGACTTTGCATCAATAGAGTGATAGCAAAGGTCTAAATTTTCAAAAGTTTAAAGTATGTAGAGCTCATATGCAAGATATGAAAATATACTCCTTAATTCTAAAACTAGGTATGCATGGGCCATATACACCTAAGACAAGCATAATTTCATGTGCATGTGTGTGTGTGTGTGTGTGTGTGTGTGTGTGTGTGTGTGTGTGTGTGTGTGTGTGTGTGTGTGTGTGTGTGTGTGTGTGTGTGTGTGTGTGTGTGTGTGTGTGTGTGTGTGTGTGTGTGTGTGTGTGTGTGTGTGTGTGTGTGTGTGTGTGTGTGTGTGTGTGTGTGTGTGTGTGTGTGTGTGTGTGTGTGTGTGTGTGTGTGTGTGTGTGTGTGTGTGTGTGTGTGTGTGTGTGTGTGTGTGTGTGTGTGTGTGTGTGTGTGTGTGTGTGTGTGTGTGTGTGTGTGTGTGTGTGTGTGTGTGTGTGTGTGTGTGTGTGTGTGTGTGTGTGAGACACACACACAAAGAGATTTTAGCTAAAGACCTTGCATATATAATAATCAAGAGTGTGAATGTCACTTAGTTCCAACAGTGAGTAAAGGAGTGGATTGCCACAAATAGGCAACTCCACAATACCAATACAATTAACATCGTTAGACACTTTTAAAAGAAGAGAATGTTACTAGCAAACATTCTCCATTAGATCATATTAAGGTTCTACACCCTACACATGCTCTTGTCAATTATTTGGGTACATTTACACGGATACTAAACACTCAAGCCCAATCAATGTTTAGAGAAAAATCTTCACTATGTCAACAATTTATGTACTAGAATACCTATGTTTATGTCATGTACAAACTTTCTAGACATGAAGATGTTGTCCACAAGTTTTTTGCATGAACAATAAGCATTACCACACATCACATTGTTGATATTTACAATCACACCCACTGTGGCCTCTTTGTATGAGGCAGTTTAGGCTCAGGTCATGTAGGCAGACTGAATCCCATATGCACAGAAAGGGAAATTGTTACCGTCTAGTTTCCTATAAAGCATTGTACTTGCTCTCTTTTCTAATGCAATGTCATAGTACTTTTTTCCTTCATGTAAAGGCTTTGTGTCGCTATCAGTATATACACAAGATTGTGTTTATGAGTCCAAGCTTCCATCTTGGAACCTAATTCACTTGTGTAGCAGGTCAAGTCTTGTCTATGTCATCATGAGCTTAATCTTCATCTTCGATCCACCATAGCCACTGCCATGCTCTAGATCCGAACGTTTTTTAACATGGTATTAGAGTGCAACAGAGCATGGCTTAGCATGTCTCAGGTCTCCTCTCTGTTGTTTCAGCTCCTCTTCATCTCTGGATAGCTCAAGATCAGTGTATGACTCCATTTCCAACTTCATCCTCACTTGATCTTGAGGCTGCCATAGCCACACGGCACCTACCCTACTTTATGCTCCTGGATCTCATCAATCAGGCTAGATCTTGACTAGCTTTCTTCTAAGTATTTGTTCCTCTGCTCTAGGCGTAGCTCGTTGTTAGCTCAATCACTAACATAGGCCCTTCTACAACTCGGCTTTGTTAAAATTTGTGGTCATTACATGTCTGCAACCTATCGTCTGGTCGTACGACTGTTCTCCTTGTCCGCATTGCAACATTCATTCTAATCATAGGGCTTTGAAATCCCACTACCCAAGCTTCCTTCTCATCAAGACTTGAGAAAAATGATTAAGTCCATGAGCTGCACAAGCAGAAAAACCAAGACTTCCCAGAAACCCTAGAGTTGGCAGCCATAAACAACTTCTCAAAAGCTTCATCTTTACTTCATTATCTCTCTCTTATCACTTGGATTAAGACATTTCCACTCTGATTCACTAACTTACTCAGTGATAAACATCAAGGTGAAGACATTTGTGGAGTGTTTGGAAGACTTGGAATATTCAATCAAATATCATCATCAAGCTCCTCTTCCATCTCACTCTTCTCACTCCATTGGAAGGTTTTGCCTTTTGCAACTCTGATCTGAGCTCCCACATCAGTTTCCAGCAAGGATTCAAGTAAAATTTATCCATCACATTAGCAAGGAGGGGACTCAAGTTGAAGGACAAGACAAGCATCAAGAATCATCATCAAACTCAAGCATGTTATCTCTTGATACTCCATAGTGTGTTGTCACACTACCTCCTTGAGTCCTTTGATATATTCAAGAATCAACTCATTACTAGTTTGATCTCACTCACTTGATACTGATGTCAATGACAAACAAGAAGATCTCTGTGTGGAGACACTTCATGAAGAGTAACATGGCTTATGTTACTTATCTACAATCTTATCTACAAGACATAGAAGATTTTTGTGATCTACTTTTAGGAAGATAAGGAGCTACCTATATCCAAATGCCATCAATATTTCCATTTGTAGAACTACCTGCTACCTTGGAGAAAGTGCAAGAGATTGAAGTCATTTCTTTTGCCTCAAAGATGATACCTTTTCTTGAGGTGGACATGGACATAAGAGACTGATACAACTGTTGCAAGCAAAGTCAATAAAGAAGAAGACTAAGAGAATCTAGAAGAAGAGGACCAAAAGGTCAAAGCGGTAGACATTGAAGCTACAAGCAAAGTGAAGAACGAGTACAAGATCAAAAAGAGCAAGCTGAACTACATTGACAAGAAGACTTGCAATGAATTGAAGAACTACATCAAAAGAAATGCTAAAAACTGCAAGGGCCTGTCAGGTCCTTGGCCCAATTTTAACTAGAATTTTTTAGCCTTGTAATGCCTAGCACTAATACTTCTAACATAAGCTTGTAAATTCCTCATGTAGCCTTGTACTACAGCCTCTGTACACTTTGTAAGGCCCCTGTTATAGCCTTTGGATGACCACCATATTTGTGGTACCCACACTTAGCCTTTTCTACAACAACCTCTGGTGTTTTGCTATGTTGATGGTGTACCCACAATTTGCAAGTGTTTCTTTCACTAAAGCCTCTACACACTTTTTACTTTTTGGTTGTGATTGAGGAGGGGTGTCAAGATTTACAATCACACCCATAGTGGCCTCTTTGTATGGGGCAGTTTAGGTTTAGGACATGCAAGCAGACTGAATCCCATATGCACAGAAAGGGAAACTATTACCATCCAGTTTCCTATAAAGCATTGTACTTGCTCTCTTTTCTAATGCAATTTCATAGTACTTTTGTCCTTCAATAAAGTCTATGTGTCATTGTCAATCTATACACAAGATTGTGTTTATGAGTCCAAGCTTCCATCTTGGAACCTAATTCACTTGTGTAACAGGTCAAGTCTTGTCTATGTCATCATGAGCTTAATCTTCATCTTCGATCCACCATAGCCACTGACATGCTCTAGATCTCGCATCTTTTAACACACATTAGATTATGGAGTTCTCATTTCGCGAAGAAGGATGTGTAATGAGCAAGATATATGGGAATTAAGGGGAAAATACTAGTCATGAATTAATTAAGAAACTCTATCTTAGCCTTCACAGCTTCCATGGCTTCCTTCATCTTCTTTCTCTCTTTCTCTCTCTCTCTTTGTCTTTCTCTCTCCTCATCACTCTCTTTCTCTCTCTTCTACACTCATCTCTCTCTTAGGTCATGTTACGTTCACTAGATTACAAATGATATCAGAGCACCGATCTTTGATCCTTCTTCTCTCTCTTCCTCCTTTAGATTTAGTTTCTTTTTAATCTCAAGAAACCCTAGTTACTTAGATACACATGTACATAGGGAGTACTCCAGGCACATTGGTAGCTTTCATGAAGACCATGGCACCCTTTCTTGGAGTTTTAATTGGAGATTTGACCAAATTTGGAGAAAAAAAAAAGATAGCATCTCATTTTTACTCTACAGCTCAATTTTAGGGGTATTTTACACAAGGAGGACTTTCAAGACTTGGAGGATGGCCTTACTATGACTACTTTTTCCAAAATTAAGTTTCTCTCTTCTTCCTCACAATTTCTTGAGGCAACCATGGAACCTCCAGTCCAAGGACTCCCAAGATCTTCCTCCTTTCTCTTCCTAAGCTTAAGTGCCATCTTCCAATGCTTCCCTAACACCTTGGGCAGCCTCCTGTGTAGAGCACCCATAAGCCTCATCTCACCTAGCTACAGCCTCTAGGGATAGCCTGCATCTTTTAGCGCATTTTGCGTTGAGTCATCTGGTCCTTCTCCTCCTCCTCCAATACTTGGCACTAACCTCCAACTTCATTCCCCAATTCTTGCACTCATCTAAGCAAGATTCAGCCCTCTTGACTAAGATCTCTAATCTTCACACTCTCTTGAAACCCTCGAGTGGACAGCATCAATGGCAGCCATGGCACCTTCTCTACATCCCAACCTCTCTTAAATATTCGTCAATTTCTTGCCCTGGGAACCATCAGCAGAGCAGCTCAAGACTCTTCCCCTTGAATATTTCACAAGATTGAAGGCCTTCTTCCATCCATGGGCTAAATTAGAGAAGAAGCATGGGTTCTTGATTCATCCAATCTACCACCACTTCTTCAAGCATTTCTGAGGTATGTCACATAATTCTTAATCTCTCTCTTCATCCATTTGTTGAGATCCATCCTCTTGTTTGAGATAGATTAGAGAATTATCCCTCTCTTGGCATTGATTGAATCAAGGGAATGTATTAGCCTACTCCTTCATCTACTCAATCATTTACAAATGCATTCGTGTCTGTGATTCAATTAATCCCTCTCTTCAGTTGAGCATCATACTCCTAACCATAATCATCTTATTGGCTGTGATTTTGAAAGTAAACCCGAAATTTTTGTAAAAGGGGTAAGCAATCAGTGAGTCACTAAATTGCTGAGGTAACACCCTTCCCCATCAAATTTTTCTATTATACCCTTGCATCTCATCAAAGCTGAAATTCTATTTCCAAAATATGCATTTTTCTATTATACCCTTGCATCTCATCAAAGCTAAAATTGGTTGATTAGCTTAGAATGCTCTTGCCATGTCTCTTTCGACTGATATAATCAAGGCCAATGCTAGGCAAGATGGCAAGCCAATAGTGGGGTGACCCCCCCCCCCCCCCCCAATAACCATTAACAACCCTGAAGGTGTGCACAACTAGGCTCAAGGTAAAACTTTGTACATCCCTTGGGTCTTGGAGCCCAATAACTTGTTTGCAAGTGCATGTACAATCCATCCCTTCCCTAAAGACCATTGGAAGAACATTGGAAATGTATATGGGATGTATGTCACACATGCACTAGCAATGAGTTGAATGTATGCTACTTGGGACTCTTGTTGAGTTTGCCAAATCATTGCACGTAGTCACATGCCATATATTGATGCTATGGTATGCTCTAGAGGTTATGTATATGTTGCAATAAATTTTCTAAGGTTTTTGCATCATAAAAAGGTCAAATAGTATTGATTTGGACAGAGTGTGAAACAGGGTGCATGCATTCTAGGACTGCTCCAGAAAACCTATTATAGCAAAAGGGATTTGGAGGACTAAGCAAAAACCCCATAGCTCATTTTGAAGAGGACTTTGTCCCTTTGAATAGATTCAAAAATCTCCTTGATTATGGGAGTTCCCATTGGAGAGTTACATCCACTTTTGTGTGCAGTGTTCCTGTGGGACAGGTTGTAGTCCCCTTCCGTATAGCCACAAAAAGTTGCTCACATCCAATTCTAAAAATTTTCTATGATAAAACTTTTTGCACAGCTCGTAGAGGGCACTCTCCCCTCAATTTTGAATTAGAAAGCTCCTTGATTGGAGCTCCCAAGCTAAAGATATCTCAAATTTTGTGCCAAAGGGTCTATTTGGACAACACTCAGCATGACATGACAAAGAGGTAAGGTAAAGGCCTAGGAGGAGTTTCAACGTGAAATCAAGGATTCTCAAGTATTAATGAATGACCCTACCTCTGCCCAAGAGGACCATGAGGAGATGCCTAAAGAAATGTCCCCTGAATTGGACCGTTACTCTATGCTTAATCACACATTGTGCCAACATGACAATCATCATGCTAAGGACATAGAGAGATGATGGCCATGATGTTTGTGCTAATGGAGCAAATGATTACTGTCATCTCAACATTGGAAACCCCCTTAATGCAAGCAAAGGAGCATCTATCCAATCTTGAGGCCAGCTTACCCCCTCCCTTGGAGACCATCCATGGCCAACAAGGCATCATTGGGATGGACGGTATTCCCTTCAGCACCTATGAGATAGGTGATCCCTCAATAAGGCATGATGAGCCTATCCTTCCATACCCCATTTCCAATCCATCCAACCCTTCTATGATGGGACAGCCGGCCACTAAAAATGGCGACTACATGCCTACCCAAAATCATGGATAGCACACTCCACAAGGTACTTATGAATAGCATGGCATGCATGGCACTCATGGGTACCATGCACATGGTACTTTTGGGTAGTAGGGCCCTAATGTTCAGTTTGGGTAGTAGGGGATGTATGGGAAGCATGCCCCACATGGTAATCATGGGCAGCAAGGCCCTTATGGACAAGTTGGCCAACATGGCCCTCATGGACAGCATATGCATGGACAGGATGGACCACATGGAATGTATGGGCAACAAGGCACTAATGAGCTGCGTGAAAAAATCATTTTTACCAAGTTTAATGAACAATCCCCATCCTTGGTGCACAAATCAGATGCCATATGTGTCCGTAGCGAGTACGGGAAGGTCCCCAAGAACAAAGAACTCTACTTTTTGCTCAAAATCCAAGATAATAGACTTGCACAACATGAAGCAAGAATACCAATTGGGTACAATCTCCCCCCATGCCTTGTGTGAGCACTCCACAAAGCATGTATTTAATATTTTATTCATCTCTTAGCTCAAAAATGGCCCAATTTTACAATTAGCATGCTTTAGCTTTTGTGTTTGCTTTTGTCCAAATAAAGAATAAAATGGTTGGGCATCCTAAGAGTCAGGCTGTGCCCAAATACAATGACCAATAATGAATATTTAATTTGTGCACCCATGTGCATATAAAATAATAAATATATATCAAGCGCTTCAATAAATCCACTGCAAAACCTCACGAAATCCACTGTGAAATATGCCTCCTGGCATCATACCCTCGTGGTGGGATAGCAATTGTCCTCAATTGTTATTAGCTAAATGTGGAGCGAATAGTGAGGGATAAGCACTTACATCCCAAGCATGCATCCATTGGGCCTCTTCAACAAGATGATTTTTAAATTTCACCAAATATCTAGAATATCTATGGCAAGTTCTAGTGGTCATAAAGTCGATATCTAGGATAGTCTCAAGTTCAAGGATTTCAGTTTCTTCTTCTAACAAAGGAGGATTTTCATAGACAAGGTGGACAGGTAATTGGCCTTTGAAAGGTTGTAACAGACTGATATAAAAAGTGTTGTGGATTTTCTAGTGTTGGGGTAGTTCTAATTTAAAGGCATTGTGATTGATTTTGTGAATGATTTTGAAAGGTCCATAAAATCTAGGAGCTAACTTTACAACAGGATGTTTCTCAACACTTTGTAGTCTTCGCTTTTCAATTCATAACCAAATATAATCATCAACTGTGAAATTCATAGCTTTTCTTTTCTTGTTTGCTTGTTTAGTATATGATTGCTGGGCTTTCGCAATCATATCTTTAACTTCATCAAAAATAGTAGCATGCATATTGGCAATATCATCAACAGCTTTAACTTTGTTTGACAATGAAGTAATAGGTGTAGGCAATCTATATCCATAAATGATTTCAAAATGTGCTTTTCATGTAGCTGTATGTGGAGTGTTGTTGTATGCAAACTGAACTAAATACAAGTGTGTATCCCATGTTTGTGGTTTTGAAATTGTGTATGCACGTAAAAGATCCAAGATTGTACTGTTTGTAGCTTCTGTTTGTCCATTTGTTTCAGGATGAAATGTAGATGAAAAATGAATATTTATTCCTAAGTTTGCAAACAAAATAGTCCAAAAATTATTGCAAAATCTAGAATCATGATCAAAAATAATAACTTTGGTAAACCATGGTTATTGAAAACAATTTTCAGAAACAATTGAGCAGCTTGAGATGCAGTTAATGTTTTCTTACATGGAATGAAATATGCATGTTTCCTAAACCGATCTACAATAGTCCAAATCATATCGTGATTAGCTTGAGTGTTAGGCAAACCAGTAATAAAATCCATTGAAATATGTTTCCATGGTCTTTCAGGAATTGTAAAGGCATTAACAAACCATATTTCTTACCATGGTATTGCTTAACTCTTTGACAAATTAAACACTCAATTACAAAGCTAGAAACATCAGATTCCATCTGTGGCCAATAAAAATCTTCAATCAATGTACGTAAAGTGGAAATAATACCTCTATGGCCTTGATATGGGGGACAATGAATTTCTTGCAACACAAATGATCTAAATGGAACAGTTACACATAACCTTTTTCTCATAAAACGTAAATCCATCAGCATAAGACAATGAATCAATTGGAATCCACCAGTTATTGGCAATTAATTTATTCCAATCATCTTGAAAACTATGGTCTTGATCATAGGTATCTTTCATAGGGATAAGGGAGTCAAAAGATATCACAGAGATATTATGAATAGTTGGTCTTCTACTCAAGGTATCGGCAACAACATTTTCTTTTCCGGGTTGATATTGAATAAGTGGATGAAAACTTTGAATAAAAGCAACCCATTTAATATGTCGATCAGATATTTGTGGCTAACTAAGGAGATGTTTGATACTTTGTTGGTCGGTTTTAATCATGAATTCAGATCCCATTAAATAGTGTTTCCATTGACGTAAAGCTTGTACTACATCTAGCAATTCTTTATCATAGGTAGAATATTTAAGTTCAGAGGGTTTAAGCTTGTAGCTAGACTAGGCTATGGGATGGGAATCTTGCGTAAGGACAGCTCCTATTCTAGATCCACTAGCGTCAATGACTACTAGGAAAAATGGTCTATTAAAGTTAAGAAGTTGTAATACAGGAGCATGTGTTAAGGCATGTTTTAGTAAATCAAAAGACTTTTGCTAATTTTCAGACCAATGATACACAATACCTTTCTTTAATAATTTTGTCAAAGGTAATGCAAGCAACGAAAAATTTCTCACAAATTTTCTGTAAAAGCTAGCAAGACCTAAGAAAGAATGCAATTCGTGCACATTTTTAGCTATCGGCCAATTCAAAATTGCTTCTATCTTTTTAGGGTCAACTTTAATACCAATATGTCATCAAAGAAAACAATGAGACAATGTTGATGCTTCAAAAATATGTGATTCATCATACGACTAAATGTGGCTGGTGCATTAGTTAAACCAAAAGGCATAACAAGGAATTCATAATGTCCAAATTGAGTTCTAAATGTAGTTTTGAAAATATCAGATATGTCCAGTTATACTTTATGGTATTCAGATTTAAGATCTATTTTTCTAAATATTGTAGCCCCTTTAGTTTATCCATGAGATTATCTACCCTAGGGATCAAATATATATTCTTGACAGTGATCTTATTTAGGGCACGATAATCAATGCACATCCTATAGGTGTTGTTTTTCTTTTTAACTAATAGGACATGTGCACCAAATGGGAGTCCTCGATTTAATAATTCTTCAACTTGAGTTTGAATTTATTTTTGTTCAATTTGATTATGTCGATAAGGTGCTTTACATGGTGGTTGAGAACCTAGAATTAAGTCTATTTTATGATCTTTAGGACATGTGGATGGTAAACCAAGTGGTAAGTCAGCAGCAAAATAGTCTTTAAATTTTGAAAGAAATTGTGTGTGCCTAGGATGCATCTTATTTTCCTTAACTTCAATTTCATTCACCCAAATTAAGTAGAATTTGCTACCTTTTCTTAACACACATTTAGCCTGTGTATAACTAAGCAATGGAAATTTATCAAAAGTGTGCATACCATGCAATGTGATTTGTTTCCCATGAGAATGAATCTTCATTGAATGCATGGAATAATCTATATTGGGATTATACTGATGACACCAAGGCATTCCTAGGATAATGTCACTAGATTATAGAGGCACAACTAAGAAATTTCTACGTTCAGCATAATCACCAATTTTAATTTCTAAATCATGTGCTTCTTGTGTTCCATTGTATCTAGTGCCTAAGAATGCAGCCTTGATGCGATAATGAGTGGAAACAATATGTAAATTCAATTCTTTGACCAATTTTGCAAAAATAAAATCGTGTGTACTCCCATCATCATATAAAATAGTCTTTTCTTTACCATGCACAAGGCATTTCATTGTTAATAAAGAATAGGAATTTGGTATACATGGTAAAGTATCTGAAGTGGTATCGTTATCGTCGTCGTCTTTCATGAAATCTGGAATTTCTTCATGGTCTTCATCTTCAATCGCTCCCAAATAGTTGATGTGAACAGTTGGCTTTTTGGATTGACAATTCACTGCTAGATGTCTCGGTTGATGGCATTTATAATAAACTACGAATTTGGCTTTAGAAACATTATTGGTAACAACAGGAAGTTTAGGAATGTTGGGATTTGGCTGAAGAGATGGCTTAGGATTTGGATTTGTATTTGATGGTAAAGCAGGGGGTCGTGTCCAATATTTACGAAATGAAGATGGAACAAAGTGATTTTGATTGAATCTTCAAAAGTTAGAATTGAATTGCTTTGCACCAAAGTTACCATTGTTTCAGAATTGTTGTGGTCGCTTCTCTCATCCTCGAAATTTATCTTTAGCATCATGGGCCAAGGAAAATGCATCCTCGAGATTCGTTGGCTTGAACATGTTTACTTTCGCGTAGCAGTGACCAAGAAAACCAGACATAAACTTGCGCTTATGGATTGCCTCAGGTACATCTTCGAGTATTCAAAGTTGCAATAAAGCATTCCAAAAATGCTCGGTATATTGTGAAATAGGCTCATGATCTCTTTGTTGCAAAAGATCCCACTGTTTGATTACTTTTTCGTGGAATTGAGGTGGAAGAAAATTCTGCAAAATTTTCTTTTGGAAAGTTTCCCAAGTAGTAAGACAATCAATGCTTTTGTGGACAACAGTCCACCATAGGGATGCTCTGTCCACTAAATGATTAGTGACACACTTAATTTTGTCTTTTTCGGTATACTGTTCTTCATGGAAATAATCATCAAACTGACTAATAAAATCAAGTATAGTCTTTCCATCTCGTAACCCATTGAAAATACAAAATTTGAAATTTCTTTTACTTATCTTAGCTTCTTTTCGAATAGATTGTGCTTCAAGTGTCGCATCGATCGTACGTCGTATAATATCTTCATATTGCGGTCCATCTTGATCGGTAGTAGATCATTGAAGACTGGCCAATTGAGCTTGCAAAGTTTGACATTATGAGGAGAAGCCAAATGTGAGCCCGGACATTGGTTGAGTCCTGACTTGTATATCAGATGAGGTCTATGTGACCAGATGGAAAAAAAGGTGATCATTGTGGGTCTAATCTTTGGGTTAGACGGAGTGGTTAAGCTTGTAGCAACTCGAGGAGCATTGCATCGAGTTGTAGGGTAAGGGAGTTAAAAGGGGCCCCTATTGTGGGGTCCGGGGGCCGCGGAAGCGGTCCCTGGCTGGGGGGGTCCCCACTGACCCCCCTGGCGGGGGTCCGGGGGCAGCGCCCCCGGCCCGATGGTAAAGGGAATATTCCCTGGCCGACTAGTAGAGGCTTATATGGTAGGTCGGTCAGGCCAACCTCAGGCCTTCGCAGGCTATAAAAGCTAAACCCCTTCACAGCCATTGAACACTCATCTTTCACCCAGTCAGAGTTGTTATTCCAACTAGCCTTAAGCTCTTCACCTATCTTCTATCTAGATCGCCATCTAAGCTTCACACAGTGGAAGCGCACGGGTGGACAGAGCCATCTTTGTATCATTTGTTTGAAGCTAAAGAATTTACTGATTCTCCTCTTTTCTATTGTGTACTCTCTATCTCTATCTCAGATTCTGTTCACTGCGCCATGTAATATTTTACATGGTATCAGAGCCCAGGGGGCTCTAGAGATCGGAGAGTGTGTAAGAGGCAAAGGCTTCAACAGCAAAGAGAAACTATGTCGACTTCCGGAAGTGGTTCTGGCGCATCAGGAAGCGGTGCAGGAGGTGGTGTTGCTGTACCGGCTATTCAAACACTGAAGATTCATCCACCAACCTTCAGCGAAGGCAAGTTAGATGGTACAAACTACACCTTGTGGAAGTTCAAAATTACAACTATCCTTGATTCTTATGAGCTTCTGGAGACTGTGCTAGGGACTGACGCAGAACCACAGCCTACCCCCGACCCATCAAATCCTAGTGTGATGATTCCTCTGAATGCAGATCTTCTACGAGCTTGGAAACGAAGGAATGCAGGTGCATTGTGTGCCTTAGTTACAAGTTGTTCTGATAGTGTTCTGACTTTGATTCAGCATACAACCAAAGCGTCAGAGGCTTGGAATGTACTAAGGAGTCAATATGAAACACGAAACCAAACAAGGATTCAAAACTTGGAGAATCAACTAGTAGCGGAGAATTTTGCTGAAGGAGAGATGGTTGAAGCATTCATCACTCGGATTAAGAATCTGCGCGACCAGATGGCTAGCGTTGGGATACAAAAGACTAGCGAAGAGCTAGCTCGGAGGTGTCTTCGGATTTGTCCACCAGCAAAACGGAAGGTTATTGGCACCAAGTGGATCTGGAAGGTAAAGTACAAGGCTGATGGTACCTTAGAAAAGTATAAAGCTAGACTGGTTGCCCAAGGATTTTCACAAGTTGAAGGGTTTGATTTTCAAGAGTCATTTTCCCCAACTGCCAGAATGACCACTATTCGCACGGTACTTGCAGTGGCTGCCCACAAGAAGTGGCCAATGTACCAAATGGATGTTAAGTCAGCGTTTCTAAATGGTGACCTCAAGGAGGAGGTGTACATGGCTCAGCCACCAGGGTTTGAGGCCCCCCATTCTGAGAACAAAGTGTGTAAGCTAAACAAGGCGTTATATGGGCTGAAACAAGTCCCCAGAGCATGGTACCAGTGGATAGATAAGTTCTTTTTAAACCTAAACTTCAAAAGATGTGCCTCAGATTCTGACGTATGTTTACAGGGATGGTAAAAAGTCTGTAGTGATTGTCCTATATGTGGACGACCTTCTTATTATAGGTGACTATGAAGATAGGATCAACCAAACTCGAAAGGCTTTGAGTTCTGAGTTTGAAATGACAAACTTGGGCTTGCTGCACTATTGTTTGGGGATTGAAGTTTGGCAAGAGCCAAGAAAGATCTTCATCTGTCAGAAGAAGTATGCATGGGAGATCTTGAAGGCATTTGTCATGACCGAGTGCAAGGAGATAGCTACACCTATGAAGGTGAATGCAAAGTTATCCGTTGAGGATACATCAGCACTAGCAGACATTAGGAGGTATAGGAGGTTGGTCATCTACTTGTGTAACACCAGACCAGATATCAGTTTTGCTGTTGGTGTTTTGAGCAGGTTCTCAAACAAACCTCATGAGAGTCATTGGAAGGCTGGGATGCGGGTACTCAGATACTTAAAGGAAACTCTTGACTATGGTATCACATACAGTTTCGGAACTTCTCTTGTGGGGAACTGTGACTCAGATTGGGCAGGAGACATTGATTCCAGGAAGTCAGTTTTTGGTTATTGTTTCTCTTTGGGTTCAGGAATTTTCTCTTGGATTAGTAAGAAGCAGCCAACAGTGGCATTGTCTTCTACCGAAGCAGAGTACAAGGCAGCTTGTTTTGCTGCATGTGAAGCCGTATGGTTAAGAAGGATTCTATGGCATATGGGAGTGCAGGATGAAAAACCAACTGTGCTGAGATGTGACAATCAGAGTTGCATCGCCATTGCCAAAAATCCAGTGTTTCATGCACGCACCAAACATATAGAGATCCAGTATCACTATGTACGTGATTTGATGGAGGATGGGATAGTGGAACTAATCTACTGTCCAACAGAGGAGAATGGAGCAGATATCTTCACCAAAGCACTTACGAAGGATCTGCTTCAAGTCCATCTTCAGAGACTCGGCATTGGGCCGAGGAGATAGTTCATCTATGGGTGGACATTGAGGGAGTGTTAGATATGATCAATGCCCCACCCTCATTAGGTGCTACCAATGATCCATGGTGCTCAAAGTTGTAAGGCCCCCATTATGAGGAGAAGCCAAATGTGAGCCCGGACATTGGTTGAGTCCTGACTTGTATATCAGATGAGGTCTATGTGACCGGATGGAAAAAAAGGTGACCATTGTGGGTCTAATCTTTGGGTTAGACAGAGTGATTAAGCTGGTAGCAACTCGAGGAGCATTGCATCGAGTTGCAGGGTAAGGGAGTTAAAAGGGGCCCCTATTGTGGGGTTCGGGGGCCGCGGAAGCGGCCCCTGGCTGGGGGGTCCCAGGGGGGCCAGTGGCCCCCCCTAGCAAGGGTCTGGAGCAGTGCCCCCGGCCCGATAGTAAAGGGAATATTCCCTGGCCGACTAGTAGAGGCTTATATGGTAGGTCGATCAGGCCAACCTCACGGCCTTCACAGGCTATAAAAGCTAAACCCCTTCACAGCCATTGAACACTCATCTTTCACCCAGTCAGAGTTGTTGTTCCAGCTAGCCTTAAGCTCTTCACCTATCTTCTGTCTAGATCGCCATCTAAGCTTCACACAGTGCAAGCGCACGGGTGGACAGAGCCATCTTTGTATCAGTTGTTTGAAGCTAAAGAATTTACTGATTCTCCTCTTTTCTGTTGTGTACTCTCTATCTCTATCTCAGATTTTGTTCGCTGCGCCGTGTAATATTTTACATGACATGCTCTTCATTCCTCTTGAAGCTGCATCATAATTAGGTCCAGATTTTGTTCCATCGTTGGTTCCAGTAGATCACCTTCGGCCATAAAATCTTTCATATTTTGATTGGTCATCTTGTAAAATTTCAAACAACCTCACACACTCGAAATCCTGTTAGCAGGATGAGCATAGCTCAAGTTCGGGTTTACAAGGCTTGCTTCTTTTTTTTAGTGGCTTTTTAACAATCATTTTTCTTCACGATTATGAAAATTGATGTCAGCCTTCTTCCAAGCGGATACGTCTTCTGTATACTCTAAGTGTGATTCTCTGATTGCTGGAATTCGTTTCTGCTCACAATGCAAGTGTGAACAGGGGCTTGCTGAGGGGTTAATAACCGGCTTGGGAGTTATTGTGTGTGAACTCCTGCTATGGGAGAGATTGGAGCTTTGAGAGTGTAAGCTTAAAAGCTTAGAAGGTTTTAAGCTTTATCTTTTAAAGCTTTAAATAAAACATTTTTTGTGTGAATCAAAACGACCAGGACATCGGCATGTCATCAACAGAATCGTCGTTGTTCAAAAGATACTCCCGCCGTCGTTCGAAAATTTGATGGAGCTTAAGCTTATTTTAAGCTTTTGTTAAATCTTAAACTCAAACTTAATAAAATTCTCTTTTGTTCTTTTTTTAACTAAAAGACTTACAAAGGATCTTCCTAGTTGGTTCTCCATCAGTAGAGGCTGGTTCTTCATGATCCGATTGTGTAGCAGGGGGTTCTTCACTGCCAGGAACGCATTGGTATTGACAGATTGTCGCGAGACTAGCTGTAGAGCCCATTCATTCTAGGAGCTTCGCCCTCACGCGAGATGGTAAGCGATTGGAAGCCCTCAATCTCAGCTTCGCTCTGATACAACTGCTGCGCAAATCGGATGCCGTATGCGTATGTAACAAGCGCCGAAAGGTCCCCAAGAACAAAGAACTCTACTTTTTGCTCAAAATCCAAGAGAATAGACTTGCACGACATGAAGCAAGAAGACCAATTGGGTACAATCTCCCCCCATGCCTTGTGTGAGCGCTCTACAAAGCATGTATTTAATATTTTATTCATTTCCAAGCTCAAAAATAGCCCAAATTTACAATTAGCATGCTTTAGCTTTTGTGTTTACTTTTGTCCAAATAAAGAATAAAACGGTTGGATGCCCTAAGAGTCGGGTTGTGCCCAAATACAATGACCAATAATTAATATTTAAATCGTGCACCCATGCGCATACAAAATAATAAATATATATCAAGTGCTTCACTAAATAAGTACGTCAAAATAAATATTGGTGCCATGCATAAGACGTACTTGCACATTAAATTAACGTGACGCCCGAAAAGGACAGGCATCCCCATCAAATTTTCGCACAAGGAATCCACCTTGTGTACAAGCCCCAGTAAATAAATATAATTTTACGAAATCCACTGTTGAATATGCCTCCTGGCATCAATCCCCAACTAACTTGGAAGAGTGGACCTCTAAGCTAGAGGCTTATTTTCACATCTACCCATGCATCGATTAGGCAAAGATCCTTTTTGCCTCTTGATTTAGAGGGCTTTGCCCATACATGGTGGCGCTACATATAAAGGGAAAATCGGCAATTTCTTGATAGGGATGACTTTAATATGCATATACCTGTACATGGTGGTGTTGCATACAAAGGGAAAATCAGTAATTCCATGATTGGGATGACTTTAAGATGCATATGGTGTAGGTATTTATGTCCCTGGTAGAAAAGGAACCATTGGCAAGAATATGGTATCAACTTGATCAACATAATCTCACTGCACGGGAGTATACAAATTAGTTTATGAACTTGACAATGTATGTAGAGGCTATTAGTGATGATGCAAAGTTGGGTAAGTATATTTATGGGTTGGAACTAAGCCTTTTAGCTTATGTAATGGCTCAAAAGCCATCTACCTTGTTTGAGGCCATAGAGTAGGCTAAAAGATATGGCCGGAAATACCGCAAGAGTAACAATTTACAACCTAGTTTTAGGTAGCAAGGAACCCCCCATAAGGCAAGGCCAGTATGGTGGGATTTATCACAACAACAATAACATGCCTGGTGGCAATTCCAAAATACCTACCTTTGCCACTTTTAATGCTGATAGAAAACAAGGTAGTTTTGGGATAGTAGCCACCCCAAAGGGAGACATTTAAGCATGTTAAAACTGACCATGCAATGCATCAGCCACAAACAATCACAAATTTATCCCACCGAAAGTAGTTAAGGAAATAAAAGCTGAGGGTTTATGTTTAAAATTCAGGGAAAAATACACAGCTAATCATGCTTCTCAATGCCCTTATAGGGTAGCCACTGTCAAGTTTCATAACATGTATCTCTTGAAAGATTATAAACATGAGGATGAGAACCCGAATGCTATGTCTCCTATGCCCCATGTTGAAAATACTGATTGTGAGAAGAACCTTAACCATGAGTAATTCTTTGACTCCCCGAAAGGATTCCCCTTTGACCCCAGTGGTTGTCTTCCTCATGAGATGGATGGGACTGATCATATGACACCCCCACATGCCACTACTTCCACTTGCTCCATATTTATGAATGCATGGACAGGCTCTAGAAGCCAAGTACACTTCGTATGCAAGGAAACCTAAATGGCAAGCATGTATTTATTCTTGTTGATAGTGGTAGCACGCATAGCTTTGTAAATAAATCAGCACTTGATTGTTTGAAATGCTATCCCATAGAATTACATCAGCCCCTTAAGGTGCAGGTGGCTAATGGCAATGAGGAAATCAGCACTCACATATGCTCTAACATACCACTCAGCTTAGCCACAAATTATGAGGCAATTGTGGACTTGATTGCACTAGTTGAAATAGTTGGGCAAAATTGCCATGGATTTTTATCATCTGTACATGGAATTTGAGATGCATGGACAGCTTATACACTTAAGAGCGGATCAAGGATAATGTAAATTTTTAGCTAATTACAGCAAAGCAACTGAAACGAGAGTTTAAGATATGCTCACAAAACCTTTGCCTTGCATTTAAACAAGGATGTTTCAGATCACTCCACTAATTTGACCAAAGATGCAGCCTTGAGAGATCTTTTGGATGAATATAAGGACCTCTTTCAACCACCTACAGCTCTCCCACCAAAAAGGCAAGTGGATCATCCTATTGACTTGGACTCAAAACCAGTCAAAAAACCACCTTATAGGCTCTCTAAGTGTAAGCAGAAGAAAGTTTCCAAGCAAGTTAAAGAGCTCATTGAGATGGATTTTATCGAGCCTAGCTCTTCCCCCTATGCATCTCTTGTCTTGTTGGTCAAGATGAAGAATGGCTCCTTAGGGATGTGTATTGATTACCGTGACCTCAACAAGATTACAGTCAAGAATATGTATTCCATACCTAGAATTGACAACTTGCTGGATGAGCTCAAGGGCGGCCGCTACTTCACTAAGATAGACGTGAGGTCTGGCTATCATCATATATGCATGAGGGTAGGTGATAAAATCAAAATAGCATTCAAGACTAACCAAGGCTTGTATCACTTTCTTGCCATGCCTTTTGGGCTAACAAACACCCCTACCACTTTTCAAAGTCTTATGAACAAGATCTTCCATCCCTTTCTTTTTTAATTTGTGCTTGTCTTTTTCGATGATATACTCATCTACAGCATGACATTGAGAGAGCACTTATAGCATGTATGGCAAGTATTTTATGTATTACTAGAGCATAGATTGTTTGCCAAGGAAAGCAAATGTATTTTTATGCAAACTGAGGTTGAGTATTTAGGCCATATTTTGAAAAGGGGATCCAAGCTGGCCCCTAGAAGGTGCTCTATGTTCAAGATTGGCCCACACCCTCTAATACTACCTCTTCACGTCACTTTCTTGGCCTCTCCTCCTTTTTTCAAAAATTTATTCACCATTATACTACGATTGCAACATCATTAACAAATAGGCTGAAAAAATAGGTTTTTTTTTTCCTCTGGCTAATCACAGCTTCCAATAACTGAAAGATTTGCTTAATTCAACCCCCATTCTTGTGTGTCTTGACTTCACAAAAGAATTCCGTACAATATGATGCCAGTGGAAGGGATATTGAGACTTTCTTGCTGCAAGAACATGGTGTTATAGCCTTTGAGAGCCGCAAATTGGATGAAAAAGAGAGGCAACCACATGTTTATGATTAGGAGATGTTTGTAGTCATTCATGCTATTAAAAAGTGACACCACTATCTATATGGCAATAGATTTAAGGTGAAAAGTGACCATCGTGTGCTCAAATACTTCTTGACATATCCTTATCTAACTCCTAAGCAAAGGCAGTGGGTAGCAACTTTGCAATACTATGATTTTGAGATCACTCATACCCGTGGGAAGGACAATGTGGTGGTTGATTCACTCTCGTACGTGGATACGCAAACTCTCATCAATCACAAGACTTCACAATGATTGGATGGAGGAACTTTAAGAGGCCTACTCGCTCAATGTAGAATTTAGCCCTATCTTTCAAAATTTACAGCAAGCACTATGGATGAGCACTCCCCATATCAGCTCAAAAACAGCCTCATCTGGGCACATGACCAAATTGTAGTTCTCCACACCTCTTTCACACAGCAGATCCTAGAAGAGATGCATTCTTCATCGATTTCCAATTACCTAGGGATGTTTAAAACCTATGATTGCATCTCAAAAAGCTTTTATTAGAGAGGGCTATGGAAAGATATTACAGACTTTGTCTCTCAATGTGTCCCTTGTCAACAGAATAAGGACATCAACCTTAAGTCGATTGGATTATTGTAGCCATTGCCCATGCCTGAAGGCAAGTGGACCCACATTTTACGACGGATTTTGTCATCGGTCTACTGCCGACAACCAAGAAGGGTTGAAACAACATTTATATGGTAATTGGCAAGCTCACTAAAGCAACCCATTTTATCCCCAAGTCACAATTTATAGCATCTCACGTGGTTGGTCTATTTATGGAACATGTATTCAAGTTGCATGGGTTACCACATGTCATAGTGCATGGCCTAAACACCCAATTCATGAGCCATTTTTTACAAGCAATTTTCAACTCCATGGGGACGAATTTGGCTTCATCTACAACCTAAGATTGATGGTCAAATAGAGCGGGTCAACAAGTGGCTTGAAACCTACTCGAGACATTTTTGTCACAATGCCCAACATGTATGGGATTCATGGTTGCACTTGGCTCAGTTTGCTTACAACAACTCCACTCATTCGAGCATTGGAGTGTCCCCCTTCGAGGCTTTATATGGATATCGAATGCCCCTCCCTAAAATCACCTTTAGTAAAAAGCTCAACCCACATGGGAAAGAGAAATTAGACCGCATGTAGACCTTGCTTCAATAATGCAAAGTGAATATTAAAAAGGCCCAAGACCGCATGAAGCTCTGTGCTGATGAAAGGAGGCACTCTCTTGAGTTTTAAGAAGGTGAGTTGGTACTTCTCAAGGTCCCCAAGTCTCGATATACCACACTCAAGGATGGCTCTGTTGGGGTAAAAGGCCTCTGGGCTTATCCGTGTATACTATGACCGCCCATTCTTTATTCATATATAATATGATAGTGCAATAAGGCTATCAGTTTAGTTGGATAGCACCTACATTGTGTGTGCTCTTCTCTCCTGCATCTTCCTCTTCTCCTTCTCCACTGCCATTGCATCCCCTTCAACAACCTGATAGTGCAATAAGGCTGTCCGTTCAGTTGGATAGCACCTACATTGTGTGTGCTCTTCTCTCTCGCATCTTCCTCTTCTCCTTCTCCATTGCAATTGCATCCCCTTCAAGATGTGGGAGAGAAGAGCACACACAATGTAGGTGCTATCCAATTGAATTGACAGCCTTATTGCACTATCATATTATATATTAATAAAGAATGGGCCGTCATAGTATACATGGGTAGGCCCAAAGGCCTTTTACCCCAACAACTTCCCACTAAAAGGCCAATGTGGCTAGGGAGTGAAAACAAAGAAAAGAAAAGAAAAAGACAAGGTGAGGAATCATAACATCTCACCCAACGCCCAATCGGAAAGCGGGTTGTGCATGAAGTATCAGGAACCTTTGCAGAAGAAGAGTCAAGCATCCCCGAGTCCATGACATCAAGGAGATAAGTGATCCCGCAGCTCCATACAATGGAGCAATCCAAGAATGCTTCTCATAAACCAAGCACAACTCATCGATGCACGGTTGTAAAGCATCAGAGTCGCGCATAGCATTAGCGTGGCTCATATAAGATAGCGGAGAGCAGTCAAACTCTCTAGAGTCAATCACTGAAAGAGGGCCAACATCCGTCCAACAGGGTCTCAAGACTACATGTGGCCTCAGCGAAGCGGAAGACTAACATATGGCTGGCTGTCTAGCCTGCAAAACTACAAGAAAACGGCTCTCATGAGCCTGCAAGGGGTCTAGCAACTGACCACCAACATCCTGACCCTGACTGCTATGCATAGCTAGGTCATTTGGGCCAATAAGTGTCTCATTTTCAGCATGAATAGCTTGTTGTAATGGCATTGTAGCTGCTGTAAAATCAGCCATAAAGCGTACTGAACGCTCATCAAGAGGGCTAAGAGGTGTCTGCGTCTCATAGAAGATAGCATGACAGTTGCGTATGACCTGCTAGGCATCCAAATCCCATAATCTGTAGGCCTTAGAGTCACCATCTCCATAACCAAGGAGGATACATCTACATGGCATAGGCTCATGTGGCATACGTACAAATGCTTGGTAGCCAAACATCCTCAAGTAATCATAGGAGGGTTGCATGCCACTGCATGCCTCATGGGGTGTAATACCATCCAAGGTCAAGCACGGCGTCCTGTTAACCAAATAGACTGTTGTCATAAGGGCCTCAGCCCAAAAGCCATAAGACAACCCAGCTGTGGTAAGCATAGAAGCAACCTTTGCATATAAGTTCAGACACATGCCATGAGCGATCCCATAATACCGTGGGCACAAAAAATCAATGCCATACTGCTGACAAGAGGTCTGAAAGCTGGGAGAGAGAGCATGAATCTCATAATCCATCTGCAAGCACCTAGGCTTGCTACTAGCAGAATCCATAAACCTGTCAAGCATAACTGCAACGTCCTCAATCTGCACCAAAGAAAAAGCCCAAACACGATGGGTAGCATGATCAACAAAGGTCACAAAGTACGACGCTCCACCAAGTGACTGGAAAGGCATAGGTCCATATTCTGTACAATTGACAAGATCTAGAGGAGCATGCCTCATACGATCACCATAAGCCAAGGGGGGTCTACAAGGACCAAGAGTACAATCAAGGCAAGCATCAAGATCTGTAAGTGACATAGGAGGCAGCAATGAATCTGAACAAGACAAGATCTCCATCTCTCTGTGGTGCATATGGCCTAGGCGATAATGCCATAACAATGCATGTGGTATCCAAAGGATAACTGCAACCATAGAATCTCCCACATGAGAAACATGCACTGGATAATGAGAACCAACTCGAGAACCTCTGACCAAAACCAAGCAACCATGACAGATCTTCCATGACCTATCCTGAAGAGAAACAGAGTAACCTGCATCATGCAACTGACTGACAAAAATCACGCTCTTACTGAGCATGGGAACGTGTAGAACATTCCTAAGCATAAGAGAAGTCCCATTAGGCAAAGCTAGGTGTATGTTCCCTGTACCAACAATAGCATAAGTCTGCTCAAGGCCCAGATCAATACATCCATCAACCTCCCTATAAGAAGAGAGCCATGCTCTATGAGGGGTAGCATGACAAGATGCCATAGAGTCGAAAAGCCAATCAAAGGCATGGGCATGATCATTGAGCAAGTAAGCTATAGGGAAACTAGATGATAAGAGGACATGCTCAACTGTATCATCATAGGTAACTGCATGTACCTCACTACTAGAAAGAGTGGTAATACCTGTTGCATCGCTGACTCTCTGCTCATGTCGAGTCTGTCTCTGTCTCTGCTACTCTCTAATCCGTCTAAAGCATTTTCTTTGAACATGCCCAAGCTTCCCACAATGGAAGCAAACAACATCTAAAGTAGAAGAACCTATAGAAGATAACAAGGAATCCAAGTCATCATGAATAGGGCTATCCATAGCATCCACGGAGCTCAAGCAGTCGAGGACTGTCCCAACATAGGGAACCTGCTCATAAAGACAATCATCTTCTAGTACATCAGTGGTAGAAGCATATTGCAAATGCTCATGAAACCTCAATGGATGGGAGGACATAAAGGCATCAATCAAGGATGCAAAAGCTCCCACATGAAGAAGAGTCGTAGCCAACTGCATGACATAACCAACCGCAGTATAGTAAAGCATAAGATATCTGTCATAAGAGCATATGATATTCAGCTATGAAATCAACCCATAACCATATGCATACGCATAGCTTTGCAATACATCATGCCACCAAGGAACATCCAAGTCAAGTAAAGACTGACAAGTGGCAAAGCATCCTGCAAGAGTCAAGCTCCAAGTGAAGCCCAAACATCTATACAACAACATCCGAATAAGTGGCTCTGTAAGGTATACAACAGTAGACCATGTGCATAGATGTGTAAGCATACATAGCATCTGCTCTCTAACATGGACAGGCAACAGGAGCCCAACTAGCATAGAAGCTAGACAACAGAGGAGCAAGAAAGCCATAACTGTAAATCCCAAGCACTATCCAAGTCCACTGATCAGTAAGTATCCCGCATATCAAATGCAAATGAGCAATCACTGTTCAATAGACAACTGCCAAAACAAGGGAGCAGTTCACTGCTCAATACCTGTAAGTGCATCCAAGTAATAGCCAAGATCCATAATCTGAGCATCAAATCCCATATAGCATCCAAGGTCGTAACGAAAAAAGCCAAGTCAATGTCCAACTGCTCAAGGGAATACTCAAATGAATGTCGAGACCATCTCAAACAACTGTCATACACAACCAAAGCATAAAGCATTCACCAAGACATCATAACCCGTAATGGGTAGCCTAGGCATAAATCATGTCATAGATGAAATGCTTGCTGCAAAGAAGTGACAGTCAAACCCAAATCGAGCTCTAATCTCAGCTCAAAAGCATTCCAAAGCATAAACAAGACATGTGGCATAGTCCAAATACATCATGACATCATATCGAGTAGCTGGGAGCACCCCATGACCAATAGGCATAACCCAACTATAGCATAAATAGCTTCAGCCCTAAAGTTTCCAGTAGCATATAACCTCCGTAAACTAAGCAAATCAATGCTCAATCCAAGCTCAAATCCATATGCAAACCATAAGCATACATTCTCGTATGTTTAAGCACCAACCGAGCATAATCGGGCATCAAATGCCAAGACTTGTAAGCATAAAATTGAAGTAACAGGTGGCTGCCCAGTTTTGGACAGATCTGGGATTATTCAAAACAGTCAATGGCTGAGCTAAATCAGATCCAAATGCGTCTCACATAAGAGGCATAACATCCACAAGTGATCTAGTATCAATAGACATCATATAAGCCATAGGCATACAAATAAATGCTATCTCAGCCCTAAAATCTATTGTAGAATATTCTGTCATCAGAATTTGGCAAATCCGACATCATCATCGCATCTAAAGCGTGCCAAAACCCCAACTTAGACTCTTACCTTGCCTGAATCGGATTCCGAATGCCCGAGATATGACAAAAAGAGTGATTTTTGGGCCAGATTTTGAAATAGGCGCAAAATAAACGTGAGCTAGCTGGGGGGTTTCTGCTGTCCCACGTGTCAACAATGGGGCCCAAAGGAGGCACAAATGGGGACCAAAGAAGGCCTACAACAAGCCTCAGCAAGCCTTGATAAGCTGGAAGCAAGATCTAGGTGAAGGAAGCTCCAAGAGGTGTGAGCTATGGCTACCCACAACCTGTGAAAACCCTGTTGAGCTGAAAACTGAGTGAGAATGAAGATCTCATACCTCGTGTGGAAGGCCGAGATGAGCTCTTGAAGACCCGCTCTGATACCAGTTAAAGGAGATGCAATGACAATGGAGAAGGAGAAGAGGAAGATGCGGGAGAGAAGAGCACATACAATGTAGGTGCTGTCCAACTGAACTGACAACCCTATTGCACTATCATATTATATATGAATAAAGAATGGGCGGTCACAGTGTACATGGGTAGGCCCATAGGCCTTTTACCCCAACAGGCTCATGCAATAAGTTGGCAGATCGTTATTATGGGCCATATAAGATAGTCAAGAAAGTGGGTGGCTTGACCTATCATCTCAAACTCCCTCCCTCCACTAAGATCCATGATGTCTTTTACATGAGCCAACTGAAACCATTCATTGGGACCCCAAAAGACTATGTGGAGAAGTTTTCCCCCATGAATGAAGATGGTCTTATTCAATACATTCCTGGCAAGGCCTACTTCTAAAGGAAACTTCTTGGAGACTAGCATCCATTTTGGAGAAATTTTCCCACCTCATGGGTGCTATTTTGGCTTAAACTTAACCCCAGTTGAACCTGTTTGAACTATAGACTACTTCTAAACAACAAATTGTTATGTCAATTTTGATCCTGAAAAAATTACATCCCAAACCCACCTACATGGGCTAGAAGTACGCTTCACGAGCTCTGCATTGACACCTCAATCATCCTATTCAAAGCTCCCCACCCAAAGTTATGACCATTTTTCTACATCAATCCTATTCTAGACAAGATACTATCTACTTCATCCAAGGCCTTGATTTTCATGAAATTGTGGATCGTCTTGTGTGTGTACCCACTTGTATGATGCCCCATACTCCCTATGCCTCTTTAGCCCCATTTCACATGGTACTCAATCCCCTCCTCTACTCATTTCCCTTGTATTCCTACCCAAAGTAGTACTCTACTATTACCTCTTTTCCCTATTCTCCTTTTGTTTTTGGGGACAAACCTTTTGATTCAGAATGGCTTGTAACAAGTGGGACATACAAGAATTACAAGGAAAATACCAATCACACCGACTATATTTAAGGTATAAGAGGGTTAGGTCAATCATAAAGAATTAATAAAGAAACTCTCTTCACCTTCACAACTTCCATAGCTACTTCTTTTTCTCTCTTTCCATCTTTCTCTCTTCTAGTATTTCTCTCTCCTCATCATCTCTTTCTCTCTTCTACACTGCTCTCTTAGGTCCTATTAGGTTCACTTGTTTACAAGATAATACATTTTTCCTTGAAGATGTTCATCGTTCATAAGTTACTCCGGACATAGATATACTTACCAAGTAAAACTCAAGACTTGCCCAATAATAATCATATGCCAACACATATATATTCTTCAAGTTTGCTTTGAATGATAAGATATACATGTAAAAGTTGTGTGATGCCCACTCTTTCACATTGATGGATTACATGTAGTCAATGCCTTTCAATCATCCGTTATAGCATGGATGGGACTTCCTCTATTTACTTCTTGAATCAATGAAACTCTATATAGGACGCATTGTCGTGGATCTTGTTGTGACCTTTCACATTGATGGATTACATGTAGTCAATGCCTTTCACTCAAATGTGCAACACCAGCCATCCGCCTAGTTGTCAGTTTTGAACCTTTACCTTCAATAACCCACCCATGCTCCCGACCAATCGGACTAGCGCATGTTGGTTAAAGAGAACACAATCTTTTTCTTGAGGCTATGGCAACCTAGATTTTTATAGCTTGGACTAAAATCCCTTGTCTCTATAGTGAAAGGTCTACAGGACAACATTTAATGTAGAAGGTTGCAATAGACCAAAACTAGAGTCCCATTGCCCATACCACTTCATTATGAACACCCAAGAAGCTACCTTCAAGGCCTATTCTTGAGCCTTGCTGGCTCACCTAAAAACCACTTGCCTAGCATGTGCAAGTGGGTCAACGTGTGATCATTGTATGACTACACTAAAAGTAATGCACTGCAAGTGCCCTAATTGTATTCATATACCAGAGCCTACAACCCAAAAATCTCAAACCACACCTTCACAAAATGAGGCTTGCATGTCTCACAACAAGCGCACTTTGTTTTTGCTCAAAGCTTATGGAAGGTGCCACAAATGGGAACGAAAATTCGCCACCACTAAAATTGGACAATTGGGTCCAACTACACTATGCACTAGCTAACTAGCACGAAACAAAGAAACATGCTGCAATATCCAAGCACATGCTTGCAGGGCATGAAACAAAACCTTGTAGAAGCCTCTAGGGCCATCACACAGCTCCTCAATAAGATGCAGCTATATATCTTCATTTGTTACAATAGCATTCATAGCCAAGGCCTTGGGTACACGCAATCGAGGGGGCATATGAATTAAACGCGGCAACCCTCTCATGAACTTCAACAACAACAAAACCCCGTCACCTCGCAACCCTCTCATGAACTTCAACAACAACAAAACCCCGTCACCTCCTACATGTTTACCGTCGTTAGACCAGCCCGCAACATACCATTTGCATGTGCATAACCTTGCATCAATGGATAGCCTGTGAGAGCGTGCATTGATGCATCTCTATCTGTTCTCGTAAACTTTCTACGATTTGAAAGACATACTGAAAGCACTTTGGACCCAGTTGCACACCCTTGCATTTTACGTCTTCTAAACCCACTGTCTTGACCAGCCTACTTCCTTGCCCACGAATCATGCATGACAAAGAGTGACCTTTCAGTCCCATGAAAATGTAAGGCAGCTACCTCGATCACTAGTGATCGACAAGTTACGACTCCTGCAATGAAACAACTGTTCTGGAACAAGCTTGTATCCCTTGTTTGCTGGAGCTTCTTAGAGGTAATGTGAGACGTTAGATGGACCTGCGGTATCTTGAATTTCACGAGTTTTCTTTCCTTGGACAACAATGCAATATCAGCAATGCCTTGAAACGTTTGACAGCTTCTCAGGTTTACTGGCAGTATTAACAATCATGCTAATTATTTGTAGATATTGCAAGCAATGCTCATAAGCTGACTTCCATACATTTAATTGTACGGCATTCAAAACTACTCATGTACAAGAGTGGCTCAAAGGCACATATCTGGCTCAAGCCCTGACTGCACTTGAAATAACCTGTGCTCACAATGCCACAACTTGATGAGAAATTTGCAAATATGTTTAGATGGTAGAATCAACCATATCAGTTTTCAAACGAAGATCCCCTGTCCGAAAATTTTGTTTTTCCTAAACGTATAAAATCAATCAGAACAGCACTCAGCAAAGCTCTTTGGACCCACTTAAAAAGTTTGCAGCTATCAAGTTGCAGCTCTCTTAATGGGACTGTGTCCTTTGAATAAAAAGTGATTTTCATTACATTTCAGGCTGATTAAAAAACGTTTGAGGTCATCTGATTAAGACCATGAAAAATCGCCCTTTTCTGCGAAAAAGGTCTCAATAGTCTTACACACTTTCCAACTCATTTGACCTTGACTGTTTTCTTTCCACTAGCACCCTGTGTTGCTTTCTCATTGACAAAGACCACCTCAATTTCTTATGGATAGTCCAATAGCCAAAAAAATGGCTTTTCAGTGTTACACAACTTTCATGGCAGCATAATAAACAGACTATGTACAGACAGAAAAGAGAATTTAGACCTCCTGCAATACATGCACTTGAGGGTTAATTATTGTTTGTCCCTACAAACTGATAAGCCCAGTAATTGTGCAGGCTGGACATCTATAGGTCACAAACACATCCACAGAGCTCTTGCAGTCGTGTGTACTTCACACTTCATACTTCACCACACTCAGTCGTTAGTCCACGGGAAAATGGCTGGTTCTGCATTACATAAAGTACCAGACAAGTTGTCACTCTTCCATCTAATCATGCTGGTTTTCAATCAGACTTTGACCCTTAGCATACCTGCAGTGTTAAAAGTTACATCGAGACCATAAACTGCATTTTCCTGAATACAACAATTTTAACAGCAGTATGCACATACTTAACTGATTGCTCAAAACGGCAGCCCTTTTTGCAATAGCACCTGCCTGCTGCTTTATCTTCTGAAAATCTCTCGCAGAGACAAATTTCTTGTTGAAAATTCCATCAGATAATACAACAGCTGTGGCTCCAGCTGTAAGGTACTGGTCGAACGTATCTGAAAGATACTAGGTTCAAAGTCAGTCAATTTCAAATGCATACATCTGGAAATTTGAAGTGTGTAAAGTTTTTCCTTTGTTCTTTTTGTAAGCACTTTGTAGACAACAAAAAGTAATTTGCCATATATTGGAATTTTGAGCACACAACCATATACATACAGAAGAAAGCCAGCAGGCTCTACAATCATGCAATCTAACTCTGGTAACAGTTAGAGACCCTTATGCAAAGAGATCTTTCATAGAAACACATTCCTGTAGATAACACAAGCCCTTAGAATGTGACTTGGAAGCATTACTATTTAATTGTATGTTGAATTCCACAACCATAGGTATGAAGCATGGTTGTCACATCCGATGGTGTCCAATTAGTACCATCCAATACTAGTAGGGTACTGATTGGACTAATAAACCTTCACCGTTCGTACAATGCTAAGTCCAATGGAAAAAATTGTACTTATAATTTTAAGGCCCATACTTAATGTTGGGACTTAAACGGATTAGAGCCTTTGCACTAGGAGTTTACATATGGAGAGCTTGAGGATAAGGATGGAGAGCCTGAGAGCAGAGGTAGAGTGAAGGAGAGCTTGAGGAGAGAGAGTTTGAAACCAGCCTTCCTCCTCCGATAGGGTGGTAAATAACCTGATTAAGCACTATTTACAGCAATTAACAAATTCACAAAACTGAAATGCACACTTTACCATATAATCTTGGACATTGGACACCCTATTGGCCCCAAAACTGGCACCCCTTTCGGTATTTATTTAACTTAATTGAAGAAGAAGTTGATGTACAATGGGATTCTCCCAACCCCTTTAGGTATTCCAACTTCCCTTGCTATCCAAAATGACCAACAAGTCTTCAATCTGATTTGCCCCTTGATTCTGGCAATCAATTGGCCTTCACCTCCTTTAATGAAGATAAAAAATGCCCCAATTTCATTGATTTGCTGGTCCCTGCACCTGAATTTGACTGAAAACAGCTTCAATCCTATTGAATTCAAGTCTTGGAGCTTCCCTTTTTTGGCACGCTTCCCTAGGCTGCTGCTAAACCCTAATTTTTGCTACAAATTAAAGTTTACAATAGAGAAATCTGAATTTCTTGACCTCTTGTGATCTCAATGCTATAATCTTCAAAGCAAAGCTATAGAAAGGCTGGGGAGATGAGAGAGAATGCTGAGGAGAGAGAAAATTCAGACTTTCATCGCAAAGAATTGAAGAAAATCTGTCATTTACTGCTGCTGCTCTGTCTCAACAGCTTGTAGATGCAAAGAACTAAAGAAAATCAATCGTTGATTGTTGCTGCCCTGTCTCAACAGCCTGTAGATGCTGTCACCTATTGTTGATTGGTCTTCTCTTGCTCCTGGCTACCTCAGAAGGTCCTCCAATGGCTGCAAATCAAACCACCAGCATCTCCTCCCTCTCTCTTGCAAGCTGAATACACTAAAATGCCTCTCTCCAACCTCTAAAGACGTTTTTCAATCTTGCATGGGTATTTTTGACAAGTGGCAGCCTTCCAAATGGTTTTCAGCATTATCCATAATTAAATATTACTTTTCAGTCTTTAAATATTAAAAATTAATCTAACAATTATTTCCATGCCTTGAAAAATAATCTGACTCGCCAATAACTAAATTGGCTAGGCAACTTCTATTCCCGAGTGTCCCTGCGCCATCTTTGACCATCAGATTGGCGTTAAGTAACCATTAAACGCTACTTCTCTAGTGTCACCAACTGACACTTATGGCCAAATGAATGACCCAGGCCAACAACTGGCACCAAATACCACCAAGTACCTGTGCAGCATAACTTATAGCAACTTTTGCCTTTGACATCCTGTGATTTCCTGGAGTCCCGAGCTCGCAAATTTACTCTAAACCCAATTACATCTTACATGTGCAACATTCACTTAACCATGTGATTAAAAATTAATCCACATGTTAAGTGAAGTTTCAAAAATACATGTTCTCATGACAAAGTTTGAGAGTAGAAAGCTTGAAATTTTAACTAAGGGAGGGAGGGAAGAGAGATTGGGAATGTGTGCATGTCTGTTGTGAGAGAGGAAGCCTAAACAACACTTGCAACCACCCCAAATGGTCACAAACAAGCACTTTAAAATAGTCAAAACAGTTTGGATTGAACGCCATCAAACCTAACTGGACGAGACCAAGGTTGTCTATGTCCGCTAGATGGATCAATTGTCTGATCTTGTCCGGACCCGCTATCCAATGGGTATTGAGATATCGAGCTCTACATGAGCTGGCATCCACTACATGCCTTGGTGATGTGGCACAATATTATCAGCTAGTGTGTTAGATGACCGACATGAGGATACGCCAATGATTCTACAACTGAACTACACCCAGGTAATCCATCCTTGGTTATTGCACATTCGTTGTATCTTTTCTAGCAGGTTCACACTTAGTGACCACATATACATACATTGTGGTACTTTCATATTAGTCTTTTATCATGCTATAGACTTAGTTTTTATGTATAGAAAAAAAAGAAAGAAGAAAGAATAAGAAAATTTCAGCCCTATCTCTCCATGTTCTGAAGTCTCCCTTGCTTTTGTATATGCACGCTCTTGGATGCTTCACCTCTCTTCCCTCTTGTCTACTTTCATGGTATCAAAGCTGTCCCACGGCTGCATGGAGCTTTTGTTTGAAGCTTGAGGTGAAATTGTTGAAGCATGAAAGCAAGCAATGGGTAAGAAGCTCTTTCACCTTGCTCGATTTGCCTTAGATTATAATCACACGAGGCTCCTGAGGCTGGTACAATTGCAGTCTCCAATTGCAGTGAAACTTGGTGAGCAGAAAGAATGGTAAATATACTCCAAATACGCCCTTTAGACCTTGTCCGCTGTGATTTTCGGCAACTGAGCTCATTTTAACCTTCGTTCTGGACCTGTCCCGACAATAGTTTTGGAGTATACTACAGTTTCTGTTGTGTCCGCCATTTAAAGATGCACATGTTACAGATTTTAGATCTGTAAGGTTTCAAGTGTTTGCTAGGCTGCAGACACAAAAGGCATTTGCATACAAATTGTATACAGATTGCTGATTGCAATTAGTGTTGTGCAATTAGTCAAAAAGGTTGTGTGCTTAGTTGTGGTGCACCTGGTACCAGCTTGCTTGCAGATTACAGTTTTTTGCAAGGTTTTCTATTTTGTCAAAATGTTTCACAACTTCAACCAGATTGTCAACGAGAAGCTTGATAAGAACAATTATCCTAGATGAAAGTTCAAGATGACAAATTTCTTAAAGGGCCAAAGGTGTTTGGAATTATATTGAAAGAGACATAGCAATAGCACTTGAAGTTCCTACACAAAATGCTACTACAAAATAGATACAGGCTAAGAAAGATTGGGAGTAGACACAAAGTAAAGTCATGTATTGGCTATTAATCAATATCACAAATAACATGATGACCTATTTGCAAGAATCTGAAACCCGCGTTGTTGCATGGAAGAATTTGGCAAGGCTATTCAAAGTAAGTACAAAGACCAAAAAGCTACAAATCAAGTCAAAGCTGAACGAAGTGAAAAGAAAGAACTTGTCCATTAATAATTATGCCTTGAAAATCAAAGTATTGTAGAAGCTTTTAGATCTATCAGTGTGATAGTTAATGATGATGATGTTGTACGTACATGCTTAGATGGACTTGAAGATGGTATACAAGAGCTTTGGGTCATCTACGAATACAAGGGATGATATCCCTGATTTTGTAGACTTAATTTCTATGCTAATACTTGAGGAGAAGAACCTTGGCTTGGATTCCTCTTCTTTTGAAAGAAAAAACAAGTCTAGATAGGTGTTTTACTCTACTAGCAGGGATAGAGGTCATAGCAGAGATCATAGCACAGTAAAATAGAGGATGACAATCCCGAGAAAGGGGAGTCCAAGAGGATAAGTTGCAGATTCTCATAGGCAACAGAATTTTGGTGAGATCAGAGAGTGATGGCATTGTGGTAACAAAGACTATATTTCTACAAAATCGCTTTAAAAATAAGGCTTAAATTAGAAATGGGAAAAAACAGTAAGGTAATTATGCATCCAGTAGCAAAAACAATTATAACAAAAGTGAACAGTTGTTTATTGTGCAACACTTTATGAATACTATGACTACTGATGGTTTATCAAAGAATAATGTATGGTATGTAGATTTAGGTGCCTCTAACCACATGACTTCTCATGAAGATTGATTTACAAAGATGCACAGTCCAAAGTCTCTACACTATGTGGAGACGAGAAATGATACCAACTCACCCCATTACTCATATTGGAAATGTTTCTTTAAGTGTGAAAGATGGCAAACTAAGTACTTGACTGATGTGTTGCATGTACTAAATATTACAAAAAACTCGGTTTCTGTTGATCAGATGCTAGAACATGAATTGCAAATTCAATTCACATTTGATGGTTATTATATACAATATCTTAAAAACAATTGCAAGTTGACTGCAAAAGAGAAATGTATTGGCAAATTGTTTACTCTTTATGTTTAGTTCACATTTGATGGTTGTTATATACAATATCTTAAAAACGATTGCAAGTTGACTGCAAAAGGGAAATGTATTGGCAAATTGTTTACTCTTTATGTAAGTCTGTCTGAAATGGATGCTGCCATGTTTGCACAAGGTTCAGGTGTTGTGGCTAACATTAAAATTTAGCATAAGAGAATTGGTCATGTGAATATATAGCGGCTTAAAGACATACAATCAAAACAAATTATAGATATCTTGCCAAAGTTTAGGATTGATGGGATGCATAAAGTATATGAAGCATATCAATTTGAAAAGCAAGCAAGACGTGTTTCCACATGAAAAGCATGTATGCAATGAGAGTTGTTCACAACTAGTGGAGTGGAATTGAGCATCAAGCAATGCTCCGAACCCTTGCTCTACTCAACCTGATAAAGCCCCGTCGGCTATAACTGAAAGACATCTAGGTAAAGCTGTAACAATTCAGGATGGCCTGTCAAGTCATCCTCTTCCATTCACTTTGCATCCATTGGTGAATAATTCTAAAACTTCACCAAATATCTGTTGGAAACTTTACCTCTGGCCTTTCTTTCCTTATGTGTCAAAATCTGCTCGAATACTAAGAACTTATCTAGTTTCTCAACCTCAAGCTAAATTTCTACAAATACATCCTCTCGCACATCACCCCAAAAAGACCTCAATAAACTAACATGAAAAGCATTGTATGTCTGCCAATGTGGTGGTAATTTCAGTCAATATGCCACATCGTTAATCTTTTCCATCACCTGAAAGGGTCCATAGTATCTTATACTTATCTTTGAATACAATCTCTCTCTTCCTTTCATCTTTTTCAGCCTTTTTTTTTCAAAATACAGCAATATATAATCACCCTTTGCAAACTACAAAGCATACCTATCACAATCAACTACTCTCTTTTGCTTTTCCTATGATCTTTGAAGTGTATACTTTATCTTTGTATATTGCACCCAAGCTTACCATATAGAGATTAGCCTCAAAGATCTTATCGAAAGGAGCTTTACCAATGGAGCTATGTACAATGTTATTGTGAGAAAACTCAACCAATGGCAAATACTACTCCCATTGTGTCTTATAAAACATAGGACTGTTAGATTTGACTCACACCTATGCTTATAGAGGAGTGTCAGTGATCCTCAATAGGACACGGGGGCACTTTTTACTCTCCTTACAAGAGGTTTTTTATCCCAAATTTATTCTCTTTTATTTTATGTGCCTATGTTACACAATTTGAGCACTTATCATGTTTTACACCTTTTGGGTATGAACACACTCTAGCTACCCTAGGGTTTAAGGATTGTACTTTGTACTTGCATCTTACACTCTTCATATTATTGCATTGGGTGTCGTGCTATCACACTCACACACACTCTTCACTATCAACCATACTCTCAACTAAGCTTGAGCTTTGATCTCTATGCATTCTCTCACCTCTCACACTTGGTATCAGAGCTCGTCCTCAGCTCATGGCCCTCAACTCCACCCAATCCCCAACGGCCACCATCTCCAGCTGAGCTTCTTAACCATTGTTCGTCAACTCGCAGCTCCTGCTCCCTTTGCAAAGCTACTACCAAAGGCACCACCATCAACTTCAGTTCATCAGCCAGCTCATCCGCCAATCTGTCTACCACTTGGCCTGAACCGCCAGCCAATCCAACTCGTCTGCCAGTCTCCCCCGCCTCGCTAGCCAACACCGCCAACGCCTGTAGCGCTACTATTTGAGCTACCTGGCTTGGCCCTATCCGCCTACTAGCTACTTGAGCGCAATCGTTAATGCCTACCTGGCCCCTAGTCTATCCACCCCCTACGCCAGACCTTGCAACTTCACGTGATAGATGCGCCACTGGCACCCGCTACCTAAATAGCTGCCCCCCTTATCCTATGCACAACCAACCTGCCTCCAACTCAAACTCCACCAATGCTTGCCAAGTCCACCTAATTGACCTGACAATTCGGCTCGACCAACTATAAAGTTCAAGGAGGTAAAAGAAAATTTTTATCAATTTTTGATTCACTTTTGATCTTCGAAAAAGAGCTTGTGCCCAAGCAACATCTTTCTACTCTTGCAAGTGTTTGGAACACATTTCTTGTAGAGATTTTGTGAAATTTTGGGTCAGAAATTTAAGACTTTTGTTGTCAGCTCAGAGATTGGCAATTGTACATCAATGACAGCTGGAAAAAATTGAATTTGTGCATTTTGGGACAATAAATTTTGGGGTCTTTGCAATTTTGGTGCTACTAAACACTGTTTATGCCTTGGACAGCGTGTATTTCAGACAGTTTTTGATAGAATGTGATTAAATTTGCTAATTACAGCAAAGTGCTTGTTGTAATTTCTGAAAATTTTGAGATTTCTAAGTTGGTCCAGCTTAAAGTATTGCTCTTTTGATCCTTGACCAATGACACTTATCATGGCAAATCAAGGATGTGATGTATTCACGTATGTGTCCAAGGAGGATAGGTTGGATGGCAACAACTATTCTCTACGATCTTTTATGATGAAAAATGTGTTGATCGCCAAGAATCTTTGGGATTATATCAGCAATGAAAAAGTTAGGCCTGGAGTTGTGGCTCTTGCTACACCTCCTCTCGGAGAACGAGGACAACAAGCAACTAAGCCCGCTCAACCTCTTCAGCCTGCTCCAACTCACCCACTTTCCCAGAGATTAGCAGCACAAAGGGCACAAGACACATAGGATGCTCAGGCTTTGTTGTTGATTGCATTGGCAGTTCAACGGTCCATCATCACACACATTCGGTCTGCAACTTCTTCATGAGAAGCATGGCTGACCTTAGCAGATGTTTACTGGAAAGAATGAGACACGCATCTCTTTCTTGAAGAAAGCGCTTGAGACTATGAAGATGGATGAGGATGATTCTATGCAAGATCATCTAAATAAAATTCAAGACTTGCGTGAGCAGCTTATGAATGTAGATGAGTATTAGTCAAATGTGCAATTGATATCTACTACTTTGAATTCATTGCCACCCTCATGTTTGGCCTTTCATATGGCCTTGAACCTCATCATGAGGATATCCCCACAGCCACTTACTTTCCTTCTACTAGTCAGTTTGTACTTAGAGGAAGAGCAGACAAGAAAGAACAATGGGGTGGATGTTATAGCCTCTGAGCAAGCTTTTATGGCAAGGCAAAAGGGCAAGGGCAGCCAAGCAAAAAATGCTCCGTAGAACTCTAGGACTTCAAGTACTTCACAAAGCAGCAAGTAACAAGGGGGATACGCAAGCCAAGAAAGACAAGTGCCACTATTGCAAGAAGCCAAGACACTACATCACAAAATGTAGAAAGCGCATAGCCAAGGAGGAGTCAAGGATGTCTGTTTCCAATGCACCTTCCACTGCTACTGAGTCTGCATCTTTTGTTGCAGATCGCGACTATTGTTTTTACACATGCAGTTATGACTCTTCTTGGACTAATAGAGCATTTAACTCTACTGAGGATGCGAGAACATGTTTCTTTGACAATTGTGCTTCTAGGCATATCACATCCTGTAGGGATTTGTTTTCCTCACTTATTGCAGCTCCCGTTGGCAAGTCTGTGCAATGTGCCAATAATGCATCATACCTTGTTAGAGATATTAGGGAGATTGTGTTGATAGCCATTAATGGCTCTATTCTCTACTTGCAGGATGCATCATTTATGCCAAGCATAAAGAAGAATTTGTTGTCTATCTCTTCTTTGGTAAAGTATGGTTTGCAAGTCACCTTGGATGATGATAGATGTACGGTCAGAGATAAAGAACACATGACTTTGGTTTTGACTAGCACTTTATGTCATGGATTATATGATTTAGATGCTTATTCGGTTGATTGATCGGTCTATCTAACGTCTACTCTCACTCCTATGTCACAAGCAAAATTATGGCACGCTTGCATGGGGCATGTAAACTATGGTAGCTTGATGCTTATGCAACATATACAAATGCTCGACGGTTTACCTCTCTTGGAGTAACCTCCTGAGTAAATATGCGAGGGATGCATTTTGGGAAAAATGCATCGTTTTTCATTTTCTCGTGATATTGCTTTTAGAGCAACTGCCTGATTACAAATTATGCACTCAAATGTATATGGCCCTATGCAAACAAAGTCATTGGGTGGCTGGCTATTACTATTTTATCACTTTCATTAATGACTTTACTCGTTTTTGTTGGGTCTACTCTTTGGTGAAAAAGTCAAAAGTGTATGATGTATTTTTGGCTTTTGTAACACTTGCCAAAAACCAATCTAGCTATAGGATTAAGACTCTCCGTGACCGAGGGGAATACATATCTACTATGCTAAATTCTTTTTTGAAGCAAAAAGGCGTTGTCCATCAGTATACTACTGCTTATACTCCATAGCAAAATGGAGTTGCAAAGAGAAAGAATCGATCACTCGTGGAGATGGGCAGATGTATGCTTAAAGCAAAGAGCTTGTCACAGTTTTTGAATGGAAGCAGTTATGTGTGCTTGCCATGTTTTGAACAGGTGCCCCACCAAGGCATTAAAGAATGCCACGCCTTTTGAGTTTTAGAACAGTCGGAAACCTTCTCTTGGACATTTTTGTACTTTTGGGTGTCTTGCGTGTGCCCACATTCCCAAGGTACTCAGAAAGAAGTTGGATAACAAGGCTATTAAATGCATTTTTGTGGGGTACAGCAATGAGAACAAAGGATATAGATTATATGATCATGTCTCTAAGAAGGTATTTGTCAGTAGGGATGTGGTTTTTGATGAAAGATCTGAATTATCCCTTGCAAGTTTTGATACATATCAAGCTGCCAATGATGTATTTGAAGGGCTATAATCCCAAGACGGCTGTTACAGACTCCAAGAGAGTAAGATGGATGCTCCCTTGCCTCAATGCACTAGAAGGGCTGCTAAGCATGCAACACATCATGCAGGGAGGATTCATTTACTTGCTTTTTTGGAAGTAGATGATGCTAGGAATGAATATGCATTTTTGAGCTCACTATTAGATCATGATGATGAGCCTACTTCCTTCGCAAAAGACCAGCAAGATGCACATTAGATGCAGGACATGCAAGAAGAATTGGATTCTATTGCCACCAATCATACATGGGATCTTGTTGAGTTTCCCCATGGCAAGAAAGCCATTGGAACCAAGTGGGCCTATAAACTAAAGCGCAAAGCTGATAGTACTATAGACAAGTATAAGACACATTCGGTAGCCAAAGGATGTGCAGAGAAAAAGGACATCGATTATGAGACATTTGCTTTACATCTTGTAGGAGTACAATTAGGTATGTTATTGCAATGGTTGGAAAGTAAATCAGTTGGACATCAAGACGGCATTCTTGAATGGTGACTTATATGAGAATGTTGATGTGTCGCAACCTCTAGGGTTTGTGATGAAAGGAAAAAAGTACATAGTTTGCAAGTTGTAGAAAGTTCTATATGGCTTAAAACAAGCTCCTCATGCATGGTATGCTAAGATTGATGCTTATTTGGCCAGCACTGGATTCACAAATAGTCCAACTGAACCCACTCTCTGTACTAAGAATGAAGGGTGGGGGCGCCTACTGGTTATCATTCTATATGTAGATGATATGTTGCTCACTAGACTAAAAGAGCATAAAATTACAGATTTCAAGGCTGAATTGAAACATGCTCTTGCTATATCAGATATGGGTTGTTTACACTACTATTTGGAGATTCAATTCACCCAAAATCAGTATGACATCATCATGTTGCAATCACAGTATGTGGATAAGCTTTTGCATGGGTTTAATATGCAAGATTGCAAACCTATGTGCACTCCTATGGAGCCAAGGCTCAAGCTGTCCATACATGACAATGAGGAGATGTCCAATGTTGCAATTTACAGCCAGGCTGTTGGCTGTCCTACTTACCTTTGCAACATACGTCCTAACACACAGTTTGTAGTATCTCAGGTGGGTAGGTTTAGTACATTGGCAAGCTGTCAAGTGGATCTTCACATATTTGCAGGGTACTCAATCATATGCTTTATTATTTCTTGGGGGGTGAGACTTACAGTTACAGGCTCACAGCAATTCAGACTGGGCTGGTTATTCAAACACTAGGCAGTCTACTAGTGAACACTTTCTTTCTGGGCCACTCATGCATTTCATGGCCAAGCAAGAAACAACCTACAATGACGCTTGTGAGACTAAGTACAAGGCAACCTTCACAGCAATAGCGGAATGTGTATGACGGTGTAGATTGTTAGCTGATCTACAAATTTTATTAGAGGATCCTACACCCATTCTTTCTGACAATCAAAGTGCTATTGTAGTGGCATGAAATCCTGTGTTTCATGCTCGCACAAAACACATTGATATACATTATCATTATGTCACAGAGAGATGCTATACATGAGAGATCAATTTGATGTATATCCCTACACACAAGAATGTTGCAAACATTTTCGCCAAAGCACTTCCTCGTAAGAAGTTTGAGGCTTTCTGAAAGTCCTTAAACTTGCTACACTTTGGTGGTGATTGATCTTCTTGTACTTCCACCACATTGGCACTACAAGAGGTTGTTAGAATTTGTCAGTTCTATGGGCAATGCCAAATGTTTCATTTAGTTAATTTGTACTATGAACACAATTAAGCTAATAAGTTGTGTCACCACATTTAGAGTAAGTTCTAGAGTTAGCTAGCTTCAATTGAGTTAGGGGTGTTTTGGTCTACCTTAGACCTAAGGTTGTACTTTCATCTTATCACTTTTCTGTTCAACAAATACACTCAATCATTTTTCAACTCACATTGTCTACTCTCAATACCTTGTTTCTCTCTCCTCCATAGTTGGTTCAATTTTCAACAATAATGTCTCAACATACTTTGTTTAACACACATCACACTGCTCAAATTGATGCCTAAATAATGATGAAATATGCCAAAATCCAACATATCAAAAGCTCAATGCAACTCACCCTTAAAATCAACAATATGTCTTATTAGGACCAATAAGCAACATGTCATCAACATAAACCACAAGAATCAAAGACACATCAACCTCATATCAAATGTGTAATGTACTCTTAGTGTTGGACTATTTTGAAAACCACGTGCAATCAAGTATGCATATATCTTCTCATACCAAGCCTGAAAAACCATCTCAAGTACATCTCTATCGAACAAAAGCCATGTTGCAACACCTCCAGTCCCATGCATTAGCATGCTACCAGTTCCCCACCACTTATGATAGTGTGTGGAGATAAAGACACGCAAAAGAGAGAAAAAGAGAAGATAGAATGATGGGTAGAGAGAAAGATTGATTACGTTTCTTGATAATCAAAAGCTATACATCCTTAGTCTTTTATAGAACTAAGGTTGAAACTAACACTTTATAGCTTAGCCTTATATGGGACTATGGTTGAAACTCACACCTTGACCCACATTAAATGTGGAGGTGAAGAGTATGTTCACAAATACTTTCCACACATATACACATAAGTCTTACACGCAAAAACGTGTTCATATACACTAGCACATAAGAACATAAATAGCCAAAAATCCCCCCTTTATGTCTAAGGTAAGTAACTTTTGACACAATAGATGATGATGCAACACTAATGGCAAGGTCTTACCTTTTGTCAAGGCAATGTCTAATCCCAATCTCAAACAACATGAATGGAAAGGTCTTACCTCAAAGAGGCGGTACCTAATTCCATAAGGTACAAAATAAAATGATATCTTAATTGCCTTCATGAATACACGAAGTACAATTATGAAGAATCAAGACACTCAATCAAATATCTGTTTGAATTCCCCCCTTGAACTATATAAACTCCTAAGCATGCATGCTCTCATGTTGCATCCTTGACACACCTCAAGAGTCACAAGGAAACAAGAAGAGCCCTACCAATGTCTGCACACTCACGGCAACATAATAGGAAAGGAATAATGGGAAAGAGGACTAATGAGCAAGTATCTTTCTTAACTAGATTATCCCCTTTGCTTCAATAAATTGATGTCCAACAAGGTTCCTCCTCCTATAGAGAACTATAAGTAGCTAAAAAGGTCTAATGGGAAATTGTTAGATGCCGCTCTATTGGCCCCTTTACTCTTGTACACAAGGAGATAAATAGCCACCATCCTATGGGTGCCACGCAAAGAAGACATCCTTGACCAAAGCTCTCAAGAGGATTTAGAACTTTGATGTCACTGTCTCCACCATTATTCCCTGAACAAACCAATTGATCAAAGTCTAGCAAGTCCTTTCAAAAGACTCCTGATACTTGTGACCCCTTTGCTTGCAATCATAACACCCATTCTGGTTGTACAACTTTTGTGTTTGCTCATGGCAGCTACCTTCTAGGAAGAGCCTCCCCCAACTACTTGTGGACCTGACCATCTCTTGGGTATCTTGTCCTTGGCCTTTGCAACAGCAAACTGGTTATGCCGAGCAGACTTCTATCCAATATCTCACCTCTCCATGGCCCACTCCAAAGAATCTCATTGTCATGCTTCCTTATCAACCAAAATAGTGTGCAAACTTTCCACAGACTTGAAAACAGGGCATCACCAGAGAGAAAAGAAACATGAGTAGAAAGTTGATGAAGCAAGTGAAGAAAGTGTTCACATCATCTTCTTGCTTCTAACAAAAGGATTCCACTCTTTGCTACAATGTATAATCCATCAGAGTGAAGTGTTAAATAAGGATGGTCGCGTGTATCCCAGTCGGAGTGCTTACTATATGTGCCTTGAGGTATGAATCCACCAAAGAGGCACTCTGTCCATGAGGCTCTGTTGAACATGGACAACCTTGAATTCTAGGCAAGGGCACTATCCACCTCCATCACCCCAAACCCTCCTCAGCCCAAGAGCTCATTGCATGGGCCTTAAGGTAGGACTTCCACCAAAGGACTCTTATGAACTGAAAGAAACTTGAATCGTTTGACAGACATAGGCAAGGGTGCTACCCACCTCCTCCACCCAAGTGCAGACAAGTTTGCCATCTTGCATGCCGTTGAAGTTCAGGATGGTAAGTTTCTTTACCATTGATGCTTTTTGCTTCTAGGCAAGGGAGATTTGCAGAACCACGGGACCTATGGGATGCTCCTAATATTGGCACTTAAATGAGAGATACTAGTTCCCCCTCCCTTTCTCTTATGAAAGAGGGTGAAACATGTAGAGGAGTAGGGAAGCACTCTTGCATGCCTAGAGACAAGCCTCCATGCACACGAGGAGAGGGGAAACCTCCCAAACAATGCTAGCCCTCTCACTATTGGGTGGCCTCAAATTAATCCTGCACTTGCATCCACAGCACTAAAGGCTTCATTTGCTGAATTTGGAACCACCAAATGCTCAAGACGAGCCAACCTTCACTCTACATGCCTCCCAACCTCATCAATACCCCCTCAAAGTTGGGACAATATCAATCATGAAGAAGGGAGTATAGAAGAATGAGTTCTTGGCAAAGCACCACCACCTCCATGCATGATGGACCATAAAAAGCCTCTATAGACAAGAAACATTGTACTACTGCTATGAGGAAGAAAAAAAATTTGGACTCCCTTACATCAACCACTTCCTCACCCTCTCACCAACAAGACCTTGCTTCCAATTGCAAGACTCTAGTGTCCTAGGTACACAACTCAGGTAGGGAATAGAGAACCCAAAGGTGGATATGATCCACTTATCATATATATTACAGTAGTAATATGTGTGTGTACAAGAGTACAGGCTGCCAACAATGAATCCACACTGCACTCTATCCTGAATGCAATCATGCAGACTCACATGCTCTGAATCCTCAGAATACACCTTGCTGCCCTGTCCAAAATAGATCATATCAGCCATGGTCAATCTACAAACAAACACAATCAGTCTTGATCAAACATGAACTGTCCTGCTCATGCACTTTGATCCACATGCACAACATCCCACTCATACTCCAGCTGATGACTGGTTTGCTGATGATAATTGAAGATGATGAACCATTGATGACAGTTGACAATCAATCGATGACAATTCACAATCAACTGATGATTATTTCTCAAGATTTCCACTTAGATAGGCCATGTGCTGGTGACTGTGCAGCCAACACTACCATGTCAGCAATTCTTTCAACCTGCTATCCAACTATCTGTCACATCAGCAATCTGCTGACAAGTATGCTACGTCATCCAACCCACCACATCAGCAGCCCACTAATTGTGATGTGATGTGTGGCCCAAGCTGCTGCCTACCCACCATGGGTGGACAAGCTGTTGCCCACCCATGGCAGGTTCCACCTCATGAGGTGCACTACCAAAAAATGAAGTTGCAAAGGTCTTGATAATCATCCTAGAACCACCAAATGTCTCATTATGCCAATTTTCCTAGTCAAGAACAATGAATACCAGCTTCTCCCATGGCAAGGTGTCATGCATCTGTGAGGTAACATAAGTTTCTCAAAAATAGCTCACTGGATTTAAAGGAGACAATTCTAATGAAATATCTTAGAAAGTTCAAGCGAGGTGAGGATGCATTTTAATCCCAAACATGATAATGCAAACTTTCTAATATAATGTTAATTTATGCACATTGATGGATGCTTAAATGTCTTTGGACGATTTGAATCTGATACATAAGTTTGTTTGAAACTGGAACATAATAAAGGTCAAGAGGTAACCTGACATGATCCCTTGGGAGGCAACAAGTGGGATATGACAAAACGATTTATTCAAGGCTTGCACCAATTGGGTTCCTCCCATCAATGCCACCGGGTACAACTGCCAAATGATTTATCATGCTAATCAGTGACATCTTAGGCCGTCCAAAGCAAATGCTGGTTTATGCTTTGTTCTTCGTATAAAAGAGAGTCCTACCACACACTCTCCCTTGATTTAGTTGAAACCATATCACATATCTGAAACATACGTCTTGATTTAATTAACTTAGGTATGATGCTAGCAAGGAGGTCAACAGCACAAACAATGTACCAAAGATATTGTGAAACACCGAGAGCCAAACCATATAGTGTGTTTGTAAAGTGCCACAGAAAAGAGAAAAATGATGAAAAGAGGAAGACTCAGAATTGGCTTGATTGCATGCTGTTCATATTGTCCACATAGGCCCATAATCTAGTCCATGAACAAAAATAAGAAAGCTCAAGTCCAATAATTAAGTGATGACCATGTATCAAAACTGCTTCAAAGATATGTATGTCATCACAATGCTCCATACCTCTTAGTCTTGGCTCTCACAATTTTTTCTATCCTGCAACACCTCACCAACTAGCGACACACCAACTAAATATCTCCTTCAAAGAAGTCTTATTTCAAAGCAAGTTTGCTTCTCATCCACCAAGTAGGAAACTTAGTCATATGCCATAACTCATTACATCCTCACACAAATAGCTCTTTTTGAGTAATACCCATGCCCCATTAATGCACACACAAAGAGCCGATAACAAGATTAAATGTATAACACATCATTATATAGCAAAATCATACTATTTTGACATTACGTGGCAATAATTGGTTGGTTGTGAGGTGATATTCAAATTCTAAGCTTGATGTCCTATTGTTTGTAGTCTTTTCAATGTTGCTTCATTTCTCCCCCTTTTTGTTAACCATTCAAGATGGTAGATATGCACATCTCTCTCTCCAAGTGCTTTCATAATAGTAGAAATCTACATTATCTTTTTCCTCACCCCTTCCCCATGTATTGCTCTCGCATAGAGAGGTCCTAGAAAACCATAATGCCGTAAAATTTCGGAAAAGAACACTGGAGACCATCGTGAAACTTCAGAAAAGAGTTTCACACAACCATAATCTTGCAAACCTCCAGATCATAAGCTTATAAAATTGCAAATAATGTCAAGAAACTTCAGAATTGTTGATTTAATACAAGACAGGGTGGTATTTGCAACATGAAAATGAAGGATATTCTGTCCTTGACTGAATTTTAAGTTTTAATATCATATACAGACAGACAAAGAGAAAGGATGTATATTTCATATCCTGTTTGCAAAACATAAAGTCAACAACTTTTGGTGGCAAAGGTTGCATTCGTTATAGATCCCAAGATAACTTGATTTTGCTTGATCCACTTTCTTTTAGCTCGCATATTGAGGTCCAAGATCTCCTATGAAAAGATCTGAATGTACACACTGTTTCAAGTTTGGTTGAGCATCTTCTTCTATAAATGCAGAATTGCAATGTCAAACTGAAACAGTCCTTCAGACATGAGTATGTCAAAAGTGCTCTCATGATGTTAACAACCAGCTTGTAGAAAAATCACATGATAGAAGAGATGCCATTGCATTACTTCGCTTGTCCAAGCAGTCCCCCCTCCTGCTTGCTCATGCGCCCCATATATGCTCAACCAAGCTCATGTCACTTTTGCCATAGCCAAGTTATCTATCGCCTTATTTTTGTCACATTCCATATCCCTCCTTGTTTTACCATGTCTGCCCACTCTTGACCGGTGCTATACCTTTGTTTTGCTTTTGTTATACACTTATTTCACCTGTTGCTACCAACCATTCACCTACATCACATCACCATCACTTATCTGCAAACATTAGCTGTCAGAAGTGGATACAGTGATGGAAGCGTGGAAAACTGCTGTAATAGACTGCTGAACACAAGACAAAGGAAAGAGAAACACTGCAAAAGAAAAGAACACTGCACAAAGAACTCAGAAGCAAAGAGATGCTCGGGAAATGGAATTCATATACCAAGATATGTGACCGTCTAGAACCAATGTGAGTCACTAGCTATGAAGGCACTGGCACCTGCTCCTCTCCCTCCACCAGAACTTGTCAGATAATGAATAATGAATGTAGAGGAGAAGCCTGACATAAATAGGCAAAAATAATGCCATAAATGGCAATAGATCGGCCAGCATAAAATGCCCAAAATAGACATCATAAAATGCCAAATAAAATGCCTAAATAATCTAGCAAATATACGGGTGCCCTACCCCTCTGGATCACATACACAGACTCAACCATGAACTGACACATCTACTAATACCCTCTCTTAGATCATGGGTGATCTAATACAATACATTATACAATATACAATGATAAGGTCCCATCATAGTACATACAACAAGAACCACCAAAATAGAACCATGGATACCCAAGCATTGGGTGCACAAACCACCACCAAGGTGCCTCAGAAGAACCTAACGTCGATGCTGCCCAGTTCCTAAAAATAGAGAAGAATTATAGTAGCTCTCAATATCTATCAAGAATGTCTCGCAATAGCATACAAGACCAGCTTGTCAAAAATGGCGTTGAACATATGTGACCATGGATTCCCCGCCTTAGGCCAAACCGCCAAAGTATCCCCTCATGTGAACCCAGACTAGGAGCCAATCCCGCTCTCTGTCAAAGAACCGACTCATCATGAACCTGGATGTCAATCCGAGCCCCACAATTTGAACCTACCAAACTTCAATCAATGCGCCAAGAAAACCCCCCTCAGGAACCTATGCACCTATATACTTGTATAGATGAGGCTCTCCAACCTCGTCTCACCACCCTCTTATGAAGGCACTGAGAAAACATTGCATGTACGACCAAGATTGAAACACAAAGACTGAGACAGAGACAAGCAAAACGCAAACCCTAAACACAAAACACAAAACGCAAAAAACTCAAAACTTAAACACTGAGACAAACACAAAGAGAAGAAACTCTAAAGTACACGAATGCTGTAAATGAATATAAGAGTGTACACAATGCCCAAGGGCAGAGCAATGCAGTGTCGAAGAGTGACATCCATCGCAGACAGATCCCAAGTGCTATGACTACCAGTCGGAGTGTCAGAGTGCGGGAAACACCAAATGCTAATCACCATAATGTCAAGGAACTAAGGCAACAACAAGAGATGTGTTCGTTGATGTAGATGGCTTGCTGGACAACAAAAACCCAAGTACTACAGCAATCGCCTAGTGGGAGAGATGGCACAAGCTTGTCGCCTGGCACCAGATGTTGAAAACGTAGGCTGATCAGGTGCTATGATGATGCGACAAATGGAGACCTCCAAACAACAAGGCAATGGCTAAAAACAAGCCACATTGGGTTGGTTGGATAGCGATGGGCTGCAGCAATGATGACTGGACAGCAGATACTAGGTGGTTGATGGCTGAAATTTGCACGGTAGAGTGAGACACCTCCACAAAAGGATAAGGCTGAATGGTGGGGAGCCTATCTATTTATAGATGTTAAAGGGTGTCCCAAAAAATTAGGGTTTTGGGAGACCAATAAAATTCTCTCAAACCGCACACCAAATTTGTGTTCTTCAATAATTTAGCATGTTTTGGGGCTATTTAAAAATGCTAATCAATTGTAAAGTGTGCTTTAGCTCAACACCCCCGCTCAAGCCCAAAATTGAGCCTAAAGGAAAAGGCCTGCAATGTTTACCCCAAGGCGTCCCACCCCAAAACAACCAAGGCATCGAACAAAGGGTGCACGTCAGCTGCCCAATGGCCTACGAAGACCAAAGAAGCAATGGTTATCTTACCAAGGGAGTTTAAGTAGTCACCCCAAAGAGGACAAGGCATCGGACAAAGGGTGCTCGTCAGCTACCCAGTGGCTTACCAAGCCCTACAAAGGCAGAGAACCACATTGATTTTATTTATTTTTTTGTGAAAAGTGAATTTTAGGAATAGCGGCTGATTGAGTAATAGTGACCCAAAAAATGGGAGTAGGAATGGTACACCCAACACATCACAAAACAGTACTGCTTACCCAACCACTCGAGGATGTCGATGACGAGCAAAAGGTAATGAAGTATCATGTGACGAAGTATGGTAGTGTAATCCACCAATGGAAATAGCCTAGGATCCGGCCATCCAGTTATACTCTGCACAATGGGATGCATAGTATGCTACATTTTGAAGAATGCTCATGCAACATGTGCCACTTGGACAGTGTCCCTCCTAGGAAAATGGTTCGCTAGCCCAAGCGCCCTAGTACAATGATAAAATCATGTAATGCATAGAAAAAGGTACCGAAATCTATAAAATACAAAGAAGGGTAGGAACCCCCTCTCAACCTAGATGTCGATGCCGAAGAAAGAAGAGCCTCCTAAGGATGTCGGTCTTCATGTGGTGCCGAGAACCATATGGATAAAAATGATGAAACATCCCTACTAGAAGAGCAAGGATAGAAATCACTGCCATGATAGCATCAAGAGAGATGCTACATGATCTTTCACGGGAAAAACAAGAAGAAAAAGATGGTAAAGGTAAAGATGTCTCTATCCCCTCCTCGAGACCATAATGTCTTCTCAAAGCCTCCAATGATGGAGAAGTCTAATAGGGTGTCATAGGATCCGAAGAAGAAGGTGCCTGAGACATTGAGTTAGAATCAAGTCACATGTGAGTCTTGCACAAAGACTAGCCTCCACAATCACCACAGGATACTCTTTAGAAGAGCACCATCTTCGATACCATGTGAAGATATGCTAGGGTTTGCACTAAGGAAACACAACACGTACGACCAAGACTAAAACACAAACTTAGACAAAAACAAGCAAAACTCAAACCCTAAACGCAAAATGCAAAACGTAGAGACAAACACAAAGAGTAGAAACTCTCTGTGTTTATCTCAATTCTACTCTCTATGTTTCTCTCTATGTTTGAGTTTTGAGCTTTTGCATTTTGCGTTTAGGGTTTAAGTTTTACTTGTCTCTATCTGAGCCTTTGTGTTTCAGTCTTGGTCATAAATGTGTTTCCTTAGTGCAAACCCTAGCATATCTTCACACCTCTCACACTCCCTCTCTGGCACTAGAGAGTTGTGAGGGATAACCACATCATCTATACTACCAACCCAGAAGGGAGGCCCCTACAGCCATTGTCGAGGCTACATAGCTAGAGTCCAAACCTAGACTTGGAGATGAGGAAGTCTGGCCGAGAGAGTCGTCACCCGTCGTCACCGTTCGCACCTGTTCCTTTCACAAAGCTACTAATGTCCTGGAGTCCTTCCAGAGGTGTCCCTTCTTGCCACAATAATAACACTGAGACTTCTTTTTCCTCTGCCATATGGTACTCCTCTCTAAAACAAAAATACTTGAAGCACCAACAGAAAGAGTCCTCACATAAACCTGAAGCTGAACACAAGTCTCCAACATAACACTAGTAGATGACTAAATAATGTCTCCATGTTGAACATCAAGAGGAGATGCCAAAGGAGCTATGAGGAGGGAGATACAAAGAAGATAAAGAAAGACTAGGGATCTTCAAGGAGAAAAGGATGCCAAAAATACAGACTCGCAAGGATTACACAAGTTCTTTGCAATAAAGAAAGCACCTAGAGAAAAGAGCAACAATAACTAAAGTGTATTGATGAGAAAAAACACGACAACCAGATGCACATGATCCCTCTCTAAAACTAAGCAATGTACCACAAAAGAAAAATAAGGACCAAACTCGACCAAAAATAGCTTAGAACCTGTCACCCAACCTTGCACAAAAGCAAAAACCAAAATGCAGATGCTGATGACAAAGCACAGTCACGAACTGCAATAAATGCAGTCCACCTCCAGGAAAACAAGGCCTCAACCTGCTAGCCCCAAAACGCAAATGTGGAAGGGTCAAGAACAGGTCCTCAGCCCTAAAACAGCCCCAGAAGTCTGGAAACACAGATGGCAGATTGCAAAACACTGAGAAAATAGCAAAAGAACTGGTTGAAATTTAGCAAAGAAAGGTTGCCCAGGCTGTAAATCAGACGCAACAGTCAGAAACAGGTCTAAACAACATACAAAAAGTCAAAACTCAGACCTGAAACAGTGTAAAACAGCAGCAAGAACTATGATCCTACAATCTGATAACATGTCAAAAGTCAATGTTGTGATGGAAGCGTGGGAAACTGCTGTAATAGACTGTTGAAGACAAGACAAGGAAAGAGAAACACTACAAAAGAAAAGAACATTGCACAAAGAACTCAAATAAAAAAGAGATGCTTGGGAAATGGAATCCATATACCAAGATATGAGACAGTACAGAACCAATGTGAGTCACTGGCTATGAAAGCATTGGCACCTGCTTCTCTCCCTCCAAAACCTATTAGTTGATGATTAATGACTGTGGAGGAGTCTGAAATAAATAGGCAAAAATAATGTCATAAATGGCAGCATGTCGACCAGCATAAAATGCCAAATAAAATGCCTAAGTAATCTAGGGAATATACTGGTGCCCTAGCCCTCTTGATCACATGCACAAACTCAACCATGAACTGAAATATCTGCTAACACTAGCTACCATGAAACACACAAAAATTATTGCCACCAAAACAATTCTCGAACTTGGCCCAAATGATCATAAATACCTGAGGCCAAATAAAAAATGAATGAATTGTGTGTCTTCAAGATGTGTCAAAGACCAATTCGACATAGAAAATCAGAGATCTACGTCGACTATAAAGTCACTATGGACAGCATCTTGCCCAATACCCAATGGATGACTATATCTGAACATGTGTTTGGAGTCTACAGTAGGGAAATGAAACCCCATGCATGTCTTGCGATTGGGCAAGAAATAAAGAGATGAGGAGTCTCATCAAATGTGGTAAAGAACAATATTTACAACTAAGATCTTCCAATATTGCAATATGTCCCCTATGGGAAGACCCTAGATAAGAAACCTCCATATAAAAACTTTCCCCTTGTAGGGAAGTTTACATATCCACAATTGAACCAACTGATCATGGCACTCAGCCTTACTATGCTGAGAAGACCAAACTTTATTTGCTTTCTCAATCACCCATCTCTAATCCTTAACCATCTTGTGATAAATCGGATTGGATGATCGTTTCAGGAAAGCTTACACACACACAAATGCTAAGTCTCATCATAGGGATGAAGACTAAAATGTGGGCAAAGGAATATGCCGCACAAGCTATTCCTCCAAGTTGGTCCAAATCAGCCTGTAAACTTGAGGAACCGAGAAGTAATGGAAAATACCACGAAAAGAACAAATCCTAGAATGACTAGGATTGATAGCATCTCTTAAAGTCCTCAAACTTAGTTGTGCCATCCTGTTAAATGTATCATGTTCCATGTGGTTATCAGACCAATCAAGCAAAATGGTTGTGGCCACAACTTCAGCTTGCAATGAAATGGCCTCCTTTCTAGAGAGAGAGGGATGACATCTTCCAAGTAATGAAGCAAAGGATCTGTTGCTAGAAAGCAATCAAGTGTGAAAGAAGAAGAGATTGTAGCATTTTGATTTTGATTTCAGGGCAACCATGTGAGATGCCAATTTCCTCAATGAAAGCCATAGAAATGTTTGCCAAAGGTGATGGTGCTCACACAAGGACTGTAATAGGGCCATCTTGTAGAATTTGCCAAATCTATGGGCAATGTCACATGTTTTAGTTAGTTGATTTGTAGTGTGAACACAACTACATTAATAAGTTGTGTCACCACTTCTAGAGTTAGTTCTAGAGTTAAATAAACTCTGATTAGGTTAGGGACAGGTCTAACTTACTTAAGACCTACTACATTTTCATTCTATCATTCTAGCACTTGCATCTTTTGAGTGTGGAGCTGCTGCCCACTCTTGCTCATTGTCATGTGTTCACTCACACACACACTCTCTCTCTCTCTCTCTCTCTCTCTCTCTCTCTCTCTCCAACATTTCATATCAAAGCAACTTCTACGCACAGATTCTAAACAACCACTGTCAATCAATGCCGCTCCGCCAAGGTCCTACTGCAGCCAGCGAATGTTCAGCCTAAGGAAGAAAGGAGGTGCTGCTGCTGTTTTCAGCCTGCACGCAGTCTTGTACACAATCTTGCATACAATTTGCAAACATAGCCTCTCTCAAACCTATTCATAATATTCTCAGTCCTGCCTTCTCAACCTTACTCGCCATTTTCTCAGCCCTGCTGCCACTTTCTGCAGATCTGAGAAAAAGTGCAAAAACCCTAATTTTTCACATTTGGGGGTTTTCAAAAATTTCTGCAACTTCTCATCCACCTTGCTCGTCTCATACCTAATTTCAAAGAAATTTTCAACTTCTCACACTCCATGCCAAGAAATTCAGGGATTTTGGGCTGACTTTCCTCTTGAAATTTCTTTGAGGAAAGTTGGGGCTTTTGACCGATTCAAGTTCCGGTGTGTGAATCTCCACTAAAATAGCCATCATTGCGCAATTTCTTCGACATTGGTGAGAGAAATTCGGAACTTTTCTGTTTTTTTTGCTCCAGCATGCATCACGAGGCAAATTCCAACTATTGGTTACTATTGACATGTGGCCGAGGTGACATTTTTGCAGAAATTCAGACTGTAATGTATAAATTTCTTCAATTTCTTTGAAATTTGCGAAGAAATTTGGGGCTTTTGCACTGCATTTCCAAGGCAGGAAATCAATGGTACATTAGCATTTAATTACTCCTGCAGTCAGATTGAGCAATAAATTTCAGAAAATTTCAAAAATTTTGGTGAGAATCGACATTAAATTGCTAGAATTTTGTAATTTTGTGGGCACACATTATGAGGCAAGTGTACTACAACAGTGCATTGCTGATATTCTTGTGGTTGAGTGCTATTTTGGGTGACATTGCACACATTTTGGCATTTGTGTGACAATTTGGCACTTGTTTGGTAATCCCAAGGGATTTTTGATATTCTAAGGAGTATACACACTATACTTCAACTTTGGAGTATTTGGCTATAGACTTTTGCTCACTCCTGACAGCATGGCACCTCAAGGCAACAATGATCACAGCAGCATCCTTAGTGTCCTCACTCAAGAGACAAGCTTAATGGCTCCAACTACCTGTTGTGGAATTTTATGGTCCGCAACCCTCTTGTTGCGAAGGACTTGCAAGACTATGTTACAAACGACTTGCAGCGACCAGAAGGTCATCTCAGACTAAAGCATCATGCTCGAGAATAGGTTGCTGCTACTCCTCCCCCTTCTACAAAGGATCAAAGGAAATGGGATTCGAAGGATGTTGAGCACCTTTCCTTGATGAGTGCCAAAAGAGATTAGCCGAGGAGAAGAAGAAAGACTCAAGTTTGGCTGTCCAAGAGGCATCAGACAACAAATCAGCACATGGTGATGCTTCAACCAACTTGATAGAGGAGAATTATGCATTTCTCACGTGCAGTTGTGACTCTTCTATGGCTGATTCAAGATTTAATGCTACTGAAACGCAATAGACATGGTATTTTGACAATGATACTTCGAAGCACATCACTTCCAAGAAGTGTTTGTTTACTTCTTTGCATTAAGACCTTGCTAGGAAGCATGCCACATGTGCGAACAACAGTAGCTATGATGTTTATGACATTGGGACAGTCTTATTACTGCTACAAAAGGTTCAAACTTCATGCTTCTAGATGTATTATTTATTCCTGGCATTACAAAGAACTTATTGTCTGCTTCACATTTTAATAAGCATTGCTTTCAAGTCATCTTTGAGAATGACAAATGTATTGTCAAAGATAAAGAGATGGACTATGCACTCAGACTGTTCGGCACCCTGTACAAGGGCTTATTCTTCTTAGACACTTATGACAGACAATCTCATGATGCTCTAGCAGTCACTAGTCTTGTGCACCCTGTACAAGGGCTTATTCTTGTTAGACACTTATGAAAGACAAACCCATGATGCTCTAGCAGTCACTCCTCTTACACCCACTATGCAAAATGGGAAGCTTTGGCATGCCCATTATGGACATATGAGCTCTGGGGGTTTGATGACCCTTCTGAGGTGTCCTATGGTAGAGGCATTGCCTCCAATGGAGACTTCACCTCCTCATACATGCGAGGGATGTATTTTGGGCAAGACGCAGAGGTTTGCCTTCAAAAAGGATGGTGCATTGTGTACTATTCAAAAATGCAACTTATTCACTCTAATGTTTCTAGTCCCATGAGGACACGTGCACTTGGGGGTCACCTTTATTTTGTTACATTTATTGATGTATACTTGAGATATACACGGGTATATGGGCTAAAGGCTAAGGCTGATGTATTCGTGCATTTTAAACATCTTGTGGCAAAGCTTGAGGCTGAAATTGGTTTAAATGTGCAGACACTTTGTACAGATGGGAGGGAGTACATGTCTCGTGCATTTGAGACGTATTTGTTGAATCATGGCATTACGCATCAAGCTACTATTAAAGTGACTCCTCAGCAAAAAGAAATTGTTGAAAGAAAGAATCACAATCTCATGGAAATGACTCCTTGTATGTTACAAAGCAAGGGGCTTCCACATAAATTTTGGTTAGAAGGGCTTCAGTGTGCTAATCGTGTATTGAATAGGGCACCTACAAAGGCTTTGAAGACGATCAGCAAGGAAGCTTTCCCTCTCAAGGCTAAGCTTCAAGCATTCCTTGATGCTACCATGCCGCTTGCTCTCCAGCATAGCTCCTCCACGATTCCACTTAAGGTACTTCTACTTCATCTAGTTCTTTATAACGTTCTATGCACCAATTGCCAACTCGAGCTCCTCCTTTATTAGCATCCATGGTTTGAGAGGAGGTTACTTTCCCCACACAATACATTCAAGATTTAGCTCATCTTTATTGTCTTGGATATCAGCATCTCTTCCTTATTGTATCTGCCCTTGAATGTACATTTCATATTCCCTTGTAAAGGGCGGTTCGGCACATGAACAATTCCTATATGGGGGCATTGTCCAAGAGGCACCTTGCTACATGAGCATGTGCCTTACCCCTCGCATTGGCATGGTGTATATGTGTTGGGCATATGAAACATATGAAAACCTACCATTGTAGATATACCTCCAAATAAAAATCCATGCATTGTGTAGCATGGTCCCTTTTGACCTCATCAAGCAAAGCATCTTCAACTTCCCATGATCACCCATGATATGGACCAGTTATCACTCCTTGCAGCAATTATCCTCATCTACCTCATCATATTTCTACATCAGCGCTCTTGATTTGCAATCATTGCAGGCCCTTGGGCAGTCCATCATGACACCGTCAGTTCAATATCTTGAGTTCACTAGGGTGACCTCTCAGGCCACTCAAAAGAAGACAACCATCACCTCTAAAATCCTTCTAGGTGCCTAGGCAGTCTTTGAATAACACCCTTGGCCCAATGCCTTGGTATTGTTCTTTTGGGCCAAGGCTAGGGCCTTCTTTTCACTCTTAGATTACCCTTTTTAGGCTTGGGAAGGAGTGTCAAGCCACCTAAAATTACCATTTAATTAATCATATTTTTCTGCCATACCCCATAGCTGCATTTGATCATCTGCTGTTGTCACTCCCTTCCAAATGCTGTCACCAGGCTGCACAATCCTGTACTGTCCAGCCATCTGCACTGCTGATTCAGTCCTCTACAAACCTGCTATGCTAGAGAGTCCTCTTCGTCTATGTTGATGCTAGAGTGATCTACATCATTTGTCATTGAGCATCGGTGGTTTTGCTGCACTCAGGATCCATTCTCAAAGAACTACACTCTTCCACAGCCTGCACCCACAAGATTGGCTGTTGGACAGCCTCCACTCCTTGAACACACGGTACTATCTCTCCCTCACTCATTCATCATTGCAGAATTCATTTGTCATTCATTCTCTTCTTCATTTGCATTCTTGTCTGAGTTCATTGTGTTAGACATGTTTGTACACACTCTATGTTTTCTGTGCAAACTGTAGTGTACTAACATGGACAACAAGAGGCATATCCAGAACCCAAATCTGCAACCCCTCCTACATCAACTTTGGATGCTTAATGTTTTAATTCATTCTCAAAGTACCCTACCTAAGGACCCTCAACTTGGCATTCAAGATTCCTTTCCATATTCCAAACCACTAAAGCCCCAGCACAGCTACCAAGCCTTCCTATCACACCTCTGCCTCTTTGCTAAGGCAGATTAGAAACCTGCTGCTCTTGCCCCATGGAACACGCAGTTGTTCCCAACTGCACGCTATTTTGCAGTGATGGCTCAACTAGCATTGTATTTTGTTTTTATTTTAGCTTGATGTTGCTTTACTTATCATGCCAAGGCATACCATGGATCAGTTGTGCTCACCATTTTGGACTCGTAGGTCATTTTGGCATGTAGTAGATGTTAATACGAGTTTCTTTCTTTCTCTTAGTCACTCTCACACATGCACACATGTATGTACATCTATTCATGAGTACAAAATGAACATCAGTTACTTCCATTCTTTTACAAAAGATATGGTGAAAAAGTTCCAAACTACCTTCACTGCTATTGCTCCCCAATTATAAGCATTAAATATCTGCAAGATCAATGAAGAAAGTGTTAAAAGACGTGTGGGACTCAATCCTTATTTAGCCTGATGTTATTAATCGAAATGGCACAAAAATTATACATTATTGGGGCGGCTCTACCTCAGTTGGGGTGATGGCCCCTGGGATATGAAGTATCGAGCGATGACAGTGTGCGTGAAGCAGTTCCTGGATAACAAAAAGTTTTGGTATTTCAAATGAAAAGCCACAGATGAATTGTAGCCAAGAAGCATGACAAAATACCTTGTATGACCTTCAGCAAAACAGGGCTCATGGTAAACTTTGCACCAGCAGCTTCAGCAATATCAGCTTCAATGACAGACAAGACAGTACCAGCCTACAAGATTTTATATATCTTCAATTGAAAGAAGCATGAAGTTCTAGAGTTATTCAGACCTGCGTCCTATGGTGCTTCATAGCACTTAGAAAGATTGAGAAACATACTCCTATTAGTGCAGAGGGGTATTCATTTACAAGCTGACTTATGGCCTGCATTGACAAATGAGGCAAGCTGTTCAGGTAAAGTATCATCTATATTCAATTCATAGAAGACCAAAAAATAAAATTTACAGCTCACCTTCTCCGCACCAGGGGTAGTCATTGTCACTTCAAGCTGTTTCAAAAGTTCAGCAGATATAAGTTAATAACCCACTTCTTTTGAATGGTTCTTAACACCTTGCATCACAAACAACAGGCTTACCACATTGAGTCCGCCATCGAGTGCTGCACGAGCCATGTCCATTGCTACCTCTGCACTGTAGAGTTGCAAAATAATTTTTTACAACAGGAAGAACTGTGTCAGGGATTCTGTCCTCTTCTTACGGCTGTCTGATAACAATTTGTTGTTTACACATGACTAAGGAGGCAGTTTCAAGAGAACAAACATCTTATGACATGGCATATTGTATTGGCCTATTCTACCATAGCAAAATAAGAATAATAACCAATACAGAAATCAGCCCTGAATACTCATAATTCAGCCCATAAATTTCTTGAATCAGAAAATGATAGAAAACAGCAAATATTCTTTAGAAAATGGTACAGAAGTTCAGGTCGCATTGTAGACAATTCAAAGAAAACACTATCCTGAAAATACTATAGTCTACATTCTTCCTAAATGAAAAAGTGATAGAAAACGGCATCCAATTTTCAGGAAGTGGTACAGGATAGAAAACTGCCTTTCTATTGAAGTCTATAGGCTATTTTACATCACACTATATAGAAGTATAAAGACTAGAATCCTAAGGTAATAATTTGAACCCTAACACCTGGCACAACCTGGCGAATGGCTGCATGGTACGGATGACTTGAACCCATATATCCCTTCATCTAAATTGAAATACAATGCAACTATTTCAAATCAGTATGCCATGGCTAGGAACCCATCAAGTACAATGACATCCATAGAATAAAGATATAGAACTATGATTGAATAAGTAGATCATTACTCCAATGACAAAGAGTAATTGCATCGATCAAGAAATATGTCGATGGCACTCCAACATCTACATCATAAGAGATGTATGGCAATGCACCACACAATTTAAATCTCGAACAAAAAATTACATCACCAAATAAATATACAAGATAATCCAAGAAAACCTGCAAAAGAAAAAAATATAGAACTGCATTTGCATCTGCATCATAATCTTCCATAAACTTCAATCTGTATCATGTCATCTGCAAAGTATTGCTTGGTATTGACCCAAACTGATAGAACCTATATCTATTGACTTTCAGGTTTATTTTCAGGTTCCTGAAACTTTTGATTTCAGATTGCTGCTGTCATTGATGTTTTTGAGATTGTTGTAAAACTTTCAACTGCATATCCTGGTTTTAAAATACTACAACATGTTCCATTGTTACAAGAACTCAAGTTGTTGTTTCAAGCATGTTGCAAGAATTCAAATTTTTGCAATCCATGCTGTAATTTTAACACTACCAATAGACCTAAACACTCCTGAAGTGCTGAAATCTGTTGCACACTTGAAAATTCATCCAAGAGACTGACATCTCATGTCCCACGATATCATCAAAAAGATAATCCATGAATGGAATCGAGAACATATCAAAAATTATTGCTATATTCAACTTTCACTTTTGTATGATCAATTTGGCATCTCTCTTCAAGTTAGTTTTGTGCTGACCGTGGAATCAAAGCCTTTCATATCAATATAATTCCAAGTAAATATGTCTTTAAATTCCTTACACAGCTTTATGAGATCTTTCTTGAAGTCCTCCTCAACATATATGCTTACTTTGATGGGTTTAGCCTCTCCTTTCTCATTCAAGTTGACCTCCTGTACTTCATCCTCCACCACTCTTGTAGATCTTCTCATAGTCTATTCATATCTTTACTCAGCCTGAATAATAGCCTTATGCCCTTCTTCATCATGCACATCTAAATTGTCCATACACTGAGCTTCCTCAATTTCCCGATTTTTAGATTTCCCTTGTTCTAATTCGGGATGACTAATTCCCTAGTCCTTGAACCACTTTATACTCCTCACTTCCTAAGCTTTCCTAAAATTTAGACCACTCTTAACCTACAAAAGGATCTTCAAGATGTTGTCCTCCTAATCGGTTTTGGTGTGCAAGTTACACAGTTTGCTGTTCACGAACTCCATTTCAAGCCATAATTGACTGCTCTTGGTACCCTTGAATAATGTTGTCCACATCTATTTCAAACATTGGTACTATGGATGAATTTTCTTCAAGAACTCCTCCTCATCACCCTCTACTTCATCCACCAAACTAATTGTTTGTGCATATAGATCCTCAAGAATAACATCCTAACTTAGAACATGAGAAAATGCTAATTAAGTATGCAAAGCAGCAATTTCATTATCCTTCTGCAAAACAACTTTCTCAAGAGCATTAATAACCTCAAAACAATGTGAAACTTGCAAATTCATTGCATTCTTGACATGAGAAACCTCTTGTTGAAACAAAGCTTTCTCTTCTTGAAGCCAATTGATAACAGACAAAGCCTCAGCTACTGCAATTTCTAATGTATTCTGATCCTTTTCCAACTCAACATCGCATTTGAAGATTGATTCATAGAGCATATCACTGCAAATCTTCATCAAGACCACACAAACTAAGTGATTTCTATAATTACTGATATTCAACCTACTACTATAAACCTAAACATTGCTAAAAATTGATCATTTCCTGTACTAAAACTTTATGTCCTAAAAACTGCTCGTATAGGCAATCACCCTATAAGTTTACAGCAGCATAAACTTACTAAATTTATTCAAATTGAACAGTATAATGACCTGAAATAATATTCAACATGCTGAGAATATAAGTATCCTAAAAAAATACATCCAAAAATGATACATTTCATACTACAGGTAATGGCATTTCAAGTAGTTGCAAAGCCTCTTCATTGAAATCTAACCTCGCTGCATTATCTTTTGCAAAACCAATAACAGAACCAAGAAAATTAGCCATAATAGCATCTTCATTGAGAAAACTGTGATCCTCATGCTTTTCATCCATAACAATATTATCTTCTTAAACATATAACTGATCTTTTCTATCACCAAACTGACCCATTTCCTTGATGATAACTTCATTACTTCTTCCTTCTTCAGCAAAACCGATTGAAGATTGATTATGACAATTTATAAGACACCAAAATATGAAAAATACGTTCAAGTTATCAATACAAGATGTGTGATGCTCCATTTTCCCATTAATAAGCTCCTTTGTTGGGTTTGGGACACTCAAGGATCCTGATCCGAGAAAATCACAAAAAAAATATTTGTCTAACACTTTGTTGATTTTTTGTACATTTGGAGGTTTGAAATAAAGAAGAGGGTGGGAACAACCTCTTGGGAAATCCAAGAAATCACTGGATGGAAATATTTCATGGACCGGTTTACCAAGGGGGGGTGAAAAGTAAAGATCAATAGAGGAAGGTGAAAGGAAAATGTGTAATGTGAAAAGAAAAGACATGAAATGGATTTGGAGCTATCCAAATGGCATGTGAGACTCATAATGTCATGGCTTTGGAGCCTTATGATAATTCAAACAAATGGGACTCTTCTTGGAAGCATAAGTGGAAGAAAAATGAAGCACATGATTTTGTAAGATTTTTTAAAAATACTTCCACTCCAATCCAAAAAAACTTTTCAACATGAAAGTTATAGCGCGTGAACTCAAGTTTCGGCTAGTATTTTTTTATAATTTTTTGGAGCTAAATGGTAGACACCAACTTTTTTCAACTGCAGTGGAGACCATCTCCCAATTTTATACACACCTACACTTTCTTCCCCGCACTTAACACTTCCATAACATCATTCATTAGACTCCCAACCCTTTCTCCTCTCTTCTCCTCTCTCTCAAGCTAATAAACTATTAGAATTATCCTCCTAAATCACCCTCAAATCATCCTTAATTGTAGATGTATGAATTCTCACTACTCTCTCACCATTATTGCTATATATTATCTTATTTTATGAAGATTCTCTATATTTTTTTTATAGGAGAGCTCTTGGACTCAAGCTATGGGGGGAAGAATGGAGACAACTCACCTATGATGAAACTTAATTAAGTACAAAATTGATCAACAAAACATCTAGATGGAGCTTCTACATTGGTGGAACCACCTTAATGCAACTTTGGTGGTGTTAATTTCTATTCTATCTTAATCATGTGCTTCATTTTTCTTCCACTCCAATCCAAAAAAACTTTTCAACATGAAAGTTATAGCGCGTGAACTCAAGTTTCGGCTAGTATTTTTTTATAATTTTTTGGAGCTAAATGGTAGACACCAACTTTTTTCAACTGCAGTGGAGACCATCTCCCAATTTTATACACACCTACACTTTCTTCCCCGCACTTAACACTTCCATAACATCATTCATTAGACTCCCAACCCTTTCTCCTCTCTTCTCCTCTCTCTCAAGCTAATAAACTATTAGAATTCTCCTCCTAAATCACCCTCAAATCATCCTTAATTGTAGATGTATGAATTCTCACTACTCTCTCACCATTATTGCTATATATTATCTTATTTTATGAAGATTCTCTATATTTTTTTTATAGGAGAGCTCTTGGACTCAAGCTATGGGGGGAAGAATGGAGACAACTCACCTATGATGAAACTTAATTAAGTACAAAATTGATCAACAAAACATCTAGATGGAGCTTCTACATTGGTGGAACCACCTTAATGCAACTTTGGTGGTGTTAATTTCTATTCTATCTTAACCTCCTCCCTAAACACTCTCAAGGCCTATATGAAGAGGCCTTCTCCTTTGTAATTTGTAAGAGAGAGCCAAGAGACTTTCTTTAGCCCTATTGAGTCTTTCCCATTCTCTGCAGTTCATTCCCTTACTATAGCTTATGTATGCTCTACAGTGTAATAAGCCTATGCTATTCATGTCCATATTGTGTATATTGGTTATGTCTTGAGGATTCTCCATCTCTTATGTCCTCTTAAGTTTTATTGATTCATCTATTTTTTACAGTTCTCTCTCTCTCTCTCTCTCTCTCTCTCTCTCTCTCTCTCTCTCTCTCTCGCATAGCGTCCTAGTCCGCTCTTCCATAACTAGGTGGTGCCCTTACCTCATTCACTTTGTGGCAGAAGGGAGTTTGGCATAGTATAGAGGCTGCCATACCGAATTTTCTTCGTCATAAATTGATACCCCCGCTGAGGACATTCTCATCCACAATTCTCTACCTCCTTATGCGGGAAGATACAACACATAGTGGTGCATCTTCTACAACAAGTGCTCCAAGTGGCTCTTCTCCAACGCCTTCACCAACTCTTTTTGAAGCTGGTCGAAGTTCACGACTCCCACAATAGTCTCCCAAGGAAGCCCAATAAATGAAGTATGCCTATCAGATGACAGCACGTATGCGGGTAAAAGGTGTTCACGTTAGATATTCCATTCTCTCACAACGGAAAAAATCATGTTGCCATCAATTGCTAGGTTCTCATAATTGTGGTGAGTATTTTGCAAACAAAGTGAAGGCCCTTTCGGGAGGTCCTCGTCTCCAAATCATCAAATCTCTCTCTCTCTCTAGTCTAATCCACATCAAAGGAGGACAACTATGCATGAACAATGTGGAGTTTTGTAGAGATGCAAAGTATGGAGACTACCTTCAACTGTTGCTAGCTCGAAGGTTGGGTGTGGTTGAAAAGATGGCCATCACACCTTATGAAATATATGTCGCCGAGGATGGATACACTAAGACAAGAACAATCACTGGTAAGCCAATTCTCTGTATAGCAAAGTTGGTGGATTCCAGAAAGAAACACTCTGGGGAAAATCCTTTATAATTCAACAAAGTGCATTCCCTCTACTTCTTTAAGTAGTCTCCACTTATGAATAATAATAATGGCCCGAATTTTTAAACATTCCACTCTATACAAAACATCCGAGTTAATGTATGTATCAATAGGAAGATTTTCTTTCAACAGTGTCTTGTCATGTACTTTGGAGCTGAAAGATTAAGAGAGATCCTTGTATCACCGGAACCTATAATCTTCCCAATGCTAGACTACAATGCATCCTTCAATGTACATGTCCCTATTTTATTATAATAGTTTCTCATGAATCACCGCGAGTTGTATGGACCAATCCAATCTCTTACTATGCAAACTGTGCATATTGTAGCCAGCACAAAGCTTAGATTCCAAGGCATTATTAGAAGCATACAAGGACCTAGACGTCTTGCTGAAATCAATCCATCTGTGAACCCATTCATCCTTCCCCTCATAAAATACAACTTAAGTCTAGACGTGTTCATCTTTGTACTCTACTAAGGCAACATGGTATTTCCAAGCTTCTTTGGACGCAATGGGAAAAATGCAATGGATTTTTTGGACAACCTTGAGATGGCCTTCCTTGTCTCTGGGAGAGATGATGAAGCATTAAAGTTGAGGACTTTTCCTTTGGTGCTCAACGAAGAAGCTAGAATGTGGTTCCAAACTCTAAATCTGGCTCAAAGAGCTGAATGGGAGGGATTGAAGGCAACTTTCTTGCAGAGATTTCAACAAACTAACTCAGCTGAAGAGTTATGGCAACGGCTTTTGGCCCTCCATCAAAGTGATCCTTATGGTTATGCAACTTATAAGAAAGGGTTTTTGAAGCTTTGGGAGCAGTGGTCAGACTCACTGAATCCTAGTGAGAGAGCTCCAAACTGCCTTCAAAAGGATTGATTTATTTCAGGTTTGTATCCCTTGCTCAGGGAAAAGGTAAATGTGAAATTTCCAAATACTTTTGAAGATGCTTTGAGAATCACTAGGGAAAAGAATCGAAAGATTCTCTATCAAGCCCAAGCTAGCCAAGCTAGCCAAGCAGTTTTGGGAAACAACATCACAACTATGGAGATCTCTCAAGTTCCCCCAAATGTATCTAATATACCAGGCCTTGTTAGAGGTCAAGAATACATGATCCAACAAATAAACAATCTTACTAATCAACTAGAGGATTTGAGAGTGAATCTTGTGCAAGGTGCAAGAAGACCTATCGAGGGGAATGGTGGGAATCGACCACAAATGCGACGACAAGCAAGGGAGATGTGTTACAACTGTAAAGAAAATGGACATGACATGTACAATTATCCTCACCCTAGAAGATATGATCACCCTGCCAGAGGTCCTCGACAACAAGTAAGCCCTTCTCATACTAGGACTCAAGAGCAAGAGCAATCATGACCTGCAATTTTACAACCACCTTATGTTTAAGCTGAAACCTCTGTTGTTCAACAAAATGTTAATGTCATAAAAATAGAGGAGGTGGTTAAGGATAGAAGGCTCCAAGAACAAATAGCGAGAGGTAAGATATAGGTAGATATAGTAGAGACCATGCCTATTAAGCGGGTACGTATCCAAACTGAGGCAAGCAAGGAAGCAATCAATGAGGCAAGTACATCACGGGCACCTAGAGATGAAGGGAAGAAGAGAAAGACTTGAACTAGGTCTAAAATTCATATCTCCGACTTCCCTTTGGGTTCTTGGACACAACCTTATGATTCGATGGCAGATGTGAGCTTTCAAGGGCCAAAAATTACTTGGTTACAACTACTTCATGCCTCTCCAAAGCTACGACGACAGTGGTCAAAAATGGTAAGCATAAGGGCAAGGCAAGGTAAAATGGTTAGTGCAATCAAGGCATATGGCCTCAAAGATATAGTGCCTTTAGTGGAGGCTCAAATCAAAGGTCAACGAATTCGAAAAACATACATTTATAGTGAAACAGAGGTTTGTGTCATGACAGAAAAGCTTATACATCAATTAGACTTAGAAGTAATGGAATCCTCAACCTTTAGGGCAAAGATGTCTAACAATGATGCGGTCACATATGTGGGTGTAGTGAAAGCTTTGAGAGTTTTTGTTTTTGGAATCACTACAGCAGTGGATGTTTATGTGATACTAGTAAAGGAAGAAGGATATCCCCTTATCCTAGGGAGACCTTGGCTTATGGGTATCGAAGCTAGACAAGATTGGGCAACAGGGGATCTGGAGTTGAGACCACATAAGGTGGGTTGCCACTATCAAAAGGTGGTTTACAACTTAAAGAGTGGGCATCAAGAAAACCTTGAACTAGAAACGTATGTTGATGAGTGAAGCTCAAGTGGATGTTCCTCATCGATAAAAGAGGAAGAGAGTTCAAGTGGAGAGAGTGATAGCACTCTCGAAGTTATGGGCGTTATCTTAAAGGAACCTACCTCATCAGAAGACAACCCAAGAATCCAAGGAGAAGATGTGTGGGATGCTAGCCTAAAGAAGATGATATCCAAGGATATAAAGGATGAAAAAAGGGAGGGTTATGTGAATGTTCTCAAGAAGCGTACATCATTGTTTATTTCTGATTATACTCACATTACAGGTGTCATTGCAGTGAAGCATCACATCCAACTCAAAAAAAAAAAAAAGCAAACCTGTAGTACAAAGATTGAGAAGACTCGGAGTTGTGCAACAGGATGCACTGTTGACGAAGGTGAAGACTCTTAAATGCAAGATTCATATACCCAGTGAAAGATTCAGAATGGATCTCCCCAGTAGTAGTGAGGCCAAAGAAAAATGATAAGTGACGAGTATGCATAGATTACAAGCCACTAAATGCTGCAACAAAGAGGAACCACTTCCCTCTCCCATTTCAGGATGAAATCTTGAATGAAGTAGCGGGACATGAGCAGTATACAATGTGTGATGGCTACTCTGGCTACTTCCAAATTCGCATTGCAGAGAAGGATCAAAAGAAGACCACTTTCATCACACCATGGGGTTGTTTTGCCTTTCAGATCATGCCCTTTGGTCTCACAAATGCCCCAGCAACCTTTTAATGATTCATGAATATGGCCTTCCAACCTTACTTTGGTAAGTCCATAAGGGTTTTCATAGATGACTTTTGTATTTACAGCTCAAGGAACATACATCTATGCAAGGTTGATGAAGGATTTACTCGCTTAGCTAGGTTGGGTGGACAACTAAATAAGGATAAATGTCACATTGGAGAAAGCAAGGTTACACTACTAGGACATGTAGTGTCAATTGAAGAAATTGAGGTAGATCCAAAAAAGGTAGAAACATTGCTAGCTCTACCTTCCCCAACCTCCATCAAACAATTAGTCTCCTTCTTACAAAAGCTAAGGTATTTGGGTAGATTTATACACTTACTCTCTCAGGCCATATATCCCCTGCAGCAACAACTGACACATCAAGAAACACTTATATGGAGTGAACAAAGTGAAGGACATTTTAAGGAAATAAAGAAAATGTTGGGGTCACTTCCTATACTCCTCCAGCCTTGTTGGGAAGAAACATTCTTTGTAAACCCTAGCATGGGAGAAGAGGCCATTGGTGCTGCTCTCCTACAAAAAGATCCAAAAACATCCTTCATGAGACTTGTGTATTTTGCCAGCCGCCTCATGAAAGCCTCAGAGAAGACTTACACCTCTATGGAACAACTAGTGTTGGCCCTCATGTTTGCAGTAACCAAATTTCGGTCATATTTACTTCCAAAGAGGTTTGTGATCATCACTATGGAGGATATGTTTCCCTATGCACTACAACATATGGAAATCTCTGACAAAATAGCAAAGTGGGTGGTCCGACTTGAAGAGTTTGATTATATAGTGCAGGTTGAAAAAACAACTCAAGAATGCCTGGCTGATATTTTGACAAACAGGTGCTATGAGAAAAATCTAAGGGTGAAACGAAAGAACCTTCCACCACCCCCATCCATAAAGACTCTTGTAGATGGTTATAGCCTCTACTTTGATAGTGCATACAAGAGAACTAAGGATAAGGCAGCCGCAGGCATTGTTGTTTTCTCTCCTTTAGGAGAGAAAATCTATGGTGAAGAAATCATCTTGGAAGGTGTCCACTCTAACAATGAGGCAGAATATCAAGCTTTAATTCATGGTCTTTGTTAGTGTCTTAGTAATTCAATCGAGAGGTAGAATGCTTTTGGAGACTCCATGCTATTAGTAAGTGATACGAGGAACAGAAGCGAAACATGGAACCAGATTAAAACCAAACTTACGAAGAGTCGAATCCACTCAGAAACAACTGACGATCCTGAGAACAGTGGCACGAGTATTCATTCTTTCCTCCCAACCTCGCCTAGATAGTTGCTGGTACCTCTCTTCTCGTTTCCTCTTCCAGCCATCAACTTCAGGTGAGTCCTACTATTCTTGGACTCTCTAACTCTCTAGGCTCCCCTAAACCCCGTACGGGTGCCCAAGGCCCTCGAACGGTCATACCTCGCGCCCGTTTCTCATAATTTATCTTATTAATGTAACATTTACTTCCCCTTAAGAATCGGTTTCGTCCTCGAAAACGATTTTTGGAAGGTCCAACTGTAAATTGGAAAACCTTTTCCTTAGGGTACTTACTCGCTCCCATGTTGATCTTTCTTCTGAACAATCTTTCCACTTAACCAAACATTCTTAACAAATAGTATTCCTTGTTTGTCGATTACGAACATTTAATATTCTTTTTGGTTCATGTGGATTAGATTGGTCATCTAATAGCTCCTCAATGTTATCATTTAAGATTAGATTATCCAAATCACCCTGGATGTATTTTACTACCAGCAGGTAGTTGGAGCTTGTAAGCATGTTCTCCCGCCTCTTTAACTATTGTGAAAGGACCACAATACCTGGGTGAGAGCTTTGGACATTGTCCCGTTTTCATGGTTTTAGTTTGTTCAGGCACCTTAAGATAGACCAATTCTACTTCTTCAAAGGATATGTCTCTTCGGTGAGAATCTACATATGCTCTAGCTCGATTTTGAGCTTTCTTCATATTTTCTTGAGCAAATTTTAATATACTATTCATGTCCTCAAAAAAATCCTTAGTTGCCTGAACCTTTTCCTTATGCAGTCCTATTGCATGAGGAGCTCTGGGCTGAAACCCATACATTAACATAAATGGACTATATCCAATGGAAGAGTGCTTGGCACTATTATATGCAAACTCTGCTATCGGTAGATACTCTTCCCAATTAGTTTGCCTTTTACTTATATATGCCCTGAGCATATCTTCAAGGATTTGGTTAACCCTTTCAGTTTGCCCATCAGTTTGCGGGTGGTCCGCCGTACTCATGCTAAGTTTAGTATCCAACTTCCTAAATACAGCACGCCAAAATTGACTATCAAATTTTCTATCCCAATCAAAAACTATATTTGCCGAAAGACCATACAATCGGTATATGTTCTCTACAAACAATCTAGCCAATTCTGGTGTTTTAACATCAATTGAAGTTGGAATAACCTAGCCATTTTGGTTAACTTATCCACAATCACCCACACAGAGTCGTACCCCCTCTGTGTTCTGGGTAATGCAACAATAAAGTCCATGGAGATACTCTCCCATTTTCCCGAAGGAATCTCTAATGGGTGGAGAAGTCCTCCCATTTTCAATCTTTCAACTTTATTAACCTGGCATTTATTACATTTGACCACATAGTCAAGGACGTCCTTATTCATTCCAGGCCAATAGAACTGTCTTTTAATAAGACTAGAAGTCTTATTAACTCTTGGATGTCCCGCGCTAGGGGTATCATGACACTCAAAGAGTATCTGGCGCCTTATTTATTCATCTTTCGGGACACATACCCTACCCTTGTAGAGTAAATAACCATTATCAATGGTAAAATTCTTCCACTTGAATCCGATTTGAGCAACCCTTGATGCTCCATTTCCTTGTTAAACATCCTCAGATATTCCTTCCTCAGTGGAGGCCCTTCCATTTGGATCCCCATTTTCTATTATTTCCCATATGTTGGAATATGCCGGATTAACCTAGCATTTCCCTTTTAAGGATTCAAGCAAATCGGAAGTGAGTAAAACTCAATTCATTTATGATGAGCATTCTGCTGAGTGCATCAGCCACTATATTATACTTTCCTTTTCTATACCTTATCTCATAGTCAAACTCTTGGAGAAGTTCGGTCCATCTAGCTTTACGCCCTTGTAGATCCAGTTGGTCATTAAGCCACTTAATGCTTTCATGATCCGACAAGATCAAAAGTTTGGCACCGTACAGATAGTGCCTCCATTTCTTCATTGCATGTACTATTGCATACAGCTCCCTGTCATAAACAGAATAATTTTGTTTTGCACGGTCTAATTTCTTGCTTTCAAAAGCAACTGGTCGACCTTCTTGTAATAAGACCGCACCTATCGCCTTATCACTGGCATTGGCTTCAACCACAAATGGTTTATTGGGATCCACAATTAATAGTACTGGAGCTGTAGCAATAGCTACCTTAAGTTTTTGAAAACTTTCATTTTGGTCTCTTCCCCAATTAAAGCTCTTCCCTTTCCCTTTAAGTTGGTCTGTCATTGGAACAGCTATTTTGGCATAATCTCGAATGAATCTCCAATAAAATCCAGATAATCCTAGGAAGATCTGCAGCTCTTCCAGGTTCCTTGGAGATGGCTATTCAATAATTGCCCTTACTTTTTCTGGATCCATCTTGATTCCCTCTTTCAAGATAATATGCCCCAAATATTTGACCTCTTGTGCGAAGAACTCACATTTAGTTTTCTTCACATAAAGGGAATGTGTTCTTAACAATTGGAATACTAATCGTAAGTGTTCCAAATGTTCTTCTCTTGATTTACTAAAGATCAAGATATCATCCAAGAAGACTACTACAAAGTGTCCTAGATAGGGCCGTAACACACTATTCATCAGCTTTATAAAAGTAGCTGGTGCATTAGTGAGGCCAAAAGGCATCACCAAAAAATCATAATGCCCGTATCTAGTACGAAATGCTGTCTTAGAAACATCCTGTGCCTTAATGCTTATTTAGTGATAGCCTGATCTTAAGTCTATCTTTGTGAAGAATTTTGCCCCTTGTAATTGATCAAAAAGATCTTCCATTCTGGGCATAGGAAATTTATTATTCACTGTTATCTTGTTAAGTGCTCTATAATCAACACAAAGTCGCATAGAACCATCTTTTTTCTTAACCAATAAAATTGGCGAAGCCCAAGGCGAATTGATGGGTTGTATAAACCCTTTATCGAGGTAATCCTTAATTTGTCTTTCAACTTCTTGGTGCTGTGTTTCACTTAACTTATAAGGTGGCTTAGAAATAGAGTGTGTATCCCTATCTGTGTCAATTGGGTGATTTATATCACCCCTATCTGGTGGAAGGCCACTTGGTAAATCAAAAGGAAACACATCTTTAAATTCATCTAACAAACCACTTAATTCATTACTTACATTCAACTCACAAATATAAAAAAATTATTGCTTTATATTACAAAAAGTAAAAGTGTTTTGCACAGGAAGAGACCATAACATATATACCTCACAAACTTCCTTCTTTATCAGCTTCTGAACTTCAATGGAATACAACAAAGGGTTATCAAATACTTCATGTTCACCTTGAATCACAGAAGTCTTACCATCCCTTTCAAATTCCAGTGTATTATGATGATAACTACGTTTTAAGGATGGTTCCAATCCCCATAGCCACTCCCTCCCTAAAGCAATATCGGCTCTTTCCATATTCATAATTTGGAAATCAAGTTTATCTTTATATCCTTGAATCTCAATTTCCAAATTGGATACCATTGTATCCCATATTTTATTATCTTGACCTTGCATCATACGAACAACATATTGATGCCCACTCTTTTGTTGGGAAAGTTTCAATTTTTTTACAAGTGCATAATTTATAAAATTGTGGGTAGCAGAGTCATCAAGCATGACTCTAACCCTCTTTCCAACTATCAATCCATACACTCTAACTAAATCATGTGGCCCAAAAGTAGGCTGCCACATAGAAGTTAACATACAACACCTGTGTTGTACATCCTTGTGCAAAACCTCTAAAGATTTATACTTTTCATGTCCCTTTAATTCTAGGGTCTGCACTACATGGATTTGTTTTTCTTTTCCCTTACCCTTGTCCTTATATTTTCCTTTATCTTTCCCATTTTTCCTTTGAGGGCAATTCCAAGCAACATGGTTAGGGGATAGGCAATTGAAACATAGCCTTTCTTTTTTGGCCTTATCAAAGTCATCTTGACTTGACTTTGGCCTTACATATTGTTTCTTTTCAAAGGGTTGTTTCTTGCCCTTAAGAAATGGCATTTTTCTTTTAAATTTGCCTACAAATTTTGAGGTTTCCAATTCCTTAGTCTTGGGCTCCGTATCAATGAGACTAGTGAGTGTACTTGGACGCATACTATCTTCATTGATTAATGCAAATTTAATTGCCTCTTCAAGCGTCTTAGGTGAACTCCTTTTCACTTCCTTTTTACAAGCCTTATCTAGTCCCCTAATGAATCCTCTTGTCTTTTGAAATTCATCTATTCCTTCCAATTTGAGGATTATCTCACGATATTCCTCCAAATATGTCAGTAGGGGTCTTCCCTTTTGTCTGACATAATCCCAATCTTCCCAATTTCTTTCCATTTCATTTTCAGGAAGGAATTCTTTCAAAAAGACCGATTCAAATTGAGCCCAAGTTTCAGGTATTTTATTTGCCTCCTTTAAAGTTCGCCACCATTTATACGTCTTTGGCCCCAAAGTTAAACTGGCCTCGAGCGCTTGGAGATGTGGTGGAGTATTTTTAAGTTTATGCAAATCCTCCCATTATTGGAGAAAATTAAAGATAGTGTCTTTATTTCTATCTTTTTCCTCCCCATGAAACTAAGGGGGTTTCATATCTTTTAAAACTGGATTATCCCTCAACTTGTGGTAGGGTTCTTTAGGATCTCGCATAGTCACATCCAAATCCTTCGATGAAGATGGAATATCCGAGGTTTCTAGCTTATTTTTATCCCTTTCTAATAATAAAGTTAATTGAGATTTTATTTCGGTGAGTGTTTGAGTTAAAATTTCCATTAGAACACCCTGTGCTTGCACACGAGCAGTTAGATCATCAAATTCTTCTTGTGTGGCAAAAAATTCTTCCCATTGCTCTTCTTGTATCTCCATTTCATGGGAATCTACCATAGGGTGGTCCCCAGAACTAGAACCCTCAATTACTCCCTCTCTCCCTTTCCCCTCCATTAATACACTGGAATTGGAAAGCAAATATAAGAAATTTGCGTACAAAGTGAAGTACTTCCCTGGTTATAGTGATAGGGCAACTGTTGCTGACTTTTAGTAATAACCCCGAAGAGTGAGGAATAATTTGTGTTTCCCAAACTAAGCCAGTCACACTGGAAATAAAGCTTATTGGCAGAAACAACGAGTAAGGAGGGGACTAAATACACCCCTTCCCAATGGTCACGTGAACCAGCAGTACGCCTACTATGTTAGATTCGTCAAATTGACTTCATCTGACTGGCCTTATCTACCATTCGTTTGTTGCGCTTCCGAAATACTGCAGCTCGCTTATTATCTCACAAAATCAATTGTGCATAACGAAATACGGGCCAGTGTAACGTATAACGTGTGGGCACCGTCTTCCCAAACCTAGTACCCGTATGACGTGTAGGGGACACCGTATTCTCGCCGGACCCATGTGATGTGTAGGGGGCACCATCTTCTCACCTGACCAATGTGACCTGTGACGCCAGAGAAAGCTTTCGCGAGGACAAGCTCAAGCAGGACCGGGCGGCTCTGAAGCAGGACTCGACGGCTAAAGCAGGACCCGACGGCTCTGATACCAGTGATACGAGAAACAAAAATAAAACGTGAAACCAGATTAAAACCAAACTCACGAAGAGTCAAATCCACTCAGAAACAACTGACAATCCTGAGAACAGTGACACAAGTGTTCGTTCTTTCCTACCGACCTCACCTAGATGGTTGCTGGCACCTCTCTTCTCGTTTCCTCTGCCAGCCGTCAACTTCAGGTGAGTCCTACTATTCTCGGACTCTCTAACTCTCTAGGCTCCCCTAAACTCCGTTCGGGTGCCCAAGGCCCCCGAACGGTCATCCCTTGTGTCCGTTTCCCATAATTTACCTTATTAATGTAACAATAAGGCAGATGCAAGGTACATGGGCATGCAAAAATACAAACCTCTCTAGTAAAATGAGAGAGGCCAAATCTCTTATGAGAAGATTTAGGGAGGCACAAGTGCATCATGTGCCAAGAAACCAGAACAAGGATGCCGACCATCTAGCATCATCAAAGTTGAATGAGTCAATGGTGGGAGCAGTGGCTATCAAACCCCCACTTCAGCAAGGCAAGGAAGACTTAGAAGATATTCTACACCTCTTAGAGCAAGGAGAAGCTCCCAAACACCTGACTAAGAGAGAAAGATAGTGGCTAGCTCGGAAGGCTACAAGATATCGCATGGTAAATGATAGTTTGTATTGTCTTGGTAAGAATGGTGTGCTTAGGAAAGTGCCTTCAAAGTGGAAAATTTAAGAAATCTTAAAAGCTTGCCATGATGATGTGTGTGGAGGCCACTTTGCACACGACATCACAAGTAGAAAGGTTCTACAAGCCGGCTTTACTTGGCCCAATCTACACCGAGACGTCAAATATTGGTGTCAAACATGTGAAGAATGTCAAAAATCAGAACCACGACGGCTCATAGCAGAACCCCAAACCCCAATCAAGGTCTATGGACCCTTTGAGAAGTGGGGAATTGATGCCATACGGCCTCTACCACGCACTCCATCAGGAAAAGAGTATATATCATGGGGGTAGATTACATGACTAGATGAGATGAGGCTATGCCAACTAGAAGAATCACAGCTAAGGAAGTGAGTAAATTCATCTTTGACCACATTTGTTGTAGGCTTGGTACCCCTCTTGAAATACTATCAGATAGAGGACCAGGGTTTAGAGCTAATGTGGTGGGTGAACTCATGCAAAAGCTAAATATTCAACGACGACACTCTACCCCTTACTACCCTCAATGCAATGGATTGGTGGAGAAGGTAAATGGAATGATTTGTAAAATCATCAACAAACAGGTATATTCAAGGCCCCGGGATTGGGCCAAGCACCTTAGTGGAGCTCTATGGGCTTACAGAACCTCCTTCAAAACCATGTTAGAGTTCACACCTTTTCATATAGTTTATGGACAAGAGGCTCTTTTGCCTATTGAGGTGAAATTAGCTAGCCTTCGGGTATTAGGTGGCACAGTAGACTCTCAAAAGGAAAAGTTATATCAAAGATTACTGGACCTAGAGAGGCTACAATTGGATCATGAAAAAGCCATCAACCACTACTCCCAGGAAGCTGAGAAGCGTAGAGAAAAGTTCAATAAGAAGCTAACAGATAAAAACATCAAGGAGGGATCTTTAGTGCCTCGATATGACAATCACTTTGATAAAAAAAAGAATTAGCAAGTTTTTCTACCGGTGGGAGAGACCGTTTTGGGTCACAAAAAAATTTAACAATGGCTTCTACAAACTTCAAGACATTGAGGAAAAAGTGCACAAGACCAGGGTAAATGGATGGCGCTTAAAATCCTATCACATCAGGGTGGGGTCAGCTCAAGATACCAAAGAGTGTCTAGAGGCATAAATACCTCTAGCCAGGTTGGGGGGAGGCTATATGATCCGAGAAAATCATAAAAAAATATTTGTCTAACACTTTGGTGATTTTTTATACATTTGGAGGTTTAAAATAAAAAAGAGGGTGGGAACAACCTCTTGGGAAATCCAAGAAATCACTGGATGGAAATATTTCATGGACCGGTCTACCAAGCGAGGGTGAAAAGTAAAGATCAATGGAGGAAGGTGAAGGAAAAATGTGTAATGTGAAAAGAAAAGATATGAAATGGATTTGGAGCCATCCAAAAGGCATGTGAGGCTCATAATGTCATGGCTTTGGAGCCTTATGATAATTCAAACAAATGGGACCCTTCTTGGAAGCATTAGTGAAAGAAAAATCAGGCACATAATTTTATAAGATTTTTTAAAAATACTTCTACTCCGATCCAAAAAAACTTTTCAATATGAAAGTTGTAGCGCGTGAGCTGAAGTTTCGGCTGGTATTTTTTTATAATTTTTTGGAGCTACAAGTCGAGAGATATGGCCAAAATGGTGGACGCCAACTTTTTCCAGCTGCGGTGGAGACCATCTCTCAATTTTTTACACACCCATACTTTCTTTCCCACACTTAACACTTCCATAAAACATCATTTATTAGACTCCCAACCTTTTTCCCTCTCTTCTCCTCTCTCTCAAGCTAATAAACCGTTAGAATTCCCCTCCTGAATCACCCTCAAATCATCCTTAATTGTAGTAGTAATGTATGAATTCTCACTACTCTCTCTCCATTATTGCTAGATATGATCTTATTTTATGAAGATTCTCTATATTTTTTTATAGGAGAGCTCTTGGACTCAAGCTATGGGGGAGAGAATGAAGACAATTCACATATGATGGAACTTGATTAAGTACAAAATTAGTCAATAAAACATCTAGATGGAGCTTCCACATTGGTGAAACCGCCTTAATACAGCTTTAGTGGTGTTAATTCCTATTCTATCTTAGCCTCCTCTCTAAACACCCTCAAGGCCTATATAAAGAGGCCTTCTCCTTTGTAATTTATAAGAGAGAGCCAAGAGGTCTTCTTCAACCCTATTGAGCATTCCCCATTCTCTCTCATGAGCTTATGCAGTACATTCCCTTACTATAGCTTATGCATGCTCTACACTGTAATAAGCCCATGCTATTGGTGTCCATATTGTGTATATTGGTTATGTCTTGAGGATTCTCTATCTCTTGTGCCCTCTTAAGTTTTATTGATTCATCTATTTTTTGTAGTTATTTCTCTCTCTCTCTCTCTCTTCTCTCTCTCTCTCTCTCTCTCTCTCTCTCTCTCTCTCTCTCTCTCTCTCTCTCATAGTTTTCCTCTCTTCTCCCTCACAAGCTCCTCTCCCTCTTGCATAGCGTCCTAGTCCGCTCTTCCATGACTAGGTGGTACCCTTAACTCATTCACTTTGTGGCAAAAGGAAGTTTGGCATAGTATAGAGGCTGCCATACCGAATTTCCTTCGTCAGATCCTTAGCTCCTTTGGCTCTTGTCCTCTCTCATTCCCTTAGCCTCAATCTTTGGCAAAACCACAAGTAAAGAGTAGCAATCATCATCATTACTTCAACTTGAATTCAAATCTGAAATCAGAACATCTTCATATTTCTCCTTGAGCTTCTCAACTGCTCTAAACAATCTCCAAACATGCTGCATACTTGAACAAGACTTAACTTTCCAACCTTCATGATTATCATGCCACTCATAAGCATCATCAAGTACATTCTCAAAAGAACTTATCTTTTTCCATGCTCTATTCATCCTTGAACCTAAACCCTTCCTTACTAAAGAAAACTTCTTCTGGATACCATTGAACTACTTACATAAATCAACTATGCAAAAATATTTACAAGACTTTCCTCTATCACAAGACCCATAAACATATGAACATCATTTTAAAATATATCCATGCTCAAAATAGATTTTACACCTCTTTTCCTTCTTCTTAGATTCACCCATAATGAAGCATGTCTACAGTTTGAAAATAACTTACTTTTCTTTTAACCAACCTCCTAACTTTTGCAATGATGAAGTAACAGGTTTTTAGTCTATGATATTCAAGTTATTCTTTTAATTTCTGTAGTTCAAGCTACCTGAGAAACTCTTTTGTAGATATTGCATAAAAACTTCTATATTGATCAGATTTCTCCATTTTACCAGGCTGTCTCTAGTAATTTTCTATAGTTCATGTTATACCTATCATTTTTGCAAGTCCTTGATACTTTTGTACTTAAGGTTACTCCTAAAACTATTGCTATTTAAGCCATTTTTAAGTTTTTGCATTTTAGGATACTTTTAAAAATCCTTTATTCTTTTTCCCAAAGAAAAGTGGATAGCACTCTACTTCATCTTCTCCCTTTTCTTCTTCTACTTTTTTCTTTATCTTATCTTCTTCCACATCTTTGTATTCTTCATCATTAGCCTTAGGACTATTTCCTATCAACCCATTCCTATCATTCAATTCTCATGGAATTCCTCTTTATCTCGTTCTTCACTAGTGGACACCCTTTTTATCAAACATCTTCTTCTTTTCCACAATATCCTGAACATCTAAATTGGCAAAAGCTCCCAAAACTACTTGAATTATAAGAATCAACCTACATGCATGTTTGCCTTAAAATACCCTGAATGTTTATCTGCCTTGAAATGGCTTAAATGCTTGTCTGTCTTCAAACAACTTGAATGAAGGGCATTTTATTGCAAGAATGACCTGACATCCTCCACTTAAAAAAGTACACAAAAATGCCTAAAGATTCAAAAACACCTCAAATTCATGAAACATCTTCAAGCTTTTGTTATGCAACCATGTCTCGTGCACCTTCCTAGAAAAGGACACCTTTCTCTCACCAACAATTACATAATTGCCATCAATCTCTTGCAAGTTTTCTTCTTCCAAGCCTAACACCTAAATAATGAGTCTAATGCAATATAAACCAGGCAAGATCGCTAAATTGTATTGGCCTATTCTACCACAACAAAATAACAATAACAACCAATCATGAAATCTACCTAGAATTCGCATAATTCAGCCCATAAATTTCTTGAATCAAAAAACGATAGAAAACAACAAATATTCTTCAAGAAAATGGTACAGAAATTCAAGTTGTATTGTAAATTCCTGAAAATACTGCAATCTACATTCTTTCTGAATGTGAAAGTGATAGAAAACTGCATCCAATTTTCAAAAAAGTGGTATAGGATTTCAGGTAACGTAAGAACACGAAGACGAGGCACTCTCCTCAAAATCATCCAAGAATCCAAAAGACATGAATCACAACTTGTGACATCAAGAAAATTGCCTTTCTATTGAAGTCTACAAGCTGTTTTACATCAGACCATATATGAGCATAAAGACTAACGTCCTTAGGTAATAATTTGAACCCTAACACATATCAAGGGGCCAAGGCTACTTCCTGGCTGCTGTTAGAAGACCCATTGTGACAGCTTGGTGGGAAGATCTCTTACATGGCAGCATTGCATTTCACATTCTAAGAATGGTACAAAATGCCACACTTACCCCTATCTCATGGGTAGTTCTATCACAGAAAACTCATCAAATTAATGGAAATCCAAAATATCCGTACAAACATTTCTCGATTAATAAGTTACTACCCATGGATAAAGATTTCTTAAAGGTCGTCCAGCCTTTAAAATCTGGCTTGTGAATTCCAGTTGACCTTTGAAACCTGCCTTGTGAATTCCAGTTGCATTTTTTATTGATTTGATTGGTTCAAATGAATCAAACCAGCTATGTTGCCCTCCCCGTTTCATATTAATGGTCTTCCTTTTGAGATGCACTGCGGCATTCCTCCCATTAAAATGAAAACTGCAGGTAAAAGAGTGGAGAAACAGGTGGCAGGCAACGCTTTGGATAAAGATACGGTAAGGACAATGTAGTAGGAGTCAGAAAACTCGCCTCTCAGCTCGAACACAAGCAATAACACGAGCTTGTCGAATCTGTGATAATCTCTCATGGAGCATCGTAGCCTTTTCTGGAAATGGCTGGTTGACGCTGCACTTCAATAAAGCCTTGCAGGCAGGTTGCTTGCTCGGTTTGACTAAGGGGAAGGTAGGTGCGAGCTCCTTGCCAAGCCCTGGTCCTCCTTGTACAAGGACGGGGCTCAACAGAGCTCTTTCGAACATCTCTTTCAGCGTCGTGAGCCTAATGACTCCTTACCGAAGCTCTAGCGAACCTCACACACTAATCGCCTCTTTTCCTCGCTTATTTTATAAAGCAGGGTAAAACATATACGAAGCCACGAGCAGGCCGTTCTCAGGAAGGCTTCTTAAGCCTTAGATAAAGCTTTGTAGAAGACCTCGACGGTCTTATTTCACAAAACACATCCACGTAGAGCTAGAAAAGTTTCCCTCCTAACCCTCTCACACAACTCACTAACCGTATCATCCTTGTTCCATCTGCCAAAGGCAAGTTCATTCACACAACTCACTAACCGTATCATCCTTGTTCCACCTGCCAAAGGCAAGTTCATTCCTGTATTTCCAGATATGTTAAAGCATCACAGCTCTCACCACATTCCAAAGCTTGAGGGTTTGGTCATCCTTGTTCCCACGGTCACCAAAAAGGGCTAGCTTGGCATCCAACTGCTCATTGAAACCTGCCTTCCTAATCCAAGCTATGATCTTGCTCGAGATTCCCCTAACCTCTCCTCTTTTCCTCACTTGAATCCAAAAGTAAAGAATCTTCTACATCTATATCTATATCCTATATTCCATTATTTCTATTTTCTATGTCTATATATCTATATTCTATTCTAATCTACATCATCTCTATATCTCTATATTAGGGCCATGTCGCGTGCGTCGGGGTGCAATGGGGTTAGTAGGAATGAATTATTTAGACCCACTCGCATGGAGAGATAGTAGAGGGAGCATGGTTTTAGCAAAACCTTTAAGCGCTTGTAACTCACATGGAAAAGCCAAGTTTTGCAAGACAAGTCAGCATAAACACCAAAAAGCAATGGGATGAGGCCAACAAAAAGGATGTGATTGAATGCAAATGCTCATGTATACTTGCAACACCTCATGCGAGCAAAGGGAAATTTGCTCTCCTACTATCTTCCATTTACCCCTCCTAAAGCATGTATGACACAGCTTTTACTCCTTATTTTCAAATATACCATATCTGACAAAAGAAAAACCCAAACCTACACGGCATGCAGTAGATGCATTCCAAACCTTTATTTGTTATCTCTTTTTTTATTTTGGTTTGCTTTGCTTTATTAAATAATTCATCTCTCTCTTTCTCTCACTCTCACTCTCAAGAAACAATAGTTGCAAGAATTCAAGAAGGTAAAGTTTGTACACACATGAATAACTTGTTCTGATTGAGAAATTTACTATAATTCCACAACCAAACAACATGCCTACATTCCCATAACAAATGTTTTTTGGTTTCTTCTGCATAGCCACACGTACGGCATGATAGGGATACCCTAATTCTTTTGGTCAACCTAGTTCTCAAAGTCAACACCTTCAACATGATTCTCCATCTCAATGCATTCACCCTAAAGGAAGGCAAATATTTCCACACATTCCCCACCCTCCTCTTCCATGTAGACATTCTACCCATTGGGTATTCTTTTTTCCATTTCTATTTGTAGATTCATAATTATTGTTGGGGAAGGAGTCTTGAAGCATCTCACAAACTTACAATGAATAAAACCATTTGTACATGTATAAAACCACATGTACATACATGCACTATTTGAAATCCACATTGGCATGCCCTAATTACATTTCTTAAATACTAAACTATCACACATATTGTTCTTAAAGACGAAGATTAAAAGTCAAAAACTTCTAAGATCTCAATTTTACTCAAACAAGTTTGTGTTTTCTTACTAGGATTTTAGACATTCTCCATTTATATTCTTAATGAACACATATTATGATAATAGCTTTGATTGATTTTTATGAAGGCTCATATGTTTGTAAGTTTTGGGTTAAATTACTACACGCAGCATAAAAAGCGTAGGGAGAGAATTAAAGTATGTGAATAAAAGAAATAATAGAAGAGAGATCCATAAGTGTTATGTTTCCTAATGATTATTTGATTCAACAATTGGGGGGGGTAGGAAAATCAAGTCAATTCGCCATTGGTATGGTATTTTTATTGCTTATTTGATTCTTTTGATTGCTAACATTTACTTAAAAAATCAAATTAGTGTCATGCTCATTTCCTCAAAGTTGGCATCCAAATTGATATGTGCATGGTACAAACAACTTGATATTTCATTGTTTTTAGTACTAATCATTTGATATAGCATGAGATCATCCTATGTTCATAATAGAGTTACACTTTGCAAATATGTGCATACACTTATACATCCGCATTATGGGCTTCCTAGGCATAATATAACCTAGAGGTAGATGAGGGCAGATGGAGAATGTAACCGTGGAGGCCAAGAAAGTTGATTGATTAGATGAACAAATACATCAAAAGACTTTTCTCATCAATGTTTGAGCTCAATTTTGAGAAGTAGGACCAGCAAGCACGGTTGTCAGCTCAACATGTTTTGTGCATGGTTGTCTAGCTCACTTGCCTAACTTGTAGTAGTCATTTCTAGCTCCTGGAGCTCCTAGCACTTGACAAATACTTTGACAATCATTTAGACATTGTGTAGCTTGCTCCTGAGCATCCATAGAAGTGTTCTTGTGGTTAGTCGTTACTTCATTGTTTGGTATAAACTTGTTGCATACCCTATGGATAGCAAATAGTGAGCTCCATTATGCCTATTTGATGCTTCGAGGATGCTATTTTGGTGCTCAAACGGTATGCCTATGCTTTGGGTGCTACTTCGATTGCTTAAAGCTTGATTAGCTAAGTTTTGAAGAGTTTTATTGTGGTTATAAGAGTTTGGATAGCAAGCCTTTCAATTGGGAAGGTTATGCCTATTAAGGCTTGATGTTGTTCGGGTATGCCACTTGTATATATTGATGTCTAGCGTTGATATTTGAGCTCGGATATGGTTATAGAATGCTTTGGGAATTTGAGTTACATACATTTGATGGCTTGGAAATTTGGCTACTCGATTCAGTTGCTTCAATGATTGACATTATGGGTTTGAAGACTTATTTAGGTTTTATGCTCCTGGATGCATTAGCTTATGTCTATGGGTATCTGGCTGTCATGTACTTGATGTATTGAGCCTTACATTGCTGTTTCACATTGGATATGCTTCAATGGATGCACTTCTAAGATATTTGCATTTACTTGGATACATTCGAGCTTAGGATTTTCTATGCAGTTGAGCTTGCTCTATTGAGATAGTTTGACTCTTGCCTTATGTACATGCTTTCTTAGATACTCTTGGATGTAGTTAGGTCTACTAGTCGGCTGATTTGATTTGCATGCTTTGGACACTGGAACTTACCTCCATCAATAGGATTCAATAATGTATACATGGCTCTTGGTTATGCATTGAGCTTCATTGCTTTCTCTTAGATAGTTGTGTATTTGATGAATCTCTATACTTCATATTAAGATCTCTTATATACATGATGCCTATAGCAATGGGATATATTGGTTACTAACTCCCTTGAGTTTATGATAGGTTTCAGTATGGGTTGTATGCCTATTCACTGCTAGTTGCTCTTATATATCTTGATTGTTACCTGGATATTTTTAGAAGTAGGAGCTTGGTATTTTTTTATTGTTTATCCACAATGATCTTGGTATACTATCTATTGCTTGCATTAGGAAAAAAATGAACTCACAAATGGGCCTTTTAGTCCCCCCCTCTCTCCTCCTTAAAACAAGGAAAAGAGGAGAGAAGAATAGTAAAACAATCCTCTTCTCCCTCTACTTTTGCAATCTCATTTTGCCTTTTTTATATTATCTTGAACAAAGGATATACTTAGATTCCTTCTCTATCCTCATTCAAGAAGTCTTTTTCTGATGCCAAGAGGCATATTTCACGGTAGATTCCGTGCCACGGTGGATTCCGTAAACTTTGATGACCGGGGCTCATACACAAAGTGGATTCTTTGTGCGAGAAGTTGATGGGGACGCCTGTCCTTTTCGGGCGTTTCATTAATTTAGTGTGTACATGGGTGATTCCATAGCGGGTGATTCCGCAAAATGCATATTAAATTAATAAACGTTTATGAGTTTAGAGTGCGCACTCGTAATAAATTAAGGTTAGGATTTATTTCTAGCCAGTTGATTTATTTATGTAGCTGAAGACTGCTAGGTATTCACTTTTGTCAGTTTAATTGTATTATTTTACTAATGATTGTGAATGCTTCAGTTGATGTGTAGAGATAGCAGCAGTGGCGGAGGAAAGCATTGGAGTCTAGCGAGTATTCGACCTATGGATTATATTTTGTTAGGTGCCATGCCTATATTTTGCCATGTCTATTGAGGCATCGATTATTCATTATTATTTTGTATGCGCCTATGCGCACGGATATGTTATTTCTATTTGGGACATTATGTTGGGCGTGCCAGACTCTATGGGCACCGTCCATTAGCTTTATTTCCTATTTTTGTAAAAGCAAACTCAAAAGCTAAAAGCTTGTCATATTTTTGTAAATTGGGCTATTATTGAGCATGAAGATGGGAAATATACATAAAATACATGCTTTGTGAAGCGCTCACACAAGGCATGGGGGGAGATTGCACCCAATTGGTCTCTTGCTCTTGTCATTCATGCTTTTTACATTGTATTTTGTGCAAAAAGGTAGAGTTCATTGTTCTTGGGGACCTTCCGGGATTCACTACGTGAGCATACTGCGACCGATCTGCGCACCAGTGGTATCAAAGCGGAGCTGAGATCAAGAGCTTCCAATCGCTACCCATCTCGTGCGAAGGCGGAGCTCCTGGAACGATCGGGCTCTACGGTCAATCTCATCGCGAACCGTCGATACAGGCAGACTTCTGGCGATCAAGAACCCCTGTTTCTGTTATCAGATCGCGAAGGACCAGGCTGTACAGGCGGAGGACCACTCCCTCATCTCCATAAACAAGTCGTGGATAAACAGACAAAAAGAGTAACTTTCTTTTCATTAAGCCTCAAAGACCAAAGTTAACAATTAGTAAGCTTGATTAGAAGTTTTACAAAGCTTCAATTAATCAAATCGAATTCAACGCGGCGTGAGGCTGTTCAGGGCGGCGCGAAATCCGTCAAGGACATACTTTTGTCCTAAAAATCAACGATGGATTAAGAAGCTAAAAGCTTCTTAATCCACTAAGTAACTCAAAACTCCTAGAAGGGTTGTTCCTGCGCAGAAACTCCGAACTGCAAAGTTGTTCGTTGGAAGGTATTCTACCCATACGCAGGTTTGCTTAAGTATTTTCAGCATATGAAGAAGGAAAAATCGCAGATTTTCTGAAGATTGAGAAAGAAATACAAAAAAAAAAAAACATAAGCCTTGTAACCCCGAACTTGAGCTATGCTCATCCCGCTAACCTGATTTTGAGTGAGAAAGGTCTTTTGAGTTTTACAGGATGACGGAACCACATATGGATGACCCTATGGCTGAAGACGACCTACCTGAGCCTACGATGGAGCAAAAGCTGGACTTAATCATGATGCAATTGGAAGAAGAACGAAGGGCTAGGCAAGGATTACAAGCACAATTGGCAAAATTACAAAGAGCGTCTACCGACAAAGAAGAACCTCAAGCTGAAGATTTGATTCGACGTACCATCAACGCCACTCTTGAAGCTCAAACCATTCGCAAGGAATCAAAGATAAGTAAACGAAGTTTCAAATTTCGCACTTTCAATGGCATACGAGAAGGAAAGACTGTTTTATCATTCATTAGTCAGTTTGATGACTATTTCCATGAGGAAACCTATCCAGAAAAAGATAAAATCAAGTGTGTTACTAATCATTTGGTAGACAGAGCATCACTTTGGTGGACTGTAGTACGCAAGAGCATAGAATGTCCTGCTACTTGGGAAGATTTTAAGAAGAAGTTCATGCAGAATTTCCTTCCACCGCAATTTCCTGAGAAGGCTATCAAGCAATGGGATCTACTTCAACAACGGGATCGTGAGCCTATACCACAGTATACAGAGCGTTTTTGGAATGCACTCTTACAGCTACGCATGCTTGAAGACGTACCAAAGACGACACATAAGCGGAAGTATATGTCTGGACTTCTTGGATATTACTACGCTGAAGTGAACATGTTCAAGCCTGCTACCCTTGAAGACGCCATCTCACTAGCTCACGACACTGAAGATAAGCTACGAGGTAGAGACAGACGACCACAGCAATTCCAAGCCAATGGTAATTATGGATCTAAACAATTCAATTCCAATTTTAGAAGATTTAATCCAGGTCGTTTCTCTTCATCATCTTTCCGCAAGAATTGGGCTAAACCACCTGCATTACCATCCAATGTCAATCCAAACCCTAAGCCTATTCCACAGCCAAATCCAAATGTACCTAGACTTCCTGCTATTGCAAACAATGTAACCAAAGCCAAGCCAATAGTATGCTATAAATGTCACCAGCCTGGACATCTCGAAGCAAATTGTCACTCAAAGAAGCCACCAGCTCATATCAACTATCTTGGAGCCATGGACGAAGACGAACATGAGGATATGCCTGATTTCACTGAAGATGAGGACGACACTACTACTACTTCCGATATTTTACCAAGTATGCCTACTCCACATTCTTTATTGACTATGAAATGTTTGGTGCATGGAAAGGAAAAGACTATTTTGCATGATGACAGTAGTACTCATGATTTTATTTCAGCAAAATTGGTAAAGGAATTGAAATTACAGACTGTACCTACGCATTATCGCATAAAAGCTGCATTTTTAGGTACTAGGTATAATGGTACACAGGAAGTGCAAGACTTAGAGATTCAAATTGGTTCATACACTGAAAGAAGAAATTTCTTAGTTGTTCCATTACAGTCGAGTGACATTATCTTAGGAATGCCTTGGCGACACCAGCATAATCCAGATATAGATTATTCTACACACACAATGAATATTAATTTTCAAGGAAAATCTATTACATTATATGGTATGCATGCATCTAATGTTTTTCCACTGCTTTCGCATACTCAAGCAAAACGTGCATTACGCAAGAGTAGTAAATCATATCTCATTTGGGTGAATGAATTGCAAGTAAAGGAAAATCATATGCACCCTAGGCATAAGGAATTTCTTGCATATTTTAAGGACTGTTTTGCAGAAGACCTACCACCAGGTTTACCTCCTTCACGTCCAGAAGACCATAAGATAGATTTGATCCCTGGCACACAACCACCTTGCAAAGGACCATATAGGCACAACCAGATAGAGCAAAAAGAAATCCAGAGTCAAGTTGAAGAATTACTAAATAGAGGTTTGATTCGACCTAGCAGTTCTCCATTCGGTGCACCTGTATTGTTAGTCAAGAAAAAGAATAATACCTATCGTATGTGTATTGACTACCGAGCTTTAAATAAGATCACTGTAAAGAATAGGTATCCTATTCCTAGAGTTGATGACCTTATGGACAAACTGCAAGGATCTTCTATATTTAGTAAAATTGACCTTAAGTCTGGTTATCATCAGGTGAGGCTAGATAAATCTGACATATTTAAGACTGCATTCAGAACACAGTTTGGTCATTACGAATTTTTAGTCATGCCATTCGGATTGACTAATGCACCTGCTACCTTTAGTAGAATGATGAACCGTATCTTTCTAAAATATCAATATTGTGTAATTGTTTTCTTTGATGATATTTTGGTGTTTAGTCAAAATGAGAAAGAACATTATGAGCATTTGTCATTGGTTTTTCAGTTATTGAAAGAAAATCAATTGTTTGCAAACCCTGAAAAGAGTGAATTCTTTAAGACAGAAATTGAGTATTTAGGTCATATTGTATCATCTGAAGGAATTAAAGTTGATCCTAAGAAAATTGATGCAATACTGAATTGGCCTGTTCCTAAAAACGTGCATGAGTTACGCTCATTCCTTGGTCTTGCTAGTTTCTATAGGAAGTTTGTACGTAATTTTTCATTACTTGCTTTACCATTAACCAAACTTCTCAAGAAAGGAATTGTTTATCAATGGACTGAAAATCAACAGAAATCCTTTGACTTACTGAAACATGCATTAACCAATGCCCCTGCTCTACAGTTGCCTGACTTTAATAGACCATTCTTTCTAGTTGTGACCGATGTTAGTGGATTAGGAATAGGAGCCGTACTAATGCAAGACAATCATCCTATAGCATATTCTAGTTGTAAGCTGAAACCCTCTGAGCTGAAATATTCCACATATGACAAAGAACTATTAGCAGTTGTACAAGCATTAAGACAGTGGAAACACTACTTAATGGGTTCAGAATTTATGATAAAGACCGATCAGCAAAGTATTAGACATTTACTTAGCCAACCCCAAATTTCTGACCGTCATATCAAATGGGCTTCCTTTATTCAAAGTTTTCATCCTATCATTCAATACCAACCTGGAAAAGAAAATGTAGTTGCTGATGCATTGAGTAGAAGACCTGCCATTCATAATATTTGTGTCATTTCTTTTGATTCTTTGATTGCTATGAAAGATACATATCACCAGGATATTACTTTTCATTCTGATTGGAATAAATTAGTTCAAAATAATTTCATTCCTGTTGATTCATTGTCATATAATGATGGATTTATGTTTTATGAAAAGAGATTGTGTGTTACTATTCCATTCCGATCTTTTGTTTTGAATGAAATTCATTGTCCCCCATATCAAGGTCATAGAGGTATCATATCTACATTACGTATGTTAACTGAAGATTTTTATTGGCCGCATATGGATGCAGATGTATCTAACTTTGTTTCTGAATGTTTGATTTGTCAAAGAGTTAAGAGACATCATGGTAAATAGTATGGATTACTTATGCCTTTGTCTATTCCATCTAAACCTTGGGAACAAATTTCTATGGATTTCATTACTGGTTTACCAAATACTAAATCTAACCATGATATGATTTGGACAGTTGTAGATAGATTTAGTAAACAAGCATATTTCATTCCATGTAAGAAAACTTTAACAGCATCACAAGCAGCACAATTATTTTTGAAAACTGTTTTTACTAACCATGGATTGCCAAAAGTTATCATTTCAGATCTGATTCTAGATTTTGTAACAATTTTTGGATTACACTGTTTGCTAACTTAGGCACAAAGATTGATTTCTCATCTGCATTTCATCCAGAAACTAATGGACAAACAGAAGCCACAAATAGCACAATTTTAGATCTTTTACGTGCATATACTATCTCTAAACCTCAGACATGGGACACTCATTTGCATTTATTACAGTTTGCATATAACAATACACCGCACACATCTACAAAGAAAGTACCGTTTGAAGTCATTTATGGATATAGATTATCTACACCTATTGCATCTTTGTCTAATAGAATTCAGAGTGCTGATGATATTGCTAGTATCCATAACAGTATTTTTGATGAGGTTAAGGATATGATTGCTAAAGCCCAGCAATCATATACCAAACAAGCCAACAAGAAAAGACAAGCCATGAATTTCAAAGTTGATGATTATGTTTGGCTCAGAATAGAAAAACGTAGACTGCAAAGTGTAGATAGACATCCAGTTGTCAAACTAGCTCCTAGATTCTATGGACCATTTAGAATCATTCATAAAATTAATGATAATGCATTCAAGTTAGAATTACCATCTCATTGGAAAATTCACAATACATTTCACATTAGTTTATTGAGACCATTTAGAGGCCAACTACCTGTCCACCCTGTTTATGAAAACCCACCTTTATTAGAGGAAGAGATTGAAATACTTGAACCAGAAGCTATCATAGACACTGACTTTATGACCACTAGAACTGGCCGAAGGTATTCTAGATATCTAGTTAAATTTAAGAACCATCCTGTAGAGGAAGCACAATGGATGCACGCTAGAGACTTAAATGCTTTCCCCACTCTGTTAGCTCCACATTGAGCTAATAGCAATTGAGGTCAATTGCTATCCCACCCCGAGGGTATGATGCCAGGAGGCATATTTCACGGTGGATTCCGTGAGGTTTTACGGTGGATTCCGTAAACTTTGATGACCGGGGCTCATACACAAAGTGGATTCTTTGTGCGAGAAGTTGATGGGGATGCCTGTCCTTTTCGGGCGTTTCATTAATTTAGTGTGTACATGGGTGATTCCATAGCGGGTGATTCCGCAAAATGCATATTAAATTAATAAACGTTTATGAGTTTAGAGTGCGCACTTGTAATAAATTAAGGTTAGGATTTATTTCTAACCAGTTGATTTATTTATGTAGCTGAAGACTGCTAGGTATTCACTTTTGTCGGTTTAATTGTATTATTTTACTAACGATTGTGAATGCTTCAGTTGATGTGTAGAGATAGCAGCAGTGGAGGAGGAAAGCATTGGAGTCTAGCGAGTATTCGACCTATGGATTATATTTTGTTAGGCGCCACGCCTATATTTTGCCATGTCTATTGAGGCATCGATTATTCATTATTATTTTGTATGCGCCTATGCGGACGGATATGTTATTTCTATTTGGGACATTATGTTGGGCGTGCCAGACTCTACGGGCACCGTCCATTAGCTTTATTTCCTATTTTTGTAAAAGCAAACTCAAAAGCTAAAAGCTTGTCATATTTTTGTAAATTGGGCTATTATTGAGCATGAAGATGGGAAATATACATAAAATACATGCTTTGTGAAGCACTCACACAAGGCATGGGGGGAGATTGCACCCAATTGGTCTCTTGCTCTTGTCGTTCATGCTTTTTACATTGTATTTTGTGCAAAAAGGTAGAGTTCATTGTTCTTGGGGACCTTCCGGGATTCACTACGTGAGCATATTGCGACCGATCTGCGCACCATTTTCAACCAAATTTTATATTAAAAAAGGAGTTAGTTACGAGCGTGTGGTGCTTCGTTTTCAATGTAAAATAATTAGTAGATATGAGGTAATTGATTTTTTAATCGAGAATAAGAAAAATTAAAATTCAGATGTTCCTTTTAAGATATTTTGGGGATTTTTCATATTCTAGCTTCTGGTCAAAAAACAAACCAATTGGTCAAATTTCGTGTTTTTTGAAAATGTTTTTGGAGGTAAAATATAAATTTCTAAAAATACGAAAAGTCTTGGACATCCCTACTCTCTGAGCTATTTTCCCCCATATCTATACTCTCTCATGGCTCTATTGTGACCTCTTCTCTATGTTTATGCAACCTTCATTAACGTAACTGCACCCTTATTCTCTTGGCACCTTTGTGTGCCTCTATGTGCATCTCCACTACTCTACCTCCTGTGACAACCAAGTAGCCTCCCTGTTTCTATTAATAAGTAAAATGAATACAGGAAAGAAGGAGCTCCATATTGAGGTAGAGATTGAATATGTCCCATTATTCAAAGAACCCAGTATACCGGTGTCAACCCTCAAGTTCTACAGAGTTATAGGTAAATGGGATTGAAACATGTGGACTTGTGGGTTCATGGAGAAATCAATCCAATTGATTCCTTAAACAATAGACCACCAACTTTATCAAGAATTGCAAATTTGCTAAAGTATTTGTGCGAGAGTGAAAATGGGTTGTTTGGTTACACTAGGTAGCTCAATGATCAGGCGTTTAAAGTATTTACAACTTGCCATGCAACCATAAAAAATAGTTATGATGTGATCATTGCACATCAACTTCATATACAACAGCTCATAGGACAAGTTGTACAACTGAATGACACTATAATTCAACAAAACAATTAAATTATTACAATGCAAGACAATATCCATGACATTGGTATCTCATATGAGGACGCAAAGGCACAATTGGACAACCTGAGAAAGATCAATAGCAAGCTAACATAGGGGCACAAATGAAAGAAGAAGCCAATGAATGAGTTAATTGTGAATAATGGCCAGTGGAAGCGACGTATCAAAGCATGCAAGGTAGCTCAAAATGAGAACCTAGGTGAGGGTGAGCTTGGATCATGTATTAGTAGATTGTTGAAGGCAAGTACATTGGAAAACGCTTTGAGTAATCCTAAGTTTAAGGCTGTGAAAAAAAAGGTGATTGAGTGCACATTGAAAGATGTGTCAAATTAGTTCTCAGCTATGGATGCACAATTCATTTGTGATAGGGCCAGTAGTAGCAGAACAACTTACTCAAAGATATTTAAAGGTGTGAAGGCTGGGTTTTTGGTCGTGTGCTGAAGAGAAATAAAATCGTGCCTCTTCCTCAACCTTCAAAGTTAACAGAGGCTCGACAGCAACTTAATACAAAGGTTTTAGAGCTGATAGAAGATCCCATGCATGTTCAATGTCTGGAAACACTAAAGGTTGGGACCAAAAATGTATATGAGGTGAAGTTCACTAAACTCAACAATTATTATTTAGATTTGTACAAGGTGTAGTCGACAATTGTAATATATTGCAATATGTCTGTTGAGGAATGTAATGGTAAATTGCAATTTGTTATAAAAATTTTTGAAAGTGAGGTCATCAAAGGAGTAAAGCTTGAAAGAGTTAGTGTAGCTTTGATGAATAGAGCTTTACAATTCAACAAGAACAACCCAGAGAACTTTAGTGTTCAATCCGAGCGCCATGTGTTATGGCTCGTTGCATTTGAAATTCCTAAGGAAACATTTGAGGTGCTATAGTTGTTCTTTACACACCCAAGCATTCCAAACATCATTGATCATCAGGAACATGGTGAGATGCTCTCGGTTAAAGGGTATGGTCGATACTTGGTTGAATGGCATCTTGCAAGAGACTTGAAAACTTTAAAATGCATGTGTGGAATCTCCAATGGTGCAAATATAAAGAATCCATGCCTATATTGCTTGACAAAGAGGGTGGAAGGAAAGGATGGAAAGAAGAACTAGCAAAGGATGACAAGTGTTGCATAGATGCGCAATAGAGAAGATCCCACTTGGAAGCCCATCTTCAACATTCCATTGGATTATATTCACATTTGTTCATTGCATGCTTTTGTTAAAATCATAGATGAACTTGTATATGAATATATTTGCTTTGCTTATAGGATGCAACCAGAAAAAGAAGCCATTACAACGTGTAGGAATGTGGAGCAAGTGCTATCAGAAATTGGGCTACACAAGCATCAAGTGACAATTGAAAAAGATGAGAAGAGATCAAGAAAATCAGGCAACTTGCCAAAAAAGCTTTGCTTTGGAGGAGCAAAGGCTAGGAAGTTTCTTTCAGCACCCATCAAGGAGGAAGGCAATGTCATGGTTTGTAGGCCGCAAGATTACGATGGGTGGAAAATTTGCATTCTTCAGTTTCTAATCGAAGTAATGGAGAAAAAACAAGGTTGGCCAAAGCTAAGGTTTGGATTAGTCTTAGCAAATTGGCTCCCTTACTTAGCAATATGGTGTTTAATAATGAAGATAAGCAAGAATTTATCGATAATGTGCATAGCTTATGAAAACATGGTGGAAGCATGGGGCAAAAGCTCTATCACACATTACATGGTGCGTCCTAAGTCAATATTTTATAATTATATGAATTGTATAAACTATTGAGTATAGTTTTACTCATGTGTGATTTGTGTCTTTGTAGCATATCCTTGAGGCATATGGGCCACACTTTGCAGAAAAGGGAAGAATTGGAGTTTGGTCCACACAAGGGATGGAAAATTCACATTGGATAGCGCATGGTGCATATCAAAGAAAAACCAATCATGGTGGAGGGGTTAATGGTAGCAATCCATTAATCTAATTGCTATCTTGGTGGTATAGGATTATAGTAGTGAATGAAGCTAAACTCTCGCAAAAGAGAAAAAATGAATGAAAGTGTTGATGAATCGGCTGTAGACATGATGGAATCACGTCGTATCACTAAAAGAGCGCATTATGAAGCCTCAAGTGCCAAAGAAAACCACACCAAGTGGCTAGAAACAAGGCTTTGAGAAGGCAGCAAATGGGTTCGAAAAGAGCTAAAATAGTAAGATGAATAATGTGTTCAATGTCAACGCAATTCATTGTTTAAGAGAGAAAGAGAGAGTGTTCATCTATGTGAATGATTCTTGCAGTTTAAGGTTATATAAAAGAGGTTTTCACTTTCTATCTTATTCATTGAGTTCTCACATCTCGTATGCAGGAAAGATGGCTAGGCCTAAGGTAGTTGCAAATAAGCTTTCACTCAGAGCCCCATATCATGTTTAGCCCCTTGGAGCATCTACTAGCTCAGATGCACCCCCTTCTCAACCTAATCTAGCTTCCTCAAGCCGCCCTCACAAGGGTCCTCCTCAGCATCCCCACAAGAAACACAAATGGAAGCTAAGTACAGTGACCCTGAGAGATTGCACATAAAGCAGGAGGTGGTTTTTGGCACAAGGTCAGGATAGACCTGATCGCTTCACAAAAGAATGTCTTTATGCTTTATAGTGCTGCAAATACCTTTTTGATTGACTTGATGATTGATGTTTAGCGTTGTGCAATACATGTGAAGCGCATCACTATAGCTCCTAATAACTTCCAACTTGTAAGAAATCTTCAAGTAGTGAAAGATGCATTCGTTCCAATGGAATGAATACAGTTTGTAATGTTATCTTTTTTGCTATAGTGTTCTCCTCATGCATTGGATATATGACCATATCCCAGTGCAAAACTGTTGTATGTGCCCTTAAAATATGAATTAAATTTTTACTCTTGTCCTTAGCTCTCAATATTAACTGTGCATCTTTGCTGTATTTTTAACTCTTACTTACAATTTTTGCTAGCACTATCAATTTCAATAGGAAAAACATGCGAAAATTTGCCATTTCTTATTACAGACTTTACTCTTGATGCCTTTGTATAGTCTATATGGTGCGAAGTTTCTAAGGGCCAGTAGTCGCGATGTTGATTTCTTAATTATCGATCCATCCATAATTTTGGTATGGGATAATTTTTAAAATATCAAACTGTATCGAAATGCGATGAAACTTCACACATGTACTCGTTAGGTGGCCAAGAGCAAAGAAAAAAAAGAAAAAAAATATTTGCTCATGCTGAGCACTTCTTATGGAAGACCACTAAGTTTGCAACAAGGTTGCCAATATACTCCTTTAGGGCTGTATCCTTCCATCGATCTACATGCCCAGCTCCTCCTTGCCTCGATGCAAACTCATCTATATATAGTATGTCTTAAATGACATAGTCAAATCAAACAATATAATTAGAAACTAAACTAGAGTTATTAGAAAGCAATGAAACTTGACTGTATATAGAAGTCCATCGGTGAAATCTTGGCAAAAAATGACGTGAGACTTCAAATAGGGCAGTAGCAGGCATAATTTTTTGCCAAGATTTCACCGATGGACTTCGAGGGACCTGACGCACCCTACAGTCAAGTTTCATCGCATAAAAATATATGGTAGTTAGAAATATCACATTCTTCAAATCATCTTTAATCTTCATTTCCTTGTTTGTTAAGGAGGTACCTCTTTGGGCAGAGGGATCTACAAACTCCTTTGTAGAAAGCTGTGGCCTTGGTCCGAACATATCATGCTATAGTGCTTCAAACTTAGCATCCGACATAAGGTAATATTCTTCAATCGAGGTAATTTGCTCTTATGCTGTTATGATGGTACTCATTGTATCTAAGCTTGTGCCATTATATCTTCCAATCTTTGCTATCATCGAATACACATCCATGTAATCATAATCAATCACGTCTTCCATCGAATCCCTGACTAGGATGGAAAACAACTCTTCTTCCTTCATTTTTAAGTATTGTAGTATATCTGACAGAAGCAAGCACTACACGCCATCTACTTCAATGGGCATCAAGGAGGCGAGGTTGGGTTTGTTGAGAAATGTGCAATCACATCCACCATAGCCTCTTTGTATGGGACAAACAAGGCAAAGAAACAAACTGCAAATAAAGCCTTAGACTAGGTCATGTATGTACGCTTTATTAAAACCATGGTCCCTTTTCACCTACTTCACCTACCAATATCACCTACTATAAGCCTATAAAAGGCACTCATCCCCACACTCATTCTATCAGTCATTATCAATCAGTTGTACTTGCAATATGCTTGGATAATATTAGTTGTTCTTCCTTGTCAATGCTTCTGTCTCATTATGATTGTCTATTTGCTCATCAATGATCCTCCATAGCATGCATTCTCAGTATTTTAACATGGTATCATAGCGGATTTTAAGTTAGTGAGTCATCAAGCCACAAATTGAGTCATGTCAGTTTGAATTTCTAGCTCCCTCCACTTTTCCTTGGATCTCTCACCTACCTCTGTAGCTACCCACCTTTAGTGGAGGACTTGAAGCTCCCAATCCAGGCCATTTCAGCTCGTTCTTTCTTTTGGGCAAACCTTCCCTGACTCTAGCCGCTCCTCCCTATCACTTCAAAGCCCAACATTGCTGCTTCTGTGCTCCAACATTGCGCCTGCAACAGATTGCTGACTAGTCTGCACCATCTACAATTCGTATTGTCGATTCAGCCTACACGTGCATCAATGCTGCCCACGACCATAGGGAAATTGAAGCCACACAAACACTCTACCTCTAGCTTAGAGGGTTTGCAAAATTATTGAGTCTACGTGCTGGAATAAGGAAAAAACCAGTCGGCTGTCAAAACCCTAAAGAGGGCAGCCATATCTATCAAGCTTTAAACTCTTGTTCTACTTCCTTCTCTCACTTTTGTGGCTCAAATCAAGTCACTGACTCTCTAATCTACTCCAACACTCAGTCTTTAGCAAGCATTCAAGCTACTTACCAGCAAGGAGGGGAGATCTTGACAAGAGTATCAAGCATTTCAAGCAACGGTGTCCATTGACACCCATTTAGTGCTTTTAGCACTAATGTCAGTTAACACAATCAGCTTTGCCCCTAATCAAAACTGATTTTTTTTTGCAACCCTAGCATCAAATCAAGGAAGGAAAGACTCAAACTTGCATCAGATCTTGAAGATTCCAACTTCAAGGGCATCATAGTCACTAAATTGCCTAGTATCTCTTGATACTAATCACCTAGTGATTCTTTAGCACTTGTGCTTAACTGAAACTGGAATTATTTGGAGCTGATTTGCTGCTGATCTTGCAATCTCAAAATGGGCAAGGATTCACCGACATCCCAATTCAATGGTGTTGGATTCCACACATGGCAAACTAGGATCAAATTGATCCTAATGAAGAAAGGCTTGTGGTGGTCAATCACAAGTGGTCAAGAGAAGAAACCAAGGAAAGCTGCAATTTCAGTTGTATGGGATAAAAATGATGACAAGGCTCAAGCAATTATCAAGCTCGAATGTGATGGCAACTACATTCATCATGTTGATGATTGTGAAACCTCTTACGTGACATGGGATTGATTAGAAACCTTATTTGGAGCTCATTCTAAATCCTCAAAATATGGTTTACTAATTGAATTTTTTAGGCTTGACATGCAAAGTAATACCTCGCTTGCAACTCATTCGAATTATATGGAAAGCTTGTTGACACAACTTGCAGGAATCAACTTGAAGATGGATGAAGACATTTGTATTTGAGTGCTTCTCAAAAGTCTTCCACCCGAAATTGATAATGTGTCTACCACATTAATCAACATGCCAAAGCCGAAACTTGTGGACATCAAAGTCTCTCTGCTAGAAGAAGAAAATAAGATCAAGAACAAAGGAGAAACAAGCATCCCAAGAGGAGATCAACAACTCCTCTATGTGAAAGGGAAGAAGAGCGTAGTCTGTGACTTTTATAAGAAACTTGGGCATATTGAGAAATTCTGCTATGCTAAGAAAAAGTCTCGAAGAGCATATATTGCTACAGTCAAAGAAGATGAAGACAACATTGAAGAAGAAGGAGAAGAAGAAACCCAAGATCAAAAGGATAAGACTCACCAGTCCCTCTTTTGTAGTTCATTTTCTGATGATAGGATTTTTTTAAAAGTTTAACATGTGGACTTGCCTTATGTTCCCACCATAAGCTCCTAAACTCCTCATGTAGCCTTTGCACACTACAGCCCCTTCACACTTAGTGAGGCCTTGTAACAGCCTCTAGCTTTGTATGGTTGTTTTTGTTTCTTCCATGTCTACACTTAGCAAGGTTCTATTCATGACAACCTCTGTATACTCAATGTCTTTTACAGTTGTGATTGAGGAGGGGTGTTGAGAAATGTGCAATCGCAGCCACCATAGCCTCTTTGTATGGGACAAACAAGGCAAAGAAACAAACTGCAAATAAAGCCTTAGACTAGGTCATGTATGTACGGTTTATTAAAACCATGGTCCCTTTTCACCTACCTTCACCTACCAATACCACCTACTGTAAGCCTATAAAAGGCACTCATCCCCACACTCATTCTATCAGTCATTATCAATCAATTGTACTTGCATTATGCTTGGATAATATTAGTTGTTCTTCCTTGTCAACGCTTCTGCCTCATTATGATTGTCTATTTGCTCATCAGTTATCCTCCATAGCATGCATTCTCAGTATTTTAATAGGGTTTGTCGACTTGTGGTTGTTTTGAAGAAGATGGCACCATGAGTGCTAACCCTTACTCTGCCACCACCCAATGTTCCTCTTTAACATTTATGAGCTCTTCAATCAACTCTTCTCCTGTGTATATGATAGCAACATGTGGAGTTGTATCTTCAATACTCTCCTTCTCTAGGGGTATATCCAATGCAAGGAGGTAAATTGCCAATGCACAATCACATTCCATGAGATCCAAAGGTGTTGTATCTGGTGCAGTGCCCATGGGAATAGTGCATACTATGTGCAAAGGATCCACATGGGCCAGACACCTATTCACCACTTTTTGGTGATTCTTCCCTGCTTGAAATACCATGAGCTGTTCCAAGAGACACCCAAGTTGTGTGTCGGATCCCTCGATGGAGTATGTGTAGGTAGCAATGGTGCTCTTAAAGTCTTCCAAAACCTGAAGGGGGGGGGGGGGGATTTAGTGATGAGAGCACTCTTTCAAGGTTAAAGTTCTTAGAGAAAACTTGAAATATCTTGTCACCTTGGTTGGTAAAGATAGTCTCGTGGATCCACTCATCAAAGTGTGTGCGAGCATCCATCGTAGCAAGTAGGAGGGATGTGGTGGATATAAAGAGATGAAGAGAGAAAGTGTGAAATGAAATAATGAAGCAATAACGAAACTAGTTCTACTTTAAAAACCTTAAGTTTTAAACCATTAAGGGTTGTCCGCATACGATATTTAGTTATAGCTTTACTTAATAATGTCTTTGTAAAGTTCACATGCATATGCAAATATGTCGATGTGGAAAGTGTATAGCAAGTGTATGATTTTGCATGAATATCATAATTTTTTAAATATTGTAAGTTTGCAAGCGACAATATTCCATTGGTAAAAAAAATCTGAAAATTTACAAATGTTGGATATTACAACTTGTGATGTTGGGATTTTTAGGGAGACTCTACAATTTCTAAAATATGTGGAGCCATATACTTTCCACTAGTAATAGTGTACTCAGCTTGGCTTTGAATTTTCCTACCATTTGGTTTAAAATAGAAGCTAGCAGGTGGATTCTGCATTAACATTGTAATTTCCTACCGCATTATACTCAAGGGCCAATCATTCTCCATTTGCAACACTTGGGGCTTGCGGCCTTCACAAATGACAGTAACATCCACAATTACACTTTCATGCATGTCTTGATCAAGGCACAACCATTCACCCTTGAGCATATGCCATCTACAATACTTGAACAATAGGTATAAAGTCTGTCAAAGTACCTGTAATTGGAAAAGAAAGTTAGCTAATCCGTCCCAAAGTAAGATAATAGTCAACTAAAAGAGAAAAAATGTATATGAAAGCCATGTCCCTTGTTGTGACTCGACACTCCACTGTGTCAAGACTGCGAGTCATTTTTTATGTCCAAGTTTTGCTTAGAATCCTTGTTATATAATCCTCTAATGCACTTTTTATGATGTACATGCTTTTGGTATGTCTCAAAGCCTTACATTCCTTGAACATATGTGCAAAAATTGCAAATGGTATGAACCAGCTTAGATGTACATTCTTTGAGCCAATGCTTGGCTTCATAGAGTTCAATATGTCTCCTAAAATTTTTGTGCTACACATATGCAAAATGTCACTACTACACAATGGCCATTCTATGCTATTGAGATTCGGTATGTGCATAGACTCAAGGATTCCATATTCTCGACCTCCCTTGGGCAATATGCACTTGGAGTCATATAAAAAAACAAGGTCATCTATGAGTTGCTTAGTTGTACACCCCTTAAAGAGCAATCTACCGATTTCGAGGTGGTAACACTTAAAAGAACCTGTGAAACTCTTGACATTTTTCCATTCATAGTAATCTGAAGGGTATAATTTTGTAAATACGAGATAAGTAGTTGCATAGATATCATGAAATTTCTCATTCTCAATGAGTTGCAAATACTTACTATTTGCAATGTTTCATTGAAAAGGCATTATGGGCGTAATATGTATTTATTTTTGCATGAATACATGTTGTACCAACGCCTCGGTTACAAGATGAGAATCAACATTTCTTTGTTTGAGAGCTAAAATTTTACCCTTCCAGTGCTTTGATACATTTGCAATTGCAGATGCTTTCACCTTGAAAGCTCCCTTCATACTTGGACGCATATGTACCCAAGATGAGCAATGATATGTATCAGTGATCCAGATCCCTTCTTCATGTTTTCTGTTACATACTTCTATCAAAAGAATGCTTGTTCTTCTCTTAGGCATTATAACCTAGGTATTAGATGTAAAGAAGTATGTATTAACACCTAAACAATAAGCATTTTAAGTCTATCTAGTAATCACCAATATGCCATACACATCAACATGGCATTAAGAGATGTTTACACTTCTATAAATAGACATAAGCATCGATATCGAAACACATGTGGATATGTACATCGATACAAAGAATAGATTCAAATTCAAGGCATCTCTTTAATCATATCATTTACATGAAATATAATGAAAAGAATAGCATAAGAATACTCAGAGAATTTTGCCAAAATAAATTTCATTATAATGAATATGAGTTTGATTTGACTCAATACATTGTATGAAACGTGGGTATTACAGAGTAGTTGTTACAAGGATAGTAGCCACATGGCATGCAAATCTTAATAGGCACATTGGATTGACACCTGAGATATTCTATGACTTAACACATTATGTGTTATATGGATGATATGATACAAGAGTTTCATGGATCATTGCCAATTGGCATGGAGATTCGAATGGACACACAAGACCAATTAAGCAGAGGATTTTTGAACCATTGACTTCTAGCAGATGCATATCATCCAACACAAAGGAATCACTCACCACAGCAAAATAATCGATCGAGAATTATGTGCTTCACCTAAACCTTGCACAATACTTGCATGTATTAAAAAAAATAACATAGAGAGAGAAAGAGAGAGGGAGAGAGAGATGAGCACTTATGCAATGTCACCCAAAATGATATTTGCAATAAAACAACAATAAGGGTTAGAACTAACATCATGATGTATTGAAAAGATAGTAGAAAAGAGAGAGAGAGAGAGAGAGAGAGAGAGAGAGAGAGAGAGAGAGAGAGAGAGAGATTGGCACCTTTGCCTCTTGCTCCAAATAAACTCTGCAAGAAAACAATGATTAGAACCAACATCAAATTCTATTGAAAACACAACATAAAAGAGAAAACACACACACACACACACACACACACACACACACACACACACACATACACACACACACACACACACACACACACAGAGCACATGTGTCTCCTTTCCAAAATAACTTCTGTAATAAAACAACAATAACAGTAAGAAATGACATCAAATCCTATTAAAAAAATAGCAAACAAGAGAAAATGCAAAGAGAGACGGGCACTGGTGTTTTGCCCAAAATCTGGAGCTGCACGGAGAAGAAAGTGCAGAGGTGAGTAGAACGCTCAAAACCCTAATTACTCTCACTAGGAAGCTTCAATGGAGATGAACATTCACCAAAATAGAGAAGAGAGGAAAAGTGGTATGTTGCTCAACTTTTGGGTTAAACTGATTTCGTGAGAGGGGAAAAAACCAAAGTTGAAATTTCTCCAAAAAAGGGGGAAATATACGAGGCGAGAGAAACTCAAATTTTGTATACGATTCATTCTCCCTTTTTTAAAAATCCCACACTACCCCTTTTTTTAATTAAAAACCCAAGATTTGGAGAGAGAAGATTCACCCTCCATGGATGTCAACATCTAGCCTTCCTATTGGACAATCCAAAAGGCCCACATCTTAAACTATATTATTTTTAAGGGCCCATTTACGAGTTCATTTTTTTCCTAATGCAATTGGTGGATAGCTCTATCTTTTAACATTTTTTCCTATTTTACCTTTGTTTTGGCTGAGTTTTGGGGCTGATTTGTAATCATTTACATTAGCCCATTCTCTTGGATTTTACAATGGTATACTATCATTATGGCTAGTGCTTCGAATGATAATGCTGCTTTTAATATTAAAAATCTTGATGGCACTAATTCCACCTATTGGAAGATGCAAGTATGCTAGGTATATGTCCATAATAAGTAGGTTAGGCTGTTGAAAACGAAGAATATAAAGCCCAAAGGCATGGATCAAGATTATTGGGATGAGTTGGATAAGCTATGTAAATCAACTATTATACTATCATTGTCTAATGAGGTTTATTTCAATGTTGTGGCACTTGAGGATAATGCTTGGCAATTATGAAAAAAGACATGCAATCTTTATCACAAGCAAAGTATGCATCACAAATATATTGGTTGAAACAGATAATGGATCTTCACATGAAGGAAGGGAATAGTGTGTCCATGCATTTGAATGAATTTCATTCAATTTTTAGCCAGTTGACTTTGCAAAGCATTGAGTTCAAGGTTAATCTACCTCTCTTGTTCTTGCTTGTGATAGTGCCTGAGTCATGACACTTTCTATACTGCCATGTGTGCTAATATGCCTAACGATGGCTTGAAAATCTAGGATGTTGATGGTGCTTTATTCACAGAGGAGATAAACAGAAAGAATGTAGATGCAACCCATACTTCTCATACATTGATTGCTAGGGGCAGACATGATGGTAAGGTAGTAATGACCATCTTAGTAGAGACTCACAAATGTCTTAGTCTCGTGGGCAGTCTTATAGAAATTCCCATGGTTGTAAGTGCTCTTTTACATGTCATTATTGTGGGAAGCAAGGTCATATTCAATTGTTGTGCATATAGATGCCCAATAATAAGCATAAAGAGAAAGACAAAGGTAAAGTGCAAGAAAAGTTTAATGATTGTAGCATTGTCCCAAGTAAGTCTAGTGTAAAGATTGAAGAGATCAATGTAGTGTAGCCTGAGTCAAATGATGAGTATATCTTAGCAGTTTTCTCTCTTGATGCTCCTCAATTGATAGATGATTTATTTATGTTTCTCAGTGTTGGTTACTTGATTCAAGGGCATCTTTTTATGATATTATTAGTATTGGGGATATACAGATGCAGTTTCCTTCAAGTAGCTCTTTTATTTTGCATAATTTACGTCATGTACTGGTTTTGATCAAAAGCCTTCTATCTACTGGATAATTGGATGATGCATGCTATTATGTGTCTTTTGGTGATTTTGTGTGGAAGATTACTTATGGGAATCTTGTTTTTGCTTGAGGTGCTAGGGCTAGCAACCTCTATCTTTTATTTGTATTTGGAATCCCTGACTATGTTTTGGCTGTGGTTGACATACCATATGTATCTTCATGGCATCATTGCCTTAGGTACATGCCCTTAAAAGAAATGAAAATGCTTACTCATTTGCAACTTCTGTCTCTTAATTACAAATGTCTTGATTCTTACAACCATTATCTTTATGGCGAGAAGACATGTGTTCTCATGAGAAGTCTTAAATGCATGGGTGAGTTTGTGGCTCTTGTGAATTTTGTTTGGGTATAGGCTGAAATGCTTATGGCTTGACAATAGGGGTAAATATATCTCTAAGGCATTTGAGTAGTTTTGTGATAAAAGGGGTATTATCCATCAACTAACCACCCCATACACCCCACCTCAGAATGGTGTTGCCAAGCGTATGAGCATGACCATTTAAGAAAGACTCCAAAGTATGCTTAGTTATCCAGGCTTACCATAATATTTTTGGACTGAGGCAGCTACTAGTCTTGTATATTTGATCAATAGATCCCCATGTATTGCTATTGATTGTCAGGTTACAGAGGAGGTATAGTCTAGAATACCTCCCTCATATGCACATCTTATACTTTGGATGTGAGGCTTTCTGTCATGTACCTAAGGACAAATGTAATAAGCTAGATTCTAAGACAATGAAATGAATCTTTCTTGGTTATGGAGATGCAGGTGAGATGGGCTATTGTGGGAGCTTTTGCTCAACCGCCAAGACCCATGGACCACTTATTGTTTCAAGCATTCCAAGCCGAGCACTAATGGCTACCTCTCACATAGCCGATGCGCCATCCATATCTACGGGTGTAGTGAGCTTACCTCCATGCTGATCGAGTTACCTCCTCTCCCACGCACTCCAGTAGCTCCACGATCCAAGTGCAAGCTTCAAGCAAGCTCCATCCTCAAGCTCCACGCTCCAAGCTCCATCACCGTGAGTAAGAGAAGAGAAGAGAAGACCACCGTCGTAGGTAGCAAGCTTTGGCATGCACTGAAGACGTGGATGGAAGGGACATTGGTGCTTGCCATGGAGGAGTGTTGGTGGTGGTGTGGAGGAAGGTCGTTGGGGGAACGTTGGTGGCCTAGGTGGCTGGTGGTAGGCTTGTTGAAGTTGGTGGTAGGGCTTTTTTTTGTTGGGGATTGCACTTATGGCTAGCACAAGTGTTGGTTTGTTGGGGATTCTGTACATGATGATTCTTGGTGGGCTTGCAAGATGATAAAGGATAAGAATTCAGAGTTGGGTGTTGATGAAGAGTGAACGACACTTTCGTTGGAGTCTTCAATACCTGCAATTGAAAACCTCTCATAGGTGGTCTTTCCCTAGGGGTAGTACTAGTCTCCTCTAGCGTGCACAAGACATAGTTCAATTAGTTTGGGAGATAGTTCAAACTCTAAGCGAGCTAAGAGTATTGTCCTACACTTGAGGACCCAAACTGTATATATATTTCGGTGCAGATATTATGTGAGTATTCGTGCATACTTAGATATTACGTAGTTAGAAGACTACAGGCTGGTTTCTCGTAACAATGTGTGGATGAAGCAAAGTTGTCCATGTTGAGAAAAAGTACACGTCAAGGTGTATGAGACATCATTTGCATTGTGACTGCATGACGTAGCATAATTGAACATAAGGACACCGCACTTTCGGTAGCTGGGAGCTAGTGGACTTGGTTGATGAGGACGGTGTACTTTTCATGGTCATTCGTGCGGTGCTTATCACAATTGAATGCAATGGTATTAAGGTAGAGTGCAAGAGGGAATTGTGCGAATGGGTCAGGGTGACAGGTCTAACTATAGGCGAGACAAGCTCCCTAGGTATGTACTGCCCTTGATGTGCCCTGAACAATTGTGGATGATGCTAAAGGGCTAGGGGACTAGGGACGGAGCCAGCCGACCAAGGTCACTGGACGTACCTAATTTGAGGACCCCTAGGTGTTGTGCTGTGATCGGGGGTGCTTCGTATCTTTTTATTTTTTTTATTTTTTCCTTTTTCGTTTTCTTTTTCTTGTGTGTTTTTTTTTTTGGACTTGCCTGAGTACAACCATTGCAATATGTTAAGGCTATTAGCCTTTCAATGCGTTGAAGAATGTCAAGCTTCAAAGGCTCAGGAAATGGATATTACAGTGATGATTGTGCCCTAGCCTCGTTGTTAGAGAAGCAGTCATTGAGATGGGGAGATACACTTGAGATATTGCAACCCTCTTTGGAACGTGCGATGTTGGTACAATTGGGGTAACAGCTGTCGTGAGTGTCCGGCGCAGAGTGTAACCCAGAAAGAGGAAGTGGTTAAGATCATGCTTTGGGCCATGCGATGTGGGCACTCGCACGGGTGATTTTTGCTTTCGGCAGCGTGGCCTTGTCGCGGCTCTTTGTGGGGTCGGTGGTCTTGCGGTGACTTGGGCATTGAACACTTTCGCACAAAGACCTATGTCATCTTGCATCCACTTGTCACTTCATGAGAGTACATGCACGGCATATGCCGCAACTATAATAAACCAGTGCAACACAAGGAGACATCACTTATCTAAATTCCATGGTGTTGACTTAGATACTTATCACCTGCACTTGATTAGCTTTTTCTTTTGCTAAAGACGTAAAATATATTGAACGCAAGTATGAAAAGTTTGTACAATCAGAAAACATGTCAGTACGTAACCCTTTAGAGACAAAAAGTCATGGCCAGGTAGCATTTGATAAGCCTTTTACATAACATGGGGCTACTCTATTTGTACGAGGCGAGGCGAATCCGGGTGGTCGAGCGACTGAGGCTCTGCTGGTGAGAGGCTCCTGTGAGGCTGGTCAAGGAAGATGTCGGCTGGGACCCAGATGGTATAGTCCCTGGCCGTAATTATTTCCAAGATGCTATTAAACAATGCGTCAAATTCTTGCTTGTTCCGAGCTGCCCTCTCCTCTTTCGAGCACCTGGTGCCTGAGCGTCTGGTGGGAGCATGCACGGCTGGTGTTGCCACATCCCGTGTGCTCCCTTGAGCCCTCGCCCTCTTGGCTTGGGGGTTTTTGGCCTGCGTCTTGGGCAGTGTCGTTCACGGCCTTTTTTTGGCGCGTACCTCTTTATAGTAGACACGTAGCGTTTTGATGGGGGCACTTGTGCTGCATGCTCCCTTCGACGACGAATAGCGTCCTTGCAAGCCAGCTACATTGGGTGCTCCATGTCAGCTACCGTAGGGGGACCTGCAATATGCGAACCGAGGATTAGGCCTTGAGGCAGGATAAAACTGTTTGCATGGAAGGGATTATACAGTGGGTTATCAAGTGCACATGACGAGAAGGGGAGAGGTGAGGCATGCAGTGTTTGTTGTAGAGGGATGGCCCCTATGATGATGTTCATTTGGCCTCCAGCCATTAGTAAATCTTGGTTCATGCTAAGTTGCGTGGATTGGTTGTCATGGAGTGGGGCAGGGCTCATCCTCGGAAGGATAGACTGGAAAGGGGGAAAGGTGTATAAAAAGGGACGGTACCCTGTCTACACCATAAGAGATGTTGGTCAAGGTTTCCTATGTCAGTAATGAAGGTTGCATATCCTCCCCTTGGAGGCGGGAATGGTCACACCACTTCTAAATGTGTGGCGAGAGGAGGACCCGAGAAGCTTAGCTTGTCAAACCTAACTCTTCTCCCTGCACTTGACTATCATTGCTTGTGTGTGTTGATATTGTCTATACAAGGTCACAAAATTCATTGTTTATTTATGTACATATTTACAAATCCATGTCACTTCATGAGGATAAAAGCCAATTGTAGAACTCCGGATTGTACTGGAGTGTGGCACATGCATCCAGTACTCGTGGTAGCTTACTCAATACCGATAGATATTTTGCAACATCGAGTAACATGGAACCTTGTCCGAGTCTACTGGCAATATATAACTCCTGCTCAGTGAGAACCTTATCAGATAGAGAGTTCCCTTGGCTAGTTTCAGCTAAGTCCGTACCTCGAATGGCAGTCAGCACTTGAAAGGAAGTTAGTGTCACATAGGTTGGGTCTGTTTGAGATCGGCATTTGGCCAATCGCTCCTCTGGGACTGTCATGATCTGGGCTCCTAGTTCGGCCATTGCAACACAGTTTTCACACCAACGTTGTTCAAATTGACTTTGACCCTCTGATTGTCACTTTAGTTGCTCTATCTCTAAGAGATTTGGTTGGCAAAGCACATCATTGAATGTTACAGTTAAGCGTAGTTCGTCGGCTTCCTCGTCAGAGATGAATCACATACGTTCATGCAAGAGCCTGTTATAGTGCTCGTCAAGATGTTCTTGCTCTTCCCAGGATAAGGGAAATGGCAAGTATTCTTCAAGTTGCTCTTTAGGGAATGCGCCCATGTCTGCCAGGACGTAGACACGTGCGAACACTTTGAGCTTAACATCCAACTCGGTTAAGCATTCTGCGACACTTCTATGTTCAACGAGGGCTTGCTCGGTTGCTATCTCATGCAAGGTTCTAGGAGTTTGCCTAGGCTTTAGCATAGCTGGGGGCTCAGGCCTAAACGAGCAAGATTGGTCAACGCTAGGATTTCTTATGCTCTTGGCGTTTCCATGTTTCTCCTAAGGCTTTGTTATTGCATCATGGTTCTCCTTGGATGTGACTGGTATAAATTTGTCACCCTGTTGTGATAGCATTGTATCCACTCTTGATTGGTCAATGCGAGTTCTGCTGTCGGTGGATTGAGTGTTGCAAGCAATCGTTGATGGTAACGACTGCTTTGATTTTTCAGAGCACGCGGATGTGTCTGAGGTTTCACCACTATTAGGAGAGGCATCAATGGGATCATTGGTGGATGGACTCGATGCTTTATTTTTCAGCTCTCTAGTGCTCTTGGTGTCAATGTTCTTGGGGTCCACAACCACCTGTAACTGCTGTTGTTTTCGTTGTTTTCTCTTTTTCTTGGTCAGTGAAGGTGCATCTCTCAATGACTCAGGACCCTGGACTAGTTCAACCATTGATGTGCTTGGTTGGGCCTCAACATTCTCTTTCTCTAGTGTGTCCTTATGGGACATAGCCGTGGCCTACTGAATAGCCTTGCTGGGTTGTGAGGGTACAATTGCCTCCCTTTTTGGAGAGTCTAGCTCTTCCCTTCTATTTAACTCCTCCAGCTTAGACTTTAGGTGCTTTGGAAGTGCTGGCGTTGTCAATGAAGTTGGTTGCGACACCTCCTCCAGAGGTAAACTACTAAGGACACGTTCTCCAAGGGGCATTGTTATGGCCAAGGGCTGTGACTACTGTGATCCCTGATTGGAAGTAGTAGCAGCTAGTTCAGTGGACTTACTACTATGGGTGGATTGCAGTGTCAAGTCCTTAGGTCGATTGGAAGTGGTCATGTCTTTTGTTGCCCTTAGAGCATTCACTTGCGTAGATTGAGTATCAGTTGAGCTAGCCACGGTGGATTGCACAGACATATCCTTGGGTTGAGAGCTAAGGGTGGTGTCGTGTCCTGCCTCTTGGACCTTTGGAAGCTATGATGTGGGTAGAGATTGGGATTGAGTAGCTACACTTGATGACTGTTGTGCTTCTTATGTTTGTTAGGGGAAGAGGGTGTAGGAGACTTGGGACTCCTAAGTGGCTTTGACACTGGCTGGGAGATTTGCTCGTGGGCGCTGTTAGATGATTTTGCTATTTGCTTTGTTGAGCATTTAATCTTGCCATGAGCAATGTTGTGCCTATGATACCTGCTATCCTCTTGGGGAATCAAAGGCTCCTTGGGCACTAGTGGCTTTTGCGTATCCTCAACGATTATATCTGATATCTACTTGTCAAGCACGCTAGGCTGAGGATCTACCCTCTGATTGGCCCCATTTGATTTCTTGATTTCGACCATGAGGGGCTCGGTCACTCCACTGTTGTTGACTCGAGACTTGGTTTTTCGTTTAGATCTCCTCCTATGCTTCTTTGCTCTTGATACAATCTGGCCTTCAGTTAACAAGGGAGGTTTAGCAAGGGGTTTTGGCACCCAAATCCATCACTTACCTGCATAATACCCTTGAGCACATAGCAATGCTTTGGATATCCATCGTGGTGTTGTGTTGACCCTCCATCGATGCCTTCGTCTATAAGGCTTGGGCTTCTTTTGGGGCCTTCTACGATATTTGTAAGTCCAAAGCCTGTCCTTGGCATTGTCTCTTGACCTTCTTGTTTCAAGCATGGCCTCACTTACTAGTTCTCATTGTTTGACATGTGCTTGTATCAACTCTTTCAACAAGTCCTTGCTCTCGTTAGCAGGCTTGATTGTTACGTCAGCACCCTCCTTGCCCTTCCCTCGAGGTTCGTTGTGGTCACCCTCGCTAAAGGTTGTGATTATCCTCACACTCGATAGTGTCAGGTGTATCCTCTGTGCTACATAGTCGGTCTCACACTTGGTTACCCTTTTGAAGGGTCTTCCAAGGAGGCTTTCCTTCCCATAATTAGCACTATTTGGAGGAACATGAAATAGGATAGGCAAGCTTTCAGTTTCAATTGTTGCAAGGATTTTGCACTTCCCTACGAATGCTTGTGGGTGTCCCCCATAAGGGCTAAGAGTTGCATTAGTCGGTGTGAGCTCTGGTTGGCCTAGTAGGGTCCATGATTCATAGGTCAAGATATTAAAATCTGCTCCTTCATCAATCAGAGCATCAATAGTATGCTCTCTTTTCGTGATGAGTTTGATCCTAAGATAAGCAGGTGGTGCTATGTATTCGTCTTCCGGGTCTTGGCTTGTAAATTTAAGCCTTCTGACAAATGCCCTTGAGTCTCCAACTGCATGACTAGATGTGGATTCTCCACTGATGTCTTGGATCATCAATGCAGTGCTATTCAAGGAGCATCTATCATCAGGACTGTCATATCTAGTCATCCTCGCTGTTGTAGCTTGATGTTGTTGCTTTTTGCTTTGACTAGATGCAGTCCAAATGCAACACGTATGTGTTTTTGCAGTGTGGCCTTTTTGCCCTTGTTGGCTAGATTGGTCCATTGAGGTTCTAAGGTCTCTATTTGTTTTTGTTCGGGTATGGGCTTTTGGTTGCTCTTTTGCAAGTGAGAATCCATGCTCCTGTAGAGCCATTACTACAGTAGGGTCCAATTTGGAGGACCTGTCACGATGCACGTTTTCTCTCCAACCTACTTGGGGGAGGTGTGGAGGGGGCAGAGCCCTCTTTGCGGGGGTTTGGTGGGGGGCAGGGTGTTGAGATATCGAGCTCCACTCGTGATATGCCAAGGTGACCGTTGTGCATTTATATCACCGACTTGTTAGATGTAGATGCGGTTGGTACACCGCCCATGAATAATAGCTAGATGACAACTATCCTTATCTACTCTAGTTCGTGGCTCAGTTAGTATGCCTCCTTAGTTAGTTGAGTTTGGTTTGAGACCCATATATAGGGTTCTTCTATTTCTATGTACTAGAGTTCTTTTTGGCTTACACAACTAAGAAGAGAAAAACTGTTTTCAGCCTCCACCTGTATGTGTATTCCCCCATTGTGCAAGCAAGAAAGCTACAAGTGAGACTCCTTCCTTCTCTCCCACAATCTTGACATGGTATCAGAGCCTTGTTCGTGGTAAGGAGCTCAAGAAAGCAAACCAAGTTCACAGTGTTCTGGTAAGAGGACCAGTGTTGCTTTCATTTTTCTATTTTGGGAGCAAGTCTCTGTAGGTAGCACAGCCGGAAAGTGCAAGAGTGCATTGTCTCAGATTGAGATGCCCTTCACGGTGTAGCAAGAGGGCAGTATATGCTGCGAGAGAGGCTTTAGCCCTTGGTTGCTCTATTTTTTTGATTTGAGGCCATTTCGGGGCATGTTTTGGAGGTGGAAGTTTTCTGCATACACTTAGGAAAAGGCCCTGTTTTATGCTGTGCGACCACTGTTCTACATGTCGGTGAAAAGTTACTGTAGAAATTGCATCGTATGCCTGTGCGCAGAGACATTGGGAGTTCTAGAATCATCCTTGTTGCTTGTTGATGCAAAATCGTCACTAGGAAGTGACTGTGTGGTCAAATACCACTTTCGTCAGTTTTGCAGATTTGCCCTTGTGAGGCTGAAGCTGTGTTCTTTGCAATGACAGAATTTTTTGCAGTGTTCTGTAATGGCGTCTGATTATTTTTCACAGATTGTCACTGAAAAGCTTGATAAGAATAACTTCCAAGCATGGAAGTTCAGAATGACGATTTTTCTTATGGGAAAAGGATATTGGGAATTCGTTGCAGGAAATGAAGAAGAACCAGTTCTTCCTGATGTTCCCAATCAACAACAAATGCACGCATTTAAAGCATGGCATGAGAGAGCCATGAAAGTTATGTACTAGCTGTTTATCAGCATTTCAGACTCTATGATTGTGCATATTCAAGATGCAAGTACGCCAAAGGAGGCATGGGATACTTTGACAAAAATGTATAGCACAAATATGTAAGCCAGGAAAATGCAGCTCAAAGAGTTGCACAATGTGCAAAGAGAAAATATGAGCATCAATGACTACCACATGAAGGTGAAGAAGATTGCAGATGCACTTGCTTCCATTGGGTTGCCAGTGGAAGATGATGATTTAGTTTCTGTGACCTTGAATGGTCTAGGAAAGGATTATGCACAGTTCCGAACATCCATTTCCGTCCGTGAAAGATTTCCTGATTTTGAGGAGTTGATTGCTCTTCTAATTTCTGAGGAGCAGAGAAATGGTGGTGCATCTTCTTCAGGAGGAACTTCAAAAGAAGCTGTCTTCTACTCAAATGCTGGAAGAGGTAGAGGCAGAGGTAGAGGAGCCGATAGAGGTCGTGGTGGATGGCAAAGAGGCCAAAATACAAATAGTAATGTTGAATGCTACTACTATGGTAAAATGGGTCATATGGCTAAAGATTGCTATAAAAAGTAGAATGACATCATGAATGGAAAATTGCAACAAGGGAATTATGCATCTTCTAGTAGACAGGGTGATGATAGAAATGAGCATTTGTTTATGGTGCAACACATGAACAATTCTGTGACAAGTGTAGAAGAAAGCAACGATGTATGGTATGTTGACTCAAGTGCATCAAACCACATGACAGGTCATGCAGAATGGATTGAGGATGCAAGGAAAATGGAAAAACCAGGATTTGTGGAGACTGGTGATGATACTGCACATCCTATTGTGCAGATTGGAAAAATTCCCTTGTCTATGCAGGATGGGAAAAATAAATACCTGTCCGATGTATTTCATGTCCTGAATATCACCAAGAATCTGGTTTCTGTTGGTCAAATGGTTGAGCAGGGCTTGCAGGTCAGATTTAATCCTCATGGATGCTTTGTTGAGGATATGAAAAATAAAGGTCGCTTGATAGCAAAAGGAAAGAAGAAGGGCAGAATGTTTACGTTGGATGCAGACATGCCTGAATTGAGTGCATCAATGTTTGCACATGGGACCGGTGTAGTTGCGATATTTGGCATAAACGCATTGGTCATGTTAATGTACAATGACTTAAATCAATGCAGGCCCAAAATATTGTTGAAGGATTGCCTAAATTCAAGGTTGTAGAAATGCATAAGGTATGTGAAGCCTGTCAATTTGAAAAACAGGCAAGTAAACCATTTCCTAGACATGTTCAAGAGAGTAAGAAGCCATTGGAATTAATCCACTCTGATGTGTGGACTACTAAAGCTGCATCTCTTGGAGGCTGTCATTATTTTGTCACTTTTATTGATGACTATAGCAGAAAAGTTTGGGTGTATTTTATGAAAAAGAAAAGTGAAGTTTTTGGGCATTGAAAACTCTTAAAGCTATGGTTGAAAAAGAAACAGGCCTGCAAATAAAATGCCTAAGGTCAGATGGAGGGGGAGAGTACCTCTCAAATAAGTTTGCAAGGTCCCTGCAGGAGCATGGCATAAAGCAACAATATTCATGCAGTCATACCCCACAACAAAATGGAATTGCAGAAAGGAGAAACAGGCATATTGGAGAGGTATCTCGTGCCATGCTCAATGAAAAAGACTTGCCAGATTTTTACTGGGCTGAAGTAGTTGCTATAGCAGTCTACATAATGAACAGGACTTCCACTGCAGCAATACATGGGATGACTCCAGAGGAGAGGTATACTGGTAGGAAATCAGATATTTCTCATTTTAAAATTTTTGGTTGCATTGCCTATGTTCATGTGCCAGATGAGTTGAGATCCAAGTTGGATCCAAAAGCTGAGAAGTGCATCTTTATTGGTTACTCTCTGCAGCAAAAAGGGTATAGATGCTATAACCCTTCTACTCGTAAGTTTACAGTGAGCAGAGATGTTGTTTTTGATGAGATGAGTAGCTGGTATAAACCAGTAAATGTGATTGATAATGTAGATGCACAAAATGGTAATGCTGCACAGAATTCACAGCAGCAATCACAAGATATTAGTGGACCTAGAGCGTCCTCTGGTAGTGGTTCACATTCTTTGCCATGGACAGGCAGATTGAGATCAAGAGAATCTTCTCAAAGCAATGCAGATAGTGGTATGCAGGTATCACGAAAAGGAAAAGAGAAGGTAGATCAGCCCATGTTTGATGTGAATGCAGGTCACTCTTATGTGGATAGTGAATCCAATGGCTCAGAACAGAGCATTGATGATGAGTTGGGTATTTTTTCTATTGTTACACTTGGAGTAAGGAAGACCAGGGATGTTTTGAGAGCACCTGGGAGTGAACCTACTTTGCACAGGTCTACCAGAGCTAGGTATCCTGTGGATAGGCTGAAATATGATGGATTTACAGCCATCCACTATGCCTATATGGTCAAAGTGATACAGGAATCAGAACCCACTTCTTTTGAGCAAGCCATGGGAAAAGAAAAATGGGAGAAAGCCATGGATGAAGAAATGGATGCCTTGGAAGCAAATGCTACATGGAAATTGGTACCTTTGCCTAAAGATAAGAATGCAATTGGTTGTAAGTGGGTTTATAAGGTGAAGCACAATGCAGATGGTTTTGTGAATAGATACAAGGCAAGATTAGTAGTCAAGGGGTATGCACAAACATATGGCATTGATTATGAAGAAACATTCAGTCTGGTTGCAAGGATGGCAACGTAAGAGCAGTCATTGCTATGGATGCATCAAAGGAATGGTCTTTACATCAAATGGATGTAAAGAATGCCTTCTTGCATGGTGATTTCCAAGAAGAGGTCTATATGGAGCAGTAAACAGGTTATGTGCATGCTATTCATCCTGAGTTTGTTTGCAGGTTGAAGAAAGCCTTGTATGGCTTGAAGCAAGCACCTAGAGCATGGTCTGACAAGATAGGACAATATCTTGTCACTATTGGCTTTCAGATTTCCAAGGTAGATTTCTCACTTTATGTGAGAAAAACAGAGAAATGTATTATGCTGCTTGTCATTTATGTTGATGATTTGATTATCACAGGTGATAGTGGTGAAGATATCCTTCATGTGAAAATGCTATTGAAGCAGAAGTTTGAGATGAAGGATCTGGGAGAGCTGCGTTTTTTCTTGGGCATTGAGGTGATTAGATCACCAAGTGGGATATGGCTCTTGCAGAGGCAGTATGGATTGGACATGCTATCCAAATATGGGGTGACAGGCCGTAAGCCTATTTCAGTTCCTTTGGAGCAGAATGTGAAGCTGAGCGCAGATGCAGGTGAGATTCTGGAAGACCCTACTATGTATAGACGCATAGTAGGAAGTTTGATTTATATGACTATTACCAGGCCATATTTGAGCTATGTTGTTGGATTGGTAAGTCAGTTTATGCAGGCTCCAAGGAAACCGCATTTGGATGCGGTTAGATGCATACTCAGGTATGTGAAGTCCACATTGCAGTATGGACTATTTTATGAGACTGGGGTTCAGATACAGTTGCATGGATACACTGATGCTGATTGGGCTGGTAGTATTTCTGATAGACGATCTACCAGTGGATATGTGTTCTCTTTTGGGAGTGCTGCAGTCACTTGGAGCAGCAAGAAACAGCCTACAGTTGCCTTGTCGAGCACAGAGGCTGAGTACAGGGGTGCAGCAATGGCTGCATGTGAGGTAGCTTGGTTGCATAAGCTACTTTATGATATGCATCAGCCTACAGATGGGCCAATTGTCATTTATTGTGACAACATGAGCAGTATACACTTGGCAAATAACCTAGTCTATCATGCTAGAATAAAGCACATTGAGGTGCATTATCACTATGTGTGGGAGAGGGTTTTACTAGGTCTTATTGATCTAGTTTATGTCAGCACAGAGGATCAGGTAGCTAACATATTTACGAAGGCATTGGGTGCAGAGAAGCTGCGCAAGTTCAGAGACCTGCTTGGTGTGCAGGAATTGGGATTGAGCTCGAGGGGGAGTGTTGAGATATCGAGCTCCACTCTGATATGCCAGGATGACCGTTGTGCATTTATGTCACCGACTTGTTAGCTGTAGATGCGGTTGGTACACTGCCCATGAATAATAGCTAGATGACAGCTATCCTTATCTACTCTAGTTCGTGGCTCAGTTAGTATGCCACCTTAGTTAGTTGAGTTTGGTTTGAGACCCATATATAGGGTTCTTCTATTTCTATGTACTAGAGTTCTTTTTGGCTTACACAACTAAGAAGAGGAAAACTATTTTCAGCCTCCACCTGTATGTGTATTTCCCGATTGTGCAAGCAAGAAAGCTACAAGTGAGACTCCTTCCTTCTCTCCCACAATCTTGACACAGGGCCGTTACGGTAAATACCATGCGCAATTTGGAGGACCGTTTATAGCCAAATTTTGAACTACTTGCTCTAAGTTTCAGCCCAGTGATGGATCTGTGATGTGCCTTTAGCTCTACGTAGCCATTGGGATCAATTTTGGGGTTTAGATGCGTCAAAATTTGTGTTCTAGATATCTGTCCGATTCTCAGATATCCAATTTTCAGGAGTCTGATTATCAGAATCGGACGTCCAAGTTTGGGTTGGTCCGATCAGCCCAGTGCTCCGATTTTGGTCACGTCCGATTTCTAGAATCAGACATTCGATTTTGACAGGCATCCGATTCTGAGCCGTCTAATTCCTCGTGTCCAATTTCTAGGGTCCGACTGTCCGATTTTGAGTGTGTCCGATTTTCAGGGTTCGAATATTCGATTTTGAGACTGGGTCCGATTCTCGCAGTGGTCTGATTGTAGGAATCGGATTGGACAAGGTGGTCCGATTCTAGCAGTCGGACGGTTTGACCCCGAAATTGAATGGTCCGATTCTGGGAATCGGACGGACTGGTTCAATGGCGCAGACGACGGCCCGTGGGTTGCGCGCGATGCCTCAAGGTCAACCCCTACTCCATGGAATCATCCTGTGCCTTCCAAATAGGTGCAAAACAATAGAAGGAACTGCCAGGCATACCTGGAATCAATGTGGCATTCGAATCGATCAGTACTTCAATGATCTCCCTGCATCTCTCTCTCTCGCTCTCTCCCTGGCTCTCAAGCTCACTCTCCTCTCAGAAGGCAGGATATCAAATGGGGTCTTTACTAGTTCCCTGGGCCTCTTATTGCCCCATCCCAGCCTGCTGTGACCTCAGAAGTTAGTCCCTCATACTCTTCTAGCCAGAAATCTGAATTTGTGTCCCTATTTCCTTGTTTCAGCCTGTTATACAGCAACAGAAAACCCTACTGTTTGTTCCTATCCTTCCTAAATGCAAGAAAAAATTATAAGAAAAATATCTACACTACTCCATCATGCTTTCCCAAGTCCAAAACAACAAAAACCTACTTGCTAAGGAGATCGAATGCCTCATCAAACTCTCTCTCTTCCTACATATCTACCTCAAGCACCGGTTCGGGGAAAACCCTACTTCAATGCTCGATTCGAAGCACGCAAGCGCTCAAGGCTTGAATACGTTGGTCCTGACAACGGAACTCAAAAGTGGGAGCTTTCACTCAACCGCCAAGACCCACAGACCGCTTATTATTTCAAGCGTTCCAAGTCGAGCACTAATGGCTACCTCTCATATAACCGACGCGCCATCCATATCTACGGGTGTAGTGAGCTTACCTCCATGCCGATCGAGTTACCTCCTCTCTCGTGCACTCGAGTAGCTCCACGATCCAAGTGCAAGCTTCAAGCAAGCTCCATCCTCAAGCTCCACGCTCCAAGCTCCATCGCCGCGAGTAAGAGAAGAGAAGAGAAGAGAAGAAGAGAGGAGAAGATGGAGAGCTTCTCCTCCCCGGTCCCTCACCCTCACACACTCACTCCCTCACACTCTCACACTCCCTCTCTCATGCACAAGCTCAAGCAAGTAAGAAGAAGAAGAAGAAGAAGAAGAAGAAGAAGAAGAAGAAGAAGAAGAAGAAGAAGAGTCACTTTTGGCCACACACAAGAATGAGGTTCTTATTCACTTTTCAAATTTATATACAAAACCCTAAATCCCTTTTGGGCGGTCATACCCTTATCCCCTTTTTTACATGGCCTGGCCCTTTTTCCCATTGTCCTCCTATCTTCCTAGCTTCCTTCCTACCGCCCATCTACCTTTACAAATTGCATGGGTGAGAGCCCGATGCTCCTTAAATTAAATCACAATGTGCTTGCGCTTTTTTACAAAAGTATTGACTTGCGCTTTTCCTTGTGCGTCTTTCTTCCTTATTTGGGACTTTTCTACGCTTCTTGTGTTTCTAGATTTTCCTTGTGCGCCTTTGTCTTCCGTTTCACTTTTCCTTGGACTTTTTCTTCTGCTTTAGCTTTTCCACATTTTCCACCTTGTTTGTCTAACGGTTAACAACTATCACTTATGGGATCCATAGGATTGGAGGGTCATTCGAAGCCATGATGTTGTCTTTCACGAGGAGAAGATACATAAGCAGCATGAGCATGTAGTTGAGGTATGCAATGTGATATTTTAGGAGGAGCCCCATGTTATCGTATAATTAGCTAAATAATCTATAGAGCTAATGCTCCAATGGCCCTTAACTATGATGTTAGATAGGATGTATGGGCCCCACAACATATTTTGAGATGGTCTACTAGAGATATACATAAGCTTGATCGATTTGTGCTCTCCATGGACTATGTTATGGTGAGAGATTCTATTAAGCCTCTTACTTTTATGAGGAGGCCATGCACAGAGGTTATAGTCACTCTTGGGAGAGGGCCATGCAATCTGAGTTTGATTCACTACAAAAAAACCATAAATGAGATTTGGTTCATTTTCCCAATGGAAAATATGCATTGCCATGCAAGTGGGTGTATAAGTTGAAGAGTACCCCTGGCCACCCAAGGTAGCATATAAGGCCACATTGGTTGCTATGGATTTTAAGTAGGAGCATGGTGTTGCCTTTCATAAAGTCATTTCTCTTGTCGTCAAAATGACCACCCTACAAATTTTTTTGGCCTTGCTTGTGCAGTTAGATTTGGACCTTTATCAAATGTATGCGAACATTTATACATGGGGACTTACATGATGATATCTTTATGCAACAGCCTAAGTGCTTTATGGAAAAGGGAGGGAACGCTTATTGTGCAAGTTGAGAAAGAGCCTTTATGGCCTTAAGCAAGCATTCATGGAATGGTACCATCAATTTGATTCTTTCATGCATTCACAAGGATACACTCGTAGTGATATAAATCTGCGTCTTTGCATGAACAAGGCTCATGATGGCAATTTTATTATCTTGGTACTTTATGTTGATGATATGTTGATTTTTGGGAGAGCTTGTGATGAGCCATATGATTTGAAGACTTGCTCAAGAAGAGCTTTGAGATGAAGGACATGGGGCAAGCCTCACATATTCTTGGTATGTACATAATGCGTGATCACTCTAAGGGGTTCCTTTACTTGTCACAACATGTATATATACATATAGTGCTTGAGCAATTCCATATGCAAAATGTTAAGCCTATTGGTTGTCCTTTACCTTTCCATATGAAGGTCGATCATGTCAATTGTCCCTAGTCTAATGAGCAAAAGGCCAAGATGGCCAAGATCCCTTATGCATTTTCAGTGGGTAATTTGATGTATGCTATGATAGGTACTTGCCTTGACATAGAATTGGCAATGGGAGTTGTGGTATGCTATATAGCTACACTTGGCTAGTGACATTGTAATGCTATGAAGGGTATCATGAGGTACCTAAAAGGCATTGCAAATATGTACATTTGCTATGGTGGCTAGAATAGTATAGTCGTGGATTACATTGACTTTGACTATGTAGGACATGTAGAAAATAGAAAATCCACTTCTAGGTATGTCTTCACTTTTGTTGGAGGTGTTGTTTCTTGGATATCCAAGATCCAAAAATACACAGCCTTATCTACTACTAAGTCAAATTATATTATAGCCACTAAGTATTGTAAGGAGAAGCTATGGTTAGGCCTTGATATTATTGTTACTCCTATGGTACATTTGGATTCTATGAGTGTTATTCAATTGGCCAAGAATTCAATTTTCCATGCAAAGATAAAGCACATTGAGATGTGCTATCACTTCAAGTGGGAGGTGGTAGAGGACAAGCCTCTTGAGCTTGTTAAGATCTCGACGGATAAGAATCTTGTAGATCTACTCATTAAAAGTCTCTTAGTGGAATGTTTTGCCTTCCTTAGGAAGATAATGGGTATAGGATGAGATGATGTCTATTCCTCACCTTGTTGTACTTTATGTACATTTATACTTTGCCACTTTTTTCTTGTTCTCTCATTATTAGAGGCACATTTTCTTTCAAGTGGGAGGTTGTTGGGGTTAAAGGTGCCTATGCCTACGCCACCTTGTCTTTACTTCACACATTGTGACCACACACCTGTACAATGCAGGTGGTGGGTGCCCATCACTGTCACTCTATTCTTTATTCTTTTAGTGACTATTGAATCGAGGAAGACTGGTCACACATTGTGATTTTTGGAGATCCCACATCTAGAGTCTCTCTCTCTTGCTCTCTTACTCTCTTGCTCCATCCTCCATAGCTCACATCTCTCTTACTTTTGCTTGCTCGTGCTTCCACTTTGGCTTCTTCCTTCACAATAGGCTTTCTCTTTTCTTATCTAGCAATGTGTTCTATCGCAACTCAAGTACCCTAGGCACAACTTGCTCAACTAAGCCTTCCACTTTTTAGTCCAATGGCATCTCATGCACAACAAGTCTTTAGTATAATGAAGTGTGGTCTTAGTTTTTAGTTTTAGGTACACTACTCATGACTATGGTCTCCTTGGCTCCTCCTATTACAATTGAGTAGTCCTAAAATGCAATGCAAACTCTTTAGGGTCTAAATGCAGCTAGTTGAGACATTGGGGTGTGATTAAGTGAAATTTCAAAGATGTGAATGCAGCCTATGATTTTGTGGTCTGTGTTAGTTTCATTCTTTGATTGTAACTGAACATAAGTGAATGGCCTCTAAGAGGGTGTGCCCAAAGCACATTGGTTCCAAGTAAGGCTTTGATGCACATGAGCTTCTCTTTGCAATTTCAATTATAAGAAGGTTCTACTTCTTGCTAGAGTCCTTCAACACGATAATGTGACTCTAATGAGCTCAATGTTCTTGAATTCATGCATGTGTCTAGTGAAAAGGTGTACACTCCTAATTGAGCATGAAGGATGTGACCCTAAGAACAATGGGTGTATGGCTAGCCCAACATGGGTGTACCTATGGTGCATGTGTATGGAGGTCTAAATATGATGTAGGATGCCTATGAATTTAGGAGTGTGTCACCTACTACAAGCATAGGGTCTAAAAGTGTGTGTCTAAGATTTTGATGTTAAAGAGTACTAGTGTCCACACATGCACTAATAATGCTCCTAGCATGTGTATGTATAAGTCTATCTATACATGATCTATATGTACGAGTGCCATGTCTAGAATGATAAAACCATGAGTGACTAATTAATCTGCCTAGGAGTGGTTAGACCACATGTGTTGTGTGCTCATGTGACTACAAATTGTGGTTTAAGGTGCCTAAGAATGGGAATCTACTTGAGGGCAGGGTTCACTTTAGTTGCTAGCATTTACCAATTAGCTAAAATATTATTTATTTGCATTTAGTTTTTGAAAGTTGAGTAGACTGAGTTGTAACTTTGATATTTTTTATTCACCCATATTTCTAAGATACATCGAGGTTATAAAGAATATTTCACCATTCCTATAAAAGAAAAATTCAAAGAAATGGATTGAATATGCCCCATTTTGGGGTATATATAGAAAAATTTGTCAGGTTGTCCTATACTTAAGTTTTGGGAATATGCACACCCACGCTGTCATGCTGCTATGCGCACACCGTGTAAAAAAATATAGAGTGTGGCTTTCTTATTGATTTAGAGAGCTAATGCCATTTTAGACATTAGTATTAGTGTCCACGGTTCAATAATATTAGATTTTAGCTAATTTTTCATATTCTAGATATTATCTCTTGTAAAAATCCATAAAACTATAGACAAATTCTAGATTAGGATGACATGTAAAAGAAAACATGTAGCTTTCAGCCAATTTGAGAGGATTTTATGAAAAAAGAGAGATTGATGAAATCGCGCGATGCGTGATCGTTGTTTTCAGGCAGTGAACATCACTCCAAAATGGGAGATGAAGAATGAGTGATTTGGCTGAATCTGGCTAATTGTCCTGGTATTTTACCCCCCTTTCGGAGCCAATGGAGACATGAAATTGGCAATTTGAGCAGCATAGAGGAAGGTATTATTTTATACACGTTTTTGTCTATTAGAGTTATATTTTCTCATAATGCTGAAAGAAACCAACAGGCTTCATCTCTGTTAGTATTCTTCTACATTTTCTAATTCTTTTTGGGAGTATTCTTCTATGTCTTCAATTTCTTTGAACCCCTTCTCTTTTGTCTACTCCTCTCCCTGAATCTACCTTTACCCTGCTATCTCTCACCCTTGTGGTGGACTCTCGACACCTAATGCTTCGACACCGTGTTAGGGGAAGTTTATGCTATCATCAGAGGTGAATTTCGGAAGATATTTGGGCTGATTTGGGGCTGATATCTTCAGCCATATTCAGAGAATTAGCTATAGCATTGTTCTTTTAATTCATTTCTTACTCTACAGAAGACATCTTGTCAAAATATGCAAGTATTATGTGCCCCTATGGCATGGCAATGTTTGTAGATCATTCATAGATGCTTTGAGCTGAATTAATAGGAGCTTTTTCTCTTATTTCTTGGCTTTGGTAACTTATCCTTATCATGAACTCAATTTGAAGCTCTCTTGAAGCAAGTCTCTTTGCCCTACAAGCCTTGTAATTGACTCATAAGCTTTTGTCCCTAATAGTCTACATTGAATGTAATCATGCAAAGTTGATTCATGCTATGGTATCATGTATGAATGATGGGATGCAAAGTTGCTTATGATACATGACATCATATTGTACTTGATTTTATAATTGGTGATTGCTCTTACAGTCAAGAAAACAAGATTGATTTGAGATAATACTCTTGTGATCTTTGCTAAGAACATGCAGTTGGAAGCTCTATCAACATCTTCAAGAACTTGGCTTGAAACCTTCAACCCTTCTCTTATCTCTACCATCTCCAGAGTCTAAGCTCTTGAAACCCCATACATTCTTCTCTCTCAAACCCTTGTGATTGATCGTGAAGTTCCTTTTGAACCTTTAAACATTCACTGTAATCTACTTATCTCTTGAACACACACACACACACACACACACACACACACACACACACACACACACACACACACACACACACACACACACACACACACACACACACACACACACACACACAGTTTTGGGGGGGAGGGAAAGGGGGTTTAGAGGGGCACTGGTGGGAGGAGGGGTAGAATAGGAGGATGATGTGAGGATGGATGTAGGGAAAAGAGAGGATGGATGAATTTTGAATAGTGAATCCATAATAGTGTCTAGGAGGTTTCACGATGGACAACTTTGGGGCTAACAAAATTGGGGTGTGTCTATGGGTGTGTGTATATGCCTAATCTCACTTTGGCACCCTGAAGTGATGCTAGTCAGGTTCCACAACTTGATTCTAGGTAGTCAATGTTTAGCCTTGTTCCTATAATCTTTGTTAGAAAAACACTTTACTAATCACGTCCACTCATCCATTGGGTAGCATCATTGTGACAACTATCCATCGACTTTCCACTTGATTTCACTAATATTTTAATTATGCAATTAAGGATCTTACCACATTGTGAGGATGCATAAAAATAACTTCATTAATTATCCCATTACATGAGATTTGTTGAATGTCTATTAACCCTCTCAATGAAGCGCCCTCTCAATGAAGCAAGCGTAAGAAGGGAAAGCGATGAGCATTTATTTTTTTCGACATGTTGCAATTATTTGTTCAAGAGTATTTCTCAACATAAATTTGAGGGTTGGCTCACTCGTATGCAAGTTGTAATCGTTTCTCTTTGAGGATGAATGCATAACCTTTAAGTTCCAAAGTGAATGTAATGTGAGGCTAGACAAGAGCACCATGAATTTGGGTAGGATGGCAAAAAACGTTGGAAACCCTAGACCCATCATACAAACAAGATGAAAGATAATGAAAGGAGCTAACCACATGTGTGAAAACTTGTAGTCTCCTCTTTTTTGCTTATCTTTCATGCTAGTGTGAGAGTGGAAGAGTAGGAGGGAGGAAATGAGTGTCAGAGGTAGGGGATTTCTAGGATTCTTTACTTATAGGTGACGTTCTCCTTTACAAAGAGTGAACTCTCGTGAGATTCTAGGTTCAAGGATCCAACTCTCACACTATGCAAGGCATCAAAACTGCATAAGGATACATTGTCAAATCAAAGTACTTCACTTATAGTATGTCTTGCACCCACCTCTTCGTGTGCATTGTACCAATTTGTGCTAACTATGGTGGAAATTTGGAGTGTGGGTAAGCAAAAACTATCTTGTTTTAGTCATGTCCACCCCAAGAAGAATGTAATACTTTTCTTGGACGAAGCTACCCTACTCACCGTTACACAATTGATGCTTCAAGCCTCTCCTTATCTCTTTGATGATGGCGCTAGAAGTCATTGTTGCCCCTATGCATCAAGGAGAATCTTAATGACATATGAGGTCTTGCTTGTCATGCCATGGAGTGATGAGGTGATGGGTTTACACAGTTCATGGTAGTTGAATGCTAGATAGTAGCACAAGGATCAGGCATAGTTTGTATGAGTAGCAAGGCATGGGGGGATAGTCAATGGTAGTAGAGGCATGGTACTAAAATGAGGGGGGAGGGGAGGTTTTGTTTAAGGTTTGCTCCCCTCTAAAGCAGAGTTCTTTTTTTGGGAACTAAGTTTTAAAAATGGTTAATGTCTTATAAGAGGGCTAGCTTTTAGGGGGGGGATTCTCACCCATATTCCTGCACAGGAGTGTATCTTCTTTTCCTTCCACTTACAACCTACAAATTTAAGCCTCAATGTGGGGAGACTCTAGTATCTACCTTGTGTGATTTTACTTCCCCTTCCCCCTTTAAATGGTGTTCATAGAGATGCAAGAGTGCCAATCATACTTGCAAGAACCAACATGTTTTAATACACGTTTGCTTTTTATTTGCTAGTCACATTCAATTGTCCACCCCTTCTATCCTTGTTTTCTAATGTTTTCAACAAAGATGACTAATCCATTCCTTTTACAACTTATCACTTGTTACGACTTGCACACTAATTTTATTTCATTCAAGAAAACAAAAGTCGTGACCTAACTTATTACACACATTTTAGGTTGGCACGAGCATACTATAACCTAATCCATGATGCAATGCACATGATTGATCTTGTAGCTAAAGTGTGCTATGGGTCTCAGCAAAATTGATCTAAAAATGCATACATTTTCTTATGCTTATAATCCCAATGTTGGGACCCTAGACACACCCTTATTATTTCAACAAATTTGACTACAAATTCTTTGGCTACCTCTCATCTAGCCTACTCACACGTACAAGACATCAAATCAAATCTATATACCACACATGCAATAAAATAACTTGAGCATGGGTGTAGCAAACATACTCATTGTAGTTAATACATCTTAGCAACATTCCATGACCCACACATTGCTCCAGTAGATAATTTTTTTTGCATTCTATGTAGTTTCTCATATTGGCTAAGTTTGAAAGACTAGAACATTTCTAGCACAAAAATTACATGTTACACTTTAAAAGGTGATATATTATCAATTCAAAAGTAGTAGTTCATGATAATGTAGTACCTTGAACCAAAAAGGTAGTATTTCAAACATATAACAAATAAAATATATTAAATCCAAAATTTTTAACTTACAATCAATATGAAGCCTTCTCCAAGACAAAGAATATTTTGTGTGTGTGTATATATAAGCATGCATTCATGCATGCATGCATGCATGCATATATGTAGAATTAAACATATGGATAGGTACACTATACTAAGTTTTTTGTATATTGCGCATTAAAATTTGGCATTAAAAAAGATAAGAATTGCCAAAGTCTCAAAGTATTACAATAAGATATATAGAATGCTCTCATGTGCATTGTTTCAAAATATCAATCCTATATTAATGTCCCAATTGAATTTTTTCTTTATAGCAATCTTTATGTGCATGGCAAACGTTTCTCAACATGGGGAAAGTTTAATAATGAAATATTTACAATAACCATATAGATGGCATGCATTCTAAAAGATAGGGTTTCTTTTATTAGACTCTCGTGTTTTTTATGCTAGTGCTGCAATCAAATTAGACATAGCAATGTTAATGAGACATGATCTTAAGCCTTCTTTGGCATGAATCATTGAGGCCAAGGATAGGTTGATGGTGATATCATGTAACAAATGGTAATGCCTATATATAACCTCCTAAACATTGAAATAAAGGGCTATATTAATTATGTCAATAATCCTACAATTGCCCCACATATCCCCCCCTCTTATTTTTAAGGTTGGAGAGGGAAATTAATGACCCTCAATGTATATGCTTATTCACTTTTTGAAAAAATTCCCTCCCTTGCACTTGTATGATTCCATAAGTTACCCATGGCAAACTCCTCGGCTAGAAACAAAACCTTAGAGAAGCGGAGTCGAAGGATTCTTTCTCACCACAAATAGATGAGATGGTTCTAATTAGGAATGTGAACTCACTCTTCTTCCACATCCTTCCCATCTTTTCTCTCCACCCCCTTCTCCTGCTTCTTCACACCTCTACAACACCCCCATCTTTGCCTCTGTGTTTGCTTCCCTCATCATAACCTACCCCCCTTTTCCTTGCCTAACCACCTCTTGATACCACATCCCCTTCTCTTTCCACTAGGACCAAATGATATTGCCACCACCATTGGACAAGAAAGCTCACACAATCACCACCAAGCTAGCATGAGGGGAGTGTAGAATCTTCCAACTTAGAGAAGAATTGCCATGACCATCATTATGATAGGAGGAGTTGGCCTTGACACTAGCAAAGGAAAGGAAAAAGAGTTTTACTAGTCAACTCAAGGTATGCCACTCTTAACTGTGCTTGCTAAATCTATTGATACTGTATTGTGATTAATTGCTTTGGAATCATTAGGGAAAGTGGGCGTTAGTGAGTGGGGAGGAAGTGGAGCACTTAATATGTGGTTATAACATAAATTGGTTGTATGGGCATGTCCTTTTCATTAGTTTTTAGCCACATTAAAGCATTGTGAGATTCTCTAGAATTGAAAGCCCCACCACAACCTCTTAGTCATAACTCATCAATAACTAGATCTCCAATTGTTAATCATCAAATCATCAATGAGAACTTGTGGACTGACAATCTCTTGGCTCATTGATCGACAACATTTCTATTCTATCACTGGTTAAAGTTAAATTTATGAAGGCCAAACTTGTCAAGTCCAAATTTGTTAAAATTGTCAAGCACGAACTAGATAATTCCCAACTTCCCAAACCACAACTTGTCAATCCTCAACTCATTGATTATTGATTTAATTTACCAACTTGTCACTCATCAACTTGTTGATTGATAAATCTTTCAATTGAATGGCCACCCTATATGCATGATGTACACTAAATGGCCACTATGCACATATGTGGCTATTGTGTATGCTATCATGCATGGCCATCATTCATACATGCATGCATGGCTATCATTCATACATGCATGCATGGCCACCTTGCATACATGTCGATGTGCTGGAGGACATGCCATCCTCTCATGCCATATCACTACCATGTCACCACAGTGACATGGCTTTTTTAGGATATGGCAAAATGTTGATAAGGCACACAATCACATAAATGTGTAAAGTACTTAACCCACCTTGGACGTGTCATTGAGTGTGGACAAACTAAACAAAAAACACAAATTTCATTTGTTCGACATTTCAACGTTTCTCTGTATAGCAAAAGTTGTATTAAAAGTGGACGGGGTTTTAAATGGTAGCTTGCATGTTTGTAGTGTGGTTTTGCCACTTGGTTTTCTAGTGTGTGCTTGTAGCATGATTTGTAGCTGTGAGTAGAATTCAAAGTGGCCAATGGCATGTTTGGTACTTGATAAGAGAGAGGGGATTAATGGATATCCTTGTAAATAAGGAAAAAGAGGAAAAACATGGAAGAATGGTTTTTTTTACTAGATATCACAGCTTGGGAAGAAAAGAGAGTTGGAGGGGATAAAGCCCTTTGTGTTTAGGTAATAGAGGAGGAAAAATGAGAGAATCAATAGGTCATGGACATTTCCTTTTGAAATTTGCATGTTTGGAGAGAGTCAAATATCTATTTGGAAATTTTCTGTTGCTTTGGATTTGAATTCAATATCAATGAAAATAAAGCATCCAAATTGGGCTTTTGAAATTCTAGGGTTCCTTATGTGTGATCGAGAAGGACTACTTTTTTCTTCTTTTTCTTTTCTACTATATCATGAAAACTAATCATCATGGAGGTTTGGATAGTGTTTTTGTTAGAGAATAGTATGTTGGAAAAGTATATATAGTTCTAAACAAAAATATAGATACAATTTTAACATAGTTTTTTGCCTAGCAGACTTGTAAACCTATAATTCTAGAGCTCCAATAGACCTACAATCCTTGCAAATATATAGATTCGTAATTTTAAAAATTTAAAGTATCAAAAACCCAAGAAGAGATCTAAATGAAAAATAAGTGATACAAGGAACCTGCATGTTTGCCATAGTGTTGATTTGGATACTCCATTAGACTTAGAGATCCTCATTTTTTATCATGTGGTGTGTGATCAAGGCTATTAGAGGCCAACCACCAATTTCACCTACCATATTTTGGTACCCCTATTGAGAATCTCTCAATGATCATATTAGTTAGGGAGTGTATGGTTTGGAATTCAACCTATACACAAACTCAACTATGGCTACTCTTTGGGTATTGAGACTTTTTTTGGTATTGAAAATGATGATGCTAATAAGTGTATTAGAAAAATGGAATGGATAGCCTACAATGGTGGGAAAGATATTGATGACAAATTTAGAATGATTGATATTCTAGTTGAGGGCTCAATAAGATTGTGGTTGGATTCATTGATTGAGAAAGTAAAGGAAAAAATGGAATAAAGTCAAAACTAATTTTATTGTCATGTTGGTCAGTGAGGCAATCTCCTAAGGGTTTATGGAAATCTTTAGAAAGAATATATTAGGAAGAGAATGAGGAAGTGTGTTAGGGGTAAAGACACATGTACCTAACCACCCACATTTACTCATTGTACACTGTACCCACATACTTGTACATTGTAGGTGGTAGGCACCCATCACTATCACTTTATTCTTTATTCTTTCATTGACTATTGAATAAGGAAGGCCGGTCACACATTGTGACTATTGGAGTTCTCACATACGGTGTCTCTCTCTTACTCTCTTGCTCCATCTACCATAGCTCTTGCTTGGCTCTTGCTTCTGCTTGTGTGCTTCCACTTGGGCTATACCTTCAACTAGTAACAGAGCTTGGACTTGAGGAGCTTCATCAATCATTTGCTTCAGTCCATGGAGAAGCTTCAACTTAAGGTTTCATGGAAGCCATTGTTTCTTCCTCTTCAAGTATGCATCACATCTTCTCTTCTCTTGGCTTATTCCAACTTGCTCCCAACTTGTCGAGGAGCTTCTCAGGGCTTACCTGAGCCTTGTTGAGTGTTTATTGAGCTGAGAAGTAACCATTCTATCCATTTTGAGTGGACATAGAGCATGCTACAAAAGTTGTGGGTATCTATAATAGCTTGACAAGACTTTTGTATTTTGGCCATAATTTTTGCATACAATATCGGATTCATGTGTTCTATAGCTAGAAACAAAGAGCGTGACAAGAGCTACAAATTTGAGCACTCACAGAATTGATTTTGTGTAATTTTCCATACACATAATATAATAATTTTGATTTGGACAATAAGCATTTGATTGGTTTATGCTCTATTGATGCTTATGGGGAAGGTTTGCAATGCACATATGATACATTTGTGCTCCGAAAAGGATTTTGGATTGATTAGAGCTTGATTAGCTTAATCATTGAAGTATCTATACTGTAATAATAGTTTAAATAGCAGGCATACAATAGTGAGCTTCATGCTGTGAATGCCTACTGTGCTACATGTCTATGGTAATGTCTAGCATTGATGTATTAGCCCAGATATGGTTATGACATGCTTTGACACTTGGATTTGAGAGCTACATTTGATATATGTGGGCTTTAGTCAGTTGCTTTGAGCTTCTGTACTTACTCACTTATGATTACTATTGAAGCTTCATTGTACACTTATGCTCTTGAATGTATTTATGATGTGCTTGGGCTTCTTGGATGCTTTGATGTATATGTCTTGAGATTTGCTTGTTCACTTTGCATTCTAGATTTGTTTGGAGACACTTGTACTTACTTGATAGAGCTTGGTTCTTTGAGACAATGGGACACTTGGTTCATGTATATGCTCTCTTCTATGCTATTGGACGTAATTACCTCTACTTATGGGCTGATTTGATTTCATATGCTTTCAACTCCATTACTTATCTATGTCAAAAGTTTGTCAGTGATGTATACATGCATATTGATTATCTACTAAGTAGCATTGCTCTTTCTCAGCCAATTGTGCATTTGACCGATCTTTGTAGTTGCTCTTGAGATCTTCTATATGCATGATAGGTATGCTTATGGGATGTATGGTTTGCTAAAACTTTAAGTTTGTGATACTATTTGGTATCAGTGGTCTATGCTTAGTCACTGCTAGTTGCATTCTTTGTATCTCGGTTGCTACTTGTATATCACTGGTAGTGGAAGCTTGCTTACTTCGCTATTTGCCCATAGTTTGATTTATATATACTATTGGCTTTATTTCAACATTGCTACATTACAATTGTCAACATTCTTTTGGAGAGTAGATAGTTTATTTTAGCACTCTATTGATTGTAGTTTGTGGATAGCTATATCCTCTTTTATTCCTGCCCTTTTTCCCACCCTTTTGAATCAATTTTAGGGCTACTTTGTTGAATTGACAATAGCCCATATTCTTGTCATTTGTAGACATTTTAGTCATCATGGTATGTTCATCAGTCAATAGTGCTATTTTCAATATTGAAAAACTTGATGGCAATAACTTCAAATATTGAAAAATGTAGATATAGCAAGTCTTGGTGCAGAAGAGGCAGATTAAGCCATTAAAGTTAGAGGACATAAAGCTTGAGCTTTATGATGCAAAGGATTGGGCAAAACTTGATGAGCTATGCAAGGCTATCATTATCAAAGAAGGTGTATTTTAATGTCATTAACATTGAGAGTTGTGCTTATGTAATATGGAAAAAGATTTTGATAGTTATGACAAGCAAAGCCTTGCATCTCAATTGTACTGGCTGAAGAAGCCTATGGACCTTTGCATGAAAGAGGATACTATAAGAGTGCGCAACAGAAGAAGGAACTTGAACACATAGAAAGAAGATAGTAGGAAGATGAAGGAAGAAAGAAATCTGCAATGACTAAAATAAATGTCAAATATAAATAGATGGACAGATCAATCCTTACATGTAGTTGAGGTGTTGGTGAGGGCACCAGATCCAGCCTAAAATTATTGATGGTAGTAGTAGCAACAAAAATGGAGGAGTGTACTCTTAGTCAAAGGAGTAGCCTGCAAAAGGAGGCATCTATCCAAGCTAGTAGCCAACTATAAATAGTAGAAAATGACCAAAATTGGCCGATTGATACAAGTCGACTAGCTACCAATTGGCCCATTGCATTTAATACAGTCGATTATATAAAAAATTCAAGACATAATGCATTTGATAGGAAAAACATCAAGGAGATAGGAGTGAGAGCAGACTTTAAAGCCGAAATACAAGTGCAAAAGAAGCTCGAGAGGCATAAAAGAGGCATTTTTGGTGCAAAATGAAACGATTACAGATCAAGGAGTTTGAGTTTTTTGAGATGCATTTTGACATCAGCTTTGTTCATTGATCAAAGTCCATTTGACCCCCCATTTAATGGTTGCAAGGTTTGGCATTATGAAGTAGCTACTGGATCAGAAGTCGAAAACCATATGACAGAGGTTAGAGTGATAAATTTTGACACCAAAAATCTGCCTGTCCAGTCAGATCGAGATTCTAAGGCCATTTGCCTTCTCAACCAAGTTGGAAAACCACTTTAAGCAGGTGTGAAAATGCCAACTGTGAACTAGATAATTTAGTAATTGAGTGATTAATGGTTATAAGGAAGAGACACTAATCAAGAAATCAAATGACATGGGGGGGGGGGGCATTTTTTTGGTGCCTCCTTCTTCCCCTACAAAAATTGACATTTTTGGCATGCAATCATTCCCTTCTTGCTCTTGGGCATCAGATACTTCAATTATTTACTCTCCAACGCTTCGATTCTTGCGAGGAATGGTGTACTATTCAACAAGATAAAAAAGTAGACTTTCTCTCTCCTCTTTGTTCCTTGTTCATATGACTGTTTATGAGAGAGAGATGATTGATTTGACGAATCATAATGGAAAGTAGATCGGGTAATTTGGAAGCATCAAAAGTCGAAAAATTGCACTAGTAGCACCATTTCCTTGAAATACGGGATATACGTATGTGAATTTTTGAGTAATGATGAATCCTTAGTGTATATGATGAAAAAATGATTGCAAATGATTGAAACATGTTTGTTGATGTTTGGAATATTAGAAACTCAATTGTTTTTTATGTATATTAAAAGCAATAAAATCACAAAACTCAAAACATTAGATTTAATGGAAAATGGTGGTTTTCTTGGGTTTTGGGGATCAAATGATGTTTGTATGGCATGAAATTGAATATGCTAATAGATTACACTTCTTAAAAGTCATACAAATAAAAAAGCTAAAAAAAACATTGAAATAAATGAGAAAGTTCATGGAAAATAGTCAAAAAAGGAAAAAATAGTTTTTGCATATAAAATTTATGAAAATTAGGAGAATGTTTGTGAATGTATAATAAAGGTGAAGCATGAGGATTTGTCTTAGTTTGCCTTTATTTATGTGTTAATGTGTGTTTTAGGGCTTGTTTCTATGAAAAAATATCACAAAATTCCCCTACATTTGCACAATCAATCTATGTAAATGGTAGGGGGTGTGGGACTGAAATGGAAATACATTTGATTAAGTTATTGATTTCTTTGTATATCTTAGCATATAGGCTGTGGTTCGTATAAGTTTTAAGAGATTCAGTACCACGGGTTAGCTCGGTGTTGTTCCTTAACAATGTAGGTATGATGCTAGTAGAAAGAAATCATGAAAAGATTGTTTGTGCACTTCATGTTGGCTAGCTTTTAGTTAAGTTGTTTGAGCAGAGAGTGCCATATATTTTGCATGTATAATCTAAATATAGTATCAGAAGATAAATTTGTGGATGCATGGCAATTGTATGTCTAGGTGACAACCAACGTTGAGAGCATAAGATTTCCCTTTGCTGTAGGTTAGTTCAGTATCTTGGGAAAATTGATTAAGTGAGAAACATATATAGCCTCCTGGATTGTTACGATTATATTATGAGAGAACTCTGTTACATTCGTGTCCTATGTGTAAGATGATGCATCTTGGGGCCAATCTTGAGGATGTAGAGAGCCGTAGGAGCCACAACATTTTGCTGGGGGGAGCTCTTTGTGTATGTGAATTGAGGTGTTGATCACTTGTATGTTTGGGTACTCCCTCTATGGAGTCACGAAGGGCAAAATCATTGGACTGCAATCGATACAAACACATGATTTATTTGAAGTAGTATATAGCCATTTGATGCTCCTAGCCGTGAGATCATGAGGATGGTTTGGTGAGTATAGGAGGCTCTAGCTAGAGCCCTAGAGCCAGTGTTGGGCTCATTTTAGGTCCTAACACATGTGGTCATTTTATGGGAGCCGCTAATAAGTGGCGATTTCTAAATCTTGGTTAATAGGGACCAACCAGTCAGTTTATACCAAAGACCATTGAAATAGATTTGTTCTTTCTTGATAGACACTATCAAGCCAAGATTCAACGAGACAAGAAAGAGTTGAAAGGGCTAGATGGTGAGTTAAAATCATTAGGAGGTATTCTCTTAAGCATGGTAGTTTGATATCCTTGAGAAATCAAGGTCTTGTTGACCCGATCAATATCCTAGTCAGTTCATCAGGGGGAGAAGGAAGCTTTAGTGTTTCTCTTTTCCCAAAAAGTGAATCTACTTTGAGTGGGGGTGTAGCCCCACCGATACAAACCCCTAGAGCAAACTCGATCATCTTGATGGTGCAATCCATTGCAATACATGTAGGAATGCTATATTTGCCAGTCTTAGGTTTCTCTCTACCCATTTTTAATGGTTAGCAAAGGAAGATGCGAAACTATACATCAGTGAGTTCTAGAAATTAATGTTCAATTGTTGGATTTAGGACGACGAAGGACATATCATGATGTTTTTCAATATGACTTTGAAAGAAAGAGTTGCAATATAATATCATAGATTGGAAGCCGAGACCATAACCATAATCGATTTATTTTTTGCAGCCTTTTGAAGAGAGTTTGTCCCTAAGAGAGGTAGACAATATTGGCTACATATTCCAAATGTGACATGTCAAGAGCCCCATAAGAATGCTCGAGCTTATGCTAAGAAAATGAAAGAGATGTTTCACAAATTGTAAACCTCTATCCCTATTCCACTTGCTGCTCAACTGCAGCATTTTTTACATGGATTAGACTTCAATATCCAAGTGTAGTTGAGTAGTGTTGCTCTTGCTAATATAGATATTGCTATCACACAAGTAGAGAAGGTAAAGTCTCTCTTACAAGCAGCATACACATTTAGGGTAAACCTAAATTCAAGTCTAGGTCATGACAATAATTTGGCATTGATAAATGAAATTTAAGGTATGACTAGTACACCTATGACCAATTTGAATGGAAGAGGAAGCATATTATAATAGAATGTGCCCAAGCTATTGGGTCCTCCTAATGTTGTGGCTAGCCAAATGGTTCCACTAAATAATAGAAGCCAAATGATGAACTCTAATGTCATTCCAATTAATTAACAACCAATCCCTAATTAGGTGGTTAGACCAGTAGAACGACAAGCGGATGTTCATGGTTATGAGTCTAGTACATCAAATGTTTTTGGCGAAGTTAAGGACATGATGAACCATTATATCGATATGATAATAGAATAATATAGACAAATAGCCGTAAATGTTAATTTCTTAAAGGTAGCAAAACTTGATAGAGAGTTGACGTCCTGAAGAGAGTAGTGTGGTGGTTAACACTTTTTGACAAGCTACCCTAATGTAAAATGCAACATATGTGGGAAGTCCAACCATATAGCTAGTACTTGTTGTTGGAGTAAGATTAGCTCTCTTCAACAAGGGAGTAAGCAGCCATGTCCAATTAATCATCAAGCACAAGGGAATAACCTTAGCAAGATGAGGGACCAAAGCAAATATTGCAGAGAGAAAAAGCTATGGTAGAAGAGTTGCCCAGTGGTAGTGGTGTCAGCCTTATGTTGAGGTAAACCTTAAGGATGCAAGTCCTTAATCTTGATGTGGAAGCTGGTCTTTTAAAAGCTTATGGTGGCAAAGCTGACTCTAATAAGGAGCTACCAAAGAAAAAGGCAAAAGCCAAGAAAGAGGTACCTAAGCATGTTCAGCTAGACCAAGAGAAAGAATGGTCTGGCGAGAAAAGAGAACCATTACTAATTACCATGAATTTGACTTAGCCACTTTTATTTGCAAAGTAAAGCTTGATGTGAACCTCTTGCAACTGATCAAGTTATCTCTAGGACTGCATAAATAGTTTAAGAAAATTCCTCATACTAGGTATATCATTGAACCCTTGGGAATAGCTTGTGTGGGGGATGACAAGTTTGAACATGTTGTCATTGTCTAAGGTTGGCCGCATATGTTGATAGCATATTAGTGGATTTCTAGTCCCAGCCTTTCCATCAATTCTAAACTCATAATATTGACACAAGATCCTGTATCCACTAAGGCTGGTATATCATTGAACCCTTGGGAATAGCTTGTGTGGGGGATGACTAGTTTGAACATGTTGTCATTGTCTAAGGTTGGCCACATATGTTGATAGAATATTAGTGGATCATGCTATTGTGGATACAGGATCTTGTGTCAATATTATGAGTTTAGAATTGATGGAAAGGCTGGGACTAGAAATCCAAAGGGATGCCTCCACAATTCTTTGGATGGCTGATGATAGTTCAAGACAACCCGAAGGTTGCATTACCAAAGTCCATGTGACTGTTACTAATGTGTGGAATGCATTTTGAACTTTAGGATTATTAGGCTTGTAGGGCAGTCAAGCTATCCAGTATTATTAGGAAGGCCATGAATCTTGTAATCTAACTATCAAGTTGATATACCTGCTAGTCATTTGATTTTTGTGGCAGAGGTGCCAGTCATATAATACTGGATCTATATTTTGAATCTTCTCTAAGTGAGAGAGTATCTTTATCCTCGACATAATTATATGCATTAGAGGATCTTTTTGGTAGTGTGACTTTGTCAAGCAATGAATCAAGAGAGGGATCCACTATAGAAGATGTCTATCAGGTGACTTTGAATGAGCTGATAGAAGCTTTAGATAGAATCAAAGATGCTGATGTGATTGAGCTAGATCTTGGTACACTAGATGATCCATGGCCAATTAAATTAGGATCGATGCTTAGTCTAGAAGAGAGAAAGGAATGTGTGCCCTTGATCCAAGAATTCTGTGATATTTTTACCTGGAGCTATGATGAGATGAGGAGTATTCCTCCTAGTGTGGCTGTGTATTCTATTCCTCTGAAGGAAGGTAGCCGTCCTATTTGATAAAAAGTGAGGCATAAATCTTTTGAGCTAAGGAGTGAAAAATTGTGTATGGCTAGCCTAATATTTCTTGTACAACGCACGCACGCACGCACGCACGCACGCACACACACAGACACACACAGACACACACACACAGAGTGGTGTTCACCGATAGTTATCAGAAAAAATAAAAATAATCAAATTTGGCTTTGTATAGATTTTAGGGAGCTCAATAAATAGACAATCAAAGATTACTATCCGCTACCATTTATTGATCAGATTGTAGATCAATCAGTACATAGGGATATCTATTTGTTTATGGAATGCTTTGCTTGTTATAACCAAATGGCTATCATCGAGGATGATAAGTTGAAAACAACATTTAACACTATATTGCGCCAGGGTCTTGGAAACATACAATTGATAAAACTTTTGGTGATATTTCCTCAGAGGAGATGAAAGTCTTTATTGATGACATAGGGATAGCCACCATAATGAAGAGACAGGTGATTATTCTAATAAAATGTTTTAAGTGATGTAGGGAGTTTTACATTGCTCTTAACCCACAAAAATGCATCTTTGGAGTGCCCTATGGATTGCTGTTGGGCCATGTAGTTAGCTTGACTGGTATTGCGATACCGATTCTGAAAAGATAAAGGTCATAGTCGCTATAAGTCCACTACGTACTCCTAAAGAAGTACATAGCTTTTTATCATTAGTCGGTTATTATCGATGATGTATTAATACATTGGCTGAGAGGAGATTGCCCTTGATGAATTTATCATATTTTAGCTATCTATTTGTTTGGAGTGATCTGTGTCAAGTATCCTTTGAGGATGTGAAGTAGGAATTGGCAAAAGTGCTAGTCTTGAAGGCACCTAAACATGGTGAGATATTTTATATATTTTTCCTGACTAGGATGTATAGTATTAGTTGTGCTGTTTAGCCTAGATTTGGGAGGAGAAGTGATATCATGTGATTGCATTTTCCAGTCTCGCAAATTGAGGGCGTTCAAGACTAATTATACCTACATGGAGAAATTATGCATTGGGATGGTCTTTGTAATGAAGAAATTCAAGTACTACATCCTATATGAAAAGATAGTATTTTATATGAAGGCAGAGGGGCTGAGGCTATTATTGAATAAGTTATAGCTATCTAACTGCCTAGTGAAGTGGTTGATCACTTTATAGGAGTTTGATTATGAAATCAGGAGTAAGCCACTGAAGTTATAGGGTATTGTTGAATTTCTTGTGGAATTCGGGGAGTTGAAGGAAGTCTTGTTGAAGGAAGTGACCTCGAGGGTCTATTCAAAATCGATGTGGCTTCCATTCCATCATGGTATGCTACTATAACACACTATCTATCCATAAGAGAGGTTGGAGCCGCTATATTGAAGGTTGAAAGAAAAAAAATCAGGCAGCAAGCCTTGAAATTTGCTTTGAAATTTGCTTGATGAGGTTCCATTTATCTTGAAAGAGTATCATGACTTCACTTGTGGAGGGCACTTTGCTAGAAAATTGACTGCACAGAAATCTTTGAGAGCTAGATATTGGTGGATGTTCATTTTCTAGGATGTATTTGAATATCTTAAGAGATATGATACATGTCAGAGACATGATAATATAGAGAATAGGAAGTGCCCATTAACTCTTATCATGGCTATACTACCATTTAAGAAGTGGAGCATTGATTTCATTTGACCTATACCCCCTTCATCAACTACACGAAAACATTACATCATAGTGGCAACATACTATTTCACAAAGTGGTCTGAAGCCCACGCTACAATGAAGGATAATGCCAAAGAAATGGCTAGTTTTATTTTGGGACAAATTGTTTGTTGTTTTGGTCCACCTAAGGAACTTGTGTTCGAGTGTGGGACACATTTTTTGAATAAGGTGATTAAGGCTTTGACAGAAGCACTAAAGATTAAATATAATAAGACCACGTCTTATAACCCCCAAGCTAATGGCCAAGTAGAGAGTACTAATAAATAGCTTGTCAGGATTTTATCCACAAGACTGTATCTAAAGGAAAGCATGATTGGGATAACAAGCTATATGTGGCTATTTTTGTGCTTATAATATGACATTTAAAAGAGCTACAAGCAACACCCCTTTTAAATTAGTGTATGGGAAAGAGTGTATTTTACCCTTGGAGATTGAGCTGCCTATAATAAGGTTTTCTCTAAATCATTCTTCGGGAGAAGAGAAAGCATTACAAGTTCATTTCCCTTTCACATCTTGACAAGGTTAGGTTACAAGCCTAAAGTAGGGAAGAAGTGAATGAAAATAATTCACAACCTTTGTGCTACGAAGTATAAGTTTGCTATGGGTCAATTGGTTTTACATTATGATATCCATCGTGAGCTTTTCAGAGGAAAGTTGGAACCCAAATGGGATGTTCCTTATTATAAGATTGTTCGTATATGAAAGAATGGATGTACAGCCCTTTTAGTGAATTTGGAGGGGTAGAGTTCAAAACTAAAGTAAATTTCAAGAAATTGAAGCCCTATTATGAATAGGGCCTGACGTCAGACTTGGTGCCTTTGTAGGTCCTTTAGGATCCAACTTAAACTTGCAGAGGGCATCAAGACTATTGGATGGAAAAAATCATTCCTTATCGTGAGCATCCATATTTAGTGTTGTGTTCACCAAGGCAAAGTAATTTGATGGAGTAAGGGTTATCACATTACTGAGTGGCAATACAAATCTTTTACGTGGGATATTAAGGTCTATTGCCACCACTATCATAGGGTTCTTACTAGCGTCCCTATTGAGTTCATTGAGAAAGGAGGGATGGTACTTGTCTTACACCCTCTCTCTCGATTAGACTTTGATTATTATAAGTACGAGTAGGTTGATTGCCATGGAAGGTTGCATCAATGAAGCATGGGTCCACATGTTATATTTTGATGGTGCTTCTCGAGGACCTGCTAAGCATGTGAGTATTTGGGTTGTCATAAAAGATCCCCATTGTCAAGTAGCTTTGAAAATGGGAGTCTATTTAGACATTTCTTTAACAAATAACATGGCAAAATACAAGGCCTTGATCATGGGGTTGAATCTAGCAAGACATAGTAGTATTCACCAATTATTGGTGAAAGACGATTTGTAGTTGGTGATCAACCAATTAAATGGGACCTATAGTGTGAGAGATACCATCGTGTAACCTTGGCTTGAAATCTTTGAGGCACTGACTTGCCACAACTGATTGCTCAATAGTGGAATCGCTTTGTAGATTCCATGGCTAATTATGCCTTTATTGAAGATATCTTTCTTAACTATGGTCCTGAGGGGTTTTTACAATTTCTTGCTAATGTTAGTCTAGGGCTACTGTGGGGATTGCTTGTTGACATGTCATGTTTTGGCCACCGATGGTTAGTATGGGTTATGATCCAGGTAGCGGTTGACCATCTTCCTATTTTATCATGGATGCATCAAATCATTCAACAATATATTCGTCGAACACCCTTTGCTATTTATGCACAGGGTTGGCTAATAATTTAGTGTAGGGCATGAATGGCTATCCCCTTGGTCTAGTTTTGTGCTTTAGTATGGTTTATGTGGGGACCAAGGGTTTGTTTTCAATTGTAGGATGCTAAATGGTGTGGTTTATTGGTTAATTTTGTTAGGCTAAGAGGGCCCTTTGTTCTTGTAGAGAGCTGTTTGATTTTGTTAGGCCAAGAGGGCTGTTTATTTTTTAGTAAAATGGTTTATCTCATTAGGCCAAGAGGGCCATTTATTTGTTTGGTGTAGGTGCAATTAATGGTTTTTGTTTGAGTGATGCACCAAATAGATTTGACGGAGCACGTGAAGGGAGCCTCTTGTTACGCAGAAGCTTCTTGTGGTCAAGTCCAAGTGATGTCCTTCATTTATGAGTTCTTTCCCTTTATGCTATATGCATATGTGTTTGTGGAGTATTTTTCTTTTGTGGGGGATCGACATTCAAGGCATGAAGTTCAAGGGTTAGGTTAGGTGTGCTTGGGGAGGGTTTGAGTAGTAATCCACCTCCTATAAAGACATTGTCAGACACTCTAAGATCTACTTTTGAGAGTAGTCCTAGTGACCATGTTGTTTTGCTAGCCTGCCAGGCAGTTATTTCTAGGAATCCCTGTTTGTTGTGAGGCAGATAGAGAAGCCTGCCAAATAAAAGAGAAACAATGAATATATCTGAAAAAACTATAAAATGATATGAAGGTGTGTAAATAGGGGTTCTAACTCGAAATATGAAAATAAAGAAAGAAAAATTCCAAGAGCAGATGATCATTGTGTTGCGAAGGCCTAGTAGGTTCATGGGGATGAGTCATACTTGGGGCCAGGACCTGCCGCCCCGGGGCCAACAGACCTGGGGCCAATGCCTTGTCTTTTTAAGGGTGGAATTTAGTTGAAAAATAAATAAGAATGGTTGTAGAAAAAATAAAAGTGAGTGGAAGAAAAAGGATTTAGTGTCACCTTGCGAGAGCTTGGTAGGTTCTTAGGTAGGGACACACATGACTTGAGGCCGATGGCCTATTCTCCTTGGGTCACAATATGCTCACCTCTCTCCTTTTTACATGCCCAAGTATAAAGTACTGAGAAGAAATATGTGGTCAAATGGAAACATATACAACTTTTTTTATAGACCACGCTATAGGAGTCCTTGCCTAGTAGGAGTTCTTGGTCTAGTTATCCTAGGTCAGATAGGCATGTTAGACTACCACTTAGGATGACTTTTTTGGTAATTCTTTTTAACTATTCTGTGTTGGAGCAGTTGGTTAGAGACTAGCTTCAGATCTCTATCAGACTATGCTTGGCCTATCCCTTGTGGACTTCATGTCTTGATTTTGTTAGGGGTAGGGTGAGAGCTATGTTTGTGCTCTGCTGTATATTTTTATTTATAGCAGCTTGATGCTCTTTATGGTTTCTATTTGTGCAAATTAGTTTATGGCTTCGATGGGTTGAGTTGCCCTATCCTGTGGTTGAGACCAAAAAGACAAATTGGGTGCAATCTCCCCCCATGCCTTGTGTGAGCACTTCACTAGGCATGTATTTATAGATTTATTTATCTTCAAGCTCAAAAAAAGCCCACTTTACAAATAACATGATTTTGCTTTTGCGTTTGCCCAAATATAGAGTAAAGCGTTTGGGTGTTCAAAAAATACAAATATCAAATAATGAAACATTTAATCGAGCGCCTATAGGCATACAATATAATAAATATTTTTTCAAGTGCTTTAATAAATAAGTGCGCTTAAATAAATATTGATGCCACACCTTTAGTGATAAGGTGCGCACCCATCAAAAATAGTAATTCTTCTAGGCATTTGGATTCACGCCATCGCTTGGTGCTACCCAATGCCACCGCCGCCTGCTCTACACATCAATTGAAGCATTCACAATTGTTAGAAATAATTAAATAAAACCCAACAAAAGTGAATACCTAGCAGTCTTTAGCTACAAATAATTAAAAAGGTTGAAACTCTATCCTAACCTTAATTTAATTCGAGTGCACACTCTAAACTCGTAAACGTCCATTAATTTAATATGTATTTTATGGAATCACCTGCAGTGGAATCACCCACGTGCACATTAAATTAATATGACACCTGAAAAGGACAGGTGTCCCCATCAACTTCTTGCACAAGGAATCCTCCTTGTTACGAGCCTTGGCAAATAAATAGTTTTACGGAATCCACCGAAAAACCTCACAGAATCCACCGTGAAATATGCCCACCGTGGTCATAGAATCCACTGTGAAATATACCTCTTGGCATCAGTTGTATCCTCAAACTCTCTGTCGAGCATCTGACTCCTCCATCAAACGTAAACTCCTATATCCACAACAAGTTCTTGATTTGTTGACTACCTCCTTGGATATGCCTCTTCCTCAACAGTTATTGTTTGACATAATCAACAAGTCCAAGCTAATCTTCATCAACAACCCCTTGAGTGATGTGATTTGTTCCTATGCACACTTGGGCCTCTCAATGCACAAATCATGATCTGTTCCTATGCATGGTACTATAAGGCTCCTTGGCCTTTCTTCTTGCACTATATGCCATCACAAGGTGAGATGCACTACTGCACCATCAATTGCACACAAGGCATACAACCTTTGCACATGACTGTGAGGATTACATCAATGGGTGTTAGGAATCTGGTTTTCCTCTTGTATTTATCAACGGAGCACGAGACAAAGGGGGGGTTGAGCGTAATTGATTTTCCCTTTCATCAATTGAGAGGTGAGATTTGAGGGATGTTAGGACATTGGGACCAGGTATGTTTTTGTTGCCCTATGCCCACACAGGACGAGCCTCTACCATCACCATTGAACACATCACTCTCTTATGTGCACCACACTACAAGCCTCCTTGGCTTGCCTTCTCGCACCTATGCCAGATGGGTTGGGACGCACATATACACCATCAATTGTGCACACTGGCATACTTCCTCTGCATCATTTCCCTTGTTGATTTCTCAATCGGGTGTGTGATATGGGCTCTCCTCCCTCCCTCTCTGAGTGATGTGGGCCATGCGGTGAGCAGCTAATCTATCATTCTTATATGGGCGTCCATTGAGTTGAGTGCTATATTCTTCAGTAACAACAACTTAACTATTTTTCATCAATATCTCTACCTATCTATGTGATGGTGCATGGTCCCTACTATGTTGGGCAAGTGATGTGGCAAGTCATGGTACCTCCACAACTTCGACTCCCCGTGTAATGAGATGACAATCTATATTAACCACCTAAATGGACAAAGTGTTTCTAACCTTAACTCTTGTGTTTATTTATGTGTGTGACATGTCTTAAGTATGGGGATGTGAGGGTATTGATCACGGTCAAGTACTGAGCCCTTATTGATTAGACAAAGCAATCTGTTCACATTTTGAGTGTGGGGATGCATCCCTGCATGTCTCATTTGGATATGTTTATGAATAGACTGCTATTTGATCCTTACACGATATCATATTTTATTTATGCCCTATTTTATGCCCTTCCTCACCCCACCCGTCCTATTCTACCCTGTTCCCATGGTCTTTCCTTGCCTTTTTGCCTTTTTTATCATTTTGTTGATCTTCCGTGTGCACACAACCTACGTTCACCAACATTTTAATCAAACATTTTATCCCTATTTGTCCCTTCGAATTAGCCATATTTATTTTTACTGCCCTTTTTCTGAGCAATGGTTCATTAGATTAATTTTTGAAGAATTTTACGTGAATTGAACATGTACTTTCCATGCGCACACACCTTCCTTACATTGAAATTGCAATTTAACATGATAGACATGATCTTCCCTTCCTCTCGGACATTTTTCTTTTTTGCAATACATCTTTTCAATGCATGGATTGGCAATTATTTATTTTTGAGAGTTTGTATATTTATTTTTACATGATTTTTGCTAATTTTTCATGTGAATATGCTCTTTCTCATTGGAATGGCATTCTACTCGGATAGCCTCGAGTTATTGGTCTCCTCAAATATTTTTTCCTTTTTCTCCCCCTCATTCCGATCTACCAATTTTTTGTTATTAAATTTTAATTGTGTTTTCTTACGTAATTTTGATCTTTTTTCACGTGAACATGCCTTTCTTACATCGAAATTGCAATTTGACCTGACAGACCTATCGAACACCACTCCCTTGATAGTTTTTCTTTTGTTCCCCTTTGTTTTGCATGACAGATTACCTTGAATTAATTTGTGTTCTGATTTTCGTGTGTGCTTTTATCATATTTTTCCATGTGAACACCCACGTTTATCATCAGAATCATGTTTCGATTTGATAGCCCCATCCATCTTATCAAAGAAATTATTTTTTCTTCTCACTGCATTCCATTCCAACCACTCAATTTTTTGTTGTTAATTTTTTATTTCGTTGTCCGGTGCATTTTTCTTGGTTTTTTCCATGTGAATGTATCATATTCTTGTCAGAACTGTGTTTTGACTTGAGAACCATGTGTGGCACCTTTGCTCAGACAAATTTTTCTTGTTTTTGTACTACATTGTGGCAAATGGATTTTTCATTATTAATTTTTATTATATTTTTTGGTGTATTTTTTGTCATTTTTCCATGTGAATGCCTGCTTTTCACCTTGTGATGCATGCTGCTGTGTCCACCATGTCATGTAAGACCTGCACTTATTTCTCCTCTGATCCCATCATGGCAAATTCTTTTTACCCTGCCCTGCATTCGTGCGTGGGATGGGGGAAGCTATGTTCCCATTTAAAACTTAACAATTCAACACTTTTTTACCCAAAAAAAAACAACAAATTACAAAATTTCACCCCCCAACTATTCCCTCCTGCCCCCTCACCTCTCTCTTTTTTCTTTCTTTCTTCTCTCTCCTCCCCCTCCCTCTCTCTCTCCTCACCATCCCTCCTCCCCCTCTGTTGAGACCTAAAATGGGCCCGACACTAGCTCTCTTTTTTCATTCTTTCTTCTCTCTCCTCCCCCTCCCTCTCTCTCCTCCCCATCCCTCCTCCCCCTCTGTCGGGACCTAAAATGGGCCCGACACTGGCTCTCTAGCACTAGCCAGACCTCTAAGACATACAAGACACCCCACACAGCCTTGTGGCCAGGAGCGTCTAAGGCTCGCACTACACTAAACTCTAATATCAATTTTGCGTTTGTAATAGGACACAGTTCAACGTTTGCCTTCCCTTACTCCTTAGAGGAAGATCCCATACACATTGGTATAATATACCATGTAAGACATACACAGGAGGCAACCTCTCGGTTGAAACACCATGGCCTCACTGCAGCTCTTCTACATCTTGGGGATTGGCCCCTTAATACGTTGCCTCAACATAAAGAACAAACGTACAAGCTCCACTCTTTTGCATATTGAACGATCTAGGAGTTGATATTTTCTCACTGAACTTACCCCAAGGAACCGCTCGTCTAATCTACATCAAGAACTTCCTCACACTCTCAGCGTTGATCAATGTTTGGCATATAAGTGCTATGCATCCAGGATTTTACACCATGTGGCATGAAAAATGCGAATGTGGATGCCTATTGTGCACAAACATTTTATTCTAAAACAAATTAGCAAAGTGGAGTGTAAAATCAACCCTTCAATGATTTGCAAGCTATGTGTTATTATTGCGTTGCTAGAGACTAGCACCAAGTTTCCTCGTGCTACTAGTCTCTTTAAACTTAAATTTTTATCATCCTATATGACGTGCACAAATAAACGATAAGACTTTGCATCATTTTTAACACTTAAACTCTTCCATAACCCCTCTTTTCCCCCTACCGTTTATGTGTTGCATCGTTGCATAGGTGTAGGGTTTTGTTTTTTGTATTTTCCAATGTATAAAGCAATAAAAATGCACTAAAACATCAAGACAAGGGTTGAACTGAGGCTATACCTCATACTTCAGCCTTGCCACACATGCACACACATTATCCATATTTTTCCACATTTTTTCTATCTCAAAAATCTAAATTTCTCCATTTTTGGCTATTTTTGGCTATTTATTTACTCAAAAAATAATGAAAATTCATATTTCTCAATTTTTACTGAACAAAACTACTCAGATCCACTTCCATACCAATTCTTATTCCATACGAACTCAAAACACCCAACAAAACCCCAACTTTCATCATTTTCCCATGAAAATCACAATTTGCGAGTTTCGTGTGTGTTGTGGGAAATTTACATATCATTAAAATTTTTGATTTTCATTATGATTTCAAAGAATATGCCGCATAAGAAACCATGAATAAAAATGATCAATAATTTCACTTAAGCATTTTTTATCAAAACAAAGAAAACGCATACCTACGCATAAAGATCCTCGGATTTGGACTGTAAGCCGTGCTCATGAGGTGGCTGACACTTCCCTTTTTGCCACTGATGCACTCCCGTGCTCCGATCTATGACCTCTATCACTCCATCAGCATCATTACATCCAAATTCGTCATCAAACCCCACCCCCTTTCTCGCTTGAACTCACACTCATGAACATGCATTAAGAGGAGAGAGGAGGGAGGAGAGAGAAAAACTGGCTTTCATTCTCCTTGCACAGTACATCATTTCCTGATCAGATTTCGGCGATGGAGAGTGAAGATTAGATGCATCTTAGGGCCCTCTCCATTTCCTCCATCTCTGTCGACTCGAAATTGCCAATTTTTTGCCAAAAGATGGTTGTGTGAAAAAATATACCCCCCCTCCCCCATGTTGTTTCATTCTTTAGAGATTAGCTTTTAATTAATTGAGCTTTAAGCTTAAAGCTTCAAAATAACTGGTTCATGACTTCTTGTTCACACTACATGCAAGTGGACATTTCGATTTTGAGGGCCCAAACGAACTCAGAATTGAATCCGACTGGCTAGGCGGCTTTGTGCCATCAAACTCTATCATCTTGGCCTTCCTCGCACACTTTTCAGCTCCCAGATCCAGTACTGCTTTATAATGCCAACTCTTGCGGGGATTAAATGGGGGGTCAAACGACCTCCGATTGATGAACCAAGACTTGCGTTGGATTATTGACGTTGAAATGCATCTAGGAAAACTCTAGCTCACAACTATCCACAACTATCCACCACCGTTTGATTTTTCATAAAAATTGGCTCTTTGAGATGTCCTAGCCATGTTTCTGCTTCAAAATGGGCTCGAACCGCTTCCAGATCGGCTCAAAGTCTGCTCCTAAAGTGCATTTCTCACCCTCCCTTTTTCTTTCTCCTCGCTCCCCCCTTATTTCTTCTCCCTTCTCCTTCTTCTCCTTCCTTCACCACCACCACCACCACCACCACCACCTCCTCCTCCCTCTCTTCCTTCTCCTCTCCTTGTCCCCCAACCATGCCACCCCCTCAGGCCTCCCTAGCGGCCAGCGTGCCCCCTCCCCTCATTGCCACCTCCCTCGTTGTGGCCACCCACCACCCCTTTGCAACCCCCTTTGGGCATCGCTGCCAATGCCTCTCCCACTTTCCCCTCCCATCGTCCCTCACCTCCTCTTGCTCCTTGCCTCCTACTCCCTCCTTGCCCTTTGCCCTAGTCTGCCTTGCCCCCCCCTCCCTATGGTTTTCATCCACCACCCTCTTGTTGCCTACCTCCTCCTCGCTATGCCACCATGATCGCCGCTCACGCACCCTCTCAGGCCTCCCTGCCCAATCTCCATGATCGTTGCCCGCACCACCCCGTGGTTACTACCACACACCCTCGCGCCTCATGCTGCCTGCATTCTTGTGCCCTCTTACCACCCTCCCACCCCTATTTTTGGACCCCTTCCTACCCCTCTTATTTGACACCCCCTCGTGCCCATCTTATTTGATACCCCTCGCCCGTCCAATTTTGACCCCCCATTTCCTACCTTTTTGAATCCCCCTTCCCCCTCCCCCTCCCCCTCCCCCTCCCCACCCCCACCCCCACCCCTACCCTCCTTAGTCCCCCTTTCCCCCACATACCCACACCCTCCCCCTTAGCCCTTGTTCCCCTACCCTACCCCCATCCCCAAAATCTCATCCATAATCAAATAACAAAAAACTCATTTCACATAAAACCTGACTCGAATCCTAAACCACCCCTCCCGCCTTTTTTTTGGGTTGTTTCGTCCGTCTGCCCTTTCCCTCGATTTGTGTGTGCCGTGTTCGCATTCGTGCGGGTCCTCATTCATGCATTCATCGTTCGTAGCTATTGTTCACACGTGGGATTGCATCGAATTTCTTGTTTTGCACTAAGTGGTCATTAGCGTGCGGATTTTCTTGGTTCATGCGTGCGCACCATCTAAGCCCTCGTTCTTGTGTGAGGATGCACATGTAGTCTTCTCTGTGCCATGGACTTGTTGTTCACACGCACTATTGTTCACATGTAGTGTAGCTTGGTACCCATCTTTTACTCGCTTATTTATTATTTTTAAAAAACCCAAAAACATAAAAAATCATTAAAAATTCAAATTAAATGGAAAAGTATGTTAAAAAATCAAAAGAAAAAGGAAAATTTTTAAAAAAATTTGGGACATCTAATTCTTAGTGTAAATTTACATAAACATTTTGAAAAAAGGTCAAAAAATATAACCAAAATTGGTAAAATTCCTTCAAAAATCTATAAAAATCTACAAAAATACCTGAAATTTTCTCCAAAAATCTTAGAAATTCTAAAAAAATCCACTACATAATTTTCACACCTTTTTGTTCATGTTTGGATATTATAATTTAAATATTTATTTATACCAATACAACATACTTACATAAAAACAAACACCAACACAAACACAACGCCAAAATAAAACCAAAAAACCCAATAAAACAAACTCAACTCACATAAAATTTACATTTACCAACAAAACAAACAAAATGAAGGAAAAACCACACCCTAAAAAGCACAAATGAAAAAAAAAAACACACACATTTAAAAAGTTCTTTCTGCTTGTGAGGTTGAGATTGTGAATGAGTCTTTTGAGGAATGATTGAGAATGTGTTGAATGGTTTTGGATGGTTTGAAGTGGTTTTAATTTGAGATGTATAGTTTTAGTGATTTTTGTTGACCCTCTGTTAGTAGTGTTCTGTAGAGCCTCTGTCTCTTTTATGTTTTCTTTTGTTTTCTTTTGAGAATGTTATGATGGATGGATGTTTAGCTTGGATAATGTTTTGAAATCTTGAAAGATAAAGAATACAAGCTCAAAATAGCTTGAGGAAGAATAAGTAGTAGGTGAAGAAGACTTGAAGTGAAGAATATAATGACAGTGAAAAAGGGACATTGTAGTGGCTCTAGTGACTCTTCATATCAAACATACCTCTTGGGAGGGGTATCCATTACCAAGAGAGGGGTATTGAGAATGATTCATTTTAATTACAATGTACTATTGAGAGAGAGTATGTGTGAGAGAGATCAACTATGAGAGTTAGTCATTTCTATGCTTTAAGAAACATTGTATCTACATGAGAGATTCGAGGAGAATATGAAGATGTTAAAGATGAATACTATGTGATGGAATTCCATTCAAAATGGAGCATTATTTTGTGTTTTTTTGGTTATTTGATGGATTCTAAAAAGAATATGAAGAATTGATTAGCTTTGTTAAAGATAAATCCGTGGGAAATTCTTTCTATGATGTTGTGTGAAGATTTGTTGCATCTGGTGTTCTTTTTTATGTTGTGGTTACATAAAGGAAAAAAATAAGTTTGTTGATGAGTACAAGATAGATTTTCTCAATGTAGTAAGATCCATGTTTTCTTGATGTTCTCTCAAGAGCTCCAAGAGAGAGAGATCTACTTTCCTCACTCAAATGCATGCAATGTATCATCCTATCTCAAAACATAAAAAATGTAGCCAACAAAAATATTAAACAAAACTAAAAAAACTAATAACTAGCCTTCTAACAAAACTAGCTAAAACACACACACACACACACACACACACACCCCCCTCCCCAAACCAAGCTAACAATCCAACCTAAACCAACCTAGCAACTAACTAACTAACCAAACTAATAATCTGAGCTAAACTAGTAAACTAACAAATCCAAATAATGAATTAACCTACTTTTTCTTTATGTCTCTCTCTCTCTCTCTCTCTCTCTCATAAAATTAAACTAATAGCATTAAACCAATTAAACTTACTAACTAAATTACTAACAAAACTCTCTCTCTCTCTCTCTCTCTCTCTCTCAACAAGGGAATGGGCAAATAGCGATGGCCATTTGCGACGGAAAACAACAGTGTCGTTTTTTGCGTCGCTAACAATGTCGCGTCACACATAGTGACACTGTTCTAAGAAAAAAAAGCATAAAAAACTAGAGTGTGGCATTTGTCACAAATAGTTTCAAGAGAGAGCGAGAGAGATTGTGGCTTTGGGAGGGAGAGGCAGAGGAAGGGGGAAAGAGAGAGAAGGAGAGCTTCTCACTGCCATCGCCGCCATCATTGACGTACGCGAAAAAGAGGGAGACGTGCACGAGGGAGATGTTAGAAATCAAGCTCCACCCGTCAATTTGTCTTGGTGTGTAACCGACATCTGTGACAGCTAGGTGAGTGGTGTCTCCATGTGACTACAGTGAATAAGTCGGGTTTGTGTTAGTAGGTGACCTGACTAGAGTTAGTCAGTCTAGTCAACACTAAGTCTAGGTTACTTTACATTGTATTGTGTGCTTTTCAGTTATGTGTGGAATATGAAGAAAAGACTTTGAGAACCTGAAGGCTCATGGATATGGTGTTTCCCTGTCTCTCTCTCTCTTTGAACATGGTATCAGAGCTTTGCCAGGTTGAGCTCTCTGGAGCAGGAGGAAGTCAAGAAGACTTGCAGGAGTGGAAGATCAAAGGTTCTCAAAGATAAAACAAGCTGTCATTGTGATGGAAGGTAGGCATTGGGTGATTGCCTACTCTATGGTTCAAGCTACAATTTGTGGCTTGTTTAGAGTCTTGTGAAGGGGGTATTAAGCACTAGTGTGTGCTCCATCATCATCACCATCATCAAATCAAGCTGCTGGAGCAGAGGATAGATCTGCGCAAACTGTGCCTATTTCTGCAGACATCATCGTGGCTGGAAACATCATATGCAAGTGATATGAAGTGGCTAAATGCCTAACAGAGACTAGTGGAAAGTGCTTGAAGAGTATAAGGTGTGAATGCTTATGTGAGAGCTCACTTATGAGCTGAAAATAGAGATCACAGGTTTGTCATAAATAGTGGCCTACTGTATACAGCCACTATAAAGCATATACACTTGTCTGGCATGAGCTTGAAGCACTCATACATACCCACAAGCATCACTGGAGCCAAGATGTATGTCAAGAAGCCATATGTACCGGATGTAATGCATTTGAGCTGAAGTTGCTCACTGAAATCACTCAGATCTGAAGTATGTTAGTGGCTGAAAATTGTCATACACAATCAATGACAAGCATTGTGTATTACTGAAGCAATATATGTCATCTTGGGGGTTCTATCATCTATATGAACTGACCTATACATGCTGAATGTATGGAGGATTGAAGCAAGCAATGAGCATCATTGAAAACTGAATTCTGAAGCTGAAGTAAATGCAGTCACACTGTCTTGGTTAATTACAAACAGTTCATGAAGTTTATGCCATTGGTCAACGAAGACAGGTTGTCTATGCCTACTCAGATGCTCATGTATTGAACTTACCACTACAAAGTAAATGTATGACATGATTGGAAGACATTTTGGAGCTACTTGGAGCTTGTTATGCTGAATTTTGGTTGACTGCAACCTGCAACTAAATTTGTTGACACTTGTATGTGCTGGTTATGCACTGTTCTGTGCCTCTATGCTCATGTCTTGACTGCCAAATGTACTAGCAGCTATCTGGGAGGTTTTGGAACATGTATGACATGATTACCACTCAGATTTGGACTTGAAATTGCTGATGGTTACTCACAGTTTACAGTTTTCAGACTGCATATATGTATCCTGGCAGTGAGGTTACAGAAGCTTAAGCTGAAGCAAACACATAGCTTATGTATTGACAGTTATACCTACAGTTGAGACCACTTGTTTGTGGGTTGTTTTGAGGTGTCAGTGGGTTGAAATACCCTGTTTTTTCCTGCAATTTAGTGCAGAAAACTGTCATAAACTGTTACGGACTGAACTTAGTCAGTCATACTTATTGGTCTGGAGGGAGTCAGGCACTTGATAGACAGTCTATTGCATCATGGAAAATGCACATGGGACTGACAATATCACTCAGATAGTTGGAGAGAAGTTGGACAACAAGAACTTTGCATTATGGAAATTCAGAATGAAAAACTTTCTGGTTGGCAGAGGTTATTGGGATCTATGTACAGGAGATGAGGCTGCTCCTGAGTTGCCTGCACAGAATCCAACTAATGAACAGAAAAGAGCTTACAGGCTATGGAATGAAAGAGCATGCAAGGTGCTGCACTGGTTTTCTCTATGTATATCTGATGCTATGGTAATTCAAATCACTGGATGTGAGACTCCGAAGGATGCTTGGGACATACTGATGAAAAATTATGGAACTATGACACATGCAAGGAAGATCGAGTTGAAACAGCAGTTCAACAACATGTCTAGGAATGGCAAGAGCATCCAGGTGTATACCACGAAGATTAAGACCATAGCTGATCAACTTGCTACCATTGGTTCAAGTGTATCAGAAGATGATATGATTGCTGTTGCCTTGAATGGCTTAGGCAAAGAGTACAAAGCTTTTAACACTTCCATTTCTGTAAGAGAAGAGCCCCCTAGCTGGGAAGAGCTAGTTGCTTTGTTGCTGCATGAGGAAGTCAAACTTGGTTTGAATACAGGTTCCAGTGCATCTCAGAGTAGAGACACTGTGTTATACTCTAGCCAGCGTGGTAGAGGATCTAGAGGTCGTGGTTCATTTCGAGGTCGTGGTGACACTCGTAATGCTTATGGACAGCAACAGTAGCAGAGTAATTGGCATGGTGCAAATACACAAGGCCAACGTGGATCTGGTTCATGGTAGTCATCTGATCAGTCCAACAGGGACAAGGATTGCCATTATTGTGGCTGGTATGGGCATATTGCAAAGGATTGTTACAAGAAGCAGGGAGATATGAAGGCAAAGGGTAGACAGCATGGGCGCTATGCATCTTCCAGTGGTGCTCATGATGAGCCAGTTGATAGACTCTTTGCCATGCAACATGTATCCAGAAATGCATCGAGACATGATAGAGATGACAGATGGTACATTGACTCTAGAGCGTCAAACCACATGACACCGCACGGAGAGTGGTTTGATGAGATGGTTGCAGGTACACACGGTCATGTATGTACTGGGGATGACACCCAAACATGACATAAAGCATAAAGGGATTGTTCCTCTTATGATGCCTGATGGCAAGAAGAAAGGCCTGCATGATGTATTACATGTACCGACCATAACAAAGAATTTGTTGTCTGTGGGTCAAATGGCAGAACAGAATTTGCAAGTGAGGTTTAACAAAGATGGGTGTTTCATTGAGGAGTATGGAAATGGTTGCAAGTTAATTGCCAAGGGCAGAAGGGATGGCAGGATGTTTACATTGGATGTGACCATTCCGGGACTTAAGGCAGCCATGCTTGCTCATGATGAGAGTGCCATTCGGGATGTAGAGATTTGGCACAAGCGGATTGGACATGTCAATGTACAAAAGCTGAAATCTATGCAGCAGAAGGAAGTAGTACTTGGATTACCTAAATTCAAGTATGATGATTTTGGTCATGTATGCCCTTCATGTTAGTTTGGGAAGCAGGCACGATTTCCTTTCATGAGACATGTAAACAACATCACTAGGCCTTTACAGTTGGTGCACTCTGATGTCTGGGGTCCTTCACATAATGCTTCTTTTGGCGGTGCACTCTATTATGTCTCATTCATTGATGATTTCAGCAGCAGGTACCCTTGGCTTTATATTTTGAAGCATAAGGATGATGTGTTTGATGCATTCAAAGACTTCAAGAAGCATGCTGAAAATGAATTGGGCTGTTATATATCATGTTTGAGATCAGATGGAGGAGATGAATATGTCTCAAATTACTTTGACAGGTATCTTGCTAAATATAGGATCAGAAGACAGCTCACATGTAGTTATACACCGCAGCAAAACGGTGTTGCAGAGAGGAAAAACAGGGTTTTGGTGGAGTCAGCTAGAGCTATGCCGAATGAAAAATGTCTGCCAAATGGTTATTGGGCTGAAGCAGTGATGACTACTGTCTATGTGCTGAATCGAACCCCTACAGCAGGGATTCATGATGTCACTCCGTATGAGCGGCTGTATGGTCATAAACCTGATATTTCGCACTTGAAGGTATTTGGCAGCATTGCATATGTGCATACACCAGATGAGAAGAGGAAGAAATTGGATCCTAAGGCAGTGAAAAGTGTGTTTATAGGATATGCACAGGAACGGAAAGCTTATAAGTGTTATGTACCTTCTTTGCATGAGACACTCATAAGCAGAGATGTGGTATTTGATGAGTTAGCATCCTGGCATGGGAATCCTGTTGTAGTGCCTACTGATGGCTCACCTAGTATGAGTCATGCTAAAAATACTCCTGCAGAGAGTACTTCCATGAGTGGTCAGACAGGTGATGTATCATCTACAGTGAGTCCTTGGACAGGACGATTGCGAAGTCGCACTACTGCATCCATTGACACGGATATGTCAGTGAGGGGGAGAATAGATAAGGGAAAAGAAAAGGTTTTTGAAGATGTAACATGTCCACTCACTGCAGGTTATGATTCATCTAGCAGTGACAACTTAGACAGTGAATTGGGGATTCCGTCTATTATGATGCCAGGTGCTAGGCAGAGCCATTATGTGCCGCCTCATGAGAGGCAAGCTCACAGTGAGCCACAGCTCAGGAGATCAGAGAGGGTCAGATGACTTGTTGACAGGTATACTTACACTGGATATTCAGCCCGTCATTATGCTTATATGACGAAAGTAACAGGTTTTAGAGAACCAAGTAAGTTTGATGAGGCAATTGCAGATGAGAATTGGCATGCTGCTATGGATGAGGAATATTCAGCTTTGGCTGAAAATGGTACATGGGATTAGGGAAAAACACCTATTGGATGCAAGTGGGTGTATAAGGTGAAATGTAAATCAGATGGATCATTGGAAAGATACAAGGCCAGGCTGGTTGCAAAAGGGTATGCGCAGCAGTATGGTCTTGATTATGAGGAGACTTTCAGCCCTGTAGCAAAGATGGCTATAGTTAGAACTGTGATTGCTTTGGCAGCAGCTAGAGGCTGGAAACTATGGCAGATGGACGTAAAGAAGGCCTTTCTCAATGGAGAATTACAGGAAGAGGTTTACATGGAACAGCCTGAAGGCTGTGTGCATCCAGAATTTCTAGCACATGTATGTCGGCTGAAAAAGGCATTATATGGGCTGAAACAGGCACCCAGAGCATGGAATGCTCGCATCAACAGTTATTTCCAGCAACATGGTTTCCGATTGGGAGATGCTGATCATAGTCTGTTTGTGAAGAAGACAGATAGTGGCTATGTTTTCCTAGTTGTCTATGTTGATGACTTAATCATTACGGGAGATGATGAAAATGGGATTGCTGAAATAAAGACATGTTTATAGGCTGAGTTTAAGGTCAAGGACCTTGGAGAGCTGAAATATTTTTTGGGGATTGAGGTTGTCTCTACACCTCAAGGCATATGGCTGCTACAGAAGCAGTATGCTCATGACATGTTACAGAAATATGGTATGGCTGATTGCAAGCCTATGGATACGCCTTTAGAGCAGAATGTCAAGCTGCAGATTGATGTTGGGACAGAGATTGAGAATGTTACTATGTACAGATAGATGGTAGGCAGCTTGATCTATCTCACGATGAGTTATGCTGTGGGGCTGATCAGTCAGTTCATGCAGAAGCCTCGCAAACCACACTTGGATGCAGTTAGGAGAATTTTGAGATATGTAAAGAGTACAACAGATCATGGGCTATTTTATGTATATGGGAAACCCCTTGACTTGATGGGGTACACTGATGCTGACTCGGCTGGTTGCACGTATGACAGGAGGTCAGCGGCTATGCATTTGGATTGGGTAGTAGCATGATCAGTTGGCAGAGTAAGAAACAACCTACAGTTGCATTGTCCAGTACGGAAGCAGAGTATCGTGGTGCGGCCTTAGCGGCCTATGAAGCTAAGTGGTTACAAAAGTTGCTGAATGACTTGGGAGTACACTTGGACAGCAAAGTCAAGCTGTACTGTGACAATTTTAGTGTCATGTTAGCAAGCAATCCTGTTTATCATGCAAGATCGAAACACATTGAGGTTCACTACCATTTCATCAGGGAAATGGTTTTAGCAGATCAGATTGACTTGGAGCATGTGAAGACTGAAGACCAGGTAGCAGACATCTTTACCAAATCACTTGGTAAAGATAAGTTCATTCACTTTAGACAGCTACTTGGAGTGATGCAGATGGTTTGAGTTTTTGGTTTGAGCTTAAAGGGGAGTGTTAGAAATCAAGCTCCACTTGTCAGTTTGTCTTGGTGTGTAACCGACATCTGTGACAACTAGGTGAGTGCTGTCTCCATGTGACTACAGTGAATAAGTCGGGTTTGTGTTATAGGTGACCTGACTAGAGTTAGTCAGTCTAGTCAACACTAAGGCTAGGTTACTTTACATTGTATTGTGTGCTTTTCAGTTATGTGTGGAATATGAAGAAAAGACTTTGAGAGCCTGAAGGCTCATGGATATGGTATTTCCCTGTCTCTCTCTCTCTTTGAACAGGAGAAAGAAGGGACTTCGAAAAGAGGAGACAAATAATCCATCCTCAAGCCTTTGCAGTAGGTATATTGCCTCTTCTTGCTTTGTTCTTGTGTTTTCTTCTTTTCTTTTGTTTGTCTTTTTTAAGGATAAGATGCACTGAGAGAGAAAGAGAGGAAAGGAGTGAGGGAGAAGAAGAAAGAAAAAGGAAGAGAGAACGAGAGAGAGAGAGAGAGAAAGAGGAAAGATAGCAAAGAGAGAGAGAGAGAGAGAGAGAGAGAGAGAGAGAGAGAGAGAGAGAAACAAAGAGAGAGACAACAAAGAAAGAGAAAGAGAGAAAGAAAGAGAGGGGGGAGAGAAAAAGAAACAAAGAGTGAAGGTAGAGGTGGATAAAAGGGTAAAGTAGAGAGATGAAGGAGAGTGAAAAAAAAGAGAGATCTAGAAAGAGAAGGGAAGAAAAAGGAATAAAAAAAGGGAGGAAAAGAGAGATAGAGATAACAACAAATAGAGAGTGAGATAAGGAGAGAGAAAAACAGAAACAAGGAGTGAATTAGAGAGAATAGAATGATAGGAAAATAAAGGCAAAGGGAGAAGAGAGGCACGAAGAGGGGTGGGGAGAGAGAGTCTTTTAATGCTTTTTTTAATGAGTTTTTTATTTTTAATGAGATGCGTCGAGTGCGAGTATAGAGGAAACGAGAGAAAGACATAGATAAAAGAAGGGAGGGAAAGAAAAAGAGAGAAGAAGTGAGAGTGGGGAGAGAAAGAAACATTTATAGAAAGAGAGGGAGAGAGGAACAAAGAAGGATGAAGAGAGACAAATAAAAAAAGAGAAAGAGAAAGATAATGTGAAATATGGGAAGAGAAATAAATAAGAAGGAAGGGAGATAAATAAAAAAGGAAAGAGAGAGAGAGAAAGAGGGATGGGGAGAGAAATAAAAAGGGATATAGATAAAGACAAAGGAACATGGAGAGAAAAGGAATAGATAAAGAGATATGGAGGGACGCAAACAAATAAAGGGAAAGGGAGAGAAAGAGGAGTAGAGATTAAAATGACGAAAGATCATAAATGAGGGGAACAAAAACTTGTTGTTTGTCATTACGTAGACCAAATGGATTGCAGTGGCTACCAATAGTGGATTCAGACAACAGTATGCTATGCTTGCTCAAGGACGATGATAGACTGATGGGAGATGTGGTGGTTGAAAATGGGGTAGAAAAAAGGATGGATACTGTAATGGAGGAGAAAGTGAATCACTTTTGTATGTTGCATCATGCATCCATGGAGAAGTGACTCGCTAGGTACAAGCAGGCCAAGAAAGATTGGGAAGAAGCATGATTGGAATTCGGACGCAGTACACACCATCGACCGATTTGATATCCTGAGGGCATGGAGAAGATGATGCAGTTTATACCTATGCAATGGCTACAGGGAGCTTTGATCGTGGCTTCTCACGAAGGGTTAGAGGTCTTTATTGAGGAGTGGGAATTCTCGAGGGGATGTATTCCGGTGACCGCATGTTTTATAAGATATTGCATCTAGATTTTATATACAACAACTAATCTAACTATTTCAATGTACAATACAAGATCTACAATGTGGCATGGTCGCGTGGGAGACATTTTTGCGTTGAGCGCATCAACAAAATGCGCTCCACCATGGATTATGGTGTCATGGAAAAGTTTGAGCAAGAGAGCTGATGGTAAGCCCCAAACACTGTTATAGATGAGATGGAGTATTTTGGGAACATGCAAAGTGTTATCTCAGTGGATTACTATAGCTTCTCCATGATCATATTCAATGTGCAGTGGTTCAAAGGTATTGGAAGAAGCTGGCAACCATTCTACAAGGTCCATCCGAATTTCTAGAACTACCTAAAAATTTTCACAACACGGAACAATAATAAATGTTGAATCACTCTTATATGTGATTTTGAATAGGTAATTTTCTATCCAAATCCCCGACAACCTCGATGGTGGTATGTTGTGCCGTTAGCTTCTCGGAGTGCAAGAGTGTATGATGAAATCAATGTTCCTAGCATAGATGAGGAAAGTATGTAGGTGGAGGGGTTGATATTGTGGAGAGTGGAGGTAGAAGAGGGATTGGAGCATGTAGAGAAGGCAAATACGAGTAACAATGACAAAAAGACATGAGGCCACGTATTCTTTCAAAATGAAGTAAACTCCTTCTGTGGTGACCTATCTATAGACCTTCCTGTGTACGTGGAGTTGTGTTAGGAGATTGACATGGGACCATAGGCTAGGTCATACTTGCTGCATCTGCATACTCAATTCGTTGATAAATCACTTTTAAGGGTACTTTAGAATATTCATTTTAAGTAGCATCATTTTTTTCAGAGTTATATTATTGTACTTTACTTAAATCTTTATACTGATTATGCTAACATCATTTTCTGTTTGTGCATGTTACCTTTGACGATACTTGGAGAGTAGGATGAGTCAAGGATGAGCGACAAGGAGTTGCAAGAGACATTCACACGTATGTCTCCAGATCAGATGGCCCGATTTAGAGATATGGTAGACCAAGAGCTGTCTCAGATACCATCATGTCATTTCATGAGATCTACTTCGTCACACTCTGATGTTTTGATTTCCAATGGACAAGGTCGATGCTCTAGATTGGGCATGGAGATAGAGGGAGTGGTTCTGGGGGGTGCTGTAGAGATATGGATGTTGTGAGCGGTAGGTTCCACATAGGGGTGCTACTCCTTGCTCTTCTACATATTCTAGAGAGGGTGGCTCAGGTGGGTGTTGTGGAGGATCTGATGCAGTGTCTCCGTATTGTTTTTCTAGTGGATACGTGTTACCTCCAGGATTTGTCACACCTGTGGGGACATCCACTCTAGTGACTTCAGGTTTTGCTTAGCCGTCTGCAGAAGGTGGCATCCCTATGGGTGCTACTTTGAGAGATACTACCCTCGTAGGTACAATAGATATACATGGGTCTCTTGGTTATACCCAAGAGAACTGTCGTAGGTGGGAGAGGAAACACCTTAGATGTACCCCAGAGGGGTATGGATACCTCGCAGATGATAGGACATGTGATGTGATCATGAATGATGAGGGGAGGAGGGTGATGCCTCGCATGAGAGAGTTGTGCCAACAAGTTTTTAGGCACAACATCTTGAACCATTGGAAGAATATACCTGATGGGAGAAAGAATTGTATAGTGGTATCCTTGCATGAGGAGTTTTTGATACCTACCGCGATAGAGAGGTTTTCCACTAGGTGGATGATGGAGTGTATGCATGTATACATGTCACATAGACAATCAGGGGGACGCACACAAGGCACTCAAGAGTGGCGCATCAAAGCTTAAGTGGCTAGACATAGATGATTAGTGGAGACTCAAGGAGGAGGCTACAGATTCTCCAATATATTGGCGATAGTAGTGGGAGGCAGCAAGTGCACGATTAGAGGTAGAGGTCTTGCATCATCTGGGGAATGGCGGCCACATGACTTATCTAGAGGACTTTTTTTGTTTTTCTCTATAACCGTTGCTATTAGCGCCACTAATTTCTCTACATGCATTGCTATTGTCGTCTCTATACATGTTGCAAACCATTGCTATATGCATTGCTATTAGAGTCACATTTGCAACACAAATAGCGATGATTTTATAGAGACTCTTATATTGATGCTTTTAGCGACGACGGGGGAAATTATTTTATGAACATTTGTGTCGCTTTGAGCATCGGTATGAGGCCTGTATCTTGTAGTATCTATCTCTCTCTCTAACAAAACTAACTACCTCTTTAACAAAACTAGCTCTAACTAAACTAACCTTCTATTTCTTTGATAAAGTTGACAAAACTAACCTACTACTACTAACAAAACTAACAAAATAAACTACACACACACACACACACACACACTCTCTCTCTCTCTCTCTCTCTCTCTCTCTCTGTGTCTCATTTGGTGGACAATTAATGTAATCTATACTCTCTCTATCTCTCTCTCTCTCTCTCTCTCTCTCTCTCTCTCTCTCTCTCGATAGACTGGCGTCAAGCCACTGAGCAAGACACACTGGCTTATACTTCTTGGTGCTCTCTCTCTCTCTCTCTCTCTCTCTCTCTCTCTCTCTCTCTCTCTCTCTCTCTCTCTCTCTCTCTCTCTCTCTCTGTGCCTTGTGGTGGCCTACATTGTCCATTTCAAACCTACATCATCCTGGTAGCCTACATCATCCTTTGTGACTTGTAGGTCTACTTAATCCTCCATGACATGTAGGCCCTAGCAGCAACCATTCTTTTGATATGTCATCCTCTATGACACATTGTGCTTCCTAACATGTAGTTATAGCAATGGGGCAGGTCATCTTCTATGACATACTGCAGTCCCGGTAGTGATTGCGACATATAGTCCTAGTGGTAATATGTTATCATGTGCGACTACAACATATTGTGCTCCTTTGCGACATGCTATGCTTTTGATACGCAATCATGGAGGATTCTTCGTGCCTTTAGGATAGTATATAGGGAGGAGGATGCAAGCATGGAGGTACTAGAGAGACATGGGGGGAGAGAGAGAGAGAGAGAGAGAGAGAGAGAGAGAGAGAGAGAGAGAGAGAGAGAGAGAGAGAGAGAGAGAGAGAGAGAGAGGGCTTTGCTGATGCCCTCTCTACTGCCACCCTCTAGTTGCCTTTGCTGCCACCTTCTACTTGCTTTAGTTGCCTGTATTGTGTGATGAGAGAATAGCAAACAGAGAGAGATGACAGGAGAATGTACCTTTCTATTACTCCACCAATCATTAACCTTTTTCCATTAATGAGGAGGAGGAGCTGAACAACTTCAAATTAACATTTTTTCATTTACTTTTTCAAATTAACCTGTTTTTAGATTCAAGAGCTCTTTGGTGCTTTGGTGTATCCAAAAATTGCAGCTCAAATAATAAGGTATAGATGTATAAGGAGATCATCTTGAGAGCCAATAGCATGAAGAAACATCTCTACTGTGAGTTGAAACTAACATAGATGATTCAAATAGACGTGATGTATGTGGTGTGATTGTTATGCATATTCAATGGTGGAAGGAGTGTTGGTCCAGAAACTCTTACTAGGCACCAATAATCGAAGAATAGATATGATCCACTAGGCATGCAAATTGGTCTTATAAGCTCTCATGAACACAATACCATGGAGTCTAATGATAGGCGAGACAAAAAATTAAATGGTCAAACTATCAATACTTCCAAGTTATAAGTAGATGGGATTGAACCATGTGGACATGTGGGTTGATGGGAAAATCTATCCAATTGATCTACTAACCAATAAACCTTCAACATTTTTAGGAATTAAAAATTTTCTTAAGGACATATGTGAGGGTAATAATATGTTACTCAATTAAATTAAGCAGCTCAATGATCAAACATTCAAAGTGTTTACAAAATGCCAAGCAACCATAAAAACTTGTCATGATGTAATCACTGCACATCCATGTTATGTACAATAGCTCATACTAAATGAGATCATAATTACTAAAATAATGAGATTGTCACAATGCAAGACATTATCCATGACGTTGGTATCTCATATGAGGAGGCAAAGGCATAATTGGATGACCTTAAAAAGATCAACAGTAAGCTAATGTAGGAGCACAAATGAAAGAAAAATCCAATCAATGAATTAATTGTGAATAGTGACAAGTGAAAGCAACATTTTAAAACATGCCAGGAAGCTCAGGATGAGAACCTAGGTGAGGGCGAGCTTGGATCATTTATTAGAAGGTTTCTAAAGGGGAGTACATTGGAAAACGCTTTAAGTAATCCAAAGTTCAAGCTTAGAAAAGTCGATGTTAAGTGTTGATAATTTTCTTCATACCTTTCTTTATATATTTTTGAAATAGTTTTTCTATTGGATTTTATTTGCTATAAAAAATAGGCCACTACTTGATGATCGCCTAAACATCGTGACATGAATGATACATCAAGTGGTTCCTAAGGCATCTAATGCTTACCATAGCTGCTGACGCACTTAAGCAGCCCTCCAAGGAGACCAAAAACATGCCACGAGTCATTTCTTTCACATAAATCTCATCTCTCACTCTCTTTCACCCACCCCCTTCTCTCATAAGAATAGCCATTATACAAGAGGAAAGGGAGGAGAGAGAAATATTGTTTTGAGGGAGAAGAGAGAGACTAAAAAACTAGCATTTTTATTGCTTTGATTCATTGCGTGAGAGTGGTATTATCACATAGAGCTTCTTGAGTAGGCTTCAATTATGTATTTAAAAGTGCAAAATGGTGAAGATTCGAAAAAAGGAGAACAAGAAATCAAATACCATAATTTCGTTTTTTGCTTATGTGCACCTTTTTTCTCCTTCTTTGCCTCTTTAAAATGATTAGATACATTAAAAAATTGCATCTCTTTGAAGCCTACTAAAGTGCCTCTTCAAATTGGACATACCCACTTGATTTTGGGGCCTTTTTGGTCTTCTTGGTTGCCCACACTGTATTCCTCCACAAATTAAGGTCTCTTGGCCGCAAATTTCATCACCAAATGCATGAACTTAATGCCAAGTGATAGCTAGATGCTTCTTCATTATTTGTAGACTTAATTTTGGGCTTTGTTGCATCTTAAACTTCAAAATGATCTATCTCTTGCACCTTGACTACTTTGCATCAGAATCACTTTAGAGCCTAAAGTCTTCATTTTCACTCACAAATGCCTTGTGAATGTGCCTAAAATTATCCAAAATATTGAAAATCACACCTTTAAATCAGCCTCTTCTTGGCAACCATGGGATAAGGTAACCTAGCCCATCCAATCCACAAACAAATCTTTCCAAGAAAACACACCACACGAAAGCATAACTCACAAGAAAAATAAAACAATATAATAGAGAAAAGAATAAACACTCAATTCCACAGTCATGGATTATATAGCCAAAGCAAGGACTAAGAGACAAGGATTCCCCTAAGGAAATGATACTCAATAACAATCCTTGCTATCAATCACTCACAAGGTGAGCTAGATGCACAACCTAACCTGGTTAGAGAGCCACCTAGGGAATACCCCAACCTCAAAAAGAAACACAAGCACTAGTAAGATGACTAGGATGACTCCCTATCACTTAGGATCCACTAATGCCAGAGAAAATAAAACTAACCCCATTATCTAAGCCCATTATCCCTTGAGAAATTGGCTTTTAGTCTACCATCATAAATATTTTTTCTTTTCTTTTCTTTTCTTTTTCCTATTTCTTAGTGGGGATGGATCTTCTGCCATTTCTTTGACTGTAGTGTCCCAAGAAGATCAAGGCATCAGCCTTGAGTCAGTGACTCACATTCAAGTACCTCTACTAGAACCTGACAAGGTGACACATACTTTAATTCCTTTTTTTAAATTCCTTAAAACCCTACGGCGAGGTCTCATCCCAAGGAGGACAAGGTATCGGCTGACTCCAATCCAAGAATGTACCAAACCCTCGCAAGGCCACAAGTATCTTCTAGCACAAATTATTTTTTCTTTTGCTTTTATGATGGGACTTGCAACAAATTTTAGCCCATAGGCTACAGTGAAAACCTAGCCCCTCACTTACTAGGAGAGTTTATCATGACAAATAATCAAATTGAACCCTCCAAACTAGGTGAGCTATCTTGTAGAAGAAAGGCGGCCACCTATTGACTATCTAGCTAATAGGCTCGACACATGAAGTCATCTTATGAGTACTATCAAGCAAAAGCCTAGCAAGTGAGGCATCCCACTAGGTAAGGACACTCAAACCCTAGCGCAAGTCTTGGCCTTAGAGCCATGGAAAGACATACACAAGTGATCCTGACCCTTATCTTACAAAGAAAAAATCAATAGCTAACAAGAGACAAGGTGATAGAGACATCTGACATTGAAGAAGTGTCCACATTAGCACGTAGCACCCCTCCCTTAAAAACTGATAAGTGTTTTTATAAAGCATCACTAACTAATGGCCCAAAGGTTAAAAGCACCCACATCACAAAAAGAAATGAAATGGCCCTCTTGGCCTAATGAAATATGACCATAAAGCACATAATTCAATAATCTAAGACTAAAAGCAAACCCTTCGTCTCCACATAAGGCCTACTAAGGCATATAACCTAGACAAAGGGATGGGCTACTGAGGCCCTACACTAAATGCATCAAATTATTGGCTAACCCTCTGTACAAATGGTGAGGGGTGTTTGAGGAATATGCCATTGAATGATCCAATGTATCCATGAAAGAATAGGAAGATGATCAATCACAACCTGGCTGATAACTCACACTAACCATCAGCACTAGCCAAAGCAAGACACATAGCAAGTAGTCCCCATAGTAGCCCTGGGTTGATATCAGTATATACTTGTAAAAGCCCCTCTAGACCATAGTTGGGAAAGATATCTTCAACAAATGCATAATTAGCTAGGGGCTACAAAGTGATTCCACTAACAAGGAATCAACTGGCAAGTCATTGACTCAAAGATCTCAAGTATGTCCAAGGCTACACGATGGTACATCCACAGAATGGGATCCCTACACTATAGGTACCATTCAACTAGTTGATCACCAATTACAAGTCACCTTTCACCAATAACATGTGGATATTGCAACATCAGGCTAGATTAAGCCCAATAAGCAAGGCCTTGTGTTCAACCATATTATTAGTAAAAGTAGTGTCCAAATACACTCCCATTTTGAAAACTACTTGATGTTGGGGATCTTTAATGACAATCCCTACACTCATATGTTTAGTAGGTCCTCGAGTAGCTCTAGCAAAATATAATGTATAAACCAAGGCTTCTTTGATGCGACCCACTATAACAATTGACCTACTTGTACTTATGATAATCAAAGTATAACTTAGAGAGAGGGTGTAAGATAGGTATAATCCCTTCTTCCTTACTAAACTCAATGAAAATTCTAGTAAGAACCCAATGGCAATGGGTTGCAATAAACCCAAATGTCCCACATGAAAGATTTGTCTTGCCACTCAGTAATGTGATAACCCTTACTCCACCAAACAACTTTGCCTTGATGGTAATGCTGCTTAAAATATGGATTCTCAAGTTAAGGAGTAACTTTTCCTATCCAATAGTCTTGCTACCCTTTGCAAGTTTGAGGTGAATCTTAGAAGGCCTACAAAGGCACCAATTCCAACATCATCCCCTACATATAATATAACTTTATATTATTGAAGTTTACTTTAGTCTTGAACTCTACCACTTTCAAATCTACTAAAAGGATTGTAGATCCATTCTTTTCTATATAAACAATTATATAAGGGCCATCCCACTTGGATTCTAACTTTCTTGGAAATAGCTCACAACGGGCATCATGATAGAGGACCATTAACCCTTGGCAAATTTATACTTTTTAGTACAAAGTTCATGAAATGATTTCATCCACTTATTTTCTACCTCTTGATGTAACAAGGCTTGCAATCTAATCTCATCAAGATATACAAGGGAAGTGAACCTTTCTTGCAATGCTTTCTCATCACCCAAAGAATGATTTAGAGTGACCTTTACTGTAGGTAGCTCAATCTCCAAAGGCATAACACAAATTTTTCCATATATTAATTTGAAAGGGGTGTGGCTTGTAGCTCTTTTGAATGTCATGTTATAAGCCCAAAAATCCATATACAACTTTTTATGCCAATCATGCTTATCTTTGGGTATAGTCTTAGATAGAATTCCCACAAGCTCCTTATTGGTACTCTCTACTTACCCATTTGCTTGGGAGTTATAAGGTGTAGTCTTATTGTGTTTAATCTTTAGAGCTTTTGTAAAAACCTCAATCACTTTATTCAAGAAATGTATCCCACGATCAAACACAATCTCTTTAGGTGGACCAAAATGGAAAACAATCTGCTCCAAAATGAAACTAGCTGTCTCCTTGGCATTATTCTTCATTGTAGCACGAGCTTTGAACCGCTGTCGTATTGCTGCGCATTTGAGGTGTGAAAACCACCCAAAAGTTGTACATGAGATTTGTTACTTTGTACATACTTTGGCGTAGACGTTGTGCTTTGCTTTGCTTGAACATTTTTCTTTCAGTTGGTTCATGTTCAATTTTACAGAAGAGACAAGCGCTGTTTTGGGATTGAATCTGATATTTGGTATAAACAAATTAGAAGGAGAACGGGTTCTAGATCTGCAATGAGTATGGTTTTTCCGAGCTTCACAAGATGTTTGCTTATGCTGGAGATGCAAATGGTATCAACAAGGGAGTTTAAGAAGACCAGTGAATTTTCAGATGAACATGAGGCTCATGTGTTATCCTTGATCATGGAACCACTGTTTGCCAAAATTCATTAGCACTATTGTTCATGTACTCAGCTGAGTGGATTTTACAGAACAGAAAAGTTTGAACCTTTGACATGCATTCAATATGCTTACATACACATGTGATGCTGAAATTGTGCTTTTCTTCCGAGCGGGAACACTTTCGATTGAAGTTCTTTGGCATTACAGCTCGCGGCTACTTTGGGCCTACTCTTCCTTGGTGCTTTTCTGATTCTAGAGGGAAGCTAATTTGAGAGGAAACAAAAGGGGAAAAGAAAACACGAAAAGAAGAGGAAAAAGAGGGGATTTTTGAAAAGCTAAAGAAGGAGGGAAAAAAGGGGAACAGAGGATACGAATGAGGAAAAGAAGGGGAGCTATTTTGAAAGAAAAAGGAGGTATTTTGGGAAGGAGGAACGCGGCAGGAAAAGGAAGGGAGGAACAGAGGAGTTTTGGGGGGGAATCAAGCTTGGGAATCCTGATCATATATTGGACATTTTTGAAAGGAGAGAATCAGAACGCCAAGGGAAGATCTATCGGATTGTGAGCACGGAGGCAGAGGGGAAGGCTATCGAGGACTCTTAAGGAGCTCGGAGGAGGAGCCATCCTTTCTCAGCAACAGTGCATAATCACAGCATCTGTGCTATAATCCATTTTGATTCCGATATGTTCATCCATCGATCCGGATCAGAGGAAGAGGGATTTCTTCCTACACAGAAATGACCAGCCATGTTTTTTTTCATCGTCGTCGTTGACATCAACATCATCGCGTCACGAAAGAGGAGGACTGAAAAACGACAGAAAAACAGAGCACTCGAAAGAAATCTAGGAAGGCAAATGACAAGAGACTACGATTGCAATCCTATGCTTTTTGTGGGAAGCATCAAGGGTCATCGGTACAAATCAGCAGCTGCCCAGCTTATACAGAAGATGCAGAAGCGTGATCGTCTATCCTTTCGATCATGTATTGCGAACATTCCATTCCCCTTCAGTGTTTCGCCTTTCCCAGCGTGATGTGGACTTCATCTCTTCAGCCGAGATTGGGCGGCAGAGTGCTGGAGCCGTCTGATCACTGCAGTTGGTGATGATGCTAGACTTTTCAATCTATTCCTGGCAAAAGAAGTTCATACCCATAGCAAACATAAAGGGGATTGGCTTGTGCTTCAGCTTGGAACTTGTTGCTCTTTCATATCAGCGTTATTCGAGTCCTGCAGTGTACATCTGTAGCAGGGCGACTACAGATCTCTTTCAGTAGTTGCGTCCTTCCTTAGAACCTTATTTACAAGCACACAGCTAATCTTGCTTTGCACTACGATGCTACGTGCCCTTTTAGTGGTCAGAGAACGAGCAGCCCTCACATTCTGGCTTTGAATTACCATCCTCAATGAATCATCAATGATTGATTCGATTCCTATTGCTACAAATTGTCACCCTGTATAAAAACCATGAATCTTGTTAGAGGAGTTGTAGGACTTCTTCGAAGAAGTTCAGTTAGACTGGAAAGAGATGCTCCACAGAGACAGAACAGGGGGTCTTCATCAACAAAACCTGCAACTTCTTGGCCAGAAATTCAGTTCAATGATGGTAAAATTACAATCCAATTATTCCCTCCCTCACAGAAGATCAATTCGCTCTCGTAACCCAAAAACGGGTCATGGGACCACTCAACGTGATGCGTAAGGAGGCTTAACAATCATGGCAAAGGTCATACTAATCTAATCAGGTGTTCTAATTGCAGTCGCTGTTGTCTCAAGGACAAGGCTGAGAGGTGGTTCCTTGTCAGGAATATTGTAAAGCAATCTGCTGTTCGGGATGTTTAGGAAGCTTGTGTTTACGATGGGTATACTCTGTCCAAACTGTATGCCAAAATGCAGTATTGTATCTCGTGTACTATCCACTCCCATGTTGTTCGAGTACGATCACGCACTGCTTGCAGGATTAGAGAGCCTCCACAGTACTTCAGGCGAAAGGAAGATATGCAAAGCTAAAACCCTCGTATGAATGTTCCTGCTGTCAGGATTGGATGACGAGTGCCATCTTAAATCTTAAATGACTTGGATGCCAATGCTCTATGTTTGCTGTCATAAGGAGACTTAATCCTGTTTGTGAGAAGATTCTTTTTCCTTGTTGGATTGAACAGAGACCCTGGTGTACAGAATTCAGATGTGCAGAAAAATATGAGCTTTCAAAAGTATATTAGGCAGAGGAAAGAAGGGCTTTCAAAAATCCATTGAGGTCAACTTTGTAAATTTCTCCATCGATTAAAGATCGATAACCCAATACCTGTTTGGATTGATGCTGAAATATGAACCATGAATCTTTATAAAATTCTGGAGTTCATATAGAAAACTTGAAGACAATTTGATTACAGAATTGGAATGCTACCCTATCTGAAATTGATTCCATTGTGAAAACTGAAGCTGTTGATGCTGAATAAGGTTGTAATGTCACGCTTGATTGACCTTTTATCCTGAAATTTAACAAGGACTTCTGAAGTTGCGACATTGCTTTCGAAAACCCTTCGACACCGCTTTATAAAATATCTATTGCCACAATGATATAACGCTTCCGTATGGTGGACGAAAGATGCACATGTCTAATGAAAACAATACCCCACTTTTCAAGGGGAAAGGTTACCAGAATGGGCTATAGTAATCTCTTTCAATTTTCTCTACCATTGTGTCTCTGGTAGATATCACAACACTTAATATATTCAAGAGCATCCTAGAAAATTATCGGCCACCAATATTTAGTAGTAAAGTCTCTAGGCAATAAGCCATCCAACAAAATGACCCCTACATGTTGAATCATAACATTTCTCTAAAATAAGTGGCACCTCATCACGCATCATGCAACGATGATACATCTCATCCACTCTCCTTCTGTATAAGACACCAATTATAATGGAAAAACAGTGTGCTTGTTGCTTAATCTTTCTCTTCTCAGATTTAGAGAGAGCTTCTACCACGTTGCATGTGGATAGACAATGCATAATAGACGTATACCATGATGGAATTGAGGCTGTATTAATCTCACATAACTCTTCATGATCACTAATGTCAGCCCACTCTTCCTTACGCTCACCAAAATCCACTAAGCATTTAACAATTTCTTGCAATTAACAAGCTGTCTATTTTGGAATATGGTAGCTCTCAAATAATCTATAAAGACCTTGACTTCTTTAGGGGAAATATTGGTGAGTGTCTTGTCAATTGTCCTTTGCCAAGAGCCATGGGAATTACATAAGCCAAAAGCCATAACATGGTATGAAAAGGTACCAAAGACAATGCTAAAGGTCATTTTAAGCTTGTCATCCCCAACTATGGCCATTTGATTATAGCCCACAAAGTAATCCATGAAAGAATACATCTCTCACCTTGCTAATAAGTGATCTAGGATTTGATTGATAAAGGGCAAAGGGTAGCAATCCTTCACCGTTTTCTTATTTAGCTTCTTGAAATCCACACACAAGTATATTTGATTGTTTTTCTTCTTTCTTATCACAATCAATGAGCACCATTCAATGTGTTCAATAGGGAAAATTAGACCTACCTTCCTAAGATGCATCAATTTCTTAAAATAGACTCCCTTAGCTCAAAAAACATTTGCCTAACCTTCTGCCTTACTAGCTTACTACCTTCTTTCAATGGGATTGTATGCATGGCAATAGTAGGGGCAATCGCCTTCAATTCATTGTAGTTCTATGCAAAAACATCCCTAGACTCCTATAGAATTAACATATAGTCTACACGCTCATCATCGGATAATATAGTATCCAGTTTGATTACATGGGGATCGTTAGGAGTCCAAAGATCCAAATATACTACATCGGCATCACGTATTTGATCTTTTGGCCCTATCAGCTCATTCAAATGCACTTTATAGGACTCCTTCATTGTGGAACCCTCATCAAAATCATTGAAGCTTGATGTTCCCATGTGGAAAAGGTGCCCTCAAGTGCCTCCCATTTTGTAGTGGGAGGTAAGACCCTTTCATTTATTGGGTACTTAGGGTAAGTATCCAAAATTGTTCTCTCCATCTCGTGCCCAAAAATCAGCCAAGTAGCTAGAATATCCACCAAACAATTAGAATGTAAGATCCATGGTTGCCCAAGCAACACAACTGATAGCTTGGCCTCCTAGGGAATAGGATAATATAAAAGTTGATAACACACTCAATATGCACTATGATTACATGCTCTTGAGATATCACTCCTTTACACTATCTTGAACTGTCATCTGCCATTTTTAAAATTATTGTGACAACCTTTTGGATGGGTGGACCAAGTCTCTCTCTATACTCATTAGGTTTACAAATGAAGTCTACCATTGCACTTTCTATCAAAATATCATCCACATATGCATGCACCCTAGGGCAATGTTTCTCCACATATTTCCACCATTCACTACCTACTCGATCGACACCAACAAGCTCTACAACATAACCCATTTGTAGATTTTTCTTGAACTCCTTGCGAATGTTTGGCAACAATTGAATTAATTATAGCAAATTCATATCTGGCTTGACTTTACATAGCACATTTGCTAGATCAAACTCATGGAAGTTTGCAACAGTCTTCTTCTCTTGCTAGATCATCCTCTCTTTTGGCTTTTTAACAGCCTTAATAGCCTCCTTTGCTTTTGACTTGCACTTACTCTTAATCGTTGACTCCTCTAAGATACCTTTGAGTTTAAGAGGACCCACATGAGTATTGGTATTTGTGACCTTGTCAACCACACTAGGCTTAGGGTTGTCTTTGCTTGTACTTGGGTCATCATTCTAAACCTCTTTCATTTCTTGGCCCCTAGTGACTATTCTTACATTGTTAGAGGTTGTATTCTCATTGATTAGAAGTGACTCTATCAAACTAACCCCCTGGCCATTTTCTCTAGGGCGGCTTTTTCCCTTCAAGATTTTCTTAGGACCCTCCTCTTGAGTATTCGCATCATTTGCACGATGATTCACTAGCCCAAGTTGGTGATTTCCTTACTGGAGTGAACTAATTCTACTCCAACATATATTGGGCATATGTCCTAACTTCCCACATATATCACACTTCACATAAGGACAATTCTATGGGAGGGGGCACTGCACCACTTTATAGCAAATCTTGATGGACCCCTATCATTAGGGTTCCTAATGCCCATCAAAATTTGTTGATGTCTCAAGCAATCCACTATATTATTTACTGATATTGTTCACTAATCATATTACTGTAATGTTTCATCATGTCCTTCACTTCCTCTACAATATTTGATACAGAGAGGATTCATAACCAATGATATCAAGAGCCACCCCCACATTAGGTTTTACAATTTGTAAAGGGACTAGTGGCTGCAAGAGCTCTTGGTTTATAGTGGGAGGCCACTTGTTACTCATAGATGTCGTAGGTCTTGGTTGGGCAACATTTTGCCTTACGAGAGTAGGTAATTGAGGTAACCCTTGATTTAGGGATCCTTGATTTTGCACTACTACCTTATTGGGTAATGCACATAATAAATTGCAACCTATTAACATCGCATTTGGAATCATTCTAGTAATTGAGAGAGCTTGCCCTCTTATTGCATTGGTAGCTTTAATTCTTGACTCAACCCCTTCTATTGCTACTACAGTTGCATCTAAATAATTTAGTGTCATGTTTCTCAAGGTGTAGTTGGGTCCTAAAATCCAACCCTCTTAAGAAAAATTGCAATTGAGTAGTAGGGGAAAATTGGATAGTGATACCCAAACAACAAAATACTTCATGTATCTTTTAAGCATACACTTTTACCCTCTCATTGAATTCTTACCGAGTCTCATTTAGGGCACACAACTAATATTGACTCCCATTTTCAAGAGAGAACTCCCTATGAAACACAATCTAGAATGCTTACATAGTGGCAATCGAATAATTTATTGCAAGTCGGGTAGTACCACTTGGCTATATTTTCCTTCAAAGCCATATTGAAGAACATCAAATGATGTGCTTCCTCATTGACTTAATAGTTAAACATAATTTTTTGGAAGTATTTGATATATAATTTTGCATCTTTGTTTAAACTTCCGCTAAAGATAGGAAGTGAGTATCCTAAAGCAGGTAGAGCCACTATACTAGCTAGAATTTAAATTCCTTGAGGGGATATTAAGGATGGTTGTACCATATTTTTAGATATAGGAATAGACTTAGGAAGACAATTACGATGCTATTAATGGCACCACTAGATGGTAGGGTTGATCTTTGACTAGTCCTCAAAGGAGTGAGCTGCCAACTTTAGGTATTAAGGGTAAATTACTACCTTTTCATGTACTAGGAATGCTCTTACTATGAGGGGCTATAAGCCCCCTAACTTTAAGGGATACAAGACTATTACAGTCCGTATATGTCAGTATTTTTGTACGCTGGCACTCATCACAATGCTTAACAAACTTAACAACATTGTAGAAGAGTGCAGGCCACCACAATTGAGACTGAAGAACTTTGTGTATAATACTATCTCCATTGAAGTATCCTCCTACAATTCCCCATGTGTCTCAGTGTCTACATCATGCATCTCATTTTTTCCAACACATATTCTCAATAAGCTAGCTTTTCCTAATCAATAAAGCTAATTTGAAATTAATTGATAAGGTTGAATCTTCAAAATGAGTCACCATAGTCTAGCCTTCTCAATTGGGAGATCTAGGATCTCTTTCTCCAAGATTTGAAGAACTATGCTGTCTACTTAGTGAGGTGTAAAATCTACTTTGTAAAGCTCTTCTTTGCTAGAGATCTTGAAGAGTTAAGCATCAAGTAGATCATCCATGATGCCATAATTGGCTATATCTCTAGTATGTTAGTAGGACATGTAATATGGATATATAGTGTTGTTTGCCTTAACGTACCACCACACTAAGAAGTCAAACTCCAATAAAAGCAATAGCCCTATCACACATAGCTTTTTCACAAGATAAAGCCATGCCTAATGATCTACAAAGAAGGTGAACGGTGTACCTAAAAGATAATGTCTAAACTTCTTAATTGTAGACATCATAGCTAGCACTTCCTACTTTGTTCTTGAGTAATTCATCTCAGTACATTAGTGAGCTAGCTACTTGAAAATCTCACTACAAAATCCATATTATGTTCACTAGGTTGGCGCAACACTACTCCCTTGGAAAATTTCAAATCATAAATATGCACTTAGAGCTTGTTTAAGACTTTTATGGGCTTGTTGGTACCCCTTTGTCCACTCAAACACAATCAATAGTTTGTGTAGGGGTCTAACAATTAATGCATAGCTCAACAAGAACAATTGATACTTTCTAGTATAGCCACGGAAGCACATAACGTCCTTGTAGGTGGTTGGAGGTGGGAGATTTACAATCACTCTAACTTTTGAGAAGTTAGTGATAATCCCATTCATCAATACTATGTGCCCTAGTATGCAACCATGGTTGACCCAAAACTGGCACTTCAAGGGGATCAACAAGAGGCCATATTATCTACACCACTCAAAGATGATGTGGAGTCTTTCTAGGTATTCCTCCCAGGTTTTATGAATACACAAGTTATTAGCAAACACTACCAACCCCTTTTTAAGCATGTCTTTTGAAGATTGTACACATGATGTGTTGAAAGGTAGTAGGGGCATTAGTCAACCCAAATGGCATGAGTATGTAGGCATGTTGAGAAATATGCAATCACACCCATTTGTTCCTCTTTGTATGGAACAGGTAGATAAGGAACATGCAACTCAATCTAGGAAGAGTTGCCTTTATCCCATAGGCACAATGAGGAAAGTGGTACCATCCTGCAACTATAAAAGAGTGTACTTTACAATAATTTGAATGAATGCTATTGTACTTTTTACTTTCAATCTTGTCCATGTCTACTCAAGATTGTGTTTATCATTAGTCATCATGCTTCTTATTGTTGACTTCCAACCTCCATAGCTAACCTTGCTCAAGATCCATGTTTCTCAACATAGTATTAGAGCCATGGTGAGCTTGATTTAGCTCCACACACTACTCTCCAGCTCTCCTCAATCTTAGCTCAGCTCAATTTTAGTAGAAGTCTTCATCTCTTCACTCTATCTTCACTCTACACCTCTTGACCTCCATAGCTAGTAGTACCTACCTGTGTTGGAGTGCTTAGATCTCTTTAATCAAGCCATATCTCACTGAGCTTTCTTCTCTCGACATCTTCTCCAATTCAAGGCACTCTCTTCTATTACTTCACATCATAACATTGGTCTCTCTCTTGCTCAGAATGTCATTTTTTCTAGCTTGCTGTCACAATTATGCCCTTGCATATAGCTCCTGCCATCTACATGTAACACGATTGACCTTGTAACCTCACGGATTTTGAAGTTAATCCTATGGGCTCTCTTTTGAAAAAAAATTAAGCTCAAATAGTCCACTGTGTGAGCTACCATAAGTAAAAAAACCAATCAGGCCACCAAGAAACCCTAGAGGGTATCCATAGCCAATTTCACCCAATCTCTTTTTTCACTCTATTCTCTCACTCCTCTCAATTCAACCAACCCAGTACCACTCTAATAGACTATATCACTGAAGTTCCAGTAAGATTGCCACATCAAATTAGCAAGGAGAGGAAGATTCAACTATCAAATTTCAATAGCAAGCTCAATAAGCATAGTATCTTTTAATACTTATTAGTACTTCTTGGCACTTGTGTCTCTTAACACATCCAAGCAACTCATTTGTTGGTTTGATATGGGATTTTTAGTAATGACTTGCTATTGCTCTTGCCATCCAATATGGGAAAATATTCACTACTATGCCATTTCAAAGGAACATGCTTCCAAACTTGATTGACAAGGATCAAGTTGATCCTGATGAAGAAGGGCCTTTGGTCAATAACCAATGGCTAAGAGAAGAAACCCAAAGATGTTTCTCTTGTAGTAGTATGGAAAAATAGTGATGACAAAGCCCAAGCTATCATTAAGCTTAAGCTTGATGATATTTATATCCAACATGTAGACATGTGATACATCTCATGCTACTTGGGAATAGTTGGATATACTATTTGGTGCCCAAATCTGAATCAGCTTCAAAATATGGATTGCTGATTGATTTTTTCAGGTTAGATATGAAGGCTACTACATCCTTTGCAACTCACCTTAATTATATGGAAAGTCTGCTAACTCAACTTGCAAGGATTAACTTAAAAAAGGAAGAAGACATATGCATTAGAGTCTTGGTCAAGAGTCTTCCTCCAGAATTTGGTAATATCTCCACCACACTAATTAATATGCCAAATCCAAAGCTGGTAGATATCAAACCATCACTTCTTGAGGAAGAGAAGAATCTCAAAGGTAAACAGGAATCAAGCACTTCAAAAGAAGAACACGTGCTCTCCGTCCGTGGAGTCCACCTTATAAAGCATGTAAGATACTAGTGAGTTCAAAATAAAGGGTATTTTTAATTATATTGACTTAAATTTTTCTAAAAATAGAAGGGGTTTATAAATGTGCTCAATGTAAATTCACATGATGGGAATTTTATTCCAAAAATCTCATAGCACAATTGGGGGGCAAGGGGTGGGGGGGGGGGGGGGGAAGTGCTTGGGATGTGTCTATTTGAGAGCCACAAATAAAAGCCCCATCTCCTTTACCACCACTCTCTCTCTTGGTATACAGAGTGTTGGTTTATTTTCAAATCACTAGCCTATTTTCTTGGGATCTCCCTACTTCATAAGGAGCCTATGCCTCTATCAACATCCATTGTTAGCTATTAGCTTGTATCTTTCTCATTCAAACCAAAAGCATATGGTCTACAAGAAAAAAATAACACTTTCTCTTTGTTAACTCCTCAATATAAACCCTCAAATAGCATTGTACCTTCCTTCCACAAAAAGAAAAAAGAAAAAGCTATGCCTAAAAAATCATAGCATACGTTTTTTTTTGAAATAGACCTCACTTTTACCAATGGCTAGGTGCTTTCTCTTCTAATCACCTTATCATCCTCTACATGTTAAGACCACTTGCTTCAATCTATGCGGATACACCCTCCTCCATGATCTCTCTACAAGGATCAAATTGAAGATTGGGACCCAATATCCTCCTCATAGCTAGACTTAGGAGGGGTACAATTGCATCTCAAGCCCCCCCCTCAAGTCTTTGGGTCCTTGTTTTATCTTTTGATCTTATGCATATGTGGAAGACCAAAAGTATGCTTGAGATATGAAATTTATGCTTAACCATAAATTTTAGAAGAATATAATATTTGAAAAGAAAATCTTTATTTAGACACTCTTATGTTAGGCCACCAAATATGGATGCCATGAAAAAATTTAGCTAGCTTGGTCATGCGGGTCATGAGTGTCATGAATGGTATATAAGACATAACTTGTGAGCTCTCATAGAAACACACCTTTTTCTTTCACCCCATTGCAACCCCAAGCCAATGCAAGGTGTCTAGATTTCAAACAAACAGTGATAATAAAGGCCTTACGGCTGGATTGCTAGTACAATCCAATGTGGGGTTTTGAAGAGCTAAAAAAAAAACTGCATCAATGCTAACACTTGAATTGAGAAAAGTGAAGCCTCAAGAGGAGAAAGGAGATGATTTTCCAAAGGATACTACTCATGTTGTGGAACTTTTGAAGGCTTGTGCAAAGAAAAATGATCTATTCAAGGGCACAAGTCTACATGAGGACATTCGCAAACAAGGGTTTCTTGAAAGAAGCCCCTATGTTGCAAGCACTTTAATAACTATGTATGCTAAATATGAGGCTCTTGCAAAAGCATAACAAATTCTTCACGAAGGTAGTGTTCATGATAGATTATATTGGACTACACTAATTTCAAGATATGCACAAAATGGCCATGACGATGAAGCTCTAAAATGCTTTGATAAGATGCAGCACAAAGGCTGGTTTCTTGATTTGGTCACCCTTCACATGTGCATTGAAAGCCTATACTAGCGTCGGAGCACTCAATAAGGGCAAAAAGTTTCATGATGAGATTGTTAGATTAATATTGTCGATTGTAGTCGGCAATGCTTTGGTGAAAATGTGTGCCAGCTGTGATGTTTTGGAAAAAGTACGAGTGCCAGATGAGCTTCCTATCCAAGTTGTAGTCACTTGGAATGCACTAATTGCAAGGTTTTCATGGGCAAGTCAAAGAAGCAATGCAATGTTTTGATAAGATGCAACATGAGGGACACTCCCCTACTATATCCACCTTTATTTGTGCCTTGGAGCACTTGACAAGGGCAAATAAATTTGCAATAAGATCGTTAGACTTGCATGGTTGGGGAAAAATATTGTGCTTGGTAATGCTTTGGTGGCCTTAACTCTCTCTCTCTCTCCACAATAACACACACACACACACACACACACACACACACTCTCTCTCTCTCTCTCCCACATTCTTGATCTTCAGTAGCAATTGTTGTGCTAATGGCATCAAGGATGTAAGGTTATTTCCCAACTCTCCACCATCGAGTTGTAGTGCACATTGAACCTACACGTCAAGGTACTATTGGTGCCTGCTTGTTGACTATTGGCACAGGGAGTCATCAAATTGCAGTGTACGTTGTACCTGTGTTTGGATGGCACCTCTCATCTAGCCCTGCTCCACCGACAACCTACTCATCATGAGGTAAAAAGTTTTTATTTTTCCTTGAATCAAATCATAAAATGAGACTGCCACCACTTTACTTTTTAGCATGTCCATCTAGATCTACAAACGATTTCCCTCATGTGGGGTAGACTCTTTGATTAGATGACAAATCCTTTGTTCAATTCACCATTGACATTCGAATTGATTTGGCAATAGGACATAACTATTCTTAGTAGCTTACCCTAGTAGCTTCTCCTCACTTTGAGTATAAACCATGGTTAGTGAAAACAATTCTCAAAAACAATTGAGCATCTTGAGATGCAATTAATTTTTTCTTGCATGGAAAGAAGTATGCTTATTTACTAAATCAATTTACAATAGTCTAAATCATATCATGATTAGCTTGGGTCTTAGTCAAACTAGTTATAAAATCCATTGAAACATGTTCCCATGGTCGTTTAGGAATTAGTAAAGGCATTAATAAACCATATTGCTTACCATGGTGTCACTTAACTATTTGACAAATTAAACACTTAGATACAAAGTTAGAAACATCAGATTCCATCTGTGGTCAATAAAAATCTTCAACCAATGTAAGCAAAGTAGAACTAATACCTCTATGGCCTTGATATGGAGGACAATGAATTTCATGCAACACAAATTATCTAAATGGAACAGTTCAACACAACCTTTTCTCATAAAGCATAAATCCATCAGAATAAGACAATGAATCTATTATCAGCAACTAATTTATTCCAATCAGCTTGAAAACTAGGGTCTTGGTCATAGGTATCTCTCGTAGGGATAAGGGAATCAAAAGATATAACGGAGACATTATGGATACTTGGTCTTCTACTTAAGGCATCAACAACAACATTCTCTTTTCTGGGTTGATATTGGATAGGTGGATGAAAACTTTGAATGAAAGCAGTCCATTTAATATGATGGTCAGAGATTTGGCTGACTAGGGAGATGTTTGATACTTTATTGGTCAGTTTTGATCATGAATTCAGATCCCATTAAATAGTGTTTCCATTGATGTAAAGCTTGTACTACAACTAGCAATTCCTTATTATAGGTAGAATACTTGAGTTCAGATGGTTTAAGTTTGCAGCTAGAGTAGGCTATGTGATGTGAATCTTGCATAAGGACAGCTCATATTCCTGATCCGCTAGCATCAGTGACTACTAGAAAGAATGGTCTATTAAAGTCAGGTAATTGCAAAACAGGGGCATGGGTTAAATCATGTTTTAATAAATCAAAAGACTTTTGTTGATTATCAGACCAATGATATACAATACATTTCTTTAACAATTTTGTCAAAGGAAATGCAAGCAATTAAAATTTTCTCACAAATTTTCTATAAGAGCTAGCAAGACCTAAGAAAGAACGTAATTCATGCACATTTCTAGGGATCGGCCAATTCAAAATTGCTTCTATGATCAACTTTAATACCATCAGAAGAAAAAATATTTCCTAAGTATTCAATGTGGGTTTGGAAAATTTCACTCTTTTCATGGTTAGCATATAATTGATTCTCTTTCAATAATTTGAAAACCAAAGATAAATGTTCATAATGCTCATTCTCATTCTTACTGAAAACCAATATGTCATCAAAGAAAACAATTACACAATGCTGATGCTTCAAAAATATGTGATTCATCATGCGATTGAATGTAGTTGGTGCATTAGTGAAACCAAAAGATATAACAAGGAATTCATAATGATCAAATTGAGTTCTAAATGTAGTTTTGAAAATATCACTTGTATCCAATCGTACTTGATGATATCCAGATTTAAGATCTATCTTGCTAAATATTGTGGCCCCTTGCTTGTAGTTTATCCATGAGGTCATCTACCCTAGGGATCGTATATCTATCTTGATAGTGATCTTGTTTAGGGTACGATAATCAATGCACATCCTATAGGCATTATTTTTCTTCTTGACTAATAGGAAAGGTGTACCAAAAGGAGAGCTACTAGGCCTAATGAGTCCTTGGGTTAACAATTCTTCAACTTGTGCTTGGATTTCTTTTTGTTCAATTTGATTGTGTCTATAAGGTGCTTTACATGGTGGTTGAGAACCAGGAATTAAGTCTATTTGATGAACTTTACAACATGTAGGTGGTAAACTAGGTGGTAAGTCAGCAGCAAAACAATCTTTAAATTGTGAAAGAAATTGTGCGTGCCTAGGAAGCATCTGATTTTCCTTAGCTTCAATTTCAATCACCCATACTAAATATGATTTGCTACCTTTTCTTAATGCACGTTTAGCGGTGTGTGACTAAGCAATGGAAAATTATCTAAAGTGTGCATACCATGTAATGTGATTTGTTTTCTATTAGAATGAATTTTCATTGAATGTGTGGAATAATCTATATCGGGATTTTATTTATGATGCCAAGGCATTCCTAAAATAATGTCACTAGATTGCAAAGGCACAACCAATAAATTTCTACACTCAACATAATCACCAATTTTAATTTCTAAATCATGAACTTCTTGTGTACCATTGTATCTAGTATCTAAGAATGCAACCTTTATGCGATAATGAGTTGGAACAATATGTAAATTTGATTCTTTGATCAATTTTGCAGGAGTTCAGGTATATTGGGATTTGGTTGGAAAGATGGCTTGGGATTTGAATTTGTGTTTGATGGTAAAGCAGGGGGTCGTGTCCAGGATTTACGGAAAGAAGAAGGAACAAAGTGATTTTGATTGAATCTTCAAAAGTTAGAATTGAATTTCTTTGTACCAAAGTTATTGTTAGTTAGAAATTAATGTGGTCACTTGTCTCATCCTCGAATTTTTTCTTCAACATCATGGGCTAAAGAAATCACATCCTCAAGAGTCGTTGGCTTGAACATGTTCACCTCCGCATAGAAGTGACCAAGTAGACCAGACATAAGCTTGCACTTGTGGATCACCTCAAGTACATCTTCAAGCATTCGAAGTTGCAATAAGGCGTTCCAGAAACACTCAGTGTATTGCAAAATAGGCTCACGATCTCTTTGTTGCAGAAGATCCCACTGTTTGATTGCTTTTTCATGGAATTGAGGTGGAAGAAAATTTTGCAAAAATTTCTTTTGAAAAGCCTTCCAAGTAGTAGGTCAATCAATACTTTTGCAAACAACAGTCCACCATAACGATGCTCTGTCCACTAAATAGTCAGTGACACACTTGAGCTTGTCTTTTTTGACATACTGTTCTTCATGGAAATGATCATCAAATTAACTGATAAAAGCGAGAACAGTTTTTCCGTCACGTAGCCCACTAAAAGTATAGAATTTGAAATTTCTTTTACTTATCTTGGCTTCTTTCCTAATTGATTGTCCTTTGAGTGTCACAATGATCGTACATCGTATAACATCTTCGGGTTGCGATCCATCTTGATCGACAGTAGATCATTGAAGAATAGCCAATTGAGCTTGCAAAGTTTGACGTGCTCTTTGTTCCTCTTGAAGTTGCATCATAATTTGGTCCAATTTTTGCTCCACCGTTGGTTCCGGTAAATCACCTTTGACCATTAAATCTTCCATATTTTGATCGGACATCCTACAAAATTTCAAACAACCTCACACACTCGAAATCTTGTTAGCACGATAAGCGTAGCTCAAGGTTGGGTTTACAAGGTTTGCTTCTTTTTTTAAAAAAATAATGGTTTTTTGCGATCTTCCTTCTTTTTACGGGTACGAAAATTGATGAAGGTCTTCTTTCAATGAATTCTTTGTGTATGTAGAGTGCGTATAACAATCTACTTGCTGGAAATTGGCTCTGTTAGAGTGCACGTACGAACAGGGGCTTGCTGGAGTTGTAAAATTGATTCGGGGTTGGTTCAGTGTGAACAACCACTATGGGAAAGATTGAGAATTGAGTTTTGAGCATTAATAAGACTTAAAGGCTTTAAGCTTTAGATTTAAAAGCTTGAACCAATCGTTTTCTGATCAACATGATGTTAGGACGTCGTCATCTGAATCAATGCCATCGAGAATATGCTGACACCACAATCGTTGAAATTTGAAGCTTAAGCTTTATTATAAAGCTTACTAAGCTTTTAAACTCTAAGCTTAATCTTCTCTGTTCTCTGTTAACTAAAGAGACTTACAAAGGATCTTCAGAGGTGGTCCTTCGCTTCCTGGGAGAGGTCCTTCGTGATCTAATAGCACAACAAGGGGTTCTTCACTGCCAGGAACACGCTGGTATTGACGGTTCACTAGAGCCCCTTCGTTCCAAGAGCTTTGAATTCGCGCGAGATGGTAAGCGATTGGAAGCTCTTGATCTCAGCTTTACTATGATACCACTAATGTGCAAATCGGATGATGGATGCATACGTAGTGAGCACTAGAAGGTCCCCAAGAACAAAGAACTCTACTTAAGCTCAAAAGGCAAGAAAGAAGATTTGCACAATATGAGGCAAAAAGACAAATTGAGTACAATCTCTCCCCATGCCTTGTGTGAGAGCTTCACAAGGCATGCATTTATAAATTGTATTCATCTCAAAGCTCAAAAATAGTTTAATTTTACAATAAGCATGCTTTAGCTTTTGTGTTTGCTTTTGTTCAAATAAAGAATAAAGCAGTTGGGCACCCCGAAAGTCAACAAAACGTCCAATAATGAAATATTTAAACTATGCATCCATGCGCATACAAAATAATAAATATTTATCAAGTGCTTCAATAAATAAGTGTGCCTAAATAAATATTAGCGCCAGGCCATGCCTTTAATGATAAGACACGCACCCATAAAAAATGATAATTTCTTTTAGGTAATTTGAATACACACTATCACCTCCAGTGCTTCCCAATGCTACCGCTGCCTGCTCTACACATCAACTGAAGCATTCAAAATTGTTAGAAAATAATAAAATTAAATTGACAAAAGTGAATACCTTATTGTCTTCAACTACAAAATAAATAAAAAGGTTGGAACTCTGTCTTAACCTTAATTTAATATGAGTGCACTCTAAACTCATAAACGTCCATTAATTTAAATATGTATTTTGTAGAATCACCCACGTGCACATTAAATTAAGATGATGCCCAAAAAGGATAGGCATCCCCGTCAACTTCTTGCACAAGGAATCCACCTTGTGTACGAGACTCGACAAATAAATATAGTTTTATAGAATCCATTGCATAACCTCACGAAATCCATCGTGGAATAAAAAACTCACGGAATCCACCGTGGAATATGCCTCCTGGCATCAATACTGGGTGGCTAGAGTGATAGGTCCTACAAAGTTAATTCTCCACTTTTCAAAGGATTTTCTATAGCGATTACTTGTGAGAGTTGAACCTTGTCCTTACAAATTGGAAGTCTAGTATGTTGGAACTTGTTGTAATGGTTAACAAAACATAATGCAACACGGTCTGCAAAATCTTCTTGGCCATCAAAATGTCTACCAGGAATGCTACCATGGGCTTCTTGAAGCGCATGCTTAATCTCATGTTCACACATGCATAATTGAAGAAGAAAAACTTGATTGAGATGATAAAGTTAACCAGCAAACCATCTTGTAGGGTTGAGTCTTAACCAACAAGTGAGTGAGAGGAGCCTTCTCAATGATGCATTTAGAAAGTCTCTTTTTGAAAATAGAAACAATATCCTTGGTCCAATGAGGTGTGAGATCAGCCTTGAACAATTGGGCTCCTATTGAAGTCTCAAAAAATGGGCATTGAGCAAGCTATTATTAAAATTTGAAAAGAGAATAAGAGGAAAAGTACACAATCACAATGACAAAATGAAAGTACCAAGCAAATGACATGTTTATTGATGAAATTTGGGTGTTAGCTATTGGCTTGACACATGGTATTTACCCTTAATATGGTTTATAACTTAGTCCTTGGTATTTTCCTATGTAAGTAGATTTTACATGTCTCATGAAGTATGTTATGTGTGTTGTTACATCATGATCTTCTGTATGATATTTTTTTTATTATTCATGATATTTAATAGTTTTGGAACCTTGTTCTATCTCTATGTTTCTAATATATTCTCATCATATTCTTTGATTTCTATCTCTATTTTGTTGTTATGAGTATTCTAGAATGTATCCTCATAGTTCAATGATATTATTTCTCAGTGTTAGGTTGATTACCTAGTATGAGTTATTTTTCGCATTGCCTACAACAGTTTGTTATATTCTTGTATATAGCATTGCAACTCTATTATGTACTCTGCATAGATTAGGGGCTGTAACACTTTGGAAATCTTGACATTGTCAACTTGAACCTTTGGTTTGAAGCTCTATTAAAAATGCCTTTGTTTTATGGAAGAAAATCGTGTTTCCTATTATATGAAGTTCAAAGGGTTCTATGTTTATGAAGTTCCCTATTATATTAAGTTCAAAGGGTTCTATGTATATGTCCTACCATTGCTTCCTTTATTTGTTATAAAAGCTCTAGAAAAAAGACCTTATTTGAGGACAAAAATCTACATTTTCGATAAAACCTAAAACAATGAAACCCTTCTTGAAGCATGAAGATGCAGTTCAAAGGCTTAATTTTGTTGGGTTTCTATATGTATAATGATGCAATTATGCTTTTCTATATTTTGGATTTAAAATTCTAGCAAAAACTACCTTCTCTCATTCAAATATTCAAATTTCCCACAAAACTTGAAGAAGTGGATTCCAGAGAGTTGCAAGAATTTTGAGCAAGGCAATAACAATAGTAATCATTGTAGAATGAAGGATAAGAAGTAGGAGAATCTTCATTCATGGTTGAGCATATATTATCTTTAAGAGATAGAGTTTTCAAAATGCATTATCTTTGTAGGAATAGTGAAGATTAGGAAGCAGTACTTTTTACTTATACTATAGAGATTCGAGATTGCTACAATGGAAGGAATGCAATGTTGAACTAATTTGATGAATAGCCTAGACAATCATGTTTTTTTGGGAGACATTTGGTTTTGTTATTCAAGAATTGCAAATGAGAAAGGTTCTTGTTTATTTAGTCCTATTAGCAGTGTTTCCTATATCAATAGTTTTTTACTATCTAAAGTCCAAGCAATGGTAGATTCAAAAAACATGTTTACCAACTTGCAATATGTTTTCTTTTGAAGCTTGTAGAGTTTCAAAATCAGTAGAAAACTTGAAGTATACCCTCCTATAGTAAGAAGAAAAAGGAGTGGTGGCTCATGCTTGTTGATGTAGAAAAGAAGTTGGGGGAATAGAGATTGAAGATTGAAGCTTGGGGAAGTTACTATATGTATATCCTCTACATCACGTGCGTTCAAGGCCTATTTATAAATATCCTTATTTGTGAATTTTTCCTGAATAAAACATAACCCTTTTCTATTCAATCTGTAAATAACCCCATAATATTATACCCTTCTATCTGTAAAAAATGTATAAAAATAGTATTTTAAAAATACTTTATTTTGAACATACGTGATGCATACATATATCATGAGTAACTTACCCAATAGATTGAAGATATCATCTTGAAACAATGAAGATGGAGAAGAAGATGTAGAAGGAATATCTAAAAAGAAGAGGAAGGAAAAGCTCAATGTGTGTAAAAAGAATAAATGTAATGCTAAGTGAACAACTTGAAAAGAAGGAGACAAAGATAAAGATCGATCTTGTTCACAAGTACTTGAAGGTTTGTACCTTATTTTTCTTTACAATCATAAATTCTAAGGATGGTTTTTAATGTAATCATACTTATCAATATGTTTTGGAAAGGGTGCATATAAAAGAAAATTTGTTTTACAAATCCTAGAAAGCATTGAGGTTTCTGTAAACTTTGAGTATAATACAATGGAAATATCTAAGAGGACAAAAAGGATGCAAAGTTTTCTTTGATCATGGACATACCTGAAAATGTTGTCCTTATGTTAATGAGCCTTGTGAAGAAGGGAAATCATGCTTGTATTTCTACGTGGTTGATTTATATAAGGAGTTCAATGGTATCCATAAGAACTTTTCAGCAATAGCAAAGAAGGATTCAAGTTCCAAGATGATTAAAATATGGGATAAGTTGATTTCTTTTGAGGATATTCTTCATGATGCTTATGAATGGCATGATGACTGTGAAGGCAAGAAGGTCAAGTATTGTTCAAGTGCTAAGCATGTTGGGACAATGATTATAGTAGTTGAAAAGCTCAAGGAAAGGTATACAGATGTTTTGGATTCAAATTCTATTTCAAGTTCAAGTGATGAGGATGATGATTGGTGCTCTTTACCCATGGTTTTCCCAAAGACTGAGGTAAAGGGAGTGAAAAAGAACAAGAGCCAAAAGATCCTCAAGTGCCCCAATTCCAACAAAGGAGCTTACCAAGGGGAGAGTGGAACATCACATACCTTGCATAAAAAACTTGACTATATTTTTCATATTTTGATAACTTATAAATTGTCATAATCAATCTCCAATAGACTTTACTCAGGGTGGAAGAAGAACTAAAATTGTTAATAAGGAAGATGATTGGTTAGTTGTATTATCAATCAAAACAATAAGTCAGTGTTTTGCTAAATCACAATTGTGGTATAGGAAACTACCAACAAATTGCAAGAAATTGTAAACCTAATGCATGAAACTGCAAAATTGATGTAGAAAAGCGATAAATTGATGTAAGAAAATGGTAACTTGATGCATGAAAGTAGTGTTTAGGAGCAACTAATCAGTAGATCCATGCAAGAAAGTAAAGATACTAATGAAAAAGTTCAAAACGTGCAAGATAGTCAATAAACATAGACTACAAAGATTTTAGAGAGAAGGTCAGTCAAACAAGAAATAGTTGATGTAGAATTAAAATTTGAGTATATAATGATTGATACTACATTTTCTCTACATGAGTTAGTAGTTGAATGTTAGGAATTGCATAATTTAGTTACTTTGTATGGTTTTTCTAGAGTTTTGCACATGAGGTTTATTCTATCTATCAATCTCCAATTGAGATGATTCAATGGCTTTCTTTTGAGCTTGAAAAGGAAAGGAATGCGACAAAAATTGTAGTCATTGAAACTTTATATGTTATTAATTAACTTCAAGAAGAGAAAGCATTGCTTCAACAAGCATTAGGGTCAAAACATGTCAAAAATGCCACTTACTAATACTAGGTTAAGCAAAGATCCAATGAGAGTTTGTTATATGTGCAAAAATATGGTATTCTTGTCTCCTTTATTTTGGAGATAATAGAGACCATTTCATGCATTTCCCCTCATTTTAAGCTAAAATTCTTGAGGTTTGACATCTTTTAGTAGTTCTATAGCTCATAAAGCCAATATAAGTTAATAGAAGATGAAACAAAAATGAGAAGTAATTAATACAATTGTTTTTGTAAATTTCGAGATGCATTTGAATATTCTTATTAGCACTAAGTGTATTTTCATTAGCATTGTTGACATTATTTTTGGGTTTCATGAGAGCAGAGTTTTGAGCCTGGAATGTGTCTAAAATTTGCCAAAAAATCTGGAATTTAGGGGAAAAATCTTCAACATCGAAGGCAGCGGCTGCAACTAGGATGATTTTAAGCACCAAGTGAAAGGCGGCTTTTAAAAGGCACCCGAGTGACACTTGTGGATTTTTCATAATTTTTTTGACTGTTATGCGGGATGTAGAAGTTGCCAGTCAATGCGGGATGTTAAGCCAGACGCCCAGGATTTTTCAGAGCTCGAATTGGATGCCGGATGGGGAAGTGGTCGCAAAATGGTCAAGATGCGAAAAGGTGGACAAGTTAAAGGCCAACATTGGATGTGCCCTTTGGGAGCTTGGACTCCCCCTAAAATTTTATGCAACATGGCATGAAAAAGAAGCATGAAACTGTGGTGAGAGAACGTGAGCAAGGCGGCTATTTTTTGCGCTTGATCTTGATGGAGATGGAGATTACAGGCTGTGAATACCCCATGCAATCGACATTGGGGCTGATCTTCCCTCTCTTGGCTGGTCTTATCGCCGCCCTTCACTTGTGGAATGGCTGTGGGAATTAATAAATTTGATTCTAGTCTTTCTCTCTCCTCCGTCTCTCTCTTCCCTATGGGCTGTTCATGGGTGCCATCTTGATGAAGGAATCAATGATGGAGAATGAAGAAAATGGTGAAGAAGATTGATGGAGATGCTGAAGAGTGAAGTACAACATTGGATTGAGAGAAATGGAGGCTTCATCTGATGATTATGAAGTCATTCAAGGCATCTCGGGTTACGTAAAAACACGGTATGACCATTTTTATGAAGAAAATGAAGGATTTTTGATAGTTTATGATGATAATTATGTTCTTTCTGGATGAAAATTTGTTTGTGGACTGTTTGCATTATGATTAATTGCTGTTGATGCTAGGAGGCATATTCCATAGTGGATTCCATACCACGGTGGATTCCGTGAGGTTTTGCGGTGGATTCCGTAAAATTTTATTACCGGGGCTCATACACAAAGTGGATTCTTTGTGCGAGAAGTCGATGGGGACGCCTATCCTTTTCGGGCATTTTGTTAATTTTGTGTGTACATGGGTGATTCCATAGCGGGTGATTCCGTAAAATACATATTTAAATTAATAAAGGTTTATGAGTTTAGAGTGCGCACTCGTGATAAATTAAGGTTAGGATTGATTTCTAACTAATTTATTTATGTAGCTGAAGATTGCTAGGTATTCACTTTTATTGTTTTAATTATATTATTTTTCTAACAATTGTGAATGCTTCAGTTGATGTGTAGAGCAAGCAGCGGTGGCAATGGAAAGTATTAGAGGATAGCGTGTATTCAAATTATCGTCAATATTTTGATGGGCGCGTATCTTAGGCATGGCGCCTATATTTTTGTCGTGCTTATTTATCAAAGCGCTTGATATTTATTATTTTTGTAATCGCATGGGCGCACAATCTAAATATTTGTATTGGACATTGTATTTGGGTACGCTTGACTTCTTGGGCGCCCATTAGCTTTAATTCTTTATTGGCACAAAAGCAAACTCAAAAGCTAAAGCGTGCTATTTTGTAAATTGGGCTATTATTTGAGCTTGAAGATGAATAATATATGAAATACATGCTTTGTGGAGCGCTCACACAAGGCATGGGGGGAGATTGCACCCAATTGGTCTCTTGTTCATGTCGTGCAAGCTTTCTACATTGATTTGTGTGCAAAAAGTAGAGTTCTTTTGTTCTTGGGGACCTTCTGACGCTCACTACACGCGCATACGGCGACCGATCTGTGCACCAGTGGTATCAAAGCAAAGCTAAGATCGAGAGCTTCCAATCGCTTACCATCTTGCGCCAAGGCGGAGCTCCTAGAACGATTGAGCTCTACAGTTAGTTTTGTAGTGAACAGTCGATACCAGCGTGTTCCTGGCGGTCAAGAACCCCCATCTGCACCCTCTGATTGCAAAGGACCAGCCTGTGTAGGCGGAGGACCACACGTATATCTTCTTCATCAAGTCGTCTTCATATAGATAAGAAAAGCTTAAACTCCATAGCTCAAAGCTTCAAAGCTTTAACTTAAAGCTTAATAAGCTTATTAAAAAGCTTAAGGCCTCTCAATTTCACGATTTGGTATCGCGGCATGCTGACGCCTGAATCGACGGCGGAAAAAATGGCCCCCCTCCTAAAAAAACGAAATCGTCGACAGATCAGTTTTATTAAGCTTAGTCACTTAAGCTTTAATGCCATAAGTTCTCTAAGTTCTGCAAGCTCCCAAAGTCAATCAAGTCATCTCCAACAACTCTTATAGCAGCCGTTAACATTGTGTGTAAGCAGAATTGGTTTTGAAGCTTCGAGAAGACCCTGCTCACACTTGCAGACTTGCTGAACCAGTTTCAGCAAGAACAGAAGTTTATACGCAGGCCATACGCAGACAGATTATACGCCGTTTCTACGTAGACGGTTGTGACAACGAATATCGCAATCATAAAGGAGAAAGACCATAAAAGCCAAACAAAATTTACAAGCCTTGTATACCCGCCTTTGAGCTACGCTCATCCCGCTAATAAGATTTCGAGAGTGTGAGGTCTTTTGTATTTTACAGGATGATTGAACAAAACATGGACGATTTTATGGCTGAAGGTGATCTTCCCGAACCAACGATGGAGCAAAAGTTGGATTTGATTATGATGCAGCTCGAAGAAGAACGAAGAGCCCGACAAGCTTTGCAAGTTCAATTGGCCAATTTGCAACGATCTACCACCGATCAAGATGGACCGCAACCCGAAGATCTTATACAACGTATCATCGATGCGACACTTGAAGCCCAATCCATTCGCAAAGAAACAAAGATAAGTAAAAGAAACTTCAAATTTCGTACTTTCAATGGATCACGAGATGGAAAGATTGTACTTGCTTTTATCAGTCAATTTGATGATTACTTCCATGAAGAAACATATGCTGAGAAAGACAAAATTAAATGTGTCACTAACCATTTAATTGATCGAGCATCCTTATGGTGAACTGTGATCCGCAAGAGCGCTGATTGCCCTACTACCTGCGAGACTTTCCAAAAGAAATTTTTGTAGAATTTTCTTCCTCAATTCCATGAAAAAGCCATCAAGCAATGGGATCTTCTACAGCAAAGAGATCGCGAATCTATTTCCCAATACACTGAATATTTCTGGAATGCCCTACTGCAACTAAGCATGCTCGAGGATGTACTTGAAGCAACTCATAAACGCAAGTTTATGTCTAGTCTACTTGGATATTTCTATGCGGAAGTCAATATGTTCAAGCCAACAACCCTTGAAGATGCAATTTCCTTGGCTCATGACACTGAAGACAAGATTCGCGGACGAGACAAGCGACCACAACAATTCCCAACTAATGGTAGCTATGGTTCCAAAAAATTCAATTCAAATTCTCGAAGATTCAATCAAAGTTGTTTTCTTCCATCTTCATTCCGTAAGTCTTGGACACGACCACCTGCCTTGCCATCAAATACCAATCCAAACCCTAAGCCATCCTCACAGTCAAATCCCAACATTCCTAAACTTCCTGCCATTACTAATAATGTATCTAAAGCCATACCCATAGTTTGTTACAAATGCCATCAATCTGGACGTCTAGCAGCCAATTGCCAAACCAAAAAGCCACCTGTCCATATCAATTATCTTGGAGCAATTGAAGAAGAAGAACATGAAGAAATGTGGGATTTTACGGAAGATGATGATGACATTGGTACTACTTCGGATACTTTGCCAGGTATGCCAACTCCCCATTCTTTATTAACAATGAAATGTTTTGTGGATGGTAAAGAAAAGACTATTTTACATGATGATGGGAGCACACATGACTTTATTTATGCAAAGTTAGTCAAAGAATTGAATTTACCAACTGTTTCTATAAATTATTGCATCAAGGCTGCAGTCCTAGGCACGAGATATAATGGAACACAAGAAGTGCATAATTTAGAAATTAAAATTGGTGAATATACTGAATGAAGAAAATTTCTAGTTGTATCTTTGTAGTCTAGTGACATTATCTTAGGAATGCCTTGGCATCATCAGTATAATCCTGACATAGATTATTCTACGCATTCAATTAAAATTCATTTTCAAGGAAAACAAATCACATTGCATGGTATTCACACTTCTAATAATTTTCCACTGCTTACTCATACTCAGGCTAAACGTGCATTACGTAAAAGTAACAAATCTTATTTAATATGGGTAAATGAACTTCAAGCTAAAGAAACACAAATGCATCCTAGGCATATACAATTTCTTGCTCAATTTCAAGATTATTTTGCTGCTGATTTATCACATGGACTACCACCTTCACGTCCTAAAGATCATAAAATAGATTTAATTCCTATAGACATAACCAAATTGGTGCCTAGACTACCACCATATAGACATAACCAAATTGAACAGAAAGAAATTCAAAATCAAATAGAAGAATTGCTTAGCAGAGGATTAATTAGACCTAGTAGTTCTCCGACTGAAGATTTTTATTGGCCACATATGAACACTAATGTATCTAACTTTGTATCTGAATGTTTAGTTTGTCAACGAGTTAAAAGACACCATGGTAAACAATATGGTTTACTAATGCCATTATCTATTCCATCACGACCATGGGAACAGATTTCAATGGATTTGATTACTGGTTTACCTAACACTAAAGCTAACCATGATATGATTTGGACTTTTGTAGACAGGTTTAGCAAACAAGCATATTTTATTCCATGCAAGAAAACTTTAACTGCATCTCAAGCTGCTCAATTGTTTTTGAAAACTGTGTTTACTAACCATGGTTTACTAAAAGTTATTATTTCTGATCGTGATTCTAGATTCTGTAATAATTTTTGGATTACTTTGTTTGCTAACTTAGGAACAAAGATTGATTTTTCATTTGCATTTCATCCTGAAACAAATGGTCAAACAGAAGCTACTAACAGTACTATTTTAGATCTTTTACGTGCTTACACCATTTCAAAACCACATACATGGGATACACATCTACATTTACTTTAGTTTGCATATAATAATACACCACATATAGCTACAAAGAAAGCACCATTTGAAGTTATTTATGGATATAGATTGTCTACACTTGTTGCATCATTATCAAACAAAATTCAAACTACTGATGATATTGCTAACATGCATGCTACTATTTTTGATGAAGTTAAAGATATGATTGCCAAAGCTCAGCAATCATATACAAAACAAGCAAATAAGAAAAGATAGGCTATGAATTTTAAAGTTGATGATTATGTTTGGTTACGCATAGAAAAACGTAGATTACAAAGTGTAAATAAACACCCAGTTGTGAAATTAGTACCTAGATTTTATGGACCATTCAAGATCATACACAAAATCAATGACAATGCATTTAAACTAGAATTACCACAACATTGGAAAATTCACAACACCTTCCATATCAGTTTATTACGACCTTTTAGAGGCCAATTACCTGTACACACTGTCTATGAAAACCCTCCTTTGCTAGATGATGAAATTGAAATCCTTGAGTCTGAAACTATTATAGATACTGACTTTATGACCACTAGAACTGGCCGTAGATATTCTAGATATTTGGTCAAGTTTAAAAACCATCCTGTTGAAGAGGCCCAATGGATGCACACTAGAGACTTAAATGCTTTCCCCACTCTGTTAGCTCCACATTGAGCTAATAGCAATTGAGGACAATTGCTATCCCACCCCGGGGATATGATGCCAGGAGGCATATTCCACGGTGGATTCCGTACCACGGTGGATTCCGTAAAATTTTATTACTGGGGCTCATACACAAAGTGGATTCTTTGTGTGAGAAGTTGATAGGGATGCCTATCCTTTTTGGGCATTTTGTTAATTTTGTGTGTACATGGGTGATTCCATAGCGGGTGATTCTACAAAATACATATTTAAATTAATAAATGTTTATGAGTTTACAGTGCGCACTCGTGATAAATTAAGGTTAGGATTGGTTTCTAACCAATTTATTTATGTAGATGAAGACTGCTAGGTATGCACTTTTGTCGGTTTAATTGTATTATTTTTCTAATAATTGTGAATGCTTCAGTTGATGTGTAGAGCAAGCAGCGGTGGCAGTGGAAAGCATAGGAGGATAGCGTGTATTCAAATTATCGTCAATATTTTGATGGGCGCGTATCTTAGGCATGGCGCCTATATTTTTGTCGCGCTTATTTATCAAAGCGCTTGATATTTATTATTTTTGTATGCCCATGGGCGCACGATCTAAATATTTGTATTGGACATTGTATTTGGGTACGCCTGACTTCTTGGGCGCCCATTAGCTTTAATTCTTTATTGGCACAAAAGCAAACTCAAAAGCTAAAGCATGCTATTTTGTAATTTGGGCTATTATTTGAGCTTGAAGATGAATAATATATAAAATACATGCTTTGTGGAGTGCTCATACAAGGCATGGGGAGAGATTGCACCCAATTGGTCTCTTGTTCATATCGTGCAAGCTTTCTACATTGATTTGTGTGCAAAAAGTAGAGTTCTTTTGTTCTTGGGGACCTTCTGACACTCACTACGCATGCATACGACGACCGATCTATGCACCGGCTGTTCATAAATTTTTTTTGGTTTTGCTATGATTTACATGCTTTATTTAATTTCCGAAAACCCAAAAAGCAGTTTTTAAGTGGCAAAATGGTAGTTTTCTTGTTTAGGGTGGGAGAAAGGTGTTCCCATGGGGAGAATATGGAAGATAAATTGAATGTTAGTATGCTGAAGTGATTGGAATAAGAAAAACCAAAAAATAGTATATTTTATTGCCAAATAAATCAAGAAAATAAAAAAATAAGGGAAAAAATAGAAATATGTCTTGGAAAAATAAAAAAAATATAAGAATTGTTTGTGGATGTGTGGTAGTGGTAAAGCATGAGGTTTAGCCTCAGTTTGCCCTATCTCTTTATTAAAGTTTGTGATTTATTGATTTTTCTACATCAAAATATGACAAAATGAACCTCTACACACGTGCAACGAAAGCAATACCTAAGCGCAGGGGGTTGGGAGGTTTGAATGGTGTGATTTGCGTGCTGATTGTTACTAATTTTTTTATGCTCATCATGTCATAGAGTCCATGTTATTTGAATTAGAGGATAGTAGCACGAGTGTGATCTCGGTGCTATCCTTTCATCGCCACAATGCATTAGTGAGTAAGCATTGAAAGCCTGGTTGTGCACAAGCACCTTGTTGATTTGAAAATGATGTTTGAGCACTTTAAAATCATTCACTTTGCATGTGCATGATGAAACCATGGTATCGGAATAAAAAAATCCTGGATGCATAGCACCTGTTTTCAATGACAATGACCCACGTTGAGTGTGGAAAGGCATCCTAAGCTGTAGGATAGACGTTTGTTTCTTGGGGGATTATTTAGTGAGGAAACATGGTATATTTCCTGGAAACCTTTTGAAATGAGGAGTGTAGTTTGTTCGTTTGTTTTATATGTTGAGCAGCGCATCAAGGGCCAAACCCCTCCAATGTAGGAGAGCTGCAGTGGGGCTGTGGTGTTTGTACCGAGAGGTTGCCTCCTATGTATGTGATTATCGTGGTATTTATTGCCAATGTGTATGGGTACTCCCTCTGAGGAGTTTATAGAAAGGGAAACGTTGGACTATAAAACTATAAAACTATAAACGCATAGATTAAGCTTTAGGGAAGTTTGTCCTTTAGCAACAGATAGACGCTCCTGGTCTGCGAGGCGGTGAGGGTGTGTTTGTCTGTTATGAGCATGAGGTCCGGCTAGTGCCATAGCCAGTGCCGGCCCATTTTAGGTCCCATCAGTGGTGGGTTTGCCGGGAGCTGCCAACAAGTGGCGGTTCTCGAATCTAGGGTTTTTAGGGACCAAAAAGTTGGTTTATGTCCTTTGACAAGGACCGTCAAGCCGAAATACAAAAAGCAGAACGTGCTGAGAGGGCTAGACAACGGTTGGAGTTTGTAAGTTGCTATTCAAAGGAGTAGCCTGATATGCATAAGAGGCAGTGGTCTTAGTAACCCAACTATTGCACATAGTCCTTTAGGTGCAGGAGGAAGCGCAAGTTCTTCCTCTCTTCCATCAAGTCAACCCACTTCAAGTGGGGATGTGATTCCATCAGTTCAAGCTCCTATTGTGAATCCAATTGTCGTCATGGCACAACCCATTGCAATCTCTGCAGGGACGCCAGATTTGCCAGCTTTAGGAGTGCCTTTGCCCATTTTTAATGGGTTAGTTGAAGAAGATGCGGAGTTTCATATTTGTGAATTCCAAAGACTAATGTTTAATTACCGCATCCAAGATGAGGGACATCTTATGATGTTCTTTAACATGACATTAAAAGGAAGGGCTGCAATATGGTGTCACAGCATAGAGACTGGAACCATAACCACAATCGACCAATTTTATGCAGCTTTCTGAGGAGAATATGCCCTTGAAAGAGGTGGCCAATACTGGTTGCGTGTGTTGAATGTAACATGCCAAGATCCCCATGAGAATGTGAAAGCCTATGCCAAGAAGCTCAAGGAAGTGTTTCGTAAGTTACAAACTTACATTCCCATTTCGCCGGCTACCCAATTGCAATACTTCTTGTATGGATTGGATTTCAATATTCAGGTACAATTGAGCAGTGTGGCTTTGGCTGATATAGACACCGCCATCACGCGCGCAGAAGGAGTAGAGTCACGATTACAAACGGCCTACTCCTCTCGAATAAATCTTAATGCAGGTTTAGTACCTGGAGGCAATCTACCATTGATAAATGGAAGTCAAGGGATGCCTATGAATAACCCTAATGGGAGAGGAAGCATGGTTCAAAATGTACCTTTGCTGCCAGCCCCTCCCAGTGTGACTATGCCTATGGCTAGTCAGTTGGCTCCACCAAATGTTGGAGGCCAAGTTTCGAATCCTAATGTTGTTCCTGTGAGTCAACAACCAATGCCCAATCAAATTGTTAGGCCAATGGAACGACAGATAGACGATCAAGGCTATGAGTCGAGTGCCTCTAATGTCCTTGGTGAAGTTAAGGATATGATGAAGTACTATACTGATATGATTTCTAAACAATATTAGCAAATAGCTGCTGACATCAATTTCCTGAACCATTAGGGATTTGTATAGACCTAACTAGTCAACATGATAAACACCTCAAGTGCTAGCTAGGGCTTGGCACGTCAGAAATGCAGCCTAGTATCGTACTTGGACGCCAAGACGAAACCCTCAAACCCAAAGGTCCTACCCATATTCACGGAATGTTTGGGTTAATTGGATGCCCTTGCAACAACGATCACCCTAAACCCTGCATCTTGTCTAAACAAAATTCCTTGACCAGGAAAATCCATTCAATGGGTGAAATGATCCCATGATATAGATGTGACCCTTGTGCAACAAGTTGTAATGTCGCATGGCCTTGTGGTTTAATCACAAGATAGATTTGCCATTCCTTGGAATGAGATTGGCAGGTTCTAGCCCAAGTCTAACTTGCAAGAGGATGAGTAGTCATCCTGCTACATCACCTTTCTTGGGTTGATTTGCCAAGTCAAGGAAAGTTATGTATTTGCTTGAAAGCAAAGGATCAATCAAGTTAGAGCAACATGGTCGTCAGGATTTACTGTTAATTTATGAAACCTAAGGTGTTGGTTAAGTTGGGTTAATAGGATATGGCCCTAACCCAAGGACAAAAGGGTGAACAAACAAACCCTTGGGGATCTTGCCAAGTTGCAATTGATCCCAGATCGAATGCTAGATGCATTCGGAGAGAAGGATTCACTCCTTGGCAGCTGGCCAAATAAACGACCACTGGATTGATTGTGCTTGTAACAGTTTAGGAGCACTGTTTGCATTGTTTGCTCAAGGAACTAAAAGATGGAAAGTTAATTAATGCTTCAGGTTGAAGGCCTGAAGGGAGAGGCAGCATCAGTTACCCCCGACTGTCTGCCTGACCCTAACCAAGGGGGTTGTTAACTGTGCCGAGAATGTGGACCGAACCCGCCGAGAGGTCTCTCTGTTGGGTGCTACTTGGAGCAGGAGGATGCTTGGGTGCCAGGGGGGCTCTAGCCGTAAATCCCTTGCCTTCCGGGCCCTACACAAGAGGCCAATGCAACTCTGGATTGGATCTCGAGGCCCGCATAATAGTCTATTGGCGGAATCTTGGATTAGTAATCCATGTGGATTGCTGGATAGCCTTCGGGCGGATTATGGATTAGCCTACGGGCTAGATTATATGATGTTTTCCAAAGATAAATAAGATTAACTGTTGAAAAGGAACTTGTTTGACACTATTTTTCTATGTCAAGTGCTAAGATTACGTGAAGGAACCGGTGTCTAACTGGCTAATTAAGGAAGCTGTTTTATGCATGTCCAACTAAATGTGGTAGGTAATTAGACAACCAAAGCAACCCTGAGGAAAGTGCGATGGATGTGGCCATGGGTCCATCCTACAGATGGGTGGTCCCGATTGGTCGAGAACTTTTCTCAAACGAAATGGACAGCAGGGAACTTCTCTTGAAGGAAATGAACAGCAAGGAACGTTGACCTAGAGTCTAGGTTACTAGAATCCCAATTTATGCTATTTTAGGGGAACGGAATGGGACTATGCCTTATGGGTAGAGAGGTCAAACTTTGCGTCCCTCTCGTTTCCCATTCTCCTTGAACCAAATGCAACATGAATCCGCTTCGACCCTGATGTTTTTGCGTAAAGTAGTTCACCTGGGGGTCGACGCTAGCTGCCGTTCTAGGAATTTGACCATTAGGAAAACCCTGATTCAAGTCGATCCTAAGTGGGAATGGCCAGATTACTTCTGCTACATGGAAGACTCGGGAAGACCTAGATCGCAAACCCCGTAACATTCCATGGGAGTGCCGGGTGGCGCTTTCTAGACTCTCTTCCCGATGGGCTGCTAAGACGTGTCCTGAAGGGAACAGGTGGACACGTTACACTCTTCCTTGGAAATATGTTTCAAACTCCAAGTTTCAAACTGTTTTAAATCTATTACACAACCTCTTCAAACTTTTTCAAATTCTATTACACAACCTCTTCAATTTGGGATTTTTGATCTGCCAAACTCGGAGTATTTGCTTTATAATAGTAAAGCATCACCTCTAATTCTCAACCTTCGAACTCCCATTCTTTGACAAAGCATAATGGTTGCTTGTAAGGTTGCATACTCAGCTTTGTTGTTACTTGTTGCCTCAAGTTTAACTGTTTCTTTTTTTATTAACTTTCCTTGAGGATCATAAACTATTCCTCCTGAGGATGCTTGGTGTGCCTTACGATATGATCCATCAAAACACATCAAGAATGAGTTTTCTATTTCTGGTTTTTCTTCTTCTTTTTCTCCAAATTTTCCTTTTAGTAAAAAAGAGCTTCCTCTATAGGTTAAAAGGTCTGCTATTGTAGCCCTAGTTGAATCCTCAACTTGAAATTTGTATTGAAACTCTTCTAGTTCAACAATCCATTCACAACTCTTCTTGATAAGTTTGAGTTATTCACCAACTATGGCAATAGTGTATAGCTTGTTAAAATAGTAAAGGATTTTGGTAGTAGATATCTCTTAAACTTTCTACAAGCAAATACTACACTTAACATTACCAGTTCTATTTCTGTATATGTTTTTTCTATTTGCAACTTCACTCGACTTGCAAAATAGATAGGTCTCATATATCTAGAATTCCTTCCTTGTTGCATTAGAATTGCTCCAATAGCATCTTCCCCAACTGAAGGATTCACGAAAAATTCCTTTTCCCAATCAGGTGCTTGAACTGATGATGCATGACTCACAGTTTCCTTCACCTGTTGAAACACTTCTTCAGCCTCTTTAGTCCACTCTAAAGGATCCTTCTTGGCTACCATCTGTAACGGATAGAGTAACTGAGATGCCAAAGGAATGAATCTTGATAGATATCTTACCTTATGAATGAATGTCATAAGTTCTTTGGTATCTGCAGGTGATACTAAGGTTACTAGGGCTTCTACTTTTCAGGATCAGGTTCTTTTCCATTTTCTGAAACTACATGACCAAGAAGTTTCACTTTTGGTTGAGCTATTTTGCATTTTTTTGGATTTAGCTGACAACTGTAACTATCCAATCTTTCAAATACTTTCCCAAGTTTTTCACAATGTTCTAATCTTGTACTATGAACACAAATATCATCAATGAAATCTCTAACAAACTTCCCTACATAAGGGGCTAACACTCTATTTATCCTCCCTTGATACCAGGCTGGTCCATTACTAAGTCCAAAAGGTAAAACTCTATAGCAAAAACAATCCCATGGTGTTATAAAAGTCGTTTTCTTTTGATCTTCAGGAGCAATCGGTAATTGAAAATATCCACAATATCCATCACAAACACTATACCTTTCAAAACCTGCAAAACTGAATCTAAGATTTCTTCTACGAATGGAAGCGGATAATGATCCCTTTTTGTGACGGCATTTAGAGGCTTCTAATTAACACAAATTCTCCAACCTGCCGTTTTCTTTGATGCTATAACTATTGTGCTTACCCATTCTGAATCTTCTATAGGATAAATAAATCCGGCTTGTAACAATTTATCTACTTCTTCTTTCAAGACTGATATTTGTTCTGAAGTAAGGGGTTTTAACTTTTGACATACTGGCTTGGCATCTTCTTTCAGTTCTATTTTTAGCCCTTCCCCTTTCATTCCTCTGATTTCTAAGTACGAGGTTGCAAAAAGGTTGGGATATTTATTTATGAGTGAATGATATTGTTTTCTTTCTATATCTGTCAAATCTTGACTTAACATTTTTTCTAGAAACTCTCTTTTTTTTGTTGAAACTTGAGGTAGTTCCATTAATTTTTCTAATTCCTCTAGTTTCCCTTCTTCATCATCTTTAAAAAACCCATCTTTTTGATTTCCTTTGGTTTTTACATTTATGTTTTGGACTTTTTGTGAATGTTCTTCTTCTGAAGTTGATTCTTCATCCTTTAACAGGAACAAAAGTCATTTTTCTTTAGAAGGAAGATTTAAATTAGGAAATTTTTTGTTTCTGGATACCCTTGAAACTATTGATGATTCTATATGAGTTATTGACCTCACTCTGTTTTCTAGGGATATTTTCTTCTTCTTTTTATTATTTTTTTAAATTATTATAGATGAAATTTCTGGATCTGAATCACTTTCTGAACTTCCCTCCTCAGTTTCATCTTCTTCTTCCGTACTATCACTTTCTTCTTCTTCTTCCTTGCTAGTATCCTCATTCACTAATTCCTTTCCCGAGGCCATATCAAACTTCTTGGCTACTCCTCTACGGTCATAAATTGTTAAAGTTATGTTTTCCCAATCTTGTATCGCTCCTGCTTTCCTAAGCCAGGGTCTACCTAGGATAAGCGAAAATGCTCCTACTCCTGCTGGCATAACATGACAAGTAATTTTCATAGCAACTCCATAAACCTTGATTTCAAGATTTTGAATTATTCCTATGCATTTCACTTTAGCATGATTTGCAAGCCTAATTCGAAAACCGGATCTTGCCACTATTCAAAGTCCAAATTGTTCTACACATGCTTGGGTAATTACACTGACTTGTGCTCCTCCATCTATGTATGCCTCTCCTATATTTTGATTTTTGTACTAAGCATCAACTACAGGACAAATATCCAGTAACTCCTCTACACTCAAATCTCTTACAGTGCCTTTTTTTCTTTCTCTCCCTTTTGGATTTACTAATTTCTTCCATTGTCCTCTCATCCTAGGGCATAACTCCATCAACTGAACAAAAGATATATCAGCTTTCCTACCCATCATATCTTTCTTTAGATCATAGTCACTTTCTCCTTCTCCCAAAGGAATATCAGTAGTATGATAATGTTTTCTAGGCGCTCTCGATCTATTTTCTTCTTTCTTCTCTTTCTTCTCTCCTCTCTTTGTTTTTCTCCCTCTTTCCTCACCAGCCTTACTAGTTTCAGGTTCATCTCTCTCAACATCTCTTCTTTTAATTTCAGTTATAACATCAACAGTTTTATTTTTTATTTTTTGATTTTCTAAAAGAATACAATTTATGGCACTTTGTCTTTTCTCTTCCTCATTTAACTTAGATTCTTGAGAAGTAGAATCAATTTTTATTTCTATCCCAAAATCATTCTGTCTGTTAGGCAAATTTTGAGGTAAAGGATACATATCCCCCCTTGCTCTAGGTGGATATGGACAGTTTGTACTTATATGACCTATCTCTCCACATGAATAACAAGTTACCATTGGTCTACAAAAATATCCTCTACCATTTCCTCCTCTTCCACCTCTCAATTTTTCTTAATTTGGTTGTCCCATTAGTCCTCCATTACCTCTTCCTAAGGATCAACCTCTCAAAGCTCCTAGCCTCATGTTTGGCATTTGTCCAGATAATTGATCTTCAACTTCTGGTGCTAGTTGAGCATTTTGTCTTGCTAAAACTTGATAATTCCGTTCGTTCCTTTGCCAAGTTTGGTCTCTATTATCTATGGGTGTTCTAAATGACTCTCTTTTTTTAATTTTCTCAAATTTTTTCTTTTTTTCTATGGTAATCATTACAGCTTCATCAAAAGTACTGGGTTCTTTGATTTTCAATTTTGTCCTCACCTCTCCCTGCAAATTTTCAATGAAAATTTTAATTTTCAACATTTCTGGGGCTCTCTCTCTTGGGCCTAAAGATACATTCTAACGATCCCAAAGTCTAGCGTACTCTATGGCAAAAAATTCTATAGTCTGGTCTTCTCTCTTTTGGCAAGTTTCTATTTTTCTCCAAAGCTCATGGGAAGTCTTAGTTTCTTTAAAACGGTCAAGGAACGCCTCTTTAGTTGCTTCATATTCCATAAAAATAGGAGGATTTCTTAATCTAAGGGTATTTTCATAATCTTCTAACCAATTACGACCTTCATCTAACAATTGAAATTTCAAAATTTGGAGTTTCAGAATTGAGTCATTTATTCACTGGATAATACATCCAAGCTCCAGTTTTTCGAGGAATCGCTGAGGATCCTCTCCCTTTTTACCATAAAATTCAGGAAAAGAACTAGCCATCTAAAAAAAATGATTACAAACAAGAAATCAATCTACAAATCACTAACAAAGTCAAAAATGTCATCACTCCTCAGCGGGGGCACCAAAAAAGAGATGTTACACGAGCGGTGATCGAGAGCAAGCCTCACTCACAACCCGATAACGAGATGTTAAGGAGTGCCAGTTGGGGTAATTGACTTTGTCGAATACATAACTCAATTGGAAAAATTCAAATATTTGATAAAACACCACGAACCACACAAGACAACTCACAATGAAAGTATCAAAATTTTGACAACAAACCAAGTGAACTATATTCTCATACCTTAACAACCTTGAGCCGAGACTTGACACCACAAAGTTTAACTTCTTCCACTTCAACAATAGCACGTCCAAAAGTATCCTCTCGCATGAGACCCTCCTCTCACATCTCTCACAAGATGATAAGAAGATTCAAGGGAAAGGCCCCTAACTCTCCACTCTCCTCTGCTTTTATAGTTTTTTTACATTCTTAACATTCTTACTCACGTTGGATATGCTTTTGCTTTTCCAAAAAACCTTAGGCTTTTTATGCCTTTCAGATTTAAGAAAATTTTAATGTCTTTAAAGTTCATAACTTTGACGTTCAGGATATTAAAAGCTTAAAAGGCTTTATAGCCTTTAAAGCTTTTTTCTTCATGCGTTACATTAACGCTACCCTCTGCAAAAACGATCTGCTTTGTCGCAGCCTCCAAGTTCACCTTCTGCTGCGTTTCAGAGTTCAGTCATTGCTTCTGATGCCATCCGCTTCGTCAGCAGTCTCGTTTAGGTTCGTCACCGTTCTTGTCTACAGCTTCAACTCTCCTTCTCCGTCGTCCTCTGCAAGCTTCGTCGAACTCCTTCATTGCCATAGCTTCTTCGACTTCATTGTTCCCTCTTCCCAGTACTTCTGCTATAACCTTAAGAACTGGAGTCCTGTATGAAAAGTGCCTGCCTCCTTTCTCTTTCTTTCACCCGTCGATTTCTGCGTCTTACTCTTTTCCTTCAGACGTCGTTTTCACCGATTCACCTTCTTCGTTCTTCGTCTTTTGTAGGTTAGTCGATCGTCGTCATTCTTCCCCTTTGACTTTCCCGCTCCTCTTTGCGTTCAGCTTCTTCTTCGGCTCTCCCACTCCTCCGAATCTCAGTGTTCATTTTTGAAGGGCTAGTCCATATTTTCTCCTGAAGGTCACTCTATGATCTTGCCCTTCGACTTGAAGGTCTCTTTTGAAAATATGGCCTTCTAATGATGTGTGCAATAAATATTACCTTTCAAAATCTAAAGTTTGTGTAAGGATTCAGAAAGCTTTTTAATCAAAATCACTTAACATTGGTAACATTCTAATTCATGTACAATACAAATTTTCCTTTTAATTTTTATTATACATATTCGATTTAATCAACTCTATTATGAATCATTGATATAGCCTTTACTATCTAGCCTCGATGAACTATTTAATCAAATCTATTTTCATGTATCTTTGGCAAGAAACTTCAAAGTAATATATGAGACATAAATCTTTGCATTCTTACAAACTTTAACAACAATGTTAATATCTTTTTATTTGAATTGTATGCAAAATAACAACTTTCAAATCTCAAGTCAATAAAGAAAAGAAATTGGAATAGTCCATACAAGTGATCGAATAGTGAGAGCACAACTATCTAACTTGTGGTATGGATATCGACATCCCGATGAGCTTTCAAGCTATCCCAAGTAGAGTAGATCGCATCCCAATCTACCTCTCTTGGGTCTCGTGTGCCATTGTAAGAAAGAAACATAAGCTTGTTAACATTCTCCAAGCTCAATCGATTCCGGTCATTTGACTTGACCCGGTTCATCTTGGAGAATCCCCTTTCACAATTGACTGTGCTTGCAACAATAACCAAGCAAGCACGCCAAAGCTTCTTCATCTCACCAGAAGTCTGATCCCATTCAATATCATGTGCACAAAACTGCCATGCCATATGCATACTCTTTCCAGGACATGCTCTCTTCAGTTTTGCCATGAACTCTTCATATTGCAATTTACACATATTCACATTCACTATATCTCCAAACTTTTCCAACAATGGCCTAATCCATATAGCACCCATGTTGAAAATACCACGTACATCCTCTGGATAGTCTCTAGGGCTAAAGATTTTGGTAGCCTCAAAAAGCTCCAAGTCATGAAATCGAGCATGCAATGAAGTTATCACACTACGAAGAAACCGTCTTCCAACATCAATACACACATCCCATGTGATAAGATCCTTGGCTGTATCTTTATTTCCCAAGACATTGATATGCAATGTATGCTTATCTATCAGTTGTGCACCATTTTGAAACACCATGTAACCATCTTTCACTTGCCCGAAAAACTGAGTAATATGCTCAGCACCTCTACCAAACTCACCTGCAAGAAAGCGAGCTTGAAGAATATCCATTGTAGTCACAAGCTCTGTGCCAATTGTGGTAATATCCACATGATCAACTTGGAACTTTTGGTTCAAAACATTCAAATGATGAAGTACATCTGTCAATAAATGAAGAAAAAACTGAACTTTAAAAGAGGTAAAGGAGGTGTACAAATCACATTTCTCTCGCTTCCAAATTCGCAAGAGCACTGGCATCAAAGTTACTATCCTCTTTGTTACTTGCCCACGTGATAACCAACGGATGTCATGCATTCTCAAAATCTAATGGGCTGAAAGATGAAACTCTGAAGCAAGGTCCTTTACCTCTTCATGTCTCTTATAAGAGCTATTCACCCATTTGTAAGCCTTCTTTACTGCCTTTTCCACAACATCAAAAATAGGAAATCCACCCAATGCATCTTTTACTGCCAAAGCATCTCTATGTGCAATGCAATGAATTCCAACCAAATGAGGTACATCTCTGGCAAAACGTGCAACCAATCCATAACACTGCAGCCATCAGTGGCAAACCCCACTAATTTTGATTTTGATAAACCATACATGCATAAGAACTCTGAAAGTGCATCATATAAAGCAGTTGCAGTTCCATTTCTTGTATGAAGCAACCTAATGAAACGATTGCATACATGACCAGTTTTTGTCAAATATGTTATACACACAATCATATGATGGTCATTAGAGATATCTGTACTTTCATCTACCATCAACGAGAAGAAAGGACTCTCAATAATTTCACTTTTAACCATCTCATAAAAGTGTGTATAACATGCCTCCAAGAAAAGCAAAGAAGATGTGTATGAAAGGTAGGATGCATAACAATTCTCAATAGGAACATTTGGTGTTCCAAGGAATGCCAATTCCTCAACATTCTTTTGAAAATCACACAAAGGCTTATCCCTAATGGAAATGAAATACAAAACTTTCAAAAGCACTTTTACATGAGATACCTTTTTATCTGCTGCATTAGAGTCCATCTTTTCAAGATGCAAGCTCATAGGCACCATAGATTTCCTTTCTTTTTCAGCCCATAGAAATGCAGCCTTCTCATGCTCTTTCGATTTCTCATGAGTCTGTAGTGATGGCCTTTGAAGTACTGTACTCCCAAGAGTAGCAAAAGCATTACTCATTCGAAATTGTATGCAATAGCTACAAAAAATCCTTTCTTTACCATAAGCATCGTGCAATGAATAACTCCATGGATGATATGTTTTCCAATGCTCTTTGTAAGAGCGTTGACCTTTCACTTTTTGAGGTGCACTACCCTCATAATCTAGGGTAGCGTCTACATGAGCAACATATTGCTCTCTTACCCCATTAAGACTTCTCATAGCATCATCAAAAGAATCCACACTTTCACTTGCATCCCCTATAGGCATGTTACGATCCAAACTCACATTTATGTGAGTAGTTGTAGTAGGTGTGTCAGATGTGGGTGGAGGTGCAATGGATGAGGCACTTACAAGCATGGAATCTCCTTGAGTAACCTGTTCTTTCGAGCAAGTGCTAGAGATAGAGTCAACTGACTCAAATCCCTCTTAGGACGACCCATGTCTATAATATGGATGCAAAAAGTAAATGTATGCTAAAGTTAGACACTCCAGGGACCAGATAGTAGTGGCAAATACTAGCAATCTTTAAAACTTGAGATTTAAAAATTGGTAGAATGTTGAACTCATACCTGCTCAAAGTTTTGATGAATAGGACTTGATTTAAAGTTAGATGGTATACTCCAATATCAATCTACCCTGCAAGGCAAAGACATATCAAAAAGTGAATCTCCATTTATGCTTGAAGACCACGGTCCACAATACCTCTTCCAATATACTAATTACATTTCTTTTGACTAGTTCTGACTCCTAACTCGTGATAGAAAAAAAGAAAAAAATCCATGGTAGTGTGGCACTCTAGTCTCTAAGCATCAATGCTCTCTTTCCAAGGATAGACTCAGCACATCCAATGATCCAAGTCAGAAAGGATAGCTTTTGCTAGCTTTAAAGCTAGCATATTGGGCTATAGAAAAGCTAACAAGCTTTTACAAGTGTCAAGAACTACTCTAGTGACTAGTCTCTTTAATCTTAGCTTCAAAAAAACAATTCTTATACTGGACAAATGATATAAGACTTAAGTAATAACATGAATAGTACTAGGAAGTTGGAACTTAGGAAGTCAAAACTCCTGACCTGTATGCAACCTTGCATCCTTGCAAGACTCAAGAGTTAGGAGCCTGGACAGTGGAGCCTGGAGGACTTGTCACACTGTGTGGCGGGCCGTGGCTGGGCCGCTTGCCCCTGGGCAATGATGTTGGAGCCTGGGCGGCTGGTGGGCTGTAGCCTGTGGCAATGGGCATCCCCAAAACACGGGTGACGGAGTCTGGCACTGTCCAGGTGGCAAGACAGTGGACCGTGGCGGCGTGGAGTCTGGACCTTCCTTTCTTTCAGTTTCCAGCCCTGGGGCCTGCGCAGTGCGGAGTCCGGAGTCTGGAGTCGTCAGTGCTCACGACTCACGAGCTTGAAGACTGAAGTGCTAGGTCACAGGTGGCACTGGTTGCCCCAATGCCCGGTGGTAGGCTGCAGCGGCGCAGCCTGCAGACTCCAGAGTCACTCGACGGAGGGTGGAGCCTGGACTCTTGAGGTACGGTAACAGCCACAAGTTGGCGAGGGGGGCTCGACTCCCACCGTCCAGACTCCACGCCGCATGGGCTACAGGTAACAGCGGCCAGCCTACGACTCACGACTCCGACACGAGACTCGAGCTGATATACACAGTACCTGTCGTTTTCAAGAAGGTAAGGGGGCTCGGGAGGGTTTCGAGGTGCTGACTCCTGAGAGTAGGGTGTCGCGTTCAACAAGATGAGGGGAATCGGCCCGGAGGGTTTTGATTTTCTGTTATCTATAGACTATAGGCTATGTACTATGTAGTATAGATATACATAATACTAACTAGTTAGTAGTAATCCGAATCCCGAGGGCCGATAGTAGTAGTTACTAGTTACAACTTACTAGACTCACTAGTTAGTAGTAACTACTAATTAAGCATTGGAATTTGGGTAATATGATTAATAAATTTATTTATAATATAATATATTAATTTTTTTTTAAAAAAAATTGCCCTTCGAATGCAGCGCTAGAATAATTTTGCCTTTCTCCAAGAAGGGCAAAATTTTTCTTCTCCCCTTCAAATGCATTGCTTGCAATATTTTGGGATTCTCCAGCAGGTCAATAATGGCCCAAAAGGGCTGTGCAACCTTGAAAAATGAACACGGGCCCCGGCCCCCGGCCCTTAGTCTTGACGGTCCTCCCCGTCGTTTTTTGTTATAACCGTCAACGTTGTTCGAGCTCGTCATCGTATGTGTCTTGCAGTGCGTCCTCGTATTCGTCATCTTCGCCACTGCAACTTCGTCCACCACCCTTCATGCGTCATCTTGTCCTTGGCCTTCGTCTTCCAAGTTTGCCTCTCCTAGTCCATCGTCTCTTCATATCCTGCGTCTTCTTGTCTGTAGAGTTTCATCTTCGTCTGCTTCTTCGTCTTGTCCCTCCCACCTAGGTTGCGGAGTTTTCTCTCGCAAAGCGAGAAGAGGAGGGTAAGAGGCGAATCAGGCACTGTTCTTCGTTATGTCGTCTCAGCACACCCACTACGTCGTGGCATACACTATTCCCCTTCCTGTGGCAGATTCTCTACCAAGAGAGCCACCAAGGTCCAACGGCTTTCCAGATACAACTGTTGAAGAGTGTGTCAAGATTGTGGGAGAGAAGGAAGGAGTCTCGCTTGAAGCTTTCTTGCTTGCACAATGGGGGAAGACACACAAGGGTGGAGGCTGAAAACAGTTTTCCTCTTCTTAGTTGTGTAAGCCAAAAGAACTCAAGTACAAAGAAATAGAAGAACCCTATATATGGGTCTCAAACCAAACTCAACTAACTAAGGTGGCATACTAACTGAGCCACGAACTAGAGCAGATAAGGATAGCTATCATGTAGCTATTATTCATGGGCGGTGTACCAACCGCGTCTGCAACTGACAAGTCGGTGACATAAATATACAACGGTCACCCTGGCGTATCACGAGTGGAGCTCGATATCTCAACACTCCCCCTCGAGCTCAATCCCAATTCCTGCACACCAAGCAGGTCTCTGAACTTGCGCAGCTTCTCTGCGCCCAATGCCTTCGTGAATATGTCAGCTACCTGATCTTCTGTGCTGACATAAACTAGATCAATAAGACCTAGTAAAACCCTCTCTCGCACATAGTGATAATGCACCTCAATGTGCTTTGTTCTAGCATGATAGACTGGGTTATTTGCCAAGTGTATACTACTCATGTTGTCACAATAAATGACAACTGGCCCATCTGTAGACTGATGCATATCATAAAGTAGCTTATGCAACCAAGCTACCTCACATGCAGCCATTGCTGCACCCCTGTACTCAGCCTCTGTGCTCGACAAGGCAACTGTAGGCTGTTTCTTGCTGCTCCAAGTGACTGCAGCACTCCCAAAAGAGAATACATATCCACTGGTAGATCGTCTATCAGAAATACTACCAGCCCAATCAGCATCAGTGTATCCATGCAACTGTATCTGAACCCCAGTCTCATAAAATAGTCCATACTGCAATGTGGACTTCACATACCTAAGTATGCGTCTAGCCGCATCCAAATGTGGTTTCCTTGGAGCCTGCATAAACTGACTTACCAATCCAACAGCATAGCTCAAATCTGGCCTGGTAATAGTCATATAAATCAAACTTCCTACTATGCGTCTGTACATAGTAGGGTCTTCTAGAAGCTCACCTGCATCTGTGCTCAGCTTCACATTTTGCTCCAAAGGAACTGAAATAGGCTTACAGCCTGTCATCCCATATTTGGACAGCATGTCCAATCCATACTGCCTCTGCAAGAGCTGTATCCCACTTGGTGATCTAATCACCTCAATGCCCAAGAAATAACGCAGCTCTCCCAAATCCTTCATCTCAAACTTCTGCTTCAATAGCATTTTCACATGAAGGATATCTTCATCACTGTCACCTGTCATAATCAAATCATCAACATAAATGACAAGCAGCATAATACCTTTCTCTGTTTTTCTCACATAAAGTGAGAAATCTGCCTTGGAAATCTGAAAGCCAATAGTGACAAGATACTGTCCTATCTTGTCAGACCATGCTCTAGGTGCTTGCTTCAAGCCATACAAGGCTTTCTTCAACCTGCAAACAAACTCAGGATGAACAGCATGCACATAACCTGGTGGCTGCTCCATATAGACCTCTTCTTGCAAATCACCATGCAAGAAGGCATTCTTTACATCCATCTGATGTAAAGACCATCCCTTTGATGCAGCCATAGCAATGACTGCTCTTACGGTTGCCATCCTTGCAACCGGACTAAATGTTTCTTCATAGTCAATGCCATATGTTTGTGCATACCCCTTGACTACTAATCTTGCCTTGTATCTGTTCACAGAACCATCAGCATTGTGCTTCACCTTATAAACCCACTTACAACCAATTGCATTCTTACCTTTAGGCAAAGGTACTAACTCCCATGTAGCATTTGCTTCCAAGGCATCCATTTCTTCATCCATGGCTTTCTCCCATTTTTCTTTTCCCATGGCTTGCTCAAAAGATGTGGGTTCTGGTTCCTGTATCACTTTGACCATATATGCATAGTGAATGGCTGTAAATCCATCATATTTCAGCCTATCCACAGGATACCTAGCTCTTGTAGACCTGCGCAAAGTAGGTTCACTCCCAGGTGCTCTCAAAACATCCCTGGTCTTCCTTACTCCAGGTGTAACAATAGAAGGAATACCCAACTCATCATCAATGCTCTGTTCTGAGCCACTGGATTCACCATCCACATAAGAGTGACCTGCATTCACATCAAACATGGGCTGATCAACCTTCTCTTTTCCTTTTCGTGATACCTGCATACCACTATTTGCATTGCTTTGAGAAGATTCTCCTGATCTCAATCTGCCTGTCCATGGCGAAGAATGTGAACCACTGCTAGAGGACGCTCCAGGTCCACTAATATTTTGTGACTGATGCTGTGAATTCTGTGTAGCATTACCATTTTGTGCATCTTCATCATCAATCACATTTACTGGTTTATACCAGCTACTCATCTCATCAAAAACAACATCTCTGCTCACTGTAAACTTACGAGTAGAAGGGTTATAGCATCTATACCCTTTTTGCTGCAGAGAGTAACCAATAAAGATGCACTTCTCAGCTTTTGGATCCAACTTGGATCTCAGCTCATCTGGCACATGTACATACGCAATGCAACCAAAAATTTTCAAATGAGAAATATCTGGTTTCCTACCAGTATACCTCTCTTCTGGAGTCATTCCATGTATTGCTGCAGTGGGAGTCCTGTTCATTATGTAGACTGCTGTAGCAACTGCTTCAGCCCAATAAAAATCTGGCAAGTCTTTTTCATTGAGCATGGCACGAGATACCTCTCCAATATGCCTGTTTTTCCTTTCTGCAATTCCATTTTGTTGTGGGGTATAACTGCATGAATATTGCTGCTTTATGCCATGCTCCTGCAAGAACTTTGCAAACTCATTTGAGAGGTACTCTCCCCCTCCATCTGACCTTAGGCATTTTATCTGCAAGCCTGTTTCTTTTTCAACCATAGCTTTAAGAGTTTTGAAATGCCCAAAAACTTCACTTTTCTTTTTCATAAAATACACCCAAACTTTTCTGCTATAGTCATCAATAAAACTGACAAAATAATGACAGCCTCCAAGAGATGCAGCTTTAGTTGTCCACACATCAGAGTGAATTAATTCCAATGGCTTCTCACTCTCTTGAACATGTCTAGGAAATGGTTTCCTTGGCTGTTTTCCAAACTGACAGGCTTCACATACCTTATGCATTTCTGCAACCTTGAATTTGGGCAATCCTGCAACAATATTTTGGGCCTGCATTGATTTAAGTCGCTGTACATTAACATGACCAATGCGTTTATGCCAGATATCAATATCTGCAACTACACCGGTCCCATGTGCAAACATTGCTGCACTCAATTCAGACATGTCTGCATCCAATGTAAACATTCTGCCCTTCTTCTTTCCTTTTGCTATCAAGCGACCTTTATTTTTCATATCCTCAACAAAGCATCCATGAGGATTAAATCTGACCTGCAAGCCCTGTTCAACCATTTGACCAACTGAAACCAGATTCTTGGTGATATTCGGGACATGAAATACATCGGACAGGTATTTCTTTTTCCCACCCTGCATAGACAAGGGAATTTTTCCAATCTGCACAATAGGATGTGCAGTATCATCACCAGTCTCCACAAATCCTGGTTTTTCCATTTTCCTTGCATCCTCCATCCATTCTGCATGACCTGTCATGTGGTTTGATGCACCTGAGTCAACATACCATACATCATTGCTTTCTTCTGCACTTGTCATAGAATTGTTCATGTGCTGCACCATGAACAAATGCTCATTTCTGTCATCACCCTGTCTACTAGAAGATGCATAATTCCCTTGTTGCAGTTTTCCATTCATGATGTCATTCTGCTTTTTATAGCAGTCTTTAGCCATATGACCCATTTTACCACAGTAGTAGCATTCAACATTACTGTTTGCATTTTGGCCTCTTTGCCATCCACCACGACCTCTTTGGCTCCCCCTGCCTCTAGAGTTACCACGTCCTCCTCCATAGGACTGGTTTTCTTGAGTTTGCTGCATATTCTGATTTCTGCCACGGCCTCCAAATCGGCCTCCTCTACCTCTGCCTCTACCTCTTCCAGCATTTGAGTAGAAGACAGCTTCTTTTGAAGTTCCTCCTGAAGAAGATGCACCACCATTTCTCTGTTCCTCAGAAATTAGAAGAGCAATCAACTCCTCAAAATCAGGAAATCTTTCACGAACTGAAATGGATGTCCGAAACTGTGCATAATCCTTTCCTAGACCATTCAAGGTCACGGAAACTAAATCATCATCTTCCACTGGCGACCCAATGGAAGCAAGTGCATCTGCAATCTTCTTCACCTTCATGTGGTAGTCGTTGATGCTCATACTTTCTCTTTGCACATTATGCAACTCTTGCTTGAGCTGCATTTTCCTGGCTTGCGTATTTGTGCTATACATTTTTGACAAAGTATCCCATGCCTCCTTTGGCGTACTTGCATCCTGAATATGCACAATCATAGAGTCTGAAATACTGATAGACAGCCAATACATAACTTTCCTGGCTCTCTCATGCCATGTTTTAAATGCCTGCATTTGTTGTTGATTGGGAACATCAGGAAGAACTGGTTCTTCTTCATTTCCTGCAACAAATTCCCAATATCCTTTTCCCATAAGGAAATTCGTCATTCTAAACTTCCATGCCTGGAAGTTGTTCTTGTCAAGCTTTTCAGTGACAATCTGTGAAAGAGAATCAGACGCCATTACAGAATACTGCAAGAAATTTTGTCACTGCAAAAAACACAGCTTCACCCTCACAAGGGCAAATCTGCAAAACTGGCGAAAGTGGTATTTGACCACACAGTCACTTCCTAGTGACGATTTTGCATAAACAGGAACCAAGGATGATTCTGAAACTCCCAATGTCTCTGTGCACAAGCATACGATGCAATTTCTACAGTAACTTTTCACCGACCTGTAGAACAGTGGTCGCACAGCATAAAACTGAGCCTTTTCTTGAGTGCGTGCAGAAAACTTCCGTCTGCAAAACAGGCCCCGAAATGGCCTCAAATCAAAAAAACAAGGTCGCCAAGGGCTAAAGGCCTCTCCCGCAGCATATACTGCCCTCTTGCTTCACCGCGAAGGGCGTCTCAACCTGAGACAATGCACTCCTGCAATTTCCGGCTGTGCTACCTGCAAAGATCTGCTCCCAAAACAGGAAATGAAAGCAACACTGCTCCTCTTACCAGACCACCGCGAGCTTGGCTTGCTTTCTTGAGCTCCTTACCACGAACAAGGCTCTGATACCATGTCAAGATTGTGGGAGAGAAGGAAGGAGTCTCGCTTGAAGCTTTCTTGCTTGCACAATGGGGGAAGACACACAAGGGTGGAGGCTGAAAACAGTTTTCCTCTTCTTAGTTGTGTAAGCCAAAAGAACTCAAGTACAAAGAAATAGAAGAACCCTATATATGGGTCTCAAACCAAACTCAACTAACTAAGGTGGCATACTAACTGAGCCACGAACTAGAGTAGATAAGGATAGCTATCATGTAGCTATTATTCATGGGCGGTGTACCAACCGCGTCTGCAACTGACAAGTCGGTGACATAAATATACAACGGTCACCCTGGCGTATCACGAGTGGAGCTCGATATCTCAACAGAGTGACCATGAAATTTCTCCTCGTTTACTTGATCTTCATCCCACATAAAACCTTGAATATTCTACACCCACTCGAAGTAGCTCACAATCACTCCACTGGCTCCGCGATCCTTTGTTGAAGCCTTGAATAGCCCAGACTCTCTTGATGAACTGTTAAATGATTCTTTGGACTATTTCCAGTATCCACATCGTAAGTCATTCTCACAGCATCACTGACAAAGCTTGATGTAGAACTACAACCCTCCTTTTGAGCTTTGACTTCAACATCCTGAGATGTCTGATCTTGCAGAGTTCTCACCAGATTATTCATTACCTCACAACTTGGGTCAGGCACATTTTCCACTTTAACAGGCACTGAAACTTGAAATTTCTCCTCAGGCATCTCTATAAATGTAGCCATTTCCATAGCTTGCTGACAAAATGGTTCATAGATAGTACCATCTGAATCCCTAGTAGCATTGATGGCATCTTTATATAGACTCTTTCAGGCTCATAGAATGGAAAGTTCTTGTCCAATTGAACCCTCTGGTGTATGCCATCAGGGGTAGAAAAATGCAATCAATGATGTAGCATTAGAGCAGCTTCCCATTTTTCTAACATGTGTTCATCTTGTGTAATAACTTGTTGATTAAGAACAACGTGCTCTTGTTTCCAGGAATCCCTCTTAACCTGATACTTAATAGCCAAAACTCTCTCCTTGAATTTTGAAAATTGCTTCTCTTCGACAACCCTTATTGCTAAACATCTCCTCTTTGCTTCATTGTCTTCAACTTTGTACGTTGTTGTGGTTGTTAAATCTATATGTTGTTTTATGGCTGCAATGCTTTTGTGCCATGATCCTTGTATAAACTCCAATGCGGTTTTGACATTCTTGGAATTTTCAAAATGAATCTATATTTTCATGCAATGTGCCCTAGCAGAAATATGTTTTGAAAGAGAACTTCGTGCATAATCAAAACATGATTTGAAAAATTATGCAATGTCGGATCCATGATATGCAATCAATCAATCCATGCTACACACAAAATAATGTATTCATTGAAGAATTGTGCCTAGCCTATCTAAATGTGATCGTGCGTCATGCAAGATGCAAACAAAATTCCTTAATTAATTAAAAATTCCTTATCCTCACCTCTCAACTTTTAGCAAGAAAATATCAATATCCACTCTACCCACCCATAATCTCACAATCACTCTAGGAAATTATGGTCCTCAAGATGTTGACCAAATATGAACAACCCCTCTCACAATTGATGGCGTCCTTCATGACCCTCCAACTCTCCCAACCACCTTACACTCTCAACCAGAAGTTCCTAACTTTGTGATGAACATTCCAAATGGTGCGTGCAAAAATTGTGCGTGCTCAATGATAGGTGCTCTCTCATATGTGTGTGCATCTAAAATTTACTGCATATAGCTGCAACGGACCTCATTCCATGCTAGTGCTCAATGATGGTGCAAAATGTGCATAATTCCAATCCATAGCATGGAAGTATTTGAGAAAATCAGGAGACGATCCCCGAGTGCAGTGCATCAAAAAGTGCAACGTGAAGTGCTCATGAACCCATTATCCCCTGTGATATGCAAGAGTGTCGACAAGAAAACATACCTTGCTCCTCAATGTTCATTAGTTGTTGACAAATACAAGCTTCATCCTGCTCAAAAAATACCAAGCTCGACCAAGGCTATCAAGTTTCACACTCAACAAATCAAACAAAATGACAGAAGCAAATCCTATGATAGTCAAACACAAGAAATCCAATTACAAAATAACAAAATAAACTGTCACGAAAACAACTAAGCTAGCAAAAATCAAACCTAACTACAGTTTGACTAGGGCTTTTTAGTTTTCAGAAAAACACTTGACAACGTAGACCTTGAAACAATTGACTATGACATTGACAAATTTAGCAAATTATCATCAATTCTAAACCTACAGAACCCCTAGTATTGCTTGTGACTCGAATAGTCAAAATGGATTGTGATCGTACTTGGTTGGAATATCTAGGAGTACTGGACTATAAGGGAGTAGGGCTCAACCAAGGCCATTCATTTTTGACACTATACAAAATTAGAACCGCTTCGGAGCTATAACCACTTGGAGAAACACCCTTGTCCAGGCTATGAGTTCAAGTTTGATTCTAAAATTAGCTTTGATAGTGATCTAGAAATCCCATCACTTCCTAAGACTCGACATGCCAAAGGGGACCTCCTAGTCCACCTACAATGCAAGAGGTTAAAAGAAGAGAGGAAAAATAATATGAAAGATTTTGATATTGAGAAGTAGAAGAAACCACACAATCTCTCGAAATGCTTCAATAAATTTAAAAAAGGAGACATGATAGTAGTGTTGCTAGGTGCTAAACACCAAGAGTAGACCAGTGAGCCAATAGAAGACACGACCAAAGTCAAGGAACTCGACTAAGCCATAGAGGAAAATATACCCAAACCTGTATACATTGTCATAAATGACCTCATAGAAGGAGAGGTATACCTAATTAGTCTCTTGAGAGAGTTTAGGGATGAATTCTCTTCGTCACTAGAAGAGCTAAGAGGGATCAACTCTAGCATCATTACATACAATATTCTTGTGGTACCATATGCAATGCTAGTCAAAAGCTATCATATACCTTGAGTCCCAAGTATGCACACAGACTAGTGGGTATCATCAATCGTGGAAGTGGGTGTTGAAGAAAAATTGAAAAATTGAGAGTGAATTACAAGAAAGTAAATGTACCAACAAAGAGAGACAACAATCTGTTGCCATACATTGAGCACATGCTAGAGAGAGTAATAGGAAATGAAGCTTATAACTTCCTTGACAAATTCTTGATCTTTAATGAGGTGCAAGTCCATCCAAATGACATGCATAAAATGGAATTCTCCACTCAATGGGGACGTATTTGCATATATAGTGATGTCATTTCGACTCATAAATACCCCTGGCACTTTCTAGTGGCTAATGTGCACGATATTCAAATACATGCTCTTCAAATGGTTAGAAGTGTTTGTGGACAATCTTTGTGTCCATACCAATTGGATTGAACATCTTGAAAGTTTGAGTGGTCTTCAAATGTTGTCAATAGTATGGTCTCTCCCTAAAACCCTTAAAGTGTCAATTCTAGGTAAAACGTGGATGCATCTTAGGGTACATGGTTTCAAAGAATAGCATTGCTACTAACTTTTCCAAAGTTCGAGTCATTGTCAATCTACCACCACTAACGAACTACAAGAGAGTTCAATATTTCCTCGACCACACACAATATTATCACCGATTTGTGGCAAACTATGCACTCATTGTGTGGTCACTTTACAAATTGTTGATCATATTTGAGTGAACTAAGGAATGCCAACATGCTTACAAAGAACTGAAAAGGCTTTGACTATCGCACCAATCCTATGAGCCTCCAATTGGAGCATAAGCTTCCATGTACACATTGATGCTTCAAAATTTGCTATGGGAGCACTTTTGTGCCAACCTAGAGAACATAATTTGAAATGTATAGTGAGTTTTTCTAGCCATCAACTAATGGATATAGAAATGAGTTATTCCACCACCAAGAGGTAAGGATTAGCTATGGTGTTTGTTGTAAAGAAGTTTGGACACTATTTACTAGCAACCCCTTTGATTTTCTTTGTTGACCATTAGGCTCTTTTCTACCCTTGTAAACAATCCTTGCACTACTAGGCACATAACTAGATGGTTATTGCTTCTTCTTGAATTTGACTTTTGAGTGGTTGTGCAAAAGAGAAAACAATATTACATGGTTGATCATCTTTCTCACATCCCTAATGGGAGAGCTGACTGAAGAGGGCATTGTGGATGACCTGCGACATGATCATTTGTTTAGGATTTTGAAAGATAAAGATCTTTTTAAGGCTGATATCACTACTTACTAGGTTGATGATATTGTTGAGGTATTAGAAAAAGATCCATAGAAATAGCTAGACTTCATCACCTCATGATCAAAGCATGGCTATATTAGTTGATCGCCAAGCAATTGTGCTACTTAGGCGAGGATGGGTTGGTAAGACATTGTGTTTGCAAACATGAGATGTATGAATTCTTAACAAAAGTGCACACAAGAATTGCAAGAGGCCATTTTAATAAAGATTCCACTACTCGAAAAATCTTATGATCCTAGTTGTAGTGGCACACCTTGTTTTTTGATGTTGCGAGGTTTGTGAAGCATTGTGACGAGTGTCAATGTATCAAAATTTCAATAAGAAAGAATAGAATGAATCTTAACCTCCTAGTAATAGCAAAGTAGTCTTTTGAAAAATGAAATTTTGATTTTGTGGGATCCATAAGCCCTATAGCGCAATACTTGCAGGAAAGATACATTATTGTTGCCACACAGTATTTGACCAAGTGGGTAGAAGCTAAAGATACAAAAAAAAACAATGCAAGGACCATAGCTAAATTCTTATGAAAACATGTGATCTCTTGATTTGGCTTCCATATGAGATAGTAAGCGACCAAGGCACTCCCTTTATTAATGATGTGATCACACACTTGTTGTCTACCTTTATGATCATTCATAAAAAAACTTCCCCCTATTATCCCCACCAAGCCAACAGCTAGGCAGAGTCAACAAATAGAACACTTCAATGTCATAGCCAAAATCATCTTAGCTTCTCAGAGTGATTGGGACAATAAACTCATGGCCGCTCTATGGGCATACTAAACAGCATATAAAATGGCGACCAGTCAAACGCCCTTAAGGCTGACATACAACATAGATGCGGTTATGCTTGTAGAATTCTTGGCTCCAAGTCTAAGAATAGCTATCTAGGAAAGATGGGAGAAACAAATAGTATGGACCAATGGATTTCTTGAGGTAGGTGACTTTTTGAAGTGCAATTACTAGCTACCCATGTGCTCATTTGTGAGAAAGCCAGATAGAAGGCTTGGTTTGATAAACATGTAAAGCATAGAGATTTTGACAAGAAAAATCTAGTGATGCTATATTCCATCAAGTGACATAAGCAAAAAATGAAATTTAGGGGCGTAGGACCCTTCTGTGTAGATACGATCAATTGAACAGGTAATGTCAAACTAGAAATCCTTGATGACGGTAAGGGTACCAATTTTCTCAATGGTAGTAGGATTAAAAGTACTATCCACCTAAACATATGTTATATGAACCACTTTTAGAATTCCCACCAATTACAATATGTGCTCTCATGATCACAAAACTTTATCTCAAAGATGAGGAGCCTATTCTTGCCACATATCTTACGATCAAGTTATCTACAAGAAGAGAACACACTATTGATGCTCGATAGATGAAGGTTTTGATTGTAACATCATGACTTACACTGACTAACTTAGTATCCTTCAACCCATGCTCATTTCCACTACAAGGTGAATCCTTATGGAGGCACACCTTACACCCGTTTGGGAAAATGTCAAGTGCTACTGACAATTTGGACTAAAAGTATTCCTACCATCTTTTATGTGTTGTCCAACATGGAGAAGGAAAAAAAATATGTATCATTGGGATGATCATTCAAACAACACACCAAATTTGTAGTCAATTTGTAAACTCAATGCATTTATTTATAGTTATCCAATGTGAAAATCATTACTTCTTTGAGCACGGGTCTAATTGCTGCCCCACTAGGAGTTGGGCCGATTGATGTCTACAGCCCTACCTAAAGTAACCTCTGAGGAGGGAATACCACTCTCCACAAATAATTGGTTAAATATAAGAAGAGGCAACAAGTGCTAATGAGTAGATTGAGAAGACTTGGGCCACTATGTCAACAATGGGTTCCAAAGTCACATCATCAAACCACACAAACCACATCTCACAATCAAAGATCACAAACATCTAGTGGCAGAAACAAAAGCAATTCTATGACCATAGCCACTAGATGGATTCCTAAAGTGCTATCACAAGCTTAGGGATACTATGTTGGCAATGCAAATACATGGTTGCCTAAAGCCCCATGTTGCATGTCATAATAGCCAGCCCAACCTAATAGCCCACCTCACAACACTAAACATCATCAATCCAGCTAGAAAAAAAGCATTGCAACATCATGCTCAACCAGAAAAGGCTCAGTGGGTATGCTAGCCAAAAGCCCAACCCACAGATGGTATGCTCAATTCCACTACCATTGTCAATACTGCTCCCAGTCATTTATCACATAACCATGAAAATGATGTAAGTGTAGATTGAGACGTCTCACAATCCACCATCCCAAATCCTTAGCCACAGGCTGAAGAAGCCCAAACAACTATCCCTAAAAAATTAATGATATCCAACATTGACCATATACCTACTATAGCCCACCCTCTGAGACTACCTGATAGGAGCTTTGTCCTAACTAGACCAATCATGTTAAACCCAACCCACTACTAGGACTTAAGGCCTCATATCAAAAACCATTTGTTTTAGAGTTGGCTTTGAATATGGTGGTAGACACAAAGGATGATGTGGTAACATGCATCGTGAAGGCTTGATACAACCTTTACTTGTTTTGCAAGAAGCTATGAATGCCTAAACTTAGGTCTTTTGGATGATCAAACAATAGATAATATGCAATCCTTACCTTGTTCTTGATTTTGAACTCATCTTTACAAAAAATCCCATGATTGGTTGACAAAATAATCCCAACTCAGATCTCTCAAGAACGGGCCTTTGAAACAATAGCTCATCATGTCTTTTAAGAGAAGTTGCATCAAAATACATCCAAAAGATCTAGTTGAGCTCGATCACCTAGCAAAATCAAAATCCATGTTCTTACATCAATGGTTCACTCTACGTTCCCAATGGGGGTGACTGGGATGCCAAATCATGACTAATGCTTGTATGAGAAATTAAAACATCTAAGTATGAGGCCACATATGTTGCAGCCACATCCTTTTGGGTCCTTGCTATGATCCACAATGTCACACAAAATACATGCGGGAGTTCATGAAAGTTGCTCACCGCATGGACGCTTTACAAGATGGGAACAAAGGATGATGAAGACTACTCAACTCAAGGCAAATTCATGGAGTAAGAAGAATGGTTAGGCTTCACATTCAGTCAAATACATATGTGGGCAAGGTAAGATGGAAGAATTCATGTATGCATTCAAAATTGCTTTGCATTCGGGATCAAGATACAAAGAAATGATCTTCCAAGTGGTAAGAGATCCACTCCATGGTGTAAGCAATAAAATGTACAATTAAAGTGGTATTATGGAGAAGGTGTAGCACTATTGTATGATGAGATGTGGTGAGCATGCAAGAGAAATTTGATATGTGTCAATTGGACAATTAGTGCAATGATGAAACATCCTTGTTTTAATGCTTTGGTGAAAGTTATAAACTTGTTGAAGCCTTGGTCTTGTTTTTGCCTTATGTGTCTTCAAGTCCTTCATTTATCTCTGCGAAGGTGACAATCCATAGCTCTTACTCTTGCCCAATCGACGGCTCTGCTAAAACACTGCAAACGCACTCCTCGATGATGTTGTGACAAATTAATGACACTAGAAGCTCCATTAGCAGGCCGTCTCCTACAAACATGCTTATGATCACATGGCTATTGTAATCCTGAATTGATCACCACCTCCTCCAGTTATAGCTTGAATTTTATCTACTGTTGCTACCACATCATGTCTTCAATATAATTCACTATTTCTCTATAACCTCCAGCATCATGCTTCATCTGCAAAGCCTCTTTGAAATCACTTTCATAAAGGTTTGAGTTGGTAGGCACTCCAAGAACTCCAAGACTTCCGTGATTCGAATAGAATATGAAAATATGATCGTTGAGGCCACTATCGACTACCTTTCCATTGCCTCCACTTAGGGAACTTTGGTTTCCCAAAACCATAGCAAAGAAATTGTCAATTGTAACATCTAACCTTGTATAATCCTTAGGACTCCAGCATAAACATCATTACCACCGGTAGGACTAATAATGATTATACTAGGGCACAAAATATAATCATTATCCGCAATATCATCATACATGAAGACAATATTGTTGTCATCCTCGAGACCACCTCGTTGAAAGGCATGGCAAACATCAACCTGATGTCGGAAGTTTCCATAGCTTTCTAAGCTATCTTTCAAGATGGCCCATCAAGTTCCAGTTTTGCTGCTTGTGGTCCTGTATCCATTTTGAGCATCGGTGGATATCAGAATCATCCCATCCTCCTTCAAGGAGGACAATCACTATGTCCCGAATAGTTGTTCAAAAGGCCAAGTTTCTGTACTGGCTATGCAACTTAGAATCACCAACTCAATGGAGGTTGTTAGCTCTGGCAATGGGATTCCCATCTCTTCAATGTTTGGATGGTTGTAGGCTGCCGCAATAAGTGCCACCTTCTCATGAGCAGTGTGATCATTGAGTATAGCCCCTCAAATCATGGCAACTAGACTCCTGAAAATGACCACTATCTCCCCAATTAATTGCAGTATGATGAACATGGGAACCAACAAATCATGCTTCCCACTCAATGAAAAAGTGGCGGCTATTCTACCTCCCAAAATATTGTAGTCCCTCAACTTCTTCAACATGTACTCCACCCTCAAAATCATAGGATAGCTCTTGTATCCACGCAGCACTCCTCCCATGAAGTCTTGTCCATCCAAGTCTTGTCCCTTTCCTCTTGTATACTTGAACGCCTAAAAAAGCACATAGCTTTCTCAATTCAGCTTTACTTTTCCAAAACTTTGTGATCCCATCTCCAATATTGGTAAAACACCACTTTGCTTAGCTTTTGTTTAGACATAGGCTTCAAGATCCAAATGATTGGATGGTTAAAATTGTGGGGTTCATAAACAAGGCTTGAGCAAGGGCTATTCTCATGCACCAACCATCCGAAAAGTCACGAGTCTTCTTGGCTTGCATACTTTTTGTAAAACCCAGTCCATGGAGAATCTCAGCTTCCCTCTTCTCTACAGTTGTCACATCTATTGCCTCTAGCTGCTCATAAATTCTATCTAAAACCTCACCCAAAATATGATGATCAATGTGACAACTTTGGTCTAGATCCTCAATAATATAACAAGCAAGCACTCATATGAGCTACCACACACACAGACATACACACAGTTATTTACACCTGAGCACTACTCAACAAATACAAAAAATTTAGGATGGAACCAAGCAATCAAATTTTCAAACCGACAATTCAAACTGAATGGAAAACAAAAAGACACACAACGGAAAAAGATTCCCAATGACGCTAACTAATGAGTTTAAATTCTTGGTGAATAACTCCACCCTCAGGTTTGTAGTGGTGGACGTGTAGCACCATGACATCCACCCCCTCCAAACCTTCACATTTGCCACAACTACCCATCCTTATCATCACCAAGCTTGACGGTCAACATGATCTCCTCATCTTCTACAAAATCATCTGCAATATCCACATCCTCATCTACATCATCTCCTGCATCAAATCCATAATAAAACTCTTCATCCAACTCCTCAACTGCATAGGCTGCATCATTTCTCCTCTTGAACATTTTGATTTCTTTCCTGCAATTGGTATCTGCAAGGCCATACCATCAAGCTTTGCTAAGGAGTATGTAGCATTGTCATGGACATGCTGCACCAAATAAGGCCCAAACCATCATCTCAGAACCTTACGGATAGCACTATACTGGTTGTCTAGACTGTTGTCATAAACCAACACCCAATGTCCCTCCTCAATCTCTCTAGATCTCAATCTGTGTCTGCTATCAAATTGGTCTTTGTTGTGAATTCTAGCATCTTTGAGCTATGGACAGCTCTCTCAATATCCTCAACTCTCCTCTCCAACTAACGAATACGAAGAGCCAAAAGATCCTCCCTAGTCATCTCATCCTACTGCCACGGTAAAGCACTCCAAGTGAGTGTGCAAGTCTCTATAGTCATGACTAGTTTCTATCCATACATCAACTCAGCTAGCATATAACCTATGGTCACATTGTGGGTAGTGCAGTCAACCCATAAGGTGCAAGGCAACAATCTAGGCCACTCTCTGTGACCCGTCTACCGCATGCTTTGACTAAGGCTTTCACAATTTGGTGGATGGCCTCTCTCACTCTTCTCGTTGCCTTCTAAATTATATGCCAGCAAGTTTAATGCCAAGGCGAGAGAGAAAATCCCTAGCCTCATCAACATCCTACTCACCTCTATCTCTTGTAGTTTTGCCAATGCAACCATACCTACAAATAACATCTTTTAACATCAACTTACAAACCACTGAAGTAGTCTTCATCCTCAATGCTCTTCCTTCCACCTAATTCCTGAGATCCTCTCATGCCAAAACAATGTAACACATCTACCACAATCCAACAGGCATAGTAATCAAATCAAGAACCCACTTGTAGTGAATACATAGCGGGTAAGTAGGGTGAAGCTCATCTCTATGCCTCACTAAAGAAAACAACTGACAATTAGTGCAAGTCTCAAGAAATTGTGAGATATCTTTGTACATGCCTCTCCACTAGTAGCACTCTCTAATCTTCTCATAGGTTGCCCAAACAACTCTATGTCTTGACCAAAGACTTTCATGAAACTCTCTCATTATTCACATCTGTGAAGCTCTGTCACATACAACTCTCAATGGCTGCCCTTCTCACTTCTATGGATGCTTCCAAAGCAACCCACTTCGTAAGAAGAAACCATAGCCTTTCCTCCTGATCTTCTTGAAGTCCGCATCAGCCCATCCATCTTGTCTAGACATGGTACTCAAATAACGACCAATTCGCAAATACTCTCTTGTATATAAAGACTCATCAAAGCTCTCCAAAGCAGATACATGACAAGTATGATCAGGGTGCATGGTTGAAAGATTTCCCCCATCATCAACATCATTAGTGCAAGAAGAATCCATATCATCATACCTTGCTCATGAAATCATATCGGCTATTAGGTTGTCTTTACCTACTATGTGCCTGAAATCAGGATTCATGGATTTAATGTACCCAATCCACCTAAGAATGGCAATGTCTGGAGTAGAACAACTCGTGATCATACCTAGAAGAGGCAAGCAATCAGTCTGGTCCACCATAGCACCACTAATGAAGTACTCTTTATCATTTCTAAGAGTCGTGACAACTCCCAAGAGCTCCCTCTTAATCTATGGATACATGCGCTGCCGCTCATTTAGGACTTTTGCCCCAAACCGAATGGCATACCTATTTCCATCTACATTGTCCTGGCCAATAGCCCATCCAATGCCGATAGAACTAGTATCAACAGTGAGTACAATAGGTCTCCCACACTCATAATCTACTTTTTTAAGAGTCAGAGCAGCTCTCAACAATCTCTTCAGCTTTTGCATAGCTCTAGTCTGTCTCATGTCCCAAGAAAAATGATGCCCATTCCTCAAGAGCTGGTAGAGATCATTTGGAATACGAGCAAAATGAGGAATCCAAATAAGATAAAATACACAAGCTTCAAGAAACCTGCAAACCTCTCAAGTAGAAGAGCAAGTCTCTGCAATATTCTCTATGGCATCAACCTTCGCAGAGAAAGGCATCTTGCCATAATAACCACGCATATGTCCAACAATCAAAACCTCTTTGGAACCCGAAAACAGACTTCAACCTTGACAAGGTCAAATTCACTTCCTCTAGCCTAGAAAGAATCCTCTCAACATCTCTAATATGTGTGGCTACAAAGAATCTCCATCCATGATCATCTAAAGTCTCATCCTTCTATTTCTCCAAACAACCCTTGATAGGAAGATCATCAATGAAAGGCATGGTAAGCTTTCGAATAAAATCCAGTAAGACCTTGTTCATCCCATTCATCATATGTGCAACCGAATTAGTAGCTCCTCTACTGAAGCGTACACATTTGGACAAGGCCTAAAGGTATCTTCATCGTAGTCAAATCTCTACTCTCAAGGGCAAGCTGGAACTGGTCATAGACAGAATAAAGATCACCAAGTGAATAGATAGCACATCCAAAAAAAGCATCTACAAACTCATCCACAATAGGTCCTACACCAACATTCTGTATAGTGACCCTCTTCACCGGCTATAAGTCCTATATGAATCTAAGTGTCCCATTCTTCTTGGGAACTATGAACCATCTATTAGAATACATAGTTGAATATGGTTCTAGAATCCCCATCTTGATCTACTCATTCAAAAGCTCTACCAATTTGGGCAAGTGAGCCCTAGGCACAGGAATACGCCATAGATTCCAAGGGACATACAGAATGGTAAAAATAACCATAGGCATCATAACCTGAGATCAACGCATCCTATCTCATGCGGGAAAAAAGTAAAAGCTCTCCCATGTCTGCTCAACATCTCCTCAAAACATCTCACCTCTGCTAGAAGTAAAAAATCTTTAATCCCAATCTTCCTCTCTTTCAATGTCTCGGCTGAAAACCTGTGTCCAATACCTACAGGATCTCATGAAGGAGGCTGCACAACTGCTCTCTTAAACATATCATCACTATCCAAAGGTAGCGGTCTTGCAAACAACTGGTCTGACCTTCTTGTCAACTGTCTTCTATTTTGTTTGTACTCTGGCTTCTTTGCTACAACCTGCAAATTTTAGTCCTTGCTATAAATACCCTGATAAACACAAAATTTTTTGTGTATAAAAAACACCCTCCTGTAGAGCTTTTTGCTGGAATATTTTAGAAAAAAAACACTTTTTGCTAAGAATTATTAGTTCCCAAATTTTCTTACAACATGAAATCAACAATTTCGTAATACATCTCCAGAGAATGGACTCGTAAGACATATGCCAACTCTTAATTTTAAGTTTTTAGCAATGCTAAAAGATCCTCCATAGTATTTTAGTATGACAACCCGTCATAGAGACCATCTGCCATGTCTTCATCCTGTAAAAGACCTGCAAGCTTTAATTATTTTTCTTTTCTCTTCAAGTACTACATGGCAGATCTAAGCATGTGTGTAATATGCTAGGAACACAAACTACTTTTAGTAGACACACCATAAACTCCTCAGAAAAATTGCCACTGCCACACAGGAGCCGAGAGCTTTCTTTGTCTCATACCACTATCATCTCACAAGATAGTGGTACGTAGCAAAAATCTAGCTCTCCTGCTAGAAGAGGGGAATCCTTCAAAGAATCCTTATTCCATTGATGGTTGACACAAACTATCATGAATTGGACAGCCCTCTTTCCATCCTTGCTTCAAATCCACGCATAAGTAGACCCATCGTCCAAAACCTTAGTCTCCATCCGAGACTCAACAATGAATGGCTGTCACAAAATAATAGGATAGGAATAAGAATTCTGCACAAAGAAATGACAAGTTTCATCCACATCTCCAATAGAAATCTTCAAGTTTGGACAAGTAGCATACAAATCTCCTGTAGTCTTGTTGGCCGCATGCATGTGCTAACCATGATCCACATCAACTAGCCATCTACTAGTATTATACAATCCATGCATTATGACATTAATCTTAAAGCCATGATCCAAAAGAGAAACACAAGGGGTCTCTGTCTCACCAAGATTGACTACCGTCTCTGTAGTCGCACGAGCCCATTGACAGCAAGGAAAATGGCTACAAGGCATCAATCTAGACGCGTCATCACTCTCCGCATATATTACTGTACGGGCTGAAGTAAAGGCTGAAGAGTCTTCTTTCACTGCATACATAAAGCTCCATTTGTAGACTCCTCAATAATCTCCTCATCAGAATCAGTCTCCTCAATCTGCAAGTCATAGATAATAGCCTCAACAACTACTAAAGCCTCTTGATGGATCATATATTGTGTCGGCTCTTCAATAATCTGTTGTTTTATTTTAATAATGTTGATAATAACATCATGAAATTCTCTTTTGGCAATTCCCAAGACTTATCCAAGATTGAATTCAAATTTTCAGTTAAGAATCTAATCCTCAAACACCTTCTTCAAGTCCATAGTTGTCTCAATATCGGAAAGTAGCTTGAATCCAGGTTGCTTTTTTGCCTTTGGATCCTTTGTCTTCTGACCTTTCTAATCTTCTTTTACTTTTGGCTTTTGAACATCAGCCATACTCTACTTTGGTCCTAAAGAAGAAGGCTGAGAAACTAGATCACTCCTCCTAGTCACCCTTTTCAAACCTTCAGGTTGATCATCATCCCTTTTTCGCTTCTCCTCAACAAGCAATTCGAATCCCTGAGATTTCACCATATAGGCATAGACAAAAAAGACATCAACTTGATCATCCCATCGAGTCTCTTTCCTGATCTTATCACCTATGGCTAAAAGTTTGGATGTTGAAGCTTTCCCCTTTTTCTCTGCATGCAGTGCATAGGACCATAAAGAAGATTTGTACTTCAGCAACAACTGCTCTAACTGAAGGCCATAGGAAGTAGCTTCTCTTGCCACCTCTTGCATCACATAAGAAGAGCTCAAAAGAGACTCCTCTAACAATTTATTCATACCACCCTTACCAAAATTTGGTTTTGATTGGTTGCTCTGTATCTCCAAAACGTATCATCTTGTCTTTCTAGACTACCAACTTCAGCCTTCTCACCTCTTCAAAATCTTGACACTCCTTCTGCTCATGATCTAGACTATCACACCACATGCAATGACAAACACGATCACTCCTAGAAGAATTTGCAGAACAGGAAGTTGGGGCTGAAATCTGAGTTGGAAAGATGGTGCAACAGGAGAAGTAGGAGAAGTTATGGTAGGAGAAGACATCACTAGTGGTGACTACATCCGGTTGTGCAAGCAAGCCTTCCATCTCCGCCTCTTTGTCAGTGTAGAATCCGCATTGACATCATCCTACCAATTTGTCTTCAATCCCATAGGCTGCATACAATCTTCTAGAAGCTCTCCCAACTCATCTTGAAGTGGAAGATCAGCCACCTGTAAGAATAACTCCACTTTCTCTGAGCTCAAAGCTCTATGCTCTAGTGCATCCAAGTGGTTGTATCGCTCTTCAAACTCTTGCAATAATTCAAAAGTAACAAGTCCTTTGTTTGACTGATAAACCCACTCTGTGAATATCTTTTGTGTAGCAATACCATAATCCTCCAAAAAATATTTGTCTTTAAGCACTCTCTTGAAAGCATCGTAGTTAGAGTCCTGTACAAACACATCTGTCACTCTAACCCGCAAAGTAGGCGTGACAAGCCGTAAGAAATAGTTGCTCCAATTGGTTGGAACTTCGAAGAAGTGCATCTAGCTTTCAAAGACCTTAATATAGGCTAAAACATTCTAGCCATAAAATAAATTTCTCAATTAATTACATCATGTATACCAAAATCACAATAAAATTTAGTATACCAAAGCATTTTGATTCTTCTCAAGTATAAGCAAAACATCATTCCATGTTGCAATACTTTTTTCATTAACCTTGACAGAACTTATGATCTCCCCACTCTCTCCCCATATGAGAAATATTCAATTTACTTTAGATCATTTCAAACTCTATCTCAATGAAAAGTTTGATCTCATAATATGATACATTACAATTTTTCCATGTTAATGCCCTTGTAGTAGAATAAAAATTGATATCCTTGATATTGGAATCTATCATCATTCTATAGAGGTTCTATACCAAGAGACCTATGGATGAACATGGTACTACACCACTTAATAGAAGAAATGGAACATCCTCCTATATTATTGAGATAATTTTCTCTATCTCAATAAGATTCATCTACAAGTACATGTAGACAATCATATAGTTGTTATAAGAAATAAGGAACATACCCATGATACAAAGAAATACTCAAATTTATGAAGAAATAAGGAAGTTACTAAAGAGGAACAATAGAATGCAAGGGGGACCTTGGGCTAGCATACTGTAAAAAGGGGCCCTGGAGGCTATTGGAGAAGGGGGGGATGGGGAATGGGGCTAGAATTGCACAATGCAAGAGAGTAGGCCCTGAAATTTTCAAGTCATGCCTCCTTATATTGATCCACACAACATGAGAGGAGCTCCTAGGACCACACAATGTAGGCAAGGGGAGGGGCTTGAGTTTTTCAAGTCACCCTTTCTTTCTTAATGTGGGTCCCAATGCAAGCATGGACCCACACAATGCAAGAATGGTCCTCAAGATTTTGAGGTGACCCCCTCCTCATGTAGTGCAAGTTGCTCATCAACACAATGTAAGGGGGAGTCCACCATTGTATTTAAGAATGCCTTATTGTATTGTGTAGGTTGCTACCACCTAGCTTCTTTATAGATTGGTCTACTAATACTCATTTTGAGAAATTTTTGATACCCCATGAGGATTTTGGACTATCCAAGCTATATTCACATTTGGGGTCTAAAAATGCCTAGAATGGATATCAAGAGACTTAATATGGGGAAATGGGAAAGATACCTAGGAGGACTGACACAATGCAAGGAGAGGCCCCAACAAAAAATGGTGGGATCCCCCCTTGCATTGTGCTAGTTCTCCCATGTTGACATTTTGGTGGAGAATTTGGCAAAATCAATGGTACCATTGCATTTGGAATGGCCCAAGATCCCCGTCTAGGATCAAAAAATGCTCAAAATGGACATGAAAGACCAAGATATAAAGAAATAGAAGTGTCACCCGAGAGGATCCACACAATGTGAGGCTCCCCCACCAAAATCGGTAGGGACCCCCTTGCATTGTACCACCCTCCTGATTGAGACTTTGAGCGTAACATTTGCCAAAACTAATAATGACATTGTGTCCAAAATGGCACAAAACCCATGTCTAGGCTCAAAAAATGATCAAAATGGACACTAGGAGGCCAAAAACTGAAGAAATGAAAAAGTCACCTAAGAGGACTTGCACAATGTGAGTAGGACTCCTCCAAAGATTCTCCCCTTGCATTATGTCAGTCTCCTAGGTATCATTTCCGTTTCCTCATAACTTAGTCTCCTATTGTTCATTTTTAGCATGTTTAAGTCCCAATGTGGATTTTGGGCCATTATGGACACAATAACACCATCAATTTTGCTTAATTCTATACCCAAAATATTGATTTTTTACCATCAATAGATTTGTGTGTTTAGAGTGACTCAAAATCTTTGTGGGCTGCCAAAAACATCTCAAACAAAATATTTGGAGATGAATTTTTGAAGAAGTGGGGTGGTGACTGGCACAATGTGATTAGACCTTTTCAAATACAACAATGGATCCCCCCTTGCATTGCGTTGGCTCTAGGTTGGCATAATGCGAGAGCACCTTGGGCCAAAAAAATGAAAGGAAAGACTCTCCAACAAACTTGGGGGCCCATGCCCTCTTTGCATTGTGCTAGCTCAAGTCCCCCCTGTCAAGAATCGCGTGGTGGGGGGACTTGCTCAAGATGCTGCGTCGAACACACACAATGCACAAGGAGAAGCTCACTCAAGAGACAAGAAGAGAGAAGGAGGCCAAAACGTTTTCTTGCTGGTTTCTTCTTCTTCTTCCACACACTTTACAATATACATAAAGTATAGATAAGATACAACATAAAGGAAAGTGGCCTACTAAGTCAAACAATGCATAACCGACTATACTAGTCGATTGGCGCTATAACTATGCCAGTTGTAAATAGGTGCAACAACCTGGATATAATAAGTAATGAGTCAGTGGCCATGTGAGAGTCATAATGACCATTGACGTGCTAAGTGTAGTTGTGTGGACCCATCTAACCCGGCGGTCCATCATTAATGTCCGCATGTGTTGAGCTTGTCATCTCAACACTCCCCCTCAAGCTCAACTGCATCTCTGCAACTCCAAGTAAGCTTCGAAAATTTTGAAGCTTCTCTATACCCAATGCCTTCGTGAAGATGTCAGCTATCTGATCCTGTGTGTGGACATACACCAAGTCAATCTCACATGCAAGTACCTTCTCTCTCACAAAGTGGTAGTGTACCTCAATATGATTTGTCCTGGCATGGAACACAGGGTTCCTAGCCAACTGTATACCGCTCATGTTGTCACAATAAATGACAATTGGACCTTCCACTACACATCTAAACCAGCCAATAACTTTTGTAGCCATACTACCTCACATGCTGCAATAGCAGCACCTCTATACTCAGCCTCCGTACTTGATAAAGCAACTGTAGATTGCTTTTTTCTGCTCCAAGCAACTGCTGCACTACCAAGAGAGAACACGTATCCGCTGGTAGATCTTCTATTAGACATACCACCAGCCTAATCTCCATCTATGTATCCAAACACCTATACATCTGTACCTGCCTCATAGAAAAGTCCATAATGTAATGTGGACTTCACATATCTCAATATGCGTCTGACTGCATCCAAATGTGGCTTTCTAGGTACTTGCATAAACTGACTCACAAGACCAACAACGTAGCTCAAGTCTGGCCTTGTAATGGTCATGTAGATCAAACTCCCCACTATCCTCCTGAACATAGTAGGGTCTTCTATCTCATCCCCAACATCAGCACTCAACTTTACATTCTGCTCCAATGGGACTGAAAGTGGTTTGCATGCTATCATACCATACTTGGACAACATATCCAAGCCATACTGTCTTTGGGACAACCATATATTATCATCACATCTGATCACCTCAATGCCAAGGAAGTACCTTAGCTCACCTAAATCCTTCATCTCAAACTTCTTCAAAAAGTCATTGACTTCAGCAATCCCACTATTACTATCACTTGTAATAATCAAGTCATCCACATAGATGACTACGATGACCAAACTTGCATCTCTCTTTCTCACATAAAATGAGTGATCAGCATCAGAAAAATAAAAGCCAATATTGACAAGATACTCTCTGATCTTGTTAGACCATGCTCTAGGTGCTTGCTTCAGCCCATAGAGCGCATTCTTCAACCTGCACACATATGTGGGATGCTCTAAATCTTCATAACTATTAAGATGACAAGTTCAACACATGCGGACATTGATGATGGACCGCCTGGTTAGATGGGTCTACATGTCTACACTTAGCACATCGGTGGTCATTATGACTCACACATGGCCACAGACTCATTACTTATTATATTCAGGTTGTTACACCTATTTACAGTTGGCATAGTTATAGCGCCAGTCGACTAGTGTAGTCGGTTATGCATTGTTTGACTTAGTAGGCCACTTTCCTTTATGTTGCATCTTATCTATACTTTGTGTACATTGTAAAGAGTGTGGAGGAAGAATAAGAAACCAACAAGAAAACGTTTTTGGCCTCCATCTCTCTTCTTGTCTCTTGAGTGAGCTTCTCCTTGTACATTCTATGTGTGTTTGACGCAGCATTTTAAGCAACTCCCCCCACCACGCGATTATTGACATGGTATCAGAGCCTCGCCACTGAGAGAGGCTGATTTTGAAGGCTGAAGTGAAGGAGAAGAAGCAAGGTTCGAGCAAGCAAGCCACGGGTAAGAATCTCTCCCATTCTTCCACTCCTTGTCTTGGATAGTGCATGTGGAGGCACCGGAAGCAGGGTAGAGCAAAAATCTCAGATTACAGTGAGATTTGGTGTGCACAAAGAGCATTGTGTATTCTGCGAATAAGCCCTTTAGGGCTTGCCTGAAGTTATTTTGGGCATCTGAGGCCGTTTCAGGGCCCGTTTTAGAGTTGCAAGGTTGCGGACAACAGTTTCAGGGTACACTGTGACTTCGACTGTATTGACCGAACATGGGTGCGCAGGTTACAGATTTCAGATATGTAAGTTCAAAGGTGTTTATCAGTGAGTAAACATAAGGTTTATCTGCAAACAGGTTGCAGATTGCATGTATTGTTGAGCAGACAGTGAAAAAGGCTGTCTGGTGTATTGCTGTGCACTACAGGTCGAGGGTTGCAGAAGATTTGCTTGCTGTTGGTATTAATTTTGTGATAATGGCAGAGAACAATGGAATCCCCATCATTGAGAAGCTTGACAAGAACAACTACCCATCATGGAAGTTTCGTGTCACGAACTTCCTTATTGGAAAAGGCCTCTACGAGTTTGTTTCAAGTGAAGAAAAGGAGCCGGAGGTGAGTGATCCTCCAACTGCTGCAGAAGAGACAAAGGCACGAAAGGAATTGAATGCAAAAGACAAGAAGGTCATGTATTGGTTGTCTGCAGTAATTGACAATAATATGCTGGGACACATTAGAAATGCAGAGAATGCATATGCAGCTTGGACCATACTTGAAAGTATGTTTTCTGTAAATACAAAGGCAGGAAAGATTCAACTCAAGCAAGAGTTGAATACATTGAAGAAAGGGAAGATGTCTATCAATGAGTATGCATTGAAGGTAAGGAGCATTGCAGATGCATTGGCAGCGATTGATGCAATACCCGAAGATGATGATTTGGTGTTGTCAACCTTGGGTGGACTTAACAATGAAAAGGCTTGGAAGTATTTTATAACTTCCGTATATGTTAGAAAGCCATTCCTAGATTTCGATGAGTTGGTCTCTCTAATGATCACTGAAGAAATCAACATGCAGAGTGAGACATCTGAAAGAAGTGGTGAACAGGTCCACGCTTTCTACTCCAGTTCAGGAAGGGGATGTGGCAGGTTCTCTTCAAGAGGCCGTGGTACAGGACGTGGTAGTGACAACCAGCAAAACAGATTGAATCAGCAATTTGGCGATATGCAAGTTTCAGGAGGTCGTGGTAACTTTAGAGGCAGGGGGAGCTTTAGAGGAAGAGGTGGATGGCAGAACATAGGTTCTAACAACTCTGGTATTGTGTACCACTACTGTGGCAAAACATGTCATATTGCAGCCCAATGTTATGCTAAGAAAGATGATATCCACAGTGGTAAGTTGCAGCAAGGAAACTATGCATCATCTTCACGACAGAATGAAGACAAAAATGAACGTTTGTTCGTTATGCAGCATATGCTGAATGTTGTTACAAGAAAGGGAACACATGAAGATGTTTGGTATGTTGATTCAGGTGCATCCAATCATATGACCAGCCATGTAGAATGGTTTGGAGAGATGCAGGATTTGCAGAATGCAGGTTATGTGCAGACGGTGATGACTCATGCCACCCAATTTCACACATTGGAAAAGTTCCCTTGTCCTTGCATGATGGTAAGACAAAGAGTCTTTCAGATGTATAACATGTGCCATCTATTACAAAGAACTTGGTGTCAGTCGGTCAAATGGTAGAGCAAGGGCTGCAAGTCAGATTTGTTGGGGGTAAAGGCGCCTCTGCCGTGCCGTCCCGTGTATTACTACACTGACAGTACCCGCTACTGCACACTGCAGGTGGCGGGCGCTCGTCACGTCACTGTATTCTTTATTCTTTTAGTGACAGTTTGAATAAAGGAAGGCCCGGTCACACATTGTGACTGTTGGAGTTCCCATTTCTTGTCTCTCTCTTTCTTGCTCTTGCTCTCCCGTCATAGCTCGCGTGCAAGCTTCGATCCTTCTCACCTTTCAACTGGTATCAGGGCTTGGCATTCTCTTGCTCGAGCTCGACTCGGTGCTTCCCGACCTTCACATCGACTCGCTTCACGCATTGGGTCTCCATCCCGGCAGCCATATCCGATCTCCCCGAGCTCCCGTCACTCCTCGGCTTCCCGAGCACCTTCCCAGCCTATTGAGGCACCTTCAAGGCATTGATACTGAGGTATTTGATCATTCTTTCAGGATTTTATTTCAATCTATAGGTTGCAAACAGCAAGGGCAGCCATGGCTTCAAACCCTTGAAGCTTATTCTCCTCATATTGTGCCTTACACCTATCAAGGCTCAAAGAGGCTTGTCATAGGCATTTGATAGGCCCTTCTTGAGCCCCCCATTACCCCCTTTTCAGCCCATGTGGAGCAGCAGCAAGTTCAACACCAACAGGGCAGATTGCATCATTTTTTTCCAGGCTGTGAGCACTCATCTACTTCAGCTCCACACTTGGCCATTGCTTCTTGCTCTCTACCTTGATCAAGAGGGCTATAGACTTCATGTTTGATGTCATTCAAGCTTTGGGCATTGGTCTTGATCATTCGGGGCTGATCTCTTCAGATTTGGGACTGTCATAAACTATCATAACAGGCTGAAAACAGGGCAGTACCATTGGCATTAGCATTTGTTGCTTATACTCCATTCCGGTTGTGCTATTTGATGCTTATACTCTACTCCGGTTACCTTATTTGATGCCCGTATGCGGTCTACTACCTACCTGGATGTATTGGGGATGTATGCATTTGGTTTGACCATGATTTTGGCTTGAATTCGGGGCTGAAATCTACTGTTTAGAACAGTAAATACATGCTGGAATAACAGTGGGCTGAAGGTACTTTACATGCTTTGGCACTTACCTACCGATACCAGATGTATGCTTTGAGCTTTGGCATGATGTCTCTGACATTTGGGGACGGCTTGGAGCATATGTGTGAGATTATGGGATGCTTTTGAGCTTCGCATTAGCTCCGTCTTCACTGGCATTTGGACCGACTTGGCATGCTCCTGGACCGCCTATGCCTCATATCTCTGCTTGACAGTTAGGCTTTTGCATTACATGCTTTGGTTCGTGACATATGCTATTTGGTTCGTGTATGCCATACCGACATTTGGAGCTTGGATTTGGATGTATTTGAGCATTCCCGGCTTACTTGATCACTGATCTTGGTTGCTATTTGGATGTCATTGAGTTGACCGAGAGCTTATTTGGACTTATGTATTGCTTCATGGTTACTACGACCGGTGCTTCATGTATGTCATGCTCTCTTGGATGCACTTGATGCATTGGCAGGGTCACTTATCACTGGTGCTTTCTCTTGGGTTGTTTGAGCTTCTGAGCTCGCTTTGTACGCCTTTTGTGCCAGTGGGAGCATTTTACATGCTTGCTTGACCTTTGACAGTTGCATGCTATTGGAGCACTTACATGTATTTGGAGCAGTTTATGTCTTGAGCAGCTACATACGCATTGAGACTTTGGGATCATACTCCGATCTTTATGGATATGCATTGATGTAATCTTGGTTCACAGGAGCTTATGAGCTGAGTCTCATATTTGGATCTTTCTCTTTGAGCAGACACCTATTTGTGTCAGGTTTTGGCAGTTACAGGAACACTTTGCCTAGAGTGTCTGGGGGTATGCCTTTCACTGGCAGATGTTATTTTGACATGCTTCAGTGTTGAGCTCATGTTCTTTTCACTGTCATTGGCCTTGCTTATGTCCATTTCATGGCTGCTTTGGACCTAGCATTGTTTGCTTGACATTGGATCCTATTTTGGGACAGTTTGCTCTCTAGACTGCATACCTGCAATTTATTACAGCAAGCAGTTATTGGTGAATTGAGGTGTACTTTTCATGCTGAAATATCCTGATTTGGTGTACCGCACCTAGTACTAAGTGGGCAGCAACTTTTGGCACACTCTGCTCGCCCTTTGGACCCCGTTTTTGGTCATTTTTGGGCAGTTTCTGCAGTAAAACAGCAAGCAGTTTTGGACTGTTTGGGCATTTCCAGCCTGCATAATGGCGTCATCTTCGCATGATAGTGCCATCTTTAACATTATAAAGTTGGATGGTACCAACTACTCTTACTGGAAGAGTCAAATTTGGCAGGTCTTGGTGCAGAAATCTCAGATTAAGCCACTTTGGTTGAGTGGGGAGCAGCCTGAAACTATGGACAATGATGATTGGCTTGAACTTGATGAGCTATGCAAGTCCACGATTGTATTGTCTCTCACTGAACAGGTACATTATAATGTATTTGAGGAAGCACAGAGTGCATGGGATCTATGGAATAAGATCAAGAATCTTTATGATAAGAAAAGTCCGGCGAGTCAGATGTACTGGTTGAAGCAGCTTATGGATCTGCGCATGAAGGATAATGCGACTATGTCTGCTCACTTGAGCCAGTTCCATGCTATACTGAAGAACCTGACTTCGCAGGATATCACCTTTGGAGAGGAAGTAACTCCTCTTTTCTTGCTTGGGACTCTGAATGAGTCATGGGATGTATTCCGCACTGCTCTTTGTGCCTCTAGTGCTACTCTAAAATTGGCAGATGTTGAGAGTGCTCTTCTTCAGGAAGAGGTGAATCGCAAAAACTTGGATGCCTCTCGTGGTAGTCATGCTTTGACAGTTAGAGGCAGGAATGACAGGTATGACCGTGGTAATGGCCGAGGCCGTGACTCGCAGAAGGGTCGGTCTAAATCTTGTGGCAAGTCGTGTAGTAAGTCGCGTGGGCGCAATGCAAATGTCACTTGTCATCATTGTGGGAAAAAGGGCCATATCAGACCACAGTGTCATGAGTTGCGCAATGAGAAGCGCAAGGATAAGGGCAAAGAGAAAGTGCAGGAGAAGTCCTCTGATCGCAGCATAGTACCTGCGAAGTCCAACGTCAAGATTGAAGAAATTAATGTCATGCAGACCGAGGATTCTGATGGTAGTGATGAGTTCATACTTGCAGCTAGTTCTTCTGATGCTTCACACTTGATTGAGACACCTAGTATGTATGCACAGTGCTGGTTATTGGATTCAGGTGCGTCCTTCCATGTGACGCCTTATCGTGAGTGGTTTCACTCTTACCGTACTGTATCTGGATCAGTCAGACTTGGAGATGATAGGTCTCTTGATATTGTGGGCTGTGGAGATATTCAGTTGTAGTTTTCCACTGGTAGTTCCTTTTTGCTCAGGGATGTACGTCATGTACCTGCGCTTACGCGCAGTCTTATGTCTGCAGGACAGTTGGATGATGCAGGGTTTCATGTCTGTTTTGGGGATTCTGCCTGGAAAATTACCAAAGGCAGACTTGTGCTTGCTAGAGGCGCCAAGGCTGGCAGCCTCTATCCTCTTGTTGTATCTGGGTCTTCTGTAGACCATGTTTTGGCAGTGGGCTCTATCCCACATGTATCACTTTGGCATGCCCATTTGGGGCATATGTCTTTGAAGGGAATGAAAATGTTATCTGGTTTGCAGTATCTTCTGCCTTTGGATTATGCATGTTTTGACTCGTGTGATCATTGTCTTTATGGTAAGCAGAATAGGTCCACGCATAAGAAATCGGGTAGGCCACGCATGAGTGAGCCCTTGGCATTGGTGCATTCCGATGTTTGTGGGCCTATGCCTTGCATGTCTATGGGTGGCGCGAAGTACTTCGTTACCTTCATTGATGATTTTTCTAGGAAAGTGTGGGCTTATCCCATAAAGCAGAAGTCCGATGTCTTGGCAGTTTTTCAGAGATGGCTTGCTCTTGTTGAGAACCAGATTGGGTATAGGCTGAAATGCCTTAGGACGGATAATGGGGGAGAATATGTCTCGCATGCTTTTGAGCAGTTTTGTGATGACAGGGGTATTAAGCGTCGGTTGACCGCCCCTTACACCCCACCCCAAAATGGTTTGGCTGAGCGCATGAACAGGACTATTCAGGAGCGTGTGCGCTCTATGCTTAGCCATGCAGGCGTACTCCAGAGTTTTTGGGCTGAGGCAGTTAGTACGGCAGTGCATGTCATAAACCGATCGCCTTCTAGTGGATTGGATTTCCAGGTTGCAGAGAAAGTTTGGGCTAGTAAGCCACCCTCTTATGCGCATCTCCGTGTCTTTGGATGTGAGGCATTCTGCCATGTGCCCAAGGACAAGAGGAGTAAATTGGATCCAAAGAGCATTAAATGCATATTCCTTGGCTATGGTGCTTCTCTCCTGTGGTTAAGATGACCACCCTGCGCTTAGTCTTGGATTTGGTTGCACAGCTTGACTTAGATCTATATCAGATGGATGTCAAGACGGCTTTTCTACATGGGGACTTGCATGATGAGATCTATATGGATCAGCCTAAGGGCTTTGCAAAACCTGGCAGGGAGCACCTAGTGTGCAAGTTGAAGAAGAGCTTGTATGGCTTGAAGCAGACACCTAGGGAATGGTATCATAAGTTTGATGCCTTTATGCAGTCACAGGGCTACAGCAGGAGTGCTATGGATCCGTGTCTTTACACGAAGAAAGCCCGTGATGGCAATTTGCTTATCTTGGTACTCTATGTTGATGATATGCTGATAGCAGGGAAAGCTCATGATGAGCTAGATGCTCTTAAATCTCAGCTGAAGAAGAGCTTTGAGATGAAGGATTTGGGACAGGCCTCACATATACTTGGGATGCGCATTAAGCGCGATAGGCATCAGGGGCTTTTGTATCTCTCACAACGGGAGTACATTCATAAAGTCCTTGAGTGCTTCCGCATGCAGGACGTAAAGCCTATTGGCTGTCCATTACCTTCTTATGTGAAGGTATCACAGGCCGATTGTCCGCAGACAGATGAGCAGAGGGCCGAGATGGCCAAGATCCCTTATGCTTCAGCCGTGGGTAGTTTGATGTATGCCATGATAGCCACTCGTCCAGATATTGCGCATGCAGTTGGTGTTGTGGCACGCTATATGGCTACACCTGGCAGCAGACATTGGGATGCCGTGAAGGGTATCATGAGGTACCTGAAGGGCACAGCAGATATGTGTATTTGCTATGGCAGCCAGGATACAGGGGTCGTGGGGTACACTGACTCCGATTATGCAGGACATGTAGATAGTAGGAAGTCCACTTCTGGCTATGTATTCACCTATGCTGGAGGGGCTGTCTCTTGGATGTCCAGGGTTCAGAAGTGTACGGCTTTGTCTACCACTGAGGCCGAGTATGTTGCAGCCACTGAGGCTTGCAAGGAGGGCATATGGTTAGGCCGTCTAGTTGTTGACCTTGGGATTGATGCTACACCTACACTGCATTCGGATTCTATGAGTGCCATTCAGTTGGCTAAGAATTTGGTCTTCCATGCGAAGACGAAACACATTGAGGTGAGGTATCACTTCATACGTGGTGTCGTGGAGGACAGGTCTGTTGACCTTGTCAAGATCTCCACTGACGAGAATCCTGCAGATCTACTCACGAAGAGCCTCACTACTGAGCACTTTTCCTTCCTCAGGAGGTTGATGGGCGTTGGATGAGATGTCGCCTTTCCTCATCCCTTGTACCTATGTACATTTGTACTGTCTTTTCTTTTTCTTTTCTCTCTCACTAGGGCAGATTCGCCTTTAAGTGGGAGGTTGTTGGGGTAAAGGCGCCTCTGCCGTGCCGCCCCGTGTATTACTACACTGACAGTACCCGCCACTGCACACTGCAGGTGGCGGGCGCCCGTCACGTCACTGTATTCTTTATTCTTTTAGTGACAGTTTGAATAAAGGAAGGCCCTGTCACACATTGTGACTGTTGGAGTTCCCATTTCTTGTCTCTCTCTTTCTTGCTCTTGCTCTCCCGCCATAGCTCGCGTGCAAGCTTCGATCATTCTCACCTTTCAAGATTTAATGCAAAGGGCTGCTTTGTAGAAGACTTCAATGTACAAAGGCTGAAATTAATGCAGTCCAAAGGGTTGGTTACAGGTTTGCCTACATTTAAAGTTGCAGAATTTCATAAGGTATGCGAAGCATGTCAGTTCGGTAAGTAGGCAAGACAACCTTTTTCACATGACAGAGATGTAAGCAGAAATATCCTTGACGTTGTGCATACGGACATTTGGGGGCCTACACAAAATGTATCTCTTGGAGGCAGTTCATACTTTGTCACATTCATTGATGATTGTTCTAGAAAGCTGAGTATATTTTATGAAGGAAAAGAGTGAAGCATTTGAGCACTTTAGAACCTTCAAGGCTGCAGTTGAAAGAGAAACATGCTTGAAAGTAAAGTTCTTGAGGTCAGATGGAGGGGGAGAGTACCTCTCAAATGAGTTCAGTGATTTTCTGAGGTCTCATGGGATAAAGAGACAGTTCACATGCAGGTATACCCCACAGCAAAATGGGGTTGCAGAAAGGAAAAACAGGCATATTGCAGAAGTTGCACATGCCTTGATGGCTGAAAAGAATATGCCTAAGAATTTTTGGTGTGAGGCTGTTCATATTGCTATTTATATTATGAACAGAACTTCCATAGCTGCAGTTCATGGTATGACCCCCGAAGAATGTTTTACAGGTAGGAAGCCTGATGTTTCACACTTGAAAGTGTTTGGCTGCATTGCGTATGTTCATGTGCCAGATGAGTTGCGAAAGAAACTAGATCCAAAGGCTGAAAAGTGTGTCTTTATTGGATACTCTTTAGAGCAGAAAGGGTATCACTGTTATAACCCTGCCACATGTAAGTTCAGAGTGAGCAGGGATGTCATATTTGATGAAATGAGCAGTTGGTATGCATCTAGTGGTGATGCATTGGATGATGATGATGATCATGACACTCATGTGCAGGCTGAAAATCAAGAATCACGGACTCTTAGTGGACCAGAGACATCATCTAGTAGTCCTTGGTCTCGGAGACTAAGGAGTACCTCTACATCTTCGGGTGCATCTAGTAGCACTACAGGTAAAGACAAAGGAAAGAATAAAGTGTCAGAAGGCATTGATGCACTTCTTGATGGAGATTCCAGTGGCTCAGAGAGCTTGGATGATGAGCTTGGCATTCCTTCAGTGTGAGGACTCCAGGTGTGCAGAGAGCATGCATTAATGCAAAGACTCCATTGAGTGATCTAGTGACACGCAGATCTAGCAGGGTCAGATACCCTGTTAAAAGATTTGGTTTTGAAGGGTATGCAGCTCACCATTATGCTTATATGGTGAAACTAGTTGAGGATGTTGAGCCCACATGTTTTGAGGAGGCTGTTGGTCATGCTCATTGGGATGCAGCAATGGATGAGGAGATGGCTGCATTAGAGGCCAATAAGACTTGGGATCTAGTATCATTGCCGAAGGGCAAGAAAGCCATTGGATGTAAATGGGTTTATAAGATTAAGCACAATGCAGATGATTCTATCAACAGGTACAAAGCTAGGCTGGTTGCAAAAGGCTATGCCCAGACATATGGCATAGATTATGATGAAACCTTCAGTCCAGTTGCTAGGATGGCAACTGTCAGATGTGTGATTGCTTTGGCAGTAGCCAATGGTTGAAGGTTGTAGCAAATGGATGTGAAGAATACCTTCTTGCATGGTGATTTGTAGGAAGAAGTGTATATGGATCAGCCAACAGGTTATGAAGATTTAGAGCATCCCAAGTATGTGTGCAGGTTGAAGAAGATGCTCTATGGGCTCAAGCAAGCACCTAGAGCATGGTCTGACAAGATCAGAGAGTATCTTGTCAATATTGGCTTTTATGTTTCTGATGCTGATCACTCACTTTATGTGAGAAAGGGAGATGCAGGTTTGGTCATCATAGTCATCTATGTGGATGACTTGATTATTACAGGTGATAGTGATAGTGGGATTGCTAAAGTCAAGGATTCTTTGAAGAAGAAGTTTGAGATGAAGGATTTAGGTGAGCTAAGATACTTCCTTGGCATTGAGGTGATCAGATGTGATGATGGTATATGGCTATCCCAAAGACAGTATGGCTTGGATATGTTGTCCAAGTATGGTATGACAACATTCAAATCACTTTCAGTCCCATTGGAGTAGAATGTAAAGTTGAGTGCTGATGTTGGGGATGAGATAGAAGACCCTACTATGTTCCGGAGGATAGTGGGGAGTTTGATCTACATGACCATTACAAGGCCAGACTTGAGCTACGTTGTTGGTCTTGTGAGTCAGTTTATACAAGTACCTAGAAAGCCACATTTGGATGCAGTCAGATGCATATTGAGATATGTGAAGTCCACATTACATTATGGACTTTTCTATGAGGCAAGTACAGATGTACAGGTGTTTGGATACACAGATGCAGATTGGGCTGGTAGTATGTTTGATAGAAGATCTACCAGCGGATACATGTTCTCTCTTGGTAGTGCAGCAGTTGCTTGGAGCAGCAAAAAGCAATCTACAGTTGCTTTGTCGAGTACAGAGGCTAAGTATAGAGGTGTTGTTGTTGCATCATGTGAGGTAGTATGGCTGCAAAAGTTATTGGCTGATTTGGATGTGCAGGTGGAAGGTCTAGTTATCATTCATTGTGACAACATGAGCAGTATACAGTTGGCTAGAAACTAGCAGGTGAGATTGACTTGGTGTATGTCAGCACACAGGATCAGATAGCTGACATCTTCACGAAGGCATTGGGTATAGAGAAGATTCAAAAGTTTCGAAGCTTACTTGGAGTTGCAGAGATGCAGTTGAGCTTGAGGGGGAGTGTTGAGATGACAAGCTCAACACATGCAGACATTGATGATGGACCGCCTGGTTAGATGGATCCACATATCTACACTTAGCACGTCGGTGGTCATTATGACTCACACATGGCCACTAACTCATTACTTATTATATTCAGGTTGTTACACCTATTTACAGCTGGCATAGTTATAGCACCAGTCGACTAGTGTAGCCGGTTATGCATTGTTTGACTTAGTAGGCCACTTTCCTTTATGTTGCATCTTATCTATACTGTGTGTACATTGTAAAGAGTGTGGAGGAAGAAGAAGAAACCAGCAAGAAAACGTTTTTGGCCTCCATCTCTCTTCTCGTCTCTTGAGTGAGCTTCTCCTTATGCATTCTGTGTGTGTTTGGCGCAACATCTTGAGCAACTCCCCCCACCACGCGATTATTGACAATAACCTACTAGCTGATCCATATACACTTCTTCCTGCAAATAACCATGCAAGAAGGCATTCTTCACATCCATTTGCTGCAACCTCCAACCTTTGGCCTGCCAAAGCAATCACACATCTGACAGTTGCCATCCTAGCAGCTGGACTGAAGGTTTCTTCATAATCTATGCCATATGTTTGGGCATAGCCTTTTGCAACCAGCCTAGCTTTGTACCTACTAATAGAACCATCTGCATTGTGGTTAATCTTATAAACCCACTTACATCCAATAGCTTTCTTGCACTTCGGCAATGATACTAGATCCCAAGTCTTATTGGCCTCTAATGGAGCCATCTCTTCATCCATTGCTGCATCCCAATGAGCATGACCAACAGCCTCCTCAAAATATGTGGGCTCAACATCCTCAATCACTTTCACCATATAATCATAATGGTGAGCCGCATAACCTTCAAAACCAAATCTGTTAACAGGGTATCTCACCTTGCTAGACCTGCGTACCACTGGATCACTCAATGGAGTCTTTGCATTGACGTGTGCTCTCTGCACACCTGGAGTCCTCAATGAAGGAATGCCAAGCTTATCATTCAAGCTCTCTGAGCCACTGGAGTCTCCATCAAGAACTGCATCAATGCCATCTGACACTTTATTCTTTCCTCTATCTTTACCTGTAGTGCTACTAGATGCACCTGAAGATGTAGAGCTACTTCTTAGTCTCCTAGACCAAGGACTACCAGATGATGTCTCTGATCCACTAAGAGTCCATGATTCTTGCTTTTCAACCTGCACATGAGTGTCATGATCATCATCATCATCCAATGCATCACCACTAGATGCATACCAATTGCTCATTTCATAAAAAATGACATCCCTGCTCACTCTGAACTTACATGTGTTAGGATTATAACAACAATACCCTTTCTGCTCTAAAGAGTATCCAATAAAAACACATTTTTCTGTCTTTGGATCAAGCTTCTTCCGTAGCTCATCTGGCACATCAACGTATGAAACACAACCAAATACCTTCAAGTGCGATACATTAGGCTTCTTGCTAGTAAAGCATTCTTCAGGAGTCATACCATGAACTGCAAGCTGTTGGAGTTTTGTTCATAATATAGACAACAGTATGAACAGCCTCAGACAAAAAATGCTTAGGCATATTCTTTTCAGCCATCAAGGCGCGTGCAACTTCTGCAATATACCTGTTTTTCCACCCCATTTTGCTGTGGGGTATACTTGCATGTGAACTATATCTTTATCCCATGAGACCTCAGAAAATCACTGAACCCATTCGAGAGGTGCTCTCCCCCTCCATCTGACCTCAAGCACTTTACTTTCAAGCCTGTTTCTCTTTCAACTGCAGCCTTGAAAGTTCTAAAGTGCTCAAATGCTTCACTCTTTTCCTTCATAAAATATACCCACAGCTTTCTAGAATAATCATCAATGAATGTGACAAAGTATGAACTGCCTCCAAGAGATACATTTTGTGTAGGCCCCCAAATATCTGTATGCACAACATCAAGGATATTTCTGCTTACATCTTTGTCATGTGAAAAGGGTTGTCTTACTTGCTTACCAAACCAACATGCTTCGCATACCTTATGAAATATACAATGCTCTGCTCGCACACCAAATCTCACAACAATCTGAGATTTTCTGCTCGACCCTGCTTCCGGTGCCTCCACAGGCACTATCCAAGAGAGAGAGTGGAAGAATGGGAGAGCTTCTTACCTGTTGCTTGCTTGCTCGAACCTTGCTTCTTTTTCTTCACTTTAACCTTAGAAATTGGCCTCTCTCAGTGGCGTGGCTCTAATACCATATCAAGAATTGTGTGGTGGGGGGACTTGCTCAAGATGCTGCACCGAACACACACACAATGCACAAGGAGAAGCTCACTCAAGAGACAAGAAGAGAGAAGGAGACCAAAACGTTTTCTTGCTGGTTTTTTCTTCTTCTTCCACACACTTTACAATATACACAAAGTATAGATAAGATACAACATAAAGGAAAGTGGCCTACTAAGTCAAACAATGCATAATCGACTACACTAGTTGACTGGCGCTATAACTATGCCAGCTTAAATAGGTGCAACAACCCGAATATAATAAGTAATGAGTCAGTGGCCATGTGAGAGTCATAATGACCACTGACATGCTAAGTGTAGACGTGTAGACCCATCTAACCAAGCGGTCCATCATTAATGTCTGCATATGTTGAGCTTGTCATCTCAACACCCCCCTCATGGAGTCTACATTTTGCCATCTTTGTTTAAAACATATAGTTTTCATTGAATTAGAAAAAAAAGCAAATGCAAACATAAAATTAAAAATAGGAGTGAGAGAGAAAATCACACTTAAAATTTCTGGATGAGAGACACTTCATTTAATTTTCAAGAGTTTCAAGAAAGAGATAGATATACTAGAATAGAGGGAGATTATTTTAATGTAGGGCCTACGAGATTGTCAAAAAATATCACTATCTAGCCTCTTAAATTATTCGGGAGCCTCTTTGTTTTTTTCCCTCAATGAATTTGTCCCCAAAAATACCTAAAAATATTTTGTGTTAGGAATCACATATACAAGCACAACCCAAGTAGAGCTTGAATGATTGCCACTCCTTGTATAGATGCATCTATATGCAACACCACTACAAGCAAATGGAAGTATAACGATGGCCATTTCCAATATGATTAGGCAATATTGCCATAATGATGGCCATTTCGAACACAATTAGGTGGTGTCACTATATGCATTCCTATTTTCATTACTATTTGTCTTAGCGCGATGCATAAAGCAATGCAAATAACGATGCTAATACTGTCAAATTTTGGAAAAAAGTGCTAAAATCTAAGTGCAACATTTTATAGGTTTGTAAATGAGCGAGAGTAAGAGAGCAAAAGAGAGAGGGAGAGAGCTCAAAACAAGGGGGGAGAGAGAGAGAGAGAGAGAGAGAGAGAGGCTGCCACTACCACCGCCACTGCCATCCACGAAGAGGGAGAAGACAGGTTTAAAGGAGAAGGAGGGAACCTGCAAAGGAGAAGAAGGAGGAAAGTGTGAAGGGATTCTTCTTTGAGCTTTGGGGTAAGTGCATTCTCTCTTCTCTCTTTGTTTTTCTATTTTCTTTACTTCTCTCTTTCTTTTTGTTGATAAAGAGATGCATAGAGAGAACAAGGGAGAGAGAGAAAGGGAGAGAGCTCAAAGCAAGGGAGGTTGAGAGAGAGAGAGAGAGAGGCTGCCGCCGCCATCCATGAAGAGAGAGAAGATAACTGCAAAGAATAAGGATGAGAATAAGAAGGAAAGAAGCGCAAATGAATTCTTCTTCAAGATTTGAGGTAAGTGCATTCTCTCTTCTCTTTTTTCTTCATTTGGCTCTTTCTTTTTGTTTATGAAGAGATACATAGAGGGAGGGAGAGAGAGAGAGGGAGAGAGAGGAATAGAGAGAGAGAGAGAGTGTGAGTGAGTGAGGGATAGAAAAATGGAGACAACAATACAAAGAGGGAGGAAGAGGGAGAGAGAAAAATAAAGAAAAGAAAAGAAAATAGAGAGAGGGAGAGAAAAATATATAGAGATATGGGAAAATAGAGAAGTAAGGAAAATAGAGAGAGGAAAGGAAAAAAGAGAAGAGGAAGGAGGGAGAAAGAGAAATAGTGGGAGGGAGAGGGAGAGAGAAAAATTAAGAGAAGAAGGGAATATAGAGAGAGAGAATATACATATATATAGAGGGAGGGAGGAAAAGAAGGAGAGAAATAAATATAGAGAGGGGGAGGGAGAGAGATATAAAAATAGTGAAATACAGAGCAAAAGATAAAGAGACAGAGAGAGAGAGAAAGTGAGAGAAAAATAGATGGAGAGAAAAGGAAAAAAAAGAAGAGGAGAGAGGGAGAAAGAGAACTAGTGGGGGTAGGGAGAGGGATAGAGAAAAAATAAAGAGAAGAAGGAAAAAGAGAGTCTAGGGAGGGATAGACAGAGAACACACACACACACACACACACACACACACACACACACACACACACACACACACACACACACACACACACACACACACACACACACACACACACACACACACACACACACACACACACACACACACACACACACACACACAGGGAGGGAGGGAGGGAGGGAAAGAGGGAGAGAAATAAATATAGGGAGGGGGAGGGAGAGAGAGAGAGAGAAGTAGAGAGGGAGAGAGAGATAAAATGAGAGAGAGAGAGAGAGAGAGAGAGAGAGAGAGAGAGAGAGAGAGAGAGAGAGAGAGAGAGAGAGAGGTGCAAAGGAGAAGGAGGAAACCCATAAAGGAGAAGGAGAAAAAGAAGAAGGAGAAGGAGAGAAGCATGAAAGGATTCTCCTTCAAGCTTTGAGGTAAATACATTCTCTCTTCTCTCTTTGTTTTTCTCTTTTCTTGGCTTCTCTCTTTCTTTTTTTATGAAGAGATGTATAGAGAGAGGGAGTGAGAAAGGGAAAGTGGTAAAGAAGAGAGAGAGAGAGAGAGAGAGAGAGAGAGGGAGAGATAAAAGAAAAGGAGAGAGAGAGAGACAGGGGAGGGAGAGAGAGAGAGGGAGGGAGGGAGGGAGGGGGAGGGGGAGAGAGAAATAAAGAGAGGGAGGGAGAGAGGAATAGAGAGAGAGAGAGAGAAATAAATAGAGGGAAAGGAGAGAGGGAGAGAGAGATAAAAGAAATGAGAAATGCATTTCATTTATGTTTTCATAGAGTAGAATGCTCTTGCCATGTACATATCCACCAAGGAAAAATGTAGATATGGAGGGATCATTCCTCACTATTGAAGATCCTGAAGGGGTGCGACCAACTGATAGGAGGGGGACTTTGCCCTTTTCCTTGTGATTTGGAGCCCATATAGGGAGCCCATCCCACTAGTGTATCCCTTATATAGGTACCACGAGTGGAGAAACTAAAGACTTGACGATTTTAGGCAAAGAACATTCAAACAAGACTGACTAAATTTTAGGGATTACATGTTGTCCCTAGGTTCTTTTTGCCTGTATTAGTAGGATACAGGTTATTATAGAGAAATAGGATACTAGGGATCATTTTAGTGGCATTATTCACTTTTTATTAAAGATTTTATAGGGTATTTTCAAAGTTTATATAGGGCTTATACACATGATTGTAGGTGGTTCCCACTGCCTACATGTCATATCCAAGTTGTTATAGGGTTTAGAGACCTTACTTTGGAACTTAACAGTGCTTGAGAGGACAAAACAAAATCAATCTACAAGGTGTTGGGCTCTTCTGCACGACAAAGAAAGAATATTTTCAAAATATTTTGATTTAATTCTAAAGTAGATTATGATAGCTCATCTCAAAGAGCTGTTTGTTAGCTTCGTTTTGAACCAAAAAAATCCTCATTCTAATATTGAGGTGAAAAGTTATAGCCATTTTTGTGATAGGAGGTATACTTGGACTACACATTGATAGTGAGTAGAAATGGCTAGAAATAAGGAAAGAAAAAAGCCAGTGAGGATATTCAGAAAAAAATCAAAGGTGTGAAGCAATACTTGACCAACATCATGATAAAGAGGACTTAAATGAATATGCTGCATATAACATACAAAATGCCACACTTTGTCAGCATTAGACTAGGCATTCCATAAGATATAATGATTTTATTCCAAAGTTAGATCAAGTGGTTGAGCAGAGAGTTTAGTCAAATGCCCAAATCAAGGAATTCAAAGATCAGAAGGTCATGCTTGTGGTAGCACAAATACCTAGATCATGTCAATTCTCTCATTAGACACATTCATTATGTGCATTAATATTCCATCTTCAAATCACATATTAAGAGTAACTATATGGCACGCCATTATCCTAGAAAACACACCAACTAGGTCTTGAGATGACTTGTCACTCCATCACAAAGTACAACAATCATTCCAAGCCTCATGACATGACCAACAATCCATATATGTAGCTTATCTCACTATAGAAGATAACCCCCTAATCTCCATAGAGACACATAATACAAAGCTTATCTCTCTCATGGACGATGGTGAACCATAGGATGCCACCCCACTCTTCCTTGATTCTCAAGATGAGGTTAATGACAATATTTCACTTCATACCAATTTTAGGATCACCCATTAGCACTCAGAGCCTCATGGTGGTACCTCATAGTGGAAATTTCAATATCGCTCATCACACAATACATTGATGATATAGTATGTAAACCTTGTATATGATGTTTTTACTTTATTGTTGTATGTAGTCTCTTACATACTTGTATTTTCCATCTTTACCCTACCTAAGGAGAGTTTGTTCTCCCTTTGTAGATAGAGTTTGCAAGAAAATGGGGGATAGCTGTGAAAGCCAAGCCATGTATTGCAAATCACATTGGCTATCTTGGAGCTTCTACTGATGTGATTGATGGAGTGATGCACAATCGGACTCTTACAAATACCCAAACACTCCCCCAAAAAGACTTGAACAAGTTTAGAATAAGCAGGAGTGAGCACAAGATCAATGGTACTTATGCATACGTAAGGGTCTAACTGCCATGAAAACTTGAAGTGAAGCTTTTCTTCTCGAGCCTAAGAAGGGATGAAAAAGCTTCTTGAGTAATAATTTTTTGACTTGATTATATCTAGCTTTTGCAATCAATGGATTCTTTGTTTTTATAGCATCATGATGCATAATTTTTGGACATTAGGTGTACATTACATTGGTAAATGAATTATGCAAGAATATTCAATATATATAGCTAGAAGGATGGCATGGCTACATAGCCTACCACCTAATATTTTTTCCCCTTTGTAACCTTTGCTATTTGCATCAAAAATTTAATTTGTATCCATCGCTACTAGAGTCACTATTTACATTGCTAATTCTAAGTAGTGATGCAAGTAGCAATGCTAATAGCGACGAATCTATCACATCGCTAATAGCAACATGAATGGCGATGACAAGGGAATTTTTTTCCATGAATAATTTCATCACTTTAAATGTCAATATTGGGTCTACATGTTGTAGTGCACCATGGTATACCTACATAGCCCTTACATGGAGAGGCGGGGGGAAGGAGGGGTTGGCGGGTTGTTAAAGGGGAACAAGGAATAGGAGATGCCATCAATATGGGTGTCCTATTATAAGTCACCACCACCTAAGGTAAGGTTTTTAATTACTCTTATTTTTAATAAATATTTATTATTTTTGTTGAACTAAGTTATGCTTTTAACCTACCAATTCTCATGTGCTTAATGAGCTATTGGAAGAAATTCAAGTGTTGGGAGCAACTCAATTTGTTCATTTGCTAGTGATGATAAGAGTGTGTTCTTTTTAAATCATGAGAAAGACTAAGTTTTCTTGGTTCTTGAACTAGGGAATATTGGGAATTAAATTCACTTCATGCTAAGCTAATGAGATGGAGCTTCTTGTTCTTTACAATATCTTTAATTTTGACATCTTCTTTTTTTCATAATACAAAATACATTAATAAGTAAAGTTTAGATCATCCAAAAGGAGACAAGGCTAATTTCTTAGTTACCATACTTGAGTGTTTTGTAAGAGGCTTTATGCATAGAGGCCTTTTTTGCCTAAACCTTTCAAGTCTACTAGAACTTTGGACTTACACAAAACAACACTTAATGACTTAAATCTACCAACTCTCCCAAATAACTTAGCATTTCTATGACTCCAAATCGCTTTGATCATCACTGACATTCCAATGAGAGGCCTTTACTTCTCTCCCAAAGGACTTAGCATTTCTATGAATCCAAATTGCTTTGATCACCAGTGCACTCAGAAGACATTCTAGTGAGAGGCCTTTGTTTCCTTGAGGTGGCCATAGTCCCTAAAAAGAGAAAGCTTTGCAACATTTTCAAATTGTAGGCTAGCCTTATCTATCTACTTGTTCATGCACTTTCAAACCTTTTTTTGTTAGAAGAATCTTAACCTTTTAAGTATTGTTTTTCTATTAGACCTCAATGTTATCTATGGCAATTTATTGATTGTACAATAGAAGTAATTCTTTTGTTTAGCTACTTTATTTTTTTCTTTGTTTGTAGGTATAAATGTATAGGCTTACACATCACTTTGGTATTTGTAAAAAAGAGTAAACATCCATAGATTTGACAATACTTAAGTGTAGAGAAAAGGAAGAGAGATGTGGTCATCTTGTGAATATTGCTTGACAAAAATTAATTTAGTTGCTTATGCAAGAAGCTTACCTTTTGAGCCCTCTCATTTCCAATGGAAAATGGGTGTTTTTCAACCATTTTAAGAATTATTGAATAGCACCCATTCACTAGGGTCTAGAGGCACAAAAATCTCATATATTGATGTAGGGAAGAATCCTTCACTAGAAACAAAGGGTCATGGTAGGCATGAAAATACACACAACACTTGAAAGAAAACTTGTGAGTGAGAATAGAACCAATATCCATGCGTACATCAATATTTCCATCTTTTCCAGCTTGAAGGGAGGCTCTAAACTTGCCTTCATACATAGTCCATATTAGCACATAAGAATATCCACTAATGCCTTATGATGCAACCTTCCCAAGTGTTAAGCAATAGCATTTGGATCTTCCCTCAATTTTTGACCCTTTGTTGCCAACGCATTGTGTTGTCCACCAAATCTTGAATCTAAATATGCTAGTGAGTTTTATGCCCCTTAATTTTCCCAAAGGCATGACATATCTACTATCAGCATCCATACTCAAAATGGCATGTCATTCATTTAAGAAAAATGTTTTTATAATATGAATAGTTTCCATTTTGTCAATGAATGGGTGTAGTCCTAGTTTTTAAGGGGCCCAAAAAGCTTTTGATAATTGTTTGTGCTTGTGTTGATGCTAGGGTTTCAAGCTTTAGAGCCATTGAGTTGAATTGCATGAGATCTTTCTTTTTTCAATGCGACAAAAATTATGTATATTGTCAATAGAAATTATTTTACTATTGTTGTTTATGTGAAAATTTTTGTGCCATGTGTGTGGGAATTAAAATTAATCCAAATGGGGATGGAGGTGAATAAAGTATATCTTGAGTACTTGTCCATTTTGGATGCATACAAACATATTTGTTATGAGTGTGAATTGGGTGCATGGTTGGAAGGGAGAACCATCAAGAAGTGCAAATGACCATATTTAAGTTTGTTGAGAGAGCAATGGTCTAGTGGTGCTTCAAGAACCAATATGATAATCATGAGGCCACCACTCAAGTCCTCATTTTGAAGGTGGCACAAATCTATCAAAGTAGTGTGAACCCCTTCATTGATGGTATTCCTAGCCATAGTTGGCTATATGGGTTTAGAAAACATTGTCCCAAGGTGAGGCTTAAAGTTTTTGAATTAGGGGGTCATTGTATTGAAAATTTGGAGCTATTATATAGTCAACACAATCACCCACCTTTCAACATTTGGAATGAAGATGAAATTGGTTGCCAAGGGTCTAGAGATGGAGGATTGAAGGTTCTTACCAAAAAAGGTATCAAGGCTATAGATCGTATGATATCAAACTCTTGAGAATGATTAACCATTCTTATTTGTGTGGGTGTAATATGAAGGGATTATTTACAAATTGAATAGAAAAAGGTTATGTTTTATTCATGAAAAATTCATAGATAAGGGTATTTACAAACACGCCTTGAACGCACGTGATGTAGATGATATACATATAGTAACTTCCCCGATGCAATATTGAAGCAAAGCTAGGTTCCTAGAGCTTCAAACAAACTCTTCCAAAAGTTGATGTGAAGAAAGAATCACAATCACTGATGATTCTCTTAGATAATCCATGTAATCTTAAAAACTTCTTAATGAAAACTCTAGCGATATCGGAAGCCTTGTAAGTTGGTTTTTATGAGAATAATGTGTGTAACTTTAGTTAGTATATCAACGACTACCATATTTGAGTTATACCCTCCTTGTATCGGGGGTAATCCAACTATGAAGTCCATGCTAATATATTCCCATTTCATTTGGGGGATGTCAAGTGGCTAAAGCATGAGTAGCAACTTGACATGTTCAACTTTAATTCACTAGAAGTTTAGGCATTTGATAACATACTCAAGTACATCACCCTTGAGTCTCTCTTAGTGGAAGCTTTTTTTGACTGCATTAAGAGTCTTAGCATATCCAAGATGACTTGAAAATGGAGAAGCATGAGCTTCCTAGAGTACTTTCTTCTTGAGTTCTTGACTCGCAGGAATAATAGTATTGTCTTGAAATAGACAAGCTCCTTATTTATGGAAAAATCTTGATACTTAGACTTGAGATTTGGATTTCTATCCTCAATGGGGGTTTCTCTTAGCATTTTGTGATAGCCTAGATCCTTCATTGCTTCTTCCTCTTTGCCATTTCTATGATAGGGTTACTAAACATTGAAATCACTGTGGTAAGGGTTTTTGCCCTAGAGTATTGCTCTAGGATTAGAGTCTTGAAAAATGATTAAATGTTATTGAAAGAATCAAAAACTTTAAGTAGATTCTCTCATTGATATTGGTGGTGTTTAGAAACACCAAGGTAACTACATAAAACACTTTAAATTTCTAACAAGCAAATATTTCATAGCCATGCAAAAGCCTTACTGTAAGGGATATATTTATTATGAAAGTCAAAATTAGTCTATATAGAGTCACCGCCTTGTTACATCATGTATATTGGAAAAATACAACTTTTGTAGATTTTTTATAAATTGTTTATTTGCAATATCATTTATGAAATGTTTGTGATATCCTAACTCATGAGCAAGTTTTATTGCTTCCATATCTTTCAAAGTAGAGACTAAAGGAGTCTACTTCAACATGGATAATTGTGAGCTGTTCAATGTAAGAGACAAATGATGTGAGGAATTTGTTGAGGATGTTTGTATAATACATGGTCTCTTGAAGCAAGAAGTAATTGAAGGTTGAACATATATACCATCTTTATCAATCATGGTCTTGTGCGGTGCTGATGATGAAGATGAAATACCATCATTCTCTACTCTAGTCCATTCATCAATGACAACCTTGAATTGAGCATACAATTCATGTCCATATTGAATCGGCTCCTATCCATATCGATCAAACTTGATGACTTCACGTGCATCATGGTATTTTCTTAAGCGAGTCAAGTATGGTAGAAGTTCTTTGATCAAGATAGAGTCTCCACGATCAATATCAAATGTTTTTGGATAAATGTAATTCTCAAGAGGATTTGGGCATCCTTTGTAAGGACTGCCATCTATGAGAATAGTCTTGGTATGCTGACAAACATCTCCATATTGATCCCATATATACTTCAGAGGCTTGAATATTGCTTCTACTCCCATCTTATCTGGCCTATATATGATTTTGAGTCGATGTCTATGACATTGTTCTTGGCCCCAAATCATGAAGAAAGGATACTTCCTTTTTGCATGGATCTCCAAGCACTTAATAACTTTCATGACATTCTTATGTAAAGCTATTGACCAAACTCCCACTTGGAATCTTGCAAATAAGGCTTCAAGAAACTCCATACATCTTGGTCAAAGAACAAGCCATTGCTTTCCCATTTGAAAGCTTTGAAACTTTTTAAACTTAGCAAAGCATCATTGTAAAAGAAGACCATTGAGATCAAGTATTACACATAATTGTGTTGCATTTCTTATCAAGGACACATCAATTACATTATCGTGCTCTAGTGTTGTTGAATCTGTTAGGCATCCAACCATAGATGTCTTACTTGAAGTTACAAAGAAGAAAAAGAAGCATGTCATGAAGAGGACAAAAGACAAAGAAGAAGAGAGAAAGAGAGAAAGAGAAAGAGTGCAGAAGAGAGAGAAATATTGTGGAAAGAGAGAGAAACAGAGTGACGAGGAGAGAGAAATACTAGAAAATGAGAGAGAAAGACAGAAAGAGAGAGGAAGAAGCCATGAAAGATTGGAGAGGGAGGTGAACATGAAAGGAGACTTGTATTATTATCTGATGGCCAAAATTCAAATCCCTAACACCTTATATACCAGCCACTAGTATAGCTAGTATTTCCCCATTATTAAATCCCCCTCTCTTACATTCCATCCCCACCCAAAGGTTTTTTCCCTCAAAAATAATTTGGGTAGTTATGATAACTGGGCATGAGCAAATCAGAGTACTAATCTATTGCATTATTACAGGGATATACAAATGAATGAAGAGGTATTATTGCGTATGATAGGTCATTGGGGTATGTACAATACATGGGCCTTACTGGGGAATTATAAAAATGAATTTTGACCCACGTATCTTGAGTAAATGCGAGCTGCAGACAGTAGACAACAAACTCTTTACTACAGGGTCCTACTGTAGTAAATCTGTCATAACTTTCTGCAGGAGACTCTGATCGGGGTGTGCCTTATATCAAAACGGAGCTCTCAAGGAGTACTTTCAGCCCATGTATGATGTCCATTGCTGTCCATAGTGCATAATAAAATATTCTTTGAAACAGAGAGTTGTCTGCAGTCAATCTGAGAGAAAACAAGGCCATATTTAGCTAGGTTTCAGCCAAATTTGCTTCTAATAGGTATGGAAACTCTTCCAAAACTGAAGATGGCCTCCAAGAAGCTTTCTCAAGTGGTAAACCTTGTCACTTAATCAAGTATTCCATGATGGAGTGAGAGCGAAACTTCTTTTCCCTTTGTCCTATGACTTGCTCGGATATGTATTGTATGATGCCTTCTTCATCTATCGATGGTAACTCCTCAACATATTCCACTGATGATCCAATGAAGGGCTTCAATTGACTCACATGGAAGACATTATGAATCTTCATGGACGGGGGCAATGCTAATCGATATGCCAAGTCTCTCACTCTTTTGACAATCCGGTATGGCCCATAGAACCTGTGAGCTAACTTATTGATGGACCCATCCTTAAGGCTGGCATATCTGGACTTGGGCACCTTCAAAAGTACCAAATCCCCTTCTTGAAACTCAACATCCCTTCTTTTGTCATTAGCATAAAGCTTCATTTGATCTTGAGCTTTCCTCAAGTTGACTTTACACTATTGAAGTAAGACTTGAATTCTATCCAATTCCTCGCTTTGTGGGTTTATTTTATCATTGAAGATAACTGTGGGAAGGGGCACCTTATAGCCGTACAATGCCTCAAAGAGTGAAACTCCAGTGCTAGAGTGTGTAGAGTTATTATAGGCAAACTCAGCCAAATGCAACCATGATTCCCAAGCATTCTATACATCATAACAGAAATGCCTCAAGTAAGTTTCCAGCCACTTGTTAACCTTCTCTGTCTGGTGATCGGTTTGTGGATGGTAAGCAATGGAAGGGGCTAACTGAGTGCCTATAGAGCTGAAAACTACCTGCCAAAAGTTGATCATGAACTTAGCATCCCGGTCATTCACAATGATCTGTGGTAAGCCATGTAATCTGAAAACATGTTCCATGAATTGGCCGGCTACTTGAGAAGCATTATATTAAGTCTTTGTAGGAATGAAATGGGCTACCTTGGTGAGTTTTTCCACAATTACATAGATGTTGTTCCATCCCTTCTTGGTCACCGGTAGGCCGGTTATGAAGTCCATAGTAATGTGTGTCCATTTGCCTTTGGGCTTAGGCAATGGCGGGAGTAAACTAGTTGGTTTTAAGGTGATGTCCTTGTTTTGTTGACATGGCACATAGCTCAAGACAAAATCTTTTACATCCTTCCATAGGCCCTTCCAATTAAAGCTTTTAGCAATCTTGTCATAGGTTTTAAATATGCCCAAGTGACCAGATGTAGGTGAGGAATGCATCTCTTGAATGATCTTTTGCTTGAATGAAGAAGTGTATAGGATGGCAATCCTGCCCTGGAACCATAAGAGACCATTCTTAAGCTGATATGGAGAGTTTTCTTCCACATACCCTTGTTGTAATTTCTGGAAAATGTGGCTAAAATCAGCATCTAACAAATAGGCCTCCTGAAGCTCTTTCATCTAATCATTATGAAGTTCCATGATGGCCGAAACTTTACATGCCCACATTCTAGATAATGAATCAGCAACTACATTGTCTTTTCCCCGCGTATGTGTAATGTCAAAATCATAGTTGTGCAATGTAGCTACCCATCTGCATTGTTTGGGGGTAAGATTAGACTGAGAGAGGAAATACTTGAGGACCCTATGGTTGCTCTTGACCCTAAATCTACTTCCATACAAGTAGTGGTGCCATTTCTTAATGGCATGAAGGATAGCCAGCATTTCTTGGTCATATACATTCATGGTCATCTCATTTTTAGCAAGTTTGCAGCTCTCTCAAACGCTATAACCCCATGCTCCTTTAACAATATAGCCCCTATGCCTCTACCACTATCATCATACTGAATGGTGAATTCTTTCAAAAAATCTGGGCAAACCAAAATGGGCGTTGAGGTAAGCAATTCCTTGAGCTAATTAAAGCTCTTATCAGCTATGGCATCCCAGAAAAATGCCTCTTTCTTAAGCCTGTCCGTCAAGGGAGCTGCAATAGTGGCATAATGCCTAATGAATCTGCAATAGAATGATGAGAGACCAAAAAATCCTCTAAGTGAAGTGGTATTTGCAAGTGTGGGCCAGTCTTTTATACATTGCACTTTCTTAGGATCAACCCTAATTCCATCTTCCCTAACAATGTGCCCCAAGTATTCCACTTCCATCTACATGAAAGAACATTTTGTCTCCTTGGCAAAGAGTCTATGCTGCCTCAATACATCAAACACCTGCCTCATATGCCAGAGGTGATCCTTCAGTGATCTACTATAGATGAGGATGTCATCAAAGAAAACCAACACAAATCTGAAAAGAAAGGGCTGGAGTATTTTGTTAATTAAGATTTGAAAGGTGGCCGGTGCATTAGTTAACCCGAAAGGCATAACCAAGAAATGATAAAGCCCCTAATCAGTCCGAAATGCTGTTTTGACCTCATCCCCTACCCTCATGTGGATTTGGTGATAGCCTGACCTCAAATCTATCTTTGTAAAGTACTTAGCCCCCTTGAGTTCATCCAGCAAGTCATCTATGTGTGGAATGGGGTACCTATTCTTCATAGTGATCTTATTGAGATCCATGTAGTCTATGCACATCCTGAAAGATCCATCCTTATTTTTGACCAATAACACAGGGGAAGCATTTGGTGAAGAACTGGGTTCAATAAATCCCATGTTCAATAATTCTTTGACTTGTTTGGCAACTTCTTCTCTTTCACACCTAGACAATCTGTAAGGTGGCTTGTTCATAGGCTTTGACTGAGGCTCTAGATCTATGGAATGATCAACCGCCCTATTAGGGGGTAGTGTTGTAGGTACTTGGAAGAGGTCCTTGTACTCTTCTAAATGAGTTCTCAATGCTGAATTCTTTACTATTTTAGTGGATTGATCTGAATTTTCTTTATTTAACTGCAATACAAAGATTTGGGACCGTTTCTTGAACTCTTTCTTCAGTTTTTTGCTGGTAATGAGTTGAAATTCACTGTTATTTTGAATTCCCTGCAAGTGAATGAGCTATCTTGCACTAACAAACTCCATATACAGCAAGGAAAATTCCATAGTTATAGTGCCCAAAGTTTTCAGCCAATCAATTAAATCCAATTGCTGTCCAAAATTTTCAGCAAGCTGAATATGAACAACATGGCATACTTGGGTGCTAATGTTTTCATCCCCATTGGCAACTTGCACCTTCAATGGATGTTGTAAATCAATGAAAAAACACTTCAGCCTATCCATGACTGCTCTATTAATGAAACTATGAGTGCTACCACTGCCTACAAGTATAAACACATCCTTCCCATGAATTTGGCCCTTAATACGCAATGTATAAGGACTTCTGGATCCTGTCCAAGCATCCATAGATATGGTATAAACAATGGCAGCATGTATTTCAGCATGTGGTTCATTCTTTCTACCCATATCTCGTGATACATGACCACCGGGGTCAAAATGAAAAGATTCAGCAGCGCAGGGTCAAAGAACTCTTCTTGACCAAGCTCTTCATCAGCATCATCCGTTTCAGCAGTCATCATAAAAGCATGTGTATCCTCAGGGTCCTCCTCTGAGTCCTCAAATACCAACATACTGTGAACCCATGCCTTAGCATTTCTAAAAGCACATTTTGAGGCATGATCAGCTGTATACTTCTCAACACACTTGAAACAAAGCCCTTTTTCCTTTCTTTCTTTATACAAATCCATGGGAATGGACTTTGGATTGCCAACGGCTGAAGCATTTTTATTTTTGTTGTCCCCGTGCCTATTATCCATTCTTGGGTTTTTTGTTGTCCTTAAATTACTTTATGGTCTTGAGGCATTAAAAGTGGGGTATGTGGGGATCTTCAGAGTGCTGAATGGCATATTACCACCACCATAACTTGCCCCAAACTATCTCGGCCTTACAACACCTCTTTGCTGTCCAAAATATGACTGTATAGGTCCTCTTTGCTGCCCAAACACTGCCTAAGATGCCCCTCTTTGCTGTCCATGCTGAAATGAAGCATCCCAGTGATACTTGCGAGAGTACCTCTCAGCCAATTCAATAGCTTTGAAAAAATCCGATGGATTTTGAGCTGAAACATCGGCCGAGAGTTAGGGTCGTACACATACTTGTGTAACTTGGCATCATCACTAATCGACTCAACATACATGGTAAGGTTGAGAAACTGATTTGTGTATTCTCTAACAGTAAGACCACGTTGTTCAAGGCCATACCATTGGCAGGCAAGCTTTTCTTTCTCCATCGATGAGACAAATACTTGCACCATGAATTCCTTGAATGCTTTCCATGAGTTCACTTGCTAATTTTCTCTTTTAATGTACCTCCACCATGTATGTGCAAATCCTTCTAAGTGGATTGTTGCAAAATGGATCTTTTGGTCATCACTATGGGGCAATATGTCAAAATAATCCTCAAGCTTGGAGAGCCACTCTTCAAGTTCAGCTGGAGATGACGATTGACCATTGAATTTTGAGAAAATAATCTTGTCTCTCATCTCTCTTTCATGATTAGGTGGTTGTTCCATATATCCAAATTGAGGCTAATCCATGTGGCTGCCCAAAAATGAACCATTGTTAGAGAAATTTCTGCCAAAAGATGGCTCAACTCGCATAGATGGCATGGGCCCTTGTGATGACTGAAAATTTCCCCTCATTGCATTGTTTATGGGCTCCTCTTGTCTATGTGAAGGCTGTCCCTGTTCAAAAAGGCTATTAGGGATGCCCACTCTCCCCAAAATGCCTTGGGAGTTCATATTTGCTACATTCACTGATGGGCCAGTCACTCGTTCAGCATGCATACCCGATCTATCCTCATGTTTCTTCCCTTTCATTTGGAATTCCATCCACTTAGTGAGCTGGGCAGCAAGGGTGTCCATAGTGGTCTTCATTTGACCAATGCCTTCCATCGATTCTCTATGCCTCTCAGCATGCCTTGTTTCATGCAAACTGAGGGTGTTAGTGAGCACGCTGAGGCTTCCCAAGTCATGAGAGTAATCTTCATCTTCCACCTTAGCTTTTTTTCAGCCCTTGGGGCACGTGCATCCCTTATTTGTTGCTGGAGGTCATCATTTGCCTTAGTTTTTCCCTTATTCCCTGCCATGGTTAGATGCAGTCCCATTAGACCACCTGTCACTATTTTGCCCGTAACTTGAGTTAGGAAGCTCCGATTGACCTACTTTTTTTGTTCAAGTTGGAGCCAAGGATGCCCTCTTCGAACTAAGTATAAGCATACTGCTACAGGTTTATTACAGAAAATTCTGTAATAGCAAATTTGTGGTTGTTTTATGCAGTCCTGCACCCTGTTTGAGAGCAGTAGGGGACTATTTTGGCCTATAAGGGATGGGTAGTGCCCAAATAAAGTGTCAAACCAATAGGGGGTTGGTGAGGTCTAAAAACACTCTTTGGAACTGCTCTTTAGTGCTGGTACTCACTCTTTACCTTTGTAACGGACTGAAAATGCCTACAGGACCTTGTAGAAATTCAAGAGAGCTTATGCTGAAGCAATGTATGGTGCCATGGGAGAAGTGGTTGCAGACATACAATAGATGGGGGGCCATATTTAGATTCAAAAGCAAAGGTTCTATCCATTGGTAGGAAGTCAACACTACCAACTAGCATGTGATACTTGCAAGAAATGCTTTCAAGAGCATTTTCCAAAGTTGCCATTTGCTTTTGATCAGGAAATGATAATGACATGAATTGTTTATGTTCACATGTCATTTGTAGTATAGTGGATACAACCTTTCCAAACTTTATAGAGTCAAATTTCATTCCCTCAACCCCATGTGCTGCATCTAGAAAAATAACCCCAATGGTAATTGGATCTCTGTAGACATTATGTATAAGATCAAAGGTTTTTAGATTGCATTCAACAACATATACATGCCAAGGGAAAGTAGTGGGGGATTGAAGAGGATTTTACTTTTTTCCAATTAGGAAGTTCAAAATATCTTTTGCTCCATTTGGTAATTAGCTCCCCGTGTGAGCTTCTTTGATACCCAATCATTGCAAATGCCTAAAATCTTTGTGTAGACTTCATCATTGATATCATAATCAACAAGCTCTTTCCAAGTCTTCATCACAACGCTACTTTATGGAACTGAGGCATTAAAAGGAGTGACTAATTCCTCCTTTAGGACCCTATCTTTCTTGATTTGCTTAGCCCTTGTTCCCATGTCAATCATATCTTCCTTATCCCATTTGTTTCTAAGAAAAAGGAAATGACCTTCATTGATCTCCTCTTGTAGTGTAAGGAGAAGGTTACCTTCCCTTTTTTCTCAAACTCTCCTCTTGGGATATAAGCTCACCTATAGAGTATCTCTTCATGATTTTGATTCAACTATCAAATATTTCTTAAGAGTTAACAATCATATGGCAATCTCTAGATGCATAATTTTCTCCAATGTATGCCACAAATCTCTGCAAAAAAAAGATCAAAATAGTGAGCATAGAACAAAAGAAAGAGCAATATACTAATCTTCCCAAAAAGAGAAGGTAAGCTTATATGTTATTACTAGCCATGGTACTCTTTGAGAGCTTGTCTTAGAAAGCGCTTGTTGGGGTTTTGGTGGAGAACCAAATGCTAGCCACTGATCTCTTAATTGTTGAATTTGCTCAACATAAGGGGCATTCTTCATAACATTATGTGATTCCATATTTGTCATTTGTGAAAGCTCAATGCACATTTTTGTAGGACAATCAACTAATATTCTAACATTTCTCGTGGTGTATAAATGCTTGGTTGCTAGACAACGTGTAGTATTACTCTGAATATATATCTTTGCTGCATGAATTGAGTGAAGCCTTGATATAATCCAATAACTATAAGTGTGCAACTTATTAGCGTCCACCTCATCACGATGCATGGATCTCTTCTTATTGTTGCCTTGTACAAAAGGCATAAGATATACTGTTGTTGTTGGATTCATGGGATTCTTTATGAAAGGGATGGTTAGCTTCTCTACATAATCCCAACACATTGACCTTTAAGCATTCAAAGGAGGTGCCTCATAGCACCTATCAACAACAAGAATAGGAAATTGTGTTGTTGGACCAAATGGAAAGAATTTTTCAAACATGTGAAATCCTGATTCTTCCTTCTTTCCCTTCTTCTTAACTATCTTAGGTAAATCAAATGTTCTTTCTACTCCCTTGACCTCAAGAGAAATTATTGGCTTTGCACGTTCAACTTCTAGCATGGAAGGTAAAGTGGCATCATTCTCAGTAGTGTTAGCAACCATACTAATAACAAGAGCTTGTGACAAGGAACTTTGTTGAGGTGATTTTGACTTTGAGCTTATGGGATTCAATGAATTATTTTCTTTTTTGAGGAGTAGGTGAAGATCTCAAGTCTATTTGTTTATCTTGAAGCTTCATTCTTTTGTTGAGGTGATCACCTTTTCTTGATAGGGAAAGTAGCTCACTATTTTGGATAGGTTGGAATATTGATATAATGTCTTCTATGCCCTTTACCTCCTCAAATAAGGTCCATCCCATAGTTTTCAAAGAGTATTCTTTGTCCTCTTTAATATGTGCAAAGTGAAATGACAAAGGATCAAGTTTGTATAGTACATTTTTTCCCTTGATCTTAACAAGATTACATGGTATTCTCTCTTTAAATAAGAGAACATTGTCAGCCCTTTTTCCTTGACTATCATAAAGATCCACATACCATGGATACAAAAAATCACCACTAACTCCATCAATGGTTTGGGTCTCCTTTTTGGATGTGCTATCTTTCTTTGCCATTGAATAGGTCTATAAAGAGAAAAAGTTGTCAAACAAAAGTGGATTTAAAAATAGTCAAATTCACAAAACCCAAATAAATGTATAAGAATTCTAGATTAAAAATTGAAAACACAACAACACAAGATTTTACGAAATGCAAGACAAATGTACTCCAAAGAGATTCTTCCATAAAATGAAAGATTGAAATTTGAGATTAAGTGTGGTATGAGATCTAACCATAAATATGTGTGCTTATGTATCAAATCTCATGGATTATTTTGGCCTTAAGTTAACATTAATTATGTTTCTCTTGCAAGAATCATATAGTAAAAACTTTGCCATGGACTTTGGTGAGAAGATCAAAGTCTATTAATAGTGAGACTTGACCATGGGCTTAACCAAATGGTCAAGTGATAATGAAATGTTGAGTGTGAGTGTGGTATGAGATATAGTGAAAAATCATTGCGGTTATTTAGAAAATGTCATGGATGATTTTGTCCCTAAGTTAACATCGGATTTCTTCTCCATGTAAGTTTCCTATGCAAGGATCATACTCTAGGAACTTTGCTAAGATTTTTGGCCATGTGGTCAAATCCTATTTAATCAAAGAATGAGATTTAGTTCAATATGAGATCCACCTTTATATCAATGTGGTTATATAGCAATCTCACGATTCCATCTGGCCCAAAGTTAACATTTTAATTAGTGCACATGTAAGTTTCCCTTGAAGGGAGCTATATTGTAGAAACATTGTCATTGGTTTTAGCCATGTGGTCAAATCCTATTTAGTCATAAGGCTTGTCTATAAGATTAGAAACTTTGCCATGGTTTTTTACCATATGGTTTTTAAAGGCTAGTTAAAGAGAGGATGTGGTTTATCGTAATATGAGATTCACATATAAACAAATATGGTTATGTAGCAAATCGCATAGATATCAACATAAGATAATGTGAAAAATACTTGAAAAGTAGAGATTTGACCTCGTTGGTGAAACCTACAAGATATCTATATTTTTGTAAACTGGTTTTGACCATATGGACAAATCTAGTTTCATAACCATATGAAGAAAGTGATTCATTTGTTGCACCATGTTGTGACATTGGATTTGATTATATAGCCAAATATCGTTTTATAGTGGAATGAAAAAAGTGGTCTCATGGTTTGCAAGATGTATGAGATTAGATTTGATCATATGGCTGAACGAAACAAGAATGGGGGATTCTTGGATGCTAGCATTAATAACAAAATGAAAGATTTGACCATATGACCAATTTTTATTTTGTAGTGGAATGTGAAAAGTGGCTAATTTGTGGTAAAATGATATGATATTTATATATGAACATATAGATAGGAAGTTATGAAAAATTGAAATAAAAGAAATGATTTATAGAAACAAAGTGGTTTGTTTGTTGCACGACAAGTTTTGACCACATGGTGAAACTTCCTACAAATATAGTAGGTAATGAAGGAGTTCCAAGTAGAGCAGAGTCTTACTTTTTGGAGATAATATAGAAGATTTTTCCATACAATCAAATCTAGTATATCCAAAATTTATGTAATCAAACCCATCATAGATTTAGTCTTAATTTTTCAGGATCAATTTCCAAAAAAGTGATTTGTTTGTTGAAAGACAAGATTTGACCACATGGCCAAATTATAGAAAGTAAGGAATTCTAAGTAGAAACTAGTCTTTCCTTTTGGAAGTAAGTAAGGATTGATAATATAAGAAAGCATTTAACCAAATGGAAAAATGTCATTCTTGTAGTAAAATAAACAAAGTGGTTGATTTGTTGCAAGATATTGTGATACGACAAGAGTCCTTATTTTGGCCAAGAGATAGCTTAAGGAGAAGATTTGGCTGCATGGCCAAATCTCATAGTATATTGGAAAAAATAATAGAAATTACATCTTATATTATAACAAAAGATTAGACCTCATGGCCAAATCTTAGATTGTATTGAGTAAAATAATAAAAATAACTTCTTATATTGTAAGAAATTTTTTAACCATATGGTCTAATCTATAGATTGATGAAAGATCATGATATGTAACCATAAAATCTTATGGAAATGCTTTTACTATAAAAATACAGTACAATAGAAAGTTCTATATAGTAAAGTATAATACAATGTATAAGAACTTGATAAAATGCTCTAATATTACTGAAGGATACAAGAAATATAAGGCTAGATTTAGCCTTGAGGCGAAACCTTAAGGTATATATCATCAAAGAATAGAAAGAAAGGTTAGTATTTTGAAAGCACTCATTGATGAAAGCATTACACAAACCATTTATTCCATATTCACATCTAAGAGAGTTTTTTCAACATTACACAAATCATATATTTCATATTCACAGCAAAGAGAGTATTTTCAATAGTGCAAGAAATCATGTTTTTCATATTCACCGAAAAGAAGCTATCATTTGCAAGGTAGTGGACAACAAAAAAGACTGGCACTCCAAGAGATCAATCAAGTAATCGAGAAGAAGAAGAAGACATTGAATTTTCAAGAGTGAGTGCCTAATCTCATTGCTACAAAAATAAAGATTGCATTTATTTTTTATATATAATTCTTATTTAGAAAATGTTTATGGTATTTGATCTTAATATTATTCAATACTAATCATACAAAAGAGTAGTAGTGTGATTTGTAGTAATTGTATGGATGATCAAAATCAATGTAGTTTAACTCAAAATAAAAAATGAAGTAGGGAAGAGTTGAAAACCTGTTGTAATTAGTAGAAGTTAGCAATTTGTGCCAACATAACAAAAATCATCTGTGAAGTAGAGTAGACACGTTGTGGAGTGGTAATCATTCATTGTCCTATTGAATTGTTGAACCCTTGGAATAATATTTCTGATTTGAAGACACATGTAGTTTTGGTCATAATATCCTGATTCGAACCAAAATTTGCACTGCACAATCTGTTTCAATTTGAGAAAATGAAACAATGGAGAGCAGTCAGAGAAGAGCAAGGGGATGGAACCGCTAAAGATTAGGGCCACAAAACTTGCAGTAAGAGAGGGGCGATAAAAACACAGAGGATTAGAGATGCAAAACCTGCAACTATAAAAACACAACATAGAAAACACTCCTATTAGAGAATTGCGTGGAAGAGAGAGGGAGAGGAAGAGAAACTCGTTTTGAAAAACATCATGATTAGTTGTAAACATCGACCTCATGAAAGGGATCATTTAATGTATCACGCTATTTGAATTACCATAACTTGTTCCGGAATACGAGTAGATTTAGATCTTATTTTTGTAACTATTTTTAAATTTCTTTAAAGATTTCAAGTCGTGATTTTTTCAAAAATCACGTAATGGCTATATTATCGCTCTCTCGGACCCCGCCGTTTTTGGGGGTATTGCCCCCAAACCCCCACCGAGGGCATTGCCCTGAACCCCCCCCACTGGGGGCATTGCCTCCAAACCCCCAACAAGGGGCGATGCCCCCCAGACCCCCTGTTGGGGGCATTGTCCCCAAACCCCCATCAAGGGTACTATCCCCAATCCCCCACTAGGGGTGTTGCCCCTAGACCCCCACCAGGGGGTGCTACCCCTTGAACCCCCCATTGGGAGCATTGCTCCCAAATCCCTACAAGAGGCGCTATCCCCAAACCGTGACTAGGGGCATTGCTCCCAAACCTCCACCGAGGAGGACATTGTTGTCAAGAACAGGATAGGAGAGAGAGAGAAAAAGAGAAGAGGGAGAGTGTAGAAGAGAAAGAGAGAGAGACTGTAGGAAGAGAGAGAAAGAGAGTGAATAGGAGAGAGAAAGACTAAAAAATGAGAGAGAAAGATAGAAAGAAAGAGGAAGAAGCCATGAAAGAGGAAGAAGACATCAAGTTGTTTACTACAGGGCCCTGCTGTAGTAAATCTGTCATAACTTTTTGTAGGAGACTCCGATCGGGGTGTGCCATATGTCCAAACGGAGCTCTCAAGGAGTACTTTCAGGCCATGCATGATGTCCATTTTTTTCCATAGTATAGAATAAAATATGCTTTGAAACAAAGATCTGTGTGCAGTCAATTCTGAGAGAAAACAAGGCCATAGTTAGCTAGATTTCAGCCAAATATGCTTCTAGTAGGTATGGAAACTCTTCCAAAACTGAAGCTAGCCTCCAAGAAGCTTCCTCAAGCGGTAAACCTCACCACTTAATTAAGTATTCCATGATGGAGCGAGAGCAAAGCTTCTTTTCCCTTTGTCCTATGACTTGCTCGGGTATGTATTGAATGATACCTTCTTCATCTATTGGTGGTAGCTCCTCAACATAATCCACTGATGATCCAATGAAGAGATTCAATTGACTCACATGGAAGACATTATGAATCTTCATGGATGGAGGCAATGCCAACCGATATGCCAAGTCTCCCACTCTTTTGACAATCCGGTATGGCCCATAGAACTTGTGAGCTAACTTGTTGTTGGATCCATCCTTAAGGGTGGCATATTTGGACTTGGGCACCTTCAAAAGCACCAAATCCCCTTCTTGGTTTTCAACATCCCTTCTTTTGTCATCCACATAAATCTTCATTTGATCCTGAGCTTTTTTCAAGTTAACTTTATACTGCTGAAGTAAGACCTGCATTCTATCCAACTCCTCCTTGCTTTGTGGGTTTATTTTATCATTGAAGATAACTGTAGCTGTACAATGCCTCAAAAGGTGAAACTCCAATGCTAGAGTGTGTAGAGTTATTATAGGCAAACTCAGCCAAATGCAACCATGAGTCTCAAGCATGCTACACATCATAACAGAAATGCCTCAAGTAAGTGTCCAGCTACTTGTTGACCCTCTCTGTCTGGCCATTGGTCTGTGGATTGCTAATTGAGTGCCGATAGAGCTGAAAACTGTCTGCTAAAAGTCACTCGTGAACTTAGCATCCCGATCATGCACAATGACCTATGATAAGCCATGTAATTTAAAAACATGTTCCATGAATTGACTGGCTACTTGAGAAGCATTATATTGAGTCTTTGTAGGAATGAAATGGGCTGCCTTGGTGAGTCTGTCAACAACACAAGTGCCAAAAAAATCCAGTTAAAGAAGAAATTTAACAATATAGAAAGAAAGAGCAGGTATATATAGGATTATGTCACGGAGATCAAGACCATTGCAGATCAGCTGGCATCTATTGGTACTCAGGTTGAAGATAAAGATATGGTTGCTGTGACTTTGAATGGCTTGGGTCTAGAGTATAAGTCTTTTGATACTTCTGTGTCTCTGCGGACTGAAATGCCTGATTTCAATGATCTGGTTGCATTGCTTATCCATGAGGAGGTTAAACTTGGCTTGGCTATAGGGTCAAGCAGTTCCAAAAGCAAGGATGCAGTCTTTTATTCCAGTTAGTCAACGCAGCCGTGGCAGCCGTGGTAGAGACTATGGTTTTGGCAGAGGAGGCCATCAAAATGCATCCTATGGCAATAACAACCAGCAGGTATCGAATGCAAGAGGTGGTGGACACTTTAGAGGCAGGGGGAGATTTACCCCTAGAGGTAGAGGCTCCTAACAGCAGCAGTGTCCATCTGACAATCCGAATAAGGATAAGGATTGTTATTACTGCAGGAAGTATAGTCATATTGCCAAGGACTGCTGGAAGAAGCAAGGCAATCAGAAGGGAAAACAACATGGACATTTTGCTACATCCAGTCAGGCAGATGATGCTTCAGGAGATAGATTGTTCACCATGCAGTATGTGAAAGATAGGGTTGCTAAAAAATCCACTGATGTGAAAGATAGGGTTGCTGAAAAATCCACTGATGATGCGGTATGGTACATTGATTCAGGGGCATCGAACCACATGACCCCTCACGGTGATTGGTTCACTAACATGGTAGCTGAAAGACATGGCTATGTATGCGGAGGTGATGACACGCAGCATAGCATTGAGCATAAAGGAAAAGTGCCTCTTGTGGTTCATGATGGCAAACAGAAAAATTTGCATGATGTATTGCATGTCCCATCAATAACGAAGAACTTACTGTCTGTCGGAGCAGAACTTGTAGGTTAGGTTCAATAAGCATGGTTTCTTTATTGAAGAGTTTGGAAATGGTTGCAAGTTGATTTCTCGCGATCATGGAAATGGTAGAATGTGTATTCTTGATGCCATTTTGCCAGAGCTGAATTCAGCTATGTTTGTCCATGGTTCTGGCACTGTCAGAGATTTGCAAATTTGGCATAAGAGGGACATGTGAATTTGCAGAGGCTGCAAATTATGCAGAAAAAATAGCTTATTATAGGTTTACCCAAGTTCCAATACACAGACATTGGTCATGAATGAGATGCTTGCCAATTTGGTAAGCAGTCAAGGTTGCCATTTGTCAGGCATGTAAGGTAGAGTACACGTCCGTTTTGCAGTTAGTGCACTCTGATGTTTGGGGGCCAATCCAAAATGCATCTATGGGAGGCTCGAAGTACTATGTGACATTTATTGATGATTACAGTTGCTATAATTGGGTGTATATTCTACAGACAAAGGATGAGGTGTTTGCTATTTTTTAGCAGTTTAAAAAGCAAGTTGAAAAGGAATTTGACTGCTATATCTCTTGCTTGAGATCAGACAGCGATGGGGAGTATGTGTCAAATGATTTTGAAAATTTTTGTGGTTGAAAATGGCATACGTAAGCAGCTTACCTGGAGCTATACTCCACAGCAGAATGGAGTGGCTGAGCGTAAAAATAGGGTATTGATGGAAGCTGCTCGTGCCATGATGAACGAGAAGAAGATGCCACTCTATTATTGGGCTGAGGTTGTTACGATAGCCATGTATATCTTCAATCGGACTCCCACTGTAGGTATTCATGAGATGACACCGTTTGAGAAGTTGTATGGCTATAAGCCGGATGTAAGTCACGTGAAAGTCTTCGGATGTCTTGCTTATGTTCACATCCCAGATGAGAAAAGGAAGAAGCTAGACCCAAAAGCATATAAGTGTGTTTTCATTGGATATTCGTAGAAGAAGAAGGCATACAAATGCTATGATTCCTCTACCAAGAAGACTTTGGTGAGCAGGGATGTCATCTTTGATGAGATGGCCTCCTGGTATGTATCACTGACTGTAGTGCCATTGGATACGCCTTCTACTCATCTATCTACAGCTGATTTGCAGCAGAGTACTACTATGATAGGTCTTAGTGGTCAAACTGTATCTCCATGGACAGGGAGATTGTGAAGCTCTGGCTCACCGTCCACCACTGACACCACAATGTCAGTAAGGGGAGATATGATGTAGTAGATAGCAAAGGAAATGAAAAGTCATTGATGATATATCTAGTGTGATGATACCTGGCAAGATGACTTTAGGTTATGACTCAAGTGACAGTCTAGATAGTGAGCTTGGTATTCCGACTGTGTGTATACACCTGGTACTAGGCAGAACAGGTACATTCCACCTCATGAGAGAGGGGAATCGAGTAGTGCACCACAACTGAGACTCTCACAAAGAGTCAGATGTCCTATTGATAGGTTGACGTACAGTGGCTACTCTGCAAAGCACTATGCTTACATGACAAAAGTGATGGAGATCAAAGAACTAGGTACATATGCTGAAGTAATAAAAGATGAGAACTCGTGTGCAGCTATGGATGAAGAAATGAATGCCTTGGCTGAAAATAAAACATGGGATCTTGTGCCACTGCCTGAAGGGAAAAAGACCATTGGCTAGAAATGGGTCTATAAAATCAAACGCAAGTCGGATGGCAGTGTGGAAAGGTACAAAGCCAGGCTAGTTGCTAAGGGGTATGCCCAATAATATGGACTTGATTATGAGAAAATATTCAGCCCTGTTGCCAAGATGGCAACCATACACACTGTGATTGCTTTGGCTGCTGCCAAAGGCTGGAAATTGTAGCAGATGGACGTGAAGAATGCATTCCTCAACGGTGACTTGGCAGAGGATGTCTATATGGATCAGTTGGAGACGTATGTACACCTTGATTTTCAGCACTATGTATGCCGGCTGGAAAAAGCATTGTACGGGGGCTAAAGCAGGCTCTGAGAGCATGGCATGCAAGGTTCAGTAACTACTTGGCGAGCTTAGGATTTGCTATTGGTAGGATTGATCACAGCCTATTTATGAAAAAGACTGATAGTGGCTTGGTAGGGTTGGTCGTATATGTTGATGATTTGATAATCACCGGTGATGATGACTTAGGAATACAACATGTAATGAAGATGCTGAAATTGAATTTGACATGAAAAACTTAGGTGATTTGAAGTATTTCTTGGGCATTGAGGTGGTTACAACTGAAAATGGTTTATGGTTGATGCAGAAGCACTATGCCATGGAAATGTTGAAGAAGTATGGCATGACTGAATGCAAACCACTGGATACACCTCTTGATCAGAATGTAAAGCTAGACATGAGCACTGGGACTAAAGTTGAGGATGCGACTATGTAAAGCAGATGGTTGGCAGTCTGATTTACTTGACCATCACAAGGTGTGACTTGAGCTATGCTGTAGGGCTCATAAGCCAATTTATGCAGAAGCCTAGAAAGCCGCACTTGGATGCAGTTAGATGCATTATGAGATATGTTAAGTCCACTGTAGATCATGGGCTGTTCTATGTGAGAGATAAGCCCTTGAAATTTGTTGGATACATCGATGTAGATTGGGCACGATGCTCATATGACTGTAGATCTATGAGTGGCTATGCTTTCAGGTTTGGAAGCGGAATGATCAGCTGGAGCAACAAGAAGCAGCCTACAGTTGCTTTATCAAGTACTGAGGTAGAGTACAGGGGTACTGCATCGGCAGCATGTGAGATTGCATGGCTACTCAAGCTTATAGTAGCTAATTTGGATATATAGGTAGATGCTCAAGTGACTCTGCTATGTGACAATCTTAGTAGTGTACTCCTAGCCATGAATCCAATATACCATGCTAGGACAAAACACATTGAGGTACACTATCACTTCATCAGAGAGATGGTTCTTGCAGGAAGAGTTGATCTCATACATGTGAAGACTAATGAACAGGTTGCGAATCTTTACCAAGTCTCTGGGTAGAGATAAGTTCAGTGTTTTTGGACAGCTGCTTGGTGTACAAATGGTGTCTTGAGCTTGAGGGGGAGTGTTAGACTTCAAGCTCATCTTTCTATCTTCGGTATGACTGTACCACCTGACACTTGAGTTGTCCAGCTATACTACATGATGCAAACATTAAATAAATAGGTGCTTAGGACTTGGTTTTTGGTGTGAATGGTCCTTGAGACCTAAGATTGTAAACAGTCATTTGAGTTATGGGTAAAAATACATAATGGAATATATGTGAGAGAGTAATATGCTTCTCAGTGTGTATTAGCTCCAACCTCTCTCTCTGACTTTGAACAAATAGATGCACAAATTGTTAGCTATTTCACATCTGGCCTCATTACCTTATTTTTTTAACTTTAATTGAATCAAATTCATTTATTTATGCTATTAAAGATTATACATGTGCATAAATTTTTTGGGCAACATTGATGCTCAAGCTTATGTAGACTTGACTACATAATTAGAGAGTCAATATGTATGTGCACGCATCCACACAACTACACAAAAGTATGCTATAGCACATTGTTCAGTTGTGTACATAGATTACGTGGGTTAAGAAGGATCATATTGCAATCTAATTTGTGTGTGTGTGTGGGAGTGTGTGACAAAAAAAGATAAACTAACTACAATATGAACATCCACATGTGTGAGTATATGTTGACTCGAATCACTAAGTATTGGGGTGTGGGTGTGTGCGAGTGCTCGTACACATGCACACATAGTAGAAAGTGTCAATGTGACCAAAATGGCAATTACATAAGGTTTACATATATACTTGGAAATTTTATCATGCTTGTATAGGAACTTGCAATATGCTTAGTCTTTCACAAGAAAGACAATAGATGAATGTCTTGCATGAGGGCAGGAGTCACATCTCAACAATTTGAAAACTGCAAGTCTCAGTTGGAGTGCATTGAATGCAAATATTTCTTATGCTTGAATTGTTAAACATGACATCGCTCCTTCATGTCTTCATAAAACTTATACAAATTATTCCTAGAATGGCCCCCATCTTGGGAAGTTACTATGGCAATTTGCATAATCTCTTTGGCCTTTTTCCTTGCCTTATCGCCCTTATCCTCCTTCATTAGTGTAAGTACACCCTTTTCCACATGCTTTCTATCTAAGCCTCCTTCTAAGGTCCTCTCTAGCTCGAATCCCACCTTCCAAACTTGTGTAACGTAGTGTGCATTCGATATTTGTTCAGCTCTTCTTGGGCACCCAAGTATTGGGACACCTGCACAAAGACTCTCTAAGGTAGAATTCCACCCACAATGTGAGAGGAATCCGCCAATAGAGGGATGGGCAAGGACAGCCTCTTGGGGCGCCCAACCGGTGACAAGGCCTCTGTCCTTGGTTCTAGACAAAAATCCTTGGGGCAACAATTGCGACAACTCACCTTCGTACGACTTGGGTCGAATGGCCCAAAGGAATGGTTGGTGACTCGACTCTAAGCCGGAGGCAAGCTCGAAGAGGTCATTCGATGAGAGAATGGTATAGCTACCGAAGGCGATGTAAATGACTGATGAGGGGGCTTGTGTGTGCAGCCATTTGATACTCTCCTCCTCCTCCTCCTCTTGTTCTTCTCCATCTCTAATTTGCTTGGATGTCTCTGTGGGGAGGGAGAGCAAAGGGCCTATGGCATAGGCCGAGATTCCTGCCTTCCTGTGGGATTCCAGAGCCACAGGCTCCAACTCTGCCAAGCTGTGGATCAGAATCCTCTCGGCTCGTCTTGATTGGCGGCCTATTTCCAGGAAGAACTGCATAAATGAGTTACTAAGCTCTGCGAATCTCATTTCCTGCGGATAATGCTCCAGCGGAAATGGAGGCAGGTCTGGTATGAAGTCGACCATCACTGGGTTCTCGCTTTTCCAAAGCACAGGTTCGCTTCCTGATTGAAAAATCGACACAAAAACGGATATATCAGAAAACAGCCCAAAAACGACAAGTTTTTTAATGCCCAAAAGTATTTATATTAAATAAAGGTATATATTACAACTCCTTTACGAGAGCCTCCTTCACGGAAGTAACAGCAAAAAGAAGGGTCACAAGGGCTTGGAGGATGACATTGTTCTGCTCTCAATAGCACCATAACATATCAGACATTTACATATACCACCCTTATACATATAATACACATTTACACTAGAAGTTGGAGACACATTTGCCAATATAATTCGCAGAAGCTCACTATATTGGACACTTTGAGAACAATGTAGAGATGTTGAACACTATACGAGGGGGGAGGGGAAAGTCCCTTTTGCGAACATGGGAAATATTCATCGAAATCTGCTAAGAAAATGTGTGGAGAGCAATTGAAAAACATTCCTATCAGAATGTGCATATAAAGATTCTGAAAGGAATTTCTCTAATCATTGAATCTTCGTTTAGCACTTTCCCAGATGACCAGGTGAAGATGGCCTCCTCACTTTCTCTAATTATTGAGTGTGAGAAGTGCAGGAGGGCGAGTGAGCAACTAAGCAAGCAGGAACTCGCAATTATCAGCTGAAATAATAAGCTTGGAAGAGCGTAATGTCTGTGTCTGTGTGTGTGTAATAATTAGCTTGGAAGAGCGTAATGTGCGCGCAGCTCCTCGTGCAAGAGAATATAAGATGGACGCGACGAGAGAGTGTACTGTGTTCCTTACTCTTTTCAGGTAACAGGCCCTTCTCGTGCAAGAGAGGGATGTTGGCAATGAGGAGGTAGGCAAGGGCGGTGGAGGGCCAATAGTCGACTCGCGGGAGGGAGAGGCGATCGGCGACGTGTTGGGTCCAGGGGGCGAAAGAATCGGAGACGAGGCAGGTGACCGGACTGTCCCGCTCTGAGAGGCTCGAGATGAGGCTGGCGAGGTTGTCTCGCATGGCGTCCGTGGCGGCAAACGACGGCGGCACGCGCCCACCGGCCTTCTCCTCCTCCTCGACCAGCTTATCAATGCCGTCCTCCACGACATGGACGCGGATATTATTATTGACGTTGTTGTTTGATGATATTCCATCGGCCTGCAGCAGCTTGCCGGGCAGGCGCCCCTGCTCCTTCAGCTCGCCATAGGAGGCGGAGAACAAGACGAAGGAGATGGAGAAGCCTATCCTCGAGAGGGCATTCGCTAGCCTCATACAGGGATTGATGTGGCCTTGCCCTGGCGCGGGGACTACCAGCGCATGAGGCCGCCTCGTCGTCGCCATGAGATTGCAAACCGGTGGGGTTGGAGAGAGAGAGTGTGTGAGTGTGTGTCCGAGCGAGCGAGCGAGTTGAGCGTATGCTTGTTAATTGGAGTCGAACCTGCAATCCTGAAAGTTTATAAGGACTTGTTTTTTCCGTAATTTCCACACACAAAAAAATGAAAACTTCCTTTACGTCGTTTGTCTACTTACGTCAGTTCCTGCGTCACCCAAATGCTTTTGCAGCCTCGGCTGATAAAGTGCTGCCCAAGGCCCCAGCCCCTGAAGTGCCGTGCCCTTGACGCTGCGAGTTGCAAAGGAATGTTAAAAAATATAACTATGATTGTTTGGACAAAGAGGGGCTTGTCAACTTTTCCATGTATAAATGATATATTGCAAAGCTTAATGCCTGCAAGACTAAGCATACTCCATGGTTGTCCACGTTGTATCAAGGATTGGAAGAGCTTTCAATTATGTTTGACCACACACCTGCAAAGAATGAATCTAGCTCCATATGTAGCATGTCACATTTTCTGAAATGAGGAGGTATGCATGTGTTGCTCCTCCCTCAAACATTTTCTTAGGCTTGATCAAGATGGTAAGCTCTAGAAGAGGTAAAGAATGAGTAAACTTTATTATTCACCTTGTATCGAGGGAGATTGAATATGATTCTCTTAGTTTTATATGGTGATCTATGGGGTGAGTCAACGTTGACTAGCACTTAATGCACCTTTAGAATCAATGAAGGTACAAGTTGTGCAAGCAAGTAGTATCCAAGTAGTATTAGTTTAGTTCATGGAGGCTTAATTAGTACTAGTAACACGTCTGAGGGAAGCTATGAACCTCTCAAATGGGCACACCAAGTACTTGTTGAGAGGCTTATGCCATTGCACAATTGAAGAAAGAACATGCATATTGAATTCTTAACTTGTATTTGTATGATTGAAACCTATATGATCAAAGCCTACTTGTACCCATATGATTAGAGCTATGCACTTAAGTTATAACATGCTCAACTTTACATTAAATTTTTTATATTCGCTTGAATAGATTTAGACTATAAATGTTTAGTTGTTATTAATATAACTACAATAGTCATACTAGGCATTCATGCAACTAGGTAGTTAATAGCTGTAATGGAGACAGGAGAGAGAGAGAGAGAGAAGGAGAGGAGAGAAAGAGTGTAGAAGAGAGATAAAAACTGCAGGAAGAGAGAGAAAGAAAGTGACGAGGAATGAAGGAGACATGAGAGAGAGAGAAGGAGAGGAGAGAAAGAGTGCAGAAGAGAGATAAAGACTGCAGGAAGAGAGAGAAGAACTGTAGAGAGAAGAGAAAGAGAGAGAAAGAAAGTGACGAGGAGAGAGAAATACTAGGAGTAGAGAGAGAGACACAAGAGGAGGAGAGAGAAATGGCTGGCAACCATGGAAGGATAGGAAAGAAGGTGAAGAAGGTGAAAGGACAAATATATATTTGTCAAAATGGTACCATTCCAGTGTCCTTCACACCTTTTATACCTAGGTCAGTGTGACACTAGGTATTTCTCTCCATTACAATCCATCCCTGCTTGGATGTTTTTGTCCCAAAAACAAAGAAGGAGGGACTTATTACATGGGTAAGGAATTGTAGTGGAGAGGATATGGGACTCTATGCAAGTGTACAAAGATATTACAATCTCCAAATCTTCATATGGTGGGTTATGTATATGCCTGCAAGCATACTATCAGATGCATACATCAATTGTGGAACCATAGGATGATGACTTGATGCATTCTTCTGCAATCATGAATTGCAACCTGATAGAATAACCATGCTGTCTTGCAGACCCTGCAGTAGAAAATTTGCCATAAGTTTGGGCAGGCTGAACCAAACCAAGCGTTTAATAGCTCTGTAGAAAGCTCTTTTAGTGTACTATCAGCTGATGTAAGTGGTACATATCTGTAAGCAATTCAGAATTTTAAAGAGCTCAAAACAAAGAGCTGGCAGGAAGCAGACTGCAGTGAGATAGGACACTTAACTTGCATCCTTTGCATCCAAAGATCATCATGAAGATATGAGGATTAGCCAAGATGCTTACTGACCTACATAGAGTTTTTTTAACACCCTTTTGTCCACCCGGATCAAAGGGAAAAGTGACATCGCTGCCACGCATTGGATCAGCTTCCATAAGGTCAAAGTCAAGTACAGTTGGAAGCATGATCAGCATGGTGGTATTTGTTAGCTCTTCTAGAAGCCTCTCACGCATCACCATGCTCTGTATGACTGAAGCATATGAGGCTGAAATCACCATTGCATGGACTGCATCAGCTCCTAAGTGCTGCATATTCATGGACCCTGCATTCTTAGTGATGTCCAAGCATTTAAATTGCAGGTCTATGGACTAAAGGGGCTCCCGCATGGGGTCATGATCATCCAAATCCACATCTTGCCCATGATCTTCTTTCTTGAACTGAAGTTCTTATTGTGGACCCATACCAAAATGGTCTTCAACAAGATCTTCTCCATCCTTGCATCATAATACTCTAATACCAAGAGTATTTTGGCAGTCTTTGCCTTGCATGTGGCTTGATGATTACAAGATATTGGCTTAGCACATTGATAGCATAAGACCACAGCATGCAATTTCTGTATCGTATCACTAGTAAGGTGTCTAATGCGTTTAGCCTTAGATAGAAATTTACACACCTACTCATCACCATCGGTCAGCTCAATAATAGTTCTGACATGCTGCTCATAGTCATCTTGCTGCTCATGTACAACAGATGGATGTCCATGATCATGACCATAATGCTCATGTTGTCCATATGGATGGTCATACCAATGTGGCTGCTGCTCATAATGATATTCATGCTGTCCATACTGCATATGGTGATAATAGCCATGTTGCTCATATACATCTATTTGCTGCTGAGTATTACCAAAACTTTTGGCCATATTGTTGCCCATCAACATGCTGCCCAAGATTGAATGATGACTGTCCAACATGACTACAATGGTGTCCTTGGATCCTAGGCTGACCATAAGTATGATAAGTGGCAAGTCCATGAGCATAGGTAACGGCATGATGCTGGTCAGTATGATAAGTGGCAAGTCTATGAGCATAGGTAACGGCATGATACTGGTCATAATCACTGGCTTGCTGCTCCTACATTGCATAAGAATCTCCATATGCATGCCGTTGACCAAGGCTGTATGAGCTACCATTTACATGTCCATGATCATGACTTGCATAAGAACTATGTTGCTGCATAAAGGAATGCTTGTAAGCATAATCATGTTGTCCATGATAGCCATATTGCTAATCAAATCTATTGGAGTATGATCCAAATGTGGCCAAATGGCCAGTCGAGGCATATGGCGGTGGCATAGTTGTGCTCCCCCCAGCAGAGCTGCGGCGGCTGTTAGGGATTGGAGCTGAAAGATGAGATAATGGTCCATTGGAATGGAAAACAGTACTTGGATTTGCAGTAGCCTAGCCACTGCCATCAAGGGGATTCAGCACTCTCTCAAATGAGCCCAGAATCCCACAGACTGCTGTAGCCTGTCCAGACCTGTTTTCAGTACTAGCTCCTACCCAACTGGGAGCTCTGCCTGACAGACTCCTGAAACGGCTTCCATCAATCAAACTTGAGGAGCTCTCCTGGACGGGAGAAGGAAAAACAATATTGCCTCTCCTGTAAGAACTGTTGCCTCCCCAGCTAGAAAAGACTGAAGGATTGGAGCCTCTCTCACCAAATGCCATGGACCAATGATCAAATCCATTGAAATTAGCAAATTCAGTTCCATTTCCATCTAGCTCGCTGGAGAGCTGCTCACTGGCTCTTCTTGAGATCAGAGGTGCATGTGCCACTGGAGCAGACCTCCTTAGGTTTCTCGCAAAAAGTGAATGTAGCTGTGAGGGGCTCTGTTCTTGGAGAGCATTGTGTGTCTGGCTTTGATGGGCTCTTTGGAAGCTCTCACCAGTAGTATTGGTTCTGAAAGATTCCAAAAAATCACTATCATTGCCCACAAAGCCAGACCAATCATTGCGAGAATCATCCCCTGCCTGGACCAAAGAACTGTTACCTGTACCATTTAAGTTGGGACTAGAAGCATTCAAATCAGGCCTAATGGGCCCAATTCCTCATGTCTTGGTAAAAATGCTTTCTCGTCTATGAGAAGATTCTGAAGCTCGGAATGCTAATGTATCCGATGAAAGACCTCGTGTAGACATCCTTCTTTTACAAGAACTTCTTCCACCATGCACATGATTAGATCTGCTAGTCTCTAGATAATCCATAGAATCACATGCAAGGCTCCCAATTCGAATGGCACCTTCTCCTCCATCAGCTTCAAACAGGGGGGGTGATGGGTAAGCAAAAAGCGAGGAATCCAAACCTTGCTTATTTTCAGGAGCTTGCCTTGCATGATGACTATCAGCCACAGAGGAGCTACTGCGATCGCCTACGGAAGTATAAGATACTTGCAACTCTCTTCCTGGATGATCTACTAGGCACCCTTTACCCTTGCTGTTGTCTGTTGACAAAGTTCCAGAGCTTATCCTTGATTCTCCACTGCATGCCCCATCAGGGAAAGAACCATTGAACAAGTGAACCATATAGGTGCCTGCACTGGACAGTGACCCCTTAGCTACATCCCAACTTTGAGCTCCAGGAGAAACCAATTCTTTAGCTCCACTTCTCACTACCCAACTGGGTACCCCATTGCTTGAGCCTCTGTTAACTAAAACATCAGAAGGGTTTTGTGTAAACTCACTAACAGTATTCACTTGCCCTGAACATGCTGGCTGAAAATAACCATAAGCCCCACTTTGCCACCCATGCCCCACATTTGCACCAGCTGGCATGTTGGTCTTGTTGGTTCCAAATCCTTGAGAATCAAAATTGCTAAGGTTACCAAATGTTTCAAAACAATTCTGTCCCTTTGCTCGATGTGATCCCTCAACGGTCCATTCTTGAGGTAGCTCACTTAAGGAAGGGTAAAGCTGCAAGACTTGAGTCTCCGTGATGAACCGGTTATAATCCCAGACCATTTGAGAGTTTCAGATGTAGATTTTACTAAACTGAGCTTTGGAAGCTTTGAGTCTAGTGTGGAGGGCCTTTCTGTGAGCTTTGCATGCGAAAGTAAAAGCCCTTCGTTTTCTATTGGTGAAGTTATAGTTGATAATGAATCAGTACCCCCGAGTGAAGCTCCCACATTGAGGTCAGCTAGTTTGGCTCCCAGCTCTGGTACCCAGGCTGACCTACCAGCCACAGTGAGCAATCTTGAATTAGCTTGCAAGTTAGAGTCAAGAAAGCAAGTACTTAAGTGAAGATTCCCGATTCAAGATGTTACTCGTCTATCCAGTGTTTTGCAACCATATTCAGACCCTATCCACCTGCTTTGTAGAGCTTCCGTTTGACCAAAACTTTGCAATGGGAGGGGTGAGGGCCAGGATGATGGGAATCCGGACAGGCAACAGGGCTATGTTGCAGAGAATGGCAAGGACAAGAGCGGAGAATGCTCAAAGAAGAAGGATCCTTCCCAACATGGGAGAAGAGTACAAGTAAGATCTCGGGCTACAAGACTCCATAGCTTTCAAGAAGCTTAAAGGGAGAAGAAGAAGACCGCCTTTACAAAAAGTAATTGAAACCCAATCCTTCACCAACTCTCTGGCTCCTCTTTCAAGAAGTTACCTCTAAATTTTGCTTGGGATTTGAAAGCGAGCTGCCATCTTTGTCTATCTGCCTCCATTTTTGGTCCAAGCTCCATTTAAGACTCCAAGAAAGGCTACCATATCTGCCTACAGTACTCCGTGTGTACCTGTGTGTCTGAGTAACTAGGGTTTCTGACTAAAAGGAGACTAGTTTTGAAAATGAGGAGAGAGAAAAGAAGGACCAAAGAACTAGGCTCTGATACCACTTGTAATGAAGGAGACGTGAGAGAGAGAGAAGGAGAGGAGAGAAAGAGTGCAGAAGAGAGATAAAGACTGCATGAAGAGAGAGAAGAACTGTAGAGAGAAGAGGAAGAGAGAGAAAGAAAGTGACGAGGAGAGAGAAATACTAGGAGTAGAGAGAGAGAGACAAGAAGAGGAGAGAGAAATGGATGGCAGCCATGGAAGGACAGGGAAGAAGGTGAAAGGACACATGTATATTTATAAAATGGTACCATGCCAGTGTCCTTCACACCTTTTATACCTAGGTTAATGTGACACTACGTATTTCCCTCCATTACAATAGCCACCTTCATTTGATGTAGTAGATTGGAAGGGAACAAATTACAATGGAACTAGGATATCAATTGGCTAGGCTTGCATCAATATTGTGCAACAAAACTACTATTTCTACTAATATGTCAACAACAATCAGTATGCAAAACCTTGCTACCTAAGGAGGAATGGACTAGGCTTCTTACAAAATACCATTGGTAGCCATGTTATTACATTGCTACTCCTTGTCATTTTTGCCTTATTGCATAGAGTTGTGCTACCCTTCTTAATTGAGATGCTTCTCTAGGAACATATAGGGGTTGCAAGCACCAGATATCTACCATTAATCCCTCCCAAAGGACTACCTTCATGTGCCTTTCCAATTTTATGAATTGTGCTTCTATCTCGTCATTTCTCCCCTTTCTTGCTTTTCATGATCTCATTGCCTCCTCTTAGCTTCTATAGCAACCATCTTTGCTTGCTTATTTTGTTGCCCTTCAATTCATATCTTCTCCTTTTTCCTTTCCATTTCTAGCTTCTTGGTATTTTTGGCCTTCATAGACTCGATGTATTGGTCGAATGTGAGTTTAAATGAGTAAGAGTAGTCTACAAAGGCTCCCCCATGGACCCAATTGATAGCGATATTGTCCCTTTGTATTCATTGAAGATAAGTAAATTGAGCATTGTAGTTATGGTGTTAGTGGAGGAAACATTGGTTCATGGCTAGTTGTAGCCATGCTTAAAAGCAGCTTAGTAGCACCTCCCATTTATAAAAGCCTTTTACGGTATAGAGAGAGAGAGAGAGAGTACTCAAGACCAATGGAACCAAAGTCTTCGTTTTTAAAAAAAATAATTTTAAAAAAGAAAAAAATATTTCACAAAATATATAAATATAATATTATTATACAATTATATTAATAATATCTATTTTAAAAATCTCATAATTGTACTTATGACATGTTTTATATTAATGACATAGGATGTACGTCACTTTACATTAATAATATATCTAGGATTATATGATAATAACAGTTAAATCTAAATTCAAATGACAAAAAATCCTAGCATTCATCTGTTTGTCTCCTATGTTTTATTATTCTCATCTCTTTTCTCCTTTATATGATAGCTTTTTTCTCTCTCTCCCCTCTCTTTGCCATGGATACAAAAATCCAATATTCAACAAGGTGCCCAAGCTCCAAAATCGCATAGACTATATCTATATTTATTTTATTCCAAATAGATAAAAGATGGATTCTTACTATTATTAGCAAAGGTAGTTGGATTACCATGTTGCAAGCAAAAAGTAAGAAAAGACAAAAATGTGATAGATCTTTATTACTACTTGGAAGGGTAGAATCAAAGATTTTAGACTTAGAGTAAATAAGAATAGCATAAAAGAGATTTTAGTAGTACATGTGTTTATGCATAGGGAGTTACATTTAGAACCTTGAACTTCAAATCTTGCATTGCATAAAACAAATTGTAAGTATTTCATTCTTAGTTCTTTTCTTTTCTCAAACTTGGTATTAGGTTTTACTATGATAAATTTTATTTCTATTTATAAATATGGATCTTTCTAATCTTGAGAAATGGTAATTAGTTAATTCTATTATTGATATTATTGATGTTATACATGGTTTGATTGGAGAAGAAATATACAAAGGTATGAGAAAAACATAGCTTGTAGAGAATGTAAATGTTTTTAATGATCAATACTATATCTTCCCTATATAATATGGCCAATGGGGAGCAATACCCCTCTTTCCTTTGCCTAATTTTACAAGCCTTTAGCAGCCTTTGCTAAGTTTAGTCACTAGCAAGAGCTACAAAAATAAAATGCTTTCTAAGATACAGAGAGTATTACAACCTAATCTCTCAAGTGGGTTAAGAAAAATTACTTTGTTTATATCTATTAATATATTTGTCAATTTCTTTTCCAATGATAAGATAAGAAGATCAAAGGACATTCTATCGATCTCAAGAGACTTGCACATGATTGTAGTTTACTATTTGTCAATGAGGAATGGAATACCAAGATAGAAGGTAATATAATTTTATAGATAGACCAAGCCTCTATGGATTGTGGATACATGACTGCTACTTAAAATTTCATCCTTATCTTTTATTACATTAGATTCATGGCATTATATCGATGGTAGTCTAGTTGTTTTGGACAGGAATCTTGATGCTTTTTATGAAGATAACATTTGTGTTACTTTTTTTGTGGATATCAAAGAGGAGATAAAAATATACAATTCAATAATATTGATAAGAACAATATATCTTTATTTTCAATATAAATACAAGTTTAGATATTGTAGCAAATTTCTATTTACTTTCTTTACAATTTACATATGTGAAGTCTTACAAGGAAATATATAAAAACTTTTCATTTTTTGGAAGGACTTTTCTTAGTAGGAGGAACATCCTTTTTAGGAGTCCTTTTCCTTTTCTTTAATACTTTGGTTGCCTTATGTATTGAGAGCATACCTTCATTAACTACACTTATGGCCATCTCTCCACTATTGTCTACTTCCATACTCTCTATGGCCTACATGTCTCCTTGGTTTTCTTATATGCAATTAAGAATTGGCAATTATGTACTTGAAAAGCTTTGGTCATATATATTAAACATACTTACTATTGTAACAATCCTTGAAAAGCTATCACATAGTTGAAAGAAAAGAGTATTAGTCTACTATTATTTTATAATTGGCTATCTTTTGAGTGAAACTCTATTTTAAAATAAGCATATTTCACATTACCTTTATGAGTCTATCATTATTAAGTTAAATAAACTTAACCAATCTTCTAGCATTTGCAATTATATTCAAATCATCAAATAACTATCTTGATGAGGACTCTAAAACCAATAACACAAAGAAAAATTATGTAATTTGTTTATGGTAATTTATAGAATTAATTATCTTAATGTATTTTGATCAAAATCTTACCACAACTTGTTTGTACTTCATTTGTGTATTATTAGATCAGAAGGCATATGATGTATTTTCTGTAGCACTTCAATTAAGCTTATTTAAAATAAATAATAATAAATTATAGTGTATTTGCAATGAATACAAGTTCAAATGATCAAGGAGGTCTTGTGTTGCATAGATTAGATGTTAAGCTTGCGTGTAGCGAGCATAAGAAGCTTTCATTTACTCTCTTTTACTCATAAAAATGAAAACACACCTAATAAAACTCAAAATATACTTAAGGAAGAGTAAAGCAAAATTGAGCAATACACTATTGGATGCAATCTTTCCCTATACATAGAGTGGGCATCTTCTCCATGCCATATTTATAATATTAAAATAAATCTTGCTTTGCCCAAAGATAGGCTCTTTTATAATCACTATTTTCATAAAAGAGCTTGAGTTCACTAAATAGATGGTTGTAATCTATTGCACAACCCACAACTGTCGAGAGTCATAAAATATTTGTAGAATTCTTCAATATATCTCCTAAAATCTCAAATATCAATAAATATTTACAAAGAGAGTGTGTTCATGCCTTAGAGCAAACGATGGTGTGTCTATTTAATAATTGCACTTAGTGCATGTATCCAATTCATCTTGCTCTACACATTAGCTGTCAAAAATTTAGATATTCATGTTAGAAAAATAATTGATTGAATAAATATAGTTAGCCATAGTAAGCCAAATAATAGTTAAATTTTCATTAAATAATCAAATCATGTAGATGCTAGCACTTGAGATATGAGTATTGTGGCATCACCCATATACAGTATCGTGCCGCTACATGTAGACACAATGTTAAAAACCTTAAAGTCTATCATCATTCAACTTTCTTATTGATCTAGAGAGCCAATGTCATATTAGTCATTAGTGTCAATGTCCATAGTATGGATAGGTCCAAAATACCAGATTTTTGGACAAATTTATCCTATTTTTGATATTTTGGATATTATTTCTTATGAATATCCTAAAAGGGTATAGAAAACTTTTAGAATGGGATAACATGCAAAAAATAAAGTTTTCAACCAATTTTGGGAGATCTCATACAGAAAGAAGGGGCTTCTAAATTCACACAATGTGCGATCAAAATTTATAGGCAGTAAAGAGCACTCTGAATGGGAAGAAGAAGAAGAAGAAGGAGAGATTCGAGAGAAATTTGAAGAGGTGTCTTGTAGTTCCCTCCTCTTTCAAAGCCAACGGAACCATTAGATTTGTGATTTGAGCAACAGAGAGTAAGCTAGTGTTTGGTACACTTTTTTAATCTATCAAGGAGATCCAAGAGATCTAATGCATGGAGACACTACAAGGATACATGCGTATAGCGACGGCAATTTTTGACGTAAATCAACGGCATCGCAAATAGCGATGGTACTCAGGCGAAAAAACACGGGCCAAAACCCGAGCGTATCATTTTGCACGAACGAACGGAAGAGAGAGTGAAAGGGAGAGTGAACTGCATCTTACATTTGAGAGAGAGAGGGAGAGAAAGAGAGAAAGAGGGAGAAGGAAAGCTTCTCACCGCCATCGCCACCGTCGCCGTTTGCGAAAAAGAGGAGAAAGTGTATGGAGGGCGAAGAGGAGTTGCTGAATCCATCTTCAAAACTGTGCTGTGAGTGTATTGTTCCCTCTTGCTTTGTTTTTTTTTCTCATTTTCTTTTGCTTGTTTTTGTTAAAAATCATGTGTGTTGAGAGAGAAAGAGAGGAAATGAGGGAGGAAGAGGAAGAGAAAAAAGGAAAGAAGGAACGAGAGAGTGAGAGAAAAAACATTAAACATAATAGAGAAAGAGAGGGAGGGCGAGAGGAGAATGAATGAATAAAAAACAAAGAGAAGGTAAGATTATGTTTTTTAATTTATTCTTTTCTTAGTAGTAGTAGTAGTAGTAGTAGTAGTAGTAACTCTTTAATTTCTTCTTTTCTTGTTTGTAGTGGTAGTAGTAGTAGTGGTGGTAGTAGTAGTAGTTCCTTAGTTTCTTATTTTCTTGTTTGTAGTAGTAGTAGTAGTGGTTCTTTAATTTATTCTTTTTTTGTTTTTTTTAATAGTAGTAGTAGTCGTTGTTTTATTTCTTCTTTTCTTTTTTTCTTGTTTGTTGTTGTTGTGGTAGTGGTAGTGGTTGTTGTTTAATTTATTATTTTCTTGTTTGTTGTTGTTGTGGTAGACGTAGTGGTAGTGGTAGTGGTAGTGGTAGTGGTAGTGGTAGTGGTAGTTGTTTAATTTCTTCTTTTCTTATTTGTTGTTGTTGTGGTGATTGTAGTCATGGCCATAGTCATCGTAATCGTAATCGTAGTAGTAGTAGTAGTAGTAGTAGTAGTAGTAGTAGTAGTAGTAGTAGTAGTAGTAGTAGTAGTAGTAGTAGTAGTAGTAGTAGTAGTAGTAGTAGTAGTAGTTTTTTCTCTTTTCTTGTTTATTGTTGTTTAGTTTTCTTATTTGTAGTAGTAGTAGTAGTAGTAGTAGTAGTAGCTCTTTAATTTCTTCTTTTCTTGTTTCTTGTTTGTAGTAGTAGTAGTAGTAGTAGTAGTAGTAGTAGTAGTAGTAGTAGTAGCTCTTTAATTTCTTCTTTTCTTGTTTGTAGTGGTAGTAGTAGTAATACTATTGGTAGTAGTAGTAGTTCTTTAATTTCTTATTTTCTTATTTGTAGTAGTAGTGGGTTTTCAATTTATTCTTTTTTATTTTTTATTTTTTTGCAGTAGTTGTTGTTTTATTTCTTCTTTTCTTTTTTTCTTGTTTGTTGTTGTTGTGGTAGTGGTTGTTGTTTAATTTATTATTTTGTTGTTTGTTGTTGTTGTGGTAGACGTAGTAGTGGTAGTGGTAGTGGTAGTTGTTTATTTTTTTCTTTTCTTATTTGTTATTGTTGTGGTAATCGTAGTCATGGTCATAGTCGTCGTAATCGTCATAGTAGTAGTAGTAGTAGTTTTTTCTTCTTTTCTTATTTGCTGTAGTAGTAGTAGTTTTTTTTTTTCTTCTTTTCTTGTTTATTGTAGTGGTAGTGGTAGTGGTAGTGGAGAGAGAGATGTTTTGTTAAAAATAATTAGTAGTAGAGAGAGATATATATATGTTTTGTTAAAGGAAATGAGACAGGGAGAAGAAGAGAAAAAGAAAGAAGGAATAAGAGAGAGGGAATAAACATACAACATAATAAAGAAATAGAAAAAGAGAGAGGGATGGAAGGAGAGAAGAGAATGAATGGATAAAAAACAAAGAGAGAGTAAGATCTTGTTCTTTAACTTCTTCTTTTCTTGTTAGTAGTAGTAGTAGTAGTAGTAGTAGTAGCAGCAGTAGCAGCAGCAGCAGCAGCAGCAGCAGCAGCAGCAGCAGCAGCAGCAGCAGCAACAGTATCAGTAGTGGTAGTGGTGGTGGTGGTGGTGGTGGCGAGATCCGGTGCAATACCACAAGATGGGAAACACTCCGACATACATTAATTTGTGGGTGGGTGGAGACTTTACATACGTTAATTTTATTGAGTTACAAGAGAAGAAATCCCTTCTCAAACAATTAAAGAAAGAAAAAAAGAATAATAACAAAAATAAATTATTTGTCGTAATGTAGACCAAATGGAAAACGATGAAAATCATGATGTTCAAGACCACGAGGTGTATCTTAATCAACATGTCCCATATCCTTGCTCTCAATGTAAGCTGGCAATTAAACGAAAACGTCGATTGTCTATAGAACACGTACGACGCTTCGGGGAGTTTCAATCAGAGATCATTGATAATGCAATCTTAGATTTTGAGCAAACTGTAAGAAAAGTGTATATCAATCATGCATTGTATTCGCAAGCTAATTGAATATCATATACAAAAACATTGGGTATGGTTGGCAATTTTTCTATCTAGGGAGGTGACGTCTCATCCCAAGGAGGAGTGCACCCTTTGTGGCCAGTTAGAAGAGTTGGTGGGCGTGCAATGGATGGAGTGCTTGAGCCAATCCACCACTTGGAAGGTGCTATCCAATCTATACCGTCAATACCAAAGGAGACATGCAACCTTCTTGACTTTCTTACAATCTTGGAGCCTGAGATGGAGGCAATGATTGACGCATTGATGCCCATGGATGTCGAGACATCTGATCCGCTTAGAGAGGAAGCATCCATACCATTATATAATGGGTGCTGAGTATCTCGCCTGAAGACACTACTTGCACTCTTAAGTGTGCAAGCAAAATACGGGTGGAGCAATGTGAGTGTGATCGAGTTGTTCAGGTACCTTGTACGTATGCTTCGTTGATTTCTTTTCGACACTATCATAAAAAATACTTGTGCTTTTTTAGGATGTTTTATGATTTCTTTTTAGGTTACTGAAGTATCATATATTACCACTTACAAATACCATGCCTGAGTCTCGTGATGGTATGTGATATGTTTTACAAAAGCTTGGCATGGACTACAACAACATCCATGCATGTATCAACGATTACATACTGTTTCGAGGAGAATATGAGATTATGAAGACATGTCCAAAGCGTGGTGCTCACAGGTATTGATAGGACTTGCAAGGGCAAACCATCCCTCAAAAAATTCTTAGACACTTTCTACTTATCCCCCGCATAAACCACATGTTTCGTATGTCCGGCATGGCGAGCTTGATAACGTGGGATGCACAGAATAGATCCACAGATGGAGTTAAATGAATATCAGCGGATTCACGCGCATGGAGCCACATTGACTCTACCTTTCCAGACTTTTCCTGAGAGACAAGGAATCTTCGTCTTGGTCTTGCTATGGATGGTGTGAACCCATTCGGTCTGCACTCAACTTTTTATAGTGTGTGGCCTATAGTCCTTGTCAACTACAATATCTCTCCATGACTTTCTACGAAGAAAAGACATCTCATTCTTAACGTGCTCATTCCCAGCCACTACAAAGTCAAAAATATGGATGTGTATCTTTGTCCATTAGTCGATGAGCTAAGATTTTGTGGGAGGAGGGGGTCACAATAGAAGATATGAGCAAGTGTGATGGTCGACGGTCTGCCAATATTCGAGCCATTCTCATGTGGACCATGCATGACTTTTTGGGATTTAGAGAGCGCTCAGGTAAGTAGGCTTCTGTTCTCGTTGGTAATATCTATCATAGCTTGTTCAAGTTTGTATTCACTAGATAGAGGTATTGGGATAGGTCTGGCTATCTCAAGTTATCATGCATATCCATTGTGTGGGCCACAGTTAGACTCCCGAAGGTCATGAACCATGAAGAAGATGGTATATCAAGGACACGCTCTTTCTTGCCAGAGGGTCATGAACTCAAGGAAGGTTTTCTTGGACGACCTCCAGCACGTATGAATGCCCAAAGTTGGTACAAGCTGAAAATGGTCCACACAGAGTCACATCCGAACAAAATGCAACGGTTCTTAATTTATATGCAAGGGTTTGTCATATCTATATTTTATATGCAACAACTAATTAAGTGTTTCAATGTACAATACAAAATATATAGTATGGATGGTCGCGCGGATGGCATTTCCGCATGGAGCGTATTGACAAAATGCGCTCCTCCACAATAGATTGTGGTATCATGGCAAAGTTCGAGCAAGAGAGCCGAGGACGAGCAATGAATCCAAACACGGTTATAGATGAGATGGAGTATTTTGGGAACTTTTAAAGTATTGTCACGGTGGATTACCGTAGCTTCTCCATGATCCTATTTGATGTGCAATGGTTCAAAGTGGTACTTGAAGGAGCCGGAGCAATAGTTTGACAAGGTCCATCTGGATTTCTCAAAATAGATTCCGAAAAAAATTAGACGAATTTTTCTGACGTGTTTGTGTTGTTGGCCCATTGTGAACAAGTGCATGAACTGATGTTTTTTAAAATTTTATTACGACATGATACATGTCACAAAAGTTAAATCTCTCTTGTACGTGATTTTGAATATGTAATTTTCTATCCAAACCCCCGACAACCTTAATGGTGGTATGTTATACCTTCAACTCCCTGAAGTGCAAGAGTATATAATCAAAGCGATGCTATGAGCATAGATAAGGACAATATGCAACTAAAGGGGTCGATATTGCAAGGGTGGAGGCCACTAAAAGCTTGGAGCATGTAGAGGATCTATAATCGGGTAACAATGATGGAAATACAGGAGTCCAAGAATTCTTTGAGAACGAGATGTACACATCATTTTCTGATGACATGTCTATTGACCTTCCAGTGTATGCGGAGTTGTGTCAGGAGATTAACATGGGACCATAGGGTACTTCATACTTGGAGAATCCACCTACTCAATTTGTTGACGAATCACTTATAACGTACATAAGATATGCATTTTAAGTAAGATTATTTTTTTAAAATTTATATTACCGTGCTTTGTATGATTTATATTGATTATGCTAACATCAAATTTTGTCTGTGTAGGTGACCTTTGTGGATATTTAGATCAGCATGATGAGTCGAGGGATGAGCGACGAGGAGCTATAAGTTATCTTCATGCATATGTCTCTAGATCAGATGGCTCGATTCAGAGATATGTTAGACCAAGAGCTCTCTTGGACACCATCAGGCCATTATGTTAGATCTACTTCGGTGCGCTTTGATGCTTCAATTTCTAGCAGACGAGGTCGACGCTCCAAACTTAGGCCAGATGGAGGGAGTGGTTCTGGGGGATGCTGCGGAGACATGGATGTAGTGAGCCTACCGTTGACTCGAGATATAGGTGCTACTCCTGGCCCTCGTGGTGGTTCGAGAGAGCGTGGCTCAGGTGGTTATTGTGGAGGTACGGACACATTGTCTCCGTCTTGTCGTTCTGCTCGAGTTGCATCACCTATGGGATTTGTTACATTTGTGGGGACGTCTCCTCTAGTCACTCCAGCTTTTGCTTAGCCATCGGCAGGTGGCACCCCTATGGGTGCTACTCCGAGAGATACTATCCCCATAGCTACACCAGATATATAGGGATCTCCATGACATTGGAGACAATAGCATGAGGTAGCGAGGGCATGAGTGGAGGAAAGAGTGGTCCATCGTCTTGGGAGTGGCAGCCACAAGACATATTTGGAGGACTTGGTAAGTTTTTCTTTTGTTCAGCTTGCTTATTTTTTTGTAATATCCCTTGTATTGACAATCGTGTTTCTAACAGTTGTATTTTGTTTTCTTTGCAGCACTCCATTACAAACCACGATCCCATTAGCCTAGAGACTCGATATGCAGAGAGACACGGTCTCACTGCATTGATTGACCGATTATATGGATGCGGTGGCCCTGTAAGTCACTCATCTTTCTTGTTCGTAGTTACTAAATTTAATTAAAATGCATTATTGTATGGTGGGTGATGTGTAGCATTAGAGGAGTTTTGAGGTCTCGAAAATGCCTTTTAGGATGTGGAGAGAGAGTGCTCTAGACCAATGAGAGCAAAGCCTCTGTAAAGGAACTTCTATTTAAAAAAAATTTAAAAATCATTTTACAAAACATATAAATATAATAATATTACGAATTTGTATTTTTATTATCTATTTTTAGTCTCTTATATTCATGATTATGACATCTTTTGCATTAATGGCATAGAGTCTCGGCTACTTTTATTTAATGATGTTTCTAGATTAATGATAATGACTGATGTAATCAAAATTCAAATTAGTGAAAAGCATGGTGCTCAACTTTTTCCCTCCTTTCTTTTATTCCTCTATTGTTTTTCCCTCCGTTATGGTAGCCTAGTCCTCTCTCTTTTCTACCATGGATACAGAAATTTGACCTTCAACAAGGTGTCAAGCTCCCAAATCACATCCGTATCAGTGTTTAACTCATTCCAAACTGATGGAAGATGGATTCCTACTATCATTAGCAAAGGTAGTTGGATCACCATGCAACAAGCAAAACGTGGAAAAAGGCAAAGACATGAGAGCTCTTTTATCTATGCTTGGAAGGGTAGAACTCGAGATTTTAAGCTTGGAGCAAATAAGAATAGCATCAAAGAGGTACTAGTGCAATATGTGTTTATGCATAGAGAGCTATGTTTGAAACCTGGATCTTCAAATCTTTCAATGCATAGACCAAATTGTAAGAATTTGATTCTTAAAGTTTTTCCTTTCTTAAACATGGTTTAGGTTTTTCCATTATAATATTTGTTTGTCTTGTAGATGTCTATCCCTCTAATCTTGAGGAATGGCAACCAGTGGAGTCTATTATTGATGTTATATATGGTTCAATTGGAGAAGAAATGTATAGAGGTAGAAAGAAGACAGAGCTTGCAGAGAATGGAATGTTCTTTTATGACCATTCTTATGTTATTCCTATGCGGCATTGCCAATGGGGATCAATAAACCTCCTTCCTTTGCCAGATTTTTCAAGCTTTGAGTGGCCTTTGCCAAGTCCAACTACTAGTGAGGGCTATAGATGTAAGATATTTTCTGAGATCCAGAAAGCACTAAAATCTAATATCTCAAGTAGGCTAAGCAAAGTTACTTTGTTTATGCCTATTAATATATTTATTTATTTCTTCTCTAATATGGAGATAAGAATAACAAAAACCATGCTTTCAGTGAAAAGACTAACATATGATCATATCATACAATTTGTTGATGAAGGATGGGATACAACGATAGAAGGAAAAATTATATGTAAGATAGATCAAGACTCTATAGCTTGTAAATATATGATTGCTACTCAAAATTTTATCCTTAGCTTTTACTATAGTCAATGGCATTTTGTTGGTATTAGTCTAGTTGCTTTAGACCAGAATCTTAATGATTTCAGCAAAGATCCTATAGTGGATCTTGATATTCGGTTCAACGAGGATATTATTGCAATCTTAAAGATCAGAAAATCATGTACGCTACATCAAGTAAGGATGGATTTACAAAATGAAGACATTGAATACCATGCACCTTTGTATTCCAACTTGACAAGAAACGAGTAAGTTTTCACATCATATTATATCTACTTAGATGCATATCAAGATCTCACTTCCTTACTAACAAACATTTGTAATTTATTTTTTACAGATATCGAAAATGAGAGAAAATAATATACACTGCAAGGACATTCAAGAAAAGATATCTTTACTATCAATATAAAATATATGTATAAATTTTGTAGCAGATGTCTATTTGCCATCTCTATGAGATATACAAGGGCTGAAGGGCAAATTTCTATATATGAAGGCTTACAAGGCTATATGGAAAAGCTATTTCTTTTTTGAAGAACTATCCTTTCTAGGAGTCCTTTTGCATTTCTTTGATGTCTTGGGTATAGAAGGTGTGGGTAAAGGTGTTGAAGTTGTGGCTTCACCTTCCATGGTTATAGGCACCGCATCTCCTTCATGGTGCAAATCCCCACCAATTTCTGTTGTTGGTTGTATACAATTGACCATTATATACTTCAAGAGCTTTGCTCTAACATACCAACCATGTTCAGATGCATAGCAATCCTTCCAAAACTGTCACACATTTATAGAAAAAAGAGTTTTAGTTTATTATTGTTCTTACAATAGACTATATTTTTATCATCAATGGACTATTTGCAATGAATATCTATCTTAAAGTTTAGCATCTTTCATATTACCTTTACATGTTTATCATCATTAAGATAAACGAAGTTAACCATTCTTCTAGCATTTGCAATCACCCTCCAGCCCACAAGAATGGCTATCATCCTGATGAGGACATTGCAACCACCAACACAAAGTAAAACTATAAAGAGGATGGATGGTAGTCCATAGAATAAACTTATGTTTCAATTATTTTAATCAATAACTTACTGCAACTTGTCTATATTGCATTGTTGCAAGCTAATCAGACGGCATAGGGGGTCTTTTCTCTAGCTCTTCAATTAATCTTTTTGCATCTCTATATATAAAATATATTAAAATTTAGAGTACTTACCAAAAAAAAAAGAATTGAAATATCAAGGAGCCCTTGGATAATATAACTTACAATTTAGCATTTCCATGGCTTCCTTTCATAGAATTGATTAAAAAACATTGCTTATCCACATAGTCTATTGCAATCAAGCTCTAATGAGAACTAAAAGCAATCATATCTCAACAAATTAGTAGGATAAAATCTCAAAAACTCTAATAGAATATTGAATCACTTGCTTTTCATTATATGGAATTATAAGGAGCTCCAAAGTATCGAAGTCAATCAGATTGAGAACCACTACTCAACAAAACTTGTATCAAGCTCGTTCCTCATAAAGAATGAGATAGATGGATCAAGAACCTCAATTTTTTGTTGCATATCCAAAGGAAACTCATGCATTACACACTTGGAAAAGGCATAGAAATAGTGAGTATAAACAAGAAAACCTTATTGTTAAAAAAATATCAAAAAATAGAAGTAATTATGGGTGGATATACCTTAGGCCAATAAGAATAATACTGTCATTTATTTCTCTTCATTTATCCTTAAGAATCTGAACACATGCAGCATCAAAGGAGATAATCTCAATTCTTTTGCCTAAGTCACCAGGTAAGAAACAAAACACATTGAATCCTTTTGGATTAGTTGCTTCAAGAAGGGTGGATAGCTCATTTCCAAAGGACTCTAGTTGCTCTGCTTCCCTTTCTTCAGACCTTTGCCTCCTATACTCTCTCCATTTATTTGCATGTTCCTCTTTAGCTTTCTCCTCTTTTTCATGTTGCCTTGTATCCCTCTCATGGGTGACATCCTCAACCTTGGGACCAGAATCATCTTTCTTTCTCCTAGCTGAGACACATTAAGGATATTAAATGTCTTCTCATCAGTGAGGGGAATTGACTCAAGGACCTTTGAAAATCTATATCTTAGCCTCCTAAGAATTACCATGTCCTTGTCCATGAGTGTGAGCCTATGAGCATGAGCAGCACAAATATAGGCATCTTGAAAAAACTCAACTAAAAAATCCTCTGTGGCTTCTTGTACATAATTAAGGGCTATTCTTGTCTATCTGAAACTATCCAAACTATATTTGTCACAAATCTCCCTGACAAGCCTCTGAAAAGATAACTTTGGAATTGCATTGTCAAGAGCCTTTATTGCCTTCCTAATCTCCCTTAGGCACCTGACATTTTGAGAAAACTTTCTCTTTGGCTTTGACTTTCTAGAGAGCTTTGAAGGCTTTGAAGATTCATGAATCTTTGATGTTAAACCCCTAGGATCAATCTTCTCCTTCCTTGCTGTTTCTTCCTAGCCATCTGCTAAAAAAAGACATGTTACTTCTTGTCCAGTATGTCTAGTGAAACGCGAGTTTCAGACAAGAGGCCTCCTTGCAGCATTTTGTTTTCTCGTTTCACCGGACTTCTTGTCCAGTGTATCCAATGAAATGCGAGTTTTAGACAAGAGGCCTCCTTGCAGCATGTTGTTTTCACATTTCACCGGACTTCTTGTCCAGTGTGTCCAGTGAAACGCGAGTTTCAGACAAGAGGCCTCTTTGTAGCATGTTGTTTTCGCGTTTCACCGGACAACACGTAAATACCAAAGGAATCAACAAAATGAAGAAAAACAAAACGTTGATCTAAGGAATGCTATTAAAATTATCTAAAATATCCACAACATTAAGGAAAAAGTTTGAAGGATTGCCTAAAATCTCCACAACATTAAGGAATACTCACACTATGGAAAAATTCATTTATAGTGCTCATAAGCTCATAATAATATAAAAATTTAAGAAAAAGTATCAAAAAAATGCTTTGAATGGATGCATGGGCATTGAGAAGGACGGATGTAGAAAACCATACCTTCTTTGGTGCTTTGTTGGGAAAAATCCGTTTAGAACCAATTTTGTCAATAGGTCTGGTGAAACGCGAATATGTTCTTCACAACCACAGCATGACCATGAAAATATGCTCGAAGACCCTACTGCATGACCACGAAAATGTGCTCCATGACCATAAAAATATGAAACAAATTTGGCCGTTGCTTCCCTTTATCGGGGGATTTCGATGGTACATGCATTACCTGGTGAAGTATTAAGTAAAACACGTGCGATGTATTCTCGAAAAAAGGGAGTGCGCACGTCTTCTGAGAAATTTGATATGGTGTGTTAAGTGAGACACGTGTGCATGTATTCTGAGGTATTTTGTGCGTACAAAAATATTCGAAATTTCGTCCAAATTTGTAGTCGCGTTTATTTTTCCATCATTATGCAAACTTTTTCGTTGGAACTATCAACATACGTTTGACAATCAATATAAAAGCTTTTCGAATCCATTCTCTCTGATATTGTCTTCCTTTCTCCAGAAATTTCGTTTTGACTTCCCTTCAAGGCCCTTGCTTCCTGTTTGAGAGCAGTTCAACAATTTCTAATAGGTAACAAAATTTTGTTATTACAACTATTTGAACAAAATCAATTTGATTAATATAGAAAGAATTTTTAATAACACTTGAAAAATTACAGATGTCATGTGCTTTGTATCTTTTAAAAGGAGCATAGCACTTCTAGAAAGGATTTTATTATAAATTTTTGTGTTTTAATAGAATTAATTCATAGTTCATATTTCTCTTCTTGTTTTGCATCTTTTGACAGGTGAAACGCGAAATAATGTCTCTGGTTAGTGGTATTTTGCTAACTATCGCGTTTCACCGGTGAGATCTTCAAATAACTTTTGTCTTCAAGTAGTGTCCGGTGAAACGCGATTTCTTCACCGGCATTTGCCTTCAACACCTTGTTTTCGCATTTCACCGGTCAATTAAAAATTTTTCTCATTTTTTGATTTTTTGTCTTGAATTTTGGGGCCTCTTTCCATGGTTCCATCTTATTTTATTGGACATTGTTGCCATTCTGCTTTGCTTTCAGGGATAAATCTTTTGTTGGTCAAGATGACAAAAAGAAAGCTATCTCTGGAAGGAATGGATGAGGAGGAGCTAATGGAGACTTCTGATGATATGCTCTTTGATTTCTTACACAAAACTGGAAATTCTTCCAAGCTTAGCTATATCAAGGAAAATTTCAATGTTCCTTTTGATTTGAAGGAGTTATTGGAGGATCTTGAAGATAAACTAAAGAAGTACATATATTTTTATGATAGACATGTGCAAGGTTTAGAAGTCAATGGATTTGTTCATTATAGTGATGTCATGGGAGCCACCAGTACATCCAGGTCAACTTTGCTAGGCAGGTTCAACCTCATTGATAAGGAATTCAGAAAGAGAGAAACATGTTGCCCTTTCCACATGTATCAACACCAATGCCTTCTGATCCACAAGGACGTTGGATTTATTGTGTATCTTTAGTACATGGAAAATTATTCTCCAGATATAGACCAACAGGGAAAGCTAGAGGATATTGCAAGTATGGATAAGGAGGTCGAAGAGAAGGAGGAGATGTTCCAAGAAGATATTGAGAATCAACTTGTCCAAGGTTTTGATGTAGGTTTGTTCAAGAGTGACAATATCACAATGGTGGAAGAAAAGGAGATCGAGCCAAGTGCACAGGTTGATGAAGAAGGTCCTCTTGTATGTGTTCCAACATTTCCCATTTATCTTATCAACAAAAAGAGATATGTGTTGCTAAATGATATTCAACATCTTTTTGATATTAGAGAAGATTATTGCTTAGCAATCCTTGCAAGTTGGGGCAAAAATGACATGAATTTTATAGGTTATGAACAAGAACCACTAGCAAGTCTTGATGTTGAGGGAGAGAATTTCCAAGACAGCTCTATAGCCTTACATACATGTATTAATCAGATCGTAGAATACGAAAAGGGGGGGCTACCTACAAAAGAAGAGTTCTTGCAGGTCTAGAAGAAATTTTATATTGATGATGTAGGGTATGAAGAGAGATTGAAGTCTCCATCAAATGAGAAACCCAAGAGTTCAATAAATCTTTATGATGATAGTCTTCTTGAAGAAGACGAACACCCTAAGGTATGAAATATAATTCGAAGTTACCCATTGAGTTTATGTTAGACTTTATTATGCATTATAGATAAATATCTTATATCTTATACTATTGTGGTTTGTTGTGTAGATTGAGCTACCTGAAACCAAGGAGCTACCACAATCAAATATCCTTTTTGAGCACCCGTGGGCTCGGGCAGAGGACCCTCATAAACACGGGTGAGAGAATTACATCCATTTTATGTCCATGCAAGGGCAAGGCACCCGCAAATAAAGGTGTCATAAAAATACATCCATAGGTATAGATTGTGAATGAGCACATCATTGTTCACAATCTTTCAATACATGTGTCACTAGATTTGACACAAAAATATCTATGCCATATATGCCATTGACTAAATATGTGGCTCTTGCCACAACCAAGATTGACATATATTTTGATTCCCAAAGATATTCCATATGGAGATTCATCTTAGGGAGTGGTATGGAAAGGATAAGAGGCTAAGGGGCTAAGGCTTGTTTCAAACCACACAAGATAAGATCATTTACACCATACAAATACTTTAGGGTTTTCAACCCCAAATCAAACATTTTGAGGCAGCCATCTCTTTCTCTCGGCCGTAATCCTCACGAGCCTCTTCAACTTCTTCCTTCCGCTATTATGCTCCTCTTCAACGACTTTCTTCTGTGATTATCTTATGCTTTCTCATAGCTGACACTTCTCGTCGGATCCATTTGCACCAAAAGTGGCATCTGAGCCCTTTGGCTTTACCTGTATATCTCTCTTCCACTTGCAGCATTATCAGGCGAGGCATGTGACTCTGCTTCCTTCTTTGAAGTGGGCTCCTTTCGTCCTTTTGAAGGAGACTTCGTCCTCAAGTTTGGAGCTATTTAAGAACAACAAACGGCAATGTTGCAAAAGCTTATGCAGAAATCGAGATGAAGATGGCACTGGGATGGAGCATTCAGCAGCGGTACAGAACTCTAAAGCGGCAAGGCTTAGGTGGGCTCACTTGTATCTGCATGAGAGCAACTCGATGATCAGTGAGAAACTTTACAGCCAAGGTCATGATCATGGATGTAGTTTCGTAGCCAGCCATGAGCAAAGAAATTATCAAGTCGATGTTATGTTGATTTGCCATGTTCTGTCTTAGAAGTGCCGGCTCCTTCTTCAGTATCCCTTTCACTGCAATCATTTTCAGCAGCTCCCTGTCATGAGTGTCATTGCATCAGCAACCATCTTGTAACTCCTTTGCTGACCTTCTTGAACAGCAACTTAGCAAGGGCAGCGTCAACAACAATCTTTGCAGCATCTCTTCTTTGCAACAACTCTCTCCTTTCTTCACGGCAGCTTCTTTCTTGACTTCTCAATAGCAACATCCTCCTGCTTCTTCCATGAGCAGGGAGTCTTCTTCTCTTGGCAGCAGCAGCTTCCATAGGGAGCAACTTCCTTTGTTGCAGCAACCTGCACAGTTCTTCTTTTATCATAGTAGAAAACTTCAACTCAGGACTACTACTTTCGTGGGCTACTTCAAATACAGCAAAGGCATAATCTCACACAAACTCTCCCTAATGATAGAGTGTTGCCATTTTTTTTTTCTATACAAAAGACATGAAAGAAAACACACTAATCTACCTAAGCTTAGCAGATGACCAGCTCTGATACCATGATAAGAAACTAAATGAGACCGCCACTAAGCCTAGGGCAATGCAAGATTAGTGCAATGCTATGGAGGATCAAAATACACAAGGAAATCCATAATGGAGAGACAACGATGTAGGCAACACTCAACAATATATTCCAATGCTTAATGATCATACAATGGCAGGTCTCTTATATAGAGAACCTCAAGACAATAGCCTGCTATGTGGCATCCTCTGATCCACATTCAACTTGTGGTGACCCTTGTCCCACATCTATCCATGAAGTCCACATCCTCCTATGTGGCTACCATAAATCACACAATGATACCCCTCTAGGGTACCAATAACAATATTCCAATAATTGGACATTGCACATTTCAACACCCCTCCTCAATGTACAATCAGTGTGACCATCTCACCTCTCACCCCCAATGATTTGGCATTGCCAAACTCACTTTCTCAACAGGCCCTGTTGAGGTGCCTGAAACTAAGGACTCCTCTCGAGGCCCTGTCGAGGTGCCTGAAACTAAGGACTCTTTTGCAACACAATCAAACTAGAAGATGCCAAAAATTAAGGGTTTCTTGAAACCCATCTTTTCCCAACTCTTTGTTTGGTTTGTAACCATTCTGTAAATCTTTGCTTTGCGCAAGAATTTAAATATCTATCTTTTCTTCTTTGGGTAACAATTTGTATAGTCCTTGCTAAAGATGATGTATTGCTTGATGTGGTTGTATCTTTAAGCTTGAATTTATGCCAGATTTGTTGATAGAACCATTGAAAGACCTCTAATAAATTGTTGGCTTTGTGTCTTCCACCTCTATGTCTTGTGTGTCTGAAATATTTTGTTCTTGCTTGATAATGTGATTTTTCCATACCTTGGGTTGACCAGATAGATAGAGATCCATATTGTTTAATAAAGTATGGAGCATGGTTGTATAGAATATGCTGCATAGTCAACAAATAAAGAAAGTTATTAAAAAATATTATATGAGTTCGACAATGAAGAAACAAACATATACAAACTTCTTACCATATAGTGAGTGAAGTGTTGATCACCCCAAGCTTTTGTCATCGCCTTTTTGAAAAGGTTCAAGTGGTTTTTAAAGTCTTTGAGATCATCATCATTCCATTCAGTCTTATCAAAATAAAAAAACACTTTTTCTAGTGTTTCCCAAACTTTAGCTTTTCTATTCCGAGCTTGTCCATTATCAATGTGATCCTTAACTGCATTATGTAGGGATTTCCACTGATTAAATTTAATAGTTGAGCCACCATTTCTCAAGTTTATCTTGCCAGGTTTCCTATGAAAGCCTAGAAACCTTCTAGCCTTCACTCCACCAATAAATGGTTTTTTTGGGACACAATTACTATCCTTAGACCTCTGAAGATTTGGTTCAATTACAACATTGCCACCATGTAAACCAATTGCAAAGAGAACTTTTTCAACCTTTGTTATAGCATCTGTTCTAGTTGATAATGGCTTTAGCTTCCATGCAAATCCTATATAGAGATGAACAAGCTTTTCAATTATCCTACAAAGTGCATGAAGTGTACAAATATCGGCATTTGCTAAAGGAATGTCCAAGTCTGGTTTAAACTGTGGATCCTTATTGTGCGTAGAGGGAGCTCTATTCCAATTGCTTGAGTTTAACTCTGTAGCTAGTGACATGCAGTATAAGCAAGGAGATCTCGAGTTGGCTCCCTTTGATACATTATACATACATTTGAGTGTCTTTAGGTCACCAGCTGTGTGCCACTCAATCTTGTAGTTTCCAAATCCTTCAACAAATAGCTCTTCTCCTACTTGTTGCCTTTGAATAACATTAGGTATTGATGTTTGATGAAAAACCCAATATAATATATCAAAATTCTCAGTACCTACCTCAAATGCTCCTAGCCACCAGATGTTATATTCAGATTGAACACTAAATGATGTTGAGTGATTGCAATGAGCTGACGAAAGTGCTCTATTCATCAAGGTGATAGAGATTCTCTCCAAATTTTTACATTTCAGAATCTCACTTTCATCAAGTTTAATTACAAATCTAGCCACTCCCTGTGCCTCTGCTAAGGACAAGTCATAAAATTTGATCATTAAGCATTGTAGGGTGGGCAAGTGAAGGAAAATATTGTTAAATTCATTGAATGTAACCTCCTTTTTCTTGCCCTTGAAGCTAGCCTTGATATGAAAAGGCTCACCTAGAATCCCCATCACTTTGTTATTAACTCTCTGTCTAATAGTCCTAACCACAAATGGCTTCGGAAGTATGCAATTGCGTACCTGTCCTTGCTTCATATTTGATTGTAAAAGCTAGAAAAGTTGCATATAAGCATCTTGACTGATACCAATACTATCTAGTGTCTTCTGTACTAACTCAGAATCCAAAGAATGATCCTTTACAAATGACTCCAAGCATTATTTCTTTGCCTTTTTAAATTTCTTCTTCTCCAAAATATCCTTTGAAACTATGGAAGAAAGAATATGATAATAAAACTGAGCTGCTTTTAAAGAATCTCTTTCACTTGTATTTGGTTGTAGAAGAGATCTAAGCAGAATTAACATCACAAATCAATGCAAGTAATTTAAATAAAGCCATATTTAAGGTTTTTCAAGTGAAAAAAAATATACCTTGCTGCTTGGATTCTTTTACCACAGCCTCCTCCTCCTCGTTTGAGATTCTCAATATTTTTAAGAGCTCTTTGTCGATTTCGAAGGCCTAATAAAGTTTGCTTTCGTTCATAAGATTTGATACGCTTTTCCAATGAATGAATTTTTTGTTGACAATCCTCTAGCTTCTACAATAACTCTATATTGTGTTTCATCAAAAGATGATTCTCTAGTCCAAGGATATCCTTTTTTGCAACAAGGTTAAGTGTATAACCTAAAAATCCATTGTAGCCATCACCAATAAACCTCATTAATGATGAGCTATTATAGAAAGGAGGAGTGCTATTTCTGCTAGGATCTTTGGGATATAGCTTTCCATCTAACCAAAGATCAATATTCTTCTTTCCTTCAAACCTTAGTATATGTTTCATAGACTCTGTAACCGTGATAGATTTTGTTCTCTTTCTTATTGGTTCATACTCACTATCCAACTCAATATGAAGATGATAGAGAGGTCTTTTATGAGAGCTACAGAGATCATTGGATGATTGATCCATAGTTGAGTTACAGAGATCATTGGGTGATTGATCCATAGCTAAGGATATGATTAGAAGCAAGAACGAAAACAAAGAAGAGACTACTAAGGAGGAGAAAAAAAGAAGAGAGAAACGATGGAGGGAGGCAATCGAGTATCCACCAAAATTCAAATTGAATATTACTTTTCACTTTAATGAGGAGAGGTAAGATCTTCACTATGACAACCTTGTCAACTTTATGGCGACCTAGATTTCTAGGTTTGATGTGACCATGAGAATATCACGACAATGACTTATTAACGAATTTTGATATTTTAACTTACCAAAATATAAACCTTTCAAAAATTCTATAAAATAATTTTATTTCTTAAATTGTTTTCTCTCTCTAGGATCTCTTACAGGGCATTTTCGAGACCTCAAAACTCCCCTAATATTGTTTCTTTTTTTATAGAGTCCGTTCGATGCTCCTTTGCAGTAAGACGAGATTTCGGATGGCGAGGATCTATATCTCACCCTTGCATCCGTGGAGCTCACATACTCTTCTTTTTTGGTCACGTGATTTGTGTAGGCATTTTCTATATAGTAGTAGTATCTTGACATGATTATACTGTTGCTTTTATTACGCGATCATGTATTTATTTCATATATCAGTGTTATGATTCAAGTACACTTTGCCTTTATTTATACGAGCATTGTACACATTACTGAAACTCTTTTGTATGGCCCAAATAAAGCACATAGTGTTATTTGTGGCACAATTTTTTTCCCCTGTTATCGTTGCTATTAGCATTGCAAATTTACTGCATGTGTCGCTATTAGTGTCGCAATATATATCGCAAAGCATCGTTATTTGCGTCAGTATCAACGTCGCAAATGTGACGCTGATAACGATGCAAATAGCGACATTGATAATGACATCATACCGGCTGTTCTATGGCGACGCTAATACCAATGTTTTTTGTGACGATGGGGGCAAGTTTCTTTATGAACATTTTCGTCGCTTTAAATGTCAGTATAAGGCTTGTATCTTGTAGTGAGATTGCTTTTGCATAGTCCCAGACAAGGATTGGCCTGTTCTGTTAACACATAATGCTTTGGTTTGTTGAGCTTTGTCTTTATCTTATGTACCTCTTGTCTATTATTTTTCTTCTCTTCTATCTCCTATTCTCTAGTTCCTTCTCTCTCTGATCCTCGGTGGATACAACCTTTCAAGTAAAATCCCTCTGACATTGGTGAACCCGACGTGAAAGGTCATCGGAAGGAAAGGCAAGATGGGTGAATCTTTCAACACAATTTCTAGTGATGTTTTGCTACAATTATTATAAAATATGAACATGCTTACGCATGTACAACAACAACAACAATATTAGGTGATGTAGTTTCATGCTCAAATAGGAACTGTTATGATGAATGTTCTGTAGAGGCAGTAGAGCATGAGATGAAGTTGTTTAATGGTAGAAATGTATCTGCATATTTGCATATCTATGCTCAAAAGATGGAGTAATTTGAGGTGTCGCAATGGGTAGGCTTGAAGGTCACCACAAGGGTTTGGCAAGAAAACTGGACAAGATAGATGGAGATGTGTCTTCAAGAGATAAGCAGATTACAGTGAATGTTTAAAGGTTCAAGAGGTACTTCACGGTCAATCACAAGGGTTTGAGAGAAGAATGTATGGGGGTTCAAGAGCTTAGACTCTGGAGATGGTAGAGATAAGAGAAGGGTTTAAGGTTTCAAGCCAAGTTTTTGAAGATGTTGATAGAGCTTCCAACTGCATGTTCTTAGCAAAGATCACAAGAGTATTATCTCATAAGTTCTAACTCAAATCAAGCTTATTTTCTTGACTGTAAGAGCAATCACAAGTTATAAAATCAAGTACAATATGCTATCATGTATCTTAAACAACTCTGCATCCCATCATTCATACATGATGCCATAGCATGAATCAACTTTGCATGATTACATTCAATGTAGATTGTTAGGGACAAAATCTTATTAGTCAATCACAAGGCTTGTAGGGCAAAGAGACTTGCTTCAAGAGAGCTTCAAATTGAGTTTTTGATAGGATAAGTTACCACAGCCAAGAAATAAGAGAAAAAGCTCCTCTTAATTCAACTCAAAGCATCTATGAATGATCTACAAACATTGCCCTACCATAGGGGCACATAATACTTACATATTTTGACAAGATGTCTTCTATACTAGACTAAGAAATGAATTAAAAGAATAATGCTATAGCTAATTCTCTAAATATGGATGAAGATATCAGCCCCAAATCAATCCAAATATCTTTTGGAATTCACCTCTGATGATAGCATAAACTTCCACTAACACGGTGTCGGAGCATTTGGTGTCGAAGGTTCACCACAGGGGTAAGAGACAGTAGGGTGAAGGGAGATTCATGGAGAGGAGTAGATGGAAGAGAAGGGGTTCAAAGAAATAGAAGACATAGAAGAATACTCACAAAAAGAAATAGAAAATATAGAAGAATACTAACAGAGATGAAGCATGTCAGTTTATTCTTGCATTATGAGAAGATAAAACTCTAATAGACAAAAATGTGTATAAAATAATGCATTCCTCTATGCTGCTCAGATCGCCAATCTGATGCTTTCATTGGCTCCAAAAAGGGGGGTAATATACTAGTACACTTGAATAGAATTCTACCAAATCACTCCCTCTTTATCTCCAACTTCAGAGTGTTATTCATTGCCTGAAAACAACGATTGCACGTTGCACGATTTCACTAATCTTTCTTTTTACATAAAATCCTCTCATTTGATAAAAATCCAATGTATATACTTCTATAGACTTATTTTTTGTATGAGAAAGTTGCATATGTTTCATCCAATGTGCTAGTAGTAATCAATCCAAAAAAAATGCCCGAAATATCTTCATTTTCAGCCATCATATCATAAGTTTTCAGTCCCTTTTTACATGACATAAATATTTTCTTTCAGCTTTGTTCATGGCTGGAGGAGACTTATAATAGCCCATACTATTGGCTATACATACATACAAATTTGCTAGAGACACAATTTCAGTAGCATAAGGAGGTTCAATTTTTTTTACACAACACACTGCCATAGCCTCCTTTTATAGTAGTGGAGCCCAAAAACCCTTGAATTCTCGGGCATTAGGAGGCATAGGATATAAATCATGCAGTCGATCTTTGTTTCGATGATGGTTAATACACACAGTAAGAAAATTGGACAGCTCATTCATTATCCTTGCTTTGGATTTGAGCATAAGAAGAACCATCATCATAAGCTTTTGTTTCCAAGTGGGCTTCAGATTTGCAAGGTTGCCCAAGAATGATAGGGTAACTAAAAAAGTCTTGAACAAAAAAGTGAAAATTGTCTTTTATGTCTCCAGTAGTTACCTGCACATTAGGACATGCAACATATAACTCTCCAGAAGGGTTGTTTGCAGCTCTCCTTTGCCAACCTCGATCAACATCTATGGGCCATCCGCCACATTCATAGAGACTTATTACCATGACGTTTATATCCAAGCCATGGTCTAAGAGTGCTATACATGGTGTTTTTTTTTCTCCAATTTTTACGATTGACTTCGTTGTTGCTCTTGCCCAATGCATACGAGAGTAGTGACTACTTGGAATGAACCAAGCCTCTTCCTCCTCATGCATGTGCTATAGATGACCATTTTTTTGAGAGATGGACTGCCCAACTAGTTTAGATAAGCCAACCATTACATTTTCAGCTTTCACTTCCTTAATTTTTGCATTCATGCTTTCTTTATCTTTAACTTCAATTGCTACAATTGATTATTTACTTGCTTCAAGATGAATTCCTCGTGAAGTGAGCTTCTCTTCATCCTACACAAAAACTCGAAGAACTTGCAAAAAATCATGCACTGTTTCTTCAGCTTCATCACCAACATATTGTCTTTCCTTTTGATTACATTAATAATTACATCATGGATTTCACATTTGGCAATTCCAAGAATTTCGCCTAAGGTGAATTCAATTTTGCTTCCTAGAATTAGTTCTTCTAGGACTTGTTTGAGATCGGTTACAGATTCTATATCAGACTGCAATTTGTAGCTTGGCTGCTTGCCTTTCTTCTTTCCTTTCGGTCTTGTTTGTTTATGGCACATCTTCCATCTCTTGATCTGGGGTTATATTTTCAGCAAGCTTTGGTTTTTCATGCATTCTTCTAGTTACCCATTTTCAGAGGGCCAAAAGAGGAAGGCCCTGCTTCATCTTGTCTTCTTCTCTTTTCTTCAATCAAGACTTCTTTGTGATTGAGGTCAACCAAATGTGCAAAGGCAGAAAAAGAATTTTCCGGTTCTTTCCAACCAGTTATTCCTCAAATGTAGTGACTAGCATTGGCCAAATCTTCTTTGGCTGCTTTACCACGTTCCATTTGATCTAGTGCTTGCATCCTGAGAGCGGAATTTAGGTGATGGGAAGTGCTTAAAAATAGCTAAAAATTATGAATATCAAGGGAAAAATATTCAATGTCAAAGGCGGCGGCTCGATCTAGGACGATTTTAAGTGTCAAAGTGCTTTAAAGATAGTCGTGCGGGTTGACACGAGCTACTGGCCAATGCGGGATGCCAAGCCAGACGTTCAGGATTTTTCAGAGCTCAATTCCGAGTCCAGACGGGGAAATAGCCACAAAGTGGGCAAGATTTGAAAAGGTGGTTTGGCCAAAGTGGGCATGACCCTTGGGAGCCCAAAATTTAAATGTAGCATGAAACTTTTCATGCATGAAAGATGCAAAATCATGGAGAGAAGGCATGGACAGGAGGCGCCGAAATTTGCGCTTGATGGAGATGGAGGCATCATGCCTGTTCAATACAATCGCTGTCAATCATCATTGCCCCTCATTCTCTCTTAGATGCTGACTCTATCGCCGCCTCTCGCCCGTCAAATGATGCTCTCTTTGAAGATCTCTGATTTCAGTATTTCTCTCTCCTCCCTCTCTCTCTTCTAAAGGCAAGTTCATGTGGGGAGAAGAAGGAAGAAGAAAGAATGATGGAGGCTTGTCCGGCATGGATTGGATTGCTCCACGGGCTGGAAATGGTGATTTGTGATTGTGCTGGACATGAAATGCTGCTGATTTCCAAATTTGCAGCCATGGACATGAAACCCGAAACACGCAAATAAGCGGTAATTCAAAATTTTCAAAGGAAATTTGAGATTTCATGGCTTTTGATTGATAAAATGTCGTTCATGTGGGCTAAAAATTGTTTATGTTGCTGTTTTCCATGAGTACTTGCTGATCATAATCAAAAAATCAGAAAAATATGCATCTTGTGGCTCAAAATAATACACTAAAATACGTAAAATATGGAAAATCAAGGAAAAATGATGCTTTTGGGTATAAAAATGAAAAAATGAATAGGAACACCAACTAAATTTTCATTTTTGTTGCAAGAAGGAACTAAGGGCCACAGCCCATAACCTATTTTGAATTTTCAGTAATAAAATAATGCAAAAAATAAGGGAAAATACAAGGAAAATAGAGAAAAACCACCAAAAATAGGAAAAAAATGCATTTTGGGTGCGGAAAATTAATGAAAATTAAGAGCAATGTTTGTGAATGTTTATGGGGATTGAAGCATGAGGATTTTCCTTAGTACAACCCCACCTTCTTGTTCTAGTGTGTTTTCCTACTTTTTACACATAAAATGATGGCAAAATGCTCTATAAATCCATACAAATTTAACATTTGATCGATGGGAGGGTAGAGTGGTCAAAATGTGTCTAAATGTGGAGTCAAATGATGAAAAGATTGCTGGTTCTTTTGTTTGCATGCCATATAGGTCGGTGAATAATTATAAAATAAGGGCCTAGTAGCACGAGGGTTCCCTCGGTTCTAGGTTCGTGCAATGCCGCATAAGAACGGTAGTTGAAAATCATTGAAAGGATGTTTTCCGCATGTGCACAATATCGATTTCATAATTGTTTGAGCACTTGGCATCCACAATATGCATAAATCATGGAAATATTTAAAGGTATCAGAAATCCTGGATGCACAGCAATTGTTTTCATTAGGACATTGACCCACGTTGAGTGAGAGACATGACACCCTAAGCCATAAGCTAGTCGTGGGGTCTAGGGAAAAGAGAAGTAAGGACAATGCTACATTCCTGTATACGATTAAATGGTACCTTGAGTGGACTTTTTTGCAAAATGTTTATATGTTGAGCGGTGCATCGAGGGGCCAATCCCCAAGTAGGAGAGTCGCAGAGGGTTGACGACATTCAGCCGTAGGAGGAACCCCATGTGTATGTGATTCGAGCCTTTTGGCTATGTGAAAGGGACTCCCTTTGAGGAGTAATATTGGGTTAGGATCAGTTGGACTACAACGTATTACAAACGCAATGTTTAGGAAGGCAGAGATTTTGATAGACGCTCCTGGCCGCGAGGCCGAGGGGTTGTCTTGTGCGTAGTGACGAGGCCCGGCTAGTGCATGAGCCAGTGCCGGCCCGTTTTTAGGTCCATCAGTGGTGCGTCTGCCGGGGGCCACTTAAAAGTGGCGGTCCTCGAATCCTGGTTGTCTAGGGGCCAACTAGTAGTTTATGCCAAAGGATACTGAGATTGATCCGTTATGTATTGATAAGCATCGTCTAGCAGAAATCCAAAAGCAAGAAAGAGACGAAAGAGCTAGGTGACGTGCTGAAATTTTTAGGAGATATTCCCCTAAGCGTAGCGGTACTGAACCCTTACGAGGGAGTGGATCTAGTGGTATTGGGGCCACAAGCAGTAAGTTAGGAGAAGGTGGAAGCTCTAGTGCTCCCCTTTCTGCCATAAGTCATTCCACGTCAATTGCGGGAGGTGTAACCCCACGGTCCCCTATTCCTAGTGCAAATCCAATCCACGTCATGGCGCAGCCTATTGCAATTCCAGCAGGAACGACGGATTTACCGGCTCTAGGTTACCCGCTACCCATTTCTAATGGGCTAGTTGAGGAAGATGCGAAACTCCACATTAGGGAGTTTCAAAAGCTGATGTTTAACTGTCGCATTCAAGAAGAAGGACATTTAATGATGTTCTTCAATATGACTCTCAAAGGAAGAGCTGCTATATGGTATCATGGTTTAGAAGCCGGAACCATATTGAATATTGATTCATTTTATGGAGCTTTTCGAAGGCAGTTTGCCCCTGAAAGGGGTGGGCAATATTGGTTGCGTGTACTCAACGTGACCTGCCAAGAACCACACGAGGATATTCGTGCTTATGCGAAGAAAATAAAGGAGGTTTTCCGTAAGTTGGACACCTCTATTCCTATCCCCGCAGCTGCCCAATTGCAATATTTCCTACATGGTTTGGACTTTAATATCCAATTGCACTTGAGTAGTGTCCCCTTGGGGGATATAGATACTGCCATTACACGAGCACAAGAGGTGGAATCCCAACTACAAGCAGCCTATGCTTCTCGAGGCAATTCGAATATGGGTTTAGTATTGGGAAACAATATGGCAATGGCCAATGGCAGTAGTGGTCAAGGGATAGCGATGGCTAACCCTAATGGGAGAGGGAACATGATACAGAATGTGCCTTTATTACCAGCTCCCCCTAGCATGTCGATGCCTACGGGCAGTCAAATGGCTCCAAGTGGTGGAGGCCAGGCGGTCAATTCTAACACCATACCTATGGCTCAACAACCAGTGCCTAATCGAATTGTTAGGCCGATGGAACGACATGGTAATGACCAAGGCTATGAGTCGAGTGCTTCCAATGTTCTTGGCGAGGTTAAGGACATGATGAAGCATTATACTGACATGATTACGGAGCAGTATCGACAAATAGCCGTTGATGTCAACTTCCTTAAAAAACAACAAAATTTGATAGGAAGTAGATACCTAGAGGAGGGTGCACCTTCGAGGTTTAGTTGCAAATGGTGTGGTAGGCAACACTATCCAAGAAATTGCCCAAATGTTAAGTGCGACATTTGTGGAAAATCCGGCCATTTAGCAGCTACTTGCTGGAGTAAGATCAGTTCCCTCTAGTGTGGTAGTCGGCAGCCAGGGCCTATTAATCATCGTGCCCAAGGAAATGATTCCCAGCGAGAAGATGGGCCTAAACAAATACTTCAACGACCAAATACTACAGTGGAGGAGCTACCAAGTGGTAGTGGGGTTAGTTTGATTGAGGCTGTACGCATTAACGATGCTGAAACCTCTAATCTGTGAGCTGTTCTTACAAGAGGTCAAAAGGGTAGAGAAGTCGACAAGGATAAACCTGTCGACGGAAACCCTAAACAAGGCGACAAAGGAACACAAGTTTTGGATCCTTCCATGGAAGGGGGACCTTTGAAGCCTGTAGGAAGTAAAGCCGATAAGGAACCACCAAAGAAGAAGGTGAAAGTTAAAAAGGAGGCATTAAAGCCAGTTCAGCGACCTAAAGAGCAGATGGTTTGGCGTGAAAAGCGAGCTCTATCAAACTATCATGAATTTGATTTGGCGAGCTCTCTTTGTGAAGTCAAGCCGGATGTGAATCTTTTACAGCTTATTAAGCTTTCCCCAGGAGTACGCAAGGAATTTAGAAAGATTCTACGTACCGGGTATATCGTAGAACCTTTGGGTATTGCGCGAGTTGGTGATGACTGGTTCGAGCATGCTGAGAAGCATTGCCCAAGGGTTGCAGCCTATGTCGATGGGATATTAGTAGATTATGCCATTGTCGACACGGGATCATCTGTTAACATTATGAGTTCTGAATTGATGGAAAGGTTGGGTCTTGCGATCCAGAAAGATACCTCCACAATTCTCAGAATGGCAGATGATAGTTTGAGACAACCGAAAGGCTGCATTACTAAGGTCCATGTCACTGTTGCCAATGTAGAATGCTTGTTGGACTTTAGGGTGATTCGTTTTGTAGGCCGTCCAAGTTACCACGTATTACTTGGACGACCTTGGATCTTGCAAGCGGACTGTCAAGTGGATATACCCGCCGGTCGGCTAATATTCGGCAGAGGTGCCCAGCGTGTGGTGGTTGATGCTTATCCTAAGTCCCTGCAGAGTGAGAGAGCTCCTCTATCTTCTACAGAATTGGAGACACTAGAAGATTTATCTGCCAGTGAGACATCATCGAGTGATGAGTCCAAAGAGGGATCCACCACGGAACACATCTATCAGATCACTTTGAATGAGCCGATAGAGGGCCAAGATCGTATAAGAGATGCAGATGTTATTGAGCTAGACCTTGGTACGCCTGATGATTCGCGGCCAATCAAATTAGGTTCTATGCTCAGCTCAGCAGAAAGGGAGGACTATGTGGCCTTGATCCAGGAATTCCGTGATATCTTTGCCTGGAGTTATGATGAGTTGAGAGGCATCCCTCCTAGTCTTGCTGTTCATACAATTCCGTTGAAAGAGGGCAGTCGTCTTGTATGGCAGAAAGTAAGGCGGATGCCTTTCGAACTGAGGGACTGCCTGTTTGAAGAGTTACAGAAGCTTCGAAAAGCGGGTTTGATTTTTTCTATGCAACACATGGAATGGTGTTCGCCGGTTGTGATTAGAAAGAAGAAGAATAATCAAATCCGTTTATGTGTAGACTTTAGGGAGCTGAATAAGCAGACAGTTAAGGACTACTACCCGTTGCCATTTATTGACCAGATTTTGGATCAATTAGCGGGTAGGGAGATATATTCGTTTATGGATTGCTTTGCAGGATACAACCAAATGGCAATTGCAGAAGAGGATAAGTTGAAAACAACTTTCATCACTGTATTTGGTACTTTTGCATACCATGTGATGGCCTTTGGTTTATGCAATGCACCTGGTTCGTGGCAACAAACAACAGATAAGACATTCGGTGACATATCCCTTGAAGAGTTGAAGGTGTTTATTGATGACTTAGGGGCCGCCACCGTGGGAGAGAGGCAGTTGATCATTTTAAGAAAATGCTTTGAGCGCTATAGACAATTTTGCATTGCCCTAAACCCACGAAAGTGTGTTTTTGGAGTACCTTATGGGCTGTTGCTGGGTCATGTGGTCAGTTCGGTAGGAATTGCGACAGACCCCGAGAAGGTTAAAGTTATAGTTGCCATGGGTCCACCACGCACTCCGAAAGAAGTTCATAGCTTTCTGTCTTCAGTTGGTTACTACCGTAGATTCATCAACGCCTTAGCAGAAAGAACGTTGCCGCTTACAAATTTATTGTCCTTTAGCTGTTCGTTTGTATGGGGTTACCCTTGTAAGGTAGCATTCGAGGATGTGAAACAAGAGCTAGCAAGAGCGCCCGTCTTAAAAGCACCTAAAAGAGGTGAGGTGTTTTATATATTTTCAGCAGCCACTATGTATAGTATCAGCTGCTGTTTAGCCCAAATTTGGGAAGAGAAGTGGTACCACCCGATTGCTTTTGCTAGGTCGGAAGCTGGGGGTATCCGAAATCAATTATACCTACATGGAGAAGCTGTGTCTAGCGATGGTCTTTGGGACCAAGAAATTCAGGCATTATATTCTCTATGAGAAAGTCGTGCTTTATACGAAGGTGGAGGGACTTCGATTATTGATGAATAAGCTACAGCCGCCTGATCGTCTGGCGAAGTGGTTGATCACTTTGCAGGAATTTGATTATGAAATCAAGAGTAAGCCACCAAGGTTGCAAGGCATCGTGGAATGTCTTGTGGACTTTGGGGAGCTGAAAGAATCTGTGGATGAAGGTAGTGACATGGAGTCATTATTTAAAATAGATATGGCATCTATCCCCTCCTGGTATGCTGCAATAACGCATTATTTATCAACAGGAGAGGCGGGATTCGAATTATCTAAAGCTGAGAGAAGGAAAATTAAGCAGCAAGCGTTAAAGTTTGCTTTGATTGCAGGTACATTATATCGGCAAGGGGTTGATGATATCTATCGCCGGTGTGTGATGCCTGACGAGGTGCCATGATTCTGCTTGCGGTGGCCATTTTGCTGGACGTCTTACAGCACAAAAGGCTTTAAGAGTAGGTTATTGGTGGCCTGCCATCTTCCACGATGCGTTTGCGTATGTTAGGAGATGCGATATTTGCCAACGACATGATAGTCGAGAGAATAGGAAACGACCACTCACCCCTATTATGGCGATACTTCCATTTGAGAAGTGGGGAATAGACTTTGTGGGTCCTATTACTCCGTCGTCGACTATACAAAAGAGGTACATCATTGTAGCAACTGACTACTTCACAAAGTGGTCAGAAGCACGTGCAACAAGGAAAGATGATGCTAAAGAAACTGCTAGTTTCCTTTTAGAGCAGATAATATGCCGGTTTGGTCCGCCGAAAGAATTAGTGTCGGACCGCGGAACACATTTCCTGAATAAGGTGATTAAAGGTTTGACAGAGTTGTGGCAAATCAAGCATAACAAGACAACCCCATATAATCCACAAGCCAATGGGCAAGTTGAAAGCACCAACAAGCAGCTTGGGGGCATCCTGTCCAAAATTGTGTCGGAAAAGAAACGGGATTGGGATAAAAAGTTATACGTGGCAGTGTGGGCTTATAATACGACTTTCAAATGAGCCACTGGCCATACCCTGTTCAAGTTAGTATATGGGGAGGAGTGTGTCTTGCCTTTAGAAATTGAGATGCCGACTATTCGGTTTGCCATCAATCATTCTTTGAGCGGTGAAGACGCCCTTTTTGAGCGCTTGACGACACTGGCACATTTAGATGAGCTTAAGCTGCAGAGCTTATTGCACCAAGAAGTGGCAAAGCACCGAATGAAGCAGCTACACGACCTCAAAGCCAAGAAATACACCTTCAAGAAAGGACAACTTGTTCTGTATTATGATGCACGACGTGAATTATTTCCAGGCAAGCTAGAGCCCAAATGGGACGGGCCCTATAGGATCGTTAGAATAGGAAGGAATAAATCCACAGTCTTGTTAGCTGACCTTGAGGGGATAGAATTTAAAAATAAGGTTAATCTTAATAAGATTAAACCTTATTATTTCTGATTGCACTAATGCTATGACTGCCTTGCAGGTCTAGGCGAGATCGATCAAACATCTGCAAGGAAATTGTGATAGAGGTTGATGGGTCGTTTGATCCCTTATTTAGAACACCCATATTTAGAACAGAGGTATCATCAGGGAAAGCTCATTTCGTGGAGCAAAGGATACAAGGTGATTGAGCAAGAAGGCGAGACATTTATTTGGGAGATCAAGGTCTTCTGCCATCATTGCCTACAAATTTTGACGAGCATCCCTGTTGAATTCAATGATGATGGAGGGATGGAGCCTACAGTCCACCCGTTGAATATGCTGCATTTCGATTACCATAATTACGAGTAGAGTTCCGGATGGTGGGATATGTAAACCCTTTATAGACGTACACCTTGTACTTTGATGGGGCGTCCAGGGGTGCATGCAAACAAGAAAGTGTAGGAGTTGTCATCCGAGACCCCCGACGACGCATTGTCATGAAGTTAGCTGCTTATCTCGGGGCGAATTTTACCAATAATATGGCAGAATACAAAGCCTTGATAATGGGTTTGAATATTGCAAAGAAGGGTGGTATCCGCCAGTTATTGGTGAGAGGGGACTCTCAGTTGGTTTTAAATCAACTCAATGGGACATACATGGTACGAAACCCCATCCTTTGTATGTACCATCATACTGCCATAGCCCTGCTAGACGGATTTGATAGAGTGTCTTTTCAGCAGATTCCACGGAATTGGAATCAGTTTGCCGATTCTTTGGCTAATTTTGCATATGAAGAAGACCTCTTCTTTAATTGTGGCCCTTGTCCCGATATATCTATTGATGGTGAGACATGACTCGGTCGTTTGTGGGGTATGCTTTCTGAACATGCCCTCTTTGGCAGACGATGGTTGATCTAGGTGATGCAGAGGGTAAGCGAGACTCATCTGCCTTTATTATCTTGGACCCATAGAGTGATTAGACGACATGTGATGCGAACACCTCTTGCGATATATGCAGGAGGGATGGGTCATAATTTAATGCACCTAGTTTAGGGCTACGAGCCCTGTTTCCCTGGGAATGGTATGCTTTGATGTCTATCATAGTTGTTTCCAGGAGGATATTATGCGTAGTATTGTTTGATTTCATTAGGCCAAGAGGGCCGATTCAGTTTTGTAGCGAAGTGTTTGATTTCATTAGGCCAAGAGGGCCATTTCCCTATCTAGTGCGGGTGCGTTTAATGGGGGTTTTTGGTTTAAGTGTTGTGCTGGATAGGTTTCCGTGTTCGTGGAATTTGGTGGAGCCTGGAGGAGCCTTGTTGCGATGGAAGCTTCTTGTGGCCAATCCAGGTGATACCTCTCCTTTACGAGTACCTTTCTTTCCTGTTATATGTGTATTTGTACTTGTCGAGGGGATACATTTTTGTTGGGGATCGGCAACCAAGGCATGAAATCCCAGGTTTAGGCTAAGTATGTTTTGAGGGAGGTCGGAGTAGTCATTTCCTCCTGTAAAGACATTGTCAGGCATCGAAAGACTTGGTTTAGAAGGAAGTCCTAGTGGCCCTGTTTTGCTAGCCTGCTAGGCAGCCGTCCTAGGAGTTCTTGTTAGTAGTGAGGCAGTTAGAGAAGCCTGCCAGGAGCTAATAATAATGATGCCAAGAAACCTTGAACATCCTACAAGATGAATATAAATACGAAGGTGTGTAAAAAGGGGTTCTAACCCCTATTCCAAGAAAAGAAAAGAAATGAAAATATATAAGCAGTTGATCATTGCCTTGCGAGGGCTTGGTAGGTTCCTGGGGACGAGTCAGGCCCGGGGCCGATACCTTGTCTTCCTAGGGGTGACTTCTTGCTGGAAAAAAAAAGAAAGATAAAACAAGGAAGGTTGGAGCGAAAATAAAAGTGAGCGTTAGAAAAGGATTAAGTGTCGCCTTGCGAGGGCTTGGTAGGTTCTTGGGTGCCGAGACAGGTCCTGAGGCCGATGCCCTGTTCTCCTTGGGTCACTATGCTCAGCTCCCTCCTTTTTACATGCCCAAGTATGATGGATAAAATAAAAACCCTAAAAGAAGCAATGTACTGAAAGAAAATATTCTTTGATCAGGCTATAGGAGTCCTCGCCTTGTAGGAGCTCCTAGTGGAGTTGTCTTTAGTTGGTAAGTAGCGCAGACTACCACTTAGGGCAACCTCTTTGATAGGTTTTTTAGTTTGGCTGTGTCGGAGCAACTGGTTAGTGACTCACTTCGCATCTTTTATTAGATGATGCTAGGCCTACCCCTTGTGGATGACATGCCTTGGTTCTGTCCAGGGGTAGGGGGAGCATTGTGCTTAGTTTTATTATATATTTATTTTGTATCAGTTTGATGCTTCTTTGGTTGTTTATGTGCAGATAAGTTCGTGGATTCGACGGGCTGAGTCGCCCTATCCCGTGGTCGCCAATGAGAGCGGAATTTAGGTGACGGGAAGTGCTTAAAAATAGCTAAAAATTATGAATATCAAGGGAAAAATATTCAATGTCAAAGGCGGCGGCTCGATCTAGGATGATTTTAAGTGTCAAAGTGCTTTAAAGACAGTCGTGCGGGTTGACACGAGCTACTGGCCAATGCGGGATGCCAAGTCAGATGTTCAGGATTTTTGAGAGCTCAATTCAGAGTCCGGACGGGGAAATAGCCACAAAGTGGGCAAGATTTGAAAAGGTGGACCAAAGTTTGGCCAAAGTGGGCATGACCCTTGGGAGCCCAAAATTTAAATGTAGCATGAAACTTTTCATGCATGAAAGATGCAAAATCGTGGAGAGAAGGCGTGGACAGGAGGCGCCGAAATTTGCGCTTGATGGAGATGGAGGCATCATGCCTGTTCAATACAACCCCTGTCAATCATCATTGCCCCTCATTCCCTCTTGGATGTTGACTCTATCGCCGCCTCTCGCCCGTCAAATGATTCTCTCTTTGAAGATCTCTGATTTCAGTATTTCTCTCTCCTCCCTCTCTCTCTTCTAAAGGCAAGTTCATGTGGGAAGAAGAAGGAAGAAGAAAGAATGATGGAGGCTTGTCCGGCATGGATCGGACTGCTCCACGGGCTGGAAATGGTGATTTGTGATTGTGCTGGACATGAAGTGCTGCTGTTTTCCAAATTTGCAGCCATGGACATGAAACCCGAAACACGCAAATAAGCGGTAATTCAAAATTTTCAAAGGAAATTTGAGATTTCATGGCTTTTGATTGATAAAATGTTGTTCATGTGGGCTAAAAATTGTTTATGTTGCTGTTTTCCATGAGTACTTGCTGATCATAATCAAAAAATCAGAAAAATATGCATCTTGTGGCTCAAAATAATACACTAAAATATGTAAAATATGGAAAATCAAGGGAAAATGATGCTTTTGGATATAAAAATGAAAAAATGAATAGGAACACCAACTAAATTTTCATTTTTGTTGCAAGAAGGAACTAAGGGCCACAGCCCATAACCTATTTTGAATTTTTAGTAATAAAATAATGCAAAAAATAAGGGAAAATACAAGGAAAATAGAGAAAAACCACCAAAAATAGGAAAAAAATGCATTTTGGGTGCGAAAAATTAATGAAAATTAAGAGCAATGTTTGTGAATGTTTGTGGGGACTGAAGCATGAGGATTTTCCTCAGTTCAACCCCTTCTTGTTCTAGTGTGTTTTTCCTGCTTTTTACACATAAAATGATGGCAAAATGCTCTATAAATCCATACAAATTTAACATTTGATCGATGGGAGGGTAGAGTGGTCAAAATGTGTCTAAATGTGGAGTCAAATGATGAAAATATTTCTGGTTCTTTTGTTTGCATGCCATATAGGTTGGTGAATAATTATAAAATAAGGGCCTAGTAGCACGAGGGTTCCCTCGGTGCTAGGTTCGTGCAACGCCGCATAAGAACGGTAGTTGAAAATCATTGAAAGGATGTTTTCCGCATGTGCACAATATCGATTTCATAATTGTTTGAGCACTTGGCATCCACAATATGCATAAATCATGGAAATATTTAAAGGTATCAGAAATCCTGGATGCACAGCAATTGTTTTCATTAGGACATTGACCCACGTTGAGTGAGAGACAGGACACCCTAAGCCATAAGCTAGTCGTGGGGTCTAGGGAAAAGAGAAGTAAGCACAATGGTACATTCCTGTATATGATTAAATGGTACCTTGAGTGGACTTTTTTGCAAAATGTTTATATGTTGAGCGACGCATTGAGGGGCCGATCCCCAAGGTGTAGGAGAGTCGCAGAGGGTTGACGGCATTCAGCTGTAGGAGGAACCCCATGTGTATGTGATTCGAGCCTTTTGGCTATGTGAAAGGGATTCCCTTTGAGGAGTAATATTGGGTTAGGATCAGTTGGACTACAACGTATTACAAACGCAATGTTTAGGAAGGCAGAGATTTTGATAGACGCTCCAGGCCGCGAGGCCGAGGGGTTGTCTTGTGCGTAGTGACGAGGCCTGGCTAGTGCATGAGCCAGTGCCGGCCCGTTTTTAGGTCCATCACATCCATACTTTAGATTGTACATTAGCTTTACATGCTTTCAAATTTGATTTATTTGGTTCGATTTGTAGCCCATAGGTAGCTGCATCAATTGTTGCGTAGGCATTCTTTACAGCTAAATCTTCTAATCTTTTCTTCATTCCACCATTGCCAAAATTTGGCTCCAATGGAAAACCAGTTTCAACTGCATGAATTTTTTTATCTTTCCAAAAGATGAGCTTCTCTGCTTCAGTCTCACAGAAGGCAAAACACTCCCTCTTGTCATATTGTTGCCTGTCACACCAAATACAACACCTCTTAAAGCCTTCTCTCATGGGTCTTTGAGTTGATGATCGTCCTCGTTTTTCAACTTTAACATCCAGCTTCTCCACCTTGGAACTAATTTCTCTAAGATTCAAATGAAGGTCACACATGCTTTAAAGGAGTTCATCCATAACATCACTTTTAGAAGGAACAAAAAAAGAAAGAGTTGGTTGATTAGTCAAAGGAATAGGGGATTTTGAAGATGGAACAAGCTCCATCAATAGAGTTGTTGAAGTTGAAGTAGAGCTCAATCTTAGTCGCATCTGCTCTCTTCAAGCAATCATGTGAACTGCATCACTAACATCTGTCCATGTAGTCTTGACTCCTAATCTGGTAGCATCTTCTAGGCGATTAGCAAGCTCCTCTTACAAAATGCGATCTCTAGCCTTAAGGAATAATTCAATCTTTTGACTTTCCATACTTTGCTGGTCTTCATCATCAAGTTGTCCAAATTTACTTTCCAACTCATGGTATAAAGTTTTTGCAGCTAAACCTTTGTTGGGTTTCTCAACCCAATCAGTGAAACTTTTCTTCATCATTAGGCCAGAGTCTTCTAAGAAGAATTCCTTGCGTAGGGCTTTTTTAAATGCAGCCCAATCCATATCTTGTTGAAAAAGACCATGGATTCTTTCTTAAAGACCATGCTTGGCTAGTTTGACAAAATAGTGACTCCATGCATGTTGCGGTACACCAAATGAGAGCTTTTCTCAACATACAAGCGAATGAAAACATAGACATTTTGACCATTAAATTTTTTAAATTCCCGCCCAACTTTCTCTAGTGTCGTGATAGCTGTGGAATCAATCTTCTCTTTATCTTGCCTTTGTTGTTGTTGTTGTAACAATTGGATTTGTTGTTGTTGATCCTGCTATAGTATGCGCACCAATTTTTGTAGAGTATCTCTTGAAGAATCCCCCATCTTAAAGTTCTCTTATACTAACCTTCACGTCGGATTCACCAATGTTGCAATGCGTAGGGTTAAAGGTCACCACAGGGGTTTGGCAAGAAAACTGGACAAGATAGATGGAGATGTGTCTTCAAGAGATAAGTAGATTACAATGAATGTTTAAAGGTTCAAGAGGTACTTCACAGTCAATCACAAGGGTTTGAGAGAGAAGAATTTATGCGGGTTCAAGAGCTTAGACTCCGGAGATGGTAGAGATAAGAGAAGGGTTGAAGGTTTCAAGCCAAGTTTTTAAAGATGTTGATAGAGCTTCCAACTGCATGTTCTTAGCAAAGATCGCAAGAGTATTATCTCATAAGTTCTAGCTCAAATCAAGCTTATTTTCTTGACTGTAAGAGCAATCACAAGTTATAAAATCAAGTACAATATGCTCTCATGTATCATAAAAAACTCTATATCCCATCATTTATACATGATGCCATAGCATGTATCAACTTTGTATGATTACATTCAATGTAGGCTGTTAGGAACAAAAGCTTATGAGTCAATTACAAAGCTTGTAGGGCAAAGAGACTTGCTTCAAGAGAGCTTCCAATTCAGTTCCTGATAGGATAAGCTACCACAGCCAAGAAATAAGAGAAAAAGCTCCTCTTAATTCAACTCAAAGCATCTATGAATGATCTACAAACATTGCCCTACCATAGGGGCACATAATACTTACATATTTTGACAAGATGTCTTCTATACTAGACTAAGAAATGAATTAAAAGAACAATACTATAGCTAATTCTCTAAATATGGCTGAAGATATCAGCCCCAAATCAGTCCAAATATATTTCAGAATTCACATTTGATGATAGCATAAACTTCCACTAACACGGTGTCAGAGTGTTTGGTGTCGAAGGTTCACCAAAGGGGTAAGAGACAACAAGGTGAAGGGAGATTCAGGGAGAGGAGTAGATGGAAGAGAAGGGGTTCGAAGAAATAGAAGCCATAGAAGAATACTCACAAAAAGAAATAAAAAATGTAGAATAATACTAACAGAGATGAAGCATATTAGTTTATTCCTGCATTATGAGAAGATAAAACTCTAATAGATAAAAAATGTGTATAAAATAATACCTTTCTCTATGCTATTCAGATCGCCAATCTGATGCTTCCATTGGCTCCAAAAGGGGGGTAAAATATCAGCACACCTACCCAGAATTCTGCCAGATCACTCCCTCTTTATCTCCAACTTCAGAGTGTTGTTCACTACCAGAAAACAGTGATCGCATGTAGTGCGATTTCACTAATCTTTCCTTTTACATAAAATCCTCTGAAATTAGCTAAAAGCCACATACTTTCTTTTACATGTTATCCTAATCTAGAAGTTGTCTACAATTTTATGGATTTTTACAAGAGATAATATCTAAATTATAAAAAATTTGCTAAAACTTGTCCAAAAATCTAATATTTTTGAACCATGGACACTAACACTAATGTCTAAAATGGCATTGGCTCTCTAAATCAATAAGAAAGCCACACTCTAGATTTTTTTACACAGTGTGCATGTAGCAGTATGAGAGCGGTAGGTCAACTTGCATGGAGCCAGTATTTTATATGGGTCATTGTACATGGGTTGAAAGCATGAGTTATTGAATTGTACATATAGGATGCTGATTGGGTAGCTTTCAAGAGGACACTCGGAGAAGAATTTTACATTGAAGACACCAATTTGATTATCTGTAAGACTTTCCCAGAGTGGGTTTTACAACCCAATAAAGGGTCTTGTGGCTACAAAGTTATTAAGATAATTTGAAAGTTGTTTTGAGCAATTAGATCTTGTAGAACAACTAGCTCTTGCAAGTCAAAAAATTGAATTATTTCTACAATAAGCAAATCTTGAGATAAGCTTAATGATTTGTTAAAAGATGTGATTACAAAGATAGGGCTTAAAACAGAGTAGAGGTATGTTAAGGAAGCTATTATCACACTGGTGAAAAACCATAAAAGAAGAGAAAGATTGTATGTATCTAACTTGCCCACTATTATGAGAAAAATAGTTGATGTATCCAATAAGTCACCCACTACTGTGGCTAACCCTATGGCTGCACTTATTTTTCCCATTGTTAAGGAAGATCTATTAGATGACTTGGTTGCCGAATCTTTAGTTGAAGGTCGCAAAATTGGATGAGAAAGGACAAGAGGAAAGGGGACGAGAAACAATCCCTAAACCAGGGAAAATATGTATATAGTGTGATAGTTTGCAACATGAAAGGTAGGATTGTGCTGCTTATCAGGAGGCCTTGGCATGACAGCTCATCTTTTGGAAAGATGACAAGATCCATGCACAAGAAATGGGATTTCCTTTTGCTTTGAATTTTGAAAAGGGATGTATATAAATTTTTTTGGAAGACTTGGCTATTTGAAATGCTTATGCATTTGTACATGGTTCTACCTTTAGTCTACAGTTGGATAGAATGTCAGGCCAAGTCATGGTTGGTCCAAAGGCTACAATATGGACACATGCTTTGCATACAACTGAAAAAAGAAAAGCTACTGATAATGAAATGTCTCATGTAGGGCAAGACATTCATGATACAATTGTTGGGAATCATCTGTAGATGCATATTCAATGTATGAATATATAGCAAAGGTGCAAAATACGAATGTACTTCTGGAAGAAAAATGAAAGAGAGATGAAGATAATGCATGGACATCTTAGAGAGTGACAAGAAGAAGTGTAGATTAGCCTAAAGCTACAAATCAACCACCTCCCTAATGGAAGAGTTTGAGCAGGAGTAGAAATAAGTTAGCAAGCAAGAGGGCAAGTAGCTAGGATATAAGCTGTAATTTGATATTGAGTCAGCCACCATGGATACCTTAGAAGATCATGTAGTGGAAGAGTTAGCCATTGCATCTATAGATTTTCTCAATGCATTTAAAGAGGTTTATGAAGCTCATGTTTTTCTTGATGCATGAACTCAGAAGGAGATTGGTGAAGTGTTGGATGCACATGATTTGTAGGATATAGTTATTGCTTCTAAGATAGGCTTCTGAGATAGTTCATGAGCTCAAGGATATACCTTTAGAAGATGTTAGATGTAATGCTCCATAGCCAAAAACCTTTTTGGATGCTTTGTCGAATGCCTTGATAGGCAATTCAAAGATACTTCAAGATATGGATTGCTTCACTATTTTTGGTGATGGTTAGCATGTATTGGATGCAAGTTATGCTGAGTTTATGTTTAATGTGGCACACAATTGTCCCTATAAGTAGATTTACATGTGCTAGATTTTGAAAGTGCAACCATGTTGCTATATATTTGTTGATGGGTACATTGATAGCATGCATATAGAGATTCAACAACCTCTAGTGTATGATGCATACCCAAGGCCTGATAACCTTAGAGTGCATGCTTTGTATGGTTTTAGAGTTGTGCAAATACTAGTCATTTTGATTTGTGATCCATGGAAATGCCTTCTTATGTGCGTGATGAGCAACAAATTGATGCAATGGGTGTTTGACCCAAGTGGTGCATTGGTGGCACATATAAGAGGGATGGATATCATGCCACTACTGTCTTAAAAACCTTGAGTGCATAATCATTCAGCTTTCTCTTTTATCTAGAGAGTTAATGCCATATTAGTCATTAGTGTTAGTGTCCATAGTATGGATAGGTCCAAAATACAATATTTTTGGACAAGATTAGCTTATTTTTTATATTTTTAATATTATTTCTTGTAAAATTCCTAAAGAGGTGTGGAAAACTTTTATAATAGGGTGACATGCAAAAAGCAAGTGGATTTTTCAACCAATTTTGGGAGATCTCATATAGAAAGAAGGGCCTTTTGAATTCCGTGATACACGATCACAATTTATAGGTAGCAAAGAGCACTTCCAAAATGGGAAGAAGAAGGAGAGATCCAGGAGAATTCTGACCAAGTGTCTTGTGTTTTTACCTCCCTTTCATAGACAATGGAACTGTGATTTGAGTAGTAGAGAAGAGGCTAGTATTTGGTATACATTTTTGGACTACCAGGGAGCTCTAGGAGATCTAATGCTTGAATATTGCTTTTGAGTAGTCCTAGACAAGGATTTTGTTTATCTTCTTAGGTTCTATCAATACATACTTCTTTGATTCATTGAGCTTTGTCTTTATCTTGTGTATCTATTATCTATTCTTTTTCTTCTCTTCTATCTCCTATTCTCTACTTCCTTCTCTCTCTGATCCCCAGTGGATATGACCTTTTGACTAAAATCCCTTTTTGAGGATGGCTTAACTTGCATTCACACTTGTAAGTCATGTCTAAAAAGGATAGGCATGCCCATCAACATTCTACCCAAGATGAAAAGTAATTCACTCTCAAGAACATGCCACATGCTAATCGAGAACCATTCAAGGTTCTCATCCCATCAATATGGATACAAGGGAAAACCATTGAAGACACTCATCCCCTCATGTAGCTGCCACTTGGCAATATTCAAAGGTATTAGAGCCTAGCCTACATCTAGGGATTCCAATCACTTACCCTCCTTCTCGAAGGTGAGCTCTCAGGAGAAAATAGGTTTTACGGTCCATCTCAGCCTAAATTGACTTCATGGCTAGATTTCTAGAGCTTCAAATCCCAAACCCCCTATCTCTACCCAAAAATTTCTCAATCATGTCCAACATTGAGAAATCATATCCCTTACCATGGCACCATCATTTTAGAGTTTCTGTGGCCAAATAATGTTAAGAAGAGCTTAATTAAGCTTTATATTTTAAGCTTAGTTGACTTAAGAATCTTAAAGCTTCTTTATGAATTTCATAGGGGAGGCTTTTTTATTTGCCATCATTAAGTAGGTCGACAACATTCTCTTGGCCTATAAAGTGATTTTTTTATTTTAGACCAAGGTATAAAAGCCTTAGTTACCTATCCTCTACTTCATAAACTCCATCCTCTCCTACATCGAGTCACCTATATATTGCCAGGTGACACTTCCATGAGGGGATAAGTGCCTTCAATGGTTTTGCCTTATATGCACATTGATAGAATGAGTATCTTGAATGGTTCTCCATTAGCCCGTGGCACATTCTTAAGAGCAAATTACTTTTCTTCTTAGGTGGAAGGTCGATGGACACACCCATCCTTTCAACAAGAGTGATTGTCAAGATTGAGTGTTGTATACCTCACCATTGACAACCTCACCAACACTTCATCAACAAAGTGAACTCCTTGGGTGATGTTGTGTGGTCCTTGCCATGTTGGACGAGTGTGATGTGGTGAGTTGTGGTACCTCCTGCTGATGACTACGGTCCTTCATGAGTTAATGACAGGTCACCTCACCCATCTACTAATTGGGCTAAGTTTTTCTAACTCTACCCCTTTTGATTTCACAAGTCACTCATGTTTTAAGTGTGGGGACATATGTGTATGGTTTATGATCCTCTATTAGGACCATGTTACATCATCAATCTAATATATTAAGGTCTTAATTGTGGAGATGCGTCTGTGTGTGTTTACTTTACATAACCTCATGGAAAAATACCTATAAGAAAATTTAAGCATACTAAGTCCATACCTTGCCCTAATGGAGTCCCTTCCCCACCCACTCATCCTCTTTTCAACATGTCTTTGGGATTGTTCTTTGTCTGTTTTTTTTCCCTTTTTTTGTCACTTTTCTATGTGAACACACCCTACATTCACCAAAAGTAAAATATGGACTTATGACCCTATTCTTCCCTTTGAACTAGCTCCTTTTCCTTTTTATAGCCCTCCATTCTGAGATATGGATCATGAGTTATTAAATTTCAAAAGATTTTTTGCCAATTTTTTGTGTTTTCATGTGAATGTACATTTTTCACTTTGGAACAATGATTTGATGATCCCAGTGACATTTTTCCTTTTTATTGCCCATCATTCTGATGTACAGTTTTTCCATTATTAAATTTTCCATCTTTTCGGGTATTTTTGTGTGCATTTTTTTTACCGTTTTTCCATGTGAACCTGCCTTAACCACCTCCAAATTCACTCTAGATTTGATAGCCACATTCGAGTTGCTCTCCTTCACAATTTTTTATTTTTTTCTATTGTGAAAAATTGATTTTATTTTATTAATTTTTTTGTGAATTTTTATGCTTATTTTTTCTATTTTTCCCATGTGAATGCCCCTAATGGCCTCGAAACTACATTCTAATTTTGTAGCTCTATCCTAATAGTTTTTCTTAACATATTTTCTTTTTTTGGCACTCCATTCTAATGCACAGATTTTCTCATATTACTTTCCGACTCCATTTTCGTTCGTGTTTTATTGTTTTTTCCATGTGAACACGCTCTACCACCCCCAAAATGAAATGCGTTCTACCTCACCCATCCTATTCAACTCCTCATTGCCGACCCTTTTTTTTTTTTCACCTCACTAGATTTTGCACAATAGATCTCTCTTTATTAATTTTTAATTCCTGTTTTGAGTGTGTGTTTTTTCTGCCCATGTGAATGAGTCTTATCCTTGTTGAAACTATGTTCTCATCTACAAGGTCTATCCAGCACATCATTTTGCATGTTTTCCTTATTTTTATGCTTTATTTTGGTGGCTGGATTTTTAAGAATTATTTTTTCTATTAATTTATGTTCTGACATTGCGTGTGTTTGTATGCGAACATCCTTGATTACGGCTTCTAAGACACATTGCCCCGTCCATCATATTGTCCTCCACTCGTGCGTATGCCCGCATGCCCTATCAATCCCATGAACACAAAATTTTTTAGCCTCGCCCCGCGCACATGCACAGGACGGGGGGGACCAAGGTCCTTGAAGAAAAAAAAAACAAAACACACATACACACACACAACATGCTACCCCCCTGCCCCCTGCCCCCTGCCCCCTGGCCCCCCCCCTCCCAATCGTATGTCTATCCCCCCTATCCCATGTCCACACCCCCTACTTCCTACCCCTACTCCATGTCCCCCCTCTAGCCCCCTAACTTCCATCCCCCTCCCACGTGCCCCCACCCCCACCTTCACCGTCACCCCCATCCCCTCCCTCCCATCCTTCCCCCCCCCCAACTGTCCCCTTCCCTCCCCCGTCTCTTCATTCCCCTCTCTCCACCCTTCCCTACGGCCTCCCTCCTCTCCTCTCCCCCAATTCCTTGGCCGTGGCCACCACTCCCATTGGTCTTGCTTGCGCCACTATGAGGACCTTCTTCCGCTACTGGCGTTCAAGCCTCCTGGTCCTCCCTATACCCCATCGCTGCTGCTCAATGCCCTTGCCAGATGACTATGATGTGCTCCCTACTGACACCCTCAATTGCTCCTCCTGTTGGTGCCCCATCCTACCACGCCCCTCCTTTTCACCTCTTCCTTCTCTCACATCTCCTTTCCATCTCCTCTTGCCCCTCATTTCTGCCTCCTCTCTCCCTTCCCTTCCACCTCCTCTAAGCCCTCCCTCCCACCTAAACCCTTCCCCTCATATGAGGTGCCTCCTCCAACAGACTTGGAGGAGTCCTATTAGTAGTCAATTGAAATTCATATCCATTGTTTATTGTTGCTTTGGCAGAGCCTTAAAAAAAACTGCATTCCTATACTCAATCCACCCTAATACATTCAGTGCACAACTCTCATCACTCCGACAACACTCTTTCTTCACCTCAAACATACACACGATTCCGCATGACTATTACTCTCTCTTTGACAGAATTTGCACTGAAAAACGGAATGGGAAATAAACAAGTAAAGAGACTAGAAACTGCCAAGAAGACTGTCATAATTGTATTCCGCCATAGCTACATCAGAAAATCCACCAAGAAACTGATAGGCGTACACAAAACTCAAATGGCATCATATATATAGGCATACCTATGACCATCCAACTTCCAAGATCCGAAAACCAACCAACTTTCAAACTTACAAAAGACACTTTAAATATTCAGAATTAAATCCACCCAAGGTCTAGCCTAAACACTTGGCACAGCTCGGTGGCTTGAGCCCATCGGCGGCTGACCTCGGACCCACAATCCCTTGATCCGATTTTAGCCACTAGGGGCCTCTAGCTGATCCGACACCGCCTTGGCTGCATCCTTCTCCTTTCGACAAAAAAACTACATGCCATCCGGCCACAAACCATTATTGACTTCTGAATTCCGATTTTTGCCTGTACTTGAAAATCCGCTACAATCCTCCATCTATTCCATCTCAAAACTGCTCCCGGACTTACCAAAATCCCCCATATCTGATTCCGACCATATTGGCACAATGTCAACCCATTTGACAGCTATTTCTTCAACTTTGTTGACCATCCATTTAGGAATATCCGGAACCTTTCCATAGAATTCCTTCAGTCGGAACCCATTCACTAGTTTCAGAACCGGAGTCCCAAACACATCCTTCAATTGAAAAGTCCCTTGCCCTAACTCTTCCACAATCTGCTAGGGCCCATAGTACCTTAACTTCAACTTACCTGGATGCGGGCCTAATTTTGAATTATACAACATCACCCAATCACCTTTCTGAAAAATCTTGAATTTGACTTGCCTTGCCACCCATGTCTATCTTCTATTCTGAGCAATTTCCACAGCATATGCACTTCTAATCTGATCCTCCTCCGATCTCAACAATTGCCTTTGTCAGTGTAATACTAAATCCTCAGGACTCAATCTGTGTTGTACTACCAGCCTCAAACTGGGAACCACATACTCCATAGGGACTACTGCTTCCATACCATACACAAGTTTGAATGGTGTCATTCCAATAACCACTTTGAAGGCTGTCCTAAAGGACCATAGTGCAGAATCTAATTTGTCATCCCAATCAGTTATGTTTTCCTCCACAATTTTCTTCAAAATTCTCACCAACACTTTGTTTGTACTTTCTGCCAATCCGTTTGCTTGAGGGTGATACATAGTAGACTTCTTATGCAAGATCATATGCTTGGTTGTCAACTCCTCTATGACTGAATTCATAAAATGCACCCCTTGGTCTGACACCAATTGTATGGGACAACCAAACCTTGTCATAATATTCTTATACAAAAATCTAGCTACACTTGCTGCTTTGTTATCCCTGAGGGGCAATGCCTCCACCCACTTCGTAGCACAATCCATTGCAACCAAGATGCACCTAGCTCCTGTTCTGCTAGCTTTTGGCTTAATGGGGCCAACAAAATCCAACCCCCACTTCTGAAATGGTTCTAGTGGCAAAACTGGGTGATCTTGCATCCTATCCATAGAAGTTGGTTGCCCTATCTTTTGACACTGCAAATATTCCCTAGCATACTGATATGCATCTTTCAGCATTAATGGCCACCATAACCCGTCTTGCATTATCTTCCTTCCAGTTGTTTCAACAAAAAAATGACCTCCTACTACTCCAAAATGCGCCTCCTGTAAAACTGCCTTTTGTTCCTCATTCGGCACACATCTTGGATAATCTGATCCGGTCCTTTTATGTATAAGGATCTAGCAATAATCAAGAATGGTCTGCTTTTCAAGGCGAACTTGTTTTTCTGATCTGTTGACATATTTGAAGGTAAAACACCATCTGTCAGAAATTCCACCATCTGATCATACCAATTTTCAAACTCTTGCCCTTTCACATGAAACAATTCCGCATCAGAAAGTTGATCTGAAACTCCAGGTATTTCCTGCATATTCTCGAACTTGCTTAGATAATCTGCAATTGCATGCTTATTTCCTGGTGTATGCAACACTATGTAATCAAATTCTTGCAATAAAAGCATCCATCTTGCCAACCTGCCTTCCACCTTTGGCTTCTTTATCAAAAAAGATTAGTGCCTAATGATCCACATGAAAAATGACCTTGTTGCCAAGCAAATAATGCCGAAACTTTTCCAAAGAAAAAATCATCCCCAAAGCTTCTCTTTCATAACTGTGTAATTCTTCTTAGCTGGTCTCAACATCTAACTTGAATAATACACAGGATGAAACCACCCCCAGGTCTTCTCCTGGATCAAAACAGCTCCAACTGCTAGATCAGATGCATCCACAAATACATGAAATGCTAGTTGCCAATTTGGTGGTTGAATAATAGGGGAAACCACAAGCATCTTCTTTAGGATTTGAAAAGCCTTTTCCTGAGCATCTCCCCAAACAAATTCAACATCCTTCTTTGTCAAATAAGTCAAAGGTGTACTGACATTTGCAAGATACCGTAAATATCGACTATGCCATTTTACCTGACCCATGAACCTCATCACTGCCTTTAAATTATCAAGAGCCGCTGCATTCTAAATTGCACTGATCTTATTAGAATCAATTGACATACCTTCCTCAAAAATGATTTGGTGGTCTAATAACTTCCCTCTTTGTAGAGCAATTGCACATTTGTATGGAATTAAAAAAATCCTAAACATCCGACACCTCTCTAAAAATTTCTTGAGGTAATCCAAATGCTTTGTCTTAGTGCCAAACACTGAGAAATCATCCATAAAAATCTGCATAAACTCTATCAAATATGGCTCAAATGTTTTAAAAGATGCTTTAGAATATGATGGTGGTCCATTCTTTAGACCAAAGCTCATTACTGTGTAGGCAAATGCACCCCATTCAATTATAAATGCAGTTTTGGCGACATCCTCCTCGGCCATCTGTATTTGATTATAACTTGAAAACCCGTCAAGAAAGCTGTACATCTCGTGTCCGGCCACATCATCAAGCATTGAATCCAAAAAGGGTAAGGGAAATGGATCAGCCACCATAGTTGCAGCATTCAATTTTCTGTAATCAATACATACACGGATCTTCCATGACTTCTTAGGGACAACAACTATTGGTGATAGCCATTCTGCCTGATCAATAGGTATAATGAAACCCACTTGCAGTAGTTTATCCAATTCCTGCTTCACTTGCTTTGCATAATTGGGATTCATCCGATATCGTTGCTGAATTACTGGCATTGCATCTTCCTTCAAGTTGATCTGATGTTTGTAAACCTCTGGATCCATACCTTTCATATCCGAATAGTCCCAAGCAAAGACATCAATGAATTCTTGTAACAGCTGTCTAAGATCTTTCTTAAATGACTCATCTAGATTAACACTAACTTTCACCATCTTAGGACTTGTGGCAGATCCCAAATTTAACTCCTACAAATAATCCTCCTTGACCCTTGAAACTCTCTCCATTAACATATCATATAGAAATTCTACCCTTGTAACAGCTTCTTTTGGTGGAACTGCATCATCAAAATAATCCGTGTATTTCACCATTTTGGAGTCAGAACTGCTTGCTGCTTCCTTATTAGTCTCCTGATTTTCTGTTATAGTCCCTGACTTAGAAGATGACTTCTCATCAGAATTACCCAGATTCTCCCGAAAAACATACTTTTCCAGAACTCACTCTACATCCACCTCAAAAATAGGAACAACTGTTGGATTTGCTTCCATAAACATACTTTTCCGAAATTCACTCTACATCCACCTCAAAAGCAATTGGTGGAAATTCACTCTACATCCACCTCCTCATCATCCTCAACTTCCTCAGCCAAATTTATGGTCTAAGCCATCATAGGTTTGACAGATGTTGGCAAATTTTTCTTTGCAGTCATAGGAATTCTGACAAAATGTTTGCCCTTCTTCACAATGACTTCATTCTGATCCCAATCTTGTTTAAGCTTTGTAGCTTTAAACCATGGCTTTCCCAGAAGCATAGAATAAGCATTCCCTACATCCTGCATTTTTAAAACCACAAAATTCACTTGAAAAGATAACCCATGCACCTTAAGTATTTGACCTCTTAGCATTCCGATTGGTTGGACTCTTCCTTGATCCGCCATTCGCACTTGAAACGGTGCAGGCTCTAGTTTAGCATTTGTCATCTTCAAAAATTCTACCTCTGATAAAATATTTACACCAGATCCACCATCAAGCAGAACATCCAAAAACACTCGACCATCAAACTCAAGCTTTACCATAGGAATAGTGAAATCCACATCATCAGGACTGATCTGATAAGCCCCAACATTTTCTTGTATTGCTTTCGTAAAATCCGCAACAGGTGACTTGTTTGTGACTGAATACAGCTTGTCCCTGAAAATGGGAACCAAAGAAAGCAGCAGATCCAATGTAAATTTCATAGGAGTATTTAACAGTTCCTCAAATAAGGCTTTTGATGCTAATTCTGAATTTCCACCAATTTTAAGCTATTTTTACTTTTGTCTAGATGTCACCATTTCTTTTCCAAATTGCTCCACTTCCTCAGCAACCTCATCATGTACCTCCTTCTGTTCCTCCCAGTCAAGTGGTGGTTTAAGCTTAGCTTTTGAATGTGTAACTGCCAATGCTTCAGGCTTTGTTGTCTTACACTAAAAGCAATCACATTTTGGAGAATACTCGGCTGTCACTTGATTTGTCACCTGATCCTCCACTAGAGGAATTTCCTTCTCAACTTTCTGTCACTTCTAGTTTAATAAGATTACTTTGAGGTACCTTAGCTGCCTCTCCTTGCTGTGCAGGTGGTGCAGGTAACTGTGGTATTTGTGTATTCTGTACCTGTTGATCCCATCCTTGCTGATTCCAATTTTGATCTTGTTTCCATCCCTGCTACTGTTGCTGCCAATTTCCTCCCCATGGCCTATAATTTTGATAACCACCATATCTTGGTCTAAAGCCAAAATTGAAATTACCTCTATATGGCCGATTGTGATTATAAGGTAGCCTCCATTGTTGATTTTGAGATCCTCTCCATCCTGGATTGTTAAATGTCCTCTGTTGTCCTGCAGCATCAAGAAAAACCCTAGCTGCTTGTGTTATACCTTGCTGCATTCTTTGCTGAAGCCTTTCTGGTATTGGGCCTCTGTAATTCAGATTATACCAACAATTTTGTGTTTTATGACCATCCATGTCACATATATCACAATGAGGTTTCTTACTTGACTCAGCCTCTTGCTTGACCCCCATTTATTTCAGCTTCTTCTCCACCATTTTTTCCACCAAACTGTCTTTTGGCTTGTCCTTATCCCGCTTCTTATGCTTCCTCTTATTATCCTCCTTTTCTGAATCCGAATCAGAATCTATATTAGAATTAGATCCACTACTTGTTCTTGACTTGGAACTTGAATCTGTATCCGACTCAGAATCATCGTCACTACTATCATCCGAATATCTCCTTTTTCTCCCTTTCTTCTTTCTTGAACTCTGCTTTGTGGATTTTGAATCAATCACTCCAAACCTCTTCTCTACTCTAGTTGCTATTTGTATTGAATCATTCAACCCTGCTTTAGCATCCACTCCTGCAACTGCATTCCGCAGCTCCTTTCTCAAGCCATTCATGTAATATCCGACTAACATCTCATCAGTCGGCCTTTCTGATGCTGTAAGTCGTCTCAAATACTGATTGAATTTTTTATTATAGTCCTCCACAAACATCTTCTTCTGCTTAATTTCTTTTAGCTTAGCAAGAACATCATTAGGAGTTTTCTCCTTCCGAAATCTATTCAAAAATGCTACCTTTAAATCCAAGTAATCTGCAAAATGATCTGGGTTTTAATTGCTCACCACTGCATTCTTTGAATTGTCGCATTTTATGCTGAGCGTCATATACTCCGTCAAATCCTCTAGCCTGCCATCTTGTCTCAAACTGAGCTATGTGGCAATTGGGGTCTTCTTTTGACTTCCCTGAAAAGCTCTCGAACTTGACGCGAAAATCCACCCTAGTTACTACCATCCTTCGCCACGTATTTGGGGATAGATTACCTGCAGAAGATGCTAATGTCATTGGTGATGGAGGTGGTGATGGTAAGCCCCCTCCTAATCCCAACGGATCAAATTGTAACCTCCTTCTTGCAAAAAATACTTGTTGCAAAATTACTCCTCCTATCTCAACTGGTGTCCATTGCTGTTGATGTTCCTCTTCTTGAAAAATTCCCCCATAATGCTCAACATCCTCCAAATCTTCTACACTCCTCTTAGACTCATACCCTATGCTGTCACTTTGCATTCCAAGGGTTTCTTCCACATTAAGGTCATCCTCCTGCTGATGCAGCCTCCGCTGTCTTTCTGCCCACCTGATAAAATATGAATGAAGAACTTGATTCGACTCTTCCAGCCTGACTACCTCCTAGCATTTGACTCTCCAAGAAACATAGGTTGGACCACATATATGACTTCCTATTCTGCTCTGCATCCTCTCAGCACTCAACCTTCTACAGAAGAAAAGTGGACTTGAACATGAATATCTTCCACAAGCATCGTGATTTCCAGTGTTTATTGTTGCTTTTGCAGAGCCTTAAAAAAACTGCATTCCTATACTTAATCCACCCTAATACATTCAGTGCACAACCCTCATCACTCTGACAACACTCTTACTTCACCTCAAACATACACACGATTTCGCATGACTATTACTCTCTCTCTGACAGAATCGGCATTGAAAAACGGAATGGGAAATAGACAAGTAAAGAGACTAGAAACTGCCAAGAAGATTGTGATAACTGTATTCCGCCATAGCTACATCAAAAAATCCTCCAAGAAACTGATAGGCATACACAAAACTCAAACGACATCATATATATAGGCATACCTATGACCATCCAACTTCCAAGATCCGAAAACCAACCAACTTTCAAACTTACAAAAGACACTTTAAATATTCAAAATTAAATCCGTCCAAGGTCTAGCCTAAACATCAATGCATATCACCATCTAGCCTTCCCATGGGAAACCTAGGACTTAGTTGAACATGGGAATCTCAATTCTACTTCATAGGAGAAGCGTGGATAAGTCAGCCATAATAGCAATCTAATGCCCACCCAGGAAATATCACTTTATAATCAATCAAAGGCAAGAGTGAGGTTAACACTGCACTTAGTTCAAAGAGAGTGAGAGATGAGAGAGAGTGTAACTCCATCCCCCTACCCATAATGTAAAATCTCAGCTCCGGACCCCTAAAATGGTGTTAAACCTAGTAACTAATCCTATCAATATTGGAAGGGTCATAATTTAATCAGCTCTATCTAGTGTTGGAAAGTTACCCAACTTATCAGGTCCACCCAGCCATAGGCATTCAATTGTTAGGATTGAAGCCTCCCACATTCCTCAACCGGGTTTACTTTGGTTTTCTAATTAGCAAAGCATACTACCACACTGTTTCAACATTATAAAAACAACTTCCTTTTATTACTTAGTTAAACTAGGTTCGTTAAACTAAATCTTTAGCACATAACAAACAATTAGGAAATCAAATAATTTATTTCATAATAATAACAAGCAGAACCATTACTTTGTAGAGTGGTACAAAATTGTCTTTCTGCAAAAAGACGTTGTCCATATCCTTGGATAGGACCTTCCAATCCCTCATGATTGGGTTGTATGTGATAGCACTTTGTCCGCAGTCAATAGGGAATTTACTATCTTAGAGACCCTCTAAGCTTCCCTGAGCCTCAAGAGCCATCCTACATAATAGCGGCACTTATCACTCAGCCCTTTGCCATCTCAAGTGCTCGAGTGATCAAAACCAAAAACACCTACGTCCCTCGGGAGCATAGGACCCCCACCCACATGTGAGTTTTTCCACACTTTGTAAAGTGTTAGGGAGCATTGGGTTGGGGACCCCAATATCTCGAACCACCACAATCCACAACTCATCTAGCTGTTATGAGCACGAAACCATAAGAGACATAATTCATCATTTACAAATCCAAAAGTAGTCATAACCATAAAACATTTTTAACACACTTGTTGATGTATGTGATGCATAGAATCTATCCCCCTCATCAATTCCTATGTTCTTTCCTAAAAATCAATTGTTAATACTAACATCTATGTAACATACTTATCCTATGATATCGTATGGGATTCGCGTGGGGGGTTCGTGAAAATTGCTTGCCGCCGCAGGGACACTTTGAGATGGGAGAAATCAACATACAATAATTAACCAGAAGAATTTGGTTTCAAGTCGAATGCAAAAATAAATTCTTCAATTAAGATATAGACAAGATAATCAAAAGACTTTTGGATTTAATCACAATAGGTTTGGGAAAGACAAAGTCGATATCTCAAATTGAGAGAGAAAAGAAGAAGATGAGATGTCATGATTTGTGGAAATATCTTCAAGGAAGGCGATGAGCATCAAGCTCGACTCAATCTTCATAGAGCGACTGGTGATGATGGAAAATTCAATGCAAGTGAGGTGCTTAAAGCTCGTCCTTAAGTCTTCTCTCCAAAATTTGATGACAGTCTTTGAAGAAGGTGAGGGATACAAACTCAAACTCTAGCCTCTCTCCCTTGACTTGATGATGGCCCTCCTTCTCTCATTGTCCTCTCTTTTATAGTTTTTCTCCACTCCCTTTCACTCATAAAATCTTAAGGCGTTTAGCTTTAAAGCTTATGCATTTTTACTACTTTTTACTATTTTCATTTTTTTGTCGTGTGTTTGTCTGCAACTTGTTTGGATCATAAATTCGTCATATGAACTTCGAATATAGTCATCCATGTATTCAAAATGATTGGAGCACATTTGGTCGACAAGATAACATGGACAGAATTACAAAAATCCATCAAAAATATGTGAAAATATTAATTTTCATAAATCACATTATTTTTCTCCATCTTCTATCTTGGACAACTTATTCCCTTCAAAATAAGTCACGCTATATGTTTGGATCCATCTAAAGTTGGAATTAAGTCATCTAACCATGATACTAGAGATTTTAGACTATCTAGTAAACTAGTCATGATTCCTTTGTGTGCTTTGAAGTTTGCACAAACTGGAGCTTTTGAGATCCAAGATTAGCCTCTTCATGTACCAACCTTCCTTGGCCTATTGTTCTTGTAGTTGCACAAACTTTCAGCACACATGTCCTTCTTTTCTTTAAGAAATGCTCGCTAACGATGTAAAACTTACGACCGTTTTTTTTAATCCTTGAATCTTCAAAATGGAAACCTTTATATGAACCTGCTTTTCCATTCAATGTGTCCTATCAAGAATATGATTTGGAAGAGAATTTTGTGCCTAAACATTCATGCGGTTTGCAAATTAAAATCCATGCAATGCAATCAATCAAATGATGTTTCCACACACAAAAATATGAATGCATTGAAGAAATTGTGCCTAGTCTAACTACATGTTCTTGTGTGTCATGCAAATACAATCAAAGAGACACACACAATGAACAATAAATTCCTAATGAGGCTGACTAACGTATTCAAATTCTTGGCAAAAAAACTTTGCGCTCAGATTTGCTGTGGTGAACACGCAACGCCATGACAATGAGCTTTTCTAACATTATTAACTTATTCCTCATTTTATCGTAAGATGCAAGAATCAATAACATAAAATAGAAAAATAAGAAAGTTGTAGAGTTAATAGCTTAGAAAGAAGTAATCGTTTTCCTATGTTGTCGTGCGCTACGCGCACACCGTGTAAAAAAATCTAGAGTGTAGCTTCCTTTTAGATTTAGAGAGCCAATGCCACTTTAGGCATCAGTGTTAGTATCCATTGTTCAAAATATTAGATTTTTTTGGACAAGTTTTTAGCCAATTTTTTATATTCTAGATATTCTCTCTTGTAAAAAATCCTTAAAACTATAGACAACTTCTAGATTAGGATGATATGTAAAAGAAAACATGTAGCTTTCAACCAATTTGAGAGGATTTTATGTAAAAAGAGAGATTAACAAAATTGCGCAACGTACAATTGTTATTTTCAGGCAATGAACAGCACTCCGAAGGGGGAGATGAAGAAGGAATGATCTAGCAGAATTCTAGCCAGGTGTGCTAGTATTTTACCCCCTTTTGGAGCCAATGGAAGCATCAGATTGGCAATTTGAGTAGCATAGAGGAAGGTATTATTTTATACACGTTTTTATCTTTTAGAGTTATATCTTCTCATAATGCTGAAAGAAACTGATAGGCTTCATCTCTGTAAGTATTCTTCTACATTTTCTAATTCTTTTTTTGAGTAGTCTTCTACGTCTACAATTTCTTCGAACCCCTTCTCTTCCATCTACTCATTTCCCTAAATCTACCTTCACCCTGATGTCTCTTATCTTAAAGAACTTGGCTTGAAACCTTCAACCCTTCTCTTATCTCTACCATCTCCAGAGTCTAAGCTCTTGAGCTTCAACTTTGTGTTAAATGGATCCTTTGGGTTAAATGGACTCGGGAGTAACTTTTGCTTGTGCTTCAACTTTGTGTTGAGATCCCTCAATAGCGACTACTTTCTCATGTTGGGGAGCTCTTCGAGCATGACCTCGCTCAGCATCTCGATGTCCTTTGGGAGCCATGGAAGAAGCTTGATGGATTTGAGCAGCACTTTCCCCACGTAGGTGTGGAGAGAGAGAGAGAGAGAGGCTCAACTGATTTTGCAAAAGAGCTTTGTTGTGTCATTAGTAGAGAGACTTCGGCATGGGTTATTGTTCCGACATGACGCTCTATCCCTATTAATATAATAATCGGGGAGGGGGTAAAGAGAGAACACTTGCTTTTAGCATTTTCAATGATGTTGGGCAGGGGGAGAGGGGGAGGCAAAGAGAGAATGCTTGCTTTTAGCATTTTTTATGACATCATCGATGTTATCAAAGAGAGAACTCCATTTTTGGAACATAGTGTGTGGAGATATGAAAAAAAGAAATCATAACCACATAGCGGGGATGGGTAGCAAGTACGCGCATGATGTCGTCGGGCAAGAATCACTCTAAGTCAGCGACCAAGGCATAGACCTTGGCATACTTGGCAACAAGCTACGAAGGCTTCATTGGCTCCATTGGCTACGCGCGAGAAGCTTCCACCAGCTTGTAGGAAAAGCTTTGGGAGGTCACCCATCCTTGCAGTATTGTCACTCAAATGTACTTAATTGCCAAAGGACTATCCACCAGGCTAATTCTTTTTGGTGTTCTATACTACAAACATAGTTCTAATGAGCTTATCTTGGGAGGACTTCCCAAGCCTTCCTTCCATGAATTGGCATATAATACCTCATTAATAATAACAATTATCTTCATAGTTAGAGCTAGTTTTAAAAATGTGCAATCTTTACCATTTTGGTTTCAATATAAATCAATTTTTGAAATGTATACATACATTTTTAATTAAAATAAACTGGGTAATGGAAACATTACACCCTGATTGCCCATTTAGCCTAACCCCCCTCGTCCACCACTCAACCCCTCACCCATTAGCTTATCCCCCCCCCATCTGCCATTTGATCCCATGCCCATTAGCCTACCCGCCCACCCACCAAGGTAACACCCCCCCTCCCCCCCCCAATTCATTTTTTTTTCTTTTTTTAACTTAAATATAACCTACACTTACATCAATAAGAATTTAATTAAATAGAAAACACACACAAAAATAACAAATCCCATATACCTCCCTCTTTGAATACACACACACACACACACACACACACACACACACACACTTTATTACCACACTTATTCTCCATTTTTAAAAAAACAACCAAGCACCACCTACTTATCCTACACACACTGTACTTTCCTATTCTCCATCTCTTGTTTTATGGTCCCCTCACTTTTTCTCCCTCCCATTCGTGACCCCTTTTCCCCCGGTCTCATGTGTGTGTGTGCCCTCCTTAGGCCTTGTTCTCATGCGGGGTTTTAGACCTCAGTATGCATGTTCGGGATTGCGGTCATTCACACGCAAGGATGCACATGTGATTTTGTCTACATGACGACAAGCTTGTAGCTATTCACATGCAGTCCATGTCATCTTTGATCGGGTACCATATTTTTTGTTTTTCTAAATTTTAAAAATAACCCATAAAATTATTAAAAAATTATCTAAAAGGTATAAAAATTCAATTAAAATGTAGAAATTTATTTAAAAATCATATAAAAAATCTACAATTTTTTTATCGATGGCAGTGGACATTAAATGATTCTTTGATAAGACCATTGTTTAATTGGCCTATCATTCCTAGTTCTTGGGACAGTTTAGCTCAATGTTCCACTTCTTATCTGCAGTTTGCTAAACCACATGCTTCTTCTAAGGATACTTTGGTACGAGGCATCTCATTTTTTCCTTTATCTTTATTTTATGCATCAATAGTCTCACCTAAATACTAGAAAGAGTATTCCAAATTTGATGATTAATCCAAATGGGGATGTGACTGTTGCTCAGATCGATGTTCTATATTATTTTGCACAATTTTTTCCTACTAGGTTCATTATCCTGTTGGAAACGATGTGTTGCTTATAGTTTCTTCAAAATGTGCCTTTATATTTTTTGGATGAGAACAAGAGTCTAGAATGTCTCAAGTTGAGCATGAAGTTCATACCTTTATCCTACATAGCTATCGACACTCTCTTGGATGTATTGATCCTTTTTAATGAAATTTTTTCTCCTTGCTCTTCATTTTTTGGGAGCATGTGCCATTTCGACTACATTGTCTTGTGTCCATGTGAGTTGTGTATATATTTTATGGTGTATATGTGGTATTTTATCCCTCTTGCATGAAGTTAAAGATGAAGATGAAGTTGATTGAGAAGATGATTAATGGTGGTTCAATAATTTAACATTGGGATGGATGCTTATGGTTGAAGATAACAAACCTCTTATATTCTTTACAAGTTTGCCATGCTTTTCTATTTCAAAGATGTGATAATGGATAAAGGTGTATTTTTTTCATTGTATTGTTTATTAGATATAGGTTATAAGTTGGGGTCGTGGTTGGATGGTTTCTTGAAGATGCTAAAGAAGACCGAGATGAGCTATATTTTGAACTTATATTCACTTTTTCCTAGGTTGCGAGGATGCTCCTTGATTAAGTGTGGGGATATGTTGAGGGTTAAAATGACTTGATTTTTTGTTGCTTTTTGTTGTTTTTGTGGACTAAATGGTTGATAATTTATAGATTTTGTATGATGTTTAGTTGTTTTGGAAATGTTTGGAAGTGTTTTGGATGAGGTTGATTATGCTTTGAAAGCTCATGATGTTTTATAGTGGAGATATGAGGTTCTGATATGTTCTATTGATGTCCTATTAGTGATTGATTTTGCATGTTTAAGTCTGTTGACCTTCAATTTTGCTCTATTTTTCTTATGTGTGAAGGGTTGGAATAAGGATTGATAAAGTTTGAGAGTGTTTGGAAGCTTGTTGATTTATTCTTGATTATTTTGAGTGATTTACGTGAGTTGAAGACTTTCTAATGCCTTCTATTGACCCTCTGTTGAGCATTTGTAAATCATTTGTTTCTGTTCTATTTTGTTCTGTATACCTCTGTAAGTGTGATATGGGATGAATGTGAAGCATGGGAAAGTTTTCCAATCTTGGTAAGGGATGAATATAAGTTCAAATTATCTTAATGAAGTTGAAGAAGTAGTTGAAGAATTGAAGTGAAGATTGAAGTGAAATGATAGTAGTGAGTTCTCAAGAGACACTGTGGTGGTCCTGGTGACTTTCCATACTAGAAATATCTCTTGGAAGGGGTATCCATGACCTAATAGGGATTATGAATGACTATTCTTGATAATCTCATTGTACAATTAAGAGAGAGCATATATGTGTACAAGAGAGAGATTGTGAGAGAGATAGCCAATTCTATGCCAAACAATGTATCTATGAGTGAGAGATTGTGAAAGAAAGCCATGAAACCTTTGAAGATGAATAATATGTGATTATTTTAATTCAAAGTGGTGTATTATCTTGTGTATTATTGGCTTCTTAAAAAATTATATGAAGAATATGAAGAACATAATCAACTTGGTTCAAGTTAAAGCTGTGGAAGAATTGTTTCTATGAAGCTGCGTGAAGATTTCTAGTTCTTAGTGTTCTTTCCTTGTTGTGGGCATATCAAATATGAAAAAGACGTTTGTTGATGATGCTATCACTATCCTTGAATGTGGAGTGCAGAAGAGACGTGTGCAAGCATCAAGGTTTGTCATTTTCTATTGAAAGAAAATATGAATCTACTTTATTCTCTAAAAATGTCTATTTTTTCTCATGAACTTTTTTGATGATGTTGGAGGCTAAAATGAGGGTCTGCAAATTGATCTTCTAAAGTTATTCTTAAAACACAAGTATCTAATTAGAGTTTTGAGATACCTTCGACATCAAGTGCTTAGGATTGCTACTTTGAATGATGTTCTTACAAATATTCTTAATAGTTTATACATAGAAGAAGTTTAAATACCTGAACAACACTGTGCCATGGCACAACGAGAAGCTCGAACCTGCCAAGAGAGGCTACAAATAGCTTACTGTCCACAAAACCCTACAAGAAAACCCTCTTCTTCATCAAAAACCATATCCCAAACATATAAGAAAGAGGCACACAAGAAATTGAGAGATCCAAACCATCCTCCCCCTCTTCTTCTTCCTCACTCTCCATTAAAATGAGCATGAAGCATAAGAGAAAGAGACAAGAATAAGAAGGCAAGTGTTGTGCCAAATGAGGGAGAGAGGGAAATAAATAGTGAAAGGAGAAGATAAAGGAAGAGAGAGGGTGTAACCACCTCAACCTCCAACTTCCTCAAATCCCATGACTACCTCTTCCTTTCCCTTTCTTATGGAATCCCAAACTTTAGTGAGTAGGAATTCCTCTTAATGAATGGTTGGAATCTTGAAGGACCCTAATGTAATCAATCCTCAGTTGTAAAGATCCAATAATAGCTTTTAATCTCTCTTGAAGATCAATGCTACACAATGACAAGCTATATTTTCTTGGAAATTGCTATAGCTTCAAACTTGAAGGGTCTTTAGCACTCTTGAATGCTCAAAGGAAAAAGATTGAAGCATTTCATTAGAAAATCTCCAAATCCAACTCCATAATAGCTTCTTGATGACAAATAAGCTTCAATGCTTTGAACCTTGGTACAAACATGAAGTTTCATTGTTGTAGATGAACCTTAAGACCAATATATAGATGAAGTTTCCTAAAATTGAAAGCTTGGAGAAAGCTTTAATGTGTACTAGGGTTTTTGGAGAGAAATTCCAGGAAAGAATAAAGATTTGTACCTCAATATGTGTCAAGAACTTGGAGAAACTTCAATTGAATGGTGGATAAGTAATAGAGATAATTATTAGAAGTTGTAGAGAAGATGAAGGATAATACTAAAAATGTGCTAAAAATGATGGGCCTAATCCTTGAGACTGAAACTAATCATAGGCATTGAATAATTGTTATGGGCTTGCATAAGTGCATAATGGTTATGGTTTTGCTTCAAATGAATTCTAGAATGTTCTTGATAAAGAGTTGGAGGCTAATGAAAGAAGATTTTAGAGAGAGGAGCTCAAGGATCCATGGCAGCTTGAAGGAATGAAGAAGAAGAAGAAGAAGCTTTCTCTAAAAAGTAACAATAGTTAAAAACCTTTCTAACTCATGTAAGCCTCCTTTTGACAAAATACCTCCAAAATTTTCATGAATTTGGTGATAACTACCATTTTGGTCATTTTGTCTCTAGATTTTTTCAAAGATCCTATCTAAGCCTTCAATAATGTCAGTTTTCTAATTGTGGAGAGGCTATTAGTCACTACCAAAGCATATACCATTGTACTAGAGGTAAAATAGATTTTTTGAAAGGGAGTAGATAAAAAATGGGCATGAAAATGGATCAAACATTGAAGCTCTGATACTAGTTTCCAAGAACCAAACTGAGAGAGAAGAAATAAGAGAGAGAATATTGTAGGAGAGAGAATATGAGAGAGAAAGAATACACAAAGAGAGAGAAAGATAATAAGAGGAGAGAGAAAGCAACCATGGAAGAAGCCATGGGAGTTGTGTGCAAGGAGTTGAAAAAGAAGAGACTTGTATTGTTGAATGGTGAAAAAAGAAAGTCTCTTACACCATTTATACTACGATTTTAGCTAGTATTTTCCTTTTTTCCAAAAAATATTAATTTTACTTGTCTTTCTACTCTTTACATCCTTGCTCTAGTGGGGGTGTTGTAAAGGTGGTTCTGGTATTGTTGGCTCCAGTGGGTACTACAAAGAGATAGATATTGTGACCCCTTGTCATATTTGGTGCTCGTGGCTTTGGTTGGGGTGTTGTGGATTGTGGATTTGGTATAAGTGCCCTTGTGTGTATGGCTTTGATGAATGCTACAAAGACATAAATAATTTGACATCTTCTTGTCAATCTAGTGTACTAGCATTGTCATGATTAGCCATAACTATTGGTACTCCCTGCTCTAGGATGCTAGGATTTTCTCACCCTTATATAGATGTCACTTTTGATAGTATGCGTGTCATGTAGAGTATTGCTGAGACTCCATAGAATACTCCTAGATTCTCTAGGCTACATGCCATAATGCTATTGTATCCCCAAGAGGAACACCAAGAAAATGGAGAATCTACAACAAGAAAAACTATCTTGTATCATCAACAAACCTCTTTTCCATATTTGATATATCCACAACAAGGAAAAGAACACCAGGAACTAGAAATCTTCATGAAACTTCATAGAAACAATTCTCCCATGGCTTTAACTTGAACAAAATCTATTATGCTCTTCATATTCTTAATAGAGTTCATCTAAAAACCACAAGGACAAAAGAGAATACACCAATTTGATGGAAATCATCACATAGTATTCTTCTTCGAAAGTTCCATAGCTTTCTCTAACAATCTCTCACTCATAGATACATTGGTTTGCATAAGTTTGACTATCTCTCACACACTCTCTCTCATGCATCCTTTCTCTCAATTGTACAATGAGATAATCAATATTAATAATTCATAACCCCTCTTAGGTTGTGAATACCCCTCCCAAGAGGTTTGTTTGATATGAAGGGTCATCAGGGCCACTACAGTGTCTCTTCATAGCTCATCAGTGTCACTATCACTTTAGTCTTTACTTCAAGTCTTCAACAACTACTTCTTCCACTTCTTTGAGCTAATTTGAACTTATATTCATCTCTTCCCAAGATTGGAAAACTTCCCCAAGCTACACATTCATCTATCATCACACTTACAGAGGCATACAAAACATAACAAAAAAGAAACAAAGGCTCTCTAGAAGCTCAACAAAGGATTTATAATACCATACACAAGGTCATCATAAAACCTTTAGCTCACTTAAATCACTTTAAACCATCAAGAATCAACCACTAAGCTTCCAAACACTCTCAAAATTCATCAATCATCATTCTAACCCCTCATACAAAAGGAAAATAGAGCAAAATAGAAGGTCAACAGACCCAATTAGAACCAATCAAACACTAATAGGACATCAACAAAACATGTCAAAACATTATATCTCTACTATAAACCATCATGAGTTTCCAAAAAATAATCAATCTTATCCAAATCACTCTCAAACACTCCCAAAACAACTAAACATCATCCCAAATCCATCAAAAATCAATCATTCAATCCACAAAAACAACAAAAATAACCAAAAAATCAAATCATTTCTCAACAGTTATCACCTAGATACTCCTATTTGGTGGATGATGATACTAGATAAATTTTCATGACGGATGTGAGGAATAGGGTATGACATGCATGCATGATTTGTGCCAATAGATGTTCCAGTATAGCATCATAAAGGTTTGGGGAGGCTTGCCTAGATCCTTCAAGGAGACATTCATCACAAGTTCCTTGTTTCATATGTGTTGCTCGATTCTCTACTAGGTGGATAATGGAGATGATGTGGGACTATATGTTGCAAATGTGCTCTAATACTACACACACAACTTTAAAGGATGAAAAGGGGAAGCCAAATTGATTTGTGGTGCTCGACTAATAAATTATACAAATAGAGCCTTTTTGGAGTTGTAAATGGAAATCAAAATAGAAATTCATGGAATACAATGCAGTTTTTTAATGACTTTGGCATCTCAATAGCCCCTATTTGACCCAAAAATGTGCCCTAGGACAAAGAAGACTAGAGGAATACTAGAGATGAGAATAGTTCCACTCCATAGAGATGATGTCGATACAAAGGTGCAACAATGTTACAGCTAGAGATCAGATCAACACAACACCTTCACAACATCAAGTTGATTAAATGTTTACTCTGTTTAATGTTGATTAAAGTATTAATGTGGTTCTAGGATGCTTGTTATGTTATTTGGCATTGTGTTCCATCACAAGTAGGCAACACTCAAACTTGCAAATAAGATAGGGAGAAAAGCATGGCTCGACTCCCCTTATTGAGAACTTGTTGTTTGGTTGAAATAATGAACCTTTTGAGAAGACATTGCATCACAAGGAGCTTTTAGATGGTGAGTAGTAGTTGTGAACAGTCCCCCACTATTTTTTTTGCAGTTCGACCACTTGGAGAACCCCCATCATCTTTGTACTTTGCGATGTCATCTCCCCTCCACCTAATACAAATTGTGGCTTTATTTCCTTTTGGGATATCATCACTGATATATTATGATATTTTTTGTACATATTGAGTGGTTTTGACATTGTGCATATCATGCAACCTTAACGTTTTATTATTTGGGCCATGGTTATTTTGAATAATGATTAGGATCATGATTGTATATAAATTTTTTGATGATGATTGTGGGGGAATTTATACATGTTTTACAATGTTTTGTTAGGGACTTTGTATTCTATTTGCTTTGTGGAAGTTCTTGGAATCGGTAGATAATCTCATACTTTTAACAACTCTCTAAAAAGCTAATAATTAGGATAGTAAGCTATATTCATGGGAATTTTTGGTTGCCACTCCAATGTGTCTAGATCAATGCCACACCAATGCTTTTCTTCTAGGTAAATTTTCACTTTCTAAGCTAGAAATATGGATCCATGAAAAATTAGGAAAAAAATAGGGCCATTTTAAGTCCCAAAATCATAATGATCACCTAATATTGAAAATTGGTGTACAAATTGAGTTATGATCACCCAAAATGGCTATTTTTGTAGAAGAAAAGTATAGATGTCCATTGACATCCTACAAAATTGTGTGGCAAAATGTGATAAGGTAGCTCTCAAGGTGATGACATTGTCACCAAATAATGATCAACCTTTGAAGAGAGGTCTTTTAAAAAAAATATCATTGGATGCCAAACATTTTTAAAACTACAACGGATGCTATAAGCATCAGTTTCCCTTAGTCATAGCTATTACAAATGGTATTTCTCTTGCAATTGTTAGTAAAGTATCAATTGCTATATACCGACGCTTATGGCAATGCTAGAACTACTGATGGTGTTAGACGTACTTATATTGGAGGTTTTCCATTGGCATTAATAGTGATATATATAGCAATGATGAGGGATTCTTTTTCCTAGACCAATTAAACCACTATATGGGTTAGTATATCCCCTCTATGTTGTAATGATATAGTTGAAGTTATAATGTGATGAAAATTATTATGATTCTTTTTCTATTTGTAAAAGACATATTACCTAGGACAATAGTTACATATCATGATAGTTTAGAGAAAGATAGTTCAATGAATTTAGAAGTTTGGATAAGATTCTTTTTGTGTTGTGATAATCTAGAATAATAATAATACTAACCTCATTGTGTTGAAATTTTTTAGGTATATAGATAGTATGTTGTTATTGAAGTAGACATTGGTGAAAAATAACAATTGATGTATTTTTTATTGCTAAGATTCTATTTGTTGAGGTTGAGAATTGGAATTGGAAATGGTGGGAAGTTGGTCATCTTTTCTAATCTTGCTTCTTGGAGGCATAGGATATGAAATGAAGGCTTAAGAAGGTGTCTTGTAAGATGTCTTTGTGATATTTTGAGAATGGCAATATGTTACATGTTTGTATAAGAAAATCTTATTTGAAACTTTAGTATAATATGATGGATTTTTTTAAATTTTTATCTTACTAGCATAATCTACTAAATGAATATTCATTATTGAGGGTGCTAACTAAAGAGTTTGTATATCTTTTTCTTGTAACTACTATCATATAGCACAAGGCATGGCCTTTCACATTTTCTACAATTAGTTCACAATGAAAACTTGCTTTTTTGTAGGATCACGTAGCAAAATAAAGTTTGATGGACATCTTTCATCTCTAAAATCAATTACTAAAAAATGTATAGGATCTCCAATTGTTAAGTTTAATATCATTGACATTTAAAATGTATAAAAAATAAAGGAATGTTGCATCATTTGGGGGATTTGGAAATACATTAGATTTTGGTAATCATATCTTCTTGATTGTGAGATCTTACAATTGTTTTGGTGCATTCCTCATTTAAGGTCAAAAGTTATATGCTTTTAGCAATAAATGGAAGCATTGGTACATATATCAGTTGTGATGAGTTCTTGCATACCCATGGGTATTTTATTGGGCCTACTTTTTGTAGTTATCACTACTTTTTGTATTTTATTGGGCCTACTTTTTGTAGTTATCACTACTTTTTGTATTTTATTGGGCCTACTTTTTGTAGTTATCTGCAATTATCACTTCAAAACCACCAAAGAAGTAATGATGCTTTGACTTAATATCCCATGTGCATTTAGATATAATTGACAACACACAATGGCCAACTAATGATAATTGTCAATTTTAATTAGTTGCAATCTATCATATAACTTGATTATTGTGTTTAATACATTCAAATGTATAATAATATTGTTTTAAGGTTTGAAATGTATGTGGAGTACAAAATGGATACTTCCACTATGGTACAATAATAATGTTTGAAGGTTTGACGTGCATTCGGAGTACAAAATGGATACTCCCACTTGAAACTTGGAAAGCTACATTTGCTTTCTAGTGAAGGTTTGACATGCATTTGTAATAGAAAATGAATAGTCCCACTTGAAACTTGGAAAGCTACCTTTGCTTTCTTGTGAATGTCATGCAAAACTTTTGATTTTTATGAGAGTGAAATGGCATGTTTTCAATGCCACACAAGACCTTCAACAATCCATGAAATTTTTGTCTATTCATGCACTTCACATCAAGAAAGGTCTAATAGGTTGTTTGACATTAGATTTTTAAAGCTCATTATCTCATACAACAAGGATGTTGCAAGTGATTCTTTTTTTCAATCCATTATAATCATTATTTTCTTATATATATTTTGATTCATGTGAGGGATTTTTTATTTTCTTATATATATATATTTTGACTGATGTGAGTGATTTGTGTTTTTGATATTTTTTAAAAGTTTATTTTGATACATTGCATGCAATATCATATTGGTCCTTTTATTATGTAGATATACTATCCTTGACATTTTTATTGATAGCACATGACATGGCGTATACTCTATCTATACAATAGTCACACAACATCTTGCCAAGCTACTTCAAAACTATTATTCTTGCATCAAATAGTGTTCTCCATAATACATGATCGATCATCCTAAAGTTTTTTAAAAGGTAGAATAAATCAAATTTTTTCTCAATAGTAATTCCCTAGCTCTTTTTCTTTCTTGTATGAAGAATGACATATGGCTAACTCATCTTGATGACTTTCGAATTATTATAGTATATATGTGTGTATGTTGCCAACTAAAGATGATTTAGCTTTTTAATGCCTTTGTATTTACTTATACATGTATATAATGATAAGTAATGTCTATAACCTCATTATCTAATTTTCTAAAACTTATATTCTTTGAGGAATTTTCATTTTTGTGAGTGTGATGCTCTATCCAAAAAACAACAAAAAGTGGTTAGACCGCAATGACAAAATTACAAAGATACATATATGGACTCACTTTTTTGTAGTTTACAAAAGAATTATTAAAATATTGTATTATTTATTTTTATGACGTTATACATGTTATTTTTTAGTTGTGTGTGAACACATATCAAAGGTCTACCATATATAGCTTAGATATATCTACATAAGAAATAAGATATTTAGGGGTGTCATGCTAAATATTGAGGAGAGTTAGAAATAATATTTATGGAATGGGAACAATCACCCACCTACCCCATTCAACACCTATTTTACACACATGCATGCACGCACGTGCATGTGCACACGCATGCTCACGCGCGCATGCACACACACACACACACGCACGTGCACTTGCGCACGCCCACGCACACGTGCAAGCGCGCGCGCGCCACACACACACACACACACACACACACATACACAGACATTTATCCTCTTGTACATAGAATATAATAGAGTCTATTTAGGTTGCATCTACATGACCATGTTATATTAGAAATATTCTTTAAAGGCTCAATACATACATGTAATCCTATAATATCCTAATTTTGGGAGTGCTAGGTGAGATATTTTGAAGACTTAGATAGCATATTCATTGATGGAAATGACTAACCACCTACCTTATTCAATACCTCTTCTATTGCCATATTATATTAAAAATATATTTTGTATGTTCAATATAGTTGTAAAATTCACATAGTATCTTAATTATGGTGTAATCACTAATCTTTTGTATGAAATAATTCACATGGAAGAAATATTTTCTAAGAAAAAGTATCTTATGTGAAGGATATATTGCTATACAAATAAGAGCTCAAGACATATTACAGTTGCAAGAAAGATCTAATCATTCATCCATATTTCCAACTAGATTATACTAATACAAATATGGGATTGTTTTTAATTTGAAAAACATGGGACTATTATATGATGATACATGGTGTAATACAAGGACACATCAATAGAAACAATGATAATTGTATTGGATTAGGAAGATAATTGGTGGGAATATCTTCCATATGAAGTATTATTTTTTAATTAAAAAATTCATGTGGCGAGATTCTAAGAAAATTTTCATTCAAAAAATAATGGGATATTCGTTTTTAACAAATGAAAATATCCCTATAAATAGGGGGATTGCCTAACTCATTTCATGTTTAATTGATTTGTATAATTTAAGGGATTGTGAAGAAAAAAGTAAAGAAATTAAAAAAATATTTATCCAAATATTGAAATTATTATTATTTTCTCTCGTAATATTAATAACAAAATTCATAATCCTAACCAAATAATTTATTATCATTCATTTTAAATAATCTAATAGAAACTTTAGGCTAGATTTTAACTTATAATACTTAAATTAAATTAGTAATTAAAAAATAAAGTCTAAGAAAGATGAAATTTTAAGTTAAATTTTTTTAATTTTAATGAAAAAAGTAAAAATAATTAAAAATCTATTCTAAGCAAAACTTAAAATATAGAGGTAGCTTTAATTGATAAATTTATTCTTCAAGTAGACCCATTTAGGATAAGGGAAAAACTTAAATTATTAATAATTTTACTTAATATATTTTTTATTTAAGAAAAAACATTTAGGAATAGAAAGAAACTTAGATAATTGTAACAACTCTACTTGATGAATTTATTCTTCAAGTAGACGTGTTTAGAAGTAAGAAAAAACCTAAGTGCTTGAGACTCAAAATATTTATGGTTAAAACCACCTGCCTTGATGCATTATATGCTCATTTTCTACTCTATACTTGGAATTTTGTTGTATCTCCCTGGATACATCAATTGCCTATATGTTGCTATCGAACTACTATAGCATGTAGTACTTTGGCAACATCATAAGTCCATGATACATCAAGCTATCTCTTTGGGTATACTTGGCATTGATATCTAGTTCCCTTGTCCTAAAAAACAAGATCATCAGTGATAAACAATTAAGTGATGTGAGCTTTCATCCTTACGAGAAATATATTGTGAATAAGAGTTTCCCTTTGTATTTATCAAATGAGTGTGGGATAGAGCCTGGGACGAGTTACCAATCCTTCCTTCAAATCAAATGGGAGGTGAGATATGAAAATGTTGAGCATTGCATGCATGGGTTGGGTCTCTCAATGCACAAAGCACAATCTATTCTATACAACAGTATAAGGTTCCTTGGACTTCTATTTCTCACATTGTATGCTAGCACTAGATGGGACACACACTTACACCATCAATTGTGCACAAGCTTTGTAAAATTTCATACAAGTGACTCTAAGGATAAACCAATGGGTGTGATGAATCACATTGCCCTCTAATATCTTCTCAACAGAGTGTGAGTTAGTGGGGGATCTAGTGTTACCAATCCTCTGCTCAATCGATTGAGAGATGAGGTTTGAGGGATAGTATAACAATTGGAAACAAAGACCATAGTTGACACTTTTGGATACTCTTCATGATTTTTTCCCCTTCCACACTAGTCATACATTGTTGTTCTAAGTAGAACATCTTTGAAATGCTTACATGGTGTCCCCTCGATAATCATCAAGCCATGCTTTTATAACCTTTTTCCCTCTATGTATGGATGTATGTGTATCTATCATCTTAAGTATGGGGAAGTCTAAGTCAAGATGCTTCTACATATTCAGTTTTCCAATGTGCTCAAGGATTGTAGATAAATTTTGCACTTTAAGTGTGGGGACACATCCCTACACTTGATTCATTATGAATTATTATGTAGGGACATTCAATTTCCCATCTCGATACTTTTTGAGACTCTAACACCTTCCCCAAAGGTATCTTTCAGCTTGGTCATATATTTTCTCATATCACAAATAGTGCTTGCCATTATATTCAATTTTAACTTTTATGTTTTCTTTATGTTTCATATCAAGATATATTTGTCACATCAAACTTGGACTTTGGCCCTCTTAAACCTCATTCCTCTCTTCAAATGTGACATGTTTCCTTTTTATCCTACCATGATTTACAATTTAATCTTTTTCGTTTTTATTATGTCCCATATAAATACTTATCTTTCACCTCGAATGTGTGCTTTGACCTCCTAGTCCCATTCCTCCCTTGAACACTATCATTTTGCATTGGAAGTGACATCTGATCTTTTCATTTTGTTCTTACTATTAAACTATGTATCTTTCCTTTTAATGGTGTTGTGTTATGATTTTAAAAGCTCTTCATATTATTTTTTATAATGTTTTTTTGTGTTTCTTCACATCTTCATAAGCTTTCCATACAAACACCCATTTTTTCACTTTTTTAGTTAATTTATTCTTTCAAAATATTGACCATATTTTTGCTATTGACTTTTTTTCTCCTTTTTACATTTTTGTTTCCATGAAAATTTTAAAAAAAAACTTTCTTGGGTTTTTAACTTACTAAACAAGAAAACAAACACAACAAAAGCAAAGAAAAAGTGAAAGAAACCTATGCACACCCATTAACCCAATTTGGGGCCCCCTAGGTCTTGATCCTTCTTTTTTTATCTGCCCACCATAAGAACCCCACCCTCCATGGAGGTCAATCAACCTGTGTAAAGGAGTCCTCTAGTTTGAAGAAAAACCGACCACACACAATTTCACAACCATAGTGGGTTCCTAGTCTTCTTCACTCTTATCAAGCATATTTGTCATTCAAAGGAGAGAGAAAACATTGAATGCACCATAAAGGAGGAGAGAGAAATGCTAAAATTAGTGAGAGGTCTCAGAAGGAAACTAATAAAATACTTGCAACTGGATTTGCTTGCATGAGTCCAAAAAGTATCTTTATTTTTAGAGATATACTTGATCAACTAGGTTGAGTCATGCTTATTATGGGGTTCAAGTTTAGAAGCATAAGATACATAGGAGTAAAACTCCACTTTTTGGACTTGCACAGGTTAACTGATGTGCATGTGTCCTGGCTCTAGGGAGGGGGCCTCCATATTTCCTTTCTTTTTAAAAATAATTTAAAAACACCAAACAATCATTAATTTGAATTAAATGATTGATTAAATTTTCAAAAAATAACTACCTATCCTCCTCGTAACCCCTCTCTCTCCCCACACACGCACACACACACACTTTTTCTCCCTCCCCTTCTTCCCTACATTTACTCTCTCCACCCTCTCTCCATCCTCTCCTCCCATCCTTCCCCTCACCACTCTACATCCTACCACATGCCCATGATCATTAGATTTGTTGCCCACACCACTATTTGCCGCCTCTGCAATTCTATCCCTATGTGACACATTTGTTGCCCTACATCTATTGCCACCACCATGTGGCTTGGCTATTGGTTGCACTTCTACACCACCTAAACATAGCATGGCTGCCAACAAATCTACTCTCCCATTGCCAACCAACTCAGTGCCCCATCCTACTGCCACTCCCTCTTCCCCTTACCTCCTTCCCCTCCTATTTCTTCCTCCTCCCATTACTCCTTCCACCCCACTCATTGTCCTCCTCCTTTTTCTTCTCATTCCTCCCTCCCTACCCAACCCATGCATTCTCCACCTCCTTGTCCATATTCTCCTCCTCCATCTGCTCCCCTTCTCCTCGTCTTGCCATTCCTCCTCCCTCACTTCTCTATCTTTATTCCATCTCAAACTCCTCCTCCATCCTCCCACTCCCTTTATTCCATCACCTCCTCCCCCTCCACCACCATTCCCCCTTTCCTTCAACCCTCCCACCCTACTCCTTGAGCCCCCTTTCCTTCAACCCTCCCACCCTACTCCTTGATCCCCCTTTCCTTCAACCCTCCCACCCTACTCCTTGAGCCCCCTTTCCTTTCTCAAGCATTGTTATACAAAGTATTTCTCTCTATGGGAAACCTCCAAATGTTTCATGTCTGATGTGACAAGGATGTAGGAGATAGGATCAGAATAAACTTGTACGTGTAATATGGATGTAGTGTAGTAGCACTAACCTTTTTCAAATAGATGTAGCTCGAAATGTATTTTTTGTAATGCTTGTACCTTGGCTTGTAGCTTCAAATCTTGTAGGAACCTTGAGTTATAGATAGGAAGAAGCATAGATATTGAAACTACAATAGTTGATATGGATGTTAATTGCAAAAGCACAAGAATGTTTAAAGAGTAAGAGATAAAAAAACTTGGAATGCATTTCATGCACGAGATATGCTTAGCTTGGAGAGACTGAGAATGTCAAGATGACTAACCTCTAATGCTACCACTTGAGCATCATAGTCCTTGGGCCTATCAGGCAATGAGACTAGGCCATAACAAAGGAGCAAGAAGTTGCTAATTTAGGATGCTTCAAGGGAAGAAAAGACTATTCTAGGCCTTTGGCACAAAAATTATATATGGAGAGAGAGCTTAATGCAGGAGGTAGGCTTATGGCATGGAAAGGGAGAAAAACAACAACAACAAAGCATTGTTTTGGAAAAAGCATGCAAGCAAAAGGGGAGCTTTATTTTTTTGTAGATGATAGGGAGGATAAGAGAGCAGGCTTATGACAGTAGGAGAAGACTAAGAGATTATTCTAGTGATCATGTTGAAGGTGGTCAGCTTAGCACATGATATGACAAGATAAAGTCATGTTTGCAATGTTGGTCAAAGGCATAGAAATTATGTTCACTAGATTTAACATGTTGACGTGACCTTGAGGAAGAGAAACTTGACTCTTAGATTGGGATTGCAAGAGCTACACGGAATGACTTGCATTGTCTCTAATTTCTTTCCATGTGAAACATGCAAGTTGCATAACAAAAAATTACAACAAGTTGATGTAGAAAAGTGCAAACTCCATATTTGTATTCAACTATTGGAGCATCAGGGAATTGTCATAAGCAAACATCAATAGCAAGCATTGATTGCGGAGGAATACATGACTACAACATGCAAGGTGACCAATGCAAAATGAAGTGTGTGATGGATATGGGCCATAGATAGTATAATGGAAGAAGAGGATGTCTATTTTATTACTTCAAGAATGCAACCCAAGCTAATATTGACACTGTAGATGTTGCCTCCACCAACTCTTAGACCTTGTGCTTGTCTACTTGTAGCAATCAAGGCCACACTAGAAGTGGACCTTAGAAAGGATGAAAACGATCAACATGCTAACCACCTTTGTATCAACCAAGGGAAAATTGGCAATCGAGGAGGTGTAGGAACTATATAGAGAGAACAAGGGCCATGCTTTGCTACAATTGAAGCCTAAAAAGAGAAGCATGCTAGATGAAATGTGAGGATAGCTCTTCCATGTAGAGGAGATCAAGGATAGCTTCATCACCATGAAGCTATCACCATTTGGGCCTAAAACACTTTTTAAAAAAATACATGTAAGAAAATGATTAAGTTGCTAATTATTTGAGATTTTAGAAGAATAAAACAACTTAATTTGGTTGCTCAAATGTGATTAATGAGAGAATATTTTATTCACTAAAGGGGTTGGCCATTAATTTTCCTCATCTTTTAATTTATATCAAGGTCACCTTTTCGGTCGTTTTTGTCTTGAAACTTGGGAGGATTTGTATTTTTGAGATATGTCCACCAAAATTGTGTTCCTCTACTCCCACATCTCCTTTTTCACACCAACCACTCTTTCACCATTCTCTTCTTTATGCTCACTTTCTTATCACTATGAGATTCATTTGTGGTTGATTTGCTAAAATATTTAGCAATACCTCTTCAAGTAATTTAGATGCGAGCACATGCAAGTACAAACTTACCATCCAACTAGATCCAATTTATATATCTTGGAGAAGTATACATTGTTGAGTACTAACAGATGAGATGGATGCTAATAGATTGTGCACACAAGGAAAGAAACATATATATTTGTGGGTGGATGGAAATATTTATCCCAAGGATCCTTCCACAGGTAAACCTCCTAATTTTTAAAATATTCATGACCACATAAGACATCTTGGGAAAGGTTATAACAGGATGCTTGACTATTGTATAAGGTTATGCTCTGCATCTTACACATACATGACTCAAATGAACGAAATGAGAAAAGCATTATGAATTGCACAAACAAGAATTTTTGAGCTTACAAATAAGATTGACATTCTAAAACATGCTAATAAATCATTATAAGACAAGATAGCACACTTAAACGAAACTCCAATAGGATTCAAAGAGAGGAAGAGACCATTAAAAATTTAACTAGCTTGTGTGAGAGAGTAAAGAAAAGATAACTAAATCTTGCAAAGAAATATGTCATCAGGCATTAATATTCAAGAGAGTGAGGAGAGAATCAGTTTTTTAAAAGAGACCATGAATAAGAATGGTATTCTAAGGATTCTTAAGTCACCTCATAATGTGGATTTGAGAGGCCCAACTCTCAAAGAATTGGTATAAGACTTATAGAACACAGTAAAACTAAAAAAAGTTCTAAAGACATATGATTAGTTGAAAAGGTTATCATGCTATCTCTAGATTATGGTTTAAAAATATTAAATATAATAGATTAACTACATTTAGGTTGCATGAAGCCCTTGCAGTATTAGTTGCAAGGACTACTATGAATCGTAAGATTTTAAATGTTTTTGGGGAATGCATTTATATTGAAGCATCTATGCCATATGAAAAGACAAAGAGAAAAGCTAGTTTTGAATACAATGTGTTTAACAATATATGGATTAATCTAAGAAGAGTGCAGATTGCAATGGTTCACATGTATAGACTCAACATTAGAGGAATGTCATGGTGTTTGAAGTTTTCCCTGAAGTTAGATGAAGCAAAAATTTAAAAAGGACAAAAGATGGAAAGATTCAACATTTGCATCATGAACAGGGTATTGGACTATAGCAATGGTGGGGGTCAAGCACCAATGCATAACTCACTCTGGAGATGGAGATTTGGTGGGTTGGTATAGCCCAGGTACCGTTTGAGAATCATCAAACATTAACATAGTTATTCACTCATATAGGTATTCCAAATAATGTTATTAAGTCTCAAAGTGAAGGATAAATGTTGATGGTTGATTGGATTGGTAATTTTAATGTGGAATTGCACATGAGCACTGACTTAAAAACTATCAAATGTATGCTTGAAATATGTAATGAGGAAAATGTAAAATATCCTTATATTTATTGTATGGAAAGTGTTGGGTCTAAAGATTGGAGCAACTTATGCCCTATAGGAAGAGCCCCAACTAGAGACTCTATAGTATATATTTGAGTAAATTTGAAAAAAAAGAAGACATATGGGATCCCATTCTTTCAATTCCTCTTAGAAATATTCATATATTTACTTTGCATGCAGAGATTAGAATAATTGACAAACTTCTCACGTTGTATCTTGACTATGCATACTTGATTAAGCCCTTATGTTTATCAAATGAGTGTATTGACAAATGTGAGGCATTACCCTCCAAAATGGGTTTTCATGGAGGTCAAGTTCACTTTAGAAAAGATCCAACATTTTAAGGAAAAATAAGAGATGTTTTGGCTGACGTATCAATGGGAGACTCAAAAACCAAATTCTTTTTAGAAAACTGTACATGGAAATATGTCAGTATTACTTGGGAGTACTAGAGACAGCTATGTGGGATCACAAAAAATGTTACAAGAACATTGCGACTTGCATTTCTAAGGATGGAGGTTTGGAGACACCTCGATGTTTTTCTAAAGCTCCTCAAGAAACAAAAGACAACATACACATATCTAGAAGAGCTCAAATATTTGACTACAAATCTTGTTCAAGCAATAAAAGAGGCATGGGGAGAAAGGGATATCACATTTTATTTGGTAAGAGAGAATATTTAAAGGGACTATTTGTGTAACTCTCTGTGGCACTCTAGTGCTCTGTACTGCACTATTCTGTCCTGTACTGCTCTGTCCCTTTGTTGGTAGGTTGAACTTCACAGTCTTGGTAGGAGATTTATTTTCATTTTGAACAATTGGTTCCTTCTTCTTGATGCACGTGGCAATGGCAACTTCGAGCTCTACCAAATTGGAGGCAGGCTCTTGTACCTTCTGTTGGCTATCAGTGGCATTGGCCTTTACAGGGGCTAGACTTGGACAATCCTTTGTAGTGTGTCCTTCACCTTTGCATTGGCTACATAAGGGCTTGTAATCCACAGATCATCTAGGGTTTGGACAATTCGGGGAGATATGACCCTTTCCTCCACACCTATAACATTCCACCTCTGATCTCTGACCACCGCCAGATTGTCATCCTTTGTAACTTTGAGAGGGAAACCTCCTTGGACCAAAATTAGGACCAAATTCCCTAGGCTTTGGTCCAATATCCTGTGTTATCATTTTGGATTCTAGCAAGTTGAATCATGCATTTTTATCCTTTTGTCTTTGTTCATGCATCTCTTTCAGAGAGCAAATATCCTTTGTATGGTTCTTTCGCAAACAGTAGGAATAGAAGGCTCCAGGAATGGTTGGTTTTTGGGTACATTCAGTGGCTAAATGTCTCGCTTGATGACACTTTCTACACCATGTATTAGAGCACATCACATCTCTTCCAGCTCCCACAAGAGTGGATATATTGGCGGTATTCACCTTCAGTGTTTGTAGTTACTCTGTAAGCACATCCAGAAGCTCTTTCTTGATACTTGCAATTGAGTTGGATAAGTAGTCCTTTAGATTTTCACCTCCTGAAGTACTTGTAGTAGGGTTTTGGAAAGCTTCTGTAATTACTGCATACACTGGTTGGGTTGATCCAGAAGGTCCTCTATTTTGGTTTTGATTCAAAGCTCCTGCTGAGACTTGGGGTTGTTGATTCCAGTTGGCAGGTTCCATTGTTGTTGAGTTGCCATTGGAGGAACTGTTTGAGGCCATTGTTGTTGTGGTTGAACCATCATTTGAGGCACTGTCATTTGTGGTGACCATAGTGGATTAGGTGCATTATACTGTGGCACTGTTTGCATCTGGGGATAGGGGTAGGGAACTATCCTTGAGATTCCATTTGGTGGGTATACCATTCGTGGCATGGAAGGAGGTAAGAATCCTCTTCCTAGAGTCATTGACAACCTTGCTTCAACTTCGTCATACAATCTTGCACCTTCCACTGCAGCTTGCACATTGACTGGTCTTCTGAATTCCACGAGCTTGTGAACTTCTGGTTGTAGGCCTCTAAGGACACTCCTTTCTGAATGCCTTTGTCCAAATGATGGTTAGTCCATCTCTTCAAGATGGATTCCATTCGTGAGACATAAGCTTCTACTCTTTCTCCAGAGGACTGACTTAGGTTCATGAACTCCTCTCGCATCCGCTCTTCAAAACCTTCAAACTTGAATTTAGTGAGGAAGGCCAACTTTAGATCATTCCAAGTACCAAAAGTTCCTACTACTTGTCTCTCATACCACTGAAATGCTGCGCCCTTGAAAGTGGCGGGGAATATTGCCAACCAATGCTCAGGGGTTCTGGAATTGTTAGCTACACATGCTACCATGAATTTAGCTACATGAAGATCAGGATCTTCATTGTACTCTCCCTTAAAAACTAGCAATGGGACTACATTTGCTGGCCTATCATCAATATTTCTAGGACGAATCTGACTAGGAAGGGGACCTTGAGTCGCCATGGGGACTTTTGTAAAGAGTGCTTTTAGGGAGTCAAAGGAGGCGTCTACTGCAAGCTCATTCTCAACTTTGATTTTTGCCTTCTCTCTTCTTATGTACCTCTGGACTCATTCTAATGCTTGCCTCTTGATTGTGTCATTCATTAGGGGGTTGGCTCAAACCAGCTGGTCTGTACTCAACATGATAATATCAGAGAGGACTTCAGTCTCTGGGGGATTCTCTGGCCAACATCTCTTCTACTTCCCTCTTCTCAACATCTCTAAATTCGGCTTTCAAACCACTAGAGAGGGGAAGATATTCCGTTCTGAAAGTATCAAAACTCATTCTTCTTAGGATCCTTGTTGTGCCATTATAATAATGCCAGCTTCTGAGGGTTTCAACAGTGTATGTTGTGAAAAACACTCTGTCTAACAACTTCCAGTGGGTTGCTAATTGGACAAACAGGAGATTATCAATGCACCAAGCATCCCACATATCTTGCTATTGAGCATCCACAAACAAATTCCAACTCTTTTCCTTCTTGTTTTCGTGAACCTCCACAGATCACGACTCCTGAAGCTTCTTCACAATCTCCCACTTGATGATATCTGGAAACTTCTCAATGAATGCCAAACCTTCCATGGATGGTCATTTTCTCTGTTTCTGCTCTTCAAATTTTTTCAAAACAATTTGCCACCAAGATGCAAGTTTCTACTGCTTCAATAGGAAGAGGAAACAGTCCACCACATAGAGCATGCATCATGATGGTGATATGTTTTCGCCATTGTGGGATGAACTTCTTGTGGAAAATGGCTTTGATAATGAGAATCTTCAACTCTTCGGTGGAAGAAGGAACTTTACAAACATCCATTGAATTCTTCTCTTCTTGGCAATGCCATTTCCTTTATTTTCAACCTCTTCTGATGCTTGTGCTGATGGCAAGTTTCCCCGGCTGCGCACCAAAAACATGGAGCCCCAAGAGGAACACCAAGGAAAAGGGAATTCTACTGCAAGAAAATCTATCTTGTAATATCAACAAGCTTTTATTTCATTCTTTTGATGACCAAAACAAAGAAAATAACAAATCTTCATGCAGCATCATAGTAGATATCTCCCACCGATTTTGATCGAATCAACCATAATCTTCAATATCTTCATAGAATCCTTCAATAGAACAAAGAACATAAAATAATACACCATCTTTGAATGGAAATTTATCACATAGTATTCATCTTCAATGTCTTCATAGTTTTATCTCTCAATCTCTCATATACAGTTATAGTGTTTTGATAGAATTGGCTATCTCTGGCTCTCTCTCTCTCTCTATCAATAGTACATCATCTCCTTACTACAATACTCTCATAATAACTCTCAATAATCCTTCTTAGGTCGTGGATGCACCTCCCAAGAGGTATGTCTGATATGAAGAGGTACTAGAGCCACTACAGTGTCTCTTCACAGCTCACCACTATCACTGTCACTCCAGTCTTCTCTTCAGTCTTCAGTACTGCTTCTTCCATTTGTTTTAGCTCTTTTGAACTTAGATTCATCGTTTACAAAAGTTATAAAAAATTTTCAAAGTCACACATACTTTCTACAGAACACTTACAGAAGATCTATAAAAAGGTACATTACAATACCAGAGCAGATACAAAATAGTTATAGAGCAGAGATAGAGGCTCTATAGAAGGTTTACAAAAGGTCATCAGAACCTCATAACTCATACTAAGACCATTCCAAACTATAAAAAACTATTCAATAAGCTTCCAAAATATTTCAATCTTCATCAATCATCAATCCATGCTTCATACAGAAGAAAATCAAAACAAAACAGAAGCTATACAAAATGTATACAAAACCAATCAAAACATCACAGAGCTTCATATCTCTACTAAAAATCATCATGAACTTCTAAAACATAATCAATATTATCCAAAACACTCTCAAACACTTCCTTTAACAACCATACATCTCTCTAAATCCATCAAAAATCAAGCATTCAGACCTCAAAAATTACAAAAATCAGTCAAAAATTTAGTCTTTTTCCACTCTCAACATTGTCACTTAGACCCCATCGAGTCTATATCGCAACTAAAGTTTTTCGGCCAAATTTAGTAGGATCGACTTCAGTTTTCGAGTTCTTAAAATCAGATGGGTCTCCAACAGCCAATTAGCATCAATAATTTTGAGTTTCCACTGCTATAGGATTACTCGATCTAAAGTGGAATTTCTATTGCACTTGGTTTAAAGAGAATGGGAGACAGAGGGGAGTGTGGTACGTCAATCCTTCTGCTCATCAGGAAAAATCCTATTCAGGCCTCCTAAAACAATGTAAGTCGGTTCTACCTAACGACTAGTTGGTCAATTTGTCGTCTTTGTATTTCTATCACTGATTTAGAAAAGCTCCTAGCTAATTGGGACCAACCCATTGGGGGTTACACCCACCTGCTTTCCTTTGATGACGGAATCATCCTTAGTTTTTAAATTACCTACAACACATTTATAGGAACAATAAAACCAACTTCCTTAATTAGTTTGTTAAATCATAGGTTCCTTCATGTAATTTATTTCATGGACACACATACAATTTAAACAACCCTTGAGTTAAAAAAATTTATAATTATATTGGAAGTTTATTATAATTTTCATCTTTTCGACTGTGTGGAAGATATACAGAATTCCACGAGGGTATTCTACCCACCAAGATTCCATTCTTATAACTAGTATTTAGGGTTCCACAATTCCATCCTGGGTCACCAAGGGGCTCGTTAGATTCTAGGAGTAATGTGGAATTTATAGCCAGAGTCCCCTCTCGCACCCACACTTCCTACTACCCAAGGCTATCCCTATGTACAAACCTTTCGCTACGGAGCCGATCTAAGACTCTCAAAGCAATAACCATGATCCCCTTGGAGTAGGGTCTCACAGCTATCTTGGGGGTTAGCCTAGCATAATCTTTCCTTTTATCCTATTTGCCAATGTTTTTAATTAGAGATTTAAATTCTAGAAAACACAAACAATCCTTTCAAACAATGACAATCACACCATTGTGTAGTTGACAGCTTCCATAGCCAAGGTAGACCTTATCCTAAGGTAACCTTACATTCTAATGAGGATTCTCCTCTCCATAACGAAGTGTTGAGTACATCTCTTACAACATGTTAAGCAATACATGAGTTTTCCATTTGGGGCTAACTTACCCAACATAAGAAAATTTACTTTAGAAAAAGTATTGCGACAATAATTTAATGAGATGATTTACAAGACTCTTAAATAGACATCCACTTTTCATAACAAGCATTAATCAAATTTAACCTTCTCGCATTGACAATATATCTAGTTATTTTATTAATCTCGAGTGTGCATATAGTCTTTTACTCATTTCGTGCAATATTCTCTTACAACTACTTCCATCATGATATTATAATCTTAATTAATCTAACTACAAATCATAGGTAGCAGTTAACCATTTATGCATGTATTAATATGCTCTCTAGATAAAATTGTCAATTCGTGTAAGTGAAAAATGTGGAAGCTTTTTTTAAAAACTTAATTCTTATATGGATGTTGTTCATGCAATCTAACAAGTAGATCTTGTACCATTTAATGCAAAAGCTAACATTTTATGTAAAATTTTGATATAAATATTATTATTTTATGTGGCGATATGAAAATAATAGTCTATTTTTGAAACAAGAATAATCTTGTTTGGTATAATGACATTGGAAATTTCATCTTTGATTACACTTGTGTTCGCCACACCTGATGTTTTGTCTTTTGTAGTAGTAAATTCGGCAACCTCGAGCACTCCTGTATCTTTGACAACGCCCTTTGACTGGTTGCGGTGATTCTCATGGCCTTTCCACCTTGTCACTTTGGAGCCATCATTCACAAGTGGATTCAAGAGATAAAGAAGGATGAATGAATTTGGGATGGGAGAGCATAAGAGAAGATGGCTTAGTCAAAGACCAAGATAGGGGGATTGAGCTAACTCTCTCCCTCGCAGTCTCTTGGGGTAATTCCTCTCTCTCTCTCTCTCTCTCTCTCTCTCTCTCTCTCTCTCCGTCTCACACCCTTTTGGAGGGGTATCCTTCTACCTCCCTGTGGGGGTCTCCTTGTGGCTCTCTAAACTACTTCCCATGCCTCTTATTTATAGCTACATTAGAGAAGAAGTATTGTGGCTAACAAAAAGAGCTCTTTATGGAGGGGATCTTGGCAAAATTAGCAACCACAAGCTTCCAAGATGCAATCTAATGATCAACTTGCAAATTCGATGGTTCTCTTGGCTTTAAAATGGGGTAAAACTCTAAGACACTTAGAAAAAAAATCTTCTAGATCACTGCTTCTTCTTCTCCATATTTGGAGTGTTGTTTGCTACCTATAAACTGTGATCACGACACCAATCCTTATTTTTGTATTAAGTCTCCAAAATTGTCTTAAAAAACCACTTGGTTTTTTTACAACACCCTATTCTAGAAGTTTTCATAGTTCTTTAGGATATTTACAATAAATAATATCTAAAATATAAAAAATATGCTAGTTTTGTCAAAAAATCTAGTATTTTTAGACCATCCATACTATACACACTAACACTAATGACTAATATGGCTGATAACTATCATTCACATGGTAACTTTCTTGATGATGGCTATAGTCCTCGTTAATCCAAAAAAAGGCAGGTTATGATCCTCAAATTTTTTTAAAAACTTGAGATCTTCTTTATTTAATGATTTTAGAGTTCTTCAAGTCCATTTTGCGAGAAGTCGAGAAGATTTTAAATCAAAGTCAGGATATCATAGGGATCCAATTAATGAAAATGTGAAACGATTCTTATCATGTGTTGCCATCATGCCATGTTGATGATGTAGTCCTTATGTGGGGTTGAGCAAGCACCAAGGTGGTGGAGCAAGAGCGAATGATGAGTATCATCATAGTGATTAAAGATGAAGGGAGATTGGAATAAGCCATGTCTAGGGTCTAGAGTATGAGGTGAGGGTTGAGTACAAGTGGGGTGGTATTCACACAAGTTGTAGCTAGATAGTCGTCCTAGTGCACATATGACTCTAGTATCCATGACTGGCATGTGAAAAGAGGCCAATTACCACTTAGCTTTTTACCAAAGTCTTCTTAACAAATATTTAGAAATTTTAAAAAATAAGAAATGAAAAAAGTCTTACATAATTTTTTTTTTATGATAGGATGATTGCACCTCCCTTGTCATTGATTTTTTCCCATGCTTTCCCTCTCGTCTCTCAACTCATCCTTCTCATCATCTGATTGGGACCTTGTCTATCTTCTCATCTTAGAAATCTCACACCTACCTTATTTTGTTCAAATATTGTATTGTGCTCTCTCATCCTTATCATCTTCTCATCTAATCTTGTCCAATTTGGGTGCTTAAGAACCTAAGGACTCCATTTGTATGATTCAAAACATGAAGGCATGATGGCCCAAGCTATTGAATTACACACCTCTCTCATCTAAAAGCTCCAGTATAATTCTAATCAATTCAAGCTTGAGTGGCCTTTAAGTCACATCCAATTCCAGTACTTAGGCTCTTGTCCAATGGACTCTTGTTCCATTTCCAATAGGGATTTCATACACACTTTGTTTAATCCATAATAAGGACTTATGGACCTTCACACAATTCCTCATGAGTAAATTTGATCCATCTCTACAAAAAATTCTATATGTTTCATCCAAGTGGATAGTTCTTACAGCTAATGATGGGGGGCAAGGCCTTACAAGCATATTAGAGGAACTTGGATACTTGTAGAGATGGCTCAAGATGTTAAAAGTGCTAAGATTAAGGATGGAAAGAGGGAGAAAGAGAGCTATCAAAAGTCCCAAGACTCAAAGCTTGAGATTTGTACCTATATGCTCAATAAGAGATGATATGCTTAGCAAGAAATCACATGAAGTAGGTGTTGCTCTCAACCAAATTTCTTCTTCCCCTCCTTCACCTTCCTCCACATGTATTTGCAAGTCCTCTCCTATATTCTTATCTTTGCAAATTCAAATAAACCTATGAAAAATTAAAAACACAACCTCCACAAGAAAAGCAAGCACAAAGGCATAAATTTTAATGCGAGTTACACAACCCAAGCTAGTAGCAAACACAAAAATGCAAGCTTTGGTACTGCCATAGATCCTCTCAACCTCAACCCCCTAGCTTACAACTTTGTGGATTATACAAAGACTAAAATTATTTAATTTTTTTTCTTAACTTTAGCACCTTAAATACCTAAACTCTATGTTCACATGTAATCTTAAACCTATCGAATCGATTGCCTCTTGATTTGCTGTCGTACACTAATCCATGTGGCCTTTCAAAGTGCGAGCTCCTATTCCATCACTTGGAATTGCATGCCTAGTTGCTTAATTTTTTTATCTCACAATGGAACCAAAATATTACTACTCACACAACAACACTATCAAGCCTATAGACTACTTATTGATTTAAGTGTTTCAAGTAATCAAGTTATGGCTACCTCTCACATAACGAATGTGTGCTCTCCTATCAAATGTAGTGAGCTTATTGGCTGATCCATTCATTGTAGTCTAGCCATATGAAGCTAGCAATAGCTCCATGATCCAAGGGGTGCACTCAAGCAATCTCCATCTCCATGCTCCACCTACCATGCTCATCACATGAAGAGAAGAAGAAGAAGAAGAAGAGGAGGAGGAGGAGGAGGAGGAGGAGGAGGAGGAGGAGGAGGAGGAGGAGGAGGAGGAGGAGGAGGAGGAGGAGGAGGAGAAGAAGAAGAAGAAGAAGAAGAAGAGAAGTAAGAGATTCCCCAAAATGATCCCTCACTCTCACTCACACTCTCCCTCTCTCACACGACAAGATAGATACAAGAGTAAGAAGAGAGCCACAAGTTGGCACACTCCAAGAATGAGCTTATCCTCTTATTTTTGGCTTATATACATCTCCTCTTTTTTGGGCATCTACCCATCCTTTGGTCCAACAATGGGCCTTTCTCAATATATGTCTTGTATTCTTTCTAATCCTATGAAGCACAAATCATTCTATATATTGTTGTGAACTTTTAGATTTTACAACTTATAGAGGAGGAAGCTTGGCACTCGTACAACTTCAATTTTTTTCCTTGTTTAGTCCAATTCAAACTCTTGCTCCTACACTCCTTTGTGCTTCAAAATTGTTTATTTCACTTTTTCTTTCTTTGAATTCTTTCATCTTGGAAGGGGTTAACATTATTATTTATGGTAGAAATGATTTTGTGTTAGTATGGTTGTGGTATCACACTATACCCCTTCAATCATGTCAAAGTTAGCTTTATCAAGCATCCTAGTTCAGTGCTTCTTAGAGTATCATTTCCACCTAGGATGATGAGGGAAAAGGTATGATAAATGTTTCCTGCTATGGTGAAAAATGATTTGTGATGTTGAGAAGTGCTTAAAAATAGCCAAAAATTACTTCACCTTGCTCTCCAAGCTTCCATGTCTTCCTTCCCTATCTTCTAGTCTTTCTCTCTCTATTTCTAGTCTTTCTCTCTCCTCATTACTGTCTTTCTCTCTCTTGTGCTCTTCTTCTTCTTCTTATGCATCCTTCTCTCTCCTCTTTCTCTCTCCCATTTCCTCTCTTTGACAATTGGCATCACAGCCTAGGTTCATGGTCCCTGTTAGTCCCTCATTTTACCCAATTACAACTTTCTAGTCACATGGAATTTTGAGTCATAGGTACACAGGTACATGGAGCAGTAGGGGAGTTCCCAAAGATTTTTGGACCACAAGGACTGCAGGAAGGAGCGTTAGTGGCGGCTTGGACCAAGTTTGGAGGAAGGAAGACCGACTTTGGCAGCTCGTGGGTCATTTTTGGCCCATTTTGAAGGTAAACTCTTAGTAACCGTGGTCACAGGAGTTAGAAGAAAGTCTAGTTGGGGGTTATTTTTCAAGGAGGGTCTTCTCTCTCCTCATTTCTCAAGCTTCGTGCAAGCTTCCATAGAGGAAATCACGCCCAAATCTTGTTCCCCCCCTCTTCCATGAAGTGTCAGCCCTATCCCTTTCATTTCTGAAGCTCAAGAGCAATAGACCAAGCAGTGGTTAAGTTGTGGTGGCCATCTCCAACGCCCAGGAGAAGCCCCGTAAAATCCAGCGCAAAATGCGGGCTACTTTCTAACCTGTTTGATAGAACCCTAGCCCTCCTCTCCTTCCTGGCTCCCACTCCCAGCTTATTGCAAGTCCCCTGGGAAAGATTGAAGCCTTCTTTCTCAGCTTCTTGGACTCCTCTTCCACCTCAACAAACCCTGATCATGTGCAGTCCATGGCAGCCAAGAAAGCTTGGCATCAAGCTCTATAATCTTGAAGATTTTGGTCTTTTCTTGGTCCCGGGAGTACCCTCTTCAAGCCTAGATCAAGATTTGGCCACCAAGAAGCATGAGAAGAAGATTAGAAGCAAGATTTGAAGACATGCACTTGTGAGCAGCCATGGCTATGGAAGTAGAGCTTCAATTTTAGCAAGAGCTCTTCATGGGAAGGTCCTGAGCCATCCTATCCCCAAGCTACAGCCACATTGGATCTCATTCTCAAGATTTGAAGGCTTCTTGGAAGCAAGAAGGCACTATGGAGTGCCCATTTGGAAGGAATCATCCCCTTGATTAGTCTATGCAAGCAATGCCCTTTCCCCATGGAAGAATCCTTCTTCCCCAAGCTTGACTTCATCCTTTCTTGACGGAGAACAACCATTTTGGAGCTATGGAGCATGCGGGATCAAATTGGAGCTCTCATGAAGGACTGAAGTGGCATTAGTGGCTGCCTTCTTCATCAAACAACTCAAGGTAACCGATTATTGGCTCTCATTCTCTCCCATTACGCCTCTTGTTGAATCCTATCCACTTGTTTGAGAGGATGCATGAGTCCAAGTAGGTAATAGGAGTCCCAAATATTGTATGCATGCTGAATATTAATCTCAGTCATTCTCATTTGATCTTATGGCATTGGAATGTATTTTATTCATGCTGAAGCTTCATTGAGATTATATTTTGCTTACCCACAACCCGTTTGGCTTCTTGTGAATTGGTTGAGCCAAGAATTGATTAAGAAATCCGTTGTATAAGGGTGAGTAGGCAGTGAGTCACTGCCGGTAAGCTCTCTATCCCTATTCCCCATTCCAATTCCATGCACTTCATAAAAATCCCAAAATTTCCATTCCTAAAATGCATCTCATGTTGGGTGTTTAATTAATAAATGTCTACCATGTACATTCCGGGTGAGGAAAAGCCCGATGCCAGACGAGGTGGCAAGATAAAAGAGGGGTGACCCCCCTTGCCATCAAAGACCCTGAAGGGGTGCACAACCCGGCCTGGGGGGAACTTTGCCCACCTCCCGGTGATCCATCATTTGCAGGTGTAGGTACTTCTTGGAAAATTGAGAAATTGACTGGGCATGATGGAATTTTGATGACTATGACATGGCACACTCGTGTGCATGGGATGTATGGATGTACCTAAGCAAATGTATGTTTAGATACACATGCTGCTATGTATGCAGTGATGTATGGGAATACATTGCCTTACTTGGGTTGAAGATGGATGCATGTATCATTGGATACACCTATACAGTCATATATGCAGTAATGGCAATGATTATGCATGTATGAGAGCCTATCTTGTTGATATAGTCATGGGAATGCTTATTCTTGTGCTCAATAAGACTAAATTGATGCCAAACATGCTAAGGGGTGTTCAAGTGATGCATGATACAAAGCAAATAGTGAATCCCATAGTGCAATAGAAGGAGAACCCAATTTCAGCCCTCTTGTGACTATTTCAGAGTGTTGGAGAAATTGCTTGCATTTGCAGAGGTGTTTCCACTCCCAAGAATTGAGGTGCTGATCTTGGAGAGTACCTTCAGGCCTTACCAAGAATCCCATTTAGTTTTGGATACCCACTTGGAGCATACCAAATACCTATAGCCCAAAACAGGCCTTTCCTTAGGTGTGGACAGTGTACTGGACTGAACATAACAGTCCCACATTTCTGATTACAAATTTTTTTGTATAAAACCTGGGAACGCGTGCATATTCTCATCTTGAAGAGGGCATTTCTACCTCCGTTCTGAACAAAAACGTAAGTCAATTGGAGTTGCCTAGCTCTAGTTATAGCCAAAATAGTGACAGGTGGTCTCACGGGACTGCACCTAGACATGGTGGGTAACAGGGGGGAAAACAAAGCAAATGAAGATGTTCAGCAAATAGATAAGGGATGCACGCACCCCGAGGGATGACACTAATTTTGAGGTTGAAGAGGAAGACCTCTCTCACTCCATGGGAAGTCTTAGTGCACTCAATCATACCCTCAGTTCACACGAGACTAGACATGTGGAGAGGCATAGGGAAATAATGGAAGGTCAAGCTCAAACGGTGATGGAGATGCACCAAATGACCTCTATCATGGAAGGACTTGCAGCCAAGTTCTCAATGTGAATGGAGTCCTAAATGAAAGGCAAGGAAAAAAAGGATAGACCAAGCATGCAAGTTGAAAGAGTGACCATCCCATCCGTGAATGCAGCCTATGCAAGTACCCAAGGTATTTTGGGAAGAATGGGCATTCCCAACATCAACTTTGAGCAAGGAGAGCCCTCACAAAGGTATTTGGGGAAGAATGGTCATTCCCAACATCAGCTTTGAGCAAGGAGAGCCCTCACAGAGGCATGAGAAACCCACAAACAATGGTATAAGAAGTGACTCTCAGCCAACCAACCGCGCCCATGCCACCTATGCATGCTCAGCCATCTTTTGGAAGGAATCACTCAAACAATGGGTCATTTCTTGGCAGCCCAAAGGATCAGCCCCACTTTGGGTATATGGGACAGCCCCGCAACCATGAAAGGGAGTTGAGAGACAATATCATATTCTCAAAGTTCAATGGCCAGTCATCCTCCCCAGTTGAATTAGAAGAATGGCTCTCAAAGCTTGAAGACTACTTTGACATAATGCCAAGATCAAAAGATACACTTTGCCACGATACACTTGGAGGGCTTTGCCTACACGTGGTGGTGGTACATAAAGAGGGAAAATCAGCAGCTTGTTGACACTTGGGATGCATTCAAAGCCCTTATGATTCAAGTCTTTGTATCTCCGGTTGAGAAGGAGAAGCTTGCAAGGCAATGATATGGTTTGGAGCAATGTGGGATGATGGTGCGTGACTACACAAACCAATTCCTCAATCTCACAATGTATGTTGAGTCCATTAGTGACGATGCAAAGCTTCACGAGTACATTTATGGTTTGGATCCCCAACTCTCGACTGATGTTTCAACCCAAAGCCCATCAGATTTGTTCAAAGCTATTGAGTTGGCTGAGAGATACTCTCGTAAGTACCGTCGAGATGCTTCATTTTAGCATGGGCAGCAAAGAGGGGCGTCTCAGTCACTGTTTGGGCAGCAAAGAGGACCTATGCAGTCACATTTTGGGCAGCAAAGAAGTGCTGTAAGACCCGTGCAGTTTGGAGTAGGTTATGGTGGTGGAAATATGCCATTCAGCACCCCGAAGATCCCCACATACCCCACCTTTAATGCCTCTAGGCAAAACAGTAATTTCAGGACTGCAAACCAAGGAAAAGCTAAAAATTAGACAATGGGGACAGCAAGGGGAAAAATGCTTCAGCTTTTGGCGGTCAACGCTCTATCCCGATGGATCTCTATAAAGAGAGGAAAGAAAAGGGACTTTGCTTTAAATGCGGGGAAAAGTATACAATCGAGCATGCATCTAAATGTGCTTATAGGAATACAAAAGCAAGGGTACATAGCATGTTAGTCTTTGATGAATCTGATGAGGATCATGAGGATGCTAGTGCCTTTGTAATCACCACCGAAAATGATGAGATTGAAGAGGAATGTGGGCAAGAAGAATTCTTTGACCTGGCTGACACCTTCCCATTTGACCCTAGCGGTCATGTAGATGTAAACATGGGTGATAAGAATGATTCACATGATGCTGCCACTGTTTGTACTATCTCTATGGATGCTTGGATAGGATCTAAGAGCCCCAACACTCTTCATCTTCAAGGCAAGATTCATGAGAAAGATGTATTTATCTTGGTAGATAGTGGTAGCACACATAGTTTCATAAATAGAACAGTCATGGATAGGTTGAAATTTTTTGTCTCTGATTTACAGCACCCAATGAGGGTGTAAGTGGCCAATGGGAGTGAGGAAATCAGTACCCATGTATGCCCAGCTATACCTATTAAGATTGCTGAAAATTATGAGTAGAAAGTGGATTTGATTGCACTCAATATGGGGCCGGTAGACATTGTGTTGGGCTACGATTGGCTGAAAACTTTGGGCACCATTTCTATGGATTTTTCATTGCTGTACGTGCAGTTTTTCAGGGCTGGACAGCTTGTTCACTTACAGGGTATTAAAAACAGATTGAGGTTTGTTCATGCAGATTGAGGTTGAGTACTTGGGACACATTGTCAGTGAGGCAGGCATTAGAGCTGACCCAAAGAAAGTGCAGTGTGTCACAGATTGGCCCACACATGCAAATACTACCTCTTTGAGAGGATTCTTGGGTCTCTCCTCATTTTACCACAGATTCATTTAGAACTATGCCACTATTGTAGCCCCTCTCACTGATAGGCTGAAGAAAGAAGCATTTTTTTGGGATGCATTGGCAAATAGAAGCTTTAATTAGCTGAAAATTTTGCTTACTTTAGCCCCTATCTTGGTATGCCTTGATTTTTCTAGGGAATTCACCATTCAGTGTCTTGCCAATGGGAGAGGAATTGGTGCAGTCTTGCTACAAGAACATGGGGTCATAGCTTTTGAGAGCCGAAAGCTAGTTGAAAATGAGAGGGTTATGAATGTCTATGATGAGGAAATGCTGGCCACCCTTCATGCCATCAAGAAATGGCATCACTATTTGTATGGCAGCCGATTTAGAGTGAAAAGTGACCATAGAGTACTCAATTACTTCTTGTCTTAGCAGTCAAATCTGACTCTGAAGCAGAGGAGATGGGTAGCCACCTTACAGAACTATGACTTTGACATCACCCACACTCGTGGGAAGGATAATGTAGTGGCAGATTCCTTGTCTAGGATGTGGGCATGTAAAGTCTCTGCTATCATGGAGTTACATAGTGATTGGATACATGAGCTTCAGGAGGCTTACATGTTAGACACTGATTTCAGCAATGTATTTTAGAAATTACAGCAAGGACAATGTGTGGAAAACTCTTTGTATTAGCTGAAAAATGGGCTTTTATGTTATAATGGCCGAATTGCCATCCCTTATACCTCCCCATTCAAGCATAAAATCATGTAGGAGATGCATTTAGCCCCTATAGCTAGTCATTTGGGAGTCTTTAAGACGTATGACAAAATTGCTAAAATCTTTTACTAGAAGGGCCTTTGGAAAGATGTGAAAGACTTTGTCTTGGGCTACGTGCCTTGTTAGCAAAACAAGGATAGCACCTTAAAACCAGCTAGTTTACTTCAGCCTTGCCTATGTCTGAAGGCAAGTGGACACACATCACTATGGACTTCATTACTAGCCTACCGGTGACCAAGAAAGGTTGGGACAACATCTATGTAGTTGTGGACAGACTCACAAAGGCAGCCCATTTCATTCCCACAAAAACTCAGTATAATGCTTCTCAAGTAGCTAGCCCATTCATGGAATATGTTTTCAAATTACATGGCTTACCACAGGTCATTGTGCATGACCGAGATGCTAAGTTTATGAGTAAATTTTGGCGGGCGGTTTTCAGCTCTATGAGCAGTCAGTAGCTCCTTCCACTACTTACCATCCACAGACAGATGGTTAGACAGAAAGGGTTAACAAATGGCTGGAAACTTACTTGAGGCATTTTTGTCATGATGTGCAGCATGCTTGGGACTCATGGTTGCACTTAGCTGAGTTTGCCTATAATAACTCTACACATGCTAGCATTGGAGTTTCACCTTTCGAGGCTTTGTATGGCTACAAGGTGCCCCTTCCTATGGTTATTTTCAATGATAAAATAAATCCACAAAGCAAGGAAGAATTGGAGAGAATGTAGGCCTTACTTCAGCAGTGTAAAGCTAACTTGAAGAGAGCCCAAGATCAAATGAAGCTTTATGCTAATGACAAAAGACAGGGTGTGGAGTTCTAAGAAGGGGATTTGGTGCTCTTGAAAGTGCCTATGTCTAGATATGCCTCCCTTAAAGATGGGTCCAACAATAAGTCGGCACACAGGTTCTATGGACCATACCGGATTATTAAGAGAGTGGGAGACTTGGCATATCTATTGGCATTACCCCCATGTACGAAGATCCATAATGTCTTCCGTGTGAGTTAGTTGAAGCCCTTCATTGGCTCAGCAGTGGACTATGTTGAGGAACTCCCACCGATAGATGAAGAAGGCATCATTCTATACATACCCGAAAAAGTCATAGGACAAAGGAAAAAAAGGCTTCTCTCTCACTCGATCATGGAATACTTGATTAAGTGGAAAGGTTTACCACTTGAGGAAGCTTCTTGGAGGCCAGCTTCAGTTTTGGAAGAGTTTCCATACCTTTTAGAAGTAGATTTGGCTAAAATCTAGCTAACTATGGTCCTGTTTTCCCCTAAACAGATTGCAGACAGCACTATGTTTTAAAGCAGATTTTATTCTGCACTACGGATAGCAATGCACACCATACATGGGCTGAAATTACTTCTCAAGAGCTCAGTTTTGATGTATAGCACACCCCGTTCGCAGCCTCCCACAGAAAGTTATGACAGATTTACTACAACAGGGTCCTGTAGTAAACAACATGCTATCCATTGTCTGCAGCCCGCATTTACTCTAAATATTTGGGTCAAAAACTCATGTTTATAACTCCCCAATAAGGCCCATGTATCATACATACCCCACGGCCCATCATACACAATAATACCTCTTCATTCATCAGTATACCGTTGTAATAATGCCGCAGAGTAGTACTCTGATCGGCCCCTCCCAGTTACCACACATGCCCAAATTGCTTTTGAGGGAAAAAACCTTTGGGTGCGGATGGAACGTAAGAGAGGGGGATTTAATAACGGGGAAATACTAGCTACACTGGCTAGTATATAAGGTGAGAGAGACTTAATTTTTCATTATGAGATAAATATACAAGTCTTCTTTCTCCTTCACCTTGCTCTCCAAGCTTCCATGTCTTCCTTCCCTATCTTCTAGTCTTTCTCTCTCTATTTCTAGTCTTTCTCTCTCCTTGTAACTGTCTTTCTCTCTCTTCTACTCTTCTTCTTCTTCTTCTTCTCTATAGTCTTCTCTCTCCCAGTTCCTCTCTTTGACAGAAGTAATGGGAGGAGGAGGAAATATGACTGGAAGGAGGTAGAGGGGAAGAGGGAGTAGCAGTAGGATGGGCATTGAGCTGGTTGGCGATGGGAGAGTAGATCTATTGCATTCCATGCTATGTTTAGGTGGTGTAGAAGTGCAACCAATAGCCAAGCCACATGGTGGTGGCAACAAGTGTAGGGCAACAAATGTGTGGCACACGGGGGTAGAATTGTAGAGGCAGAAAACAGTGGTGTGGGCAACAAATCCACCAATCATGAGCGGAGGGTGGAGAGAGTAAATGTGGGGAAGAAAGGGAGGGAGAAAATGTGTGTGTGTGTGTGTGTGTGTGTGTGTGGGGGGGGGGGGGAGAGAGGGGTTATGAGGAGGATAGGTAGTTATTTTTTGAAAATTTAATCAATCATTTAATTCAAATTAATGGTTGTTTGGTGTTTTTAAATTATTTTTAAAAAGAAAGAAAATATGGATGCCCCCTCCCTAAAGCCAGGACACATGCACATCAATGGACCTATGCAAGTCCAAAAAGTGGAGTTTTACTCATGTGTGTCTTATTCTTCTGAAAGTTGAACCCCATAATAAGTGGGACTCAACCTAGTTGATTAAGTATGTCTAAAAATAAAGACACTTTGTGGATTCATGCAAGAAAATCCAGTTGTAAGTACTTTATTAGTTTCCTTCTGAGACCTCTCACCAATTTTAGCATTTCTCTCTCCTCCTTTATGGTGCATTCAATGTTTTCTCTCTCCTTTGAAAGACAAATATGCTTGCTAAGAGTGAAGAAGACTAGGAACCCACTATGGTCGTGAATTTGTGTGTGGTTGGTTTTTCTTCAAACCAGAGGACTCCTTTACACAAGTCGATTGACCTCCATGGAGGGTGGGGTTCTTATGGTGGGCAGATAAAAAAAGAAGGATCAAGACCTAGGGGGCCCCAAATTGGGTTAATGGGTGTGCATAGTTTTATTTTCATTTTTCTTTGCTTTTGTTGTGTTTGTTTTCTTGTTTTAGTAAGTTAAAAAACCAAGAAAGTTTTTTTAAATTTCATGGAAATAAAAATTAAAAAAGGAGAAAAAAGTCAATAGCAAAAATATGGTCAATATTTTGAAAGAATAAATTAACTTAAAAATTGAAAAAATGGGTGTTTGCATGGAAAGCTTATGAAGATATGAAGAAACACAGAAAACATGATAAAATTAATATGAAGAGTTTTTAAAATCATAACACAACACCATAAAAGGGAAAGATACATAGTTCAATAGTAAGAACAAAATGAAAAGATCAAATGTCGCTTCCAATGAAAAATGATAGTGTTCACATGAGTTTAGAAGAAAAGCTTGAAAAAACATGTGAAATGCTTCAAAATACCCCAAAATCCATCTTTTGAAATGGAATGCTAGAAGAAAAATTGACCTCTTCAAAGGGAGCAATGGGACTAGGAGGTCAAAGCACACATTCAGGTGAAAGATAAGTATTTATATGGAACATAAGAAAACAAAAAAGATTAATTTTAGAAGAGCTTAGGAATGTAAATCATGGTAGGATAAAAAGGAAACATGTCACGTTTTAAAAAAGGAACGAGGTTTAGGAGGGCCAAAGCCCAAGTTTGATGTGACAAATAGATCTTCATATGAAACATAAATAAACTATAAAAGTTGAAATGGAATATAATCGCAAACACTATTTGTGATATGAGAAAATATATGACCAAGCTTAAAGATACATTTGGGGAAGGTGTTAGAGTCTCACAAAGTATCGAGATTGGAAATGGAATGTCCCTATAGAATAATTCATAATGAATCAAGTGTAGGGATGTGTCCCCATACTTAAAGCATAGAAATTATCTACGATGCTTGAGCACATTGGAAAACTAAATATGCAGAAGCATCTTGACTTAGAATTCCTCATACTTAAGATGATAGATACACATACATCCATACATAGAGGGAAAAAGGTTAGAAAAGCATGACCCAATGATTATCGAGAGACACCACGTAAGCATTTCTGAGATGTTCTACCTAGAAACAACAATGTATGATAGTGTGGAAGGGGAAAAATAATGAAGAGCATCCAAAAGTGTCAATTATAGTCTTTGTTTCCAATTGTTATACTATCCCTCAAACCTCATCTCTCAATTGATTGAACAGAGGATTGGTAATACTAGATCCCCCACTAACTCGCACTCTGTTGAGAAGATATTAGAGGGCAATGTGATTCATCACACCCATTGGTTTATCCTTAGAGTCATTTGCCAAGGAGCCTTATAGTATTGTATGGAATAGATTGTGCTTTGTGCATTGAGAGACCCTACCCATGCATGCAATGCTCAACATTTTCATATCTCACCTCCCATTTTATTTGAAGGAAGGATTGGTCACTTGTCCCACACTCTATGTCACACTCATTTGATAAATACAAAGGATGACTCTTACTCACAATATATTTCTCGTAAGGGTGAAAGCTCACATCACTTAATTTTTTATCAGTGACGATCTTGTTTTTGAGGACAAAGGAACTATTCTATATCAATGCCAAATATACCCAAAGAGATAGCTTGATGTATCATGGACTTATGATGGTGCCAAAATACTACATGCTAAAGTTGTTGGGTAGCAACAGATAGGCGATTGATGTATCCAAGGAGATACAACAAGATTTCAAGTATAGAGTAGAAAATGCACATATATGCACCAAGGGAGGTGGTTTAAACCAAAAATATTTTGAGTCTCAAGCACTTTAGGTTTTTTCTTACTTCTAAACACGTCTACTTGAAGAATAAGTTCATCAAGTAGAGTTGTTACAATTATCTAAGTTTCTTCATATCCCTAAATGTTTTTTCTTAAATAAAAGATCTATTAAGTAAAATTCTTTATAATTTAAGTTTTTCCCTAAACCTAAACGGGTCTACTTGAAGAATAACTTGATCAATTAAAGCTATCTCTAATTTTTTATTTTTCCTTAAAATAGATTTCTACTTATTTTTGAATTTTTTCATTAAAATAAAAACAAACTTTAACTTAAAAGTTTCTCTATCTTAGGCAATATATTTTCGAATTACTAAATTAATTTAAGTATTATAAGTCAAAATCTAGCTTAAAGTTTCTATTAGATTATTTAAAATGAATGATAATAAATTATTTGGTTAGGATTATAAATTATTATTATTACAAGAGAGAATAATAATAAACTAAATACTTGGATAAATATATATTTTAATTTCTTTACTTTTGTCTTCATAATCCCTTAAATTATACAAATCAATTAGACATGAAATGAGTGAGGTGATCCCCCTATTTATAGGGATATTTTCATTTTTTTTAAAAAAAATATCCCATTATCTTTTCAATGAAAAATTTCTTAGAATCTCTTCATATGAAAATTTTAATTTAAAAAATAATACTTCATATGGAAGATATTCCCACCAATTATCTTCCTAATTCAATACAATTATCATTGTTTCTATTGATGTGTCCCTATATTACACCCTATATCATCATACAATAGTCCCATGTTTTTAAAATAAAAAACAATCCCATACTTGTATTAGTATAACCTAGTTGGAAAGTATGGATGAATGATTAGATCTTTCTTATAATTATAATCTGTCTAGATCTCTTATTTGTATAATAGTATATCCTTCACATAAGATACCCTTTCTTAGAAAATATTTCTTCCATGTGAATTTTACAACTATATTGAACATACAAAAATATTCTTAATATAATATGGCAATAGAAGAGGTATTGAATAAGGTAGGTGGATAGTCATTTCCATCAACGAATATGCTATCTAAGTCTTCAAAATATCTCACCTAGCACTCCCAAATGTAGGATATTATAGGAATTACATGCATGTATTGAGCCTTTAAAGCATATTTCTAATATAACATGGTCATATAGATGCAACCTTAATAGACTCTATTATATTCTATGTATCAGAGGATAAATGTGTGTGTGTGTGTGTGTGTGTGTGTGTGTGTGTGTGTGTGAAATAGAGGTGTTGAATGAGGTAGGTGGGTGATTGTTCCCATCCATAAATATTATTTCAAACTCTCCTCAATATTTAGCATGACACCCCTAAATATCTTATTTCGTGTGTAGATATATCTAAGATATATATGGTAGACCTTTGATATGTGTTCACACACAACTCAAAAATAACATGTATAACCTCATAAGAAGAAATAATAAAATATTTTAACAATGGTTTTGTAAACTATAAAAAAGGGAGTCCATATATGTATCTTTGTAAATTTTTCATTGCGGTCTAACCACTTTTTGTTGTTTTTTGGATAGAGCATCACTCTCATAGAAAGGAAAATCCCTCAAAGAATATAAGTTTTAGAAAATTAGATAATGAGGTCATAGACATTACTTATCATTAAATACATATATAAGTAAATAAAAAGGCATTAAAAATCTAAATCATCTTTGGTTGGCAACATACAAAAATATATACTGTAGTAATTTCAAAGTCATCAAGATGAATTAGCCATATGCCATTCTTCATACAAGAATGAAAAAGAGCTAGGGAATTATTATTGAGAAAAAAATTGATTTAGTCTACCTTTAGAAATGTAAATGAACTTTAGGATGATCGATCGTGTATTATGGAGAACACTATTTGATCCAAGAATAATAGTATTGAAGTAGCTTGGCAAGATGTTGTGTGACTATTATATAGATAGAGTATATGCCATGTCATGTGCTATCAATACCCATGGGTATGCAAGAACTCATCACAAGTGATATATGTATCGATGCTTCCATTTTTTGGTAAAAGCATATAACTTTTGACCTTAAATGAGGAATCCACCAAAACAATGCATGACACTTTTGCAAGTTTTTAAGATCTCACAATCAAGAAAATATGATTACCAAAATCTAATGTATTTCTAAATCCCCCAAATGATGCAAAATTCCATTATTTTTTATACATTTTAAATGTTAAGGATATTAAAATTAACAATTGGAGATCCTATACATTTTGTAGTAATTGACTTTAGATATGAAAGATGTCCATCAAACTTTATTTTGCTAAGTGATCCTACAAAAAAACAAGTTTTCATTGTGAACTAATTGTAGAAAATGTGAAAGGCCATGCCTTGCGCTATATGATAGTAGTTACAAGTAAAAGATATACAAACTCTTTAGTTAGCACCCTCAATAATGAATTTTCCTTTAGTAGATTATGCTAGTAAGATAAAAATAAAAAGTTTCCATCATAGACTTATACTAAAGTTTCAAATAATATTATCTTATACAAACATGTAACATATTGCCATTCTCAAAATATCACAAAGACATCTTACAAGACACCTTCTTGAGCCTTGATTTCATATCCTATGCCTCCAAGAAACAAGATTAGAAAAGGTGACCAACTTCCCACCAATTCCAATTCAAATTCTCAACCTCAAAAAATAGAAGCTTAACAATAAAAAAACACATCAATTGTTATTTTTCACCAATGTCTACGTCAATAACAACATACTATCTATATACCTAAAAAATTTCAACACAATGAGGTTAGTATTATTATTATTCTAGATTATCACAACACAAAAAAAACTTATCCAAACTTCTAAATACATCGAACCTTCTTTCTCTAAACTATCATGATATGTAAATATTTTCCTAGGTAATATGTCTTTTACAAATAGAAGAAGAACCATAATAATTTTCATCACATTATAACTTCAACTATATCACTACAACATAGAGGGGATATACTAACCTTTGTAGTGGTGTAATTGGTCTAGGAAAAAAAGCCCTCATCATTGCTATATACATCACTATTAATGTCAATGGTCAACCTCCAATATAAGTATGTCTAACACCATCAATAGTATTAGTATTGCCATGAGTGTCCGTATATAGCGATGTTAATATTAAAGCTTATAGTGATACTTTACTAACAATTACAAGAAAAATACCATTTGTAATAGCTATGACTAAGGGAAAGTGATGCTAACATTATCCATCGTATTTTTAAAAATATTTGGCATCCAATGATTTTTTTTCAAAGACCTCCCTTCAAAGGTTGATCATTATTTGGTGACAACGTCATCACCTTTAGAGCTACCTTATCAAATTTTGCCACATAATTTTGTAGGATGCCAGTGGGACATCTATACTTTTCTTCTACAAAAATAGCCATTTTGGGTGATCATAACTCAATTTGTACACCAATTTTCAATATTAGGTGATCACTATGATTTTGGATCTTAAAATGGCCCTATTTTTTTCCCAATTGTTCATGGATCCATATTTCTAGCCTAGAAAGTGAAAATTCACCTAGAAGAAAAGCATTGGTGTGGCATTGATCTAGCTACATTGGAGTGGCAACCAAAAATTCCCATGAATATAGTATACTATCATAGTTATAAAATTTTTAGAGAGTTGCCGAAAGTATGATATTATCTACACATTCCAATAACTTCAACAAAAAAAAATAGAAGACGAAGTCCCTAACAAAACATTGTAAAACATGTATAAATTCCCCCACAATCATCATTAAAAAATGTATATTCAATCATGATCATGATCATTGTTCCAAAAAACCATGCCCCAAATAATAAAAAGTTAGGGTTGCATGATATGTAGAATGTCAAAACCACTCAATATGTACAATAAATATCATAATATATCAGTGATGATATCCCAAAAAGAAAGAAAGCCACAAGTTGTATTAGGTTGAGGGGAGATGACAAAGAAAAGTACAAAGATGATGGGGGTCCTCCAAGTGGTCGAACTCCAAAAAAAATAATGGGGGATTGCTTAAACTACTATTCACCATCTAAAAGCTTGTCGTGATGCAATGTATTCTCAAAAGGTTCATTAACTCAACCAAACAACAAGCTTCTCAATAAGGGGAGTTGGCCCATGCTTTTCTCCCTATCTTATTTGCAAGTTTGAGTGTTGCCTACTTGTGATGGAACACAATGCCAAAGAACATAAGAAGCATCCTAGAACCACATTAATACTTTAATAAACATTAAATAGAGTAAACATTTAATCAAATTGATGTTTTGAAGGTGATATGCTGATATGATCTCTAGTAGTAACATTGCCACATCTTTGTATTGACATCTTCTCTATGGAGTGGAACTATTCTCATCTCCAGTATTCCTCTAGTCTTCTTTGTCCTAGGGCACATTTTTGGGTCTAATAGGGGGTGTTGAGATACCAAAGTCATTAACTAAATTTTATTCCATGAATTTCTATTTTGATTTCCATTCACAACTCCAAAAAGGCTCTATTTGCATCATTTATTAGTTGAGAACCACCAACCAATTTGGCTTCCCCTTTTCCTCCTTTAAAGTTGTATGTGTAGTATTAGAAAACATTTGCAACATATAGTCCCACATCATCTCCATTATTCACTTAGTAGAGAATCGAGAAACACAAATGAAACAAGGAACTTGTGATGAATGTCTCCTTGAAGGATCTAGGCAGACCTCCCCAAACCTTTATGATGCTATAGTGGAACATCTATTGGCACAAATCATGCAAACCTTTATGATGCTATAGTGGAACATCTATTGACACAAATCATGCATGCATCTCATAACCCTATTCCTCACATCTGTCAATGAAAATTGCTCTAGTATCATCATCCACCAAATAGGAGTATCCAGGTGGTAGCTATTGAAGGTTGAAATGATTTAATTTATTGGTTGATTTTTGTTGTTTTTGTGGATTGAATGATTGATTTTTTATGGATTTGGGATGATTTTTAGTTGTTTTGGGAATTTTTGAGAGTGTTTTGGATGAGATTGATAATATTTTGGAAGCTCATGATGATTTATAGTGGAGATATAATGTTTTGACATGTTCTGTTGATGTCTTGTTAGTGTTTGATTGGTTCTGATTGGGTCTGTTGACCTTCTATTTTGCTCTATTTTCCTTCTGTATGAGGGGTTAGAATGATGATTGATGAATTTTTAGAGTGTTTGGAAGCTTACTGGTTGATTATTGATGGTTTTAAGTGATTTAAGTAAGCTAAAGGTTTTTTTATGACCTTCTGTATGGTACTGTAAACCCTCTATTGAGCTTCTCGAAAGCCTCTGTTTCTTTTTTGTTATGTTATGTATGCCTTTGTAAGTGTGATGATGGATGAATGTGTAGCTTGGGGAAGGTTTCCAATCTTGGGAAGAGATGAATATAAGTTCAATTTATCTCTAAGAAGTGGACAAAGTAGCTGTTGAAGACTTGAAGTAAAGACTAAAGTGACAGTGACAATGATGAGCTATGAAGAGACATTGTAGTGGCTCTGGTGACCTTTCATATTAAACATACCTCTCTTGGGAGGGGTATTCACAACCTGAGAGGGGTTATAAATGATTATTCTTGATTATCTCATTGTACAATTGAGAGACAGCATGTATGAGAGAGAGAGAGAGAGAGAGAGAGAGAGAGAGAGAGAGAGAGAGAGAGAGAGAGAGAGAGAGAGAGAGAGAGAGAGAGAGAGTGTGTGTGTGTGTGTGTGTGTGTGTGTGTGTGTGCGCGCGTGTGTGTGATAGTCAAACTTATGCAAAACAATGTATCTATGAGTGAAAGATTGTTAGAGAAAGCTATGGAACTTTTTAAGAAGAATATTATGTGATTATTTCCATCAAAGTGGTGCATTGGCTTGTGTCATTGTGGTTTTTTAATGAATTCTATTAAGAATATGAAGAGCATAATAGTTTTTGTTCAAGTTCAAGCCATGAGAGAATTGTTTATATGAAGTTGCATGAAGATTTCTAGTTCCTGGTGTTCTTTTCCTTGTTGTGGAAATATCAAATATGGAAAGAGGTTTGTTGATGATACAATATAGATTTTCTTGCAGTAGATTCCCCATTTTCTTGTTGGTGTTCCTCTTGGGGCTCCAATAGCACTATGGCATGTAGCCTAGATAATCTAGGAGTATTCTATGCAGTCTCAGCAATACTCTACATGACATGCATACTATCAAGAGTGACATCTATATAAGGGTGAGAAAATCCTAGCATCCTAGACTAGGGAGTACCAATAGTTATGGCTAATCATGACAATGCTAATATACTAGATTGACAAGAAGATGTCAAATTATTTATGTCTTTGTAGCACTCATCAAAGCCATACACACAAGGGTACTTATCAAATCCACTCTCCACAACACCCGAACCAAAGCCATGAGCACCAAATATGACAAGGGGTCACAACATCTATCTCTTTGTAGCACCCACTCGAGCCAACCATACCAGAATCACCTTCACAACACCCCCACTAGAGCAAGGATGTAAAGAGTGGAAAGACAAGTAAAATTAATAGTTTTTGGAAAAAAGGAAAATACTAGCTAAATTCTTGGTATAAATGGTGTAAGATACATTCTTTTTTCACCATTCAACAACACAAGTTTCTTCTTTTTCAACTCCTTGCACACAACTCCCATGGCCTCTATGGTTGCTTTCTCTCTCCTCTTATTATATTTCTCTCTCTTTTTGTAGTATTTCTCTCTCCTATTCTCTCTCTCCTACAATATTCTCTCTCTTATTTCTTCTCTCTCAGTTTGCTACTTGGAAAGTGGTATCAAAGCTTCAATGTTTGATCCATTTTCATGTCCATTTTTTATCTATTCCCTTTCAAAAAATCTATTTTACCTCTAGTACAGTGGTATATGCTTCGGTAGTGACTAAGAGCCCCTCCACAAATAGAAAACTGACATTATCAAAGGCTTAGATAGGAGCTTTGAAAAAATCTAGAGACAAAATGACCAAAATTGTAGTTATCACCAAATTCAAGAAAATTTTTGTAATGAGCAGGGATCACGGGAACATGGCATGGGAACATACCAATCACACTGATGGTATATAAGGTGTAAGAGGGTGTTTTGAGGCACTAGAGAATTATCAATAAATCTCTCTTTTCACCTTCACAAGCTTTCTTGGCTTCTTCTTCTTCTTCTTCTTCTTCTTCCTCCCTTTTCTCTCTTTCTCTCTCTTCTCCCTATCTTTCTCTCTCCTCTTCTTCTTCTCCTACAGTACTTCTCTCTCTTCTCTCCCTTAGGTCATTTAGGTCTCTTTCTTACAATTTTGGAGGTATTTTGTCAAAAGGAGGCTTACATGAGTTAGAAAGGTTTTTAACTATTGTTACTTTTTAGAGAAAGCTTCTTCTTCTTCTTCTTCTTCTTCATTCCTTCAAGTTTTCATGGATCCTTAGAGCTCCTCTCTCTTAGATCTTCTTTAAGTAGCCTCCAAGTATTTTTCAAGAGCATTCTAGACTTGATTTTAAGCAAAACCATAACCATTATGCAGTTATGCAAGACCATAACCATTATGCAATGCCTATGATTAGTTTAGGTCTCAAGGATTAGGCCCATCATTTTTAGCACATTTTTAGTATTATCCTTCATCTTATTTACAACTTCTAATCATTATCTCCATTACTTATCCACCATTCAACTGAGGTTTCTCCAAGTTCGTAACACATATTGAGGTACAAATCTTCATTCTTTCTTGAAAATTCTCTCCAAAAACCCTAGTACACATTAGGGAAACCATTAAAGCTTGTTCCAAGCTTTCAATTTTAGGAAACTTCATCCATTGATTGGACTTAAGGTTCATGTACAGTAGTGGTACTTCATGTTTGTGCCAAGGTTCAAAGCATTGAAGCTTATTTGTCATCAAGAAGCTATTATGGAGTTGGATTGGATATTTTTAATGAAATGCTTCAATCTTTCACTTTTGAGCATTCAAGAGTGCTAAAGACCCTTCAAGTTTGAAGCTATAGAAATTTCCAAGAAAATATAGCTTGTCATTGTGTAGCATTGAGCTTCAAGAGAGATTAAGAGTTGTTATTGTAGCTTCACAGCTAAGGATTGATTACATTGGGGTCCTTCAAGATTCCAATCATTCATTAAGAGGAATGCATGCTCAGTAAAGTTTGGGATTCCATGGAGTAATTCACATTATCATTCTTCCATATTTCTACTTCCATTGAATTTTTTGTTCATGGATTGTTTAATCTCCAATATCTTGTGCTTGATTCATTGATAAATACCTAGAAATGGCAAAGGGTAAGTTATCAATTCAGTGAGTCAATAATTGCTAAAGTAATCCCTCCCCTTGACCCTTTAATTCTATCAAAATTTCTGTATATCATTTAAGGCTAAAAACTTTATTTTTTATCAATGCACTTCATCCCATCGAAAGAAAAATATCATGTTGAAATACCCATCGAAAAATAATGGCTACTGAATAAGATAAAAAGACAAAAGAAAGGGACCCTCCCTTGCTACTTACAACTCGAAAGGGATACACAACCCAACCTAAGGTGGCACTTTGCACATCCCTTGGTGATCTACAATCCATGTAGAGAGCCCTTTCTATATCACTTTAGATATCACACAGGCACTACATGTAGAGGATTGAAGACAAGAGCTTTCTTGAAGAAACAATGTATTTTCAAGCCTTTATAAGGAATTCATAGGTTGTCATTGGGAATAGGAAAGAGGTTATAGGTATTACAAGGAATTACAAGTTATTTGCAAGACATACATAGATATTCTAGGGTATTGTTAAACTTCTACATGTGGAGTATAGATCTCATAGGGTAGTACTCAATAATGCCTATACGTCCCAAATTGGTTCATGCATGGTTTACAAGCGTTAAAAAGGGTATATAGGTTGCCTTTACTCTAAAACAAGGCATCTAAAAGGGTGCATGATTATTCTGGATAGTTATAGAGAATTAGTTTTGGAATATTTTATACTTATTCTATGTAAAGAAGAAAATGAGGAGAGAGATAGACTACAAAAAGGAGACAAAATTACTAGTTAAGGAGAGAGAAATACTAGAAGTAAAGAATACTCTTAAATCTTATACTTATGTTAGTGTGGCTAGAGTATTTTTCATACTAAAATAATTGTCTATTTACTCTTTGTTGCATACTAACAACAAACATGATAGCTCATCTCAAATTGGATATTAGAATCTTTGATTTGAATTAAAAACTTCAACATTCAGATTTGAGAATCAAATCTAAAGTTATTATATTTTTGTGACAATATATCTAGTGGATAAAAATGGTAGGTAACATGGGAAAAAGCAAGGCAAATTGAGGATCTATAGCAAGCAATTAGGGACTTTACAACTAAGAATACTCAAGAAGATCATCAAGAGAGTTCGTAAGAGCATGGAGTATATAGTACTCTCAATGAAACCTTATGAAACCACATTAGAGGGAATATGGACTCAAAAAGGATCCTTTAGCTTAAGAGTTAATGACTCTCCTATTGGCAAGAAATTTTAGATGGACCAATGGGAGAGGGGGTGGTGTACATATTTTATCCATGTCCTTTTCCCCCTTGTCTCTACCACTTACTGGCTTGTCTCCCTATGTCCCCTTTTACTCTCCCCCAGTTTTACCACCCGATGTTAGGTGGGTTCCACTGGGCATCCAAAAAGGTGACCCAAAATTTGAAATTTCTCCCCCTCTCCTAAAATAGCCTTTCCCCTCTCCCCAAAACCTCTTCTTATGACATGTATAGTCAAAAAAAAAAAAAAGGTGCATTTTTGCAACATAATTTTAGTTTGGTCATTCTCTTACCTCCATTCCACAAATCTTCCTAGTTTTCTATGCTCTAAGCCACACCCACACAACCCCTAGCTTCTCTCAACCATAGCCACACAATACCCACCAGCTTCTCTCTTTCTTTCATGGTCATTCTCCTACCTCCATTCCACAAATCTTCTCATATTTCTATCCTCACACAACCATAGCCAAATAGCCCCCAGTCATTGCCATATAGCATCTAGTCTCTCTCTTTCTTCTAAGCATAGCCATAGCCACACAACCTCCATATTCTCCTAGCCATAGGCACTTGGCACCCAACTTCTTCTCTCTCTTCCATGGTAATTTTCTTTCTTTCATTCCACAAAATTTCTCATCTTTATGTGCTCACACAGCCATAGCCAAATAGACCTCCTTACTTTCATCACCATTCTAATGGCATCTATATGTCAGTAAAGGTGACCCTGTGATTCCATATCTGCTATCTATGTACACAATACAAAGAATGAGCATAGCCAATGGTAACATGAATTATTCAAGAAGGATTCATGGGTCTATATGTAACCTTCAACAATAGGGCCTCATCATGTTCATCATCCTAGTGTCTTACAAAGTCATTGGAAGGGTAGAGTGCTTAGGTTTTGGGAGGCTCAAAATAGTGGTCTTGTTGCATTAGTTTAGCATGTGAATGGTGTGAAGGACTTGAAGCTACCTCCTCGGACTACTTGACAAAATTATCCCTCAAATTTTAAGTCATTGATTTTATGTTCTTAACTTCTCATATTCTTTTTAGATTTTTACTTCTTCTCTCCTATTAAACATTTTCACATCGAATCTTATTGAAGATCATAGTCTTTCAGAAGCTTGTCTTGACACACAAAGCTCTGCATGTGGAATGTTGTGAGATGATGATATACATAAATTCATCCCAATATCTTTTTCATCATAAGATTTTCTTCGATAATTTCATGCATACAATGCCTACATTTGTTAATTTGTATAGTTCTCTTGAATTACTTTCTTATCCACCTCTTAATTCTTTGGAATGATTCCAGATAAGTAGATGCTTCAAACATTAAAAATGAAGATTGTACATGGCATTCATAACTCATTGAGATTCGGGAGACCTTCAAGATCAGTAGGTCTTTCATGGTTTGTACCAATTCATATTTTTTCATATATCTTCAAAAGCACTAATGCGTATCAGTGTCCTCTATGTTCATTTATAAGGACATAACTAAGGACTTTCTTAATTCTAATTGTGAAGAAGGATGGAATGAGGTGGATGGGATGCATAAAAGAAACATCTTTTCATGCAGAGTGGTGGTCTCTAGTGTTGAGATATCGAGCTCCACTTGTGATATGCCAGGGTGACCATTGTGCATTTATGTCACCGACTTGTTAGCTTCAGATGCGGTTGGTACACCGCCCATGAATAATAGCTAGATGACAGCTATCCTTATCTACTCTAGTTCATGGCTCAGTTAGTATGCCACCTTAGTTAGTTGAGTTTGGTTTGAGACCCATATATAGGGTTCTTCTATTTCTCTGTAGGAGAGTTCTTTTGGCTTACACAACTAAGAAGAGGAAAACTATTTTCAGCCTCCACCATTGTGTGTATTCCCCCATTGTGTAAGTGAGAAAGCTACAAGTGAGACTCCTTCCTTCTCTCCCACAATCTTGACATGGTATTAGAGCTTGGTTCGTGGTAAGGAGCTCAAGAAAGCAAACCAAGTTCGCGATGTTTTGGTAAGAGGACCAGTGTTGCTTTCATTTTTCGAGTTTGGGAGCAAGTCTCTGTAGGTAGCACAATCGGAAAGTGCAAGAGTGCATTGTCTCAAATTGAGACGCCCTTCGCGGTGTAGCAAGAGAGTAGTATATGCTGCGGGTGCAGGCTTTAGCCCTCGGTTGCCCTGTTTTTTTTATTCGAGGCCATTTCGGGCCCTGTTTTAGAGGCAAAAGTTTTCTACACGCACACAAGAAAAGGCCCTGTTTTTTGCTGTGCGACCACTGTTCTACAGGTCGATGAAAAGTTACCGTAGAAATTGCATCGTATGCTTGTGCCCAGAGACATTGGGAGTTACAGAATCATCCTTGTTGCCTATTGATGCAAAATCGTCACTAGGAAGTGACTATGTGGTCAAATACCACTTTCATCAGTTTTGCAGATTTGCCCTTGTGAGACTGAAGCTGTGTTTTTTGCAGTGACAGAATTTTTTGCAGTGTTTTGTAATGGCATCTGATTCTCTTTCACAAATTGTCACTGAAAAGCTTGACAAGAACAACTTCTAAGCATGGAAGTTTAGAATGACGAATTTCCTTATGGGAAAAGGATATTGGGAATTCGTTGCAGGAAATGAAGAAGAACCAGTTCTTCCTGATGTTCCCAAAAAACAACAAATGCAGACATTTAAAGGATGGCATGAGAGAGCTAGAAAAGTTATGTACTAGCTGTCTATCAGTATTTCAGACTCTATGATTGTGCGTATTCAGGATGCGAGGCATGGGATACTTTATCAAAAATGTATAGCACAAATACGCAAGCCAGGAAAATGCAGCTCAAGCAAGAGTTGCACAATGCGCAAAGAGAAAGTATGAGCATCAATGACTACCACATGAAGGTGAAGAAGATTGCAGATGCACTTGCTTCCATTGGGTCGCCAGTGGAAGATGATGATTTAGTTTCTGTGACCTTGAATGGTCTAGGAAAGGATTATGCATAGTTCCAAACATCCATTTCCGTTCGTGAAAGATTTCCTGATTTTGAGGAGTTGATTGCTCTTCTAATTTTTGAGGAGCAAAGAAATGGTGGTGCATCTTCTTCACGAGCAACTTCAAAAGAAGCGGTCTTCTACTCAAATGCTAGAAGAGGTAGAGGCAAAGGTAGAGGAGGCCGATCTGGAGGCTGTAGTAGAAATCAAAATATGCAGCAAACTCAAGAAAACCAGTCCTATGGAGGAGGACGTGGTAACTCTAGAGGCAGGGGGAGCCAAAGTGGTCGTGGTGGATGGCAAAGAGGCCAAAATGCAAACAACAATGTTGAATGCTACTACTGTGGTAAAATGGGTCATATAGCTAAAGACTGCTATAAAAAATAGAATGACATCATGAATGGAAAATTGCAACAAGGGAATTATGCATCTTCTAGTAGACAGGGTGATGACAGAAATCAGCATTTGTTTATGGTGCAGCACATGACCAATTCTGTGACAAGTGTAGAAGAAAGCAACGATGTGTGGTATGTTGACTCAGGTGCATCAAACTACATGACAGGTCATGTAGAATGGATGCAGGATGCAAGGAAAATGAAAAAACTAGGATTTGTGGAGACTGGTGATGATACTGCACATCCTATTGTGCAGATTGGAAAAATTCTTTTGTCTATGCTGTTCAAAGAGTAGAGAGAGAGAAAGGGAAAGACTCCATATCCATGAGCCTTCAGGCTCTCAAGCTCATTCCTTCATTTCCACACACTTTACTAAAAAGCACACACCCACTACAAGATAAAGTGACCTAGTGTAAATGTAGACTAGACTGACTAACTCTAGTCAGGTCACTGACTAACTACTAACCCGACTTATTTAATGTAGTCACATGTAGACAGTTGTACACACTAGCTGTCATAGATGTCGGTCATAGATGAAGGCACACTGATGGTGAGCTTGATTTCTAACACTCCCCCTCAAGCTCAAAAACAAAACTCAAATCATCTGCATCACTCCAAGTAGCTATATAAAGTGAATGAACTTATCTTTACCAAGTGATTTGGTAAAGATGTCTGCTACCTGGTCTTCAGTCTTCACATGCTCCAAGTCAATCTGATATGCTAAAACCATTTCCCTGATGAAATGGTAGTGAACCTCAATGTGTTTTGATCTTGCATGATAAACAAGATTGCTTGCTAACATAACACTACTCAAATTGTCACAGTACAGCTTGACTTTGCTGTCCAAGTGTACTCCCAAGTCATTCAGTAACTTCTGTAACCACTTAGCTTCACAAGCCGCTAAGGCCGCACCATGATACTCTGCTTCCGTACTAGACAGTGCAACAGTAGGCTGTTTCTTACTCTGCCAACTGATCATGCTACTACCCAATCCAGATGCATAGCCATTGGTTGACCTCCTGTCATATGTGCAACTAGCCCAGTCAGCATCAGTGTACCCCATCAAGTCAAGGGTTTTCCCATATGCATAAAACAACCCATGATCTGTGGTACCCTTTACATATCTCAGAATTCTTCTAACTGCATCCAAGTGTGGTTTGCGAGGCTTCTGCATGAACTGACTGATCAGCCCCACAGCATAAGTCAAGTCAGGTCTAGTGATCGTAAGATAGATCAAGCTACCTACCATCTGTCTGTACATAGTAACATTCTCAATCTCTGTCCCAACATCAATCTGCAGTTTGACATTCTGCTCCAAAGGCGTATCCATAGGCTTGCAATCAGCCATACCATATTTCTGTAACATGTCATGAGCATACTACTTCTGTAGCAACCATATGCCTCGAGGTGTAGAGACAACCTCAATCCCCAAAAAGTATTTCAGCTCTCCAAGGTCCTTGACCTTAAATTCAGCTTGTAAATACGTCTTTATTTCAGCAATCCCATTTTCATCATCTCCTGTAATGATTACATCATCAACATAGACAACTAGGAAAACATAGCCACTATCTGTCTTCTTCGCAAACAGACTATGATCAGCATCTCCCAATTGGAAACCATGTTGCTGTAAATAACTGCTGATGTGAGCATTCCATGCTCTGGGTGCCTCTTTCAACCCATATAATGCCTTTTTCAGCTGACATACATGTGCTGGAAATTCTGGATGTACATAGCCTTCAGGCTGTTCCATGTAAACCTCTTCCTGTAATTCTCCATTGAGAAATGCATTCTTAACATCCATCTTCCATAGTTTCCAGCCTCTAACTGCTGCCAAAGCAATCACAGTTCTAACTGTAGCCATCTTTGCTACAGGGCTGAAAGTCTCCTCATAATCAAGACCATACTGCTGCGCATACCCTTTTGCAACCAACCTGGCCTTATATCTTTCCAATGATCCATCTGATTTACATTTTACCTTATACACCCACTTGCATCCAATAGGTGTTTTGCCCTCCGGCAATTGTACCAAATCCCATGTACAATTTTCAGCCAAGGCTGAATATTCCTCATCCATAGCAGCACGCCAATTCTCATCTGAAACTGCCTCATCAAACTTACTTGGTTCTCTAAAACCTGTTACTTTCGTCATATAAGCATAATGACAGGCTGAATATCCAGTGTAAGTATACCTATCAACAGGTCATCTGACCCTCTTTGATCTCCTGAGCTGTGGCTCACTGTGAGCTTGCCTCTCATGAGGCGGCACATAAGGGCTCTATCTAGCACCTGGTGTCATAACAGACGGAATCCCCAATTCACTATCTAAGCTGTCACTGCTAGATGAATCATAACCTGCAGTGAATGGATCCGTTACATCTTCAAAAACCTTTTCTTTTCCCTTATCTGTTCTCCCCCTCACTGACATATCCGTGTCAGTGGATGCAGTAGTGCGACTTCGTAATCGTCATGTCCAAGGACTCACTATAGATGATACATCAGCTGTCTGACCAGTCATGGAAGTACTCTCTGCAGGAGTACTCTCTGCAGGAGTATTTTCAGCATGACTCATACTGGGTGAGCCATCAGTAGGCACTACAACAGGATTCCCATACAAAGATGCTAACTCATCAAATACCACATCTCTGCTTATGAGTGTCTCATGCGTAGAAGGTACATAGCACTTATAAGCTTTCCGTTCCTATGCATATCCAATAAACACACTTTTCACTGCCTTAGGATCCAATTTCTTCCTCTTCTCATCCGGTATATGCACATATGCAATGCTGCCAATACCTTCAAGTGTGAAATATCATGTTTATGACCGTATCAGCCGTTCATACGGAGTGACCTCATGAATCCCTGCTGTAGGGGTTCGATTCAGCACATATACAGCAGTCACCACTACTTCAGCCTAATAACCATTTGGCAGACATTTTTCATTCAGCATAGCTCTAACTGACTCCATCAAAACCCTGTTTTTCCTCTCTGCAACACCGTTTTGCTACGGTGTATATCTGCATGTGAGTTGTCTTCTGATCCCATGTTTAGCAAGATACCTGTCAAAGTAGTTTGAGACATATTCACCTCCTCCATCTGATTTCAAACATGATATGTAACAGCCCAATTCATTTCTAGCATGTTTCTTGAAGTCTTTGAATGCATCAAACACATCATCCTTATGTTTCAAGATATAAAGCCAAGTGTACCTGCTGAAATCATCAATAAATGAGACATAATATCGTGCACCGCCAAAGGAAGCATTATGTGAAGGACCCCAGACATCAGAGTGTACCAACTGTAAAGGCTTAGTGCTATTTTTTACATGTCTCATGAAAGGAAATCGTGCCTGCTTCCCAAATTGACATGCAGGGCATACATGACCAAAATCATTATACTTGAATTTAGGTAATCCAAGTACTACTTCTTTCTACTGCATAGATTTCAGCTTTTGTACATTGACAAGTCCAATTCTCTTGTGCCAGATCTCTACATCTCTGATGGCACTCTCATCATGAGCAAACATAGCTGCTTTAAGTTCAGGAATGGTCGCTTCCAAAGTAAACATCCTGCCATCCCTTCTGCCCTTGGCAATTAGCTTGCAGCCATTTCCATACTCCTCAATGAAACATCCATCCTTGTTAAACCTCACTTGCAGATTCTGTTCTGCCATTTGACCCATAGACAACAAATTCTTTGTTATGGTCGGTACATGTAAGACATCATGCAGGCCTTTCTTCTTGCCATCATGCATCATCAATGGAACAATCCCTTTATGCTTTATGTCATGTTGGGTATCATCCCCAGTACATACATGACCATGTATACCTGCAATCATCTCATCAAACCACTCTCCACGCGGGGTCATGTGGTTTGACGCTCCAGATTCAATGTACCATCTATCATCTCTATCATGTCTCGATGCATTTTTAGATACATGCTGCATGGCAAAGAGTCTATCAACTGACTCATCATGAGCACCACTGGAAGATGCATAGTGCCCATGCTGTCTGCCCTTTGCCTTCATATCTCCTTGCTTCTTGTAACAATCCTTTGCAATATGCCCATACCGGCCACAATAATGGCAGTCCTTGTCCCTGTTGGATTGATCAGATGACTGCCATGAACCAGAACCACCACCTCTACCTCAGGGTGATCTCTCCCTGCCTCTAAACCCACCAGATCCATTCTGGCCTTGTGTATTTGCACCATGCCAATTACTCTGCTGTTGCTGTTGTCCATAAGTATTACGAGTGTCACCACGACCTCAAAATGAACCACGACCTCTAGATCCTCTGCCACGCTGGCTAGAGTACAACATAGTGTCTCTACTCTGAGATGTAGTAGAACCTGTATTCAAACCAAGTTTGACTTCCTCATGCAGCAACAAAGCAACTAGCTCTTCCCAGCTAGGGGGCTCTTCTCTGACAGAAATGGAAGTGTCAAAAGCTTTGTACTCTTTGCCTAAGCCATTCAAAGCAACAGCAATCATATCATCTTCTGATACACTTGATCCAATAGTAGCAAGTTGATCAGCTATGGTCTTAATCTCCATGGTATACGTCTGGATGCTCTTGTCATTCCTAGACATGTTGTTGAACTGTTGTTTCAACTGGATCTTTCTTGCATGTGTCATGGTTCCATAATTTTTCATCAGTATGTCCCAAGCATCCTTTGGAGTCTCACATCCAGTGATTTGAATTACCATAGCATCAAATATACATAAGGAAAACCAATGCAGCACCTTGCATGCTCTTTCATTCCATAGCCTGTAGGCTCTTTTCTGTTCATTTGTTGGATTGTGTGTAGGCAACTGAGGAGCAACTTCATCTCCTGTACATAAATCCCAATAACCTCTGCCAACCAGAAAGTTTTTCATTCTGAATTTTCATAATGTAAAGTTCTTATTATCCAACTTCTCTCCAACTATTTGAGTGATATTATCAATCCCATGTGCATTAGCCATGATGCAATAGACTGTCTATCAAGTGCCTGACTCCCTGTAGTCCAATAAGTATGACAGTCCGTAAGAGTTTATGAAAGTTTTCTGCAATAAATTGCAGAAAAAAACCGGGTATTTCAGCCCACTGACACCCCAAAACAACCCTCAAACAAGTGGTCTCAACTGTAGATATAACTGTCAATACATAAGCTATGTGTTTGCTTCAACTTAAGCTTATGTAACCTCACTGCCAGTGTACATACATGCAGTCTGAAAACTGTAAACTGTGAGTAACCAGCAGCAATTTCAAGTCCAAAACTGAGTGTGTCAACAAATTTAGTTTCAGGTTGCGTATGACAGTTTTCAGCCTGCTGTCATTGATTTTCAGATCTGAGTATTCTGTCATTGACTGTGTATGACAGTTTTCAGCGTGTCATTGATTTTCAGATCTAAGTATTCTGTCATTGACTATGTATGACAGTTTTCAGCTTGTCATTGATTTTTAGATCTAAGTACTCTGAGCAAGAGATCTCAGCTCCAAGACATTTGATCCAATGTATACATGCTTTGACACAATCTTGTGCTCCAAAGATGCCTTCTGAGTGTAGTACAAGGCTCCTGTGTGTCAGTAATGACTGAATGCATGCTGTCCATTCATGTTTACAATAGTTCAAAAATGATTACAGGTCTGTGTCTGTCACTCCAGCTAATAACAGAGCTCCCACACAAGCATTTACTTCTTGCACACTTCAAATACCTTCAATAGTGAGCATACATGCTCTATGAACCTTATCCAGGTGCCCCACTGAAGATTGACAGGTTGCTGTCCACTCAGATCAGCAGGCGCAGATTTTTAGATACAGGTTGCTGTCCATTCAGATCAGCAGGCGCAGATTTTCAGATATAGGTTGCTATCCATTCAGATCAGCAGGCGTAGATTTTCAGATACAGGTTGCTGTTTTTCAAGAGGCAGTCCCCGATTTTCAGAAGGCAGTCCACGCTGATTCCTTCCTTGACTATGGCTTCATTTGCAAGTGTCCAGCTTCTTCCTCATTCCTTACTTCCATCTCCTTTGCACTGCAAGTTGTCATGCCCATTCTCCCACAACCTCATGGATGAAGCTCTGATACCATGTTCAAAGAGTAGAGAGAGAGAAAGGGAAAGACTCCATATCCATGAGCCTTCAGGCTCTCAAGCTCATTCCTTCATTTCCACACACTTTACTGAAAAGCACACACCCACTATAAGATAAAGTGACCTAGTGTAAATGTAGACTAGACTGACTAACTCTAGTTAGGTCACTGACTGACTACTAACTCGACTTATTTAATGTAGTCACATGTAGACAGCTGTACACACTAGTTGTCATAGATGTCAGTCATAGATGAAGACACACTGACGGTGAGCTTGATATCTAACATATGTAGGATGGGAAAAAGAAATAGATGTCAGATGTATTTCATGTCCCGAATATCACCAAGAACCTGGTTTCTGTTGGTCAAATGGTTTAGCAGGGCTTGCAGGTTAGATTTAATCCTCATGGATGCTTTGTTGAGGATATGAAAAATAATGGTCGCTTGATAGCAAAAGGAAAGAAGAAGGATAGAATGTTTACATTGGATGCAAACATGCTTGAATTGAGTGCAACAATGTTTGCACATGGGACCGGTGTAGTTGCAGATATTGATATCTGGCATAAACGCATTGGTCATGTTAATGCACAGCGACTTAAATCAATGCAAGCCCAAAATATTGTTGCAAGATTGCCTAAATTCAAGGTTGCAGAAATGCATAAGGTATGTAAAGCTTGTCAATTTGGAAAACAGGCAAGGAAACCATTTCCTAGACATGTTCAAGAGAGTAAGAAGCCATTCGAATTAATCCACTCTGATGTGTGGACTACTAAAGCTGCATCTATTGGAGGCTGTCATTATTTTGTCACTTTTATTGATGACTATAACAGAATAATTTGGGTGTATTTTATGAAAAAGAAAAGTGAAGTGTTTGGGCATTTCAAAACTCTTAAAGCTATGGTTGAAAAAGAAACAGGCTTGCAAATAAAATGCCTAAGGTCAGATGGAGGGGGAGAGTACCTCTCAAATGAGTTTGCAAGGTTTCTACAGGAGCATGGCATAAAGCAACAATATTCATGCAGTCATACCCCACAACAAAATGGAATTACAGAAAGGAAAAACAGGCATATTGGAGAGGTATCTCGTGCCATGCTCAACAAAAAAGACTTCCTAGATTTTTATTGGGCTGAAGTAGATGCTACATCAGTCTACATAATGAACAGGACTCCCACTGCAGCAATACATGGGATGACTCTAGAGGAGAGGTATATTGGTAGAAAACCAGATATTTCTCATTTGAAAATATTTTGTTGCATTGCCTATGTTCATGTGCCAGATGAGTTGAGATCCAAGTTGGATCCAAAAGCTGAGAAGTGTATCTTTATTGGTTACTCTCTGCAGAAAGGGTATAGATGCTATAACCCTTCTAGTCGTAAGTTTATAGTGAGCAGATATGTTGTTTTTTATGAGAGATGAGTAGCTGGTATAAACCAGTAAATGTGATTGATAATATAGATGCACAAAATGGTAATGCTGCACAGAATTCACAGTAGCAGTCACAAAATATTAGTGGACCTGGAGTGTCCTCTAGCAGTGGTTCACATTCTTCACCATGGACAGGCAGATTGAGATCAGGAGAATCTCCTCAAAACAATGTAGATAGTAGTATGCAGGTTTCACCAAAAGGAAAAGAGAAGGTAGATCAGCCTATGTTTGATGTGAATGCAGGTCACTCTTATGTGGATGGTGAATCTAGTGGCTCAGAACAGAGCATTGATGATGAGTTGGGTATTCCTTCTATTGTTACACCTGGAGTAAGGAAGACTAGGGATGTTTTGAGAGCACCTGGGAGTGAACCTACTTTGCGCAGGTCTACCAGAGCTAGGTATCCTGTGGATAGGCTGAAATATGATGGATTTATAGCCACTCACTATGCCTATATAGTCAAAGTGATACAGGAACCAGAACCCACTTCTTTTGAGCAAGCCATGGGAAAAGAAAAATGGGAGAAAGTCATGGATGAAGAAATGGATGCCTTGGAAGCAAATGCTACATGGGAATTGGTACCTTTGCCTAAAGATAAGAATGCAATTGGTTGTAAGTGGGTTTATAAGGTGAAGCACAATGCAGATGGTTCTGTGAACAGATACAAGGCAAGACTAGTAGTCAAGGGGTATGCACAAACATATGGCATTGATTATGAAGAAACATTCAGTCTGGTTGCAAGGATGGCAACCGTAAGAGCAGTCATTGCTATGGCTACATCAAAGGGATGGTCTTTACATCAGATGGATGTAAAGAATGCATTCTTGCATGGTGATTTTCAAGAAGAGGTCTATTTGGAGCAGCCACCAGGTTATGTGCATGCTATTCATCCTGAGTTTGTTTGCAGGTTGAAGAAAGCCTTATATGGCTTGAAGCAAGCACCTAGAGTATGGTCTGACAAGATAGGACAGTATATTGTCACTATTGGCTTTCAGATTTCCAAGGAAGATTTCTCACTTTATGTGAGAAAAATAGAGAAATGTATTATGCTACTTGTCATTTATGTTGATGACTTGATTATGACAGGTGATAGTGATGAAGATATCCTTCATGTGAAAATGCTATTGAAGCAGAAATTTGAGATGAAGGATTTGGGAGAGCTGCGTTATTTCTTGGCCATTGAGGTGATTAGATCACCAAGTGGGATACGGCTCTTGCAGAGACAGTATGGATTGGACATGCTGTCCAAATATGGGATGACAGGCTGTAAGCCTATTTCAGTTCCTTTGGAGCAGAATGTGAAGCTGAGCACAGATCCATGTGGGCTTTTGGAAGACCCTATTATGTACAGATGCATAGTAGGAAGTTTGATTTATATGACTATTACCAGACCAGATTTGAGCTATGCTGTTGGATTGGTAAGTCAGTTTATGCAGGCTCCAAGGAAACCGCATTTGGATGTGGCTAGATGCATACTCAGGTATGTGAAGTCCACATTGCAGTATGGACTATTTTATGAGACTGGGGTTCAAATATAGTTGCATGGATACACTGATGCTAATTGGGATGGTAGTATTTCTGATAGATGATCTACCAATGGATATGTGTTCTCTTTTGGGAGTGCTACAGTCACTTGGAACAGCAAGAAACAGCCTACAGTTGCCTTGTCGAGCACAAAGGCTGAGTACAGGGATGTAGCAATGGCTGCATGTGAGGTAGCTTAGTTGCATAAGCTACTTTATGATATGCATCAGCCTACAAATGGGCCACTTGTCATTTATTGTGACAACATGAGTAGTATACACTTGGAAAATAACCCAGTCTATCATGCTAGAACAAAGCACATTGAGGTGCATTATCACTATGTGCGGGAGAGGGTTTTACTAGGTCTTATTGATCTAGTTTATGTTAGCACAGAGGATCAGGTAGTTGACATATTCACGAAGGCATTGGGCGTAGAGAAGCTGCGCAAGTTCAGAGACATGCTTGGTGTGAAGGAATTGGGATTGAGCTTGAGGGGGAGTGTTGAGATATCGAGCTCCACTTGTGATATGCCAGGGTGACCGTTGTGCATTTATGTCACCGACTTGTTAGTTGCAGATGCGGTTGGTACACAGCCCATGAATAATAGCTAGATGACAGCTATCCTTATCTACTCTAGTTTGTGGCTCAGTTAGTATGCCATCTTAGTTAGTTGAGTTTGGTTTGAGGCCCATATATAGGGTTCTTTTATTTCTCTATACGAGAGTTCTTTTGGCTTACACAACTAAGAAGAGGAAAACTGTTTTCAGCCTCCACCATTGTGTGTATTCCCCCATTGTGTAAGTGAGAAAGCTACAAGTGAGACTCCTTCCTTCTCTCCCACAATCTTGACATCTACTGTTACCTTTCATTACTTAATTGTATTTTTATCATTGTATATGTACTTCTATTATTATCAACGTTGGATGAAGAAAACACACTAATGGATTCCCTTGGAGTCCATTAAAGACATGGAACAAGTATTTGATGTTGAAACTCATACAACACGTGAAATAATTGAGTAAATCATGGTGAGTGATTATTGGAGTCTCCTAAATCTGGAGAAGCATCTTGTCTTGATGGGAAGCATTCGTACGGAGAGCTTCAACTTCTATGTTAGTGGTAGAAAGGTGAGCTTGTTAATATTGAATTTTTTTATTTTGGTTGGAACATAGTATTTCAAATCTTCTTTGATTTTTTTATTTGTTCAAATGGACAAAAGAATGTAAAAGAACTATATGTTATCGAGTGCTTTGCAACAACTTGGAATTTGTGACCAAAATGATGTATCAAAAATTAACGATGAATAGATTATGGGATTTTATTTTTAAATTATTTATACATTTTTTAGATTCTCTAACATTCTACATTTTGTATTGTTCTGTGATTTTACTTTTTACTTGTGAGAACTGTATTAAAAGTTTTAATGGACTCTTTAAAACTAAAACTTTAAGTCTATGGCCTATAAAAACCATTCACTTGGTCCCATTTTCATTTTCCAACTCTCCAACCACGATGGATCATACCCTTTCACTTGCCTCCTTTCCCATTTTCATTTTCCAACTCTCCAACCACGATGGATCATACCCTTTCACTTGCCTCCTTCACCCTTTCTTCCACGGTGGATCATACTCTTAATAGCTTTATGCAATTCCTTCAAGGCATAGAATTCATTGAGAGATCAAATCTCTACAAGATCTTTTGCTCAATTGCAAGTATTATGATATGATATTGTGGCATGGTCTAAGCCTACAAATTAAAACCCTATTGAGTACATAAACACATACTTACAAGAATATAGCACCAGGTTCAAGAATTGTGACAAGAAATGGATGCCATGCAATCTCTTGAAGTACATCAATAACATGGAGGCATTTCAAAGATGACTAGGTCATCTTTATGCAAATCTCACCCCTGCCTACTTCAAGCACCTCACTCCTCTGTAGACCACGGAATATGGCCTTGATCAGCATGGCACTAATTACCTCTCATGGATTGCCACTGTCAATAGAGCTATAGTTGTTGTGGATAGAGATTGCGTCCTCTACCATCAATGTAGACTATTGCATAGATAGCATGAGCAATATGTTCATCGATATGACAAAGAATTCACATTTCTCCATGATGTGGAGAAATTTTTTGGAGTGAGGGAGAATGAGGCATTTCAATGTTGTTAATCACCAATGACTTTTCCCTCATTTTTGATGATCTGCATATGGATTATAGCAACCCAAAGCTAGAAGATATAGATGGCACACTTATAGCTCGTGGAGATGTAGTGGACTTGGCAGAGCATGCCATGGTTGGCACCCAAGAGTTTGAGGCAATATAGGACAGTTTGGTGGTAGGATAGGTACCTTTGGAAGAGCAACAAGCTCTCGTGATTGACAAGTCCAAGTCATGTGTGGACTTGACCAAATCCTCAAAAGTTTACATTTATGCTGAGTAGGAAGTAAGTGCATCAATAGTCCATTTAGAAACTTTATTTTACTATGTATACTATTTTGAGCTAACTTCATATCAATGGCAATAGTGCTTGACATTGACGATTTTGCAAATCTCTAGTAGGGTTGGGGAGCATTCAAGAAGGATGCCTCCATAGGGCACTATGTTGGTCAGATCCCCATTGCTAACATAGCCATTGTCCATGCTATCTTCATCCTAGATGGATGGGATCAAATCTCTATTCAGAAGGCCTTGTAAAAAATGTTGTGGTCATCCACCATCACCTCAAATGTGCACAAGATCATTCTTGTTAAAAAAGAGTTAATGAAGCACATTCTTGGTATATGCCTACACAAAAGGATACTACAAGTGGCAAAGATTGGCAAAGGCATATGAGCTAACCAGGCTACCATCATGTAGGAGAGTGTCAAGGTAGGGTTGTTGCCAAAGGCTTACAAGAGATGAAAGTAGGTCCATGGGAATATCAAGTGCCTGGAGATGGCCTAAAACTTATATTGAGCTTTAAGATTCCAAGCATAGTCTTGTAAATAAAAAGACCTTTGTACTTTGCACTATATAAAAATATAATTTTCTTGCAATCTATTGCTCGGGCATATTATCTATTTTTTAGCGTTCAACTAGGATAAGATTGAAGTGTTTTATGAACTGATATTATATGATACTAGTGTGAATATTTTTCAGGCATGATCAATATTTAGAAATCTAGTAAAAATTTATTAATAAAAAAGTTGTGATTTGATAGGTCGTCAGAGTGCTTAGTTTTGGCTCAAAAAGCTAAAAAATGCCATAGAAAAGGTGATCTGAGTAGTGCATGATATCCTCGACACTATAGCATGGGAATGGGTAGGATGACATGGTCAGTCTAAGATGGGAATTTTTAGGCTTTTTGAGTCAAAATTAAGCATTGTAGTTTGTCAAACTATAAAGATTTGACTGATATTTTTTTAAAGTTCCATGTATCTTGTTGCTTTATAATGCAATCTAACTTGTCATTTGGGAAAGCAAAAAGGTTAACTAGACCATTAGCTTGATAATCAATTTCTTGTTGTACTTTATTGTCGAGTTTTCAATTGACATTGCAAATTTAATCATTACACCATCATGCAAAAATACAATATGAGACATTTGACGCACAATAGAAAGCGAAGTTTTTTCATTACATGTCAAAGTTTACAAAGTACACTGCATTATTGTGTGCTACACAAGCTCTAGGACCTTGGACAACTCTAATATCTCTCCCCTCTTATCCATCTAGCTAACTGTATATCTTTGTACATGATGGTCACCTACTTGGCATGCATCGTACACAAATATGCATCCTCAAAAAGGGTGACAAGGTATGATTCTGCAACTTCCTAGATAGCCTCCACTATAATCCCTTGCATGTGAAATTGCTATCCATAAGAGTGAAGGATTTTCATCTCACTAAGTGTGCAAAGGGAACTTTCCTAATTAGCAAGTCCATGCTCTTCTCATACTTGTGGATCTCCCTACTATTGAAATGTAGAGAGAAAAGATATGTAGAGATGTGATAGAGAGAGAAGAAACACACCATATACACTCCTAAAGACTACGCCATATTGATCATAATCTACATATATAGGTGAGACCTAGTCTAGATAGGTTGAGCTACATATAGCTTCAACACCCCCACTCAAACAAAGGTCTTTAGCTACAAATGAAAAAACCCTAGGTACTACAATGGAACTACAATGTCATAGTAGATTAATTCCCAAAGATTGAAGTTGAGACAACTCCAAGTTCCAAGCGTATTAGAGTGGAGTGTGCTTCATTGACTCCTTTGGTGAATACATCTGCAATTATCTAATCACTTGGACAATGTTCAATCATGATTGAGCCTTTCTTTACTTCATATCCAACGTAATGATAATGCACTACAATATGTTTAGACTTGTTATGTTGAACATAGACTTTAGCAAGACTAATAGCACTTTGGTTATCACATTGAAGTGGTGTGCTAGAGAGATGAGGATGGCCAATATCTAATAGAACCTGTTCAATCCATACTAACTCTTGAGTTTCTAAAGATGCAGCTACATATTCAGCCTATGTAGTGGAAACAACAACACAACCTTGTTTCTTGCTAGTCCAAGAAACAAGACAATCATTGATAAAGAAACAATTTTCACTTGTAGAACGCTATCATGCCGCTACGCACACACCATGTAAAAAAATCTAGAGTGTGGATTCCTTTTAGATTTAGAGAGCCAATGCCATTTTAGACATTACTGTTAGTGTCCATGGTTTAAAAATATTAGATTTTAGTCACTTTTTAATATTATAGATATTATCTCTTGTAAAAAAATCTACAAAACTATAGACAACTTCTAGATTAGGATGACATGTAAAAGAAAGCATGTAGCTTTCAGCTAATTTGAGAGGATTTAATGTAAAAAGAGAGATTAGCCAAATCGCGCAATGCGCGATCGCTGTTGTCATGTAGTGAACACCACTCCGAAAGTGGGAGATGAAGAAGGAGTGATTTGACCATGTGTCTTGGTATTTAACCCCTCTTTTGGAGCCATTGGAAGGATCTGATTGGTGATTTGAGCAGCATAGAGGAAGGTATTATTTTGTACATGTTTTTGTCTATTAGAGTTATATTTTCTCATAATGCTGAAAGAAACTGGCAGGATTCATCTTTTTTAGTATTCTTCTATATTTTCTAATTCTTTTTGGAAGTATTCTTCTACATCTTCAATCTCTTCAAACCCCTTCTCTTTTGTCTACTCCTCTCCTTGAATCTACATTCACCTTGATGTCACTTATCTTAAAGAACTTGGCTTGAAACCTTCAACCCTTCTCTTATCTCTACCATATCTGGAGTCTAAGCTCTTGAACCCCCATACATTCTTCTCTTGCCAAACCCCTGTGGTGACCTTCAACCCTACAAGCTCCGATATTGGTGAACCCAACATGAAGGTCGGTGCAAGAGAACTCCAAGATGGGGGATTCTTCAGGAGATACTCTACAAAAATATGTGCGCATACTGTAGCAGACTCAACAATAACAAATCCAAATATTACAACAACAACAACAAAGGCAAGAAGAAGAGAAGATTGATTCCACAGCTATCAAGGCCCTAGAAGAAGTTGGGCGTGAATTAAAACAATTTAATGGTCAAAATTCCTTTCTTTTCATTCGTTTTTATGTTGAGAAAATGCTCTTCTTTGGTGTACCGCAACATGCATGGAGCCATTATTTTTGTGAGACTAGCCAAGCATGGTATTTAAGAAAGAATCCATGGTCTTTTCCAACAAGATGCGGATTGGGCTTTAAGAAAGAATCCATGGTCTTTTCCAACAAGATGCAGATTGGGCTGCATTCAAAAAAGCCCTACACAAAGAATTCTTCTTAGAAGACTCTGGCCTTATGACGAAGAAAAGTTTCATTGAATGGGTTGGAAAACCCAACAAAGGTTTAGTTGCAATAGCTCTATACCATGAAATTGAAAGTAAATTTGGACAACTTGATGCTGAAGACCAACAAAGTATGGAAGATTAGATGATTTAATTATTCCTTAAGGCTGCAGATCCCATTCTACAAGAAAAGTTGCTGATTGCCTAGAATATGCCACCTCAGAATCAAGAGTCAAGACTGCATGGATAGATGTTACTGATGCAGTTAACATGATTGCTCAAAGAGAGTGGATGCGACTAAGATTGGGCTCTACTTCAAATTCAACAACTCCATTGATGGAGCTTGTTCCACCTTCAAAATCCCCTATTCCTTTGACTAATCAACCAAATCTTTCTTCTTCTGTTCCTTTTAAAAATGATGTCATGGATGAGAACTTATTAAAAGCATGTGTGACCTTCATTTGAATCTTACATAAATTAGTTCCAAAGTAGAGAAGCTGGATGTCAAAGTTGAAGAATGAGGACGATCATCAACTCAAAGATCCATGAGAGAAGGCTTTAAGAGGCGTTGTATTTGGTGTGACAGCCAACAACATGACAAGAGGGAGTGTTCTGCCTTTCGTGAGGTTGAAGCACAGAAGCTCATCTTTTGGAAAAAAAAAAAACCATGTAGCTGAAACTAGTCTTCCACTGGAGCCAAATTTTGGCAATGGTGGAATGAAGAAAAGTTTAGAAGATTTAGGTGTAAAGAATGCCTATGCAGCAATTGATGAAGCTACCTATGGGATGCAAATTGAGCCAACTAAATCAAGTTTGAAAGCATGTAAAGCTAATGTGCAATATAAAGTATGGATGCATGCACTAGATCAAATGGAACGTGGTAAAGCAGCCAAAGAAGATTTGGCTAACGCTAGTCAGTGCATTCGAGGAATAACTGGTTGGAAAGAATTGGTAGATTGTTTTTCTGACTTTGCACATTTGGCTGACATCAATCATAAAGAAGTCTTGATTGAAGAAAAGAGAAGAAGAGAAGATGGGCCAGGGCCTTCCTCTTCTAGCCCTCTAAAATAGGTAACTAGAAGAACACCTGAACAACCAAAGCTTACTGAAAATATAACCCTAGATCAAGAGATGGAAGATGTGCCACAAACAAAGAAGATCAAAGTAAAGAAGAAAGGCAAGCAGCCAGGCTACAAATTGCAGCCTGACATAGAATTTGCAGCCAATCTCAAATGAGATCTAGAAGAATGGATTCTATGAAGCAAAATTGAATTCACCTTAGGCAAAATTCTTGGAATTTCCAAATGTGAATTCCATGATGTAATTATTAATGTAATCAAAAGGAAAAGACAATATGTTGATGATAAAGCTAAAGAAATAGTGTATGCTTTTTTGCAAGTTCTTCGAGTTTTTGTGTAGCATGAAGATAAGTTGACTTCACAAGGAATTCATCTTGAAGCAATTAAAGAATTAATTGCAACAATTGAAGCTGAAGATAAAGAAAACATGAATGCAAAAATTAAAGAAGTGAAAGCTGAAAATATAATGGTCGGCTGGTCCAAACCAGTTGGACAGTCCACCTCTCAAAAAGAAGGCCGTGTACAGCACATGCATGAGCAGGAAGAGGCTTGGTTCATTCCAAGGAGTCACTACTCCCATATGCATTAGGCAAGAGCAAAAACGGAGACAGTCGTCAAAATTGGAGAAAAAGAAATACCATGTATTGCACTCTTAGACCATGGCTCAAAGATAAACGTCATGGCAAGGAGTCTCTATGAAAGTGGCAGATGGCCCATAGATGTTGATCCAAGATGGCGAATGAGAGCTTGAAACAACTCTTCTGGAGAGTTATATGCTACATGTACTAATGTGTAGGTAGCTATTGGAGACATAAAAGACAATTTTTACTTTTTTGTTCAAGACTCTTGTAGTTACTCTATCATTCTTGCAAAACCTTATATTTCTGAAGCTTGCTTGGAAACAAAAGCTCTTGATGATGGTTCTTCTTATGCTTGAATCTGAAGCAATGATAATGAACGAGCTATCCAATTTCTTACTATGTGTGCTAACCATCATCGAAACAGAGATCGACATTGTGTAATTAGCCTGTCCCTCCTAATGCCCGAGAATTCAAGGGTTTTCAGGTTGCACTACTATAAAAGGAGGCTATGGTAGTGCATCATGTAAAAATATTGAACCTCCTTATGCTACAGAAATTGTGTCTCTAGCAAATTTGTATGTATGTACATCCAATAGTATGGGCTATTATAAGTCTCTTCTAGCCATGAATAAGGCTGAAAGAAATTATTTATGTCATGTAAAAAGGGAGCTGAAAACTTATGAAATGATGGCTAAAAATGAAGATATTTTGGGAAATTTTTTTTAATTGATTACTACTAACACATTGGCTAAAATATATACAGTTGCTAATGCAGAAAATCAGTCCATAGAAGCATGTACATTGGATTTTTATCAAATAATTCAAGAATTTGTTGAGCAGGAAGACATTGGTTTACTCAACAAGGTTGAAGCACAAGTTGCTCCTATGGTAATTTTTACGGTCCCACATGTGCCTTGGAACCTCAAGCCTATTCCTGTTCCAAGGGCGCATTTGCCTAAATTACTGGAACTTCTAAATGAAAATATCAGAATGAAGATTTTAGAACCTTCTTCAGTGCCCTACTCAAACCTATGGTTTACCGTGCCCAAGAAAAATGGATCTTTATGATTCATTCAAGATCTACAGCTTGTTAATCATGTCACAATCCAAAATTTTGGTTCGGGTCCAATTGTTGATGAGTTTGCTGAAGCTTTTGCAGGTAAAGCAATTTATTCTATGGGCGACCTATATTCTGGATATGTCAATTTCAGATTTCATTAGAAAGCTGATACATAACCACAATGAGAACACCTCTTGGATTGGTCTGCATGTGCACTCTACCACAACGTGCTTCCTTGATGATGTACCTATCAAGGGATGTGAAGTCAATGAAAAGAATGAGGAGCTTGACAAAGATGGTTGTAGGGCATTTGTAGTTAACCATATTCATGATTGTGACAGGATTTTGACAAGGCTAGAAGAGGTACATCTTACCCTTTCTGGAGCTAAGTCGATTTTTGGAGTAGAAGTCCTACTGGTCAGTCATCTATGTGGGCCGTATGGATGCAAACCTTCTCCAATCAAGATAGATGCCATCAGCAAAATGCAAGAAAAATGCACAAATGTTTCAGAGGTGAGAAGATTTCTTGGAGCATGTGTATTATATCTCATATGGATACCACATTTTTCTCATGTAGAAAAAATATTTATCAATTATTAAGAAAAGGCCAAAGATTCTCTTGTGGTAATGAGCATACTCTCACTATTCATCAATTAAAGAAGCTGTTAGTTTCAGCCCCCACTCTCAAAAGCACTGATTATTAAAACGGTCAACCCATCATCATTACTGTGGATACAAGTCCCATTGGGAAAGGATGTGGGCTGTTGGCCAAAAGGATCTTAAAGGTAACAGGTATGCAAATCGTTTTGGAGAAAAAGTTCTCAATGAATGTCAAAGAAGATATACACAAGTAAAAATGGAATTGTGGGGAGTTCTAACAGCATTAAAGTGTGATCATGAATACTTTATAGGTGCTTCCGTAGTGGTGGAAATTGATTGTCTTCCGGTCTTGGGCATGATTGCCAACTGCTCTACACCCGACATTGCTATGGTAAGATAGATTGCATATATTAAATCTCTCAATCCCGAATTAAAGCATATTGCAGGAAAGGAAAATCCAATCGCTCACATGCTATCATGTGCACGATATGACACTGAAGAAGAGTTGATGGAAGAAGATGAAGTTGAAGAATCTATACTTGCTAAATTTCATTCCATGGCTGCTGAAAATACCTTTTTAGTTAAAGCATATATTGGTCCAAAGCTAAAAACAACAGGATGATCAACTAGAAGCTAGCATGCTCATTGCATTGCTCAAGTTCTAATTTATTTTCTTGAAGAAGATTGGCTAAAGATTCGGCCAATATTTAAGCACAATGAAGAAGAAGGAGACTTGGATTGATGAGGAGTTTAAGCATATCAAGAGGAAAGCCAATGGCTTTTTTCTTAAAGAAGGATATCTATGGAAGCACGCAAAAAAGGAGAAAGGAGTGCATGTCCAAGTTTTAGGTAACAAAAGATTGCAACAACAGGTAATGAAGGAATTTCATGAAAGCTTGTGGGCTAGCCATAGAGGCATATGGGGAACCTTTAGTAAAGTCAAAGAAAAATATTGGTGGCAAAACATGTATCGAGACATAGCACATTTTGTTGAAACCTGTTATGTGTGTCAAATATATTCTATGGTTAAGCATTGAGATGGGTTACAACCTACTTATCCCTTATCTATACATTATAGATGGGTTATTGATCTTGTAATCATGCCTATAGGAATATGAAATATGCGGTATTTAGTGCTTGCAAGAGAGGATCTAACCAATCAAGTTGGAGGCAAAGCCTTAACAACCAAATCCACTCAAGTTGTTTGTTTCATTTTTTGCTTGAAGAAGTGTTTTGTAGATATGATTATATGGGTAAAGTAACTCCAGATAGAGGAGAGTTGGATGTTGATGAGGCACGCAACTTCTTTGCTCAATTGGGTATTAAGTTGGCTTTTACATCAGCCTACAACCCTGAAGGCAATGGAAAGATTTAGAGGTCATCAACCTATTCTCAAAGCTCTAGCAAAGTCTTGTAGAGAAAATATCAAAGAATGGCCTAAAATGCTACCTTTTGCATTATGGGATGATCGGACTACTCACAGTTCACAGTGGCTAGCTATATGCCAGCTGAACTTATGCATGGACAACAATCAATTATGTCAATTGAAAAATCTATTCTCACATGGAGTCTTCTACCTTGGGAGGAAGGCATGAGTAGAGAAGAGTTGCTGACTTTGCACATATGGCAGCTAGAAAGAAGGCTTGAAGATGTTCAAGAAGCTATTGAGAAGCTAAAGACAGTAAGACTAAAGAACAAAAGAAGATTTGATAAGCAACATTGACTTCGGGCAAGAGCAATTCAAGAAAATGACTGGGCACTTGTCCATGATAGTAGCTTAGACAGTCAATATAGTGCTTCTAGGAATATGGTGAAGCATTGGTTTGACCCATATGTGGTAAAGGTCATTCATGACAATGCCACATATTCATTGGCTGAATTGGATGGAACAAGCATGAAGATACCCGTAGCTCGAAAAAGAATCAAGCTCTTCAAACGAAGAGAAAGTTCAACATATGAGCTAGAAGACTTGAATATAATTCAAGAGCATGAAGACATAGAGGAAGAAGAAGAGGCAGAAGATGAATACATTGACTTGGCAGAAGATTCTTCTTCTAACACTACAAATCCATAAGACTTTGGCACATGCCAAAGGATGTGCAAGTTAGGAGGGGGTGGATGTCGTACCGCTATGCGCACACCGTGTAAAAAAATCTAGAGAGTGTCTTCCTTTTAGATTTAGAGAGCCAATGCCATTTTAGACATTAGTGTTAGTGTCCATGGTTCAAAAATATTATATTTTAGTCAATTTTTAATATTCTAAATATTATCTATTGTAAAAAAATCTACAAAACTATAGACAACTTCTAGATGAGGATGACACGTAAAAGAAAATATGTAGCTTTCAGCTAATTTGAGAGGATTTTATGTAAAAAGGCAGATGAAGAAGGAGTGATCTGGCAGGATTCTGGCTAGGTGTCTTGGTATTTAACCCCCCTTTTGGAGCCATTGGAAGGATCAGATTGGCAATCTGAGAAGCATAGAGGAAGGTATTGTTTTGAACATGTTTTTGTCTATTAGACTTATATTTTCTCATAATGCTGAAAGAAACACACATGCTTCATCTATGTTAATATTCTTCTATATTTTCCAATTCTTTTTGGAAGTATTCTTCTATGTATTCAATCTCTTCGAACCCCTTCTCTTCTGTCTACTTCTCGCCTTAAATCTACCTTCACCCTGCTGTCACTTATTTTCAAGAACTTGGCTTGAAGCCTTCAACCCTTCTCTTATCACTACTATCTCTAGAGTCTAAGCTCTTGAGCCCCCATGCATTCTTCTCTTGCCAAACCCCTGTGGTGACCTTCAACCCTACGCACTGCAACAACACATAGATAAGTGAGAGCTAACCCAAAATCTTTAGTGCCTTTCAAATACTTCAAAAATTGTTTAGTTGCAATCCAATGTTTAAGGCATGGAAAACTAAGATATTGTCTAAGAAAATTTGTAGCAAAAAGAATGTGAGGGAAGAATTTAAGCCAACAAATTAAAGACATCCAACACGATTAGCATAAGGTTGATGTAATGTTAATTGTCCATGATTTTGGAAAAAGTGAGAGTTTTTGGTAGAGCTCACAAGACAAGGAGTACTAGCAGGATGTATAGAACCCAGACTAAACTTTTGAATAATATCTTCAATGAACTTTGTTTGACGTAGTAATAAAACACCCTTTTGTCGATAGCATTGAAATGAATACCAAGACATGAGTGTATGTCTCCAAGATCAACCATGTCAAATGTAGAAGATAAAACATTCTTTACTTGTTGAAGGAAGTTGAGATTGTTAGAAACAAGTATGGTATCATCCACATATAGAGCAAGAATAACAAAACTATCATTGCAATGCTTGACATATAAGTTAGGATCTGAAGAACAAGATGTAAAACCTTGTTTTGTAAAGGAAAATATCAATCTTTTGATATTAAGCTTGTAAAGATCATTTGAAACCAATCTTTTGATGACAGGGCATCACTATAAGAGACAGAGTCTTCACAAATATTGAGGGAATTCTCAAGAATATTAGCATCATAAACATGACAAGTACCATGCTCTTTATCAGTGGAAAGATTAACACCAAGGTCATCATTAGCAATAATAGTGTAGGTTGTGAATCATGATTTGAAGAGTCAATATTATTCTATGAAGAAGGAGGTGCATCATCATATAGAAAAGAAAAAGAAGTGAGTAATGACTTTGTATCATCAATGTCCTCTACTGATCATATTCGCCATGCATCCTTGTGAGACCATGTGTTGTCCATAAGAGGCTCATTGAAACACAACTTATGATTACCTTCTTGGAAGATGGATCAGACAACTTGTATCCCTTAGAAAAATTTGAATATCCAATGAAAATAACTTTCAAACTGGGAGGATCATGTTTTCTGTGAGTCTCTTTGGGTACATGAATATAATTAATACGTCCAAAAGTCTGAAAATATGAAATAAAAGGAGTTTCACCTATCCAAGTAGTAATTGGCATTTTACCAAAAGGAGCAATTGTAGAAAGATGATTTTACACAAATACTCTTGTTAAGACTGCTTTAGCTCAAAAACATTGAGGTAAGCCAGAATTAAGGAGCATACATTGCATGGCATTGAGAATAGTCTTTTTTTACGTTCATCAATACCATTCTACTGAGAAGAGTAGGGAGCCATATATTCATGTGATGAATACCCTGATTATTATAATAATCATCAAAACCATTTGAAATGTATTCTCCACCATTATCACTATGAAGTTTCTTGATGCGATGACCAGTATGAAGTTTTGCAGCTTTTTGATATTGCTTAAAAGATAATAAATATTTTTATTTGTGTTGCAAGAGAAAAATAGTGATGTATATTGAGAAGTCGTCAATACAAGTCATGAAATACCGATATTGAGATTTTGATGGAGGAAAAGGTCCACAAATATCAGTGTGAAGAAGATCAAGCAAATCTCTAGAATGGGTTGTGGTGGAAAAGGAAAAGGTTATTTGCAAAAATTCTTTCCAAGTGCACAATATCCACAAATACCCATATGAGAATAAGCTTTGAATTCCATACCTTGAATAAGGTCATGTCAATAATAACGACCGACAGGCTTAGAAAAATCAAAGTGAACAAAGCGATGATGCCATATTTTGCTATTAAGATTGCTAAGAGTTGTAACAATGTTTGCAACATCTTCATTTCAAGATAACCCAAAAATTTTACCATTTCAAGAAGCAACATCTATGGATTTGGCTGATAAACCAAGAAATAAGGCAAAACAAAAGCACAAGATTCTCCCTCTACCTCAACCAAACCTCTCTCAATAATGCATTTGTTAGCTCAACCTTTGCAAAATTATGTAATTGGCTAAGACTATAAAGCCATGTGTTTCGTAGAAAGGTTTAGACCTTAATGGATGTAACTTTACACTTTTAAGAAAATAAAAATAGGGTTGTGGGTCGTGGGGTGAAGGGGTGTGTCTTATGGCATCTCCTCTTCCTCTTCTTCACCCTCAATGCGCATCCCATCACACATACCTTTTCACGTTCAAATCTCTCTCTCTCTCTCACACAAAAATGGCACTCTCGTGTGATGATGAAAGTGAGGACGTAAATGATGATTTCTATCTTCTTTCTTGATGATGATGCTTAGTGTGAGCATAGATTTTGCTTCCTGGTTCGTTCTCTTGAGCATTTCATGTGGGGGGCGTTGCGAGAACCAGGCATCATCGACTACTCAAGTTATCAAATCTTTTAAAGGACCTTTATGGGCTGGCTAGCAGACAATATGTGATCTCTATCAGAGTACCAGAATGCTATCAGCAAGCTTGTCGTTTTAGCGGTGGGACGATTGGCTATGTGGGCAAGATAGTGGGCCGCCATAGCCTAGTGAATCTACCTCATGGGCATGCCTATGTTCTCACCTTCTACCACCGTCTACCCTTCTTCTTCACCTCCCCTCCTAGCATCGTCTTCCTCCCTGCCATGCTCATCCCATGTTTTCCTTCTCCCTCAGCTCATCTTCCACACGGCGACCTCCCCCCCTCCACAGTGTCGGTTCTACCTACTGACGGCTGCCTTCTTCTCTCGGTCCGCACGATCTCATCCACGTGATCTCAACGGCCCACTCTTCTCTAATTTATTTAAAGCATTATGCAAAAAGAAAAAATATTCACTTATCTTTAGCACCCCATTCACATGCCAATTCTTAATGGTAGCATGTCACCCCATGGTGGTGTGAATTAGCCTCGATACAAAGATTGGAATTAGAGCCCTACTTTTTGAAGACTATGTAAAGTTTGTAGTGTGGAAGATATGAAGAAAGAGTCCCTTCCCTAGTTTGGTCATGAATGGTCATGGCGTGGCTTCATCATCAAGTTTTCCTTCATCATCGAGTTTTTCCCCTTTACCAATTTCAAACACCTTCTGAGTTGATAGTGGCTCTTCTTCAACTTTGTCTGCGGGGATGCTTCACTCTTCAATGTGGGCGAGAAAAAACATGGAGCCCCAAGAGGAACACCAAGGAAAAAGGAATTCTCTTGCAAGAAAATCTATCTTGTAACATCAACAAGCTTGTTTATTAGGTTTTATATGATCACAATGAAGAAAAGAACACCAGGCACAACAAATCTTCATGTAGCATCATGTAGATCTCCCACGGATTTGATAGAATCAACCATATTCTTCAACATCTTCACAAAATCCATCAATAGAACAAAGAAAGCAAAGGAATACACCATCTTTGAATGGAAATACATCACATAGTATTCATCTTCAATGTCTTCATAGTTCTCTCTCTCAATCTCTCATATACAATCACTCTGTTTTAGTAGAGTTGGCTATCTCTGACTCTCTCTCTCTCTCTCTCTCCATCAATAATACATCATATCCTCACTAAAATCTCTCATAATCACTCATAATAATCCTTCTTAGGTCGTGGATACCCCTCCCAAGAGGTATGTCTGATATGAAGAGTCACCAGAGCCACTACTGTGTCCTTTCATAGCTCACTACTGTCACTTCACTTCAGTCTCTACTTGAAACTTCAGCAGCTACTTCTTTCACTTCTTTTAGCTATTTTTGGAGCCCCAAGAGGAACACCAAGGAAAAGGGAATTCTCTTGCAAGAAAATCTATCTTGTAACATCAACAAGCTTGTTTTTCATATTTCATATGATCATAATGAAGAAAAGAACACCAGGCACAACAAATCTTCATGCAGCATCATGTAAATCTCCCACGGTTTTTAATAGAATCAACCATATTCTTCAACATCCTCACAAAATCCATCAATGGAACAAAGAAATCAAAGAAGTACACCATCTTTGAATGGAAATACATCACATAGTATTCATCTTCAATATCTTCATAGTCTTCTCTCTCAATCTCTCATATACAATCACTTTGTTTTAGTAAAATTGACTATCTCTGACTCTCTCTCTCTCTCTCCATCAATAATACATCATATCCTCACTACAATCTCTCAAAATCACTCTCAATAATCACTCTTAGGTCGTGGATACCCCTCCCAAGAGGTATGTCTGATATGAAAGGTCACCAGAGCCACTACAGTGTCTCTTCATAGCTCACTACTGTCACTTCACTCTAGTCTTCTCTTGAGTCTTGAACAGCTACTTCTTCCACTTCTTTCAGCTCTTTTGCACTTGTATTCACCTCTTTCCAAGGCTAGAAAACTTTCCCAAAGTCACACATACATTCCACAGAACAGTCTACAGAACAGTACCAGAACAGTTACAGTACAGAACAGAACAGAAACATAACAGAAGCAGAAGCTCTACAGAAGACCTACAGAAGGTTACAGAAGGTCATCAAAACCTCATAACTCACTCTCAAACCATTCAAAACTCTCACAAAACATTCAATAAGATTTCACAATATCTCATTCTTCATCAATCAATACTCCATCCCTCCTTACAGAAGACAATCAGATCAAAACAGACCAAAACAGAGCAAAACAGAAGGTATACAGAACCTATCAGAACCTATCAGAACATCACAGAACCATCAACAAACATCATGATCTTCCAAAACACAATCAATATCATCCAAAACACTCTCAAACCACTTCCAAACCAATCAATCATCTCATAAAATCAACCATTCAGCTCTCAAAAACAACAAAAATCAGCCAAAAAACAAGTCATTTCAACACTCAACATATCCCCACACTTAATAAGGAAGCGTCCTCGCGACCCAGGAAAAAGGGAATACAAGTTCAAGAAAAAGCTCAACTTTGATCTTCAATATCTTTTCAAAAAGAATCCATCCAACACGACCCCATCTTATAACCTGTTTCTGATATGAAAATATAAAGAAAGGAAAACTCTTTTGAAATTAACACCTCTTATCAAACTAAAAATCACCACAAATTTGTAAAGGATATAAAAGTTTTCTTCTTCGTCATCTGCATCAGCTTCAATTCTCCAGCCACGACCCCATCTCGACAAATCTCCAAAACATAGCTCGTACACAAAATCCAACAGGAAACCACCACGTTCGTAGGACATACATAAACTCACAACACAAACACTAATACACAACACAACCATCTGAATGACTTCTTCAAAAAGAAGAGAGTTTGGCATTAAAAAGCTTGCACCATACATTGGAAAGGCATCAATGAAGATGATCCCTCTTAAAAGATTGATGTTGTCTGAATCGATCCATAGATAAGGATTCATCTACAAAGTTTTTAGGAGGATTTTGGAAAAATTGGAGACAACACATCCTTTCCAACAGGACTAGGTATCTGCTAGGCAAACAGAGGGCATGAAAATACAGTATCTCCAACTGTTGAGAATCAATGCTTACATTGACATTCATGCACAACTTTGGAATAGGCTTTGAATCAGTATGAGAGTGCCTATGCATATACGCCAGGTACCAAGCAAAGTGAGCAGTTAATCTCACTGAGGGATCTGCAGACTGTGAATATTGTTGGGCAAAATGAACATAGTTTTGATAAGCTTGACTGGAAACTGTCCATTCCCCGGGAATTATTGGCCAATTAATCTGCGGTCCTGTAAGGCAATCATCCGAACTCCATCCCCTTCTTCTGGAAATCTGAGTATCAAAATCGGCACAGTCACTAACCAACTGAGGTGGTTGAGATATGGAAGTGTTAGGAGAGGGTAATGGAATAAGGGAAAGTGGATGTAGGGAAGGATAGGAAAAATCATAAAAGGAAGAAAAGGTTAAAGAAGGAGTGGCAGAAATTTGTAAGGAATCGCTAAGGAACGGTGTTAATTGATAAATAGGAAATGTAGAGGGTACATTAATGAGGGGTGAAGGACAAGGTGGAGAAGGGGAAAATACCCTATCCTCAATAAAGGATCAGTAAGTGAAAATAGGAATTTGAGGGAAATTGGAAGGTTGGAAAAGAAGTGGTAAAATTACTGTGGAATTTATTTGACAAAGGGAAAAATATATAGCATAACGGTGAGCCAATTGTTGGTAATAAAGGAGGGTAGGAACAGAAGGTCCCAAAAGAGATCGTCTCTGATAGGCATCAAAGAAAGTAGCATCAAACGGATTATGTTTGGAAAGATAGGTTAAGAGATCCATCCTCAGTTGGTTAGTACTCTGTACAAAGGTAGGAGCTGTGTTTTGTCTTTGATTGAGGGCCACTGAATCAATCATAGGATGCCACGAACTATCCTGACAATCAACTACTTTGGAGGAATAACTTTGGAACATATCAGTTATGCGCAACTCCAAATGATTGACATAGAGAACAGCCTGTAAGACCACATCCCCCACATACCATGCCATATCTACTTCATCTGGAATTAACAAATCTCCTCGGAGATACATGTATGCCATCAGCATGGTGTCTGGCGTGACAGAATCTTCAAAGAGCATTCTAACTACCTCTGTCAACAACTCAGCAGACCAAGCCCCACTCCAGCCATCCTCTGGAAAAGGTAAATCCATCGTGGAAAGCTTCATATAGAAGACCAACTTCTGTAAGTGGTAGTGGACAAAGAAAGAATGGTCAGGTAAGACATATTCCTGAAATAGTTCAAAGGTAGACCATAACAAGTCCATTCTGGACTGCAATCTTTCCACTTTGTCTTGGAATAGAGGGCACAAAGTAGCCTGTCTCTGTAGGGCAGCCAAGTCCTGCTGTGAAAGAGAAGGAATTAATGGAACAGGAGGGCTTGGAGGAACAGAGCGGGACTTTGCAAGCTGATCTTGCAACTGCTGGATTTGGGAGGCTTGGTTGGCCACTATGTCATTAGCCATTTGTAAAGCTGAAAGCTTGCCATCTAAAAGAACTTGGAATTCTTTCGCTTCACTGGACATCCTCTCCTTCTCTGCTGAAAGGCTAGTAACCTGTGACTGAGCCTCGAATAACTGGGTCTTCAATGAAGAAATCTCATCACTTTGAGTGGCAACCAGTTGGGTTTGTTGTTCCATTTGCTTAAATAGATCTGCTAGGGTATCCTTAGCAGAAGCTAACTCAGAGGTTGCCTAATGCAACTGGTCTTTGGACTGCATGAGCTCCTCATAGAAAGATGCGTACAGCTGTTGAACACAGGCTGTCACTGACAACTCAATGGAACTTTGAATATCCTTGCAGAGGAAAGGAATGGCATCTCCTGAGACGAGACTGTTCAGGGAAGGAACTGAGATCTCCAAGGATCCTTCTCTATGTGCTCTGAACAGGTTATTGCAAGTGAGAAACCTAGGGAGGTCACTGCCAGAAGTAGCAGGGATAGGCACTGAGGGAAGTACAGCAGGGGCTTTGTCTGCTACCCTCTTCAAGCGTTTGCGCTGTATGACCAGGGGAGGCGGAGAATCATCATCCTCAATGTCAATAGGTGCTGACTCTTCTGAAGGTGGAGGAGGAGGTACTGGATCTGATGGAGGAGGTGGAGGTGCCGCACGTCTTCTGTAAACCTGAATAGGTCAAGAAGGCAGACAAATATGATCCATAGGTAACATTGGTAACATTACCCCTCGTGACTTTAACAAAATGCTGATCCATCTTAGTAAGGAGGTATGTGCTCCAATCAATGGCAACTCCTTTTAGCACCATCCTGGAAGCTGTGAAAAGCTCTTTGGACAAATAGTGGGATGGCGTTTTGGCAAGCATGAACCTGTCCTGAAGGAACTGGCACATCGTCTTCCAGACGGGATCAGTGATCATAGAAAACGAAACTCCTGAAGAGTTTATCACCTTCTTAACATCAAGGACTTCCCTTGTCTGCTTCTGCAACAGCTTGAGAATCTCTTCATTAGAGAAGAGCTGTCGAGTGGTCACAAAAGGTTCTCCTTTGAAGGGTAAGGACAGAGCCTTCCCTAAGCCGCGAGACGTCAATGTCATAGACATGCCTTGGACTACTCCTGTCTTCTTGCTGTAAGAGGCCAGGAACGCATCACATACGGACGGATCCTCTGGAAGTAATGGAAAAGGAGTGGCCACAAAAGCAGCAAGTCCTGCCTTCGTGAGGGGCTCAAAAGTAAGTAGGGACGTACTGGATAGGGGGAGGAGCATGAGAAGGCGCCATTCAGATGGTTACACACACACCACAAACACAAACAATCAAGGAGAATGCCTGCAAACCAACAGACAAAAATCCAAGGATAAGAGAATGAGCAATCAAAACGTGACACGACCTACTAACCCCAAGCAAACCACATCCTAGAAAAAAAATTGACATGACCTCGAGACAAATGCGACCGAAAGCTTCATGCGATGCATCAAACAAACACCCTGAACCCCGTATCAGGCAATAAAATAAAAAACTGCATACCGTACCCGTAACCGTAACCGTAACTAAAACAGGAAACCAAAACCATACCATAGCAATATATCATCTGTACGACATCTGTGATAGAACCAAGACTGGACCATGGAAAACAACACTAAGAACTGCGTAAACCCATCCCACGAAACGGTTTATTAAAAAGGGAATTAAGTGCAGTGAGGGGGGAATTTAATTTAATGAAGGGTTGATTTTAATCAATTATTAAAAATGGGTGAATTTTTATTAGGTGATAAACCTTAATAAGAAAACGGCGGTTCCTTATTATAAATTTATTTACCAATTATTAGGTTAAACCGGTGCATTTATACGATTCCCGGACTTCGATTCCCGACTGGGTCTCTAAATGCAATTCATTGATTATAATTAAGGTGATGTGGAGCGCTTTTTTGCCAGCGCGTGCTCATGTGACGGCTGGTTGATTTTATTAAAATTTTAGAGTGCCTCTGGAGCGCACGTAGCGCGTGCGAAGTGAACGGCTGGTTGATTTTAATTTTTTAAAAAAATGTGTGTTTAGCGCGAATGCCCGTGGAAACGGTGGGTGAATTAAAGAGTTTATTTTAACAATTAATTGTGATTAAGGGGGAAAATAAATAAATAAATAACATAACATAAAATAAATACGTGGAAGGGTGTGTATGAAGTGCAGGAATGCGCACGGAAGAGTCCCAGTAAAGGAAAAGCAAAAAGCACTGATGAAACAACAAACAACACCTTAGCAGATGTGGTAATTTGATTGATGTTGGTTTTTTATTTTTATTTATTTTATGTTATTTTTAGTTGTGATTTTTTTATATTGGAATAAATGGAAAATGAGCAAGGGAGGTGAGGGAAATTTTTTAGAATGTTTTCAGATTTTTTTAGAATTTTTTACAAGTTTTTAAATGATTTTTCATATTTGTTTGGCAATTTATGGGTAATTTTAGGAAAGATGGATTTTTCTGAAATTTTAGGAAAGGCAATTCCTAGCAGACAAAGGTCCAAAAATTGGCAAAAGACAGAAGGAATTTTTAGAAATTTTTTGAAATTTTTTAAGGGAAAAATTAATGTTGTGATTAATTAAGTCACATTAATCACATTAATCACAAGTCAGGTTAGTCACATGAGTCACATTAGTCATATTAGCCATAAGTCAAGTTAGTCAGGTAAGTTAAAACAACTAAGTTAGGTTAGGTAACCTAAGTTAGTTAAGTAAGTCGACCTAAGTTAGGTAAGTAAGGTTAAGTAGGTTAGGTCTGGTAAGTTAAATTAGGTTAGGTTAGTGTTAATGACTAATTAATCCTAAGTTAACTAATGGTTAGTAACTAACCTTAGGAGGAGGTAGGGGTGAAGGGGGTGTTGGAGGAGAAGGGAGGTGGAGGTAGGGGCGGCGAGGAGGCGGCGATCGTGGCAGCAACGGAGATCAGTGGCGCGGCAGGCGGTCAGTGGCGCGGCAGGCGACAGCTGCGACGGCCATGGGCTACGGGGCGGCGGCGACAACCACGGGGGAGGGGGCGACAGGACGATGCGGGCGCGGCGACTGCGCTGGGTGCTGGAGGCGACGGCGTCAACGACAGCGGGGGCGCTGGAAGGCGGCGACGGCGGGGAGAGGAGGCGACGAGGAGAGGAGGGCTGGAGGCGAGGAGGGCAGGTTGCTGGGCAGAAGGGCGGAGGGTAGAGGGGAAGGAAAGGAGGAGCACAGAGAGGAGAAGGGAGGGAGGGAGTGAGAAGAGGGAGAAGGAAGGGGAGGAAGAGGAGGCGTGAGGCGAGAGGAGCAGAGAAGGAGGAGGGGAGAGGAGAAGGAGAAAAAGAGAGAGGAGGTGGAGATGGAAGAAGAAGGGAGAGGGAGGAGAAAGAAGGAAGAAGGGAGAGAGAGGAGAGAAGGGAGATGATGGAGGAGGGAGAGGAACGCACAGAGAGGGAGAGAGAGAGGAGAGAGAGAAAGAAGGAGAAAGAGAGAGAAGAGAGAGCAAGAAAGAAGGTGGTTGAGAGTCGGGGGGGAGGGAAGGGTGTCCGTTGGGTGGGTTTTTTTTTTTTTTTTGTAATTAGTATTATTTTTTTTAAAAAAAAATAAAAGGTGGGCAGGGGTAAGGGAGGATGGGCGGGGTCAAGAGGGGACGGATCCCCGTCCCGCGCACGTGCGCGGGGCGGGGTAAAAAAATTTGCCGTGACGGGATTGAAATGACGCTGGGATGATGGTACGGGGTACGCGGACATGACCGGGGCGCGTGGAGACGCGTTAAATCGAAAAAGGGCGCGTTCACGCGCAAAACGAGCGCGCGAATATACGTAAAAATAAAGAAAAATTAATAACTCCCAATCCGGATGTCAAAACGAAATATCGTAAAAACGAAAAGTGGGCAGGACGACAGGGGGGAAACAAGAAAAATATGGGACAGGGGTTCCGGGAGGGGTAAAGGGCGGTCACGTGCAAAAAACACAAAAAAAGAACCAAAAACGTAATTTAAAAATTAATATCGAAAGATCCGTGCATCAGAATGAGGTGTGGAAAAAAGGAAAACTGTGCAGAAAGATGTGCCCGACAATCCTATCCTGTCAAAACATAATTCCGACTGAGATAAGACGCGTTCACATGGGAAAAACCCAAAAAACAAACCCGAACAGGGGATCGAAAATTAATATCGGACAAACCGTTCATCGGAATGACATGTAGTAAGAAGAAAAAAATGTCCGCAGGAAGGAGTGGCACAGGGTTATCACGTTAAACCGCAGTTCCGACGGAAGTAGGAAGGGTTCACATGTGAAAAACTCCAAAAATACTCCCGAAAACTCATTTAAAATTAATAAGTAAAAATCCAGAAGTCAAAAAAGGGTAGAGGAAAAAGGAAAAAGGGAGGGGAAGTCACAGGGGACACGGCTGTCAAATCAAATTGGAATTCCGATGCAAACAAGGCAGGTTCACATGGAAAAATGTCAAAAATACACACGAAAAAGTCGTGAAAACTCGGAAAATTAATAACGGACAAACCATGTATCGGAATGATGCAGAATAAAAAGGAAAAATGTCAGGGGAAAAGCTTTGGTCAGGGCTATGATGTCAAATCACGGTTCCGAAGCAAGAAAAGGGCGTTCACATGGAAAACCGTCTAAATTGCGTAAAATGCTTCAAAAATTAATAACGCAAAAACCGTGCACCAGAACAGGGGTAGGTAAAAAGGAAAAATGATCAGTTCAAAGGGAGGAATAGGGCTATAAGGTTGGATTTGGACTTTAGTGAACGTAGGATGCATTCACATGGCAAAACCTCAAAATCAGGGAATGAAGGAAAACTGCAAGGGAATAGCCCCAAGGGTGGGTGGAACATAACCAGGCGGGTGGGAAGGGACCCCAGGAGGGTAAAAGCAAGTCATGGTATACATGCATGAGCAAGATAAGGCATATGCAGATGGGTATGCAATGTAGACGCGCAAGGACGCGTCCCCACACTTAAGACCTTAACGGATAGGGTTAACCGAACATTAGGGACCTAGGACCATGCCACAGACCATCCACTAACTTCCCCACACTTAAAACATGACCGTCATGAAAAAACCAAAGTGTAGGGTTAGAAAAACTTGGCCCGTTGCGTCAAGAATCAAGGTTGAGTATCAACGGCACGTCCAGTGTTGTTGTCGGCGCTGGAGGGACCAAGGCATCTTCTCGGCACACGTCCGTCATGGAAGGGACCACGGGGCAGTACCCAGGGAGGTAGCTGATGGAAGGAATCACAGGAAATTCGTCGATGATGAGGGATACTACACTCAACTCACAGTCACTCAATTGGAATGAAAGATCAGTCACTCGCCCCATGACTAATATCACTCGCAGAAGAATAATTAAAACCCATATCGCATACCCGGTTGAGGAATCAACAAGGGGGAAATGGTGTAGAAAGGAGTATGCCAGGGTGCACAGTTGATGGTGCATTAGTGCATCCCGCCCGTCTGGCATAAGTGCAAGGAGGAAGGCAAGGGAGCCTTACAATGCAGTGTACAGAATAGGGTGATGTGTCTTGTGATGACGGTAAAAACCCATCCCGTGGGTGCACAGGGAAACAGGAACATACCTGACTCCAAGTGTCGTAACGTCCCTCAATCTCACCTCTCGGTAAATGATTGAAGAAACTCCAGTCACACTCAACCCATCCTCTGTCTCACTCTCTGTTGATAGATACAAGAGGGCAGCCTTTTCCTGAAACCCATTGATGTAATCCTCACAGTCACTTGTGCAAAGGGTGTATGCCTTGTGCGCATTTGATGGTGCAACAGTGCATCCCGCCCTGTGCCGGCATACGGTGCGAGAATGAAGGCCAGGGAGCCTTATAGTGCAGTGCACAGAAACAAATTGTGCTTTGTACTTTGAGAGGCCCATCCCGTGCGTGCAACACTTCATTCACACTTCTCACCTCTCATTTGATTTGAAGGGAAAAGATTGGTCTCTCGCCCCACCCTCTGTCTCACTCTCTGTTGATAGATACAGAGGGGAACCATACTCACTTCCCCATCCGGTTAGGATGAAAGCTCACATCACTCAAGGGGTTGTCGATGAAGATCGTGTCATCAGTTGTTGAGGAGGCGTACCCAGGGAGGTAGCCATCAAATTCGAACATTGTGTTGGATAGGAATATGTCATCTGCTAGAGGACAGTTAGTCACTTTGCAAAGAGACCCATGACACAGCGTACCAAGGGAGGCAGCTTCGGAATTGGATCCGAGGGATATCAATCAATGAATCCACTTTCTGGACTGCTGGGTGTTACCACCTTTTCCACAGCCAGCTTCTCGCCCAAGGGTGTTTATCACCTTTTCTTGGAACGAGGCCTGCTATGACAGGGAATTGCTTCATTTTCTCTCATAACAGATTTGTTTATTTGTTTTTTTTTTCTTTTTCTCTTCTTTGTTTTTTTTTTTCCCCCCTATTCCCGAGGGTGTTTCCACCTTTTCTCGAAGAATAGGTCGGCATGACAGGGACCTAAGTCCTTTTCTCCCATGACCGATATGTTTTTTTTCTTTTTTTTTTCTTTTTCTTTCTTTCTGCAAAATGAGCAAGGGAATGGTAGAGAGACCATTTGTCAGAACCCACCTCGCCACTGTCGCTGGTGGAAAATAGAGGATAAGAGATCAAGGCTGGAAGGGGGTTTTGAGGGGACAGAGGGTTGCACCCTCTTCATCAGGAGTGATTGAAGAACGGCTATCAGAAGTAGCATCATAAGAAGTACAATGCCGTGCCAACGAGGGAAAAGATCAAGTGGCCGTAATTGTCAAGATCCCCAAGGAGGAAAGTACTTCTTCAGGCGATATCCATTGATCAGAAAGGGATCATCAGAGGCATCAACGGTCTGCACTTGGACAGAACCATTAGGGTTGACTGCAAGTACCTTATAGGGGCCCATCCACCACTGTTGGAGCTTTCCAGGAAACTTGCCAAAGCGTGAATCATAGGCTAGGACCAAATCACCTTCTTTGAACTCCTTGTGCTTGATGAAGCTATCATGGTAAGCCTTACATCGAGCTTGCGTGGCTTCCATGCACTGTAGAGCCATCCTACGAATTTCGTCCAAACATTCCAAGTGCAGGAGACGACATTGCAGTGAATCATCATCCCCCAAACGCTCTTTGATCGCCACTCTCAAAGAGGGTAATTCTAGTTCAACAGGAAAAACTGCTTCTGTTCCATACACCAACTGGAAGGGTGTCTGTCCTGTTGCTGCTTTATGGGAGGTTCTGTACGCCCAGAGGGCCTCTGTAAGTCGATCGTCCCAATCACGACGATGTGCAGCAATTGTTCTTGTCAGAATCGAGCAAAGGATGCGATTGGTGACTTCGACTTGGCCGTTGGCTCTGGGGTAATAGGGAGTGGACTTGCGATGGCGGATCTTATACAACTCTGTCAACTCTTCCATGACTTTGTTAAGGAAATGAGTGCCTCTGTCACTTACCAGCTCTAAGGGACTGCCAAAATGGGTGATGATATTCTCGTACATGAACAGGGCCACGCTGTTACCATCGTCCCGCTTGAGGGCTTTAGCTTCACACCACTTTGTGACATAATCCGTACATACGAGGATGTATCAGTTCTGTTTCCTTCTGGTAGGAGGATCGATTGGACCTACGAAGTCGATGCCCCACTTCTCAAACGGCTTCAAGGGAAGGATAGGTTGCAGTGGCATGGCACTTGTCTTCGTGGGTTTCCCCATTCTTTGACAAGCATCACATCTTTTACAGTAATCATAGGAATCTTTGTGAATGGTAGGCCACCAATATCCTGCTAACAGAGCCTTCCTGGCCGTAGCTTCTCCTGCAAAGTGACCTCCACATGGCTCGTCGTGGCAAGCCTTCAGAACAATCCCAACCTCATCTCTGGCAACACATCTTCTGAGTACTTCATCTTTGCCTTTCTTGTACAATGCACCGCCTAGCAGAGTGTAGGGGGACGATTCCAGCATGAGCTTCTTCCTTTCCCGACTAGAAATACCAGGAGGGTACTGTTGAGTTGCCAGCAGATTGGCAATGTCTGCATACCAGGGAGTTACAGTTTCTACCAAGAATAGGGAAGCATCAGGGAGGTCTGGATCATCTCGTTCCTCGTCTGCAGTTTGTGGGATACGCGACAGATGATCAGCCAGAACATGGGAACGACCAGGCTTAGTAACCACCTCAAAGTCGAACTCCTGGAATAGAAGGAGCCATCTCATCATTCGTCCTTTCACATCTGCTTTGTTCATCAAGAAGGACAGGGCCTCATGATCCACATAAAATTTAAAGTGGGTAGATAGGAGGTAATGGCGAAACTTCTCCAGGGCAAACACCATTGCCAAGCACTCAAGCTCTGTCACTGTATAGTTCCGTTCCCTATCAGTGACTTTTCGACTTGCATAATAGATCGGTTGATCCAACTTTGAGGAGCCCTTTTGGCAAAGGACGGCACCTAAGCCTTCAATTGATGCATCAGTGTGTACGTGGAACTCTTTCGTCCAATCAGGAGGTTGCAGGATGGGTGCCTCTATCAGACACTGTTTCAGAGTGTGGAAGGCTTTGTCACATTCTTCTGTCCAAGTAAACTCTGCATCTTTCCTCAGAAGCTTGTGCAAGGAAGTTGCCTTTGTTGCAAAGTGAGCTATGAACCTTCTGTAGTAACCCACATGGCCTAGGAATCCCCTCAACTGTTTGAGGTTGGTGGGTGCTGTCAGAGTTGCAATCTTTTCGATCTTTGCAGGGTCTGTTGATATCCCTTGTGCTGAGACAATGTGGCCCAACAGAACTCCAGAAGAAACCCCAAAGATGCATTTGTCGGGGTTGAGGGAAATCCCATACTCTCGGCATCGGTCAAAGCATTGTTCCAAACGTCCCCAGTGTTCACTGATCAAACTATAGACACAGAAGTCATCCAAATATACTTCGATAAAGTCATGCAGATGATTTTGAAATGCGGTCATCATGACTCGTTGGAAAGTAGCAGGGGCATTGCAGAGCCCAAATGGCATCACTCGGTAAGCGTAGGTCCCCCATTCTGTGGTGAAGGTTGTTTTGGACTGGTCTTCTTCTGCGATCTGCACTTGGTTGTATCCGCTGAATCCATCCAAAAGAGAATAAAGTTCATGTCCTGCCACTGTGTCCAACAGTTGGTCTGTGAAAGGGATTGGAAAGTGATCCTTCTTTGTCTTGGAATTAAGCTTTCGGAAATCCACACATATTCGCAATTTGCCATTCTTCTTGGGTACAACCACGATGGGTGAAACCCATTCACTGTTTGCCACTGGATAGATGAACTCGGCTTCCAGAAGCTTCAGCAGCTCCGCTTTCACCAATGTGGAATAATTCGGGTTCATTCGCCTCTGTCGTTGCCGTACTGGCTTGGCATCAGGCTCCAAATCAATATGATGTTGACATATTGTGGGATCAATCCCCTTTAGGTCGTTGTAAGACCATGCAAACACGTCCAAATTTTCTTTCAACAAGTTGTACAAGGTTAACAACTCCTCTTCTGGGAGACTGCTACCCACCTTCAAGTGGCGTTCAGTACCTTCTGCATCCACAAAGGTTAACTGCCTTTCACCTTTTACTTCACGGATGAAGGTCCCCCGGACTACTTCTGGATACAGATCCGACTCCTTCAAGGGAGTGGTGTCCTCTTCTGATGTCCCACTAGAACCAATTTCTTCTTTTGGTAGAGACTTAGGTTGCTCCTAAAGACGTTGGAATGGGATTAGAGCTGTTTCGGGTTTGGTTTCAAGATTAATCACCTCATGGCTTGAAGACTCATCTTCTGATGATACATCCAGGAACGTCACATAACAGGGACCCTCTGATGCTTGTTGGGTTTGTGGGATTGGTGCTTGTTGGCACGGTGCATCATCATCATCTTTCTTCGGCAAGGATGGGTTAGGACGGCATGAGCCACTGCTGAAAGACGGCTTGCTCTTCTTAATCCATTTCTTATAAAGGTTTTGCATATGAGAAGATCCATTTACCAGACCAAATGATATCATTGCCATTCTATCCCATAGCATGAGCTCATCGGCTTCTGATGCTTCTGGAACTTCTTCCTCAAATGTATCCTCTTCAAGTGGGATAGATTCTTCTGGCTCACTTTCATCATTCTCTTCGTCCATATCATATTCATCCTCTTCTGTCTCTGTCTCTGCTTCTGCTTCTGTTTCTGTTTCTGTTGCTGCTTCTGCTTCTGCTTCTGTCTCTGTAGGAGCTCTGTAACAGAAGAACAGATTCTCTGGTTCCTCTCCTGCCTCTGTCTCTGGCTCTGCTTCTACTTCTGTTGTGGCCATATAACAGGGAGAGCAGTACATCCATGCTTCTATCTCACTGTCAGAAGTGATTTCAGAAGTCATTCCTGATTCAGGCAAGAAGTATTCACCCATTGATAATGGCTTTGCATCTTTTGGAAGTCGGCTTACAGTATCCACTGTTAAGGAATGTGCCACTGTTTTCTTAGGAAGGATCTGTTTGACAGCATCTTTGTCTGCTGATGTTCCATCCGTAGCCTCGTTAGGGGAATCAGAAGATAATTCCAAGGAGGTGGATCCATGTCCTTTTTGAGAACCATACAATTTCAGCACCACTTTGTTGGGTCCTCTACCCAAGATCAAAGTTCCTTTAAACCAATCCGTCCTTACTCGGGCTTCAAAAAGCCATGGTCTGCCTAGTAACAGAGGATAGGATGTACCATAAGAGTTTGGCTTCACCACCAGATAGGTTAGCCAATAATCTTTTCCAGCCACTGTAGTCTTCACATATGGAAGAATGCCCAAAGGCTTGATTCTACTCTGATCCGCCAGTCTGATGAGCCATTGGGTTGGTTGCACACCTTGTAGGCCTAGATCCTTCATCGTCACATCTGTCATAATGTTCACTGATGAACCACCATCAATTAGTGCATTTGCAATGAAGCAGCCTTCTATCCACACGCCAGTCTCTGGGGTACCCGGATCTAAAAAAGCATTAGCCACATCCACTTCTTTTACAGGCTCTGTAGCCTTGTTGGACTTTGTCACTGTTGAGGGAGCAATCCTTAAACCACATCTTTTCGTCAGTATACTTTTGAATCTTTTCCGGCAACTGGGGGACAGCATCAATAATTGTCGAAATGTGAGGTTTGGTTTAAAGGTATCTAGATCTCTAACTAGATCGTATTCCTTAATAGGATCCACTGGCTTCTCTAACCGGTTAGGAAATGGGGCAACACCCATTTTCATTTTCCCTCTTTCTTCCAACAGAGGCATTACAGAAACTTCTTCTGCCACTTCTGCCACTTCCTCCTCTTCTGTATCCTGGACCTCTGGTCCTGTCTCTGTAACTGTCTCTGTAACTCTCTGTGGCTCTGTAGGGCTCTGTACGGCACTGTTAGGCTCTGTTCTGTTCTGTTCTTCTGGTGAAAGATTGAACTTCACTGCTCTGGCAGGAGGGTTATTTTCTTTCTGGGTAGGTGGTTCCTTCTGCTTTGCACGCGTGATGGCAGCAACTTCCAATTCTACCAAATTGGAGGTAGGCTCTTGGGCCTTGGACGGACTATCAGTAGCACTGTTTTTCACTGGGGCTGGGCTTGGACAGTCTTTTGCAGTGTGGCCTTCTCCTTTGCATCGACTGCATAAGGGCTTGTAATCCACTGACCTTCGAGGATTTGGACAATTTGGTGAGATGTGTCCCTTTTCTCCGCATCTGTAACACTCGACTTCTGATCTCTGACCACCGCCAGACTGTCTTCCTCTGTAACTTTGGGAAGGAAATCTTCTGGGTCCGAAATTAGGACCAAACTCTCTAGGCTTGGGTCCAATATCTTGTGTTGTCATTTTGGATTCCAGCAAGTTAAATCTTGCGTCTTCTTCCTTTCTTCTCCTATCATGCATCTCCTTCAGAGAGCAAATGTCCTCTGTATGGTTCTTCCGCAAACAGTAGGAACAGAAGGCTCCAGGGATGGTTGCTTTCCGTGTACATTCAGTGGCTAAATGGCCTGCTTGATGACACTTACCACACCAAGTATTTGACCGCATCACATCTCTTCCTGCTCCTGCAACGTTGGATATGCTCGCTGTGTTCACTTTCAGCGTCTGTAGTTGCTCTGTAATCACATCCATCAACTCCTTTTTGATGTTTGTAACTGAGTTAGATAAATAATCCTTCAAGCTTTCTCCTCCTGAGGCATTGGCAGGAGGGTTTTGAGGAGTTTCTGTAATCACTGCATAAACTGGTTGGGCTGGTACAGAGGGGTCTCTGTTCTGGTTCTGATTCAGTGCTCCTGTTTGAACTGTTGGCTGTTGGCTCCAGTTGGTAGGATTCCACTGTTGCTGCTGATTTGGCATTGAGGAAATTGGTTGGGACCATTGTTGTTGTGGTTGAGCCATCATTTGAGGCATGGATTGTGGCCATTGTGGATTTGGTGCACTGTACTGTGATATCGGGGACATCTGTTGGTAGGGATAGGGAACAGTCCCTGGAACTGCATTTGGTGGATACATCATTCCTGGCATCAGAGGAGGTAAGACTCCTCTTCCTGTATTCATTGCTAATCTAGCTTCCACTTCATCGTACAATCTTGCACCTTCTGTTGCAGCTTGCAGTGTGGCCGGTCTTTGCAGCTCCACAAACTTACGGACTTCTGGTTGTAATCCTCTGAGAAACACTCCCTTCTGAATGCCATCATCTAGATTATGGTTAGTCCACCTCTTGAGGATGGATTCCATTCGCGAGACATAGGCTTCCACTCTTTCTCCAGAGGACTGACTTAGGTTCATAAATTCCTCTCTCATCCGCTCTTCAAAACCTTCACGCCTGAATTTAGTGAGGAAGGCCAACTTCAGGTCGTCCCATGTGCCAAAAGTTCCTGCTGCTTGTCTCTCATACCACTGAAACGCCGCGCCCTTGAAAGTGGCGGGGAATATCGCTAACCAATGCTCAGGGGTTCTGGCATTGTTAGCCACACACGCTACCATAAACTCTGCTACATGAAGATCGGGGTCTTCATTGTACTCTCCCTTAAAAACTGGCAATGGAACTACATTCGCTGGCCTGTCATCAATATTTCCAGGACGGATCTGGCTTGGAAGTGGACCTCCAGCAGGAGGAGGAAGGGCTTGATGTGCCATTGGGACTTCTGTAAAGAGTTCCGCAAGGGCGTCAAAGGCGGCTTCTGCTGCGAGCTCGCTCTCGGCTCTGATTCTTGCTTTCTCTCTTCTTACGTACCTCTAGACTCGTTCTAACGCTTGCCTTTTTATTGCGTCATTCATCAGGGGGTTGACTCCACTATGTTGTTAGTGCTCCACAGAGGGTTAACAGAAGGCTTCAGTCTCTGGAGGACTCTCTTGCCAACATTTCTTCTACTTCTTTCTTTTCAACGTCCCTAAATTCTGCTTTCATGCCACTGCACAGAGGAAGGTATTCGGTTCTGAAGGTGTCAAAATGCATACGTCTGAGCATTGTGGTGGTGCCATCATCATAGTAATGCCAGCTTCTGATGATTTCAATAGTGTATGTTGTGAAAAACACTTTGTCTACCAACTTCTAGTGGGTTGCTAATTGAACAAACAGAAGATTATCAGTACACCAAGCATCCCATGTATCTTGCTGTTGAGCGTCCACGAACAAATTCCAACTCTTTTCCTTCTTGTCTTTGTGAACCTCTACAGACCAAGACTCCTGAAGCTTCTTCACAATCTCCCACTTGATGTTGTCTGGAAACTTCTCAATGAATGCCAAATCTTCCATGGATGTTCATTCTCTCTGTTTCTGCTCTTCAGTTTGTTCCCAAACAGTTTGCCACCAAGATGCAAGTTTCTGCTGCTTCAATAGGAAGAGGAAACTGTCCACTACATAGAGCATGCATCATGATGGTGATGTGTTTCCGCCATTGTGGGATGAACTTCTTGTGGAAAGTGGCTTTGATTATCAGGAATTCCAACTCTTTAGTGGAAGAAGGAACTTTACAAACATCCATTGAATTCTTCTCTTCTTAGCAATACCATTTCCTTCATTTTCAGCCTCTTTTGGTGCTTGTTGATGGCAAGTTTCCCCGGTTGCGCACCAAAAACATGGAGCCCCAAGAGGAACACCAAGGAAAAGGGAATTCTCTTGCAATAAAATCTATCTTGTAACATCAACAAGCTTGTTTTTCATATTTCATATGATCATAATGAAGAAAAGAACACCAGGCACAACAAATCTTCATGCAGCATCATGTAAATCTCCCACGGTTTTTAATAGAATCAACCATATTCTTCAACATCCTCACAAAATCCATCAATGGAACAAAGAAATCAAAGAAGTACACCATCTTTGAATGGAAATACATCACATAGTATTCATCTTCAATATCTTCATAGTCTTCTCTCTCAATCTCTCATATACAATCACTTTGTTTTAGTAAAATTGACTATCTCTGACTCTCTCTCTCTCTCTCCATCAATAATACATCATATCCTCACTAAAATCTCTCAAAATCACTCTCAATAATCACTCTTAGGTCGTGGATACCCCTCCCAAGAGGTATGTCTGATATGAAAGGTCACCAGAGCCACTACAGTGTCTCTTCATAGCTCACTACTGTCACTTCACTCTAGTCTTCTCTTGAGTCTTGAACAGCTACTTCTTCCACTTCTTTCAGCTCTTTTGCACTTGTATTCACCTCTTTCCAAGGCTAGAAAACTTTCCCAAAGTCACACATACATTCCACAGAACACTTACAGAACAGTCTACAGAACAGTACCAGAACAGTTACAGTACAGAACAGAACAGAAACAGAACAGAAGCAGAAGCTCTACAGAAGACCTACAGAAGGTTATAGAAGGTCATCAAAACCTCATAACTCACTCTCAAACCATTCAAAACTCTCACAAAACATTCAATAAGCTTTCACAATATCTCATTCTTCATCAATCAATACTCCATCCCTCCTTACAGAAGACAATCAGATCAAAACAGACCAAAACAGAGCAAAACAGAAAGTATACAGAACCTATCAGAACCTATCAGAACATCACAGAACCATCAACAAACATCATGATCTTCCAAAACACAATCAATATCATCCAAAACACTCTCAAACCACTTCCAAACCAATCAATCATCTCATAAAATCAACCATTCAGCTCTCAAAAACAACAAAAATCTGCCAAAAAACAAGTCATTTCAACACTCAACAATTTTGCACTTGTATTCACCTCTTTCCAAGGCTAGAAAACTTTCCCAAGCTACACATACATTCTACAGAACACATACAGAAGGTCTACAGAATAGTCACAGTACAGTACCAGAAGAGCTACAGTACAGTTACAGTACAGAGACAGAAGCTCTACAGAAGATCTACAGAAGGTTACAGAAGGTCATCAAAACCTCATAACTCATACTCAAACCATTCCAAACCATCAAAAATCATTCAATAAGCTTTCACAAGATCTCAATCTTCATCAATCAATACTCCGTCCCTCCTTACAGAGAGAAAACATAACAAAATAGAAGCTATACAGAAGGTATACAGAACCAATCAGAACCTATCAGAACATATTAGAACCTCATATCTCCACTAGTAGACATCATGAACTTCCAAAACATAATCAATATCATCCAAAACACTCTCAAACCACTTCCAAACCAATCAATCATCTCATAAAATCAACCATTCAGCTCTCAAAAACAACAAAAATCAGCCAAAAAATAAGTCATTTCAACACTCAACATATCCCCACACTTAATAAGGAAGTGTCCTCGCGACCCAGGAAAAAGGGAATACAAGTTCATTCAAAAGCTCAACTTTGATCTTCAATAAATCTTCAAAAACAATCCATCCAACCACGACCCCAACTTATAACCTGTATTTGATATAAAAAATACAATGAAAGGAAAACCCTTTATACAGTAACACTTCTTATCAAACTGGAAATCACAACAAACTTATAAAGGATATAAGAGGTTTCTTCTTCTTCTTCATCAGCATCTTCAACTCTCGAACCACGACCCCATCACCACAATTCTCCAAAATGTAGCTCGCACGAAAGCCAATCGAATAGGCAACCACCACAATCTTATTACATCAATTAACCCACAACACAAACACTACACAGAACACAACCATCTGAATGACTCCTCCAAAAAGAGAGATTTTATCATTAAAAATCATCAACCATACATGGAAAATGTATCAATGAAGATGATCCCTCTTGAAAGATTGGTGATTTCGCAAATGGTCCATAGACAAGGATTCATCTACAAATGTCTTGGGAGGATTCTGAAAAAACTGAAGGCAGCACATCCTTTCCAACAAGACAAGGTATCTACTAGGCAAACACAGGGCATGAAAATACAATATATCCAGCTGCTGGGAATCAATGCTTACATTGACATTCATGCACAACTTTGGAATAGGCTTTGAATCATTATGAGAATGCCTATGCATATATGCCAGGTACCAAGAAAAATGAGCAGTTAATCTCGCCGAAGGATCCAGAGACTGCGAATATTGGTGAGCAAAATGAATATAGTTCTGGTATGCTTGATTGGAAGTTATCCATTCTCCTGGAATTATTGGCCAGTTTATGTGAGGTCCTGTAAGAGAATCATTCGAGCTCCATCCCCTTCTTCTGGAAATCTAATGATCAAACCCGTCATAGTCACTAACCAACTGAGGTGGTTAAGAGATAGAAGTGGCAAGAGATGGAAGTGGAATAAGGAAAAGTGGATGAAGAGATGGGTAGGCAAAATCATAAAAGGAAGAATAATTTAAAGAAGGAGTGGCTGAAAATTGTAGGGAATCACTTAAGAAGGGTGTTAACTGATAAATAGGAAAGATAGAAGGTACATGAATGGATGGAGAAGGACATGGTAGAGAAGGGGAAAATACTCTATCCTCGATAAAAGAATAGTATGTAAATATGGGAATTTGAGGCAAAGATTGAGGTTGGAAAAGAAGGGGTAAGATGGTTGTGGAATTGGTTTGATAGAGGGAAAGATATATATCATAACTGTGAGCCATTTGTTGGTAATACAGTAGGGTAGAAACAGAAGGTCCTAAGATGGAACTTCTCTGATAGGCATCAAAAAAGGTAGAATCAAATGGATTATATTTGGAAAGATAAGCTAAGAGATCCACCCTCAGTTGATTAGTGCTCTGTACATAGGTAGGGACTGTGTTCTGTCTTTGATTCAGGACCACAGAATCAATCATGGTATGCCAGGAATTATCAGGGCAAGTAGTTACTTTGGAGGAGTAACTCTGAAACATGTCATCTATTCGCAACTCCAAATGGTTGACATACAAAACAGCTCGTAAAACCACATCTCCCACATACCAAGCCATATCCATTTCATCTGGAATCAACAAGTCTCCTCGTAGATACATATATGACATCAACATGGTATCGGTCGTGACAGAATCTTCAAACACCATATGGACCACCTTTGTCAGCAACTCAGGAGACCAAGCCCCACTCCAACCATCCTCTGGAATAGGTAAATCCATCGTGGAAAGCTTCATGTAAAAGGCCAACTTCTGTAATTGATAGTGGACAAAAGAAAGAATGGTCCGGAGGAACATATTTCTAATACTGCTCAAATGTAGACCATAGCAAATCCATCCTGGACTTCAATCTTTCCACTTTATCTTGGAAGAGAGGACACAAGGTAGCCTGTCTCTGAAGAGCTGCCAAGTCTTGTTGTGAGAGAGAAGGGATCAAGGAAACATGAGGGCTTGGAGGAGCAGACCGTGACTTTGCCAGTTGATCTTGCAAGTACTTGATTTGGGAAGCTTGTGATTCCATTTTGTCATTAGCAGTCTGTAAGGCTGAAAGTTTGACATCTAAAAGAGTTTGGAACTCTTGCGCTTCGTTGGATATCCTCTCCTTCTCCTCTGAGAGGCTAGTAACCTTTGATTGAGCCCCTATTAACTGAATCTTCAAAGAAGATATCTCATCTCTTTGGGTTTGAATCAGTTGGGTTTGTTGCTCCATCTGCTTAAACAAATCTACTAGGGTATCCTTAGCATAGGCTAACTCGAATGTTGCCTTATGCAATTGATCCTTAGACTGCATCAGTTCTTCATAAAAGGAAGTGTACAGCTGTTGAACACAGGCTGTCACTGATAGTTCAATGGAACTCTGAATGTCTTTACATAGGAAAGGAATGGCATCTCCCGATACTAGACTGTTCAGTGAGGGGACTGATATGTCCAACGAACCTTCTCGATGTGCTCTGAATAGGTTATTACATGTGAGATAACCAGGGAGATCACTACCAGAGGTAGCAGGAATGGGCACTGAAGGAAGAACTGAAGGAGCTTTATCTGCTACCCGCTTCAAGCGTTTGCGCTGTATGACCAGGGGAGGAGGAGAATCCAAATCCTCTATATCAATTGGTTCTGACTCATCTAAAGGTGAAGGAGGAGGTACTCGATCAGATGGAGGAGGTGGAGGCACACTCTTCTGTAAACCTGAGTAGGTCAAGAAGGCAAACAAGTACGATCCATAGGTGACATTGGTAACATTGCCCCTGGTGACTTTGACGAAATGTTGATCCATCTTAGTGAGTAGGTAAGTGCTCCAATCAATAGCTACTCCTTTTAGCACCATCCTTGAAGCTGTAAAGAGCTCTTTGGACAAGTAATGGGATGGCGTTTTTGCAGGCATAAACCTGTCTTGAAGAAGCTGACAGACCAACTTCCACACAAGATCAGTGATCATGGAAAAGAAAACTCCTGAAGAGTTGATCACCTTCTTAACATCCAGAATTTTCCTAGTCTGTTTTTGTAACAGCTTCAAAATCTCTTCGTTAGAGAAAAGCTGGCGAGTTGTAACAAAGGGTTCACCTTTGGAGGGAAGAGACAGAGCCTTCCCAAGGCCTCAAGGTGTCAAAGTCACGGAAGTACCCTGGACCAGTCCCGACTTCTTGCTGTAGGAGGCCAGAAACTCGTCACACATCGATGGATCCTCTGGAAGCAATGGAAAGGAGGGAGCCACGAAAGTCGCGAGTCCCGCCTTCGTGAGAGGCTCAAAAGTGAGTAGGGAAGAGTAATCCCTACTGACTAGCAGGACATACTGGATAGGGGAAGGAGCGTGAGGCACCATTCAGATGGTTACACACACACCACAAACATAGACAATCAAGGAGAATGCCTGCAAAGCAACAAACAAAAACCAAGGATAAGATAGCAACCAAAGCGGTAAAACGTGACTCGACCAACTATCCCCAAGCAAACCACAGCCTAGAAAAAATTCGACATGACCTCTACACTTATGCAACCGAAAGCTTCATGCTATGCAACATGCAAACACCCAAATCACCGTATCAGGCAAAAAAGAAAAAAACTACACACCGTACCCTTAACCGTAACAAAGAAACTGAACCAAAACATAACAACAACCCACACATATCAAGACCATAACTTTGATCATCAGGTTTAACCATGGAGAAAACTCCGAAGACTTCGCATACCCATCCCACGAAACGAGTTTATTAAAAAGGGAAAATTAAGTGCAATGAGGGGAAATTAATTAATGAAAGGTTTATTTTAATAAATTATTAAGAAATGGGTGAATTTTTATTAAGTGATAAACCTTATCAAGAAAATGGCGGTTCCTTCTTAAAATTTTAATTACCAATTATTAGGTTAAAGCGGTGCTTTAATCCGAATCCTGGACTTCGATACCCAGACTGGGTCTCTAAATGCAAGTTCATTTATTAAAAATTAAGGTGATGTGGAGCGTTTTTTTGCCAGCGCGTGCTCTTGTGATTGCTAGTTCATTTTAATTAAAAATATTAAAGTGCCTCTTAAGCGCACTTAGCGCGTGCTAAGTGAACGGCGGGTTTATTTTTATTTAAAAAATGGTGTGTTTAGCCCGAGCGCGCATGCCATGGTGGTGTTTAGGGTTCATTTTAAAAATTAACCGTGAATTTTGGGATAGCGGAAAAAAAAGGGAAAAATACCTGGTAGTGGGTGTATGTGAATGCAATGAATGCGCTCTCCTCAATCCAAAATGGTATCTGGATTTGTTTCGAGATTTTCAGTATGTGGTTTGAATTAAAAATAATTTTTTTATTTTTGATGAAATTAGGTTGTTAATGAAGTATTTTTACAGCTTAGAAAATATGCCAAAAATAAGTAAAAATGTTAATGGAATTTTTAGGAATTTTGTGGCAATTAATTTGGAATTTTTAAAGAATTTTTTCATTTTTTGGGTATTTTTAAAAGAATTTTTTATTTTAAAATGGTCTGAATTTTTTTCTTGAAATTTTCAAATTAGAAAAATAGTGTAATTTGCTGCATAAATATTGAGGAGTTTTCAAGATTTTTATGTAATTTTTTGTGAGTTTTAAGTGTTTTTTAATAATTTTTTTAAATTTTCACTTTTTAAAAAAAGGTTTGCGGGTATTGGAATTAAAAATCCGGGAATATACCCAGAAACAGGCTGCATGTCAGCAACCGGCTGCACACCACCTCACGGACCAGCTAGCGCGCGTCCCCACGCGTGAACATCCGCTAACAGTCTCCCGCACATGATCACGAACAATCACTCTCATGAACAGCCACACGCGCGTGTCAAAGGACAAGAAAAGGGGCCTGCGGGTTCTGCAGGGTGTGGTTGGGTGGGGCTGGGTGGGACGGGGGCGTATGAGGGGTTTGCCGCTGTTGGGTTTCTGCAGGTGTGCCTGTGGGGGGGAAGGGGGCTTACAGAGGGTAGGGGGTTTGACGGTAGGACTGGGGGCTTATAGAGGGGTGAGTAGGTGTGTATTTGTGGGGGGGGAGGGGGGCTTAGGGGGAGATTAGGTGTGTGTGTGTGAGTGTGGGGCTTGGGTCGGGGTATGTGTGTGGTGGGAAGGGGGGCTTGTGTGGGGGGTTAGTGGGTGTGTGTTTGTGGGGGGGGAAGGGGGGCTTAGGGGGTGTGGGTGGGTTGGTCCAGGTGGGCACGTGGTGTGCAGGGGTGGCAGGGGACCCAACGACGGCCCGGCGGCTGCAGCACGTGACGAAGAGGGGGCGCAGCGGCACCGCGGGGAGGAGGAACGGGCCAGAGGGCGTCGGCGGCGGCCGCAGGGAGGAGGTAGAGCGCGGGCGTCAAAGGCCACGTGGCGGTGTCGCAGTGGGGAGGATGGAGGGCAGATGGCGTGGAGGAAAGGAGTGAGGGAGGAGGAGGAGGAGGAGAAGAGAGGAATGAGGAGGAGGAGGGAAAGGAGGAGGAGGGGAGGGTAGAAGCAGAAGGCGAGGGTGAAGAAGAAGATGAAGGAGGTGGAGATGATGGAGGGGGGAAGAACGCAGGGAGGGGAGGAGAGAGGTAGGGAGGCAGTTGGGGGGGAAGGGTCCGGGAGAGAGAAGGGTGGGGTGGGGGGATAGGGAAGGGTGTGGGAGGGGAACGGGTGGGAGGGTTGGGTAGGGGAGCCCATGGGATAGGGGGTGCCCATAGGGGGGAAGGGTAGGGGAAAGGGTGTGGGGGGGTGCCCGGGGGGTGCCCGAGGGGTGGGGTGCCCATAGGCGCCCGGGGGTTGGGGGTGGGGTGCCTAGAGGGGAATGGGTGGGGGCCATAAAAGAAAGGCGTACCCCCGTCCCGCGCGCGTGCGCGGGGTGGGGTAAAAAAATTTACTGTGACGGGATCGAAATAGCATCAGGATGGCGGTATGGGGCACGCGGACGTGACCGTGGTGCGTGGAGACGGGGGAAATTGAAAACAGGCACGTTCACGCGCGGGACGAGTCATGCGAAAACACGTAAAAATAAAGAAAAATTAATATCTCCCAATTCGGATGTCAAAACAAAATGTCGTAAAAACAAAAAGTGGGCAGGACGGCAGGGGGAAAATAGGGGAAATGTTCAATGGAGGTTCCGGGGGAAAGACAGGGCATTCACATGCAAAAAACGCAAAAAAGGGGTCCAAAAACGCAATTAAAAATTAATATCGGAAGATCCGTGCATCGGAACGAGGTTCAGGAAAAAGGAAAAATGTGCATAAAGACGTGCCCAACAATCCTATCACATCAAAACATGGGTCCGACTGAAATAAGACGCGGTCACGTGGGAAAAACCCAAAAAAAGACCTAAAAATAGGATTGGAAATTAATATTGGACAAACCGCTCACCAGAATGTCATGCAATAAAAAGGAAAAATGTTCGTAGGAAGGGGAGGCACAAGGTTGTCATGTCAAAATACAGTTCTGGAAGAAGTATGAGGGGTTCACATGCGAAAAACACCAAAAATACGATTGAAAACTCATTTAAAAATTAGTAATTAAAAATCGAGAAGTCGAAAGAGGGTGGAGGAAAAAGGAAAATGGTGGAGGAAGGCACGAGGGACAGGGCTATCAGATCAAATTGGAATTCGGATGCAAACAGGACAGTTCACATGGAAAAATGTCAAAAAAATGCACGAAAAAGTCTTAAAAAACCGCAAAATTAATATTGGACAAACCGTGCATCGGAATGACATGGAGTAAAAGGAAAAAATGTCAAGGAGAAAGTGATGGTCAGGGCTATGATGTCAGATCATTGTTTTGAAGCAAGCAAAGTGCATTCACATGGGAAACCGGCTAATGGGCGCAAAATGCTTCATAAATTAATAACTAGAAAACGGTGCACCAGAACAGGGGTAGGGAAAAAGGAAAAATGGTCAGGTCAAAGGGAGGAATAGGGCTATAATCCCATTAGAGTAAAAGCAAGTCATGGCATACATGCATTAGCAGGTTGAGGCATATGAAGAAGGGTATGCAATGTAGACGCGCAAGAACGCGTCCCCACACTTAAAACCTTAACGGATAGGGTTAACCAATCAACAGGGACCTAGGACCATGCAACAGACCAACCGCTAACATCCCCACACTTAAAACATGAACGTCACTGAGAAACAGGGTGTAGGGTTAGAAAAACTTGGCCCATGTTGTTGAGGATCAAGGTTGATTGTCGATGGCACTTCCACTATCGTTGTCGATTGCAAGAGGTACCAAGGCATCTTCATAGCACATGTCCTTCATGGCAAGGACCACGCGGCAGTACCCAGGGAGGTAGCTGGTTGAAGGAATCGCAAGAAATTCGTCGATGGCGAGGGATATTACACTCAACTCATAGTCACTCAAATGGAATGAAAGAACTGTCACTCGCCCCATGACTAATATCACTCGAGGAATAATGATTGAAACCCATATCTCGTACTCGGTTTAGAAATCGACAAGGGAATGGTGCAGAGGGAGTATGCCAGGGTGCACAGTTGATGGTGCATTAGTGCGTCCAACCCGTCTGGCATAAGTGCAAGGAGGAAGGCAAGGGAGCCTTACAGTGCAGTGTACAGAACAGGGTGATGTGTCCTGTGATGACGGTAGAGACCCATCCCGTGGGTGCATAGGGAAATGGGAACATACCTGACTCCAAGTGTCGTAACATCCCTCAATCTCACCTCTCGGTAATTGATTGAAGAAACTCCAGTCACACTCAGCCCACCCTCTGTCTCACGCTCTGCTGATAGATACAGGAGGGCAGCACTTTCCTAAAACCCATTGATGTAATCCTCACGGTCACTTGTGCAAAGGTTGTATGCCTTGTGCACATTGGATGGTGCAACTGTGCATCCTGCCCCGTGCTGGCATACGGTGCGAGAAGAAAGGTCAGGGAGCCTTATGGTGTAGTGCACAGAAACATATCGTGCTTTGTGCATTGAGAGGCCTGTCCCATGCGTGCAACACTCCATTCACACTTCTCACATCTCATTTGATTTGAAGGGAAGAGGCTGGTTACTCGCCCCACCCTCTGTCTCACACTTTGTTGATAGTTATAGAGGGCAACCATACTCACAACCCCATTCAGTTAAGATGAAAGCTCACATCACTCGGTTGTTTATCGATGAAGATCGCGTCGTTAGTTTGTTGAAGAGGCATACCCAGGGAAGTAGCCATTAAATCGAACGTTGTGTTGAATAGGAACATGTCGTCTGCGAGAGGACAGTTAGACACTCTGTAGAGAGACACAGGACACAACGTACCAAGGGAGGTAGCTTCGGAACTGGATCCTAGGGATATCAACTGATGAATCCACTTTCTGGACTGCTCAGTGTTGCCACCTTTTCCACAGCCAGCTTCTCGCCCAAGGGTGTTTACCACCTTTTCTTGGAATGAGGCCTGCTATGAAAGGGAATTGCTTCCTTTTCTCCCGTAAGAGTTTTATTTGTTTTGTTTTTTTTGTTTTTTTTTCTTTTCTTTTTCTCCTACTCCCGAGGGTGTTTCTACCTTTTCTCGAAGAATAGGTCGGCATGACAGGGACCTAAGTCCTTTTCTCCCATGATCGATATTTTTTTCTTTTTTTTCATTACGAAAGGAATGGTAGAAAGACCATATGTCAAAACCAACCTCGCCACTATCGCTAGTGGAAAATAGAGGATAAGAGATCAAGGTTGGAAGGTGGGTTTGAGGGGACAGAGGGTTGCGTCCACCTCATCAGGAGTGGCTGAAGAACGGCTATCAGAAGTAGCATCATAAGAAGTACAGTGCCACGCCAACGAGGGAAAGAATCAGGTGACCGTGATTATCAAAATCCCCAAGGAGGGAAGTACTTCTTCAGGCGATATCCATTGATCAGGAAGGGATCATCAGAGGCATCAACGGTTTGCACTTGGACAGAGCCATTAGGGTTGACAACAAGTACCTTATATGGGCCCATCCACCACTGTTGAAGCTTGCCAGGAAACTTGCCAAATCGTGAATCATAGGCTAGGACCAAATCACCTTCTTTGAACTCCTTGTGCTTGATGAAGCTGTCATGGTAAGCCTTACGTCGAGCTTGCGTGGCTTCCATGCATTGTAGAGCCATTCTGTGAGTTTCGTCCAAACATTCCAGGTGCAAGAGACGATGTTGCAGTGAATCATCGTCGCCCAAATGCTCTTTGATAGCCACTCTCAAAGAGGGTAATTCCAATTCAACAGGGAAGACAGCTTCTGTACCATACACTAGCTGGAAGGGTGTCTGTCTGGTTGCTGCTTTATGGGAGGTTCTGTATGCCCAGAGGGCCTTTGTAATTCGATCATCCCAATCACGACGATGTGTGGCAATTTTTCTTGTTAGAATTGAGCAGAAGATGCGATTGGTGACTTCGACTTGGCCGTTGGCTCTGGGGTAGTAAGGAGTGGACTTGCGATGGCGGATCTTATACAGCTCTGCTAACTCTTCCATGACTTTATTAATGAAATGCGTGCCTTTGTCACTTACCAACTCTAAAGGACTGCCAAAACGGGTGATGATATTCTCGTACATGAACAGGGCCACGCTGTTACCATCGTCCCGCTTTAAGGCTTTAGCTTCACACCACTTTGTGACATAATCCGTACATACCAAGATGTATCTATTCTGCTTCCTTCTAGTGGGAGGATCGATTGGACCTATGAAGTCAATGCCCCACTTCTCAAACGGCTTCAAAGGAAGGATAGGTTGCAGTGGCATGGCACTTGTTTTCGTGGGTTTCCCCATTCTCTGACAAGCATCACATCGCTTACAGTAATCATAGGCATCCTTGTGGATGGTCGGCCACCAGTATCCTGTGAGCAGAGCCTTCCTAGCTGTGGCTTCTCCTGCAAAGTGGCCTCCACATGGCTCGTCATGGCAAGCCTTCAAAACAATCCCAATCTCATCTCCTGCAACACATCTTCTGAGCACTTCATCTTTTCCTTTCTTGTACAGTGCACCGCCTAACAGGGTGTAGGGGGCTGATTCTAACATAAGCTTCTTCCTTTCCCGACTAGAAATGCCAAGAGGGTACTGTTGGGCTGCCAGCAGATTGGCAATGTCTGCATACCAAGGGGTTACAGTTTCTACTAGGAATAGAGAAGCATCAGGAAGGTTTGGATCATCTTGCTCCTCGTTTGCAGTTTGTGGGATACGCGACAGATGATTAGCCAGAACATGGGAACGACCAGGCTTAGTAATCACCTCAAAGTCAAACTCCTGGAATAGAAGGAGCCATCTCATCATTCGTCCTTTCACGTCTTCTTTGTTCATCCAGAAGGACAGGGCCTCATAATCCACATAAAATTTAAAGTGGGTCGATAGTAGATAGTGGCGGAACTTCTCTAGGGCAAACATCATTGCCAAGCACTCTAGCTCTGTCACTGTGTAGTTCCATTCCCTATCAGTGACTTTTCGGCTTGCGTAATAGATGGGTTGATCCAGCTTCGAGGAGCCCTTCTGGCATAGAACTGTGCCTAAGCCTTCAATAGATGCATCAGTATGTACATGGAACTCCTTCGTCCAATCAGGAGGTTGCAGAATGGGTGCCTCAATCAGACACTGCTTCAGAGTGTTGAAGGCTTTGTCACATTCTTCTGTTCAAACAAACTCTACATCTTTCCTCAGAAGCTTGTGCAAGGAGGTTTCCTTTGTTGCAAAATGGGCTATCAACCTTTTGTAGTAGTAACCCACATGGCCTAGAAATCCCCTCAACTGTTTAAGGTTGGTGGGTGCTGTCAGACCTGCGATCTTTTCGATCTTTGCAGGGTCTGTTGATATCCCTTGTGCAGAGACAATGTGGCCCAACAGAACTCCAGAAGAGACCCCAAAGATGCATTTGGCGGTGTTGAGGGAAATCCCATATTCCAGGCATTGATCAAAGCATTGTTCCAGGTGTCCCCAGTGTTCACGGATCAAACTATAGACATAGAAATCATCCAAATATACCTCAATAAAGTCGTGCAGATGATTTTGGAATGCGGCCATCGTGACCCGCTGGAAGGTAACAGCAGCATTGCAGAGCCCAAACGGCATCACTCGGTAAGCGTAGGTCCCCCATTCTATGGTGAAGGTTGTTTTGGATTGGTCTTCTTCTGCGATTTGGACTTGGTTATATCCGCTGAATCCATCCAAGAGGGAATAAAGCTCATGTCCTGCCACTGTGTCCAACTATTGGTCTGTGAAAGGGATAGGAAAATGATCCTTCTTTGTCTTGGAATTCAACTTACGGAAATCCACACATATACGAAGCTTGCCATTCTTCTTGGGTACAACCACGATGGGTGAAACCCAATCACTATTTGCCACTGGATAGATGAACTCGGCTTCCAGAAGCTTCAGCAACTCTGCTTTCACCAAGGTGGAATAATTCGGGTTCATTCGCTTCTGTCGTTGCCATACTGGCTTGGAATCAGGCTCCAATTCAATATGATGCTGACATATTGTGGGATCAATCCCCTTTAGGTCTTTGTAGGACCATGCAAACACGTCCAAATTCTCTTTCAACAAGTTGTACAAGGTTGACAACTCCTCTTCTGGGAGGCTGCTACCCACCTTCAAGTGGCATTTAGTACCATCTGCATCCACAAAATTTAACTACCTTTCACCTTCTACTTCACGGATGAAGGTCCTGCAGACTGCTTCTGGGTACAGATCCGACTCCTTCAAGGGAGTGGTGTCCTCTTCTGATGTTCCACTAGAACCAACTTCTTCTTTTGGTGGAGACTTAGGTTGCTCCTAGAGATGTTGAAATGGGATTAGAGCCGTTTCGGGTTTGGTTTCACGATTAGTTACCTCTTGGCTCGAAGACTCATCTTCTGATGATGCATCCAGGAACGTCACATAACAGGGACCCTCTGATACCGGTTGGAATCGTGAGACTTGTGCTTGTTGGCACGGTGCATCATCATCATCTTTCTTTGGCAAGGATGGGTTAGGATGGCATGAGCCACTGCTAAAAGACGGCTTGTTCTTCTTAACCCATTTTTTATAAATATTTTGCATATGAGAAGATCCATTTACCAGACCAAATGGTACCAGTGCCATTCTGTCCCACAACATGAGCTCGTCTGCTTCTGATGCTTCTGGAACTAGTTCTTCATATATAACCTCTTTAGGTGGGATAGACTCTTCCATCTCGCTTTCATAACCTTCTTCTTCCATATCATCTCCCTCCTCTTCTGTCTCTGTCTCTGTCTCTGGCTCTGGCTCTAGCTCTGTCTCTCTCTCTATCTCTGTCTCTGTCTTTGGCTCTGTAGGAGCTCTGTAAGAGAAGAACAGGTTCTCTGTTTCATCTTTTGCCTCTATCTCTGGCTCTGCTGTGGCCATCTAATAGGGAGAGCAGTACATCCATGCTTCTATCTCACTGTCAGAAGTGATTTTAGAATTCATTCCTAGTTCAGGCAGGAAGTATTCACCCATTGATAATGGCTTTGTGTCGTTTGGGAGTTGGCTTACAGTATCCACTGTTAAGGAACATGCCACTGTTTTCTTGGGAAGGATCTGTTTGACAGCATCTTCATCTGCTGATGTTCCATCTGTAGCCTCATTAGGGGAGTCAGAAGATAATTCCAAGGAGGTGGATCCATGCCCTTTTTGAGCACCATATAGCTTCAGCACCACTTTTTTGGGTCCTCTACCCAAGGTCAAGGTTTCTTTGAACCAATCCGTCCTTGCTATGGCTTCAAAAAGCCATGGTCTACCCAGTAACAAAGGGTAGGATGTACCATAAGAGTTTGGCTTCACCACCAGATAGGTTAGCCAATAGTCTTTTCCGGCTACTGTAGTCTTCACATATGGAAGAGTATCCAAAGGCTTGATTCTGCTCTGATCCGCTAGTCTGATGAGCCATTGGGTTGGTTGCATACCTTGTAGGCCTAGATCCTTCATTGTCACATCCGTCATAATGTTCACTGATGAACCTCCATCAATCAGTGCATTTGGAATGAAGCAGCCTTCTATCCACACGCCAATCTCTGGGGTACCCGGATCTAGGAAGGCATTAGCCACGTCCACTTCTTTTATAGGCTCTAGAGCTTTGTTGGACTTTGTTGCTCTTGAGGGAGCAATCCTTAAGCCACGTCTTCTTGTCAGTATACTTTTGAACCTTTTTTGGCAACTGGGAGACAACATCAATAATTGTCAGAATGTGAGGTTTGGTTTAAATGTATCTAGATCTCTGACCAAATCATATTCCTTAATAGGATCCACTGGCTTCTCTAACCGGTTAGGGAATGGGGCAACACCCATTTTCATTTTCCTTGTTTCTTCCAATAGGGGCATCATGGGAACTTCTTCTGCCACTTGTGGCACTTCCTCCTCTTCTACTCCTGGACCTCTGGTCCTGTCTCTGGAATTGTCTCTGTGACTCTCTGTGGCACTGTAGTGCTCTGTACGGCACTGTCAGGCTCTGTTCTGTTCTGTTCTTCTGGTGGAAGATTGAACTTCACTTATCTGGCAGGAGGATTATTTTCTTTCTGGATAGGTGGTTCCTTCTTCTTTGCACGCGTGATGGCAGCAACTTCCAATTCCAGTAAATTGGAGGTAGGCTCTTGGGCCTTGGCCGGACTATCAGTAGCACTGTTTTTCACTGGGGCTGGGCTTGGACTGTCTTTTGCAGTGTGGCCTTCTCCTTTGCATCGATTGCATAAGGGCTTGTAATCCACTGACCTTCTGGGGTTTGGACAATTTGGTGAAATGTGTCCCTTTTCTCCGCATCTCTGACCACCGCCAGACTGTCTTCCTCTGTAACTTTGAGAGGGAAACCTTCTGGGTCCGAAATTAGGACCAAACTCTCTGGGCTTGGGTGCAATATCCTGTGTTGTCATTTTGGATTCCACCAAGTTGAATCTTGCATCTTCTTCCTTCCTTCTCCTATAATGCATCTCCTTCAGAGAGCAAATATCCTCTATATGGTTCTTTTGAAAACAGTAGGAACAAAAAGCTCCAAGAATGGTTGGTTTTCGTGTACATTCAGTGGCTAAATGGCGTGCTTGATGACACTTACCACACCAAGTATTTGACCACATCACATCTCTTCCTGCTCTTGCCACATTGGATATGTCGCGGTATTCACTTTCAGCGTCTGTAGCTGCTCTGTAATCACATCCATCAACTCCTTTTTTATATTTACAACTGAGTTGGATAAGTAATCCTTCAAGCTTTCTCCTCCTGAGGTACTAGCAGTAGGGTTTTGAGGAGTCTCTGTAATCACTGCATAAACAGGTTGGGCTGGTGTAGAGGGATCTCTGTTCTGATTCTGATTTAGAGCTCGTGTTTGAGCTGTTGGGGCTGTTGGCTCCAGTTGGTAGGGTTCCACTGTTGCTGTTGATTTGGCATTGGGGAAATTGGTTGGGACCATTGTTGTTGTGGTTGAACCATCATTTGAGGCATGGATTGTGGCCATTGTGGATTTGGTGCACTGTACTGTGATACTGGGGGCATCTGTTGGTAGGGGTAGGGAACTGTCCCTGGAACTGCATTTGGTGGGTACATCATTCCTGGCATCAGAGGAGGTAGGACTCCTCTTCCTGGATTCATCACCAATCTAGCTTCCACTTCATCGTACAGTCTTGCACCTTCTGTTGCAGCTTACAGTGTGACTGGTCTTTGGAGCTCCACAAACTTACGGACTTCTGGTTGTAATCCTCTGAGAAACACTCCCTTCTGAATGCCATCATCTAGATTATGGTTAGTCCATCTCTTCAGGATGGATTCCATTCGTGAGACATAAGCTTCTACTCTTTCTCCAGAGGACTGACTTAGGTTCATAAATTCCTCTCGCATCTGCTCTTCAAAGCCTTCACGCCTGAATTTAGTGAGGAAGGCCAACTTCAGGTCATCCCATGTGCCAAAAGTTTCTGCTGCTTGTCTCTCATACCACTGAAATGCCGCGCCCTTGAAAGTGGCAGGGAATATTGCTAACCAATGCTCAGGGGTTCTGGCATTGTTAGCCACACATGCTACCATAAACTCTGCTACATGAAGATCGGGGTCTTCATTGTACTCTCCCTTAAAAACCGGCAATGGAACTACATTAGATGGCCTGTCATCAATATTTTTAGGATGGATCTGGCTTGGAAATGGGCCTCCAGCAGGAGGAGGAAGGGCTTGATGTGCCATTGGGACTTCTGTAAAGAGTTTCGCAAGGGCGTCAAAGGCGGCTTCTACTGTGAGCTCGTTTTCAGCTTTGATTTTTGCTTTCTCTCTTCTCACGTACCTCTGGACTCGTTCTAACGCTTGCCTCTTTATTGCGTCATTCATCAGGGGGTTGGCTTCACTCTGTTGTTAGTGCTCCACAGAGGGATAACAGAAGGCTTCAGTCTCTGGAGGACTCTCTTGCCAATATTTCTTCTACTTCTTCCTTTTCAACGTCTCTGAATTCTGCTTTCATGCCACTGCACAGAGGAAGGTATTTGGTTCTGAAGGTGTCAAAATGCATACGTTTAAGCATTGTGGTGGTGCCATCATCATAGTAATGCCAGCTTCTGATGGTTTCAACAGTGTGTGTTGTGATAAAAACTCTGTCTACCAACTTCTAGTGGGTTGCTAATTGAACAAACAGAAGATTATCAGTGCACCAAGCATCCCATGTATCTTGCTGTTGAGCATCCACGAACAAATTCCAACTCTTTTCCTTCTTGTCTTTGTTGAACCTCTACAGACCAAGACTCCTGAAGCTTCTTCACAATCTCCCACTTGATGATGTTTGGAAACTTCTCAATGAATGCCAAATCTTCCATGTATGGTCATTCTCTCTGTTTTTGCTCTTCAGTTTGTTCCCAAACAGTTTGCCACCAAGATGCAAGTTTTTGTTGCTTCAACAGGAAGAGGAAACTGTCCACCACATAGAGCATGCATCATGATGGTGATGTGTTTCCGCCATTGTGGGATGTACTTCTTGTGGAAAGTGGCTTTGATTATGAGAAATTCCAACTCTTCAGTCGAAGAAGGAACTTTACAAACATCCATTGAATTCTTCTCTTCTTGGCATTGCCATTGCCTTCATTTTCAGCCCCTTCTGGTGCTTGTTGATGGCAAGTTTCCTCGGCTGCGCACCAAAAACATGGAGCCCCAAGAGGAAAACCAAGAAAAAGGGAATTATCTTGCAATAAAATCTATCTTGTAACATCAACAAGCTTGTTTATTAGGTTTTATATGATCACAATGAAGAAAAGAACACCATGCACACAACAAATCTTCATGCAGCATCATGTAGATCTCCCATGGATTTGATAGAATCAACCATATTCTTCAATATATTCACATAATCCATCAATAGAACAAAGAAATCAAAGGAATACACCATCTTTGAATGGAAATACATCACATAGTATTCATCTTCAATGTCTTCATAGTTCTCTCTCTCAATCTCTCATATACAATCACTCTGTTTTAGTAGAATTGGCTATCTCTGATTCTCTCTCTCTCTCTCCATCAATAATACATCATATCCTCACTACAATCTCTCATAATCACTCATAATAATCCTTCTTAGGTCGTGGATACCCCTCCCAAGAGGTATGTCTGATATGAAGAGTCACCAGAGCCACTACAGTGTCCTTTCACAACTCACTAATGTCACTTCGCTTTAGTCTTTACTTGAGTCTTCAGCAGCTACTTCTTTCACTTCTTTTAGCTCTTTTGCACTTGTATTCACCTCTTTCCAAGGCTAGAAAACTTTTCCAAGCTACACATACATTCTACAGAACACATACAGAAGGTCTACAGAACAGTCACAGTACAGTACCAGAACAGCTACAGTACAGTTACAGTACAGAGACAGAAGCTCTACAGAAGATCTACAGAAGGTTACAGAAGGTCATCAAAACCTCATAACTCATACTCAAACCATTCCAAACCATCAAAAATCATTCAATAAGCTTTCACAAGATCCCAATCTTCATCAATCAATACTCGATCCCTCCTTACAGAGAGAAAAGAGAACAAAACAGAAGCTATATAGAAGGTATATAGAACCAATCAGAACCTATCAGAACATATCAGAACCTCATATCTCCACTAATAAACATCATGAACTTCCAAAACATAATCAATATCATCCAAAACACTCTCAAACCACTTCCAAACCAATCAATCATCTCATAAAATCAACCATTCAGCTCTCAAAAACAACAAAGAATCAGCCAAAAAATAAGTCATTTCAACACTCAACATAGATGATAAACTAGGAAATAAGGCAAAACACAAGCAGAAGATTCTCCCTCTACCTCGACCAAACCTCTCTCAATGCATTTGTTAGCTCAACCTTTGCAAAATTATGTAATTGGCTAAGATTATAAAGCCATGTGTTTCGTAGAAAGGTTTAGACCTTAATGGATGTAACTTTACACTTTTAAGAAAATAAAAATAGGGTTGTGGGTCGTGGGGTGAAGGGGTGTGTCTTATGGCATCTCCTCTTCCTCTTCTTCACCCTCGATGCGCATCCCATCACACACACCTTTTCACGTTCAAATCTCTCTCTCTCTCTCTCTCACAAAAATGGTAGTCTCGTGTGATGATGAAAGTCAGGACGTAAATGATGATTTCTATCTTCTTTCTCGATGATGATGCTTAGCGTGAGCATAGATTTTTCTTCCTGGTTCGTTCTCTTGAGAATTTCATGTGGGGGGCGTTGGGAGAACCAGGCATCATCGACTACTAAAATTATCAAATCTTTTAAAGGACCTTTATGGGCTGGCGGGCAAACAATATGCGATCTCTATCAGAGTACCAGAATGCTATCGGCAAGCTTACCGACCTTAGCGGTGGGACGATTGGCTGCGTGGGCAAGATAGTGGGCCGCCATAGCTTGATGCATCTACCTCACGGGTAGGCCTATGTTCTCACCTTCTACCACCGTCTACCCTTCTTCTTCACCTCCCCTCCTAGCATCGTCTTCCTCCCTGCCATGCTCGTCCCATGTTCTCCTTCTCCCTCGGCTCATCTTCCACACGGTGACCTCCCCCCCTCGACAGTGTCGGTTCTACCTACTGACGGCTGCCTTCTTCTCTTGGTCCGCACGATCTCATCCACGTGATCTCAACGGCCCACTCTTCTCTAATTTATTTAAAGCATTATGCAAAAAGAAAAAATATTCACTTATCTTTAGCACCCCATTCACATGCCAATTCTTAATGGTAGCATGTCACCCCATGGTGGTGTGAATTACCCTCGATACAAAGATTGGAATTAGAGCCCTAATTTTTGAAGACTATGTAAAGTTTGTAGTGTGGAAGATATGAAGCAAGGGTCCCTTCCCTAGTTTGGTCATGAATGTTCATGGCGTGGCTTCATCATCAAGTTTTCCTTCATCATCGAATTTTTCCCCTTTACCAATTTCAAACACCTTCTGAGTTGATAGTGGCTCTTCTTAAACTTTGTTTGCAGGGACGCTTCACTCTTCAATGTGGGCGAGATGATAAACCAGGAAATAAGGCAAAACACAAGCACAAGATTCTCCCTCTACCTCAACCAAACCTCTCTCAATAATGCATTTGTTAGCTCAACCTTTGCAAAATTATGTAATTGGCTAAGACTATAAAGCCATGTGTTTCGTAAAAAGGTTTACATCTCAATGGATGTAACTTTACACTTTTAAGAAAATAAAAATAGGGTTGTGGGTCGTGGGGTGAAGGGGTGTGTCTTATGGCATCTCCTCTTCCTCTTCTTCACCCTCGATGCGCATCCCATCACACACACCTTTTCACGTTCAAATCTCTCTCTCTCTCTCTCTCTCTCTCTCTCTCTCTCTCTCTCTCTCTCTCTCTCTCTCTCTCTCTCTCTCTCTCTCTCTCTCACACACACACACAAAAATGGCAGTCTCGTGTGATGATGAAAGTGAGGACGTAAATGGTGATTTCTATCTTCTTTCTCGATGATGATGCTTAGCGTGAGAATAGATTTTGCTTCCTGGTTCGTTCTCTTGAGCATTTCATTGGCCGTCTTTCTCAACACGGCACTTGGTATGGTTAAAACTCACAAAGAGACCAAGATCCACAAGTCTTGCAACAACTGAAAGAAGATTCCTTTGCAGATCTAAGACATGTAAAACTCCACGCAGAATTCTTGTTGAAGAAGGAGTAATGAGATATAAATCACTTATACCTTTGACTTGACAAGTTGTGCCATCAGCAAGATAAACCAATTTCTTGACATGAATAGAATGATAATTATATAACCATTGGGATTGATATGCCATGTTTCTTGTAGCACTAGAATCAATAATAAAAAGAGATCCATCATAAACATGAAGTATCCTTTCTAGAGGAATAGTATAACTCACACAATTTGCTTCTTTAATAGTGTTTTCATGTGTAGTTGCATATGCACTATTACAATGTGAATCAAAATGCCTCTTGAAACATAGATGGGTTAGATTGATCACTCTTTTTGTAGTAGTCATAAGGAGGATAATCTTTGGATAAACGTAGTTGTTTATTTGTAATACCATGTTCTTCATCATATTGTTTTACCCAGCAATCATCTATAGTGCGACCATTTCTATTGCAATAAGAACAATGAAAATTAGGAAACTTGAGGTGAGAGAAGTTACCACCATGATGACTCCTACATGTATAGTGTGGAAAGGGATACCTTCGAGCAAGTAAAGCCTGGTCAATTTTTTCTGACTATGTGTCCTCTTGTGAGATCATAACTATTTCTTGATTTGTGTGTTGTCATTCATGTCCTTGTGAATATTCAATCAAAGATATACAAGCTTGATCAAAATTGATCCCATCTTTGTTAGATAATATGGCAATAATATTATCATAAGCAAGATCATTTACAATGTCAAGAAGTTGTGTTACCAATTGCTTTTGTGGAATAGCATCACCAATAGGAGCAAGCTTATTGATAATATTCTTGAGTGATTCGATATGTGTTGTCATAGAAGTTTCAATATTGTATTGTAACTCAATGAGTTGACTACAAAGATAAAGTATTTATGTAATAAATTTCTTCTCAAAGTTTGCTTTTAAATACTCCCATATATCTTGTGAGGTTGAAAGATTACATACATCAAGCATAAGAGATTCTTGAAGACCAGAAAGAATATACCGACGAGCTACTTGGTCTCATCAGACCCACTCATTATAAATAATTTTCCATTCTTCAAAGATAGGTCCTTTAGTTAAAAGGGTATTATCATGAGTATGATCAATTGGTTGAGGTGGACATTTATAATTACCGAGAAGAATATCGTGCAAGTCATCGTCTTAAAGAATTAGCAGTAACTTTACTTTGCACCCAAGGAATCCTTGTCCTTGAAAGTGAGGGACAAAAAATTGTCTAGAAGGAAATCCGTTGACAATTATAGAAATTTGCATAGTTGACTGAGAGAATACGTATAATATGAGACCATAGAATTTGCATACCATATACGAAATAATGGCGAAATTGCAGCACTACAAATCGTTCACAAAAGCTATGATGTAAGGAAAGGCATCTAGTTCAAAAAGCATACTCGGAAAGAAAGAGACCCAAGATAGATGAAACATGGGCAAGAATAAAGCGATCCAAAATAGACAAAATGTGTGAGATAAGAAATCGATCCAACATAGATGAGAAATATGAACAACGCTTAAAATGTTATCACTTTACTTTTTGGCCAAGAATAGATGATAATCTAGAAAATTTTGGCAAAAATGCAAAAATGCAAGAGTGAGTAATCATGACAAAACTTGTGTTGTAGAACTTTGCAACATGGAAAAATATTGTCCTGTTTGTTTTCCTATTTCAAGTCCAGTTTACCTGAATTGATATAACTTTTGACATAGAACTCCAAATTGAGCAGGGATTTGATAGGAAGAAAGGTTGTGAGTCCTAGCACATGATAAAAACTAGTTTTCTTGAGAAAGAGGTCTTCTTAAGAGTTTCCCAAATAGAAACTTTTAGGGTGTCCAAGCAAGATATATTTGCAATTCAACATATCTGTAATCTAAATGATAATCGATGATGATCGAGTGAACCTCTTCTATGCTTAAAATTTATAACATAGCATGCTCATAACATACACAATACATCAAATTTAAGCATAAAAATAACATGAATCAAGAATAGAAGAGATATTACATAGCTATACTTCCTTATTGTCTTCTTGAAGGAATTGATTGTAGTTGATTGTGATAGCTCTGATACCATATTGAAATGTAGAGATACGATAGAGAGAGAAGACACACACTATATACACTCCCAAAGACTGTGTCTATTGATCACAATCTACATATATATAGGTGAGACCTAGTCTCGATAGGTTGGGTTATATGTAGCTCCAACACCTATGAGCTGCTAGATGATAGTGCTTCCTTCTCTTTAGCCTTTGCCTTGGGACTTGTTTGGTTGGACCTGATCATGGTTTTCATCCTTATGCTTTGGGATTGGGGCTTGGGTTGGGATATGGGTTGCTTGGTAGGGGCTGGTTCTACAGTGGGGAGGAGGGGTACTGGAGGAGGAGGAGGAGGAAGTTGTCTAGCTATCTTTGTTTGTAGCTTGGGAATTGCTTGGGGCCCTTATCATCTATTGAGGGCCACTTGATTGCAAATCCACTAGCTTCATGCCATTTTATCCTATCTTGGGGCCTATTGATGTTGTCATCAATGTTACCCTTATCATTATTGTTTACACCTTCCTCATAGGTAAGGAGTCACTCTCATTGCTCTTCGGCTCATTATTGTTAGCTTCCACATCCTCACTTTCTACTTCCTCTTCAAGAGATTCTTCTCTCTTGTGAGCTCTTTTCCAAGTCTCCCAGGCATATTGAGGGAGGTTCTTCAAGTCTTTGGATGGACGGGGGGGGAGGGGGTAGGACATGGAGAGACAATGTTGTTCTACTATAGGAGTCATCTAGTCATTTGAATTTGGGGATCTCTTTGCCTTGCATGATAGAGAAGTGAAAACTTATCCTTAGCCTTGGCTTGGTAGTGGATGTTGTCGTGTAGTTTGCTTAGTACAGGCCATGAGGTGGATTAGAAGAGAAGACAACTATAGAATTATGAAACTGGGAAACAAACTAAAAGAGCTCTTTTTATATCAAACCTAGTATTAGGATTTAAGGGGAATCCATACATGGTTTTACATTCATGCCCATATTGACCCTTCCCTTTGCCTTATCATGCACCATGTTGCATATGTTTTCACTACAGATATGTTTCGCCACTTTTTCTTATACACGTGTAGATTTGTTGCCTGAGAGATTTAGCCAATACAATAGCCTTAGCATTCTCCAATGTGATGGAGAAATTGAAGGTGAATCTATAAAACTAATCAAACATTTCTACATGGTAGCTTTTCTTGACGTGCCTATCTCCATGACAAGTGTTCTTGAAATATATAATAGGAGCCTAGTAATGAGACTTTTCCATACCTTGGATACTCCACATTTCCAAAGAGCCACATTTCTCAAAAAAATATGATCCATTAGCATGTAATATGTGTTGCGAAGGTATGGAGCATTGACATTAAATTTGAAAAATCAACGTGTCCAAATTTTAACGAGTAGTAGAGTTGAAGGTGTACCATGTAGTAGGTGATATTGGATTCTCCCCATGCATTGGCAACTAGCTTTCTAAAATCATTGACAACTATATGAGATTCGACTTGAGTGGAATAATCTATTGATGGTTTTAGCATTATGCATAATAAATTATCAAAGGAATACCATCAAGCATTCTTAAGACTAGGATCTCTTTCCAAATTTGTACTACCATTGCATAAATCTTTCAACAGCTCCCACTTTAACTTTGATCGCTTGCCAATCATATTGCTCTCTTTGCCTTCATTCCACTCATTGATATTTTATGTGCTACGTTATTAGGCCTGATGTTTTTTTTTTCATTTTTAATCTTTACCTTGCCTCTATATATACCTTATGAGTTTAATAGCTCCTCAACTTTCTCAATAGCTACTTCAGGTCTGGATGGAGACTTCATTTTGTAAACATAATTGATATACAACTTTAATAACTTGTCAAATATGTGCATGAGGAAATGCAAAGTGAAAAATAGACATTCTCAATGTCAATTGGAAATATGGCCTTCCAATTCTCATTAAGATGTGACCTATTTGGTGGTGCATTTCTATTGCATGCCAGTGCTCCTCCCTTCCACGCAACATTACCTACGGCATGAGAAGAATTGTTTATATTCATGCAAAATGGAGAAAGCAATGATGTTGATACCTTAGTGTCACAATTGAGCATATACTTTAGAATCGTCAGATTACTATATGCCAATTAACGTTAGATTCTCCAACTCCTTCCACATAGATCTTCTCCCTACTTGTTTTCTTGGAAATTATATTTGGATATGGAGTACAGTGGAAGATCCAAGAAAGAACATTATGGGTTTCCTTGGGCAGTGCAGCTGCTTAGCCACCAAATTTCCTTTTTTTACTACACACTAAACTCTTGGACAAGCATACTATCTTTTATATAGGCCATGGCTTAATAATCAATGTAAGGCCCATCCTCCCCAACTTGTGTCCCATTACAATTTGGCATTTCTTAAGCTTGATACAAACTCCAAGTTTGAACAAAACCTAGCAATCATAGTTGGTACAAACTTAGGAGAAACAAGTGTATTATATTGAATCCATAATGTAAGATTAGGACATGTCAATAACTTTCAAGAATTTCGCATTGTAGAAATGAGTCATTGCAGATTGAATTTAACTAGGTCAACAAAAAATATTGTTGAAGATATCATAGTCATAAAAAATCTTTCCAGCTTTAGTTTCCTCCACTTCCATTTTTCTAGTGATAAAAAATACTCTCCTATTGAATCATTAATGGATATATTTTGTGCTTTTCCTATAGCTCTTAGTTGAATTAGATGAGGCAAAATCATGTGCTTTAATTTTCTATGAGCCAATGCAATTGCTATCATACCATATATAGCATCATAGCCTTGTCGACTAACCCCGATTGTATCACATGGTATTTAAACTTATTCTACGTATAAACTATTAAGAATATTTGTAAGAACTCGAAACTCTAATTAGATACTTGTGTTTTAAGAATACATTTAGAAGATCAATTTGTAGACCCTCACCTTGGCCTCTAGCATCATAAAAAACATTCATGAGAAAAAATAGACATTTTTAGAGAATACAGTAGATTCATATTGTCTTTCAATAGAAAATGACAAACCTTGATGCTTGCACACATTTCTTCTACACTCCACATTCAAGGATAGTGATAGCATTGGAAGTAATCAAATTTTCTTTCCTTATAGTGCATGGGAGCTTGTTTGTACTTTTGCAACTTTGCTTCTACAATCTTCTTATCCTTTTCAATTCTCCAAAAGTGATTTTAATGAAGCAATCTCCTCTCCAAGGTTGAATTTCTTCACATATTCATTACTATGAACACCAAGAAAATAGGGAATCTACTGTAAGAAAATCTATATTGTATCATCAAGAACATCTTTTTTATATTTGATATGTCCACAACTAGGAAAGAACACCAAGAACTAGAAATCTTCATGCACCTTTATAGAAACAATTCTCCCATAGCTTTAACTTGAACCAAGTTGATTATGTTCTTCATATTATTCATATAATTGTTCAAGAAACCAATAATAAACAAGATAATACACCACTTTTAATGGAAATAATCACATATTATTCATCTTCAAATGTTTCATAGCTTTCTCTCACAATCTCTCACTCATAGATACATTGTTTGGCTATCACACACACACACACACTCTCTGTCTCTCATATATGCTCTCTCTCAATTATGCAATGAGATTATCAAGAATAATAACTCATAACCCCTATTAGGTCATGGATACCCCTTCTAAGAGATATGTCTAGTATGAAAGGTCACTAGGACCACTACAGTGTCTCTTGAGAGCTCACTACTGTCACTTCACTTCAATCTTTACTTCAAGTCTTCAACAACTACTTCTTCAAAATATTTAAGCTAATTTTAACTTATATTTATCCCTTCCCAAGATTGGAAAACTTTTCCAACCTTCACATTCATCCCACATCACACTTACAGAGGTATACAGAACCAAATCAAATAGAAACAAATGATCTACCGACGCTCAATAGAGGGTCAACATAAGGCATCAGAGAGTCTTTAGCTTATGTAAATCACTCGAAATAATCAAGAATGAATAAAGAATCTTCCAAAAACTTTCAAACTTTATTAATCCTTATTCCAACCCTTCATATAGAAGAAAAATAGAGCAAAATAGAAGGTCAACAGACTTAAAGGGGCACAATCGGACGCTAATAGGACATCAATAGAACATATGAGAATATATCTCCATTATAAAACACCATGAGCTTTCAAAACATAATCAACCTCATCCAAAAAACTCCCAAACATTTTTAAAACAACTAAACATCATTAAAAATCCATTAAAAATCAACCATTTAGTCCACAAAAACAACAAAAAGCAACCAAAAATCAAGTCATTTTAACCCTCAACATATCCCCACACTTAATTAGGGAGCATTCTCACAATCTAGGAAAAAGTGAATATAAGTTCAAAATATAGCTCATCTCAGTCTTCTTTAGCATCTTCAAGAAGCCATCCAACCATGACCCCAACTTATAACCTGTATCTAATAAAGAATACAATGAAGGAAAAACACATTTATCCATTCTCACAGCTTTGAGATAGAAAAGCATGACAAACTTGTAAAGGATATAAGAGGTTTGTTATCTTCCACCATAAGCATCTATCCCATAGATAAAATATCGATCCACCATTAATCATCTTCTCAATGAGCTTCATCTTCATCTTTAACTCCATGCAAGAGGGATAAAATATTACATATACACCATAAAGCATATACACAACTCACATGGACACAAGACAATGTAGTCTAAATGGCACATGCTCCCAAAAATTGAAGAGCAAGTAGAAAAAACTTCATTAAAAAGGATGAATACATCCAAGAGAGTGTCCATAGCTATGTAGGATGAAGCTATTTTTTCTTGAATTTCATACTTAATTTGAGACTTTCTAGAGTCTTGTTCTCATCATCCACAAAATGTAGAGGCACATTTTGAAGAAGTTCTAAGCAACACATCCTTTCCAATAGGATAATGAACCTAGTAGGAAAAGCTTGTGCAAAATAATAAAAAACATCCATCTAAGCAAAAGTCACATCTTCATTTGAATTTGTCATCAAATTTAGAATACTCTTTTTAGTATTTAGGTGACACTGTTGATGCATAAAAGAAAGATACAAGCAAAAATGAGATGCTTATCGTACCGAAGTATCCTTAGAAGAAGCATGTGGTTTAGAAAACTGTAGATAAGAAGTGGAACATTGCATTGAAGTGTCCCGATATCTAGGAATATGGTCCTATCAAAGAATCATTCAATGTTCACTACCATCGACCAAAACATTACAGACTTTTTTCTCTGGTTGTTTGATACTTTTCTACATTTTAATTGAATTTGTATGAGTTTTAGATAAAATTTTAATGTTTTTATGGTTTGTTTTCAAAAACTAGAAAGACAAAATATGGTAGTCGATGAGAGATGATGTGGACTGCATGTGAACAGCTGCAAGCTTGTTGCCAACAATTGTGATCTCGAACACACATAACGAGGTCCTAAATCCCACATGTGAACAAGGCCTAAGGAGGGCACACACACACATGAGATGGGAGAACAAGGGGGGTCACTCACGAGAGGGAAAAAAATGAGGGGACCATAAAACAAGAGGTGGGGAAGAGTAAAGTATGGTATGTGTAGGATGAGTAGGTGGTGCTTGGTTGTTTTTTTTAATAAGAAAAGAGAATAAGTGTGGTAATAAAGTGTGTGTGTGTGTGTACATATATATATATATATATATATTTGGAGAGGGAGGTATATAGGGTCTGTTGTTTCTGTGTGTTTTTTTGTTTAATTAAATTCTTGCTAATGTAAGTGCAGGTTATATTTAAGTTTAAAAAAGGAAAAAAAAAGAATGGGTGGGTGGGGGTTACCTTGGTGGGTGTGCGGGTAGGCTAATGGGTAGGGGGCCGAATGAGGGGGGTAGGCTAATGGGCGAGGGGCCAAATGGTGGACGAGGGGGTTAGGATAATGGATGGCCGGTGTTGGGGAAGCCAAGTGTAATGTCCCCATTACCTAGTTTATTTTAATAAACAATGTGTGTATACATTCCAAAAATTGATTTATATTGAAGCCAAAATGGTAAAGATTGCACATTTTTAAAACTAGCTCTAACTATGAAAATAATTGTTATTATTAATGAGGTATTATATGCCAGTTCATGGAAGGAAGGCTTGGGAAACCCTCCCAAGACAAGCTTATTAAAACTATGTTTGTAGTATAGAACAACAAAAAGAACTAGCCTAGTGGATAGTTCACTTGCAATTAAGTGCATTTGAGTATGACGACAGTACCGAGATGGATGACCTCCCAGGAAGCTTTTCCTACAAGCTAGTGGGAGCTTCTTGTGTGCAGCCAATAGCGCCAATGAAGCCTTCATAGCTTGTTTCCAAGTATGCCAAGGTCTATGCCTTGGTCATCACCTTAGAGTGATGCTCGCCCCACGATGCGACACGCAATGCTCACCGCTCGCTTCTGCGACGTGGTCATGGTTACTTTTTTTTACAATCTCCACGCTACGTTCCAAAAATGGAGTCCCTTTTTGACATCATTGATGATGTCATCAAAAACGCTAAAAGCAAGCATTCTTTCTTTCCCCCTCGCCCCCCCTCCCCCAAAATAATTGGAAACACTAAAAGCAAGGGTTCTCCCTCTAACCCCCCTCCCCCCGATTACTATATAAATAGGGATACAGTGTCACGTCAGAAAAACAACCCATTCTAAAGTCACTCAACCATTGACATGATGAAGCTCTGTTGCAATCAGCTAAGTCTCTCTCTCTCTCCACACCTATGTGCAAGCGCTACTCAAATCCATCAAGCTTCTTCAATGGCTCCCAATAGATGTCGAGATGCTGAGCGAGGTCATGCTTGGAGAGTTCCCCAATGTGAGGAAGTAGTGGCTACTAAGGAATCTCAACACAAAGTTGAAGTGCAAGTGAAGGTTACCCCCTAATCCATTTAACCCAAAGGATCTATTATTCCACAACAAATTGAGGTTGCGGTCATACCCCGTAATCACGATGGATGACCGATTGGGTTTTGTACATAAGAAAATAATTAATTTTAAGCTATTAACTCTACAACTTTTGTATTTTTCTATTTTATGTTATTGCTTTTTGCATCTTACAATAAAGTTATAAATAAGTTTAAAATTCTAGAAAAGCCTGTAGGATAAGTTTGTTACATAGACATTAGTATTATCAATTGCTTTTAAGGAAAGGACATGGGAGTTGATGAGGGGGATAGATTCTATGCATCGCATACATTAACAAGTGTGTTAAAAATGTTTTATGGTTATGGCTGATTTTGGATTTGTGGATGATGAATTATATCTCTTATGATTCCGTGCTCATAACAAATGAACGAGTTGTGGATTGTGGTGGTTTGGGATGTTGGGGTCCCCAACCCAATGCTCCCTAAAAGGGAGGTAGGTGTTTTTGGTTTTTGATAATTCAAGCACTTGAGAGGGAAAAGGGCCAAGTGATAAGTGCCCCTGTTATGTAGGACGGCTCCTGAGAGGCTCAGGGAAGCTTAGAGAGGCTTTGAGCTAGTAAATTCCTTGTTGATCGTGAATGAAGTGCGATCACATACAGCTCAATCGTGAGGTGGGAGGGAGGACTTAGAGGAGGTGGAAGGGAAGGGATAGAGGAGGAAGAAAGGAGGGGCTAGAGGAAGTGGAAAGAAGGGGTGAGAGAAGACAGAGGCGGAAAGGAGGAACACAACAGGGTGGTGTGCCAATAGGAGGAGCAGTCGAGGGTGTCAGTGGGGAGCATGTTGTGGTCGACCGAATGGGGTGCTGAGCGGCAATGACGACATATAGGGAGGACTAGGAGGTCTCTATGATGGTAGCAAAAGAAGGTCCTGGCAGTGGCACAAGGGGCGAGACCAGTGGGAGTGGTGGCCACGACCAAGGGAGTGGGGGAGAGTAGAGGAGGGAGGCCACAAGGAAGGTTGGAGAGAGGGAAATGAATAGATGGGGGAGGGAAGGGGACGATTGGGGGGGATGGTGGGAGGGAGGGGACGGGGTTGGGGGTAGCGCTGCTCATAAGAGGGTCGAAGATTGGCAGCTGTTTGAGGTTGACAGTGCTAGAGAGGTCAATAGCTAATGGTTGTCGTTTAGTTTGCTCATGAGTTTGTAGTTGGGCCTTATGTTCAATGTTGGCTACATCTGACGTACTACTTGGTGTGTTTGAGAGTTGAGGGGGGGCGGTGGCATCACCAAGACTAGATGTGGTCAGTTTGTTAGTAACAGGTTGCGATTTTGGCCGATATATTGGCTTATGCCCTACTGAGCTAGGCTTTAGAGGTTGCATGGCTTTAGCAGCTTGAGTTGCATGTGCTTTGAGTGGTCTTGATGGGACATTTTGTGTGGGCAAGCTTGAAGGTGGCATTTGAGTAGTGCCTTTGGATGTTTGGGCTTTAGGCAGCCAAATCCAGGTGTTACCCGCATAGTAGCCTTACGCTTGTAACAAGGCCTTGGGGACCCATTGTGGCTTGACCATACACTGATGTTTATAGTTTCGTCTCGGCCTCCTAGGTTTCGGGTGTAGATCCTTAGCCTTGCGTTGTTCAGTTTCAGTATTGATTCTAGTGGGTTTCTGGCCTTGAGGCTAGGTAGGTTGTGACCCCCCTCCTGAGACTTGGTAGTGGGATTTTCTATTGTTGGCTCTGTGGACTTAGAAAGAGTCACACCACCCTTTTTGAATGCTGTAAATATACAGACATTATGCACGGCTAGGTGGATACGTTGCGACTCATAGTCAAAATGGCAAGTGGTGTCACGTGCCTACCTAACAATTCCCTAGCAGCACGTTTTAGTGGTCCATCGAGGAACTATCCTAGATGGCTTAGCCTGACACTCGTGAGAATGCATAGGGTCTATTGTCTAGGTTTTCGAGAGTCAACCCCATAACGAAAGGTACTGGCGATCCTCACGAGGATCAACTTGCAAGCTCGGGGTCCTAATTTGACAACTGAGGTCTTGATGCATCAACTATCTCCATCGGAGGTGTCCCACAAGGGCTTCTCATCTGACTGGAGCAATGGTGGTTACCCTTGGTTCATGGAGTGCAATGCTTTTTTCTAGCAACTAGTTAGGATTCATGGAACCTTAACGGAGTTTTGGCATAGCCGTTGCACCTTTCCCTTAAGATAATTACTGATCAAGGTTTTAAGACCTGACCCTATGTAAGTCAATGCTCGGCTCTACCTAATTTTTCCTAATTAATGTTTCATTCAATCTCTTGAGAGAAGCTCCCAGCTTACCAAGGCCACCCATCCGTAGGATGGATTCGTCAGGGATCTCGCCCACCCGCTTCCCACAAATGGTTTTCTTTAGTTTTCTAATTACCTATCACATTAAGTTATGACATATGAAAGCAGCTTCATTAATTAACTTGTTATCATAGGTTCCTTCGCGTAATTTTACAATGTAACACAAAGACATAGAAAAACAATCTTTTGGCAAAACATATTTATTTATTAGTTTGTAAAGTTATTTACAAAGATTTTCGCCTTTTGCCTACACAGAAGATAAACCTCGATTCACCAGAAAATCCCTTACATCTGCGCAGAAAAAAACAAACCCTCCAAGATTTCCATCCCTTCACTAGTATACCGAGGACAGCAGGATCTCATCCTAATTCTCGTATGGGTCAGGTAGTTCCTAGAAGCAATCGAGAGATTTATGACCAGAGCCCCCTGGCACTCCTGCCTCCTCCGGCCTAACAGATTACTCATCGAGCGACTTGTCGCCGTTGGGGCCAGTCCAAAGCTCTTCGAAACGGTATAAACAATCCCCCTTGGAAACAATGCCTTTTGGAGTAAGGTTCCGCGGATCTAGCCGTGGGGCAGGTAGAGCACGATCTTTCCTATTATTATCCTAATTATATATTCACAATAAGATCTAACTATGACAAGCACAATTAATGTTTCTTATGCAACCATCAATGCATGCACAAATCATAAAAAGAAACAACAGCAAGTGTTTTTAGCGTGGGAAGCAGTCCCATCCAAATCTAGGGTTTCTCTTATAAGGTTCCACCTTAATCTTAGGGTTTTTCTTCCTACTTGCAACTCTTTCTTGGGATCCACAAGTTATTTCAAAAATCTGAAGTGTATTTTATCCTTATGAAAAATTTGGTATTTTTTCCCTAAAAGATAATATGGGCATTTATACATATGGCAGCTAGTCTATGTAGTGCCCTACCCTAACCCACGCTTAGTAGGATTTCAAATGCTTTTCCAAGTTTGTTTAAACTTTAGAATTTGTATCGACAAATTCTTATCAATAAGTCTTACAAACTTTCGATATTTATTTAATTTTCTGATACTGATAGTTTCAGGGTTGTCGAGTATTTCATAGTTGTTTTTGCTTCAGCATTCTTGATATTTTAGGTTAGGTTTTCTTGCTAACTCACACGTGGGTCAACTCATGATATTGACACTCTTGCTATAATAACCATTAATATTAACATTCTGTGTGTTCTTAGCAAGAAAACAATTTTTATTTTATTCTACTCATATTCTATGGTTTAATCGACGATGTCCGACCATTTGTCCAACTTTCAACGTTATCTAGAAAGATCACTTTTCATTTAGCTATTCCCTAAGTGCAATGTTGATTTTTCTTCTGAAAACTTTATTCTAAGCAATGTAAAAATTTGTAGTAACAAGGGTTTCACCAATTTCTACGATGTCATTTTCTCCATCGGTCGCATTTCTTGCTCCTTTTGCTTCAAATGGGCTTCTTGAATTTTTGTAACCTCCTAGAGCCATGGATGTCAAGCGAAATTAACATGGTAGTTTAGTGAGAGTTGGTGGTCGTCTATAAAAATTTTGCCAGCGTTTTGCTTAGCGATATGGCTGTATGGAAGGAAGGCATAATAGGGGGTAGAGAAAATGGGAATGAGGTAGAAGAGGGGTATTTTCCTCCATCACGGCTCAAGCTAGAATGGAAAAGAGATGTAGAAAAAAATTTCAATCATCAGGAGATCTTCCTTCTTACTTTCTTTGTGAAGGAGAAGGGGTGTATTTATAGCCATGACGGGGAGCATGCAGCTGACTCATTCTTTTGGCTACTTGTTAAGAGCTAAGTAAGCTTTATAAAAAATACTTTTTAATTTTCTACCTATTGGATGGTGGCATTGGAATGATTTTAAAATGCTTTCTCTCCCTTGAGCATAAAAAAGTCATGATTTTTTGCCTATTTAAAAAAAAACGTATTTTTTCTTTAAAATGACTTCATCTGGTGATTTTTGGCCAAGTTACCTTATGTATTATCTAGTTTATAAAGTCATGGCATACTCTTTAATACTTAACTTACAACACCATATTGGGTATATGGAAAATTCCCATAAGTTTGAGACATGTGATCAAATCTTTGGATTTGTCATAACTTGAACACTATAACTCCAAATTGAGTGCTCTATAGCTCAATAGGTTCCATTTTTCAAGCACTTTCCAATGATAGGTCACATCATACATTTTTGAGAAACTTATGAGCATCTTATCCAGTGCCACCTTTTTAGTATTCAAAAAATGGGAATTGGGAGATTCCCAAACTCACGAATATTGTGTTTTACTCAATATCATGCTCGTTCTTGCACGTTCTTTGTCTATGAATTAAGGCTTTTGCATTCGGTCTTGCCATTAAAAAATCAATGCAATATTTAATGCATTAAATGGAATCGAGAATATTAAATCAAATATAATGCGGAAAATATTATGATCAAGCCGTCATAATATTATTTACGAGGCGTCCTTGCTTCTTGTTGGTTGGGTCGTGTCGGATTGTAGAATTGATTTAATGCAAGACTCGATATTACGTGTGGTCACTTATGTGATAACTCAACGAGTAATTTTAAAACATTTCAAGTCCAAATTTGTTTCTTTATATGAAGTGTTATGGCGGTGTCGAAGGGTTTTCGAAAGCAAAGTCGCAACCACAGAGGATCTTGACAAATTTCAGGATAGAAGTTCAATCACAAGAAAATGATTCCAAGTAATAATTATATTATTGCTATGAAGTTGGCAAAACACAAGATGACTTCAAATCCGATCAGTCCACTGATTTTAGGTCTCCCAATTTAATTCTGCTGCATTTGTAGATCCTTGACCTCAAACACTGTGTGCAGAAATCTTGAATTCAAAGATACAACACTATCGTGATCTTCTTAGATTCAGGCTGTTTAGTAAGACCATAAAAAAAAACTTCTTGTGGAGGAAGTAAAAAAAAACTGTTATGATGGAGGTACAACATAGGAAATCTTAGTTTTATAAATATCCAGCTGAGTTCATTCAAGACAAGGTGAAGTCGTGAAACTTTGCTCTCCGCCTCCTAGGAAAAGCTTCAGAGGACAAAATTGTACATCTACTTCTTACATATCTGGACCTTTCTCTGTACGTAGCTCTTAACATGGAACTGCCTATGCAACGATTGCCAAAGGCATTTTCTTTGCAATGGTGGTTTGACAATAAGAATCCAGCTATGTGGTGACAGCGGCAGGAATCGTCGGATGCCTGATAACCATGTCTTCTTATTAGATGCGACGACGCCTTCGAATACCTTCCTTGTAGTAGCTGCAGGTGAATGGTATGACATGAGTTCCGACCTCGAGGAGCCGCTTATGCAGGACAAAGAGTGCAAGGGGTGCGTCACGGCAAGCTCTGTGTGGAGGAAGTTTTAGAACACATCCATGACGAGTCGGTTGAAGACGGAGGAGCCCGAGGCCGCGTGGACGTTGTCATGGCCCAGCATGAACGTAACTCCCACGTGGACGTTGTCATGGCCCAGCATGAACATAACTCCCGCGTGGACGTTGTCATGGGTGTATGAAGTCGATTAGATTGACGCTCGCCTGGATATCGACTGAGCATGGGTCCCTAATTCACACAGAGATAGCCTCCAGTTCTTTTCGGCCTCCTTCTATTCGCTATCCTTCTATGTCGAAGAGCTCTTCAGCTACTTCCTTTCGTTCGTCTACCTGTCCGTTTTTGATACTGCAGGTCCCAGTACTCCCCGTTGCTCTGTTCTTTTTGCTTTTTCTCTCCTTTTTCCCCTTCCACAATAGCTTCCTCCTTTTCCCAAAACAGGATTCGCCTCATCTCTGAATGGAACGGCCTTGCCTACTTGCTTTTTCCCCATTTTAATAGTATACCACGTAACTTTTGCATATCAAAAAGCGGCCTTCTCCTAATTGACCGACTTCAGCAGAATTGTAGAAAGCTACAACTGCTCTTTTCTCCATGGTTCTATCCTGTGGGTCTGAAACTCGTTCAGAAAACATCCGCAGATTGAGGTATGGTGCTAAGTTGACAATTGTCTCAACTGCATTGGTGACTAATTCTTCATCTTCTATATGGTGATCTTCCATACATTGGATTAAGGTTTCTAAACAATGGCGATGCTGAGCCATGAAAATCTCATTTTCAGGCATGAACGAAAAATTCCGGAGAACATTCGAAGCAGCAACAGCACATAGCTGCCTCTCAGCATGGCCCTTTTTATCCAAGTTAAAAAACTCTTCTTCATCAAGCCAAACTTCAAATCCTTTTCTTGGAATTTCCTTATCTACAGTCGCATCATCTGCACCAAGGCTCTCATGCAGAGACCATCGTTCATTAGCGAGTCGCAGATGATAATCCATATTGACTTCAAGATCTTTTGTGCCCATACTACTGCCATTTCACACATAGAACATCCAGTTGTAGATGTTAGAAACATCCTCACGAAGCCCATAATCGACATATCTTGAAATAAGTGTAGCCCATGAGATTGCATCTCGAGTTTCCAGTCTCCCAAAACTCCTTGTTCTTCTTCGTCTTCAGCATAGAATAAAAGAGCAAACATAACATCTAAATATGTACAAAGTATCAAATCACACACACAACTTTTGGGTGGTTTTCACACCTCGAATGCGCAGCAATACGACAGCGGGAATATTACATCCTCTCCTCCTTAGAGGAATCAAGATATCCTCATCTCGGAAAGAACTGGGGGAAACTATTTTTCTAGAGCTGTCTCTTCTAACCAAGTGGCATCCTACTCACGATAGTCTTTCCACTCGATAAGATACTCTCTAATGGTTCTATTTCTTAGAGGTTTCTCTTTTACATCTAGGATCTTATCAGGATGGAGTTCAAGAGCTCCTTGACTTAGCATTATGATTTGCTAGTCATCAAGAATATGATCTTGATTTTCCACATTAGCTTTCAGAAGACTAAGGTGAAATACATTGTGGACTTTCACATGATCTCGAAGTTGCAGTTTGTAGGCATTAGCTCCTAGGCATTTGAGAACCTTGTATGGTCCACAATACCTTGGACTCAACTTTTTGAAATTTCCCAATGACAGAGAACTCTTCTTTGGGCATACACAAATGAAAACCATGTCTTCCTCTTGGAAGATACACTCTTGCCATCCTAGATGAGCATAAGCTTTGTGGCGATCTTTGGCAGCTTGGATGTCTTGTCTGATACTTTTGACTTGATCATCCATGTCTTCTAGAATTTTCTTAGAAACCTCAACCTTTAAGGTTGGATTAGAGAAATTGAGTGGGTTCAAACAATCTTGCCCATACACTGCTTGAAATGGATGTAAAATATTACACGGCGCAGCGAACAGAATCTGAGAAAGAGATAGAGAGTACACAATAGATAAGAGGAGAATCAGTAAATTCTTCAGCTTCAAACAACTGATACAAAGATGGCTCTGTCCACCTGTGCGCTTCCACTGAGTGAAGCTTAGATGGCGATCTAGACAGAAGATAGGTGAAGAGCTTAAGGCTAGCTGGAACAACAACTCTGACTGGGTGAAAGATAAGTGAGAGATGGCTGCGAAAGGGTTTAGCTTTTATAGCCCGCGAAGGTCGTTAGGTCGGCCTGCTGACCGACCTACCATATGAGCCTCCACTAGTCGGACAGGGAATATTCCCCGGACCCCACAATAGGGGCCCCTTTTAACTCCCTTACCACGCAACTCAATGCAATGTGCCTCGAGTTGCTACCAGCTTAACCACTCCGTCTAACCCAAAGATTAGACCCACAACAATCACCTTTTTGCCATTCGGTCACATAGACGTCATCTGATATACAAGTCAGGACTCAACCAATGTTCGGGCTCACATTTGGCTTCTCCTCATAATGGGGGCCTTACAACTTTGAGCACCATGGATCATTGGTAGCACCTAATGAGGGTGGGGCATTGATCATATCTAACAATGGAGTCATTTGAATACTCTGGTGATATGACGGCTTGGAGTATGCTAGGATGTCATCAAAGAAGGATATGACAAACTCATCAAGATAAGGTCAAAAGATTTGCTAAATTAATCTATTAAATGTAGTAGGGGCATTAGTTAGACCAAAATACATTACAAGAAATTCAAAATGACCATAGCTGGTATTGAAGGCAGTTTTTGGGGATATCTTCTTTCTTTGGTAATAATCAGATCGGAGAACAAACTTGGAAAAGAATATCGCCCCTTGCAGCCTATTAAGTAGCTCGTCTATTCTAGAGATCGGATATTTATTCTTGATTGTTACTTGGTTTAGACCTCGGTAATCAATGCAAAGGTAGAGAGTTCTATCCTTTTTCTTTTGAAACAATACTGGGACTTCCCATGGCAAATTATTGGGTCTAATGTATCCTTGATCTAGTAACTGCTTGACTTGCTCTTTTAGCTCAATTGCTTCAGGGATAGATATTTTATACGAACTCTTAGCGATTGGAGTGGCTCATGGTTCAAGTCTCCACTTCTCTTTGAGGTAGTAATTCAGTCAGCTCCTCTGGGAAGATGTCATCATATTTCTTCAACCAATATGATTCTCCTAGATCTTGTTTATTCTTCTCAACCTTATTTAATTTTACAAGATACATAGGTAATCCTTTTTCTTAAACCTTTTATTATGCGAGATGATTTGGCTAGTTGAACCTTGGGTTTTCCTACATCACCTTGGGTCATCATTGTTTTCCCCTTTAGGTTTTGAAAAGTCACCCAGCCTTTTTTGCATTGAATATGTGTGTCATTGGGGATTAACCAGTCCATACCCAATAGACATTTGTAGGCCCCTAAATTCATGATCCTAAATCCCATTTGAGAGAGATTACTTCCTAGGCTAAATGTCACTTTGCAAGTTTGCTAAGTAGACATGATCTCTTTTTCATTAGCAAGTTCCACAAGTAACCTAGATGTAGGTATTGTTTCTATACCTAATTTATTGGCACACTTTGGTGACATGAAAGAGTGTGTGCTTCCATAGTAAATAAGAATTTTAAAGGACTTACCCTCATATTCCATTGGTGTTTGAATAACTGAAAATTGGTGATTTGGGCCTTTCTTATGGAGGGTGGGGTGAATTGATGCCCTCTCCATATCGGCTTCCATAGTTGGGTTTTCCTCTTCTTCAAGATCTTTAAGAATTACAGTAGATGCTTTTCCTTTTGCAATTGAAGCTTGGTTCCAACCTCTGTGCTTTCCTTGGCAAGAAATTTGGCCAAGCTTTGGGCAATGTCTTTTAAAGTGGCTTGGATCATTACAGTGGAAACACCTAGGTACTCTTGAATTACTTCATGTAGGTATGAAGTTCTTGATTGCATTTGTTTTGGCCCTCTTTCCTTGACCAACTGGACATTGACCTTGGGCTTGCTTAACATAGCCCCGTGAAGTTTCTTTGTTTTGATTCCAGAGCCTATTATTCCTTGGCTTTGAATGAATCTCCTGAACAAGAGGTGCTACCTGAATCAAAGCATCTTGCAGATCAGTTGGGCACATAGAATCAAGGCGTGTGTTCAAAGGAGCATTCAATTTGTGAGAAAACTTAGACACCTATTGAGCAATAGTCATGGAAGGCGTATATTTAAGCAGTGAGATAAACTTTGACTAATATGCCTCCAGGCTCATTCCCAGCTGTATTAAGTTAAAGAACTCATTCATTTTTAGTGTGCGAAAAGCTAGTGGAAAATATCGACCACACACAGCTTCTTTCAGCTTTTGCCAGGTAATGACTGTCTTAGCAAGTCCCTGGTCTTTATACCACTGTTGTGTTTCCACCAGAGGCATGCCTCATCGGTCAATTTCAACTTGGCGATCATAGCCTGATTAGCAGGGGTAGTTCCCGCAACAGTAAAGTAGTTCTCCATGGTCTCAATCCAAATCTCTGCCTCGGCTTCAACATCTTCACCCTTGCCAACAAATTCCAGTGGCTTAACCTACTTAAGGAGATATTTCTTCTCTTGAATTTTAGTTGGACTAGCGATAGCTGTATTACCCTGGGTTATCATGAGTTTCATGAATTAGTTTAGTGCTTTAAACTTTTTAGCTTTGTTTCCACATTAGCATATCTTACTAGTTTTGTAAAACAATGATGGACCAAAGAGCACAAAATTTTTACAAAATCTAGTCGATGTTATCTTTTATTAATAGTAGCCATATGCTATGATTTTTACAAGGAAGGGATATTTACAAATAGTAGATGTTTATAAGTAGAGATACATCAGTATCGATAGGATAGGATAGATGCTATGTACAATTTCCAAAACAAGATATCATTATTTCTTTCTTTTTCAAGGATGGATATCAGTTACATCATGTAGAAGAAAGTAGGCCAATTGTTGTCTATGTCCAGAAACCAATATTGTGGAAATGGCAGATCTGGTAAACCATGGATACGATAATCTTGATACTTGCGACGTCCTTGGATTATAATCCTATCAGATGGGATTACATTTAGTACCTTATGATAGACATAACGGTCTAGACCTATCTACCAACCACTAGTAATCATAAGTGGATTCCTTCTAGACAGTAAAGGCCTTAACTACTTTTAAATTTCCCATCCATTCAAGGCATTTTAGATTAATCTACATGTTGCACAATCGATCGGCCTCGATGTAACAATAACACTCATCCCAGAACCATCTTCTTTCACGATTCACAGGGAATGGATCGTATAAGGGATCGAGTATCCTCATCATTTCTCTTCTCCACTTGTCATTCGTGGAGTTCAACGCAGATGTATACATTGCTTGAAAAACAAGTAACTGGTTCTAGGCTTTATTATTCTACCAAACTTTATCCCTTAACAATCAATAGACTGATTATTACTTAGAATACTTAGTCTTAAAAAACCATATATATTTTAAATTTCAATTATGATCTAATACCACGTGTCATGTGCCTATCTAACAATTCCCTGGCAGCACGTTTTAGTGGTCCATCGGAAAACTATCCTAGATGGCTTCCCTTGGCACTCATGAGAATGCACATGGTCTATCATCTGGGTTTCCGAGAGTCCACCCCGTAACGGAAGGTATCGGCCGTCCCCATGGAAAAACATATTTATTTATTAGTTTGCAAATATATTTACAATGATTTTTTCCTTCTGCCTACGTAGAAGATTGTCAGAGAGAGAGAGCTAGGGAGAAAGAAGACTGCAGAAGAGAGAGAAAGACTGTAGGAAGAGAGAGAAGAAGAGTGACGAGGAGAGAGAAAGACTAGATTTAGAGAGAGAAAGACAGGAAAGAAGGGGAAGCCATAGAAGCTGTGAGCAAGAAGGGAGAGAAAGTCTGTAATTGTATTAATGTGTCAAAAAGATGTGAAAATTTACATCTTCTCTCCTTTTATACCATGTCAGTGTGACATGGCATATCATCAACATTATTAACACTTATTTGCTATTCCCAGCTTCTTACAATCCATCCCTTCCCAAAAGTTTTTGTCCTAAAAAACAAACCTAGAAACAACTAAAGAGGAAATGGATAGAAAAGAGTACTACTCTGTTTTACAGCTTTACAAATGGGAAATGAATGAAGAATGACCATTACAAGAGCTGAATTTGAAGAACGGAAGTAAGGCCCAACTATATTCATGATTTGAAGTACTTCAGAAGCAAATGGAGCTATAAAGTCTTCAACAAATAGTCCCAGAACAAAGTAAACAGCTTGCTGAATAAACAGTCCCTGCTGGACCAAATCTTCTATAACTTTTGATAGAAGTGTCCAAATGAAATGTACCATATATAAAAACGAAGCTCTTGAAGAGTAATTTAAGCCCATATAGATAGCTTAATTCTGAAAATTAGGTACGATAAAAACTGTTCTAAAACAGTGTGTTGTCCTGAACGAGTCTGCATCAATACTAGCTCCATAAGCAATAGGCTTTAGCCACCCACCAATGTCTCCCTCAAGTATGGATACTCATCTAATATAGAATCAGGTCTCCAAGAAGCCTCTTCAGATGGTAAACCTCTCTATTTGATCAAATATTCCACAATAGAACGTGATCAAAGCTTCTTTTCGCGCTGACCTATAACAACCGCTAGGATGTATTGAACAAGACCATCTTCATCAATAGGTGGCAGCTCATCAACTATATCCATTGGATCACCATAATAGGGCTTGAGCTGACTAACATGGAGGACGTTATGAATCTTTGTAGAAGAGGGAAGCTCTAGTTTGTATGCCAAATCTCCAATCCGCTTAAGGATCCTGTAAGGGCCATAAAACCTGTGCGCAAACTTATTACTGGATCCATCTTTCAACGTAGAGTACTTGGATTTGGGCACTTTTAACAAAACCAGCTCTCCTTCTTGAAACTCTAAAGGTCTCCTCTTCTCATCAGCATACATCTTCATTTGATCTTGAGCCTTCCTTAGATTCACCTTGCATTGCTGAAGAAGGGTCTGTATTCTTTCCAACTCTTCCTTCCCATGAGGATTAATCTTTTCATTAAAGATGACTGTGGGTAAGGGCACCTTGTAACCATACAAAGCCTCAAAGGGTGAAACTCCTATGCTCGCATGAGTGGAATTGTTGTAAGCAAACTCAGCCAGGTGTAACCAAGAATCCCATGAGGTTTGGACATCATAGCAAAAATGGCGAAGATAAGTCTCCAACCATTTATTAACTCTCTCTGTCTGTCCATCAGTTTGGGGATGATAAGGCATAGATGGAGCCAACTTAGTGCCCATAGATGTAAATACCGCTTGCCAGAAGTTACTCATAAACTTTGAGTCCCTACCATGGACAATCACCTGCAGTAATCCATGTAGTCTAAAAATATGCTCCATAAACTGGTTGGCCACTTGAGAAGCAGTAAACTGAATTTTTGTTGGGATAAAATGAGCTGCTTTGGTGAGTCTGTTAACCACCACATAAATACTATTCCACCCCTTCTTAGTAGTAGGTAAGCTAGTGATAAAGTCCATAGTAATATGAGTCCATTTACCCGTAGGAATAGGCAATGGCTGTAACAAACCTCCTGGCTTATGGGTGCTATCCTTATTTTGCTGACAAGGCATACACTTCATAACAAAGTCCTTGACATCTTTCCACAGTCCTTTCCAATAAAAACTTTTTCTTATCCTGTCATAAGTCTTGAAAACTCCCAAGTGTCCAGCTAAAGGCGAAGAATGTAACTCCTCCATAATTTTCCGCTTGAAAGAAGAAGTAGAGGGAATAACAATCTTGCCTTTCCACCAAATAAGACCATTTGTAAGCTAGTAACGCGAGTTTTCTTCCATAAGACCTTGCTGTAATTTCTGAAAGATTTGGCTGAATTCCTCATCTAAAAGATAGGCCTCCTGTAGTTCTTCAATCCAATCATTATGTAGTTCTGTCATGGCTGACACTTTGCAGGCCCACATACGAGAAAGAGAATCAGCCACTATGTTATCTTTGCCCCTTGTATGAGTGATGTCAAAGTCATAATTCTGTAATGTAGCTACCCATCGACGTTGCTTTGGAGTGAGATTTGACTGAGTAAGGAAATACTTGAGTACCCGATGATCACTATGTACTCTGAATCGGCTGCCATATAAGTAATGGTGCCACTTCTTGATTGCATGCAGGATAGCCAATATTTCCTGGTCATAAACATTCATGGCCATCTCCTTATCTTTAAGCTAACGGCTCTCAAATGCAATTACTCCATGCTCCTAAAGCAAAATAGCCCCAATGCCACGGCCACTAGCATCACACTGTATAGTAAACTCTTTGGAGAAATCCGAGCATACTAGGATAGGAGCAGAAGTAAGTAGTTCCTTTAACTGGTTGAAGCTGCTATCTGCAAGAGCATCCCAAAAGAAAGCCTCTTTCTTCAACCTCTCAGTTAAAGGAGCTGCAATTGCCGCATAATGCTTTATAAATCGGTGATAGAATGAAGATAGACCAAGAAATCCTCTAAGAGAGGTAGTAGTAGTAGGTGTTGGCCAATCTTTTATGCATTGCATCTTCTTGGGATTAGCCTGAATTCCTTTTTCACTGACTATATGTCCCAAGTATTCCACTTCAGTCTGCATGAAAGAGCACTTCTTCTCCTTAGCAAAAAGCCTATGATGTCTCAACACATCAAAAACCTTCCTCATATGTACCAAGTGATCCTGTAAAGTCTTGCTATAGATCAAAATGTCATCAAAGAACACCAAGACAAACTGAAAGAGGAAAGATTGCAAGATCTTATTCATCAGGCTTTGAAAGGTAGCTGGAGCGTTTGTAAGCCCGAATGGCATCACTAAGAAATGATATAGCCCACGATCAATCCTAAAAGCAGTCTTGACTTCATCACCCTCTCTCATGCGAATCTGATGATACCCTGATCTCAAATCAATCTTCGTGAAGAATCGAGCCCCCTTAAGCTCATCAAGAAAATCATCAATCCTGGGTATAGGATACCTGTTCTTCACTATTATCTTATTAAGATCCCTGTAGTCGATGCACATTCTGAAAGATCCATCTTTCTTTTTGACTAACAGGACTGGAGATGTATAAGGTGAAGAACTTGGTTCAATGAATCCCATTTCAAGAAGCTCTTTGATTTGCTTGGCTACTTCCTCTTGTTCACATTTTGATAATCTGTAAGGTGGCTTATTGATTGTCTTTGAGTTGGGCTCCAAATCAATGGGGTGATCCACCGCTCTCTTAGGAGGCAATGAAGTAGGTACTTCAAACAAATCTCTATACTCCTCAAGAAGAGCTGTCAAGGCTGGATGGTTTGCTGAATTATTGGGCTGATCCTGTGTTTCCTTGTTCAAATGCAAAACAAATATTTGTGAGCACTTCTTGTACTCTTTCTTGAGTTGTTGAATGGTGATAAGCTGAAAATCAGATCTACTAGGAATTCCCTGTAAATGGATGAGCATTCCATTGGAGATAAACTCCATATATAACTGTGAGAAATCCATAGTGATCTTTCCTAATGTCATCAACCAATCACAACCAAGTACAATATCTATGGGCCCCATTTTCAAAGTGATCAGGTTTACTGTGACTTCAAAATTTTCAGCCAACTGCAAAGAAACCTATGGGAAAATCTGTGTGCTGGTTTCTTCTTCACCATTAGCCACTTGTACTCTAATGGGTTGTTGTAAGTCTGTGGGAACACAATTTAACTTGTCCATAATGGACTTATTGACAAAACTGTGAGTACTGCCACTGTCTATCAGGATGAACACTGGCTTTCCACATATGCTTCCCTTCATACGAAGTGTATTAGGGCTCTTAGATCCCGTCCAAGCATCCATAGAGATAGAATAATTAGTGGCAGCAAGTGACTCATCACAAGATAAACCAGGATCAAACGGAACATCTCTGCGTAGATCAAAAGGAAAAGAGTCGGCTTGATCATAAAAGTACTCATGTCCACCATCATCCTCAAAATCTTCATTTTTAGCATTGATTGCCATTGCATTAGCTTCATCTATACCATCTTCAAAGTCCTCAAAAACTAGCATACTCTAAAGCTTTGGCTTGACATTTTTGTATACACATTTTGAAGCATGATCAGGAGTATACTTTTCTCCACACTTGAAGCATAATCCCTTGTCCTTCCTTTCCTTGTAAATATCCATGGGAATAGATTTGGGATTTGTATTAGCTGAAGTGGACTTAGGCTTGTTATCACCCTACTTAAATTCAACCTTTGGACTGTTTGCTGTCCTAAAATTACTTTGAGACCTAGAAGCATTGAATGGATGTAACGTGTCCCCTAGAATCATCCCGGACACGTCTTAGCAGTCCATCGGAAAGGATATCTAGAAAGCTCCGCCCGGCACTCCCATGGAATGTTACGGGACTTGCGATCTAGGTCTTCCCGCGTCTGCCACGTAGCGGAAGTATCTTGGCCGTTCCCACTTAGGATCGACCTGAATTTGGGTTTTCCTGTTTGGTCATTAGCTAGCAGCAACTAGCGTCAGACCCGATCGAACTACTTTACGCAGAAACGCCCGGTCTGAAGCGGATTCATGCCGCACTTGGTTCAAGGAGAATGGGAAATGAGAGGGATGCAAGGCTCGACCTCTCTGCCATAAGGCATAGTCCCATTCCGTTCCCCTAAAACAGCGTGAATCGGGTAATAGGTAATTCTAAGTCATCGTTCTCGTTATTTGTTTTGGTGATGCTGACCATCCCTCTGTTCATCGAGGACCTTGAGAAAAGTTCCCGGCTAACCGGGACCACCCATCCATAGGACGGACCCATGGCCCATCCTCCGCACTTTCCTCGGTTTGTTTTAGTTATGTAATTACCTAACACATTAATTTGACATATAACAAACAGCTTCTTTGATTAGCCCTGTTAAGCACTGGTTCCTTCACGTAATCTTATCACGTGACATAGAAAAACAATATCAAACAACTTCTTTATTATCATAACATTATTTTATCTTTGAAATACAGAGGTTCCGCCCGTAGGCTTGTTCATAATCCGCCCGAAGGCTATCCAGTAATCCGCTAGGGATCACTATTCCAAGCTTCTGCCCGTAGACTAGTATGCGGGCCTCGAGATCCAATCCCGAGTCACGTTAGCCTCTTGTGCAGGACCCGGAAGGCGAGGGATTTACGGCCAGAGCCCCCCCTGGCACCCAAGCGTCCTCCTGCTCCAAGTAGAGCTCAACGAAAAGACCTCTCGCGGCGGGTTCGGTCCACGTTCCCGGCACGGTCAACAACCCCCTTGGTTAGGGTCAAGCAGGCATTCGGGGGTAACTGAGCTGCCACTCCCTTCAGGCCTTCAACCTGAAGCATTTATATATCTTCATCCTTTAGTTCCTTGAACAAACAATGCAAACAGTGCTTTCTAAACTGTTACAAGCACAATCAATTCCAGTGGACGTTTAGTTGGCAAACTGTTAAGGAGTGACTCCTTCTCTCCGAATGCGTCCCGCATTCGATCCGGAATCAATTGCAACTTGGCAAGATTCCTATCGTCCTTGGGTTAGGGTCATACCCAACTTAACCAATACCTTAGGTTTTATTAATAGTAGATTCCGGCGACCATGTCGCTTTAATTTATTGACTAATCATTTGCGCCGAACAATTACTTAACCTCCCTTAACTTGGCAAATTTTTCCCTATTGAGAGCGATGTAACAGGATGACTACCCATCCCTTTTCAAGTTAAACTTGCGCAAGAACCTGCCAACCTCATTCCAAGGAATGGCAAAACTTTCTTACGATCAAACCACAAGGCTAGGCGACGTTGCAACTAGTTGCACAAGTGTCGCCTCCATTCCAAGAGATCATTTCACCTAATGAATGGCGTATTCTGGTCACGGAATTAACTTCAGACGAGAAGCAGGGTTTAGGGTGTCTTTTTACCCAACCCATCCCTAATTTCACTAAATCGACAACGTTTAGTCCTAGGGTTCCAACTCAATTCGAGTTTCATCATTTTGAACGCTTGGTCCTTAAGGTAGGAATCCTAGATTATTGTTTACATGAGCATCCAATTAACTCAACATTTTGGGAATGTGGTTAGGACTATTGGGCTTGAAGGTTTCGACTTAGCGACAATTGGAAAACTAGGCCGAATCCTTAACGTGCTAATCCCTAGTTAGTGTTTGGGGTATCTATCGTATTGACTGAACCATGCCCATACGAATCCTTTGCGGCTAGGTGATTTGGGTAATTCACTATGCTTGTCTCGCGACAAGGATGAATCCTTCCTAGAGATAATAAACTAGATCTAAAGAAGAAAAATGGCTTCGACTACCACAATACATGTAAACATGCGACTCACTCTATCTTTTATTGGTAAGTAAAAATACATGATAAGTTGGATACCAACTTTCTTAGGACCTACTAGGCCTTACTTCAAACAATCATGTCTGCTACCTTGTTATCTTCACTTTAGAATCTCATGCTTGTTTAAATCTTGCAACCTTTCCTAACGGCAACACTTGATGAATGAATTTTTATGCACGATGAAAGTGCAACTTGCAACCCTTTCATAACTACAACGTAGTTAAATGAGAATATTGTAGAGTTAGTGTTGGTATATTCTTTCTTGCAAGCACATGCCACATGCCAATCCATAGATTCATTTTTTTGATACACCACCATTACTTTTCGGATAACCTTCTACGGTGTTAACAACTTTTCCCCATGAACCATTACAATAAAGATTTTTCCTAAATTGCGACATATGCTTATTCTTTCCATGACTAGTCAAAAATACACTTAATAACTTCAACCATAGAATGATAAGCGGTGGGTGTTCTAGGCTTGCTAATTTGAAGTGCATGATAAGGCAACATAATACTAAGGTCGTACGATGGATAGACAACTCACGTTCATCATTTTTAAAATGTTAATGACTCCATTTCATGTCATGAGATAATTCTAGTAATCGATCAAATAGACAAATTTTCCTCAATTGCCTTTTAATTTGGCTTGGTAAATTTGAGCATGCATAGGTGCTTTCTATTCCGTGAGAGTTATCATACCTAATGCATTACTTTTGCGTAGAATCAAAAATCATAAAAACCTGGGTCTGTGGGCTCGGGGAGATGTCCACTTGAATGCTAGGAGATGAACCTCCCGCAGGCGTGCCTTGCAACTTTTTGGGAGCCATTGTAGTCGTGGTTACGGACTCCGCAGATTCCCTCTATCCTTTATTCTTGCTTTTTGAGACGGCTAGGAGGTCGATACCTTCTCCTCGCGTAGGAATAGGAGTTTCCCGAACCGTTTTCTAAAACTGAGAGGCCCGCATAGGATCAAGGCCTATGGCCTTAAACCTTAGAAGCTTCTTTAAAGAAGCTTCTAAGAAGCTTCTGGGCAACAGCAGCCACGTCGGGGGCGGGGGGGGGGGGTCGTAGTCACGGCGAGGGTGGGCGGCGTTCCTGGTCGCGGCAGCAGACGGTGGCCACGGCAGCCCTTGGCGGCGTTTCGTCAGCGCGGCGGCTTCCCCTCAGCACGGCGACCTCCTCTCAGCACGGCGACCTCCTTCCTAGCCTCTTCCTAGGGGGTGTTTATATAGGCATGGGGGGGGGAGAAGGCCTCCACCACGTGGCCCCCTTGCATGGGTTCCCCCCCCCTCCCATGCAGGCCACGACTTTCATATCCCATCCCCCCCACACTCCCTCTTCTCCAGCCATGCATCGGCTGGGCCAAAGGGATAAAAGTAAAAAAATTTGCTTTAATAATAACTATTTTGCCCCTCCCAAGAGGGTGTTTACGCGGGAATTTTGATTTTTGAACCTCGGCTTGCTTTTGCCAATGCGAATGGTCTCGATTTCCCACGTGCAGGTTACACATTATACTGCCGGTAAATCCAATATGTGGGATAACCTTTGTACAAGGTTTACGCAGTGTGCGGGAAGTCAATATTCACGGGTGGGAATATTACAATGGAGGATAAGTCGGTACCCATAAGCTCCCACTAGGCATGTGATTGCTGCCATAAATGTTACCAACTTGTCCATGCTTTAAAACAGTCCTTGGCTGTCCATAACTTGGTTGAAATGAAGACTCTTTCCTATACTTTCTTCCATAGTGCTCCGCAAGCTCAACAGCCTTGAAAAGTGAAGTAGGATTTTGCGCCATAACATCAGCTGACAAAGATGGCTCTAAACCATACATGAAATTGTGAAGCTTGGCCTCATCACTGATGCTTTCCACATACATGGTCAAGTTGAGGAATCGGTTTGTATATTCTCTTACACTTAGGCCCCTTTGTTCCAAACCATACCATCTTCGTACTAGCTTCTCTTTTTCAAGAGGCGAAACAAAGACTTCAGCCAATAAGTGCCTTGAAAGCTTCCCAAATCTCAATAATTACATTCTCTTTCTTGATATACCTCCACCAGGTATGGGCAAATCCTTCTAGATACAAGGAAGCAAAGTGAATCTTCATATCATCAGTTTTAGGATATATATCAAAGTAGGACTCCATCTTAGAGGTCCATTCCTCTAATTCTGATGGTGAAGATGACTGGCTATTAAATTTGGCTAAAACAATTTTGTCCTTGAATTCTCTATCATGAAAGGGTTGCTGTCCCAAAATTAGCTGATCAGGATTTCCAAGTACAAAACCTCCAAATTGAGACTCAAATCTTCCAACAGGTGGCTGAGAATTACCATGTAATCTTCCTGTTGGTAAAGTACCCCTGGAATTTTGAGTATGCAGTCCAAAAGCTTGAGTATTGGCCCCATTCAAACTGCCCAAATAATCATCATGCCTTTGTGAAGATTCTCCTACTTCATACTGACTATTTGGAATGCCTCTTCTTTCAATTATCCCATTTCCATGACCATTTTGGTTGGATGGCTGAAGTGGGACTGAAGGGCCACTGTTTGAACAAGCCTTCTCATTAACTTCTTTTGATGCCATTTGCAATTGTATGAGTTTAGAGATTTTTGCCATGAGTTGGTCGTTGGATTCTACCAACTTATCAATAGAAGCCTTGGTCTGATCAGTAGATTGAACCATCTGCTCCATTCTTGACAAGATGGCCTCATGTCGTTCCCTATGTCTTTGTTCATGGGCACACAAAGTATCAATGAGTATACTAATTTCTCCTTATTGTTGAAGCTCTTCAGGGTTCTTTTGAAGTGTGCTATCCATCATGGAATCCCTGATTTGCTGAGCATAATCCTCTTGGACCTTATTTTTGCCTTTATGTCTTGCCATATTAGTGCAGTCCTGCAATACCCCCTCTCAGTAAAACGGCTATAACTTTGGCTAGGAAACTCCGATTTCAGAAATTTTTGTGCGAATCGAAGATAACAATGCCCTCTTCGAGATGAGCTGTAGCAAGCTATAACAGGTTTAGGACAGAAAATTCTGTAGCTGGATCTCAGAGTCTGAACTGTCCAATCCTGCAACTTGTCTAGACCTGTAAGTGCCCTGTTTTGACCTTGTAATGCAAGATAGTAACCCCAAATGGCTACCAAACCCTGCAAAAGGGTATGTAGGACCTGAGGGTACCCTGTAGTACCTGCACCTGTGCTTCAGCAATGAAGGATGTACCTGTAACCACCTGTAAATACCCTATAAGTGACCTGTAAATTCCCTGTTTTACCCTATTTTGGTCCTGTAGGTACTTGAGTCCTTGGAAAGTCTTCAATCTTCAATCCTCCACTCGCTGTACCTGTGTGACAGATAAAACGACATGACAGGCTCCCTACACGGGCTCCGAATCATCGGGAGGTGGGCAAAGTTCCCCCCGGGTCGGTTGGTTGCACCCCTTCGGGATCTTCGATAGTGAGGAAGGGTCACCTCTCTTTTGTCCCACTATCTCCCCCGGCATCCACCTTTTTCCTCGGTGGGAATATCAACATGGCAAAGGCTAGTATGCTAAGCAATCAGCAAGATATGCATTTCAGAAATATTCATTCAGCCTTTCATGAGATGCAATTGATTGGGATTAGAAAAATTAAGATAGGAGAAGGGTCTTACCGATGCAATTCAATGACTCACTGATTGCTAGTACTTACCCTTTTACAATATTTCAATTTAGGCAAAAGAAATTCAGCCAATCAATTGGATTAGAGTAAACAAAGGCATCAATCAATGTATTCAGTCAATAGGATTCAAGTGTTATGCTGAAATTTCAGATTGAAGCCTCTAATTCACTGATTGGAACTAATATGCATTAAGCAAGCATTTCATTCATGAATAGATGGATTCAAGCAAAGGTTGGCTGAGAATTTCATTCATGAATAGATGGATTCAAGCAAAGGTTGAGTAATGTTCAATTCTTTAATCTCTCAATCAAATGGATTAAGCTCAGCAATTGGATTAATGAGAGAGATTAAGAATTAAAGAGAAGTACTTTCGGGCTGTTGTCCAGGCCACGTGGCAGCTCCTATAGGGCATGAAATGGTACTCCACCTGTTGCATTTGATGTCTAGAGTGCCATTATGCAGGCCATTGTTGATGGAGAGCAAGGATCAGTGAGTAAAGAAGAGATCTCAGCCAGCAAACTCCATGGAAGCTTGGGTAGAGCTTGAAGAAAGAGGAAAGGAAGACCTCTTTTGAAAAGTAACTGTAGTTTAGTCTCTAACTAAGCCCGGTTAACCATCCTTTACCCTAGTTACCTCAATTTTTGCATGAAATTTGATGACGTCCAGCCATTTAAGTCTTTACCCGCCATATCTAACCTTGGATATCTCCAGATGTAGCCTCTTGCTAACTGTAGGTGTCCTGCAGGACTCCACTAGTCACTGTCTTGTACCATTTTTGTCTGAAATTGATTTTGAAAATAGGAAAATGGAAGAAAATAATGGATCAAAGACTCAAGCTCTGATACCACTTGTCAGAGAGAGAACTAGGGAGAGAGAAAGAGGAGAGAGAAGACTGCAGAAGAGAGAGAAAAAGAGTGACGAGGAGAGAGAAAGACTAGATTTAGAGAGAGAAAGACAGGAAAGAAGGGGAAGCCATAGAAGCTGTGAGCAAGAAGGGAGAGAAAGCCTGTAATTGTATTAATGTGTCAAAAAGATGTGAAAATTTACATATTCTCTCCTTTTATACCATGTTAGTGTGACATGGCATATCATCAACATTACTGACACTTATTTGTTATTCCCATCTTCTTACAAAGATAAACCTCTGTTAATAGGAAAATCCCTTCCGTCTCTACGCAGAAGAAAACAAACCCTCCAAGTTTTCCGTCCCTTCACTAGTACCGGGGACTTCAGGACCCCATCCTGATTTGTGTGAGGGTCATGCAGTTTCTAGAAGTGATTGAGAGACTTACAACTAGAGCCCCCTGGCAGTCCCGCATGCTCTTGCCTAACGGATTCCTCAACGAGCGACCTCTCGCTGTCGAGGCTACTCTAAACAATCCCACTTGGAAACAATCCCCCTTGGAGCAGGTTTCGCATCTAGCCATGGGGAATGCATAGCACGATCTTTCCTCTTATTATCTTGATTATATATTTACAATCATATCTAATTACTGCAAGCACAATAAATCTTTCATTTACAACCATGAATGCATGCGCAAATAAAAAAAAGAAACAACAACAAATGTTTTTAGTATGGGAAGTAGCCCCACTCAAATCTAGGGTTTCTCTTTTAAGGTTCCACCTTAATCTTAGGGTTTTTCTTCCTACTTGCAACTCTTTTTCGGGATCCGCAAGTTATTTCACAAATCTAAAGTGTATTTTATCCTTATGAAAAATTTGGTATTTTTTCCCTAAAAGATAATATGGGCATTTATACCTATGGCAGGTAGTTTATGCACTACCCAACCCTAACATGCGCTTAGAAGGTTGTCAAATGCTTTTCCAAGTCTGTTTAGACTTTAGAATTTGTATCGAGAAATTATTATCAATGTCCAATGAGTCTTACAGACTTTTGATATTTATTTAATTTCCTGATATTGATAGTGTCAAGGTTGTCGAGTACTTCATACTTGTTTTTGCTTCAACATTCTCGATATTTTAGGTTAGGTTTTCTTATTGACTCATACTAGGTCAACTCATGATATTGACTATCTTGCCAATATGACCATTAATATTTACATTGTGTGTTTTTAACAGGAAAATAAATTTTATTTTATTCTACTCATATTCTATGGTTTAATCGACGATGTTCGACCATTTGTCGAACTTTCAATATTATCTAGAAAGATCAATTTTCATTTAGCTATGCCCTAAGTGCAATGTCGATTGTTTTTTTGAAAACTTCATTCTAAGAAATGTAAAAATCATAAGTGCCATTTTTCTTTCATCTTTCAGACATCGAATTATATTACTACCCACCTAATTTATGCCTATCTAGTATATATTTTCCTATATAATTTTTTGTTGATTTAATGCATTGATTATTTCATGATATTATCTAAAATATTTTTCTATAAATTATTATAAAATCCATATGAGTCTATTTATCATTAGCAAAATGAAATAGGGATAGTCACTTTTAAGAAAAAAATATAAAATATTCCATTCTCTAACACTGTCTAACTTTTTTCGGTTATTATAATAACATGCATCATTAACAAAATAACAATAAATATCACAAAATAAACCATAACTACAATATTTTCTTAATGATAGGCATATACTTTTCCAAGTGAAAGATTATTTTTATTGAATAGTTAATTATTATATTACTTAGGCTATTTTCCTAAGTGACAGCTCATATGCATTTTCTTTAAAATGCGTTTATATTTATTTAAAGCCAAATATAGTGATAAGCTTATAAAACATTAAATTTTTCCAAACCGACGAGATGTTATCTCTATTACGTTTGTCGTAACGAGGTTTCGTCAATTCCTACCATGTCATTTTCTCCATCAACCGCATTTCTTGCTTCTCTTGCTTCAAATGGGCTGCTTGAATTTTTGTGACCTCCTAGAGCCATAGATGTCAGGCAAAAATAAGTGCTAGTTCAGGGAGAGTTGGTGGTCGTCCAGAAAAATTTCTCTAGTGTTTTGCTTAGCGATATGGCTGTATGGAAGGAAGGCATAATAGGGGGCAGAGAAAATGGAAATGAGGTGGAAGAGGGGTATTTTCTTCCTTCAAGGCTCAAGCTAGAATGGAAAAAAGATGTAGAAAATTTTCCACCGTTAGGAGGTCTTCCTTCTTGCTTTCTTTGTGAAGGAGAGGGGATGTATTTATAGACATGAGGGGGAGCATGTAGCCGACTCATTCTTCTGGCTACTTGTCGAGACCTAAGTAAACTTTATAAAAAATACTTTTTTATTTCCTACCTATTGGATGGTGGCATGGGGGTGATTTTAAAATGCTTTCTCTCCCTCTAGCATAAAAAAGTCATGATTTTTTGCTTATTTTTAAAAAAACATCTTTTTTTCTTTAAAACAACTTTATCTTGTGGTTTTTGGCCAAGTTACCTTGTGTCTTATCTAGTTTATAAAGTCATGCCATACTCTTTGATACTTAACTTACTCAATATCATGCTCGTTCTTGCGCGTCCTTTGTCTACCGATTAAGGCTTTTGCATTCGGTCTTGCCATTACAAAATCAATGTGATCTTTAATGCATTAAATGGAATCGAAAATACTAAATCAAATATAATGCGGGAAATATTATGATCAAGCCATTGTATATTATTTATGAGGCGTCCTCGCTTCTTGTTAGCTAGGTTCATTGAGGTGTCTTCTCGTATTGGATTGTAGAATTGATTTAATCCAAGACTTGATATTACATGTGGTCACTTATGTGATAACTCAACAAGTAATTTTTAAAACATTTCAAGCCTGAGTTTGTTTCTTGATATGAAGTGTTATGGTGGGAATATTACAAGAGGCTTGCTTCTTGAAAGTTCGTCCTAATAACGATTACATGCCTGCATTCTTAGTGTTGGGTAACATATAGAAGATTCTTGGCATGTTTTCAGACTCGATAGAAACTGAAACCTTGCACTTTCCCAAATGTGTGTAGGGTTGGCCTCCATAAGGGGTGAGATTAGCAATAGTGGGTTGCAACTGCGGTTTGCCAATTTGGGTCCAATGGCATTAGTCAAGATATTAAAAATCGGCTCCCTCATCAAACAATGCATTGATGTTGCATGTGTGTTTACCAATTACCATCATGCATAGGTAAGCTGGTGGTACTACTTCTTCATGCTCACCTTCCACCTCAGTGACAGTGGCTACTCATACATGGATGGGGGGTGCTAGCATTGTTTGGGCTCATGCAATGGGTGAGTGGGAGGGAAATACTTCTTTATGAAGCTGCCATTAAAGAAACCTATGTCCTCACCCTCTAGGGTTTCTAGTTCAACATTGTGAGTTTGGCAAATGGTTCGAACCTTAAAAGGTACTAGCCCCTAAAGCTTCAGCTTTTGCTTATGTCCCTTGAGTGAGTACAACAGTATCAAGTCACCCTATTTGAAGTTGCACTGCTTGATATGCTTTTCAAACCAACTTTTTCATCTTGTTTTCTCGCAAATTGGCACATGGGTGGCTAGAAGGAGAGTTTTCGATAAGCGTTTGAGTTCAATCAAGCATTCCGTTTGTGCCTCCCTTCCATCCCATCATTCTTGCATGGCTATTTGAGGCTTGTATAGTACAAAGAATTCCAAAGGTAGAATCGCCTCTATACCATATGTCAATTGAAAAGGGGGTAGCCGTTTTGAAAGCCGTTCAAGTATGTCCATAAGGCCGCCATCAATTTGTTATCCCAATCACTGCATGAAGTAAAGAAGACCTTGGTCAGGATGTTTATTAGGATTTTATTTGTCGATTCAACTTGATCATTTGCCTATGGATAATAGGGTGAGGATTTTCGATGGATGATTAGGAAGGAAGACAGGAGGTAAGCTATTACTTCGTTGATGAAGTGTGTGCCATGGTCACTAACTACTTCGATGGGGCAATCGAATTGTCAGATCACTTGCTCCCATAGGAACTTAGCTCGTGCCTCTGCCCATTTGGTTAGATAGACAATGGCCACAATGATGTATTTACCATGTTAATATTGTGTTGTAGGACTAATGGGTCTGATGAAGTCAATCCCCTATTTCTCAAAATATTGTCGTGTGATAATTGGGGTTAGCTCCATGCGATCTTTATGGATAGGGACTTTAGTTCATTGGCACTCATCACAATGCTTCACGAATCATGTTGCATCTCGAAAGAGGGTAGGCCACCACAGTTGGAACTACAACACCTTGCAAGCTATCGCATCTCCACTGAAATGTCCTCCTCTGATTCCATCGTGTTCCTCTGTTAGTACGCCATGCATCTCATGCTCACACAAGCATTTGCGCAGTAGCAACCCGTCTTGCCCCAGCCTGTAAAGTTAGCTAGCTATCAATTGATAGGGTTGGATTTTTAGAATAAGCGGCCTAAGGCAAGCCTTTTCTATTGGTCATTCCAGTAGTTCGTGATGAAGCACTTGAATTATGATGTCTACCCAATATGGCATCAGGTGAGCTTTAAACAAATCTTAGGTTCTTGGGTCTTTTGTTGGGTATCACGAGTAGCTTTCATATGAGCTGGACTAGGGCAATCTTTTGTAATGTTGTTGTATCATTTGCATTGACTGCATAAGGGTTTATAGTCCATAGACCTTCTAGGGTTTGGAAAGTTTGGTGAGATATGCCCCTTTTCTCCATATCTGTAACACTCCACCTCTGATCTCTAGCCACAGCTAGCAAACTGTTGTCCTCTATAACTTTGAGAGGGAAACCTCTTGGGCTTAAATTAGGACCAAACTCCCTAGGATTTGGTCCAATGTCTTGCATTGTCATTTTGGATTCCACGAAGTTGAATCTTGCTTCTTCATCTTTCTTCCTTCTTTCGTTCATCTCCTTCAAAGAGTAGATATCATCTACATGGTTCTTCCTCAAATAGTATGAATAGAAGGCTCTAGGAATGGTTGGTTTTTAGGTACATTCAGTAGCTAAATATCCCACTTGATGGCACTTTCCACACCATGTATTAGAACCCATCACATCTCTCCCACCTCCCATATGAGTGGATATATTGGCAATATTCACCTTCAACGTTTGTAGCTATTCTATGATCACATCCATCAACTCCTTCTTAATGCTTGCAACTGAAGTGGACATGTAGTCCTTTAGATTTTCACCTCTTGGACTACTTGTAGTAGGGTTTTGGGAAGCTTTTGCAATCACTGCATACACTTGTTGAGTTGATCCAGAGGTATTTTGGTTATGATTTAGAGCATGTGTTGAGACTAGGGGTTAGTGGTTCCAATTGGTAGGATTCCACTGTTGTTATGGAGTTGCCTTTGGGAGAACTATTTGAGACCATTGTTGTTGTGGTTGAATCATTATTTGAGGCATTGTCATTTGTGGCCACTATGGATTCCATACACTATACTATAGCACTATTCGCATTTGAGGATAAGGGCAGAGAACTGTCCATGGGACTACATTTGGTGAGTATACCATTCTTGGCATGGGAGGAGGTAGGACTTCTCTTCCTGAGATCATCGACAACCTTGTTTCAACCTCACCATACTATCTTGTACCTTCTGCTACAACTTATAGATTGATTGGTCTTCTCAAATCCACAAATTTGCAAACTTCTTGTAGACCTCTAAGGAAAACTCCCTTCTAGATGCCTTCATCCAAATGATGGTTGGTCCATCTCTTTAGTATGGATTCCATGTGCAAGACATAAGCTTCTACTCATTCACTAACTTAGGTTCATGAACTCCTCTCACATTGGCCCTTCAAAACCTTCTTGCCTGAATTTAGTGAAGAAGGCAAACTTCACATCATCCCATGTGCCAAAAGTTCTTGCTCTTTTTCTCTCATACCATTGAAACGCCACACCTTTGAAAGTGGCAGGGAATATTTTTAGCCAATGCTCAAGGGTTTTGGAATTGTTAGCCACACATGCTACCATGGGGACTTTTGTAAAGAGTGCCACTAGGGCATCAAAAGAGGCTTCTCTTGCTAGCTCATTCTTGGCTTTGATTTTTACCTTCTCTCATCTCACATACTTCTAGACTCGCTCTAGTGCTCACCTCTTGATTGTGTCATTCATTAGGGAGTTAGCTCCACCCAATTTTTTTGTGCTCAACATAAAAAAATTAGAGGGGGCTTTAGTCTCTAGAGGACTCTCTAGCCAACATTTCCTCTACTTCCTTCTTTTCAATGTCTCTGAGTTTAGTTTTCAATCCACTATAGAGGGGAAGATACTCCATTATGAAGGTATCAAAACTCATTCTTCTAAGGATCGTTGTGTTTCTATCATCATAGTAATGCCAACTTCTTATGGTTTCGATAGTGTATGTTGTGAAAGAAGAACACTTTGTCTACTAGCTTCCAGTGGATTGCTAATTGGACAAACAAATGATTGTCAATGCACCATCCATCTCCCACATGTCCTATTGTTGAGCATCCATGAAACAATTCCAACTCCTTTCTTTCTTGTTTTTGCGAACTTCCAGTGATCACAATTCCTAAAGATTCTTTATGATTTCCCACTTGATGATGTTTGGAAACTTCAGTTTTCTCCCAAACAATTTGCCACCAAGATGTACATCTCTATTTCTTCAATAGGGAGAGGAAATAGTCCACCACCACATAGAGCCTACATCATGATGGTAATATGTTTCTGCCATTGTGAAATGAACTTCTTGTAAAAAGTGGCTTTGACAATGAAAATCTCCAATTATTTGATGGTAGAAGGAACTTTGCAAGCATCCATTGAATTCTTCTCTTCTTGTCAATGCCATTTCCTTCATTTTCAACCCTTTCTGATGCTTGTTGATGGTAGTTTTCCTTGACTGTGCACCAAAAACATGGAGTCTCAAGAGAAACACCAAGAAAATAGGGAAGCTACAGCAAGAAAATATAACTTGTATCATCAACAAACATCTTTTTTATATTTGATATGTCTACAACAAGGAAAAGAATATCAAGAACTAGAAATCTTCACGTAGCTTCATAGAAACAATCCTCCCACAGCTTTAACTTGAACCAAGTTGATTATGTTCTTCATATTATTCATGGAATTTTTCAAGAAACCACTAGTACAGAAGATAATACACCACTTATTATCTTAGTTATCTAGTTTTCACTAGCTAACAATTACTAACACTAACAAACTCATATAACCAAAATTCATATGTATGTTTGTCCTTCTATTGTCTGTGAATCAAAGACATTTGTATGTGCAAGAAAAAAATATTGTTGGAAGATGGGTATATTACATTCTTTCTCCTTAGAGAATGTGATATATCCTTATCTTGATAAGAACTAGGATGCAATTTTTGAGTCATGATTTGATCTACTCAAGTTCCTCAGTGTTATGATCTATAAGCTTGATGCTCCAAGGGGCCACTCAAGTTCCTCAATGTAATGATATATAAGCTTGATGCTCCAAGGGGCCACTCAAAAATACATTTCACATGGGTTCAAAAGAAGGGATTTTTAAAATATAAGTTTTATACAATTTTCACATATGAAAGGGTATAATATAGATGGAACATTTCTAGATTAAATAGAAAATGGTGTATTTTATTTAGAGAAAACTTATACATAAGGGTATTTTTAAATAGATTGAACACAGATGATATAGATGGTTTACATATACTCAAACCCCTAAGGCTTAACATTCGGACTATTGGATGCACTCTTAATATAATTTCAAGAAGTTTGATATAGGATATATATTACTAGCCATCACCTAGTCTATTCACATGATGGATCCATACAAATGATGAGAGAATGTGTTTATCTATACTTACCTTGTTGTACTTGTCATTTTGGCTCACCTCGTTCTCTATCCAATCCTTTGTTTTTTATCCCACATCCTTGCTACCATCATGGACAAGAGATAGCTATAATGAGCTCAAGAGAATAAGAAGGCCTCTCATTCCACATCCCTTGCCCTCTCACACTCTCAACTCACATGCGGTCACTCTTGATGAAGGAACTCACCATGATGGGATGGAGAAGAAGAAGATATCATGCAAGAGCTTCACACTCACACATCCCTCACTCCACATGCTCTTACACTCCTTCTCCTTCACTTTCACTCTCAAGGAAAAAAGGTTGTAGAAATCAAAAGAACAAAGTTTATATATGCATGAATATCTTCTTCCGGTTTTACTCCTATTTGTTCATAAAATCTAGGGTTAGGGTTTCCCATACCTCTTAGGTTTCTTCCCCCTTTTTGTGGCCTTTTTAACACTCATGGCTCCTATTCTATGCTTCAAAATTTTACTAATGCAAGTAATAAATTCAAGTTCCATTTAACTTATAAAATTTGTGTATGAGAGATCTTGGCTCTTAACAAGATAATTTAATAAATTTTACTAAATATTTCTCTCTTAAAAAATTGGTAGGTCAAGTAAGCTCATAATGTGATGTTGAACTTAATGCTTGGTGGTTTGTCTTGAAAAGGGAAGGAATAGTGTTTTGCTGATGCTCAAGGGATTGTGATGGTTTCATGCCACTAATGTTGATGGGTCATAGGGTTCCTTTGTACCTATTACATCAGTTGTGCTCTTTGTGAGGGTGTGTCTACTTTACTTGTGTAGTATTTTATGCTCATACATGTTCAAGTAGGAGTTGGGTTGATTCCAAGTAAACTTGAAATATTGTTCCACATTTGAGGACTTGGTTAAGAATAATGGTTTTGTACTATTCATAGGGTAACAAGTTGTTTGAGCATACTTAGTATGTCCTAATCTTAACATGTCCTAAGGTTGTGATGCAGAGGAGCAAACTTGGGTGTTGTTCTGGGTGCAATGTGTTTTTTAATTTTCTTTTTATGTTTCTTTTTTTTATACAATAAATATTCTAATTACAAGTGAGTGAGTGAGAAAAGATACATCATTCAAGAAGTAGCATGAGTATATGCTGAAGACATCCCTTGCTATGAATGTATTCCTAGTTTTTAATAGTACAAAACCATAATTCTTCATAAGGATGACTGAGTGAGAAAAGATACATCACTTAGGGAGTGGTGTGAGTGTACTATTCATAGTGGATAGCACATTCTTCATGTGGAATACGTTCTTAGCAAGGGATGAATCCACCATGACTTCTAGCAAACGACTACAACATGTTGCGAGTAGTAGGGCTTGGAGGTGAAACTCACTATTGCCACTCAATCGATACCTATGATCATACGAAATAATAGTGATAGTAGTGTGTCTTCATAGGGTTCCATTGGTTATTGCAAAAACCCTGTGAGGAGTCCAAGATAATTACAAGTGATAATGAGGGAGGTCTCATGACAATTGGTCAGTTATTTCACAAAATAGCCAAAGGAGGGCACTAGGTTGGTGGGTTGGAATAGGTATGTTTTGTAGGCATGGATTACTCTAATGTTGGGAATCTTTGGAAAGTTATATCTACCATGTTTTCTCTCTTGATACTCATTACCATATTGCCATGGGTAGGGAAAATAGAGCAAATTTTCTCATTCCTCTTATCTAATAACAAAAGGCTTCCCAAGCCCTCTTGTTATCTTCTAGAATATAATAGCACCATTCTACTAGACTTGACCATGCTTCTCTAGGCTTCAAATATAGATATCTTGTCTTGGTGCCTTGTGCTCTATAGGAGTTTTGATGAATTGTGATATCTAGGAGTTTTGATGAATTGTGATATCCAAGGGATCTAGCTCCACTTTATTGTGATATCTTAGCTATTTGTATGAGAAACTATACTATCTACAAGGGAAGAAAGCTTGAGAACCTTCTATCTTCATTATCTTTAACATCAAACACTAGTGAAGTTCTAGAACTCTTACTTTCCTAGTATTTGTGAATTGTCTCTTCCACATTCACTTCCTTTTCCTACAATAGAATCTCAAGGGGAATGTAATTTTTTCTAACCTTCTATGACTTATTTCTCAATGTTTGTATCATAGTTGTGTAGGCCTCCTTCTAGTCCAAGTGTTTCTCTTCTTCTATAGAGCACTTTTTTGACTCCCCTATCAATTTCTAGTAGGTCATGTATGTCAATAGGGGATGCCATTACAATGGTGGCTCTAGAGTGATAGAGGAGGCTAATAGGGATGCATCAAGTTGTATAAGACTACAGCCTTGAGATCATGCTCCTCATATTCCTTCTTCCTTAAGTGGTAAAGTAGATCCTTCCTTGGTCTCTTTATCATTCATAAGAGTGATATGATTGATTCTCTTTATGCTTTCCAATGTATTTGAGATCAACCCTAGCTGAGCCTTTAGTTATTCATGTTCATCTATTCATAAGAGTGATCTCCTTGATTCTCTCTATGCTTTCCAAGGTATTGGAGATAAACCTTAGTTATTCATGTTCATCTATATGTGGGATATAGGCCATCAATATTGTTTCTCTAAATAGATCCTACTACTTAACTATCACAAACTTGTGCACTTTATAGCCAACCCTCCATAAGGATGCCTATGGCTATTGCAAACATTGTGATGCTTGTCAAATAGAATGGAAAGCCTACTAGATCCTGTGCCATGCCACTGCAACCCATCCTTCCCCTTGTAACATGTCCACCTGTTCCCTTTCAGGACACATCTTAGTAGTCCATCAGAAAGAGAGTCTAGAAAGCTCTGCCCGGCACTCCCATGGAATGTTACGGGGTTTGCGATCTAGGACTTTCCACGTCTGCCATGTAGCCGAAGTATTTCAGCCGTTCCCACTTAGGACTGACCTGAATCAGGGACTTCCCTAATGGTCATTTTCCTAAACAGCAAATAGCGTCGAACCCCAAGCGCACTAGTTTATGCAAAAATGCCAGGGTTGAAGCGGATTCATGCTGCACTTAGGTCAAGGAGAATGGAAAATGAGAGGGAAGCAAGGCTCAACCTCTCTACCATAAGGCATAGTCACATTCCGTTCCCCTAAAATAGCATAAATCTGGATTTTTGTTGCTACCTAAACTCTAGGTCCGTGCCCTTACTGTTCATTTCCTTTGAGAAGAGCTCCTTGCTGTCCATTATGATTGAGAAAAGTTCTCGGTCAACCAGGACCACCCATCTGTAGGACGGACCCATGGCCACATCCACCCCACTTTCCTCAAGGTTGCTTTAGTTGTCTAATTACCTACCACAATTAGTTGGACATGCACCAAACAACTTCCTTAATTAGCCCGTTCAACACTGGTTCCTTCACGTAATCTTAGCACTTGACATGGAAAAACAATGTCAAACAAGTTCCTTTTCAACAGATTATCATATTTATCTTTGGAATAAATTCATAAAATCTAGCTTGCAAGCTAATCCATAATCCACCCGAAGGCTATCCAGCAATCCACAGGGATTACTAATCCAAGGAGTGAATCCTTCTCTCCGAATGCATCCAGCATTCGATCCGGGATCAATTGTAACTTGGCAAGATCCTCCGGGGTTTTTTTGTTCACCCTTTTGTCCTTGGGTTAGGGCCATACCCTATTAACCCAACTTGACCAACACCTTAGGTTTCATACATTAACAATAAATCCTAGCGACCATGTCGCTCTAAATTGTCAACTGATCCTTTGCTTCCAAGCACATACCTAATTTCCCTTAACTTGGCAAATTTTTCCCAAGAAAGCTGTTATAACAGGATGACTACTCATCCTCTTGCAAGTTAAACTTGCGCAAGAACCTACCAACCTCATTCCAAGGAATGGCAACTCTTTCTTGTGACCAAACCACAAGACCATGCAATGTTGCAACTTGTTGCACAAGTGTCGCATCTATTCCATGGGATCATTTTGCCCATCGAACAGTGTTTTCTGGTCATGGAATCATGATTAGATAAGAATAGGATATAGTGTGTCATCTTACCCAACCCATTCCTAATTGCACTAGGCTGACAACGTTCGATCCTAGGGATTCCAACTCTATCCGAGTTTCATCATTTGAACGAGTGATCCTTAGGGTAGAAACCCTAGATCGTTTCTCGCAAGAGCGTCCAATTGTCCCTACATTCCGTGAATGTGGGTAGGACCTTTGGGTATGAGGGTTTCGACTTGGCAACAAGTGCAAAACTAGGTCGAGTCCTTAACGTGGTAAACCCTTAGTTAGCACTTGGGGTATTTATCATATCGCTTGAACCATCCTATGCAAATCCCTTGCGGATTTTAGGTGATTTAGATAACCCGATTTACTTGTCTTGCGACAAGGACGAACCATTCCTAGAGATGTTAACTTGACCTAGAAGGGGAAAACATGTCACCATTCACGTAAGCACGCGATTCATTGCTTCTACTTACGTCTAGACTCGCAATAACCCTAACTTTTCTTGTTAAGGCCAAAATGCATGTTAAATTTCGGCATAACCTCCATTGATCCTACTTGGACTTTCATTCACGAATCATGCCACTATTCTTTTTCTAAGCTTTTAAGATTTCATGCTTAAATGAACCATGCAGCTTTTCCCTAAATACAACTCTTGATTAATGAAATTCTTGCGTACAACAAATGTGCAACATGTGCAACCTTTTCCTAACTACTACGTAGTTAAATGAGATTCATGCCAATTGAAGCTAGAGTTAACCTATTTCATGCAGCCCTTAGAATCTTTTCCATGCTTTGCTATTTCCTACGGTTGATAATGACCTCCTTAATGAATCATTACAAAGGAGATTTGTCTAAAAATGCGACATGCCATTAAACTTTCCATGCCTAATCAAAGGTGCACTTTAATAATTTTGACCTTGTAAAGATGGGCAATAGGCATTTTAGACCGTCACTTTGAAATGCACAAAAGGCAACTTGCTAATAAGGTCCTAAAATGCATAAACACATTGTGTTTTTTTTGGTTCATTCCATTGAAAGTACCAATGACCAATTTCGTATCACGAGTTAATTCTAGTAAATTCTAAATAGCCAATTTATTTCCAATTGCATTTAACTAGGTGGATTTGACATGCATAGGTGCATCCTAGTCCATGAAATTATCGTACATAATGCAATACTTTTACGTGAAATCAAAATAGAAAGAAAACCTGGCCTTGTGGGCTCAGGGAAATATCCACATGAATACTAGGAGATGAACCTCCTGCAGGCATGCCTTGTGACTTTTTAGAGGTCATCGTAGGCTTGATTTCGGCTTCTGGTTTGCCTTCGCTGTCTAAGAATTACTCGCCTGGGTACGTAGCCTCAAGATCTTTGCCTTTCTCCCTCGCACACAGGAGATTCCTTCCTTGGACTTCGGATGAATGGTGCTTGCGGAAAAAGGGGCTTATGAGCTTCTTTAGAGAAAACCGGGGTGGCAAGGCATAGGTTTACAGATGGCTTGTGGCCTTTGAAGCCTATCAGCGAAAAAAGGCCTCTTACGAATGAAGCTGCAGGAATTAGGCCTATGGGAAAATGGGTTTTTAGGGAGGGATTTTAACCCCCGGGATAGACCCCATGTGCACAAGGTCTCAGGCCTTGTTTCTTTTAAGAAGCTTCCAAAGCTTAGGAAGCTTCTGCTTCCCCCCAAAAAGCATGTGGTCAAGGGGAAAAATGAAATGGGAGATGACGAAATGCTTGTCAAGGAATCGGCGGCCAAAGATGGCGGTGCTAGCAGCTGGTCTGGGTGGCGGATTTGGCAACGACAGTAGCAGCATTTGCATGTGGTGGCGTACTCAGCCCAATGGCGACTCCACGACGGCTCCCTCTCCTCCTCAACAGCATAGCACAGCCGTCCTTCAGCATAGCAACCTCCCAATATCTTTCCCTTTCCTTCCCACTCGGGGGGTTTATATATCCCAGGGGGGAGAGGGGACCTCCCCCACGTGGCCATTGCATGGCTCTCTTCCCCCCCTCCTCATGCAGCCCACTACTAGCCCATCCCCCCACACTCCCTCTCCTCCAGCTGTGCATCGGCTAGGGGAAAAGGGATAAATATATTAAAAATTTTGAAATTGATTGCACATTATCCTCTTAACCTCCTCTCAAGAGGATGTTTCCCCACGGCTATGTGGGTCTGAATCCCCGGCCTTGCTTTGCCAAGACAGAGTTCTCAATTTCTCATGTGCAGTTACAGATTAACTGCTGGCACTGAAGATAACATTTGCATGAGTTTTACACGGTGCATGGGAGGTCGAGTTTAATAATATTTTTAAGTGAAAATATTGCATTCTCTCCCCCTTGGAGGAATCAAGATGTCCTCATCTCGAGAGGAACTAGGGATATTGTTGTTTAAGAGCGCTTTCATCTATCCAAGTGGCATCCTCCTCGGGACAATGTTTCCACTGGATGAGGCATTCTCTCAAGGTTCTGGATCTCAGTTGTCTCTCCCTAACATCTAAGATCGTGTCAGGCCGTAGCTTAAGGACTCCTTGGCTACGCATTACAACTTGTTGGTCATCAAGTACATGGCTAGGATTAGATACATACTTCTTCAATAGGCTGATATGGAATACATTATGAACCTTTAGGTTCTTAGGGAGTTGCAGTCTATAAGCATTGTGTCCTAGGCACTTGAGGATCTTGTATGGCCCACAATACCTTGGACTTAGCTTCTTGCAATCTAAGGATAGGGAACTCTTCTTTGACTGTACGCAAATGAAGATCATGTCTCCTTCCTCAAAGGTTCTATCTTGATGCTTCAAATCCGTGTATGCCTTCTGTCTATCCTTGGCGGCTTGGATGTCTTGTCTAATTGACTTCATTTTGTCATCCATCTCTTCCAACATCTGCCTTGAAGCTTCAACCCTCAAGGTTGGATCTGAGAAGTTTAGGGGACTTCAACAGTCATGCCCATAAAATTCTTGGAAAGGGGTCATCTGAATGGTTTGTTGGTAAGAAGCATTGCAGGCAAATTCAACCAAAGGCAAGTATTGAGTCCACCTTTTTGGTTCACGGCAGTAGTGTGCCCTTAGCATATCCCTGATGACTTGGTTGATTTGCTCCGTTTGACCATCGGTTTGGGGATGGTAGGCTGTACTAAAACAGAACTGAGTCCCAATGGCTTCAAAGATAGCTCTCCAGAAGTGTGATGTGAAGAGGGAATCATGATCACTAATGATCCTTCTGGGCAACCCATGTAGCTTGAATATCTCCTTGATGAACAACCTTGCAATGTCTCAGGCTTTATAGTTTGTCTTAACAGGAATAAGGTGTGCAACCTTAGTAAGCATATCAACCACAACCATGATGGAATTGTATCCTCCTTGAACTTGGGGTAGGCCAACCACAAAGTCTATATTGATGAATTTCCATTTCATTTGGGGAATGTCAAGTGGTTGCAATTTTCCTAGTATTTTTACATGTTGGGCTTTGATAAGTTGACAAGAGAAACATTCGGTGACATATTTGAGAACATCACCTTTAAGCCTCTCCCAATAGTACATTTTCTTGACTGCATTGAGAGTCTTGGCATAGCTGGGATATCCTGAGAAAGGGGAATCATGAGCTTCCCACAGTATCTTCTGCATAAATGACTCGCTTGCCGGTATGCATAATCTCGTTCTATAGTAGACAAGTCCACTATTGATAGAGAATTCATGATACTTAGCTTGTAGCTTTTGGTCTTGATCTTTGATAGGGATCTCCCTTAGTATCTTCTGATAGGTTGGATCATGGCGTGCTTCTTCTCTAGCTAGTTCAAGTATTGGGTTGTTTGGCATGGATACCTTTGTGGCTAGAGATCTGGTTGCTGAGGGATCTTGCAAGATTAGAAAATTAAGGAATGCCTTGGGACTGAGAGCATCAACAACTACATTCTCCTTTCCAGGTCGGTATTTGATTTCAAAATCATACTCCTCCAACAATTCAATCCACTGACATTGCCTCATATTGAGCTCGTTCTGGGTAAAGTTCCACTTGAGACTTTTATGATCTATCACTAGAGTAAACTTGTTACCCAATAGGTAGTGTCTCTAAAGCTTTAGAGCATGGATGACAGCTAACAGTTCTACATCATGGGTAGCATAATTCTTCTCATGGCTCTTCAGTTTCCTTGAAGAGTAAGCTACAGGATGACCTTCTTGCATAAGCACACATCCTAAGGCAAGTGTGCTAGCATCAGTTACTACTTCAAACTCCTTACTGAGGTCCGAAAGTTTCAGGATAGGTATTGATACCAAACTTTGCTTTAATCTATCAAAGCTAGATTATTCGGCAGTTGTCCATGCAATGGATGTTTGCTTCTTCAGTAGATCTGTCAGAGGTGCTGCAATCAAAGCATAGTTTTTTATGAAGACCCTATACCATCCCATCAATCCAGGAAAATTGCGTATTTCTTTGATAGCTATTGGTATTGGCCATTCTAGAACATCTTAGACTTTGGCTAGATCCACTGAGATTCCTTCCACTGATATGATGAATCTCAGATATTCAATCTGGCGTTTGAAGAATGCACACTTCTTCATCTTGGCATAGAGCTTGTGTGCCCTCATTGTCTCAAGGACAATTCGAAGCTGGGATTCATGATCTTCTTCCTGTTTGGAATAGACTAAGGTGTCCTTGGAGAAGACAAGTATGAAGTCATCAAGATATGGCCTAAAGATATCCTGCATTAACCTGTTGAAGGTGACAGGTGCATTTGTAAGCCCGAATGACATGACTAGGAATTCAAAGTGTCCATATCTTGTGTTGAAGGCCATCTTTGGGATATCTTCTTCCTTGATCCTTATATGATAGTAACCAGACATGAGATCAATCTTGGAGAAAATCTTCGCACCTGAAGACGGTCAAGAAGCTCGTCTATTCTAGGAATAGGGTACTTGTTCTTAACGGTTGATTGATTCAACCCTTTGTAATCAATGCACAGTTGAAGTGTTCCATCTTTCTTCTTCTGGAACGGCACTGGAGCTCCCCATGGTGAACTGCTAGGACGGATGTAGCCCTGATCTAATAGTTGCTTGAGTTTCTCCTTCAGTTCAATTGCTTCCATGATGGACATTCTATAAGGCCTCTTTGCAATTGGCGCAGCTCTCCTGGCACTAGCTTGATCTCATGATCAACTTCCCTTTGAGGCAGAAGTTCTGTCAGCTCTTCAGGAAATATGTCTACGTACTCCTTTAGCCATGAAGGTTCTTCACTAGACTCCTGCTTGTGATCTAGCTTATTGAGCTTAATCAAGTAGACATGTAATCCCTTTCTAACTCCCTTCACAATCCGAGATGCTTTAGCCAATTGAATTTTTGGCTTTCTAGCCTCTCCTTGAGTTGTGACCAATTTCCCTTCAAAGTTTCGAAAGGAAACTTGGCCCTTTCCACAATGAATGTGGGCGTCGTTAGGTTTAAGCCAATCCATTCCGAGAAAACACTCATGGATACCTAGGTTCATGACCATGAATTTGACCGAAGTTGACTTTCCTCCCAGGAAGAATTCCACCTTAGCAGTTTGCGTAGTACAAGTGACCTCACAACCATTTGCTAATTCCACAAACAAGGTAGGTGCTTCTAGTGTGGCTATTCCTAATCTTTTTGCACAAGCTGGTGAGATAAAGGAATGTGTACTACCACAATCAATCAAGGTTTTGAAACCTTTACCTTGATAGTCCGATGGTGTCTGAATCACTGAAAACTAGCGATTCGGGCCTTTCTTGTGAAGGACGGCATGGATTGTTGCCCTTTCAACCTTTGCTTCCATGGTCGGGTCTTCTTCTTCGCACATTTTCCTATTGGCAACATAGGCAGCTCTTCCTCTGGCTCGGGTGGCGGCTCCCTAGCCACAGCCAGTTCCTTGGAAAGGAGCTTGACGTTGTCCTCCGCCAAGCTTGGGACATTTCCTTTTGAAATGACTCGGCTCGTTGGAGTGGAAACAACAGAAATTGCGGCCATTACTTTTGGTAGGGAAAAAGTTATTGACATTATTGGTCCTTGCTTTCTTTCTTTGTCTCCGGTTTTGACCTTGAACTCTCTTCGCTTGGGGCCTATATGCTCCTTTGTTTTGGTCATTGTAAGACCAAGTCTTGTTACTTCTTGGCCTAGCCTGCACCTCCTAAATTATGGGTGCAGCTCGAATGAGTGAGTCCTGTAGATCTGTTGGGCACATAGATTCGAGGCAGGTATTCACTGGTGGGTTTAAACCGGCATAAAATTTTGACACTTGTTGTGTCATATCCATTTGTGGCGTATACTTCAGAAGTGAGACAAATTTTGAGTAGTATGCATCAAGAGTCAAACCCATCTATTTCAGCTCGTAGAATTCATTCATTTTCTGTGTGCGATATGCAGGTGGTAAGTATCTTCCTTGCACAACTTTCTTTAGCTTTTCCCAGGGTAAGAGATCCTTTCGAGACCCCTTGATCTTTGCACCATTGCTTCCATCAAAGCTTGGCTTCGCCAGTGAGCTTCAGCTTGGCGAGCATAGCCTGGTTGGCGGGTGCAGTACCAGCTGCTTCAAAGTAATCTTCCATGGACTCTATCCAAATCTCAGCATCAGCTTGGACAATCCTTCCTTTCTCGTCAAATTTTGATGGCTTGATTTGCTTGAGAAGAAACTTCTTCTCCCAAATCACGGCCATACTTGATGTAGGGGATGGATTGGTAATCTCTACCTAGGGTTGTGCATGGATAGAGGATTCTTAATGTTACAACTCGCTAATCGTTATGATTATATTTCATACCCAATTCATCTTTCAGCCAAGAAACCTAGCCACTTAACTTTTGATCAATTCTCATAGACAAGACAAACATTGATAAAAAGAAGTCTTATTTCATTTATATGGGCATAGCCCTTCTGGAGTATAATACTTCTTGGGATAGTAAAGCAACTGGTACATTAGTTCGGGGAGAATAATGTTGTGTTACATTTAGCCACGTGAACGGGATAATAGTATGGTTTCGAGTCATGGATCTTCAGGAATCGATAAGTCATCGGAAGATTAGGATTTCCTTTCCTTTCGTACCCATTCTTCTCGTAGCGTCCCAACACCTTGATCCTGTGGGCGGGGATTATGCAAGTCACTTTCTCGTATAAATATGAGTTCAGCTCGACCCCCCAACCTTTGATATGTAAAGTTGTGTTTACCTCAACAAAAATGAATAGCTTCACGATCTTCAGGTCCTCCAACCACTTAATCCTCTTTAGGTTGGTTCGAAGGTGTGCAAACTGGTGGGCAGCTATATAGTAGATTCCTGAGTCACCCGTCCATCTCCGTTCCACGTACAAAGGTGATGGATTATAAATACGGTCTAGGATGTTCATCATATCGATCCTTCATCGATAATCTGAGGAATGCGTGGCGGTCATAAAATGACTTGGAATACTAAGAACGTGTTCCATGCTTCATAATTCTGCAAGACAGCATCGAAAGTAAGAAAATGTTTTTAACAACAACATTTTCTTTACTTCTTCTTATTAAGATTTCTTAGAAGACAGATCCTTTGTTGGTTCGCTTTGATACCAACTGTAACATGTCCACCTGTTCCCTTTCAGGACACGTCTTAGCACTCCATCAAAAAGAGAGTCTAGTAAGCTTTGCCCGGCACTCCCATGGAATGTTACTAGGTTTGCGATCTAGGACTTTCCGCATATGCCACATAGCAGAAGTATTTCGATCGTTCCCACTTAGGACCCACCTGAATCAGGGTCTTCCCTAATGGTCATTTTCCTAAACGACAACTAGCATCGAACCCCAAGCGTACTATTTTATGCAGAAACGCCAGAGTCAAAGCGGATTCACGCTGCACTTGGTTTAAGAAGAATGGGAAACGAGAGGGAAGCAAGGCTCGACCTCTCTTCCATAAGGCATAGTCCCATTCCATTCCCCTAAAACAGCATAAATTAGGATTTTTGTTGTTGTCTAAACTCTAGGTCAGCACCCTTGCTGTTCATTTCCTTTGAGAAGAGCTCCTTCCTATCCATTACGATTGAGAAAAGTTCCCGGCCAACTGAGACCACCCATCCGTAGGATGGACCCATGGCCACATCCACTGCACTTTCCTCAAAGTTGCTTTAGTTGTCTAATTACCTACCACAATTAGTTGGACATGCACCAAACAGCTTCCTTAATTAGCCCGTTCAACATTGGTTCCTTCACGTAATCTTAGCACTTGACATGGAAAAACAATGTCAAACAAGTTCCTTTTAAAAAGATTATCATATTTATCTTTGGAATACATTCATAAAATCCAGCCTGCAAGCTAATCCATAATCCTATCCAGCAATCCACAGGGATTACTAATCCAAGATTTTGCCCGTAGACTAGTATGCGGGCCTCGAGATCCAATCTTGACTCACGTTAGCCTCTTGTGCAAGGCCGAGAAGGCAAGGGATTGACGGCCAAAGCCCCCCCCTTTGGCACCCAAGCGTCCTCCTACTCCAAGTAGCACTCAATTGAGAGATCTCGCACAGTGGGTTTGATCCACATTCCTGGCGCAGCTAACAACCCCCTTGGTTAGGGTCAGGCAGACAGTCGGGGGTAACTGAAGCTGCCTCTCCCTTCAAGCCTTCAACCTGAAGCATTAAATATATTTCCATCCTTTAGTTCCTTGAGCAAACAATGCAAACAGTGCTCTTAAACTTCTACAAGCACGATCAATTCCAGTGGTCGTTTATTTGGCCAACTATTAAGGAGTGAATCCTTCTCTGCGAATGCATCCAACATTCGATCTGGGATCAATTGCAACTTGGCAAGATCCTCCACGGTTTGTTTGTTCATCCTTTTGTCCTTGGGTTAGGGCCATACCCTATTAATCCAACTTGACCAATACCTTAGGTTTCATACATTAACAATAAATCTTGGTGACCATGTCACTCTAAGTTGTCAACTGATCCTTCGCTTCGAAGCACATTCCTAATTTCCCTTAACTTGGTAAATTTTTCCCAAGAAAGGTGTTATAACAAGATGACTACTCATCCTCTTGCAAGTTAAACTTGTGCAAGAACCTACCAACCTCATTCCAAGGAATGGCAACTCTTTCTTGTGACCAAACCACAAGACCATGCGATGTTACAACTTGTTGCACAAGTGTCACATCTATTCCATGGGATCATTTCGCCCATCAAACGACATTTTTATGGTCATGGAATCATGATTAGATAAGAACAGGGTATAGTGTGTCATCTTACCCAACCCATTCCTAATTACACTAGGCCGACAATGTTCGGTCCTAGGGATTCCAATTCTATTCGAGTTTCATAATTTGAACGAGGGTATAGTGTGTTATCTTACCCAACCCATTCCTAATTACACTAGGCTGACTCCTAGGGATTCCAACTCTATCCGAGTTTCATCATTTGAACGAGTGATCCTTAGGGTAGAAACCCTAGATCGTTTCTCGCAAGGGCATCCAATTGTCCCTACATTCCGTGAATGTGGGTAGGACCTTTGGGTATAAGGGTTTCGACTTGACAACAAGTGCGAAACTAGGTCGAGTCCTTAACGTGCTAAACCCTTAGTTAGCACTTAGGGTATTTATCGTATCGCTTGAACCATCCTATCCGAATCCCTTGCAGAATTTAGGTGATTTAGATAACCCGATTTACTTGGCTTGCAACAAGGACGAACCATTCCTAGAGATGTTAACTTGATCTAAAAGCGGAAAACATGTCACCATTCACGTAAGCACGTGGTTCATTGATTCTACTTACATCTAGACTCACAATAACCCTAACTTTTCTTGTTAAGGCCAAAATGCATGTTAAATTTCGGCATAACCTCCATTGATCCTACTAGGACTTGCATTCACAAATCATGCCACTATTGTCTTTCTAAGCTTTTAAGATTTCATGCTTAAATGAACCATGCAGCTTTTCCCTAAATACAACTCTTGATTAATGAAATTCTTGCGTACGAAGAATGTGCAACATGCAACCTTTTCCTAACTACTACATAGTTAAATGAGATTCATGCCAATTGAAGCTAGAGTTAATCTATTTTATGCATCCCTTAGAATCTTTTCCATGCTTTGCTATTTCCTACGGTTGATAATGACTTCCTTAATGAATCACTACAAAGGAGATTTCTCTAAAAATGCGACATGCCATTAAACTTTCCATGCCTAATCAAAGGTGCACTTTAATAATTTTGACCTTGAAAAGATAGGCAATAGGCATTCTAGACCGTCAGTTTGAAATGCACAAAAGGCAACTTGCTAATAAGGTCCTAAATGCATAGACACCTTGTGTTTTTTTTTCGTTCATTATATTGAAAGTACCAATGACCAATTTTGTATCATGAGTTAATTCTAGTAAATTCTAAATAGCCAATTTATTTCCAATTGCATTTAACTAGGTAGATTTGACATGCATAGGTGCATCCTAGTCCATGAAATTATCGTACATAATGCAATACTTTTGTGTGAAATCAAAATAGAAAGAAAACCTGGACTTGTGGGCTCGAGGAAATATCCACGTGAATACTAGGAGATGAACCTCCTACAAGCGCACCTTGTGACTTTTTAGGGGCCATCGTAGGTGTGATTTCGGCTTCTGGTTTGCCTTTGCGGTCTACAAAGTACTCGCGTAGGTACGCAGCCTCAAGATCTTTGACTTTCTCCCTCGTACACAGGAGATTCCTTCGCGGGACTTTGAATGAATGGTGCTTGCGAAAAAAGGGGCTTATGAGCTTCTTTAGAGAAAACCGGGGTGGCAAGGCATAGGTTTATGAATGGCGTGTGGCCTTTGAAGCCTATTTAGCGGAAAAAGGCCTCTTGCAAATGAAGCTGCTGAAATTAGGCCTATGGGAAAATGGGTTTTAAGGGAGGGCTTTTAACCCCCAGGATAGACCCCGTGTGCACAAGGTGTTAGGCCTTATTTCTTTTAAGAAGCTTCCAAAGCTTCAGAAGCTTCTGCTTCCCCCAGAAAGCATGTGGTCAAGGGAAAAAACGAAATGGGAGATGACGAAATGCTTGTGAGGGAATCGGTGGCCAAAGATGGCGGCGCTAGCGGCTGGTCTGGGTGGCGGATTTGGCAATGGCAGTAGCAGCGTTTGTATGTGGTGGCGTACTTAGTCCGGCGGTTACTCCATGATGGCTCCCTCTCCTGCTCAATGGCGCAACACAGCCATCCTTCAACATAGCGACCTCCCAATATCTTTCCCTTTCCTTCCCACTAGGGGGGTTTTATATAGCCCAAGGGGGAGAGGGGACCTCCCCCACGTGGCCATTGCATGACTCTCCCCCCCCCGCCCCTCATGCAGCCTACTACTAGCCTATTCCCCCACACTCCCTCTCCTCCAGTCGTGCATCGGCTGGGGGAAAAGGGATAAATATATTAAAAAAATTGAAAGTAATTGCACATTATCCTCTTAACCTCCTCCCAAGAGGATGTTTCCTCGTGGCTATGCAGGTTTGAATCCCCGACCTCGCTCTGCCAAGACAGAGTTCTCAATTTCTCACGTGTGGTTACAGATTAATTGTCGGCATTGAAGATAACCTTTGCACGAGTTTTACACGGTGCGCGGGAGGTCGGGTTTAATAATATTTTTAAGTGGAAATATTACACCCCTAAAGTCATTCAAGAAGTGGGGGATGGACTTTGTGGGCCCTATTGATCTGCCAACTAGAAGGAAACAAAATAGATACATCTTTGTTTGTATAGAATATGTGACAAAGTGCTGTGAAGACAAAGCTCTAAAGTGGGATGATGGAAACAACGTGGCCCTGTTCTCATATAAGAACATCATCACTCATTTTGGCTGTCCCCTAAAGCTCCTTAGTGTACTCACTACCTTAACAAGATTATGGAAAAGTTGATAGAGTTGTACAAGATGCGTCATTGTAAATCCACACCCTATTACCCCAGAGCCAATGGCCAAGTTGAAGTTACCGATCACATCCTCTCTTCACTTTTGATGAGAATGATTGCTACACATCACCAGGATTGGGACGATCAACTTATCAAGACTCTCTAGGCATACAGAACCTCCCATAAGGCTGGTACCAGACAAACCCCTTTCCAATTGGTCTATAGGATAGAAGCCATATTTCCTATTGAGCTTGAGCTACCCTCTTTGCGTGTGGCTATCAAAGAATGCTTGGGAGTTGATGAGTCCCTGCAATGCTATCTCTTGCACCTAGAATGTCTAGATGAGACTTGCAAGATGGCCTTACAGTTCATGGAAGCCACACAAGCTCACCAAAGGTCCTATCATGATAGCTTCATCAAGATGGAGTTCAAAGAAGGTGACTTAGTCCTAGACCGTGATTTCTAATTTGGCAAGTTTCCAAGCAATCTTCAATAATGATGGATGGGCCCCTATAAGGTACTTGTCGTTAACCTTAATGACTTTGTCCAAGTCTAGACACTTGATGCTTTGAATTATCCCTTCCTTATTAATGGCTATTGCCTCAAAACATATTACCCTCCCTAGGGATCCTGAAAAGCACCACCAATAGCTTCCTTATTCCTTGCACGACAATCGATACGACTTTACCTAATTCTCTTGATAGCCCTCTTGTTGATCCTGATGATGTGGCTTCATTCTGCTAGCCCCTCACAGCCCACTTCCCCCCCTCCCCTCCTTGGCTTCCTTTCCATATGATGTAGTAGAGGTGGTGAGAATGCTTCTAATACATGTCATTCTTGCCGTTCTCCTCTTTCAATATATATATATATATATATATCAGTCATGGGAGAAAAGGACTTCTATCTCTATCATGCCGACCTATTCTCCGAGAAAATATGGAAACACCCTCTGGAGTAAGGCAAAAGAAAAGGACATAAAGAAAAAACAAAACAAAACTTTTATGGGAGAAAAGAAGGAAATTCCCTGTCATGATAGGTCTTGTTCTAAGAAAAGGATGCACACACCCTTGGATGACGAGAAGCTAGATGTGGAAAAGGTGGCAATACCCTACAATCCCAAGATAGCTAAATTACTAGCAGAACTCTTGCAATAGAAGTTCCAAAGACACCTCCCTTGGTGCACCATATCTTCTAACCTCATCAGTGCTTTTGCTTCCTCAAACAGACAATATTTCCAATGTGCAATCCCAGTACCAAACTTGTTGGATACTGCCCTCGGTATGCCTCTTCATCAACCAATCTACATTGACACCATCAACCACCAGTTAAAGTTGGTCTTCATCAACAATCCTTGAGTGATGTGGTCTATCATCCTAACCAAGTGGGGATGTGAGTATGTAAGAGCAGAGTTTTGAGCCCGGGATGTACCTAAAATTTTCCAAAAAATCCAAAATTTAGGGAAAAAATATAATCCAGAATTGGTGCTTATAATCCAGAATTTGGGGAAAAAACCGATCAATGATGCAAAATGCTAAGAGGTGGATGAAGAGGGGTTGAAACGCTGAATGATAAAGAAAATATTTGAGTTATGCATTGCGCTTGGTATATAGGAACGGTTTGAATAAAGAGGATGGTAGCATGAGTATATGGCTCGGTGCCTCCTTTCAACGCAGCACACACTAGTAAAATGCATGGAAAGAATGCTTTATGCATTATGAACAATGCTGATCTTTCTTTTATCTGAGCACATAGCCATACACGATCTGCATTAAGCATAAAAGGTATCAGAAAAACCTCCTGGATGTATGGCACCTGTCTTCCTTAGGTTGTGACCAACGATGAGCGTGAGAGGATGTCCTAAGCTATAGGTTAGTCGTTGGGTCCTAAGGGGAAAGTGTAATGAGGAATGGTACATCCTGGAACGTAAAATATTGGTACCTTGAGAGGAGTATGTGTGGAAAGGTTCTATATGTTGAGCAGCGCATCAAGGGGTCAATCCCTGCGATGTAGGAGAGCTGCAGTGGGGCTCCGAGTGGAGTGCCTCCTATGTGTGTGTGACGAGGCGTTATGCCTATGTACTTTGGGATCTCCCTTTGAGGATTTTTAGGGAAACGTTGGACTATAAACGCAACGCATGAATTAAGCTCTAGGGCAGTTTGTCCTTCAGCATTAGATTGATGCTCCTGGTCCGCGAGGCCGTGAGGGTATTTGTGTGTCATGAGCATGAGGTCCGGCTAGTGCTATAGCCAATGCCGGCCCGTTTTAGGTCCCATCAGTATGGACTACCCTCTGTAATCATCAATAGTGCATGAGACAAAGGGTGGGGTGAGTGATGAGTTCCTTGCCCTTTTTATCCAACAAAGAGGTGAGATGTGTGAATGGAGTGTTGCATATACAAGATGAGTGTCTCAATGCAAAAAGCACAAAATTGTTCTTGTGCACGACACTATAAAGCTCCCTAGCCTTCCTTCTTACATTTTACACCAGCACAGGGCAGGATGCACTATTGCACCATCAATTCTGCAGAAGGCATACAACCTTTGCACAAGTGGCAGTGAGGAGTCAATCAATGGGATGTGAGGAACTTAGTTGCCCTCTTGTGATCATCAACAGAGTGTGAGATAGAGAGGGGGCTGAGTGTGATGGATTTTCCCTTTTATCAATTGAGAGGTGAGGACTGAGGGACATTTCCACACTTGGAAACATGTATGTTCTCATTTTCCTATATACACATGTGACGAGCCTCCTGTGCCATCAGGATGCACCTCATTCTGTTTGGCACACTATACTACGAGGCTCCCTAGCCTTCCTTCTTGCACCTATGACAAATGGGTTGGGATGCACTGATGCACCATCAACTGTGCACATTGGCATACTCCCTTTGAATCATTCCCTTTGTCAATTTCTAAATCGAATGTGGACTATGGGTTTCAATCATTATTCTTCAAGTGACGTGTGCCATGGGTGAGTGACTGATCTATCCTTTCAACATAAGTGACTATCAAGATTGAGTGTTGTATACCTCACCATTGACAACCTCATGAAATGCTTTAGCAACAAAGCAACCTCCCTACGTGTTGATGTGTGGTCCATGCCATGCTGGACGAGTGTGATGTGGCAAGCCTTGGTACCTCTCCTACTAAGGACTACGATCCTTCATGAGTCAATGATGATTCAGCTCACCCATCTACCAATCGGGCCAAGTTTTTCTAACCCTACCCCTTTTGATTTCACAAGTCACTCATGTTTTAAGTGTGGGGACATATGTGTATCATTTACGATCCTTTGTTAGGATCCTATTGCATCGTAAATCTTATTTATTTAGGTCTTAATTGTGGGGACGTGTGCGTGTGCATTCACTTTGCATACCTCATGGACACATCCCTATAAGACGATTTAAGATACCAAGCCCAGACCTTGCCCTAATGGGGTCCCTTCCATGCCCACTCATCCTCTTTTCAACCTATCTTGGGGTTGTTCCTTGTTTATTTACCTTTTTTCTTTGTTTTTTTTCTTCTCTATGTGAACGCACCCTACATTCACCAAAAGTAAAATCTCAACTTACAACCTTATTCTTCCCTTGAACTAGCCCCTTTTCCTTTTTATAACCCTCTGTTTTGAGACATGGATCATGAGTTAATAATTTTTAAAAGATTTTTTTGCCAATTTTACATGTACATCATTCCGATGTATGGTTTGTCCATTATTGAAATTTCCATCTTTTTGGGTATTTTTGTGTGCATTTTTTACCATTTTTCCATGTAAATGTGCCTTAACCACCTCCAAATTCACTCTAGATTTGATAGTTGTGCCTTGATTGCTCTCCTACGCATTTTTCCTTTTCCCCCCGATTTTGGCCCATCGATTTTATTTTATTAAATTTTTGGTGAATTTTTATGCTTATTGTTTTTATTTTTCCCATGTGAATGCCCCTAATGGCCTTGAAATTGTGTTCTGATTTTGTAGCCCTATCCCTCTAGTTTTTCCTAACATCTTTTCTTTTTGTGGCACTCCATTCTAATGCACAAATTTTCTCATATTAATTTTTGAATCCATTTTTGTGTGTGTTTTTGTTGTTTTTTCCATGTGAACATGCTCTATCACCCCCAGAATGAACTGCATTCTACCAACCTACTAGGTTTGACTCCTCACTACGGACCTTTTTTGTTTTCACCTCATTGGGTTTTGTACGACAGATCTCTCTCTATTAATGTTTAATTCTCATTTTGAGTGCGTTTTTTTTGTCTTGTCCATGTGAACGAGTCCTATCCCTGTCAAAACCGTGTTCTCATCTACTAGGCATATCTAGAATGTCATTGCCCTATCAATCCCAAGAACAACATTTTTCTTACCCTCGCCCCATGCACATGCGTAGGACAAGGGGGACCACGGTCCTTAAAGAAAAAAAAAACAACACAAAAAAAATAAACAAAACACACATACACACACACAATATGCTACCCCCCCATCCTATGCCTACCCTTCCATTTGCATGTCCACCCCCCTACTTCCTACCCCTACCATTAATCTTTCCCTCCCCCCCCCCCCCCCCCCCCCCCCCAACTTCCTATCCTACCCCATGTCCACCCCCCTCTCCTCTAACCCCCCTTCCTACCCCCCTAACTTCTACCTATAATGATGAAAGTGTAAACACTCCCTTGCTCTTGGGAGGAGTCAGAATTTATATTCGTTAAAGCTTCCGAAGTAGCTAGGGAGTTAGTTGCCACTGAGGTATCCAAGGAACAAGCAACCAAGTAGCATCTCATCATGTCATATAACAAGAGCACAATCATGGCCACAAACCAAGAAATTAAGAAGTTGCAACATCTTGCTGACAACAATTCACCCTTCTTGCAGAAATGGTACGCTCTACGATTGCAATGGGAGCTAGAGGGATACCAAATAATGACCAATGTTGAATAGTGATGTAAATCAAAGTATCTCAACCTATGTCGTTTGAACTTCATATAGGGTGTTGACTACTCTTGGTAATCGACCCATGGAAGACCACATTAAAGAACACCCTTATCTAGATCGCATCCTCACAAAGGAGGAGTTGCACATTGCTAGCAAAGTGGCCTCTAGTGACTTTTTACTTAATGTACTTGCTTATATTACACATGTGGGCATCCTCCCTTTCGATATGGATATCTATGCTTGGTTAGAATATAATCCGTTTCAATGTCTGGCTCATGTGAAAGTAAAATACTAAGATTGTGCGCTAAAGGCCCTTCATCCTCTAACCCTTTCACTCTAGGACAGATTATTTTCATTGCGAAGGGGGAAGGAAAAGGGTGAATCAAACCAAACACATAAAGAAAACAATAAAGGAAAAGCACACATTGCAAGGGTAAAATGCAACAACCTATGATTAAGGAAAAGGTCAACAAAAGTTAAGATCAATACACTAATGGGAGGAAAAGTCTACGTCTGCACACAAGCATTTCAGTTCAACAAGCATGTAGTTGTTTCCTGTTGCTATTTTTGAAAACCATTAATGGTGAATATGGCTTCATGACATGCATCCATCATGGCAGGCTAAAAAAGGGCTAGAAAATTTCCTTTTTCAAAGGAAGAACAAGAAAAATATGGACTTTCAGTGGCAACGTGAGCCTTCAACGAGTTCAAATTTTGGCATATGTTTAGCCTAGATAACATGGCCATTGAAGAATGGGTGGTAAGGCAAATCATTGAGCAATGCAATCTGCAGAAATACGTGGAAGCAGTGAGCCAGGGAGTGGACTACTTCCATTGTGCAAACTTGGTGAGGACTTTTCATAGAAACCCTAGCACCATAGTTGTGCATGAAGGAGAGGAAACTCGCCAAGTGCAGATTGAATTGACCCCAGGGCTGATGGAAAAGGCATTGGGTCTGGCAAGCAAAGTAGAAAGGAAGCCAAAAAGAGACATATATGCCTTACTAGGGATGGAAAAGGTAAAAGTCCATACCAATGACGGCATCAGCTTGGCAAATCTTCCTGATCTCGAATTCCAACTCCAAGCCAAGATGGTGCACACACAATTTTCTAGCCAAAGATACAACTCTATAATGAGCCGCATCAACATCCCCTTGCTAGAGAGTGTCGTAGCAAGGTCACTAGATGAGGTCCAACTCAATGGGTTTGTGAGAAAGACCATTGCGACCTCAAAAAAGGCCTTGGTAATGAGAGGGCAACCTGTTGGAGGAGAATATCCTGCCACCAAGTCTTAAAGGAAAGCTTCATCCTCAAAGGCTGCAAACATTAGATTTGGGCTATTCACTTCAATCATCAGGGAAGCTTTGGGATAGGACCAGGAAGAAGGAGGAGAAGGGGTGGACGAAACACCAAGCAGTTCGCCACCCCAGTAGGAATGGGTGGCACAGTCCAACGAAAGAATGCTAAGTGAAGGACAAGATGGCAAGGAACAAGAAGAACAAACTAGTGGAGGAGAGGCTAGAAAGACAAAGAAGAAAACTGTACAAGAACAACAGGAAGAGGAGAGGAGGAAACACGAAAAGGAAAACTTGCAAAGGTCCCATAGGGAGTCCAAACAGGCCGAGGAGGAGAAAAAGAAAAAGCAGGAAGAGGAGGAGGAGGAGCTAAGGAAAAAAGAGGAGGAAGACATGGCCCTTGCCAGGCACAGGTTCATTGAGCAATAGTCCAGGTATGATGAGCTAGAACCCACAAACCCCATCAGAAATGAAGGGCCAATAACAGACCCTCCTTGTGAGGCCCATTATGGGGGTAGGAAACGCCCACCCCGTGGAACCAGCCTCATGAGGGATCACCCTCTAATCAGTGGTCCCACATTTTTGCGGAAGCGTATCATGACACGACACAGAATCCGGAAGCGTAACACGCCATGAACTAGCGGATGCGTAACACGTCATGGGACAAGGTAACATGATATGGAATGAAGGTAACACATTATATGTACTCCAAGGTGCAACCAAGGCACAAGTATATTTACAAGAAATCCGGAAGGCTTGCGGGATGAGATTTCACATGTAGTGGGTGGAGCTATCAACGTGCATCACACAACGCCATCACGTGGGTGAGGGAGCTCAAAGGAGGACTACCCTCATACACACCTCCAAGCTCAAGTGCCTATGTTCCTGAGTTTGTGCCACCTATAGTGCGAGGGGGAAAGGGCAAGGCTCCAATCACCCCCATCCCTACCCTCCTGATGCCTGCTATCACCATTGCCATCTCCACTCCGAGTTCTACGGCCCACGTGGACGCCAGAAACCTAATGGCTTGGGTCTAGTATTTTGTAAATAAGGAAAAGGAGTAGGAGAAGGAACCCCCTTGGTAGGGACCAAAAGATCCTAAGAAGAAAAAGTGGCAAGCTCTACAACCTCCATCCCCGCAATAGAGAGGCCGCCCGAAGAATATGATGAGTACGTCACGAAGCTCCTCTCTCAACTAGAGAGACCCAAGGAGGAGAAAAGAACCATGGTAGCATAGCTTGAAGTTGGAAAGGAGGCCATGGCGGCATTTCAGCTAGATAGAACACGTCAAATGGCGATGGCCCAAAGGGAAATCAATGAGCCAAAAGAGCAGCTACAAGCTAAGGAAGAGACAGAAGCTAAATGGTAGGTGTGCTTGAATGGAGAAGCCGAGGCCACACAATGCCTATGCCAACACAATGAAGAGAATGTGGCACTCTACGAAGGTCTGCAAGCTCAAATGGAGAAACTCACTAAAGCCATAGAAGAGCTTGAGAAGCTAAGGGATGAAAGAGCTCACATGTTTGAAATAGAGATGGAGAGACTAATCCAAGAGGCTACCTCAGCACAGGAAGAGCAGCAACAGCTAAGGGAAGAAATGGAAGACCATGAACGAAGGCCGACAATGCTATCCTAGAGGCAAGGGAAAAGCCTCGAAGACATGAATAAGTGGGTGGAAGAATGGGCCAATTAGAACAAAAAATAGGTCAAAGCTTTGGCATGTCGCCTCGCTCAAGCCAAAAAAGAAAATATACTTGCTAAATGCAGAGCAAAGGCTGTCCAAGTGAGCTTCCACACCCAACAACATGCCTTCCTAAAAACCCTATTGGACATCACCCAGGTAGAGGAGGGAGAGTCCATGGAGGCAATGAAAAAGAAACTAGGAATGGCTTGTAGGGCACTAAAGGCTGGACTACTGCAGATGCTGCCACAACCTTGTGGGGTTAGCCTAAGCTTGGAAAAACAATGCCATTATCTCCTATTGGCAGGCCTAACCTCACTGGAAGTGGACACACTCGGGTTCCTCAAAGAGGAGCAACAAGAGCCAAAGACCAGAAAGGGAGATGGATGTGAACTTTGAAATGGGACCACATGAAGACTAGCTTGTCCCACCGCCTCCTTCTTCGAGGCCTAAAGAGCAACAAAACATAGACACCTCCACAGAATGAAAGGCGGCGCTAAGAGAAAAAAGGAAGCGAATGGAAGAGGATACAAGGAGAAACTAGAATGCCAAGGGATTGAGGGCGCCCTAGGCACCTATCCCACCATGTGTGGATGACACCCCAACAAACTTCCATGCCCACCTCATAATCTGGGAGAGGCAAGAAATGGCTAGGTGCCCCTTCGACCTCAACTTCCAATTCCCCACCACCTTGCGTAGTGTTAGCTATCAAGGTGGTGAAAGAGGTGGTTAATATCGGAAGCAAGCTCGGACAAAGATGGCTGGAATAGAGAAAGCAGAACCCCACATTATGGGCCACAAAAGACGCCAAATTTTGGCAAGATAATTTTTTTGAAATACCACAGTCTCTGCGTGGCTATGAATCCTAACCTACATGGAGAAGAAGGGTATGTGACACCAACTTGGACACTTGGATGGCCTTTTGCAACACTCAACCCTTCAAGTGGAATGACCCAACCTTTATCTCCTACCCTCAAAGGGTGGGAGTGGATTTTGACTCTAGCGTCCATGGCTGCTACGACTTCTCTATAATCTATAATCCTCATTGTACTACATATGAATATGCCCTCATCTTCACATAAGAAAACTTGTATGATACCCTAATCCAATTCACTAACGCATTCTCTTCATGCCCTAACCCTGCTTTTATTACCACTTGTAATTACCTTAGATTTCTTAGGATACTTCTCAGGCAAGAATCCACCCTACAGGAATGCAACCTCCTAGTGCTTCATTTTGATCCTAATGCTATAGATAGTTGCGTGATGGCTCGACTTATGATGGGGGAGCCACTTTATTTCCTTCGTTTTGCTTAGTTGTACTAGAGGACATGAATGATAGTCACTTCACCCGTTGCAATCATCCATTCCTCTCCACCACCACCCTTCATGTCCACCTCAACCTCAAGGGGTATCTCCACAGTCGCCGATTCCTTAGTAAATTTATTAAGCCCCCTTATCCACCTCACTCCAATGACAAAGATTAACCTTCGATCACGACTATGTAACTTTATTATTATTATTATTATTATCATTATTTCAAAGGAAAATAAAATGGACAAGCTATCACAGGCCCCCACTGCAAGTTGCACAGCCACTACCCCTAGGGGTCCTCAAGTTAGGCACATCCGATGGCCCTGGTCGGCTGGCTCCACTCCTAACACCCTAGCCTCATTTTGATCCTCCACTTTCTGCTTAGGGCATGCCAAGGGAAGGACACACCCAGTGAGGTAACACTCGCATGTGGTTAGACCTATCACCCTAAGCTCCATCCCACTAGCATGCGCACAATGCACCACACAACAATGGGACACACCCACACCTAATGCACCTTTCTTTTCTTTCGAGGTACAATTGAACGTCCCACCACACTAGCTTCAGAGACCCCATGATCCATGCAATGCCCTTCCCATCCTATGCCATGTGCCATCAAATAAAGCACAACCAACCAAGGGGCGAACGCAATAGCCATGATCAAAAATTGAATGAAGAAGCTCATTTGGAATAGTGCAGGCAAACTCAGCCACCACGGAGAGTTAAATGACAAATCCATCTAACACCTATTTGAATTTAAAAGATGGACCCACCCCTCAATATCCCTCCAATACCAAGGATCATATCCAATGCCAGGGCCTCTTAGTTCCAAAAATCCCTCCAGTACCAGGGGCCCTACCCAGCCCAAGGGCCTTTCGATTCCATAAATCCCTATAACATGTCCAAAAATCCCTCCAACACACCCCCACCATGGTATGCCCACAACCTCAAGAAACCCCTGGCATCCCAGCACCACCGTCCCCCTCACCACCAGCAAGTGCCATGAGGTTGGTACTCGTCTAGGAGGGGGGTAATGTTAACCCTCAAACGAACAAGGTGGAAAATTGACAAAATCTAAAGTAGAAGATAAGGCCAAGGCAAAAGTGAAATAGGAAACCAAGGCATGCCAGGAGAAATATGGAAATAAAATGAAGTGCAAAAAAGTCCTGAATCAAGGAGAAAGATGCACAAGAAACAGTGCAAGTCAATGCTTTTGTAAAAGAATGCAAGGCACACCACAATTTATTCTAAGAGTGGTGGGATCCCACCCATGCAAATTGTAAAAATAGATGGGCGATAGGAAGGAAGCTAGGAAGATAGAAGGACAATGGAAAAAGGGGCATGTGGCCATGTAAAAAGGGGATGACCAACCAAATGGGATTTAGTGCTTTGTATATAAAGTTCAAAAGATGAATGAGAGCTCATTCTTTGGTGTGTGGCAAAGTGTAATCTTCGTCTTCTCACCTTCTAGTCTCTTGCTTTCTTGTGAGTGCTTGAGGGAGGGAGTGTGAGGGAGTGAGCTTGTGAGAGTGAGGGATCTTGGAGGTGAAGCTCTCCACCATCTCCTATCTTCTTCTTCTTTTCTTTGAATCTCTTCTCTTGTCTCGCGCGTGGCTATGGAGGATGGATCTTGGAGGAAGATGCTTGAGGATGCTTGATCTTGCATCTCAAATCGTGGAGCTATCAGAGTGCTTGAGAGAGGAAGCAATTCAATTGGGCATCAAGGTAATCTCACTACACTTGTAGAGAGAGATAGTGCATTGGAAATGTGAGAGGTAGCCATTAGTGCTTGCTTGAAACACTTGAATAATAAGTGGTTCATTGGTCTTGGTGGTTGAGATTGTGTTCGCCTCTACAAATTGGATGTGCTAGAGGGTTTTGGTAGTGAGACTTTGTCGAGTGATCAATCAAGAGAGGAGTCCACCATGGAAGATGTTTACCAGGTAACTCTAAGCTAGCCTATAGAAGCTCAAGATAGAATCAAAGATACAAATGTGATAGAGATATATCTTGGTACATGTATTGATTAGGATGTATACTCAGCATGGAAGAGAGTAAGGAATATGTGTCCTTAATTTGTAAATTTCATGATATATCCGCATGGAGCTATGAAAAATTGAGGGGTACTCCCTCTAGTTTAGTTGTGCATGCTATTCCTGTGAAAGAGGGAAGTCAATCTATAGAGATAGAAAGTGAAGCCTATGCCTTTTGAGTTAAGGGACACGCTATTCAAAGAGTTACAAAAATTACATAAGACTAGCTCGATATTTCATGTGCAACACATGGAGTGGTGCTTGCTAGTGGTTATTAGGAAGAAGAAAAATAATCAAATCTAGCTTTGCATTGATTTTAGAGAGATCAATAAATAACTAGTTATGGATTATTATTCGTTGTCATTTATTGATCAAATTTTAGATCAACTAGCAAGTAGGGATATATAGTCCTTTATGGATTGTTTCACTACCTATAATCAAATGACCATTGCAGAGGAGGACAAGTTAAAGATGAAATTCTTGACCATGTTTGGAACCTTTGTGTATCATGTCATGGTCTTCAAGTTATGTAACACACTCGATTCTTGGAAACGTATGGCCTCAATGCCTTTCTCATGAAGAGCTAAAATTTTTCATTGATGATTTGTTGGGCAACCATCACTAAGGAAAGGTAGTTGATAATATTGTGAATATGTTTTGAGTGTTGCAAGCAATTTTGCATTTCTCTAAACGCAAGGAAATGTGTATTTGGAGGGCCCTATAGATTACTTTTGGGCCATGTGATTAGTTTGGTTGGAATTGTGAGTGATCCAGGAAAGATTAAAGTCATTGTCACTATGAGTCTATCGAGAAACCCCAAGGAAGTACATAACTTCCTATCGTTAGTGGGATATTACCGAGGATTTAGTAATGCACTAGTTGAAAGGATTTTACTTGTTAATAAATTTATTGTCCTTCAACTATTCATTTTTTTGGAGTGATACATGCAAAATATCCTTTGAGAATGTGAAGTAAGAATTGGCTAAAGCGCTACTCCTGAAAGCACCTAAGAGAGGTGAGTTGTTCTATATGTTTTTGGTAGCCATAATGTATAGTATCAATTTACTGCTTAACTCAAATATGGGAGGAGAAATGGTATCATTTGACTGTGTTTGCCAGAATTGGGTATGTCCAAAATGAATTATACGTATATGGAAAAATTGTGCCTTGGGATGGTTTTTGCCATGAAGAAATTCAAGCACTATATCCTATACAAGAAAGTAGTATTTTATGCAAGGCAAAAGAGCTAAGGTTTCTATTGAACAAGTTGCATCCATACAAGTGCCTAGCAAAGTGGTTAATCACTTTTTAAGAACTTAGTTATGAGATTAAGAGTAAGCCATAGAGATCGCAAGGCATTGTGGAGTGTCTTGTAGACTTTGAGAAGCCGAAAAAAAGGTATTGGAAAGCTAGCAACCTTGAGGGCTGCTTAAAATAGATACAACCTCCATCCCATCCTAGTATACTACAATAATAGATTATCTATCTACAGGAGAGAGAGTAGAGCCTTTTTTTCTAAGACTCAGAAAAGAAAAATTAAAAAATAATCTTTAAAGTTTTCTTTAATTGCAGGAACTATATATCAGTGTATTATCTATATGTTATGCCTAATGAGGTTCCGTTTATCTTGAAAGAGTGTCATGACTCCACTTGTGGATAGCACTTTGTTGGATTGCACAAAAAGCCTTAAGAGATAGATATTGGTGGCCATCCATCTTCCAAGATGCATTTGTTGAGATATCGAGCTCCACTCGTGATACGCCAGGGTGACCGTTGTGTATTTATGTCACCGACTTGTCAGTTGGACGCGGTTGGTACACCGCCCATGAATAATAGCTGCATGACAGCTATCCTTATCTACTCTAGTTCGTGGCTCAGTTAGTATGCCACCTTAGTTAGTTGAGTTTGGTTTAAGACCCATATATAGGGTTCTTCTATTTCTTTGTAAGAGAGTTCTTTTTGCTTACACAACTAAGAAGAGGAAAACTGTTTTCAGCCTCCACCCTTGTGTGTATTCCCCCATTGTGCAAGCAAGAAAGCTTCAAGTGAGACTCCTTCCTTCTCTCCCACAATCTTGACATGGTATCAGAGCCTTGTTCGTGGTAAGGAGCTCAAGAAAGCAAGCCAAGCTCGCGGTGTTCTGGTAAGAGGAGCAGTGTTGCTTTCATTTCCTATTTTGGGAGCAGATCTCTGCAGATAGCACAGTCGGAAAGTGCAGGAGTGCATTGTCTCAGGTTGAGACGCCCTTCGCCGTGAAGAAAGAGGGAAGTATATGTTGCAGGTGAGGGCTTTAGCCCAGGGCGACCTTGTTTTTTTGATTTGAGGTCATTTCGGGGCCTGTTTTGGAGGCGGAAGTTTTCTGCACGCACTCAGGAAAAGGCCCAGTTTTATGCTGTGCAACCACTGTTCTACAGGTTGGTGAAAAGTTACTGTAGAAATTGCATCGTATGCTTGTGCGCAGAGACATTGGGAGTTTCAGAATCATCCTTGGTTCCTGTCTATGCAAAATCGTCACTAGGAAGTGACTGTGTGGTCAAATACCACTTTCGCCAGTTTTATAGATTTGCCCTTGTGAGGGTGAAGCTGTGTTTTTTGCAGTGACAGAATTTTTTGCAGTATTTTGTAATGGCGTCTGATTCTCTTTCACAGATTGTCACTGAAAAGCTTGACAAGAACAACTTCCAGGCATGGAAGTTTAGAATGACGAATTTCCTTATGGGAAAAGGATATTGGGAATTTGTTGCAGGAAATGAAGAAGAACCAGTTCTTCCTAATGTTCCCAATCAACAGCAAATGCAGGCATTCAAAGCATGGCATGAGAGAGCCAGGAAAGTTATGTACTGGCTGTCTATCAGTATTTCAGACTTTATGATTGTGCATATTCAGGATGCAAGTACACCAAAGGAGGCATGGGACACTTTGTCAAAAATGTATAGCACAAATACGCAAGCCAGGAAAATGCAGCTCAAGCAAGAGTTGCACAATGTGCAAAGAGAAAGTATGAGCATCAATGACTACCACATGAAGGTGAAGAAGATTGCAGATGCACTTGCTTCCATTGGGTCGCCAGTGGAAGATGATGATTTAGTTTCTGTGACCTTGAATGGTCTAGGAAAGGATTATGCACAGTTTCGGACATCCATTTCAGTTCGTGAAAGATTTCCTGATTTTGAGGAGTTGATTGCTCTTCTAATTTCTGAGGAGCAGAGAAATGGTGGTGCATCTTCTTCAGGAGGAACTTCAAAGGAAGTTGTCTTCTACTCAAATGCTGGAAGAGGTAGAGGCAGAGGTAGAGGCAGAGGTAGAGGAGGCCGATTTGGAGGCCGTGGTAGAAATCAGAATATGCAGCAAACTCAAGAAAACTAGTCCTATGGAGGAGGACGTGGTAACTCTAGAGGCAGGGGGAGCCAAAGGTCGTGGTGGATGGCAAAGAGGCCAAAATGCAAACAGCAATGTTGAATGCTACTATTGTGGTAAAATGGGTCATATGGCTAAGGACTGCTATAAAAAGCAGAATGACATCATGAATGGAAAATTGCAACAAGGGAATTATGCATCTTCTAGTAGACCGGGTGATGATAGAAATGAGCATTTGTTTATGGTGCAGCACATGAACAATTCTGTAACAAGTGTAGAAGAAAGCAACGATGTATGGTATGTTGACTCAGGTGCATCAAACCACATGACAGGTCATGCAGAATGGATGGAGGATGCAAGGAAAATGGAAAAACCAGGATTTGTGGAGATTGGTGATGATACTACACATCCTATTGTGCAGATTGGAAAAATTCCTTTGTCTATGCAGGATGGGAAAAAGAAATACCTGTCCAATGTATTTCATGTCCCGAATATCACCAAGAATCTGGTTTCTGTTGGTCAAATGGTTGAGCAGGTCTTGCAGGTCAGATTTAATCCTCATGGATGCTTTGTTGAGGATATGAAAAATAAAGGTCGCTTGATAGAAAAAGGAAAGAAGAAGGGCAGAATGTTTACGTTGGATGCAGACATGTCTGAATTGAGTGCAGCAATGTTTGCACATGCGACCGGTGTAGTTGCAGATATTGATATTTGGCATAAACGCATTGGTCATGTTAATGTACAGCGACTTAAATCAATGCAGGCCCAAAATATTATTGCAGGATTGCCTAAATTCAAGGTTGCAGAAATGCATAAGGTATGTGAAGCCTGCCAATTTGGAAAACAAGCAAGGAAACCATTTCCTAGACATGCTCAAGAGAGTAAGAAGCCATTGGAATTAATCCACTCTGATGTGTGGACTACTAAAGCTGCATCTCTTGGAGGCTGTCATTATTTGGTCACTTTTATTGATGACTATAGCAGAAAAGTTTGGGTGTATTTTATGAAAAAGAAAAGGGAAGTTTTTGGGCATTTCAAAACTCTTAAAGATATGGTTGAAAAAGAAACAGGCCTGTAGATAGAATGCCTAAGGTCAGATGGAGGGGGAGAGTACCTCTCAAATGAGTTTGCAAAGTTCTTGCAGGAGTATGGCATAAAGCAGCAATATTCATGCAGTCATACCCCACAACAAAATGGAATTGCAAAAAGGAAAAACAGGCATATTGGAGAGGTATCTCGTGCCATGCTCAATGAAAAAGACTTGCCAGATTTTTATTGGGCTGAAGCATTTGCTACAGCAGTCTACATAATGAACAGGACTCCCACTGCAGCAATACATGGAATGACTCCAGAGGAGAGGTATATTGGTAGGAAACCAGATATTTCTCATTTGAAAATTTTTTGTTGCATTGCCTATGTACATGTGGCAGATGAGTTGAGATCCAAGTTGGATCCAAAAGCTGAGAAATGCATCTTTATTGGTTACTCTTTGCAGCAAAAAGGGTATAGAAGCTATAACCCTTCTACTCGTAAGTTTACAGTGAGCAAAGATGTTGTTTTTGATGAGATGAGTAGCTGGTATAAACCAGCAAATGTGATTGATGATGTAGATGCACAAAATGGTAATGCTGCACAGAATTCACAGCAGCAGTCACAAAATATTAGTGGACCTGGAGTGTCCTCTAGCAGTGGTTCACATTCTCCGCCATGGACAGGCAGATTGAGATCAGGAGAATCGTCTCAAAGTAATGCAGATAGTGGTATGCAGGTACCACGAAAAGGAAAAGAGAAGGTTGATCAGCCCATGTTTGATATGAATGCAGGTCACTCTTATGTGGATGGTGAATATAGTGGCTCAAAACAGAGCATTGATGATGAGTTGGGTATTCCTTCTATTGTTACACCTGGAGTAAGGAAGACCAGGGATGTTTTGAGAGCACCTCGGAGTGAACCTACTTTGCGCAGGTCTATGAGAGCTAGGTATCCTATGGATAGGCTGAAATATGATGGATTTACAGCCATTCACTATGCATATATGGTCAAAGTGATACAGGAACCAAAACCCACTTCTTTTGAGCAAGCCATGGGGAAAGAAAAATGGGAGAAATCCATGGATGAAGAAATGGATGCCTTGGAAGCAAATGCTACATGGGAATTGGTACCTTTGCCTAAAGGTAAAAATGCAATTGGCTGTAAGTGGGTTTATAAGGTGAAGCACAATGCAGATGGTTCTGTGAATAGATACAAGGCAAGATTAGTAGTCAAGGGGTATGCACAAACATATGACATTGACTATGAAGAAACATTCAGTCCGGTTGCAAGGATGGAAACCGTAAGAGCAGTCATTGCTATGGCTGCATCAAAAGGATGGTCTTTACATCAGATGGATGTAAAGAATGCCTTCTTGCATGGTGATTTGCAAGAAGAGGTCTATATGGAGCAGCCACCAGGTTATGTGCATGTTGTTCATCCTGAGTTTGTTTGCAGGTTGAAGAAAGCCTTGTATGGCTTGAAGCAAGCACCTAGAGCATGGTCTGACAAGATAGGACAGTATCTTGTCACTATTGGCTTTCACATTTCCAAGGTAGATTTCTCACTTTATGTGAGAAAAACAGAGAAAGGTATTATGCTACTTGTCATTTATGTTGATGATTTGATTATGACAAGTGACAATGATGAAGATATCCTTCATGTGAAAATGCTATTGAAGCAGAAGTTTGAGATGAAGGATTTGGGAGAGCTGCATTATTTATTGGGCATTGAGGTGATTAGATCACCAAGTGGGATACAGCTCTTGCAGAGGCAGTATGGATTGGACATGCTGTCCAAATATGGGATGACAGGCTGTAAGCCTATTTCAGTTCCTTTGGAGCAAAATGTGAAGCTGAGCACAGATGCAGGTGAGCTTCTAGAAGACCCTACTATGTACAGACGCATAGTAGGAAGTTTGATTTATATGACTATTACCAGGCCAGATTTGAGCTATGCTGTTGGATTGGTAAGTCAGTTTATGCAGGCTCCAAGGAAACCACATTTGGATGCGGCTAGACGCATACTCAGGTATGTGAAGTCCACATTGCAGTATGGACTATTTTATGAGACTGGGGTTCAGATACAGTTGCATGGATACACTGATGCTGATTGGGCTGGTAGTATTTCTGATAGACGATCTACCAGTGGATATGTGTTCTCTTTTGGGAGTGCTGTAGTCACTTGGAGCAGCAAGAAACAGCCTATAGTTGCCTTGTCGAGCAGAGAGGCTGAGTATAGGGGTGCAGCAATGGCTGCATGTGAGGTAGCTTGGTTGCATAAGCTACTTTATGATATGCATCAATCTACAGATGGACCAGTTGTCATTTATTGTGACAACATGAGTAGTATGCACTTCGCAAATAACCCAGTCTATCATGCTAGAACAAAGCACATTGAGGTGCATTATCACTATGTGCGAGAGAGGGTTTTACTAGGTCTTATTGATCTAGTTTATGTCAGCACAGAGGATCAGGTAGCTGACATATTCACGAAGGCATTGGGCGCAGAGAAGCTGCGCAAGTTCAGAGACCTGCTTGGTGTGCAGGAATTGGGATTGAGCTCGAGGGGGAGTGTTGAGATATCGAGCTCCACTCGTGATACGCTAGGGTGACCGTTGTGTATTTATGTCACAGACTTGTCAATTGCAGACGCGGTTGGTACACCGCCCATGAATAATAGCTACATGACAGCTATCCTTATCTACTCTAGTTCGTGGCTCAGTTAGTATGCCACCTTAGTTAGTTGAGTTTGGTTTAAGACCCATATATAGGGTTCTTCTATTTGTTTGTAAGAGAGTTCTTTTTGCTTACACAACTAAGAAGAGGAAAACTATTTTCAGCCTCCACCCTTGTGTGTATTCCCCCATTGTGCAAGCAAGAAATCTTCAAGTGAGACTCCTTCCTTCTCTCCCACAATCTTGACAGCATTTGCGTATGTAAAGAGGTGCAATGTATGCCAATAGAGACATGACAGTCGAGAGAACCAGAAGCGCCCACCACTGACTCCTATTATGGTTGTATTACCACATTCAAGAAGTGGACATTGACTTTGTAGGTCTAATTGCTCCATCATCCTCTACACGAAATATGTATATCATAGTAGTGATTAACTATTTTAAAAAATGGTTGGAAGAAAGAGCAACAAGGAAGGATGATGGAAAGGAGACTACTAGCTTCCTTATTAAACAAATAATCTATGGATTTGGTCTGCCAAAAGAGACGGTGTTAGACCGTGGAACTCATTTTCCGAATAAGGTGTTCTAGATGTGGTTGTATGGGCATATAATATGACCTTTAAATTATCTACATGCCACACCCTATTCAAATTAGTTTATGGGAAGGAGTGTATCTTAACCCTTGAGATTCAATTACCTACAATATGACTTGCGATTAATCATTTTCTAGGGGATAAGAATGGGCTATATGGGTGTATAATACGACCGTTAAAACAAGCCACATGTCACACCCCATTCAAATTAGTTTATGGGGAGAAGTGTGTTTTACCCCTCGATATTGAATTACCTATAATATGACTTGCAATTCAGGTTTGAGTAGTTGTCTACCTCCTATGAAGACGTTGTTGGGCACACAAAGATTTGTCTTATGAGGTAGTCCTAGTGACCCTCTCCTCCTAGCTTGCCAAGAAGTTGGTTCCACGAATTCTTGCTAGTTGTGAGGCAGCAAGGGAAGCGTGACGAATAAAAGAAGATGATAATAAATAAGTCTAAACTACCTACAATACACAGATATGTAAAAAGGGGTTCTAACCTTTGTAATAAGAAAATTAAAAAACAAAATTAAAAGAGTGTGAAGACATGGTAAGTTTCTATAGATGAGTCTGATGCCTTGTCCTTCTTGGGGATAGCATCTAGCCAAAAGCAAATAAGGATGGTTGGAGTGAAAAAAAAAGGGAGAAAAAAAAAGGAACTTAGTGTCACTTTACAAGAGCTTAGTAGGTTCTTGGATACCAAGACTAGACCTGAGGCCCCAATGCCTTATTCTCCTTGAGTCACAATACTCTCAACTCCCTCCTTTTTACACATCCAAGTATCAACTAATAAAGAATGATGAATGTGGAAACATGAACACATATATGAATTCAAGTGGACCAAGCTATAGGATTCCTTGCCTAGTAGGATCTCCTAGTCTAGTTGTCGTAGGTTAGGTAGGCAAGTTAGGACACCACTTTGGATGACTTCTTTGATAGTTCTCTTGGGTTGGTCTATGTTCGAGCAATTAGTTTGCACCTTTCTCTTGATCTCTTTATCAGATTATGATTTCCCTATCCCTCATGAAATTCATTCCGTGATTTTGTCAAAGGGTAGGGTGAGAGCTATGTTATATGTTATGTTGTGTATTTTGTTCGAAACAGCTTTATGCTCTTTCTATTTCTTTTGTGTGTAGATCAATTCGCGGGTTTGACGGGATGAGTCACCCTATCACGTGATTACTAGTGAGAGTGGGATTTTAACCTAGACGCGAGGCAAAAAGTCTGCCAAAGTTTTTCGTTTTAAAGTGGAAATTCAAGCCCATTGGAAGCAACAAAGGAAAATTCAATCATTTGAAACATAAATGAAAGACATGTTTTAAACTCATATCTGAAGACGAACTTTGTAGTGGTTCTGAATTTTTATAATTTTTTTCAATGGGTGGGACCAAAAATCTTAACCATGCAATTCAAGAGTTTCTAATGGATGGGTAAAAAAATCTTAGAACTCGATTCAAAGGCCAGACATGAGAGATTTTGGACACCGAGTAGGAGGACAAGTAGAAAACCAAGTGTAAAAGAGGTTTTGTGTAAGTGGGAAAGGGGTGTGACCCATAAAGCCTCCCCTCCTGAATTTCTCATGTGAAGAGGGGGGGAGGCCTATTCTTTTTTAGCGTGAAAAGAAAACAAGGGAGGAGAGGGTGCAAGAAGATGATGAGATGAAGAGAGGAGAGGGAGAGATGGCTATGAGATCCACAATGCAGCCTATGAAACTGATTCCACCATGATTCTTCTCTTTTTTTTCTTTCTATCACCGCCTTTAGCTCCACAGATGGCGGTTGATCTAAAATATCCATTTCTAGTATTTCTTCTTCCCCTCTATCTCCCCTCTTGTGGGCTATTCTTGTGGGGATAATTAAGAGAAGTTCAAGATGAGATATGATTGTCCCGACTTGAACAAGATGAAGATCAGATGATGTTGATGCTCAAATGAAATGACTAATGTTGAGTGTAGCCCAATTTTGGACTAATTTTCTAGCCATGTATGCAACTATACAAAATATTAAAGACAAGAAATCCCAATGAGTCTCATTTTTTATGAATATTTGGTTCTTTTTTGTGGCTAATTATGGTATTAATATGCATATGGCATGAAATTTGATACGAGAGTATTATATGATGTGTTTGAGTACTATCATAAAGAAAATTCAAAAATCAACATCATATTAATGAGAAATTAATTATCCAAAATACAAAAACACGCAAAATGAAGTAGTAGTGATAATAATTGATTAAAAAAGGTTTTAAAAAAGAGTATATGTGGATGAAAGAATGTATGTTGATTGCCATGGTTGGTCCTTGCTATTGTGTGACCAAAAATTACAAAATAATGAGTATTTCTAGTACACATAATTAAGAAATTTTAAAAAATAGTAAATTTAAAAAACATTTTTAATCCAACAAATGAGAAAAAAGTAGTAGAATATGTTTGGATGTATTGCGGGCTATAGGCCATGAGGTTTAGCCTCAATCTTAACCCATTTGCATATTAAAGTTATTGTTTAAGGGTGTGTTTCTATGGGAAAATGACATAGAATATAAAGAATGCTACATATAATGAATGAATCAATGTGCAATGAGGCTAAAATACCAAGGTATTTTATTCAAAAAAATGAATGATTGTGCATTGAAGTGCAGCATTTAGGTTTTGTTGAATATCTAAACGAGCAAAAGCATGGGTTAGCTCAATTCCATCTTCTCAACGACGCCGCACTACATTAGGAAAAATCCTGAAAATAATTTATTTGCATAGCACATGGCTAATTGTTAATTAAAATTATTTGAGCATGTTGTGATATGACACATTGCATATGCATGAAGCATGGTATCAATGGAGAATGCCAAAACACATTGCACCTATCTGCTAAATCTATTGATCTACATTGAGCGAAAGAGGTTTCTTTGTAATAGGTTAGAGCGGCTATTTTTGGGGAAAGTTTGTGTGAGAAAATAATAAATGTCGTGCATCAAAAAAATAAAAAGAAATAACTATGTTTCATTATTTTTTATGTGTTAAGATGGCACATCCCACGGCCAATCCCTGGGGTGGAGGAGATCCATAGAGGCCACAACATTCAGCTAGGGGATGCCTTTTGTGTGTGTAAATCGAGGTGAAGTAGTCACCTGTGTGTGGGAAGCTCCCTGTGCTTGGAGTTGAGATAGGCAAACGATTGGACTACAGTTCTAAACTTATGTCTACAAACACATTAGTTAGATAAACCATTTCATATCATCCAGACACTCCTGGGCAATGTGGTTCTAGGGGTTGTTTGGTGTGTATAGGAGCCCGATGGCTAGACAATTAGAGCCAGTGTCGAGTCCATTTTCAGTCTCGACGTCCATCTATAACCATTTTCACAAAAAATCCAAAAATTTTAGTACTTCTAATCAGAACCACCTCTTTTTTTTACTCAGTCTAAAACTTTCATGAAAAACACTTTGATATAGATAACAAGCATTTTGTTAAGAGATTTGCACTTAAATAATAGCTATCAACTTTTTCAATAGCTCCAAATAGTTTTGTTGGATGCTATTTTGACCCATTTTCATGCACTTTTATAGATAATGAATTTCCACATTAACCTTCCAAACCTTTTATTCTATTATCTAACACTTGGTAAATTCCCATCCATGTTTGATATCATATGCATATGTTTTTTCAAATATATTCAAATAAGATTTGAGCCACTTAAATGGCATGCAGTTTGTGAAAAACTACAATGCTAGTGTTAAGGAGAAGTATGATAAGCATTGGATAGCTACATGATTATGGATATGATGTCATTTTTGGTGATCGTGAATGGAAAATATTCGAAGGGTCTCTTATAGTTGCGAAAGGGTGAAAATGTGGCACATGGTACTCTTCCCATGTATGTAATGAAAAATATAGTATTGTAATTGTCATGAAACGCCTATCTATATCAGTTTAGCTTTAGTAGTCTTCTTATGACAATAGTTGAGCAGTAGTATATAGTGAACACACTTCAATGTGATTCAACTTACTATGAGACCACTTCTATTGGTATGAAATTCACTTCACAACATATCCTTCACATCTTTCCATGATTCCTTCTAGCGAAAACTCTTAGAGATCTTATCATAGGTCTTAAACGCACCTAGGTATCCAATTGTGGAAGAATGCATCTCCTCTTTAATTGTAAGCTTGATTTGAGAAGAAGAGGGAATGGCAATCTTGCCATGAAACCAAAGAAGGCCATTCTTAAGTTAAAAGTGTGAGTTTTTATCCATTAATCCTTGCTACAATTTCTAAAATGTATCGTTGAGCTCTTCATCCAAAACGTAAGCTTCCTATAACTCTTCAACCCAATCACTACTATGAAGCTTAGTCATGACTAAAACTTTACATGTCCACATCCTAGAAAGATAATCAACCACTATATTATCCTTTCCCCATGTATGAGTGATATCAAAATCATACTTTTAGAGTATATCCACCGACCTATGCTACTTGGGAGTGAGATTTGACTAACTAAGGAAATATATAAGGGTCAGGTGATCACTTCTAACCCTGAATCAGTTTCCATATAAGTAAATGGTGCCACTTCTTGATCACATGGAGTATAGCCAATATCTCTTAGTCACACACATTCATGACCATATCTTTATTTGTAAGCTTGTGACTCTCACATGCAATGACGCCATGCTCCTATACCAATACATCCCCTATGCCTCTACCACCACTGGCATCACACTGTATAGTAAACTCCTTAGAGAAGTCTAGGCATAGTAAGATAGGAGTAGAAGTGGGAGTTTCTCTAGCGAATTGAACCTTCTATCTGCAATGGCTTCCCAAAAGAAAGCTTCTTTCTTCAATCTGTTAGTTAACAAGCTGCTATAGTCACATAATGATTTATGAACTTGTGGTGGAATGTGATAGACCAAGAAATTCTTTAAGAGAAGTAGTATTTGTAAGTGTTGGCTTAGGATCAGCTTGGATATCTTCTCACTGGCAATATGGCCTAAGTACACTTCCATCTATATAAATGAGCACTTCTCCTTAGCAAGGATTTTGTAGTGTCTTAATACATTCAATACATTCCTCATATATGATAGATGGTTTTTCAATATCTTGTTGTAAATGAATATGTCATCGAAGAATACTAGAAAATTTTTGAATAGAAAAGGTTACGATATTTTGTTCATCACACTCAAGAAAGTAGCTGGGATATTGGTTAGCCCATATGATATCACCAAGAAATAGTATAGCTGGCGATCAATCCTAAAGGCTATTTTAACCTCGTCACCCTCTTGCATATGGAGCTAATGGAAACTTGACCTCAAGTCAATCTTTGTAAAGAACTTAGCCCCCTTGCGCTCATCCAGCAAATCATCCACTCTAGGAATAGGTGACTCTTCTTCACTATGATCTTGTTTAGATTTTTGTAATCTCTACACTTTTTGAAAGATCCATTCTTCTTCTCTACTAACAACACTGGTCAAACATGTGGTGAAGAACTAGGCTCAATGAAACCCATATCTAAAAGCTCCTTGATTTGCTTGGCCACTTCTTGACACTCACATTTCGATAATCTGTAAGGTGGCTTATTGTTGGCTGGCTTGGAGTGAGGCTCTAGGTCAATAGGTTGATCAACTACTCTCTTGGAAGGTAGCATTATTGGCACCTGATACAAATCCATAAACTCCTCAAGTAAAGCTTTCAATGTTGAATTATCAACTAATTCCTTGGACTAATCTACTACCTCTTAATTCAGGTATAATAAGAAGATCTGAGAGCACTTTTTATACTACTTTTTCAGCTACTTAATATTAATAAGCTAAAAATCATACTTATTATGGATTCCCTATGCCTGTCAATAGCTAAATTATTTACAAAGCTATGTGTACTTCTATTGTCTATCAAGATAAAAACATATTTTCCATTAATGATATCCTTCGTATGAAGTGTATTATAGCTCCTAGAACTTGTCTAAGCATCCACAAAGATAGAATAAAGTGTAGTGGAAACAGTATGTAAATCAATCCCATCTAGATAAAATGCTAGATGCCCAATTGGATCAAATGAAAAGCCATCTATTGTGTCATAGAACTTATCCTACTTAAGATGCTCTTCATGATCTTAAAATTTAGCATGTGCACCCATACTTTGATCCTCAACTTATTTCTCATCAGCATCTTCAAGGAAAATCATATTGTAGATTTTAGCCTTAGCATTATTGTAGGTGCATTTGGATGAATGATCAGTCATAAAATTTTCACAACACTTAAAGCATAGACTCTTCTCTTCCCACTCTCTAAAGAGATCCATAGATATAAGCTTCCCACCATTTGTTGAATTATTTTTGGACCTATTCTCAGTGACAGATGATTTTTGATGTCGAGAAGTGCTTAAAAATAGCCAAAAATTATGAATTTCAGGGGAAAAATAGACTTCGTCGAAGGTGGTGGTGGCAATCAATACGATTTTAAGCGGCAATGCCCGAAAAAGGCTTAAAAGACCTACTTGATGATAGTTGGTGAATTTTGAAAAATTTTTGGCGAGTCAGATGAGACCCTATGAGATGTGGCAGGGGGGACTTCAAGACGAATGCCTAGAATTTTTCAGATTGTAATTCGATCATCGGATGAGGAAATGGGAGCGCCCAGGAGGCCAAGGCAAAATGTTAAGTGGAAATGGACTTAAGGGATGCCAAAGGGCATGACCCTTGGGGGCCCCCTAAGGGAGGCCCAATCAAAAAAAAAAAAAAAAGGAAATAAGAAGGTGGCATATTTTTCACACCAAGAAGAAGATGGCGCCATCATTCTTGGGCAAGAAATGGGATATGGGGGCTGCAAACAACCCCCCCAACCGATTACATGCCTGAGATACTCTTGATCTTTGCCCTCCATCGCTCCAGTCCACTCCTCAAATGGCTGTTTGGTTCAAGAGATCAGATTTCAATCTTTCACTCTCCTCCCTCTCTCTCTTGCAAGGGGCAATTCCTGCATGTGAAGAAGAATGAAGCTCGATTGATGAATGCTCGTCCGGCATGGTACCGAATTTCTTCCCAATCGAAGGTGGGCTGAATATTGCAGTGTGGAGGCGGGTTGAGCATCAAATGGGCCCTAATTTGCACTCCCGTAACAAGTTTCAAGACCCGAAATAATGAAAAATACACGGTAATGACATTTTTACAAAGAAAATGACTTTTTTTCGCATTTGATGAGGTTAGCAATGTTCATATAGGCTGAAAATTAATGGACATGTTGTTTTTTGTTGGTTTTAGTTTTTCATAATAAAAAACTCAGAAAAAATACACTTAAAGTGTGAAAATAAATGGAAAAAACTCGAAAAGCATGGTTTTTAGAGTAATAATGGGGTTTTTGGGCTTAAAATGGGAAAAATATGAAACAAAACACCAATAAAATTTACATGGTTACTTTTTAAGGACTCAAGAGCCATAAATCTAAAATAACACTAATTTTCTTCCTTTTTTATTGATAATAAATAGATAAAAATAAGGAAAATGAGAAAAATTACTCTTTAAAAGGAAAAAAAAAGAAAATAGACGAGAAAAATAAAAAAAAATTATGGATGTTTTTGCGAGTGTATAATGAGGATAAAGCATGAGGGTTTACCTCAAGTTATCCCCATTTATATGTCTTTGTGAGTATTTACTACTTATTTTGTGCGAAATACACATGAAATTACCATTTTACCTATCACCGCAAGCAAAACTTTAAACGGTAGGGAGAGAGGGGAGTTTGAGCGTTGAAATATGATATAAAATCTGATGTATTTGTTGCATTATTCATATAGGATGACATTAAGTTAAATAAAGGGAAGTACAGCACGAGTGTAAGGCTCCGTGTCTTTTCTCATTACAACAATCATGCGTTAGCATATGGAAGCAAGAAAAGAATGGATTTGCACAATGCATGATGCTATTTTCCAATTTTTTGAGCACTTAATCATATACACATTTGCATTAAGCATCGTTAAAATGTATCAATTACAAGCTTTTGAATGCATAACACTTGGTTTCTTTAGGACTTGACCCACATAGAGAGAGTGAGCAACCCGGCTGTAGGTTTTGACAGTAGGTCAAAAGGGGATGATAAGTGCATTCCTGGAATGTTAATTATATTGGCATCAAGAGGGGAATTTGTTTGGAATGTGTCTATGTGTGGAAGCAGCGAATTGAGGGGCCAAACCCCAAGATGTAGGAGAGCTGCGGTAGGGCCATGGCAATCAACCGATGGAGTGCCCTTGTGTGTGTAATACATGGCATTTATTGCAGATATATGTATAATCTCCCTTTGAGGAGACAGGGAAAGGGCATATCCATTGGACTACAGACTATAAATGCATAGTGAATAGTGTTTAGGATAGTGTATCCCTCGATAGACTCTCCTGGTCTGTGAGGCCGTGAGGTGGGGTTGTCTATTGAGGGCATGAGGTCTGGCTAGTGCCTTATTAGCCAATGCTGGCCCATTTTAGGTCCCATCAGTGGTGCATATGTCAGGAGCCACCAACAAGTGGTGGTTCTTGAATCTAGGGTTTTTAGGAACCAAATAGTTGTTTTATGTCCTTTAACAAGGACCATCAAGCCAAAATACAAAATGTAGAACGTGCTGAGAGGGCTAGACGGTGGTTGGAGATCATAAGTCGTTATTCCCCTCAAAGGAGCAGCCCATTGCGCATAAAAGGCAGTGGTTCTAATAACCTAAGTGTTAGAGTAGCTCTTCGAGTGAAAGTGGAAGTCCTAGTACTTTCCTTCTTCCAATTAATCAATCCACAACAAGTGGGGGTGTAGATTTACCTACACAAACTCCTGTTGTCAATCCGGTTGTAGCCATGGCACAACCTATCGCAATTCTAGCAGGGACACTGGATTTGCCAGCATTAGGAGCATCGTTGCTCGTTTTCCATGGGTTAGCGGAAGAAGATGGAGAACTCCACATTAAGGAGTTTCAAACACTCATGTTCAATTACCGAATCCAAGATGAAGGACACCTAATGATGTTCTTTAACATGAAGTTAAAAGGAAGAGCGACAATATGGTACCACGGTCTCGAAGCCAGAACCATAACTAGCAGTGCCCAATTCTTTATGGCTTTTCATAGAGAGTTTGCCCCTGAGAAGGGTGGACAATATTGGTTGCGTGTCTTGAATGTAACACGCCAAAAGCCAAATGAGAATGACCAGGCCTATTCCAAGAAATTAAAGCAAGTTCTTTGTAAACTTAATACTTATATCCCCATTCTAGTGGGTGTCGAGTTACAATATTTCCTACATGGATTGGATTTTAATATCCAGGTGCAGCTGAGTAGTGTTGCTTTGGCTTACATTGAAACTGCTATTACCCAAGTAGAAGGAGTAGAGTCGCGCTTGTAAGTGGCTTATGCAACAAGGATAAATTGGAATGGTAATAACTTGGCCTTGACCAATGGGAGTCAAGGGGATCCCATGTCAAATATGAACGGGAGAGGAGGGATCATGCCGAATTTGCCTATGTTACTAACTCCTCCTTACATGACTATGCCCTTGGCTAGTTAGGTGGCCTCACTAAATAGTGGAGGCCAAACAATGAATCCTAATGTTTTCCTAGTAGGTCAATGGCCAATCCCTAATCAAGTGGTTAGGCCCATGGGGCGACAAACTGACGATCGCGGCTATGAGTCGAGTGCCTCTAATGTCCTTGGTGAAGTTAAGGACATGATGAAGCACTATACTGATATGATTTTTGAACAGTATCGACAAATAGCTGTGGATGTCAATTTCCTTAAGAAGCAATAGAATTTGATAAGGAGTCGACGCCTTGAAGAGGGTGACCCCTCAAGATTTAGCTGTAAGTGGTGTGGTGGCCAACATTTCCCTAGGAATTGCCCAAATGTCAAATGTTATATTTACAAAAAGTCTGGCCACTTAGTTGCTACTTATTGGAGTAAGATCAGTTCTCTCCAACAAGGAAGTAAACAACCTGGTCGAGTTAACCATCATGCACAAGGGAATAATCTCCGGCAAGGTGAGGGACCAAGGCAAATACTACAGCGAGGAAATGTTGTTGTAGAGGAATTGCCTCATGGTAGTGGAGTCAGCCTTATTGAGTCTCTACGTGTCAATGATGTAGAAACTTCTAATCTACGAGCCGTAACAAGAGGGAAAAATATTAAAGAGGGTGATAAAGGAACTGTAAAACCTGTCGAGGGAAACCCTAAGCAGGATGCTAGGGAAAAGTGAGTTGTAAATCCGGATATGGAAGGTGGACCACTAAGGCTTGTTGATGGTAAAGTAGATCCCGAGAAGGATAGAGAGGTGCCAGGAGAGAAGACAAAAGTAAAAAAAGAAGCACTAAAGCTGGCGGTCCAACAACCAAAGGAAAGAATGGTCTGACTCGAGAAGAGAACTTTGGCTAATTACCATGACTTTCACTTAGCAAGTTCTCTTTGCAAAGTCAAACTAGATGTGAATCTCCTGCAATTGGTTAAACTTTCTCCAGGAGTACACAAGGAATTCAAGAAAATCCTGCGTATTGGGTATATAGTAGAACATTTGGGCATACCTAGAGCGGGTGAATATTGGTTTGATCATGCTTAAAAGCACTGCCCTAAGGTTCTAGCGTATGTGGATGGAATATTAGTGGAGCACGCTATCATGGACACTGGATCCTCTATCAATATCATAAGTTCAGACTTGATGGAGCAGCTAGGTCTCAAAATTCAAAAAGATGGCTCCATGCTTCTTAGGATGGCAGATGATAGTCTAAGACAACCAGAAGGTTGCATCACTAAAGTCCACGTTACTGTGGCAAGCATGGAATGCTATCTGGACTTTAGGGTGATAAGGTTTGCAGGACGTCCTAGCTATCAAGTTTTTCTAGGAAGGCCCTTGATTTTACGAATAGACTATCGAGTTGATATACCACTGGTCGAGTGATTTTAGGTTGAGGTGCCCATCGTGTAATAGTGGATGCTTACCATGAGTCTCCTTAGAGTGAGAGAGCTACTTTATCCTCTAGTGAAATAGAAATAGTAGATGACCCATCTAATAGTGAGATCTCATCGAGTGATGGATCAAAGGAAGGGTCCACTACAGAGGATATTTATCAGATAACCTTGAATGAGCCGATAGAGCCTCATGATCAAATAAGAGATGTGGATGTTATTGAGCTCGACCTTGGTATGCCTAATGATTTGTGGCCAATCAAATTGGGTTCTATGCTCAGTGCGGAAGAGAGAGAGGACTATGTGTCCTTGATTCAGGAGTTCCGTGACATCTTTGCTTAGAGCTATGACGAACTTAGGGGTATTTCTCCCAGTCTAGCTGTGCATACTATTCTTGTAAAGGAAGGTGCCCTCCCTGTACCTCAGAAAGTAAGGCGTATGCCTTTTGAATTAAGGGACGGGTTGTTCAAGGAACTACAGAAGTTGCAAAAACTGGGTGATGCTTGCAAAGTATCTTTTGATGTTTGCAAAGTATCTTTTGATGTTTGACATTTTTGTGACTGCTCTTTGGTTTTCCAAAAACCTCTATAACCGTATTTAACATTGCATCTCTCAGATTAGCCCATGTGCTCCTAGTAAGATTGCTCATAAGACTATCTAGGTGACTAGCATATGCTTGTTCCTTGTCTACATCAATACAGAATGCACGAGTACCTACTGTGTGCCCTGCATGTCCTACATGGTGGCAAATATCAAGTGTCAAACCCAAAGCTATATGATCCGATTTTGGATGTTTTTCACCTAACCAAAACTCTTCGATCATGCATAAATCATTCATGTGTATCATTGCATAGTTTACCACACTGGAACCTCCACTAGCTAAGTAGCATGTGTATCCTTCACTATCGGGAAAAAAATTCATACCATTCAATATCGGCATGTGCAAAAAATTAACCATATCCATCAGAGCAAGTCCATGAGTGTTAATGTCTGTATCCTCAAGCTGTCTACACCAATGTGCATCTACATCCACAATCTCTTCCTTCTTTAGCTCATCACACACGATGGGCTGAAACTGCATACGTCCAATACGCACATTTAAGTCACCTAAGACCATAACATGTTCTTGTTGCATATATGTGCATGCATCCATATTCAAATCTTTAAAAGGTTCTTGCGAATCCACTTCATGTCGTGCATAGAAGGGGGACTCCATATGTGGAATGTAACATCCCACAATTTACATCGGTGTAGTGTGCTTGAGCATAATCCATATGTACCATTTATGTCAATCTAGTTTACATACATCAATCATTCCTTCCAAATGACATTTTTATATGCATGCAACTCCTCCTTGCCCTCTTTTTTCTACATGTGGCTGATATGCACTGTGAATTACGTACCCTCGGATATTTAGAATTCTACACGTCTCCCGCTCCCATGTCTCGGTGAGGAACACAATGTCAACATCACCAACCATAACATTAATGCTTTTACTTTTATGCCATGGAAACCCTTTTCAATTCCAAAACAACACCTTCACAAGCACGCAGCTCCTATGGGTCATGCATCCCTATGCATCCTTTGAAGTGTTATCACTAGATTTCTTTCGCTTATTGTATTGCTTCTGACGTTCCTCTTGTTGCATGGGGGTGCGATCCTCATTTGTTCCCTTGAGGTATACTCGGCTACTATCTAAAAGTATAGTTCTCTTACGTGCATCCAATAGAGTGCATACAATGGCTCTTGCATTCCCATCATCTTTCTTCTTGCCCATACATTGAACACCAAAGACAGATGCAAAATGCTTACCAAAAAACTATGTGACTTCAGTAGCAAGAGACAATGCAATCTCATCATCTGTTTCGAGCAGTCCCCAAATAACCTAGTTTAGGGCTCACTTTTCTCTTTCTTTACATTCACGTGCATCCACATCATCTACCACTGCATCACCACCCTCTAGATGAAGTACATGCATGTCTCCATTTGGGGGATTATGTGCTACTACTCTAGCCCATGTGTTTGGTGTTTCCATGCATGTGTGTGTTGCTATACTTGTTTCCAAGTCTATGACTCTCTTGGCCTATTCCTCCACAGTCTATTCCAACTGTGTATTGTTGCATTTCAATGCTTGACACTTGAGAGCCAAGCTTGTGATTTCTTGATTCTGTGCATTGATTGATGCTTGAAGTGTCGCCAAAAAATTCCATTTCCCATCCCTTGAGATTTCTCCAACACATGGCTACTCCAACATGCTAGTAAAGGGAGGTGAACTTATGGTTGTCGAGTTGACTTTGCTGCGTGCAACAAATGGTCCACTCCAAGAAAGGCGCTCATTAGTATCTCCAATCTTAGTCATGTTTCCTAGTTCTCAGGTGCTATTTCTACAATGATCCAAGCTTGAAACTAGCATATATCTCGCACAATTGCGTTTTTAGCGAGCTTTACAAGCACACGTACTTCCCTCTATGGTTAGAGCAAAAGAGGAAGTTGCAGTGTGTTGGAATGGTTTTGAAGAAAAGAAATAGAAAAATCTGCTGATAGGAAAGATCTTCATGCCAATCAACAGGCTTACAAAGTGTCATCAAGGTATTTTCATGTTTTTGTATGATCGAGGTCAGCATTTGCCATGCATGCCTTACATCTGGAATAGAAACTCCTCACGATAGACATGTCTAGTGATACTGCTATCGTTGCAACCAAGAAGGACATGGGAATCCTTGTTAGTGTCACCCAGATTGGCCTCTCTGCTCTATCTAGACAAGAGAGAGTGAGAGAGAATGCGAAAAAGAATGGACATGAAGAGAGAATGTAACTGAATTGCCCCCTTGATTGAACATTATATATATGTTACTATAGGGATAGGGCACACTTTCGCACCACATAAGGTGGGTTTACATTGTAGAATATAGAATGCCCTTTTAGCTCTTAACATGTCACAAGGAAGAAGACAATTCATCGTGCACTCAAGCATATTGGAGGGCATGATAGTTCCATTGGTTTCTTGAGGATCATTCATCACTTGGATGGGATTGAAAATCAAGTAGAGACACTATTTTGACATCCAAAAGCTTTGATTTCTCTTCATGAGAACATTAGTGATAGTATATAGAGGATCAAGAGAATATTGGAAGAGAAATATGAAGGGAACCTTGTTGATGGAGTAATGATACAATGTGAGTTAGAAGAAATTAGGCGGTTATATAGGAGATATATATAAACACATCCAAAATATTGGTAGCTATGTATTGGATCTTTAAATGATCAAGAAGAGAAATCGAAAGACCTTATTGATAGTATAGGTCATATAGAGGATGAAGTATGTGAATTAATTACTCACAAGAATGAGAGCTTGTTTACACCAAAGAACATTACTCTTGATGTGCAACTTACTTCTTTAAAATTAATCGCTATGTAGGCTCATCCTCTTGTATCGGAGAATATTTCCCTTGATGTGTGGCTTACTTCTTTGAAAGTTTATTATAATAGGTTTTTGGCAATGTTAACATAGCTGGATTGTCACATAGACTCATCCTTGTATCCATTTTGAAATGCATTTTCTATCCCTTATAAATTATAAAATTATTTTAAAACCATTTTAATAATCTATTTTCTCTTTGTCTCTCTCTCGATTACTATTATTCTTGTGACCTAGCCTTGAAGTTATTTTATATACTAATATTGAATTTTAGAACATTTTCTCATTGAAAACTAGCATATTAAATGCTTCCTTTTTCCTTTTAACTAAGGAACCTACACAGTAGCACTCATGAGTTTATAACATTCTCAATTTAAAGCTTATATAACAATAAATATTTTCATTAAGTCAATCATGATGGATGTAATTTGACTCATTGGATAACATATTTTACCATAATCCAATGAGACAAAAAAGAAATAATGCAAGGTTTTAATGTGGAAAAATGATGTCACACTTGAAAAGTGAAGTCAAGGTTTGTAGTTGCATTTATTGTTGAAAGTCATATTCTTAAACTCTACCACCACATTGTGGAATTATGTATTGTTGTGTCTCCCATGCTCATTTCTTCTACAAGGATCATAAAAATGTTAAAAAGAAAAGAGAGTTTAAATATAAGACTTTAGGTGTTCTAGGAGTAGGTAATGTTACATTTATGAGTTTGCAACATCCCCACTTTTAAGCTTATAAGAATAAAGAGATTCACTAAGTCAATCATGATGGATATAATTTGACTAAAGTGCTTATGTTACTTAGATTAAATACATAAAATAGGTGAAGCTTAAAGGTGTTGAGACACAAAAAGGACTTGACAATGCATTTTACCATAATCCAATGAGACAAAGGAATGTTGCAAGATTTTTAAGTGAAAAAATGATATTGCATTTGAAAAGTGAAATCAAGGTTTGCAGTTACATTTGTTGTTGAAAAGTCATATTATTAAACTCTACCACTATATTCTCCAATTATGTATTGATGTGTCGCTTATGATGAATAGAATTTAACTAATGTTCTTTCATAACTTAGATTACACACATAAAATAAATGAAGCTTAAAACATTTGAGACACAAAAATGAGTTGATAATGTGTTTTGTTGTAATCCAATAAGAAAAAAAATGAACATTGCAAGGTCTCACCTTAAGTTACATAATGATTAGCTAATGATTAGCTAGCATTCCATTTGCTACTGAGATTAGCTAACGCATCAAGTGCAACATGTACACGAATGGGCATCCATGAGAGAGAGAGAGAGAGAGAGAGAGAGAGAGAGAGAGAGATTAGATAGTTCTTGGTTGGTCTTTGGGGAGCACCATGTGAGCTTGTGCTCATGTATGGTCATGCACACATGTGCTCATGCATGATTATTCTTTTTTGTTTGAGATGAGGACAACATTGATTCAGGGTGTTTATCACTTATATCCTGAATAGCTTTGAGATTTGTTCATTGGGACTCTTATTGAAGGTTTCATGTATTCATGGAATGAAGCAAAGCCATGGGAGATATTCCAAATATAGTGCTTTCAACTCCATCCCTATTCAGTCACTTTTGAGTCTTGGACACCTTCTTGTCTAAGTCACCTTTTTTTCTCTCAAGAAAAGTGCTATGTACAAATGTAGACGAATGAGCATCCATATGTGTGTGTGTGTGTGAGAGAGAGAGAGAGAGAGAGAGAGAGATTGGACAATGTGTTTAACAATTATATCTTAAATAGCTTCGAGATTTTTTTCTAAGACTCTTATATTCTCTTAAAGATTTCATATAGTCATGGAATGAAGCGAAGGCATGGGAGACATTCCGAACATAGTTCTTTTGACTCTATTGGATGCACTGGATTTAGTGGGAGTTGAACAAAATGGCTGTGACATCATCTCTTTGGCATTTTCTAGGTTGGAGCCCTTCACATGGGTATGGAAGATAGAATGAATGTGCAGAAAATAAAAGAAGTGGCTAGGGGATAAGGGACACATATTGCTAAATGTATAAGAACATTAGGGGTTTGAAGAAACATGAGGGCTGCTTCAATTTCAAAGAAAGACGATGAGTTTAAATATCTTGAGATGATAAAGATAAATGAGTTGATGGAATTGCAGTCAAGTTTGTGTGTACATGTTGATCATGCACTTGCCATATACTTAGCAATATTACACGAACAAGCAAAGTTTGTATGGTGTTGTGTGTGAGACAAAGCACACCCATAGTATTCTTTAGCAAGTCTTAACTGGTTTGGGTGGTGAAGTAAGGGCAGCCAATTGAAGCCATTTCTGGGGACACCTAGCTTGAGGATCCCTAGGTGTAGTGAAATGTGAGTGCACCTGACAAATCATGGAGCTTTTTCTCTCTCTTTTTTCCAAGTAGATGTACAAGTGATTCACTCCTCAGGGATTGGTTGCAAGGTGAGTGAAATATACTCTTTGCTCAAAAGATATGGCTTAAGAAAGGTTCTGAGATAAATGAGTGGTTCTAGATAGAAAGGATGTGTACACCAAGCAAATCTATTGTCCACCATATCCTCGAGTAAGGCTACACAGTAAGATGGAAATAGTATGGCTCAAAGAAGAAGTCTTGCCATGGAAATGCTACCAATCCCTATGTTAATGTCGAAGACTAGAGGTGGCAAGCCATCCTCATAAGGAGTCAATGGCTATTGTAAGAGCTTGACTATGGGGGGAAGATAATTGCAACTAACTATGAATGCAAGATTTGGGTAACTCGAGTATAATTTAAGGAAACTGCATGTTGACATGAAAAAAATAGAAAAATCATGTGAAAAATAAACCCACAAACATGCAAAAATAAATAATAGCCAATCCATACATTGGAAAGAGGGCTATAAAAAGAAAAAGTGTCAGGGAAAAGGGAAGAATCAGGGCTATCATATCAAATTGTAGTTCGGTACAAAAAAGACACATTTGCATAGAAACAAGTCTCATTCACGTAAAAATTTTGAAAAATTAATAACTGAGGAATTGTGGCTCGGAGCTAAGAGCCTTAAAACAAAAAAGTGACTATTCAAAGGGATGAATAGGGCTGTAGGATTAGATTGTAATTTTAGTGAACATAGGATGTGTTCACATGGAGGATCAACAAAATGATAAAACAATCAAAAAACCAAGTAAAGACCATGGTCGAGAACAAGTTAAAATAGGCTAGATGGGGGAGGAAGGAACCTCAAATAGGGCATAAAGAAAATGGGGTATCATGAAAGTATCGATTAACAGGGTGCTCATAAATGCATGCCAACCAAGGTGCGCAAGTAGGGACACGTCCCCACACTTAAGACATGAATAGATCGAGTTGAATAATCAATAGGAGCCTAACACTTAACCACGACCCATACCCATATGTCCCCGCACTTAAAACATGACACATACAAAAATGAACGCAAGAGGTAGGGTTAGAAACACTTGGCCCATTCAGTTTGTTGATGTAGATCATCATTGACACACGCTGGGGAGTCAAAATCATGCACACGAGGTACCAAGGTTTGACACAACATGCTTTGGACATGGTAAAGTTCATGCAGTATCACCCAAGGAGATAGTATTGTCAAGGAAGATCCGGTAAGTTGTCGATGGGGAGGTATACATTACTCAATCTTGACAGTCACTTGAGTTAGAATGATAGATCAATCACTCGCTCCATAGGTCATATCACTTGAGGAGAAGGATTGGAACCTGTATCTCACACCCAGTTTAGAAATTGACAAAAGGGATGGTTCAGAAGGAGTATGCCAGTATGCCCAATTGATGGTGCATCATTGTGTCCTAACCCATTTGGCATAGGTGCAAGCAGGAAGGTTAGGGAGCCTTGTAGTTCAGTAATAGAGTGATGTGTGTGTGTTGATGGTGGAGGCCCATCCCATGTGTGCATAAGGAAATGATTTTTTTTTTTTTTTTTGAGAGAGAGAGAGAGAGTGTGTGTGTGTGTGTGTGTGTTTGTGAGTGACACAAGGAGAGAGAGATCAAGCGTGAGAGAAGGTGAGTGTAAGGGAGGGAGAAAGTGAGATGTTGATAATTGTGTGTGTGTGTGTGTATGTGATTGTTAGATGGGACTATGAGAGACAGAGAGAGAGAGATGGGGAGGAGAGAAAATGGAGAGAGAATAATTGGTGGAAGATGGGGGATAGAGAGAGAGAGAGAGATAGATGTACTTGAGGTAATTAACATGAGAGGGGATGGTGGTGGTGGAAGCAGTGGAGGTGGTAGTGACAATGGCAGTGGAGGTGGAAATAGAGGTGTTGGTGGTTGAGATGGTGGTGGTAGTGGGGGCTCGTAGTGGTGCTTGATATGTGCACAAGAGAAGAGGAGGAATAAGTGAATGATGTGAAACAAGAAATAGAGGAGGAATAAGTGAACTATATGAAAAAAGAAATAGAGATTGCCTAGAAAAGCTTTCTCAAAAAGTTCACTTCTCGCATGCACTCCTGTCAACCCTAATGGCTTTGTTCAAATATAAGCCATGGATTTCTCTAAATATCCCTTCCTAATCAATGGCTATCACCTAAGAAGAACTTCCCTCCCTGGGGATCCTAACAATCACAACAACTAGCACTCATTCTCCCACTAAGATGTTACTCACTCTTGCCTCTACTGATGTTATTACTGATAGTCTTCATTATAATACTATTGAGGTGGATGATGCCCTATGTCCCCTTAGTTCCACCTCCCACACCTACTTTGATACATTCTCATGTAATCTTGTAGAGGTGGCGTGGATAGTTCTGATAAGTAATGTTCTAGCCCTATGAAAAAAAAACCAAAAAAAAAAGTTATGGGAGAAAATGACTTTGGTCCTTACCATACCAACCTACCCTTTAAGAAAATGTGAAAATACCCTCAAGATTAGGAAAAAAGAAAAAAAAAAGGAAAATAATAATAATATAAATCTATAATGGAAAATGAAGAAATTTCTTATCATAATAGGCCTTGCAGCAAGAAAAGGTGGCAAACACCCTTGGATTGGAAGTTGACTATGGATAAGGTGGCAACACCCCATAGTCCGAAATAGTTAATTCCTCAGTCAAACTTCCAAGATCTAGTTCAGATATAAATGTAGTGTAACATGAGTTTGATTATGAGTAGATCTTAGTTGCTTTGTCTCTTGATGATACTCAGTTGGCAAATGCTTCACCTACTTATTTAGGGCTCTTCCATGTTACCTTGCATCAAGATTGTTTCATACCTACTATCGTAGCAATATAGATTTTGTGAGACTGGAAAATGACACTGCATTATATATCATTGGCATTGGGAATGTTAGAGTGCACTTTGCTTTAGGTAGCTCTTTTGCTTTGTATAATGTATGCTATGTATTAGCTTTGACCAAAAGCCTCCTCTCTGCTAGACAATTAGATGATGCGGGATATCATGTCTCTTTGGTGATTCTACATGCAAGATTACTCATGGTTGCCTTGTTTTTGCTCAAGGTACTAAGGCTAGCAGCCTCTATCCTTTGTTTTTTTTGGGTATCTTGATCATGTATTGGTTGTTACCAATTTATTACATGTATCTTTATGGCATCTTCACCTTGGGTATATGTCTTTGAAAGGAATAAAGTGCTTGCTTGTTTGCAGTATCTTCCATCTCTCGATTACTCACATTTTGATTCATATGATCATTGTCTTTATGGTAGGTAGACACCTAACAGTCATAAAAAGTCTATCTTTATGTGCATGGGTGAGCCTCTAGCTCTAATGCATTTTGATGTATGTGGTCCCATGCCCTATCAATCATTGGGTGGTAAAAGCATTGGGTGATATTTATTGATGATTATTCACATAAGGTTGGACTTATGTTATTAAGTAGAAATTAGATGTTCTAGCTACATTTCAATGCTTTGTTGCTCTGAGAGCCAGTTTGGGTATAGGTTGAAATACCTAAGGTCTAACAATGGGGGTGAATATGTCTCTAGTACATTTGAGCAATTTTGCAATGAACGTGGTATTAAGCATTAGTTGATTGCCCCATATACCCCACCCTGGAAGGGATTGAAAAGTGTATGAACATGACTATTCAAGAAAGATTCCGTAGTCTACTTAACTAGGCAAGCTTACTCTAGCATATTTGGGTTGAGACAATACTACTACCACACATATAGTTAATAGATCCCCATGCACTACTCTTGGGTGTAGGTTTCATAGGAGATATGGTTACGAAAACTTCATTCATATGCTCATTTTTAGGTCTTTAGATATGAAGCTTTCTGCCATATTCCCAAAAACAAGCATAATAAGTTGAATCCAAAGTATGTCAAATCAACCTTTCTTGGATATGGAGCTAGAGGGGAGATGGGCTATCGCCTTTGGGATTAGTAGACTTGAAAGCTTATATGTAGCCATGATGTGATTTTCTATGTGGAGAAGATGTATAAGCACCTTGAGCATGTTGTTGAGGTATGCATGGAGGTCTTTCAAGAGGAGCCTCTTATTATAGTACATCTAGCTTGATAACTTGCAGTTGATGATATAGTGGCCTAGGATCTACTTGTTGTGTAGGATCATGTTGTTAGATGGAGAGGACATGCCATACAGATCCCACATCTATCTTTGAGGTGCTCTACTAGATCTTGATATCCTTCTAATTGCTACGAGGCCTTTATGGATTGTCATAGTAGGCATGGACTCTACTGAGCCACTATATATGAAGAGTCTATGATAGAGGTGATTCTCATTCTTGGGAGAGGTCTATGTAGTTAGAGTTTGATTTGGTGCAAAAAAACCATACATGGAACCTAATTTCCTTTCCTAATGGGAAATGCGCATTGCCATGCAAGTGGTGTATAAGTTGAAAAGTATCTCTAGTCCCCCTAAGCTAGCATATAAGGCTAGATTGGTTGCAAAGGGTTTTAAGTAGGAGCGTGGTATTCACTTTGATGAAGTATTTTCTCTTCTAGTCAAGATGAGTACCCCCTTGGCCTTGGTTTCTCAGTTGGATTTGGATCTTCATCAGATGGATGTGAAGATAAATTTCTTATATAGGGACTTGCATGATGAAATTTATGTGCAGTAGCCCAAGGGCTTTGCAAAGAAAGGCAGGGAACACCTATTGTGAAAATTGAAGAAGCGCCTTTATGGGAGGCACCTAGGAAGTGGTACCATAAGATTGATGCTTTCATGAATTTGCAAGGATATTCATGTAGTGATATAGATCCATGTTTATAGAACATGAAGAAGGTCCATGATGGTAGCCTTATTATTTTGATGCTTTTTGTTGATGATATGCTTATAGTTGGAAGTGCTCATGTTGAGTTGGATGCTTTAAAGACTTGGCATAAGTAGAGCTTTGAGATGAAGCACATGGGATAGTCTTCACACATACTTGGTATGCATATCATATGTAATCACTTTGAGGGACTAATCTACTTGTCCCAGAAAGAGTACATATATAGAGTACTTGAGCAATTCCCTATGCATGATGTTAAGTCTATTGGGTTACCCTTTACCTTCTCATGTGAAGGTTAGTTAGGTCAAATTTCCATTTTCACATGATGAAAGGGCTAAGATAGCTAAGGTACAATATGCATCTATAGTGGGAAGTTTGGATGTATGTCATGATAGCCACTTAACTTGACATAGCATTTGTAGTGGAAGTTGTGGCATGTTATATGGTGACACTTCGCCGACGACATTGGGACGTCGTGAAAGGTATCATGAGGTACCTAAAAGGCATTGCAGATATGCATATTTGCTATGGTGTCCAAGATACTACAGTTGTGGGTTACATGGAATTTGATTATGCAAGACATGCACATAGTAGGAAGTCCATCTCTTGGTATGTCTTCACTTATGTTGAAGGTGTTGCCTCTTATATGTCCAAGGTGTAGAAATGCATAGACTTGTCTATGATTGAGGTAGAGTATATTGTAGACAATGAGGCTTGCAAGAAGGCCCTAAGGCTAGGTTATCTAGTGGTAGACCACCTTGGTATTATTGTTAGTGCTACACTACATCTGGATTCTTTGAGTGCCATTTAGTGGGCTTGTAATTTGGTCTTCCATGAGAAGACTAAGCATATTGAGGTATGCTATCACTCCATTAGAGAGGTGATAGAGGATAGGTTTGTTGAGCTTGTCAAGATCTTGATTGATGAGAATCCTACATAACTTCTCACTAAAATTCTCTTGGTAAAACATTATTCCTTCCTTAGAAGATTAATGGGCATAGGATGAGCTAATTACGTCTTTCCTATTATATTGTATTGTCTGTATAAGTTGTAATTTTCTCTTTTTTGTTTTACTCCCTTACTAAGGCATATTTGGCTTTAAGTGAGAGTTTGTTGGGGGTAAAGACATCTATACCTGACCACCCATATTTACTCATTGTACATTGTACATGCATGCCTATACACTAGAGGTGCTAGGTGCTTATCGTTCTCACTTTATTACTTACTCTTTAAGTGACTCTTGAATAAGGGAAGGTTGGGAATATATTGTGATTGTTGGAGTTCCTATATATGGTGTCTATCTCTCTTTCTCTCTTGTTCTGTCCACTATAGTTCTTGCTTGGCTAGCTCTTACTTCCACTTGGGCTCTACCTTTTAAAGTGTCTAAATTTGTGACGCCATTTGAAGAGAGATGGATAGAGGTTACATGGAAATTGAGTAGAATCTAGCTATGTTTTCAAATAAGGATAAGTTTGCTTCTCTTCTTAGACTTTAAATTAGAGAGAAGATTTTGATAAAGACCTGACACATTTAATGATGTAGTTAAACATCAAAGAAAAACCAAAGAAAGCTACAAATGAGGTTGGAACACCCAAGAGGTATTGCTGCAACTACAGTTCAAATGTCTAACATGTTTGGTATTCCTATAGGAAATGCAAGACAACAAGCTATAAATCTTCTCAATGTATTTGAAAGGGTTGAAAAAAAATTCAAACGAAGGACTTGGAAGACTTGATGATGATGTAATTAAAAAATTGCATGAACATTTGGAATATCTAAACTAAAACATGAGTATATTGTTAGCTAGGCAACCACCAATAATGTGACTAGGGTTTAGATGGGGGAACTTTAATGTTTTAATTGTAGGGAAAGAAGATATTGCCACTAATTGTCTATATTTGAGAAGAGTAAGAGGGGAGATCTATCCCATACTGCAAAGGAATGGCAGACAAGATGTTAGAGAGTAGCAAAAACAAAGGACATGTGAACTTGCTAGGTAGTTAGAAAGAAGGCCCACCTAGTATGAGTATAATTAAATCTAGTTTGTCTAATGATGGGAAAATGTAGATGTTCTACCTAATAAGAGAGTTCGATAGAGGAGTACTAAAATTGAAGCTCAAAGAGTAGCAATATTTAAAAAAGGAAAATAGGTTGTAGCAAGAAGGCTAGGTAGAGAAGGAAAATTCAAATGGGAGATTTTGCCTTGACGGTTAATCAAGTTCCTTATAACATGCTTGAGGATCTTAAAATAAAAAAGCCTAACATTACATGTATGGGTAGTTGCTACAAATGAGTTCATCTTTGAGAATAAAATAATATCAATTGATTAGCATAGAAAAAGAAAGAATGATAACTATGAATGTGGGGGTTATATACTTATTAAATATGGAAGATATAATACCTATCATGGATGCATGGATATGTGGATGAAAAGATACTCGGTTCCATGTAGATGATGGTACATAAATATATGTGTAATCATTAAGGAGATAATGTTGCATAATAATTAAGGAGACAATGTTGCGGATGCATCTTAAGATGACAAAGAAAAGTTAATATTTAAGGTTAAAATGACTAGTAGCTCAAAGCTAAGATGCTTGGGAGTTATTCAAAACCTAGAGATGAATATTGGAGGTCAAAGAGTGTGCTTGGATTTTCATGTTATGCCTGTAAAGCTAGGGTCATATCGTCTCATACTAGATAGGCCATGGCTGATTGGTATGAGATTGAGGTTGGTATAGAGGCCACTTGGAGCTCTATTTGGATAAACAAGCTCATAAGAGAGTTAATTTTTATTTAAAAACAAGATCTACCATTTAAGATGGGCATGAATGTAATGCTAAAAGAGCTAAAACCAGTGGTTCAAAAAGCTCTAACATTGATGAAGAAAATAGAGAATCCGAAGCTAGTTTTCTTTCTAGAGATGTTGACCTTTTTGGGTTGTCAATTAAAGGTTCAAAAGAAGAGTAAGAAAGCTATTAATCCTAATGTGTAGCCAATGGGAAATGAATATTAGAATGTCTAAACTAATTAACATGTTGGGAAATGATTTAACTAATGATGAGAGAGCTAAATATTCAACTATTTTTTAAAAATACCACAAGTTGTTTGCTGGCTAAATATATTACCAAAGCTAAGAGGTACTAATAGCATTGTGCATCATATCAACTTGAAAGAGGGATACAAAATCATAGCTCAAAAGTTAATAAGAAGGATACAAATTAGTAACTTAGAAGCTAAGAAAACTTGGTACAATTCATGAAAATATACTTAAAGTGCTAAAGTTTAGAAATTGGTAGATGCAAGGTTTATTTATATTGTTGATAATGTAGAGTAGGTATCTCCTATTGTAACTAAAACACATAAGAATGGAAATGGATATTTCAAGCCTCTTAATACTATGAACAAAAGGGATTACTATCCTCTTCCATTCTAGGATGAGCCTAACTAATAGTGGTGAATTAGGAAAGTCAAGTTTGATATTATGTTAACACTTCAAGAGACTAGATAGTTGGACATGAACTTTATAGTGTATGTGATGGATATTCTAGCTACTTTCAAATTAGAATAATAGAAGAGGATCATAAAATGACAATGTTCAATACCTTTTGGGGATGTTTTTGTTATAGAGTAATGGCTTTTTGGGTTGATAAATGCATATTCTAGCTTTCAAATATGGGTTAACTAGGTATTTATCTATTTCCTAGGAAAATCTTCAAGGGTGTTTATGGATGATTTTGTGTATATAACTCTAGAGCTTTACATGTTCAAAATCTAGATGAGATCTTTTACCAAACAATGCAAGATAGTAAGGACGAAAGTAATACTTTTGGGGCATGAAGTATCTGCTAATGGCATTTCACTTGAAACAAGTAAAGTTGAGGCTTTGATTCTTATGGATTTCCAAAGAATGTAAAAGAGTTGATTTGGCCAATCTTTTGACCTATAATGGGTCCATTAAAAGTGTAGCTATCATAAAAACAAAGTTGGTTATGTATCCTTAGATTCATGAAGAGATGAAAGACACATATGTTGCTTTATTTTTGGATGGTAGCTATAGAAGAATGATGAAAAAGGGAGGTTTAAGTTTTAGCATTTTAAATGTTGAAATTTAATAAGTTAGGAAAGCATGGAAATACAAAGTAGTAATGAGGTTAGATATGCAAGTCTATATATTGGTTCAAAACCATGTATTTTATTGGTCTGTGAGGATTTATCTCCATACACTCTAAAGGAGGTCAAGGAGTTGTATCCAAAATGCTTCTTAAGGAAGAAGCTACTCCAAAAATCAAGCATATGCAAGGATACGTCTCCCTTAAAGTTTCTTGATTACCAATATGTGGGGCTAGTAAATATACTTCTCAAACAATTTGTTGAAGTCGAGGAAGACCACACCAAACAATAAACATGTACCTTTGTAGATCGCATAACAAATTTATATCCATGATATTCAAAAATAATTTTTTTTAATTTTAAAATTTTAATTTAAAATAATAAAAATTTAAAGGAGCACTTAATCATAAGTTGTACCAGATCACATAACCAACATTGTATTCTTTATGCATTTGGGACACACCTAGGAGTCCACTTGCTTTTCAATGTTAATATCTTTACCATGTCAAATTCAAAGGTATTGGCCATAAAATGCAATGATGTAATGAATAATAAAATGACATGTAATTCATTAGCTCAAAAGTAGTCACTGCAAAGCTAGGAATTACCTACCATTTTATACATCATCTTGTACATCTCTTGACCATCGCATTTGTAGCCATTGCCTCTTGTGTCATTCTATTTTATAGTCAACATCTTCTACTTTTATGATAAAAAATTTAAGTTCATTTTTTGAGTTTTAAACCAAAAATATTTTGACTCTCAAGCTTTTGGGTATTTTCCTACTCCTAAACATGTCTACTTGAACAAAACATTCATCACATTAAGCGATTACAATTCTCTTAAATTTTCCCTATCCCTAAATAGGTTTTTTTGAAGAATAAATCCAACAAGTAAAATTGTTGCTATTTTAAATTTCACCTTAATCCTAAATAGCTCTACACTTGAAGGATACATTCATTAAGTAAGGTTGTCTCAAATTTCTAAGTTTCCTTAAAAATAAATGTTAAATCCTTTCTAGTTATTTAAATCAAAATTTAAAAAACTTTAAGTTAAAACTTCTTCTTTCTTAAACCCAATTTTCAAACTACTAAATTAACTTTAAGTAGATGAGGCTAAAATATAATTTAAATGTTTTGTTGAATTATTTAAAAGTGATTATTAAAAAATTATTTTAATAAATCATTTAGTTAGTATTATAATTTTTCTTTTATCAACTTCATAAGAGACCATAATACTAGATCAAATAATTGGATAATTATTATTTTTTCTAATATCTTTACTTTTGTCTTCACAATACCTTGATTTCAAAGACATATCAAACATGGAATGAATGAGGTCATCCCCATACTTATAGGGATGCATTCTTTTCATAAGAAAGAATAGCCAATCATTTTTTGAATGGAGAAATTCTTTTGTTTTCATATGAGAAATATTTTGTATGAAAGATTTTTTTAATATGAATATTTTCTACAAGATAATATTTCATAAAAAAGAATATTCTCACTAATTTTTTCTTAGTCTAATACAATAATCATCATTTTTAGTGACATTTCCTCGTATTAAATCATACTATTTTAAGGGGTCATCGCATAATAGTCTCATATCTAAATTAAATGAATTGCATGAGCTTGGGTAAAGATTTAATGGCTACCTTTCTCTCATAGCATGTAGGGTTTCATGAAAGAGCTTGGAGATGAGAAAGAACCCTTAGAGAATCTTGTAAGATGATGAAGAAGAGTCCTATCACCACTTAGAAGGTGTAGGTATCAAGCATCAAGCTTGTAACAAGGAGTTTTTATGATCAATGGCTATTCAAATTAGTGAAAATCTCACCGAGTAGTCACACATATGTGGGCCTATGATGCTTATAAGCTCTCTATGTTATCCATTATGAAGGGAAGCAAGATTCATGAAGCAAAATGGAGATCGAGGGGGACTCAAGATTCAATGGAAGTCTCAGGTATGAAGAAGAAGAAGCCCTTTCTCAGTAAGTAAACACAATTTACTCATCCACTCAGTCTAGTTAACCCTCTTTTGACCAAGTTACCTTCAAAATGGTATGGAACTTGACCACCATGACCTGCTATTTTAGCATGGAGGCCACCATTTGTGTCACCAACTCCTATGAAATATTGTAACCATGGTCCTGTGTTATTTCCCATCAATTGCATTATTAAAATCCTAGATTATCATAATACACAAAAAATAATGTATCCAAACTTCTAGATGTGTTGGACTACCTTTCTCCAAATTGTCATGATAGTTAATATTTCTCTAGGTAATATATCTTTTAAAAATAGAAAAATAACCATGATACAAAATAACTTTTAGCATTGTGCAACAAAACAAAACTTTCAACATGTTATAGCTTCAACTATTTCACTACAACATAGAAGGGATATATTAACTCCTATGGTGATGTAATTGGTCTAGGGAAAAGAAAAGCCCTCATCATCACTATATGTATTGCTATCAACTTCAAGAGAAAACCATCATTATAAGTGTCGCCAATACAATTGTTACTAGCATCTCAATAAGCGCTAATATATGGTGATGTTAATACCAATGCTTATAGTGATACTTTACTAATGATTGTAAGAAAAATACCAATAGTAATAATGACAATTGTAAGAAAAATAATCCTACTACTAGCAATAGTTGTACAAAAAAATTGGATGGCATCCAATTGGCCACATTGGAATGGCAATTGAGAATTGTCATCAATGGAACAGACTATCCTATTTATTAGCTTTTTAGAGATTAGCCAAAAGTTTGAGATTATCTACACATTCCAAATAGTTTAGCAAGATAAATAGAAGACAAAGTACTTGATGGAATATTGTAAAACCTATATTTATCCCCCCACAATCAATATCAAAAAATGCATATACAATCATGATCTAGATTATTGTTCAAAATAAACATGGCCCAAAAATAACAAAAAGATAAGGTTGTAGGATATATCCAATTTCAACATTATTGAATTTGTACAATGAACATCATCATCCATATAAGTGATGATTTCTCAAAAAGAAATAAAACCATAAGTTGTACTAGGTGGAGGAGAGATGATGAAGTGAAGTGCAAAGATGAAGGGGGTACTCCAAGTGGTTAAACTTTAAAAAAAAGTGTGTAAGAAACTGAAAAGAGATATTCTTTTACTGTGGTTTATTAAATAACACCATGTCACACTGGCATAGTTATATAATGTGTTGAGGCTTGTAAATTTTCACGCTTCATTAATACAAATCACAATCTTTTCATGTTACCTTCTTTTTTCTCAACTTTTGTGTCTTCTCTCACCTCTCTCTTGCCTTTCTAGTCTTTCTCTTTGCTTGTCACTCTTTCTCTATCCTCTTTTCTTACTATTCTTCTACACTCTTCTCTGTCATCTCTAAGTCCTCTTCTTGACAAGTGGTATCATTGGCCTTTGATCCATCTAGTCATAATCTAACCAAAGATTTCTCCCTCTGACAGTTATATCATCCTAGTTACTCAAGGATAGGTTGTACAACTCTTGAAGTGGATTGATGCAAAGACCAAGTAGCTTTAAAATGTAGAGAAAAACCCTACTAGAGATATTTCTAGGATATGGAGGCCAAGATAGAGGCACAATGGATAAGTTAACACATCATTACCAAGAAAAATACTATTTTGAAGGTGCTTTGATTAAATTGGAGGTCGGAGGAGTGAGCCAGGGTTAAACCTTCAGTTACTTTTTTTGAAAGAGGATTTTTCTCTCTTCTTCTTCCAAGCTTCTTTCAAAGCTTTCGTGGTGGCTAGAAATCAATGTTGAGATGTTGAGCTCTACATGAGTTGGTATCTACTATGTGCCTTGGTGATGTGGCATGATATTATTCATTGGTATGTTAGGTGACTCACATGTAGATATGCCAATGATTCTACAGCTAGACTACATCCACAAAGTCCATCCTTGGTTATGGTGTTGAGATATCGAGCTCCACTCATGATACGCCAGGGTGACCGTTGTGTATTTATGTCACCGACTTGTCAGTTGTAGATGCGGTTGGTATACCACTCATGAATAATAGCTAGATGACAGCTATCCTTATCTGCTCTAGTTCGTGGCTTAGTTAGTATGCCACCTTAGTTAGTTGAGTTTGGTTTGAGACCCATATATAGGGTTCTTCTATTTCCTTGTACGAGAGTTCTTTTTGGCTTACGCAACTAAGAAGAGAAAAACTGTTTTCAGCCTCCACCTCTGTGTGTATTCCCCCATTGTGCAAGCAAGAAAGCTACAAGTGAGATTCCTTCCTTCTCTCTCACAATCTTAACATGGTATCAGAGCCTTGTTCATGGTAAGGAGCTCAAGAAAGCAAGCCAAGCTCGCGGTGTTCTAGTAAGAGAAACAGTGTTGCTTTCATTTTCTGTTTTGGGAGCAGATCTCTACAGGTAGCACAGCCGGAAATTGCAAGAGTGCATTGTCTCAGGTTGAGACGCCCTTCCTGGTGAAGCAAGAGGGTAGTATATGCTGCGGGTCAGGGCTTTAGCCCTTGGTGACCCTGTTTTTTTTATTTGAGACCATTTCGGGGCCTGTTTTGGAGGCGGAAGTTTTCTGCACGCACTCAGGAAAAGGCCCAGTTTTATACTGTGAGACCACTGTTCTACAGGTCGGTGAAAAGTTATCACAGAAATTGCATCGTATGCTTATGTGCAGAGACATTGGGAGTTACAGAATCATCCTTGGTTCCTGTTTATGCAAAATCGTCACTAGGAAGTGACTATGTGGTCAAATACCACTTTCGCCAGTTTTGCAGATTTGCCCTTGTGAGGGTGAAGCTGTGTTTTTTGCAGTGACAGAATTTTTCGCAATGTTCTGTAATGGCGTTTGATTCTCTTTCATAGATTGTCACTGAAAAGCTTGACAAGAACAACTTCCAAGCATGGAAGTTTAGAATGACGAATTTCCTTATGAGAAAAGGATATTGGGAATTTTTTGCAGGAAATGAAGAAGAACCAGTTCTTCCTGATGTTCCCAATCAACAGCAAATGCAGGCATTTAAAGCATGGCATGAGAGAGCCAGGAAAGTTATGTATTGGCTGTCTATCAACATTTCAGACTCTATGGTTGTGCATATTCAGGATACAAGTACGCCAAAGGAGGCATGGGATACTTTGTCAAAAATGTATAGCACAAATACGCAAGCCAGGAAAATGCAGCTCAAGCAAGAGTTGCATAATGTGCAAATAGAAAATATGAGCATCAATGACTACCACATGAAGGTGAAGAAGATTGCAGATGCACTTACTTCCATTGGGTCGCCAGTCGAAGATAATGATTTAGTTTTTGTGACCTTGAATGGTCTAGGAAAGGATTATGCACAGTTTCGGACATCCATTTCAGTTCCTGAAAGATTTTCTAATTTTGAGGAGTTGATTGCTCTTCTAATTTTTGAGGAGCAGAGAAATGGTGGTGCATCTTCTTCAGGAACTTCAAAAGAAGCTGTCTTCTACTCAAATGCTGGAAGAGGTAGAGGCAGAGGTAGAGGAGGCCGATTTGGAGGCCGTGGTAGAAATCAGAATATGCAGCAAATTCAAGAAAACCAGTCCTATGGAGGAGGACGTGGTAACTCTAGAGGCAGGGGGAGCCAAAGAGGTCATGGTGGATGGCAAAGAGGCCAAAATGCAAACAGTAATGTTGAATGCTACTACTGTGGTAAAATGGGTCATATGGCTAAAGACTGCTATAAAAAGCAGAATGACATCATGAATGGGAAATTGCAACAAGGGAATTATGCATCTTCTAGTAGACACGGTGATGACAAAAATGAGCATCTGTTTATGGTGTAGCACATGAACAATTTTGTGACAAGTGTAGAAGAAAGCAACGATGTATGGTATGTTGACTCAGGTGTATCAAACCACATGACAGGTCATGCAAAATGGATGGAGGATGCAAGGAAAATGGAAAAACCAGGATTTGTGGAGACTGATGATGATACTGCACATCCTATTGTGCAGATGGAAAATTTCCTTTGTCTATGCAGGATGGGAAAAAGAAATACCTGTCCGATGTATTTTATGTTCCCAATATCACCAAGAATCTGGTTTCTGTTGGTCAAATGGTTGAGCAGGGCTTGCAGGTCAGATTTAATCCTCATGGATGCTTTGTTGAGGATATGAAAAATAAAGGTCGCTTGATAGCAAAAGGAAATAAGAAGGGCAGAATGTTTACGTTGGATGCAGACATGTCTGAATTGAGTGTAGCAATGTTTGCACATGGGACCGGTGTAGTTGCAGATATTGATATCTGGCATAAACGCATTGGTCATGTTAATGTACAGTGACTTAAATCAATGCAGGCCCAAAATATTGTTGCAGGATTGCCTAAATTCAAGGTTGCAGAAATGCATAAGATATGTGAAGCCTGCCAATTTGGAAAACAGGCAAGGAAACCATTTCCTAGACATGCTCAAGAGTGTAAGAAGCCATTGGAATTAATCCACTCTGATGTGTGGACTACTAAAGCTGCATCTCTTGGAGGCTGTCATTATTTGGTCACTTTTATTGATGACTATAGTAGAAAAGTTTGGGTGTATTTTATGAAAAAGAAAAGTGAATTTTTTGGGCATTTCAAAACTCTTAAAGCTATGGTTGAAAATGAAACAGGCCTGCAAATAAAATGCCTAAGGTCAGATGGAGGGGGAGAGTACCGCTCAAATGAGTTTGCAAGGTTCTTGTGGGAGCATGGCATAAAGCAGCAATATTCATGTAGTCATACCCCACAACAAAATGGAATTGCAGAAAGGAAAAACAGGCATATTGGAGAGGTATCTCGTGCCATGCTCAACGAAAAAGACTTGCCAGATTTTTACTGGGCTGAAGCAGTTGCTACAACAGTCTACATAATGAACAGAACTCCCATTGCAGCAATACATGGGATGACTCCAGAGGAGAGGTATACTGGTAGGAAACCATATATTTCTCATTTGAAAATTTTTGGTTGCATTGCCTATGTACATGTGCCAGATGAGTTGAGATCCAAGCTGGATCCAAAAGCTGAGAAGTGCATCTTTATTGGTTACTCTCTACAGCAAAAAGGGTATAGATGCTATAACCCTTCTACTTGTAAGTTTACAGTGAGCAGAGATGTTGTTTTTGATGAGATGAGTAGGTGGTATAAACCAGTAAATGTGATTGATGATGTAGATGCACAAAATGGTAGTGCTGCACAGAATTCACAGCAGCAGTCACAAAATATTAGTGGACCTGGAGCGTCCTCTAGCAGTGGTTCACATTCTTCGCCATGGATAGGCAGATTGAGATCAGGAGAATCTTCTCAAAGCAACGCAGATAGTGGTATGCAGGTATCACGAAAAGGAAAAGAGAAGGTTGATCAGCCCATGTTTGATGTGAATGCAGGTCACTCTTATGTGGATGGTGAATCCAGTGGCTCAGAACATAGCATTGATGATGAGTTGGGTATTCCTTCTATTGTTACACCTGGAGTAAGGAAGGCCAGGGAAGTTTTGAGACCACCTGGGAGTGAACCTATTTTGCACAGGTCTATGAGAGCTAGGTATCCTGTGGATAGGCTGAAATATGATGGATTTACAGCCATTCGCTATGCATATATGGTCAAAGTGATAAAGGAACCAGAACCCACTTCTTTTGAGCAAGCCATGGGAAAAGAAAAATGGGAGAAAGCCATGGATGAAGAAATGGATGCCTTGGAAGCAAATTCTACATGGGAGTTGGTATCTTTGCCTAAAGGTAAGAATGCAATTGGCTGTAAGTGGATTTATAAGGTGAAGCACAATGCAGATGGTTCTGTGAACAGATACAAGGCAAGATTAGTAGTCAAGGGGTATGCATAAATATATGGCATTGACTATGAAGAAACATTCAGTCCGGTTGCAAGGATGGCAACCGTAAGAGCAGTCATTGCTATGGCTACATCAAAGGGATGGTCTTTACATCAGATGGATGTAAAGAATGCCTTCTTGCATGGTGATTTGCAAGAAGAGATCTATATGGAGCAGCCACCAAGTTATGTGCATGCTGTTCATCCTGAGTTTGTTTGTAGGTTGAAGAAAGCCTTGTATGGCTTGAAGCAAGCACCTAGAGCATGGTCTAACAAGATAGGACAGTATCTTGTCACTATTGGCTTTCAGATTTCCAAGGCAGATTTCTCACTTTATGTGAGAAAAACAGAGAAAGGTATTATGCTACTTGTCATTTATGTTGATGATTTGATTATGACAGGTGATAGTGATGAAGATATCCTTCATGTGAAAATGCTATTGAAGCAGAAGTTTGAGATGAAGGATTTGGGAGAGCTGCGTTATTTCTTGGGCATTGAGGTGATTAGATCACCAAGTGGGATACAGCTCTTGCAGAGGCAGTATGGATTGGACATGCTATCCAAATATGGGATGACAGGCTGTAAGCCTATTTCAGTTCCTTTGGACCAGAATGTGAAGCTGAGCACAGATGCAGGTGAGCTTCTAGAAGACCCTACTATGTACAGACGCATAGTAGGAAGTTTGATTTATGTGACTATTACCAGGCCAGATTTGAGCTATGCTGTTGGATTGGTAAGTCAGTTTATGCAGGCTCCAAGGAAACCACATTTGGATGCGGCTAGACGCATACTCAGGTATGTGAAGTCCACATTGCAGTATGGACTATTTTATGAGACCGGGGTTCAGATACAGTTGCATGGATACACTGATGCTGATTGGGCTGGTAGTATTTCTGATAGACGATCTACCAGTGGATATGTGTTCTCTTTTGGGAGTGCTGCAGTCACTTGGAGCAGCAAGAAACAGCCTACAGTTGCCTTATCGAGCACAGAGGCTGAGTACAGGGGTGCAGCAATGGCTGCATGTGAGGTAGCTTGGTTTCATAAGCTACTTTATGATATGCATGAGCCTACAAATAGGACAATTATCATTTATTGTGACAACATGAGTAGTATACACTTAGCAAATAACCCAGTCTATCATGCTAGAACAAAGCACATTGAGGTGCATTATCACTATGTGCGGGAGAGGGTTTTACTAGGTCTTATTGATCTAGTTTATGTCAGCACAGAGGATCAGGTAGCTAACATATTCACGAAGGCATTGGGCGCAGAGAAGCTACGCAAGTTCAGAGACCTGCTTGGTGTGCAAGAATTAGGATTGAGCTTGAGGGGGAGTGTTGAGATATCGAGCTCCACTCGTGATACGCCAGGGTGACCGTTGTGTATTTATGTCACCGACTTGTCAGTTGTAGATGCGGTTGATACACCGCTCATGAATAATAGCTAGATGACAGCTATCCTTATCTACTCTAGTTCATGGCTCAGTTAGTATGCCACCTTAGTTAGTTGAGTTTGGTTTGAGACCCATATATAGGATTCTTCTATTTCCTTGTACGAGAGTTCTTTTTGGCTTACACAACCAAGAAGAGAAAAACCGTTTTCAGCCTCCACCTCTGTGTGTATTCCCCCATTGTGGAAGCAAGAAAGCTACAAGTGAGACTCCTTCCTTCTCTCCCACAATCTTGACATATGGCACACTCATTGTGCCACCTCTTCTTTCTTAGAAGGTTCATACTTAATGATTGTATGTACATACATTGTGGTACTTTCATATTGGTCTTTTATTATATTGTCGACTTAGTTCTTTTGTGTGGAAGAAGAAGAAAGAAGAAGAAGAAGAAGAAGAAGAAGAAGAAGAAGATTTCAACTCTATCTCTTTGTGTTCTTAAGCCTTCATTGCTTTAATGTGTATGTGCTCTTGAGGGTGCTTCACCTCTCTCCTCTCTTATATGTTTTCATAGTATCATAGCCATCCCATGGCTATGCGGATCTCGATTGAAGGTTGAGGTGAAGGCATTAGAGCATGAAAGTAAGCAAGCAAGCAATAGGTTCAAAGCTCTTCCACCTTGCTTGATTTTCTTAAGTTATGGCCATAGGATGCACTTGAGGTTGGCAAGGCTGTAGTCTCCAATTGCATTGAAACTTGGTGAGTAGAAAGAATAGTGTATATACTACAAATTAGCCTTTTAGGGTTGTCCCACTATGATTTTTGGCATCTAAGATCATTTCGGCCTTCATTTTGGACTTGCAAGTGGTCTCGATAGTAGTTTTTGAGCATACTACAGTTTTGGCTATGTCAATTGTTTACAAGTGCACAGGTTATAGATCTAGAATTTGTAAGATTTCAAGTGTTTACTAGGTTATAAACACAAGGAATTTGCATACAGATTATAGATTGCGGTTATTGTTGTGCTGTCAATGTAGAAGGTTGCATATTTAGTTATGGTGCACCTAGTATCCACTTGCTTGCATATTGCAATTTTTGTAAGGTTTTCTATTTTGTCAAAATGTTTGACAAATTCAATCAAATTGTTAGCAAAAAGCTTGATAAGAACAATTATCTTGCATGAAATTTTAGAATGACAATTTCTTAAGGTCAAAGGTGTTTGGAATTACATTAAAGGAGACATGGCAATAGCATCTGAAGTTTCTACATGAAATGCTACTACAGAACAAGTAAATGCTAAGAAAGATTGGGAGCAGACACAAAGTAAAGTCATATATTGGCTACCTACGAGTGTCATAGATAGCATGATGGGCTATTTGCAAGAATTTGAAACCCTAACTATTGCATAGAAAAATTTGGCAAGGCTATTTGAAGTAAATACAAAGGCCAAAAAGTTGTAGCTCAAGTTAGAGTTGAACCAAGTAAAAAGAGGAAAATATCCATTAATGATTATGCCTTTAAGATCAAGAGTATTATGTAAGCTCTTAGATCTATCAATGTAGCAATCGATAATGATGATGTTGTGGGTGCATGCTTAGATGGACTTGGAGACAAATACAAGGGATGATATCCTTGGTTTTGTAGACTTGATCTCTATGTTGATACTTAAGGATAAGAATCTTGGCTTAGATTCCTCTTCTTCTCAAAGAAAAAAGGTGTTTTACTCTACTAGCAAAGGTAGAGGTTGTGGTAGAGGCCAAGGTGGTGGTCGTGGTCAAGATTGTGATGCATTGCAAAACAGAGGAGTCTAGTCTTGAGGAAGGGGAGTCAACAAGGCCAAGTTAAGGATTCTAATAGGCAACAAAATTTTGGTGATAGCAAAGAGTACTAACATTGTGGTCAAAAAGGCCACATTTTTAAAAATTACTTCAAAAAGAAGGCTGAAGTTAGAAATGGAAAAAAGCACCAAGGTAACTATGCATCCAACAAAAACAATGATGACAGAAGTGAACAATTCTTTGTTATGCAGTGCTTTATGAATACTATGAATACTAATGGTTCATCAAAGAATGATGTATGGTATGTAGATTCAAGTGCCTCTAACCACATGACTTCTCATGGAGAGTGGTTTAGAGAGATGTATAGTCCAAAGTCTTCAGACTATGTGGAGACAGGGGATGATATAGCTCATCTCATTACTCATGTTGAAAACATTACTTTGAGTATTAAGGATGGAAAAACGAAGTACTCGATTGATGTGCTACATGTACCAGATATTACAAAAAACTTAGTTTTTATTGGTCAAATGGTAGAATATGGAATGTAAGTTCGATTCACATCTAATGGTTGTTATATAGAAGATCTCAAAAATTATTACATGCTGATTGAAAAAGAGAAATGTATTAGCATATTCTTTACTCTTGATGTAAGTTTGCTTGAAATGGATGCTGCCATGTTTGCACAAGGTTTATGTGTTGTGTTTGATAGTGAAATCTAGCATAAGAGAATTGGTTACGTGGATGTGTAGCAGCTGAAAGATGCAGTCAAGACACATTGTGGATGGCTTTGCCCAAGTTTAGGGTTGATGGGATGCCTAAAGTATATGAAGCATGTCAATTTGGAAAGCAAGTAAGGCATGCATTTCCACATGAAAAACATGTACACAAGACGACACTTGAATTGATACATTCTTATATATGGGGTCCTACAAAGATTGCAACCTTGAGCAGTTATAGATATTATGTCTCCTTTATTGATGATCATACTTGGAAGGTATGGGCTTACTTTATGCATGAGAAAAGTGAGGTACTCACTCACTTTAAAAGCTTTATTACTTTGGTTGAGAAGGAGACCTAGTTATATATTAAATGCTAAGGTCAGATGAAGGCATTGAATATCTCTCCAGTGAAATTTTTAACTTTTTATAGAAGAATGATATACAGAGATTGTATACATGTAGATATACTCCACAATAAAATGGAGTTGTTGTGTGAAAATATAGGCACATTGTAGAGGCGGCTCATGCACTAATGTTTAAAAGAAACTTGTCTCATTACTATTGGGCTGAAGCTATTTGCTACTGTTGTATATATTATGAAAAGAACACCCACTACTACTATACATGGTATGTCACATGAAGAGAAGTTTATAACAGTTAAAAAATCAAATCTATCCCATCTAAAAGTATTTCAATGTATTGCTTATGTGTATATTCTTGATGAGTTGCACAATAAGTTGGATCCTAAAGTAGAAAAATGTGTATTTGTTGGATATTCTCTTGATGAGTAAAAGGGATATAGCTGTTATAACCCTATTACACATGAGTAGTTGGTATAGTAATGTGCAAAATAGAGTTGGGGTTGATGAACACAAGAGTGTGACTATGCAAAAAATAAGTAAATAATCGCAGACATTGAGTGGACCACAAGTCTCTTAATCATGATTTTGTTGATAGACCTTGGAGTGCTAGATTAAGGTCGCAAGTTGCTCCACCAAATACATCACAGATGTCAAGAAAAGGTGAAGAGAAAATTGGAAACTCACCTATTGTGATAGATGTATCATTAGGTTTCTCTCATATTGATGCTGATTTAGATTGCTCTCTTGATGAGCATTTTGGAATTCCATCTATTAAAACATCTGGTGTGGAGAAGGCACAAGAGGATGCTAAAACACCTAGTAGTGATCCATGTCCATGTAGTTCAAGTAGAGTGAGAAAGCCAATGTAGCAATTGACATTTGATAGCTATGTAGCTCATCACTATGCATACATGGCTAAGGTTGTATAGGATGTGGAATCAACTTGTTTTGAGGATGTAGTGGATAACAAATATTGGGATTGTGCTATGGATGAATAAATGGATGTACTTATGGATAATGACACATGGGAGTTGGTGCCCTTACTTGAAGACAAGAAAGCTATTGGCTGCAAATGGATTTACAAGGTCAAGAGATGGATATATGGAGCGCGATAAGGCATGACTAGTTACCAAAGCGTATGTGTAGGCTCATGGCATTGATTACGAGGAGATCTTTTCTCCAATGGCTAAAATGGCTACTATAAGAGCTATCATAGTAGTGGGTGCATCAAAAGGTTGGATCATGCTTTAAATGGAGATTAAGAATGTCTTCTTTGTAGGGGGAGTTGCAAGAGGAAGCTTGTATGGAGCAGCCACCTAGTTATGTGAATGAAAATCATTTAGATTATGTATACATGCTTTGTAAGGTCTTGTATGGAAGGGTTGAAACAAGCACCTAGGGCATGGCATGGCAGGATTTTAGAATACATTTTCAGCATTGGATTTCATAGAGCACAGGCTGATCACTCACTCTATGTATGTGAGAGTGATGCAGGTATTGTGGTCATTACTATATCTATGGATGATTCGGTCATTGTGGATGATACTAAGACAACAATTAATAATGTAATGAAAGAGACCCAACTGTCCTAACTAAGGGGAAGGAGAGAGAGAAGGACTGTAAGAGAAGAGGGAGAGGAGAGAAAGGCAAGAAGAAGAGAGAGAAAAAGGGAAAAAGGAAGAAGAAGAAGAAGCCATGGAAGCTTGAGAAGGTGAAAAGAGAGTTTCTTGATAATTTCTGTGATGTCTCAAAATACCCTCTTACGCCTTATATACCGTCAGTGTGACTGGTATTTCCCATGCCATGTTACCATGATCCCCGTTCATTATAAACCATCCCGTCTCATAAATTTTTTGTCCTCAAAACCAAGGGATGTAGTCATGGATTGTAAGGGTATGCTGTAGGAAATCGGCCATAACTCTGTGTGAGAAACTCCAAATGGGACAGTTGAGGTGTCGTTACGGAGCCCATGAGATGTACTTTCAGCCCATGTGGGTGGGGCAGGGCTGCAATCAGGTCAGGACAAAAACTGCTACAAAATAGAGGGCTATCCCGGAATTACTAGTGTGTTGTCCTAGATGGTATGGCTAGAGAAAAATAGCCATAACTTCCACTAGGGAACTCCAATCGGGGCAAGTAAGGTCTTGGCATGGAGCGCTCAAGGTGTACTTTCAGTCCATGTATGTAGGATGGGGCTGAAAATGGACCAGGACCAAAATTGGTGCAAAACAAGTGGCTGCCCAAATGCACACTGCAGCCCAAAACAGGTATCATGGTTAAGTTCCAGTCAATACAGCCTCCTTGAGGTGTGGAAATTCATCCAAAATAGATGCTGGGCACCAAGAGGCTTCCTCTATTGGTAGGCCTTGCCATTTGATCAGGTATTCATGTATGGAACGGGTGCGGAGTTTCTTTTCACGTTGCCCAATAACCGCTTCAAGAATATACTGGATGAGGCCCTCCTCATCTATGGGTGGTAGCTCCTCTACATGATCTTTGGGAGTGCCAATGAAAGGTTTCAATTGGCTCACGTGGAATACATCATGGATCTTAGTAGTGGGAGGGAGTTGGAGACGGTAATTCAAGTCTCCGACCTTCTTAATGATTTTGGAGGGCCCATAGTAACGGTGTGCCAACTTGTTGCAAGAATCATCCTTTAGTGTAGCATAACGGGACTTGGGGACATTGAGGAGTACCAATTCACCCTCTTGAAAGTCAAGGGGTCTTCTTTTTGCATCAGCATGGAGCTTCATGTGCTCTTGAGCCCTTTTGAGGTTTGCCTTGCATTGTTGAAGTAAAGCTTGCATGTGGTCCAACTCTTCTTTTCCAAGGGGTTGAGCTTTTCATTGAAGATTACGATAGGAAGGGGCACCTGATAACCGTACAATGATTCGAAGGGAGAGACTCCAATGCTCAAATGAGTGGAGTTGTTGTAAGAAAATTCAGCCAAGTGCAGCCATACATCCCAAGAATTTTGCACGTCATGACAAAAATGTCACAAATAGGTTTCAAGCCACTTATTGACTCTCTCGGTCTGCCCATCCGTTTGGGGATGATAGGCTATAGATGGAGCCAATTTGGTCCCCAAGGAGCTGAAAATTGCCAAGAGTGACTCATAATTTGGTGTCCCGATCATGTACTATGAAGTGGGGTAAGCCATGCAACTTAAAACATGCTCCATAAACTGAGTGGCAACTTGAGATGCTGTAAACTGGGATTTTGTAGGGATGAAATGGGCTACTTTAGTGAGTTGGTCAACTACAACATATATGCTGTCCCAACCCTTCTTGGTTGTAGGTAAACCAGTGATGAAATCCATGGTAATGTGGGTCCATTTTCCTTTGGGGATAGGTAAGGGCTACAACAATCAACCCGGTTTAAGAGTGCTATCTTTATTTTGTTGACAAGGCACACATCTAGACACAAAGTCTTTAACATCCTACCATAGGTCTTTCCAATGGAAGCTTTTTGAAACTCGGCCATATGTTTTGAAGACCCCTAAGTGGCCAGCAATCGGTGAAGAATACATCTCTTCAAGGATCCTTTGGGTGAAAGGAGAGGCATGGGGAATCACAATACGGCCATGGATCCAAATGAGGCCATTGTGGAGATGATATTGGGAGTTGTCATCCATGACACCTTGCTGTAATTTCTGGAAAAGAGGGCTGAATTTAGCATCAAGCAAGTATGCCTCTTGGAGCTCTTCAATCCAATCATGGTGGAGTTCAATGATGGATGAAACCTTGCATGCCCACATGCGAGAGAGTGCATCAGCCACTACATTGTCCTTGCCATGGGTGTGGGTAATCTCAAAGTCATAGTTTTGTAGGGTAGCCACCCATCTACGTTTTCTGGGAGTGAGGTTGGGCTGAGTCAAGAAGTATTTGAGCATACGGTGGTCACTTTTCACCTTAAATCTGCTGCCATACAAGTAGTGATGCCACTTTTTGATAGCATGAATGGCTGCCAACATCTCTTTTTTGGTCATCATTATCCTTATACAAATGCAAGACAAAGATTTGAAAGCGTTTCTTGAATTCCTTTTTGAGTTGTCTTGTTGTTATAAGCTAAAAATCTGCAATTTCTTTGATTCCCTCCAAGTGTACAAGCTGCCTATGCATTACAAACTCCATATACAACTGAGAGAAGTCCATAGAGATTTTTCCCAACTGCTGAAGCCAATCACATCCCAAAACAACATCCATGGGGCCCATATCAAGGGTAATTAAGTGCACCTTTGTTGTGTAATTTTAAGCCAGCATAAGAGACACTTGTGTGCATACATGGGAGCTCACTTCCTCATTTCCATTGGCCACTTGAACCCGAAGAGGTTGCTATAATTCAGTGGGAACACATGTCAAACGGTCAAGAGTCGATTTATTCATAAAATTGTGCATGCTGCTGTTGAGATATCGAGCTCCACTCGTGATATGCCAGGGTGACTGTTGTGCATTTATGTCACCAACTTGTTAGTTGCAAATGCGGTTGGTACACCGCCCATGAATAATAGCTAGATGATAGCTATCCTTATCTACTCTAGTTCATGGCTCAGTTAGTATGCCACCTTAGTTAATTGAGTTTGGTTTGCGACCCATATATAGGGTTCTTCTATTTCTTTGTACTTGAGTTCTTTTTGGCTTACACAACTAAGAAGATGAAAAATGTTTTCAGCCTCCACCTTTGTGTGTATTCCCCCATTGTGCAAGCAAGAAAGCTACAAGTGAGACTCCTTCCTTCTCTCCCACAATCTTGACATGGTATCAGAGCCTTGTTCGTGGTAAGGAGCTCAAGAAAGCAAGCCAAGTTTGCAGTGTTCTGGTAAGAGGACCAGTGTTGCTTTCATTCTTCTGTTTTGGGAGAAAGTCTCTACAGGTAGCACAGTCAGAAAGTACAAGAGTGCATTGTCTAAGATTGAGATGCCCTTCGCGGTGTAGCAAGAGGGCAGTATATGCTGCGCGAGGGCTTTAGCCCTCGGTTGCTCTGTTTTTTTTATTTGAGGCCGTTTCGGGGCCTGTTTTGGAGGTGGAATTTTTCTGCACGCACTCAGGAAAAGACCCAGTTTTATGCTGTGCGACCACTGTTCTACAGGTCGGTGAAAAGTTGCTGTAGAAATTGCATCGTATGCTTGTGTGTAGAGACATTGGGAGATAGAGAATCATCCTTGTTGCCTGTTGATGCAAAATTTTCACTAGGAAGTGACTATGTGGTCAAATACCACTTTCGTTAGTTTTGCACATTTGCCCTTGTGAGGCTGAAGCTATATTCTTTGCAGTGACAGAATTTTTTGCAGTGTTCTGTAATGGCGTCTGATTCTCTTTCACAAATTGTCATTGAAAAACTTGACAAGAACAACTTCCAAGCATGGAAGTTTAGAATGACGAATTTCCTTATGGGAAAAGGATATTGGGAATTTGTTGCAGGAAATGAAGAAGAACTAGTTCTTCCTGATGTTCCCAATCAACAGCAAATGCATGCATTTAAAGCATGGCATGAGAGAGCCAGGAAAGTTATGTACTGGCTATCTATCAACATTTCAGACTCTATGATTGTGCATATTCAAGATGCAAGTAGCCAAAGGAGGCATTGGATACTTTGTCAAAAATGTATAGCACAAATACGCAAGCCAGGAAAATGCAGCTCAAGTAAGAGTTGCATAATGTGCAAAGAGAAAATATGAGCATTAATGACTACCACATGAAGGTGAAGAAGATTGCAGATGCACTTGCTTCCATTGGGTCGCTAGTGGAAGATGATGATTTAGTTTCTTTGACCTTGAATGGTCTAGGAAAGGATTATGCACAGTTTCGAACATCCATTTCCGTCCACGAAAGATTTCCTGATTTTGAGGAGTTGATTGCTCTTCTAATTTCTGAGGAGCAGAGAAATGGTGGTGCATATTCTTCAGGAGGAACTTCAAAAGAAGCTGTCTTCTACTCAAATGGTGGAAGAGGTAGAGGCAAAGGTAGAGGAGGCCGATCTGGAGGCCGTGGTAGAAATCAGAATATGCAGCAAATTCAAGAAAACCAGTCCTATGGAGGAGGACGTGGTAACTCTAGAGGCAGGGGGAGCCAAAGGTCGTGGTGGATGGCAAAGAGGCCAAAATGCAAACAGCAATGTTGAATGCTACTATTGTGGTAAAATGGGTCATATGGCTAAGAACTGCTATAAAAAGCAGAATGACATCATAAATGGAAAATTGCAACAAGGGAATTATGCATCTTCTAGTAGACCGGGTGATGATAGAAATGAGCATTTGTTTATGGTGCAGCACATGAACAATTCTGTAACAAGTGTAGAAGAAAGCAACGATGTATGGTATGTTGACTCAGGTGCATCAAACCACATGACAGGTCATGCAGAATGGATGGAGGATGCAAGGAAAATGGAAAAACCAGGATTTGTGGAGACTGGTGATGATACTACACATCCTATTGTGCAGATTGGAAAAATTCCTTTGTCTATGCAGGATGGGAAAAAGAAATACCTGTCCGATGTATTTCATGTCCCGAATATCACCAAGAATCTGGTTTCTGTTGGTCAAATGGTTGAGCAGGGCTTGCAGGTCAGATTTAATCCTCATGGATGCTTTGTTGAGGATATGAAAAATAAAGGTCGCTTGATAGCAAAAGGAAAGAAGAAGGGCAGAATGTTTACGTTGGATGCAGACATGTCTGAATTGAGTGCAGCAATGTTTGCACATGGGACCGGTGTAGTTGCAGATATTGATATCTAGCATAAACGCATTGGTCATGTTAATGTACAACGACTTAAATCAATGCAGGCCCAAAATATTGTTGCAGGATTGCCTAAATTCAAGGTTGCAGAAATGCATAAGGTATGTGAAGCCTGCCAATTTGGAAAACAGGCAAGGAAACCATTTCCTAGACATGCTCAAGAGAGTAAGAAGCCATTGGAATTAATCCACTCTGATGTGTGGACTACTAAAGCTGCATCTCTTGGAGGCTGTCATTATTTGGTCACTTTTATTGATGACTATAGCAAAAAAGTTTGGGTGTATTTTATGAAAAAGAAAAGTGAAGTTTTTGGGCATTTCAAAACTCTTAAAGCTATGGTTGAAAATGAAATAGGCCTGCAAATAAAATGCCTAAGGTCAGATGGAGGGGGAGAGTACCTCTCAAATGAGTTTGCAAGGTTCTTGTAGGAGCATGGCATAAAGTAGCAATATTCATGTAGTCATACCCCACAACAAAATGGAATTGCAGAAAGGAAAAACAGGCATATTGGAGAGGTATCTCGTGCCATGCTCAACGAAAAAGACTTGCCAGATTTTTACTGGGCTGAAGCAGTTGCTACAGCAGTCTACATAATGAACAGGACTCCCACTGCAGCAATACATGGGATGACTCCAGAGGAGAGGTATACTAGTAGACAACCAGATATTTCTCATTTAAAGATTTTTGGTTGCATTGCCTATGTTCATGTGCCAGATGAGTTGAGATCCAAGTTGGATCCAAAAGCTGAGAAGTGCATCTTTATTGGTTACTCTCTGTAGCAGCAGAAAGGATATAGATGTTATAACCCTTCTACTCGTAAGTTTACAGTGAGCAGAGATGTTTTTTATGAGATGAGTAGCTGGTATAAACCAGTAAATGTGATTGATGATGTGGATCCACAAAATGGTAATGCTGCATAGAATTCACAGCAACAGTCACAAAATATTAGTGGACCTGGAGCGTCCTCTAGCAGTGGTTCACATTCTTTGCCATGGACAGGCAGATTGAGATCCAGAGAATCTTCTCAAAGAAATGCAGATAGTGGTATGCAAGTATCACGAAAAGGAAAAGAGAAGGTAGATCAGCCCATGTTTGATGTTAATGCAGGTCACTCTTATGTGGATGGTGAATCCAGTGGCTCAGAACAGAGCATTGATGATGAGTTGGGTATTGCTTCTATTGTTACACTTGGAGTAAGGAAGACCAGGGATGTTTTGAGAGCACCTGGGAGTGAACCTACTTTGCGCAAGTCTACCAGAACTAGGTATCCTATGGATAGGCTGAAATATGATGGATTTACAGCCATTCACTATGCATATATGGTCAAAGTAATACAGTACCAAAATCCACTTCTTTTGAGCAAGCCATGGGAAAAGAAAAATGGGAGAAAGCCATGGATGAAGAAATGGATGCCTTGGAAGCAAATGCTACATGGGAATTGGTACATTTGCCTAAAGGTAAGAATGCAATTGGCTGTAAGTGGGTTTATAAGGTGAAGCACAATGCAGATGGTTCTGTGAACAGATACAAGGCAAGATTAGTAGTCAAGGGGTATGCACAAACATATGGCATTGATTATGAAGAAACATTCAGTCTGGTTGCAAGGATGGCAATCGTAAGAGCAGTCATTGCTATGGCTGCATCAAAGGAATGGTCTTTACATCAGATGGATGTAAAGAATGCATTCTTGCATGGTGATTTGCAAGAAGAGGTCTATATGGAGCAGCCACCAGGTTATGTGCATGCTGTTCATCCTGAGTTTGTTTGCAGGTTGAAGAAAGCATTGTATGGCTTGAAGCAAGTACCTAGAGCATGGTCTAACAAGATAGGACAGTATCTTGTCACTATTGGCTTTCAGATCTCCAAGGCAGATTTCTCACTTTATGTGAGAAAAAGAGAGAAAGGTATTATGCTACTTTCATTTATGTTGATGATTTGATTATCACAGGTGACAGTGATGAAGATATCCTTCATGTGAAAATGCTATTGAAACAGAAGTTTGAGATGAAGGATTTGGGAGAGCTGCGTTATTTCTTGGGCATTGAGGTGATTAGATCACCAAGTGGGATATGGCTCTTACAGAGACAGTATGGATTGGACATGCTGTCCAAATATGGGATGACAGGCTGTAAGCCTATTTCAGTTCCTTTGGAGCAGAATGTGAAGCTGAGTGCAGATGCAAGTGAGCTTTTGGAAGACCCTACTATGTACAGATGCATAGTAGGAAGTTTGATTTATATGACTATTACCAGGCCATATTTGAGCTATGTTATTGGATTGATAAGTTGGTTTATGCAGGCTCTAAGGAAACCGCATTTGGATGTGGCTAGACGCATACTCAGGTATGTGAAGTCCACATTGCAGTATGGACTACTTTATGAGACTGGGGTTCAGATGCAGTTGCATGGATACACTGATGCTGATTGGGTTGGTAGTATTTCTGATAGACAATCTACCAGTGGATATGTGTTCTCTTTTGGGAGTGCTGCAGTCACTTGGAGCAGCAAGAAACAGCCTACAATTGCGCACAGAGGCTGAGTATAGGGGCGTAGCAATGGCTGCATGTGAGGTAGCTTGGTTGCATAAGCTACTTTATGATATGCATCAGCCCTACAGATGGGCCAGTTATCATTTATTGTGACAACATGAACAGTATACACTTGGCAAATAACCCAGTCTATCATGCTAGAACAAAGCACATTGAGTGCATTATCACTATGTGCGGGAGAGGGTTTTACTAGGTCTTATTGATCTAGTTTATGTCAGCACAGAGGATTAGATAGCTGACACATTCACGAAGGCATTGGGCGCAGAGAAGCTGCGCAAGTTCAGAGACCTGCTTGGTGTGCAGGAATTGGGATTGAGCTCGAGGGGGAGTGTTGAGATATCGAGCTCCACTCATGATATGCCAGGGTGACCGTTGTGCATTTATGTCACCGACTTGTTAGTTGCAGATGCGGTTGGTACACCGCCCATGAATAATAGCTAGATGACAGCTATCCTTATCTACTCTAGTTCATGGCTCAGTTAGTATGCCACCTTAGTTAGTTGAGTTTGGTTTGAGACCCATATATAGGGTTCTTGTATTTCTTTGTACTTGAGTTCTTTTTGCCTTACACAACTAAGAAGAGGAAAACTGTTTTCAGCCTCCACCTTTGTGTGTATTCCCCCATTGTGCAAGCAAGAAATGTACAAGTGAGACTCCTTCCTTCTCTCCCACAATCTTGACAGCTGCCACTATCTACGAGGATGTATACACTCTTGCCATCAATGTTACCATGTACTCGTAGGGTGGTCGGGCTCCTAGAGCCAGTCCATGCATCCATGGAGATCGAGCAAGCTGATATAGTGGTGAATGAGGGGTGCCAAGGGTCATTCCCAAGCATGTCATCAATGGGGCAGCCACCGGGGTCAAAAGGGGACTCGTCCGGTGAGTCATAAAACTGATCGGTATCAAGATCCTCTTCATATTTAGCATTTTCAACAAGTGTCATCATGGAAGAGTTGTCATGCAAGTCCTCTTCTAACTTGTCACTATCTTCTAGCACATACATGCTATTAAACTTGACAACGGCATTCTTAAAGGGGCATTTGGATGCATGATCAGTCGTGTACTTATCCCTGCATTTAAAGCACAAGCCTTTGGCTTTTCTATCCTTGACAACTTCTAGAGGAATGAATTTTTGACCGTTAGGACTAAAGCCATTCCTTGTCTTATTTTCAGCATACTTTGGGTCACTTTTGGAGGGTAGTGCTGTCCCAAAACTACCATATTTCCTTTCAGCATTAAAAGTGGGGTAAGTAGGGATTTTGGGGCTGCCAATCCATGCATTGTTGCTATGATAATTATTAGCATATGGGGCTTGTTTGATAGGGTATCTTTGCTATCCTACAATGGGCTGCATGCCCTCATTGCGACGGTATTTCCGACCATAGCATTCAGCCAATTCTATGGCTGCAAACAGGGTGGCTGGCTTTTGAGCCATTACATCAGCTGAGAGATGCGCATCTAGCCCATAAATGTATTTATGCAATTTGGCCTCATCACTGTGATTGCCTCAACATACATGGATAGGTTCATAAATTGGTTGGTGTACTCCCTCACGGTGAGATTTCGCTGATCAAACTGATACCATTGCCTAATCAAGCGTTCTTTTTCCATCGGGGAGACAAAAACTTGGATCATATGCATCTTGAACTCTTCCCAATCAAGAAAACTCCTTATTTTCTCTTTGAACAAATATCCACCATATGTGTGGGCAAAACCTTCTAAATGGAGGAAAAAATAATATTTGCCTCATCAGTACGGGGATAGATGAGAAAATAGGCTTCCAATTTAGAGGTCCATTCCTCTAGTTCAGCTGGGGATGAGGACTGTTCATTGAATTTAGTAAACACAATCTTGTCACGCAGCTCATTTGGGCCTTGCTACCCATGAATGTCATGTGCTATATGCTGCCCATACATGCCTTACTGGCTGTTCAAAATTTCCATGGGGGCCATGCTGTCCTTGCATTACATGAGGACCAAATTGCCCATTAGGATCTTGCTGTCCAAAATGTCCATGCTGCCCATTACCATATGCATGTTGCCCATTGCCATATGCATGCTGCCCATTGCCATATCCATGTTGCCCATTGCCATGTGCATGCTGCCCATGTACTCCGTGCATTCCATGCTGCCCAAGATTTGCATTGGAGCCATTCCCCTGAGTGTGCAAATAGCTTCCGTTACGGGGCAGTTGGGGTGCTAAGGATGGGCTTGAAGGATTCATAACGAGGGAGGGAAGGAGGGGCTCATCATGTCAAGTGGAAGGCTCACCCGTCTCATAAGTGCTATGGGGAATGCCATGGGTACCACCAGACCCTGTGGGCTACGCCTGGTCTCCAAGGGAGGAGGGTGGTTAGCCTCATGGGGAGGGACATACTCCTTGGGTCGATCCGAGAGGGGGGCAATGGCAGGGATGAGGGTGCCCATGCACTCTATGAGTAAGTCCATCTTGGCCATCATCTCGGCATGATGGTGATCTTGGCGGGTTTCCATCTCCCTGTGGCGTTGCTCCATCTCTCAATGTCGTTCAGCATGATGGGTCTCATGCTGGCATAAGGTTTGGTTGAGCAGAGATAAGCGGTCTATCTTGGGGGCACCCTCTTCAAACATGTCTTCACAATCCTCCTAGGCTGAGCTAGGATTGTTGATTGAGGCACGGGAGTCCCTTATTTCATGCTAAAAGTCCTCTTGGGCCTTTGCTTTACCCTTGTGGCCTGCTATCCTAAGTGTAGTCCACCAGACCCCTTGTTACAGAAATGACGATATCTTGAGCTAGAAAGCTCCGATTGCCAAACTTCTTAATTCAAATGAAAGCCCTCAATCCCCTCTATGATGCTATGTAAAAATATCTCTGACAATAAATGATCAGGGCCTTGCTGTAATCACTTTTTGTGGGCTGACTGTAGGACTGTTGCCTGTCTCGCAGTACCTCTAGGCACAAAACTGAGTGTATCTCCCAAAGCATAGGGCAGAATAGGGAGATTTTTAGTTCAGATTGAAGGGGAGGATGCCCTCTTCAAATCAATATATAGAGCATGCACTCAATCACACAAGAAGGTTTTTCTATAATCAACTTTTGTGGGCTGACTGTGTAGGACTGTTGCCTGTCCCACAATACCTCTGAGCACAAAGCTGAGTGTATCTCCCAGAACGTAAGGCGGAATGGGCAGATTTTTAGTTCAGATCGAAGGGGAGGATGCCCTCTTTGAAACAAGCTATAGCCCGCCCTTAGTCACACAAGAAGGCGTTGGTGTAATCAACTTTTTTGGGCTTATTGTGTAGGACTGACTGTCTGCAATACCTTGCAATGACTCCCTCAAGGAGCATACCTTATCCCAATGGTGAGGTCTTATCCCAACATCCAGAGCCTCAATGGTGGCTCTCAATGCCACATAGAGCCATACATCCTTTGCATCCATAGTTCATTGCTGAGACCATTTCCATAACAACATACCGTGCCCTTCTTGCATTGCATCCACCATACATTTCCAAGTGATACATGACATTACCAATGCATGTAGAGAGCTGTAGACTCAAATGATCAGGGCTCGGGCTATTCCATCAAATGTACCTACACCTACAAAAATTCTTGGGCTCTAGATCACCAGGAGGTGGGCAAAGTTCCCCCCCGGGCCGGGTTGTTCACCCCTTCAGGGTCTTTGATGGCAAGGGGGGTCACCCCTCTTTTGTCTTGCCACCTCGCCTGGCATCGGGCTTTTCCTCACCCGAAACATACATGGCAGACATTTATTAATTAAACACCCAGCATGAGATGCATTTCAAGAATCAAAATTTTGGGCTTCTCATGAAGTGCATGGAATTGGAATGGGGAATAGGGATAGAGAGCTTACCGATAGTGACTCACTGCCTACTCACCCTTATACAATGGATTTTTTAATCAATTCTTGGCTCAGCCAATTCACAAGAAGCCAAATGGATTATGGATAAGTAAAATTATAATCTCAATGAGGCTTCAGCATGAGTAAAATCCATTCCAATGCCATAAGATGAAAGGGAAATGACTGGGATTAATATTTAGCATGCATACAATGTCTGGGACTCCTATTATCTACTTGGACTCATACATTCTCTCAAACATGTGGATAGGATTCAACAAGAGGCTTAAACGGAGAGAATGAGAGCCAAGAATCAGTTACCTTGAGTCTTTTGGAGAAGAAGGCAGCCACTAATGCCACTTCAGTCCTTCATGAGAGCTCCAATTTGATCCCGCATGCTCCATAGCTCCAAAATGGTTGTGCTTCCTCAAGAAAGGGTGAAGTCAAGCTTGGGGAAGGATGGCTCAGAACCTTCCCATGAAGAGCTCTTGCTAAAATTGAAGCTCTACTCCCATAGCCATGGATGCCCACAAGTGCATGTCTTCAAATCTTGCTTCTAATCTTCTTCCCGTGCTTCTTGATGGTTGAAATCTTGAGCTAGGCTTGAAGAGGGACTCCTTAGGACCAAGAAAAGACCAAAATCTTTAAGATTTTTAAGCTTTGATGCCAAGGTTCCATGGCTGCCATGGACTACACCAGATCAGGGTTTCTTGAAGTGGAAAGGGGAGTCCAAGAGCTGAGGAGGAATCCTTCAATGTTGCCCAAGAGACTTGCCAAGAGCCACGAGTGAGATCCAAGGAGGAGAAGAGGGCTGGGGAGCTATCTAGCAGGCCAAGAAGCAGCCCCTTTTTTGCACCGCAAATTTTGGGGCTACTCCTGGAGGGTTGGGGATGACCACCCAGCTCAGCCCTACTTGATCAGTGGCTCCTGAGCTTCAGAAGGTGAAGGGGCAAGGCTGATGCTTCATGGAAGAAGGGGGAGAGCAAGATTTGGGGCTAGTTTCCTCCATGGGAGCTTGCAGGCAGCTTGTGGAAGGAGGAGAGAGAAGGTCTTCTTGAAAAGTAACTGAGCTTTTGGCCTTCTCTAACTGTGCTACCCTCCTTTTTGCCCAAAAACCCTCAAGAAACTTGCATGAAAATTAGTGACGACTTGTTAAATTTGTCTGCCCGCCTCCAGATGTGTCCATGGTTCTTGGGAAAGCTCCAAGAAAGGCTGCCATAGTCTTCAAGAGGGCTGATAGCCTGCCTGAGTACTCCTGTGTACCTATGAGAGAGATGTAATTGGAGTTTTCTAACTGTGGGAAACTGTGAGAGTCCTAAATCTATGGGAAAAGAGGAGGATCAAGGACAAAGCTCTGATACCACTTGTAATGAAATAGACCTAACTGTCCTAACTAAGGGGAAGGAGAGAGAGAAGGACTGCAAGAGAAGAGGGAGAGGAGAGAGAAAGGAAAGAAGAAAAGAGAGAAAGAGGGAAAAAGGAAGAAGAAGAAGAAGCCATGGAAGCTTGAGAAGGTGAAAAGAGAGTTTCTTGATAATTCTTCTAATGCCTCAAAATACCCTCTTACACCTTATATACCATCAGAGTGACTGGTATGTTCCCATGCCATGTTCCCGTGATCCCTATTCATTACAAATAATGTGAAGAATCTTACTAGTGCAAAATTTGAGATAAAGGGACGACCTGAAGTTGGCCTTCCTCACTAAATTCAAGCGTGAAGGTTTTGAAGAGAGGATGCGAGAGGAGTTTATGAATTTAAGTCAATCCTCTGGAAAAAGAGTAGAAGCTTATGTCTCGCGAATGGAATCTATCCTGAAGAGATGGGCCAACCATAATCTAGATGATGGCATTCAGAAGGGAGTGTTCCTCAAAGGATTACAACCAGAAGTCCATAAGTTTGTGGAGTTGCAAAGACCAGCCACACTGCAAGCTCCAACAGAAGGTGTAAGACCGTACGATGAAGTGGAAGCTAGATTGGCGATGAATCCAGGAAGAGGAGTCCTACCTCCTCTGAGGCTAGGAATGACGTACCCACCAAATACAATCCCAGGGACTGTCCCCTACCCTACCAACAGATGCCCCCAGTATCACAGTACAGTGCACCAAATCCACAGTGGCCACAATCAATGCCTCAAATGATGGTTCAACCACAACAACAATGATCCCAAACAATTCCCCCAATGCCAAATCGGCATCAATAGTGGAACCCTACCCAACTAGAGCCAAGAGCCAACAGTTCAAATAGGAGCTCTCAATCAGAATTAGAACAGAGACCCCTCTGCACCAGCTCAACCTGTTTATGCAGTGATTACAGAGACTCCTCAAAACCCTCATGCCAGTGCCTCAGGAGGAGAAAGCTTGAAGGATTATTTATCCAACTTAGTTGCAAATATCAAAAAGGAGTTGATGGATGTAATTAGAGAGCACTTGCAGACACTCAAAGTGAATACCGCTAGCATATCCAATGTTGCAGGAGCAGGAAGAGATGTGATGCGGTCAAATACTTGGTGTGGTAAGTGTCATCAAGCAGGCCATTTTGCCACTGAATGTACACAAAAACCAACCATTCCTGGAGCTTTCTACTCCTACTGTCTTAGGAAGAACCACACAGATGATATTTTCTCTCTGAAGGAGATGCATGATAAGAGAAGGAAGGAAGAAGATGCAAGATTCAACTTGCTAGAATCCAAAATGACAACACAGGAGATATTGGACCCAAGCCTAGAGAGTTTGGTCCTAATTTTGGTCCAAGGAGATTTCCATCCCAAAGTTATAGAGGAAGACAGTAGAGATCAAAAGTGGAGTGTTACAGATGCGGAGAAAAGGGATACATTTCACCAAATTTTCCAAATCCCAGAAGGTCAGTGGATTACAAACCCATATGCAGTCGATGCAAAGAAAAAGGCCATACTGCAAAAGAGTGCCAGTGAAAAAAAGTGCTACTGATAATCCATCCAAGGCCCAAGAGCCTACCTCCAATTTAGTGGAATTGGAAGTTGCTGCCATCACGTGTGTAAAGAAGAAGGAACCACCTGTCCAGAAAGAAAATAATCCTCTTGCCAAAATAGTGAAGTTCAATCTTCCAACAGAAGAACAGAATAGAATAGAGTCTGACAGTGCCGTACAAAGCACTACAGTGCCACAGAGAATCACAGAGATAGTTACAGAGACAGGACCAAAGGTCTAGGAGATAGAAGAGGAGGAAGTGCCACAAGTAGCAGAAGAAGTCCCCATGATGCCCCTGTTGGAAGGAAAAAGGAAAATGAAAATGGGTGTTGCCCCATTCCCTAACTAGTTAGAGAAGCCAGTGGATCCTATTAAGGAATACAATCTGGTCAGAGATCTAGATACCTTTAAACCAAACCTCACATTTTGACAATTGTTGATGTTGTCTCCTAGTTGCCAAAAAAGGTTCAAAAGTATACTGACAAGAAGATGTGTCTTAAGGATTTCTCCCTCGACAGCAACAAAGTCTAACAAAGCTCCAGAGCCTGTAAAAGAAGTGGATGTGGCTAACGCCTTCCTAGATCCTGGTACCCCAGAGACTGGCGTGTGGATAGAAGGCTGCTTTATTGCAAATGCACTAATTGATAGTGGTTCATCAGCGAACATTATGACAGATGTGACAATGAAGGATCTAGGCCTACAAGGTGTGCAACCAAATCAATGGCTCATCAGATTGGCATAGAATTAAGCCTTTGGGCATTCTCCCATATGTGAAGACTACAGTGGCTGGAAAAGATTATTGGCTAACCTATCTGGTGGTGAAGCCAAACTCTTATGGTAAATCTTACCCCCCGTTACTAGGCAGACCATGGCTTTTTGAAGCTAGAGCAAGGACGGATTGGTTCAAAGGAACCTTGACTTTGGGTAGAGGACCCAATAAAGTGGTGCTGAAGTTATATAGTGCTAAAAAAGGATGTGGATCCACGTCCTTGGAATTATCTTCTGACTCCCCCAATGAGGCTACAGATGGAACATCAGTAGAGGAAGATGCTGTCAAACAGATCCTTCCCAAGAAAACAGTGGCACATTCCCTAACAGTGGGTACTGTAAGCCAACTCCCAAAAGATGCAAAGCCATTATCAATGGGTGAATACTTCCTGCCTGAACCAGGAACGATTTCCGAAATCACTTGTGAGACAGTCAGATAGAAGCTTAGATGTACTGCTCTCCCTGTTACATGGCCATAGCAGAGCCAGAGACAGAGGTAGAAGGCGAGGTAGAGGACCTGTTCTTCTCTTACAGAGTGCCTACAGAGGCAAAGCCGGAGTCTGAAGAGGATGATGATGAATCTGAAGAAGGAGACTTTGAAAGCAAGACTGAAGAAATCACTCCACCCACAGAAGGCATAGATGAGGAGGGAGTTCCAGAAGCTTTGGAAGCAGAAGACTCCATGCTGTGGGACAGAATGGCAATGGTGCGCAGATCGGTCGCAGTATGCTCACGTAGTGAATCCCGGAAGGTCCCCAAGAACAATGAACTCTACCTTTTTGCACAAAAAACAATGTAAAAGCATGAATGACAAGAGCAAGAGACCAATTGGGTTTAATCTCCCCCCATGCCTTGTGTGAGCGCTTCACAAAGCATGTATTTTTATGTATATTTCCATCTTCATGCTCAATCATAGCCCAATTTACAAAAATATGACAAGCTTTTAGCTTTTGAGTTTGCCTTTTACAAAAATAGGAAATAAAGCAAATGGACGGTACCCATTGAGTCTGGCACACCCAGTCTCAATGTCCAAATAGAAATAACATATTCGTGCACACTCGTAATAAATTAAGGTTAGGGGATTCTTTGTGCGAGAAGTTGATGGGGGGGGATGATGCCAGGAGGCATATTCCATGGTGGATTCCGTGAGGTTTTACGGTGGATTCCGTAAACTTAGATGACCGGGGCTCATACATAAAGTGGATTCTTTGTGCGAGAAGTTGATGGAGACGCCTATGATGCCAGGAGGCATATTCCACGGTGGATTCCGTGAGGTTTTACGGTGGATTCCGTAAACTTAGATGACCGGGGCTCATACATAAAGTGGATTCTTTGTGCGAGAAGTTGATGGGGACGCGTGTCCTTTTCGGGCGTTTTATTAATTTAGTGTGTACATGGGTGATTCCATAGCAGGTGATTCCGTAAAATGCATATTAAATTAATAAACGTTTATGAGTTTAGAGTGCGCACTCGTAATAAATTAAGGTTAGGATTTATTTCTAACCAGTTGATTTATTTATGTAGCTGAAGACTGCTAGGTATTCACTTTTGTTGGTTTAATTGTATTATTTTACTAACGATTGTGAATGCTTCAGTTGATGTGTAGAGATAACAGCAGTGGCGGAGGAAAGCATTGGAGTCTAGCGAGTATTCGACCTATATTATATTTTGATAGGCGCCACGCCTATATTTTGTTATGTTTATTGAGGCATCGAGTATTTATTATTATTTTGTATGCACCTATGTGCACGGATATGTTATTTCTATTTGGACATTGTGTTGAGCGTGCCAGACTCTATGGGCACCGTCCATTAGCTTTATTTCCTATTTTTGTAAAAGGCAAACTCAAAAGCTAAAAGCTTGTCATATTTTTGTAAATTGGGCTATTATTGAGCATGAAGATGGAAATATACATAAAAATACATGCTTTGTGAAGCACTCACACAAGGCATGGGTGGAGATTGAACCCAATTGGTCTCTTGCTCTTGTCATTCATGCTTTTACATTGTTTTTTGTGCGAAAAGGTAGAGTTCATTGTTCTTGGGGACCTTCCGGGATTCACTACGTGAGCATATTGTGACCGATCTGCGCACCAGTGGTATCAGAGCGGAGTGAGATCAAGAGCTTCCAATCGCTACCCATCTCGTGCGAAGGCGGAGCTCCTGGAACGATAGGGCTCTAGAGTCAATCTCGTCGCGAACCGTCGATACAGACAGACTTCTGGAGATCAAGAACCCCTGTTTCTACTCTAAGATCGCGAAGGACCAGGCTATACAGGCGGAGGACCACTCCATCATCTCCATAAATAAGTCGTGGATATAAGTCATAAAGCTTAAAAGCTTAAGGAAATTTAACAAGCTTCACAAAAATCCTCATCGAGGTATCTGAGGGGGTCCGAAATTTCCGCGACGTCAACAAACGGCTGCCCACGTCCTCCACGATCTGCGCCGTTTTTCTCAATTAACCCCCCTTCCATAAGCTTCAGCTATTAAGCTTAAGATACTAAGCTTTCATCAAGTCAGACAAGACAATCAAGTTAACAAACTCCAGGTCCTGCACTTCCAAAATCAAGTCCTGCAAGTCGACTGTAATCAAGTCCTGCAAGTTCACCAAGTCGGCTAAGTCTGCAACTCTGCAAGTCGGCTAAGTCTGCAACTTTGCAAGTCAGACTAGTCAACTGGAGTCAAAACTGACTAGTGCTCAAAACTCCTAGAAGGGCTGTTCCTGCGCAAAAACTCCGAACTGCAAAGTTGTTCATGGAAAAGTATTCTAACCAATACATAGGTCTGTTGAAGTATTTTCAGCATACGAAGAAGGAAATATTGCAGATTTTCTGAAAATTGAGAAAGAAATACCCAAAAATACATAGCTTTGTAACCCTGAATTTGAGCTACGCTCATCCCGCTAACCTGATTTTGAGTGAGAAAGGTCTTTTGAGTTTTACAGGATGATGGAATCCACCGTGGAATATGCCTCCTGGCATCAGGCAATGGTACCCTTTGGATTGGTAAATGGATCTTTCCATAGGCAAAGCCTATATAAGAAGTGGATCAAGCAAAATAAGCCGTCTTTTATCAGTGGTTCTTGTCGCACCCATCCACACTTGTCAAGAAAGGATGATGATGATGCTCCTTGTCAACAAGTACCAGTCCCGAGGCCACAACAAAATTTCGAGAGCCCCTGTTATGTAACATTCGTGGATGCATCATCTGAAGAGGAGTCCTCAAGCTCTAAGGTAATTAACATTCAAACCAAAACTGAGACAGTGCTGATCCCATTTCAGCATTTCAAGGAGCAACCTAAGTCCTTACTGAAAGAAGACGTTGGGTCTAGTGGGACATCAGAAGAGGATACCACCCCCTTGAAGGAGTCGGATCTGTACCCAAAAGCAGTCCGTGGGACCTTCATCCGCGAAGTAGAAGGTGAAAGGCAGTTAACCTTTGTGGATGCGGATGGCACTGAACGCCACTTGAAGGTGGGTAGCAGCCTACTAGAAGAGGAGTTCTCAACCTTGTACAACTTGTTGAAAGAGAACTTGGACGTGTTTGCATGGTCCTACAAAGGCCTAAAGGGGATTGATCCCACAATATGTCAGCATCATATTGACTTGGAGCCTGATGCCAAGCCAGTATGGCAACGACAGAGGCGAATGAACCCGAATTATTCCACATTGGTGAAAGCAGAGCTGCTAAAGCTTTTGGAAGCGGTGTTCATCTATCCAGTGGCCAACAGTGAATGGGTCTCACCCATCGTGGTTGTACCCAAGAAGAATGGCAAGCTTCGTTTATGTGTGGATTTCCACAAGTTGAATTCCAAGATGAAGAATGATCACTTTTCTATCCCTTTTACAGACCAGCTGTGTTAGACATAGTGGCATGACATGAGCTTTACTCCTTGTTAGATGGCTTCAGTGGATACAACCAAGTGCAGATACAGAAGAAGATCAGTCCAAAACAACCTTCACCACAGAATGGGGGACCTACACTTACCGAGTGATGCCGTTTGGGCTCTGCAATGCCCCTGCTACCTTCCAGCAAGTCATGATGGCCGCATTCCAAAATCATGTGCACGACTTTATTGAGGTATATTTGGATGACTTCTGTGTTTACAGTTTGATTCTTGAACACTGGGGACATTTGGAACAATGCTTTGACCGATGCCGGGGAGTATGGGATCTCCCTCAACCCTGACAAATGCATCTTTGGAGCCTCTTCTAAAGTTCTGTTGGGCCACATTGTCTCTGCACAAGGGATATCAACAGACTCTCCAAAGATCGAGAAGATCGCAGCTCTGACAACACCCACCAACCTCAAACAGTTGAGGGGATTCCTAGGCCATGTGGGTTACTACAGAAGGTTCATAGCCCATTTTGCAACAAAGAAAACGCCCTTGCACAAGCTTTTGAGGAAAGACGCAGAGTTTATTTGGACAAAAGAATGTGACAAAGCCTTCAACACTCTGAAGATGTGTCTGATTGAGGCACCCATCCTGCAACCTCCTGATTGGACGAAGGAGTTTCATGTACACACAGATGCATCAATTGAAGGCTTAGGTGCAGTCTTATGCCAGAAGGGATCCTCAAAGCTAGAGCAGCCTATCTATTACGCAAGCCAAAAAGTCATTGATAGAGAGCGGAACTATACAGTGACCGAGCTGGAGTGCTTGGCAATGGTGTTTGCCCTAGAGAAGTTTCGCCACTACCTACTGTCTACCCACTTTAAATTTTATGTGGATCATGAGGCCCTGTCCTTCTTGATGAACAAAGTAGACGTGAAAGGACGAATGATGAGATGGCTCCTTTCATTCCAGGAGTTCGACGTTGAGGTAATTACCAAGTCTGGTCGTTTCCATGTTCTCATTGATCATGTGTCACGTATCCCGCAGACTACAGATGAGGAGCAGGATGATCCAGACCTCCTTGATGCTTCCCTATTCCTGGTGGAAACTGTAACCCCCTGGTATGCAGACATTGCCAATCTGGTGGCAACCCAATAGTACCCTCTTGCATTTCTACTCGGGAAATGAAGAAGTTTATGTTAGAATCAGCCCCCTACACCCTATTAGGTAGTGCGCTGTACAAGAAAGGGAAAGATGAAGTGCTCAGAAGATGTGTTGCAGGAGATGAGATTGGGATTGTTTTGAAGGCTTGCCATGACGAGCCATGTGGAGGCCACTTTGCAGGAGAAGCTACAGCCAGGAAGGCTCTGCTAGCAGGTTACTGGTGGCCGACCATTCATAAGGAGGCCTATGACTACTGCAAGCGATGTGATGCCTGTCAGAGGATGGGGAAACCCACCAAGACCAGCGCTATGCCACTGCAACCTATCCTTCCTTTGAAGCCATTCGAGAAGTGGGGCATCAACTTCGTCGGCCCAATCGATCCTCCCACCAATAGAAAACAGAACATATACATCTTGGTATGTACGCATTATGTCACAAAGTGGTGTGAAGCTAAAGCCCTAAAGCGGGACGATGGTAACAGCATAGCCTTGTTCATGTAGGAGAATATCATCACCCGTTTTGGCAATCCCCTAGAGCTGATAGTGACAAAGGCACTCATTTCATTAATAAAGTCATCGAAGAGTTGACAAAGCTGTATAAGATCCGCCATCGCAAGTCCACTCCTTACTACCCCAGAGCCAACGGCCAAGGTGAAGTCACCAATCGTATCCTTTGCTCGATTCTAACAAGGACAATTGCCACATATCGTCGTGATTGAGATGATCAACTTACAGAGGCCCTCTGGGCGTACAGAACCTCCCATAAAGCAGCAACAGGACAGACACCTTTCCAGCTGGTGTATGGTACAGAAGTTGTTTTCCCTGTTGAACTGGAATAGCCCTCTTTGCGAGTGGCTATCAAAGAGAGTTTAGGGGACGATGATTCACTACAACGTCGTCTCCTGCAATTGGAATGTTTGGACGAAACTCGCAGGATGGCTCTACAGTGCATGGAAGCCACGCAAGCTCGATGTAAGGCCTACCATGACAGCTTCATCAAGCACAAGCAGTTCAAAGAAGGTGATTCGGTCCTAGCCTATGATTCACGATTTGGCAAGTTTCCTGGCAAGCTTCAACAGCGGTGGATGGGCCCATATAAGGTACTTGCTGTCAACCCTAATGGCTCTGTCCAAGTGCAGACCGTTGATGCCTCTGATGATCCCTTCCTGATTAATGGCTATCGCTTGAAGAAGTACTTCCCTCCTTGGGGATCTTGACAATCACAGTCACCTGATTCTTTCCCCCGTTGGCGTGGCACTGTAACTCTTATGATGCTACTTCTGATAGCTGTTCTTCAGCCGCTCCTGATGAGGTGGATGTAGCCCTTTGTCCCCTCAGCCCCACCTCCCGCCCTTGATCTTTTATCCCCTATTTTTCACCAACGACAATGGCAAGGATAGTTCTGACAAATGGAATTTCTACCATTCCCTTGCTTAATTCGAAAAATTTAAAAAAAAAACATATCGGTCATGGGAGAAAAGGACTTAGGTCCCTGTCATGCCGACCTATTCTTTGAGAAAAGGTGGAGACACCCTTAGGAATAGGAGAAAAAAAAAGGGAAAAAAAAAACAAGAAAAGACAAAAAAATTGTTATGGGAGAAAAGGAAGAACTTCCCTGTCATAGCAAGCCTCGTTTCAAGAAAAGGTGGTCCACACCCTTGGGCGGGAAGCTGGATGTGGAAAAGGTGGCAACACCCAGCATTCCAGAAAGTGGATTCATCAGTTGACATTCCCAGGATCCAGTTCCGAAGCTGCCTCCCTTGGTACATTGTGTCCTGTTCCTTTCTACATAGCGTTTAGTCCTCTAAGCAAACGCTATGTTCCTATCTAACACAATGTTCGATCTAATGGCTACCTCCCTGGGTATGCCTCTTCAACAACTAACGACGCGATCTTCATCGACAAACAATCAAGTGACGCGAGCTTTCATCCTAACCGGATGGGGAAGTAAGTATGGGTTGCCCTCTATATCTTTCAACAGAGAGTGAGACAGAAGGTGGGCTGAGTGACCAGTTTTTTCCCTTTAAATCAAATGAGAGGTGAGAAGTGTGAATGGAGTGTTGCACGCACGAGATGGGCCTCTCAATGCACAAATCATGATCTATTTCTGTGCACTGCACTATATGGCCTCCCTGGCATTCCTTCTCGCATTGTATGCCGACACAGGGTGGGATGCACAATTGCACCATCAATTACCAAGAGGTGAGGATTGAGGGACGTTACAATCTTTGAAGTCAGGTACATTCTCTTTTCCCTATGCACCCACGGGGTGGGTCTCTGCCGTCATCACAGGACACGTCACCCTGTTCTGTACACTGCACTACAAGGCTCCCTTGACTTCGTCCTTGCACCTATGCGAGCCGGGTTGGACGCACTAATGCACCATCAACTGTGCACCCTGGCATACTCATCTGCATCATCCCCCTTGTCAATTCCTACACCGGGTGTGAGATATGGGTTTCAATCATTATTCATCGAGTGATGTCCGTAATGGGGCGAGTGACTGTTCTCTCATCCCATCTTAGTGTTGTAAGCTGAGTGACTCTTCTTCGTCAGCGACACCGAATCGACGAGGATCATCCACTAGCTACCTCCCTGGGTGTTACCGCATGGTCCCTACAACGACAGTGGACGTGTCATCGACAATCAACCTTGATTCTCGACAACATGGGCCAAGTTTTTCTAGCCCTACACTTTTTGTTGTCAGTGATGTTCATGTTTTAAGTGTGGGGACGTTAGCGGTTGGTCTGTCATGTGGTATTAGGTCCCTGTTGCTCGGTCAACCCTATCCGTTATATTTTTTAAGTGTGGGGACACATCCCTACGCGTCTACATTGCATACCCCTCTGCATTCGCCTTAACCTGATCATGCATGTACATCATGACTTTCTTTTACCCTCCTCGGGTCCCTTTTTCACCCACCCGTCCACTGTCACCCCTCCCTTGGGGCTGTTTCTCCTCTATTTCTCTTTCTCCCTTATTTTGATGTGTTTCTATGTGAACGCACCCTACATTCAGCGGACTCCCCATCTACCCTTACAGCCCTATTTGTCCCTTCGAACTGACTACTTTTCCTTTTTACCCACCCTTGTTCCGATGCACAGTTTTTGCGTTATTAATTTTTGAAGGATTTTGCATAAATTGGATTGTTTTCCATGTGAACGCATCTTGCTTGCTTCGGAATGGTGATCTGATATGATAGCCCAGTCCTCCCCTTCTTCCCTGACATTTTATGTTTTTACTCCGTGTCATTCGGATGCACGATTTGTCCAATATTAATTTTTGCAGTTTGTCGGGACCTTTTCATGCGTCTTTTTGACATTTTTCCATGTGAACCTGCCTTTTTTGCATCGGAATTCCAGTTTGATTTGACACTCGTGTCCACCGCGAGTTTCCCTACATTTTTCCTTTTTTCTCCCCCTATTTCGACTTTCGGATTTTTAATTATTAATTTTTAAAAGTGTTTTTGAGTGTCTTTTTGGTTTTTTTGCATGTGAACGCCTCCGAACCCTATTGGAACTGTCTTTTAATGTGACAGCTTGTGCAACCCCTTCCCCCACATATTTGTCATTTTTGTTGCCCCCTGTTTCGATGAACCGATCTTCTGTTATTAATTTCCAACCGTATTTGCGTGTATCCTTTTTATGTTTTTCCCATGTGAATGTGTCTTATCTTGGTCGAAAGTGTGTTTTGAGGTGATAGGGTTGTTGGGCGCGTTCTTCTGCACCTTTTTTCTTCTTTCTGCCCTACATTCCGGTGAGTAGATTTCCTGAAATTAATCCCCGTATGTGTTTTCAGGGCTATTTTTCATGTTTTTTGCATGCGCACGCTCTTTATTCCCCCCGGAACCCCCGTTTACCTTTTCCCCTATCTTCTCCTTACCGTCTTGTACATTTTTTGTTTTTACACAATTTCGTTTCGACGCTCGGATTGTGAGATATTCATTTTTGTTTATTTTGACATGTTTCACGCGACTCGTCTCACGCATGAACGCACGTATTTTTGGTTTTACACGTCTTGCCACGCCCCGTCGCATAAGCGCACCCTGTGCCGATATCCCGGTGTCGTTTCGATCCTGCCACTGCAAAATTTTTTTACCCCGCCTCGCACACGCGCGCGAGACGGGGTAAATCTTTCTTTTAATTAATTTAATTAATTAATTAATTATACCCCCCTCCTGCATTCGTTCCAACTTCCTCTCCCCTTCTCTTCTCTCTCTCCTTCTCTCTATCTCTCTCTTCTCGTTTTTTTTCTCTCTCCTCCCCCTCCCTCTCTCTCCCCGTAACTCCCTCCACCCTTCCATTCTCCCTCCACCCTCCTCCTCTGCTTCCTCCCGCCACCATCTTCCCCCCTCTCCATCTCCTACTTCCCTCCTCCCCCTCTTTCTCCCTTTCTACTCCCCCCCTTCTCCGCCCTTGGCGCCGTGCGTCGCCGCCGTGCAGATCACCACCCACCACCAGGTTGCCGCCCGCGCACTTGGCGCCGTCTGCCCACCTCTTCCTCTACCGCCTGGTGTCTGAACCACCACCGCCGCTCGGCCGCCCTACCCCCTGCCGCCCGCCAGGCGTTGGTGCCGCCCCACAAGCCCTCTGCCTCTCTCTGGCGCCTTGGTATGCCGGCGCTCCTCTCTCTGGGGCCCGAGCTGCTCCCTCTGCTGCCCTACGCCCGCCCATGCTGGTTCCCTCCGCCCGCCGCCCTGAAGTCTGTCGCCCTGAAGACGCCGCCGTGCGTGGAAGACACCCGGCCGCCTCCCTCCCAGGTGCCGCGTCGCCCTCTGCCTGCCATTCGGTCGCCGCCTGTCCGAAGTCTCCGCCCTCCTCTCATTCCTCCTCCGCCGCCCTCCTCTCGGGCCTCCTCCGCCGCCCTCTCACCGGGCCTCCACCCCCCCACCTCCCACCCTCCTGTACCCACCTTCACCCCCCCAACACCCCCCGTTCACACCACCTTCAACCCCCCCCCCCCCCCATTCACACCACCTTCACTCCCGAACGCCCCCATTCACACCCCCCCATTCACACACACACCCTCATTACCGCCATTCAAATTCACACCCTCCTATCCCCCCCATTAACACACATTCCTATCCCACCCGTTCCCATAAACCCCCCCTTAACACCTATTCCCATAAACCCCCCCCTTAACACCCATTCCCACACCCCCGGTTCCTCCCACCACACCTTAACCCCTTCCTAACCCCACCCCTCCCTACCCTAGCTCCTGTTCACCCCCTCCTGCAGCGAGTCACACACAAAAAAACAAACGGATCAACACCACCTCATCCCGTGGTTCTCACACAGCCACCTGTGTTGGTGGGTTTTTCTCGTGTCTCCTAGCGGTTGTTCGCGTGCGTGTACGCGGGACCGTCTTTTTGCAGGTATTCACGCGCGGGACGCACGTTTGGACTTGTCCGTGAGGTGGTGCGTGCTGGTTCGTTCCTCCGCAGCTGTTCACGTGTGTCCGGGTATTCATTTTTGAAGTCCCGAAAATCATTCTTTAATCATAAAATCCATTAAACACATTTAAATTTTGAAAAAAATCATAAAAAAGTCAAATTAAATTCTAAAAATTTACCAAAATTTTGCTGAAACCTTTTCCCACAATTTTATAAAATTTTTGCCTGAAAAATCCTATTACAAAATTCCAGAAAACTCCAAATTGGCTGAAATTCTTTTTAAATTGATTTAAAAAAATTCAAAAAAATACATAAAAATCAGAAAATAAGTAGAAAAAAATTTCAAAAAATTAGATTTACCCTCTTTCCTATTTTGGTCATTTTCTTGGAATAAAAAATATTCACATAATATTGGGAATTTATTTCTTTTGAAAACATCTCATGACAATGTATTTATTATAAATCAAAATTTTCGAACCTCCCCAACATTAAATGAACATTTTCATCACATTGAAACAATATGGGTTTCCGTCCTTGTAGTGGGAAAATTTGGGTTCTTGGTTAAATTTAAACTTTAAAGGTTTAAAAAAAAACACAAACAAAACAAAACAAAAAACACCACAAACTCCAAACAAAAACAACAACAAATATAAAACCATACACACCCTACAAATCAACACATCCATATAAATCCAACATATACATTTTTTCTTCTTCTTTTCTTTTGGTCATCCGTTTCATTGTTCTTTGTCATGGTCATGGTGTTAGCTCGTTTTTGTTTTTCTATCCAATAGGACAACTCTTGGCAGTCGACTGTTTGACTGTTTTGTGGATTATTGTGGACTGGGCATTCCACTTTTGGAGGTTGTGATTTTAGATTTCATAGGTAGACCCACACATTACCAGATTCTTTCCTTTTTACCCCTCTCACTTGCACAATAACACACCTTAATTGTAAATAAAATCAACCAAACGTTGCACACACATAATTAACAGACTGCACCTCATAAATTGTAAATAAAATGAACCGGACGTTAATTGTAAAAAGAACCCCCGCCGTTGCACGTGCACCTTTGCACTCTAACCCACATAAGTTGTAAATTAAAATCAATTCACAAATGCACACACACACGCATTTCAAACACATTAATTTGTAATTAAAATCAACCCTCGAAGTCACGCATGCATGTATGCAAGTTCCATACATCATCTAATTATAACAAGGAACTGCATTAGTAGAGACCCAATCAGTCAGTCCAACTGTGTCAAAATTTGAGTGGGGTTGGGTTACGATGTCGACTCACCATGCATTAACGGGTTAATTTAATAATGAACGATGCTTAATTGTTTATATAATAAAAAATGAGTTGTTAGTTTCACTCACACACTCCACCACACTCTAGGACGTGAATGTTATGTGGGAGTGGGAGTAGTAATCTAACATTGGTCAACATGGTATTTATTCTCGTTTTTAGTCAGAATATTTGATTGCGTCATGATATTTTTTTGAGTCTCTGTCTCGGCTATAGAATGTAGTTTTATTTTATTTTCTGCCTGATACGGGGTCACAGGGTGCATGTATGTGTGCATAGCATGAAGCTTTCAATCACACGTGTATAGAGGTCATGCTGTTTTTTTTCTAGGATGTGGTTTGCTGGGGGTTGTTATGGTCCAATCAGTCGTGTTAATCAGTCGGTTTCCTGTTGATGGTCTCAGTCTTGGTTTTGTTTTTGGGTTTTGCATGTTTTCTTTTTGTTTTCCTGATTGTGTGTGTGGGGTTTTTTTTTTACCATAGTCTGAATGGCACCTCTTTCTACGCCTCCAATTGTGGTCCAGCATGTTCCTCTTGTGGTCCATGACTATTCTATTCTGTTAGAGGCAGATTGTATTCAACGAGCTGGCCTTCGCTCATTTGTGGCTCTTGTTGAGATATCGAGCTCCACTCGTGATACGCCAGGGTGACCGTTGTGTATTTATGTCACTGACTTGTCAGGTGCAGACGCGGTTGGTACATCGCCCATGAATAATAGCTACATGATAGCTATCCTTATCTACTCTAGTTCGTGGCTCAGTTAGTATGCCACCTTAGTTAGTTGAGTTTGGTTTGAGACCCATATATAGGGTTCTTCTATTTCTTTGTACTTGAGTTGTTTTTGGCTTACACAACTAAGAAGAGGAAAACTGTTTTCAGCCTCCACCCTTGTGTGTCTTCCCCCATTGTGCAAGCAAGAAAGCTTCAAGCGAGACTCCTTCCTTCTCTCCCACAATCTTGACATGGTATCAGAGCCTTGTTCGTGGTAAGGAGCTCAGGAAAGCAAGCCAAGCTTGCGGTGTTCTGGTAAGAGGAGCAGTGTTGCTTTCATTTTCTGTTTTGGGAGCAGATCTCTGCAGGTAGCACAGCCGGAAAGTGCAGGAGTGCATTGTCTCAGGTTGAGACGCCCTTCGCGGTGAAGCAAGAGGGCAGTATATGCTGCGGGAAGGGCTCTAGCCCTCGGCGACCTTGTTTTTTTTTATTTGAGGCCATTTCGGGGCCTGTTTTGGAGGCGGAAGTTTTCTGCACGCACTCAAGAAAATGGCCAGTTTTATGCTGTGCAGCCACTGTTCTACAGGTCGGTGAATAGTTACTGTAAAAATTGCATTGTATGCTTGTGCGCAGAGACATTGGGAGTTACAGAATCATCCCTGTTTCCTGTTGATGCAAAATCGTCACTAGGAAGTGACTGTGTGGTCAAATACCACTTTCGCCAGTTTTGCATATTTTCCCTTGTGAGGGTGAAGCTGTGGTTTTCGCAGTCACAGAATTTTTTGCACTCTTCTGTAATGGCATCTGATTCTCTTTCACAGATTGTTACTGAAAAGCTTGACAAGAACAACTTCCAAGCATGGAAGTTTAGAATGACGAATTTCCTTATGGGAAAAGGATATTGGGAATTTGTTGCAGGAAATGAAGAAGAACCAATTCTTCCTGATGTTCCCAATCAACAGCAAATGCAGGCATTTAAAGCATGGCATGAGAGAGCCAGGAAAGTTATGTATTGGCTGTCTATCAGCATTTCAGACTCTATGATTGTGCATATTCAAGATGAAAGCACGCCAAAGGAGGCATGGGATACTTTGTCAAAAATGTATAGCACAAATACGCAAGCCAGGAAAATGCAGCTCAAGCAAGAGTTGCACAATGTGCAAAGAGAAAATATGAGCATCAACGACTACCACATGAAGGTGAAGAAGATTGCAGATGCACTTGCTTCCATTGGGTCACCAGTGGAAGATGATGACTTAGTTTCTGTGACCTTGAATGGTCTAGGAAAGGATTATGCACAATTTTGGACATCCATTTTAGTTCGTGAAAGATTTCCTGATTTTGAGGAGCTGATTGCTCTTCTAATTTCTGAGGAGCAAAGAAATGGTGGTGCATCTTCTTCAGGAGGAACTTCAAAAGAAGCTGTCTTCTACTCAAATGCTGGAAGAGGTAGAGGCAGAGGTAGAGGAGGCCGATATGGAGGCCGTGGTAGAAATCAGAATATGCAGCAAACTCAAGAAAACCAGTCCTATGGAGGAGGACGTGGTAACTCTAGAGGCAGGGGGAGCCAAAGAGGTCGTGGTGGATGGCAAAGAGGCCAAAATGCAAACAGTAATGTTGAATGCTACTATTGTTGTAAAATGGATCATATGGCTAAAGACTACTATAAAAAGCAGAATGACATCATGAATGGAAAACTGCAACAAGGAAATTATGCATCCTCTAGTAGACAGGGTGATGACAGAAATGAGCATCTGTTTATGGTGCAGCACATGAACAATTCTGTGACAAGTGCAGAAGAAAGCAACGATGTATGGTATGTTGACTCAGGTGCATCAAACCATATGACAGGTCATGCAGAATGGATGGAGGATGCAAGGAAAATGGAAAAACCAGGATTTGTGGAGACTGGTGATGATACTACACATCCTATTGTGCAGATTGGAAAAATTCCTTTGTCTATGCAGGATGGGAAAAAGAAATACCTGTCCGATGTATTTCATGTCCCGAATATCACCAAGAATCTGGTTTCTGTTGGTCAAATGGTTGAGCAGGGCTTGCAGGTCAGATTTAATCCTCATGGATGCTTTGTTGAGGATATGAAAAATAAAGGTCGCTTGATAGCAAAAGGAAAGAAGAAGGGCAGAATGTTTACGTTGGATGCAAACATGTCTGAATTGAGTGCAGCAATGTTTGCACATGGGACCGGTGTAGTTGCAGATATTGATATCTGGCATAAACGCATTGGTCATGTTAATGTACAACGACTTAAATCAATGCAGGCCCAAAATATTGTTGCAGGATTGCCTAAATTCAAGGTTGCAGAAATGCATAAGGTATGTGAAGCCTGCCAATTTGGAAAACAGGCAAGGAAACCATTTCCTAGACATATTCAAGAGAGTAAGAAGCCATTGGAATTAATCCACTTTGATGTGTGGACTACTAAAGCTGCATCTCTTGGAGGCTGTCATTATTTGGCCACTTTTATTGATGACTATAGCAGAAAATTTTGGGTGTATTTTATGAAAAAGAAAAGTGAAGTTTTTGGGCATTTCAAAACTCTTAAAGCTATGGTTGAAAAAGAAACAGGCTTGCAGATAAAATGCCTAAGGTCAGATGGAGGGGGAGAGTACCTCTCAAATGAGTTTGCAAGGTTCCTGCAGGAGCATGGCATAAAGCAGCAATATTCATGCAGTCATACCCCACAACAAAATGGAATTGTAGAAAGAAAAAACAGGCATATTGGAGAGGTATCTCGTGCCATGCTCAATGAAAAAGACTTGCCAGATTTTTATTGGGCTGAAGCAGTTGCTACAGCAGTCTACATAATGAATAGGACTCCCACTGCAGCAATACATGGAATGACTCCAGAGGAGAGGTATACTGGTAGGAAACCAGATATTTCTCATTTGAAAATTTTTGGTTGCATTGTCTATGTACATGTGCCAGATGAGTTGAGATCCAAGTTGGATCCAAAAGCTGAGAAGTGCATCTTTATTGGTTACTCTCTGCAGCAAAAAGGGTATAGATGGTATAACCCTTCTACTCGTAAGTTTACAGTGAGCAGAGATGTTGTTTTTTATGAGATGAGTAGCTGGTATAAACCAGTAAATGTGATTGATGATGTAGATGCACAAAATGGTAATGCTGCACAAAATTCACAGCAGCAGTCACAAAATATTAGTGGACCTGTAGCGTCCTCTAGTAGTGGTTCACATTCTTTGCCATGGACAGGCAGATTGAGATCAGGAGAATCTTCTCAAAGTAATGCAGATAGTGGTATGCAGGTATCACGAAAAGGAAAAGAGAAGGTTGATCAGTCCATGTTTGATGTGAATGCAGGTCACTCTTATGTGGATGGTGAATCCAGTGGCTCAGAACAGAGCATTGATGATGAGTTGGGTATTCCTTCTATTGTTACACCTGGAGTAAGGAAGACCAGGGATGTTTTGAGAGCACCTGGGAGTGAACCTACTTTGCGCAGGTCTACGAGAGCTAGGTATCCTGTGGATAGGCTGAAATATGATGGATTTACAGCCATTCACTATGCATATATGGTTAAAGTGATACAGGAACCAGAACCCACTTCTTTTGAGGAAGCCATGGGAAAAGAAAAATGGGAGAAAGCCATGGATGAAGAAATGGATGCCTTGGAAGCAAATGCTACATGGGAATTGGTACCTTTGCCTAAAGGTAAAAATGCAATTGGCTGTAAGTGGGTTTATAAGGTGAAGCACAATGCAGATGGTTCTGTGAATAGATACAAGGCAAGATTAGTAGTCAAGGGGTATGCACAAACATATGGCATTGACTATGAAGAAACATTCAGTCCGGTTGCAAGGATGGCAACCGGAAGAGCAGTCATTGCTATGGCTGCATCAAAGGGATGATCTTTACATCAGATGGATGTAAAGAATGCCTTCTTGCATGGTGATTTGCAAGAAGAGGTCTATATGGAGCAGCCACCAGGTTATGTGCATGTTGTTCATCCTGAGTTTGTTTGCAGGTTGAAGAAAGCCTTGTATGGCTTGAAGCAAGCACCTAGAGCATGGTCTGACAAGATAGGACAGTATCTTGTCACTATTGGCTTTCAGATTTCCAAGGCAGATTTCTCACTTTATGTGAGAAAAACAGAGAAAGGTATTATACTACTTGTCATTTATGTTGATGATTTGATTATGACAGGTGACAGTGATGAAGATATCCTTCATGTGAAAATGCTATTGAAGCAGAAGTTTGAGATGAAGGATTTGGGAGAGCTGCGTTATTTCTTGGGCATTGAGGTGATTAGATCACCAAGTGGGATACAGCTCTTGCAGAGGCAGTATGGATTGGACATGCTGTCCAAATATGGGATGACAGGCTGTAAGCCTATTTCAGTTCCTTTGGAGCAGAATGTGAAGCTGAGCACATATGCATGTGAGCTTCTAGAAGACCCTACTATGTACAGTCGCATAGTAGGAAGTTTGATTTATGCGACTATTACCAGGCCAGATTTGAGCTATGCTGTTGGATTGGTAAGTGAGTTTATGCAGGCTCCAAGGAAACCACATTTGGATGCGGCTAGACGCATACTCAGGTATGTGAAGTCCACATTGCAGTATGGACTATTTTATGAGACTGGGTTCAGATACAGTTGCATGGATACACTGATGCTGATTGGGCTGGTAGTATTTCTGATAGACGATCTACCAGTGGATATGTGTTCTCTTTTGGGAGTGCTGCAGTCACTTGGAGCAGCAAGAAACAGCCTACAGTTGCCTTGTCGAGCACAGAGGCTGAGTACAGGGGTGCAGCAATGGCCGCATGTGAGGTAGCTTGGTTGCATAAGCTACTTTATGATACGCATCAGCCTACAGATGGGCCAGTTGTCATTTATTGTGACAACATGAGTAGTATACACTTGGCAAATAACCCAGTCTATCATGCTAGAACAAAGCACATTGAGGTGCATTATCACTATGTGCGGGAGAGGGTTTTACTAGGTCTTATTGATCTAGTTTATGTCAGCACAGAGGATCAGGTAGCTGACATATTCATGAAGGCATTGGGCGCAGAGAAGCTGCGCAAGTTCAGAGACCTGCTTGGTGTGCAGGAATTGGGATTGAGCTCGAGGGGGAGTGTTGAGATATCGAGCTCCACTCGTGATACGCCAGGGTGACCGTTGTGTATTTATGTCACCGACTTGTCAGTTGCAGACGCGGTTGGTACATCGCCCATGAATAATAGCTACATGATAGCTATCCTTATCTACTCTAGTTCGTGGCTCAGTTAGTATGCCACCTTAGTTAGTTGAGTTTGGTTTGAGACCCATATATAGGGTTCTTCTATTTCTTTGTACTTGAGTTCTTTTTGGCTTACACAACTAAGAAGGGGAAAATTGTTTTCAGCCTCCACCCTTGTGTGTCTTCCCCCATTGTGCAAGCAAGAAAGCTTCAAGCGAGACTCCTTCCTTCTTTCCCACAATCTTGACAGCTCTCACTTTACCACCTGTGGATGAGAAGCTGTGTTATTCTGTCCTTGCTTCTTACAAAAACCAGTCTGGCCTGGCTTACAACCGGATATTCTATTTATCAGTAGCCAATATCAATGAAGCATTATGCTTGCCCTTATCTGCTTCCTTTGTGCCCAGTGGTAACGAGCTACTGACGGTTGAGGAGATAGTCACACTGATGAAGAAGGCAACTTCCACCCCCTTGCTCCTTAACCAGCTCATTAATAGCTCAGGGGTGTCTATTGTCCACATTTCTTCTCCAATTTGGAAGCAGTTATGCCAGTTCCTACAGCACCGGTTCATGTCAGGAAAGAATGCATCCAAATACCTGTCAAAAGAATTATTCATAGCTTCTGTGAAGATTCTAGAGGGAGCTTAATTCAATTGGGCAAGTTTCCTGTTATCTAAGATGGATCAGCATTTCGAGCGTGTCAGGAATGGTCAAAATAGTATTGTTTCTTATGGTGCCTTCCTACATAAGATCCTTACTTTTGCACCTCCTCCTGGTGGTGTTCCAGTGTCAGATCCAGCTCCTTTACCAGTGTAGCCTACAGTATCAGTTTCTTCTCCTAGGCCCATGCAGCTTAATTCAGAAGATGAGAAGTCGCCTGTTATTTTTTCTAGAAAGAAACGCCTTCGCACAAAGGGGCCTTCCAATCCTTCTGTCCAAGATCCATTGGTGCAAACATCCACTCCTGCTGTGTCTGGCAGTGCCCTTCCTTCATTCCTTTCCTGTACCAATCTATTTGCCGCTCAAAAGGAAGGAAAATTAGATTCAGAGATATCTTCATCATTACAAACCATTTTAGCTGGATCCATGCTTCCACAGATGGCTTCCAATGTCTAGTCTACTCTAGAAACTTCCCTTACTTCTTGTCTTCAGCAACTGTACGCCACTGTTTACACTTCCATGCAAGACAAGGTGGATTCCCTCACTAGTCAATTGAGTAAGGCATTGGAGGATCTGTCTTCAGAAAGGGCTACCCTCAGTGAAATCACAATCAGATGACTACTGCCACAGCCTTAATGGATTCATAGAAGGTCACTATTCAGGAGCTATAAGCTAAGGTTGTTAAACTAGAGGAGGAGAATGCATCTTTGATGCTTGAGAAGAATTCTGCCCTTGTAGAGATGGTCACTTTGGCTAGTAAGCTTGCTACCAGTGAGGGTCAGTTCCAACAATCTCAGGACACTGTAGAGTCCCAACAAAAACTCATTGAAGAACTTAATCAGAAGGTGGATGTTCTTTCTATTCCCCCTCCTACTCCTGTATCTTCTGTTGTGTCATCCCAAGAGGAGCTTAATCAGTTGCAACATAAGGCTAAGCTCTGTGATGGGTTCTCAACTAAGGTTGATCGGCTTCAGCAGCAGCGGATGGATTGTGTGCAGAGTGATTTTGTCCATTATACTGAATTAGTGTCACCTCCTCCGTCCTTTTGGGTGAAATATCATCAACAAAGGTTTGCCTTATATATTTCTTTGAGCAATGTGGATTTAGAGCCTCCAGAGGATGGATGGTCCAATCTCTGGCATGTGGATCTCTTACGAGCTGTTTTTGACAGATTTGTGGATGACTTGATTTCCCATGAGGTCCAGTTACTCTCTTTCATGTATCTTACAGGCTATTTACAGATCCTTGATGAGGAAGATTTAAACGTTTATGTGGGAGATGTCATCTTACAGGCAGTGATGTATGTACATTCAATTGAGCTTCTGTTAGAGCAGAGAGTTTACAAACTTATCATGAGCAGATGCCTTGGTGCAAGGGATATTCTTGGCATCCACCTTTGGAGGATGTTGCTTTGGAACCTCGCCACCTCAGAAGTGTCTTTCATAAATCAGATATCCAGCCTCTTCAATCTCAATTATTGAGCTTCATTGCTAATAACCCATTATTTACTAAGTCTTTCTTTCACGATTTAAAATTTCGATGTTCTATTTATCCTTTAGATCCTACTAATCTTTTATCATATTCCCTAATGTCTTATCGTTTCCCATTATATGTTTCTCTTCTTTCATCTAGTCCTAATAATATTCCTCTCTTATCATTTACCCCTTCAGGATTTCCTCACATTCTAGTGTTCACTACATGTCCTTTCATTGCTGATCCTACACTATCTCCTACTCCTTCTGACATTCCACCTATTATTCCTCCTGCTCCTTTAGTTTTTCCAACAGAATCCCTTCATACATTTTTGATGTATTCTCCATCTTTTCCACCTTCTTTATCCCTTCAATTACCCTCTTTTTATGATGTGTCCTATCCTCCATTACAATGCTCTCCTTTCATTCCATTACCCTCTCCGATAGATTACATTAACCTTCCTCCCCAAACAATGCTAGATACCCCAGGGTATGATGGTGACATCCTTCGTAGAAGACAGTGGACATTACATGATTCAGTGATAGGTCCAGTGTTTAATTGGCCTCTCATTCCAGGGTCTTGGGATACTTCTGCAGCGTGTTCCAATTCTTACCTCCACTTTGCTAGGGTACATGGTACTTCTGGAGATACCACAGTTCGTCTTGCTGCTCATTTTTGCTGGTATCTTGCATTCATGCATCATCAGTCACACTTGAATACTTGCAAGGGTATCCCCCAGATGCTGATTAATCCAAATGAGGATGTAGCAGTTGCTCAAATGGATCTTTTATATTATTTTACACAGGCCTTCCCTACCAGATTTATCATTTTATTGGAAAGGATGTGCTGCCTACAATTCCTCCAAAATGTACCTCAGTACTTTGTGGATGAAAACAAAGCCTTGGACCGTCTTAAAATTAGTTTGCAGTTTAAGAAGAAATACCTTCATCCTACTTAGTAGGAGGGTTATCTTGATTGTATCCACTCTCTTCTTTTTAATGGAAATTTCTTCTTTCTCTTCAATGTTTTTGAGGAGTTGTGCCATTCAAATTATATTTGTGTATGGGTATTTTTTATATTGGGTATTGTTGTTTTTCTTTGTGGATGAGGAGCTGATGAAGATGGAGCTGTGAAGATTGATGATGTTGCTTATTAGCTGGATGAAGTTGCAGTTGAAGATTTGGAAGCTGAAACATATTATATAGGTTTTATGAAGTTGATGATGGCGTCATGATTGCAGCTGGTACATTGTGTTATTGAAGATTTTTTTAGCAAAGAGATTAGAGCTTTTATTCATTTTTTCCCGAGGTCGCAAGGACGCTTCCTTTCTAAGTGTGGGGATATATTGAGTGTGAAATATGTTGGTTTTTGGGCCGGATTTTTGTTGTTTTTGATGATAAATGCTTGTTTATTTTGAAGTGTTTGGAAAGGCTTTGATAAGTTTGAAGGGTTTTTATGGTTTTTGATGAGGATATTTGGTTCTGTAAGGTCTGATTTTCTTTTGTTTTCTTCTGTTTTGTTTCTGTTTTGATAGTAGAGATGGTTGTATGAATGTTTTGAGAGATGATTGAAGTTGCATGAAGACGTTTATGAAAGATTGAATTGGTTTTGTTTTGGTTTTTATGATTTTTATGGGTTCTGTTGATCTTCTGTGAAGTTCTGTTAGCTTTTATAGCTCTGTTAATCTGTACTTCTGTTGCTCTGTGGTTCTGTTCTGTTGTTTCTGTTGAGTGTTATGATGGATGTGTGGATATTTTGGGAAGTGTTTTTTTCTTAGGAAATGATGAATGAAAGCTCTATCTAAGATAATTGAAGTGAAGAAGTAACTGCTGAAGATTCACAGAAGGTTACAGAAGATAGTGACAGAAGACAGATCTCACAGGACACTATGAAGTCTCTGGTGACTCTTCATATCAGACATACCTTTTGGAAGGTGTATCCACGACCTAAGAAGGATTATTGAGAGTGATTATTGATTATTGTAGTGAGGATATGATGTACTGTTGATGGAGATAGAGAGAGAGGCAGTCAAAGATAGTCAAAATTATATCAAAACACTGTAATTGTATGTGAGAGATTGAGAGAGAGAACTATGAAGATATTGAAGAAGAATACTATGTGATGTATTTCCATTCAAAGATGGTGTATTCCTTTGTGTTATTTGTTCTATTGAAGAATTTTATGAAGATTATGAAGAATATGGTTGATTTTATAAAATCCGTGGGAGATCTACATGATGCTGCTGTTGAGATATCGAGCTCCACTCGTGATACGCCAGGGTGACCGTTGTGCATTTATGTCACCGACGTGTCAGTTGCAGACGCGGTTGGTACACCGCCCATGAATAATAGCTACATGATAGCTATCCTTATCTACTCTAGTTCGTGGCTCAGTTAGTATGCCACCTTAGTTAGTTGAGTTTGGTTTTGAGACCCATATATAGGGTTCTTCTATTTCTTTGTATTAGAGTTCTTTTGGCTTACACAACTAAGAAGAGGAAAACTGTTTTTTCAGCCTCCACCTTTGTGTGTCTTCCCCCATTGTGCAAGCAAGAAAGCTTCAAGCGAGACTCCTTCCTTCTCTCCCACAATCTTGACATGGTATCAGAGCCTTGTTCGTGGTAAGGAGCTCAAGAAAGCAAGCCAAGCTTGCGGTGTTCTGGTAAGAGGAGCAGTGTTGCTTTCATTTTCTGTTTTGGGAGCAGATCTCTGCAGATAGCACAGCCGGAAAGTGCAGGAGTGCATTGTCTCAGGTTGAGACGCCCTTCGCGGTGAAGCAAAGGGCAGTATATGCTGCGGGAGAGGGCTTTAGCCCTTGGCGACCTTGTTTTTTTGATTTGAGGCCATTTCGGGGCCTGTTTTGCAGATGGAAGTTTTCTGCACGCACTCAGGAAAAGGCTCAGTTTTATGTTGTGCAGCCACTGTTCTATAGGTCGGTGAAAAGTTACTGTAGAAATTGCTTCGTATGCTTGTGCGCAGAGACATTGGGAGTTTCAGAATCATCCTTGGTTCCTGTTTATGCAAAATCGTCACTAGGAAGTGACTGTGTGGTCAAATACCACTTTCGCCAGTTTTGCAGATTTTCCCTTGTGAGGGTGAAGCTGTGGTTTTTGCAGTGACAGAATTTTTTGTAGTCTTCTGTAATGGCATCTGATTCTCTTTCACAGATTGTCACTGAAAAGCTTGACAAGAACAACTTCCAGGCATGGAAGTTTAGAATGACGAATTTCCTTATGGGAAAAGGATATTGGGAATTTGTTGCAGGAAATGAAGAAGAACCAGTTCTTCCTGATGTTCCCAATCAACAGCAAATGCAGGCATTCAAAGCATGGCATGAGAGAGCCAGGAAAGTTATGTACTGGCTGTCTATCAGCATTTCAGACTCCATGATTGTGCATATTCAGGATGCAAGTACGCCAAAGGAGGCATGGGATACTCTGTCAAAGATGTATAGCACAAATACGCAAGCCAGGAAAATGCAGCTCAAGCAAGAGTTGCACAATGTGCAAAGAGAAAATATGAGCATCAACGACTACCACATGAAGGTAAAGAAGATTGCAGATGCACTTGCTTCCATTGGGTCACCAGTGGAAGATGATGATTTAGTTTCTGTGACCTTGAATGGTCTAGGAAAGGATTATGCACAGTTTCGGACATCCATTTCAGTTCGTGAAAGATTTCCTGATTTTGAGGAGTTGATTGCTCTTCTAATTTCTGAGGAACAGAGAAATGGTGGTGCATCTTCTTCAGGAGGAACTTCAAAAGAAGCTGTCTTCTACTCAAATGCTGGAAGAGGTAGAGGCAGAGGTAGAGGAGGCCGATTTGGAGGCCGTGGTAGAAATCAAAATATGCAGCAAACTCAAGAAAACCAGTCCTATGGAGGAGGACGTGGTAACTCTAGAGGCAGGGGGAGCCAAAGAGGTCGTGGTGGATGGCAAAGAGGTCAAAATGCAAACAGTAATGTTGAATGCTACTACTGTGGTAAAATGGGTCATATGGCTAAAGACTGCTATAAAAAGCAGAATGACATCATGAATGGAAAACTGCAACAAGGGAATTATGCATCTTCTAGCAGACAGGGTGATGACAGAAATGAGCATTTGTTCATGGTGCAGCACATGAACAATTCTGTGACAAGTGCAGAAGAAAGCAATGATGTATGGTATGTTGACTCAGGTGCATCAAACCACATGACAGGTCATGCAGAATGGATGGAGGATGCAAGGAAAATGGAAAAACCAGGATTTGTGGAGACTGATGATGATACTGCACATCCTATTGTGCAGATTGGAAAATTTCCTTTGTCTATGCAGGATGGGAAAAAGAAATACCTGTCCGATGTATTTCATGTCCCGAATATCACCAAGAATCTGGTTTCTGTTGGTCAAATGGTTGAACAGGGCTTGTAGGTCAGATTTAATCCTCATGGATGCTTTGTTGAGGATATGAAAAATAAAGGTCGCTTGATAGCAAAAGGAAAGAAGAAGGGCAGAATGTTTACATTGGATGCAGACATGTCTGAATTGAGTGCAGCAATGTTTGCACATGGGACCGGTGTAGTTGCAGATATTGATATCTGGCATAAACGCATTGGTCATGTTAATGTACAGCGACTTAAATCAATGCAGGCCCAAAATATTATTGCAGGATTGCCAAAATTCAAGGTTGCAGAAATGCATAAGGTATGTGAAGCCTGTCAGTTTGGAAAACAGGCAAGGAAACCATTTCCTAGACATGTTCAAGAGAGTGAGAAGCCATTGGAATTAATCCACTCTGATGTGTGGACTACTAAAGCTGCATCTCTTGGAGGCTGTCATTATTTTGTCAGTTTTATTGATGACTATAGCAGAAAAATTTGGGTCTATTTTATGAAAAAGAAAAGTGAAGTTTTTGGGCATTTCAAAACCCTTAAAGCTATGGCTGAAAAAGAAACAGGTCTGCAAATAAAATGCCTGAGGTCAGATGGAGGGGGAGAGTACCTCTCAAATGAGTTTGCAAAGTTCTTGCAGGAGCATGGCATAAAGCAGCAATATTCATGCAGTTATACCCCACAACAAAATGGAATTGCAGAAAGGAAAAACAGGCATATTGGAGAGGTGTCTCGTGCCATGCTCAATGAAAAAGACTTGCCAGATTTTTATTGGGCTGAAGCAGTTGCTACAGCAGTCTACATAATGAACAGGACTCCCACTGCAGCAATACATGGAATGACTCTAGAGGAGAGGTATACTGGTAGGAAACCAGATATTTCTCATTTGAAAATTTTTGGTTGCATTGCCTATGTACATGTGCCAGATGAGCTGAGATCCAAGTTGGATCCAAAAGCTGAGAAGTGCATCTTTATTGGTTACTCTCTACAGCAAAAAGGGTATAGATGCTATAACCCTTCTACTCGTAAGTTTACAGTGAGCAGAGATGTTGTTTTTGATGAGATGAGTAGCTGGTATAAACCAGTAAATGTGATTGATGATGTAGATGCACAAAATGGTAATGCTGCACAGAATTCACAGCAGCAGTCACAAAATATTAGTGGACCTGGAGCGTCCTCTAGCAGTGGTTCATATTCTTCGCCATGGACAGGCAGATTAAGATCAGGAGAATCTTCTCAAAGTAATACAGATAGTGGTATGCAGGTATCACGAAAAGGAAAAGAGAAGGTTGATCAGCCCATGTTTGATGTGAATGCAGGTCACTCTTATGTGGATGGTGAATCCAGTGGCTCAGAACAGAGCATTGATGATGAGTTGGGTATTCCTTCTATTGTTACACCTGGAGTAAGGAAGACCAGGGATGTTTTGAGAGCACCTGGGAGTGAACCCACTTTGCGTAGGTCTACCAGAGTTAGGTATCCTGTGGATAGGCTGAAATATGATGGATTTACAGCCATTCACAATGCATATATGGTCAAGGTGATACAGGAACCAGAACCCACCTCTTTTGAGCAAGCCATGGGAAAAGAAAAATGGGAGAAAGCCATGGATGAAGAAATGGATGCCTTGGAAGCAAATGCTACATGGGAATTGGTACCTTTGCCTAAAGGTAAGAATGCAATTGGCTGTAAGTGGGTTTATAAGGTGAAGCACAATGCAGATGGTTCTGTGAACAGATACAAGGCAAGATTAGTAGTCAAGGGGTATGCACAAACATATGGCATTGACTATGAAGAAACATTCAGTCCGGTTGCAAGGATGGCAACCGTAAGAGCAGTCATTGCTATGGCTGCATCAAAGCGATGGTCTTTACATCAGATGGATGTAAAGAATGCCTTCTTGCATGGTGATTTGCAAGAAGAGGTCTATATGGAGCAGCCACCAGGATATGTGCATGCTGTTCATCCTGAGTTTGTTTGCAGGTTGAAGAAAGCCTTGTATGGCTTGAAGCAAGCACCTAGAGCATGGTCTGACAAGATAGGGCAGTATCTTGTCACTATTGGCTTTCAGATTTCCAAGGCAGATTTCTCACTTTATGTGAGAAAAACAGAGAAAGGTATTATGCTACTTGTCATTTATGTTGATGATTTGATTATGACAGGTGACAGTGATGAAGATATCCTTCATGTGAAAATGCTATTGAAGCAGAAGTTTGAGATGAAGGATTTGGGAGAGCTGCGTTATTTCTTGGGCATTGAGGTGATTAGATCACCAAGTGGGATACAGCTCTTGCAGAGGCAGTATGGATTGGACATGCTGTCCAAATATGGGATGACAGGCTGTAAGCCTATTTCAGTTCCTTTGGAGCAGAATGTGAAGCTGAGCACAGATGCAGGTGAGCTTCTAGAAGACCCTACTATGTACAGACGCATAGTAGGAAGTTTGATTTATATGACTATTACCAGGCCAGATTTGAGCTATGCTGTTGGATTGGTAAGTCAGTTTATGCAGGCTCCAAGGAAACCGCATTTGGATGCGGCTAGACGCATACTCAGGTATGTGAAGTCCACATTGCAGTATGGACTATTTTATGAGACTGGGGTTCAGATACAGCTGCATGGATACACTGATGCTGATTGGGCTGGTAGTATTTCTGATAGACGATCTACCAGTGGATATGTGTTCTCTTTTGGGAGTGCTGCAGTCACTTGGAGCAGCAAGAAACAGCCTACAGTTGCCTTGTCGAGCACAGAGGCTGAGTACAGGGGTGCAGCAATGGCTGCATGTGAGGTAGCTTGGTTGCATAAGCTACTTTATGATATGCATCAGTCTACAGATGGGCCAGTTGTCATCTATTGTGACAACATGAGTAGTATACACTTGGCAAATAACCCAGTCTATCATGCTAGAACAAAGCACATTGAGGTGCATTATCACTATGTACGAGAGAGGGTTTTACTAGGTCTTATTGATCTAGTTTATGTCAGCACAGAGGATCAGGTAGCTGACATATTCACGAAGGCATTGGGCGCAGAGAAGCTGCGCAAGTTCAGAGACCTGCTTGGTGTGCAGGAATTGGGATTGAGCTCGAGGGGGAGTGTTGAGATATCGAGCTCCACTCGTGATACGCCAGGGTGACCGTTGTGCATTTATGTCACCGACGTGTCAGTTGCAGACGCGGTTGGTACACCGCCCATGAATAATAGCTACATGATAGCTATCCTTATCTACTCTAGTTCGTGGCTCAGTTAGTATGCCACCTTAGTTAGTTGAGTTTGGTTTTGAGACCCATATATAGGGTTCTTCTATTTCTTTGTATTAGAGTTCTTTTGGCTTACACAACTAAGAAGAGGAAAACTGTTTTTTCAGCCTCCACCTTTGTGTGTCTTAGACTCCTTCCTTCTCTCCCACAATCTTGACAGCTGCATGAAGATTTGTTGTGCATGGTGTTCTTTTCTTCATTGTGATCATATAAAACCTAATAAAAAATATTTTTGATGATGACAAGATAGATTTTCTTGCAGTAGAAACCGTATTTCCTTGGTGTCTCTCTTGGGGCTCCATTAACCGTATGTTTGGACCCATCGTCAGGGATCCATCAACCTGCTTTCCTCAATATAGTATCTTTAATTACCTAATTACCTACCACTTTAGGTTTGATATATAAAATTAGCTTCTTTGATTATCTCCATTCACAAATTACACATCTTTATCTCACAACATAAAAATAGTGTAAAGTAATTCTTTTTCAATAGTTCCTTTAAGAAAAATATCTTTTTACAGTGTTGACTAGACGTAATATCAACCTGAAGGTATTACTCCTACCAAGCTAAGTCCCTTGACTAGTATCAAGACTTCCAAAATACTATTTGGGTTTGAAGGGTAATTGACAATTTGTCAGAGTCTAAGGAGTTTATGACTAGAGCCCCTTGGTATCTTCATCTTCTCCTACCCACTAGAATTCCCTATGATAGGACCTTTCATATTGTGATCGGTCTATACTTACTAATGCAAAAAATAATAATCCTTGGAGCAGGTTTTATTCACAATATTGTCCCTGGGGAGGTCTAGTGCCATTAGAGAACATTGTCTCAATCGATGTTCTATGGAAATTGAAATACTACCTCACTCGTTGATCTATACCCGATTATCCATCTTTTATCCTGATAATTTAAGAAGATTAGAATCTAATTTACAACCACAAAAAACTTACTTCAAATATATTATACACAAAAAAATTTAATGAATTTGTTTCCAAGACAAACCCTTTTTCTAGAATAACAATACCAATGCTAAACTTAGCATAGGTGGCAATATCTTCCAATAATCCTCTCAGATTACTCTTTTTCTTGGGATCTAGCGCAATATAAGTTTTAACAAGAGTTTGTTTTTCCAAGACTTCCACCTTTGAGAGAAAACTCTAGTGATGATCTTTCTCTTTTTCTTAATGGAATTCTGTAGGTCCTTGTCTAGTGATAATTCACTAGATTCAAAATTCTTTGATATTTTATTATGAAAAGTATTCTAGTAATCTCATCTCAAGATTCTTTAAAGAATTAGTATTCGTATTTATTGATTAGAGGTTCCATCAATTCAATACAAATTGGATTTAAAATTTTAACTCTGTAAAATATTTATTATTATAAAAATCATAGTCTTTGAATCTAGTTCTTAGAAAAATCCTATTTTGACATAGTAAAATCATACATTCTTTTAGGTAGTGCAATGTCTTTGTTGTGTCCTATTCCTAGTGCATCTCATGTAATCCCAAATTAATCCTTTGAATTTGCAATTAAAATTTTTCTTCAAGATTTTCTATGCATGAGATTATATGGAAAAATCCTACTCTTATTACGGATACAATTTTTTTGTTACCAGTATGTGAGATGATGATCTATTTTTGTCTTTAATATTTAAAATAATAATCAAATATGGTACATGAGGATTTATGACAAGCGCTTGGTTGTTGTTGGTACTTGCAACTTTGTTTAAAATTCTAGTACTTGCCATTCTGTTTGTAGTGGTCGTACCTATAGCTTTATTCGCAACTCCCGCTTTTTCACAATCTTCATAATTTTCTTCTTTGGGGCCATGGTCTTCAATTGCAAAATTGCAAAGAGGACTTTCATAACAGAGCTTTGGGTCATCTCGATTGGATCAATGGGGATGGTGACAATTAGGAATTGAGAAGAAATTGAGTAAAGTGTCTATTCTAGAGGGGAGTGAAGGTAGAAGAGATGGGATTTGATTTTGAAAGTCAGTGGAGTATTCCCCCTTGTCTTCATAATACAAATTATCTCTCTTGCTCTTCTCTTTCCTCTATCTCTCGCACTTCTCTCTCGATTCAGGAAGAGCCTCCTCTCTGATGTAGCTTATGTCCCCTATGGCTAGTCATGCCCCGTATTTATAATCAAATTGAAGGAAGGAGGTTTCATGAGTTGTGGCCAAGAAGAGGAGTTCTTTATGGAGGTTTTCTTGCCAATCCAACTATCTAGAAGCTTTTGATATGCAATTTGATGCTAGAGATTTGATCTTTGAGGTCTACAAAGACTGTTAGAGATGCTATGACTAATTCACCTGGCTTTTGGGTGATCTTGCTTCAATCTTGGCCTCTTGTTGAACTTAGAAAAGGGGGAGATTGCTAGAGTCTTATGCTAAGATTGAGGAGGGAGAATTTAGGCATTTTTTCCCCTTATTTTTAGCTCTCCCAAATTGGGAGGTGAGAGGATGATGGCACCGTTTATGATGAAAAAGGAGGGGAGGGGGCGGCACATCAGTTTGACATCTTCTTCTCCTTCTTAAGCTTTTCTTTTTAAAGCTTAAAGATTTTTTTCCCAAGCCTCAATCTCCACAAGTCAAGTCTTGAATTGCTCAAGTTTTAAATGTATCTAGTCAATTATAGACTTACTAGCCATAACCATTATGCACATTACAATTCTCGTCTAGAGATGTTCGTAGCCGTATTGGTCTCGGAAGGTATCGAGGTATGAGATATGGATTATTTTATAGATCTTGCTTTTAATAGTATAAAATCTCCAAATCTTAATTACAAGAAGTCAAGAAAGTCAAAACATCACATCGTCTTCCCCTTAAAAGATGTCCTCATCTCAAATGAAACTAGGGATATTGGTTACATAGTGATTTTTCTTCAAGTCAAGTGGCATCCTCTTCATGATAGTCTTTCCATTGGATGAGATACTCCCTACGGGTGTTAGTTCTTAGAACCTTCTCTTACATGTCAAGTATCTTATCTGGTTGAAGTTTGAGGACTCCTTGACTTGGCATCACAATTGTTTGGTCATTAAGTACATGATCAGGGTTGGGAACATAGGCTTTCAATAGATTGACATGGAATACATGATGCACTTTCAAGTTGTCAAGGAGTTGTAGTTTATAAGCATTAGGTCCTAGAAATTTTAGCACCTTATGTGGCATACAATATCTGGGACTTAGCTTCTTGAATTCTCCAAGAGATAAGGAACTTTTCCTTGGGTGAACTTGAATAAAAACCATGTCACCTTCTTTGAAAATGCATTCTTGTCTTCATTGATTAGTATGTGCTTTCTATCATTCCTTTTGGTAGCTTGAATATCTTGCCTTATAGCCTTCACTTTTGCTAATCCATTTCTTCCAGCATTTTCTTAGGTGCTTCTACTCATAGGGTAGGATTAGAAAAACTTAGTGGTGTAAGATATAACTTTGCCCATACAATGTATAGGTACTACTTGAAAGAAATTTATTATCTTGAGCTTCTATGACATTAAGGTTCGAAGTAACATCATAGGGATTTAAACAAATTTCATAATCAATTATTCTCTGGTAATAATATTTAAGAAAGATGTTAACTTGCTAAATTTATCTCATTGATTTTTGGAAGGGGAGTATTATTTAGTCGATTAGGGTTTATACATTAAAAATAGAGTTTGGAGTTACATGAGACCCAAACTCTATGTTGAGTTACATGAGACCCATGAGTAAGTCAAAAGATAGAAACATATGTACTGATTTTGGAGATCTAGTCCGGTCAAAAGAATGGGATTTTGCTCAAGGTCATAAAATAGAAATATTTCAATGAGCTTTAGGCTCTCCATCCATTGGATTCGCCTAAGGTGGTTGATCTTGATATAGTCGAGCAATCAACCTCAAAATATCAATCTGTCCCATATTCCCCTAAGGCCATTCTGGGTAGGAGGGATAAGGATCAGACATTCACTATAAGATAGTTATAGACTTATTTCATTATTCATAATCCAACAAATGCATGGCGAATATATACATGGCTTGATATGCAAGGAATTTATACTAACTTCGTTACCTTGCAATAATTTGCTATTAGTTTGTATTAATCCTACTCCCACTAGGGTTTTACTAATCCTGACTTCTTAAAATTTCAAAAAATGTCAACAAAGTGGATAGTATTTTTGCATTATTCTCGATTACTATGGTGACAACCAACTTTTGATTACAATAGATGGACAAAAGTAATTCCTTAGATCAATAGGAAGGGAATACATTATTCGATAGCTCAAAGACTTATATTATTTTTGGAAGAGGATTTCCTATTACAATCTAGGCATGGCAATGTTATACATCCATTAAATAGTAATTAGGATTCTAGGAATGGATATCTAGAAATATATATTTTAGGGAAAGACTAAGTAATCCATCCATTTTATAGTTGTATTGATTGTAGCAACCTACAACCATTACTCGGTCAGTCGGTATAACCTTTGTGACCTCCTCATCGATGCACCTGTTTAATTTGACTTATTGTCCTCTTATGAACATGTTTGAATCTACTTTGGCTTATAGAATAGATAAATCTTGGAAACCTTAAGGGTTTCCATCCATTTCAACCACTCTAAATTGTTTTGGAGATAAGAAAGATAGTTTGCGCCAATGTAATAGTACCCTCTACTTAGCATCCATTGTATTTCACAATACAAGGGTGAAGGATTGCATATTTGGTCTAATATTCACATCATTTGGTTTCTCCAGCTGAAACTAGATGAGTGCATGGCTGATATAAACATGACTTGGAAAATCAAGAATCGTTCCCAAGGTTTGTCCTTTTGCTAGAAATCAAGAACACATATTAACAAAGAGAAGAATTCAAAAATTAAACAAAATATATCTTATGTTGTAGTTACAAATCTTTACTAGTTTTTATACTTGTGCCATATCCTATATTAACATAGACTTTGATACCAACTATAACATGCCCCACCAAGCCCCTTCCTCATTGGTACGTTCTTAGTAGCCCATCGAGAGATATCCTAGACAACACCGTCAAGAATTTTGTAGAATATCTTAGAGTTTTCTATCAAGGCTCGCTTGAGTCTACTTCGCAACAGAAGTTCCAGTCGTTCCCATGAGGATCCACTTGATTTTTAGATTCCTATTATTGGTCAAGTCACATATTACCCAGCTAGCATCTGTAATTTGAGTTTCTACTTCTTAAAGGATCACTCAAACTAAAGCGGACTTGCAAGAATTGCACTTGGTTAAAAGAGAATGGGAGATGAAGCATAGTGTAGCACATTGATCCTTCTGCCCCCATAAGGCAAAATCCCATGCCGCCCCCCTAAAATGATGTAAGTTGGATTTTCCTAGTATCTAGTGGTCATTCTTTTACCTATCTATGAACATAATCTTTTTCTCTTGAGAAAACCTCTCAACTTACTGAGACCACCCAACTATAGGTCTGGACCCATGAGGGATCTATCCACCTGCTTCCCTTGATAGAGTATTTTTAATTACCTACTTACCTACCACTTTAGGTTTGACATATAAAAACAGCTTCTTTGATTATCTCCTGTCATAGATTCCTTACATGTCTTTATTTCACGACACAAAAATCGTATAAATAAATTATTTCTCAATATTTCCTTTAAGAAAAATATCTTTTTACAACATTTCATGTCATGTGATTGGATGTAATATCAACCTCAAGGTATTATTCCTACCAAGATTAATCCATTGACTATTATCGTGACTTCCAAAATACTATGTTCAAAGGGTAATTGACAGTTCATAAGAGTCAAAGGAGTTTATGACTAGAGCCCCCTGGTATCCTCATCTCCTCTTGCCACTAGAATTCCCTATGATAGGACCTTTTGAATTTTGATTGGTTCACACTAATGAGAAAATAAAAACCCATTGGAGTAGGTTTTATTCACACTGTGACCTTGGGGAGGTCTAGTGCCATTAGAGAACATTGCCTTAGTTAGCGATTTGTACCCAATTATCCATCTTTTATCTTGATAATTTGAGAAGATCAAAGTCTAATTTATAACTACAAACAACTTACTTCAAATTTATTATACACAATTTTTTTTATAATTTATTTTTAAGAAAAACCCTTTTCTTGGAATAACAATACCATGGCTAAACCTAGTGTAAGTGGCTATATCTTCAAATAATCCTCTCAGATTACTCTTCCCCTTGGAATCTAGCCCAAGATAAGTTTTAACAAGAGTTTGTTTTTCCAAAACTTCCATATTTAAAAGCAAAATCTCGTGATGATCTTTTTCTTTTTCTTAACGGGATTATGTAGGTCCTTGTCTAGTGATAATTCAATAAATTAAACATTCTTGGATATTTTATTATGAAAAGTATTATAGTAATTTCATCTCAAGATTTTTCAAAGAATTAGTGTTTGTATTTATCAATCAAAGGTTCTATCAGGGATTCAAAATTTTAACTTCTTTAAATATTTATTATTGCAAAAATCATAGTCCCTAAGTCTAGTTCTTGGAAAAATCATATTTTTATGCACTAAAATAATAGATTCTTTTGAGTTGTGATGCACTAAAATCATAGATTTTGAAAGCTGGCATAGTATCCTCTACAAATTATCTCTCTTGCCTCTCTCTCTTGCTCTTCTCTCTCAGTTTGGAAAGTCTCCTCTCTTTGATGCAACTTATGTTCCCTAGGACTACTCATGGCCCATATTTATAATCAAATTAAAGGGAGGGGGTTTCATGAGTTGTGGCCAAGAAGAGGAGTTCTCTATGGAGGGTATCTTGCAAATCCAGCTATCTGGAAGCTATCGAGATGCAATTTGGTGCTTGAAATTTGATCTTTGAGGTCTAGAGAGGCTACCAGAGATGTCATGACTAATTTGTATAGATTTTGAGCGATCTTGCTTCAATCTAGGCCTCTTGTCGAATAGAGAAAAGGGGGAGATTGCTAGAGTCTTACACTAAGATTGAGGAGGGGGAAGTCAAGCTTGTTTTTCTCTATTTTTAATTTTCCAAAATTGGGAGAAGAGAGAACAATGGCATTCTTTATGATGAAAAAGGAGGGGAGGGGGTGGTGCATCATGTTAACCCTTAGACAAACCAAGTGGAGAATCCAGAAAATCTAAAGTAGAAGACTAGGCCAAGGCAAAAGTGAAACAGAAGAGGAAGGCACACCAAGAAAAATATGGAAACATAAGAAGTGCAGAAAAGTCATAAATCAAGGAGAAAGGCACATAACAAAAAGTGTAAGTCAATACTTTTGTAAAAGAGCACAAGGCACATCATGATTTATTTTAAGAGCACCGGACTCTCACCCGCATGCAAATTGTAAAGGTAGATGGGCGGTAGGAAGGAAGCTAGGAAGATAAGAGGACAATGGGAAAAAGAGCCTAAGACATACCCATGTAAAAAAGGGGATAAGGGGATGACTGCCCAAAAGGGATATAGGGTTTTGTATATAAAGTTGAAAAGTGCACGAGAAGCTCATTCTTGTGTGTGGCTAAAAGTAGCTCTCTTCTTCTTCTTCTTCTTCTTCTTGTTTTAACTTTTTGTCCATAATTCAGGTCTTGACTTGCTCAAGTTGTAAATGTGCTTAGTCAATTTTGGACTTTCTAACCAAAATCACTATGCACATGACAATTCTGATGTAGAGATGTTTGCAGCCGTATCGGTCTTGGAAGGTGTCGGGGTACAAGATATAGATTATTTTATTTGAGATCCCACTTTTAATAGTCTAAATTCTCCAAATCTTAATTATAAGAAGTAAAAAAAATTTGAAACATGATAGTATCATATGAGAAAGGGAAGGGAAGACGATATATGTCTCTTGGAAGAGAGAATGTATTGAGGCAAAGGGTGGGAGATGAAGGAGTTCTTGAGGGAGTAGCATTGGAAGGGGATTTTGTGGTGAAAAAAAAATGATGTACTTAGAGAAATTTATTGGAAAGAAAAATAAGGGGAGCATAGGAACACTCTCTTATAGAAAGGGTTAATTTCAATGTGTAACTTAACATTGCTATTTCTCTTTGGTTAAGGGTTTGTGTATCCCGAATAAGCAAAGAACAAGTAGATGATATCTCTTTGCAGATCTCAAAGGTGCTCACAAAAATAACCATGTGTACAAGGTTGGGAGTCACAAAACAGAGGTGTTGGTGGAGAGAGGAGAAGGCTCAAAAAGAGAGGGAGGAGGCAATTAGGGACACAGATATAGAAGCAAAGAGAAAAGGATATTTGTGGAGGTGCATATGAAGAATAAGTTTTGAGAGGGGTATTTGTTGCATTTTCTCCTTCTTTTTCTACTTCATCTTGTTACAGTCATGCCATCTAATCTTGTACTTTGCAAAGGGATAGGCAAACGGAGATGCAAAAGGCCTCTCTTGTTCTCTCTCTTCTTTCTCTTGTTCTCTCCCTTGCTTTGCATGGCTGCTTGGAAGTTACTATGGTATGTCTATGTATGGAAGGGATAAGGACGCTGCCATGGAAAGGGAGAAGGGTATGTTGCTAGCAAAGAAGAGAAGAAGGTCGTGGATGATGAGGTAGAAGAAAGAAGGCAAAGAACCACATTGTTGCTGCCGTTTTTTTTCTTCTTCATGTTCTTCTTTTCTTAATAGGATACAAAGGCAAAGAACCACATTGTTATTGCCATTTTTTTTCTTCTTCGTGTTCTTATTTTTTTAATAGGATACAACACACACACACACACACACACACACACACACACACACACACACACACACACACACACACACACACACACACACACACACACACACACACACACACACACACACACACACACACACACACACACACACACACACACACACACACACACACACACACACACACACACACACACACACACACACACACACACACACACACACACACACACACACACACACACACACACACACACACACACACACACACACACACACACACACACACACACACACACACACACACACACACACACACACACACACACACACACACACACACACACACACAATGTATGCTTGGTATCAAGAAGCCCTCACTCTCTCTGTACTTCTTACCTTATCTTCACAATTTTGAAATAGAATAGATCTTTAGTTTGAATGTTGCATTGGCAGAGATAAGCCATGGTCATCCAAGTCCTCTATCATCTCTTGATCCCTGTGTGGAAACTTGCTTCATCTTTGCTCACTCACTCACACTCCCTATTCATTTGGTTCATGATCAGATGCTTGCAAATGTCTACTATGAAGCTTGATAGAGAGTCATCTTCTCTTATTGCTTTTCTCCTACTTGAGAATCATGGACACAATTCTATTTATACAGATCAAGCTTTTGAGGCTTTAGTTTTTCTTATTCTTCTACTTCTTTTTCTTGTTCTTATTTTCTATTTGGATAATGACGAGTGACCAGTTTCTCCTCCTCTTGGACAGGGTGCAAACACCTTATTTTTCCTCTTCCTCCTTCATCATCATTTTCCATTAAAAGATTGCCTTGTATTATGGACATCCAAAAAGGGTTGTATTCAGATTATTACAATTCTTCATTCTTTTTCTTATTCTACTTCTTCAATACATAGGGCCACAAAGGGTGCATTCCTTTCTTCTCCCTTCTTCTTTGAATCGATTACCTTTGGACTGTTATATTGATGTATTTTTGGACATGCTCAACCAAAGCATGAGAATCCTATGCATATTCTTGTTGGAAATGAATGTTCACATATCAATGTGCTCTTCTATGGTCTCTCTAGCATGAAGGTCTTCTTCCTTGTCACACGATGTCCTTCTTCAAAAAGACAGGGCAAGGCTACACCATGATCTTTTCCTATCTCTTAAATCTCCCCCTTGAAATCCTCTTACTTTAAACCTTAGGATTTTTCTCTCTTTGTTGCAATCTAGGCTACAATATGTTATCAAGAAGGTTAGAAGCAGGCCTCCTCTACATCATCTACCTATTTCTGTTCATTGTCTTCTTCTTGGTCATTTCCAACAATCTTTTCCTTACTTGATTAGGTGCTGCGCATCATTATCTAAGATATCATGTATAGGCTCCATGGCATCCTAGTGTTTCCCAACCCAAATGGATTCCTTCAAGTAGAAGGCTGATTTAGAACTTGAAACCAATCGATAATGGAGATGGAAACTCGGGACATGGATCTGTGGCATATTTTCTTCATGAAAAACTTTTGTCTCCTCATTCTCTTTCTTTGTGTGCTAATGTTACAACTCACTCTAACACCTATATCTTCAAAAATTCCTTATTTCTTGAGTTTTTAGCAAGCCTTATAGCCTCTAGTTTCTACAAGGACCTCAAAAACCTTGGATTGTAGTGGTTGAGGCTAGCTTTTTCCTCGGTTGCACACCAAAATGAAAGTAGTCCTCCCATGAACACAAAATATAGGAAACAACACACAAAATCTATGTATATGCTTTACCATTGATCTCAAAATCACAAAGAACTTAAAAACTATCTCATGAATGAGCACGATCTTCATCTTCATCATCTTCTACCATAGCTTCCATTCCACAAAGAAAGAGGAAAGAGAGAAGAAGGGGAAAGAGAAACTTTTTCACAGAATAGAGAGGAGACATAATTTTTGCACCACACAAAAGGAAAATGTGTGTGTTAAAAGAAAGGAGAGAAAGAGGCACATAATCAACCATGCACTCCACCCCATCTTTTTCCCAAAAGATACACCCTTCATTTTTTAAATTATTTCTTTGATTTTTTTGATATATTTGCATTTGTACAGCTTTAGCCTTCACATTTCGAATCTTTCTAACTTTTTCAAACTATTCACACATACACTTTTATGTATACCATTTATTTATGATAGATGTGGATGTGGTACATATTTTTGGTGATTTTGCAATAATGTGAGTATTATTTTCTTTACAAAAAATGAAAATGTGGTAAATGCATGTATATTTTTATCCCTTATTTTTGTGCTTCTTTGGGTGTCATCAGTATTGTTGAATTTCCTATACATCCTTGAGGATTCATCAAGAAAACTTGCAAATAAAGACAAAGGATACTACTCAAGAAGGCATTCGAGGAGGAATACCATGAAGATTGCAAACATTGAAGGGGATTTGAGCATTCTAAGCATTATGAACATTTTGGGGATTTTGTACATAGAGCTAGAATTTCCTATCAACAAGCATTCAAAGGGGTTCAACGCACTTTTACTTCATGGCTTTAGTATATCTACAAGCATTGGATGGGACTAATTCATGAAGATTATTGGCTATGAAGCATTATGAACCAATTTGGGGATTATTCTCTACTTGATGGTTGAAGCTTGATTCTCCTTGAATCATTCATCTTCTTTGATCTTTTGATGGGACCTGAAATGGGCCGGCATTGGCTATGGCACTAGCCAGACCTCATGCTCATAACAGACAAACACACCCTCACGGCCTCGCGTACTAGGAGCATCAATCTGCCGCTAAAGGACAAACCGTCCTAAATCCTAATCTATGCGTTTATAGTTTTATAGTTTTGTAGTCCAATGTTTCCCCTTCTATAAACTCCTCAAAGGAGAACCCTTACACATTGGCAATAAATACCACGATAATCACATACATGGGAGCAACCTCTCGGTAGAAACACCGCGGCCCCACTGCAACTCTCCTACATCGCAGGGATTAGCCCCTTGATGCGCTGCTCAATATATAAAACAAACGAACAGACTCCACGCTTTCATTTCAAAATTTTCTAGGAGATGTACCATGTTTCCTTACCAAATAATCCCCCAAGAAACGAACGTCTATCCTACGGCTTAGGATGCCTTTCCACACTCAAGCATGGATCATTGTCATTGAAAACATGTGCTATGCATCCAGGTTTTATATTGCGATACCATGATCGTCATGCTCATGCAAAGGTGAATGATTCTAAAGTGCTCAAACATCATTTTCAAAATCAGCAACGTGCTTAGTGCACAACCGGGCTTTTAATGCTTATTCTCTAACACGTTGCAACGATGAAAGGATAGCACCGAGATAACACTCATGCTACTATCCTCTTAATTAAAACACACAAAATCTATGACATGATGTGCATCAGAAAATCAACAACAATCAACACGCAAATCACACCATTCAAATAGCCCAACCCCCTACGTTTAGGTATTGCTTTCGTTGCATAGGTGTAGAGGTTCATTTTGTCATATTTTGATGTATAGGAAGCGGTAAATCACAAATTTTGACAAGCAGATAGGGAAATCTGAGGCTAAACCTCATGCTCTACCACTACCACACATCCACGAACAATTCTTATATTTTTTCTTATTTTTCCAAGACGTATTTCTATTTTTTCCCTTATTTTTTTATTTTCTTAATTTATTTGGTAATAAAACATACTATTTTTTGGTTTTTCTTATTCCAATCACTTCAGCATACTAACATTCAATTTATCTTCCATTTTCCCCCCATGGAAACATCTTTTGCCCACCCGAAACGGAAAAACTACCATTTTACCACTAAAAAACCGCATTTCGGGTTTACGGGAATTGAATAAAGCATGTAAATCATTTCAAAACCAAAATTTTATGATGAACAACAATTACTCATGATGCAAACAGTACAAAAACAAATTTTCATCCAATAATAACATAATTATCATCATAAACTATAAAAAATCCTTCATTTTCTTCATAAAAATGGTCATATTGTGTTTTTACGTAACCTAAGATGCTTTGAATGAATGCATAATCAGCAGATGGAGCCTCCATTTCTCTCAATCCAATGCTGTACTTCACTCTTCAACATCTCCATCAATTTCCTTCACCATTTTCTTCATTCTCCTTCCCTGGTTCCTTCATCAAGAGGGTACACATGAACAACCCATAGGGAAGAGAGAGAGGGAGGAGAGAGAAATACTAGAATCTGTTCTCTTCATTCAGTCCATCATTCCACACACGAAGGGCAGCAATAAGATCAGCAAAGAGGGAGAAGTTGCCCCCCATTGTCAGTTGGATAGTGTCTTCACAGCCAAGAAGCACCCTCATGAGGAGAGAGCGCGTAAATTTCGACCGCCTAATGGAGCCGTTTTCTCACGCCATGCTCTTCCTTCTCTCTCCACGATTTGCATGAAAAATTTTAGGGGGGGTTAAAACTTCCCAAAGGGCACCCCCCTTTTGGTCCAAGGTTTGGCCACCCTTTCAAATCTTGACCATTTGTTGGCTCCTTCTTCGTTCGGCATCAGATCCGAGCCCTAAAAAATCCTGGGCATCCGGCTTGACATCCCACATTGACTGGCAACTCTTGACATGCCGCATGGCAATCGAAAAAATTATAAAAAACCCACAACTGTCGCTCGGGCGCCTTTTAAAAGCCGTCTTTCACTTGGTGCTTAAAATCGTCCTAGTTGGAGCCGCCGCCTTCAATATTAAATATTTTTTCCCTAAATTCCAAAATTTTTGGCAAATTTTAGGCACATCCCGGGCTCAAAAATCTACTCTCATTGGTGACCATGGGATAGGGCGACTCAGCCCGTCGAATCCCACAACAGATCTGCATAAAACAACCGAAGGAAGCATCAAGCTGATACAAAATAGTTACATATTAAAACACAACACAATGCTCACCATACCCCCTAACAAAACCAAGGCATGAAATCCACAAGGAGTTGGCCTAGCATAATCTGATAAAAGGTCCGAAGCTAGTCACTAACCGACTGCTCCAACACGGCCAAACTAAAAAGAACTATCAAAGAAGTCACCCGAAGTGGTGGTCTGAACTACCTACCTAACTAAGGACAACACAACCAGGAGCTCCCACTAAACGAGGACTCCTATAGCCTGATCAAGAAGTATAGCACATTTCTTCTTTTAGGTTTTCTATTTCCATAATTGGGCGTGTAAAAAGGAGGGAGTTGAGCGTAGTGACCCAAGGAGAACAGAGCATCGGCCTCAAGTCCTGTCTCGATGCCCAAGAACCTACCAAGCCCTTGCAAGGCGACACTTAATCCTTTTTTGACGCTCACTTTTATATTCGCTCCAACCTTCCTTACTTTCTTCTTTTCCAGCAAGATGCCACCCCTACGAAGACAAGGCATCGGCCCCGGGTTTGACTCGTCCCCAAGAACCTACCAGGCCCTCACAAGGCAATGATCAACTGCTTATAAATTTTCCTTTCTTTTCTTTCCTATTTTTATAGGGGTTAGAACCCCTTTTTACACACCTTTGTATATATTTATTGTCTTTTAAATATTCAGGGTTTTTTTTCCTCTCTATCATCATCATTTATCTTCTAGCAGGCTTCTCTTACTGCCTCACAACTAACAAGAACTCCTAGAATGGCGGCCTAGCAGGCTAGCAAAATAGGGTCACTAGGATTGCCTTTTGACACAGGTCTTTCGATGCTTGACAATGTCTTTATAGGAGGCAACGACTACTCAGCCCTCCCTTAGACAGAAACCTGGGACTTCATGCCTTGGACACCGGTTCCCAACAAGAAAAGAAAATCCCCTACAAGTTCACAGACACATATAGCATAAAAACAAGGTACTCATAAAGGAGAGATATCACCTAGATAGGGCCACGAGAAGTCTCCCATGCAAGAAAGGCTCTGTCCAAGCTCTTCTTTGAACTTGTCTAGCACAGTACTAAAACAAGAAACCATTAACCACACCTGCTGGGGCTGATTTGGGACCTGCAAAAGTGCTTAAAGCTGGTTGATGGGGTGGTTAATTACTTATTTGGAGCACCCATATCTAGAGTAGAGATACTTTCAGGGGAAACTTATCTGGTGGAGCAAAGGATACAAAGTGATTGAGCAAGAAGACGAAACCTTTGTGTGGGAGATCGATTGTTGACAAGTATCCCTGTTGAGTTTAATGAAGAAGGTGGGATGGAGCCATCAGTTCATCCTCTAAACATGTTAAATTTAGACTATCATAATTATGAATAGGGGAGTTCGTGATGGCAGGCTATGTAAACCCATTGTGGATGTACACATTATATTTTGATGGAGCGTCCAGGGGCCCTAATAAAAAAGGGAGTGTTGGAGTAGTAATTCGAGATCCCCGACGTAGAGTTACGATGAAGTTAGCTGCTTATCTTGGGGTAGGATTCACTAAAAATATGGCGGAGTATAAAGCCTTGATTACGGGACTGCATATTGCCAAGCAAGATGGTATTTGGTAGTTGTTAGTAAAAGGGGATTCCCAGTTGATCCTGAATCAGCTAGATGGGACATACATAGTGCGGAATCCCATCCTTTGTATGTATCATCGAACTGCGATGACTCTACTTGAGGAGTTTGAGAGAGTGTCTCTTCAACTGATTCCACGTTACTAGAATCAGTTTGTGGATTCACTGGCAAATCTTGCTTATGAAGAAGACCTTTTCTTCAACTGTGGTCCTAGTTTGGATATTGCTATCAATAATGAAACAGGACCCGGTCGCTTGTGGGGAATGTTATCAAAGCATACAATATATGGTAGGCGATGGTTAATATGGGTGATGCAAAGAGTAGCCGAGACCAATCTACCATTGTTATCTTGGACCCATAGGTTGATTAGACAACATGTTATGCGTACGCCTCTTGCTATATATGCAGGAGGGATGGGTCATAACCTTATGCATTTAGGTTAGGGATGTGAGCTCTATTTTTTTTTTCCTCCTTGGAAGGGAGCATATTATTGTATATTTGTACTCTTTCGGGGAGGGATGTGTAGGTGCTATTCTGCTTGATCTCGTTAGGCCAAGAGGGCCAGATTTGCGAGGTTTTAAGTGATTTATTTCATTAGGCCAAGAGGGCCAATCAGTTGTAGTGAAGTGCTTTATTTCATTAGGCCAAGAGAGCCAGTTAGTCAAAGAGTGCTTAATTGCAAACCGTATGGTTGGCAACTCAATTTCAAGGGGTAAAACACACTCTTCTCCATAAACTAATTTAAATGGAGTATGGCTGGTAGCTCGCTTGAACGTGGTATTGTATGCCCATACTGCTACATACAACTTCCTGTCCCAGTCTCGTTTCTTCTCAGAGACTATTTTACACAAGATACCCACAAGCTGCTTATTAGTACTTTCAACTTGCCCGTTTGCTTGCGGATTATAGGGGGCCATTTTATTGTGCTTGATTTGCCAAGCTTTACTCAAGCTTTTGATCACTTTATTTAAAAAGTGGCCACGGTCCGATACTAGTTCCTTCGGTGGACCGAAACGGCAGATAATCTGCTCTAAAAGAAAACTTGCGGTCACTTTTGCATTGTCCTACCTCGTTGCCCGCACTTCTGACCATTTTGTAAAATAATCAGTTGCTACTATAATGTACCTCTTCTGAGTAGTAGACAACGGGGTGATAGGACCCACAAAATCAATGCTCCACTTCTCAAATGGAAAAATAGCCATGATAGGTGTAAGTGGGCGTTTCCTATTCTCTCTGCTATCATGTCTTTGATAGGTATCACATCTCTTAACATACTCAAAGGAATCTTGGAAGATGGACGGCCACCAATATCCAACTCTTAAAGCTTTCTGTGCCGTCAACCATCCAACAAAGTGCCCTCCACATGCGGAGTCATGGCACTCCTCCAAGATGAAAGGAACCTCGTCAGGCATCACACATGGGCTATAGATATCATCAACACACTGCCGATATAATGTTCCTGCAATCAAGGAAAACTTCAAAGCCTGTTGACTGATTTTCCTCTTTTCATATTTTGATAAATCAGCTCCAGTCTCTCCTATTGATAGATAATGCGTAATAGCAGCATACTAAGATGGGATAGAAGCTGTATCGATTTTAAACATTTCTTCAATATCAGTTCCTTTAACCAAAGTCTCTTTCAGCTCCCCAAAATCCACAAGGCATTCCACAATCCCCTACAACTTCTGTGGCTTACTCTTAATCTCATAATCGAACTCCTGCAAAGTGATTAACCACTTTGCCAAATGATCAGGCGGTTGTAGCTTGTTCATAATCAATCTAAGCCCTTTCGCCTTCGTATAGAAAACTACCTTCTCATAGAGGATGTAGTGCCTGAATTTTTTAGTCGAAAAGACCATCACAAGGCACAACTTCTCCATATAGGTGTAGTTAATTTCTGATATGCCCAATTTTTGACTAGCAAAAGCTATCGGATGATACCACTTTTCCTCCCAGATTTGGGCTAAACAGCAGATACTATGCATGGTGGCTGCTGAAAATATATAAAACACCTCGCCTCTTTTAGGTGCTTTTAAAACGGGTGCTTTTACTAGCTCCTGTTTCACATCCTCGAAAGCTACCTTACAAGGGTCGCTCCATACAAATAGACAGCTAAAGGATAATAAGTTCGTTAATGGCAACGTCCTTTCTGCCAAGGCATTTACAAACCTCCGATAGTACCCTATCGATGACAGAAAGCTATGTACCTCTTTCGAAGTGCATGCTAGACTCATGGCGACTATAACCTTGATCTTCTCAGGTTCAGTTGCTATCCCTACTAAACTGACCACATGGCCTAGCAATAGCCCATACGTCACTCCAAAGACATACTTCTGTGGGTTAAGAGCAATACAAAATTATCTACAGCGCTCAAAGCACTTTCTTAAAATAATCAACATCCTTTCCCTTACAGTGGCTACCCCCAGGTCATCAATAAATACTTTCAACTCATCTGGGGAGATGTCACCAAAAGTCTTGTCTATTGTTCGTTGCCATGATCCAGGTGCATTGCACAATCCAAAGGCCATCACATGATACGTAAAAGTACCAAAGACAGTAATGAAAGTTGTTTTCAACTTGTCCTCTTCTGTAATTGCCATCTGGTTGCATCCTGCAAAACAATCCATGAATGAATATATTTCCCTATCCGCTAATTGATCCAAAATTTGGTCAATAAATGGCAACGGATAGTAATTCTTAACCATCTGCTTATTCAACTCTCTAAAATCTACACATAGTCGGATCTAGTTGTTTTTCTTCTTCCTGATAACAACTAGGAAACACCATTCTGTGTGCTGTACAGGAAAGATTAAACCAGCTTTTCGTAACTTCTGTAACTCCTCAAACAACCCGTCCCTCAATTCAAAAGGCATACGCCTTACCTTCTAACGCACAGGATGACTGCCTTCTTTTACAGGAATAGTATGAACAGCCAGGCTGGGAGGAATGCCTCTCAGCTCATCATAACTCCAAGCAAAGATGTCGCGAAATTCTTGAATCAAGGACACATAGTCCTCCCTTTCTACTGAATTGAGCATGGAACCTAATTTAATTGGTCGCAAATCATTCGGCGTGCCAAGGTCCAACTCAATCACATCCGTATCTCTTATCCTATCTTGCGGCTCTATCGGCTCATTTAGAGTTATCTGATAAATATCTGTAGTGGACCCCTCTCTAGATTCATCACTGGATGATGTCTCACTACCAGATGGATCATCTGCTATTTCTAATTCAGTAGAGGATAAAGGAGCTCTCTCACTCTGAGGAGACTCAGGGTAAGCATTGACTATTACTCGATTAGCACCTCTACCTAGAACCACTCGATTGGCGGGTATATCGACTTGATAGACTGTTTGTAAGAGCCAAGGCCTGCCTAGCAAGACTCGATAGCTAGGACATCCTGCAAACCCTAAAGTCTAGGAAGCGGCTGGTAGATCCGGCGTCCCTGCAGGAATTGAAATGTGTTGTGCCATGACGACAATCGGATTGACAATGGAATCACACCTCCACTTGAAGTGGGTTGTCTTGGTGGATGAGAGGAAGAATTTGTACTTCCTCCTGCACCTAAAGGACTATGTGCAGCAGTTGGGTTACTAGGACTACTGCCTCTTATGCGTATCGGGCTACTCCTTTGAGGAGAATAGCGACTTACGATATCTAACCACCGTCTAGCCCTCTCAACACGTTTTGCTTTTTGTATTTCGGCTTGATGGTCCTTGTTAGAGGACATAAACCAACTTTTTGGTCCCTAAAAATTGTATATTTGAGAACCACTACTTGTTGGCAGCTCCCGGCAAACGCACCACTGATGGGACTTGAAATGGGCCAGCACTGGCTATGGCACTAGCCGGACCTCATGCTCATAATAGACAAACACACCCTCACAACCTCGCGGACTAGGAGCATCAATCTGCTGCTAAAGGACAAACCATCCTAAAGCCTAATCTATGCGTTTATAGTTTTATAGTTTTGTAGTCCAACGTTTCCCTTTTTATAAACTACTCAGAGGGAGAACCCTTACACATTGGCAATAAATACCACAACAATCACATACATGGGAGAAACCTCTCGGTAGAAACACCATGGCCCCACTGCAAGTCTCCTACATCGCATGGATTAGCCCCTTGATGTGCTGTTGAACATATAAAACAAATGAACAAACTCCACTCTTTCATTTTGAAAGTTTCCAGGAGATGTACCATGTTTCCTTACCAAATAATCCCCCAAGAAACGAACGTCTATCCTACGGCTAGGATGCCTTTCCACACTCAAGCGTGGCTCATTGTCATTGAAAAACATGTGTTATGCATCCAAGTTTTATATTCCGATACCATGATCGTCATGCTCATGCAAAGGTGAATGATTCTAAAGTGCTCAAACATCATTTTTAAAATCAGCAACGTGCTTAGTGCACAACCGGGCTTTTAATGCTTATTTTCTAACGCGTTGTAGTGATGAAAGGATAGCACCAAGATAACACTCGTACTACTATCCTCTGAATTAAAACACAAGAACTCTATGGCATAATGTGCATAAAAAAATGAGCAACAATTAGCACGCAAATCACACCATTCAAATAGCCCAACCCCCTACGTTTAGGTATTGCTTTCGTTGCATAGGTGTAGAGGTTCATTTTGTCATATTTTGATGTATAGGAAGCGGTAAATCACAAAATTTGACAAGGAGATAGGGAAAACTGAGGCTAAACCTCATGCTCTACCACTACCACACATCCACGAACAATTCTTATATTTTTCCTTATTTTTCCAAGACGTATTTCTATTTTTCCCCTTATTTTTCCAATTTTCTTAATTTATTTGACAATAAAATATACTATTTTATGGTTTTTCTTATTCCAATCACTTCACATACTAACATTCAATTTATCTTCCATTTCCCTCCCATGGGAACATCTTTTGCCCACCCGAAATGGAAAAACTACCATTTTACCACTAAAAAACCGCATTTCGGGTTTATGGGAATTGAATAAAGTATGTAACTCATTTCAAAACCAAATTTTTCTGATGAAAAGAAATTACTCATGATGCAAACAACACACAAACAAATTTTTATCTAATAAGAACATAATTATCATCATAAACTATCAAAAATCCTTCATTTTCTTCATAAAAATGGTCATACCGTATTTTTACATAACCCGAGATGCTTTGAATGAATGCATAATCAGCAAACTGAGCCTCCATTTCTCTCAATCCAATGCTGTACTTCACTCTTCAGCATCTCCATCAATTTCCTTCACCATTTTCTTCATTCTCCTTCCCCGATTCCTTCATCAAGAGGGTACACATGAACAACCCATAGGGAAGAGAGAGAGGGAGGAGAGAGAAATACTAGAATATGTTCTCTTCATTCAGCCCATCATTCCATGCACGAAGGGCAGTGATAAGACCAGCAAAGAGGGAGAAGTTGCCCCCCATTGTCAGTTGGATAGGGTCTTCACACCAGCCAAGAATCACCCTCATGAGGAGAGAGGGAGCAAATTTTGGCCGCCTGCTGATGGTGCCATTTTCTCACACCATGCTCTTCCTTCTCTCTCCACGATTTGCATGAAAAATTTTAGGGGGGGTTAAAAATTCCCAAAGGGCACCCCCCCTTTTGGTCCAAGGTTTGGCCACCCTTTCAAATCTTGACCATTTGTTGGCTCCTTCTTCGTACGGCATCCGATCCGAGCTCTGAAAAATCCTAGGCATCTAGCTTAACATCCCGCATTGACTGGCAACTCCTGACATCCTGCATGGCAGTCGATAAAATTATCAAAAATCCACAAGTGCCGCTCAGGCGCCTTTTAAAAGCTGTCTTTCACTTGGTGCTTAAAATCGTCCTAGCTGGAACCGTCGCCTTTAATGTTTAATATTTTTCCCCTGAACTTTGGATTTTTTGGAAAATTTTAGGCACATCCCAGGCTCAAAAATCTGCTCTCATCTTTAAAGATGTAATTTTTTTCTTTTAATCTATAAAATCTCTCTTTATCCAATTGTTCAAGCCTATCCAGTTTTTGATGGGAGATTATGGTTCATTTGAGCTTGCAATCAACCACAAATCAAATATTAATTATTGTTTAGATTGATCAAAGCCTTTAGATCATTTTTTAGCATTGAATTTATTCCTATTGCAATCATAGATTGCTTTATGTTTTTATGCATAATCTTGATTTGTGCATTAGATCTTATTGTGACTAAGAAATAGTTGTAAAAGGGTAAGCATTGTAACTAGTGAGTCACTGATTTGCAAATGATAAGATCCTCAGTCCATCCTTTATTTCAAATTTCTCTTTTTGGTCAATCCATGCACTTCATTAAAGGTTAAAAGCTCAATTTTAGAAATGCATTTCATACATTCTTTCATAGATTAGTATACTCTTGCCATGGATATTCCCATTGAGGAAAAATGTGGATGTTGGGGGAGATAGTGGGACAAAAGAGAGGTGACAAAAATCCTGAAGGGGTGTAACGAGTTGACTGAAGGAGAACTTTGCCCACCTCTCAATGATTCAAATCCCATGTAAGGAGCCTGTCACATCGACTTAGGGCACTACAATTTTTAGTGAGGATGATTTTCATCCATTTATAGGTGTTGCATACTATTCCAAGTCCTATACAAGTTCATTACATGTTATCACAGTGAAACATGGCACTATGGCTTATTTTGGGAGAAATACCCACTCATTTAAAGGTGAGGGATATTGTAGGTCATTGTAGGTGGCATTCAATACCTACAGGTCACATATAGGTTGCTATATGGTTGAGGGACCTTACTTTGGATCCATGGATAGTGGGAATACTAAAATAATGAATGTGTAGGGTGTTGGACAATTTTGTATAGCACTTAAATGATATTTCTCGAATATATTGATCTAAGTTTGATAGGGTGTTTGATAGCTCATCTCAAAGAGTTATTTTTTATCTTCAATCATGGTTAAAAGTTAGAGTTTGATGGGGTGTGTGATAGGTGATCTGTTTGGATTTCACTTTGATCGTATACAGAAATGGTAGGGAATAAGGCAAAGAATAAGGCAAATGAGGATGCCCAAAAACAAATCAAGCAAGTACATGATATAATGAGTGAGCCAAATCATGAGGATGAGGAACCACAAGAACATGGAGCTTATAGTATCATGAATGCCAATCTTTGTAACCATGAGACTAAACATTCTATCAAACATGTGGAGATTATTTCCAACTTAGATCAAGTACTTCAGTAGATGGTGCAGTCTAATGCTCTAATTGAAGAAGAAATGGAACAAATGGCCCATTCCACTAAAGAATCATTTGACAAAATCACTACTCAAATAGCCTTCTAATCCTAATCCACGATGCCTGGAATCATTGGAAAGGCATACCTCACACTACCTATGAGATAAGAGAGATATTATTTAGGAATAATAATCCAATCTTAATTATCCATGTGTCTAATCCTCTAGGAAGGTTCCAAACAGTCTATCATAGGAGTGCCTCAAATATTTCAGCTCCCATTGATAGTTATGTGGACATACATCCCCCTAAGATTCTAATGGATAGCAAGGATTTGTGGAAATAGAACTTCTTAACAAGATAGTGATGACTAAGTATAGTGTTCATTAATCTTTCCCATTATGTTTGGAGGAGTGGACATCCAAATCAGAGTCTTACTTTGATATATTTCCTAAATCTGATGATCAAAAGGTCCATTTTGCTACACTTCACCTTAAGGGCTTTACTCATACATGGTGGAGGTACATTAAAAGATAAAACACAGTAGGTTGATAGTTGGGAGGATTTCAAATCAAAGATGGCTCAAGTGTTTGTATTCACTATAGAAAAAGAGAAATTTGCTAGGAAGTAATATCAATTGGAGCAAAGAAGCTTGATTTTTAGGGAGTATATAAATCAATTCTTGAACCTTACCTGTTGAGTGTTGAAATGACTTGTTTTTTGGCTGATTTTTGTTGTTTTTGAGAGCTGAATGGTTGATTTTATGAGATGATTGATTGATTAGGAAGTGGTTTGAGAGTGTTTTGGATGATATTGATTTTGTTTTGGAAGATCATGATGTTTGTTGATGATTCTGTGATATTCTGATAGGTTCTGAATGGTTCTGTATACCTTCTGTTTTGTTCTGTTTTGGTCTGTTTTTGTTCTGATTGTCTTCTGTAAGGAGGGATGGAGTATTGATTGATGAAGAATGAGATATTGTGAAAGCTTATTGAATGTTTTGTGAGAGTTTGAAATGGTTTGAGAGTGAGTTATGAGGTTTTGATGACCTTCTGTAACCTTCTGTAGGTCTTCTGTAGAGTTTCTGCTTCTGTTCTGTTTCTGTTCTGCTTCTGTACTGTAACTGTACTGGTACTGTTCTGTAGACTGTTCTGTAAGTGTTCTGTGGAATGTATGTGTGATTTTGGGGAAAGTTTTCTAGCCTTGGAAAGAGGTGAATACAAGTGCAAAAGAGCTGAAAGAAGTGGAAGAAGTAGCTGTTGAAGACTCAAGAGAAGACTAGAGTGAAGTGACAGTAGTGAGCTGTGAAGAGACACTGTAGTGGCTCTGGTGACCCTTCATATCAGACATACCTCTTGGGAGGGGTATCCACGATCTAAGAGTGATTATTGAGAGTAATTCTTGAGAGATTGTAGTGAGGATATGATGTATTATTGATGGAGTGAGAGGGAGAGAGTCAGAGATAGCCAATTCTATTGAAACAGAGTGATTGTATATGAGAGATTGAGAGAGAAGACTATGAAGATATTGAAGATGAATACTATGTGATGTATTTCCATTCAAGGATGGTGTACTTCTTTGATTTCTTTGTGATATTGATGGATTTTATGAAGATGTTGAAGAATATGGTTGATTCTATTAAAAACCGTGGGAGATTTACATGATGCTGCATGAAGATTTGTTGTGCCTGGTGTTCTTTTCTTCATTGTGATCATATGAAACATGATAAACAAGCTTGTTGATGTTACAAGATAGATTTTCTTGCAAGAGAATTCCCTTTTCCTTGGTGTTCCTCTCGGGGCTCCATGTTTTTGGTGCGCAGCCGGGGAAACTTGCCATCAACAAGCACCAAAAGAGGCTGAAAATGAAGGAATTGGCATTGCCAAGAAGAGAAGAATTTAATGGATGTTTGTAAAGTTCCTTCTTCCACTGAAGAGTTGGAATTCCTCATAATTAAAGCAACTTTCCATAAGAAGTTCATCCCACAATGGCGGAAACACATCACCATCATGATGCGTGCTCTATGTGGTGGACAGTTTCCTCTTCCTATTGAAGCAGCAGAAACTTGCATCTTGGTGGCAAACTGTTTGGGAACAAACTGAAGAGCAGAAACAGAGAGAATGAACATCCATGGAAGATTTGGCATTCATTGAGAAGTTTCCAGACAACATCAAGTGGGAGATTGTGAAGAAGCTTCAGGAGTCTTGGTCTGTAGAGGTTCACAAAGACAAGAAGGAAAAGAGTTGGAATTTGTTCGTGGATGCTCAACAGCAAGATACATGGGATGCTTGGTGTACTGATAATCTTCTGTTTGTTCAATTAGCAACCCACTGGAAGTTGGTAGACAGAGTGTTTTTCACAACATACACTATTGAAACCATCAGAAGCTGGCATTACTATGATGATGGCACCACCACCATGCTCAGACGTATGCATTTTGACACCTTCAGAACCGAATACCTTCCTCTGTGCAGTGGCATGAAAGTAGAATTTAGGGACGTTGAGAGGAAAGAAGTAGAAGAAATGTTGGCAAGAGAGTCCTCCAGAGACTGAAGCCTTCTGTTAACCCTCTATGGAGCACTAACAACATAGTGGAGTCAACCCCCTGATGAATGACGCAATAAAAAGGCAAGCGTTAGAACGAGTCCAGAGGTACGTGAGAAGAGAGAAAGCAAAAATCAAAGCCGAGAGCGAGCTCGCAGCAGAAGCCGCCTTTGACGCCCTTGCGGAACTCTTTACAGAAGTCCCAATGGCACATCAAGCCCTTCCTCCTCCCGCTGGAGGTCCACTTCCAAGCCAGATCCGTCCTGGAAATATTGATGACAGACCAGCGAATGTAGTCCCATTGCCAGTTTTTAAGGGAGAGTACAATGAAGACCCCGATCTTCATGTAGCAGAGTTTATGGTAGCGTGTGTGGCTAACAATGCCAGAACCCCTGAGCATTGGTTAGCGATATTCCCCGCCACTTTCAAGGGCGCGGCGTTTCAGTGGTATGAGAGACAAGCAGCAGGAACTTTTGGCACATGGGACGACCTGAAGTTGGCCTTCCTCACTAAATTCAGGCGTGAAGGTTTTGAAGAGCGGATGAGAGAGGAATTCATGAACCTAAGTCAGTCCTCTGGAGAAAGAGTAGAAGCCTATGTCTCACGAATGGAATCCATCCTGAAAAGATGGACTAACCATAATCTAGATGATGGCATTCAAAAGGGGGTATTTCTCAGAGGATTACAACCAGAAGTCCGTAAGTTTGTGGAGCTACAAAGACCAGCCACCCTGCAAGCTGCAACAGAAGGTGCAAGACTGTACGATGAAGTGGAAGCTAGACTAGCAATGAATACAGGAAGAGGAGTCCTACCTCCTCTAGTGCCAGGAATGATGTACCCACCAAATGCAGTCCCAAGGACTGTTCCCTATCCCTACCAACAGATGCCCCCGGTATCACAGTACAGTGCACCAAATCCACAGTGGCCACAATCCATGCCTCAAATGGTGGTTCCACCACAACAACCCTGGTCTCAACCAATTTCCTCAATGCCAAATCAGCAGCAACAGTGGAACCCTACCAACTGGAGTCAACAGCCAACAGTTCAAACAGGAGCTCTGAATCAGAACCAGAACAGAGACCCCTCTGTACCAGCCCAACCAGTTTATGCAGTGATTACAGAGACTCCTCAAAACCCTCCTGCCAGTACGTCCGGAGGAGAAAGCTTGAAGGATTATTTATCCAACTCAGTTGCAAACATAAAAAAGGAGTTGATGGATGTGATTACAGAACAACTACAGACGTTGAAAGTGAATACCGCTAGCATATCCAACGTTGTAGGAGCAGGAAGGGATGTGATGCGGTCAAATACTTGGTGTGGTAAGTGTCATCAAGCAGGTCATTTAGCCACTGAATGTACACGAAAACCAACTATCCCTGGAGCCTTTTGTTCCTACTGTTTGCGGAAGAATCATACAGAGGACATTTGCTCTCTGAAGGAGATGCATGATAGGAGAAGGAAGGAAGAAGACGCAAGATTTAACTTGTTGGAATCCAAAATGACAACACAAGATATTGGACCCAAGCCTAGAGAGTTTGGTCCTAATTTCGGACCCAGAAGATTTCCTTCCCAAAGTTACAGAGGCAGACAGTCTGGCGGTGGTCAGAGATCAGAAGTGGAGTGTTACAGATGCGGAGAAAAGGGACACATCTCACCAAATTGTCCAAATCCTCGAAGGTCAGTGGATTACAAGCCCTTATGCAGTCGATGCAAAGGAGAAGGCCACACTGCAAAAGACTGTCCAACCCCAGCCCCAGTGAAAAACAGTGCTACTGATAGTCCGTCCAAGGCCCAAGAGCCTACCTCCAATTTGGTGGAATTGGAAGTTGCTGCCATCACGCGTGCAAAGCAGAAGGAACCACCTATCCAGAAAGAAAATAACCCTCCTGCCAGAACAGTGAAGTTCAATCTTCCACCAGAAGAACAGAACAGAACAGAGCCTAACAGTGCCGTACAGAGCCCTACAGTGCCACAGAGAGTTACAGAGACAGTTATAGAGACAGGACCAGAGGTCTAGGATACAGAAGAGGAGGAAGTGCCAGAAGTGGCAGAAGAAGTTCCTGTAATTCCTCTGTTGGAAGAAAGAGGGAAAATGAAAATGGGTGTTGCCCCATTCCCTAACCGGTTAGAGAAGCCAGTGGATCCTATTAAGGAATACGATCTAGTTAGAGATCTAGATACCTTTAAACCAAACCTCACATTCCGACAATTATTGATGTTGTCTCCCAGTTGCCGGAAAAGATTCAAAAGTATACTGACAAAAAGACGTGGTTTAAGGATTGCTCCCTCAACAGTAACAAAGTCCAACAAGGCTCCAGAGCCTGTAAAGGAAGTAGATGTGGCTAACGCTTTCCTAGATCCGGGTACTCCAGAGACTGGCGTATGGATAGAAGGTTGCTTCATTGAAAATGCACTGATTGATGGAGGTTCATCAGTAAACATTATGACGGATGTGACGATGAAGGATCTAGGCTTACAAGGTGTGCAACCAACCCAATGGCTCATCAGACTGGCGGATCAGAGTAGAATCAAGCCTTTGGGCATTCTTCCATATGTGAAGACTACAGTGGCTGGAAAAGATTATTGGCTAACCTATCTGGTGGTGAAGCCAAACTCTTATGGTACATCCTATCCTCTGTTACTAGGCAGACCATGGCTTTTTGAAGCCCGAGCAAGGACGGATTGGTTTAAAGGAACTTTGATCTTGGGTAGAGGACCCAACAAAGTGGTGCTGAAATTGTATGGTTCTCAAAAAGGACATGGATCCACCTCCTTGGAATTATCTTCTGATTCCCCTAACGAGGCTACGGATGGAACATCAGCAGACGAAGATGCTGTCAAACAGATCCTTCCTAAGAAAACAGTGGCACATTCCTTAACAGTGGATACAGTAAGCCGACTTCCAAAGGATGCAAAGCCATTATCAATGGGTGAATACTTCCTGCCTGAACCAGGCATGACTTCTGAAATCACTTCTGACAGTGAGATAGAAGCATGGATGTACTACTCTCCCTGTTACATGGCCACAACAGAAGCAGAAGCAGAGCCAGAGACAGAGGCAGGAGAGGAACCAGAGAATCTGTTCTTCTGTTACAGAGCTCCTACAGAAGCAGAGACAGAAGCAGAGACAGAAGCAGAAGCAGAAGCAGAGATAGAGACAGAGACAGAAGAGGATGGATATGATATGGACGAAGAAGATTATGAAAGTAAAATGGAAGGGTCTATTCCACCTGAAGAGGATACAATTGAGGACGAAGTTCCAGAAGCATCAGAAGCCGATGAGCTCATGCTACAGGACAGAATGGCAATGGTACCATTTGGTCTGGTAAATGGATCTTCTCATATGCAAAACCTTTATAAGACGTGGATTAAGAAGAACAAGCCATCTTTCAGCAGTGGCTTATGCCGTCCTAACCCATCCTTGCCAAAGAAAGATGATGATGATGCACCGTGCCAACAAGCACCAGTCCCATCAACCCAACAGGCATCAGAGGGTCCCTGTTATGTGACGTTCCTGGATGTATCATCAGAAGATGAGTCTTCAAGCCACGAGGTAATTAATTTTGAAACCAAACCCGAAACAGCGCTTATCCCATTCCAACGTCTTAAGGAGCAACCTAAGTCTCCACCAAAAGAAGAAGTTGGTTCTAGTGGGACATCAGAAGAGGACACCACTCCCTTGAAGGAGTCGGATCTCTACCCAGAAGCAGTCTGCGGGACCTTTATCCGTGAAGTAGAAGGTGAAAGGCAGTTAACCTTTATGGATTCATAAGGCACTGAACGCCACTTGAAGGTGGGTAGCAGTCTCCCAGAAGAGGAGTTGTTAACCTTGTACAACTTGTTGAAAGAAAAGTTGGACGTGTTTGCATGGTCTTACAACGACCTAAAGGGGATTGATCCCACAATATGTCAACATCATATTGACTTGGAGCCTGATGCCAAGCCAGTACGGCAACGACAGAGGCGAATGAACCCGAATTATTCCACATTGGTGAAAGCGGAGCTGCTGAAGCTTCTGGAAGCCGAGTTCATTTATCCAGTGGCAAACAGTGAATGGGTTTCACCCATCGTGGTTGTACCCAAGAAGAATGGCAAATTGCGAATATGTGTGGATTTTCGAAAGCTTAATTCCAAGACAAAGAAGGATCACTTTCCTATCCCTTTCACAGACCAACTGTTGGACACAGTGGCAGGACATGAGCTTTATTCCCTTCTGGATGGGTTCAGTGGATACAACCAAGTCCAAATCGCAGAAGAAGACCAATCCAAAACAACCTTCACCACAGAATGGGGGACCTACGCTTACCGAGTGATGCCATTTGGGCTCTGCAATGCCCCTGCTACTTTCCAACGAGTCATGATGGCCGCATTTCAAAATCATCTGCACGACTTCATTGAAGTATATTTGGATGACTTCTGTGTCTATAGCTTGATCAGTGAGCACTGGGACCACCTGGAACAATGCTTTGATCGATGCCGGGAGTATGGGATTTCCCTCAACCGCGACAAATGCATCTTTGGGGTCTCTTCTGGAGTTCTGTTGGGCCACATTGTCTCTGCGCAAGGGATATCAACAGACCCTGCAAAGATCGAAAAGATTGCAGCTCTGCAAGCACCCACCAACCTCAAACAGTTGAGGGGATTCCTAGGCCATGTGGGTTACTACAAAAGGTTCATAGCCCATTTTGCGACAAAGGCAACTTCCTTGCACAAGCTTCTGAGGAAAGATGCAGAGTTTACTTGGACGGAAGAATGTGACAAAGCCTTCCACACTCTGAAGCAGTGCTTGATAGAGGCACCCATCCTACAACCTCCTGATTGGACGAAAGAGTTCCATGTACACACTGATGCCTCCATTGAAGGTTTAGGTGCTATCCTTTGCCAAAAGGGCTCCTCGAAGTTGGATCAACCGATCTATTATGCAAGTCGAAAAGTCACTGATAGGGAACAGAACTATACAGTGACAGAGTTGGAGTGCTTGGCAATGGTGTTTGCCCTGGAGAAGTTTCGCCATTACCTCCTATCTACCCACTTTAAATTTTATGTGGATCATGAGGCCCTGTCCTTCTTAATGAACAAAGCAGATGTGAAAGGACGAATGATGAGATGGCTCCTTTTATTCCAGGAGTTCGACTTTGAGGTGATTACTAAGCCTGGTCGTTCCCATGTTCTGGCTGATCATCTGTCGCGTATCCCACAAACTGCAGACGAGGAGCAGGATGATCCAGACCTCCCTGATGCTTCCCTATTCTTGGTAGAAACTGTCACTCCCTGGTATGCGGACATTGCCAATCTGCTGGCAACCCAACAGTACCCTCCTGGTATTTCTAGTCGGGAAAGGAAGAAGCTCATGCTAGAATCAGCCCCCTACACCCTGCTAGGCGGTGCACTGTACAAGAAAGGTAAAGATGAAGTGCTCCGAAGATGTGTTGCAGGAGATGAGATTGGGATTGTTCTGAAGGCTTGCCACGACGAGCCATGTGGAGGTCACTTTGCAGGAGAAGCTACAGCCAGGAAGGCTCTGCTAGCAGGATATTGGTGGCCTACCATTCATAAAGATTCCTATGATTACTGTAAAAGATGTGATGCTTGTCAAAGAATGGGGAAACCCACGAAGACAAGTGCCATGCCATTGCAACCTATCCTTCCGTTGAAGCCGTTTGAGAAGTGGGGCATTGACTTTGTCGGTCCGATCGACCCTCCCACCAGAAGGAAACAGAACCGATACATCCTCGTATGTACGGATTATGTCACAAAGTGGTGTGAAGCTAAAGCCCTCAAGCGGGACGATGGTAACAGCGTGGCCCTGTTCATGTACGAGAATATCATCACCCGTTTTGGCAGTCCCTTAGAGCTGGTAAGTGACAGAGGCACTCATTTCCTTAACAAAGTCATGGAAGAGTTGACAGAGTTGTATAAGATCCGCCATCGCAAGTCCACTCCTTATTACCCCAGAGCCAACGGCCAAGTCGAAGTCACCAATCGCATCCTTTGTTCAATTCTGACAAGAACAATTGCCGCACATCGTCGTGATTGGGATGATCGACTTACAGAGGCCCTCTGGGCGTACTGAACCTCCCATAAAGCAGCAACGGGACAGACACCTTTCCAGTTGGTGTATGGTACAGAAGCTGTTTTTCCTGTTGAACTGGAACTACCCTCTTTGAGAGTGGCGATCAAAGAGCGTTTGGGGGATGATGATTCACTGCAACGCCGTCTCTTGCACTTGGAATGTTTGGACGAAATTCGTCGGATGGCTCTACAGTGCATGGAAGCCACGCAAGCTCGACGCAAGGCTTACCATGATAGCTTCATCAAGCACAAGGAGTTCAAAGAAGGTGATTTGGTCCTAGCCTATGATTCACGCTTTGGAAAGTTTCCTGGCAAGCTCCAACAGCGGTGGATGGGCCCCTATAAGGTACTTGCAGTCAACCCTAATGGCTCTGTCCAAATACAGACCGTTGATGCCTCTGATGATCCCTTCCTGATCAATGGATATCGCCTGAAGAAGTACTTTCCTCCTTGGGGATCTTGACAATTACGGACACTTGATCTTTTCCCTCGTTGGCGCGGCATTGTACTTCTTATGATGTTACTTCTGATAGCCGTTCTTCAATCACTTCTGATGAGGTGGACGCAACCCTCTGTCCCCTCCAAACCCCCTTCCAGCCTTGATCTTTTATCCTCTATTTTCCACCAGCGACAGTGGCAAGGTGGGTTCTGACAAATGGTAGTTCTGCCCTTCCCGTGCTCAATATTGAAAAAAAAAAAAAAAAGGAAGAAAGACAAAAGAAAAAAAAAACAAAATATATCGGTCATGGGAGAAAAGGACTTAGGTCCCTGTCATGCCGACCTATTCTTCGAGAAAAGGTGGAAACACCCTCGGGGATAGGGAAAAAAGAAAAGAAGAAAAAGAAAAAAAAACAAAGAAGACAAAGAAAAAAAAATAAATAAACAAATATGTTATGAGAGAAAAGGAAGCAATTCCCTGTCATAGCAGGCCTCGCTCCAAGAAAAGGTGGTAAACACCCTTGGGCGGGAAGCTGGCTGTGGAAAAGGTGGTAACACCCAGCAGTCCAGAAAGCGGATTCATTAATTGATATCCCTAGGATCCAATTCCGACGCTGCCTCCCTTGGTACGCTGTGTCATGGGTCTTTCTGCAAAGTGATTACCTGTCCTCTAGCAGACGACATGTTCCTATCCAATACAACGCTCGATTTGATGGCTACCTCCCTGGGTACGCCTCCTCAACAATTGATGACGCGATCTTCATCGACAACCCCTCGAGTGATGTGAGCTTTCATCCTAACCGGATGGGGAAGTGAGTATGGTTCCCCTCTGTATCTATCAACAGAGAGTGAGACAGAGGGTGGGGCGAGAGACCAATCTTTTCCCTTCAAATCAAATGAGAGGTGAGAAGTGTGAATGAAGAGTTGCACGCACGGGATGGGCCTCTCAAAGTACAAAGCACAATTTGTTTCTGTGCACTGCACTATAAAGGCTCCCTGGCCTTCATTCTCGCATCGTATGCCGGCACAGGGCGGGATGCACTGTTGCACCATCAAATGCGCACAAGGCATACACCCTTTGCATAAGTGATTGTGAGGATTACATCAATGGGTTTCAGGAAAAGGCTGCCCTCTTGTATCTATCAACAGAGAGTGAGACAGAGGGTGGGTTGAGTGTGACTGGAGTTTCTTCAATCATTTACCGAGAGGTGAGATTGAGGGACGTTACGACACTTGGAGTCAGGTATGTTTCCGTTTCCCTATGCACCCACGGGATGGGTTTTTACCGTCATCACAAGACACATCACCCTATTCTGTACACTGCACTGTAAGGCTCCCTTGCCTTCCTCCTTGCACTTATGCCAGATGGGTTGGACGCACTAATGCACCATCAACTGTGCACCCTGGCATACTCCTTCTGCACCAATTCCCCTTTGACGATTCCTCAACCGGGTATGAGATATGGGTTTTAATCATGCTTCCTCGAGTGATATTAGTCATGGGGCGAGTGACTGTTCTTTCATTTCAATTGAGTGATTGTGAGTTGAGTGCAATATCCCTCATCATCGACGGATTTCTTGCGATTCCTTCCATCAGCTACCTCCCTAAGTGCTGCCGCGTGGTCCCTGCCATGACGAACGTGTGCTGTGAAGATGCCTTGGTCCCTCCAGCGTCGACAACAAAACTGGACGTGCCATCGATACTCAACCTTGATTCTTGACGCAACGGGCCAAGTTCTTCTAACCCTACAACTTCTGTTTCTTAGTGCTGGTCATGTTTTAAGTGTGGGGAAGTTAGTGGATGGTCTGTGGCGTGGTCTTAGGTCCCTGTTGCTCGGTTAATCCTATCCGTTAAGGTCTTAAGTGTGGGGACACGTCCCTACGCGTCTACATTGCATACTCATCTGCATATGCCTTATCTTGCTCATGCATGTATACCATGACTTGCTTTTACCTTCATGGGATCCCTTCCCACCCGCCCGGTTATGTTCCACCCACCTTTGGGGCTGTTTCCTTGCAGTTTTCCTTCATTCCCTGATTTTGAGGTCCTTCCATGTGAATGCACCCTACGTTCACTTAAATCCAAATCCAACCTTATAGCCCTGTTCCTTCCATTGAACGGTCCATTTTTCCCTTTTACCTACCCCTGTTCCGGTGCACGGTTTTTGAGTTATTAATTTTTGAAGCATTTTACGCAATTTAGCCAGTTTTCCATGTGACCGCGCTTTTCTTGCTTCGGAACCACGATCTGACGTCATAGCCCTGACAACCACTTTTCCCCTGACATTTTTCCTTTTTATTCCGCGTCATTCCGCTACCTGGTTTGTCCGTTATTAATTTTCTGGGTTTTCACGACTTTTTCGTGCGTATTTTTGACATCTTTCCATGTGAACCTGCCTTGTTTGCATCGGAATTCCAATTTGATTTGACAGCTGTGTCCCCTGTGCCTTCCCCTCCTTTTTTCCTTTTTCCTCCACCCTTTTTCGACTTTCGGATTTTTACTTATTAATTTTTAAATGACTTTTTGGGAGTATTTTTGGAGTTTTTCACATGTGAACCCCTCCTACTTCCGCCGGAACTGCGGTTTAACGTGATAATCCTGTGCCACTCCTCCTTGCGGACCTTTTTCCTTCTTACTGCATGTCATTCCGATGAACGGTTTGTTCGATTTTAATTTCCGATCCCATTTTCGGGTTTGTTTTTTGGGTTTTTCCCATGTGAACGCGTCTTACCTTAGTCGGAATTATGTTTTGACATGATAGGATTGTCGGGCACAACTTTCTGCACCGTTTTCCTTTTTCCTGCACTTCATTCCGATGCACGGATCTTTCGATATTAATTTTTAAATTGCGTTTTTGGTTTGTTTTTTGTGTTTTTTGCACGTGAACGCCCTTTACCCCTCCCGGAACCCCCGTCCCGTATTTTTCCTATTTCCTCCCTGTCGTCCTCCCCACTTTTCCTTTTTACGATATTTCGTTTTGACATCCGGATTGGGAGTTATTAATTTTTCTTTATTTTTCTGTTTTTTCTCGCGCTCGTTTTGCGCGTGAACGCGCCCATTTTCGATTTAACGCGTCTCCACGCGCCCCGGTCGTGTCCACGTACCCCGTACCGTCATCCCCACGTCATTTCAATCCCGTCACGGCAAATTTTTTTACCCCGCCCCGCGCACGTGCGCGGGACGGGGATCCGTCCCCTCTTGACCACGCCCATCCTTCCTTACCCCTGCCCACCTTTTATTTTTTTTAAAAAAAAAACCTAAATCATAATTAATTAATTTATTTAAAAAAAAACAAAAAACAACCTCCCCAATGGACACCCTTCCCCCCCCCGACCCTCAACCAACTCCTCCCTCTTCTTCTTTCTCCTTTCCCTTCTCTCTCCTTCTCTCTCTCCCTCTCTGTGCGTCCCTCTCCTCTCTCTCCCTTCTTCTTTCCTTCTCTCTCTCCCTCTCTGTGCGTCCCTCTTCTCCTTCTCTCTCCCCTTCTTCTCCCTCTCCCTCCTTCTCTCCTCCCTCCTGCCGACCTCCTCCACTCCCTCTTCTCCTTCTCTCTCCCCTTCTTCTCCCTCTCCCTCCTTCTCTCCTCCCTCCTGCCGACCTCCTCCACTCCCTCTCCTCCTTCTCCTCCCCTCTTCCTCCCCTCTTCCTTCTTCTTCCTCCCCTCCTCCTCCCTCTTCCTCCCCTTCTCCTTCCTCTCCTTGCCCCGTCCGCCGCCGTCGCGTTCTGCCCCGCCGCCGTCGCCTTCCCTGGTCGCCGCCGTTCGCGCTGGAACCGCCGCCGGTGCCCTCTGCTCCACGCCTTCGAACCGCCGGATCGTCAGCCGCGCCACCGCCGCCTCGCCGCCTCGCCGCCTGTCGCCGCCTACCGCCGCCTGCCGCCGGCTCGCCCACCTCCAACCTCCATCTCTTCCACTACCTCCCTCCAAGGTAGACCTAATACTAACTAACTTAACCTAAGCTACTTAGACCCTAGTTAAACCCTAACTAACCTAGTTACACACTGACTTACCTGACTTAGTTAGCACTAACTTACCTGACTTAGTTAGAACTTACCTAGGTTGACTTACCAGACTAACCTAGGTAGATTTACATGACTAACATGACTAACCTAACTTAAGTGACTTAAGTGACTTAAGTGACTTATGACTAATGTGATTAATGTGACTTAATTAGTCACAACATTCATTTTTCCATAAAAAAATGTAAAAAAATTTCTAAAATTTCCTTCTGTCTTTTGTTAATTTTTGGACCTTTGTCTGCTAGGAATTGCCTTTCCTATAATTTCTGAAAAATCCATCTTTCCTAAAATTACCCATAAATTGCCCAAAAATATGGAAAAATCATTTAAAAATTGTAAAAATTTGTAAAAAATTCTAAAAACATTCTAAAAAATTTCCCTCACCTCCCTTGCTCATTTTCCATTTATTCCAACATAAAAAAATCACAACTAAAAATAAAATAAAATAAATAAAAATAAAAAACCAACATAAATCAAATTACCACATCTGCTAAGGTGTTGTTTGTTGTTTCATCAGTGCTTTTTGCTTTTCCTTTACTGGGACTCTTCCGTGCGCATTCCTGCATTTCATACACACCCTTCCAGGTATTTATTTTCTGTTATTTATTTATTTTTTTTCCCCCTTAATCACAATTAATTGTTAAAATAAACTCTTTAATCCACCCACAGTTTCCACGCGCATTCGCGCTAAACACACACATTTTTTTTAATTAAAATCAACCAGCCGTTCACTTAGCACGCGCTACGTGCGCTACAGAGGCACTCTAAAATTTTAAAATTAAAAAGAACCAGCCGTCACATGCGCACGCGCTGGCAAAAAAGCGCTCCACATCACCTTAATTATAATCAATGAATTGCATTTAGAGACCCAGTCGGGAATCGAAGTCCGGGAATAGCATAAATGCACCGGTTTAACCTAATAATTGGTAACTAATTTATAATAAGGAACCGCCGTTTTCTTATTAAGGTTTATCACCTAATAAAAATTCACCCATTTTTAATTAATGATTAAAATCAACCCTTAATTAAATTAATCCCCCCTCACTGCACTTAATCCCCTTTTCAATGAACCGTTTCGTGGGATGGGTATACGCAGTTCTTAGTGATGTTTTCCATGGTCCAGTCTTGGTTCTATCATAGATGTCGTATTGATAGATGTTGGATATGATATGGTTTTGGTTTCCTGTTTTCGTTACGGTTACGGTTACGGGTACGGTATGTAGTTTTTTCTTTTATTGCCTGATACGGGGTTCAGGGTGTTTGTTTGATGCATCGCATGAAGCTTTCGGTCGCATTTGTCTCGAGGTCATGTCAAATTTTTTCTAGGATATGGTTTGCCTGGGGTTAGTAGGTCGAGTCCCGTTTATTTGGTAATCCTCTTATCCTTGGTTTTTTTTTTTTGTCTGTTGCTTTGCAGGCATTCTCCTTGATTGTCTGTGTTTGTGGTGTGTGTAACCATCTGAATGGCGCCTTCTCATGCTCCTCCCCCTATCCAGTACGTCCCACTAGTTAGTAGGGATTACTCGTCCCTACTTACTTTTGAGCCCCTCACGAAGGCAGGCCTTGCTGCTTTTGTGGCCACTCCTTTTCCATTACTTCCAGAGGATCCGTCCGTCTGTGATGCGTTCCTGGCCTCTTACAGCAAGAAGACAGGAGTAGTCCAAGGCATGTCTATGACATTGACGTCTCGAGGCTTAGGGAAGGCTCTGTCCTTACCCTTTAAAGGAGAACCTTTTGTGACCACTCGACAGCTCTTCTCTAATGAAGAGATTCTCAAACTGTTGCAGAAGCAGACAAGGGAAGTCCTTGATGTTAAGAAAGTGATAAACTCTTCAGGAGTTTCGTTTTCTATGATCACTGATCCCGTCTGGAAAACGATGTGCCAGTTCCTTCAGGACAGGTTCATGCCTGCCAAAACGCCATCACACTATTTGTCCAAAGAGCTTTTCACAGCTTCCAGGATGGTGCTAAAAGGAGTTGCCATTGATTGGAGCACATACCTCCTTACTAAGATGGATCAGCATTTTGTTAAAGTCACGAGGGGTAGTGTTACCAATGTTACCTATGGATCCTATTTGTCTGCCTTCTTGACCTATTCAGGTTTACAGAAGACTGTACCTCCACCTCCTCCATCAGATCCAGTACCTCCTCCTCCACCTTCAGAAGAGTCAGCACCTATTGACATTGAGGATGATGATTCTCCGCCTCCCCTGGTCATACAGCGCAAACGCTTGAAGAGGGTAGCGGACAAAGCCCCTGCTGTACTTCCCTCAGTGCCTATCCCTGCTACTTCTGGCAGTGACCTCCCTGGGTATCTCAGTTGCAATAACCTGTTCAGAGCTCATAGAGAAGGATCCTTGGATATATCAGTTCCTTCCCTGAACAGTCTCGTTTCAGGAGATGCCATTCCTTTCCTCTGCAAGGATATTCAAAGTTCCATTGAGTTGTCAGTGACAGCCTGTGTTCAACAGCTGTACGCATCTTTCTATGAGGAGCTCATGCAGTCCAAAGACCAGTTGCATAAGGCAACCTCTGAGTTAGCTTCTGCTAAGGATACCCTAGCAGATCTATTTAAGCAAATGGAACAACAAACCCAACTGGTTGCCACTCAAAGCGATGAGATTTCTTCATTGAAGACCCAGTTACTAGAGGCTCAATCACAGGTTACTAGCCTTTCAGCAGAGAAGGAGAGGATGTCCAGTGAAGCGAAAGAATTCCAAGTTCTTTTAGATGACAAGCTTTCAGCTTTACAGATGGCTAATGACACAGTGGCCAACCAAGTCTCCCAAATCCAGCAGTTGCAAGATCAGCTTGCAAAGTCCCGCTCTGTTCCTCCAAGCCCTCCTGTTCCATTCATTCCTTCTCTTTCACAGCAGGACTTGGCTGCCTTACAGAGACAGGCTACTTTGTGCCCTCTATTCCAAGACAAAGTGGAAAGATTGCAGTCCAGAATGGACTTGTTATGGTCTACCTTTGAACAGTTTCAGGAATATGTCTTACCTGACCATTCTTTCTTTGTCCACTACCACTTACAGAAGTTGGTCTTCTATATGAAGCTTTCCACGATGGATTTACCTTTTCCAGAGGATGGCTGGAGTGGGGCTTGGTCTGCTGAGTTGTTGACAGAGGTAGTCAGAATGCTCTTTGAAGATTCTGTCACGCCAGACACCATGCTGATGTCATACATGTATCTCCGAGGAGATTTGTTAATTCCAGATGAGGTAGATATGGCATGGTATGTGGGGGATGTGGTCTTACAGGCTGTTCTATATGTCCATCATTTGGAGTTGCGCATAGCTGATATGTTCCAGAGTTATTCCTCCAAAGTGGCTGATTGTCAGGATAATTCGTGGCATCCTATGATTGATTCAGTGGTCCTCAATCAAAGACAAAACACAGCTCCTACCTTTGCCCAGAGTACTAACCAACTGAGGATGGATCTCTTAACCTATCTTTCCAAACATAATCCATTTGATGCTACTTTCTTTGATGCCTATCATAGACGATCTCTCTTAGGACCTTCTGTTCCTACCCTCCTTTATTATCAACAATTGGCTCACCGTTATGCTATATATTTTTCCCTTTGTCAAACAAATTCCACAGTAATTTTACCACTTCTTTTTCAACCTTCCAATTTCCCTCAAATTCCTATTTTCACTTACTGTTCCTTTATTGAGGATAGGGTATTTTCCCCTTCTCCACCCTGTCCTTCACCCCTCATAAATGTACCTTCTACATTTCCTATTTATCAATTAACACCTTTTCTTAGTGATTCCTTACAAATTTCTGCCACTCCTTCTTTAACCTTTTCTTCCTTTTATGATTTTTCCTATCCTTCCCTACATCCACTTTCCCTTATTCCATTACCCTCTCCTAGCACTTCCATATCTCAACCACCTCAGTTGGTTAGTGACTGTGCCGGTTTTGATACTCAGATTTCCAGAAGAAGGGGATGGAGTTCGGATGATTGCCTTACAGGACCGCAGATTAATTGGCCAGTAATTCCAGGGGAATGGACAGTTTCAAGTCAAGCTTATCAAAACTATGTTCATTTTGCCCAGCAGTATTCCCAGTCTGCAGATCCCTCAGTGAGATTAACTGCTCACTTTGCTTGGTACCTGGCGTATATGCATAGGCATTCTCATACTGATTCAAAGCCTATCCCAAAGTTGTGCATGAATGTCAATGTAAGCATTGATTCTCAACAACTGGAGATACTGTATTTTCATGCCCTCTGTTTGCCTAGCAGATACTTAGTCCTATTGGAAAGGATGTGTTGTCTCCAATTTTTCCAAAATCCTCCTAAAAACTTTGTAGATGAATCCTTATCTATGGATCGATTCAGACAACATCAATCTTTTAAGAGGGATCATCTTCATTGATGCCTTTCCAATGTATGGTGCAAGCTTTTTAATGCCAAACTCTTCTTTTTGAAGAAGTCATTCAGATGGTTGTGTTGTGTATTAGTGTTTGTGTTGTGAGTTCATGTATGTCAAACGAACGTGGTGGTTTCCTATTGGATCTTGTGTACGAGCTCTGTTTTGGAGATTTGTAGAGTTGGGGTCGTGGTTGGAGAGTTGAAGACGATGCAGATGAAGAAGAAGCAAACTCTTATATCCTTTACAAATTTGTTGTGATTTTTAGTTTGATAAGAGGTGTTAATTTCAAAAGAGTTTTCCTTTCTTTGTATTTTTATATCAGAAACAGATTATAAGTTGGGGTCGTGGTGGATGGATTCTTTGTGAGAAGATAATGAAGATCAAAGTGAAGCTTTGAAATGAACTTGTATTCCCTTTTTCCTGGGTCGCGAGGACGCTTCCTTATTAAGTGTGGGGATATGTTGAGTGTTGAAATGACTTGTTTTTTGGCTGATTTTTGTTGTTTTTGAGAGCTGAATGGTTGATTTTATGAGATGATTGATTGATTAGGAAGTGGTTTGAGAGTGTTTTGGATGATATTGATTGTGTTTTGGAAGATCATGATGTTTGTTGATGATTCTGTGATATTCTGATAGGTTCTGAATGGTTCTGTATACCTTCTGTTTTGTTCTGTTTTGGTCTGTTTTTGTTCTGATTGTCTTCTGTAAGGAGGGATGGAGTATTGATTGATGAAGAATGAGATATTGTGAAAGATTATTGAATGTTTTGTGAGAGTTTGAAATGGTTTGAGAGTGAGTTATGAGGTTTTGATGACCTTCTGTAGGTCTTCTGTAGAGCTTCTGCTTCTGTTCTGCTTCTGTACTGTAACTGTACTGGTACTGTTCTGTAGACTATTCTGTAAGTGTTCTGTGGAATGTATGTGTGATTTTGGGGAAAGTTTTCTAGCCTTGGAAAGAGGTGAATACAAGTGCAAAAGAGCTGAAAGAAGTGGAAGAAGTAGCTGTTGAAGACTCAAGAGAAGACTAGAGTGAAGTGACAGTAGTGAGCTGTGAAGAGACACTGTAGTGGCTCTGGTGACCCTTCATATCAGACATACCTCTTGGGAGGGGTATCCACGACCTAAGAGTGATTATTGAGAGTAATTCTTGAGAGATTGTAGTGAGGATATGATGTATTATTGATGGAGTGAGAGGGAGAGAGTCAGAGATAGCCAATTCTATTGAAACAGAGTGATTGTATATGAGAGATTGAGAGAGAAGACTATGAAGATATTGAAGATGAATACTATGTGATGTATTTCCATTCAAGGATGGTGTACTTCTTTGATTTCTTTGTGATATTGATGGATTTTATGAAGATGTTGAAGAATATGGTTGATTCTATTAAAAACCGTGGGAGATTTACATGATGCTGCATGAAGATTTGTTGTGCCTGGTGTTCTTTTCTTCATTGTGATCATATGAAACATGATAAACAAGCTTGTTGATGTTACAAGATAGATTTTCTTGCAAGAGAATTCCCTTTTCCTTGGTGTTCCTCTCGGGGCTCCATTACCATATATGTGGAGAGTGTGAGAAATGATGCAAAGGTGCATAAATACATTAATGGTTTGGAGCCTAGTTTATCAACTGATGTCATGGCCCAAAAACTAGCCACACTATTCCAAGCTATTGATTTACCTAAAGGATATGATTGTAAGTACATGAGGATATCCCTACTTAGGCCACTTTTGGAGAGTAAAGGGTTGTAAATACCCAGGGAAACATTGGTGGTAACTTTGACGCTTCAAATGTAATGGTTCCTACATACCCAATATTTAATGGTTCAATATAATAAATCACTTCAAAGCTGACCTCATTGTCTCAAGGACAGGGGTTCATGATCTTCTTCATGTTTAGAATAGACTAAAGTGTCGTCGAAGAAGACAAGCACGAAATCATAAAGATATGGCCTAAAGATATCCTGCATTAACCTATTGAAGGTGGCAGGTGCATTTGTAAGTCCGAATGACATAACTAGGAACTCAAAGTGCCCATATCTTGTATTGAAGGCCATCTTGGGGATATCTTCTTCCTTGATCCTTATCTGATAGTAGCCTAACCTGAGATCAATCTTGGAGAAGATCTTTGCACCCTGAAGACAATCAAGAAGCTCATCTATTCTAAGAATAGGGTACTTGTTCTTGACCGTTGATTGATTCAATCCTTGGTAATCAATACATAGTCGAAATGTCCCATCTTTCTTTTTCTGGAATAGTATTGGAGCTCCCCACGGTGAACTGCTAGGCCGGATGTAGCCCTGATCTAGTAGTTGCTTGAGTTGTTCCTTCAGCTCAATTGCTTCTGGTATGGATATTCTATAAGGTCTCTTTGCAATTGACGCAGCTCTTGGTACTAACCTAATCTCATGACCCACTTCCCTTTGAGGTGGGAGTTCTGGCAACTCTTCAGGGAATATGTCCATGTATTCCTTTAGCCAAGAAGGTCCTTCATTAGACTCTTGTTTCTAATCTAACTTGTTGAGTTTGATCAAGTAGACAGGTAATCCTTTTCTGACTCCTTTTATGATTTGAGATACTTTGGCCAATTGGATTATTGGCACTCCAGCCTCACCTTGGGTTGTGACTAATTCCCTTTCAGAGTTTCAAAAGGAAACTTGACCCTTTCCATAGTGAATGTGGGCGTCATTAGGCTTAAGCCAATCCATTTGGAGTAGACACTCGTGGATACCTAAATTCATGACTCTGAATTTGACTGAAGCCTTCTTTCCTCCCAAAAAAAATTCCACCTTAGCAGTTTGCCTGGTACAAGTAACCTCACGACCATTTGCCAATTCCACAAGCAAGGTAGGTGCTTCTACTCTGGCTATTCCTAATCTTTTTGAACATGCTAGGGAGATAAAGGAATGTGTGCTGCCACAATCAATCAAGGTCTTAAAACTTTTACCTTGATAGTCCAACAGTGTCTGAATCACCGAGAACTGGCGATTCGAGCCTTTCTTGTGTAGAGCGGCATGGACTGTCGCCCTTTCAAACTCTACTTCCATGGTCGAATCTTCTTCTTCTTCTTCTTCGTACATTTGCCTATTGGCAATGCAGGTAGTTCTTCCTCTGCCTCGGGTTGCAGCTCCTTGACCACGACCCGTTCCTTGGAAAGGTGCTTGGCGATGTCCTCCACCAAGCTTGGGACATTGCCTCTTGAAGTGACCGGGCTCATTGCAGTGGAAACAACGGAGGTTTCAGCCATTGCCTTGAGTAGGAACAAAGTTGTTGACGTTGTTAGTCCTTGCTTTCTTTCTTTGCCCCTGATTTTGACCTTGAACTCTCTTCATTTGAAGTCTGAATACTCCTCTGTTCGGGTCACTATAAGACCAAGCTTTGTTACCCCTTGGTCTAGTCTGCATCTCCTGAAATATAGGCGCCGCTCAAATGAGTGCGTCCTGAAGATCTGATGGACGCATAGATTCGAGACGGGCATTTACTGGTGGATTTAAACCCACACAAAATTTGGACACCTGTTGTGTCATGTCCATCTGCACGTGAAGAGTGAGCCCAAGCTGTTTTAGCTCGTAGAACTCATTCATTTTCTGTGTGTGATATGCAGGTGGTAGGTATCTTCCCTGCACGGCTTTCTTCAGCTTCTCCAAGGTAACTGATCCCTCCGTGATCCCTTGATCCCTACACCATTGCTTCCACCAAAGCCTGGCTTCGCCGGTGAGCTTTAGCTTGGCGAGCATAGCCTGATTGGCGGATGCAGTACCAGCTGCTTCGAAGTAATCCTCCATGGATTCAATCCAAACTTCAACATCAGCTTGGACGGACCTGGCTCTCCCATCAAACTCGGGCGGCTTGATCTGTTTGAGAAGAAACTTCTTCTCCTGGATTACAATAGTACTTGATGTAGGAGGCGAACTAGGAACCTGTACCTGGGGTTGTGCCTAGATAAAGGTTTCTTAACGTTATTATACAATAATCGTTATTGATTTATATTACATCTTCAATTCCGCTATCACATAAGCAATGTAGCTACTTAACTTTTTATCAATTCTCATACACAATCAGACATTGATAAAAGGAAGTCTTATTTGTATTTATATGGGCATAGCCCTTTTGAATACAACATTTCTTGCGATGATAAGCCAACTGTTACATTTAGTTTGGGGAGAACAAAATTGTATTACATTTATCTAGAGGAACTATATAATAGTATGGTTTCGGGTCATGGATCTTCAGGAATCTGTAAGTCATTGGAAGTTAAGGATATCCTTTCCTTTGGAATCCATTCTTTTCGTGGTGTCCCAACACTTTGATCCTGTTGGTGGGGATTACAAGGGTTACTTCCTCATATACATATGAGTTCATCTCAACCCTCCGACCTCGGATATGTAAAGTTGAGTTTACGTGAGCTTCCACAAAAATGAATAGCTTCACGACTTTCACGTCTTCCAACCACTTGATCCTCTTTAGGTTGGTTTTGTAACGTGTCCGCTAGCATGGTCTAGGACACTCTTAGTAGCCCATCGGAAAGGATGTCTAGAAAGCTTCGCTCGGCACTCCCATGGAATGTTATGGGATTTGCGATCTAGGGCTTCCCGCGTCTACCACGTATCGGATGTATTCTGGCCGTTCCCACTTAAGATCGACCGGAATTACGGTTTTCTTGATTGGTCATTACCTAACAGCAACTAGCGTTGGACCTAAGCGAACTATTTTATGCAGAAACGCCAGGTCCGAAGCGAATTCACACTGCACTTGGTTCAAGGAGAATGGGAAACGAGAGGGATGCAAGCTCAACCTCTCTGCCATAAGGCATAGTCCCATTCCGTTCCCCTAAAACATCGTAAATTGGGTAAGACATAACTCTAGTCATCGCTTTCATTGTTCGTGTCTTCTAACGATCATCCCGCTGTTTTTCGAGATTTGAGAAAAGTTCCTAGCTAACCGGGACCACCCAACCGTAGGACAGACCCATGGCCCATACTCCGCACTTTCCTCGGTTTGTTTTAGTTATGTAATTATCTAACACATTAATTTGGACATGTAACAATTAGCTTCTTTAATTAATCTGTTAAGCACTGGTTCCTTCATGTAATCTTATCACGTGACATAGAAAAACAATATCAAACAAGTTCTTTATTTACATATCATCACATTTATCTTTGAAATACAAGGAGTTCCGCCTGTAGGCTTGTCCATAATCTGCCCGAAGGCTATCCAGTAATCCACAGGGATCACTATTCCAAGCTTCCGCTCGTAAACTAGTATGCGGGCCTCGAGATCCAATCCCGAGTCACGTTAGCCTCTTGTGCAGGACCCGGAAGGCAAGGGATTTATGGCCAGAGCCCCCCTTGGCACCCAAGCGTCCTCCTGCTCCAAGTATAGCTCAACGGAGAGACCTCTCGCAGTGGGTTCGGTCCACGTTCTCGGTGTGGTCAACAACCCCCTTGGTTAGGGTCAGGCAGGCAATCGGGGGTAAAATAACAATCTTTTCCTTGCTAAGATATGCAGTTAGCAATGATAACTTCCTAGAGTTCAAGCAACGTAAGAAACCTTTCATGAATTTCACCTTCTATGATGATTCGTTGTAAAAAAGAATAGGGGTTAATGGTGCAAGATGCAGTTTTTATACCTTCAAGATTTAGCCGAAATATACTACTTTAGTGGTAAATAATCTTGCTCATAATTCGTTTCAATGCATAATGCTATTTGAAGGAAAACTATGTTTTATACATTATCCATTTTGCATGTTTAATTAAACTAAATTCCTTCATCGTAAATAACTAGGACAACTATATCTTATCCTAACAATTCCTCTTGCATGATTGAATTAAAACCGGTATAAAAAAAACAAGGAAAAACCTAGTTTTGGGGTGAGATATCCACATGGATACCGGGAGATGACCGTCCCGCAGCTACTCCTTGGACTTTCTTAGGCGGCATCGCAGTTTTAATCCTTCGAACATGAAGGCAGCTTTTACCCTCCCTTTCGGATTTCCATCGTCTCACTTTCGAGGCAAGGAGCCGTTTAAAGGATTGACCACGAGAAAGGGGTGACAAGACCTTTAAGGTCATAGTTTCTTCGGAGAGGGAAAGGTTTATAAAGCCTCAGAAGGCCCTATAGGGTTTATACACAACAAAAAAAGGTTATGGGCAATTGTGGCTTCGCAACCATATGAACCTTGGGAGAACTTTGGGCTTGGGGTAAAAGGTATAGGAAGGGGGATTTTTAGAGAGGTTTTAGGACATTTAGGGATTAAAACCGGGGTGGAAGGGAAAGGTGAAGGGTGAAGGCTTATAGTATGGGGGAGGGAAAAGGGTATGTAAGGAAAAGGGAACACGGGGGTAAGGGCTTAGGGGGGAAGTGTTAAAAAAAAGGAATATGAGGGGGTGTAACATGGTTTCAAAGAAACACAAGAAGGGACTTTACAAATTTAGGCACGGGGAAGGGTTTTGTGGGTTATAAGGCCAAGGGTTGTGGGGGTTTAACAGCCCCTCGGGAAGGGGTTAAGGCCTTAAGACCGAGGTAGGGTGAAAGGATTTCTAAGGGGTGGAACCGGGAGGGGGGGTGAATGGATTTATGAAAGTATAGGAAGGGGGACTTGAGGGTTTTTTAAAAACCTGGGGGGGGGGGGGGGGGTGAAAAGGTTCTAAGAAAAACCGGGGAGGGGGTTTGGTTTAGTGTAAAAAGGGATATGGGGGTCTTAGGAGGGAATTTGTGGGGGGTAAGTCCTAAGCCACAGGAAAGGGGCCTTAGGAGGCCCAATCCTTGGAAGCTTCCAAGGCTTCTGAAAAGCTGTTGACAGCGAGCAGGAATTTGGAGATGGCGACAATGGGGGGGGTAGTCTGCAGGCGGCGGCGGCTCTATCCTTCTCTCCACACGACGTCAGGCGGCAGCATTTGAAGGCAGGGCGGAAGCGTTATTTCCTTTCGTCCTTCCTCCATCCCCCACTAGTATCTGTGGCCCTCCCTCTTTATATAGGGGAGGGGAGGGAATCCTCCCCTCCTCGACGTGTCGCTGGGCATGCTCGTGGAGCTAAGCAATCTCCAGCGAGGAGCTTGTTGGCTCCTCTATCCCCCCTCTATCCTTCGAGCTCGATGCGCCGCCGTGCGAGAAGGAGAAATTTCAAAATATATATTCGATATATTACATTCTCTCCCCCTTGGAGGAATCGAGATGTCCTCATCTCGAGATAAACTGGGGATATTGATGGTTGAGAGTTCCTTCATCTACCCAAGTTGCATCCTCTTTGGGATAATCTTTCCACTGGATGAGGCATTCTCTTGAGGTTCTGGATCTTGTGTCTCCCTAACATCTAAGATCCTATCTGGCGTTAGTTCAAGGACTGCTTCACTAGGCATTACAATTTTTTGGTCATCAAGTACATGGTTAGGGTTGGGTACATATTTTTTCAATAGGCTGATATGGAATATATTGTGAACCTTTAGGTTCTCAGGGAGTTGCAATCTATAAGCATTGGGTCCTAGGCATTTGAGGATTTTGTACAGCCCACAATACCTTGGACTTAGCTTCTTGCAATCTCCTAGGGATAGAGAACTCTTCTTAGGGTGTATGCAAATGAAGATCATGTCTCCTTCTTCGAAGACTCTTTCTTGATGCTTCAAATCCGCGTATACCTTTTGTCTATATTGGCCGCTTGTATGTCTTGTCTTATTTTTTTTATTTGATCATTCATCTCATCCAACATCTGTCTTGACGCTTCAACCCTTAGGGTTGGATCAAAAAAGTTTAGGGGACTTCGACAATCATGACCATATAATGCTTGGAAAGGGGTCATCTAAATGCTCTGCTGGTAAGAAGCATTGTAGGCAAATTCAACCAATGGCATGTATTGAATCCACCTCTTTGGCTCTCGACAGCAGTATGCCCTAAGCATATCCTCGATGACTTGATTTACTCGCTCTGTTTGGCCATCCGTTTGGGGGTGGTAGGCGGTGCTAAAACAGAGTTGAGTCCCAATAGCTTCAAAGATAGCTCTCCAGAAGTGTGATGTGAAGAGAGAATCTCGATCACTAATGATTCTTCTGGGTAAACCATGTAGCTTGAATATCTCCTTGATAAACAATCTTGCAATGTCGGAGGCTTTATAGTTTGTCTTTACTGGAATAAGGTGTGCAACCTTGGTAAGCATGTCAACCACAACCATGATGGAGCTGTATCCTCTCTGGACTTGGGGTAAGCCTACCACAAAATCCATACTGATGAATTCCCATTTCATTTGGGGGAATGTCAAGCAGTTGCAGTTTCCTTGGCATCATGACATGTTCGGCTTTGATACGTTGGCAAGACAAACACTCAGTGACATATTTGAGAACGTCACCTTTTAGGCTCTCCCAACGGTAGATCTTCCTAACTACATTAAGAGTCTTAGCATAGCCAGGATGTCCTGTGAAAGGGAAATCATGAGCTTCCCACATTATCTTCTGCTTAAGTGACTAGCTTGTGGTATACACAGCCTTGTTCTGTAGTAGACAAGTCCATTATCAATGGAAAATTCCTGATACTTAGCTTGCAACTTTTGATTCTGCTCCTTGGTAGAGATTTCCTTTAGCATTGTTTGGTAGGCCAAATCATGGCATGCTTCCTCTCTAGCTAACTCAAGTATAGGGTTGTTTGGCATTGATACTTTTGTAGCTAAAGATCTGGCCGTTGTTGGATTCTGCAAGATTAGGGAATTAGGAATGCCTTGTGACTAAGTGCATCGGCAACTACATTCTCTTTCCCTAGTCAGTACTTGATTTCAAAATTATATTCCTCCAACACTTCAATCCACCGACATTGCCTCACGTTGAGCTCATTCTAGGTAAAGATCCATTTGAGGCTCTTATGGTCGGTTACTAGAGTAAACGTATTACCCAACAGGTAGTGTCTCCAAAGTTTTAGAGCATGGATGATAGCTAGTAATTCCAGATCATGCGTAACATAATTCTTTTCATGGCTCTTCAATTTCCTTGAAGAGTATGCTACTGGATGACCTTCCTGCACAAGTACACACCCCAAGGCAAGAATGCTAGCATCAGTTACTACCTCGAACTCCTTATTGAGGTCTGGAAGTTTTAGAATAGGTGCTGATACCAAACTTTGCTTCAATCTGTCGAAGCTATTTTGTTCGGGAGTTGACCATGTAATGGAAGTTTGCTTCTTCAGTAAATCTGTCAAAGGTGCTGCAATCAAAGCATAGTTTTTTATGAAGACCCTATACCATCCTGTCAATCCAAGAAAGCTGTGTATTTCTTTGACAGATATTGGTGTTGGCCATTCAAGCACATCTCTGACCTTGGCTGGGTCTATTGATATTCCTTGTGATGATAGTATGAATCCCAGATATTCAATCTGACGCTTGGAGAAGATCTTTGCACCCTGAAGATGATCAAGAAGCTCATCTATTCTAGGAATAGGATGCTTGTTCTTGACTGTTGATTGATTCAACCCTCGGTAATCAATACATAGTCGAAGTGTCCCATCTTTCTTTTTTTGAAATAGTACTGGAGCTCCCCACGGTGAATTGCTAGGCCGGATGTAGCCCTGATCTAACAGTTGCTTCAGTTGTTCCTTCAGCTCAATTGCTTCTGGTATGGACATTCTATAAGGTCTCTTGGCAATTGGCGCAGCTCCAGGTACTAACCTAATCTCATGATCTACTTCTCTTTGAGGCTGAAGTTTGGTCAATTCTTTAGGGAATATGTCAGCGTATTCCTTTAGCCAAGAAGGTCCTTCATGAGACTCTTGCTTTTGATCTAACTTGTTGAGTTTGATCAAGTAAACATGTAATCCTTTTCTGACTCCTCTTATGATCCGAGATACTTTGGCCAATTGGATTCTTGGCACTCCTGCCTCACCTTGAGTTGTGACAAATTCCCTTTCAGAGTTTTCAAAGGAAACTTGACCCTTTCCACAATGAATGTGGGCATCGTTGGGCTTAAGCCAAGGGCTTAAGCCAATCCATTCCGAGTAGACACTCATGGATACCTAAATTCATGACTCTGAATTTAACTGAAATCTTCTTTCCTCCTAGAAAGAATTCCACCTTAGCAGTTTGCCTGGTGCAAGTTACCTCACGACCATTTGCCAATTCCACAAGCAGGGTAGGTGCTTCTATTGTGGCTATTCCTAATCTTTTTGCACATGCTGGTGAGATAAAGGAATGTGTACTGCCACAATCAATCAAGGTTTTGAAACCTTTACCTTGATAGTCTGACGGTGTCTGAATCACCGAGAACTGGCGATTCAGCCCTTTCTTGTGTAAAGCGGCATGGACTGTCGCTCTTTCGAATTTTGCTTCCATGGTCAGATCTTCTTCCTCTTCTTCTTCACATCCTTGCCTATTGGCAATGCAGGCGGTTCTTCCTCTTCCTCGGGTACCAGCTCCTTGACCACGGCTTGTTCCTTGGAAAGGCGCTTGACGATGTCCTCCGCCGAGCTTAGGACATTACCTCTTGAAGTGACCAGGTTCATTGCAGTGGAAACAACGGAGGTTTCAGCCATTACTTTGAGTAGGAACAAAGTTGTTGACGTTTTTCGTCCTTGCTTTCTTTCTTTGTCCCTGATTATGTCCTTGAACTTTCTTCATTTGAGGTCTGAATGCTCCTCTGTTCGGGTCACTATAAGACCAAGTTTTGTTACCCCTTGGTCTAGCTTGCACCTCCTGAATTATAGGCGCCGCTCGAATGAGTGCATCCTGAAGATCTGATGGACACATAGATTCAAGGTGGGTATTTACTGGTGGATTTAAGCTCCCACAAAATTTGGACACCTGCTATGTCATGTCCATCTATGACGCATACTTTAAAAGTGAAACGAATTTAGAGTAGTATGCGTCAAGAGTGAGTCCTAGCTATTTTAGCTTGTAGAACTTGTTTATTTTCTGTGTGTGATATGCAGGTGGCAAGTATCTTCCTTGCACGGCTTTCTTCAGCTTCTCCCAGGTAACAGATCCCTCTGCAATCCCTTGATCCCTGCACCATTGCTTCCACCAAACTCTGGCTTCGCCGTTGAGTTTAAATTTGGCGAGCATAGCCTGATTGGTGGGTGCAGTACCAGCTGCTTCGAAGTAATCCTCCATGGATTCAATCCAAATTTCAGCATCAGCCTGGACGAATCTGCCTCTCCCGTCAAAGTCGGGTGGCTTAATCTATTTTAGAAGGAACTTCTTCTCCTGGATCACAGCAATACTTGATGTAGGAGGCGAATTACGAACCTGTACCTAGGGTTGTGCCTGAATAAAGGTTTTCTTAACGTTATTATACGATAATTGACGTTAGCATATCTTTAATTCAGCTAGCTCCTAAACAATGTAGCTACTTAACTTTTTATCAACTCTTATGCACAGCCATACATTGATAAAAAGAAGTCTTTATTTGTATTTACATGGGCATAGCCCTTTCGAATACAACGCTCCCTGTGATGATAAGTCAATTGTTACATTTAGTTTGGGGAGAACAACATTGTATTGCATTTATCTATAGGAACTGTGTAATAGTAGGGTTTTGGGTCATGGATCTTCAAGAATCGATAAGTCATTGGAAGTTCAGGATATCCTTTCCGTTGGAATCCATACTTCTCATGGCGGCCCAACACTTTAATGTTGTCAGTAGGTATTACACGGGTTACTTCCTCATATACATATGAGTTCATTTCAACCATCCGACCTCGAATATGTAAAGTCGAATTTACATGAGCTTCCACAAAAACAAATAGCTTCACGACTTTCAAGTCTTCTAACCACTTGATCCTTTTTAGGTTGGTCTGTAGATAAGCAAACCGGTGGGCGGCTATATAGTAGATTCCTGAAGCACCCATCCATCTTTGTTCCATGTACAAAGGTGATGGATTATAGATCTGCTCCAGGATGTTCATCATCCCAATCCTTTGTCTATAAAGCAGAGAATGCATTGCAGTCATAAACATGACCCAAATACCAAAAACTTGTTCCATGCTTCGTAATTCTACAAGATAGCATTGAAGGTAAGAAAATGTTTGGAAAGAAACAATTTCTTTACTTCATTTTATTGAGATCTCATAAAAACAATTCCGTTGTTGGTTGGCTCTGATACCAACTGTAACGTGTCCCCTAGCATGGTCCAGGACACGTCTTAGCAGCCCATCGCAAAGGATGTCTAGAAAGCTCCGTCCGACACTCCCATGGAATGTTATAGGATTTGCGATCTAGGGCTTCCCGCGTCTGCCATGTAGCAGAAGTGTTCTGGTCGTTCCCACTTAAGATCGCGACGAAAATTAGGGTTTTCTTGATTGGTCATTACCTAACAGCAACTAATGTCGGACCTAAGCGAACTACTTTACGCAGAAACGCCAGGTCCGAAGCAGATTCACGCTGCACTTGGTTCAAGGAGAATGGAAAACGAGAGGGATGCAAGCTCAATCTCTCTGCCATAAGGCATAGTCCCATTCCGTTGCCCTAAAATAGCGTAAATCGGGTAAGACATAACTCTAGGTCATCGCTTTTGTTGTTCGTGTCTTTTGATGATCATCCTGCTGTTTTTCGAGATTTGAGAAAAGTTCCTGGCTAATCGGGACCACCCAACCATAGGATGAACCCATGGCCCATCCTCCGCACTTTCCATGGTTTGTTTTAGTTATGTAATTATCTAACACATTAATTTGGACATGTAACAATCAACTTCTTTAATTAATCCATTAAGCACTAGTTCCTTCACGTAATCTTATCACGTGACATAGAAAAACAATATCAAACAAGTTCTTTATTAACATATCATCAAATTTATCTTTGAAATACAAGGAGTTCCGCTCGTAGGCTTGTCCATAATCCGCCCGAAGGCTATCCAGTAATCTGCAGGGATCACTATTCCAAGCTTTCGCCCATAAACTAGTATGTGGGCCTCGAGATCCAATCCCGAGTCACGTTAGCAAGTCACGTTAGCCTCTTGTGCAGGACCCGGAAGGCAAGGGATTTACGGCCAGAGCCCCCCTGGCACCCAAGCATCCTCTTGCTCCAAGTAGAGCTCAACGGAGAGACCTCTCGCGGCGAGTTTGGTCCACGTTCCTGGCACGGTCAACAACCCCCTTGGTTAGGGTCAGGCAGGCACTCGGAGATAACTGAAGCTGCCTCTCCCTTCAGGCCTTCAACCTGAAGTATAGATATTCATTTAATTTGTAATTCATAAATCAAACAGTGCTCTAAATTCTCTAGCAAGCACAAACACTTTCATTAACAGATCTTGTTGTTGGCAAAGTGCTAAGGAATGATTCTTTCCTTTTGAATGCATCAACACTCCTTCTAGGGTGTCTTGCAACAGGCAAGAACCATTATAATCTAGGTTAGGGCGTGCCCTATTAACCCAACCTGCTCAACCCTTAAGTTCATTGGATACTTTAGTTTCTGGTTTTTAACCTTCCTTATTTAGAAGGATATCAAAGTATATATCCTCTTGCAAGATAACTTGCGTAAGGATACGCCATCCTTATTGCGGGAATTTAGCCTTTTTTCTTGTGAATCAATCACAAGACCATATGACTTTGTACTTGCTGCGCAAGTTCTGTATCGTAATATACGATGAAACAATCCATTTTAGTTCCTTTAAGTTGATGTTTGTCGGACCTAGGATCTCTTTTTAAGAACCTCAGGGACAAACCCTAGTTCTTTATTTATTTATGATTTATTGACCCTACAATCAGGGAAGGTAGTCAAGTGTTTAAGGTATAAACGTTTCTTGATTTTTAAATCATTTCCCAAGACATATTTCATAGCATAGGTATTTCTAGGTTTAAATTAATTCGGTTAACTTTTAGAAGGTAATATTGAGATCACCTCGGCACGATTTGTTATCCTTGTGGCAATTGATTTTTCAGTCCTAAACTTTTTCAATTAAACTTCCTTTTTCCTTGCGAACGAAACTCATGCCAAATAACAATCTTTTCCTTGCTAAGATATGCAGTTAGCAATGATAACTTCCTAGAGTTCAAGCAACGTAAGAAACCTTTCATGAATTTCACCTTCTATGATGATTCGTTGTAAAAAAGAATAGGGGTTAATGGTGCAAGATGCGGTTTTTATACCTTCAAGATTTAGCCGAAATATACTACTTTAGTGGTAAATAATCTTGCTCATAATTCGTTTCAATGCATAATGCTTTTTGAAGGAAAACTATGTTTTATACATGATCCATTTTACATGTTTAATTAAACTAAATTCCTTCATCGTAAATAACTAGGACAACTATATCTTATCCTAACAATTCCTCTTGCATGATAGAATTAAAACCGGTATTAAAAAAACAAGGAAAAACCTGGTTTTGGGGTGAGATATCCACATGGATACCGAGAGATGACCCTCCCGCAGCTACTCCTTGGACTTTCTTAGGCAGCATCGCAATTGTAATCCTTCGAACGTGAAGGTAGCTTTTACCCTCCCTTTCGGATCTCCACCGTCTCACTTTCGAGGCAAGGAGCCATTTAAAGGATTGACCACGAGAAAGGGGTAACAAGACCTTTAAGGTCTTAGCTTCTTTGAAGAGGGAAAGGTTTATAAAGCCTTAGAAGGCCCTATAGGGTTTATACACGACAAAAAAAAGGTTACGGGTGATTATGGCTTCGCAACCATATGAACCTTGGGAGAACTTTGGGCTTGGGGTAAAAGGTATAGGAAGGGGGATTTTTAGAGAGGTTTTAGGACATGGAGTAGTAAAGGCTTTAGGGATTAAAACCGGGGTGGAAGGGAAAGGTGAAGGGTGAAGGCTTATAGTACGGGGGAGGGAAAAGGGTATGTAAGGAAAAGGGAACACGGGGGTAAGGGCTTAGGGGGAAAGTGTTAAAAAAAGGAATATGAGGGGGTGTAACACGGTTTCAAAGAAACACAAGAAGGGACTTTACAAATTTAGGCACGAGGAAGGGTTTTGTGGGTTTTGAGGCCAAGGGTTGTGGGGGTTTAATGGCCCCTCGGGAAGGGGTTAAGGCCTTAAGACCGGGGCGGGGTGAAAGGATTTCTAAGGGGTAGAACCGGGAGGGGGCTGAATGGATTTATGAAAGTATAGGAAGGGGGACTTGAGGGTTTTTTAAAAACCTGGGGGGGGGGGGGGTGAAAAGGTTCTAAGAAAAACCGGGGAGGGGGTTTGATTTAGTGTAAAAAGGGATATGGGGGTCTTAGGAGGGAATTCGTGGGGGGGTAGTCCTAAGCCACAGGAAAGGGGGCTTAGGAGGCCCAATCCTTGGAAGCTTCTAAGAAGCTTCCAAGGCTTTTGAAAAGCTATCGACGGCAGGCAGGAATTTGGAGATGGCGACAACCGGGGGGGGGGGGGGTAGTCTGCAGGCGGTGGCGGCTCTATCCTTCTCTCCACACGACATCACGCGGCAGCATTATTTCCTTTCATCCTTCCTCCGTCCCCCACTAGTACCTACGGCCCTCCCTCTTTATATAGGGGAGGGGAGGGAATCCTCCCCTCCTCGACGTGTTGCCGGGCATGTTCATGGAGCCAAGCAAGCTCCAGCGAGGAGCTTGCTGGCTCCTCTATCCCCCCTCTATCCTTTCAGCTCGATGTGCCACCGCGCGAGAAGGAGAAATTTAAAAATATATATTTGATATATTACAGGTTTGTAGATAAGCAAACCGGTGGGCGGCTATATAGTAGATTCCTGAGGCACCCGTCCATCTTCGTTCCATGTACAAGGGTGATGGATTATAGATTTGCTCCAGGATGTTCATCATCCCAACCCTTTGTCGATAATGCCGAGAATGCATTGCAGTCATAAACATGACTTGAAATACCAAGAACTTGTTCCACGCTTCGTAATTCTGCAAGACAACACTGAAGGTAAGGAAATGTTTGGAGAGAAACATTTTCTTTACCTCAACTTATTAAGATTTTATAAAAACAATTCCATTGTTGGTCGGCTCTGATACCAACTGTAACGTGTCCACTTATATCTTCAGGACATGTCTTAGTAGTCCATCGGAAAGGGTGTCTAGGAAGCTCCACCCGGCACTCCCATGGAATGTTACGGGGTTTGCGATCTAGGGCTTTCCGCATCTGGAACGTAGCGGAAGTATTCCAGCCATTCCCACTTAGGATCGACCTAAATTAGGGTTTTCCTTATTGGTCATTTCCTAACGGCAACTAGTGTCAGATCCAAGCGAACTACTTTACGCAGAAACGTCAGGTCCAAACCAGATTCAGGCTGCACTTGGTTCAAGGAGAATGGGAAACGAGACGGATGCAAAGCTCAACCTCTCTGCCATAAGGCATAGTCCCATTCTGTTCCCCTAAAACAGCATAAATCGGGTTTAATCATAACTCTAGGTCAACGCTTTTGTTGTTCGTGTTCTTTGACAATCTTCGTGCTGTCCATCATGATTTGAGAAAAGTTCCCGGCTAACCAAGACCACCCATCCGTAGGACAGACCTATGGCCCATCCTCCACACTTTCCTCGGGTTGTTTTAGTCATTTGATTACCTAACACATTAGTTGGACATGTAACAACCAGCTTCTTTAATTAACCCGTTAGGCACTGGTTCCTTCACGTAATCTTATCACTTGACATAGAAAAACAATATCAGACAAGTTCCTTATTAATAGGTTATCATATTTATCTTTGAAATACAAAGAGTCCAGCCCGTAGGCTTATCCACAATCCACCCAAAGGCTATCCAGCAATCCACAGGGATTACCAATCCAAGTTTTCGCCCATAGACTAGTATGTGGGCCTCGAGATCCTATCCCGAGTCACGCTAGCCTCTTGTGCAGGGCCCGAAAGGCGAGGGATTTACGACCAGAGCCCCCTTTGGCACCCAAGCGTCCTCCTGCTCCAAGTATCGCTCAACGGAGAGACTTCTCGTGGCGGGTTCGGTCCACTTTCCCAACACGGTCAACAACCCCCTTGGTTAGGGTGAGGCAAACAGTCAGGGGTAACTGTAGCTACCTCTCCCTTTAGGCCTTCAATCTAAAGTATAAATATCCATTTATCTTTTAATTCATTGATCAAACAAAGCCAAATAGTGCTCTAAAATATGTAGCAAGCACAAACATTTCCATTGATCGTTTTTGTTGGCAAACTTCTAAGGAATGAATCTTTCCTTTCGAATGCATCCAGCACTCGATCCGGGATGACTTGCAACTTTGCAAGATCCCCTATATCTTGGGTTAGGGTGTACCCTATTAACCCAACTTGGTCAAACCTTAAGCTCATTGGTTTCTTCAGTTTATCGGCTAGTCTTTAGTTTCCAATCAATCTTCTTTACTCAAGAAAGACCACTAAATTAGGATGATTATTCATCCTCTTGCAAGATAAATTGCGTAAGGACATGCCAACTTCATTGCGAGAACTTGGCCATTCCCTTGTAATCTAATCACAAGATCATATGACTCCGCACTTGTTGCGCAAGTGTCGCATCGAACTATGAGACAATGGAGTCACGAAACAATCTGTTTCAGGTTACTAGGCTAAGATCGTTAAACCTAGGGTTTCCAAGTTTCATCTTGTAGGATTCTTAGGGACAAACCCTAGCTCACTTTCCAATTTCATTTCACTATCCCCTATATTTAGTGAATGTGGGCAAGTATTTAAGGTATAGGAGTTTAAGTTTTAATGATACGTAATGATTAGCTCAGGTATTAATTTCCTAGTGAATTCCTTGGAATTCAACTCTTTCTAAAAGAGTACTCCGCGGTTTGGGTATTTTAGGTTCATACCAATTTGGTTAACTCTAGAAAATAATTACGTGATCATTTCCACATGACTCGTTGTCTATGCGTAAATTAATTTTTCAACCTTAACTTATCGATTAAGGCCAGGCATAGATTAGGTTAATTCTAACTAATCTTCCTATACTTTGCAAACAAAATTCATGCTAAACAAGCAACCTTTTACTTGATAATTTATGCAGTTGAAAAATGATATTTTCCTAGAGTTTATGCATCATAAGAATCATTTCATGCTTGCACTTTCCATGATGATTCATTGCGAAGAGGATATGGGTTAATAGTGCGATACGTAGTTTATACATCTAGGCTTAAACGAAGTATACTATTTTAATGGACAATAATCTAGTTTATAATTCATTTCAATGCATAAAGCTATTTGCTAGAAATGTGTTTATTCTTTCTTTAATTTGTGTGTTTCATTTAAAAATATTGATGACTAAGTTCCTCCATTGTGAGCATCTAGGACAAAAATATATCCTATTTCTAACAATAAACCTTGCATGATTGAATTATTACAGTATCAAATAAAAATTAGGAAGGAAAACCTGGGCTTGGGGTGAGATACCCACGTGGATGCCAGGAGACGACCCTCCCGCGGATGTGCCTTGGACTTTCTTGGGAGGCATCGCAATTGTAGTCTTTTGGACGTGGAAGTAGCTTTACAATTCCTCTTTGGAATTCCACCATCGCTCCCTTGCACCGTCCGTCGAAAGTAGTTTTAGAAGGCTCCCTCGAGGGTTTTTGATTGGGAAAGGGAGGTGTTAAAATCCCTCAATACTCTCTTCTCTTTTACGAGTGGGGAAAAAGAACAAGGCTCCAAGGGTATTTTTCATGAGGTTTCAAGAGCACAATGGAAGGGCTTAAGGGGGTTTTTATGATATAAGTTACAAGCCCAAAGGAAGGGCCTTAAGGAAGATTTAAAAACAAACTGGGGAGATAAGACCTTAAGGGTCAAAACCCTTTTATGGGGGGAAAACCCTAAGGGGAAAATTCCAAGGGAAATATTAACCTTAAAGGATATAAGTAAGGGTCTAAGGAAATTTATAAAGCACGGGGGTTTCAAAGCCTACGAGAAGCATGGGAAGGGCTAAGGGGGAAAAGGGCTTATGAGGGTCTAGACACGGGGGGGGAAAGAGGGGTTTTTAAATCCAAAGGAAAAAGGGGGCTAAGAAGGTTAAACATCGGGGGGGGAGGGGTGATTCCAAGCCAAGGGAAAGGGGGCTTAAGGGTTTTAACACGGGGGGTGTGTGGAGGGTATCAAGAGGCACAAAAAGGGGGGCTTATCAAAGCCTTTGGAAGCTTCCCCAAGAAGCTTCCAAAGCTTCAGGGGATTACATGGAAACACGCGGAGGGAGATGGCTCCCTTGCGCAACGTGGCGACGTGCAGAATCTCCTCCTCTCCCTCTAGCAGTCTGGCGGTGACTCTCGCTGGCTGCATGGTAGCCCAGCCCCTCATCCATAGCACGGTGTTGACTCCCTTTCACAATGGCACCCACCCAGCTCACCACTTGCCCACGTGTCAGCTTCTTCTCTCCCTCACGGCTACTATCCCTCAGCCATGGATTAATAACCCTCTCTCTCTCCCTTATGACTGGCGGCAGCATCATCTTCTCGATCTCTGCCATTCCGTCCTCATTCAGCCTACGGCCCCCCTCAGTTATATAGTGGAGGGGAGAAGATCCTCCCCCCTCTTACGTGTCGATGAGCATGCATCATTGCCCTGGAAAGCTCCAGCAAGGAGCTTGCCTCTCTTGCTATTCCCTTCTTCCTCCAACTCGACAGTCGGTTGGAGGAGAGGGGGAATTAATTAAAAAATTTTCTTAAAAAATATTAACCCTATGAGGGCTTTCATATAGGCCTTTTGAATTTTGGATTTTTTACATAGGCACAAGGGAAGCTGGAAAAGGTAAACAAGGCCTTGTTGATAGTAGCAAGGGATAAACAAAGCCAACAGCCATAAACAAAGTTAGAAAGCTTCTTCTAAGTCTCTAAAAAAGAGCAACAGAGCTTCACATCCACTAGAGGGAATTCCAGGGCCACAAAGAGATGAGGACCAACCTTGGGAATACAATCAACATTCAAAAGGAGAGAGTAAACATGGATTGGTAATGATACATGTTGAATCACAAGCATGGGAGTGTGGAGGAAGTTGCCATTTAGACCACACTAAATCACCCACGTACACACAAAAACTAGGAAAAGGGGAAAGTATTCCTACAAATCCCACACATGCCACCATTGAGAAAGATAATAAGGAAACAAAAACAACAACAACAACTGACTAGACTAGACCAAAATTTCCCACGCAGTCTACATCCTATAGAAAATTTGACATGACCTATGCATGATTAAAAACTCTGTCTCTAAAATATTGAAGGTTAATCCCATTAATAAACTTTATCTACAAATGCCACAAAGAGACATTTCTACACAATGGGATTAAGTTTGCCATGCTAAGTACTTTTTCTATATACATTGTCTCTTTTATGCTTTCACAACCTCTCTTAATTGATTGGATACCCACTACAAGGAATTGGGCAATTAGCGATGCTGATTAGCGACGGCGGATATCGGTGTGGCTATTGGTGTCGCTATTTTCGTCGCAAATAGTAACGCCAATAGCAATGCTGCAGGGAAAAAAATGCGGCCGAAACCCGAGCGCGGTTTTCATTTCTTTTGCTTCGACTTTTGAGAGCAAGAGCGAGGGAGAGAGCGAAGGCTTTGTGAGACAAGAAGAGGAAGAAGACTTGCTGCCGCCGCCGCCACCGTTGTTCGCGAAGGAGAGAAGGAGCCCTCATTGCAAAGAGAAGCCGCCCTAAACTCGCCATATCTCATTGGTGAGTCTCCCTCTCTCTTTCTTTTGCTTGTTTAAGGTTTAAATCGTTTTCTTTTGCTTGTTTAGGAGAGGAAATGAAAGAGAAGGAGAGGGAGAGGGAGAGAGAGGGAGAGAAAGAGGGAGAGGGAGAGGGAGAGGGAGAGGGAGAGGGAGAGGGAGAGAAAGAGAGGGAGAGGGAGGGGGAGGGGGAGGGGGAGGAAATGAGAGAGGGAGAGAAAGAGAAAGAGAGGGAGAAGGAGGGAGAGTGCATTCTCTCTCTCCCTCTCCCTTTTGCTTGTTTAATGTTTAAATCACTTTATTTTTTTCTTGTTTAGGAGAGGAAATGAGAGAGAAAGAGAGCGAGAGGGAGAGGGAGGGGAAGGAAATGAGAGAGAGATAGAAAGAGAAAGAGAGGGAGAGTGCATTGTCTCTCTCCCTCTCCCTTTTGCTTGGAGGATGTTTAAATCACTTTATTTTTTTCTTGTTTAGGAAATGAGAGAGAAAGAGAGATAGAGAGGGAGAGGGAGAAAAAGAGAAAGAGAGGGAGAGGGAGAGAGAGAGAGAGAGTGCATTCTCTCTCTCACGATGGGTTTGGTTGTTTGTTGTTTGAATCACTTTCTTTTTTGCTTGTTTAGGAGAGGAAATGAGAGAGAAAGAGAGAAAGAGAGAAAGAGAGGGAGAGGGAGGGAGAGGGAGAGAGAGGGAGAGAAAGAGAGGGAGAGGGAGGGGAAGGAAATTTAAGATAATAGACTTATTGATAATGGTATGCAATGTGCTTTGCCATGGGCCACGTACATTGGTGACTCTTTAAGATGGCTTAAAAATTGTCAATTCCTTCATAATGTCCAAGTAGGGGATCTAATTGTGATATGCATAATTCATTGTTTTTGTATTAACTTTATAGGCATGCCAAATTAGAAATCATGCCAACTAGTCAATGGAAGGACTAAAAGAAAATGATACCCTAGCTAATGGTCATTACGGTACTTCATCAAAATGAACCCAAAAGTATTGTTATAGAAGAAGAAACCCTTAAATTGAGTATAGGATAATTTCTCTCAGGTCTTATGACTATGAGTAGAATTGATTGAAATAAATTTTAGTACTATAGTTATTAAATTTCATAGATGGCGCGCATTAATTTTAAAATGGATTACTTATACTCAAAGCCGAGTTATAACAAATAATTATCTATCGGGACAAACAAATCCTTGAGCATGATACAAGGCCGAGATATAACATCGGAAAATCTCTCAACTACTATATACAATGCAAGATTTATGGTCAACTTGTAACTTGACGTACATCTCCATAAAGCTATCCATTTAAGCCTCGTTTGCTGTAATGTAGATAAGATGGAAAACGAAGAAGGTCTTATTGTTCAAGACCGCGAGACGTATCTTAATCAGTGTGTCCCATGTCCTTGCTCTCAATGCAAGTTGGCAATTAGACGAAAACGCCGATTGTCTATAGAACACGTACGATGATTTGGCGAGTTTCAATCTAAGATCATTGATCAGGCGATTGCAGATTTTCAGCAAACGGTAATTTGAAGTTAATACTAATCATGCATTGTACTCTCAAGCTAATTGAAAACCATACACAATAAGATTGGGTATTGTTGGCAAATTTTCTATCCAGGGGGTGATGTCTCGACCCAAGGGGGAGTGCACCCTTTGCAGCCAATTAGAAGAGTTCGTGGACGTGTGATGGATGGATTGCAGGAGCCAATTGACCACTCGCAAGGCCCATCTATACCGTCAATGCCAGAGGAGACAGACAACCTTCCCGACCTGCCTACAATCTTGGAGCGTGAGATGGAGGCAATGATCGATGCATTGATTCCCATGGATGTTGAGACATCTGACCCGCTTAGAGAGGAAGCATCCATACCATTATATGATGGGTGCCGAGTATCTCGGTTGAAGACATTGCTTTCACTCTTAAGTGTGCAAGCAAAATACGGTTGGAGCGATGCAAGTGTGACTGAGTTATTCAGGTACCTTGCAGACATGCTTCATTGAGTTTTTTTAAATAGTATTATTGCAAACATTTGTGTTTTTTCAAGGTGTTTTATGATTTTTTTCAGGTTATTGAAATATCATATATTGCCACCTGCAAATACCATGCCTAAGTCTCATGATGATGCACGACATGTTTTACGGAAGCTTGGCATGGACTACAATAACATCCATGCATGTATCAGCGACTGCATATTGTTTCGAGATGAATACGAGACTATGGAGACATGTCCAAAGTGTGGTGCTCACAGGTATCGACAGGACTTGCAAGGGCAAACCATCCCTCAAAAAGTTCTCAGACACTTTCGGCTCATCCCCCGCAAAAACCACATGTTTCGCACGTCTGTCATGGCAAGCTTGACAACGTGGCATGTGCAGAATAGGTCCACGGATGGAGTTCAATGAATATCAGCGGATTCGCGCGCATGGAGCCACATGGACTCTACCTTCCCAGACTTTGCACGAGAGCCAAGGAATCTTTGGCTCGGTCTCGCCATGGATGGTGTGAACCCATTCGGTCTGCGCTCGACTTCTTACAGTGTGTGGCCTATAGTGCTTGTCAACTACAACATCCCTCCATGGCTTTCTACGAAGAAAGGACATCTCATCCTTAGCTTGCTCGTCCCGAGCCGCTACAAAGTAAAAAATATGGACGTGTATCTTCGTCCATTAGTCGATGAGCTTAAGATTTTGTGGGAGGAGGGGGTCACGGTGCAAGATATGAGCAGGCGCGATGGTCGGCGGTCAGCCAACATTCGAGCCATTCTCATGTGGACGATGCATGACTTTCCGAGATTGGGAGAGTGCTCAGGTGAGCAGATGTTTGTTCTCGTTGGTAATATCTATATTTTAGTTCATTCAATCAAGTATTCACTAGGTTGTGGCTCGCCTTACAGGTCTGGTTACCTCAGGTTATCATGCATGTCCATTGTGTGGGCCACAGTTAGACTCCCGAAGGTCATGAACCATGAAGAAGATGGTATATCAAAGACACGCCGCTTTCTTGCCAGAGGATCATGAACTCAGGGAAGGTTTTCTTGGACGACCTCCAACACGTATGAATGCTGCAAGCTAGTATGAGCTAAAAATGGTAAACTCGGAATCACATCCAAATTGAATGCGACGATTCTCAGTTTTCTACGAGTTGCCATATTGGACCCACTTACAGGTCAACCACTTGTTGGATCCCATGCATATTTTCAAGAATGTGGGCAGCTTGCTATGGGACCACATCATAGGAAAGAGAGACACTATAGGGTCACGAATGGATTTAAAGGAGGTAGGTAAGATGGAGGCACTTTGGCCGCAGTCGAGTGCTGAAGGGGGAATGCAGCTTCCTCGCACTCCCTGGGTTTTGTCTACCAAAGAAGAGCGCATTGTGAAGCAAGTAATCAAGTCTATCCGCACTCCGACGGGTATGATACGTTCTCTCAGGTCCGCATTTTCTAAAGATGACCAAATGTCTGGGCTAAAATCCCATGATTGGCATAAGATCTGTCAGGTTTGTAAACAGAATGGATTTTAATTAGCGTGGACATTTTGAAATTTGAAAAGTGACATTATTCATAATGCTTTATCATTTATGGCAGTTTGTCCTACCGATCGCGATCGCGGGATGCCTTACTCCAGAAATTCGCGGGGCCATTTACAAGTTGTCGACTTTGGTGCAATGGATCTCACAGAAAGAGATTAAGACGTCCTCTATTGAATCCGCAAGGCGGGGAGTAGTTGAGACGGTCTGTCTCTTTGAGAAATACCTGCCCACTAGCATGCTCATCATACAAGTTTACCTTCTTGTGCATCTTGTGGACGAAGTGGAGATTGCTGGACCTATCCATACACGATGGATGTTCTTCCTAGAGCACTTCATGAAAACCCTGAAAGGCTTTGTGCGACAACGAGCTCGTCCACAAGGTAGCATGGCGGAAGGTTGGTTGGTGTCAGAGGTGTTAGTGCATATCTCACAATGGCTACCAATGGTGGAACCAGACAATGAAATGCTATGGACGGTGAAGAACAATGATAGGCTGACTGGAGATGTGGTGGTTGGAAATGGGGTAGAAAAAAGAATGGATGCCTCAATGGAAGAGAAGGTGAATCGCTTTTGTATGTTGCACCATGCCTCCATGGAGACGTGGCTCGCCAAGTACCAGATTGCAAGGCAAGATCGAGAGGAAGCGCGAGCTAAATTCCGACGCAGTACACATCACCAACCAATTCAATATCCTGAAGGCATGGAGGAGATGCCGCGGTTTATGTCAACACGATGGTTGCATGGAGCCTTGACCGCAGCATCCAATGAAGGGATAGAGGTCTCAATGGAGGAATGGGAGTTCTTGAGGGGATGTAGTCCAAAGGTAATGAGGGGTTTAGAATGTGTCGTATCTAAATTTGCTTGCTACATCTAATTTGAGTGTTTCAATGTCCAGTACAAAATATATAGTGCAGCATGGCGCGGATGGCATTTTTGGATGGAGCGTATTGACAAAATGCGCTCCACAATGGACTGTGGTGTCATGGCAAGGTTTGAGCAAGAGAGCCGACGACGAGCAACGGATCCAAACATGGTTGTGGATGAGATGGAGTATTTTGGGAACTTGCAAAGTATTATTACGGTGGATTACCGTAGCTTCTCCATGATACTATTCGATGTGCAATGGTTCAAAGTGGTACTTGGAGGAGCTGGAGCAACAGTTTGACGAGGTCCATGTGGATTTCTTGAAATAGATTCCGAAAAAAAATGGACGGATTTGCGCGACACCTTTGTGTTGCCGACCCATTGTGAACATGTGCAAATAGTCATTTGCTTGCTAATTGTAATATGACACGGTTTATGTCACGATGGTTTGAACTCGCTTTGTAAGTGTTTGTGAACAGGTAATCTTCTATCCAAACCCCCGACAACCTCGATGGTGGTATGTTATACCTTCAACTCCTCGAGGTGTAAGAGTATATGATCAAAGTGATGTTCCAGGCATAGATGAAGAAAATATGCAAATAGAGGGGTGGATATTACAAGGGGTGGAGGCCACCACAAGCTTGGAGCCCACATCGGCTAATAATGATGGAAATACAGAATTCGTAGAATTTTTTGAGAATGAGGCAGACTCGTTCTTTTGTGGTGACATGTCTATCGACCTTCCAGTGTATGTAGAGTTGTGTCAAGAGATTAACATGGGACCATAGAATACTTCATTCTTGGAGAATTGTATTACTCAATTCGTTGTTTAGATCTTCCATAAAGGTAGATAAGATATGCATTTTAAGAGGGATTTTTCAAAAATGATTTATATTAATGTGCTTTGTATAGTTTAAATTGATTATTCTAACATCATTTTTTATCTGTGCAGGTATCGACATTTTGAGGATGAGTCGAGGGATGAGCGATGAGGAGTTTCAGGACATGATGGCACGCATGTCTCCAGATCAGCTCGCGAGATTCAGAGAGATGGCAAACCAGGAGCTGTCTCGTTCTTCGTCAGGGCGCTCTGCTAGATCTGCTTTAGCGCGATCAAATGCTTCAGCTTCGAGCAGACGATCTCGATGCTCGCGACTTGGGCCAGAGGGAGGGACTGCGTCTGCAGGAGGATCAGGGGGGTGCTGTTGTGGAGACACGGACGTGGTGTCTCTATCTCGTCGTTCAGCTGGAGCTACGTCACCTCCAGGATTTGTCACACCTGTGGGGATGTCCACTCTAGTTACTCCGGCTTTTGCGTAGCCGTCGGCAGATGGCACGCCTTTTGGTGGCACTCCTTTTGGTGGCACCCCTTTGAGTGGCACTCTGGGAGAGGGTACCCTCGTCGGTACACCAAAAGTACAGGGGTCTCCTGGATATGCCCAGGAGCGTGGATGGATATGGGAGAGGGCCCATCTTAGGCAGACTCCTAGGGGTTATGGATACCTAGTGGATAGTAGGTCAGGAGCCATCATCATGAATGATGAGGGGAGGAGGGTGATGGCTCGCATGAGGGAGTTGTGCCAACAAGTTTTTCGGCACAACGTCTTGGATCATTGGAGGAACATACCAGAGGGGAGCAAGGACTACATAGTAGCATCCTTGCATGAGGAGTTCCCGGTGCCAGCCTCAGTAGATAGATTCTCTATGGGCTGAATGATGGATTGCATGCATGCATACATGTCACATAGACGATCCGACGCACGCAAGGCAATCAAGAGTGGGGCTCCAAAGCCCGAGTGGTTAGATGCAGACGACTGGCGTCGACTGAGGGAGGAGGCTACAGATTCGCCAGGACGTTGGAGTCAGCAGCAGCGGGAGGCGACGAGGGCACGAATCGAGGCCGGATCGGTGCATCATCTTAGGAGTGGTGGCCACAAGACATATTTGGAGGACTTTGTAAGTTTCTCTTTTGTTTTGCTTATTTGTTTTTTTGAGATATTCTTTGTACTGACAATCATGTTTCTAATAGTTAGCATTTTTTTTTCTTTGCAGCACTCCATTACAAATCGCGATCTGCAAGGCCTAGAGACTCGATATGCAGAGAGGCACGGTCTCAGGGCATTGATCGACCGATTATATAGACGCGACGGCCCTGTAAGTCACTCATCTTTCTTGTCCGTAGTTACCATGATATATTTGAATGCATTATTGTATGGTGGATTGATATGTTATTTCTTTTTCTACAGAATCCGTTTGATGCTCCTTTGCGGTGGGACGAGCTTTCGAGGGACAAGGATTTGTAGCTCGCCCTTGGATCCTTAGAGATCACACACCTTTAGTTTTTAGTCGCCTGATCTATGTAGACATTTTCTATGTATTAGTGATATCATTTCATGATTGTACCAATCGCATTTTATGCGATCATGTATTTATTTCATGTATCAATTTTATGATTTCAGTATACATTCTTTTTGTTTGCAAGCGCTTTGTATGCAGCAGTGTAGAAACTATTTTGTATGGCTTTCATACAGCACACAATGCTATATGTGGCAGGGCAGCTTGCTGCCCTACCACTTTTTTTTTCTCTGTTACCATTGCTATTTGCGTCGCAAATTTACTGCTCGCGTCGCTATTGGCGTCGCTATGAGCGTCACAAATTCTCTGTAACCGTCGCTATCTACGTCAAATGCGACGTAGATAGCGACGCAAATAGCGATGCATATAGCGACGATTCTATGGCGTCATCAATAAAGACGTTTTTTGCAACGACGGGGGCAAATTTTGTTTTTTGTATTTTCGTCGCTTTAAACGTCGCTATAAGGTCTATATCTTGTAGTGACCTCTAAATGTTATTTCATGTGTGTGTGTGACCAAAAGACAATTGCATAAAAAAGGAGAATGTGCAAAACTAATTCAAGTATTCAACTTCATAGTGGTTTCTCTTAAAAATTATACTTCCATAATTAATAATTCAATAACAAAGCTACATTATCAAGGTGTGATGAGAAATTGCACAAGAATAATAGGAGAGTATACCATTGCAAAGAGAATAGTAGTTTACAAAATATCTCAAGGGATTCACCTTAAAAAATGTAAGTGTAGCATGCTCGATCAATATATAAGGGCTATTTTAAATTATAATATGAATAAATCTATAAGATTAAATTTAGGAAATGGGATTTATTATTACATACTGAAAGAAAATTGTTCGCATCTTAAGAAAAAGGGGTTGTTTTATTGCCTTATAATATGGAAGTAAAGAGTATCTTTTAAGAACCTTGCGCATGCGATATGGATGGTTTCTTATAGAGGCATCCCTTGAGTGAAGCATAAAATCCAAAAACGAACATCACAATAGGGGTAAAGATGTGATCTAGTATCTACAAAAAACCAATATAAGTGACCTACATTTGCAAGGATCAAAGACAAGCTTCTGCTGTTTCTATCCACCCATATAATGTTTTACCTTGTTGGTGTCAATGATATGTGAAAAGCATATGGATTATAGAAACCACTAAGCAAATTACAACATTTGCAAAAAAGAGGGGGTTAACGGTATACTAAATACAAAAGCATAAATTGAAAGAAAGAAGGTTGTAAGGGTTTAGGGGACAAGGGGTTTGGGATTTCATTTGAATGGAATGAGATTGTCACATTAAAAAAAGGGGGTTAAGTGATATAATGAATACCTTGACATATGTAACCAAGTGAATTATCAAAATATATATTAAAATAAGGAAGGGCATAAGGGTTTAGGAGAGAAGGATACTAATCAAATAAATATGCTAGCATATGAATGCTATTCTTATTATAAGGTTGTGACATGGGTTGTGAAGGAAAGAGGGGTGTAATGAATTTAGTCATATGTTTAACCAAGTGAAACACAAAAGCATATATGATTAAAAACAAGGTCATAAGGGTTTAGGGGAGAATGGAAGAAAAATAATTAAATGGCTATACAAATAGATGTGAGGTGAGTTGTGAAGAAAAGGGGGGAGAAGGGTTCAAACTGGCTAAGGTATAGTCACCATTCAAAGTGGAGAGTTCATGATCAACTAACATTCATAATGAATCAAATCATCTATACACAATGTAATACTCACACCTTTTCCAATGTAAAATGTCTACATCTAAGTTGTCCTCCATGGACCAAGGTGTTCTACATAATGATCCACAACTTGGACAAGTCCCCAAAAATACAAGTGTATGGTATTGGACATTGGAAGATCAAAGGTATATGACAATGTGAATAAAGTTAAGTAGGATAATTGGAATGACAAAATCATGGCTAGACAACTTATATAATACATCATACATGAGCTTAAATTGTACATGGTACCTACAATCACATGCATCTTGATCTCCATTGTATCGAATAAACCAAGGCTTGAGACTTTCAAAAGATACCGTAGCTAAAGATCCTGATGGGCATTGTTAAATTGCATTTTTCTATGTTATCTCTAGGAAACAAGGACTATGCTTAATGTATTATTTGCATCCCACATACTTTCATGTTGTCTCCTTGAATTTAGGAGGTAGTAGAGTGCTCCTCCCAAAGCACTCTATTAAGGATTTAGTTTTATTAGTGCATTTCACATTTGGCCTACGTGCATGCCATTGAATTACATAATGTACAAATCTCATTAGTATCTAATCTTTCTCATCCATTTATCCATGGCATTAATTTGTGATACTCAATGTTTAGGAGATGTAAAGTAGCATTTATATCCCTCACCATTTGTAGTCTATCAACGGAAGCTACAAGTTCTTGGTAGAAAAGAAGATGATACGATGTATCTCGATGCTTCATTGATGCATATGATGATCTTAAACTCCTAAACAAATAAGTAATTGCATCCCTTTTGTTGAGAGAGAGAGAGAGAGTACGAGAGAGATACATAAGATATGCTCCCAAAGAATGATTCATATTGATGTAGAGTTAGTATATATAGGTGAGACCCAAGTCAAGTGAGAGATTATATATATAGTTGTAACATCCCCACTCAAACAAAGGTCTCTGGCTGCGAGTGAAAAAACCCTTGGGGAGAACAAGGGAAAAACCCAAGCCCCTACACATACCTACGAACCAAAAATGATTTACTGTAAAGTTTTCTTGAATACAATGATACATGCCTCAATCAGTGAGACAAGAACTTGGAACAATACCAAGTGCATGTCTTAATGAACTAAAGCAAGCTTCACTAAGAGCTTTTGTGAAGCTGTCTGCAACCATTTGATCACTGGTACAATGCTCCACCATAATGGAACCTTTTTTTACTTCATGTCAAACATAATGATAATGAATAGCAATATGCTTTGATTTACTATGTTGTATACAGTCTTTGGTAAGACTAATAGCACTTTGTTTGTCGCATCGAAGACGTGTACTAGATGATGAAGGATGTCCCAAATCTGCAAGTAGTTGTCGAAGCCAAACTAGCTCACGAGTTGCTAATGATGCAGCAACATATTCGGCCTCAGTTGTAGAAACCACAGCACATCGTTGTTTCTTGCTAGACCAAGAAACCAAACATCCATTTACAAAGAAACAATTCCCACTTGTAGATCACATGGATAAATGTGAACTTTCCCAATCAGCATCTGTATATCCAATAAGGTCAAGAGAAATTGAAGAAGATAAAGAAGAATCCTCTCGACGATGATAAATAAGACCAAACTCCTTAGTACCCTTGAGGTACTTAAGAATACGTTTTGTAGCACTCCAATGAATAGTGGAAGGGGAAGAAAGATACTGTCCCAAAAAGTTAGCTGCAAATAAAATATCTGGTCTTGTGTTTAAACCAATAAATTGAAGACAACCAACAAGATTAGCAAAAGGTTGATGAATGGCTGATTCTTCATTGCGTGTTGTAGATGTACCCTTGGTAGAGCTTGAAAGAATGGGAGTGTTGCCAGAGTGCGCATTTGTCAACCCAAACTTCTCAACAATATCATTAATAAAATTTGTTTGGCGAAGAAGAAGAATGCCTTGTTGTCAGTGTCATTGAACTTGAATACGCAAACAAGAATGTATCTCACCAAGATCCACCATTTCAAATGCAGTCGATAAAAGCTTCTTCATAGCATCCAAGAAAGCAATATTATTTGACACAAGGAATAGTATCATCAACATATAGAGCAAGAATAATAAAACATTTGTCCTCCCTTTTGATGTAAAGATTTAGGTCAGCAAAACATGCAATAGAACCTTTAGATGTGAGGAACTGATCAATCTTAATATACCAAGCACAAGAGGCTTGCTTCAATCCATATAATGCACGATGAAGCTGGCATACAAGATGCTCCTTTCCTGCAATCATAAAACCTTTAGGTTGCTCCATATAGATTTCTTCTTCAAGATCTCCATTGAGAAAAGCCGTTTTAACATCCATTTGGTGAATTTCTAGATCAAATAGTGTTGCAAAAGCCAAAAGCATATGAACAGTTGTGGAGCGCATAATGGGAGAAAATGTTTCTTGATAATCTACTCCTACAATCTGCGAGTAACCTTTTGCAACAAGTCGTGCTTTGAACTTATCAAATGAGCCATCAGCTTTGGTCTCGGTTTTATAAGCCCAGTTACATTTGATAGGAATACGATTTGGGGGGAGTTCAGTAAGAATCCATGTACCTTTGGAGATTAAAGGATCGTACTCAGCTTGCATAGCTTCTTTCCATTGATCCCTTTGAGACGAATTGATAGCTTCCATATATGATATTGGATCCTATTGGACAGACATAGCATCATCAAAGACATCATATTCAATAGAATAGAATCCATGCTCTATCTCAGTAAGAAGATCGACATATATCTCCAAATTTTCATCAATCTTCTTTGGAGGTGAAGGAGGTTTATGATCATCAGAATTAGTAGACTCACAAAGTAAGTAAGGAAATGCACTAAGAAAAGACTGCGTATCATCAGAAACATCTAACAACCATGTGCCACCCATAGTCTTCTCATCAAATATAGCATCACGACTAATGATAACCTTTTGAGTAGAAGGATCATAAAATTTGTAACCTTTGGAATGATCTGAATAACCAAGAGAAATAACCTTCAAACCTGGAGGATCCAACTTATTTCGAGTGTCCTTGGGCACATGAATATAAGCAATGCAGCCAAATGTGCAAAAGTGAGAGACTGAAGGTGTCTTCCCTGTCCAGATTGTTATAGGAATTTACTAGCAGGTGCAGTTGTTGGAAGATGATTTTGAATAAAAACGGCTCTTAGAAGTGCTTCAGTCCAAAACTTTTGAGACAAACCAGAGTGTATAAGCATGCAACATATAGCATTAAGAATAGTGCGATTTTTGTGCTCTAGCAACACCATTTTGCTGAGGAGAATAAGGAATCGTAAACTCATGATGAATACCTTCATCCTTATAGAAGTCATCAAATAGATTCAATAGATATTCACCGCCATTGTCACTGCAAAGAGTCTTTATAGAGAATCCAGTTTGAAGTTCTACACTTATCTTGTATTTTTTAAATATAGATAAAGCCTCAAACTTATGTCGAAGAAGATAGACATATGTGTACCGTGAGAAATCATCAATGAAAGTTATAAAATATCGATATTAAGACTTTGAGGCAGGAAAAGGACGGCAAATATCGGTATGAACCAAATCCAAGAGAGCACACGAATGTGATGAAGTAGAAGTGTGGAAAAGTGAACGATGGTGTTTTCCAAGTGCACAATACTCACATATTCCCATACATGGATGAGATTTAAGATCCATACCTTGCACAAGACCATGATGATGAAGATCAAGAATTTTGGCAAAATTAGAGTGTGCAGATCGTTGATGCCATAATTTGCAATTTGCATCTCCAGGGGCAGTAACAACATTTGCAACCGTATCGTTCAATGATAGCTCAAATAGATTACCATGTCGAGGAGCCACTGCTATAGTATGTCCGTCTTTCCCCATACAACATTGATTATGATCAAAGCCAACAAACAAACCAAGATCAACTAGACGAGCAACAGAAAGAAGATTTCTTTGCAAATCTGGAACATGAAGAGCTCCTCTTAATATTCTAGTGGATGAAACACTCCCCAGATATAAATCACCCACTCCTTTGACTTGACAAGTCGTATCATCCGCAAGGTAAACAAACTTCTTGATAGGAAGAGAATGATAATTGTGAAGCCGCTGCGATTGGTATGTCATGTTTCCAGTGGCACCTGAATCAACGATGAATAGAGAACCATCATGAACATGAAGCACCTTTTCTAGAGAGACATCATGATGGATGAAATTGAGCTCCTGATGAGTATGATCATCATCAGTTGTAGTTTGTTGAACAATATAAGCTTGAGAACATTCTTCATCATATCTACGTTTATAACAACAACAAGATGGATGATCGGTATGTGCACAATAATCACAAGGAGGAAAACTTTTGGACAAGCGAGGTTGCTTTGTAGTAACTCCATGCTCCTCATCATATTGACATGCCTAGCAATCAGAAGCCACATGGCCTTTCTTATCACAATAAGAACAATGTTTGTTAGGATAAGCAAGATGAGAAGATTTACCACCTCGATTAGATCATCCACCCTGCTGAAAACATGAAGCGGGATGCTTGCGAGCAACAAAAGCAGCATCAAAATCCCTTTGTTTGCGAGTGACCAAAACAACATCAGATTTTTCCAAATGATTCTCATGACATTGAGAATATTCAATAAGAGATATACATGCTTTGTCAAAGTGAATATCATCCTTGTTAAAAAAACTAGTGATGATATTGTCATATAAAGGATCTTTGATGGTATGAAGAAGTTGAGTAACAATTTGATTTTTAGCAATAGGAGTGCCGTTAGCACCAAGCTGATTGATAATGTCTTTAAAAGCCTCGATATGAGAGTGCATAGAAGTACCAACCTTATATTGAAGATTCTTCAAACAAGTTTGGAGATATAAAATTTCGGTGACCGATTTCTTCTCAAACGTTGAGATAAGATACTTCCAAACAGCATGAGAGGTTTCGAGATGAAAGACATCCAACATAAGTGAGTCAGGAAGTCCAGACAATATATAACGACGAGCCGCTTTGTCACGACGAATCCAATCAGTATGATCAATTTTCCATTATTCAAATAACGGGCCATCAGTAATCAGAGAATTGTCATTCATCACATCAATAGATTGAACTGGGCAAGACATGTCGCCCAAAACAATATCAAATAATTCGCCACCTTGAAGAATTAGCATCATCTTTGCTTTCCACCCAGGAAATCCTTGTCCTTTTGGAAGAAGGAAACCGAACATTGGCCAGATGGATATCCGTTAACAATTACGCAAATAGCCATGCCTGTATCTCGAGAGAAAACAAATAAGATGAGATCCTAGAATCTACAAACCATGAACAAGACGAGCATAGTTGAGACGCGTGACAATCAAAATAGATGCACCTAAGAACGACAAAAAGTATTGAGTGAGTAAAAAGAAAGCCCAAAATAGAGAGACATAACGTGCAAGACGAGATGACGCGTATAAGAAAAGTGCTATTTCAGTCGAACAAAGAACATGAATGAGAATAAAACATCGCTAAAAATAGCAAGATGTTTGCTTCTCATAATCAACATCATTAATGAAGACGAGCGATTAACAAACTGCAATTGGGGATTAACAAACTGTAATTAGAATTACAGCTTTAAATTAAAGAATCACAGATTTGAGCAGAATTGTTGTCTTGAATTCTGAACTGTCATAACTTTTGATCCATAACTCCGATTGACAAGCTATTTTGACAGGATTCGAGAGCACGACGAGAGCTACGCATTTAGACCTGGTTTTTAAAAAAAATACAAAATTAACTAATACTTAAAATTTGAACAATTTCATGTATCAAATCATCACTTGTGCAAAGAATTCAATCAAGTATAAACAATGAAACAACTTATCTTCCTTGTTGCTGCTATGCATCCATAGCTCTAATACCATGTTGAGAGAGAGAGAGAGAGTAGGAGAGAGATACACAAGATATGCTCCCAAAGAATGATTCATATTGATGTAGAGTTAGTATATATGGGTGAGACCTAAGTCAAGTGAGAGATGATATATATAGTTGTAACACCTTTAACATTGGCTTGGATCCTTGAGAGCATTTTTTTATTTTACTCAATGAATCATGAACAATCAATATGGAAAGAAGACTTGGCTTGTAAGAAATCCAAAGTAATAAAAATTCCACTTGATTATTATGTTATAACATTAGCATAATGTGAATTTTTGAATGGTTCTTTATTCTACCTTCCATGATGCACATTGGCATGTTATGCTAACGTGATGTACCCACCCCTAGCAAAGCTAGTGGAGCCCCAAGAGGAACACCAAGGAAAAGGGAATTCTCTTGCAAGAAAATCTATCTTGTAACATCAACAAGCTTTTATTTCATTCTTTTGATCATCAAAACAAAGAAAATAGCAAATTTTCACGCAGCATCATAGTAGATATCTCCCACGGTTTTATCTTTAACAAACTTGATCATGTTCTTCATATTCTTCATATTGTTCATTAATAGACAAAGAGAACACAATTTTTGATGGAAATAAATCACATAGTATTCATCTTCATTGTCTTCATAGTCTTCTCCCTCATAGAAAGATACAATGTTTCACATAGAATCAACTATCTCTTGCATATGATCTCTCTCACAATAGTATGCTCTCAATACTACATCATATCTTCACTACAGTCACTCAATAATCACTCACAATAACCCTCATTAGGTCGTGGATACATCTCCCAAAAGGTATGTCAAATATGAGAGGTCACCAGAGACTTCATAGTGTCCTGTGAGATCTGTCTTCTATCACTGTCTTCTGTAACCTTCTGTAAATCTTCTGTAAATCTTCAACAGTTACTTCTTCACTTCAATTAGCTAGAATAGAGCTTCCATTTATCCTTTTCCTAAGACAATAACACTTCCCAAAACATCCATACATCCATCATAATACTCAACAGAAACAAACAGAACAGACCACAGAACAACAGAGCAACAGGACTACAAAGGTACAGAAGCACAGAAGCTACAGAAATTTACAAAAGATCAACAGAACCCATAAAAATCATAAAAACCAAAACAAAACCAATTCAATCTCTCATAAACCTCTTCACACATTCTCAATCATCTCTTAAAACATCCATTCAACCATCTCAACTACCAAAACAGAACCAAAACAGAACAAAACAGAAGAAAATCAGGCCTTACAGAACCATACAGAGAAAATTACAGAACTCTTCAGAACTACATATTTCATAAAAAACCAACATAAACCCTTTCAAACATACTCAAACCACTTCCAAATACTTCAAAACATCTTCAAACTCAAACAATCAACCACCAAAAACATCCATTCAGCAACAACAAAAACAACAAAAAATCAGCCCAAGAAACCAATCATTTCCACACTCAACATATCCCCACACTTAATAAGGAAGCGTCCTCGCGACCTAAGAAAATGGAAGAATAAAAGCTCTATGATCTGCTAAAAAGAATCTTCAATTCAGCATAAATCACCCACTTTGATCACAACCCCATCATATCAACTTCATAACCTGGATCTGAAACACATATGAAAGGAAAACCAATAACACAAAAAAAAACCATTCCAATATTATAAACCAAAATAACTCAAACTATTAAAGGATATAAGAGTTCTATATCCACATCTGCAACTCCAACCATGTGATAACCAACTGCATCAATCTTCACAGCTTCATCTTCATCAGCTCCACACAATTGAAAAAAAAACATCACCCAATACAAAAAATACCCATATACAAATATAGTTTGAACGGCATGGATCCCCAAAAATTGGAGAGCAAAAAGAAAATTTCCATTAATAAAGGAGGAATGATACAATGAGGAAAAATCTCCATTGCTAAGTAGGATGAAGGTATTTCTTCTTAAACTGCATACTAAGCTTTAAACGCTCCAAAGCTTTACTCTCATCAACAAAATGCTGAGGCACATTCTGGAGGAACTGTAAGCAACACATCCTCTCCAGCAAGATGAGGAACCTGGTAGGGAAGGCCTGTGCAAAGTAGTACAGAACATCCATCTGAGCAACAGTCACATCTACATTTGGATTGATAAGCAACTGAGGGATACTCTTTCGAGTATTTAGCTTTGACTGCTGATGTATGAAAGCAAGATACCAACAAAAATGAGCTGCAAGGCGAATAGTGGTATCCTTAGAAGTAGCATGCACTTTGGAAAAATGAAGGTAAGAGTTCGAACATGCTGAAAATGTATCCCAAGACCCTGGAATGAGAGGCCAGGGTCCTGTCACACAATCATGTAACGTCCATTGCCTTCGACAGAGTATGTCACTATCATATCCTGGAGTATCTAGCACTGACTGGAGAGGAAGATTGATATAATCAGATGAAGGGGGCAATGGAATAAGAGGAGAACATTGTAAAGGAGGATAAGATAAATCATAAAAGGAAGGCAAATGAATGGATAAGGAAGATGGCAAAGATGGAGAATTCAACAAAAAGGTACGAAGGGAATCCACTGAGAAAACAGAAGGAATAGGAGGAACAGAAGGTGGAGGTTCAGAAGGGGTAGGTGATGATGTAGGATCAGGGATAAAAGGACATGTAGTAAAAACATGGATATGAGGAAATCTAGAAGGGGTAAAAGATAAAAGCGGAATGTTATCAGGACTTGAGGAAAGAAGGGAAATATAAAAAGGGAAACAATACGGCATAAGAGAATAAGAAAGGAGATCACGAGGATCCAAAGGATAGATAGAACAACGGAAATTAAGGTCCTGGAAAAAGGAATCTGTAAATAACGGATGATCAGCAATAAAGCTTAACAACTGAGATTGTAATGGCTGGATATCAAATTTATGGAAAACACTCCAAAGACGATGAGGTTCCAAAGCGTTAGCCTCCAAAGGTGGATGCCAAGCATGTCCCTTACACCAAGATGTTTGCTCATGATAATAATTCAAAATTTCTGCTAACAGGAGCTCAACTGAGTGCACATACATGACTGCCTATAAGATCACATCCCCCACATAAACATTCAATTCCTCTTCATCAGGAATTTGCAGATGTCCGACAAGATACTTGAAAGATAATAACTGAACCTCATGGGAAACCAACTCATCCACAAATCTATCAAAAACTGCTCTCAAGAGACTTGCAGACCAAAGATTTGACCACCCATCCTCTGGAGGTTCTAAATCCACATTGCTTAAGGAGATATACAGGGCAAACCTCTGCTGATTATATTTGATCCAAAAGGATAGAGGAGGTGACACCAATTCAGTATAGCGGATAAAATCTTCCTGCACACAGTTCATCCTCTACTGAAGGCATTCCACTTTAGCAGAGAACCCATCACATAATTTAGCTCTATGGTGCAGCTGATCAAGCTCTCCTTTGGAAGATATGACTGAAGAGACAATAGGAGTTGGAGGAGGAACAGAAAAAACAGCCACTTTTTGGTTAAGTTGTTCAATAACTTTCTGTTGGGACTCTACAGTTGCCTGAAAGTGCTGCAACTCACCTTCACTAGTACCAAGTTTACTAGCCAAAGTGACCATTTCCTCAAGGGCAGAATTTTTCTGAAGTTGCAAGGATGCATTCTCCTCTTCCAACTTAGCAACCTTAGATTCTAACTCTTGGATAGTTGCCTTCTGGGAATCCATTAAGGATGTGGCAGCAGTCATTTGAGTATTAATATCACCGAGTGTAGCCCTTTCTGCTGCAGACAAATCCTCCAGTGCCTTAGTCAGCTGACTAGTCAAGGAATCCACCTTGTCTTGCAAGGAAGTATAAACATTGGTATACATTGTCTGAAGAAAAGAGGTAAGGGAGGTTTCCAGAGTGGACTAGACATTTGAAACTAGATGTGAAAGCATAGGTCTAGATAATATAGTATGTAAGGATAAAGGCATCTATTGATCAATTTGTCCTTCCTTTTGGGCTGAAAATAAATTAGGACAGGAGAGGAAAGAAGGAAGGGCACTACCAGACACAGTAGGAACAGGTGTGGGTACAGGGGAAGCAAGTACAAGAGGGCTGGAAGGAGGCTTTGTACGAAGGCGTTTCTTGCGAGAAAATATAACAGGGGACTCCTCATCTTCTGAATTTGGTTACATAGGTGGAGGGGAAGGAACTGATGGTGGAGGCTGTGGCGGTAAAGGAACAGAATCAAGCACTGGCACACCACCAAGAGGACGTGCAAAAGTGATAATGTGATGTAAGAAAGCAACATAGGAAACATTAATGATCTGACCCTTTCGTACATGCTAGAAATGTTGATCCATCTTGGAGAGTAAGAAGCTTGCCTAGTTGAACCTAGCACCCTCTAGGATCTTCACAGAAGCTGTGAACAGTTCCTTGGAAAGATACTTAGAAGCTGACTTACTCGTCATAAATCGGCCTTGGAGGAACTGACATAACTGCTTCCATACTGGAGAAGAGATAGGAGCAATAGAGACCCCTGAACTGTTAATAAGTTGATTGAGAAGCAAGGGGGTAGAATTTTCCTTCTTCAAGAGCGTAACTATCTCTTCACCAGTAAGTAACTGGTTACTGTTGGGCACAAAGGAAGCAGAAAGGGACAAGCACAGCGCTTCATGCATATTAGTTGTAGATAAGCAGAAGGTATGGTTATAAACCAAGCCAGACTGGTTTTTATAAGAAGCCAAGAAGGAGTAACAAAGCTTCTCATCTACCGACGGCAATGTAAGGGCAACAAATGGTCTGAGGCCTGCACATCGGATGCAATCTGCCTCTAGAAGGAGAGAATAATCATGGACTGCGAGGGGAACATGCTATACCACAATCTGAGGGGAATAAGAAGAAGATGATGCCATTCAGACTATAGCAAAAACCACACACACAAAACCAGGAATAAAAGAGAAAACCTGCAAAACCCACAAACAAAACCACCACTGAGACCATCGACAGGAGAAAGATTTAGGACAAGACTAAACCACCCCAAGCAAACCACATCCTACCAAAAATTCGACATGACCTACGCACATATGCGCCTGAAAGCTTCATGTGATGCAACATGCAAGCACCCAAATCCCCATAATCAAGCATACCAAATAAAACAAAAGTGTCACACATACCATAACCCAGACCCAGACTCCAAACAGAATCATAGACTCGGACTAGTAAAATAAGCATGAACAAATATGACCGACATCTTTGACCAAGAAAACCCAATCCCCGTAAACGTTTAGGGTCCTACAGTGCGGTGGAAGTGGATGGGTGAAACTAACGACTCAGTTTGTTTAAATAATCAATTAAGCATAGTTCATTATTAATGTTTAATCCGTTAATGCATGGTGAGTCGGAAACGTAGCCCAGCCCCTCTCAGACTTGACACAACTTTACTTGACTAGGTCTCTACTAATGCAGTTCATTGTTATAATTACATTATCTGTGGCACTTGCGTGCATGCATGCGTGAATTCGGGGGGTTCATTTTAGTACAAGTTAAAGGTGTCTGTAACGCGTGTGCGTGTGCATTGGTGAATGGGTTTTAATTTACAAAAATTAAGTGGGTTCTGGTGCAAAGGTGCTCGTGCAACGGTGGTGTTCCTTTTACAATTAACGTTCGGGTTTGTTTTATTACAATTTCATGAAGTGCAGTCTATTAATTTTGTGTATGTGCAATGGTCAATTGATTTTAATTACAATTTAAATGTGTGTTATGGTGCAACGTGAGAGAGGGAAAAATAAAAAAAACCTGGCAATGTGTGGGTCTGTCTGCAAAGTCTGAGATGACGGCCTCGAAAAGGGAGAGAGGCAATCCACCGATAATCCACAAAATTGACAAAAGTGACAAAAGGCCGACTAAGACTAGTCATCCTATCGTACAGGAAAACAGAAAAACAACTAACACATTGACCAAAAAGAAATAATAAAACAGATGCGACGTGTGACCAAAGAAAAAAAATGGAGATGTTGGGGGTATGGATTGATTGGGATTTAAGATTATGATTGTTAGGTTTTGTGGGTTGGTTTTTATTTTTTATTTTTTAGTTTGGTTTGGTTGTATTGTTTTTTTTTTTAAAAAAGTGATGTGGTCATGAAATTTCAGCAACAACCAATCATGAGCATCAAGTGTAAAGAAGGTGATCTGATTTAATTCTTTTTTTTCAGCTCATTTATGGGATGAAAAATAAAATTTTTCATTGAATTTTTTTTTTTAAATTAGGGTTTTGGCTCCAATTAATACTTTTCCCAATTAAGAAAAGCATTTTCAATGAGAAAATATTGGCAAAATGTACCAAAGAATTTGTAGAATTTTCAAAAAAAATCCTGACATTATTTCGGCATTTTTATGAAATTTTAAGGAATTTTTTCATTTTTTTTCATGGTTTTGAAAAAGAATTTCAATTTTTGATTTTTTTGGTAATTTTTTTCAATATTTTAGTTTGGAAAAATATGTCAATGGTTTGCAAAAATATTGGGATTTGTTTTGGAATTTTGTGTAATTTTTTATTTTTAATTGATTTTTAATGAATTTTTGAATTTTTAAATGTATTTTTACGTTTTTCCGGGATTTTAAATTAAAAGGGCAGTACGCGGCTACGTGTGAACAACTGATAAGGACTGTGTGTGAATGGCTGGCGTCAACACACCACCACACGAACAAGGCGGAAGCGCGTCCCCGCACGTGAACGACCGCTAAGCGCGCACGAACTCATGATCACGAACACGCACATGCACAGCCGCGCACGCACACCCTGCGTGTGACAGGGGGACGAGAAGGGGGTACGGGGGTTTCTGTTGTTGGTGAAAGTACATTTGGGTGGTCTGCGCTGCGGGTGGGGTGGGTGGGAAAGGGGCTTAGGAAGGGGAGGGGTGTATGTGGGTGTGAAGGGGGGCTTATGGGGGGGTTTGTGTAATTGGGCGAGTTTGGGTAATTGGGGGGGGAATGGGGCTTATGGGAGGGAGTTGTGTGACTGGGGGGGGAGGGGGGGTTGGGATTGGTGGGGGGGAATGGGGCTTATGGGAGAGAGTTGTGTGACTGGGTGGGGGGGGGGGGGGGGGGGGTTTTGGGATTGGTAGGGGGAATGGGGCTTATGGGGGGTGGAGGTTTGTGTATGGGGGTGTGGGAGGAGAGGGAATGCCAATGGCGGCGGGCGTGGCAAATCCAGGCAGGCGGAGGGCGTCAGAGGAGTGGCGGGGCCGGGCGCCGGCCGCCAGGTGGGCGAGGAGAGTCAGCAACCAGGCGAGCGGGGAGGCGTAGAACTCCAGGTGGCGAGGGGACGGGCAGCTGGCGGCCATAGGCAGAGCCCACGGAGGGGCTGGCGGGCAGGCGGAGGAAGGGAGGGGTAGGAGGTGGAAGAAGAGGCCTGGGGGCGGGCGGATGGGGAGGAAGCAGGAGGAGTAGGGTGAAGGGAAGAGGGGAGGGAGTAGGAGGGGAGGAGGAAGGAGGTGGGGGAAGAAGATGGAGGGAAGCAGAAGGAGGGGAGAGAGAGAGAGGGGGTTACGGGGAGAGAGAAAAGAAAGAAAGAGAAGAAAGAAAAGAAGAGGAGAGAGGAGAGGGAAGGAGAGAGAAGAGATAACGGCCGCGGGAGGGGGGAAATAAGATTTTTGAAATTAATTAATAAATTAATTAAAAAAGAGAAAAAAAAATGAAAGGCGTGCCCCTGTCCCGCGCACGTGCGTGGGGCGGGGTAAAAAAATTTGCCGTGGCGGGATCGGAATGGCGCCAGGACGTCGGCACAGGGTACACGTACGCAACCAGGGCATGTTGAGACGCGTAAAATCGAAAACGGGCGCGTTCATGTGCGAGACGAGTGGTGCGGAACACGTAAAAACAAGGAAAAATTAATATCTCACAATCTGGGCATTGAAACGAAATGATGTAAAAACAAAAAGTGTGCAGGACGGCAGAGGGAAGACAAGGAAAAAGGAAAAATGTGCATCGGAACGCAGTGTGAGAAAAAGGAAAAATGTGCAGAAACACGTGCCGGACAACTTTAGCATGTCAAAACACAGTTTCGACTTATATAAGACGTGTTCACATGCAAAAAATTGAAAAACGGACCCGAAAAGGGATTCGAAAATTAATACGGAACTATCCGTGCACCGGAACGAAGTGCAAGAAAAATGCAAAATGTGCGGGGAACAGAGTGTCACCGGTGTGTCACATTAAAATGCAGTTCCAATAGGGTTAGGAGGCATGCACAGGCAAAAAACACCAAAAAGACACTCAAAAATACGTTTTAAAATTAATAATTAAAAAGTCGGAAGTCGAAATAGGATGGAGGAAAAAGAAAAAATGTAGGGAAAGTCGCGCTGGGCACGGTGTCAAGTCAAGCTGGAATTCCGATGCAAACAAGGCAGGTTCACATGGAAAAATGTCAAAAAGACGCCCGAAAAGGTCCCGAAAAACCACAAAATGAATATTGGACAAACCGTACATCGGAAGGACATGGAGTAAAAAGGAAAAATGTCAGGGAGAAAGTGATGGTGAGGGTTATGATGTTAGATCACGGTTCCGAAGCAAGAAAAGCACGGTCACATGGAAAACCGTCGAATGTACGCAAAACCCGTTAAAAATTAATAACTCAAAAACCGTGCATCGGAACAGGGGTAGGTAAAAATGAAAATTGGACTATTCAAAGGGATGAACAAGGCTATAAGTTTAGATTGGAATTTGGGGGAACATAGGGTGCGTTCACATGGAAACACAACAAAATAATGGAAAAAGAGAAATGGAGGAGGAACATCCCCAAGGGAGGGGTGACAGTGGACGGGTGGGTGAGGAAGGGACCCCAGAAGGGTAAAAGAAATTCATGGCTTACATGCATGATCAAAGTGAGGCATAGGCAAGGCACTATGCAATGTAGACGCGCAGGGACGCATCCCCACACTTAAAACCTTAACGGATAGGGTGGACCGAGCAACAGGGACCTAGTACTACACAATAGACCATCCACTAACGTCCCCACACTTAGAACATGAACATCACTGACAACACAAGGTATAGGGATAGAAAACTTAGCCCACGTTGTCGAGAATCAAGGTTGACTATCGATGGCACATCCATTGTCGTTGTCGGCTACAGGAGGTGCCAAGGTATCTTCACAACACACGTCCTTCGTGGCAGAGACCACGCAACAACACCCAGGGAGGTGGCTGGTGGATGAATCATGTCGAGTCGGTGTCGCTGACGAAGGAGAGTCACTCAGCTTACAGCACTCAGATGGGATGAGAGAATAGTCACTCGCCCCATTACTTATATCACTCGATGAATAATGATTAAAACCCATATCGCACACCCGGTTTAAGAATTGACAAGGCAAATGATACAGAGGGAGTACGCCAGGGTGCACAATTGATGGTGCATCAGTGCGTCCAACTCGTTTGGCATAGGTGCAAGGAGGAAGGCAAGGGAGCCTTACAGTGCAGTGCACAGAACAGGGTGACGTGTCCTGTGTTGATGGCAGAAACCCGCCTCGTGGGTGCATAGGGAAAAGAGAACATACCTGACTCCAAAGTTCGTAACGTCCCTCAATCCTCACCTCTCGGTAATTGATTGACGAAACTCCAGGCACACTCAGCCTATCCTCTGTCTCACGCTCTATTGATAGTTACAGAAGGGCAGCTCTTGCCTGAAACCCATTGATGTAATCCTCACGGTCACTTGTGCAAAGGTTGTATGCCTTGTGCACATTTGATGGTGCAATTGTGCATCCCGCTCTGTGCCAGCATACGATGCGAGAAGGAAGGCCAGGGAGCCTTATGGTGCAGTGCACAGAAACAAATCATGCTTTGTGCATTGAGAGGCCCATCCCCTGTATGCAACACTTCATTCACACTTCTCACCTCTCATTTGATTTGAAGGGAAAAGACTGGTCACTCGCCCCACCCTATGTCTCACTCTCTGTTGATAGTTACAGAGGGCAACCATACTCACTTACCCATCCGGTTAGGATGAAAGCTCGCGTCGTCAGTTGTTGAAGAGGCATACCCAGGGAGGTAGCCATCAGATCGAACGTTGTGTTACATAGGACATGGGGTCTGCTATTAGAGGACTGTCAAACGCTCTGCAGAAAGGCACAGGACATAGCGTACCAAGGGAGGCAGCTTCGGAACTGGATCCTGGGAATGTCAAATGATGAATCCACCTTCTGGACTGCTGGGTGTTGCCACCTTTTCCACATCCAGCTTCTTGCCCAAGGATGTTAACCACCTTTTCTTGGAACAAGGCCTGCTATGACAGGGAATTTCTTCCTTTTCTCCCATAACAGTTTTTTTTTCTTTGTTTGTTTGTTTTTTTTTTCTTGTTTTGTTGTTGTTTTTGTTTTTTTTCTTTTTCTATTCCCGAGGGTGTCTCCACCTTTTCTCGAAGAACAGGTCGGCATGACAGGGACCGAAGTCCTTTTCTCCCATGACCGATATGTATATTTTTTGTTCTTTTTTGAATTAAGCAAGGGAATGGTAGAAATACCATTTGTTAGAACCAACCTCACCACTGCCGCTGGTGGAAAATAGAGGATAAGAGAGCAAGGCTGGAAGGCGAGGCTGAGGAGACAGAGGGTTGCATCCACCTCATCAGGAGTGGCTGAAGAATGGCTATCAGAAATAGCATCATAAGAGTGAGAGTGTCACGCCAATGGGGGAAAGGATCAGGTGACCGTAATTGTCAAGATCCCCAAGGAGGGAAGTACTTCTTCAAGCGATATCTATTGATCAAGAAGGGATCATCAGAGGCATCAATGGTCTGCACTTGGACAGAGCCATTAGGATTGACAGCCAAGTACCTTATATGGGCCCATCCACCACTATTGGAGCTTGCCAGGAAACTTGCCGAATTGTGAATCATAGGCTAGGACCAAATCACCATCTTTGAACTCCTTGTGCTTGATGAAGTTGTCATGGTAAGCCTTACGTCAAGCTTGCATGGCTTCCATGCACTGTAGAGCCATCCTGCGAGTTTCGTTCAAACATTCCAAGTGCAGGAGAAAGCATTGCAGTGAATCATCATCCCCCAAACGCTCTTTGATAGCCACTCGCAAAGAAAGCAATTCCAGTTCAATAGGGAAAACAACTTTTGTACCATACACTAGCTAGAAGGGTGTCTGTCCTGTTGTTGCTTTATGGGAGGTTTTGTATGCCTAGAGGGCCTCTGTAAGTCGATCATCCCAATCACGACGATGTGCGGCAATTGTTCTTGTCAAAATCGAGCAATGGATGCGATTGGTGACTTCGACTTGGTTGTTGGCTCTGGGGTAGTAAGGAGTGGACTTGTGATGGCGGATCTTATACAGCTATGTCAACTCTTCCATGACTTTATTAATGAAATGAGTGCCTCTGTCACTTACTAGCTCTAGGGGACTGCCAAAATGGGTGATGATATTCTCGTACATGAACAGGGCCACACTGTTACCATCGTCCCGCTTTAGGGCTTTAGCTTCACACCACTTTGTGACATAATCCGTACATACCAGGATGTATCTGTTCAGTTTTCTTCTGGTGGGAGGATCGATTGGGCCGAGAAGTCAATGCCCCACTTCTTGAACGGCTTCAAAGGAAGAATAGGTTGCAGTGGCATAGCAATGGTCTTGGGGGGTTTTCCCATCCTCTGATAGGCATCACGCTTACAGTAATCATATGCATCCTTGTGGAGGGTCAGCCACCAGTAACCTGCTAATAGAGCTTTCCTGGCTGTAGCTTCTCCTACAAAGTTGCATCCATACGGCTCGTCATGGCAAGCCTTCAAAACAATCCCAATCTCATCTCCTGCGACACATCTTATGAGCACTTCATCTTTGCCTTTCTTGTACAATGCACCACCTAATAGGGTGTAGGAGGCTGATTCTAACATAAGCTTCTTCCTGTCCCGATTAGAAATGCCAGGAGGGTACTGTTGGGTTGCCAGCAGATTGGCAATGTCTGCATACCAGGGGGTTACAGTTTCTACCAAGAATAGGGAAGCATGAGGGAGGTCTGGATCATCTTGCTCCTCGTCTGCAGTTTGTGGGATACGCGACAGATGATCAGCCATAACATGGGAACGACCAGGTTTGGTAATTACCTCAAAGTCGAACTCCTGGAATAGAAGAAGCCATCTCATCATTCGTCCTTTAACGTCTGCTTTGTTCATCAAGAAGGGCCTCATGATCCACATCAAATTTAAAGTGGGTAGACAGTGAGTAGTGGCAAAACTTCTATAGGGCAAACACCATTGCCAAGCACTCCAGCTCTGTCACTGTATAGTTCCATTCCCTATCAGTGACTTTTCGACTTGCATAATATATCGGTTGATCTAATTTGGAGGGGCTCTTTTGACATAGGACAGCACCTAGCCCTTCAACTGATGCATCAATGCGTAAATGAACCTCCTTCGTCCAATCAGGAGGTTGCAGAATGGGTGCCTCAATCAGAAACTGCTTCAGAGTGTTGAAGGCTTTGTCACATTCTTCCGTCCCAATAAACTCTGCATCTTTCCTCAGAAGCTTATGCAAGGAGGTTGCCTTTGTTGCAAAATGGGCTATGAACCTTTTGTAGTAACCAACATGGCCTAGGAATCCCCTCAACTGTTTGAGGTTGGTGGGTGCTATTAGAGCTGCAATCTTTTCGATCTTTGCAGGGTCTGTTGATATCCCTTGTGTAGAGACAATGTGGCCCAACAGAACTCCAAAAGAGACCCCAAAGATGCATTTATCGGGGTTTAGGGAAATCCCATACTCCCATCAAAGCATTGTTCCAAATGTCCCCAGTGTTCACGGATCAAACTATAGACACAGAAGTCATCCAAATATACCTCAATAAAGTCGTGCAGATGATTTTGGAATGTGACCATCATGACTTGCTGGAAAGTAGCAGGGGCATTGCAGAGTCCAAACGGCATCACTCGGTAAGCATAGGTCCCCCATTCTGTGGTGAAGGTTGTTTTGGACTGATCTTCTTCTGCTATCTACACTTGGTTGTATCCACTGAATCCATCCAAAAGGGAATAAAGCTCATGTCCTGCCACTGTGTCCAACAGTTGGTCTGTGAAAGGGATAGAAAAGTGATCCTTCTTGGTCTTGGAATTCAACTTACGGAAATCCACACATATCCGAAGCTTGCCATTCTTCTTGGGTACAACCATGATGGGCGAGACCCATTCACTATTCACCACTGGATAGATGAATTTGGCTTCCAGAAGCTTCAGCAGCTCTGCTTTCACCAATGTGGAATAATTCAGGTTCATTCACCTCTATCATTGCCGTACTGGCTTGGCATCAAGCTCCAAATCAATATGATGCTGACATATTGTGGGATCAATCCCCTTTAGGTCTTTGTAGGACCAAGAAAACACGTCCAAATTCTCTTTCAACAAGTTGTACAAGGTTGACAACTCCTCCTCTGGTAGGCTGCTACCCACCTTCAAATGGTATTCAGTGCCATCTGCATCCACAAAGGTTAACTGCCCTTCACCTTCTACTTCACAGATGAAGGTCCACCGGACTTCTTCTAGGTACAAATCCGACTCCTTCAAGGGGGTGGTGTCCTCTTCTGATGTCCCACTAGACCCAATGTCTTCTTTCAGTAAGGGCTTAGGTTGCCCCTTGAAATGGTGAAATGGGATCAGTGCTGTCTTGGTTTTGGTTTGAATGTTAATTACCTTCGAGCTTGAGGACTTCTCTTCAGAGGATGCATCCAAGAACATCACATAACAGGGACCCTCTGATGCCTGTTGGAATTGTGAGACTAGTGCTTGTTGGCACAGTGTATCATCATCATCTTTTCTTGGCAAAGGTGGGTGAGGGCGGCAAGAGCCATTGCTGAAAGACGGCTTGTTCTTCTTAAACCATTTCTTATAAAGATTTTGCATATGAGGAGATCCATTTACCAGACCAAATGGTACCATCGCCATTCTGTCCCACAGCATGAGCTCGTCTGATTCTGATGCTTTTGGAACTTCTTCTTCATATATATCCTCTTCGGGTGGGATAGACTCTTCCATCTCGTTTTCATAATCTTCTTCTTTCGTAAAATCTCCATCCTCTTTAGACTCTGTCTCGGTATTTGTCTCTATCTCTGTCTCTGTAGGAGCTTTGTAAGAGAAGAACAGGTTCTCTGTTTCATCTTCCGCCTCTGTCTCTGGCTCTGCTATGGCCATATAACAGGGAGAGTAGTACATCCATGCTTCTATCTCACTGTCAGAAGTGATTTCGAAAATCATTCCTGGTTCAGACAGGAAGTATTCACCCATTGATAATGGCTTTGCATCTTTTGGGAGTTGGCTTACAGTATCCACTATTAAGAAACGTGCCTCTGTTTTCTTGGGAAGGATCTGTTTGACAACATCTTCGTCTACTGATGTTCCGTCTGTAGTCTCATTAGGGGAGTCAGAAGATAATTCTAAGGAGGTGGATCCATGTCCTTTTTGAGCACCATATAACTTCAGCACCACTTTATTGGGTCCTCTTTGAACCAATCCATCCTTGCTCTGGCTTCAAAAAGCCATGGTCTGCCCAGTAACAGGGGGTAGGATTTACCATAAGAGTTTGCCTTCACCACCAGATAGGTTAGCCAATAATCTTTTCCAGCCACTGTAGTCTTCACATATGGGAGAATGCCCAAAGGCTTAATTCTGCTCTGATCCGCCAGTCTGATGAGCCATTGGGTTGGTTGCACACCTTGTAGGCCTAGATCCTTCATTGTCATATCCCTCATAATGTTCACTGATGAACCACCATCAATTAGTGCATTTGCGATAAAGCAGCCTTCTATCCACACACCAGTCTCTAGGGTATTCGGATCTAGGAAGGCGTTAGCCACATCCACTTCTTTTACAGGCTCTGGAGCTTTGTTGGACTTTGTTGCTGTTGAGGAAGCAATCCTTAAGCCACGTCTTCTTGTTAGTATACTTTTGAACCTTTTTCGACAATTGGGAGACAACATCAATAATTGTCGGAATGTGAGGTTTGGTTTAAGGGTATCTAGATCTCTGACCAGATCGTATTCCTTAATAGAATCCACTGGCTTCTCTAATCGGTTAGGGAATGGGGCGACGCCCATTTTCATTTTCCTTTTTTCTTCCAACAGGGGCATCATGGGGACTTCTTTTGCCACTTGTGGCACTTCCTCCTCTTCTATCTCCTGGACCTCTGGTCCTGTCTCTGGAATTGTCTCTGTGACTCTGTGTGGCACTGTAGTGCTCTGTACGGCACTGTAAGGCTCTGTTCTATTATGTTCTTCTATTGGAAGATTGAACTTCACTGTTTTGGCAGGAGGATTATTTTCTTTCTGGACAGGTGGTTCCTTCTTCTTTGCATGCGTGATGGCAACAACTTCCAATTCCACTAAATTAGAGGTAGGCTCTTGGACCTTGGACAGATTATCAGTAGCATTGTTTTTCACTGGGACTGGGCTTGGACGTCTTTTGCAGTGTGGGCTTCTCCTTTGCATCGACTGCATAAGGGCTTATAATCCACTGACCTTCTGGAATTTGGACAATTTGGTGAAATGTGTCCCTTTTCTCCACATCTGTAACACTCCACTTCTGATCTCTGACCACCGCCAGACTTTCTTCCTCTGTAACTTTGGGATGGAAATCTTCTGGGTCCAAAATTAGGACCAAACTCCCTAGGCTTTGGTCCAATATCCTGTGTTTTCATTTTGGATTCCAGCAAGTTGAATCTTGCATCTTCTTCCTTCCTTCTCTTATCATGCATCTCCTTCAGCGAGCAAATATCCTCTGTATGGTTCTTCCTAAGACAGTAGGAACAGAGGGATCCAGGAATGGTTGGTTTTCGTGTACATTCAATGGCTAAATGGCCTGCTTGATGACACTTACCATACCAAGTATTTGACTGCATCACATCTCTTTCTGCTCCTGCAATGTTGGATATGCTAGCGGTATTCACTTTCAACATCTGTAGCTGCTCTGTAATCACATCCATCAACTGCTTTTTGATATTTGCAAACTGAGCTGGATAAATAATCCTTCAAGCTTTCTCCTCATGAGGCACTAGTAGTAGCGTTTTGAGGAGTCTCTGTAATCACTGCATAAACAGGTTGGGCTGATGCAGAGGGGTCTCTGTTCTAATTCTGATTCAAAGCTCCTGTTTGAACTGTTGGTTGTTGGCTCCAGTTGGTAGGGTTCCACTGTTGCTGCTGATTTGGCATTGGGAAAATTGGTTGGGACCATTGCTGTTGTGGTTGAACCATCATTTGAGGCATTGATTGTGGCCACTGTGGATTTGGTGCACTGTACTGTGATACTGGGGGCATTTGTTGGTAGGGGTAGGGGACAGTCCCTGGGATTGCATTTGGTGGGTACATCATTCTTGACATTAGAGGAGGTAGGACTCCTCTTCCTAGATTCATCACCAATCTAGCTTCCACTTCATCGTACAGTCTTGCACCTTCTGTTGCAGCTTGCAGTGTGGCTGGTCTTTGCAGCTCCACAAACTTACAGACTTCTAGTTGTAATCCTCTGAGAAACACTCCCTTTTGAATGCGATCATCTAGATTATGGTTGGTCCATCTCTTTAGGATGGATTCTATTCGTGAGACATAAGCTTTTACTCTGTCTCTAGAGAACTGACTTAGGTTCATAAATTCATCTCTCATCCGCTCTTCAAAACCTTCACGCTTGAATTTAGTGAGGAAGGCAAACTTCAGGTCGTCCCATGTGCCAAAAGTGCCTGCTGCTTGTCTCTCATACCACTGAAACGCCACGCCCTTGAAAGTGGCGGGGAATATTACTAACCAATGCTCAGGGGTTCTGGCATTGTTAGCCACACATGCTACCATAAACTCTGCTACATGAAGATCAGGGTCTTCATTGTACTCTCCCTTAAAAATTGGCAATGGGACTACATTCGCTGGCATGTCATCAATATTTCCAGGACGGATCTGGCTTGGAAGTGGACCTCCAACAGGAGGAAGGGCTTGATGCGCCATTGGGACTTCTGTAAAGAGTTCTGCAAGGGCATCAAAGGCGGCTTTTGTTGGGAGCTTGTTCTCGGCTTTGATTCTTGCCTTCTCTCTTCTCACGTACCTCTGGACTCATTCTAACACTTGCCTCTTTATTGTGTCATTCATCAGGGGGTTGGCTCCACTATGTTGTTAGGCTCCACAGAGGGATAAAAAAAGGCTTCAGTCTCTGGAGGACTCTCTTGCCAACATTTCTTCTACTTCCTCCTTTTCAACATCTCTGAATTCTGCTTTCATGCCACTGCACAGAGGAAGGTATTCGGTTCTAAAAGTATCAAAACTCATTCTTCTTAGGATAGTTGTTGTGTCATTATAATAATGCCAACTTCTGAGGGTTTCAACAGTGTATGTTGTGAAAAACACTCTATCTACCAACTTCCAGTGGGTTTCCAATTGAACAAACAGAAGATTGTCACAACACCAAGCATCCCATGTATCTTGCTGTTGAGCATCCACGAACAAATTCCAACTCTGTTCCTTCTTATTTTTGTGAACCTCCACAGACCAAGACTGCTGAAGCTTCTTCACAATCTCCCACTTGATGATGTTTGGAAACTTCTCAATGAATGCCAAATCTTCCATGGATGGTCATTCTCTCTGTTTCTGCTCTTTAGTTTGTTCCCAAATAGTTTGCCACCAAGATGCAAGTTTTTGCTGCTTCAACAGGAAGAGGAAACAATCCACCACATAGAGCATGCATCATGATGGTGATGTGTTTCTGCCATTGTGGGATGAAATTCTTGTGGAAAGTGGCTTTGATTATGAGAAATTCTAACTCTTTTAGCGGAAGAAGGAACTTTATAAACATCCATTGAATTCTCCCCTTCTTGGCAATGCCATTTACTTCATTTTCAGCCTCTGATGGCAAGTTCCCCGACTGTGCACCAAAAGCATGGAGCCCCAAGAGGAACACCAAGGAAAAGGGAATTCTCTTGCAAGAAAATCTATCTTGTAACAGCAACAAGCTTTTATTTCATTCTTTTGATCATGAAAACAAAGGAAACAACAATTTTTCATGCAGCATCATAGTAGATATCTCCCACGGTTTTATCTTTAACAAACTTGATCATGTTCTTCATATTCTTCATATTCTTCATTAATAGACAAAGAGAACACAACTTTTGATGGAAAGAAATCACATAGTATTCATCTTCATTGTCTTCATAGTCTTCTCCCTCATAGAAAGATACAATGTTTCACATAGAATCAACTATCTCTTGCATATGATCTCTCTCACATTAGTATGCTCTCAATACTACATCATATCTTCACTACAATCACTCAATAATCACTCACAATAACCCTCATTAGGTCGTGGATATACCTCCCAAAAGGTATGTCAGATATGAAAGGTCACCAGAGACTTCATAGTGTCCTGTGAGATCTGTCTTCTGTCACTGTCTTCTGTAACCTTCTGTAAATCTTCTGTAAATCTTTAGCAGTTACTTCTTCGCTTCAATTAGCTTGAATAGAGCTTCCATTCATCCTTTTCCTAAGATAATAACACTTCCCAAAACATCCATACATCCATCATAACACTCAACAAAAACAAACAGAACAAACCACAGAACAACAGAGCAACAGGACTACAGAGGTACAGAAGCACAGAAGCTACAGAACTTTACAGAAGATCAATAGAACCCATAAAAATCATAAAAACAAAAAAAAAACCAATTCAATCTCTCATAAACCTCTTCATAAATTCTCAATCATCTCTCAAAACATCCATTCAACCATCTCAACTACTAAAACAGAACCAAAACAGAACAAAACAGAAGAAAATCAGGCCTTACAGAACCATATAGAGAAAATTACAGAACTCTTTAGAACTATATATTTCATCAAAAACCAACATAAACCCTTTCAAACATACTCAAAACACTTCCAAACACTTCAAAACATCTTCAAACTCAAACAATCAACCACCAAAAACAACCATTTAGCAACAAAAACAACAAAAAATCAACCAAAAAACCAATCATTTCCACACTCAACAGCTAGGGGAGGTTACATTTGGTAGTTCCTCAAATGCCTTTTGACTAGCATTGCCTAGACCCCTTAGAATTCAAGGACTTAGCTAATCATATGACTTCCAACTCTACCTTGCACTAGAACATCTTAGCCTTGATCCCCTAGGATTGACCTAAGGGACCTATGTCTTCTTGGTCTCTATCAATAATCTATTGCTCAGTGAGGAAAGGTCACTTTCCAACCAATTAATTAAAAGAAAGATTAGATTAGCATCCCACTTGGTTCATGTTGGGCTAAGTGCACAATAATTGAGACATTCAATGGACTTCTATTGTTTCAAAACCTAAAACTTGCTTTAGTGACAATCTCTCCCCTTGTCTCTTAACACTCCACTCTAAGTAACCATGCATTCTCCTCTCTATTATAAGAAAGAAAGGACATATGACTAGCTTTGAGGTGTATTAAACTCACCTATCTTACCTTCTTGCATTATATTCTGAAAGCTTGAAGACTCAAAGATGGTTCCAGGACCTAGACAATACAATCTGATGCCATGCCTCCTTTACACCCGCCATTGAGCACACCAGCAAGTTGAGAAACTAGTAAAGGAGAAGAAGAAGAGAAAAAAGAAAACATAGAGATTCATATTTACTAAGTCCCTTGCTCATCAAACCTCTCACTCACTCTCTTTCTCATTCACTCTCAACAATGGAGGCAAGATGATAGAATACAAGAAGATAATCGAAGAAGAAGAGAAAAAATAAAACATAGAGCTTCATCTTTACTAAGTCCCTTACTCATTACATCACACCTCTCACTCTCTCTCTTTCTCATTCACTCTCAACAATGGAGGCAAGATGATAGAATACAAGAAGACAATAGAAAGCTTCAATAGTTGCATTAAGAGACCTTCTACATCATGGATACACCACATGGGTAAATACAACTGAGATCTCCCACCCTTATATAGACACAAATTAGGATTAGGGTTAGGTCATTTCTCTAGGGTGGCAGTTAGGATTTGTGTCCCTTTTGTGTTTTAGGGTTTGCATTCCGTTTGCATTTTAGGGTTTCCATAATTGTGAATGAGGGTTTGCATCTTGTCTTGGATGTCCTACTCACATTGTGGGCTCTAGGCTGGACAATCCTCATTGTATGCTCCTATCCAATACCATTTTAGACACAAATCCATATGTGCAACCCTCAAAAGAGTCATAGATACAACAAATATAACCGTGGAGAATAATACAATATGCATGAGAGTGAACTCAGCTCCTTAAAAATAATACAAATATGATAATTTGATGTCTATGAAGTAAAAAATAATACAAAAGTGACCAATATAATGAAGCTTTGCAAAATAAATTAACCATCAAATAAATTTGATACTTTAGCTTTCATTTTTATTTGGCCTTGTTTGACCTTAGCCTTCACAAAATGTTGTTAACATTATTCCCCTCCAAGACGATTGCCAATCCCATGGCACTCATGTCAAAGGTAGACATAGAATGTTGAGAATAGTTGATGAAGTAGTAGTCCTAAGAAAGGAATGGTCTTGATGGAGGAGTAATAAATACATCTGATGAAGAATTTGGGATGATGATGATAATATTCTTAATGAAAATGGTATAAATAATGTTTATGGTACTACGGTAGATAGTAATGAGAATAATATGGTTGGGAACACAGCTTTAGAAGTTGATGTTGGTGAAGAGAAACTTAATTGATGGTCCTTATGGGGAAAATAATTTGAAGGGCACCAAAAAAGAGGAGGAGGTTGCAGAAGATGAGAGATATAATATAGATGAAAAAGGGAGTGTATATGAGTCTCCACAAATATTTTTACCTACAAAGTAAAACCTCTTGTGCATGTGCTTCCTAGGAGAAAGTGCTAATCTTCCGTTTGTGCATATGACGTAGAATATTATTGGTTGGGGAGATGGGTCAAAACTCTAGGTAATCTTGGAATGTTGTCCAACATTTGAGGATCCAAAACTGTGAATAGGTTGTAAGGGCTTTGATTCCATCGTCTATTTAGTACTTTTATACCTTAGTACTTATATACATGTAGGCTTTTAAAGTGACTTTATATTTCATATGATGTTGACTTGAAGTTCATGCACATGTCCTAAGATGTAGAAGGTTGTATCTTTTCAAATTGTGCATGATCAAGAATGTGAAATCTTTTAGGACATTGCCAAAATATGATTGTAATGTTTTGTTCTATCTATATGTGTTGGTTTCCTAAATATTAATGATGTCTACTTCAAGTTATTTAGTTAGGAATGGTCGTGATGACAGTACATTGTGTGATATTTTTTAGAATATAAATTTTGCATTAATGAATAAAATATTTACTTCATTTTTGCATATCACTCTTGAATATTAAATGCCTAAATTGGTTGTGAATTGATTCAAGAAGTTATCTCTAGCAACATTGTAATTTCAGTTAGTCTTGTGTATTATGTATTTTTGTTGTGGTCTTTAGATGACATAACACTTTGGCCATCCTACTAGTTTCAAGGGAAAAATTATCATGATTTAGGCATCAAGCATGGAATCAATTTTCACAAGATCAAGCTTAGGAGTGCATGATGTTGATGGCATTGAATATTATGTAGGGTGCCTTTTATGGGTAGCAATATGTCAGACAATTATCCATTTTTTTCAAAACCCATTTAACAAGGAGAAAATCCCAAGAATTAAAGGAAGCCTTGGCAAGGAAATAGGAGTAGGAGGCATTATTGAATAATAGAGGAGAAGTAGGATGATTAGGTAGGATGAATGGAAAACAATTTACATATGATAGATAGGACTATAAGGATGTTGGTACCTTTGTAGGTACCACAATAGTATACCATTCCCCTATTACTTCTACAGAGTCTCCTCCAACCCTCCAACTCCTTCAAGGCCACCAAGTGTATTAGATATGATGATGATTCAATATTGTTAGCTAAATATCAAGATACTCCTCCTAAAAAATCATTAAAGAGATTGCAACATATGGTGCTTGGGAGGTAGCCATTGTTGTAGAAAACAAGAGTTCAATCAAGGAAGTCTCTTAAGTTTAATCCCTTACCACTATTGAGGAAGTCTCAAAAGCAAAGAATAATGAATCCTAATTAGGTTGTTAATCCAAATGTGAGAACATCTAAATTTTCAAGGAAAAAGAAGGAAGACCATGATAGCCATGTGGTTCAATTTAAGACAAGGTGGATTGTAAGTGGATTCAACCAGATATATGGAGATTTGTAAGTGGATTGGTTTGCTAGTTATGGTATGGGAGCATTTAATACATGTGATGCATTAAGGATATCATTTTTAGGTAGGTTCTAAAAGGATAAAACTTTGAAAGACATCTTAAGAAAGATCAAGAAGATCAAGCAAAAGAATATGTGGGTTGAAGATTATGCTCAGAAGTTTAAAAATATGCTTAATAGGTCGGATGTTGGAGATCAATTACTAGAGATGCAAATTACTTATTTCATTAAGGCTTTTGGGGGTCAAATTAGAAATCCCATTGCTAATGTGGATCTTTGTCATAATGACACACTAAATACCATGATGAGAGTTGCTATGAGGGTGGAGAGAAGGCTTGGTGCCTCATGATCAAAGACTTGTAAGGATGACGATTCCTCGGATTTGGATTCTGATGTAGATTCAAATTCACAATCAGGGATTGATAGTGAGGATGAGGACAATGAGTTTTGTTTAGAATGAGATGATGACTTTAGGAACCCTGATGATGAAGAGTCTGGCATGAAGAAACATAGAAGGAAAAAGAATAAATCAGGTTTAGTTAAGAGTAAGAAGAAGAAATCAAAGGATAAGACTAAGAAAAAGGTAGAGGAGAGTAAACTGGATAAGAAGATCCAATAAATGTTGAAATATTTAGGCCTTTTTTATACCAAGAAGAGGAAAAACACTGTGAGATATGCCAAAGGAATGGCCATGAAACCATGACTTGTTGGTAGAATCCTAATGTCAAGATGGCACAATAGATGCCAATGATGTAGCCTAGGCCAAGACCTATGCAACAAATTGTAGTAAATTAGGTTATTATTGAAACAATGCCTGAGAGGCCCCTCAGGGTACCTAGAAGAATGCATGCAAGATACCCTTGAGGAAAATTTTAAGCACAATAGCAAACTACTCAAATGGGAGCATGCCACTTATAATGTGTTCCCTTGTCCACTTGTAGGACATGTCTTAGTAGCCCATTGGAAAGAGAGTCTAGAAAGCACCTCCCAGCACTCCCAAGTAATGTCATAGGGTTTTCAATCTAGGTCCTTCCGAGTCTGCCACGAAGCGGAAGCATTCTGGCCGTTCCCACTTAGGACCAACCTGAAGTAGGGTTTCCCTAATGGTCAAGTTCCTAGAAGGTAGCTAGCGTTCCTAGAAACATCAAGGTCGAAGCGGATTTATATTGCACTTGGTTCAAGGAGAATGGAAAACGAGAGGGATGCAAAGCTCGACCTCTCTTTCCGTAAGGCATAGTCCCATTTCATTCCCCTAAAACAATATAAATCGGGGCTCTAGCTTTCTAGATTCTAGGTCATCGTTACCTCGCTGTCCATTCCTTTTAGAAAAGTTCCTGGCCAACCGGGACCACCCTTCCGTAGGACGAACCTAGGGTCACATCCACCGCACTTTCCTCAGTTTGCTTTAGTTATCTAATTACCTACCACATTTAGTTTGACAAGCAAAAATAGCTTCCTTAATTAGCCAATTAATCACCAGTTCCTTCACGTAACTTAGGCACTGACATAAAAAAACAATGTCAAACAAGTTCCTTTTCAACATTTGATCTTTATTTATCAGTCTTTGGAGTACATCATATAAACCAGCCCGAAGGCTAATCCATAATCCGCCCAAAGGTAATTTCCAGCAATCCTCAAGGATTGCTATTCCAAGTTTTCACTCATTGACTAGTATACGGGCCTCGAGATCCCATCTCGAGTCATGTCGGCCTCTTGTGCAGGGTCCGGAGAGGCAAGGGGTTTATGCGGCTAGAGCCCCCCCTGGCACCCAAGTAGCACCCACCGAGAGACCTCTCACGGCGGGTTTGTTCCACGTACCCGGCGCGGCTTACAACCCCCTGGATAGGGTCAGGTAGATAGTCAGGGGTAACTAATACTGCCTCTCCCTCCAGGCTTTCAACCTGAAGCATTAGTTATTTTCCAGCTTTATTTCCTTGAGCAAAGAAGTACAAACAGTGCTCCTAAGTATACAATCACAAGCATTCCAGTGGTCGTTTGTATGGCCAACTGCTAAGGTGTGAATCCTTCTCTCGGAATGCATCCAACATTCGATCCGGGATCAATTCTGACTTGGCAAGATCCCAAGGGTTTTGTAAACTAATTTGTTTGTTTACCCATTATCCTTGGGTTAGGGTTTATACCCTGTTAACCCAAATTGTCAATACTTTAGGCTTCCATATATTATGGTCAATAAATCATGGACAATTCCGTTGTCCTCACTTGATTGGTCAATTGCTTGCTAGGCAATTCATAATTACCCTAGCTTGGCAAATCAGCCCCGAGGAAGGGTGATGTAGTAGAATGACTACTCATCCTCTAGAAAATTAGACTTGTAATTCGAACTCGCCAACCTTGTTCTAAGGAGTGGCAATACTATTTTGATTTAGGCACAAAACCATGCGACGTTGCAACTTGTTGCACAAGATGAGTGTCGCATCTAGCTTGTGGGATTACTTTTCTTGTCACACGGAATTCCTTGGTCAAGAATACCTTTGGTAAAGATGCAGGGTTTGGGAACCTTCTTGACCTAACCCAACCCTAACCCTACTAGGTCGATAACACTTTTGGCCGTAGGGTTCCTAAATTCATACAGAAGTCTAGTATTTGACCAATTGATCCTTAGGGTGAGGACCCTAGATCATTCTTGCATAGGCGTTTAGCTAACCCTAACATCGCGTGAATGTGGGTAGGACCTTTAGGATCGAAAGTCTCAAACTGGCATCCCAAGTGCGATACTAGGCTGAATTTTAACGTAATTTAACCCTACCTAGCACTTGAGGTGATCGTTATATGCAATCTAATCGCACCTTTATGATTTTCATGTGAGCAACTCAACTATACACAAATTTCTTAGTTGATTTAACTAATCCACGATTAGAGACGAACATCTTTTTTTAAAGATGCAATTGCTTCCTTCTAAATTAGCAAGTACATTTCCATAGAAGATGCAAAGAACTGCAAGATATAACATTCCATGCAATATGTGATTTCAAGACCATAGACTTTTTCCTTCTATGCATCTATAAGATCTACAATGGTCGTTACTTTTCCTTGCCTAAACTATAATGGTGCAACGAAATCAAAGTTTTAATATTTTTAATGAAGAAGCATTCAAACTTTGATAAAAGAATTAATGCATGAGTGAATGCTATGAGTCCATAATTGACTTAATCCTTTCTTTTTGCAGTTAACCCAATCTAAAATGTAACCATCTTCTCATGCAATTTGAAAGTTCATAATTCCTTTCCATGTATTGCAACTAATTGGACATTATTCAATGGCCGTCTTGTCTTATACACGAATCACGGCTAGGAAATAACCATGTAAGTGCATTATGTGTTTATGACCTATCCTTTTTCGCGATGCAACAAGATGCCTTTGCACAACTCCGTCTTTAATTTATGCATCATGCGTTTAGAATTTGAAGTTACCCATGACCATGGAAATGCAAGCAAATTCATTTTCTCGACATGCAACTAATTTTTGCAGATTGAATGGGCAAATAAATTTCCCAATGTGTTTGAACTTGCCTACGTGAATTAAAAACATGCTTAAATTCATCCTTTTTATGCATGAAATTTATCGAAACTTGGCCATTAAGATTCGGAGTGTTGTCCACTTGCGTGCTCGGGATGGAAGCTCCCGCGTGTGTGCCTCACAACTTTAGCTTAGGATCCATCGATGACGTAGTGGACTTGGACTCCGCGAGTTCTCCTTGCCTTTTTTCTCGATCTCCGAAATTGCCTGTTAGGTTGATATTTCTTTCCTCGCGCAGAAACTAAGGCTTACAAAACCGGTTTTAGAAACCAGGGAAGGCACGTGTAATGTAACCAAGGCTTATGGAAGTCTTTAGTGGAAGCTTCCAAAGAAGCTTCTAAGCTTCTGTGACAGTCTGACCGACGTGGAGAGAGAAAAAGGATGATGATGAGGGTGGAAGTGAGGATGACAGTAATGATGATTATGATGATGATGGTGATGGAGAGGGCGATGGCAGCAGCAGCGTGGCCTCAGCACAGCAGCTCCTGGCGGCGTGGTAGCGTGGCAGACAGGTAGGGCAGCAACTCCACGATCTCCTCTCCCCTCCCTCTAGCTTGGGGGGGATTCTTATAGGCTTTGAAGGGGGGGGAGGGTAGCCACACATGTGGAGGGTGGCATGATCCCCTCCCCCATGCTCTTCTCTACTCCACTTAGCTTATACTCCCTCTCACACTCCCTCTGCCTGCCATACATCGGCTGAAGGGGAGGGGGTTATTATAAAAAAAATTGTCAAAAATTTACCCATTATCCCTTTTCCCCCCCTTGAAGGGGTGTTCTCGCGTAGGCTTATGGGTTTTTAGCCACGGTCTTCCATACACACATGGAGCTGGAGTTTATTAATGCACTCGGAGGGAGCACTTAACCACCAACATTTATCGATGCAAGAGATTATTTTGAATTGCTTTTTGCATGGGGTGTGCGGGGACTAGGGTCGTTTAATATTTCGTGTGGAAATATTACACCACTATTGTGGAGGTCATGGACATTTTATTGGACCAAATAGTAAACTTTGGACAAGGTATATAACTGAGAGAGGTATGCCAATAGAGCAAGGTCCCACAATAATGGAAGATGTGAGAGTTTCTCGCTCAACCACCAAGACCCACGGATTGCTTATTGTTTCTAGCATTTCAAGCCAAGTGCAATAGCTACCTCTCACAAAGTTGTATGTGCTCTCACACCTATGAGTGTAGTGAGCTTACTTCCATGCTCGATTGAGTTGCATGCTCCCTCAAGCATTCCAATAGCTCCATGATCCAAGGTGCAAGCTTGGTCCTCAAGCTCCAAGCTACATGCTCCATTACAATGTGCAAGACAAGAGAAAAGAATACAAGAAGAAGAAGAGAGGAGAAGATGGAGAGCTTCTCCACCACAGTCTCTCACCCTCACACACTCACTCCCTCACACTCCCTCTCTCAAGCACATGCTCAAGAAAACAAGAATAAGAAGAAGAAGAGAATACGAGAGCTAGTTTTGGCCACACACAAGAATGAGCTTCTTCATTTGGTTTTTGCCTTTTATACAAAACCCTAACCCTAATCCCCTTTGGACACCCATCCCTTTTTTACATACAAGACCATTTTAGCCTAGGTTTTCTTTTCTTATTTCCTTCCTTTTTGCATTGTGCTTTCATCCATGCCCGTTTACAATTACAAGCTGCATAGGAGGGGGACTTGGCACTCTTTTACAAGGATTAAGAGTGTGCTTTTATATTTAAAGTGTGACTTTTCTCTTTTGCACTTGCATGGAACTTTTAATGTTGTCCTTCCACTTTTGACCTTTTTTTCTCCTATTTCTTCAACTATGGGTCACCTTTTTGTGCTTTTCCCTATGTCTTTTAAACCTTCCCTTTTTTTCTTTGCATTGGGGTTAACCTTATCCCCCTCTTAGCCAAGAGCTAGTACCATGGCACTTGTTGCACTTATTTACGAGGGCTCAGATAGGAAAAAGAAGCATCACAAAGTTGGATGAGAGATTGTGGATGGTGAGAATAGATTTGATATGGTAGCAGGAACCTCTGATGTTGGTGGTTGATCACAATTTTTGAGTATAGTGGAAAAAGAAAAAGGAAGTGCACTACTAGGGTGTGTCTACCTCACTATGTAGTGCATGGTGTCTATGCCAGTGAAATTGGATTTGGTCAAAACCTTAGGGAAGCATGTGGTGTTGTTCCACACTTGAGGACCTAGTTTGGATATAGGGGAGGTGTTGTGGGCGTGACTTGGGGAGACAAGTCTAGGCAATCATAAACTCCTTAGGTGTGTGGGCGTGATTTGGGGAGACAGGTCTAGGCAAGCATAAACTCCTTAGGTGTTTCCTGCCCTTGATGTGCCCTAAGTATGAAGTGGGAGGAAAGAAAGGGCTAGGGGATTAGGCACTAAGCTAGCCTACCAAGGTTATCGGACACATCTAACTTAAGAATCCCTAGGTGCAATGTTTGTGGCATTCTGATATACATGGGAAAGCTCATTGTTCCTTTTCTTTTGCTTTGTGTGGGTTCTTTATTTGTTTTCTCTTTTCTTTTCTTTTTCTTTGTTTTCCTCCCTTTTTTTGGAGATACGTTGGGAGGGAGCACACTAGACATCATCTTGATGCTCTTCAATAGTTATATTTTGAGGGGGGCTAAGGGACTTGGTAAGGAAGAATCTACTCTGCAAGTAGCCTTTTATGTAAATGTGTATATTTAGAGGTGTTGTTGATAGGAAGGGGTAGTTGCACTTGGTAAAGTGCCTATCATCCATATCTTCCAAGATGGCTATGTAAAAAGAAGGAAAAAGCATAGCCCTCATAATTAGATAGGCCAGTAGCTATCAATACTTGCATTTAGATTAAAAAAAGTGGTGGGAGTTGAGCCTCTTCCATGGGCTTTTGTTTGAGAAAAATCCTAAGAACCCTAAGATAATTGAATGTGGTAATAAAGGCAAAGTTGGGCAGTCCCACTCATTGAAGATTAGGCACTCCTTTGGGCTTTTTCCATTCACATTGTAGATCCTTGGGAAGTCGTACTTGCCATGCTTTTTTGAGTTGTAATCTACTCCTATTCTCCATGGATATGGCATGTAGGTAGGGTCATTGTGCTTATCTAGTATGGTGCTGTAGAAGGTCATCCAAGCATCAAGGTTGGTGTCCCAGCCACATCACCTCCATTGTGGTTGGGCTTCACTAACGGTCTTTGGAATAACCCATACCTCATCTTGCCAATAATCTGCAATCTCTCTTTTGCCACCTTGTGGGATGTCTTCTTCTCTCCTCTGTCCACCGACTTCCCATCCATTGCACGAGCCAGATCACTTGCTCCACCACCCTTAGAGATAGAACTCTATTTAAAGAATGAGGATAGTGGAAAGAAAACTCAAAGGATCGGCATTGATTTTCCCATTACTCCCAAACAGCTAGTTCCTGGGCCCAATTTACAGGGTGGCATTCCTCTCTTTGTGGAATTGGACCTCAAGAACTTGCTTAGCCTTGCTTAGAGTCTCCTTTGTGTGAGCTCTACTTGCTCACTCTACCTGCACTTTCTTTCCACAACCCTTTTAGGGGTGGCTTCCTCACCATACTCTTTTGTGTGTGCTTGTACTTGCTGTGCTGGGCTTGGCACTCGCAGTTGTTCTTCTTTGTCTTGGTCTTGTTTGAAGTCTGGTCCTTCTTCTCTTGGTGGCTCCATTGGAGCTGCACTAGGTGGTTGAGCTAGTTGTTCTAGCTCTCTAAACCCTAACTCCTCCAGTTCCTTTTGTCAAAAGCCTAGTCTACCTCAATTATTGTTGTCATTGCTCCATTGTCGTGCCGCTACGCGCACATCGTGTAAAAAACATCGAGTGTGGCTTCCTTTTAGATTTAGAGAGCCAATGCCACTTTAGGCATTGGTATTAGTGTCCATGGTTTAAAATATTAGATTTTTTGGACAAGTTTTTAGTCAATTTTTGATATTCTAGATATTATCTCTTGTAAAAATCAATAAAACTATAGATAACTTCTAGATTAGGAGGACATGTAAAAGAAAGCATGTAGCTTTCAACCAATTTGAAAGGATTTTATGTAAGAAAAGAGATTAACGAAATCATGCGATGTAGGATCGTTGTTTTCAAGCAGTGAACAACACTCTGAAAGTGGGAGATGAAGAAGGAGTGATCTGGCTGGATTCTCGCCAGATGTCCTGGTATTTAACCCCCCTTTTAGAGCCATTGGAAGCATGAGATTGGCGATTTGAGCAGCATAGAGGAAGGTATTATTTTGTATATCTTTTTATTTATTAGAGTTGTATTTTCTCATAATGCTGAAAGAAACTGATAGGCTTCATCTCACTTAATATTCTTCTATATATTCTAATTCTTTTTGGGATTATTCTTCTACATCTTCAATCTCTTCGAACCCCTTCTCTTCCATCTACTCCTCTCCTTGAATCTACCTACACCTTGCTACTATCTCTTATCTTCAAGAACTTGCCTTGAAACCTTGAACCCTTCTCTTATCTCTACCATCTCCGATGTCTAAGCTCTTGAACCCCCATACATTCTTCTCTTGACAAACCCCTATGGTGACCTTCAACCTTATGTGCTGTGACATTGGTGAACCTGACGTGAAGGTCGGTGTAAGAGAACTCCAAGATGGGGGATTCTTCAGGAGATATTGGTGTGCATACTGCATGGTAAAATCCTATGCTATAAAAGCATAAGCGGGTAAGGAATACATATGTTGTGCCACTAAGGAAGTGATGACCCCTAAAGCGGCAAGAGCAAGTCCCAAACTCAGCAACAACAAATCCAAATGTTACAATAACAACAACAAAGGCAAGATGAAGAGAAGATTGATTCCATTGCTATCAAGGCCCTAGAGGAAGTTGGGCATGAATTAAAACAATTTAATGGTCAAAATGTCTCTCTTTTGATACGCTTATATGTTGAAAAAAATGCTCTTCTTTGGTGTACCACAATATGCATGGAGCTGTTATTTTTCCAGACTAGCCAAGCGTGGTTTTCAAGAAAGAATCCATGGTCTTTTTCAACAAGATGTGGATTGGGATGCATTCAAAAAAGCCCTACGCAAAGAATTCTTCTTAGAAGACTCAAGCCTAATGATGAAGAAAAGTTTCACTGAATGGGTTGAAAAACCCAACAAAGGTTTAGTTGCAACACCTCTATACCATGAGTTTGAAAGTAAATTTAGACAACTTGATGCTGAAGACCAACAAAGTATGGAAGGTTAGAAGATTGAATTATTCCTTAAGGCTGCATATCCCATTCTGCAAGAGAAGCTTGTTGATTGCGTAGAAGATGCTACCTCCGAATCAAGAGTCAAGACTGCATGGACAGATGTCACTAATGTAGTTAACATGATTGCTCGAAGAGAGCAGATGCGACTAAGATTGGGCTCTACTTCAACTTCAACAACTCCATTGATGGAGCTTGTTCCATCTTCAAAATCCCCTATTCCTTTGACTAATCAAACAACTCTTTCTTCTTCTATTCCTTCTAAAAAGGATGTAATGGATGAACACATTAAAAGCATGCGTGACCTTCATCTGAATCTTACAAAAATTAGTTCAAAAGTAGAGAAGCTGGATATCAAAGTCGAAGAGCGAGGATGAGCATCAACTCAAAGACCCATGAGAGAAGGCTTTAAGAGGCATTGTATTTGGTGTGACAGCCAACAACATGACAAGAGGGAGTGTTCTGCCTTCCGTGAGGCTGAAGCACAAAAGCTCGTCTTTTGGAAAGACCGAAAAATTCATGCGGCTAAAACTGGTCTTCCACTAGAGCCAAATTTTGGCAATGGTGGAATGAAGAAAATATTAGAAGACTTAGTTGTAAAGAATGCCTATGCAGCAATTCATGCAACTACCTATGGGTTGCAAATTGAGCCAATTAAATCAAGTTTAAAAGCATGTAAAGCTAATGTGCAATCTAAAGTATGGATGCAAGCACTAGATCAAATGGAATGTGGTAAAGCAACCAAAGAATATTTGGCTAACGCTAGTGAGTATATTCAAGGAATAACTAGTTGGAAAGAACTGGTAGTTTCTTTTTCTGCCTTTGTACATTTGGCTGAAGTCAATCATAAAGAATTTTTAATTGAAGAATAGAGAAGAAGAGAAGATGAACCAGGGCCTTCCTCTTCTGGCCCTCCGAAATGGGTAACTAGAAGAACACCTGAACAACCAAATCTTATTGAAAATATAACCCCAAATCAAGAGATGACAGATGTGCCACAAACAAAGAAGACCAAAGGAAAGAAGAAAGGCAAGCACCCAGGCTACAAATTATAGTCTGACATAGAATCTGCCACCAATCTCAAACGAGTCCTAGAAGAACGAATTCTAGGAAGAAAAATTGAATTCACCTTAGGCGAGATTCTTGGAATTGTGAAAAGTGAACTCCATGATGTATTTATTAATGTAATCAAAAGGAAAGGACAATATGTTGGTGATGAAGTTGAAGAAACATTGCATGCTTTTTTGCAAGTTCTTCAAGTTTTTGTGTAGGATGAAGAGAAGATGACTTCATAAGGAATTCAACTTGAAGCAGTTTGCATCAATTGAAGCTGAAGATAAAGTAAACATGAATGCAAAAAGTAAAGAAGTGAAAGCTAAAAATGTAGTGGTTGGGTGGTCCAAACCAGTTTGGCAGCCCACCTCTCAAAAAGATGGACATCTATAGCACATGCATAAAGAAGAAGAGGCTCGATTCATTCCAAGCAATCCCTACTCCCATATGCATTGGGCAAGAGCAACAACGGAGACAGTCGTCAAAATTGGAGAAAAAGAAACACCATGTATTGCACTCTTAGACCATGCTCGACGATAAATGTCATGGCAAGTAGTCTCTATGAAAGGGGTGGATGGCCCATAGATGTTGATCCAGGTTGGCGAATGAGAGCTACAAACAACTCTTCTAGAGAGTTATATGCTGCATGTCCTAATGTGTAGGTAACTATTGGAGACATAAAAGACAATTTTCACTTTTTTTTCAAGACTCTTGTAGTTACCCTATCATTCTTGGGCAACCTTACATTTCTGAAGCCCGCTTGGAAACAAAATCTCTTAATGATGGTTCTTCCTATGCTCGAATCCAAAGCAAGGATAATGAATGAGCTGTCCAATTTATTACTGTGTGCGTTAACCATAATCAAAACAGAGATCGACTTCATGATTATCCTGTGTCTCCTAATGCTTGAGAATTCAAGGGTTTTCGGGCTGCACTACTATAAAGGGAGGCTATGGTAGTGTGTCATGTAAAAAGAATGAACCTCCTTATGCTACATAAACTATGTCTCTAGCAAATTTGTATGTTTGTACAGCCAATAGTATGGGCTGTTATAAGTCTCTTCCGGCCATAACTAAGGCTGAAAGAAAATATTTATGTCATGTAAAAAGGGAGCTGAAAACTTATGACATGATGGCTGAAAATGAAGATATTTCGGGCATTTTTTTGGATTGATGTACATAGAAGTATGTACATTGGATTTTTATCAAACAATTCAAGAATTTGTTGAGCACGAAGACAATGGTTTACTCAATAAGGTTGAAGCACAAGTGGAGACAAAATACAAGACAATGGATAAGAAAGTCAAACATGTGGCAGTCCCATTCCCTCTTGAAAGTGAAGGGCTTGCTGATAGGGTAGCAAATCAGCCAAATCTTCGTGATGCTTCCAAAATTGGTCACAAGTTCACATTTGAAAGTATAAAAGAGCTCAAAATAGGTGAAAATTATTTCCTTTTGTCGGCTAAAAAACACTCTTTTATGCAAATGCTAATGAAACATGGAAAATATTTTGCATTTCAACCAAGTGAAATAGGCTGTGTGGATCCAAATGTTGTGGCTTCTATGGTCATTTTTATGGTCCCACATGTGCCTTGGAACCTCAAGCCCATTCCTATTCCAAGGGTACAACTGCCCAAATTATTGAAACTTCTAAATGAAAAGATCAGAATGAAGATTTTAGAACCTTTTCAGTGCTCTACTCAAACCGATGGTTTACTATACCCAAGAAAGATGGATCTTTATGATTCATTCAAGATCTATAACTTATTAATCGTGTCACAATCCGAAATGTTGGTTCGGGTCCAATTGTTGATGAGTTTGCTGAAGCTTTTGCAGGTAGAGAAATTTATTCTATGGGCGACCTATATTCAGGATATGACCAATTTCAGCTTTCATTAGAAAGCCGAGACATTACCACAATGAAGACACCTCTTGAATTGGTCCCCATGTGCACTCTACCACAAGGTGCAATAAACTCCATAGCCCATATGATGAATGCCATACATAAAGTCTTAAGGGACTTTATTCCAAAACTTACTCTTACATTTCTTGATGATGTACCTATCAAGGGATGTGAAGTCAATGTGAAAATAATGATGAGCTTGATGAAGATAGTTGCAGGACATTTGTAGTTAACCATATTCATGATTGTGATATGATTTTGACAAGGCTAGAAGAGGTACATCTTACCCTTTCTAGAGCTAAGTCGATTTTTGGAGTAGAAGAAGTCCTAGTGGTGGTTAGTCATCTATGTGGCCCCTATGGATGCAAACCTTCTCCAATCAAGATAGATGCCATTAGCAGAATGCAAGAAAAATGCACAAATGTTTCAGAGATGAGAAGATTTCTTGGTGCATGTGTATTCTATCTCATATGGATACCACATTTTGCTCATGTAGCCGAAAATATTTATCAATTATTAAGAAAATGCCAAATTTTCTCTTGGAATAAAGAGCATACTCTCACTATGTGTAAATTAAAGAAGCTATTAATTTCAGCCCCCACTCTCAAAAGGGCTAACTATTAAAATGGTCAACCCATCATCCTTACTATGGATACAAGTCCCATTCGGATAGGATGGTCTGTTGGCCAAGAGGATCTTGAAGGTAACAGGTATGCAATTCGTTTTGGAGCAAAAGTTCTCAATGAATGTCAAAGAAGGTATGCACAAGTAAAAAGGAAATTGTGGGGAGTTGTAACAGCATTAAAGTGTGATCGTGAATACTTTATAGGTGCTTTTGTAGTGGTAGAAACTAATTGTCTTCCACTCTTGGGCATGATTGCCAACTGCTCTACACCTGACATTCGTATGCTAAGATGGATTGTATATATTAAGCCTCTTAACCCCGAATTAAAGCATATTGCATGAAAGGCAAATCAAGTTGCTAACATGCTATCATGTGCAAGATATGACAATGAAGAAGAGCTTATGGAAGAAGATGAAGCTAAAGAATCTTTACTTGCTGAATTTCATTCCATGGCTGCTGAAAACACCTTTTCAGTTACTGCGTATATACTAGTCCAAATATGAAAACAACAAGATGTTCAACTAGAAGCCAGCATTCTCATTGCATTAATTAAGTTCTAGTTCATTTCCTTGAAGAAGATTATGAAGGAGATTGGCTAACGACCAATATTTGAGCACAATGAAGAAGAAGGAGACTTGGACTAATGAGGAGTTCAAGCATATCAAGAGGAAAGCTTATGTCTTTTTTCTTAAAGAATGACATCTATGGAAGCACGTAAAGAAAAAGAAAGGAGCGCCTGTCAGAGTTTTAGGTAACAAAAGATTGCAACAATAGGTAATGAAAGAATTTCATGAAAGCTTGTGGGCTGGCCATAGAGGCATATAGGGAACCTTTAGTAAAGTCAAAGAAAAATATTTGTGGAAAAACATGTATCTGGACATAGCACATTTTTTTGAAACCTGTTATGTGTGTCAAATGTATTCTATGGTCAAGCATCGAGATGGGTTACAACCAACTTATCCTTTGTCTATACATTATAGATGGATGATTGATCTTGTAACCATGCCTACAGGAATATGAAATATGCGTATTTAGTACTTGCAAGAGAGGATCTAACCAATCAAGTTAAAGGCAAAGCCTTAACAACCAAATCCACTCAAGCTATTTGTCGTTTTTTGCTTGAAGAAGTATTTTGTAGATATGGTTGTGTGGGTAAAGTAATTGCAGATAGAGGAGAGTTGGATGATGATGAGGCACACAACTTCTTTGCTCAATTGGGTATTAAGTTGGCTTTAACATAATCTTACAACCCTGAAGGCAACGGAAAGAATGAGAGAGGTCATCAACCTATTCTCAAAGCTCTAGCAAAGTCTTGTAGAGGAAAGATCAAAGAATGGCCTAAAATGCTACCTTTTGCATTATGGGCTAACCGGACTACTCACAATTTAGTGTGACTGGCTATATGCTAGCTGAACTTATGCATGGAAAACAACCAATTATGCCAATCAAAGAATCTATTCTCACGTGGATTCTTCTACCTTGGGAGGAAGGCATCAGTAGAGAAGAGTTGCTGACTTTGCACATATGGCAGCTAGAAAGAAGGCTTGAAGATGTTCAAGCAGCTATTGAGAATCTAAAGACAACAAGACTAAAGAACAAAAGAAGATTTGATAAGTGACATTGACATCAGTCAAGAGCAATTCAAGAAAATGAATGGGTGTTTGTCTATGACAGCAGCCTAGACAATCAATACAATGCTTCTAGGAAGATGGTAAAGCATTGGTTTGGCCCATATGTGGTAAAGGTCGTTCATGACAATGCCACATATTCATTAGCTGAATTGGATGGAACAAGCATGAAGATACCCATAGCTGGAAAAAGAATCAAGCTCTTCAAATGAAGAGAAAGTTCAACATATGAGGTAGAAGACTTGAATATAATTCAAGAGCATGAAGACATAGAGGAAGAAGAAGAGGCAGAAGATGAAGACATTGACATGGCAGAAGATACTTCTTCTGACACTACAAATCCGTAACTTTGGCACATGCGAGAGGATGTGCAGGTTAGAAGGGCGTGGATGTCGTGCCGCTATGCGCACACATCGTGTTAAAAAAATCTAGAGTGTGGCTTCCTTTTAGATTTAGAGAGCGAATGCCACTTTAGGCATTGGTATTAGTGTCCATGGTTCAAATATATTAGATTTTTTTGGACAAGTTTTTAGTTAATTTTTGATATTCTAGATATCATCTCTTGTAAAAATCCATAAAACTATAGATAGCTTCTAGATTAGGAGGACATGTAAAAGAAAACATGTAGCTTTTAGTCAATTTGAGAGGATTTTATGTAAAAAAAGAGATTAACAAAATCGCGTGATGCACGATCGTTGTTTTCAGGCAGTGAACAACACTCCAAAAGTGGGAGATGAAGGAGTGATCTTGTAGGATTCGCATCAGGTGTCCTAGTATTTAACCCCCCTTTTGGAGCCATTAGAAGCATCAGATTGGCGATCTGAGCAGCATAGATGAAGGTATTATTTTGTACACGTTTTTGTTTATTAGAGTTGTATTTTCTCATAATGCTAAAATAAAGTGACAGGCTTCATCTCAGTTAGTATTCTTCTATATTTTCTAATTCTTTTTGGGAGTATTTTTCTACATCTTCAATCTCTTCAAACCCCTTCTCTTCCATCTACTCCTCTCCTTGAATCTACCTACACCCTGCTACTATCTCTTATCTTCAAGAACTTGGCTTGAAACCTTCAACCCTTCTCTTATCTCTACCATCTCCAAATTCTAATCTCTTAAACCCCCATACGTTCTTCTCTTGACAAACCCCTATGGTGACCTTCAACCCTACGCGTTGCGACACCGTACTTAAGCTAGTGCTCTCTTTTAGTACTCTTTTTTTAAGGCAATATCTTAGGGCTTGTCTTGTAAGTTATAGTTTCTTCATAGCCCTTCCATGGTACCTTCATGTTGAGACTTCAAGTTCAACTCATGTACACAAACATGAAAACTAGTATCTAGCTATCTCTAGCATGTGAGTTGTAGTCAATAAGTCGGGTACAATTAACTCTAGTAGAGTTAGTCACTATGAGTAGTCATTAAGTAACTTACACCTAGTTCTTTCTAGTCATTCAATATGTGTGTGAAGTACATGGAATAATGAAGAATATGGGAGTTTACTACTCCCTATTGCCTCATCTCTCTCTCCCTATCTATTGACATGGTATCAAAGCCATGGAATTGTGGATCCTTGGAGTGTGAGAGCTTGTAGTGAAGTTGCGGGAGAAGCTGGAGCTCAAAGTTTAAAGTAAGCCTGCACAGTGTTGGTAACCATAACTCTCATCTGGAAGGGTGGACTGTCAATGAATAGTGATGATGAATGGAATGCCAAGACCATGTGAAGCATGCATAAGGGATTGATGGTAGGTGTGCGATCTTATTGATAAGCTCATTGTTGATCAAAATAGTAGCAAATCTGGAAAAAAAAGTGGTCTGGATGCAAAAACATGAACTGTTAAAGTGCACCTGTTTTATGGAGGCTTGAGCACCAAGTATGCTTGAATACCATCATATATGTGATGCTTGATGGGATGCTTGAAGTATTGGGGAATATTATCAAGCATTAGAACTTGCATTAGCAAGCTCTCATGTCTTGCATAAGCAATCGATATAAAGATGTGATTTGTCCATTTGCACCTACTTTCTTGAAGCACATAATTTAGTAGATCCGCCCATGATTAATCACTAATTTACTTGAGCAATAGCTACATGCTAAAGAAATTGGACATGAGAATTTGAGCCTCCATCTAGATTAGTATATTCAGTAGTGATTTGACATGTTTGTGGAAGGAGAAATGTGCATGGGACCTACACTCTTAGATCAGTTTACTACTACAATGAATGCTTCATGAATGTCACACTTGATCTTCAAATATGCTTGGAGAAGTATATGGGCTATCCCTCATGCATTTAAGCATTGGTTTGTAATGTCAATTACTCAAATTTGGAAATTTTTGATAGGTTGAAATCTCTCATGGAATTTCCAGCATTAAGACATGGCATTGTTTGATAAATAAATGCTTGAGAATGATGTATACAATCATCTTGGATGCTTGGCAAGTGTTCTAGCAACACTTATTTATACATGGGCATGATATTGGAATGTTAAATGCTCAGTTTTGAAGCTTATTTGTAGGTTGGGAATAGTGAATTGATTGTTGTCGTGAATTTGGAAACAAGATACCTTCAAGGTTGAAGTATCTGTGATGCTAATTTGCTATTGAAATGCTTAGATCATACTATCTGAGTGGTAGATGCTTTCCGAGATACTATGAGTGTTGAAAGCCCAAGTTTTGGACTAATTTTTTGCTCATTGTACCAAGGTATTGGCTAGTTATTATCTAAAGGAAGGATACCTATCATCTTCACTTGATATACATGCAATCTATTCTGATAGGTTGGACATGTATCAACCCTTGGATACATCCAAAACTGTATGAGATGTTCTGGGGCTGTTTTGAGGTCTGAATACTCTTGTTTTAGCATAGAAAACACTATTGGTTATACAAAAACTAGTGTTATAGACTGCTTTTTGTCATTGATTGTCATGAATACCTACATGTCTACTATGCAGACAAATGTTGTCTATTTAGAATGCCACTGCATGTAGATGTTTTTCCACATGACTGGGGATGTATTTGACATATATTTAAGGTGAAACACTTTATTTACTACTGGTTTCTCTGTGACATATTATTGAATTGAAATTGTCATAAACACGTGAGGGGTATACAGGGAGTTCGACATTCAATGAGCCTAAATTTGCAGCTATGGAAAATGCTCAAGGCATTGATAACATCACTCGAATTGTCGACAACAAAAAATTCACTCTATGGAAGTTCACGATGTAGAAACTTTTTGATTGACAGAGATTATTGGGATTTGTGTATTGGGGCTGAAGGTGAACTCAAATTACTTGAACAAAATCCAACATAGGAACATTGGAGAGCTCACGGACAGTGGTCAAAAAGAGTTAGTAAAGTAGTGCATTGGTTTTCTTTGTGCATTTCTGATGCAATAGCTATGGAGATTACCAATTGCCATTCCTCGAAGGATGCTTGGAATGTATTCATGAGAAATTATGATAATATCATGCATGCAAGGAAGATATAGCTAAAGTAATAGCTCAATAACATGTCTAGGAATGGCCAGAGCATTCAAGCATACACGACAGAAATAAAGACCATAGCTGACCCGCTGGCTATTATTGGATCTATTTTAGAGGATGATATGACTATAGTGATATTGAATGGGTTAGGCAAGGAGTTTAAGGTATTTTATAGGTCTATTTTTGTGAGAGCAAAACCCCTTGATTGCGATGAGTTACTTGCACTGTTCCTACATGAAGAAGTAAAGCTTGGCTTGAATACAAGCTCAAGAACATCTTAGGGCAAAGATATTGTCTTTTACTCTAGTCAATGAGCTAGAGGTGGTAAAGCTCATGGAGGTTTTCAAGGTCAAGGAGACACTTGAAACACACATGGACAACAAAAGTAAAATGCTTGGCACAACTCAAATATTCAAGGATTACGAGGATTTGGAGCCTTTAGAGGCAAGGGGAGATCACCTAGAGGTAGAGGTGGCTCATGATAGTGGCATGAGCAATCTAACAAGGATAAAGATTGTCATTATTGCAGAAGATATGGCATATCACGAAGGATTTCCATAAAAAGTAAGTTGAAATGAAGGCAAAAGGCAGGCAGCATGGACATTGTGCATCTTCTAGTGGTACTTAGGATGACCAAGGAGATAGATTATTTGCTATGCAACATGTATCAAAGAGTATGCCTAAAGAAGAAAATATGAGAAATGGTACATAGACTCAGAAGCATTCAATCATATGACTCCTCATGGTCAATGGTTTGATGAGTTAGTAGCAAGGTTTCATGTATTTATATGTACTGGTGATGATATACAACATGATATTCAGCATAGAGGTGTGGTTTCGTTGCTCATGCATGATGGAAAAAAGAATGAATCTACATACTATACTACATGTACCTTCTATTACCAAGAATTTACTATCCATTGGATAGATGGTAGAATAGAATCTGCAAGTTAGATTCAACAGGGATGGTTGTTTTATGGAAGAATATAGCAATGGCCATAAATTGATTGCCAACGGCAAGAGAGATGGTAGAATGTTTACCTTGGATGCATCTGTCCCACAATTGAAGGCAGCCATGTTTGCTCATGATAATGGAGCAGTTTGGGATGTAGAAGTCTGGCACAAATGCATCAGTCATGTTAATGTAAGAAAGCTAAAAAATATGCAGTAGAAAGAGGTTGTACTTGGCTTGCCAAAGTTCAATTACATTGATCTTGGACATGTATGCTCTACTTATCAGTTTGGAAAACAAGCGAGATTCCTGTTCATGAGACATGTCACAAACAGTTTTCAGCCTTTGCAGTTGATACATTCAAATGTATGGAGTCCTGCCCATAAAGCGTGTCCTTATTTAGGTAGGTAGTTCAGGCCACCACTTAGGATGACCTCTTTGATAGTTCTTTTTAGCTTGGCTGTGTTGGAGAAATTGGTTAGTGACTAGTTTAGACTTTTTGTTAGATTATGCTAGGCCTACTCCTCGTGGATTTCATGCCTTGGTTTTGACAGGGGATAGGGTAAGAGCTGTGATGTGTTTTGTTGTGTATCTATTTTGTATCAGCTTGATGCTCTTTGTGGTCGTGTTTTTGTGCAGATCTGTTCATAGGATTCGACAGGCTGAGTCGCCCTCTCCCGTGGTTGCCAATGACAGATGATTTTTTATGCCAACAAGTGCTTAAAAATAGCCAAAATTTCCAAATTTCAAGGGAAAAATAGACTTTGTCAAAGGCGGCGGTTGCAATCAATACGATTCTAAGCAGCAATGCCCGAAAAGGCTTAAAAGACCCACTAGACGATAGTTGGTGAATTTTCATAAATTTTTGGCATGTCAAACAAGACCCTAGGAGATGCCCGGAAATGTGGGACTTCAAGACGGACACCCAGGATTTTTCAGACTACAAAACAGACACCTGACGCGGGAATGGGAGTGCCCGGGAGCCCAAGCCCAAAATGGCAAGTATGAATAGGATTCAAGGCCCAAAAGACATGACCTTTGGGGGCTCCCAAAGCCCCTTTGGGAGCCCCAAAAAAAAAACGAATTTGGAGGGGGGGGCACTATTTTTTTCGACCGTGCAGATGAAGGTGCCATCATCCATGATTGAAGAGGGGACTATGGGGACTCAAAGCAACTCCCCCAATGATCTTAGGCCTTATCTACATTCAATCTGAGCTTCCAATTGCTGGTCCTTGCTCCTCCATTAGTTTCCTGGTTGTGCAGATCAAAATTCAATCTTTTTCTCTCCTCCCTCTCTCTTCCCTTAAGAGGCACTTCATGTGGCAAGAATCAAGAAGAGAGTCGAGTGATGGATGCTTGTCCAGGATGCAGCAAATTGTTCCAAGGGGCTGAGAAGGCTGAAGATTGAATATCTATGCTAAGATCCATGGCTGGTTGGTCAATGCACAATCTCAATTAAATATTCAAGAAACCCGAAACACACAAAAAGGCGATATGCTCTATTTTATGAAAGAATTTTGCTTGTTTTTTATCGTTCATGGTCTAAATGGTGTGCGCATGGGCTGAAATTTTATTTGAATGTTCCTTGCATTATGTTTGAGGGCTGAAATCATTGTTATGTAGAACCGGTATTGAATTACAACAATTATGAGTTTTCAAAACCTGAAAAAACCACTAATTTTGATGGAAATTGATAGGTTTTTTTATTTTGAGTGGGGCAAAATGAGTGGACATGGGATAAAATAAGGGAAAATGCTGAGTTTCAATTCAAATGATCAGGAAAAAACCAGAAACTACATTTTTTCTATTTAAAATAAATAGAAAAATAGAGAAAATTAGAAAAAAATGGGTTTTTTGCGTTCGAAAAAAATGGAAAAATAAGAAATATGTATGTGAATGTCTGACGGGGCTGAAGCATGAGTTAAGCCTCAGTTTGGTCATTGTCCTTTGTGTTAAATTGCATATTTATTGCTTTTACATACAAAAAATGACATTAAAAACCCTTTATACCCACGCACCGCAACAAAATTTAAACGATGAGGGGGAGGATGATGTTATACATTAGTTTAATTACTGAAATAATAAAAAGTTTAATTATTCTCTTTATGCATAACATTTAGGATGCAGTTTATTTAGAAATAATGGATCTAGCAGTACGAGGTTTGCCTTGGTGCTAGGTTCCTACAAGGAAGCATTGTGTATTAGCAAAAATTTATTAAAAGGGTTGTTTTTGCATGATACATAGGATAATTTTAAACCATAATTGTTTGTGCACAAAAATCATATACCATTGCATGAATCATATACACATGGTATCTATTCTTGGCCTGAATAGCACTTGGTTGAATGATAAATGACCCACGCTGGAGAGAGTAAGGCACCCAAGTTGTAGGTCTAGATGGTGGGTCCAAGGGGAAAAGTAAGTGGGGATTGGTACATTCCTAGAATGATATAATATTGGTACCAAGAGCGGAGTCTATTTTGTATGTGTTATATATGTTAGCGACGCATCTAGGGGCCAATCCCTAAGGTGTAGGAGGGTCGCAGTGGGGCTGTGGCAGTCAGCTGAGGGAGCCTCCTATGTTGTTCTATGTGGTGAATTACACCAAAATGTATAGGGTCTTCCTCTGAGAAGTCTGAGAAAGTTAAGGGTTGGACTATAAACATGATGCAAATGCAAAATGTACGTACAATGGCAGGGAAATGTGTCCTGTAGATGCTCCTGACCGTGAGGCCGTGGGGTTGTCTTATGCATGCCAGAGGTCCAGCTAGTGCTATAGCTAGTACGAGCCCATTTTAGGTCCCATTAGGACCCTAGTGAGGATGACCAAATTTCTGTAAATAAACTCTTCAAGGCGCAAGTAGACAAGAGACAACGACTAAATGGGAATCCTCCTAGAATCAAAGAGAAGGCCCAAGTTGCTAGGAATAACAATAGCTTCTCAAGCTATTTGAAATAGAATTAGATCCAAAAGGAAGACAAGACCCAAGATATGTACTTGAAAGCATAGATGGAGAGCTAGCATAATGATGCAATGCGTTCCCAAAGTGTTGCTACATGATCAAGGTTTATGTGGAAAATTATTAGATTTGGTTGTTGAAACCACCTGCAAAGCCACCTCCACCAACTATAGCCCAAATCCTATCCAAACTAAGAGAAGGAGATGCAAATGTAGATCTAGGTGAAGGACGAAGATGCTTAAGGAGCCAAAAACAAATAAGTTAGTGATGACCAAAAAGCTGGGTCTTGTGATACTAGTTTCCATAAATCTAGAATCGAAACCACTTGAAGTAGTTGCTAATTCACATGAGAAACTATTAGTGTCTAATAATTCATCAAGTCACGCACAATAAACAAAATAAACACTTCCTAGTGATAGTGATCATGCTTAAACAACCAGTCCAAAGAAGGAGAAGATAGAGATATTAAGTGTTGACAAGAAACAATCCTTATTAGTTGTTAGTCCTTTGCAAAGAACCTTTGTCATCTAAGCTCGATTTGAAAATCCAGCAGCAATAACCTAGTGCAATTGCTCAATCCCAAAAAATGGATCCACAAGGGATAGCCAAGAAAACATCAAAGGAAATGGCATCTAGCCTTTTCTCAATGTCAACATCTAAGTACCATGGCTACTCATTTGGCAAAGAAATTCAATTCCTTTGAGACCAAATGCCTACTTCAATTTGATGTCATATTCACCATTTATGCCAAGCTATTCATAATGATTGATTTAGGCCTTATTGATAATGACATGATTCAAGTTACTTTCAGATGATATCCCATTTAGGAAGAGGATAAACACCTCTACCACAAAAGCCTCTTGGTTCGAGAAGAATATGCTAAATCCCTATCTCAGAAGCAATTGTAGTCCTTCCGACTTATTCCCTCTTATGCTTTTATGACCAAAACCAATGACTAATCAACACTTGACGAGCTTCAACAAAATTTCAATTTCTTGATTCTATTCTTTCAAAAGTGGTATTCTCATCTACTTGAGATTGCTTGCAATGGCAATCGTCTTATGAAAATACATGAGTTGTGTCATACATTCAATACACTTTGATTTGATCCAACTTACTATGAGATCATTTCTTGTGCTCTATCATCCTCTCTCAAAATCTATGTTGCCACAAATGTTGAAATATTACCTGCTGTCTAATAGAATTCTAATTGCATAGGAGTTACACATAGCCAATCTCTTTGTAAGACCATCCTTTCTTAGTGATCTAATTACTTACATTTTTGGACTACCTATGAAACCAACTGATCTGGATGATTTTGCAAAGTTGAAGTACAATCCAACTTTCTATGATTGGTGGATTCCAAAAACTACAAAATACTAACCCTTATATATAACCAACCTTAGTTTCCATGTACATCATTATTTCTTTTGTTACACTCACAAGATCCAAATTTCTTGAAAATTTGGAATAATGCTACATCTTATGCGAGGGCAAGATCAAATGTATGAGATCACAACTTTTGCTTAAGCTATGATGGTGAAATGTAGAAAATGTGTTTGGGATTCTTTCTATCTTTTGACTTTGAATCTATTGTATGGTATTCTCAAACCTTCACCAAGTGAATGTAGGCAAATGATAGGTGACAAAGCAAAGCATTGCACATTAAAAACTTGATAACAATATCATGGAAAACCGAAGGGCTCTGGAAATTCAAGCTACGACACATGAAGACAACATCATCAGCAATAAAAGTTATTTGAAAATTCAAACCTCCTATAACCCCACACCAACAACCTCCTTTGAGTGAATCTGATTAAAGACAATGACATTGAAGTGACATCAACTATGACATCCAATTTCTTCATCAATAGCATACCTTGACTCTACAACATCTAATGGTAATCTATTTCTTGAGGAGAAGTTGCAACTTGTTTCATAAATGAGCACACAAGTCTTCATCAACAAGAATGGCTCTTCTTCAGTAATAGCTTCATCAACAAACAAGGCCAAGTGCTTTCAAGGTTCAAGACTTAGTCTTCCATTTCCATGTGTATACTCTAGTGCACAACTCCATTTTTTAAAGCTAGTTTTATTACACGCAATTTTCTTTTAGATCTTTCCTACTTCCACTTATCTTTATAAGGATGTATATTTAGTTGTATGGCATGTCACTATTCACAACAAGAAAAAGAGCATTGCAAAGAAAAGGGGAAAAAAAAAGAAATGAAAAAAAAAGGATGTAGAAAAAGAAAGAAAAAAAGAAAGAAACAAGAGGAAACACAAAGACAAAGGAAACAAAGAAAAGAAAAGGAACAAAAATATACACACAGATGCAGTATACCGCACATAGGGGTCCTCAAGTTGGATGTGTACAGTGACTTTGGTTGACTAGCTGTGTCTCTAATCCCCTAGCTCTTTTTCCATATTCCCTCACATTTATTCAGGGCACATCAAAGTTAAGACATACCTAGGAAGCCTTGGCTCTCCTTGGTTAGATGTATCTTCTTGAGTCACTTGCACATTTTTCCCTTCCACTTTATTTATCTTAATGCAAGAAAATAAACTCCAAAGCTAACTAGAAACAATGTTTTAGTCAACTAGCTCACAATTGTATTAGCTACCATGTGTGGTTGATTCAACAAAGCCATATGTTCTTCAAGAGATTATTGGATTGGACTTCATCTCCTATCCATTCCATATTGGTATTTCTCTCATCTTCTTTAACAACTATCTCTTCCCTCAACAATGATAATTCTTCCTATCTTCATCAAGTTCAAGCTCCCTTTCTTCGTCAACTATTTTCAACAAAAGAATCCTTGGAGCTATCTTCTAACTAAGTATTAGACTATATATGCACATACACATCACATAATATTTGCACCATAACCTATGTTATGGCTTGTCAAGACCACAATAGAAACACAGAAAACACTAAACTTCCTGAAATTATCATGTTGCTGTAGATAACTTCCTGAATCAATTCATGACCATTTTAGGAATTTAATATTCAAGAACAATATGCATACATGAAGTATATATTATATTCATTAATACAAAAATGTTATTCTGAAAAATATCACACAATTTACTATCATCATGACCATTCCTGATTAAATAACTTGAAGTAGACATCATTAATATTCAAAAGACCAACACAAATGGATAGAAAAAAACACGAATGACCATATTCTGAATTCTCAAAGATTTTCTATTCTTGATCATGCAAAAACTTTCTTAATCTCAAGATAAGCACCTGAACTTCCGGTGAACATCATATGAAATATAAAGTTTCTTTATACATGTTGATCTTAAAAGCCTACATGTGTATAAGTACTAAGGTATAAAAGTACTAAATAGATTATGGAATCTGAGCTCTAATACCTAGCATAGACCACTAGGATAGCCAAGACTTAAGCATGCAATTAGCTATCAAAAAGTATGAAAATTGGCTATCATGAAAATTAACTCAGAGAACACAATTATACCTTGCCAAAGGCCTTGCACCCCTTGACAAGACACGCTAAGCAACAGTGTGAGTAGAGCCCCTCTAGGATACTCAAGGCCTTTTGGTGTGGTTGCATAAATGGTCCTAAAAGTCAATGAAAAGAACTAAAAATTATCATGAGTAAAAACAAAAAAGTACAATAGAGATAAGAGCTAAAGAGTTGGGGGGACATAAATAATAATATCTATGCATGAGGACATATGCACAACTAAATCATCAACACTATGCACTATAGCAGCATCATGATTCCTAGCACTAAACTCCATATTAAATTCATGAATCCCGTCTACAAATACATATTCTTTGTTAACAAACTTAAAATTTTCCTTTTGTTGCAATAATGATGCCACATAATCCTCACTTTGTCTCTTTACTTCCAAAACGGTTTCCAACCTAGCATTGAAGTCCATACACCTACTCTCTAACTTAGTCATCCTCTAAGCCAATTCATATTTCTTTTGCACTATAACATGTCCACCTGTTCTCTCGTAGGACACGTCTTAGCGGCCCATTGGAAAGAGAGTCTAGAAAGCTCTACCCGGCACTCCCATGGAATGTCACGAGGTTTGCGATCTAGGTCTTCCTGAGTTTGCCACCACGAAGTGGAAGCATTCCGGCCGTTCCCACTTAGGACCGACCTGAATCAGTGTTTTCCTAGTGGTCAAATTCCTAGAATGGTAGCTAGCATCGAGCCCCAGGCGAACTACATTACGCAGAAACATCAGGGTCAAAGCAGATTCATGCTGCACTTGGTTAAAGGAGAATGGGAAATGAGAGGGATGAAAAGCTCGACCTCTCTACCCATAAGGCATAGTCCCATTCCGTTCCCCTAAAACAACATAAATCGAGACTCTAGTATCCTAGATTCTAGGTCAGCGTTCCTTGCTGTCAATTTCCTTTTCAATAATTGATCTTATTTATCTTTGGAATACATCATATAATCCAGCCCGTAGGCTATTCCATAATCCGCCCGAAGGCAATCCATAATCCACCCAAAGGCAATCCAGCAATCCTCAGGGATTACTAATCCAAGTTTCCATCCGTAGAAGAGTATGCGGGCCTCGAGATCCAATCCCGAGTCATGTCGGCCTCTTGTGTAGGACCCAGAAGGAAAGGGATTTATGACCAGAGCCCCCCTAGTACCCAAGCGTCCTCCTGCTCCAAGTAGCGCCCAACAGAGAGACCTCTCGCGGTAGGTTTGGTCCACGTTCTCGGCGCGGCTAACAATCCCCTTGGTTAGGGTTAGGCAGACAGTCAGGGGTAACCAATGCTGCCATTCCCTCTAGGCCTTCAATCTGAAGCAATTAATTATTTTCCAACCTTAGATTCCTTGAGCAAAGAAGTACAAACAGTGCTCCTAACTATACAAAAACAATCAATCCAGTGGTTGTTTATTTGGCCCACTGCTAAGGTGTAGATCCTTCTCTTCGAATGCATCCAGCATTCAATCTGGGATCAATTGAGACTTGGCAAGATCCCCAAGGGTCTCATTTCTTGTTTACCCTTTTATCCTTGGGCTAGGGTCATACCCTGTTAACCCAAATTAACCAACACCTTAGGTTCCTCAAATGGCTCTTCAGTTTCCTCAAAGAGTATGCTATAGGATGACCTTCTTACATAAGCACACATCCTAAGGCAAGTGCACTAGCATCAGTTATTACTTTGAACTCCTTACTAAGGTCCGAAAGTTTCAGGATAGGTACTGATACCAAACTTTGCTTTAGTTTATCATAGCTAGATTGTTCAGCAGGTGACCATACAATTGATGTTTGCTTCTTCAATAGATCGGTCAGAGGTGCTACAATAAAAAAATTGTTGTTAATAAAGACCCTATACCATCCTGTCAATCCAAGAAAGCTACGTATTTCTTTCACAGTTATTGGTGTTGGCCACTCCAGAACATCTTTGACCTTAGTCGGATCCACAGAGATTGCTTCCGCTGATACAATGAATCCCAGATATTCAATCTGTCACTTGAAGAATGCACACTTCTTCTTTTTGGTATAAAGCTTATGTGCCCTCATTGTCTCAAGGACAATGCGGAGCTGGGGTTCATGATCTTCTTCCTGTTTCGAGTAGACTAAGGTATTGTCAAAGAAGACGGGTACGAAGTCATCAAGATATGGCCTAAAGATATCCTACATTAACCTATTGAAGGTGGCAGGTGCATTCGTCAGCCCGAATGACATGACTAGGAACTCAAAATGCCCATATCTTGTGCTGAATGCCCTCTTTGGGATATCCTCTTCCTTGATCCTTATCTGATAACATCGAGACCTGAGATCAATCTTGGAGAAGATCTTTGCACCTTGAAGACGGTCGAGAGGTTCATCTACTCTTGGATTAGGATATTTTTTCTTAATGGTCGATTGAGTCAACCCTCTATAATCAATACATAGCCGAAGCGTTCCATCTTTCTTCTTCTGAAATAGCACTGGAGCTCCCCATAGAGAACTGCTAGGGCGAATGTAGCCTTGATCTAATAGTTGCTTGAGTTGCTCCTTTAGCTTGATTGCTTCTGGAATGGACATTCTATAAGGTCTCTTTGTGATCGGTGCAGCTCCTGGAACTAGCTTGATTTCATGATCAACTTCCTTCGAGGCAGAAGTTCTGTCAGCTCTTCAGGAAATACGTTTGTGTACTCCTTTAGCCATGAGGGTTCTTCCTTAGACTCCTGATTCTGATCTAGCTTATTCAGCTTAATCAAGTAGACATGTAGTCCCTTCCTAACTCCTTTTACTATCCGAGATGCCTTGGCGAGTTGAATTTTTGGCCTACCAGCCTCTCCTTGAGTTGTGACCAATTCCCCTTTAGAATTTTGAAAGAAAAACTTGGCTCTTTCCATAGTGAATGTGGGCGTCATTAGGTTTAAGCCAATCCATTCCGAGCAAGCACTCATGGATACCTAGGTTCATAACCCTAAATCTAACCAAAGTCGACTTTTCTCCCATTAGGAATTCCACCTTAGCAGTCAGCCTGGTACATGTGATCTCATGACCATTTGCTAATTCCACAAGCAAGGTAGGTGCATCTTTTGTGGCTATTCCTAATCTTCTTGCACAAACTAGTGAAATAAAGGAATGTGTACTACCAGAATCAATCAAGGTTCTGAAGCCTTTACCTTGATAATCCATGGTGTCTGAATCACCAAAAACTGGCGATATGGGCCTTTCTTATAAAGGGCAGGATGGACTGTTGCCCTCTCAAAGTCTGCTTCCATGGTCGGGTCTTCTTCTTCACACATCTCCCTATTGACAATACACGCAGTTCTTCCTCTGCCCCGGGTGGCAGCTCCTTGACCACGGGCGGTTTCTTGGAATGGTCCTTGACGTTGTCCTCCGTTAAGCTTGGGACATTGCCTTTTGAAATGACCAGACTCATTGCAATGGAAGCAACAAAGGTTGCAGCCATTACCTTGGGTAGGAACAAAATTATTGACATTGTTGGTTCTAGCCTTTTTCCTTTGTCCCTGGTTTTGACCTTGAGCTCTCTTCACCTGGGACCTATACACTCCTTTATTCTGATCCTTCTAAGACCAAATCTTGTTACTTCTTGACCTGTTCTGCACTTCCTGTATTATGGGTACAGCTCGAATGAGCGTGTCCTGAAGGTCTGTTGGGCACATTGACTCGAGGCAGGTGTTTATAGGTAGGTTTAATCTGGCACAAAACTTCGACACCTGCTGTGTCATATCCATTTATGGTGCATACTTCAAAAGAGAGACAAACTTTGAGTAGTATGCGTCAAGAGATAAACCAAGGTGTTTCAGCTCATAGAACTCGTTCATCTTCTGCATGCGGTAGAGGCAGGTGGTAGATATCTTCCTCGCACAACTCTTTTAAGCTTTTCCCAAGTAGCTGACCCTTCCGAGATCCCTTGGTCTCTACACCATTGCTTCCACCAAAGCCTTGCTTTGCTGATAAGCTTCAGCTTGGCAAGCATCGCTTGGTTAGCGGGTGCAGTCCCTACTGCTTCGAAGTAATCCTCCATTGATTCGATCCAGATCTTGGCATCAGTTTGGACAGTCCTTCCCTTGCCATCGAATTCTGGTGCCTTGATTTGCTCGAGAAGAAACTTCTTCTCCTGAGTCATGGCTGTACTTGGTGTAAGGGTCAGACTAGGAATTCTGCCTGGGTGTGGGATTTCTTAATGTTAAAAACTTGCTAAGCATTTCTCACATCACATTAACATGTCCAATTTAGCTTTTGCCAAGTGATCTAATTGCTTAACTTCTTCATCAATACTCATAGTCAAGACAATCATTGATAAAAAGAATTCCTATTTCATTCATATGGGTGTAGCCCTTTCGAGTACAATTATTCTTGGGATGGTAGAGCAAGCTGATACATTAATTCGGGGAGAATAATATTGTGTTACATCTAGCTATGGGAATTGAGTAATAGTATGGATTGGGGTCATGGATTTTCAAGAATTAATAGGTCATTCGAAGATTAGGAAATCCTTTCCTTTGGTACCCATTATTCTCATAACGTCCCAACACCTTGATTTTGTTGGCAAGGATTATCCGAGTCACTTCCTCATACACATACGTGTTCTGCTTGACCTTTCGACCGCCAACATGTAGGGTTGCATTTGTGTGAGCTTCAACAAAGATGAACAGATTCACGATCTTTAGGTCCTCCAATGACTTGATTCTCTTTAAGTTGGTTCAAAGGTATGCAAATCGGTGGGCAGCTATGTAATAGATTCATGAATCACTCGTCCATCTCTGTTCCACGTACAGGGGTGAAGGATTGTAGATGCGGTCTCGGATATTCATCATATCAATCCTCCGTCGACAATCCGAGGCACGCATCGCAGTCATAAACATAACCTCAAACACCAAGAATCTGTTCCATGCTTCACGACTCTGCAAGACATCATCAATAAGTAAGGAAATGTTCTTAACAGCAACATTTGCTCTACTTCTCCTCATTAATTTTGCTTGTAAAAGACAGATCCTTCGTTGGTTCGCTCTGATACCAACTGTAACGTGTCCACCTATTCTCTCGTAGGACACGTCTTAGCAACCCATCAAAAAAAGAGTCCAGAAAGCTCCGCCCCACACTCCCATGGAATGTCACGAGGTTTGCAATCTAGGTCTTCCCGATTTTGCCACGAATCAGAAGCATTCCAGCCGTTCCCACTTAGGACCGACCTGAATTAGGGTTTTTCTAGTGGTCAAATTCCTAGAACGGTAGCTAGCGTCGAACTCGAGGTGAACTACTTTATGAAGAAACGTCAAAATCAAAGCGGATTCATGCTGCACTTGGTTCAAGGAGAATGGGAAACGAGAGGGATGCAAAGCTCGACCTCTCTGCCCATAAGGCATAGTCCCATTTTGTTCCCCTAAAACATCATAAATCGGGAGTCTAGTATCCTAGATTCTAGGTCAACGTTCCTTACTGTCAATTTCATTTTCAACAATTGATCTTATTTATCTTTGGAATACATCATAAAATCCATCCTGTAGGCTATTCCATAATCCTCCCAAAGGCAATCCATAATCCACCCAAAGGCAATCCAGCAATCCTTAGGGATTACTAATCCAAGTTTCTACCCATAGACTAGTATGTGGGCCTTGAGATCCAATCCGGAGTCACATCGGCCTCTTGTGTAGAACCCAGAAAGCAAGGGATTTACGGCCAGAGCCCCCTGGCACCCAAGGGTCCTCCTGCTCCAAGTAGCGCCTAACAGAGAGACCTCTCACGGTGGGTTCGGTCCATGTTCCCGACGTGGCTCACAACCCTCTTGGTTAGGGTCAGGCAAACAATCGGGGGTAATTGATGCTGCCTCTCCCTCCAAGCGTTCAACATGAATCAATTAATTATTTTCTAGCCTTAGATTCCTTGAGCAAAGAAGTACAAAGAGTGCTCCTAACTATACAAACACAATCAATCCAGTGGTCGTTTATTTGGCCAATTTCTAAGGTGCAAATCCTTCTCTCCGAATGCATCCAGCATTTGATTTGGGATCAATTGCGACTTGGCAAGATCCCAAAGGGTTTCATTGCTTGTTTACCCTTTTATCCTTGGGTTAGGGTCATACCCTGTTAACCCAAATTAACCAACACCTTAGGTTCCTCAAATTAAGACAGTAAATCCTGGCGACCTTGTCGCTCTAACTTGATTTGTCAATCTCTTACTAGGCAATACATAACTTTCCCTAACTTGGAAAATCAGCCCAAGAAGGGTGATGTAGCATGATGACTACTCATCCTCTTGCAAGTTAGACTTGCGTCGAGAACCTACTAACCTTGTTCTAAGGAGTGGCAACTCTAGTTTGTGATTTAACACAAAACCATGCGACATTGCAACTTGTTGCATAGGAGTCGCATCTGACTTACGGGATCATTTTTCCCATCAAACAACGTTTCTTGGTTAAGAAATATGTTTGGTCAAGATGTAGGGTTTGGGAGTCCTCTTGACCCAACCCAATCCCTAACCTTACTAGGTCACAACGCTTGGCCTTACGGTTTCCAATCTCAATCGGAAGTCTAGTATTAGGTCATTCGATCCTTAGGGTAAAACCCTAGATCGTTATTGTATGGGCATCTTACTAACCCAGCATTCTGTGAATATGGGTAGGATCCTTTGGGATCAAAAGTCTTGAGTTGGCGTCCCAAGTGTGATACTAGGCAGAATTTTTAACGTGCTAAACCCTACCTAGCACTTTGAGGTGTTTATCATACCAACTAGTTATGCTTTTACAAACCACTACAAGTGATCTACCTAAAACGATCTAATTGTCTTGCGACAAGAGTGATCTTTGCCTAAAAGAGATGAAAATACTTTTCCTAAGAGATGCAAATAAATAAATTCAAGATACAACATTCCATGCAAGTATGCGAATCATGGACTTTTACTTCTATGCAACTATAAGGTTTGCAATTGACCATTTCTTTTCCTTGCTAAGATCAGAATGATTGACAATTTGGGAGATAACTTGAATAAAACTACATAGATTTACATCAAGAACTTTGCCTACCACCTTTCGTTTAATGCAATTGAATTTCAGGCTTTAATATGACATGCAACCTTTTCTAGATACAACTTCGATAAATGAAGTTCATGCATGACGAATATATGACATGCAATCTTTTCTAGATACAACTTCGATAAATGAAGTTCATGCATGACGAATATATGACATGCAATCTTTTCTAGATACAACTTCGATAAATGAAGTTCATGCATGACGAATATATGACATGCAATCTTTTCTAGATACAACTTTGATAAATAAAGTTCTTGCATGACGAATGTCATAAGACGAATGTTGACTTAATCCATTCTACGGCACGTAGTCCCTCTTAAATTGCAAGCATCTTCGCATGCAACAGGCAAGTCCATGGTTTTCTTTTCATGCAATGCGATTCTTTGGACAATATTCTTACAGATGTTAACGATTATTTCTTAGGAATCACATCTACGAAATCATTGCCTAGATGCATTATGCGCTTGTTCTTTCATGGGAGGAAGACAAGGATGCATTTAAACAAATTTTCATCCTTTTAACCTATGCAATATGCAATTGGGATTAACACTTTGGAAATGCAAGCAAAGAGCAACATGCAACTAAAACTCGTAAGATGATTGAGTAATTTGTATTCATAACTTCCTTATGAAACTTAAACGTGCCCAATGCATTCCGTTTATGCAGAATTAAACTTCTAAGAACCTCGATATGAGGACTCACAGCGATGTCCATGTGTAAACTTGGGTTCAAGGCTCCCGCGTGTGCGCCTTGCATCTTTGGCTTTGGAGCCATCGTTGATGTAGTGGACTTGGACTCCCCGATTTGTCCTCACCTTTATGCGATCTCCGAACTCCCTCAAACTTTGGCAACTCAGCCTCAAAAACTTGCCTACTTCTCCCTTGTGCAAGAATTCCCTTTACAGGGTGTGGGTTTTAATAAACCGAGGAAAAGCCCGTGTGCACAAGAATTATGGAAGCCTTATCTTAAGAAGCTTCTAAAGAAGCTTCCAAAATCTTCTGTGTTAGAACGTGACGGGGAGGGAAATGATTGGAAAGGAGGGGTGAAGGCAACGATTGAAGGAGATAAAGATGATGATGGTAATCATGGCATTGAAGACGGCACCTTGGTGGCCTACGTGGCGCAGTAGGGCGGCGATGGCGGGCTGCAACATGGCATCCAATTCCCCCAAGCTTAAGGGGGAGGTTATATAGCCTTTGGGGGGGGGAGGGGAGATAGCCACCTCCTGGCATACTTGCATGACTTCCCCCTCCCCCATGCACTCCACCTCTCATGGACTACTCACTCTCCCTCTCACACTCCTCTCCCCCGCCATGCATCGGCTAAGGGGGAGGGGATATTAATAAAAAAATTTGCCTAAATTTTTACCATTATCCTCTTTCTCCCTTTTGGATAGGTGTTCCCATGCGGCTTGCGGTCTTCAAGCCGTGGCCTCTTTTGCATGACACGGAGCCGAATTTTAACATTGTGTGTGGAGGGAACACTTAGCCACCGACATTAATCGACATGGAGATTATTTTGCATTTCTTTTGCACAAGATGTGTGTTGTTTTTTCTTAAGGTCGATTAATATTTCGAGTGGAAATATTACATTCTCTCCCCCTTAGAGGAATCAAGATGTCCTCATCTCGAGAAGAGCTATGCGTATTGTTGGTTGAGAGTAGTGTCATCCAACTAAGTGGCATCCTCTTTGGGATAATATTTCCACTAGACGAGATATTCTTTCAAGGTTCTGGATCTACAATGCCTCTCCCTAACATCTAAGATCCTGTTAGGTCGTAGCTCAAGGACTCCTTGGCTAGGCATTACAACTTGTTGATCATCAAGTATGTGGCTAGGGTTAGGTACATACTTCTTCAGTAGACTGATATGGAACACATTATGAACTTTTAGGTTCTCAGGGAGTTGAAGTCTGTAAGAATTAGGTCCTAGGCACTTGAGGATCTTGTAAGGTCCACAATCCCCTAGACTTAGCTTTTTGCATTCACCCAAGGATAGGGAACTCTTCTTTGGGCATACACGAATGAAGACCATATCTCCTTCAGTGAAGGATTTATCTTGACGTTTCAAATCCGTGTATGCCTTTTGTCTATCCTTGGCGGCTTAGATGTCCTGTCTTATTGACTTCATTTGGTCATCCATATCTTCCAGCATTTGCTTTGAAGCTTCAACCCTTAAGGTTGGATCCGAGAAGTTTAATGGATTTTGACAGTCGTGCCCATACAATGCTTGAAAAGGGATCATCTGAATGCTTTGTTAATAAGAAGCATTGTAGGCAAACTGAACCAGTGGCAAGTATTGAATCCACTTTTTGGGTTTGCTACAGTAGTGTGCCCTTAGCATATCCTCAATGACTTGGTTGACTTGCTCCGTTTGACCATCAGTTTGGGGATGGTAAGCTGTACTTAAATAGAGTTGAGTCCCAATGGCTTCGAAGATAGCTCTCTAGAAGTGTGATGTGAAGTGTGAGTCACGATCACTAATGATTCTTCTAGGTAACCCATGCAGTTTGAATATCCCCTTGATAAATAATCTTGCGATGTGTGAGGCTTTATAGTTTGTCTTAACAGGGATAAGATGTGCAACTTTGGTAAGAATATCAACCAAAATCATAATGGAGTTGTATCCTCCCTGAACTTGGGGCAGGCCAACAACAAGTCCATACTAATGAATTCCCATTTCATTTAGGGAATATCAAGTGGTTGCAACTTCCCTGGCAGTTTGACATATTCGGCCTTAATGCGTTGACAAGACAAACACTCTGTGATATATTTGAGAACGTCACCTTGAAGCCTCTACCAATAATAGCTCTTTTTGACTACATTGAGGGTCTTGGCATAGCTAGGATGTCCTAAAAAAGGGGAGTCATGAGCTTCCCAAAGTATTTTCTTCTTCAGTGATGATGGCTTGTCGGTCTACATAATCTCGTTCTATAGTCCACTATTGATAGAGAATTCTTGATACTTTGCATGTAGCTTTAGGTCTTGATCCTTGATAGGAATCTCCCTTATCATCTTCTGATAGGTTGGGATCATGGTATGCCTCTTCTCTAGCTAGCTCAAGTATTGGGTTGTTTGGCATGGATACCTTTGTGACTAGAGATCTAGCTGTTCATGGATCTTGCAAGATTAGAGAATTTAGAAATGCCTTGCGACTAAGTGCATCGGCAACTACATTCTCCTTTCCAAGCCGGTATTTGATTTCAAAGACATATTCCTCCACCACTTCAATCCATCAACGTTGCCTCATGTTGAGCTCATTCTAGGTAATGATCCACTTAAGAATTTTATGATCAGGTAATGTCTCCAAAGCTTGAGAGCATGGATGAGAGCTAACAGCTCTAGATCGTGGGTAGTATAGTTCCTCTCATGGCTCTTCAGTTTCCACAAAGAGTATGCTACTAGATGACCTTCTTGCATAAGCACACATCCTAAGGCAAGTGCGCTAGCATCAATTATTACTTTGAAATCCTTACTAAGGTCTGGAAGTTTCAGGATAGGTGCTAATACCAAACTTTGCTTTAGTTTATCAAAGGTAGATTGTTCAGTAGGTGACCATACAATTAATGTTTGCTCCTTCAGTAGATTGGTCAGAGGTGCTGCAATCAAAGCATGGTTTTTAATAAAGACCTTGTACCATCCTGTCAATCCAAGAAAGCTACGTATTTCTTTGACAATTTTTGGTGTTGGCCACTCCAGAACATCTTTGACCTTAGCCAAATCCACAGAGATTACTTGCATTGATACAATGAATCCGAGATATTCAATCTGTTGCTTGAAGAATGCACACTTCTTCTTTTTGGCATAAAGCTTGTGTGCCCTCATTGTCTCAGGACAATGCGGAGCTGGGGTTCATGATCTTCTTCCTGTTTGGAGTAGACTAAGGTATCGTCAAAGAATACACGTAAAAAGTCAAAAAGATATGGCCTAAAGATATCCTACATTAACCTATTGAATGTGGCAGGTGCATTCGTCAGCCCGAATGACAAGACTAGGAACTCAAAATGCCCATATCTTGTGTTGAATGCCGTCTTTGGGATATCTTCTTCCTTGATCCTTATCTGATAATATCCAGACCTGAGATCAATCTTGGATAAGATCTTTGCACCTTGAAGACAGTCAATAAGTTCATCTATTCTTGGAATAGGATATTCGTTCTTAATGGTCGATTGATTCAACCCTCTATAATCAATACATAGCCAAAGTGTTCTATCTTTCTTCTTCTAGAACAACACTGGAGCTCGCCCATGGTGAACTGCTAGGGTGAATGTAGCCTTGATCTAACAGTTGCTTGATTTTCTCCTTTAGCTTAATTGATTTCGTAATGGACATTCTATAAGGTGTCTTTGCGATTGGCATAGCTCCTGGCACTAGCTTGATTTCATGATCAACTTCCTTCAAGGCAAAAGTTTTGTTAGCTCTTCAGGAAATATGTGTGTGTATTGCTTTACCCATGAGGGTTCTTCCTTAGACTCATGATTCTAATCTAGCTTATTAAACTTAATCAAGTAGACATGTAGCCCCTTCCTAACTCCTTTTACTATCGGAGATGCTTTGGCTAGTTGAATTTTTGGCCTACCAACATCTCCTTGAGTTGTGAGCAATTCCCCTTTAGAATTTCGAAAGGAAACTTGTCCCTTTCCACAGTGAATGTGGGCATCATTTGATTTAAGCCAATCCATTCCGAGCAAGCACTCATGGATACCTAGGTTGATAACCCTAAATTTGACCCAAGTCGACTTTCCTCCCGGTAGGAATTCCACCTTAGCAGTTTGCTTGGTACAGGTGACCTCATGACCATTTGCTAATTCCACAAGCAAGGTAGGTGCATCTTCTGTGGCTATTCCTAATCTTCTTGCACAAATTGGTGAAATAAAGGAATGTGTACTACCATAATCAATCAAGGTTCTGAAGCCTTTACCTTGATAATTCGATGGTGTGTGAATCAGCAAAAACTCGCAATTCGGGCCTTTCTTGTGAAGGGCGGCATGGATTGTTGCCCTCTCAAAGTCTGCTTCCATGGTCGGGTCTTCTTCCTCATATATCTCCCTATTGACAATCCAAGCAATTCTTCCTCTGTCCCGGGTGGCAGCTCCTTGACCATGGGTGGTTTCTTGGAATGGTCCTTGACGTTGTCCTCTATTAAGCTTGGGACATTGCCTTTTGAAATGACCAGGCTTGTTGCAATGGAAGCATTAGAGGTTGGGGCCATTACCTTAGGTAGGAAAAATTTATTGACATTGTTGGTTCTAGCCTTCTTCCTTTGTCCCTGGTTTTGACCTTGAGCTCTCTTCGCCTGGGACCTATACACTCCTTTGTTTTGATCCTTGAAAGACCAAGTCTTGTTAGTTCTTGGCCTGTTCTGTACTTCCTGTATTATCGATGCAGCTTGAATGAGTGCATCCTGAAGGTTTGTTGGGCGGATTGACTTGAGGCGAGTGTTTATAAGTGGGTTTAATTTGGCACAAAACCTCGACACCTGCTGTGTCATATCCATTTGTGGCGCATACTTCAAAAGAGAGACAAACTTTGAGTAGTATGTATCAAGAGATAAACTAAGCTATTTCAGCTCATAGAACTCGTTCATCTTCTGTGTGCGGTAGGCAGGTGGTAGATATCTTCCTCGCATAGCTCTTTTAAGATTTTCCCAAGTAACTGACCCTTCCGAGATCCCTTGGTCTCTACACCATTGCTTCCACCAAAGCCTTGCTTTGCCTGTAAGCTTCAGCTTGGCAAGCATCGCTTGGTTAGTGGGTGCAGTCCCTACTGCTTTGAAGTAATCCTCCATTGATTTGATCTATATCTCAGTATTAGTTTGGATGGTCCTTCCCTTGCCATCAAATTCTGGTGGCTTGATTTGCTTGAGAAGAAACCTCTTCTCTTGAGTCACGGTCATACTTGGTGTAGGGGTGGTACTAGGAATCTACACTTGAGGTTGTGCCTGGGTATGGGATTTCTTAACGTTAAAAACTTTCTAAGCATTTCTCACATCACATTAACATGTCCAGTTCAGCTTTTGCTAAGTGACCAAATCGCTTAACTTATTCATCAATACTCACAGTCAAGATAATCATTGATAAAAAGAAGTCTTATTTCATTCATATGGGCGTAGCCCTTTCGAGTACAATTATTCTTGTGATGGTAGAGCAAACTGATACATTAATTCGGGGAGAATAATATTGTGTTACATTTAGCTACGAGAATTGAGTAATAGTATGGATTGGGATCGTGGCTTTTCAGGAATCGATAGGTCATTGGAAGATTAGGGTATCCTTTCCTTTGGTACCCATTCTTCTCATAACGTCCCAACACCTTGATTCTGTTGGTAGGGATTATCCAAGTCACTTCCTCGTACATATACGTGTTTTGCTTGACCTTTCGACTGTCGACATGTAGGGTTGTGTTTGTGTGAGCTTCAACAAAGATGAACAACTTCTTCAGGTCCTCCAACCACTTAATTCTCTTTAAATTAGTTCGAAGATACGCAGACTTCTGGCGATCAAGAACCTCTGATTCTACTCTCAGATCGCGAAGGACCAGGCTGTACATGCGGAGGACCACGCATTCATCTCCTTCATTAAGTCGTCAAAAACCAGAGCTAAGTTTCATCATTACAAGCTTAAAAGCTTAAAAAAATCAAAAGCATTAAAGCTTAGTTAAGCTTTAATAAGCTTAATCTTGAAAATTCATCTCGGGCGGCATCAGTATAATCTCGCCGAGTTCAATCACATCGTCAACATGCCGCGATACCAGAAAATCACATTTGGCTTAGTAAGCCATAAGTCCCATAACTAAGCTAAGTCCTTCAAAGCTCTTAACTCTAGCAAGTCAACAAACTTCAGGTCCTACGCACCAGAAATCAAGTCCTGCAAGTCGACTGTGATCAAGTTCTGCAAGTTCACTAAGTCGGCCTAAGTTCTGCAAGTCTGCAACTCTGCAAGTCGGCTAAGTCTGCAACTCTGCAAGTCAGACTAGTCAATTGGAGTCAGAACTGACTAGTGCTCAAAACTCCTAGAAGGGTTGTTCCTGCGCAAAAACTCTGAATTGCAAAGTTGTTCGTGGCAAAGTATTCTACCTATACGCAGGTCCGCTGAAGTATTCATACGAAGAAGGAAATATCGCAGATTTTCTGAAAATTGAGAAAGAAATACCCAAAAACACATAGCCTTGTAACTCCAAATTTGAGCTACGCTCATCCCGCTAACCTGATTTTGAGTGAGAAAGGTCTTTTGAGTTTTACAGGATGACAACACCACATATGGATGATCCTATGGCTGAAGACGACCTACCTGAGCCTACCATGGAACAAAAGCTGGATCTAATCATGATGCAATTGGAAGAAGAATGAAGGGCTAGGCAAGCATTGCAAGCGCAATTGGCAAAATTACAAAGAGCATCTACCGACAAAGAAGAACCTCAAGCTGAAGATTTGATTCGCCGTACCATCGACGCCACTCTTGAAGCTCAAACCATTCGCAAGGAATCAAAGATAAGTAAACGAAGTTTCAAATTTCGCACTTTCAATGGCATACGAGAAGGAAAGACTATTTTATCATTCATTAGCCAGTTTGATGACTATTTCCATGAGGAAACCTATCGAGAAAAAGATAAAATCAAGTGTGTTACTAATCATTTGGTAGACAGAGCATCACTTTGGTGGATTGTAGTACGCAAGAGCATAGAATGTCTTGCTACTTGGGAAGATTTCAAGAAGAAGTTTATGCAGAATTTCCTACCACCGCAATTTCATGAGAAGGCTATCAAGCAATGGGATTTACTTCAACAACGGGATCCTGAGCCTATTCCATAGTATAGAGAGTGTTTTTGGAATGTACTCCTACAGCTACGCATGCTTGAAGACGTACTAGAGACGACACATAAGCAGAAGTATATGTCTGGACTTCTTAGACATTACTAGGCTGAAGTGAACATGTTCAAGCCTGCTACCCTTGAAGACGCCATCTCACTAGCTCATGACACTGAAGATAAGTTACGCGGTAGAGACAGACGACCACAGCAATTCCAACCCAATGGTAATTATGGATCTAAACAATTCAATTCCAATTTTAGAATGTTTAATCCAGGTCGTTTCTCTTCACCATCTTTCCGCAATAATTGGGCTAAATCACCTACATTACCATCCAATGTCAATCCAAATCTTAAGCCTATTCCACAAGCAAATCCAAACGTACCCAAACTTCCAGCCATTGCAAATAATGTAACCAAAGCCAAGCCAATAGTATGCTATAAATGTCACCAGCCTGGACATCTCGCAGCAAATTGTCATTCAAAGAAGCCACCAGCACATATTAACTATCTTGGAGCCATGGACGAAGATGAACCTGAGGATATGCCTGATTTCACTGAAGATGAGGACGACACTACTACTATTTCCGACACTTTACTAGGTATGCCTACTCCACATTCATTATTGACTATGAAATGTTTGGTGCATGGAAAGGAAAAGACTATCTTGCATGATGACGGTAGTACTCATGACTTTATTTCAACAAAATTGGTAAAGGAATTGAAATTACAGACTGTACCTACGCATTATCGCATAAAAGCTGCATTTTTAGGCACTAGGTATAATGGTACACAAGAAGTCCAAGATTTAGAGATTCAAATTGGTTCATACACTAAAAGAAGAAATTTCTTAGTTGTTCCATTACAGCCGAGTGACATTATTTTAGGAATGCCTTGGCGACACCAGCATAATCCAAATATAGATTATTCCACACACACAATGAATATTAATTTTCAAGGAAAATCTATTGCATTATATGGTATGCATGCATCTATGTTTTTCCACTGCTTTCGCATACTCAAGCAAAATGTGCATTACGCAAGAGTACTAAATCATATCTCATTTGGGTGAATGAATTGCAAGCAAAGGAAAATCATATGCACCCTAGGCATAAGGAATTTCTTGCATATTTTAAGGACTGTTTTGCAGAAGACCTACCACCAGGTTTACCTCCTTCACGTCCAGAAGACCATAAGATTGATTTGATCGCTGGCACACAACCACCTTGCAAAGCACCATATAGGCACAACCAGATAGAGCTAAAAGAAATCCAGAGTCAAGTTGAAGAATTACTAAATAGAGGTTTAATTCGAACTAGCAGTTCTCCATTCGGTGCACCTGTACTTTTAGTCAAGAAAAAGAATAATACCTATCATATGTGTATTGACTACCGAGCTTTAAATAAGATCACTGTAAAGAATAGGTTTCCTATACCTAGAGTTGATGACCTTATGGACAAACTGCAAGGATCTTCTATATTTAGTAAAATTGACCTTAAGTCTGGATATCATCAAGTGAGGCTAGATAAATTTGACATATTTAAGACTGCATTCAGAACACAGTTTGGCCATTACGAATTCTTAGTCATGCCATTCGGATTGACTAATGCACCTGCCACTTTTAGTAGAATGATGAACCGTATCTTTCTGAAATATCAGTACTGTGTGATTGTTTTCTTTGATGATATTTTAGTCTTTAGTCAAAACAAGAAAGAGCATTATGAGCATTTGTCATTAGTTTTTCAATTATTGAAAGAAAATCAATTGTTTGCAAACCCTGAAAAGAGTGAATTCTTTAAGACAAAAATTGAGTATTTAGGTCATATTGTATCATCTGAAGGAATTAAAGTTGATCTTGAGAAAATTGATGCACTATTGAATTGGCCTGTTCCTAAAAACGTGCATGAGTTACGCTCATTCCTTGGTCTTGCTAGTTTCTATAGGAAGTTTGTACGTAATTTCTCATTACTTGCTTTACCATTAACCAAACTTCTCAAGAAAGGAATTGTTTATCAATGGACCGAAAATCAACAGAAATCCTTTGACTTACTGAAACATGCATTAACCAATGCCCCTGTTTTACAGTTGCCTGATTTTAATAGACCATTCTTTCTAGTTGTGACTGATGCTAGCGGATCAGCAATAGGAGTTGTACTAATGCAAGACAATCATCCAATAGCATATTCTAGTTGTAAGCTGGAACCCTTTGAGCTGAAATATTCCACATATGACAAAGAACTATTAGCAGTAGTACAAGCATTAAGACAGTGGAAACACTACTTAATGGGTTCAGAATTTATGATAAAGACCGACCAGCAAAGCATTAGACATTTACTTAGCCAACCTCAAATCTCTGACCGTCATATCAAATGGGCTTCCTTTATTCAAAGTTTTCATCCTATCATTCAATACCAACCTGGAAAAGAAAATGTAGTTGCTGATGCATTGAGTAGAAGACCTGCAATTCATAATATTTCTGTCATATCTTTTGATTCTTTGATTGCTATGAAAGATACATATCACCAGGATATTACTTTTCATTCTGATTGGAATAAATTAGTACAAAATAATTTCATTCCTGTTGATTCATTGTCATACAATGATGGATTTATGTTTTATGAAAAGAGACTGTGTGTTACTATTCCATTCCGATCTTTTATTTTGAATGAAATTCATTGTCCCCCATATCAAGGTCATAGAGGTATCATATCTACATTACGTATGTTAACTGAAGATTTTTATTGGCTGCATATGGATGGAGATGTATCTAATTTCGTTTCTGAATGTTTGATTTGTCAAAGAATTAAGAGACATCATGGTAAACAGTATGGATTACTAATGCCTTTGTCTATTCCATCTAAACCTTGGGAACATATTTCTATGGATTTCATTACTGGTTTTCCAAATACTAAATCTAACCATGACATGATTTGGACAGTTGTAGATAGATTTAGTAAGCAAGCATATTTCATTCCATATAAGAAAACTTTAACAGCATCACAAGCAGCACATTTGTTTTTGAAAACTATTTTTACTAACTATGGATTGCCAAAAGTAATTATTTCAGATCGTGACTCTAGATTTTGTAACAATTTTTGGATTACCCTGTTTGCTAATCTAGGCACAAAGATTGATTTCTCATCTGCATTTCATCCAGAAACTAATGGACAAACAGAAGCCACAAACAGCACCATTCTAGATCTTTTACGTGCATATACTATCTCTAAACCTCAGACATGGGACACTCATTTGCATTTATTACAGTTTGCATATAACAATACACCGCACATATCTACAAAGAAAGCACCGTTTGAAGTCATTTATGGATATAGATTATCTACACCTGTTGCATATTTGTCTAATAGAATTCAGAGTGCTGATGATATTGCTAGTATGCATAACAGTATTTTTGATGAGGTTAAAGATATGATTGCTAAAGCCTAGCAATCATATACCAAACAAGCCAACAAGAAAAGACAAGCTATGAATTTCAAAGTTGATGATTATGTTTGGCTCAGAATAGAAAAATGTAGACTCCAAAGTGTAGATAGATATCCAGTTGTCAAACTAGCTCCCAGATTTTATGGGCCATTTAGAATCATTCATAAAATTAATGATAATGCATTCAAGTTAGAATTACCATCTCATTGGAAAATTCACAATACATTTCACATTAGCTTATTGAGACCATTTAGAGGCCAATTACCTATCCACCTTGTTTATGAAAACCCACCTTTATTAGAGGAAGAGACTGAAATACTTGAACCAGAAGCTATCATAGACACTGAATTTATGACCATTAGAACTGGCCGAAGGTATTCTAGATATCTAGTAAAATTTAAGAACCATCCTGTAGAGGAAGCACAATGGATGCACGCTAGAGACTTAAATGCTTTCCCCACTTTGTTAGCTCCACATTGAGCTAATAGCAATTGAGGTCAATTGCTATCCCACCCCGCGGGTATGATGCCAGGAGGCATATTCCACGGTGGATTCCGTGAGGTTTTACGGTGGATTCCATAAACTTAGATGACCGGGGCTCATACACAAAGTGGATTCTTTGTGCGAGAAGTTGATGGGGATGCCTGTCCTTTTCGGGCGTTTTATTAATTTAGTGTGTACATGGGTGATTCCATAGCGGGTGATTCCACAAAATGCATATTAAATTAATAAACGTTTATGAGTTTAGAGTGCGCACTTATAATAAATTAAGGTTAGGATTTATTTCTAACCAGTTGATTTATTTATGTAGTTGAAGACTGCTAGGTATTCACTTTTGTCGGTTTAATTGTATTATTTTACTAACGATTGTGAATGCTTCAGTTGATGTGTAGAGATAGCAGCAGTGGCAGAGGAAAGCATTGGAGTCTAGCGAGTAATTCGACCTATGGATTATATTTTGATAGGCGCCACACCTATATTTTGTTATGTCTATTGAGGCATCGAGTATTTATTATTATTTTTTATGCGCCTATGCGCACGGATATGTTATTTCTATTTGGACATTGTGTTGGGAGTGCCAGACTCTATGGGCACCGTCCATTAGCTTTATTTCCTATTTTTGTAAAAGGCAAACTCAAAAGCTAAAAGCTTATCATATTTTTGTAAATTGGGTTATTATTGAGCATGAAGATGGAAATATACATAAAATACATGCTTTGTGAAGCACTCACACAAGGCATGGGGGGAGATTGAACCCAATTGGTCTCTTGCTCTTGTCGTTCATGCTTTTTACATTGTTTTTTGTGCAAAAAGGTAGAGTTCATTGTTCTTGGGGACCTTCCGGGATTCACTACGTGAGCATACAGCGACCGATCTGCCCACCATACCCTGTTAATCCAAATTAACCAACACTTTAGGTTCCTCAAATTAAGATAGTAAATCCTGGTGACTTTGTCGCTCTAACTTGATTTGTCAATCTCTTACTAGGCAATCCATAACTTCCCCTAACTTGGAAAATCAGCCCAAGAAGGGTGATGTAGCAGGATGACTACTCATCCTCTTGGAAGTTAGACTTGCGCAGAACCTACCAACCTTGTTCTAAGGAGTGGCAACTCTACTTTGTGATTTAACACAAAACCATGCGACATTGCAACTTGTTGCATAGGAGTCGCATCTAACTTACGGGATCATTTTTCCCATCAAACGACGTTTCTTGGTTAGGAAATATGTTTGGTCAAGATGTAGGGTTTGGGAGTCCTCTTGACCCAACCCAATCCCTAACCTTACTAGGTCACACCACTTGGCCTCAGGGTTTCCAATCTCAATTGGAAGTCTAGTATTAGGTCATTCGATCCTTAGGGTAAAACCCTAGATCGTTATTGTATGGGTGTCTAACTAACCCAACATTCTGTGAATATGGGTAGGGTTCTTTGGGATCAAAAGTCTTGACTTGGAGTCCCAAGTGCGATACTAGGCAGAATTTTTTACGTGCTAAACCCTACCTAACACTTTGAGGTATTTATCGTACCAACTAGTTACACTTTTACGAATCCCTTTGGGAAAAACCACTACAAGTTATCTACCTAGAATGATCTAATTTTCTTGCGACAAGAGTGATCTTTGCTTAAAAGAGATGAAAATACTTTTCCTGAGAAATGCAAATAAATAAATTCAAGATGCAACATTCCATGCAAGTATGCGAATCATAGACTTTTACTTCTATGCAACTATAAGGTTTGCAATTGACCATTTCTTTTCCTTTCTAAGATCAGAATGATTGACAAATTGCGAGAGAACTTGCATAAAACTACATAGATTTACATCAAGAACTTTTCCTACAACCTTTCGTTTAATGCAGTTGAATTTCAGGCTTTAATATGACATGCAACCTTTTTTAGATACAACTTCGATAAATGAAGTTCATGCATGACGAATATATGACATGCAATCTTTTCTAGATACAACTTCGATAAATGAAGTTCATGCATGACGAATATATGACATGTAATCTTTTCTAGATACAACTTCAATAAATGAAGTTCATGCATGACAAAAATATGACTTGCAATCTTTTCTAGATACAACTTCGATGAATGAAGTTCATGCATGACGAATATATGACATGCAATCTTTTCTAAATACAACTTCGATAAATGAAGTTCTTGCATGCCGAATGTCATAAGACCAATGTTGACTTAATCCCTTCTATGGCACTTAGTCCCTCTTAAATTGCAAGCATCTTTGCATGCAACAGGCAAGTCCATGGTTTCCTTTTCATGCAATGCGACTCTTTGGACAATATTCTAACGGATGTTAATGATTATTTCTTACGAATCATATCTAGGAAATCCTTTCCTAGATGAATTATACGCTTGTTCTTTCATGGGAGGAAGACAAGGATGCATTTAAACAAATTTTCATCATTTTAACCTATGCAATATGCAATTGGGATTGTCACTTTGGAAATGCAAGCGAAGAGCAACATGCAACTAAAACTCGTAAGATGATTGAGTAATTTGTATTCATAACTTCCTTATGAAACTTAAACGTGCCCAATGCATTCCGTTTATGCAAGACTAAACTTCTAAGAACCTCGGTATGAGGACTCGCAGCGATGTCCACATGTAAACTTGGGTTCAAGGCTCCTACGTGTGTGCCTTGCATCTTTGGCTTTGGAGCCATCGTTGATGTAGTGGACTTGGACTCCACGATTTGTCCTCGCCTTTATGTGATCTCCGAACTCCCTCCAAGCTTTGGAAACTCAGCCTCAAAAACCTACCTACTTCTCCCTCGTGCAAGAATTCCCTTTACAAGGTGTGGGTTTTAAGAAATCGAGGAAAAGCCCATGTGCACAAGGCTTATGGAAGCCTTATCTTAAGAAGCTTCCAAAAGCTTTTGTGTCATAACGTGACGGGGAGGGAAATAATTGGAAAGGAGGAGTGAAGGCAACGATTGAAGGAGATAAAGATGATGATGGTAATCATGGCGTTGAAGGCGGCAGCCTCGGGGCCTACATGGTGCAACAAGGTGGCGATGGCGGGCTGCAGCACGACGTCTGATTCCTCCTTTTCTCCCTTTGTACCTCCCCCAATGCTTAAGGGGGAGGTTATATAGCCTTTGGGGGGGAAGATAGCCACCACTGTGGCATACTTCCATGACTTCTCCCGCCCCCATGCACTCCACCTCTCATTGACTACTGACTCTCCCTCTCACACTTCTCTCCCCCACCATGCATCGGCTGAGGGGATATTGATAAAAAAAATTTCCCTAAATTTTTACCATTATCCTCATTTTCCCTTTTTGAGAGGTGTTCCCGTGCGGCTTGTGGTCTTCAAGCCCTGGCCTCTTTTGCACGACAGGGAGCCGAAATTTAACATTGTGTGCGGAGGGAACACTTAGCCACTGACATTAATTGACACATGAGAGTATTTTGCATTGCTTTTACGCACGATGTGCGGGGTTTTTTTTAAAGTTCGATTAATATTTTGAGTGAAAATATTACATTCTCTCCCCCTTAGAGGAATCGAGATGTCCTCATCTCGAGAAGAGCTGGGGGTATTGTTGGTTGAGAGTACTGTCATCCATCCAAGTGGCATCCTCTTCGGGACAATCTTTCCCCACTGGATGAGATATTCTTTCAAGGTTCTGGATCTCAAATGCCTCTCCCTAACATCTAAGATCCTGTCAGGACGTAGCTCAAGGACTCCTTGGCTAGGCATTACAACTTGTTGATCATCAAGTACGTAGCTAGGGTTAGGTACATACTTCTTCAGTAGACAAATATGGAACACAATATGAACTTTTAGGTTCTTGGGGACTTGAAGTCTGTAAGCATTAGGTCCTTGGCACTTGAGGATCTTGTAAGGTCCACAATACCCTAGACCTAGCTTTTTGCATTCACTGAAGGATAGAGAACTCTTCTTTGGGCTTATGCGAATGAAGACAATATCTCCTTCAGCAAAGGATTTATCTTGACGTTTCAAATCCGTGTATGCCTTCTGTCTATCCTTGGTGGCTTGGATATCCTATCTTATTGATTTCATTTGGTCATCCATATCTTTCAGCATTTGCTTTGCAGCTTCAACCCTCAAGGTTGGATCCGAGAAGCTTAAAGGACTTTGACAGTCGTGCCCATACAATGCTTCAAAAGGGGTCATCTGAATGCTTTGTTGATAAGAAGCATTGTAGGAAAACTCAACCAGTGGCAAGTATTGAATCCACTTTTTGGGTTCGCGATAGTAGTGTGCCCGTACCATATCCTCAATGACTTGGTTGACTCACTCCGTTTGACCATCGGTTTGGGGATGGTAAGCTGTACTAAAACAGAGTTGAGTCCCAATGGCCTCAAAGATAGTTCTCCAGAAGTGTGATGTGAAGAGTGAGTCACGATCACTAATGATTCTTCTGGGTAACCCATGTAATTTGAATATCTCCTTGATAAATGATCTTGCGATGTCCAAGGCTTTATAGTTTTTCTAAACAGGGATAAGATGTGCAACTTTGGTAAGCATATCAACCAAAACCATAATGGAGCTGTATCCTCCCTGAACTTGGGGCAGGCCAAAAACAAAGTCCATACTAATGAATTCCCATTTCATTTGGGGAATGTCAAGTGGTTGCAACTTCCCTGGCAGTTTGACATGTTCGGCCTTAATGCGTTGACGAGACAAACACTCTGTGAAATATTTGAGAACGTCACCTTTAAGCCTCTCCCAATAATAGCTCTTTCTAACTACATTGAGGGTCTTGGCATAGCCAAGATGTCCTAAAAAAAGGGAGTCATGAGCTTCCCAAAGTATTTTTTGCTTGAGTGACTAGCTTGCCGGTATACATAATCTTGTTCTATAGTAGACAATTCCACTATTGATAGAGAATTCTTGATACTTTGCCTATAGCTTCGGGTCTTGATCTTTGATAGGGATCTCCCTTAGCATCTTCTGATAGGTTAGATCATGGCATGCCTCTTCTCTAGCTAGCTCAAGTATTGGGTTGTTTGGCATGGATACCTTTGTGGCTAGAGATCTAGCTGTTGATGGATCTTGCAAGATTAGAGAATCTAGAAATGCCTTGCGACTAAGTGCATCGGCAACTACATTCTCCTTTCCAGGCCAGTATTTGATTTCAAAGTCATATTCCTCCACCACTTCAATCCATCGACGTTGCCTCATGTTGAGCTCATTCTGGGTAATGATCCACTTAAGACTTTTATGATCCGTCACTAGGGTAAACTTATTACCCAACAGGTAGTGTCTCCAAAGCTTGAGAGCATGGATGACAGGTAATAGCTCCAGATCGTGGGTAGCATAGTTCCTCTCATGGCTCTTCATTTTCCCCGAAGAGTATGCTATAGGATGACCTTCTTGCATAAGCACACATCCTAAGGCAAGTACGCTAGCATCAGTTACTACTTCGAACCCCTTATTAAGGTCCAACATTTTCACGATAGATGCTGATACCAAACTTTGCTTTAGTTTATCAAAGGTAGATTGTTTAGCAGGTGACTATACAATTGATGTTTGCTTCTTCAGTAGATCGGTTAGAGGTGCTGCAATCAAAGCATATTTTTTAATAAAGATCCTATACCATCCTGTCAATCCAAGAAAGCTATGTATTTCTTTGATAGTTGTTGGTGTTGGCCACTCCAGAACATATCCAGATCCAATGAGATTCCTTTTGCTAATACAATGAATCTGAGATATTCAATCTGTCGCTTGAAGAATGCACACTTCTTCTTTTCGGCATAAAGCTTGTGTGCCCTCATTGTCTCAAGGACAATGAGGAGCTGGGGTTCATGATCTTCTTCTTGTTTGGAGTAGACTAAGGTATTGTCAAAGAAGACGAGTATGAAGTCATCAAGATATGGCCTAAAGATATCCTGCATTAACCTATTGAAGGTGGCAGGTGTATTTGTTAGCCCGAATGACATGATCATGAACTCAAAATGCCCATATCTTGTGCTGAAGGCCGTCTTTGGGATATCTTCTTCCTTGATCCTTATCTGATAACATCCAAACCTAAGATCAATCTTGGAGAAGATCTTTGCACCTTGAAGTCGGTCAAGAAGTTCATCTATTCTTGGAATAGGATATTTGTTCTTAATGGTCGATTAATTCAACCCTCTGTAATCAATACATAGCCGAAGCATTCCATCTTTCTTCTTCTAGAACAACACTGGAGCTCCCCATGGCTAACTGCTAGGGCAAATGTAGCCTTGATCTAACACTTTCTTGAGCTGCTCCTTTAGCTTAATTGCTTCCTGAATGGACATTCTATAAGGTCTCTTTGAGATTGGCACAGCTCCTGGCACTAGCTTGATTTCATGATCAACTTCCTTTGAGGCGGAAGTTCTGTCAGCTCTTCAGGAAATACGTATGTGTACTCCTTTAGCCATGACAGTTCTTCCTTAGACTCCTGATTCTGATCTAGCTTATTCAACTTGATCAAGTAGACACGTAGCCCCTTCCTAACTCCTTTTACTATTGGATATGCTTTGTCCAGTTAAATTTTCGGCCTATCAACCTCTCCTTCAGTTGTGACCAATTCCCCTTTAGAATTTCAAAAGAAAACTTGGACCTTTCCACAGTGAATGTGGGCATCATTAGGTTTAAGCCAATCCATTCAGAGCAAGCACTCATGGATACCTAGGTTCACAACCCTAAATCTAGCCGAAGTCAACTTTCCTCCCAGTAGGACTTCCACCCTAGCAGTTTTCCTGGTACAGGTGACCTCATGACCATTTGCTAATTCCACAAGCAAGGTACGTGCATCTTTTGTAGCTATTCCTAATCTTCTTGCACAAACTGGTGAAATAAAGGAATGTGTACTGCCAGAATCAATCAAGATTCTGAAGCCTTTACCTTGATAATCCGATGGTGTCTAAATCAGCAAAAACTCACAATTCAGGCCTTTCTTGTGAAGGGCGGCATGGACTGTTGCTCTCTCAAAGTCTGCTTCCATGGTCGGGTCTTCTTCTTTGCACATCTCCCTATTGGCAACACAGATGGTTCTTCCTGTGCCCTGGGTGGCAGCTCCTTGGCCATGGGCAGTTCCTTGGAATGGTCCTTGACGTTGTCCTCTGTTAAGCTTGGGACATTGCCTTTTGAAATGACCGGGCTCCTTGCAATGGAAGCAACGGAGGTTACACCCATTACCTTGGGTAAGAAAAAAATTATTGACATTGTTGGTTCTAGCCTTCTTCCTTTGTCCCTAGTTTTGACCTTGAGCTCTCTTCGCTTGGGACCTATACACTCCTTTGTTTTGATCCTTGTAAAACCAATTCTTGTTACTTCTTGGCCTATTCTACACTTCTTGTATATGGGTGTAGCTCGAATGAGCGCGTCCTGAAGGTCTATTGGGCACATTGACTCGAGGCGGGTGTTTATAGGTGGGTTTAATATGGCACAAAACTTTGACACCTGCTGTGTCATATCCATTTATGGCACATACTTCAAAAGAGAGATGAACTTTGAGTAGTATGCGTCAAGAGATAAATCAAGCTGTTTCAGCTCATAGAACTCGTTCATCTTCTGCATGCAATAGAGGCAAGTGGTAGATATCTTCCTCGCACAACTCTTTTAAGCTTTTCCCAAGTAACTGACCCTTCCGAGATCCCTTGGTCTCTGTACCATTGCTTCCACCAAATCCTTGCTTTGCCGGTAAGCTTCAGCTTGGCAAGCATCACTTGGTTAGTGGGTGTAGTCCGTGCTGCTTTGAAGTAATCCTATATTGATTCGATCCAGATCTCGGCATCAGTTTGGATGGTCCTTCCCTTGCCATCAAATTCTGGCGGCTTGATTTGCTTGAGAAGAAACTTATTCTCCTGAGTCACGGCCGTACTTGATGTAGGGGTCGGACTAGGAATCTGCACTTGAGGTTGTGCCTGGGTATGGGATTTCTTAACGTTAAAAACTTGCTAAGCATTTCTCACATCACATTAACATGTCCAGTTCATCTTTTGCCAAGTTACCTAATGACTTAACTTCTTCATCAATACTCATAGTCAAGACAAGCATTGATAAAAAGAAGTCTTATTTCATTCATGTGGGCGTAGCCCTTTCGAGTACAATTATTCTTGTGAGCAAAGAGCAACATACAACTAAAACTCGTAAGACAAATGAGTAATTTGTATTTATAACTTCCTTGTGAAATTTACACATGCCCAATGCATTCCGTTTATGCAGAATTAAACTTCTAAGAACTTGGGTATGAGGACTCGCAACGATGTCCACGTGTAAACTTGGGTTCGAGGCTCCTGCGTGTGCACCTTGTGTCTTTGGCTTTGGAGCCATCGTTGATGTAGTGGACTTGGACTCTGCGATTTTTCCTCGCCTTTATGCGATCTCGGAACTCCCTCCAAGCTTTGGCAACTTAGCCTCAAAAACCTGCCTACTTCTCCCTCATGTAGGAATTCCCTTTACAGGGTGTGGGTTTTAAGAAACCGGGGAAAAGCCCGTGTGCACAAGGTTTATGGAAGCCTTATCTTAAGAAGCTTCTAAAGAAGCTTCCAAAAGCTTCTTTGTCAGAATGTGACATGGAGGGAAATGATTGGAAAGGAGGAGTGAAGGCGACGATTGAAGGAGATGAAGATGATGATAGTAATCATGGCGTTGAAGGTGGTAGTCTGGCGGTCTTCATGGCGCACCAGGGCGGTGATGGCGGGCTGCAGCACGTCATCTAATTCCTCCTTCTCTCCCTTTGTGCCTCCCCCCAAACTTAAGGGGGAGGTTATATAGCCTTTGAGGGGGGGAGATAGCCACCCCCGTGGCATTCTTGCCTGACTTCTCCCTCCCCCATGCACTCTACCTCTCATGGACTACTCACTCTCCCTCTCACACTCCTCTCCCCCGCCATACATCGGCTGGGGGGGAGGGGATATTAATAAAAAAAGTTGCCTAAATTTTTACAATTATCCTATTTTTCCCTTTTGGAGAGGTGTTCCCGTGTGCGGCTTGCAGTCTTCAAGCCCTGGCCTCTTTTGCACGACACGAAGCCGGAATTTGACATTGTGCGCGGAGGGAACACTTAGCCACCGACATTAATCGACATGGGAGATTATTTTGCATTGCTTTTGCGCAAGATGTGCGGGGTTTTTTTTTTAAAGGTCGATTAATATTTCGAGTGGAAATATTACATGCACCAATGCAATGTTGTGCTAAGAAAAAAGATATCTTTAAGAAAGTTATAGGGTCTAGATATCACACCATCAAATTTCTCAACAACCAACTACCATGATTTTTTAACATCACTCAACAAAGCATTTCTAATATCTTTAATTTTAGACTTCAAGAACACAGAGGCATCTATATCAACCTCCACATTTTGCAAGATCCACTACACCTTGTGAAGATGCTGGAATCTCTCTAATAGCAGTCTATGTTCCACTTGCAACTTTTCATACATTTCCATGAAAGTTTCCATCTCTACCAAGCATTTAATCTGAAGCTCATTTTTCCATCTTTCAAACAAGGCAATAGAAACTTTATTCTTATCTATCAAGTGTTGCATTTTTGCAATTTCTCAAACATGTTGTAACTTCGATGAGTCATACTCAACTTGTTTTACCTACAACTATTTAGACAAATCCTCTGATTTCTTTCATCGAACATGTAAGTGATCGTGGAGTTGTTTTATCATAGTTGTAGTCTGAATATTATCTTGATCATACTACTAAAAATAAGTCATCACTTTTTTCATTACATCCATTGCATCAAAGATACTAGCAATAGTCAAATCATCCATTCGAGAAGGCACAGAAGTAGATGGAGCATTTGATACATGAGCAGCCACATGCTCATCCTTTGCATGAACTTGAGCATCATCAAAAATATATTTATATTTATCATCCAATGTATGCATACTCTGAATCCATATTCTCCCTTTTTTTTTTGAGAATGTATGTGACCTTTAGTTTTAGAGGTATCAACATTACCATATTTTCATGCATTAAGTACATCATCAAGACACACATCTTTGTTATCCTCTTTCACAAATTCCGAAGCAATTTTCCTTGCATAGGCCTCATCATAACCCACCTAAAGCAAATCCTTATATATTACTTACTTATCTTTATCACCATCAAAGAGATCATCAATATTTTTAAAATGATCCGAACCATTAGTTTTAACATCTATCTCAACTTTATCATGTGAGAAAGAAGATGGAACAAATAGTCTTCAATGAATTCAGGATATTGAGACCTGGCATATTCACACAATCCTCCCAAAAAAATCATGTCCTAGATTTATCAAAGAGCTTCTTGGATTTATAAAAAATATCCACTTTAAAACATTTACATTCTTGGGACTTGCAGGGGTCACCGAAGTCCCACTGCATTTGTTCTTTTGAACACTGCCATGATGTCAAATTGACATTCATAGGAAGAGAAAAATCACTTCTGAGTATACTAATGTAGTCAATTCAATATGTCCTGCAATTTTTCCATTCAACCACCTTAATATATCCAACTCTATTGATGCATGTACATTTGCATCCCATCTATCCCAGGGCAAGCACGCATATGCATATAGCCTATTTTTTTCGCCCATATGTGATGGACATCCTCTTCAACCTGAAGAACCAAAGTTGAATCAACAAAATGAGTAACTACAATAGTCAAGGCTGGAAAGATGAACCGCATGCTTTGGTGTTGTATCATTTTCCCTTGAAACTCGATAGACTTTTCATCATTGATTACATTAAAGTCGTCTTTTTCATCCTCATTCAACCAAGCATGTTTTGATAGAGATAGCTTACATGTTGAAGTGTGCCTCCGGGTATGAGTCATGGCAAGTGAAATAGGTTGAGTTGTGGAAGATGATGGGGAGAAATATGAGAAAATAAAAGACATAGTCTCATGCTCCATTTGAATGTAAAAGTCCAAGTCCTCATTGAGTTCAATCCCTTTTGTGCCAATTGTCACATCATGATGATGAACTTGTGACCTTTCAACACATAACTATCATTAATTCATTATTTTGTCCCTAATAGATTAATTAGACTAATAATAGAATAATAATGTTGAACACACCTTTTAAGTCTAAATCCATTGACTACACATTTCAAGACATTACACTGCAAGTCCTTTAATTGAAATGTGCCGTGTCCAAGATCTTTACATATTATTAATGGCCCCACATATGCGAATCTTGTCTTACCTAAAATTTCCCAAGTCTAAAATTATAAACCACAGGCTAGTCATGTTCTTCAAAAAATTTTAATGTGTTTGTTCACCCAAGCTTGTCTCCACTGCTAGAGGTAACTCTTGAAGCATAGGCAGTTAACATGCTATCCTACTATAACTTCAAGAGCTATTCCAACCTGTGTTGTAGGGACTTTTTAGGATCCAACTTTTATTCTAAAACAACTCTCAAACTTGGAACCACATACTCCATAGGTACCATAGCCACCAACCATATGGTAGCTTGAAAGGTGTAAGTTTACTTTATATGTAGTCTTGAAAGCCCATAGTGTAGAATCCAAATTTCATCCCAATATTTCCTATTGTCCTCAACTATTTTCTTGAGAATATAGAGAAAAATCTTGTTGGAGCTCTTTGCCTTCCCATTAGCCTGTGGGTGATAAGGATCAGACGTTTTATGCAATATCATGTGCCTAACTGTCAATTCTTGGAAAACTTGATTCAAAAAATGTTTACACCTATCACTAAAGAACTCTATAGGGCATCCAAAATTGGTCATGATGTTAGAATATAAAAATTTGGCCACACTAGTTGCCTCATTATCCTTCAAGGCATGAGCCTCCACTCACTTTGTATAGTAGTCAATGCAAACTAAGATATACTAATTACCTTTCCTTTTGGCAGGTGGCTTAATAGGTCTAACAAAATCAATCCCCCATTTTGGATATGACTCAAGTGGTAGTACAGGATGATCCTACATCCTATCCCTCCCTATCAAGAGGCTAACCCTTCTTCAAACATTGCAGACGTTATTTGGCATATTGATGGTCATCCCTCAAGATAGTAGGCGACAACAATCCTTCCTACAATATTTTATTGACTTTAATTTCTCCAAAAAAGTGACCACTTAACACTCCAAAATGAGCTTCATAAAGAACTGCCAGCTATTCATATTCAAGAATACACCTTATCATGACATTATTGACTCCTCTCTTGTATAAAATATTCATCAAAATGATATGTTCTTCAATGCCAACTTCCTTGTTTGATTTGTTGTAAGGTGTACCAACATAAGCCCTTCTTACAAGAAATGTAACGATTCTTCATAGTATGAATCATGTTCTACCACATAGACTTTAAAGAGTTTAGTGTCAGAAAGCTGATAACGAACTCCTACTTCTACATCATCATTTGCTAGTATACTAAGATAATGAGCCTCCATGTATTTGTGGATCCCTCTAATCTTGTTGTGGTTGGGAGAAGATCTTATGCACCATAAGGTACCTAAAAATTTTAGACTAATTTATTACACAAGTAGAAGATTAAGTGCTATTGAAAATAATCATTTAGTCACAGAGAGAGAAGCACTTGGTATGGTTTTCTCACTATAGAAATTTGGACATTACTTGCTAGGTAACCAAGTGATCTTTCATGTGTGCCACCAAGATCTTTTGTTTTTTATCAATAAGCCTCAGCTAACGGGTCGATTGGCCAGATGGATGTTGTTATTGTAAGATTTTGATTTCAAAGCTATTCATTTCATGCACTTCTTGGTTAAAGTGGTAAAGGGAAAACAAATATGTGACAAGTACCTTAAGTTCGTGTTATGTCATTTCACTTGACCCATAGATCTCATGAATTCCTACACATTAGTATGAGCTTTAGCCTTCTGAACCATTGCTATTTTTCATGGATCTATACCCATTCCTTCTTTAGATAAAATATGGCCCAAAAGTACTCCCCGCTTTTTTGCAAAAATAGAATTGACTGGTCTCCTACATCTTTCAAAACATACTATGAGGTGCCTCAAGTTCTCCCTCCTACTATTGCTGTCAAAAACACAAAAATCATCTAAAGGTTGTCAAATATGGCTCAAAATTAATGTGGGAAACTCCTTGAAACTCAGGAGGCCCATTCTTCAAGAAAAATTTCATGACCGTACTAACATAGGCTCGTTGCTTTGCAATGAAAGCAATTTTATCCATATCATGTGGATGCATCCCAATCTAATTATAGCCTAAAAAACAATCTAGAAAGTAGTACATTTCATGCCCTACTATATCATCAAACAAGGAATTTGTAAAAGGTATTGGGAAAGGATCAATAATAGTAGCTATATTCAATTTCCTGTAATCCACACACAGCCTAATCTTTCCTTTCTTCTTAGGTATCACTACAATGGGCAATAAACCAGGTTACTTCATTAACAAGCTTGATAAAGTAAAACCTCAACAACTTTTCAATTTCTTCCTTGACCTGCCTAGCATTATTAGGATTCATTCTATATCTCTTTTGAATAATTGGCTTAACATCCTTCTTAATATTTATAATAATATGCAAACACACTAGTTGATCAAAACATATAAGTTCTGAATACACTTTGCAACACTTTGATTCCAAAATTCACAAGAGTGAGTTTTGAAAAATTAGACTTTAAAAAAAAAAAAGAAAGGTGCACTAGTGCAAGAAATACCACATGTATCATAGTCAACAAGACAGCAATGTGTCAAGACTAGTCATATACAATGCAAGGACAAGATGTCTAGATGCAATGAGATGTGATTGATGTTGTGCCAGGATGGACAAGTGCATGGATGGAATTGGGTGTGTGTGGGGGTAATGTGTGTGTGTGTGTGTAGTGTAAAAGTGAGTCCAAAGGATTTGGGTAAAAGTGCAATGCTAATGTATAAGTCCAAGGTGAGCATAGAAGGGCTAGGCTAAGGTAGAAATCTAAGGGTAGTGTAGAAGTGAATAGGGTGTAGAACTAAGTGGGTACAAGTGAGTGAGTAGAAGTAAGAGGTTAGAAGTAAGTGATAGAAGTGAAGTATGTAGAAATACGTGAGTAGTAGGTGAGTAGAAGTGGATGGGTAGAAGTGAGTGAGTGCGTAGAAGTGAATATGTGAGTGGTAGTGAACAAGGTGTGGCAAAAGTGACCTAGCAGACGTGAAATTTAGGGTGGAAGTGAATGTTTAGGTGCCTTATGGAAGTGAATTCCTTGGCAAAAGTGAAATTGATGGAACTGAATTTGCGGTGGAAGTGTGGAAGGGTGCCTTGGTGGAAGTAAACATGTGGTGGAAGTGATTGTAGTGGAAGTAAATTACTTAGTCGAAGTTAACTTAATAGAAGTGAATTTGTGGTGGAAGTGAAGTTACTGGAAGTGGTTTGGTGGTGAAAGTGAATTCCTTGGTGGAAGTGAACTTGATGGAAGTGAACTTGTGGTAGTATAGAAGTGATCTTAATGTAAATAATCTTGAGATGGGAATTCTTGGTGGAAGCAAACTATGTGGTGGAAGTGATTTGAGTGAAAGGGATCTTGTAACATGTCCACTTGTATCTTCAAGACATGCCTTAGCAGTCCATCGGAAAGGATGTCTAGAAAGCTCCGCCCGGAACTCCCATGGAATGTTATGGGGTTTGCGATCTAGGGCTTTCTGCGTCTGCCACGTAGCGGAAGTACTCCAGCCGTTCCCACTTAGGATCGACCTAAATTAGGGTTTTCCTTATTGGTCATTTCGTAACAGCAACTAGCGTCGGACCCAAGCAAACTACTTTATGCAGAAATGCAAGGTCTGAAGCGGATTCATGCTGCACTTGGTTCAAGGAGAATGGGAAACGAGAGGGATGCAAAGCTCAACCTCTCTGCCATAAGGCATAGTCCCATTCCATTCCCCTAAAACCGCGTAAATCGGGATCAATCATAATTCTAGGTCAACGCTCTTGTTGTTTATGTTCGTTGACGATCTTCTCGCTGCCCATCGTGATTTGAGAAAAGTTCCCAGCTAACCGAGACCACCCATACGTAGGATAGACCTATGACCCATTCTCTGCACTTTCCTCAGGTTGTTTTAGTTATTTAATTACCTGGCACATTTAGTTCGATATGTAACAATCAGCTTCTTTAATTAGCGTGTTAGGCACTGGTTCTTTCACGTAATCATATCACTTGACATAGAAAAACAATGTCAAACAAGTTCTTGATTAAGAGGTTATCATATTTATCTTTGAAATACAAAAAGTCTAGCCGATAGGCCTATCCACAATCCGCCGGAAGGCCATCCAGCAATCCACAGGGATCACTAATCTAAGTTTCCGTCGGTAGACTAGTATGCGGGCCTCAAGATCCAATCCGAGTCACATTAGCCTCTCGTTCAAGGTCGGGAAGGCGAGGGATTTGCGGCCAGAGCCCCCTGGCACCCAAGCGTCCTCTTGCTCCAAGTAGCGCTCAACGAAGAGACCTCTCGCGCAGGTTTGGTCCACTTTCTCGGCGCGGTTAACAACCCCCTTGGTTAGGGTCAGGCAAGAAGTCCGAGGTAATTGTAGCTGCCTCTCCCTTCAGGCCTTTAACCAGAAGTATTAGATATCCATTTATCTTTTAATTCATTGATCAAACAAAGCCAAACAGTGCACTTAGATATGTAACAAGCACAAACATTTCCATTGGTCGTTTTTGTTGGCAAACTGCTAAGGAATGAATCCTTCCTTTGAAATGAGTCCAGCACTTGATCTGGGATGACTTGTGACTTGGGAAGATCCCTATATCCTAGGTTAGGGCGTACCCTACTAACCCGACTTGGTCAAACCTTAAGTTCCTAGATTATTTCACTTTATCGACTAGTTTTTTGCTTCCAAAAAATTATCTTTACTCAAGAAAGATACTATATTAGGATGATTATTCATCCTCTTACAAGATAACTTGCGTAAGGACCTGCCAACCTCATTGCGAGAATTGGCGGTTCCCTTGTGATCCAATCACAATATCATACGACTCCGCACTTGTGGCGCAAGTGTCGCATCAAACTATGAGATTATTCTACTCATCGAGTGGAGTTACGAAACAATCTATTCCGAATTATATTGGGCTGACGTCGTCAGTCCTAGGGTTCCAAGTTCCATCTCGTAAGATTCTTAGGGACAAACCATAGATCACTTCCCAATTATGTTTCACTGTTGCTACATTTAGTGGGTATAGGAGTTTCAGTTTTAGCAATACGTACGATTAGGCCGCGTATTAATTCTTAGTGAATTTCTTGGAATTTAACTCATTCTAAACGAGTACTCTGGGGTTTAGGTGCTTAGGTTTGTGCCAAGTTTTTTAACTCTTGAAGATAGTTACGTTAATATTTCATAAACACCTGACTCGTTGTCTACGCATAAATTGATTTTTCCACCCTAACTTATCGGTTAAGGTTAGGCATAGGTTAGGTTAATTCCAACTAATCTTCCTATAACTTGCGAACAAAATTCATGCTAAACAAGCAACCTTTTACTTGATAATTTATGTAGTTGACAAACGGTAATTGCCTAGAGTTATGCATTGTAAGAATCATTTCATGCCTTGCACTTTCCTAAGGATTCCTAGAACTTTCCATGATGATTCATTGCGAAGAGGATATGGGTTAATAATGCAATATGCGGTTTATACTTCCATGTTTAAACAAGGTATACTATTTTAATTCCGTTCTATAACAATGGATATATTTAATATAATTTTAATTCATTGCACTGCATAAAGCTATTTACTAGAAACTTTATTTTGCTTGTTCTATTGAAAAGATTAATGACTAAATTTCTATGTCATGAGCTAATTTTTCTAAAGCATTTAAGACAAAAAAATGCATCATATTTCCAACAATTATCATTTGCACGATTGAGTTATAACGATACCAAATAAAAATGATGAAGGAAAACCTGGACTTGGGGTGAGATGTCCACGTGGATGCTAGGAGACAACCCTCCTGCGGCTGCGCCTTGGGCTTTCTTAGGAGGCATTGCGAATGCAGTCCTTCCATTGTGGATGCAGCTTTACAACTCCTTTTTGAAATTCCACCATGGCTCCCTTTTGTAATAACTTGCACTGTCCGTCAAAAGCAGTTTTAGAAGGCTTCCTCCTTGAAGTGGGATTTTGAAAGGGGGTGTTTCAAAATCTTTCACGAATAAGACCCATTAAAGCCATGGGAAAGGCTTAATGGCCTTATAAAGACTCGCATGAACGGGGAATAAAAGGTGTAGAATCCCTTACGAGGGCTTTTGAGTGGGAAAGGAAGGTGTCAAAAGACCCTCAACATTCTCTTTTCTTTTACATGTGGGGGAAAAAAACAAGGTATGGGAGAGCTAGATGGGTTATTTTTGCATGGCCTAAGGGGGCTCTTAAAGGGATTTAAGATCTGGGAAGTAAGAGACTTTAAGGTAATATCTTTTGGCGGAAAAAGGGCCTATAGAGCTTCAAGGGGAAATTTGGGGGGGGGGGGGAAAGGAAAAAGGGCTAGGGGGGGGGGGGGGGGGGGGGGGCTTTGGGGGGAAATTTCCAAGGGGGAAAAGGGGTAGCCTTAAAGGCTATGGGAAAGGGGGCCTAAGGGGGATTTAAAATAGGGGGGGAGGGGGGGGGGGGGGAGGGGGGGAGGGGGAGAATAGGACCTTTAGAGTCAAGCTTCTTTTGGGTGGAAAGGGGGGCTTATGAAGCCCCCTTAGAAGCTTCTAGAAGCTCTCTGGAGCTTCTGCACGTGGGGGGGAATAATTCCTAGGTGGCATTACGGCGGACCAGGAGGCAGAAGGACTGGCCCAGTCAGCGGCCTCCAATGACTGAGGGCGGCGAAGCTCAGGCAGCAGTGGTGGCTATTAGTAGCGGCATCTCTTCCTCCAACGGCTCCACGACAGTCCCCCCTCTCTCAAGTGGCACAGGCAGCGATCTCCTTAGCTTCTCCCTCTCTCACGATTCCTCCAGGGCCACCACTTATGGCATAAAAGGCAGCATCTCCTCTAATGGCAGTAAGGCAGTGCCTCCTCTATCTTACTATGCAGTATGACGGCCTCCTCCTGATCCCTGGCGGCCACCATGGTTTAAATAGGGGAGGGGGATCCTCCCCCGCTGCGTGTCAGCGGGCATGCGCACCAGCTTTGGCAAGCTCCAGCAAGAAGCTTGCCCACCATACTAATCCCCTCTTCCTCCAGCTTGACAATTGACTGGAGGAGAGGGAAAATAAAAAAAAATCTTTTATCTAAAGGATAATTCCATTATCTTCTATTGCGTACTTCATGCAAGCCTACGCCTTCAGGATATTACATTCTCTCCCCCTTGGAGGAATTGAGATGTCCTCATCTCGAGATACACTAGGGATATTGATGGTTGAGAGTGCCTTCATCTATCCAAGTGGCATCCTCTTTGGGATAATATTTCCACTGGACGAGGCATTCTCTCAAGGTTTTGGATTTCAATTGTCTCTCCCTAACATCTAAGATCCTATCCAGACTCCAAGGACTCCTTGACTAGGCATTACAACTTGTTGGTCATCAAGTATATGGTTAGGATTAGGTACATACTTATTTAATAGGCTGATATGGAATACATTATGAACCTTTAGGTTCTTAGGGAGTTGCAATCTATAAGCACTAGGTCCTAGACACTTGAGGATCTTGTACGGTCCACAATAACTTGGACTTAGCTTCTTGCAATCTCCTAAGGGTAGGGAACTCTTCTTTGGGCGTACGGGAATGAAGACCATGTCTCCCTCTTCGAAGTCTCTATCTTGATGCTTCAAATCCATGTTGCCCTTTTTCTATCCTTGGCAGCTTGGATGTCCTGTCTTATTCACTTTATTTGGTCATCCGTCTCTTCCAACATCTGCCTTGAAGCTTCAACCCTTAAAATTGGATCTAAGAAGTTTAGGGGACTTCGACAGTCATGACCATACAATGCTTGGAAAGGGGTCATCTGAATGCTTTGTTGGTAAGAATCATTGTAGGAAAATTCCACCAAAGGCAAGTATTGAATCCACCTCTTCGGCTCACAACAGCAGTATGCCCTAAGCATATCCTTGATGACTTGATTTACTCGCTCTGTTTGGCCATCCGTTTGGGGATGATAAGCGGTGCTAAAGTAGAGTTGAGTCCCAATGGCTTCAAAGATAGCTCTCCATAAGTGTGATGTGAAGAGAGAATCACGATCACTAATGATTTCGGGTAACCCATGTAGCTTGAATATCTCCTTCATAAACAATCTTGCAATGTCTAAGGCTTTATAGTTTGTCTTTACTGGAATAAGGTGTGCAACCTTAGTAAGCATGTCAACCACAACCATGATGGAGTTGTATTCTCCCTGGACTTGGGGTAGGCCTACAACAAAATCCATATTGATGAATTCCCATTTCATTTGGGAATGTCAAGTGGTTGTAGCTTCCCTGGCATCTTGACATGTTCGGCTTTGATACGCTGACAAGATAAACACTTGGTGACATACTTGAGAACGTCACCTTTGAGCCTCTTCTAATGGTAGCTCTTCCTAACTGCATTGAGAGTCTTGGCATAGCTAGGATGTCCTGAGAAAGGGGAATCATGAGCTTCCCACAATATCTTCTGCTTAAGTGACTGACTTGCCGGTATACACAGCCTCGTTCTATAATAGACAAGTCCACTATTGATAGAGAATTCATGATACTTAGCACGTAGTTTTTGGTTCTGACCTTGAAAGAAATTTCCCTTAGCATCATTTGATAGGCTTGATCATGCCATGCATCCTCTCTAGCTAACTCAAGTATTGAATTGTTTGGCATAGATATTGTTGTAGCTAGGAATCTAGCTGTTGATGGATTTTGCAAGATTAGGGAATTAAGAAATGCCTTGCGACTAAGTGCATCGGCAACTACATTTTCTTTTCCTAGTCGGTACTTGATTTCAAAGTCATATTCCTCGAGCACTTCAATCCACCGACGTTGCCTCATATTGAGCTCGTTCTAGGTAAAGATCCACTTGAGACTCTTATGGTCAATTACTAGTGTAAACTTGTTACCCAATAGGTAGTGTCTCCAAGGCTTTAGAGCATGGATGACAGCTAGCAATTCTAGATCATGCGTAGCATAATTCTTCTCATGACTCTTCAATTTCCTTGAAGAGTATGCTACAGGATGACCTTCCTGCATGAGTACACATCCCAAGGCAACTGTGCTAGCATCAATTACTACTTCGAACTCCTTATTGAGGTCTAGAAGTTTTAAAATAGGTTTTGATACCAAACTTTGCTTCAATCTGTCGAAGCTATTTTGTTCGGGAGTTAACCATGCAATGGAAGATTGCTTCTTCAGTAAGTCCGTCAGAGGTGCTGCAATCAAAACATAGTTTTTTATGAATACCCTATACCATCCTGTCAATCCAAGAAAGATGCGTATTTCTTTGAGAGATGTTGGTATTGGCCATTCTAGCACATCTCTGACCTTGGCCATTCTAGCACATCTCTGACCTTTGCTGGGTCCACTGAGATTCCTTCTACTGATACTATGAATCCCAGATATTCAATCTGACATTTGAAGAATGCACACTTCTTCATCTTAGCATACAACTTATGTGACCTCATTGTCTCAAGGACAATCCAAAGTTGGGGTTCATGATCTTCTTCCTGTTTAGAATAGACTAAAGTGTCATCGAAGAAGATGAGCACAAAGTCATCAAGATATGGCCTAAAGATATCCGGCATTAACCTCTTGAAGGTAGCAGGCGCATTCGTAAGCCCAAATGACATAACTAGGAATTCAAAGTGCCCATATCTTGTGTTGAAGGCTGTCTTTGGGATATCTTCTTCCTTGATCCTTATTTGATAATAACTTGACCTGAGGTCAATCTTGGAGAAGATCTTTGCACCCTGAAGATGATCAAGAAGCTCATCTATTCTGGGAATAGGGTACTTGTTCTTTACCATTGATTGATTCAATCCTTGGTAATGAATACATAGTCGAAGTGTTCCATCTTTCTTTTTCTGGAATAATACTGGAGCTCCCCATGGTGAACTGCTAGCCGCATGTGGCCCTGATCTAGCAGTTGCTTGAGTTGTTCCTTTAGCTCAATTGCTTCTGGTATGGACATTCTATAAGGTCTCTTTGCAATTGGCGCAGCTCCTAGTACTAGCTTAATCTCATGATCCACTTCTCTTTGAGATGGGAGTTCTGTCAACTCTTCAGGGAGTACATCCGTGTATTCCTTTAGCCAAGAAGGTCCTTCACTAGACTCTTGCTTCTGATCTAACTTGTTTAGCTTAATCAAGTAGACAGGTAATCCTTTTTTGACTCCTTTTATGATCCGAGATGCTTTGGCCAATTGAATTTTCGGCACTCCAGCCTCACCTTGAGTTGTTACTAATTCCCTTTCAGAGTTTCGAAAGGAAACTTGGCCCTTCCCACAATGAATGTGGGCGTCATTAGGCTTAAGCCAATCCATTCCGAGTAGACACTCATGGATACCTAAATTCATGACTCTGAATTTGACCGAAGTCATCTTTCCTCCCAGAAAGAATTCCACCTTAGCAGTTTGCCTGGTACCATTTGCCAATTCCACAAGCAAGATAGGTGCTTCTACTATGGCTATTCCTAATCTTTTTACACATGCTGGTGAGACAAAAGAAATGTGTACTGCCATAATCAATCAAGGTCTTGAAGCTTTTACCTTGATAGTCTGACGGTGTTTGAATCATTGAGAATTGGCGATTCGGGCCTTTCTTGTGTAGGGTGGCATGGACTGTCGCCCTTTCAAATTATGCTTCCATCGTCGGATCTTCTTCTTCGAACATTTGCCTATTGGCAACGTAGGTGGTTCTTCCTTTGTCTTGGGTAGGGGCTCCTTGACCACGGGTCGTTCCTTAGAAAGGTGCTTGGCAATGTCTTTCTCCAAGTTTGGGACATTGCCTCTTGAAATGACTGGGCTCGTTGCAATGGAAACAATAGAGGTTTCGGCCATTGCTTTGAGTAGGAACAAAGTTGTTGACATTATTAGTCCTTGCTTTCTTTCTTTGTCCCTGATTATGACCTTGAAATCTCTTCATTTGAGGTCTAAATGCTCCTCTGTTTGGGTCATTATAAGACCAAGTTTTGTTACCCTTTGGTCTAGCTTGCACCTAGTGAATTATAGGTGTAGCTCGAATGAGTGTGTCCTGAGGATCTGATGGACGCATAGATTCGAGATGGGTATTTACTAGGGTATTTAAATCAGCACAAAATTTGGACACCTGCTGTGTCATGTCCATCTGTGGCACATACTTAAGAAGTGAGACAAATTTGAAATAGTATCCATCAAGAGTGAGTCCCAATTGTTTTAGCTCGCAGAACTCATTCATTTTCTGTGTGCGATATGCAGGTGGTAAGTATCTTCCCTGCATGGCTTTCTTCAACTTCTCCTAGGTAACTAATCCTTCCGCGGTCCCTTGATCCCTGCACCATTGCTTCCACCAAAGCCTTCTTCACCGGTGAGTTTCAGCTTGCCGAGCATAGCCTGATTGGCAGACGCAGTACCGGCTGCTTCGAAGTAATCTTCCATGCATTCAATTCAAATTTCAGCATCTACTTGGACGGACCTGCCTCTCTCATCAAACTCGAGCGACTTAATCTGCTTGAGAAGAAACTTCTTCTCCTGGATTATAGCAGTACTTGATGTAGGAGGCGAACTAGGAACCTGTACCTGGGGTTGTGCTTGGATAAAGGTTTCTTGACGTTATTACACGATAATCGTTATTGATTTATATTACATCTCCAATTCTGCTATCAACCAAGCAATCTAACCACTTAACTTTTTATCAATTCTAATGCACAATGAGACATTGATAAAAAGAAGTCTTACTTGTATTTATATGGGCATAGCCCTTTCGGAATACAACATTTCTTGCGATGATAAGCCAATTGTTATATTTAGTTTGGGGAGAACAACGTTGTATTACATTTATCTACAGGAACTGTATAATAGAATGGTTTCTGGTCATGGATCTTCAGGAATCGGTAACTCATTGGAAGTTCAGGGTATCCTTTCCTTTGGAACCCATTCTTCTCATGGCACCCCAACACTTTAATCCTATTGATGGGGATCACAAGGGTTACTTCCTCATACACATATGAGTTCATCTCAACCTTTCGACATTGAATATGTAAAGTTGAGTTTACGTGAGCTTCCACAAAAATGAATAGCTTCACGACTTTCAGGTCTTCCAACCACTTGATCCTCTTTAGGTTGGTCTGTAGGTAAGAAAACCGGTGGGTAGCTATATAGTAGATTCCTGATGCACTCGTCCATCTTCATTCCATGTACAAAGGCGATGGATTGTAGATTCGCTCTAGGATGTTCATCATCTCAACCCTTTGTCGGTAATGCGAGGAATGCATCGCGGTCATAAACATGACTCGAATTACTAAGAACTTGTTCCACGCTTTGTAATTCTACAAGACAGCATTCGAAGTAAGGAAATGTTTGGATATCAACATTTGCTTTACTTTATCTTATTAAGATTTCATAAAAACAATTTCGTTGTGGGTTCGCTCTGATACCAACTATAACATGTCCACTTGTGTCTTCAGGACACATCTTAGCAGTCCATCGGAAAGGATGTCTAGAAAGCTCCTCCCGACACTCCCATGGAATGTTACGGGGTTTAGGATCTAGGGCTTTCCGCATCTGCCACGTAGCGGAAGTATTCCGGCCGTTCCCACTTAGGATCGACCTGAATTAGGGTTTTCCTTATTGGTCATTTCGTAACGGCAACTAGCGTCGGATCCAAGCGAACTACTTTACGCAGAAACGCCAGGTCTGAAACGGATTCACGATGCACTTGGTTCAAGGAGAATTGAAAATAACAGGGATACAAAGCTCAACCTCTCTGCCATAAGGCATAGTCCCATTCCGTTCCCCTAAAATAGCATAAATTGCAATCGATCATAATTCTAGGTCAACGCTCTTGTTGTTTGTGTTCGTTGACGATCTTCTGGTTGCCCATCGTGATTTGAGAAAAGTTCTCGGCCAACCGGGTCCACCCATCTATAGGACGGGCCTATAGCCCATCCTCCGTACTTTCCTCGGGTTGTTTTAGTTATTTAATTACCAAGCACATTTAGTTGGACATGTAACAATCAGCTTCTTTAATTAGCCCATTAGGCACTGGTTCTTTCACGTAATCATATCACTTGACATACAAAAACAATGTCAAACAAGTTCCTTATTAAAAGGTTATCATAATTATCTTTGAAATACAGAAATTCCAACCTATAGGCCTATCCACAATCCGCCCAAAGGCCATCCAGCAATCCACAGGGATCACTAATCCAAGTTTCCGCTCGTAGACTAGTATGCGGGTCTCGAGATCCAATCCTGAGTCACGTTAGCCTCTCGTGAGGGCCCGTAAGGCGAGGGATTTACGATAAGAGCCCCCCCGGCACCCAAGCGTCCTCCTACTCCAAGTAGCGCTCAACGAAGAGACCTCTCGCGGTGGGTTCGGTCCACTTTCCCGGCGCGGTTAACAACCTCCTTGATTAGGGTCAGGCAGGAAATCAGGGGTAATTGAAGCTGCCTCTCCTTTCAGGCCTTCAACCTGAAGTATTAGATATCCATTTATCTTTTAATTCATTGATCAAACAAAGCCAAATAGTGCTCTTAAATTTGTAACAAGCACAAACATTTCCATTGGTCGTTTTTGTTGGCAAACTGCTAAGTAATGAATCCTTTCTTTCGAATGCATCCAGCACCCGATCTGGGATGACTTGCTACTTGGCAAGATCCCTATATCCTGGGTTAGGCTATACCCTACTAACCTGACTTGGTCAAACCTTAAGTTCCTAGATTATTTCACTTTATCGACTAGTTTTTTGCTTCCAAAAAATTATCTTTACTCAAGAAAGATACTATATTAGGATGATTATTCATCCTCTTACAAGATAACTTGCGTAAGGACCTGCCAACCTCATTGCGAGAATTGGCGGTTCCCTTGTGATCCAATCACAAGATCATACGACTCCACACTTGTGGCGCAAGTGTCACATCAAACTATGAGATTATTCTACTCATCGAGTGGAGTTACGAAACAATCTATTCCGAATTATATTGGGCTGACGTCGTCAGTCCTAGGGTTCCAAGTTCCATCTCGTAAGATTCTTAGGGACAAACCATAGATCACTTCCCAATTATGTTTCACTGTTGCTACATTTGGTGAATGTGGGCAAGTATTTAGGGTATAGGAGTTTCACTTTTAGCTATACGTACGATTGGGTCGCGTATTAATTCTTAGTGAATTTCTTGGAATTTAACTCATTCTAAATGAGTACTCTGGGGTTTAGGTGCTTAGGTTTGTGCCAATTTGTTTAACTCTTGAAGATAGTTACGTTAATATTTCATAAACACATGACTTGTTGTCTACGCGTAAATTGATTTTTCAACCCTAACTTATCCGATAAGGTTAGGCATAGGTTAGGTTAATTCCAACTAATCGTCCTATAACTTGCGAACAAAATTCATGCTAAACAAGCAATGTTTTACTTGATAATTTATGTGGTTGACAAACAGTAATTGCGTAGAGTTATGCATTGTAAGAATCATTTCATGCCTTGCACTTTCCTAAGGATTCCTAGCACTTTCCATGATGATTCATTGCGAAGAGAATATGGGTTAATAATGCAATATGCAGTTTATACTTCCATGTTTAAACGAGGTATACTATTTTATTTCCGTTCTATAACAATGGACATTAATCTAATTTTAATTCATTGCACTGCATAAAGCTATTTACTAGAAATTCATTTATGCTCCCTTTATTTTGCTTATTCTATTGAAAAGATTAATGACTAAATTTCTCCGTCATGAGCTAATTTTTCTAAAGCATTTAAGACAAAAAAATGCATCCTATTTCCAACAATTATCATTTACACGATTGAGTTATAACGATACCAAATAAAAATGATGAAGGAAAACCTGGACTTGGGGTGAGATGTTCACGTGGATGCTAGGAGACGACCATCCTACGACTGCGCCTTGGGCTTTCTTAGGAGGCATCGTAAATGCAGTCCTTCCGTCGTGGATGCAGCTCCCTTTTGCAATAACTTGCACCGTCCGTCGAAAGCAGTTTTAGAAGGCTTCCTCCTTGAATTAGGGATTTCAAAAGGGGGTGTTTCAAAATCTTTCGCGAATAAGACCCATTAAAGCCATGGGAAAGGCTTAATGGCCTTATAAAGACTCGCACGAACGGGGAATAAAAGGTGTAGAATCCCTTACAAGGGCTTTTGAGTGGGAAAGGAAGGTGTCGAAAGACCCTCAACATTCTCTTTTCTTTTACGTGTGGGGGAAAAAAACAAGGTATGGGAGAGCTAGATGGGTTATTTTTGCATGGCCTAAGGGGGCCCTTAAAGGGATTTAAGATCCGGGAAGTAAGAGACTTTAAGGTAACATATTTTGGTGGAAAAAGGGCTTATAGAGCTTCAAGGGGAAATTTGAGAAGGGGAAGGAAAAAGGGCTAAGGGGGGTGCCCTTAGGGGGGAAATTCTAGGGGAGAAAAGGGGTATCCTTAAAGGCTATGGGAAAGGGGGCCTAAGGGGGATTTAAAACACGGGGGGGGGGGGGGGGGGGGGGGGGGAGAATAGAACCTTTAGGGTCAAACTTCTTTTGGGGGGGAAAGGGGCCTTATGAAGCCCCCTTAGAAGCTTCTAGAAGCTCTCTAGAGCTTCTGCGCAGGGGGGGGGGGAGGGGAAATAATTCCCAGGTGGCATCACGGCGGACCAGGAGGCGGAAGGACTGGCGTAGTCGGCGGCCTTCAATGACTGAGAGTGGCGAAGCTCAGGTGGCAGCGGCAGCTGTTAGTGGCGGCGTCTCTTTCTCGAGCAGCTCCACGGCAGTCCCCCCCTCTCTCAAGCGCCACAGGCGGCGACCTCCTTAGCTTCTCCCTCCCTCATGATTCCTCCAAGGCCACCACTTATGGCATAAAAGGCAGCGCCTCCTCTCCTTTACTCTATAGTACGACGGCCTCCTCCTAGTCCCTGGCGACCACCATTGTTTAAATAGGGGAGGGGAGGGGGATCCTCCCCCCCCTGCATGTCAGCGGGTATGCGCACCAGCTTTGGCAAGCTCCAGCAAGGAGCTTGCCCACCATACCAATCCCCTCTTCCTCCAGCTCGACAGTCGGCTGGAGGAGAGGGAAAATAAAAAAATTTGCTTTTATCTAAAGGATAATTCCATTATCTTCTATTGGGCAGTTCACACGATCCTACGCCTTCGGGATATTACAGAGCTGGTGGTGGAAGTGAATTCCTCAATAGAAGTAAACGTGGTGGAAGTGAATTTCTTGATGGAAGTAAACTTGTGATGGAAGTGAATCTAGTAGTGGAAGTGAATTCCTTGGTGTAAGTGATCATGGTAGAAGTGAATCTAGTAATGGAATTAGATTGAGTTGATGTGAATTTTTTTATGGAAGTGACCAAATTGAACTGCATGGTGAAAGTAAGGGTATAGTGTGTGACAAACGGGATCTCAATTACAATCAAATCAAATTACGATGGCCAAAATCAATCGACCAACTCCACATATGACAACAAGTAATAACCAACAAAAAAATGAAAATAATGGCCATTTATTTTATTATTTCCTTGTAAGTTTTGTAATTTTTTGAGTTTTTCTTAGCCTCCTTCCTTCAATGCATCCATAATAAATCACCTATAACAAGCAAGATACATCTACAATATTGAGACATGAATTGTTTAAGCAAGAAGTTTTGAGTTTCGCATTTAGTGTTTTGTATTTTGTACTTTTGCATTGTTTTCACTTCAATCTATGTACAACCAAATGAGCATGATAATCATGATGCATCTTCAATCCACAATAGTGTCATAGAAATTGTTCAAGTAAGACAAGTTTGAGTTTTGAGTTTTACTTACTCTTCTTCTTTCAATGCTCATACTATCAATCCTCCATAATAACAAGGTTATATCTATAATATTTATATATAGATTGTTCGAGTAAGAAGAGTTGAGTTTTGAGTTTTGAGTTTTGTTTTCTAGGTTATGCATTTTTGTGTTGTTTTTGGTTCAATGAACACATAACCTAACAAGCATGACAATCATGATATACCTTCAATTCACAATAATGTCACAAGGTTCGTTTAAGTAAGAAAAGTTTGAGTTTTAAGTTTTGTGTTTTGCATTTTTGAGGTTTTGTATTGTTTTCTTCACTTTTTTTGTGTTTTTGAGTTCAAGTTTTAAATTTTCATCTATTCTAAAAAATCCAACCTTTTCGATTTCAATTCAACAAGTAGATTCCTCTAGATTTTTCCTTCCTAAACTAGCCACATGTGTTTTAGTGTATGCAAGTCACAAGTGTGGATGATTGATACTCCATCAATCCCATCCATTAAGTAGACAAGCCTTCTATTCTACTACATGGTAGGAGTGTGAGAGCCTCAGTGGTTGCCCCATTCTTGGTCCCAACAATGGAACCAAAATGTTGGGCTAAACACACAAAAATCATGACATTGGAGAGACTTCTAATGTTTTAGAAGCTACAACTCCCTTTGGTGACAATCTCTCACCTTGTCTTTCAATACTCCACTCTAATTAACCCTACATTATCCTCTCTATCCCAAGAAATAAAAAATGCAAGACCATCTTCAAGATGTATTGAAATCACCTATCTAACGTTCTCATGTTGTAAAGCTTGAAGGCTTGAAGATAGTTCCATGAACCAAACAATACAATCCAATGTTGTTGCTCCTTCACATCTACCACTAAGCATACCAACATGTCAAAAAGCTAGTAGACAAGAAGAAGAAAAGAAAGAGGATGACATAGAGCTTCACCTTCTCTTAGTCCCTTGCTCAACACACCTCACTCACACTCTCTCATTCACTCTCAACAATAGAGGCAAGATAACAGAATAGAAGAAGAGAATAGAAAGCTCCAATAGTTGCACTGATATAGCTTATACAACATGGATGTACCAAAGGGTAAATATAATTGAGACCTCCCATCCTTATATAAGCACAAATTAGGGTCAAGGGTAGGTAATTTCCAATAGTAAATAAGTTTCCAATATAATAAAGCTTCAAAAGAGAATAATCGAACATTAAATAAATGACACTTCAACTTTCAATTTTCTTTGATATTCTTTGATCTTAGTCTTCAAAAAATGAGCTTGATATTTCAAAGAGAGTGAGAGACGAGGAGAAACAGAGCATCAAACCCTTTGTCTCAACATAATATCACTTGAGTCTTGTAAAACAATTCTAACCAAGTTCTATGACATGCCTAGATAGTCACAGTGTTTGGCCCTATTCCTATAAATTGTGTAAGTAATCAAGTCCATTGTCTATTGGTAGCAACATCATGATAGCTATCCATTTACTTTTCACTTGACACACTTGACATTTTAGTTTTGTAATAAAGGATCCTACCATCCTCTGATGACATATAAAAAATTAATCATATTACATGACATTTATTTAATGTCCTTCAAGAACAACACAAAAATTATAAAAGAAATTATTTAAAAATAAGTAAATTTTATTAGATTAGATTTAGCCAGCTCAATTTGAGACTAATATTTTCTCATTGGATATTTTGACCCCTTTAAAGTTGGGGTCTCTTTGGTGACTATACATAGTGTCAACTGAGGATTTCTTCTCTCATCTTAGGCAAGAATGGGATTATTGTTAACACATCTAGACCCCCATGTGGTCCCATAGTTCCATATGATGGGACCTAAAATGGGCCGGCACTAGCCATGGCACTAGCCGACCTCATGCATACGACAAACAACCCCACCACATAGCCTCGCGGACTAGGAGCGTCTAAAACTCACTTTGCACTAAATGCTTATGACAATTTTGCGTTTGTATCCAATATGTAGTCCAACGTTCACCTTCCCTTCTCCTCAAAGGGAGATCCCATAACATATAGGCATAATGCCTCGTAATACACACATAGGGAAGCACCTCTCGACTGATTTATGCAGCTCCACTGCGACTCTCCTACACCTTGGGGATTGGCCCCAAGATGCGTCGCTAACACATATAACATTCACACAAACTCCCCTCTTTCATAATTCAGCGTTCCATGATATTTTGATTTTCCTCACAAAACTTTTCCCAACGGAAACACCCGTCTAATCCTACAGCTTAGGTTTCATGTCCTCTCAACCTTGGTCAAAGTTTATCAATCAATTGCAATGCATCAATGCATTCCAGGAGATACCATGTGGCATGCTTGATGCAAGGTCTATGACGATTGTACACAACCATTTTATGATTAAAAGACCATCCATGTGAGGTGTGAAAAACAACCCTTTCATGAATTTTAATTAAGCATTACGTGCTGCCCTGCTTTAGGGACTAGCACCGGAACTTCCGTGCTACTAGTCGCCTATATTTAATTATGGAGTGATCCCTAAATGCTATGTAGAATGAGGGAAATCAGAATTCGTATCGTTTCAGTAATTAGATCGTCACACAACCTTCATCCTCCCCTCACCGTTTAGGGTAGCTGCCGTGCATAGGTGTAAATGGTTGTTTTGTATCACTTTTGTATGTAAAGTCAGATGGTGAGGGGGATTGCCCATTGTACTTTGTAAGGATGATATTGTCACGTAGATCATTAGAGCCATGCTTTCCATGAAACCCTTGATGTGCCCATACATCCCATGGTGGCATCCCGTGGTGGCCATACATACCTTGCTTTTCATACATCCAATGTGGTGCATTTATCCCATGCTGTCCATTATAGCCAGGCTGTCCATGATTGCCATGCTGGCCATTGGTACCATATTTTCCATGATGGGGCTAATTTATATAGGGTGGATGGGGGCTCCTATAGGGAGAGCATGGGAATTTTGACCAAGGGTGGGAGAGGGCCTCAGTGGAATGTTGGCTACATGGTTGACAGAGGAATTAATAGGGGCTCATCTTGCACATGAGAGGGTTCACCAATCTCATAGGTAGAAGGCGGGATCCCCTTAGCACCAAGTATACCCTCTGGACCATGCAATGGCTCCTGATGTGGAGGATGCTAGATTCATACCTAGAGTCATTGACCTTCTCTTGGGATGAAGCGGCAACTAATTGAGCAACAAGATTAGTGAGCTGCTCCAAGGTCTATTGAGTCCTCCAGTTTGAGAGGGACATGTGCTCGATGGCTTCATTAAACTTGGAAATCATTTGGAGGTGGTTGGTGACTATGCCATTATGTTGTTTCATGTGACGAAGCTCATGCTGACATAGGGGGTGTGATTGAGCAGGGTGTATGGGTCCATTTTGGGAATTTCCTCTTGTACATCACCATGGTAATCTTGTGCCAAGCTTTGTTCCTCATTCATGGAGTTCTGGGAGCCTCTAATCTTTCCTATGGAGCTCCTCATGGGCTTTGCTATTGCCTTTCTAGCCAGCCATTTGGATGCAATCCACATGACCTGTTGTCAGTAAATGGGACATAACATTTTGTAGGAAAATCTAATTGATGAGATTTTTGGTTCAAGATGGAGGGGAAAAAGTCCTCTTTGAGATGAGCTATTAAACTTTGTGACAAAAAATGATCATAATTTTCTACAATGGAATTTCTGCACTTGTCCTATAGCAGTCTACACCTTGTCCACAATGACCCTAGTGCACAAAAATGGGTGTAACTTCCAAACAGTAGCTACAATTGGGGAGTTTTTTATTCAAACCGGAGGTGACAAAGTTCTCTTCAAGATGAGCTATAGGGTTCACTCCCAAATTCAAAATAGAAATTTTTTAATGGGATCTTCATAACTATCTAGCAGGACTGTGACAAAAAACACTACATATCTCTTATTGCAAAAACTTTATACAGATGGAGCATAGTTTGAGAGGCCTGGTCAATAACATGAATAGCATCTTGAGCATAGTTATCACTATCCCAAGAATCATTTCATACCCATTTTCTATGCCATCAATGCATAAGTGAATTCATTGCCATACATCTCTTCTAACTACATGCACATCAAGCATCACATGTGGGTGCCATTAGCATTGAGGAGGTGGGCAAAGTTCCCCTACACTTGCATACAAGTTTTAGGCTCAGGATCACCCAAAGGTGGGCAAAGTTCCCCTCGGGGCTGGATTGTGCACCCCTTCAGGGTCTTAAGTGGTAATAAGGGAGGGTCACCTCTCTTTTGTCTTACCACCTCACCTGGCATCAGCCTTTTTCCTTAGCTGGTGTATACATGGCATAGATTTTTATTAAGCAATAATTATGAGATACATTGGAAAGGAGACATTTGGTCTTTTCATGAGATGCAAGGAATGAACAAGGGTTGGGGTAGGGGTTACGTTGGTAGTCCAGTGACTCGTTGGCTGCTACCTACCCAATTTACAATGGCTATTATTCACTTTGAGGCTTATCTAAAGTCACAAGAAAAAATGGGGGTTAATGTCATGCAATACAATGAATTTCAGGACTAGACATGATGCATGCATGGAAAGGGGATTGAGCTACTAAGCCTATGAAATCTTTAATCTCTCCAACAAGGGATTAAGCTCAGCAAGTGGATAAATTTGAGAGATTAAGATCAGATTGACAAACCTCTTCAATGCTTGGGGAGACCACTGAAACATAGCTCATCATGATGCCTGTTTTCTCCATCAATTAAGCTTGGTTGGTTGGGGCATCCCCATGGAAGAAGACTTCAGCATTCAAATGCTCCCAATGATGATGATGGCTCCCTTGCTTGTTTTTTAGCTTGAGCTTCAAAGAAGGAAAGCTTCAAGTGAAGCTTTCATGGCTGTCCACAAGAACTCTCTGTGTGTTGAGCTCCATGTATTCAATCCAGGTAAGAGAAGTCATTTATAGGTTGAAGGGCTTGTGGGGGTTGAGCTCTCACGATTAGAGGTAGCTTCAGTTGAAGAATCCATGGTTGCCCAAACTTTCTAGCTGATGTCCATCTTTGAGGTTGATTCTAGGGAGCTAAGAGTGTCAAGAAGAAGGAGGTAAGAACGCTAAGAAAGTGCTTGGAGTGGCAGAGGATAGTAGGGGGTAAATGTTGGAGATTAGGGGGGTAGGTAGAGCATGGAATAACAGTGCAAAATGTGCCGCAAATTGAAGGCTGTTCCCTGGGCTCTCTCTTGGGCTATGACCCTTCACAAGGGTATTTCCCTTGGTTAGGGGCAAGAGGGAAAGACTCTTGGGGCTTGAGCAGGGCACTTCCATTGATGCTCTGGAGAAAAGGAAGGGTTCTTCTTTGTTGTGTCGCTATTGTAGTTTGCCTAGGAGGAGACAGAAAGGGGCTGAGTTTTTGTCCTTCTCTAACCCTTAAGACTCCAAACTTGGCTTGAAACCCTTAAAATTTGCATAAAAAGAAGTGATGACATGCTATTTTAACCATTTTACCTCCAAATATGTCTGAGTCTCTAGCCATCACTCCTACTTGCTCCAAAAAGTTGAGGTTAACTGCAGTCCTTCTTGCTATACGTGTACCTGTAAGCTAAGTAACTAGGGTTTTGGGATTTGAAAAGGAAGAAAGGGGAAAGAAGAAAAGGACCAAAGCTTGAAGCTCTGATACCACTTGTAATGAATGAAGCTGAGAGGAGAGGAGAAGAGCTAAAGAGAGAGAAAGAGAGCAAGAAGAGAAAAGAATACTAAAAGAGGAGAGAGAAAGATAGAAAAGAGGAGAGAAGGAAGGAGGAAGCCATGGAAGCTGGAGATGAAGGTGAAGAGTATGCTCTTGATAATAAATGGTTGCCCTAATCTGGGACTCTTACAACTTATATACCCCAGTCAGTTTGACTGGGTGTCTAAACCCTAGTCAGTGTGTATCCCACTTGTTATAGCTTATAAGAGCACTAGAATGCCTATGGGGAAGGATTAAGCACAAAACCCTAGCAAATCTTATGCCATTAAAGAGCTCTCAAAAACACAATATTGGAGGTGGACTAAGGTGTTTGATTTGAACATCATATATACTTGCACACTGTCAGCCACCCAAGACCTTGAGAAACTAGAAGGACTAGTAGATGACAAAAAATCCTCAAAAGACACATCACAAGAATAGAAGTTTGATGAAAAATTAGGGACCACAAATATCTGAGTGAACTAGGTCCAAGGGCTCACCTATGCATATAGAACTAGACTTTCTTATGAGTGTTATACCTACGTCTCTACCATGTAAACAATGATCACAAGAATCAAAACATAAATAGTCTAGGGGAAGAGATACTACAACTGAGTCAAAAACATTTCTTTGAGCGACATGTGGCTAAGGTAGTGATGCTACAAAGATACATGAGGGAGATTAGTAATGGCCTATACATGATTAGTGGATCCAAAAACAAGCAAATGATAAAGATTATCAACTTTAACACCTCTACAAAAAATAAGGTTCCCATGAGTGATTTTTTGTGCAGAATTGCCAAAAGAAACATGAAATCTAGCATCATCCAATTATCTAGAGAGGATGAAGCCTTGGAGAAATAATAAAAGAGAACATATTGTGACATGAATAGATATATCATAGAGTACATATTAGTAAATCCAAGTCTAACGAGTGCAACAAGATTACTAGTCCAATGTGTATTGATTGAAATGAACACATAATAGCAGATGGCATTTCTTGAGGTCTCGAATTATGAAAAAGAGGGACTAGAGCTCCTAAAATTGATCACTTTGTATCAAATAGGAGAACAAGATCTTCTTATTCAAAATGATGCCGTAAGTGACTCTTCAGAAGTAAAGTAAAGAATAAGCAAAAATAGGATTCTGTAACGTGTCCACTCGTGTCATCCAGGACACGTCTTAGCAGTCCATCGAAAAGGATGTCTAGAAAGCTCCGCCCGGCATTCCCATGGAATGTTACGGGGTTTGCGATCTAGGTCTTTCCACGTCTGCCACGTAGCGGAAGTATTCTAGCCGTTCCCACTTAGGATCAACCTGAATTAGGGTTTTCCTGATTGGTCATTTCCTAACAGCCGCTAGCGTCGGACCCAAGCGAACTACTTTACGCAGAAACGCCAGGTCTGAAGTGAATTCACGCTGCACTTGGTTCAAGGAGAATGGGAAACGAGAGGGAGGCAAAGCTCAACCTCTCTACCATAAGGCATAGTCCCATTCCGTTCCCCTAAAACAACGTAAATTGGGTTTAATCATAACTCTAGGTCAACACTTTTGTTGTTCTGTTCTTTGACAATCCTCCTATTGTCCATCGCGATTTGAGAAAAGTTCCCAGCCAACCGGGACCACCCAACCGTAGGACCTATGGCCATCCTCCACACTTTCCTCGGGTTGTTTTAGTTGTTTAATTACCTAACACATTAGTTGGACATGTAACAACCAACTTCTTTAATTAACCCATTAGGCACTCGTTTCTTCATGTAATTTTCTCACTTGACATAGAAAAAAACAATAATAGACAAGTTCCTTATTAACAGGTTATCATATTTATCTTCGAAATACAAAAAGACCAGCCCGTAGGCTTATCCACAATCCGCCCAAAGGCTATCCAGTGATCCACAGGGATCACTAATCCAAATTTCTGCCCGTAGACTAGTATGCGGGCCTCGAGATCCAATCCCGAGTCACGTTAGCCTCTTGTGCAAGACCTAGAAGGTGAGGGATTTATGGCCAGAGCCCCCCTGGACCCAAGCATCCTCCTGCTCCAAGTAGCGCTCAATGGAGAGACCTCTCATGGTGGGTTCGGTCCACTTTCCCGGCGCAGTCAACAACCCCCTTGGTTAGGGTCAGGCAGGCAGTCGGGGGTAACTGAAGCTGCCTCTCCCTTTAGGACTTCAACCTGAAGTATAGATATCCATTTATCTTTTAATTTATTGATCAAACAAAGCCAAACAGTGCTCTAAAATCTATAGTAAGCACAAACATTTCCATTGATCGTTTTTGTTGTTGGCAAACTACTAAGGAATGAATCCTTCCTTTCGAATGCGTCCAACACTCGATCCAGGATGACTTGGTATTTGGCAAAAATCCCCTATATCCTGGGTTAGGGCGTACCCTGTTAACCCAACTTGGTCAAACCTTAAGTTTATCAGTTGGTCTTTAGTTTCCAAACAATCTTCCTTACTCAAGAAGGATACTAAATTAGGATGATTATTCATCCTCTTGCAAGATAACCTGCGTAAGGACATGCCAACTTCATTGTGAGAACTTGGCCATCCCCTTGTAATCCAATCACAAGATCATATGACTCCACACTTGTTGCGCAAGTGCTGCATCGAACTATGAGACTATGGAGTCACGAAACAATTTGTTTCAGGTTCTTTAAGCTGACGTCGTTAGACCTAGGGTTTCCAAGCTTCATCTTTGTAAGATTCTCAGGGACAAACCCTAGTTCCTTTTACGATTACAATTCACTATCCCTACATTCAGGGAATGTGGGCAAGTATTTAAGGTATAGGTGTTTCTTGGAATTTAACTCATTCCCAACGAGTATTTCACGGCATAGGTGTTTCAAGTTTATGTCAATTTGATTAAATCTAGAAGATAATTTCGAGATTACTTCCACATGATTCGTTGTCTATGTGTAAATTGATTTTTCAATCCTAAACTTTATCGATTTGAGGTTAAGTTAATTCCAAATAATCTTGCTACACTTTGCGAACAAAATTCATGCTAAACAAGCAACCTTTTACTTAATAATTTATGCTGTTGACAAACGATATTTTCCTAGAGTTTATGCATCGTAAGAATCATTTTATGCTTGCACTTTCCATGATGATTCATTGCAAAGAGGATATGGATTAATAGTACGAGATGTAGTTTATAATTCTAGGCTTAATCAAAGTATATTATTTCAATGGATAATAATCTAATCTTATAATTCATTTCAATGCATAAGCTATTTGCTAGAAATGCTTTTATGCTTTTCTTAATTCGCATGTTTCATTTAAACATATTCATGACTAAGTTCCTTTGTCGTGAAAAACTAGGATGAGAATATATTCTATTTCTAACAATTAACCTTGCATGATTGAATTACAACAATATCAAATAAAATTTAGGAAGGAAAACCTGGGTTTGGGGTGAAATATCCACATGGATACCGGGAGATGACCCTCCCGCGGTTGCGCCTTGGACTTTCTTAGGAGGCATCGCAATTGTAGTTTTTCAAACATGGAAGCAGCTTTACAACTCCTCCTTGGAATTCCAATGTCGCTCCCTTGCACCGTCCATCGAAAGTAGTTTTTGGAAGGCTCCCTCCTTGAAGTTGGGAATTTGAAAGGGTGTTTCAGAATCTTTTACGACTAAGACCCATTGAAGCCATGGGGAAGGCTTAATGTCCTTTTAATGACTCATTCAAACGAGGAATAGAAAGGTATGGAAAAGACACAAGGTGCGGGAGAGAACTCTAAGGGAATATAGTAACCATAAGGGTTATAAGTAAGGTCAAAGGACCCTTACGTCAAACTTGGAGGAAATGGGTTTCAATACGCCACAAGGGGAGGATTAGAGAAGGTTTAAACACGAGGGGGGGGGGGGGGGGAAGGGGTGATTCCAATATCCACGTAAAAAGGGGGCCTAAGGGTTTATAGAACATGGAGGGTGATAAGACCTTTGAGGCCTTAGTTCTTCCAGAGGAAAAAAGGGGGCTTATAAAGGTTAAAAATCGGCAAGTTAATAAGCCCAAAAGAAGGGGCTTAAGGGGATTAAAACCGGGAGGTGGATAATAAGGTATAGGAAGGCACAAGAAGGAGAGCTTATGAAGCCCTTTGCAAGCTTCCCCCCCAGGAAGCTTCTAAAGCTTCCCCACGTGGGGGGGAAAGCTTAACAATGATTAGTGGCGTGATGGAGATGTGGCGGAGCTTGCGACTGCAGGTGGTGTGCTGGGAGAATAGGCAGCGGACGATAGAATCAGGCTGCAGTGGCGTAGTGCTCCCACACGTCTTCTTTCTCTCCTGTCGAGTGCATCAACTTAGGGGCAGCACTCCCTTCATCTTCAGTCCTTCGTCCGCCCTTCAGCAACACGACGGAGTCCTCTGTTCCTCCTTCCCATGGCAACAACCCCCTGTTAAATAGGGGAGGGAGGGGATCCTCCCTCTCCTTCGTGTCATGAGGCATGGCCATTGAGGCTAAGCAAGCTCCAACGAGGAGCTTGCTGTCCTTTCTAAATTCCTCTCCCCCCTCCAGCATGAACCATCGCCGTCGGAAGAAGAATTTAAAAAAAAAATCGATGAATTTTCAATATTTGATATATTACATTCTCTCCCCCTTAGAGGAATCGAGATGTCCTCATCTCGAGATAAACTGAGGATATTGATAGTTGAGTGTGCTTTCATCTATCCAAGTGGCATCCTCTTTGGGATAATCTTTTCACTGGACGAGGCATTCTCTCAAGGTTCTGGATCTTAATTGTCTCTCCCTAACATCTAAGATCCTATCAGGCCTTAGTTCAAGGACTCCTTGACTAGGCATTAGAACTTTTTGATTGTCAAGTACATGGTTAGGATTAGGTACATATTTCTTCAATAGGCTGATATGGAATACATTGTAAACCTTTAGGTTCTCAGGGAGTTGCAATCTGTAAGCATTAGGTCCTAGGCATTTGAGGATCTTGTATGGTCCGCAATACCTTGGACTTAGCTTCTTGTAATCTCCTAAGGATAGGGAACTCCTTTTAGGGCGTATGCGAAGGAAGAACATGTCTCCTTCTTCGAAGACTCTATCTTGACGCTTCAAATCCACGTAGGCCTTGTGTCTATCCTTGGCCGCTTGGATGTCCTGTCTTATTGACTTTATTTGGTCATCCATCTCTTCCAATATCTGCCTTGAAGCTTCAACCCTTAAGGTTGGATCTGAAAAGTTTAGGGGACTTCGATAGTCATGACCATACAATGCTTGGAAAGGGGTCAACTGAATGCTTTGCTAGTAAGAAGCATTGTATGCAAATTCAACCAAAGGTAAGTATTGAATCCACCTCTTCGGCTCATGACAGTAGTATGCCCTTAGCATATCCTCCATGACTTCATTTACTCGCCCTGTTTGGCCGTCCATTTCGGAATGATAAGTGGTGCTAAAGCAGAGTTGAGTCCCAATAGCTTCAAGGATAGCTCTCCAGAAGTGTGATGTGAAGAGAGAATCACAATCACTAATGATCCTTCTGGGTAACCCATGTAGCTTGAATATCTCTTTGATAAACAATATTGCAATGTTTGAGGCCTTATAGTTTGTCTTTACTGGAATAAGGTGTGCAACCTTAGTAAGCATGTCAACCACAACCATGATGGAGTTGTATCCTCCCTAAACTTGGGGTAGGCCTATAATAAAATCCATACTGATGAATTCCCATTTCATTTGGGGGATGTCAAGCGGTTGTAGTTTCCCTGGCATCTTGACATGTTTGACTTTGATACGTTGACAAGACAAACACTCGGTGACATATTTGAGAACGTCACCTTTAAGCCTCTCCCAATCGTAGCTCTTCCTAACTGTATTGAGAGTTTTGGCATAGATAGGATGTCTTGAAAAAGGGGAATCATGAGCTTCCCATAATATCTTCTGTTAAAGTGGCTGGCTTGCTGGTACACAGCCTCGTTCTGTAGTAGACAAGTCCATTATTGATAGAAAATTCATGATACTTAGCCTATAACTTTTGGTTCTAAGCCTTGATAGACATCTCCCTTAGCATTGTTTGGTAGGCCAGATCATGGCATGCATCCTCTCTAGCTAACTCAAGTATTGGATTGTTTGGCATAGATACTTTTATAGCTAGAGATCTAGCTGTTGATGGATTTTGCAGGATTAGAGAATTAAGGAATGTCTTGCGACGATTGAGTGCATCGGCAACTACATTCTCTTTTTCTGGTTGGTACTTAATTTCAAATTCATATTCCTCTAACACTTCAATCCACCAACGTTGCCTCATGTTGAGCTCCTTCTGGGTAAAGATTCATTTGAGACTCTTATGGTCAGTTACTAGAGTAAACTTGTTACCCAACAGGTAGTGTCTCCAAAGCTTTAGAGCATGGATGATAGCTAACAATTCCGGATCATGCGTAGCATAATTCTTTTCATGACTCTTCAATTTCCTTGAAGAGTATGCTACTAGATGATCTTCCTACATGAGCACACATCCCAAGGCAAGTATGCTAGCATCAATTACTACCTCAAACTCTTTATTGAGGTCTGGAAGTTTTAAAATAGGTGCTGATACCAAACTTTGCTTCAATATGTCAAAGCTATTTTGTTCGGGAGTTGACCATATAATGGCTGTTTGCTTTTTTAGTAAGTCTTGTCAAAGGTGCTGCAATCAAAGCATAGTTTTTTATGAAGACCCTATACCATCCTGTCAATCCAAGAAAGCTGCGTATCTCTTTGACAGATGTTGGTATTGGCCATTCAAGCACATCTCTGACCTTGGCTAGGTCCACTGAGATTCCTTCCGTTGATACTATGAATCCCAGATATTCAATCTGGCGTTTGAAGAATGCACACTTCTTTATCATAGCATACAACTTATGCGACCTCATTGTCTCAAGGACAATCCAAAGTTGGGGTTCATGATCTTCTTCATGTTTAGAATAGACTAAAGTGTCATCGAAGAAGACAAGTACGAAATCATCAAGATATGGCCTAAAGATATCCTGCATTAACCTGTTGAAGGTGGCAGGTGCATTCGTAAGCCCGAATGACATAACTAGGAACTCAAAGTGCCCATATCTTGTATTGAAGGCCGTCTTGGGAATATCTTCTTCCTTGATCCTTATCTGATAGTAACCTAACCTGAGATCAATCTTGGAAAAGATCTTTGCTCCCTGAAGACGATCAAGAAGCTCATCTATTCTTGGGATAGGGTACTTGTTCTTGACCGTTGATTGATTCAATCCTCGATAATCAATACATAGTCGAAGTGTCCCATCTTTCTTTTTCTGGAATAGTACTGGAGCTCCCCACGGTGAACTGCTAGGCCAGATGTAGCCCTGATCTAGTAGTTTCTTGAGTTATTCCTTCAGCTCAATTGCTTCTAGTATGGACATTCTATAAGGTCTCTTTGCAATTGGCGCAGCTCCTAGTACTAACCTAATTTCATGATCCACTTCTCTTTGAGGCGGGAGCTCTGTCAATTCTTCAAGGAATACGTCCGCATATTCCTTTAGCCAATAAGGTCCTTCATTAGACTCTTGTTTCTGATCTAACTTGTTGAGTTTGATCAAGTAGACAGGTAATCCTTTTCTGTCTCCTTTTATGATCCGAGATACTTTGGCCAATTGGATTCTCGACACTCCGGCCTCACCTTGAGTTGTGACTAATTCCCTTTCAGAGTTTCAAAAGGAAACTTGACCCTTTCCACAATGAATGTGGGTTTCATTAGGATTAAGCCAATCCATTCCGAGTAGACACTCATGGATACCTAGATTCATGACTCTGAATGTAACCGAAGTATTTTTTCCTCTCAGAAAGAATTCCACCTTAGCAGTTTGCCTTGTACAAGTAACCTCATGACCATTCGCCAATTCCACAAGCAGGGTAGGTGCTTCTACTGTGGCTACTCCTAATACTTTTGCACATGCTGGTGAGATAAAGGAATGTGTACTGCCACAATCAATCAAGGTTTTGAAACTTTTACCTTGATAGTCCGACGGTATCTAAATCACCGAGAACTGGCGATTCGGTCCTTTCTTTTATAGAGCGGCATGAACTGTCGCCCTTTCAAATTCTGCTTCCATGGTCGGATCTTCCTCTTCTTCTTCTTCTTACATTTGCCTATTGGAAATGTAGGCGGTTCTTCCTCTTCCTCGGGTAGCGGCTTCTTGACCATGGCGTGTTCCTTGGAAAGGTGCTTGGCGATGTCCTCCACCGAGCTTGGGACATTGCCGCTTGAAGTGACCGGGTTCATTGCAGTGGAAACAACGGAGGTTTCGGTCATTACTTTGAGTAGGAACAAAGTTGTTGACATTATTCATCCTTGCTTTCTTTCTTTGTCCCTGATTATGACGTTGAACTCTCTTTATCTGAGGTCTGAATGCTCCTCTATTCGGGTCATTATAAGACCAAGATTTGTTATCCCTTGGTCTAGATTGCACCTCCTAAATTATAGGTGCCGCTCGAATGAGTGCATCCTGAAGATCTGATGGGCGCACAGATTCGAGACGGGTATTGACTGGTGGTTTTAAACGTGCACAAAATTTGGACACCTGCTGTGTCATGTCCATCTGCGGTTCATACTTAAGAAGTGAGACAAATTTAGAATAGTATGCATCAAGCGTGAGCCCCAGGTGTTTTAGCTCGTAGAACTCATTCATTTTCTACGTGCGATAAGCAGGTGGCAAGTATCTTCCCTACACGGCTTTCTTCAGCTTCTCCCAGGTAACGGATCCCTCTGCGATCCCTTGATCCCTGCACCATTGCTTCCACCAAAGTCTGGCTTCGCCGGTGAGCTTTAGCTTGGCGAGCATAGCCTGATTGGTGGGTGCAGTACCGACTTCTTTGAAGTAATCCTCCATGGATTCAATCCAGATTTCAGCATTCGCTTGGACGGACCTGCCTCTCCCGTCAAACTCAGGTGGCTTAATCTGCTTGAGAAGGAACTTCTTCTCCTAGATTACAGTAGTACTTGATGTAGGAGGTGAATTAGGAACTTGTACCCGGGGTTGTGCCTCAATAAAGGTTTCTAACGTTATTATACAATAATCGTTATTGATTTATATTACATCTTCAATTCTGCTATTACGTAAGCAATGTAGCTACTTGCACAATCAGGCATTGATAAAACGAAGTCTTATTTGTATTTATATGGGCATAGCCCTTTCGGAATACAACATTTCTTGCGATGATAAGCCAACTATTACATTTACTTTGGGGAGAACAAGGTTGTATTACATTTATCTATAGGAACTGTATAGTAATATGGTGGCCCAACACTTTAATCCTGTCGGTGGGGATTACACCGGTTACTTCCTCATATACATATGAGTTCATCTCAACCCTTCGATCTCGAATATGTAGAGTTGAGTTTACGTGAGCTTCCACAAAAAAGAACAGCTTCACGACTTTCAAGTCTTCCAACCACTTGATCCTCTTTAGGTTGGTTTGTAGATAAGCAAACCAGTGGGCGGCTATATAGTAGATTCATGAGGCACCTGTCCATCTTCGTTCCATGTACAAGGGTGATGGATTATAGATCTGCTCTAGGATGATCATCATCTCAACCCTTTGTTGATAATGCGAAGAATGCATTGCAGTCATAAACATGATTCGAAATACTAAGAACTTGTTCCACGCTTTGTAATTTTGCAAGACAGCATTGAAGGTAAGGAAATGTTTAGACAGCAACATTTGCTTCATCTCATCTTATTAAGATTTTATAAAAATAATTCCGTTGATGGTCGGCACTGATGCCAACTGTAACGTGTCCACTAGTGTCATCCAAGACATGTCTTAGCAGTCCATCGGAAAGGATGTCTAGAAAGCTCCGCTTGGCACTCCCATGGAATGTTACGGGGTTTGCGATCTAGGGCTTTCCGTGTCTACCACGTAGCGGAAGTATTCCGGTCGTTCCCACTTAGGATCGACCTGAATTAGGGTTTTCCTAATTGGTCATTTTCTAACAGCCGCTAGAGTTGGACCCAAGAGAACTACTTTAAGCAGAAACTCCAGGTCTAAAGCGGATTCACGCTGCACATGGTTCAAGGAGAATGGGAAATGAGAGGGAGGCAAATCTCAACCTCTCTACCATAAGGCATAGTCCCATTCCGTTCCCCTAAAATAGCATAAATCAGGTTTAATCATAATTCTAGGTCAACGCTTTTGTTGTTCGTGTTCTTTGACAATCCTCCTGCTGTCCATCGCGATTTGAGAAAAGTTCCCAGCCAACCGGGACCACCCAACCGTAGCATGGACCTATGGCCCATTCTCCACACTTTCCTTGGATTTTTTTAGTTGTTTAATTACCTAACACATTAGTTGGACATGTAACAACCAGCTTCTTTAATTAACCCATTAGGCACTCGTTCCTTCACGTAATTTTCTCACTTGACATAGAAAAGAATAATATCAAACAAGTTCCTTATTAACAGGTTATCATATTTATCTTCGAAATACAAAGAGACCATCCCGTAGGCTTATCCACAATCCGCCCGAAGGCTATCCAGCGATCCACAGGGATCACTAATCCAAGTTTCTGCCCGTAGACTAGTATGCGGGCCTCAAGATCCAATCCCGAGTCATGTTAGCCTCTTGGGTAGGACCTGGAAGGCGAGGGATTTATGGCCAGAGCCCCCCTTGGCACCCAAGCATCCTCCTGCTACAAGTAGCGCTCAATGGAGAGACCTCCCGTGGCGGGTTCAGTCCACTTTCCTAGTGCGGTCAACAACCCCCTTGGTTAGGGTCAAGCAGGCAGTCCGGGGTAACTGAAGCTTCCTCTCCCTTTAGGACTTCAACCTGAAGTATAGATATCCATTTATCTTTTAATTTATTGATCAAACAAAGCCAAACAGTGCTCTAAAATCTATAGCAAGCACAAACATTTCCATTGATCGTTTTTGTTATTGGCAAACTGCTAAGGAATGAATCCTTCCTTTCGAATGCGTCCAGCACTCGATTCGGGATGACTTGCTACTTGGCAAAAATCCCCTATATCCTGGGTTAGGGCGTACCCTATTAACCCAACTTGGTCAAACCTTAAGTTTATCGGTTGGTCTTTAGTTTCCAAACTATCTTCCTTACTCAAAAAGGATACTAAATTAGGATGATTATTCATCCTCTTGCAAGATAACTTGCGTAAGGACATGCCAACTTCATTGTGAGAACTTGGCCATCCCCTTGTGATCCAATCATAAGATCATATGACTTGGCACTTGTTGTGCAAGTGCTGCATCAAACTATGAGACTATGGAGTCATGAAACAATCTGTTTCAGGTTCTTTAAGCTGACGTCGTTAGACCTAGGGTTTCCAAGCTTCATCTTTGTAAGATTCTCAGGGACAAACCCTAGTTCCTTTTACGATTACAATTCACTGTCCCTACATTTAGGGAATGTGGGCAAGTATTTAAGGTATAGGCGTTTCTTGGAATTTAACTCATTCCCAACGAGTATTTCACGGCATAGGTTTTTTAAGTTTACGTCAATTTGATTAACTCTAGAAGATAATTTCGAGATTACTTCCACATGATTCGTTGTCTATGCGTAAATTGATTTTTCAATCCTAAACTTTATCGATTTGAGGTTAAGTTAATTCCAAATAATCTTGCTACACTTTGCTAACAAAATTCATGCTAAACAAGCAACCTTTTACTTAATAATTTATGCTATTGACAAACGATATTTTCCTAGAGTTTATGCATCATAAGAATCATTTTATGCTTGCACTTTCCATGATGATTCATTGCAAAGAGGATATGGATTAATAGTATGAGATGCAATTTATAATTCTAGGCTTAATTGAAGTATATTATTTCAATGGATAATAATCTAATCTTATAATTCATTTCAATGCATAAGCTATTTGCTAGAAATGCCTTTATGTTTTTCTTAATTCGCATGTTTCATTTCAACGTATTGATGATTAAGTTCCTTCGTCATGAGCAACTAGGATGAGAATATATTCTATTTCTAACAATGAACCTTACATGATTGAATTACAACAATATCAAATAAAATTTAGGAAGGAAAACTTGGGTTTGGGGTGAGATATCCACATGGATACCGGGAGATGACCCTCCCGTGGTTGTGCCTTGGACTTTCTCAGGAGGCATCGCAATTGTAGTTTTTTGAACATGGAAGCAGCTTTACAACTCCTCCTTGGAATTCCACTGTCGCTCCCTTGCACCGTCCATTGAAAGTAGTTTTTGGAAGGCTCCCTCCTTGAAGTCGGGAATTCGAAAGGGTGTTTCAGAATCTTTTACGACTAAGAACCATTGACGCTATGGGGAAGGCTTGATGGCCTTTTAATGACTTGTTCAAACGAGGAATAGAAAGGTGTGGAAAAGACTCAAAGTGCGGGAGAGAACTCTAAGGGAATATAGTAACCGTAAAGGTTATAAGTAAGGTCGAAGGACCCTTAGGTCAAACTTGGAGGAATGGGGTTTCAATACACCACAAGGGGAGGGTTAGAGAAGGTTTAAACACGGGGGGGGGGGGGGGGGGGGGGGCGGGGGGGGGGAGGGGGGGATAAAAAGGGGGTGATTCCAATATCCATGCAAAAAGGGGGCCTAAGGGTTTATAGAACACGGAGGGTGATAAGACCTTTGAGGCCTTAGTTCTTCCAGAGGAAAAAAGGGGGCTTATAAAGGTTTAAAACCGGCGGGTTAATAAGCCCAAAAGAAGGGGCTTAAGGGGACTAAAACCGGGAGGGGGATAATAAGGTATAGGAAGGCACAAGAAGGGGGGTGAAGGGGGGCTTATTAAGCCCTTTGGAAGCTTCCCCCCCAGGAAGCTTCTAAAGCTTCCCCACATGGGGGGGAAAGATTAACGGCGACTGGCGGCGTGATGGATAGGTGGCGGGGCCTGCGACTGCAGGTGGCGTGCTGGGAGGACAGGTAGCGGACGGCAGAGTCAGGCGGCAGCGGCGGAGTGCTCCCACATGTCTTCTTTCTCTCCCATCAACTGCATCAGCTTAGGGACAGCACTCCCTTCATCTTCAGTCCTTCGTCCCTCCTTCAACAACACGATGGCGTCCTCTGTTCCTCCTTCCCACTGCAACATCCCCCCTGTTAAATAGGGGAGGGAGGGGATCCTCCCTCTCCTTCATGTCACGAGGCATGGCCATTGAGGCTAAGCAAGCTCCAGCGAGGAGCTTGCTGGCCTTTCTAAATCCCTCTCCCCCCTCCAGCACGAACCATCGCCGTCGGAAGAAGAATAATTAAAAAATTTCCCATGAATTTTCAATATTTGATATATTACAGATTCAAATATCCCTTAGTCAACCAAAGCTAAGTGGACCAAAAGAGATCACTCAAGGATGCAAAATAAAAGATAGACAAAGGATAAAAAAGACTCCAAGAAGGAACTATATAAGAAATTGCATGATCTCCATAAACATTTCACTAAGTTTAAGAAAGGATATTGTGAAGATGCCAAGAGCTAAACAAAAAGGGAATACAATCAAGGGCCCTACCAATGTGAAAGAGGTGAATTTAGCATAGGAACATGAAAAATATAAACAATATTTATTTCCAAGGGCCTCCTCAAGGGAGAGAAAATGAAACTATTAGATCTCTAAAGGGAACATTCAAATATGTTTACACAGTCATACAAGGACCTAAAAGGAACCCTCTAGATCATCACATATATGATTCCAATGTCTTTTGACACTAAACATGTGAAGACCCATTGGATATACTAGAGATACATAAGCTGAAACCATTTGAAGTGCCCCTCTCCTGAGAAGTCCAATTTTGCACAAGTCAAGACTGATGTTCCCATTTACTTTGACATTGTGGTTCCACATAATCTTGGAAGACTGATTCCCATATCCACCAACAATATCATCAATAAATGGATTTTCACACACCTACAAGATGCTTTAATCAAAATACAAAAAGAGGCATTTGTCAAGATAAGCAAGGATAACAAAGTTTGGAGCAAGAAATATTCACTTAAGACCAAAGGAAGCTTATGAACTCCAACTAGCATGGAGGTGTAGCACATTGGATACTAATAATGATGCATGGCTTGCTTTTCCAAGATAATTACAAAAGAAAGAGTTGATCTAACATGATACCCTTACCCAAGGTGGAAAGGAGCCTAATTTGTTCCTAATAGGCACAAAAGAGGTTTAAATTCTTAAGGATCTCAAATTTTTAATGCCAATGACCTTGATTCTTGCACATACTTGATATTCCACCCATAGGACTTGATACCAACATTCTCTAGCTTTTTCAAATTATTTATCAATAAAATCTAGCCTTTCTACAGCTTTGTACACCTATTGATTCTTGTACTAAGAAAAAATCCCTTTTATTGCACCTAACCTCTTTACAAGTACTTTTGTGATATATGAGTGCACTAACATCTATTTATTAGGAGAATCTATCTTAAGACACTCACTTCATACACAAGCATTTCTATATCGTAGAACCCATCTAGGTCATGTAAAACCCTCAAATTACTTCAAAGGAATGCCTAAACTATATGTGAGAAGAAAAATTATTAATTCAATTAGTGTTGTTAACAAGGTTACAGTTAGTTATCTAGTTAGTGGTAAGATTAGCTTGTGAATTAGCTAACAAGTTAATTATATAAGTTCATTTACATTTTGTTAATATTAATATTAAAATGTGGGCAAAGGGGAGTTAATAATAAGGATTTGGTGGCCAGTAATGGTTGCCAACGAATGAACCCTTCCTCCCCCACCCGTCATCCTCTTCCTCACTCCACTTGCCCACCTTCAAAACCCCCCATAATTATCTCCCTCCCTTGTCACTTCTTCTACTAGTCACCCACCAATCCACACAAACTAGCCACCTTACCTCTATCTCCATTAGCTACTCTAGTAGCTCTTTGCATGCAACCTATATCCTCCACCCTACTCCTACTCTTCCTCCTACCACTTGACATGTGGTCATGACTAGAGCTCTAAAGATAACACCAAGGAGATGGGAAAAAAAAAGCAATAAAATGTATCTTCTAACACCAACAAAGAATAAAATCTATATTGTAACACCAACAAAGATCTTATTGTTCTCTTTATTTCACCACACAATAAAAATACAACCAAAGAAAATAACTTTTCATGACATCATAGAATAGTTCTCCCACATATTTATCTTTAACAAAATACATGATATTATTCATTATCATGAACAATAAAGAGAAGAAAAACATAAATAAGACAATATTGAAGGCAATACATCTCATAGGATTTCAAATCATATCTTCAGTAGAGTTTTCATAATCTTCTTCTTGTTGAGATATCGAGCTCCACTCGTGATACGCCAGGGTGACCGTTGTGTATTTATGTCACCGACTTGTCAGTTGCAGACGCGGTTGGTACACCGCCCATGAATAATAGCTACATGATAGCTATCCTTATCTACTCTAGTTCGTGGCTCAGTTAGTATGCCACCTTAGTTAGTTGAGTTTGGTTTGAGACCCATACATAGGGTTCTTCTATTTCTTTGTACTAGAGTTCTTTTGGCTTACACAACTAAGAAGAGAAAAACTATTTTCAGCCTCCACCCTTGTGTGTCTTCCCCCATTGTGCAAGCAAGAAAGCTTCAAGTGAGACTCCTTCCTTCTCTCCCACAATCTTGACTTGGTATCAGAGCCTTGTTCGTGGTAAGGAGCTCAAGAAAGCAAGCCAAGCTTGCGGTGTTCTGGTAAGAGGAGCAGTGTTGCTTTCATTTTCTGTTTTGGGGGCAGATCTCTGCAGGTAGCACAGCCGGAAATTGCAGGAGTGCATTGTCTCAGGTTGAGACGCCCTTCGCGGTGAAGCAAGAGGGCAGTATATGCTGCGGGAGAGGGCTTTAGCCCAGGGCGACCTTGTTTTTTTTATTTGAGGCCATTTCGGGGCCTGTTTTGGAGGCGGAAGTTTTCTACACGCACTCAGGAAAAGGCCCTGTTTTATGCTGTGCGACCACTGTTCTACAGGTCGGTGAAAAGTTATTGTAGAAATTGCATCGTATGCTTGTGCGCAGAGACATTGGGAGTTTCAGAATCATCCTTGGTTTGTGTTTATGCAAAATCGTCACTAGGAAGTGATTGTGTGGTCAAATACCACTTTCGCCAGTTTTGCAGATTTGCCCTTGTGAGGGTGAAGCTGAGTTTTTGCAGTGACAGAATTTTTCGCAGTGTTCTGTAATGGCGTCTGATTCTCTTTCACAGATTGTAACTGAAAAGCTTGACAAGAACAACTTCCAGGCATGGAAGTTTAGAATGACGAATTTCCTTATGGGAAAAGGATATTGGGAATTTGTTGCAGGAAATGAAGAAGAACCAGTTCTTCCTGATGTTCCCAATCAACAGCAAATGCAGGCATTCAAAACATGGCATGAGAGAGCCAGGAAAGTTATGTATTGGCTGTCTATCAGTATTTCAGACTCTATAATTGTGCATATTCAGGATGCAAGTACGCCAAAGGAGGCATGGGATACTTTGTCAAAAATGTATAGCACAAATACGCAAGCCAGGAAAATGCAGCTCAAGCAAGAGTTGCACAATGTGCAAAGAGAAAATATGAGCATCAATGACTACCACATGAAGGTGAAGAAGATTGCAGATGCACTTGCTTCCATTGGGTCGCCAGTGGAAGATGATGATTTCGTTTCTGTGACCTTGAATGGTCTAGGAAAGGATTATGCACAGTTTCGGACATCCATTTCAGTTCGTGAAAGATTTTCTGATTTTGAGGAGTTGATTGCTCTTCTAATTTCTGAGGAACAGAGAAATGGTGGTGCATCGTCTTCAGGAGGAACTTCAAAAGAAGCTGTCTTCTACTCAAATGCTGGAAGAGGTAGAGGCAGAGGTAGAGGAGGCCGATTTGGAGGCTGTGGCAGAAATCAAAATATGCAGCAAACTCCCCCACCCGTCATCCTCTTCCTCACTCCACTTGCCCACCTTCAAAACCCCCCATAATTATTTCCCTCCCTTGTCACTTCTTCTACTAGTCACCCACCAATCCACACAAACTAGCCACCTTACCTCTATCTCCATTAGCTACTCTAGTAGCTCTTTGCATGCAACCTATATCCTCCACCCTACTCCTACTCTTCCTCCTACCACTTGACATGTGGTCATGACTAGAGCTCTAAAGATAACACCAAGGAGATGGGAAAAAAAAAGCAATAAAATGTATCTTCTAACACCAACAAAGAATAAAATCTATATTGTAACACCAACAAAGATCTTATTGTTCTCTTTATTTCACCACACAATAAAAATACAACCAAAGAAAATAACTTTTCATGACATCATAGAATAGTTCTCCCACATATTTATCTTTAACAAAATACATGATATTATTCATTATCATGAACAATAAAGAGAAGAAAAACATAAATAAGACAAAATTTGAATGCAATACATCTCATAGGATTTCAAATCATATCTTCAGTAGAGTTCTCATAATCTTCTTCTTGTTGAGATATCGAGCTCCACTTGTAATATGCCAGGGTGACCGTTGTGCATTTATGTCACCGACTTGTTAGCTGCAGATGCGGTTGGTACACCACCCATGAATAATAGCTAGATGAAAGCTATCCTTATCTACTCTAGTTCGAGGCTCAGTTAGTATGCCACCTTAGTTAGTTGAGTTTGGTTTGAGACCCATATATAGGGTTCTTCTTTTTCTTTGTACTAGAGTTCTTTTGGCTTACACAACTAAGAAGAGGAAAACTGTTTTCAGCCTCCACCTGTGTGTGTATTCCCCCATTGTGCAAGCAAGAAAGCTACAAGTGAGACTCCTTCCTTCTCTCCCACAATCTTGACATGGTATCAGAGCCTTGTTCGTGGTAAGGAGCTCAAGAAAGCAAACCAAGTTCGCGGTGTTCTAGTAAGAGGACCAGTGTTGCTTTCATTTTTCTGTTTTGTGAGCAAGTCTCTGCAGGTAGCACAACCGGGAAGTGCAAAAGTGCATTGTCTCAGATTGAGAGACCCTTCGCGGTGTAGCAAGATGGTAGTATATGCTGCGGGGGAAGGGCTTTAGCCCTTGGTTGCCCTGTTTTTTTGATTCAAGGCCATTTTGGGGCCTGTTTTGGAGGCGGAAGTTTTCCGCACGCACTCAGGAAAAGACCCTGTTTTTTGCTGTGGGACCACTGTTCTACAGGTCGGTGAAAAGTTACTGTAGAAATTGCATCGTATGCCTGTGCATAGAGACATTGGGAGTTACAGAATCATCCTTGTTACCTGTTGATGGAAAATCATCACTAGGAAGTGACTGTGTGGTCAAATACCACTTTCGTTAGTTTTGCAGATTTGCCCTTGTGAGGCTGAAGCTATGTTTTTTGCAGTGACAGAAGTTTTTTGCAGTGTTCTGTAATGGCGTGTGATTCCCTTTCATAGATTGTCACTGAAAAGCTTGACAAGAACAACTTCCAAGCATGGAAGTTTAGAATGACGAATTTCCTTATGGGAAAAGGATATTGGGAATTCGTTGCAGGAAATGAAGAAGAACCAGTTCTTCCAGATGTTCCCACAATCAACAGCAAATGCAGGCATTTAAAGGATGGCATGAGAGAGCCAGAAAAGTTATGTATTGGCTGTCTATCAGTATTTCAGACTCTATGATTGTGCATATTTAGGATGCAAGTACGCCAAAGGAGGCATGGGATACTTTGTCAAAAATGTATAGCACAAATATGCAAGCCAGGAAAATGCAGCTCAAGCAAGAGTTGCACAATGTGCAAAGAGAAAGTATGAGCATCAATGACTACCACATGAAGGTGAAGAAGATTGCAGATGCACTTGCTTGCATTGGGTCACCAGTGGAAGATGATGATTTAGTTTCTGTGACCTTGAATGGTCTAGGAAAGGATTATGCACAGTCAAATATCCATTTCTGTCCGTGAAAGATTTCTTGATTTTGAGGAGGTGATTGCTCTTCTAATTTCTGAGGAGCAGAGAAATGGTGGTGCATCTTCTTCAGGAGGAACTTCAAAAGAAGCTGTCTTCTACTCAAATGCTGGAAGAGGTAGAGGCAGAGGTAGAGGAGGCCGATTTGGAGGCTGTGGTAGAAATCAGAATATGCAGCAAACTCAAGAAAACCAGTCCTATGGAGGAGGACGTGCTAACTCTAGAGGCAGGGGGAGCCAAAGAGGTCGTGGTGGATGGCAAAGAGGCCAAAATGCAAACAGTAATGTTGAATGCTACTATTGTGGTAAAATGGGTCATATGGCTAAAGACTGCTATAAAAAGCAGAATGACATCATGAATGGAAAACTGCAACAAGGGAATTATGCATCTTCTAGTAGACAAGGTGATGACAGAAATGAGCATCTGTTTATGGTGCAGCACATGAACAATTCTGTGACAAGTGCAGAAGAAAGCAACGATGTATGGTATGTTGACTCAGGTGCATCAAACCACATGACAGGTCATGCAGAATGGATGGAGGATGCAGGGAAAATGGAAAAACTAGGATTTGTGGAGACTGGTGATGATACTGCACATCCTATTGTGCAGATTGGAAAAATTCCCTTGTCTATGCAGGATGGGAAAAAGAAATACCTGTCCAATGTATTTCATGTCCCGAATATCACCAAGAATCTAGTTTCAGTTGGTCAAATGGTTGAACAGGGCTTGCAGGTCAGATTTAATCCTCATGGATGCTTTGTTGAGGATATGAAAAATAAAGGTCGCTTGATAGCAAAAGGAAAGAAGAAGGGCAGAATGTTTACATTGGATGCAGACATGTCTGAATTGAGTGCAGCAATGTTTGCACATGGGACCGGTGTAGTTGCAGATATTGATATCTGGCATAAACACATTGGTCATGTTAATGTACAGCGACTTAAATCAATGCAGGCCCAAAATATTGTTGCAGGATTGCCCAAATTCAAGGTTGCAGAAATTCATAAGGTATGTGAAGCCTGTCAGTTTGGAAAACGGGCAAGGAAACCATTTCCTAGACATGTTCAAGAGAGTGAGAAGCCATTGGAATTAATCCACTCTGATGTGTCGACTACTAAAGCTACATCTCTTGGAGGTTGTCATTATTTTGTCACTTTTATTGATGATTATAGCAGAAAAGTTTGGGTGTATTTTATGAAAAAGAAAAGTGAAGTTTTTGGGCATTTCAAAACTCTTAAAGCTATGGTTGAAAAAGAAACAGGCCTGCAGATAAAATGCCTAAGGTCAAATGGAGGGGGAGAGTACCTCTCAAATTAGTTTGCAAGGTTCTTGCAGGAGCATGGCATAAAGTAGCAATATTCATGCAGTCATACCCCACAACAAAATGGAATTGTAGAAAGGAGAAACAGGCATATTGGAGAGGTATCTCGTGCCATGCTCAATGAAAAAGACTTGCCAGATTTTTATTGGGCTGAAGCAGTTGCTACAGCAGTCTACATAATGAACAGGACTCCCACTGCAGCAATACATGGAATGACTCCAGAGGAGAGGTATACTGGTAGGAAACCAGATATTTCTCATTTGAAACTTTTTGGTTGCATTGCCTATGTACATGTGCCAGATGAGTTGAGATCCAAGTTGGATCCAAAAGCTGAGAAGTCCATCTTTATTGGTTACTCTCTGCAGCAAAAAGGGTATAGATGCTATAACCCTTCTACTCGTAAGTTTACAGTGAGCAGAGATGTTGTTTTTATGAGATGAGTAGCTGGTATAAACCAGTAAATGTGATTGATGATGTAGATGCACAAAGTGGTAATGCTGCACAGAATTCACAGCAGCAGTCACAAAATATTAGTGGACCTGGAGCGTCCTCTAGCAGTGGTTCACATTCTTCGCCATGGACAGGCAGATTGAGATCAGGAGAATCTTCTCAAAGCAATGCAGATAGTGGTATGCATGTATCACGAAAAGGAAAAGAGAAGGTTGATCAGCCCATGTTTGATGTGAATGCAGGTCACTCTTATGTGGATGGTGAATCCAGTGGCTCAGAACAGAGCATTGATGATGAGTTGGGTATTCCTTCTATTGTTACACCTGGAGTAAGGAAGACCAGGGATGTTTTGAGAGCACCTGGGAGTGAACCTACTATGCGCAGGTCTACGAGAGCTAGGTATCCTGTGGATAGGCCGAAATATGATGGATTTATAGCCATTCACTATGCATATATGGTTAAAGTGATACAGGAACGAGAACCCACTTCTTTTGAGGAAGCCATGGGAAAAGAAAAATGGGAGAAATCCATGGATGAAGAAATGGATGCCTTGGAAGCAAATGCTACATGGGAATTGGTACCTTTGCCTAAAGGTAAAAATGCAATTGGCTGTAAGTGGGTTTATAAGGTGAAGCACAATGAAGATGGTTCTGTGAATAGATACAAGGCAAGATTAGTAGTCAAGGGGTATGCACAAACATATGGCATTGACTATGAAGAAACATTCAGTCCGGTTGCAAGGATGGCAACCGTAAGAGCAGTCATTGCTATGGCTGCATCAAAAGGATGGCCTTTACATCAGATGGATGTAAAGAATGCCTTCTTGCATGGTGATTTGCAAGAAGAGGTCTATATGGAGTAGCCACCAGGTTATGTGTATGCTGTTCATCCTGAGTTTGTTTGCAGGTTGAAGAAAGCCTTGTATGGCTTGAAGCAAGCACCTAGAGCATGGTCTGACAAGATAGGACAGTATCTTGTCACTATTGGCTTTCAGATTTCCAAGGCAAATTTCTCACTTTATGTGAGAAAAACAGAGAAAGGTATTATGCTACTTGTCATTTATGTTGATGATTTGATTATGACAGGTGACAGTGATGAAGATATCCTTCATGTGAAAATGCTATTGAAGCAGAAGTTTGAGATGAAGGATTTGGGAAAGCCGCGTTATTTCTTGGGCATTGAGGTGATTAGATCACCAAGTGGGATACAGCTCTTGCAGAGGCAGTATGGATTGGACATGCTGTCCAAATATGGGATGACAGGCTGTAAGCCTATTTCAGTTTCTTTGGAGCAGAATGTGAAGCTGAGCACAGATGCAGGTGAGCTTCTAGAAGACCCTACTATGTACAGACGCATAGTAGGAAGTTTGATTTATATGACTATTACCAGGCCAGATTTGAGCTATGCTGTTGGATTGGTAAGTCAGTTTATGCAGGCTCCAAGGAAACCACATTTGGATGCGGCTAGACGCATACTCATGTATGTGAAGTCCACATTGCAGTATGGACTGTTTTATGAGACTGGGGTTCAGATACAGTTGCATGGATACACTGATGCTGATTGGGCTGGTAGTATTTCTGATAGATAATCTACCAGTGGATATGTGTTCTCTTTTGGGAGTGCTGCAGTCACTTGGAGCAGTAAGAAACAGCCTACAGTTGCCTTGTCGAGCACAGAGGCTGAGTACAGGGGTGTAGCAATGGCTGCATGTGAAGTAGCTTGGTTGCATAAGCTACTTTATGATATGCATCAGTCTACAGATGGACCAATTGTCATTTATTGTGACAACATGAGTAGTATACACTTGGCAAATAACCCAGTCTATCATGCTAGAACAAAGCACATTGAGGTGCATTATCACTATGTGCGAGAGAGGGTTTTACTAGGTCTTATTGATCTAGTTTATGTCAGCACAGAGGATCAGGTAGCTGACATATTCACGAAGGCATTGGGTGCAGAGAAGCTGCGCAAGTTCAGAGACCTGCTTGGTGTGCAGGAATTGGGATTGAGCTCGAGGGGGAGTGTTGAGATATCGAGCTCCACTCGTGATACGCCAGGGTGACCGTTGTATATTTATGTCACCGACTTGTCAGTTGCAGACGCGGTTGGTACACCGCCCATGAATAATAGCTACATGATAGCTATCCTTATCTACTCTAGTTCGTGGCTCAGTTAGTATGCCACCTTAGTTAGTTGAGTTTGGTTTGAGACCCATACATAGGGTTCTTCTATTTCTTTGTACTAGAGTTCTTTTGGCTTACACAACTAAGAAGAGGAAAATTGTTTTCAGCCTCCACCCTTGTGTGTCTTCCCCCATTGTGCAAGCAAGAAAGCTTCAAGCGAGACTCCTTCCTTCTCTCCCACAATCTTGACACTTCTCTCTCACAATCTCCCACATCTATGCCTTGTGGGGTTCAATATATCTAAACCCTCTATATCACATGCTTTTGAGGCCTATTTAAAAATAACTTTATTTGTGATTTTTTTTAAAATAAAAGCCACCCCTTTTCCATTCAATATGTAAATTACCTTTTACATTGCACCATTTTGTAAGTAAAAAATGTGTAAAAATGGTATTTAGAAAACCCTTCTTTTGAACCCATGTGATGCGTTTACATATTTATGACTAATACCCCATGAGATATATACAATGTATTAATAGAAAATGTATGTTTCTCTCTCACAATCTCTATCTCAAATGCTCTCCCACTTGAAACAATATAATAATGATAAAAAATCATCTCTTGGTCAAAGAGCCACCCTCCGAAGAGTGCGTCCAATATGAAGTCACCAAAACCACTATAATGTCTATATTATACTACTATCATGGTCACTTCCAATATTCAACTTAAGTCGCTAGCAACTACGACTATCTTTGCTCAAACTAGCTAAGAAGAGTTTCTATTCTCCTCTTTCCAAGGAAGTTAAGTATTTCCAAGCTACTAAACCCATCCAACAGAAGCATACATTAGGCTAAATTTTGGCATATAGAAGTTCACAAAACCTAAATAGAAGGTAATAAAATCACATAGTGAACATAAAAAACATCAAAAGAATCTCAAATAATGTCCAATTGCATTCATCCATAGCCACAAAAACTCAAATAGAAGGGAAGCTGTGCTCTCTAAAGGCAAACAAAGCAAGCAAGACCAAAAAATTGTCAATAGAACACATTAGAACCAAACAAAAACCACAATGATTTATAAAAATATATTCAATACATCTACACTCATAGAAAACTCTAGAAAATGATCAAGAGTCCAATACCTCATAAATCATAGCTAAAAAGGACAATTTAGCTTTTTTAAAAACCTTAAAAATCAATCATCTCAAGCATGCAACATATCCCATACTTAGCTTGGGAATGTCCTCACAACCTTGGAAAAAGATAGAATAAAAAAATCATCCTATTAACTAGGCATCTATTGATCTTGATCAACACAAACTAGAAAAACCATCCAATATATGACCAAAATTTGATCATTTTAGAAAAACTTGGGTCTAACACATCAATGGAAGGAAAATAAGGATGAGCCTTTAACCATAAATCCAAATGATTAAAACATTGGAAAAAAGGATATGAGAGCTATTTCCATCTTTTCTAGCTTAAAAACTACAAAAAGGTCTTCGAATTTAAGCATTACCAAAATAGTAAAATTTTCAACTAAACTAGCTTCAACTAATGATCCTCCATAATAGCCATAGTTTGACAAGGTTAAAGTCACCCAAACAATGCATTCACAACATCACACCAACACATAATATAAACACACATATGCATAAGAATATTACAATATGAATGCTAAGAGTCAAGAAAGGGAATTTGAATCATATTCCATTGAGAGATCAATATAAAAACATTAGACTACTAGAATGCAAGTACTTTCTTTTGAATTTTCATACTCAGCTTTATTCTCTTCATAGCTTGATTATTATCAGTAAAATAAGAGGAAGGACACTATAATAGAGTCTCTCCAAGAGAACCACAAACTTGGTGGGAAATGTTTGGGAAAAATAATACAATATATCGATGTGCTTTTTCAATAGATCTGCATTAGAATCAATAGTGAGAAAAGGAATGAGCTTTTGATTATTTTTGTGTGATTTTTGGTGTATGAAAGTAAGGTACCAATGGAACAGAGTTTCTAATTGCATTGAAACATCTATTGCCTATGATTGTGATCCAAAAAACTACAAATAAAATTTGAGCAAGTTGCAAGGTTATCCTAGGACCCTAGAATAAGATGCCAATTGAAAATTGGTCCTATTGATGAGTTCTAAAAAGTCTAGAGCCATTGATAGAGAATATCACCATCGAAGCTAGATGTCTCTAGTATGAAGGAAGTTTCATGGCTCATATATGCATTTGGTTGTGGGAGCGGAATAAGAAAAGAATAGCGGAGAGGCGAGAAAGATGAATCATAAAAGCTAGACAAATTGAGAAAAAGGGATGATAGAAAAGAAGGAAAAGAAGATAAAAATAGATGAATGGAATGTATAGAAAAAGTAGATGGAAGAGAAGGTTTTGGTTGAGGTGGACATGTAGGAGTAGGGAAATGTTATATTAGCAATACATGGATAGGTTGTAAAATTTGGAATCTACAAAACAAAAAAGGGGTAAATGATAAGACAAGAATGATATCAGGATGGGAGGTAAGAAGGGAAACATAATGAGAAAGAGAATGGACCATCTATCGATAGATAGTAACATGGGTTTCAAGAGGGTACAATTCATCATTGAAACAAGTATGGGCATAAAGACTCGATATCAAAACAGCCAAATGTTGCACGTTGATGGTGGTAGACCATAAGAGAATCATCCAAAAGATGATACCACCAAATTCCCCACTCCAAGAAGTACATTGAGCCTATGAAATAGTCAAATACAAAGAATCAATATACAAGTCACATCATATTATAAGTCACATCCTAATAAGCACTTTCATATTTTTCTCATTGCAAACATCCAAATCACTATGAATGCACATAAAAGAGAAAAAATGATATTTCAAACTAATCAAAAGTGGACTACTTAATTGAAAATAGATCTCAATAAATCAAAAGACCATAGACTACCCCATCCATCCTTTGGAGGATCTATATTGATAGTACTCAATCACATGTAATAGTTGTAGTGTTGCTACTGGTATTCACCTAAAAGGATAGAGGATAAGACACCAAAAATAGCTCAAAGATTCATCATATGAAAAATCCATACGCTTCTAGAGATGCTTCACCTTATCAAAAAATCACTATAGAGGTTGGATGTTTTTGAAGAGTAACAAGATTAGTTAAAGAGGGAAACTCAACTAAAACCATAGGAGTAAGTGGAAGAATAAGTAAGAAATAAGCAATACAATAATATGACTCTTTCAATCCTAAATTTCCATCTTTTGTGACTCACAATCACTAAGCTTGGTGGGTAGCCCAACAAGCTCTAACAAAACATGATCATGCTCCTAAGTAAAGGTGACAGTATCCACCTTAAAAGTAGTCAGCTTCAAGAAATTGAATGGTGCCTTTCCTAATAATTCACGACAATGATACATGCAATTACCTATTTATGGATATCACTTAAAGTATCCTTTTTAGAATCCAAATCCTACAAGGATTTACTCAATTGATGGGTCAAGAAGTCCACCTTGTCTCATAAGGAAGCATAAACCCCTATGTATAATGGCTAGAGATAGAAAGTACTACTATATTGAGCATAGCTTGTTTGTGAGAGCATGCATCTAGCTACCAAAGTTTGTAAGAATGAAGGTATTTAATGATCCGACTACACTTCCCTCTATGTGGAGAAAAAAGATTACTACAAAAAAGAGGAATGAGGGAAGAGAGCTCGTAGACATATGATGGACTTGTCCACCAAGAGAAGGAATGGGGAGTAGGAAGGGAAGGAACTTGTGAATGAGAGCAAAAAGGTAGTGACTCATTTCACAAACACCCATAGAAACATTACTAACTTTCCCTTTTAGACCTTGTAAAAATGTTCATCTATCATGGTGAAGAGGAATAAATCCTAGTTCCTCATGGTGGAATCGAAGATATGAAGAGAGTTAGTAAATACCTCATTGGATAAACACTTAAGGGGAGTGCGAATAAGCATAAAGTCATCATCCAAAAACTAATAGACCTACTTCTAGTAGAGATGACTAGAGATAACTACAAGACAAATACCCTTGAACTACTAACGACATGATTAGATGTCAATGGATGTAAAGTTTTCTTCTACAATGTAGCCAACATATGCTCAGTGGGATGTAAGATGAAAAAATTTGAGCATTCGATGATGAGCAAAGTAGCCAAGGAAAAGTCATAATTGATATTGGTAAGGGAAACTTGTTGAAAAGGATTCTCATAAACCACCCCGATTTTTTCCCTCTTCTTGTAGGTGGAAAAGAAGGTGTAGAAAAGGTCATGATCCTCAATTGGGAACTATAAGACCACAAAATTGTATGAGCTGCACTATCTGTAGTGATGAGGGATGGTGAGGAATTCATTAGCCAAAGCTTGAAGAAATACTCCCTATGTTCACTTGGTAAGTGTGTTCTCTTCTCAATCCTAGGGATTCAATAGACTTTATAAGAACTATGTGATCATGTTGGTAGTGTATTATTTAAGGCAGAGATAGAATGGATTTTAGAGGATGGAAGCTTGATCATTGACTCCATATGGTGGTAGAAACTATCAACTCTATGTTAGCTTTCAGCACGGCATCCATAAGTTTTACTTCATCACCTTCCTTCTGAATTTTTCTTAATGAGCATATGGAATATATCTTCCATATTGTGATTATGCATATACTAGCATTAGTGTCAAAACACTTCAAAAAATATAATTTTTTAATTATGGGATTAAGAAAAGAGCCAAAGATAGTTTGCCATGTGTGCAAGAATATTGTATTCTTGTCTTCTCATTTTTGGATATGGTAGAGTCCACTTTGTGATTCTCTCTTCTTTTTTAGCCAAAATCTCTAAATTTTGATATGTTTTGGTAGTCTCAAAGTCCATATTTACTTACAAAATTTGACAAAGGATATGATAAAGAGGTTGTGAGGTTAATAATGATTTTTTGAAAATCAAGAGCTTTTTTTCAACAAGTATTGAATTACAACCTGTGGAGAGCCTAAGTGGAACCTTCAATGCGATTCATAAGGTATTTGCAAACATTGTCTATGCTAATGAGACCGTGGGTTCTTTTAGTGAGAGAAGGGTTTTTATATATTATACACAGTATGTGGTTCCCTTTAGAGAAAGTATATATAGACATATGATCAAGGATTTTCCATTATCAAGTCTTTCTTCTCTAAACTAGGAGATTTGTCGTAAGGTGACAATGCATAGTTTAAATTCAAAATATGTCAATATATTCAAAAGCCCATGACGACTAGAAGGATCTCAAGAAGAATATACTTCTCATGGTTTATACCCTTGCATATATTTGTGGTGTGCTTTAAAATACCAAACTTACAAATGACAAAGGTATCTTAGCTAAGTAGAAATTTTGCAGAAGAGGAATTGGACAACATTATGGAAAGGCTTTGGAAATCTAGAGAGTATGACCATAAGGGCGATACCACGAGGTGTATTGTATGGCCCGAATTCTTGTCTTTGTGTTAAAACATCGCATGACAAAATCTTACTTTAGGCTTTGATTATAGGAGATATAAACATTAACTAGGCATTTGGATTCCCTTGGATTCTGATATAGATTGTATACATTTCAAACTTAAGGTGCTAGTTATAGCACATAAAGAAGAAAATGAGATAAATGTCACTTCCAATTGGAGTCTTAAGATATAATGGATACCTTGGAGTTACTTCTCTTGTATGAGCTGTTTGGCTCCTAGAATTGTAAGTTTTGACCCTTAAATATGAAAAAATTTATTACATTTATATAGAATAAAAATCTTTCCATTGAATCAAGAGTTACAAAATTGAAGTGAAATATATATAAGGATGCAAAATAACAATGGAGATTCCTCCAACTTTATGTTTGCACCTATTTATCTTCTTTTTGCATTATAACTTCTTTGTCGCTTTCTACAAAGATGTCTAATCTCCTTACAGTGGATTTTTTCTTTGGTTGCTAGAAGAATTTGACTTTGAAATGGGCCCTCTTGTCTTTAGATTGAAGAGAAGATGGATGAGACTCCATAGGGGAAAGTATTGGCATTCTTTCCTTTTTGGAGTTCACCTTATTAGTCTTTCTAGATGACTTGTCCTTTCCCTTACTCTTAGTTGAAGATTTTTATGCAAGGGAGTCAGGATTGACTAGTGTGATTACCCTATCCAAAATCAACTCAATACATCACTTTCTTATCCACCACATACATGAATAAAGGTAATCTTGGCACTAAGAAAAAATTTAGCAAGTTGGAAGACTAAAAAAATGGCTCCTCAAAAAACAAATAATATGAAAAATACTTACATTCACCCCATTTGTCTTAAGTATCTTTGAATCTATTGTCCTGAAGACATTTGAAATCACTCTCCATACACAAGTATTTGTATCACTTTGCAAGGGTACTTCTTGTTGGAGAAAGTTATATGGTTTTTGAGGATCACTAATGTCCTTATATGTGGTGTCCAAGAAGGTAGTCATGAGCCTACCAGCATTGCAAATGGAAACATGTAACTAAAATAGACAATCAAATAAAATAAACTCTTAATAAAATAACAAGTAGTATTCTATTCAATGCACATTTTTTCTTGGCCATGGATACTAGTAAGAGAGTTCATGAGGATAATTTCTCTGGTGACAATGTCAATATATATGAGATTGCAATGCCTCTACAAAGTGAAATGTTAGTAAGTAATAAACACAACAAAGAAGTATACATTAACCCTTTTGGAAATTTGCATACCTTTTCAATGTAAGGGAAAAAATATGGTAGTTTGTGATGGAATCAAACATTTTGAATAATATTACTATGTTTGAATTAGATCTAAAAACTTGTAAAATCATAGGGTTGTTGGTCATTAATCATATGGAGATTGCCATAAGTAGGAGGAGAACACATAGCCTCTTTCTCACTATCCTTGCTCTCTACATAGACCTTCCTTGTTATTTTCTTTGTCCTTACCATCACCTACTAGAAAATGATAGGAAGACCAATGAAAAAATACGAACCACATAGGGTAAGATACAATGCGAGAGGAGGGAAGTGTGATCTCGTGAAGGACCCATTCATGCCATATCATCAAGCTGTAGATATGGCATGAGAGGAGGAAATCATGATCTCATGAAGAACCCATTCATGGCGTATCATAGAGCTGTAGAATGGTGTGAGAGAAGGGAAGCATGATCTTGTGAAGGACTTATTCATGAAATATCATGGAGTTGTAGATATGGCATGAGGGGAGGGAATCATGATTTCACAAAGGACCTATTTGCGCCATATTGTGGAGCTACAGATATGACGCGAGAGAAGGAAATTGTGATCTCATAAATTACCTATTTGCACACTATTGTGGAGCTACAAATTCAGTGGGAGGCTTGATGAAAATGTGATCTCACGAAGGACCCATTCGTAGTGTATCGTGGACACAAGAGTGAAAAACCAGATGCAATAAAGACATGAGGGTGAATCGGCTGACATGGCATGATCAAAACTATTCTTATCTTAGGAAGAGTTTCCCTCAGTTGGTATCAAGGAGAAGATGATACTATTGAGAAATAGACAAATGATGTTTGCTCCGAGAAGAGATGTCCTGAATCCCATATGCACAATGAGGAGAGTGGAACAACCCAACTTCTATAAAGCATTGTACTTGACTATCACTTTCACAATGATGAATACAATATCATGATGCTTTCCTCTTTCAACTAGTGTCATTTTCATTGACAGTCTAATACACAAGATTGTCTTTATGAAATCACTTGTGTAGAAATTGTCTACTCATTGTCCATGTCAACATGAATTCATTCTTCACCTTCCAATCTCCATAGCTCTTGCCATGCTCTAGATCCAACATTTTCATATAGTATCAGATCTTAGCTAAGCATGACATAACTCTCTTCTCTACTCTCTCAGTACCTCTTAACCTTAGGTCAGCTCAAATCCAATTCATGGTTCCATTTCTCACTTCCATCTCCACTTAACCTTGTGGCAGCCATCGCCAAAATAGCACCTACCTGACTTTGAGCTTCTGGATCTCTCAAACTAAAGTATATCTCTTCAAGATCTCTTCTAGATATCTCTCCCTTCACTCCATGGGTAACTTTCTATCACTTCAAATACTAAAATTTCATTGGCTATAGCTCAATGTTGACAAAATTTGAGCTCGCTGCTGAAACTGTGCCTAATGACATTCGTACGGCCTAAATCTCCTACATGCAGTGCATTACTTGCCATCATCATAGGGCAGTTGAAGCTCCACCTCTAAGATTTCTACAACTCATAGGGTTCCCTAAATGATCTTCTATATGAGCTGAAATTTGAGAAAAACCAATTAGGAATAGAACTGTGAACTCCATAGCCACTCAAGCTTCAAGCTCATCTTTCCTACATTTTCTCTCTTGCCACTTGAACCAAGTTCCTACCACTAAGATTTGTAATTTCCAGCAAAGCATCACACTAAATCAGCAAGCAAGAAGAAGATCAAGCATCAACATCCAACATTGAGCTCCGCAATAGTATCCTTTTAATACTCATGCAGTGTTGTTAAACACTAATCACCTTGTGTCTCTTGACACATTGAAGTACAACTCTTTTTCTGGTTGATTTTTTTCTAATAAAAAATGCCAAATTTCGAGCAAATAGAAAAGTTCAATGGAGAAGGCTTCCATGTTAGATATGCTCAATGCCCCACCCTCATGAGGTGCCACCAATGATCCATGGTGCTCAAAGTTGTAAGGCCCCCATTATGAGGAGAAGCCAAATGTGAGCCCAAACATTGGTTGAGTCCTAACTTGTATATCAGATGAGGTCTATGTGACCGGATGGAAAAAATGTGACTATTGTGGGTCTAATCTTTGGGTTGGGACTGAGTAGTTAAGTTGGTAGCAACCTGAGGCACATTGCATCGAGTTGCGGGGTAAGGGAGTTAAAAGGGGCCTAGGGGCAACGGCCCCAGCCCGAGGGTAAAGGGAATATTCCTTAGTTTACTAGTGGAGGCTCATATGGTAGGTCGGTCATGCTGACCTAATTGCCTTCATGGCTATAAAAGCTAAGACCCTTCACAACCATTCATCGTCTATCTTTCACCCAGTCAGAGTTGTTCTAGCTAGCCTTAAGCTCTTCACCTATCTTCTGTCTAGATCGCCATCTAAGCTTCACTGTGGAAGTGCATGAGTGGACAGAGCCATCTCTGTATCAGTTGTTTGGAGCTAAAGAAATTTTCTAATTCTCCTCTTATCTATTGTGTACTCTCTATCTCTATCTTTTTCTTAGATTTTTTTCGCCGCACCATGTAATTTTTACATTCCATGCCTTGAAGGAAAAGATCATGTACTACCTCATGAGAAAAGACCTCTGGGATCTCTTTGAAGATGATGAAGGTGATGTAGATGGAAAAAAACAAGATTCAAAAAGTGGGATCCTTGCAGTAGCTCCACCAAAAACCAAAGAATGGAAGAAGATGAATAACAAGGCACTAGGCATCATTGCCTCAAGACTAAGTGATGATGTGCTACGTCATATCTCTGGCATTAGAGACACTAGAACTGGTTGGCATAAACTTGACAGGATCTTTGATACCCAAGAAAATAATTCAAAAGTAAAATTACTCATGTAGTTTTATAAACTAGATATAAAAGATAGTGCTTCCATGACCATACAAATTAACAAGTTCAAGTGACTAAAAACCTAGCTTGCAAATCTTAAGAAGAATATTGATGAAAATGAAGAAATAGACATATTGCTTACAAGTGTAAATAAGGATCCATATGAGAATCTTGTGTCCACCCTGAGTATGTTTCAAGTCTCTCATTAAAAAATATTGAGCACTCACTACTTGATGGATAAAGCAAATCTAAAGCAAGGATGCAAAGGAACACACCACCAACAACAATAAGAATCGGATTATATGTCATTACTATGGCAAGACTAGCCATATAGCCCGTGAATGTTTCCACAAGAAAAGAGCACAATAGATGTAGAATTATCACCACCAAAACCAATTCATGAAAGAAGAAGAAGAAGAAGAAGAAGAAGAAGATGATGATGCTTTGGCTACCATCAACAACTTTGACAAATTGTTCCAAAGAATTTTAATGGTATCTTTCATATGGTTTTCCCATAGTAAATCTATATTTCCATTGGTGGATTTGCTTTGTAAAAATCCTTGCCAAATATGTAAAATTTCAAGCTTTAACTTGACTAGGCTACCTATGACCTAGTCTGCTAGGCCATGTCACCATGTAGGGGGGGCAAAAGCTAGCAAGTGTAGGGACTCCTCATTTGAGGGGGGGTGTTGAGAAATAGAAAAATGATGTATGCTCCAAGAAGAGATGTATTGAATCCCATATGCACAATGAGGAGAGTGGAACAATCCAACTTCTATAAAGCATTGTACTTGACTATCACTTTCACGATGATGAATAAAATATTGTGATGCTTTCCTCTTTCAGTTAATGTCATTGTCATTGTCAATCTAATACACAAGATTGTCTTTATGATTCCTTGACGTTTCCATCTTGGAACCTAATTCACTCATGTAATAGTTGTCTACTCATTGTCCATGTCAACTTGAATTTTTAGTCTTCGCCTTCCAACCTCCATAACTCCTACCATGCTCTAGATCCAACATTTTCATAGATATAACGCGATCCTAACAATATTTTAGGTTGGCGGAAGGTGCTCTCACTTTGTATCATGAAGGAGCCAATAATATGATGTGACAAAGGGGAAACATGAGCATTGCAATGTTGAGATATCGAGCTCCACTTGTAATATGCCAGGGTGACCGTTGTGCATTTATGTCACCGACTTGTTAGCTGCAGATGCGGTTGGTACACCACCCATGAATAATAGCTAGATGACAGCTATCCTTATCTACTCTAGTTCGTGGCTCAGTTAGTATGCCACCTTAGTTAGTTGAGTTTGGTTTGAGACCCATATATAGGGTTCTTCTTTTTCTTTGTACTAGAGTTCTTTTGGCTTACACAACTAAGAAGAGGAAAACTGTTTTCAGCCTCCACCTGTGTGTGTATTCCCCCATTGTGCAAGCAAGAAAGCTACAAGTGAGACTCCTTCCTTCTCTCCCACAATCTTGACATGGTATCAGAGCCTTGTTCGTGGTAAGGAGCTCAAGAAAGCAAACCAAGTTCGCGGTGTTCTGGTAAGAGGTTAGCCCTTGGTTGCCCTGTTTTTTTGATTCAAGGCCATTTTGGGGCCTGTTTTGGAGGCGGAAGTTTTCCGCACGCACTCAGGAAAAGACCCTGTTTTTTGCTGTGGGACCACTGTTCTACAGGTCGGTGAAAAGTTACTGTAGAAATTGCATCGTATGCCTGTGCGTAGAGACATTGGGAGTTACAGAATCATCCTTGTTACCTGTTGATGGAAAATCATCACTAGAAAGTGAGTGTGTGGTCAAATACCACTTTCGTTAGTTTTGCAGATTTGCCCTTGTGAGGCTGAAGCTGTGTTTTTTGCAGTGACAGAATTTTTTTGCAGTGTTCTGTAATGGCGTGTGATTCCCTTTCATAGATTGTCACTGAAAAGCTTGACAAGAACAACTTCCAAGCATGGAAGTTTAGAATGACGAATTTCCTTATGGGAAAAGGATATTGGGAATTCGTTGCAGGAAATGAAGAAGAACCAGTTCTTCCTGATGTTCCCACAATCAACAGCAAATGCAAGCATTTAAAGGATGGCATGAGAGAGCCAGAAAAGTTATGTATTGGCTGTCTATCAGTATTTCAGACTCTATGATTGTGCATATTTAGGATGCAAGTACGCCAAAGGAGGCATGGGATACTTTGTCAAAAATGTATAGCACAAATACGCAAGCCAGGAAAATGCAGCTCAAGCAAGAGTTGCACAATGTGCAAAGAGAAAGTATGAGCATCAATGACTACCACATGAAGGTGAAGAAGATTGCAGATGCACTTGCTTGCATTGGGTCACCAGTGGAAGATGATGATTTAGTTTATGTGACCTTGAATGGTCTAGGAAAGGATTATGCACAGTCAAACATCCATTTCCGTCCGTGAAAGATTTCTTGATTTTGAGGAGGTGATTGCTCTTCTAATTTCTGAGGAGCAGAGAAATGGTGGTGCATCTTCTTCAGGAGGAACTTCAAAAGAAGCTGTCTTCTACTCAAATGCTGGAAGAGGTAGAGGCAGAGGTAGAGGAGGCCGATCTGGAGGCTGTGGTAGAAATCAGAATATGCAGCAAACTCAAGAAAACCAGTCCTATGGAGGAGGATGTGGTAACTCTAGAGGCAGGGGGAGCCAAAGAGATCATGGTGGATGGCAAAGAGGCCAAAATGCAAACAGCAATGTTGAATGCTACTACTGTGGTAAAATGGGTCATATGGCTAAAGACTGCTATAAAAAGTAGAATGACATCATGAATGGAAAAATGCAACAAGGAAATTATGCATCTTCTACTAGACAAGGTGATGACAGAAATGAGCATTTCTTTATGGTGTAGCACATGACCAATTCTGTGACAAGTGCAAAAGAAAGCAATGATGTGTGGTATGTTGACTCAGGTGCATCAAACCACATGACAGGTCATGCAGAATGGATGTAGGATGCAAGGAAAATGGAAAAACCAGGATTTGTGGAGACTGGTGATGATACTGCACATCCTATTGTGCAGATTGAAAATTTTCATTTGTCTATGCAGGATGGGAAAAATAAATACCTATCGGATGTATTTCATATCCCGAATATCACCAAGAACTTGGTTTCTGTTGGTTAAATGGTTGAGCAGGGCTTGCAGGTCAGATTTAATTCCCATGGATGCTTTGTTGAGGATATGAAAAATAAAGGTCGCTTGATAGCAAAAGGAAATAAGAAGGGCAGAATGTTTACGTTGGATGCAGACATGCCTGAATTGAGTGCAGCAATGTTTGCACATGGGACCAGTGTAGTTGCAGATATTGATATCTAGCATAAACGCATTGGTCATGTTAATGTACAGCGACTTAAATCAATGCAAGCCCAACATATTGTTGGAGGATTGCCTAAATTCAAGGTTGCAGAAATACATAAGGTATGTGAAGCCTGTCAATTTGGAAAACAGGCAAGGAAACCATTTTCTAGACATGTTCAAGAGAGTAAGAAGCCATTGGAATTAATCCACTCTGATGTGTCGACTACTAAAGCTGCATCTATTGGAGGCTGTCATTATTTTGTCACTTTTATTGATGACTATAGCAGAAAAGTTTGGGTGTATTTTATGAAAAAGAAAAGTGAAGTGTTTGGGCATTTCAAAACTCTCAAAGCTATGGTTGAAAAAGCAATGCAAATAAAATGCCTAAGGTCAGATGGAGGGGGAGAGTACCTCTCAAATGAGTTTGCAAGGTTCTTGCAGGAGCATGGCATAAAGCAGCAATATTCATGTAGTCATACCCCACAGCAAAATGGAATTGCAGAAAGAAAAACATGCATATTGGAGAGGTATCTCGTGCCATGCTCAATGAAAAAGACCTACCAGATTTTTACTAGGCTAAGGCAGTTGCTACAACAGTCTACATAATGAACAGGACTCCCACTGCAACAATACATGGCATGACTCTAGAGGAGAGGTATACTAGTAGGAAACCAGATATTTCTCATTTGAGAATTTTTGGTTGCATTGCCTATGTTCATGTGCCAGATGAGTTGAGATCCAAGTTGGATCCAAAAGCTGAGAAGTGCATCTTTATTGGTTACTCTTTGCAGGCAAAAAGGGTATAGATGCTATAGCCCTTCTACTCATAAGTTCACAGTGAGCAGAGATGTTGTTTTTTATGAGATGAGTAGCTGGTATAAACCAGTAAATGTGATTGATAATGTAGATGCACAAAATGGTAATACTGCACATAATTCAGAGCAGTAGTCACAAGATATTAGTGGACATGGAGCGTCCTCTAGCAGTGTTTCACATTCTTTGCCATGGACAGGCAGATTGAGATCACGAGAATCTCCTCAAAACAATAAAGATAGTGGTATGCAGGTTTCACGAAAAGGAAAAGAGAAGGTAGATCAACCCATGGTTGAAGTGAATGTAGGTCACTCTTATGTGGATGGTGAATCCAGTGGCTTAGAACAGAGCATTGATGATGAGTTGGGTATTCCTTCTATTGTTACACCTGGAGTAAGGAAGACAAGGGATGTTTTGAGAGCATCTAGGAGTGAACTTACTTTGCGCAGGTCTACCAGAGCTAGGTATCGTATGGATAGGCTAAAATATGATGGATTTACAGCCATTCACTATGCCTATATGGTCAAAGTGATACAGGAACCAGAACCCACTTCTTTTGAGCAAGCCATGGGAAAAGAAAAATGGGAGAAAGCCATGGATGAAGAAATGTATGCCTTGGAAGCAAACGCTACATGGGAATTGGTACTTTTGATTAAAGATAAGAATGCAATTGGTTGTAAGTGGGTTTATAAGGTGAAACACAATGCAGATGGTTCTGTGACTAGATACAAGGCAAGATTAGTAGTCAAGGGGTATGCACAAACATATGGCATTGATTATGAAGAAACATTCAGCCCGGTTGCAAGGATGGCAACAGTAAGAGCATCCATTGCTATGGCTGCATCAAAAGGATGGTCTTTACATCAGATGGATATAAAGAATGCCTTCTTGTATGGTGATTTGCAAGAAGAGGTCTATATGGAGCAGCCACCATGTTATGTGCATGTTGTTCATCGTGAGTTTGTTTGCAGGTTGAAGAAAGCCTTGTATGGCTTGAAGCAAGCACCTAGAGCATGGTCTGACAAGATAAGACAGTATCTTGTCACTATTGGCTTTCAGATTTCCAAGGCAGATTTCTCACTTTATGTGAGAAAAACAGAGAAAGATATTATGCTAGTCATTTATGTTGATGATTTGATTATGACAGGTGGCAGTGATGAAGATATCCTTCATGTGAAAATGCTATTGAAGTAGAAGTTTGAGATGAAGGATTTGGGAGAGCTGCGTTATTTATTGGGCATTGAGGTGATTAGATCACCAAGTGGGATACGGCTCTTGCAAAGGCAGTATGGATTGGACAAGCTGTCCAAATATGGGATGACAGGCTGTAAGCCTATTTCAGTTCCTTTAGATCAGAATGTGAAGCTAAGCGTAGATGCAGGTGAGCTTCTGGAAGACCCTACTATGTACAGACGCATTGTAGGAAGTTTGATTTATATGACTATTATCAGGCTAGATTTGAGCTATGATGTTGGATTGGTAAGTCAGTTTATGCAGGCTCCAAGGAAACCGCATTTGGATGCGGCTAGACGCATACTCAGGTATGTGAAGTCCACATTGTAGTATGGACTACTTTATGAGACTGGGGTTCAAATACAATTGCATGGATACACTGATGCTGATTGGGCTGGTAGTATTTCTGATAGACGATCTACCAGTGGCTATGTGTTCTCTTTTGGGAGTGTTGCAGTCACTTGGAGCAGCAAGAAACAGCCTACAGTTGCCTTGTCGAGCACAGAGGCTGAGTACAGGGGCACAGCAATGGCTTCATGTGAGGTAGCTTGGTTGCATAAGCTACTTTATGATACATATCAGCCTACAGATGGGCCAGTTGTCATTTATTGTGACAACATGAGTAGCATACACTTGGAAAATAACCCAGTCTATCATGCTAGAACAAAGCACACTGAGGTGCATTATCACTATGTGCGGAAGAGGGTTTTACTAGGTCTTATTGATCTAGTTTATATCAGCATAGAGGATCAGGTAGCTGACATATTTACGAAGGCATTGGGCGCAGAGAAGCTACACAAGTTCAGAGACCTGCTTGGTGTGCAGGAATTGGGATTGAGCTCGAGGGGGAGTGTTGAGATATCGAGCTCCACTCGTGATATGCCAGGGTGACCGTTGTGCATTTATGTCACCGACTTGTTAGCTACAGATGCGGTTGGTACACCGCCCATGAATAATAGCTAGATGACAGCTATCCTTATCTACTCTAGTTCATGGCTCAATTAGTATGCCACCTTAGTTGAGTTTGGTTTGAGACCCATATATAGGGTTCTTCTATTTCTTTGTACTAGAGTTCTTTTGGCTTACACAACTAAAAAGAGGAAAACTGTTTTCAGCCTCCACCTGTGTGTGTATTCCCCCATTGTGCAAGCAAGAAAGCTACAAGTGAGACTCCTTCCTTCTCTCCCACAATCTTGACATGCAAGACATCTCCTTGCTCCATATCGTGGACCAACAAATAAGCACGTATAAAATAGAGTAGATATAGCATAATAAGAAAGAGAGGCAATTTGCGAGGAGTTGTTTTTCACATTGTGTGGTGGATGAATAAAATGAGCCATGTAAGCTAGGATCAGTCTTATATCACCCACGTGACTGTCCATGTGGAAAATCACATTGGTTGTCTAGAAATACGTGTTACAAGGCTTTTTAAAACTCCTTTACCAAATCTTGCTCTCGAAAATTTTTAGTCCTTTGAAGCTAATTCCAAGTTCCTTGTGCTATTTTTGGTACTATTTCCTTTTAGTTATTATGGAAATCGTGATATAGAGCAAGAAGTGTTGTTCGTCAAACACGTGAGTTTATTTTTGCATCATATTGGCATTTTATGATATGAAGTGATCACACATTCTTTTTGTGGTCGGATTAATCTATTCATGCCATATTATGCATCCTTTGATGTTGACCCAAAATATATTTAATGTTCCCAACATGTGGTCACTCCAAAGAGGAAAAGAAGAAGGTTTTCTTCAAGGTCAAGAGGTTCTATTTGTGATGCTTTTTCTCTTGAAATTCGCATTATTTCTTCTCCTTGCCTAGTAGTAAATATGGGAATGCCTAAGAAATCTCCAATCAAAGGTAAGTCACCATTAAGGGCTCTTAGATTGTCTCAGATCACAGAGGTTTCTCCCTTAGAAAGGCTCCCAGACTTTCTTCTTTAGAATGGCGTGGACTTATCTTACTCTAAAACTGCAAAGGATATTTTCAACCCTGATTGGGATATTGATCATGTCTTGAATTCTTGCAAAAAAATTTGTGGAGAAGTTTGCTGAGTTTGAAAGTCTTGATTACAAAGGAATATGTTTATATACCTATTGGGACCTCACCTTCAGAGAGAAGGCACTATTCACAAGGAAGTGTGGCTCTCATTCTCTCGATAGGTTTTGTGCACAAAATGTGTTTTGTTTTACTCATTCTAAGAAGTGCAGGATTATGTCAAAAGCAAGTGCATTCATTGTGTATACTCTTGTTAAATATATTGTCAAATCTAATGAACAACAATTGGAGGAACCAAAATGTTAGAGCTTCTGCTTTTTGGATGAGGTGGCAAATGAGAGGATGTAGAGGAATGTTTGGACCCCCAACAAGAAGCATATAATGTTGACAAGCTAGATGTTGCCTGATTCAAAGCTGATACCATAATTGAAGAAAGCCATGTAAATGTAGATATTTTATGTGACTCCTTTTCTTTGTATATTGTTCCTTCTCTTCCAACTTTTTCTATTAAAGACAAGGAATACATACTACTATTAGACATCCAAAGGCTCTTCAATCTCAGGGAAGATTATTTTTTATGATCATTACACATGCTTCTAATGCTGCAAATGGCATTGTTGATGTCAAAAATGAATTGAAAGAAGAGTTACTTAAATTGGATACTAAAATTACAGATGACAATTTTATTAATGCAAGGGATGCCCTTTCTCTTTGTTTCAACAAGGACAAGGATGCTAGAGAAAGAGTTGCGGATTAGTGATACAGAGTTCAACCACCTTCAAGACCGACTGAGAGTTTCCAATTTTGAAAGATAGGAGTTGGAGTATGTTAAAGAATTGCAAGATACCAATGAGGCACAATCATCAATTAATATATGGAACTCAACTAAGCTAGAGAATGACGAAAATCAATTGGTACTATTATCTCTGATTTTATAAGATATAGTAATATGTTGGATTTTAACTTTCATTTGACATTCATATTTTTTGCATTTGACATTTATATTTTTTGCAGTTGGATATTGAAGATTTTGGTGACTTCTTGGGACAAGGGAAAGGATTAAGAGCTAGTGCTAGCTCATTCAAAGATGTTGCACTTGGTCATTACTTGGCAAGGATTGATCCCCATGTTTTCTTAGTATTCTATAACATCTTCTTAGAGGAAGCAACATGGCCTATACTATGTATTAAGGCACTTACAAGGCTACTTAGTTTCTCTGGTCTACAGTATAATGTGCACAAGGTGATGTTTTTTGGAGAGGACAACAACAATTAGGATTTTCGAATATGATATTGGTTTTTTTGCTTCTAGAGTAGGATACTTTTTTACCCTCTTATCTCAATAAGGTTTGGCAACAAATTGAACTGATATAAAATCAATAGTTTGCTACAAGAGAAGAAAATTTCTACATTATAGAGAAAATATCCCTGGGGAGGAGGCAGATGTAAAGGCTCTTGAGAGCTAGGTTTGTACTTTTCTATCTTGAAAAATACTATGCATTCTTAAGTTTCATTGTCATCTTTAGTATTCATTCTTTGAAGTTGTCGAAAAAACCAATTGAATAGCTCCCAAGAGCATACTTTGCTTTTTGTAACTCCTCCATATCTTGTGCTTCAAAAAAAACTTGTACATGCTTAATAGTGAGATTTTTCCATGCCTTGGCCACTATAAGTTTCTAGATATGCTATAAATACAAGAGAGTGACAATCATTTTACACCATTGAAATTTTTATCAAAGAAAACTTGGATTAAATATTCTCTCTTACCAAATAAAATGTGATATCCTTTTCTCCCCATGCCTCCTTTATTGCTTGAATAAGATTTATAGTCGAGCATTTGAACTCTTCTAGATATGTGTATGTTGTCTTTTGTTGCCTAAGGAGCTTTAGAAAGACATCGAGGTGTCTCCAAACCTCCATCCTTAGAAATGCAAGTTGCGATGTGCTTGCAAAATTTGTCGTTATCCCACATAGCTCTCTCCAATATTCCTAGTAATGCTTAAATGTTTTCCTAGATGGTTTTCTAAAAAGCATCTAGTTTTTGAGTCTCCCATATTGAGATATCAACCATGTAACATGTGTGCTTGACCACTTGTGGGACACGTCTTAGCAGTCCATCAGGAGGGGAGTCTAGAAAGTGCCACCTAGCACTCGCTAGGAATGTCAAAGGGTTTGCGATCTAGGTCTTCCTAAGTCTGCCCCGAAGCGGAAGTATCCGGCCATTCCCACTTAGAACCGACTTGAAGTCAAGGTTTCTTTCCTATCAACCAAGTCTCTAGGAAGTAGCTAGCGTCGAGCTCTAGATGACTCACTTTGAGTAGGAACAATAGAGTCAAAGCAGATTTATGATGCACTTGGTTCATAGAGAATGGGAAACGAGAGGGATGCACTGCTCAACCTCTCTGCCTGTAGGGCATAGTCCCATTCCGATCCCCTAAAACGGCATGAATCGGGTTCTAACTTAACAATACCTGAAATCACCCAACGGTAAATCCTTGTGAGAAACCTCCCAGTTCTCTGGGACCACCTAGCCGTAGGATGGACCCGTCGGGGGATTCCGCCCACCCACTTCCCTTGATAGCTTTAGTTTTCTAATTAGGTCCTACCACATTTATGTGCGACATTTAAAATCGGCTTCATTAATTAAGCCTTTTAGGACATAGAGTTTGTTCATGCACTTTACAACACATACGCAAAAACAAAATAAGCAGTCCTTTTATCAAACAAGTTCCTTAACTTATCTTTAAGTTAATCTTTGTCTCCTGCCCATACAGGAGAATTATGTATCACTTTTGTCCAACAGAAGTACCTGGTCCAAGTCTCATGGCACCGAAATTTCCATCCTTTATCTAGAATAGGATCTTCCAACATCCCACACATTGGGCTCACGGGGATCTCCAACTCCATTTTGGACAAGCAAGGGGTGTCCAGAGCTCCACCTGACCCACAAGCGGTCTAGGAGTGAGATGCCATTTCCGTGGTTGGCCTTTTCACCACTCGGCCATCGGCCTGTGAATCAAGCAGTGCCCTCTCGAGATAATCCGCGATGTGATCTTGGAGATGATCCACGCGTGCAAAATATCCTTCCTTAATTAATCCAATTAAAATTCAAGCATAATCAAAGCAATCAGTCCTAATATCATATTCTAGAAAAACATTCCTTTATTCCCATGGCAACTTGTCATTATAGACCCCTGCCATGCATTTGCCATCAATACAAGCCCTCGAATATTTATCCAAATCACAATGCAACAATCCCTTGATTGAAAGAAAAACATTCAGGGTGTTGTTCAATCAACCAACAAAACTAATTGTATTTTTCCCAAATAATAAAATAATAGATGCGACAATAATTCCATCGTATATTCGCTCTCCCCCTTGGGGCCAAAGAGTAGTATTTACTTAATATTCCCTCCTTTAGCCTAAGGCATATGTTAAAGGTTCCAATACTATACATGATGTAAGTCCTATCATTCCAATGCAAATTAATCAATCTAGCAAGAGCATTTATGCCTCTTCTCTAAGTGACAATTAACTTTTAGCATTTCCCTACTATGTAACATTTTTTATTGGCTTTATCTTCCTTTCTCCTAAGGCAAGGAGTCGCATGTCATTGATGTAAAGTTTACATCATCTCTCCCATGTATGTACAATGTACATGCATTTGTGAACTTTAAAAAATATTGTCCTCAAAAAAAGATTAATCAAAGACTCATCGATGCTCAATACTTTAGTGTCCCATATGTTTCTTATGATATGCATGGATTCATCACATAGCAACTAGGTCCAATTTAACTCCCTTTGATACAAGCACTTCACAAACTTCATCTTTGAATATTTGAGATGCAATTTATCCTTTTCAATGACCTATTCTAGCACCACAAGGTACGGAGTCTTATGTATCTCTTGCGAGCATTAAAAAAAGCATCTATCAATTTGAAAATACACTACTTACGACCGATACCGCAATTGGATTGATAGTCATGCCTTTGGCCGAAGCTCTATCCGCAAGTATACTCAAGAGATTAAGAAGATGGAATAGATTTGAGATGGGAGAGTGAAAGAAAAGATGGTTAAATCGAGGATCAAGATAGAGGGAAATTGTGTAGTCTCTCAGGGTAACTTTTCTCTCTCTCTGTCTCTGTCTCTATCTCTCTCTCTCTCTCTCTCAATCTCTCTCTCACAATCTCTTGGAGGGGTATACTCTCTCTCTCCCTCTCTCTTGCAGCCTTTCGGGTTCTCCTTCTGCTCTCTTATGCCTCCCCATGCCTCATATTTATAATGAATTAGAGAGGAGGGGATAAGTCCGAGAACAAGAGTGGAGGGGCTCTTTGAAGACTCAGTGATTTGATGCTCTAATCATAAATCTGATGGTTGCATTGGCTCCAAAATGGGGGTAAAACTCCAAGACACTTGCTTAGAAAGCTCTTAATTCACTCCTTCTTCTTTTCTCTGTTCGAAGTGCTATCTTCTGCCTGTAAACTGCGATCATGGCGTGCACAATTTCGCAAATCACTTTTCTTTATTTTTCTTTTTATAAATTCTCTAAAACTAACTAAAACATCACTTGTCTTTTCTTTTAAATGACTTTTAGTTCTATCTTTTTAGGATAATATCTAAAATATAATAGTTTTTTTCCCCCAAGAATCTAATATTTTTGGACCATTCAAACTATACACATTAATACTAGTGATTATTATGGCTTATAAGTCCCGTTCAAATTGTACTTTTCGTGAAGGGTGGCTACAATCCTTATCAATCCGAGAAAAATGACAGATTTATGACTCTCGATTTTTTTAAAATATATTTTTAATTGAATGAAAATTATTAGCTATTAATGCTAGTCATTTTTTACCTTAGTTAGTCTTTAGTTAGTAATCTTACTAACTTATTAATTGACTAACTAACTTTCGAACTAACCAACTAACTTTTATTGCGTGGAAATATTACAAACCAGAACATCTATTGTTTTTCCTGAAAATGCTGGATCTTTTCTTAAGTAAACTTGACCTCCATGAAAACCCATTTTGGAGGGTAGTACCTCACATTTGTCAATACACTTATCCAATAAAGACAAGGACTTAATCGAATATGCATAGTAAAGATGCAACGTGAGAAGTTTGGCAATTATTGTAATCTATGCATGCAAAGTACATATGTGAACATTTCTAAGAGGAATTGAAAGAATGGGATCCCATATGTCTTCTTTGTTTTTAAATTTACTCAAATCTATAGAGTCTCTAGTTGGGGCTCTTCCTACAAGGCGTAAGTTGCTCCAATCTTCAGACCCAACGCTTTTCATGTAATAAAATATAAGGATATTTTACATTTGTCCCATTACATATTCCAAGCATACATTTGATAGTTTTTAAGTCAGTGCTCATGTGCCATTCCACATTAAAATTACCAACCCAATCAACCATCAACATTTCTCCTTCACTTTGAGACTTAGTAATGTTTGGAATATCTATATGAGTGAATAACCATGTTAATGTTTGATGATTCTCAATTGGTACTTGAGCTACAACAACCCACCAAAACTCCATCTCCAGATTGGAAGTTATGCGTTGGTGCTTCACCCCCACCATTGCTACAGTCAAATTGTCAAGATTGTGGGAGAGAAGGAAGGAGTCTCACTTGTAGCTATCTTGCTTGCACAATGGGGGAATACACACAAGGGTGGAGGCTGAAAACAGTTTTCCTCTTCTTAGTTGTGTAAGCCAAATGAACTCTCATACAAGGAAATAGAAGAACCCTGTATATATGGGTCTCAAACCAAACTCAACTAACTAAGGTGGCATACTAACTGAGCCACAAACTAGAGTAGAAAAGGATAGCTATCATGTAGCTATTATTTAGGGGCGGTGTACCAACCGCGTCCGCAACTAACACGTCGGTGACATAAATGCACAATGGTCACCCTGGCGTATCACGAGTGGAGCTTGATATGTCAACACTCCCCCTCGAGCTCAATCCCAATTCCTGCACACCAAGCAGGTCTCTGAACTTGCGCAGCTTCTCTGCGCCCAATGCCTTCGTGAATATGTCAGCTACCTGATCCTCTGTGCTGACATAAACTAGATCAATAAGACCTAGTAAAACCCTCTCTCGCACATAGTGATAATGCACCTCAATGTGCTTTGTTCTAGCATGATAGACTGGGTTATTTGCCAAGTGTATACTACTCATGTTGTCACAATAAATGACAACTGGCCCATCTGTAGACTGATGCATATCATAAAGTAGCTTATGCAACCAAGCTACCTCACATGCAGCCATTGCTGCACCCCTGTACTCAGCCTCTGTGCTCGACAAGGCAACTGTAGGCTGTTTCTTGCTGCTCCAAGTGACTGCAGCACTCCCAAAAGAGAACACATATCCACTGGTAGATCGTCTATCAGAAATACTACCAGCCCAATCAGCATCAGTGTATCCATGCAGCTGTATCTGAACCCCAGTCTCATAAAATAGTCAATACTGCAATGTGGACTTCACATACCTGAGTATGCGTCTAGCCGCATCCAAATGTGGTTTCCTTGGAGCCTGCATAAACTGACTTACCAATCCAACAGCATAGCTCAAATCTGGCCTGGTAATAGTCATATAAATCAAGCTTCCTACTATGCGTCTGTACATAGTAGGGTCTTCCAGAAGCTCACCTGCATCTGCGCTCAGCTTCACATTCTGCTCCAAAGGAACTGAAATAGGCTTACAGCCTGTCATCCCATATTTGGACAGCATGTCCAATCCATACTGCCTCTGCAAGAGCTGTATCCCACTTGGTGATCTAATCACCTCAATGCCCAAGAAATAACGCAGCTCTCCCAAATCCTTCATCTCAAACTTCTGCTTCAATAGCATTTTCACATGAAGGATATCTTCATCACTGTCACCTGTCATAATCAAATCATCAACATAAATGACAAGTAGCATAATACCTTTCTCTGTTTTTCTCACATAAAGTGAGAAATCTGCCTTGGAAATCTGAAAGCCAATAGTGACAAGATACTGTCCTATCTTGTCAGACCATGCTCTAGGTGCTTGCTTCAAGCCATACAAGACTTTCTTCAACCTGCAAACAAACTCAGGATGAACAGCATGCACATAACCTGGTGGCTGCTCCATATAGACCTCTTCTTGCAAATCACCATGCAAGAAGGCATTCTTTACATCCATCTGATGTAAAGACCATCCCTTTGATGCAGCCATAGCAATGACTGCTCTTACGGTTGCCATTCTTGCAACCGGACTGAATGTTTCTTCATAGTCAATGCCATATGTTTGTGCATACCCCTTGACTACTAATCTTGCCTTGTATCTGTTCACAGAACCATATGCATTGTGCTTCACCTTATAAACCCACTTACAGCCAATTGCCTTCTTACCTTTAGGCAAAGGTACCAATTCCCATGTAGCGTTTGCTTCCAAGGCATCCATTTCTTCATCCATGGCTTTCTCCCATTTTTCTTTTCCCATGGCTTGCTCAAAAGAAGTGGGTTCTGGTTCCTGTATCACCTTGACCATATATGCATAGTGAATGGCTGTAAATCCATCATATTTCAGCCTATCCACAGGATACCTAACTCTGGTAGACCTGCGCAAAGTGGGTTCACTCCCAGGTGCCCTCAAAACATCCCTGGTCTTCCTTACTCCAGGTGTAACAATAGAAGGAATACCCAACTCATCATCAATGCTCTGTTCTGAGCCACTGGATTCACCATCCACATAAGAGTGACCTGCATTCACATCAAACATGGGCTGATCAACCTTCTCTTTTCCTTTTCGTGATACCTGCATACCACTATCTGCATTACTTTGAGAAGATTCTCCTGATCTCAATCTGCCTGTCCATGGCGAAGAATGTGAACCACTGCTAGAAGACGCTCCAGGTCCACTAATATTTTGTGATTGCTGCTGTGAATTCTGTGCAGCATTACCATTTTGTGCATCTACATCATCAATCACATTTACTAGTTTATACCAGCTACTCATCTCATCAAAAACAACATCTCTGCTCACTGTAAACTTACGAGTAGAAGGGTTATAGCATCTATACCCTTTTTGCTGCAGAGAGTAACCAATAAAGATGCACTTCTCAGCTTTTGGATCCAACTTGGATCTCAACTCATCTAGCACATGTACATAGGCAATGCAACCAAAAATTTTCAAATGAGAAATATCTGGTTTCCTACCAGTATACCTCTCCTCTGGAGTCATTCCATGTATTGCTGCAGTGGGAGTCCTGTTCATTATGTAGACTGTTGTAGCAACTGCTTCAGCCCAATAAAAATCTGGCAGGTCTTTTTCATTGAGCATGGCATGAGACACCTCTCCAATATGTCTGTTTTTTCTTTCTGCAATTCCATTTTGCTGTGGGGTATGACTACATGAATATTGCTGCTTTATGCCATGCTCCTACAAGAACCTTGCAAACTCATTTGAGAGGTACTCTCCCCCTCCATCTGACCTTAGGCATTTTATCTGCAGACCTATTTCTTTTTCAACCATAGCTTTAAGAGTTTTGAAATGCCCAAAAACTTCACTTTTCTTTTTCATAAAATACACCCAAACTTTTCTGCTATAGTCATCAATAAAACTGACAAAATAATGACAGCCTCCAAGAGATGCAGCTTTAGTAGTCCACACATCAGAGTGGATTAATTCCAATGGCTTCTCACTCTCTTGAACATGTCTAGGAAATGGTTTCCTTGCCTGTTTTCCAAACTGACAGGCTTCACATACCTTATGCATTTCTGCAACCTTGAACTTAGGCAATCCTGCAACAATATTTTGGGCCTGCATTAATTTAAGTCGCTGTACATTAACATGACCAATGCGTTTATGCCAGATATCAATATCTGCAACTACACCGGTCCCATGTGCAAACATTGCTGCACTCAATTCAGGCATGTCTGCATCCAATGTAAACATTCTGCCCTTCTTTTTTCCTTTTGCTATCAAGCGACCTTTATTTTTCATATCCTCAACAAAGCATCCATGAGGATTAAATCTGACCTGCAAGCCCTGCTCAACCATTTGACCAACAGAAACCAGATTCTTGGTGATATTCGGGACATGAAATACATCAGACAGGTATTTCTTTTTCCCATCCTGCATAGACAAAGGAATTTTTCCAATCTGCACAACAGGATGTGCAGTATCATCACCAGTCTCCACAAATCCTGGTTTTTCCATTTTCCTTGCATCTTCCATCCATTCTGCATGACCTGTCATGTGGTTTGATGCACCTGAGTCAACATACCATACATCATTGCTTTCTTCTGCACTTGTCATAGAATTGTTCATGTGCTGCACCATGAACAAATGCTCATTTCTGTCATCACCCTGTCTACTAGAAGATGCATAATTCCCTTGTTGCAGTTTTCCATTCATGATGTCATTCTGCTTTTTATAGCAGTCTTTAGCCATATGACCCATTTTACCACAATAGTAGCATTCAACATTACTGTTTGCATTTTGACCTCTTTGCCATCCACCACGACCTCTTTGGCTCCCCCTGCCTCTAGAGTTACCACGTCCTCCTCCATAGGACTGGTTTTCTTGAGTTTGCTGCATATTCTGATTTCTACCACGGCCTCCAAAACGGCCTCCTCTACCTCTGCCTCTACCTCTTCCAGCATTTGAGTAGAAGATAGCTTCTTTTGAAGTTCCTCCTGAAGAAGATGCACCACCATTTCTCTGCTCCTCAGAAATTAGAAGAGCAATCAACTCCTCAAAATCAGGAAATCTTTCACGGACGGAAATGGATGTCCGAAATTGCGCATAATCCTTTCCTAGACCATTCAAGGTCACAGAAACTAAATCATCATCTTCCACTGGCGACCCAATGGAAGCAAGTGCATCTGCAATCTTCTTCACCTTCATGTGGTAGTCATTGATGCTCATATTTTCTCTTTGCACATTGTGCAACTCTTGCTTGAGCTGCATTTTCCTGGCTTGCGTATTTGTGCTATACATCTTTGATAGAGTATCCCATGCCTCCTTTGGCGTACTTGCATCCTGAATATGCACAATCATAGAGTCGGAAATGCTCATAGACAGCCAATACATAACTTTCCTGGCTCTCTCATGCCATGCTTTAAATGCCTGCATTTGCTGTTGATTGGGAACATCAGGAAGAACTGGTTCTTCTTCATTTCCTGCAACAAATTCCCAATATCCTTTTCCCATAAGGAAATTCGTCATTCTAAACTTCCATGCTTGGAAGTTGTTCTTGTCAAGCTTTTCAGTGACAATCTGTGAAAGAGAATCAGATGCCATTACAGAAGATTGCAAAAAATTCTGTCACTGCAAAAACCACAGCTTCACCCTCACAAGGGAAAATCTGCAAAACTGGCGAAAGTGGTATTTGACCACACAGTCACTTCCTAGTGACGATTTTGCATCAACAGGCAACAGGGATGATTCTGTAACTCCCAATGTCTCTGCGCACAAGCATACAATGCAATTTTTACAGTAACTATTCACCGACCTGTAGAGCAGTGGCTGCACAGCATAAAACTAGGCCTTTTCCTGAGTGCGTGCAGAAAACTTCCGCCTCCAAAACAGGTCCCGAAATGGCCTCAAATCAAAAAAACAGGGTCTCAACCTGAGACAATGCACTCTTGCTTCACCGCGAAGGGCGTCTCAACCTGAGACAATGCACTCCTGCACTTTCCGGCTATGCTACCTGCAGAGATCTACTCCCAAAACAGAAAATGAAAGCAACACTGCTCCTCTTACCAGAACACCGCGAGCTTGGCTTGCTTTCTTGAGCTCCTTACCACGAACAAGGCTCTGATACCATGTCAAGATTGTGGGAGAGAAGGAAGGAGTCTCACTTGTAGCTATCTTGCTTGCACAATGGGGGAATACACAGAAGGGTGGAGGCTGAAAACAGTTTTCCTCTTCTTAGTTGTGTAAGCCAAATGAACTCTCATACAAGGAAATAGAAGAACCCTGTATATATGGGTCTCAAACCAAACTCAACTAACTAAGGTGGCATACTAACTGAGCCACAAACTAGAGTAGATAAGGATAGCTATCATGTAGCTATTATTTAGGGGCGGTGTACCAACCGCGTCCGCAACTAACACGTCGGTGACATAAATGCACAACGGTCACCCTGGCGTATCACGAGTGGAGCTCGATATGTCAACACAAATACCTTGTTCATGATGCAAATGTTGAATCTTTCCATCTTTTTTCCTTTTTAAATCTGTGCTTCATCTAACTTCAGGGAAAACTTCAAAACACCATGACATTCCTCTAATGTTGAGTCTATGCATGTAAACCATTGCAATCTGCACTCTTCTTAGATTAATCCATATATTGTTAAACACATTGTATTCAAAACTAGCTTTTCTTTTTATCTTTTCGTATGGCATAGATGCTTCAATATAAATGTATTCTCCAAAAACATGTGAAATATTATGATTCATAGTGGTCCTTGCAACTAATACTACAAGGGCTTGAGGCAACCTAAATGCAGTTAATCTATTATATTTAATATTTTTAAACCATAATCTATAGATACCATGACAATCTTTTCGAATAATCATATATCTTTAGAACTTCGTTTGATTTTACTGTGTCCTATAAGTGTTATACTAAATCTTTGAGAGTTGGGCCTCTCAAATCCACATTTTGAGGTGACTTAAGAATCCTCAGAATATCATTCTTATTCATGGTCTCTTTTAAAAAATCGATTCTCTCCTCACTCTCTTGAATAGTAATGCCCAATATGTTAGAGACATATTTTTTTGCAAGATTTAGTTATCTTCTCTTTACTCTCACACACAAGTAGTTAATTTTTTAATGGTCTCTTCCTCTCTTTGAATCCTATTGGAGTTTCCTTTAAACGTGCTATCTTGTCTTGTAATGACTTATAGCATGTGCTAGAATGTCAATCTTATTTGTAAGATAAAAAATACTTGTCTGTGCAATTGATAATGCTTTTCTCATTTCATTCATTTTAGCCATATATGTGTAAGATGCAGAGCATAACCTTATAGAATAGCCAAGCATCTTGTTATAACCTTCCCGAACATGTCTTACGTAGTCATGAAATTTTTAAAAATTAGAGGTTTACTTGTGGAAGGATCCTTGGGATAAATATTTCCATCCACCTACAAATATATATGTTTCTTTCCTTGTGTTCACAATATATTAGCCTCAATCTCATCTATTAATACTCAATAATGTATAATTCTCCAAGATATATAAATTGGGTCTAGTTGGATGGTAAGTTTGTACTTTCATGTGCTCACATCTGAATTACTTGAAGAGGTATTGCTAAATATTTTAGTAGATCAACCACAAATGAATCTCACAATGATAAGAAACTGAGCATAAAGATGAGAATGGTGAAAGAGAGGTTGGTGTGAAAAAGAAGATATGGGAGTGAAGGAACACAATTTTGGTGGAAATATCTCAAAAATACAAATCCTCCAAAGTTTCAAAACAAAAACAATCGAAAAGGTGACCTTGATATAAATTAAAAGATGAGGAAAATTAATGGCTGACCCCTTCAGTGAAATAAATATTCTCTCATTAATTGTATTTTAGCAACCAAATTTAGCAGTTTTATTCTTCTAAAATCTCAAATAATTAACAGCTTAATCATTTTCTTACAGGTGTTTTTTTTGAAGCGTTTTTGACCCAAATGGTTGTCAAAGAGAGAACTAAAGAGAGAGAAAGAGGAGAGAGAAGATTGCAAAAGAGAGTGACGAGGAGAGAGAAATACTAGAATTGGAGTGAGAAAGACAAGAAAGAGAGAGAAGCCATAGAAGTTGTGAGCAAGATGGGAGAGAAGGACAGTAATTGTATTTATGTGTACTCAAAAGATAATGAAAATTTACATGTCCTCTCCTTTTATACCAATGTCAGTGTGACATGGCATAACATCAATATTATTTTTACACTAGATCCTTATTCCCAACTTCTTACAATCCATCCCTTCCCAAAAAAATTTGCCCTAAAAAACAAACTTGAAAGACTAGAAAATAATGGATAGAACAAAGTACTACTCTATTTTTAACAGCTTTAAAAATGGGAACATGAATGAAAAATGACCAACGTATGGACTAAAATTGAAGAACAAGAGTAGGTCTCAACTATATACATGATCTAGAATACTTCAAAAGTATATGGAGTTGTAAAATCTTCAATAGATAATCTCAAAATGAAGTAGACAAGTTGTGTAAACAGACCACCCTGCTGGACCAAATATGCCTTAACTTCTAGTATAAGTGTCCAAATGAGGCGTGCCATATATCAAAATGTAGATCTTAAACAGTAATTGAAGCCCATGTAGATAGCTTAATTCTAAAAATTAGGCACGATAATAACTGTTCTAAAACAACATGTTGTCCTGATCCTGTTTGCATCAAAACTAGCTCCATAATCAATAGGCTTCAACCACTAATGTATCCCTTTAGAAAATATACTCATGAAATATAGAATCAGGCATCCAAGAAGATTCCTCAAGTGGTAAACCTCTCCATTTGATCAAATATTCCATGATAGAACAAGATCAAAGCTGCTTCTCACGCTGACCTATAACAACCTTTGGGATGTACCGAATAAAACCTTCTTCATCGATAGGTGGCAGCTCATCAATTATATCCACTGAATCACCAAAAAAAGGCTTGAGCTGACTAATATGAAAGAAATTGTGAATCTTTGTGGAAGAAGGGAGCTCTAATCTATATGCCAAGTCTCGAATGTGCTTAAGGATCCAGTAGGGGCCATAAAACCTATTAGAAAGCTCATTACTAGATCCGTCTTTTAATGTAGAGTACCTAGACTTGGGCACCTTCAGTAGGACGTCTCTCCTTCTTGGAACTCTAAAGGCTGCCTCTTTTCATAAGCATACATCTTCATTTGGTCTTGAGCTTTCCTAATATTCATCTTACATTGCTGAAGAAGGGTTTGCATTCTTTCCAACTCTTCCTTCCCATGAGGGTTGATCCTTTCATTAAAGATGACTGTGGGTAAGGGTACCTTATAATACACAGCCTCAAAGGGCAAAACTCCAATACTAGTGTGGGTAGAGTTTCTGTAAGCAAACTTAGCCAAGTGTAACCAAGAATCCCATGAAGTTTGGACATCATAGCAGAAATGGCAAAGATAAGTCTCCAACCATTTATTAACTCTTTCTGTCTTTCCATTAGTTTGTGGATGATTGTCTGCAGATGGAGCCAATTTAGTGCCCATAGATGTAAATATCACGTGCCAAAAGTTACTCATAAACTTTGATTTTCTATCATGAATAATCACTTGTGGTAATCCATGTAGTTTAAAAATCTGCTCTATAAATTGACTGGCCACTTGAGAGACAGTAAATTGGATCTTGGTTGGAATAAAATGGGCTACCTTGGTAAGTCTATCTACCACCACATATATACTACTCCATCCCTTCTTAGTAGTAGGCAAGTTAGTAATAAAATCCATAGTAATGTGAGTCCATTTACCTGTAGGAATAGGTAATGGCTATAACAAACCTCCTGGCTTATGGGTGTTGTCCTTCTTCTGCTGACAAGGCATACACTTCATGAAAAAGTCCTTGACATCTTTCCATAGTTCTTACTAATAGAAGCTTTTACTAATCCTGCCATAAGTCTTGAAAAATCCTAGATGTCCAACTAAAGGCAAAGAATGTAGTTCCTCCATAATTTTTCGTGTAAAAGAAGAGGTAGAAGGAATGACAATCTTACCTTTCAACCAAATAAGACCATTTTTGAGCTGATAATGTGGGTTCTCTTTCATAAGACCTTGTTGTAATTTCTAAAAAATATGGCTGAATTCTTCATCCAAAAGATAATCCTCCTGTAATTCTTCAATCCAATCATTATGCAATTCAGTCATAGCTGAAACTTTGCAAGCCCACATACGAGAAATAGAGTCAGCCACTATATTGTCTTTGCCCCTCGTATGAGTGATGTCAAAAATCATAATTCTGTAGTATAGCTACCCATTAACACTGCTTAGGAGTAAGATTGGACTGAGTAAGGAAATACTTAAGAACCTTGTGATCACTCTGGACTCTCAATCGGCTGCCATACAAGTAATGGTACCATTTCTTAATTACATGCAAGATAGCCAACATGTACTGGTCATAAACATTCATGGCCATTTCTTTATCTGTAAGCTTACGGCTCTCAAAGGAAATCACTCCATGCTCCTGTAACAAAATAGCCTTAAAGCCATGGCCACTAGCATCACACTGTACGGTAAATTCTTTGGGGAAGTTTGGGCATACTAAGATAGGAGCAGAGGTAAGGAGTCCCTTTAATGGGTTGAAGCTACTATTTGCAAGAGTATCCCAAAATAAAGTCTCCTTCTTCAACCTGTCAATCAAAGGAGCTGCAATAGCTGCATAATGCTTGATGAATTGGTGATAGAATGATAATAAACCAAGGAATCCTCTGAGAGAGGTAGTAATAGTAGGTATTGGCCAATATTTTATACACTGCACATTCTTGGGATCAACCTGTATTCCTTTTTCACTGAAAATATGTCCCAAGTATTCCACTTTAGTCTGCATGAAAGAACATTTCTTCTCCTTAGCAAAAAGCCTCTGATGTCTCAATACATCAAAAACCCTCCTCATATGTGCTAAGTGATCTTGTAAAGTCTTATTGTAGATCAGAATGTCATCAAAGAACACTAAGACAAAACTCAAAGAGGAAAGGCTGCAAAATCTTATTCATCAAGCTCTGAAAGGTAGCTGGAGTATTTGTAAGCCCAAATGGCATTAGTAAGAAAGGATAGAGCCCTTGATCAGTCCTGAAAGAAGTCTTGACTTCATCACCCTTTCGCATGCGAAGTTGATGATACCCTGACCTCAAATTAATCTTCGTAAAGAATCGAGCCCCCTTGAGCTCATCAAGCAAATCATCAATCTTGGGTATCGAATACCTATTCTTCATTGTGATCTTATTAAGAGCCCTATAGTCAATGCAAATTCTGAAAGGTCCATCTTTCTTTTTGACTAACAAAATTGGAGATGCATAAGGTGAAGAACTTGGTTCAATGAATCCCATCTCAAGAAGTTCCTTGATTTGCTTGGCTACTTCTTCTATTCACACTTAGATAATGTGTAAGGTTGCTTATTGATTGTCTTTGAGTTGGGCTCCAAATCAATAGGGTGATCTACTGCTCTCTTGGGAGGCAATGAAGTAGGCACCTCAAACAAATCCCTATACTCCTCAAGAAGAGCTGTCAAGGCTGGATGGTTTGCCGAATTATTGGATTGATCTTGCATCTCTTTATTCAAGTGCAAAACAAATATTTGTGAGTGCCTCTTGTACTCCTTTTTGAGTTGTTGAATGGTAATAAGTTGAAAATCTAATCTACTAGGAATTCCTTGTAAATGGATGAGCTGTCCATTGAAGAAAAACTCCATATTCAACTGTGAGAAATCCATAGTGATCTTGCCTAATGTCATCAACCAATCACAACTGAGCACAATGTCTATAAGCGCCATTTCCAAAGTAATCAGGTTTACTTTTGCTTCAAAATTTTCAGCCAGTTGTAAAGAAACCTATGGGCATATCTGTGTACTAATTTCTTCTTCACCATTGGCCACTTGAACTCTAATGGGCTGCTGTAAATCTATGGGAATACAATTCATCTTGTCCATGATGGACTTATTCACAAAACTATGGGTACTGCCACTATCTATCAAAATGAGCACTGCCTTTCCATGAATGTTACCCTTAATGCGGAGTGTATTAGAGATCTTAGATCTTGTCCAAGCATCCATGGAAATAGAAAAACTAGTGGCAGAAAATGGCTCATTACAAGTCCCACTTGGATCAAAAGGAACACTTCCACCTAGATCAAAAGGAAAAGAGTTGGCTGGATCATAGAAATACTCTTGCCCAAATTCTTCCTCAAGATCTTGATTTTTAGCATTGAGTGCACTTGCATTAGCTTCATCCATCTCATCTTCAAGATCCTCAAAGACTAACATACTCTAAAGCTTGGATTTGAAATTTTTATATACACACTTTGAGGCATGATCAGGTGTATACTTTTCCCCACACTTGAAACATAAGCATTTCTCCTTTCTTTCTTTATAAAGATCCATAGGAATGGACTTAGGATTCATGTTGGCTGAAATGGATTTAGGCTTGTTGTCCCCTTGTTTGAAGTCAAATCTAGGAATGTTTATTGTCCTGAAATTACTTTGAGGTCTAGAAGCATTGAATGGTGGATAAGTTGGTACCCTTAAGCTCCCTTTTCGCACATGATTTCTCCCATAAGTGTTACCAACTTGCCCCTGTTTAAGAATAGTCCTTGGTTGTCCAATACCAAGCTGAAATGAAGATTCTCTTTTATATTTCCTTCCATAGCGCTCTGCAAGCTCAATAGCCTTAAAGAGAGAAGTAGGGTTTTGTGCCATGACATCAGTTGATAAAGATGCCTCTAAACCATACATGTACGTGTGGGGCTTAGCCTCATCACTGATGCTTTCTACATACATGGTTAGGTTGAGAAATTTTGTTAGTGTACTCTCTTACACTTAGGCCTTTTTATTCCAAACCATACCATCTGTGTGTCAATTTCTCTTTTTTAAGAGGGGAGACAAATACTTCAACCATAAGTGCCTTGAAAGCTTCCCAATTTTCTACATGTTTTCCCTTTTTATATACCTCCACCAAGTATGGGCAAATCCCTCCAAATGCAAATAAGAAAAATGAATCTTTATGTCATCAATTTTGGGGAACATGTCAAAGTAAGATTCCATCTTAGAGGTCCACTCCTCTAAGTCAAATGGTGAAGATGACTGACCATTAAACTTGGCTAAAATGATATTGTCCTTCAGCTCTCTCTCATGGAATGGTTGCTGTCCCAAAATAGACTGATCATGAGTACCATGCATTGAGCCCCCAAATTAAGATGGAAATCTCCCAATAGGTAGCTGAGAACCACTATGCAATCTTCTTGTTGGTAGAGGACCCCTAGGAAGTTGAGTATTCAGTCCAAAAGCTTGAGAGTTGGCTCCATTCAAACTACCCAAATAGTCATCATGCCTTTGTGAAGTCTCATCTACTTCATATTGGCTATTTGGAATGCCTCTTCATCCAATAATTGCATGACCATGACCATTTTGGTTAGCTGGCTGAAGTGGGAATGAAGGCTCACTTTTTGAATAGGCTTTCTCCTTGGCTTTTTTAGATCCCATTTGAGCCATAATGTGAGCATTAGATTCCACCAACTTGTCAATAGAAGCCTTTTTTTTAGTCATTGAATCTACTAACTTCTCAATGGAAGACTTCGTTTGATTAGTAGACAAAACCATTTGCTCCATTCTTGATAGTAGGGCCTCATGACGTTCTCTATGCCTTTGTTCATATACACACAAGGTATCATTGAGTACACAGATTTCCCCTTGTTGTTGAGGCTCTTTAGGACTCTCTTGAGGTACATTATCTAACATAGAATCTTTGATTTCCTAAGCATAATCATCGTGGACCTTATTCTTACCCTTATGCCCTGCCATAATAGTGCAATCCAGCAATACACCCTATCAGAAAAATGGCTATAAATTTTTCTAGGGAACTCCAATTTAAAAGTTTTTTAGTTCAAACCAAAGCCAAGAATTCCCTCTTCGAGGTGAGCTAGGGCGAAAATTTCTGCAATTCAATCTCCGAGTCTGAACTATCCATGCCTCACCCTGTTTTGACCTATAATTGCCTTGTTTTGACCCTGTAAGGTAAAATAGTAACCCAAAATGGCTACCAAACCTTGTAGAAGGCTGAGTAGGACCTATGGGTACCCTGTAATACATGCACCTATAATTTAGTAATGAAGGGTGTACGTGTAACAACATGTAAATGCCCTTTAGTGCCCTGTAAAATCCCTGTTTTACCCTATTTTGATCGTGAAGATACTTGTGCCTTTGGAAACTCTTCAATCTTCAATTCTCCACTCATTGTACCTCTGTGAGGGATAAAAGGGCATGACGGGCTCCCTACACAGGCTCTGAATCACTAGGAGGTGGGCAAAGTTCCCCCCGGGTTGGTTGGTTTCACCCCTTCGAGATCTTTGATAGTGAGGGAGGGTCATCTCTCTTTTGTCCCACTATCTCCCCCGGCATCAACCTTTCTCCTCGGTGGGTATATCAACATGGCAATGTCATTGTATTCTAATCAACCAGTATGAAATGCATTGCTGAAATATTCATTCCAGCCCTTTTCATGAGATGCAATTGAATGAAATCTGGAAAATTTGGGTAAGAAAGGATCTTACTAATGCAATTCAGTGACTCACTGATTGCTTTAGTACTTACCCTTTTACAATATTTTAGCTTGGGCAAAATAATTCAGCCAAAACAAGTCAAGGTTATGCATCAAACTTGGCAAATGACACCTATGATGAGGTTATGATTGAATTAATACTAAAATTCAATGGAAGAGACTGAGATTAATGGAAAATAACACTAATCTCTGATCTATTGATCAATTCATATAATTAATTGATCAATAATCTCTCATCAACAAGTGGAAAAGCATTCCCAACTGGATTATTGAGAGATTTCAGAGATTAAGTGAGAGAAATACCTTGATTGAGCTTGAAGAAGACGATAGATATCAACTCCAATCCCATTGATGGAAATTTTCTTCAAAATTCCCTAAACCAACTATTTGGTCCCTAGAAACCCTAGATTTGAGAACCACCACTTGTTGGCGGCTCCCGGCAACGCACCACTGATGGGACCTAAAATGGGCCAGCACTGACTATGGCACTAGCCGGACCTCATGCATATGACACACAACCCCACCACACGGTCTCGCGGGCCAAGAGCGTCTAAAACTCACTTTGCACTAAATGCTTATGTTAATAAAGCATTACGTGATGTGCTGCTTTAGGGACTAGCACGGGAACTTCCGTGCTACTAATCGCCTATATTTAATTATGGAATGATCCCTAAATTCTATGCACAAAGAGGAAAATCAGAATTTGTATCTTTTCAACAATTAGATCGTCACACAACCTTCATCCTCCCCTCACCATTTAGGTGTTGTTGCCGTGCATAGGTGTTAATGGTTGTTTTGTATCATTTTTGTATGTATAAAGCGATAATCACGGACTATAACACAAAGGACAAGGCTAAACTGAGGCTTGACCTCATGCTTTGACCTTGCCAAACATTCGCACATATAAATCTTATATTTTATCATATTTTTTAAGTGGAAAAATCCCAAATTTTACTATTTTTTCTATTTATTATTCATAAAAAATAGATATTTTTTTATTTATTTATATTATCTTATCATTTTTACTGGCATTTAATATTTTTTAAATTTTATTCCATTTCCATCCCTTTTCTCCAACTCAAAATTTAAAAAAACCACTAATTTCCATTAAAAATGACATTTTATAGGTTTTAAAGAATTAATAACGGCTCTAAATCATCACAGGTTCTATATTTCTATAGTTACAGCCCTCAATCATGATGTAAACAAGGTTCACATAAAATTTCATTGCATATAAATGACATTTGGACCATGAAATAACAAAAACAATCAAATTTCTTTGTAAAATTGAAGCATACTGCGTGTCTTGTGTGTTGCGGATTTTTTAATAATTATTCTGAGCAGCCCATGTACCAACCAGCAACCGTTCTTTAGTGTTGAGCCTCTTTCCTTAGCCTCCTCTTCATCTTGCAGCAATTCGATCACAACAGCCGGACAAGCATTCTTCAGCCCCTCTCCTTCTTGATCTCTTGCACACAAATTGCCTCTATGCAAGAGAGAGAGGGAGGAGAGAGAAATATTGGTTTTTTTTCTCTTGACTCGGTGCATCATTTCTTGATTTGTTTATGGCAATGGAGGGTGAAGGAAAGAAGCATTCCAGGCCCAGGAGCATTCCTCTCCATTCTCCAGATCTGAAAATCATCATGAGGGGAGAAAAAATGGGGTGCAAAAAACTGACGCCCCTCCCCCCCCATCGTTTCATTTTGTGAGATTTGTGGGCCTTAAGCTCCTTTAATTAGAGCTTTGAAACTCTAATAAACTTATCTAGTTCATGCATCTTGCATTCACACTTTTGGCAAATGGATTTTTTAGTTTTAAGGGGGCAAACAACATCGGAATCGAGATCCGTCTAGATAGGTGGCTCTGTGGCATCAAAATCTATAAAGTTGGGCCCCTTCACACTCTTGTCAGCTTCCAGATCTAGTAGCTGCTTCACAACCCCAAACCTTGTGGGGATTAAATGGGATCAAACGACCTCAGAATGGAGATCTGACACTTGCGTTGGATTCCTGACGTCGTTTTGCATCTAGGAAAACTCCAGCTTGGCCATTCGCCACCGTTTGATTTCCATGAAAATAAGCACTAGCGCTTTAGGGACTTGCCACTTAAAATCGTACTGATTGCCACCGCCGCCTTCGAGGAAGTCTATTTTTCCCCTGATGATAAGGGTGGACAATATTGGTTGTGTGTTTTGAATCTAACACGCTAAGAGCCAAATGAGAATGTCTAGGCATATGCCAAGAAACTAAAGCAAGTTCTTCGCAAACTTAACACTTATATCCCCATCCCAAGGCTGCACAGTTGCAATGTTTCCTACATGGATTGGATTTTAATATATAGGTGCAACTGAGTAGTGTTGCTTTCGCCTATATTGACAGTGCCATTATCCAAGCAGAAGGAGTAGAGTCGTGCTTGCAAGCAGCTTATGCAGCAAGGATAAATTGGAATGGTAATAATTTAGCCTTGACCAATGGGAGTCAAGGGGACACGATGTTAAATACGAGTGGTAGAGGGAATATTATGTCAAATTTGCCTATGTTACTAGCTCCTCCTAGCATGACTATGCTTATGGCTAGTCAGGTGGCCTCACTAAATAGTGCTAGAAACCAAACAATGAATCCTAATGTTGTCCTAGTTAATTCCTAATCAAGTGGTTAGCCCATGGGGCGACAGTATGACGATTGCGGCTATGAGTCGAGTGCTTCTAATGTCCTTTGTGAAGTTAAGGACATGATGAAGCACTACACCGATATGATTTCTGAACAGTATCGACAAGTAGCTATAGATGTCAATTTTCTTAAGAATAAACAGAATTTGATAAGGAGCCGATGCCCTGAAGAGGGCGGCCCCTCAAGATTCAGCTGTAAGTGGTGTGGGGGCCAACATTTCCCTAGGAATTTTCCGAATGTCAAATGTGATATTCGCGGGAAGTCTGGCCACTTAACCACTACCTGTTGGAGTAATATTAGTTCTCTCCAACAAGGGAGTAAACAACTAGGTCCACTTAACCATCGTGCATAAGGAAATAATCTCCAACAAGATGATGGACCAAGGCAAATACTGCAAAGAGGAAAGGCTGTTGTAGAGGAGTTACCTCATGGCAGTGGAGTCAGCCTTATTGAGGCTGTACATGTCAATGATGCTGAAACTTCTAATCTATGAGCCGAAACAAGAGGTCAAAAGATTAAAGAGGCTCGAACATATCAAAATGTTAGGAAAGTTGCAACCACTTGACATTCCCCAAGTGAAATGGGAATTCATCAGTATGGACTTTGTTGTTGGCCTACCCCAAGTTCAGGGAGGATACAACTCCATTATGGTTGTGGTTGATATGCTTACTAAGGTTGCACACCTTATTCCTATTAAGACAAACTATAAAGCCTCAGACATTGCAAGGTTGTTCATCAAGGAGATATTCAAGCTACATGGGTTGCCCAGAAGAATCATTAGTGATTGTGATTCTCTCTTTACATCACACATGTGGAGAGCTATCTTTGAAGCCATTGGAACTCAACTCTGTTTTAGTACATCCTACCATCCCCAAAATGGTGGTCAAACAGAGCGAGTCAATCAAGTCATCAAGGATATGCTAAGGGCACACTGCTGCCATGAACCAAAAAGGTGGATTCAATACTTGCCACTGGTTGAGTTTGCCTACAATGCTTCTTACCAACAAAGTATTCGGATGACCCCTTTCCAAGCATTGTATGGGCATGACTATCGAAGTCCTTTAAACTTCTCAGATCCAACCTTGAGGGTTGAAGCTTCAAGGAAAATGCTGGAAGAGATGAATGATCAAATGAAGTCAATAAGACAGGACATCCAAGCCGCCAAGGATAGACAGAAGGCATACGTGGATTTGAAACGTCAAGATAGAACCTTCAACAAATGAGACATGGTCTTCATTCGCGTACGCCCAAAGAAGAGTTCCCTATCCTTAGGAGATTGCAAGAAGCTAAGTCCAAGGTATTGTGGACCATACAAGATCCTCAAGTGCCTAGGACCCAACGCTTATAGAATACAACTCCCTAAGAACCTAAAGGTTCATAATGTATTCCACATTAGCCTACTGAAGAAGAATGTACCTAATCCTAACCATGTACTTGATGACCAACAAGTTGTAATGCCTAGCCAAGGAGTCCTTGAGCTACAGCCTCACAAGATCTTCGATGTTAGGGAGAGACACCTGAGATCCAAAACCTTGAGAGAATGCCTCATCCAGTGGAAATATTATCCTGAGGAGGATGCCACTTGGATGGAAGAAAGCACTCTCAACCGACAATACCCCCAGTTCTTCTCGAGATGAGGACATCTCGATTCCTCCAAGGGGGAGAGAATGTAATATTCTCGCTCGAAAATATTACCCAACTTGACTTCCCGCACACCGCGTAAACAAGGTTATCTTCCATATTGGAATTGCTGGCAATTTAATCCGTAACCCGCACGCATGAAATCGAGACCTCTGCTTTTGCAAAGCAAGCCCGGGGGTTCAAATCCGCATGATCGCAGGGAAACACCCTGTTGGGAGGGGCAAAATGAATAATAATAATGCAAAAAAAAATTATGTTTATCCCTTTCCCCTAGCCGATGCATGGCTAGAGGAGAGAGAGTGAGGGGAGAGATGGCCAAGGTGGGAGTCGTGGGCTGCATGCACAGCCCACGTGGTGGAGCTCCCCTCTCCACCCCTTGGGCTATAAAAACCCCCCCTTAGCTTTGGGGGCAAAAGGAGGAAAAAGAAGGTTGCATGGAGAGGGAGAGGGAAGCTGTCGTCGATGCCGTGGCGTGGAGTGAGAAGGCTAGAGGAAGCTAAGGTTGACGCCGTGCTGCTCAAAGGGCTGCCGTGATGCTGATAGGGAGAGAAGGGGAGGACAGTGATCTACCACCCCTGCCGTGGAGATCGCCGCCTAGGTTAGTCCGCCAGCACCCCCACTTGGGCTGCCATAGGCCGTTAGGCCGCCACCAATTCCCTGACAAAGTCAACCCCCCCATTCGACGTCATCTCCCATTTCTTTTTTACCCCTCAATCATTTCCTCGGACGACGTGCTTCCTAGGGAAGCAGAAGCTTCTAAAAAAAAAACAAGGCTTAAGGCCTTGTGCACACGCAGTCCATCCGAGGGGTTATAAGCCTTCCCTTAAAACCCATTTTCCATAAGCCTATTTCCCGCAGCTCCATTCATAAGACCCCCTTTTCCGCAAAACAAGCTTCAAATTCCACAAGCCTGCTCGTGAAAACCCCAATTCCTACAAGCCCTCGTAAAGCTCCATTCCCGCAAGTTCTCATCCGGAGTTCGGTGAGGGTATCTCTGGCATACAAGGGAGAAGGGAAAGATCTTGAGGCTGCTTACGAAGGCTGAGGAGTTTCACCGATCGTGTAAGGGCAAAGGCCAAACCGAAAGTCCGTAATTACGTCTAGGATGGCCCCTAAGAAGTCACAAGGCGCGCCTGCAGGAGGATCCTCTCCTAACATTCACATGGACATTTTCCCGAGCCTACAAGCCCATGTTTTTACTAATTTTGATTCCACGTAAAAGTAATGCATTATGCATGATAATTTCATGGACTATGAAGCACCTATGCATGCTGAATTTATATAGTCTAATTAAGTGCAATTCAAAATAAATTGACTATTTGAACAATTACTAGAAGTAGTTCATGACATGAAATTGGGAAAATTGGTATTTTCAATGTGATAAACATAAATTGTCTATGCATCTTATGACCTTATCAGTAAGTTGCCCTTTCGTGCATTTCAAAGTGACGAGCCTAGAACAACTGTTGCCTATCATTATAAGGTTGAATTGTTAAGTGCACCTTTGACTAGACATGGAAAGATTAAGCATAGGTCACATTTTTAGGCAAAACTTCATTGTAATGATTCATTATGGAAAGTTGTTATCACCCGTAGGAAATAGCAGAGCGCGGAAATGATTCTATGAACTTGCATGTGGCATGTGCTTGTAAATTGGAATAGGTTAACTCCAGCTTTGTTTGGCATGAAATTCACTACGTTGTAGTTAGGAAAGGATTGTATGTCGCACATTCGTCATACACAAAAAAGAAAATTTCATTCATCAAGAGTGGTATTTAGGGAAAGGTTGCATGGTTTATTAAAGCATGAAATCTTAAAAGCTTAGAAAAAGAATGGTGGCATGATTCTTGAATGTAAGTCCTAGTAGGTTCAATGGAAGTTATTCCGAAATTTATCATGCGATTTGATTTTAACAAGAAAAGTTAGGGTTATTACAAATTTAGCGGTACGTAGAAGCAATGAATCGCGTGTTTATGTTGTTATGTGAGTGGTGATCGAGAACAAGCCTCACTCACAACCCGATAACGAGACGTTAAGGAGTGCTGATTAGGATAATTGACTTTGTCGAACGCACAACACAACTTAAAATTTTCAATTATTCGATCATATACCACAAGCCACACAAAAACAAAACAAAGCCTCTTATAGCTCCAAAAATAAAATAAAATCCATATGCGGGTAGAGCATCACACAACCACAACACAACAAAAATACCAACAATTCAAAAACAAACCAAGAGAAATATATTATTGTACCTTAACAACCTTGATCGGACGCTCGGCGCTTTGATATCCAAAGGCTCCGACTTTCAAATTAGCATGACAAGATTTCACTCTAGCATGCGACCCTCCACTCTCCTCTCTCACATAATACAATTGTAAGCAAGGGGGAAGGCCCTTAACTCTTCAATCTCCTCTCCTTATATAGTTTTCTGTCCACACTCACATACATTAGGCTTTTAGCGTTTAGCTTTTGGCTTTTGCTTTCTACTTCTTTTCACTATTTTCGTTTTTTCTGCTTAATGCCTGTTTGCAACTTGTTTGGATCATAACTTCGTCAATTGAACTTCGAATACAGTCGTTTGGGTACTCAAAACGATCGGAACACATCTAGTCAACAAGCTAGCGTGGGCAAAAATTACAAAAATTCATCATAATCAAGCAAAAATATTGATTTTTATAAATCGAATCATTTTTTCTCCATCTTTTATCTTGGAAGATTTATTCCCTTCCTTGGCCTATTGTTCTTATGATTGCATACACTTTCAGCACACATGTCCTCTTTTCCTTCAAGAAATACTTGCTGACGATGTAAAACGTACGATCTTTTCCTTTGATCCTTGAGTTTTCAAAATAAATATTCTCTAGATATGAACCTGTTTTTTATGCAGTGTGCCCTAACAGGAATATGGTTTTTAAATGAGCTTTGTGCCCAATCATTCATGATTTGGAAAAATATGCAATGTTGGATCCATGATATGCAATCAATCAATCGATGCTACATACAAAAATAATGTATGCATTGAAGAAATTGTGCCTAGTCTATCTAGATGTGATCGTGCGTCATGCAAACAAAATTCCTTAATTATTTAAAAAATCCTTATTCTCACCTCTCAACTCTCATAAAAAAGATATGATATACTCCACTCCACCCATCCAAAAAATCTCACAATCACTCTAGAAAATGATGGTCGTCAAGATGTTGACCAAATATGAACAACCCATCTCACAATTGGCGGCGTCCTTCACGACCCTCGAACTCACCCAACCACCTTACACTCTCAACTAGAGATTCCTAACTTTGTGATGAGCATCCCAAATATCATGCGTGCAAGAAATGTGTGTGCTCAATGGCAGGTGCTCTCTCATGTGCGCATGCATCTAAAATTTACTGCATATAACTACAGCGGACCTCATGCCATGCAAGTGCTCAATGATGGTGCAAAATGTGCATAATCCCAACCCATGGCATGGAAGTATTTGATAAGAACAGGAGACGACCCCTGAGTGTAGTGTATCAACAAGTGCAACGTAAAGTGCTCGTGAACCCATTATCCCTGTGATGTGCAAAAGTCTTGACAAGAAAACATACCTAGCTCCTCAATGTTTAGTAGCTAATAGCAAACTCCAACTTTAACTTGTCCAAAGAAATACCAAGCTCGACCAAGGCTATCAAGTTTCATACTCAACAAATCAAACAAAATGATAGAAGAAAATCCTAGGCTAAACAAACACAAGAAATCCAATTACAAAACAACAAAACAAATTGTCACGCAAACAAGTAAGTTAGCAGAAATCAAACCTAAACTAAGGCTTTTCAGTTTTCAGAAAAACACTTGGCATATTTAGCCCTCCCCCTAGTCTGCAAACATTCATGTGCAGCAGTTGTTTTCATAAAACAATGCAACATTTATGAGCCAATCAAAAATCAAATCCAATGATCTATCCACGATCTTCTCAATAAACATAAATGGCACATTTCTCTCAAACAACTCCTTTATAGCTAGACAAAACTTATCCATGAAATTCTCATCAAAATCCTTGAGACAATCCTCTCCATCTAAGGAAAATACATCATCCTCCAAATTCTTCAAATCCCAACCATAATCCAAAATCTTCATATCCCACCCATCCTCCCTAGGAAAAACCATGTTACTTTTAGAGTCTCTAAATAAAGTTTTAACCCTTTCTTTGTTGCCAATCTCAAATTCATCCACTGATTCATCTACAACTTCTCCTAAAGATACTATGTAAGGATCTCCCAACTCAGTCTCCAAATCAAACACAACATCAAAAGGAGTCAACTTCGGACTCATAACACCACAAAAGCCAACAACATCCACAAATGGGGTCACTCTAGGACACCCAACCACATCACTCAACTCATCAACAATACAAGACTCCATCGAGTCTTTCACACACAAAGAGTGGTAAACACCTTCCATAGTATCCTTACAAGAAACCTCACAAGAAACTGAAGAAACTTTCACCTCTACATCATCACGAATAACATCTTCACTATAAAACAATTTTGGGTCTAAAACCTCAACCAAAGACTCCTTAACTACCAAATCCCCTACTACCTCCTCACAAACCTCTTCCAACTCTATTTTCTTGATTTTAAACTACTCTTCCCTCAAATTCTCAATCATTTTTAAAGCCTTACTCAAATTCTCTCACATCCTCATCAATGTCACTCTCAAGATCCTCAAAACCCCAATCAGAATCATCACAAATCCTAGGAGAACTCAAAGAAACTGAAAGACTATCAGATGAAGTTTTCTCTTCGACGTTGTTGCCTAAACCAATCAAACAATTATCTACACAACTATCAAGGAGTAAGAGATTAGGTATACTCAAAATAACATCATCAACACCACAAACAAAGGCTCTCCAGGGCTACTCAAAACATCACCAACCAACTAACAAGACTCAACTGAGTCAACAACACCAACACCAAAATCACAGCATGAGTCAGATCCTAAAACCTCCATACTCTCTTGATCAACAAACTCATAACCAAACTCACAACAAATATCCACAAACTCATTAGGCAACAAATTCGAACCCTTAACTGCATCTTGAAAACTTATAGTTTCTAAGCCCTCCCCCTCATGGTCTTCTAACAAACTCAAAAATTCATCCTCAATTTTCTCTTCATCTTTCAAGCAATCAGATCCATCTATACTATCACCAAGGCAAACAAGCTCACTCTCTAAATTGTCTTTACTCTCTGCAACACTGCCATGACTATCAAATTTTTCATGACACCTTCCCTCATCAGAAATATCAAAACTTTCTTGACTCTCATCCTCTCCCAAGGAACATGAGAGCTCTTGATCCTTAAAACAATCTGGTCTCTCATTTTCTTCTTTAGAACTCAAATCCAACTCTAGCTCATCTTTATAGTCCTCAAGCTCCAAAGTATCATTAGTCGATGCCTCTTCTTTAATTACATCACTAATCACTGAACTAGAAGTATCCGTGGTCAATGGGTATGAATTCACACTCCTAGACTCTTCACTCCAATCAATCAAACAAGTATTTTTCTCCTCAACCACCCTAGGTAGTTTCTCCTCACATACTTCAATTGATTTCTCACAAGTTAACTCATCTCTCCTAAATAGAGAATATAGTATACCTCTCTCAATATAGGCATAACTAACTCTTTTCTCCTCAAAAAAGTTTCTCTCAACTCGCCTTGAACTCAACCTTTCCCTTGGTTCATGAAACCCTAACTCTTTTTTTCTTTTGGTCTTCCTCTCTTGGTATTGAGCTATCTTCACTTCTTCCTCAAAAGTCTTAAGGTTTTTTACCTCTAATTTCACTCTCCAATCTTCTAATTTCAACCCATTTACAAAATACATTATCTTCAACATAACTGGGGCTATCTCACCTTCTAACAATGTTAAAATCCATCAATTCCACAATCTTTCAAACTCCCTAGCAAAATCCTCAACACACTGATCATCTTTTTTAACACAAGTTTCTATTTTCGTCCAAATCTCACTTTGACTTTCTCTTTTTTTAAACCTAGATAGAAATGCATTTTTAATGGTCTCATAGTCCAAATTTTTTCTCCTAAATTTCAAGCTTCTCTCAAAGTCAAGCAACCAATTTTGTGCTTCTCCCTGCAATTGATATCTAAAAATCTGGAGTTTATCCTTAGGATTGGTCACTCTCCCAAACAACATAGCTCTATTTTTTCTAAAAATCTTTTGGGATCTTCAGTATGATTAGCATGGAACTCAGGAAAATTATCAACCATTTTCAACAATCGCAAGAAATCAAAACAAACTCACATTCAAAATAACAACAATGTCAATTTTGGCACTCCTCTATGGAGGCACCAAAAAAGAGATGTTACGCGAGTGGTGATTGAGAACAAGCCTCACTCACAACCCGATAACGAGATGTTAAGGAGTGCTGGTTGGGGTAATTGACTTTGTCGAATGCACAACACAACCTTAAAAATTCAATTATTCGATCATATACCACAAGCCACACAAAAACAAAACAAAGCCTCTTATAGCTCAAATTGTTTTTTTAAAAAAATTGTACGTGGGTAGAGCATCACATAACCACAACACGACAAAAATACCAACAATTCAAAAACAAACCAAGAGAAATATATTCTTGTACCTTAACAACCTTGATCCGACACTCGGCGCTTTGACATCCAAAGGCTCCGACTTTCAAATTAGCATGACAAGATCTCACTCTACTATGCGACCCTCCACTCTCCTCTCTCACATAATACAATTGTAAGCAAGGGGAAAGGCTCTTAACTCTTCAATCTCCTCTCCTTATATAGTTTTCTATCCACACTCACATACATTAGGCTTTTTGCTTTCAGCTTTTGGCTTTTGCTTTCTACTTCTTTTCACTATTTTCGTTTTTTCTGCTTAATGCCTGTTTGCAACTTGTTTGGATCATAACTTCGTCATTTGAACTCCGAATATAGTCGCTCGGGTACTCAAAACGATCGAAACTCATCTGGTCGACAAGCCAGCGAAGGTAAAATTACAAAAATTCATCAAAATTGGGCAAAGATACTGATTTTCGTAAATCACATCATTTTTTCTCCATCTTTTATCTTGGATGATTTATTCCTTTTCTTGGCCTATTGTTCTTGTGATTGCATACACTTTCAGCACACATGTCCTCTTTTTCTTCAAGAAATGCTTGTTGATGATGTAAAACGTACGATCTTTTCCTTTGATCCTTGAGTGTTCCAAATAAATATTCTCTGGATATGAACGTGTTTTTTATGCAGTGTGCCCTAGCAGGAATATGGTTTTTTAAATGAACTTCGTGTCCAATCATTCATGATTTGGAAAAATATGCAACGTTGGATCCATGATATGCAATCAATCAATCGATGCTACACACAAAAATAATGTATGCATTGAAGAAATTGTGCCTAGTCTATCTAGATATGATCGTGCGTCATGCAAGATGCAAACAAAATTCCTTAATTAATTAAAAAATCCTTATCCTCACCTCTCAACTCTCATAAAAAAGATATGATATACTCCGCTCCACCCATCCAAAAAATCTCACAATCACTCTAGAAAATGATGGTCCTCAAGATGTTGACCAAATATGAACAACCCATCTCACAATTGACGGTGTCCTTCACGACCCTTGAACTCACCCAACCACCTTACACTCTCAACAAGAGGTTCCTAACTTTGTGATGAGCATCCCAAATATCATGCGTGCAAGAAATGTGCGTGTTCAATGACAAGTGCTCTCTCATGTGTGCGTGCATCTAAAATTTACTGCATATAACTACAGCGGACCTCATGCCGTGCAAGTGCTCAATGATGGTGTAAAACGTGCATAATTTTAACCCATGGCATGGAAGTATTTGATAAGAATAGGAGACGACCCCCGAGTGTAGTGCATCAACAAGTGCAACGTAAAGTGCTCGTGAACCCATTATCCTTGTGATGTGCAAAAGTCTCGACAAGAAAACATACCTAGCTCCTCAATGTTTAGTAGCTAATAGCAAACTCCAACTTCAACCTGTCCAAAAAAATACCAAGCTTGACCAAGGCTATCAAGTTTCATACTCAACAAATCATACAAAATTACATAAGCAAATCCTAGGCTAAATAAAGACAAGAAATCCAATTACAAAACAACAAAACAAATTGTCACGCAAACAACTAAGCTGGCAGAAATCAAACCTAACTATAGTTTGACTAGGGCTTTTCACTTTTCAGAAAAACACTTGACAGCGTGAACTGTGAGATGTTGCAACTAGCTTTCTCCTTTAGATCAAGTTAACTCTCTAGGAATGGTTTGTCCTTGTCGCAAGACAAGTAGATGGAATTATCTAAATCACCTAACCCACAAGGGATTTGCATAGGCATGGTTCAATCAATATGATAAATACCCCAAGTGCCAACTAGGGTTTAGCACGTTAAGGACTCAGCCTAGCTTTGCACTTGTTGCCAAGATTAAACCCTTGAACCGAAGGTCCTATCCACATTCGTGGAGTATTGGGTCAATTGGACGCTCATGCTAATAACGATCTAGGGTTTCTACCCTAAGGATCATTCGTTCAAATGTTAAAACTCAATTTGAGTTTGGAATCCCTATGATCGAACGTTGTCGACCTAGTGCAATTAGGAGTGAGGTTGGGTAGGAAGACACCCTAAACCCTGCTTCTTGTCTAATCATAATTTCTTGACCAGAAAACATCGTTCAATGGGTGAAATGATCCCTTGGAATAGATGTGACACTTGAGCAACAAATTGCAACATCGCATAGTCTTGTGGTTTGATCACAAGAGAGTTGCCATTCCTTGGAATGAGGTTGGTAGGATCTTGCGCAAGTTTAACTTGCAAGAGGACGAGTAGTCAGCCTATTATATCACCTTTCTTGGGAAAAATTGCCAAGTTACGGGAAGTTAGGTAATTTCTTAGAAGCAAAGGATCAATCAATAATTTGGAGCGACATGGTCACCAGGATTTACTGTTAATAAAACCTAAGGTATTGGTTAAGTTGGGTTAATAGGGTATGGCCCTAACCCAAGGACAAAAGGGTGAACAAACAAGCCCTTGGGGATCTTGCCAAGTCGCATTTAATCCCAGATCGAATGCTGGATACATTCAGAGAGAAGGATTCACTCCTTAGCAATTGGCCAAATAAACAACAACTGGAATTGATTGTGTTTGTAATCAGTTTAGGAGCACTGTTTGCATTGTTTACTCAAGAAACTAAAGTATGGAAAGATATTTAATGCTTCAGGTTGAAGGCCTAAAGGGAGAGGCAGCTTCAGTTACCCCCGACTGTCTACATGACCCTAACCAAGGAGGTTGTTAGCCGCGCCGGGAATGTGGACCGAACCCGCTGCGTGAGGGCTCTCCATTGAGCGCTACTTGGAGCAAGAGGACGCTTGGGTGCCAGGGGGGGCTCTGGCCGTAAATCCCTCGCCTTTCGGGCCCTGCACAAGAGGCCAAGGTGACTCGGGATTGGATCTTGAGGCCCCATACTAGTCTACGGGCAGAATCTTGGATTAGTAATCCCTGTGGATTGCTAGATAGCCTTCGGGCGGATTATGGATTAGCCTACGGGCTGGACTTGATGGATGTATTCCAAAGATAAATATGATAACCTATTGAAAAGGAACTTGTTTGAGATTGTTTTTCTATGCCAAGTGTTAAGATTACGTGAAGGAACCAGTGTTTAACGGGCTAATTAAGGAAGCTACTTGATGCATGTCCAACTAAATGTGGTAGGTATTTAGACAACTAAAGCAACCTTGAGGAAAGTGCGATGGATGTGCCCATGGGTCCGTTCTACGGATGGGTGGTCCCGGTTAGCCGAGAACTTTTTGAGAGCAGAGTTTTGAGCTCGGGATGTGCCTAAAATTTTTCAAAACATCCGAAATTTAGGGGAAAAATATTCAACATCAAAGGCGGCGGCTCCAACTAGGACGATTTTAACCACCACAAGTGAAATACAACTCTTAAAAGGCGCCCGAGCGACACTTGTTGATTTTTGATAATTTTTCAGACAGTCGTGCGGGTTGTCAGGAGTTGCCAGCCAATGCGGGATGTCAAACTGGACGCCCAAGATTTTTTAGAGCTCAATTTGGAGCCCGGATGGGGAAATGGACAAGGAACCGATCAAGATACGAAAAGGTGGACTTATTTTTTGCCAAAGTGGGCATGACCTTTGGGACCTTGGGTAGCATTTGATGTAGCATGAAATCATGGGCAAGTTGGGGATGAAAAAAGGTTAGGAGGGGGGCGCAAGTTTTGCACCGATTTTTTCACCAAGATCTTGGGAGATGGAGGATGGAGGTTGCATACAACCTACTCAATGGACCTTAGGGCTTGCCTATCCTCTGCCTACTGATCATTTCGCCGCCCTTCGCCCGCCGAGCAATGATGGCCTGGATGAAGAATTCTGATTTTATTTTTTCTCTCTCCTCCCTCTCTCTCCCTTAAGAGGCAGTTCTTGTGTGTAAAGAAAGAAGAAGCCCGGGTGAGAATGCATTGTCCGGCAATGTATTATCTGGCAATGTAAAGAAAGAAGAAGCCCAGGTGAGAATGCATTGTCTGGCAATGTATTGTCTGGCAATGTAAAGAAAGAAGAAGCCCAGGTGAGAATGCATTGTTCGGATGGCATCTAGACGACCTTGAGGCTGATGATGATTCTTGGGGTCATGCTGAGCATTAAATGCATGCTGGAAATCAGTCCCACAACCAAGAACAAAAAATCGTAACCCGAAAATAAGCGGTAATGCTATTTTTTTTAACGAAAAATTATATTTTTATGCTATTTGCTTTATGAAACCTTGTTCATATGGGATGAAAGTTCATTATGATATTTTTTTTCCATGAGTTTCAACTGTTTGCAACCTAAAAATTAGAAAATATAAGGCTACATGGCCGGAATTAGTGTCAAAATACATGAAAAACACGCGTTTAAGGGGTAAAATGGGGGTTTTTTGCAAAATAAAGGGAAAATATGAGATATAACATTAACAAAACCTGAAATTTTGCTGTCACGAAACCTAAGGGCCATAGCCCACAATTAATTCTAATTTCTAGTCATTTTTTATTGAAGAAAATAGAGAAAAATACCAAAAAATGGTGAAAAATGGGTTTTAAATGGGAGAAAATTAGGAAACGATAAAAGAAAAATTCCAAAAAATACATAAGTGTTTGTGCAATGTATAATGAAGGTAGACCACGAGGTTGGCCTCGGTTTACCCTTGTTTCTATATTTTTTTATGTGTTTATCACTTTCTCTATAAAGAAATACACATAAAATGACTCTTACACCTATCAACGAATGCAAAACATTAAACGGTAGGGTAAGAGGGGAGTTTGAGCGTCAAAGTATAATCTTAAACCTGATTTATGTGTTGCATCATGCCTATAGGACGTTGTTTTAAAATAAAGGAAAAGACAGCACGAGCGTAAGGCTTAGTGTCTCTCCTCATTTCATTATATAAACGTTAGCATGGAAATCATGAAAAGATTGGTTTCGCACGATGCACAATGCTGATTTTCTTTTGTTTGTGCACTAAACCATTGACATTATGCACTATGTATGGTTCATAGTATCAAAGGAAAAGTTCTTGGACTACATAGCAATTGTTTTCGTAGGACTTTGACCCACGATTGAGAGTGTGAGGTTATCCCTTGCCGTAGGATAGAGAGTCGGTTTTCTAAGGGACTGTTGAGTGAGGACACATGGTATATCTCCTAGACATACGAGAAATATAAAAGAGAGGAGTTTGTGTTTGTTTGTGTTATATGTTTAGCAGCGCATCAAAGGGCCAATCCCTGCGATGTAGGAGAGTTGCAGTGGGGCTACGACTATTAGTCGGTGGAGTGCCTCCTATGTGCGTGTGGCGAGGCGTTATGCCTATGTACTTTGGGTTTGGTTCTCCCTTTGAGGAGTTTAAGGGAATCGTTGGACTATGAACTATAAACACATAGATTAAGCTTTAGGGCAGTTTGTCCTTTAGCATTAGATTGACGCTCCTGGTCTGCGAGGCCGTGAGGGTGTTTGTGTGTCATGAGCATGAGGTCCGGCTAGTGCTATAGGGCTGCCTATAAGTGGTGGTTCTCAAATCTAGGGTTTCTAGGGACCAAAAGAAAGTTGGTTTATGTCCTCTCACAAGGACCGTCAAGCCGAAATACAAAAAGTAGAACATGATGGAAGGGCTAGATGGTAGTTAGACATCATAAGTCGTTATTCTCCTCAAAGGAGTAGCCCGATATGCATAAGAGGCAGTGGTTTTAATGACCCAATTGCTCCACATAGTCTGGTAGGTGCAGGAGGAAGAGTAAGTTCTTCCTCTTTTCCACCAAGTCTACCCACTTCAAGTGGGGGTGTGATTCCATCAGTTCAAGCTCCTATTGCTAATCCGATTGTCGCCATGGCACAACCCATTGCAATCCCTGCAGGGACACTGGATTTACCAGCTTTAGGAGTTCCCTTGCCCATTTTTAATGGGTTAGCATAAGAGGATGCAGAATTTCACATTTGTGAATTTCAAAGATTGGTGTTCAATAATCGCATCCAAGATGAGGGACATCTCATGATGTTCTTTAATATGACGTTAAAAGGAAGGGCTGCGGTATGGTATCATAGCATAGAGTCTGGAACCATAACCATAATTGATCAATTTTATGCAACTTTCCGAGGAGAATATGCCCCTAAAAGAGGTGGCCAATATTGGTTGCGTGTCTTGAATGTAACACGCCAAGACCCCCATGAGAATGTAAAAGCATATGCCAAGAAGCTTAAGGAAGTGTTTTGTAAGTTACAAACTTACATTCCTATTCCACCGGCTGCCCAATTGCAATACTTGCATGGATTGAATTTTAATATTCAAGTACAATTGAGCAGTGTAGCCTTGGCAGATATAGACACCGCTATTACGTGGGCAGAAGGAGTAGAAGCACGATTACAAACGGCCTACTCCTCTCGAATGAATGTTAATGCGGGTTTAGTACCTGGAAGAAATCTACCATTGATGAATGGAAGTCAAGGGATGCCTATGACTAACCCCAATGGGAGAGGAAGGATGGTTCAGAATATACCTTTGCTGCCAGCTCCTCCCAGTGTGACTATGCCTATGGCAAGTCAGTTGGCTCCACCAAATGTTGGAGGCCAAGTTTCGAATCCTATTGTTGTTCCTGTGGGTCAACAACCAATGCCAAATCAGATTATTAGGCCAATGGAACGACGGGTAGACGATCGAGGCTACGAGTCGAGTGCATCTAATGTCCTTGGCAAAGTTAAGGATATGATGAAGCATTATATCGACATGATTTCCAAACAATATCGGCAAATAGCTATTGACGTTAATTTCTTGAAGAAGAAGCAGAATTCGATAGGGAGTCAACGCCCTGAAGAGGGTGGACCCTCAAGATTCAGTTGTAAGTGGTGTGGTGGACAACATTTCCCTAGAAACTGTCCAAATGTTAAATGTGACATTTGTCGAAAGTCAGGCCATTTAGCTACTACTTGTTGTAGTAAGATTATTCCCTCCAACAAGGGAGTAAACAGCCGGGCCTAGTGAATCATAGAGCGCAAGGAAATAACTTGCAACAGAATGATGGACCAAGGCAAATATTGCAGAGGGAGAATATCACTATAGAAGAGTTGCCACAAGGCGATGGAGTCAGCCTTATTGAGGCTGTGCGAGTCAATGATGTTGAAACCTCTAACTTAAGATCCCTGACAAGAGGCCAAAAGGCTAAAGAGGTTGACAAAGATAAGGAAAAACCGGTTGAGGGAAACCCTAAACAAGGGGACGCAAGTCCAGAGTCCTAGCATGGAAGGTGGACCGCTAAGGCCCGTTGATAAGAAAGTTGATCCTAAGAAGGATGAGGAAGTGCCAAGAAAGAAGGCAAGAGCCAAGAAAGAAGCACCAAAACCAATCCAAAGACCAAACGAGAGGATGGTTTGGCGAGAAAAGAGAGCTTTGGCTACCTATCATGACTTTGATTTAGCAAGTTCTCTTTGAGAAGTCAAACCAGACGTAAACCTTCTATAGTTGATCAAATTATCTCTAGGAGTACCCAAGGAATTTAAGACGATCCTGCATATCGAGTATATCGTAGAACCGTTGGGCATAGCACGAGTAGGGGAAGATTGGTTTGATCATGCTGAAAAGAATTGCCCTAGGGTTCCAGCTTATGTGGATGGAATATTGATGGAGCATGCTATTGTAGACACTAGATCCTCCGTCAATATCATGAGTTCAGAGTTGATGAAGAGGCTGGGTCTAGGCATCCAAAAAGACAGTTGGTTGATGATAGTCTAAGACAACCAGAAGGTTGCATTACTAAGGTCCATGTTACAGTGGTAAGTGTAGAATGCTTCTTCGACTTTAGGTTGATAAGATTTGTAGGACGTCCTAGCTATTGAGTCTTGCTAGGTAGGCCTTGGATCTTACGAATAGACTGTCAAGTTGATATACTCGCCGGTCGAGTGGTTCTAGGTAGAGGTGCTAATCGAGTAATAGTCGATGCTTACCCTGAGTCTCCTTAGAGTGAGAGAGCTCCTTTATCTTCTACTGAATTAGAGACAACAGATGATCCATCTGGTAGTGAGACATCATCCAGTGACGAGTCTAACAGATGATCCATCTGGTAGTGACGAGTCTAAAGAGGGGTCCACTACATAAGATATTTATCAGATAACTCTAAATGAGCCGATAGAGCCACAAGATAGGATAAGAGACGTGGATGTGATTGAGTTGGACCTTGGCACTCCGAATGATTCGCGGCCAATTAAATTAGGTTCCATGCTCAGTTCAACAGAAAGGGAGGACTATGTGTCCTTGATTCAAGAATTCTGTGACATCTTTGCTTGGAGTTATGATGAGCTGAGAGGCATTCCTCCCAGCGTGGTTGTTCATACTATTCCTGTAAAAGAAGGCAATCGTCCTGTGCGTCAGAAGGTAAGGCATATGCCTTTTGAATTGAGGGATAGGCTGTTCGAGGAGTTACAAAAGTTACGAAAAGCTGGTTTAATCTTCCCCATACAACATACAGAATGGTGTTCACCAGTTGTCATCAAGAAGAAGAAAAATAACCAGATGCGACTATGTGTAGATTTTAGAGAGCTGAATAAGCAGACAGTTAAGGATTACTACCCGTTGCCATTCATTGACCAGATTTTGGATCAATTAGTGGGTAGGAAAATATATTCGTTTATGGACTGCTTTGGGGTTACAACCAGATGGCAATTGCATAAGAGGACAAGTTAAAAACTACTTTTATTACTGTCTTTGGTACTTTTGCATACCATGTGATGGCCTTTGATTTGTGCAATGCACCTGGATCATGGCAACAAACAACAGACAAGACCTTTGGTGACATCTCCCCAGATGAGCTGAAAGTATTTATTGATGACCTGGGGGCAGCCACTGTAAGGAAAAGGATGTTGATTATTTTAAGAAAGTGTTTTGAGCACTGCAGACAATTTTGTATCGCTCTTAACCCATGGAAGTGTGTCTTTGGAGTGCCTTATGGGCTATTGCTAGGTCATATGGTCAATTCAGTAGGGATCACAACTGACCTTGAAAAGATCAAGGTCATAGTTGCTATGAGTCCACCACGCACTCCGAAAGAGGTTCATAGCTTTCTGTCATCAATAGGGTACTATCGGAGGCTTATAAACGCCTTGGCAGAAAGGACGTTGTCATTAACGAATTAACGAACTTATTATCCTTTAGCTCTCTATTTGAATGGAGTGACCCTTGTAAGGTAGCTTTCGAGGATGTGAAACAGGAGCTAGTAAAAGCACCCGTTTTAAAAGCACCTAAAAGGGGGGAGGTATTCTATATATTTTTAGCAGCCACCATGCATAGTATCAGCTTCTGTTTAGCCCAAATCTGGGAGGAAAAGTGGTATCATCCAATAGCTTTTGCTAGTCGAAAATTGGACATATCAGAGATCAATTATACCTACATGGAGAAGTTGTGTCTTGCGATGGTCTTTGGGACTAAGAAATTCAGGCACTACATCCTTTATGAAAAGGTAGTGTTCTATACAAAGGCGGAAGGGCTTAGATTGCTTATGAACAAGCTACAATAGCCTGATCGTTTAGCAAAGTGGTTAATCACTTTGCAGGAGTTCGATTATGAGATTAAGAGTAAGCCACCAAGGTTGCAGGGTATTGTTGAATGCCTTATGGATTTTGGGGAGCCGAAAGAGACTTTGGCTGAAGGGAGTGATATCAAGGAAATGTTTAAAATTGATACAGTTTCCATCCCATCTTGGTATGCTACTATTACGCATTATCTATCAACAAGAGATACGGGAGCTATCAAAATCCAAAAAGAGGAAAATCAAACAACAGGCATTGAAGTTTTTCTTGATCGCAGGGACACTATATCGACAGGGTGTTGATGATATTTAACGCCGATGTGTGATGCGTGACGAGGTTCCTTTCATCTTGGAAGAGTGCCATGACTCTACATGTGGAGGGCACTTTGCTGACGGTTGACGGCACAGAAAGCTTTACAAGCTGGATATTAGTGGTTGTCCATCTTTCAAGATTCCTTTGAGTATGTGAAGAGATGTGATACTTGTCAAAGGCATGACAGTAGAGAGAATAGAAAACGCCCACTTATGCCTATCATGGCTATCCTTCCATTTGAGAAGTGGGGCATTGATTTTGTGGGTCCTATTACCCCATCGTCTACTACTCAGAAAAGGTATATTATAGTAGCCACTGATTATTTTGCAAAATGGTCAGAAGCGCGGATGACGAGGCAAGACAATGCAAAAGAGACTACAAGTTTCCTTTTAGAGCACATTATCTGTCATTTCGGTCCACCGAAAGAATTAGTGTCGGGGACTGTGGAACCCATTTTTTGAACAAAGTGATCAAAAGCTTGACTGAAGCTTGGCAAATCAAGCATAATAAAACGGCCCCTTATAATCCGCAAGAAAACAAAAAAGTTGAAAGTACTAATAAGCAGCTTATGGGGATCTTATCTAAAATAGTCTCTGAGAAGAAACGAGACTAGGACAGGAAGTTGTACGTAGCAGTATGGGCGTACAATGCCACGTTCAAGCAAGCTACCGGCCATACTCCATTTAAATTGGTTTATAGGGAAGAGTGTGTGTTACCCCATGAAATCGAGTTGCCAACCATACAGTTTGCAATTAACCACTCTTTGGGAGATAAGGATTCCCTTTTTGAACGTTTCACGACTATAGCCCACCTGGATGAGCTGAAGTTGCAAAGCTTACTACACCAGGAGGTAGCTAAACATTGGATGAAGCAGCTGCATGACCTTAGAGTGAAGAAATATACCTTTAAAAAAGGGCAATTAGTTTTGTATTATGATGCGCGTAGGGAGCTGTTTCCAGGGAAGCTCGAACCTAAATGGGATGGCCCCTACAAGATTGTGAGGCTAGGGAAAAATAGGTCTACGGGTCTATTAGCTGATCTGCAGGGAGTAGAGTTTAAAAATAAGGTTAATCTTAATAAGATTAAACCTTATTATTTTTAAGTATGCTAATACAAAGAAAATGCATTGCAGGTCCATACTGGGGATGATTTGAGACCTGCAAAAGAGCTTAAAGCTAGTTGATGGGGCGGTTAATCCCTTATTTGGAGCACCCATATCTAGAGCATAGATACCATGCTGGGGATGATTTGAGACATGCAAAAGAGCTTAAAGCTAGTTGAGCAAGAAGACGGAACCTTTGTGTGGGAGATCAAAGTCTTCTGCCATCATTGCTTACGACTATTGACGAGTATCCCTGTTGAGTTCAATGAAGAAGGTGGGATGGAGCCGTCAGTTCACCCTCTCAACATGCTAAATTTTGATTACCATAATTACGAATAGAGGAGTTCGTGATGGCAGGCTGTGTAAACCCATTATGGACGTACACATTATATTTTGACGAAGCATTTAGGGGCCCTAATAAAAAAGGGAGTGTTGGAGTAGTAATCCGAGATCCCTGGCGTAGAGTTACGATGAAGTTAGCTGCTTATCTTGGGGTAGGATTCACTAACAATATGGCAGAGTATAAAGCCTTGATTATGGGACTGCATATTGCCAAACAAGGTGGTATTTGGCGGTTGATAGTAAAAGGGTACTTCTAGTTGATCTTGAATCAACTAGATGGGACATACACAGTACGAAATCCCATTCTTTGTATGTATCATCGAACTACCATGACCCTACTTGAGGATTTTGAGAGAGTGTCTTTTCAGCTGATTCCACGTTACTGGAATTAGTTTGCGGATTCACTGGCAAATCTTGCTTATGAAGACATTTTCTTCAATTGTGGTCCTAGTTTGGATATTGTTATCAATGATGAAACAAGACCCGGTCGCTTGTGGGGTATGTTATCAGAGCATGCAATATATGGCAGATGATGGTTGATATGGGTAATGCAAAGAGTAGCCGAGACCAATCTACCGTTATTATCCTAGACCCATAGTCTGATTAGACAACATGTTATGCATACGCCTCTTGCTATATATGCAGGAGGGATGGGTCATAACCTTATGCATTTAGTTCAGGGCTGTGAACCCTATGTTTTTCCTCCTTGGACAGGGGCATGTTATTGTATATCTGCACTATTTCGGGGAGGGATGTGTAGGTGCTATTCTGTTTTATCTCGTTAGGCCAAGAGGGCCAATTTTGCAAGGTTTTGAATGTTTTATTTCATTAGGCCAAGAGGGCCAGTTGTCTGTTTAGTGCAGGTACGGTTAATGGTTTCTTGTTTTAGTTTTGTACTAGACAGGTTCCAAGAAGATCTTGGAAGGAGCCTTTTGTTGCACGGAAGCTTCTCGTGGCCCTATCCAGGTGATATCTCTCCTTTATGAGTACTGTGGTTTTTATACTATATGTGTCTGTGTACTTGTAGGGGATTTTCTTTTCTTGTTGGGGACCGGCGTCCAAGGCATGAAGTCCCAAGTTTAGGTTTAGTATGTTTGAGGGAGGTCTGAGTAGTTGTTGCCTCCTGTAAAGACATTGCCCGGCACCAAAAGACTTGTCTTAGAAGGGAGTCCTAGTGACCCTATTCTGCTAGCATGTTAGGCAACCGTTCCAGGAGTTCTTGTTAGTTATGAGGCAGTTAGAGAAGCCTGCCAAAAGAAAAATGATGATAATAGAGAGAAACAAGATCTGAATATCCCAAAAGACAATAAATATATACAAAGGTGTGTAAAAAGGGATTCTAACCCCTATCAAAACAGAAAAGAAAAGGAAAAAAATCTTAAAAGTAGTTGATCATCGCCTAGCGAAGGCCTGGTAGGTTCATGGGGACGAGTCAGACCCGAGGCCGATGCCTTGTCTTCCTAGGGGTGGCATCTTGCTAGAAAAGAAGAAAGTGAGGAAGGTTGGAGCAAAAATAAAAGTGAGCGTCAGAAAAGGATTAAGTGTCGCCTTGCGAGGGCTTGGTAGGTTCTTGGGTACCGAGACAGGACCTGAGGCCAATGCCCTATTCTCCTTGGGTCACTACGCTCACCTCCCTCCTTTTTACATGCCTGAGTATGGAAGAATAAAAACCCTAAAAGAAGAACCGTGCTAAAAGAAAATACTTCTTGATCAGGCTATAGGAGGAGTCCTCGCATAGTAGGAGCTCCTGGTTATGTTGTCCTTAGTTAGGTAGATAGTTTAGACCACCACTTAGGGCAACCTCTTTGATAGTTCTTTTTAGTTTGGCCGTGTTGGAGTAATTAGTTAGTGACTCACTTTGGACCTTCTATCAGATTATGCTAGGCCTACTCCTTGTGGATGTCATGCCTTGGTTTTGTCAGGGGGTAGGGTGAGCACTGTGCTATGTTTTAGTATATGTATCTATTTTGTATCAGCTTGATGCTTCCTTTGGTTGTTTTGTGCAGATCTATTGTGGGATTCGATAGGCTGAGTTGCCCTATCCTGTGATCGCCAATGAGAACGGAGTTTTGAGCTCGAGATGTGCCTAAAATTTGCCAAAAAATCCAAAATTTAGGGGAAAAATATTCAACATCGAAGGCGGCGGCTCCAGCTAGGACGATTTTAAGCACCAAGTGAAATACGACTCTTAAAAGGCACCCGAGCGACACCTATTGATTTTTGATAATTTTTCAGACGTCATGCGGGTTGTCAAGAGTTGCCAGCCAATGCGGGATGTCAAGCCAGATGCCCAGGATTTTTCAGAGCTCGATTTGGAGCCCGGACGAGGAAATGGCCAAGGAATCGGTCAAGGTACAAAAAGGTGGACTTATTTTTTGCCAAAATGGGCATGACCTTTGGGGCCTTGGGTAGCATTTGATGTAGTATGAAATCGTGGGCAAGTTGGGGATGAAAAAACATGGGGAGGGGGGTGCGAGTTTTGCGACGATTTTTTCGCCATGATCTTGGGAGATGGAGGATGGAGGTTGCATACAACCTACCCAATGGACCTTGGGGCTTCCCTACCCTCTGCGTGCTGATCATTTCGCCACCCTTCGCCCAAGCAATGATGGCATGGATGAAGAATTCTGATTTTAGACTTTCTCTCTCCTCCCTCTCTCTCCCTTAAGAGGCGGTTCTTGTGTGTAAAGAAAGAAGAAGCCCGGGTGAGAATGCATTGTCCTGGATGGCATCTAGACGACCTTGAGGCTGATGATGATTCTTGGGGTCATGTTGAGCATTAAATGCATGCTGGAAATCAATCCCGCAACCAAGAACAAAAAACCGTAACCCAAAAATAAGCGGTAATGCTATTTTTTTCAAAGAAAAATGATATTTTTATGCTATTTGCTTTATGAAACCTTGTTCATATGGGATGAAAGTTCTTTATGATATTTTTTTCCATGAGTTTCAACTATTTGCAACCTGAATATCAGATAATATAAGACTACATGGCCGGAATTAGTATCAAAATACATGAAAAACATGCGTTTAAGGGGTAAAATGGGGATTTTTTGCAAAATAAAGGGAAAATATGAGATATAACATCAACAAAACCTAAAATTTTGCTGTCAAAAGACCTAAGGGCCACAGCCCACAATTAATTCTAATTTCTAGTTATTTTTTATTGAAGAAAATAGATGAAAAATACCAAAAAATTTGTGAAAAATGGGTTTTAAATGGAAGAAAATTAGGAAACGATAAAAGGAAAATTCCAAAAAAATTACATAAGTGTTTGTGCAATGTATAATGAAGGTAGAGCATGAGGTTGGCCTTGGTTTACCCTCGTTTCTATGTTTCTGTCCGTGTTTATCGCTTTCTCTATAAAGAAATACACATAAAATGACTCTTACACCTATCAACGAATGCAAAACATTTAACGGTAGGGTGAGAGGGGAGTTTGAGCATCAAAGTATAATCTTAAACCTGATTTATGTGTTGCATCATGCTTATTGGATGTTGTTTTAAAGGAAAAGGCAGCATGAGTATAAGGCTTGGTGTCTCTCATCGTTTCATTATATAAATGTTAGCATGGAAATCATGAAAAGATTGGTTTCGCACGATGCACAATGCTGATTTTCTTTTGTTTGTGCACTAAACCATTCACATTATGCACTATGCATGGTTCATGGTATCAAAGGAAAAGCTCCTGGACTGCATAGCAATTGTTTTCTTAGGACTTTGACCCACGATTGAGAGTGTAAGGTTATCCCTTAGCGTAGGATAGAGGGTCGGTTTCCTAAGGGACTGTTGAGTGAGGACACATGGTATATCTCCTGGACATATGAGAAATATAAAAGAGAGGATTTTGTGTTCATTTCTGTTATATGTTTAGCAGCACATCAAAGGGCCAATCCCTGCGATGTAGGAGAGTTGCACTGGGGCTCCAACTTTTAGTCGGTGGAGTACCTCCTATGTGCGTGTGGCGAGGCATTATGCCTATGTACTTTGGGTTTGGGTTCTCCCTTTGAGGAGTTTAAGGGAAACGTTAGACTATGCACTATAAACGCATAGATTAAGCTTTAGGGCAGTTTGTCCTTTAGCATTAGATTGACGCTCCTGGTCCGCAAGGCCGTGAGGGTGTTTGTGTGTCATGAGCATGAGGTCCAGCTAGTGCTATAGCCAGTGCTGGCCCATTTCAGATCCCATCACTTTTCTCAATCGAAATGGAAAGCAACGAGATCTTCTCAAAGGAAATGAATAGAAAGGGCGCTGACCTAGAATTTAGGTTACTAGAATCTCGATTTATGCTGTTTTAGGGGAACGAAATGGGACTATGCCTTATGGGCAGAGGTTGAGCCTTGTATCCCTCTCATTTCCCATTCTCCTGGAACCAAGTGCAGCATGGATCCGCTTTGTCCCTGGTGTTTCTATGTAAAGTAGTTCGCTTGGGGTTCGACACTAGTTGCCGTTCAGGAAAATGACCATTAGGGGAAACCCTGATTCAGGTCGGCGGTCCTAAGTGGGAATGGCCAGAATACTTCCCCTATGTGGTAGACTCGAAAATTCCTAGATTGCAAACCCCGTAACATTCCATGGGAGTTTCGGGCGAAGCCTTTTAGACTCTCTTCTCAATGGACTGCTAAGACATGTCCTGAAAGGGAACAGGTGGACACGTTACAACAAAGGAGTGATTGCCTTACTTTTTCATGACTACTACTTCACATAAATAAATGTGTGATGCCTCACCAAGGGAGATTGGGCTCTAAGTTTTTATCCTTGTTAGACTATTAGTTTCCTAGGCATTGAGATGATACATGCCTAGGTTGACTATGATGCCAAGAAGTGATCTCTTCTCCTCAATGCATGGTGCCAGAATTTATTTTGCACCCAATGATCATTACTAGAATCAATTCATAGTCCATAAGTATTACATACTCTTCATTATGAGAGACAAAGGTTTCATGTAAAGCTCATCTTCCGAGGGTTTCTTTACAAGTAGGTTGGAACATTGCTAGGTGCATGAGTAATTATTAGGCTGAGTGGTCTTGGAATACTTATATGACTTATATTTCCCCTTGCCTCCATAGGTAGCTACTCATTTTAACTAGCATAAGTTTGCCTTTCCTTGCTTGATAATGATTATCAACATAAGGGTTGGGGTATGGAAGTCATCCTAGGACCATGAAACAATTTTTCATTCACAGTAGTACCTCCCATAGTTTGAGTAGACTCGACTCCTTTCTTCATGACATTTATATGGAAAATGATTGCCATCATAGTGAATGAAATAGGTATTCTTTCTACTAGACCTTCCCGTAAGATTTTCTATCTTGCTCTAAAGTGACACGCAATGTTTCACTATATATAGATCCTTAAATACATACAATTTCTATCTTGTTCTAGGGTGACACATAGTGTTCCACTAGACATAGATCCTTTAGATTCTTTTTGACTTCCCATCTCTACTCATACTACAAGTGTCTAGTTTCCAAAGATTACTATTATGATGCCACAATCCTTTATCTCTCTCATCTAGGGTCATTCTAGTGGGAGATCATAGTCCACTCCCTTTAATAATACAAAAAAGGTTTACTGAGGATGGTACTCCTCCAATCTTGATCTACAAATCTCACAATACTCCAATAGGTTTGATGTTTCATAAGTGTGTGACAATTAATTTGAATTATACATTTCCAATAGGTAGACTACCCCCTAATATTAGAGTATCAATGATTTTATTATTCTCACCCTAGCACGTGTCAGTAATTCCTCTTCAAATTTTGTTAGCTAGTTTAACTATTGGTGGCACAGCATGCCTTTAACTCGTTCCCAAAAGGTGTTGATTCCTAAAGCTCTTGGTGTCTTGCTAGGTATTATGCTTGGAGTGTAAACATTCTAGTTGAGTTTTTGGAATGGAATGTTTGTTGAAATAGGCAATGTGCTCCCTTCTATCAATGCTTTGAAGTCTCTTCACATGAACATATTCTCTTTAAGTAGAGATTTGATGGACAATGACATGTATGTGCAAGCCAACAATGCAATCATTCATTAATCCATGCCTTCAAACCTACTTGGGCTTGTTTTGTAAGTTAGTAAATTTTTTCTATGATGGGATATCATGTGGAAAACCCTTCATCTCATTGATCTTGTTGGATTCTAGTCTCCCAAAATTTCCAAGATATGATAAAGTCTTTTTCCATGTTATGCTTGTCCTTCCATGAGCACTTTTTTGGGCTAAATGCACAACAATTTGACAGAGTTCTATTTTTTCAAACATTGCAACTCACTTAAATTATAATCTCTAACCTTGTCTCTCAACACTTTTCTCTAACTAACCATGCATCCTTCTCGTTATCCCAAGAAAGGAAGAATACAAGACTAGATTTGAGGTGTAGTGAACTCACCTATTTTACCTTCCCACATTGTAGTCCAAAATATTGAAAGCTAGAATATGGTTCTATGACTTAAGAAACATGATCCAATATGGTTGCTCCTTTGCATTCACCACTAAGCATCAAGTCAAGAAGCTAGTAGAGAAAAAGAGAAAAGCAAGAAGACAACAAAGAGCTTTAGCTTTCCTCAATCCCTCACTCAATGCATCTCTCTCTCTCTTTCTCTCTATCTCACACTCAACAATGGAAGAAATATGATAGAATAGTTACATCAATAGAGCATCCACAACAAGGATGCATCAAAAGATAAATACAAATGAGATATCCCACCCTTATATAGACAAAAATTAGGGCTAGAGCCAGGTCAATTCTATAGGGTGGTGCTCCATTTGAATTTAAGGGCTTGTGTCATTGTGAATTAGGATTTGTGCCTCTTTTGTGTTGTAGGGTTTCCATAATTGTGAAGTAGGGTTTACGCTCTCTTTTGGGTGTCCAACTCACTTTGTGGAACCAAGACAATAAATCGTTGAAGGATGCTTTGTTCTTAGCTTAAATAATCTATAGTGTGCTATTCTAGTAAAAATATATGTGTGCAACCCATGCAACAGTTGTAGATGTGACATATACAAGGGTGGATGATCATACATTATGCATGACAGTGAACACAACTCTCACAAAATAATACAATCATGATAAGCTAATGTCCATGAAGTACAACGATAATAATCCTTTCAAAAATATGTCTCTACACTTGTGATTTGACCTTGCAATTTAGCCTTCTCTAGATATAAGCGTGTTGTAGTGAGCTATGGTACCTCTTGCAATCAACTCTGATACATAGACTATTGATATCAAGCAACTTGTTTGACTGAACATGGGTCTAAGTGGTTAGGCTTGGGAGATCCATAAATGGGAAAATATCATACCCTTAAGGCATCAATATCACAAAGAGTAAAATAAAACATGAAGGATTCTCTTTGTTCATTACAAATGGGGGTTACCCTCTTCAGTAAGGACACCAAAGGGACAAAGCATAAGCATTGTGATGAAAAAATTGGTAGAATTCCAAATGATTGCAAGTATGAAGCATGTTCACCCTTGAGGCATTCTCTAAAAAATGTATTGGAAGATACTTTGCAATACGTATTGACCTCGTTCAATTAAGGTAAAATAAATAATTAGACTCTCTGATTCCAACAGTAGTGGTCACATGGCCTAATGACCTACAGCTTCAAGCTTTAAAACTTGATTTTAGAAAACAAATACATGTTCCATCAAGGCATCCATTAGGTGATTGTGGGGTGTCCGCCAAGCTCATTCCAAGGTGCACTTTTTTGTTGTCCATCAGTAGGTTTTCCAAATGATGCTGCACAGCGTTTCCTTGGAACATCACATGGTTTGTCACTTAGAGCCCACTAATTCTACATTGTGTTCTGCCCGAACCCACTAGGATCGACCTATATTTTGGAGTGCCTAAAATCAAACAAGTCTCCTAACAACCAACTGGCGTCAGTAATTTCGAGTTTCCATTTCTACAAGATTACTCAATCTGAAGTGGACTTTCCATTGCACTTGGCTCAAAGAGAATGGGAGATGGAGGGGAGTGCAAAATGTCCACCCTTCTGCCCATAAGGCAAAATCTTATTCCGGTCCCCCTAGAACAATGCAAGTCAGTTTTACCTAATGACTAGTTGGTCAATTTATCGTCTTCCTATTTCTATCACTAATTTAGAAAAGCTTTCAGCTAACACGGACTACCCTACCATTGGACGGACCCATCGGGCCTTATGCCCACCCACTTTCCTTTTTTGACAGAATCATATTTAATTTTTTAATTACCTACAATACATTTATTGGAACATATACAACTAGCTTCCTTAATTAGTCTATTTAATCACAGGTTCCTTCACGTAATTTATCTCATGGATATGCATACAATTCAAACAAACCTTCAGTTAAAAATTTTTATTTATTATATTGGAATTTTATTATAGTTTCCATATTTTCGACCTTATGAAAGACATACAAAACTCCACAAGGGTATTCTACCCACCAAGATTCCACCCTTGTAACTGGTAATTCGGGTTCTAGGATCCCATTCTCGGTCACCAAGGGGCTCCTCTGATTCTAGGAGTAATGCGGGATTTACAGCCAGAGCCCACCTTGGCACCCACATTTCCTACTGCCCAAGGCTATCCCTACGGAGAGACCTTTCACTATGGAGCAGGCAGTCTAAGTCTCTCGAAGTGACAACCATCACCCCCTTGGAGTAGGATCTTGTAGCTAGCTTGGGGTAAGCCTGGCGGCACGATCTTTCGCTATGGAGCCAGTCTAAGCCTCTCGAAGTGACAACCATCACCCTCTTGGAGAAGGGTCTCACAGCTAGCTTGGGGGTAGCCTAGCTCGATCTTTCCTTTTATCTTGTTTGTCAATGTTTTTAGTCAAAGATCTAGATTCTAGCAAATATAAACAATCATTTCAAACAATGGCAATCACACAAGCGTACAATTCACAGCTTCCATAGCCAAGGTAGACCTTATCCTAAGGTAACCTTACATTCTGATGAGGATTCTCCTCCCCATAAAGAAGTGTTGACTACATCTCTTACAACATGTTAAGTAAGACATGAATTTTCCGTTTTGGGGCTAACTTACCCAACATAAACGAATTTCCTTTAGAAAAAATATTATGATAATAATTTAATGAGATGATTTACAAGACCCCTAAATAGACATTCACTTTCCATAACAAGCATTAATCAACCTTAACCTTGTTGTGTTGACAATATATCGAGTTGTTTTATTAATTTGGAGTACGTATATAGTCGTTTACTCATTTCGTGCAATATTCTCATGCAACTATTTCCATCATGATATTATTTCCTGCTTCCATAGATGTCCTTCTTTTGAAAAAATGCCATAAGCATTCCTCTTCATATACTTGAACTCCTCATCAGTCCAAGTCTCCTTCTTCATTGTGCTCAAATGTTGGCCGATCTTCAGTCAATTTCTTCATAATCTTCTTCAAGGAAATGAACTGGAACTTGAGCAATGCAATGAGCATGTTGGCTTCTAGTTTACCATCCTGTTGTTTTCAGCTTTGGACCTGTATATGCAATAACTGAAAATGTATTTTCAGCAACCATGGAATGAAATTCAGCAAGTATAGATTCTTCAGCTTCATCTTCTTCCATCAGCTCTTCTTCATTGTCATATCTTGCACGTGATAGCATGTCAACAATTGGATTCACCTTTCCTGCAATATGCTTTAATTCGGGGTTGAGAGACTTAATATATGCAATCCATCTTAGCATAGTAATGTCGGGTGTAGAGTAGTTGGCAATCATACCCAAGAGTGGAAGACAATCAGTTTCTACCACTACGGAAGCACCTATAAAGTATTCATGATCACACTTTAATGTTGTTACAACTCCCTATAAATTCCCTTTTTACTTGTGCATACATTCTTTGACGTTCATTGATAAATTTTGCTCCAAAACAAATTTCATACATGTTTCCTTCAAGATCCTTATTCAACAGCCCATCCTATCCCAATGGGACTTGTATCCACAATAGGGATGATGGGTTGACCATTTGAATAATCATCCCTTTTAAGAGTGGTGAGACTGAAATTAACAACTTATTTAATTTGCGCATAGTGAGAGTATGCTCTTTATTCCAAGAGAATCTTTGGCCTTTTCTTAATAATTAAAAAAGATTTTTGGCTACATGAGCAAAATGTGGTATCCATATGAGAAAGAATACACATGCGCCAAGAAATCTTCTCACCTCTAAGATATTTGTGCATTTTCCTTACATTCTACTAATGGCATCTATCTTGATTGGTGAAGGTTTACATCTGTAGGGACCACACAGATGTCTGACCACTAGGACTTCTTCTACTCCAAACATCGACTTAGCTCCAGAAAGGGTAAGATGTACCTCTTCTAGCCTTATCAAAATCTTGTCACGATCATGAATATGGTTAACTGCAAATTTCCTACAGCCATCTTCGTCAAGCTCCTCATTCTTTTCATTGACTTCACATCCCTTGATAGGTACATCATCAAGAAATGGAAGAGTAAGTTGTGCAATAAAGTCGCTTAAGACTTTGTGCATGGCATTCATCATATGGGCTACGGAGTTTGTTGCACCTTGTGGTAGAGTGCACATGCGGATCAATCCAAGAGGTGTCTTCATTGTGGTAATGTCTTAGCTTTCTAATGAAAGATGAAATTGGTCATATCTTGAATATAGGTTGCCCATAGAATAAATTGATCTACCTGCACAAGCTTTAGCAAACTCATCAACAATTGGACCCAAACCAACATTTCAGATTATGACACGATTAACAAGTTATAGATCTTGGATGAATCGTAAAGATCCATTTTTCTTGGGTACAAGAAACCACCGATTTGAGTAAGGTGCTGAAGAAGGTTCTAAAATCTTCATTTTGATCTTCTCATTTAGAAGTTCCAATAATTTGGGAAAATGTGCCCTCGGAAGGGGAATGGGCTTGAGGTTCCAAGGCACATGTGGGACTGTAAAAATGACCATAGGAGCTACAATATTTAGATCCACACAACCTATTTCACTTGGTTGAAATGCAAAAGCTTTTCCATGTTTCATTAGCATTTGCATAAAAGAGCGTTTTTCAGTCGGTAAAAGGAAAGAATTTTCACCTATTTTGAGCTCTTTTATACTTTTAGATGTGAACTTGTGACCAATGTTGGAAGGATCACAAAGACTTGACTAATTTGCTGCCGTATTAGTGAGCCCTTCACTTTTAGGAGGCAGTGGGATTGCCACATGTTTGACTTTCTTATTCACCATCTTGTATTTTGTCTCCACTTGTGCTTCAGCCTTATTGAGTAAACCAATGTCTTCCTACTCAACAAATTCTTGAATTGTTTGATAAAAATCCAATGTACATACTTCTATGGACTGATTTTTAGCCTGATTTTTTGCATGAGCAACTGGATATATTTCAACCAATAAGTCAGTAGTAATCTGTCCCAAAAAAATGCCCGAAATATCTTCATTTTCAGCCATCATGTCATAAGTTTTCAGCTCCCTTTTTACATGACATAAATATTTTCTTTCACCTTTAGTCATGGCCGGAAGAGACTTGTAATAGCCCATACTATTGGCTATACATACATACAAATTTACTAGAGACACTGTTTCTGTAGCATAAGGAGGTTCAATCTTTTTACATGACGTAGTACCATAGCCTCCTTTTATAGTAGTGCAGCCCAAAAACCCTTGAATTCTCAGGCATTAGGAGGCATAGGATAATCACGCAGTCGATCTCTATTTCGATGATGGTTAACACACACAGTAAGAAATTGGACAGCTCATTCATTATCCTTGCTTCGGATTCGAGCATAGGAAGAACCATCATGAAGAGCTTTTATTTCCAAGCAGGCTTTAAAAATGTAAGGTTGCCCAAGAATGATAGGGTAACTACAAGAGTCTTGAACAAAAAGTGAAAATTTTCTTTTATGTCTCCAATAGTTACCTGCACATTAGGACATGCAGCATATAACTCTCCAAAAGAGTTGTTTGCAGCTCTCATTCACCATCCTGGATCAACATTTATGGGCCATCCGCCACTTTCATAGAGACGCCTTGCCATGACGTTTATCTTTGAGCCATGGTCTAAGAGTGCAATACATGGTGTTTCTTTTTCTCAAATTTTAACGATTGTTTTTGGTGTTGCTCTTGCCCAATGCGTACAGGAGTAGTGACTACTTGGAATGAACTGAACCTCTTTCTCCTCATGCATGTACTGTAGATAGCCTATTTTTGAGAGCTGGGCTATCCAACTGGTTTGGACCAGCCGACCATTACATTTTCAGCTTTCACTTCTTTAATTTTTGCATTCATGCTTTCTTTATCTTCAACTTCAATTGTTGCAATTAATTCTTTAACTGCTTCAAGATGAATTCCTTGTGAAGTGAGCTTCTTTTCATCTTGCACAAAAACTCAAAGAGCTTGCAAAAAAGCATGCATTGTTTCTTCAGCTTCATCACCAACATATTGTCTTTTCCTTTTGATTACATGAATAATTACATCATGGAATACACATTTGGAAATTCCAAGAATTTGGCTTAAGATGAATTCAATTTTGTTGTAATATTTCCGTTGAAAAATATTACTAGCTCGCATGAGACTCATGGAAGGAAATTCCGGCATCAAAGTTAGGGACGGTGCGAACTTTAACACGATGTATCATTATCTCCATTGGCAGAATCGAGACTAAGGTTTAAAGAAACCTCATATTTTCAGGTGAACCTCCTCTTGGGAGGAGGTCAAGGGGATAATTGAGAAGATTTATGGCAAATTTTTTTAAATCCTTCTTTCCCCCCCCAGCCGAAGGGTGTGCTGGATGAGGGGGAGTAAGGCGTGGGTGCATAAGCCTCCTTGCTGGAGGTCATGGGGGGGAGAATGGCCATGCATTTGGCTGCATGGGAGGGAGAGGTCTCCCTACCCAATAAAAACCCTTGTGGGGGGGAAAGCAAAGGGAGGGAAGAGCTGTAACACCGCCAGGCCAAGAGAAAGGGAGAAGAGAGCAACGTTCGCTCTGAGGCGTCGTGTGAGTGAGAGGGTGGAGCTGCGCCATTCTAAATGTGCCGAGAGAGAGGAGAAAAAGCTAAGAATCTCTGCTTGAGGAGGGTGGTAAGGCCGTTGAGTACCGGGCTACACCAGCTCTGCCGCCGATTGGAGAAGCTGCCGTTTGAAGACCGAGCGGCCGCTGCCAATGTCAGAAGCCATTACACGCGACTGCCTGCTTAGTTTGGCTGTCGTCCTCAAGTCCTACTAGGTGCTGAGGCTAGAAGCCTTAGAAGCTTCGTAGAAGCTTCTAAGGGGGGCCCTTTAAACCCCCTTTCCCCCCTTGCGTTCTTACACAAAGGGATTCTTACCCTGGGAAACAAAGCCTTTTCCTTGCCTTCCCCCCCCCCCCCCCCCCCCCAAGAATTAAGCCCCTTTTTTCCCCCTTTCATTCCACAAAGTCAAATTAAAGCTCCCTTCATTGGACTTTCATAAGCTTTCCCAAGCGGTCCTTATAACCCCGGGTTTCTAACCACCCTTTTTCCCCTTGCATCCCCTATTAAGCCCACCATAGCCCAGGTTCTTTTTTTTTGTAAAACCCCCTTCTTGTGGATTTGCAATAGCCAATACTAAAACCCCTTTTTCATTGGCCCTACAAAGCGGTCTTTACACCCTCGGAATTAAGGCCTTTCCCCTTGCATCCTCGAGAATCAACCCTTGTATCCCCCATAAAGCTCATTCTGGTCGAGTTTTTTTTAAGCCTTTTTCATAGCATTTCCACAAGGTTTTAACCCCAGGTTTCCTTTTAAAACCTTCCCACACAAGCCTTTTAAAAACATTGGAATTGTGTGTGCGAGGGAGATGGGCCAAGATCATAAGTCTGCGGCCAAGGCAAGAAGGTCGAGTACGCGATGGCCCCTAAAAAGGCACAAGGCGCAACCGTAGGAGGATCATCTCCCAACATTCATGTGGACATTTCACCGAATTCACAAGTCCAGGTTTTCTTCCTATTTCTTGATTGATATCGAAGTATTACAAACATGCATGGTTAATTCATGGAGATAGGTTGGGCTTATGCTTTTTGTCAAATCCACCTAGTTTAATAAGATGCACTTTTGCGCTCGAAATACATTGGCTAATTTAAAGGAAATAACTCACGATTGAAGAAATGGGTCAATTGTATTTTTCAATGAAACGAAAAAAAAAAACATAAGATCTCTATGCATTCTTAGCAAGTGGTTTTTTTGCATTGCAAAGTAACGAATTTAAATCAACTAATGATCATCTTTACAAAATCGAAATTATTGTTGTACACTTCGATTATGCATGGAAAGATAAAATCGCATGTTGCATTATTAGACATATCTTTCTTCACAATGATTCATTAAAGAAGATGGCTAACAACAGTAGGAATTTGCAAGGCATGGAAATGATTCTAGGGCTGCATGAAGTAGATTAAACTCTAGTCAATTGGGATAAAACTCAAATCAATTACGTAAGTAGTTACAAAAGGTTGCTAATTCAGCATACAAATAATTCATTCAGAAATGAAAAATTAGGAAAAGGCTGCATGGTTCGTTTTAAACATAAAACCCTAAAGCTTAGTAGCATGAATCTTGACTGCATGTTATAGAGGGATCAATAGGAATTATGCCATAACTTAACTTATGCTTTGATCTTAACCAGAAAAGTTAGGGATTGTAAATCTAATCATACGTAGGCAATAAATTGTGTGCTTATGAGAATGGTATCATAATGCAATAAGTTTTTCCCCTATACGATCAAGACAATATCTTCATGAATAGACAAGTAAATTGGTTTACCCTAAACACCTAAAACCGCGAAGGAATCGCTTAGGAAGGATTAAATCGATGCAACATATCCCAAAGTGCTAACTAGGGTTTAGCACATTGAGGACATGACCTAGTCGCACTTATTGCCAAGTTGAAACTCTCGTATCCCTAAAGACCTGCCCACATTCACGGAATGTAGGGACAATAGGACATATTTGCAAGAAACGATCTAGGGATTCTACCCTAAGGATTGCTCGCTAAAAAGATGAAACATGGTTTGAATTTGGAACCCTAGGACCAACAATGTTGGCCTAGTGCAATCAGGAACGGATTGTTATGAAGACACCCTAACCCTGTTTCCTATCTAATCATGATTCCGTGATTAGATGACACCCTTTGATGGGTAAAATAGTCCCACGGATTAGATGCGACACTTGTGCAACATGTTGCAGAGTCACATGATCTTGTGATTTGATCACAAGGGAATGGCCAAATTTCTCGGAATGAGATTGGCAGATTCTTGCGCAAGTTTATCTTGCAAGAGGATGAGTAATCATCCTGACATAGTATCTTTCTTGGGAAAAAAACCAAGATAAGGGGATGCTTGGAAGCAAAAGACCAATCAATAATTTGGAGTAACATATTCACTGTTAATAGAACTTAAAGTATTGGTTAAAGTTGGGATAATAGGGTACAGCCCTAACCCAAGGACATACGGGTTAACAAACAAACCCTTGGGGATCTTGCCAAGTCACAATTGATCCCGGATTGAGTGCTGGATGCATTCGGAGAGAAGGATTCACTCCTTAGCAGTTGGCCAAAAATAATGAACAATGGAAATGATTGTGCTTGTAACAGTTTAAATAGCACTGTTTTGGTTTTTTTGCTCAAGGAATTAAAGGATGAAAAGATATCTTATGCTTCAAGTTGAAGGCCTCAAGGGAGAAGTAGCCTCAGTTACCCTCGACTCTCTGCGTGACCCTAACCAAGGGGGTTGTTAACCGCGTCGGGAAGGTGGACCGAACCCGCCGCGAGAGGCTCTCCATTGAGCGCTTCTTGGAGTAGGACACTTGGGTGCCAGGGGGGCTCTGGCTGTAAATCCCTCGCCTTTCGGGCCCTACACAAGAGGCCAATGTGACTCGAGATTGAATTGCGAGGCCCACATACTAGTCTACAGGTAGAATCTTGGATTAGTAATCCGTGTGGATTGCTGGATAGCCTTCGGGTGGATTATGGATAAGCCTACGGGTTGGACTTTATAAATGTATTCCAAAGATAAATATGATAATCTATTGACAAGGAACTTGTTTTGAAACTGTTTTTCTATGTCAAGTGCTAAGATTACGCGAACAAACCAGTGCCTAACGGACGGACTAATTAAGAAAGTTGCTTGACACATGTCCAACTAAATGTGGTAGGTAATTAGATAACTAAAACAACTTGAGGAAAGTGCGTTGGATGTGGCCATGGGTCTGTCCTATGGATGGGTGATCCTAGTTGGTCAAGAACTTTTCTCAATCATGATGGACAGCAAGAAGATCGTTTCAAAGGAAATGAATAGCAAGGGCGTTGACCTAGAGCCTAAGTTATAATAATCCCGATTTACATTGTTTTAGGGGAACGGAATGGGGCTATGCCTTATGGCAGAGAGGTTGAGCTTTGTATCTGTCTCATTTTCCATTCTCCTTGAACCAAGTGCAGCATGAATCTGCTTCGGCCCTGGCATTTCTACATAAAGTAGTTCGCTCAGGGTTCGACACTAGTTGCTGTTTAGGAAATGACCATTAGGGAAAACCCTGATTTAGGTTGATCCTAAGTGGGAACAGTTAGAATACTTCTGCTATGTGGCAGACATGGGAAGTTCTAGATCGCAAACCCCATGACATTCCATGGGAGTGCCGAGAGGAGCTTTCTAGACCTCCTTCCCAATGGACTACTAAGACGTTTCCTGAAGGGAACAGGTGGACATGTTACATTTTCTTCCTAGAATTCGTTCTTCTAGGACTCATTTGAGATCAGTTTGCAGATTCTATGTTAGATTGCAATTTGTAGCCTGGCTACTTACCTTTCTTCTTTCCTTTGGTCTTCTTTGTTTGTGGCACATCTTCCATCTCTTGATCTTGGGTTATATTTTTAGCAAGCTTTGGTTGTTCAGGTGTTCTTTAAGTTACCTGTTTTGGAGGGCCAGAAGAGGAAGGCCCTCGTTCATCTTCTCTTCTTCTCTTTTCTTCAATCAAGACTTCTTTATGATTGACGTTAGCCAAATGTGCAAATGTGAAAAAAGAATCTATTGGTTCTTTCCAACAAGTTATTCCTCAAATGCACTAACTCGCGTTAGCCAAATCTTCTTTGGTTGCTTTACCACGTTCCATTTTATCTAGTGCATGCATCCATACTTTAGATTGCACATTAGCTTTAAATGCTTTCAAACTTGATTTAGTTGGCTTCATTTGCAGCCCATAGGTAGCTGCATCAATTGTTTTGTAGGCATTCATTATAGCTAAATCGTCTAATCTTTTCTTCATTCCAACATTGCCAAATTTTGGCTCCAGTGGAAGACCAGTTTTAGCTGTATGAATTTTTCCATCTTTCCAAAAGACGAGCTTCTGTGCTTCAGTCTCAGGGAAGGCAGAACATTCCCTCTTGTCATGTTGTTGGCTATCGCACCAAATATAGTGCCTCTTAAAGCCTTCTCTCATGGGTCTTTGAGTTGATGATTGTCCTCGTTCTTCAACTTTGACATCTAGCTTCTCCACCTTGGAACTAATTTCTATAAGATTCATGTGAAGGTCACACATGCTTTTATTGAGTTCATCCATTACATCATTTTTAGAAGCAACAGAAGAAGAAAGAGTTGGTTGATTAGTCAAAGGAATAGGGGATTTTGAAGGTGGAACAAGCTCCATCAATGGAGTTTTTCAAGTTGAATTAGAGACCAATCTTATTCACATCTGCTCTCTTCAAGAAATCATGTTAAGTACATCAGTAGTTTCTCTCCATGCAGTCTTGACTCTTGATTTGGAGATAACATCTTCTAGGTGATTAGCAAGCTTTTCTTGCAGAATGGGATCTGTAGTCTTAAGGAATAATTCAATCTTCTGAAACTTTTCTTCGTCATAAGGCTAGAGTCTTCTAAGAAGAATTCTTCACGTAGGGCTTTTTTTAATGCAGCCTAATCTGCATCTTGCTAAAAAAGACCATGGATTCTCTCTTGAAGACCATGCTTGGCTAGTCTGGCAAAATAGCGACTCCATGCTTATTGTGGCACACCAAAGAATAGTAGTTTTTCAACATACAAGCAAATTAAAATAGAGACATTTTGACCATTAAATTGTTTTAATTTCCACCCAACTTCCTCTAGCGCCTTGACAGTTATGGAATAATCTTCTCTTCGTCTTGCCTTTGTTGTTGTTGTTGTAACATTTGAATTTGTTGTTGCTAAGTCCGCAATAGTATGCGTACCAATTGTCGTAGAGTATCTCTTGAAGAATCCCCCATCTTGGATTTCTCTTTCACTGACCTTCACATCGGGCTCACCAATGTTGTAGCGTGTAGGGTTGAAGGTCACATCACGGGTTTGGAAAGAGAAGAATGTATGGGGGTTCAAGAGCTTAGACTCCAGAGATGGTAGATAAAAGAGAAGGGGTTTGAAAAAATTGAAGACGTAGAAGAATACTAAAAATAATAATTAGAAAATGTAGAAGAATACTAACATAGATGAAGCTTGTCAGTTTCTTTCAGCATTATGAGAAGATATAACTCTAATAGACAAAAACATGTACAGAATAATACCTTCCTCTATGCTGCTCAGATCGCCAATCTGATACTTCCATTGGCTCCAAAAGGGGGGGTTAAATACCAAGACACTTGGCCAAAAGATCACTCCTTTTTCATTTCCCACTTTGAAGTATTGTTCACTGCCTGAAAACAGCGATCGCGCGTTGTGCGATTTCACTAATCTCTCTTTTTATATAAAATCCTTTCAAATTGGCTGAAAGCTACATGCTTTCTTTTACATATCATCCTAATCTGGAAGTTTTCTATAGTTTTATGGATTTTTTACAAGAGATAATATCTAGAATATAAAAAATTGGCTAAAAACTTGTCCAGAAAAAATCTAATATTTTGAACCATGGACACTAACACTAATGCCTAGGTTGTCCTCTCTGTATCTATCAACAGAGGGTGAGACAGAGGGTGGACTGAGTGTGAATGGTGTTTCTTCAATCAATTACCGAGAGGTGAGGATTGAGGGACGTTACGACCTTTGGAGTCAGGTACATTCCCATTTCCCTATTCACCCACAGGCTGGATTTCTGCCATCAGCACAGGACAAACCACTCTGTTCTATACACTGCACTACAAGGCTCCCTTGCCTTTCTCCTTGCACCTATGCCAGAGGGGTTGGACGCACTGATGCACATCAATTGTGCACCCTGGCATACTCCCTCTGCACCATTCCTTTGTTTATTTCTAAACCAGGTGTGAGCTATGGGTTTCATCTTGATTTCCTCGAGTGATATTAGTCATGGGACAAGTGCGTACTCTTTCAATCCATTTGAGTGATTGTGAGTTGAGTGCAATATCCTTCGCTATCGATGAATTTCTAGTGATTCCTTTAACCAACTACCTCCCTGGGTGCTACCGCTTGGTCCTTGCCACGAAGGATGAAGAATCTGTGCTATGAAGACACCTTGTTACCTCCTGCAGCCAATGACAATACCAGACGCAACCTCAATAGTTGACATTCATTCTCGGCAATATGGGCCATGTTTTTCTAACCCTACACCTTCTATTTCTCAATACTAGTCATGTCTTTAGTGTGGGGATGTTTGTGATTCATTTGATGTGAGGTACCAAATCCTTGAAGTTTGGTTTATCCAAATCCTATTGAGGTCTTAAGTGTGGGGACGCGTCCGTGCACGTTCATCTTGTATATCCCCATGCATACACCCTATTCTAATCATGCATCTATGTTGTGATTTCATTTTACCTTGATGAGGTCCTTTCCTCACCCTTACGTTCTATTTCACCCTGTCCTCAGAGTTGTTCCTTGACTGTTTGCCCTTATTCTTGGTTTTGCGCTTTTTTCATATGAACACACCTTACGTTCACCGAAAACTCAATCCAACCTTACATCCCTATTTGTCCCTTTGAACTGCCTATTTTTCCTTTTTACCAACCCCTATTCTGACAAACAATCCTCAAGTTTTTAATTTTTGAAGTAATTCCCGTAAATTGAACAGTTTTCCATGTGAACACATCATTATTGCTTCGAAAACCTGATCTGATGAGTCAGGCCTATCCTACCTCTTCTCCCTGACATTTTCCCTTTTTATGCCGTGTTATTTCGATGCACGATTCATCCGTTATTAATTTGTGCGGATTTTCGGACCTTTTTCGTGCTTATTTTTTACATTTTTCCATGTGAACCTGCTCTATTTTCAACGGAATTCCAGTTTGATTTGACAACCGTGTCCTGCCACCTTTCCCCCACTTTTTCCTTTTTCCTCTCCGCTTTTTTGACTGTCGAATTTTTAGTTATTAGTTTTTTTGAGCGTTTTTAAATGCATTTTTCGTGTTTTTTCTACGTGAACTCATCCTAATTTCCCCTAAACTAAGTTTTGATGTATCACTCCTCTGCATTCCTTTTTTTCGGCCATTTTTCCTTTTTCCTGCCTATTATTTTGACGCACGGTTTTTCCCGTATTAATTTTGGAGTCCATTTTCGCGCCCATTTTTGGGGTTTTTCCCATGTGAGCACGTCCTTTCTCGATCAAAACTGTGTTTTCTCATGATAGCTTTGTCGGACACATTGTTCTGCACACTTTTCCTTTTTTTCACACTTCGTTCCGATGCGCGGATTTTTCGATATTAATGCCCGTATGTGTTTTCGAGTTTGTTTTTTCGTTTTTCCCATGTGAACACCCTAATTTTGTCCCGGAACCAATGTTGCATGTTTTGATTATTTTCCCCTCGTCTCCCAACTCATTTTTCCTTTTTATGGATTTTTGATTTGACAAACGGTTTGGATTTTATTAATTTTTATTCCTTTTTCCCGTGTGACCGTGTTTCTCGTGTCGCGCGTGAACGCGCATGTTGTTGGTTTTATGCGCCTGGGGATGCCCCCGTGGCGTCTGTGGTTCCATTGCCGGCCCTGCCCCGTTTGATCCTATCATTGCAAAAAAAAATTTCGCCCACCCGCGCATGCATGCGGGACGGGGGTGCATTCTTTTGCACACCCATATTCAATTTCTTTTTAGTATTAAAAAAACCAACTTTAAAAAAAAAGAAATCAAACACACAACAAACCAAATACACAAAACAAAAACATATATATTTTTAAAAAAAACCAAACACACAAAACAAAACACAAAAATAATACTAATAATAATCATAATCAATAATTTTGAGAAAAAAAATACTCCTACAACCCACCAGCAACACCTATATTGACAAGCACAACTAAATTTTAATGAAATACACATTTAATGCTTATTATTTATTTACACAAAAAAAACCTAAAAAACTAACACACTAAAACTAAAAAACCAAAAACTTTATTTTATTTTTTTTAAAAACAACAAACTTTAAAAAAAACAAACAGAATCCAACCGCTTACCTTTCCAACGCCCGTGCTCCTCGTCTTCCTTTGTAGGCGTCTTCTTCTCCCTTACCTTCTCCCCCGCTCTCTTCTCTTTCTCTCTCCTCCCCTTCCTCTCCCTCGACCTCTCCTCCACCGTGCAAACCGTCGTCGTGGCCCGCGCCTGCCCTCCCCATTTGCTCCATCTCCTCTCCCTCTCGTGGCCTTGCCCACTGGCGGCTTCCCTCGCTCTCCTCCTCGGCCAACCCTCGCACCTCCCTCCTCCCGACGGCCCGAAGCACCCCTCCCGCCGACCCGCAACGCTCCACCTCCGCCACCTACTCCCCCTCCACTAACTACGCCTCCTCTCACTCCTCCTACTCCCCCTCCACCACCGTCCGTCGTCGCCACCACCTCATCCATGTGCCCCTCCTCCCCTATCACCTCCTCCTCCTCCCCTTCCTCCACCTCCTCCTCCTCCCCACCACCTCCACCTACTCCGCCTCCTCCTCCTCCAACCCACCTCCTCCCACCCTCTAACCCACCCTAGGTTAGCACCTAACCTAAGATTTAGTTAACACTAACCTAATTGTGATTAATCACTAACCTAGCTTTAGTTAACCCTAACTTAACTTAAGTCAAAACTAACCTAACTAGGGTTAGGTTAACCCTAACCTAACTGTAGTTAATCCACTAACCTACCTCAGGTTAGTTCCACCCCCACTAACTAACCCTACGTTAGTCTCACCTGGGTTAGTTTATACTAACCTAGACTAACTTAACTAACCTAGACTAACCCCAGACTACCCTAATTGACCTAATTAACCTAGACTAACTTAGACTAACCTAATCAACCTTCACTAACCTAACTTGACTTAGCCTAACTTACCTGACTTAACTAGACTAACTTGACTTAGTTGACTTAACTTGACCCTACTTACCTGATTTACATAATTTAATTGATCTAGTTAGTTTAAAAATGCATTTCAACTCAAAAAAATTTCAAAAAAATTCTAAAAATTCCCCTAGATTTTTGCAAATTTTTAGAAAATTTTTCACGTGGAAATTTCAACCAACAAACTTCCAAAAAATTCAAAATTTGAAAATTCATTCAAAATTACTTTAAAAATGCATAAATTTCATTTAAATTAGTAAAAAATATAAATTAAAATCAAAAAAATTATAAAAATTTCCATCCACCTCCCCTGACCTTTTTTCACTCATTTTTCACTTCAAAATATTTTCATACAAGGCACCAATCTTCTTTGAAAAAAAGAAAAAAAGAAAAAAACAAAGAATAAAAATAACATACTTATTTTCATACCATAACTTGTGGATATTTCCTAAATGGCTGAAATTTCATTTTATTTTTCCTTCATCACATATCCATGTGCTATATATCTTGATTTCATTATTATTATTATTAAAAACAAATAAAAAAACAAACACCCACTTAATTGCTAAAATGAACTATTTATTCACCCACATTTTCTAAGCGCATTTGCACCAGCTGTCACGAAGAAGCACGCGCTGGCAAAAAAGCGCTTCATATCACTATTAATTTTTAATTAAGGAATTTGCATTTAGAGACCTAGTCTAGGAATCGTAGTCCAGGTTGCGCTAAAGCACCGGTTCACCTTAATAAATTGTAATTAAAATTTTAAGAAGGAACCACCATTTTTTTATTAAGGTTTATAACCTAATAAAATGTCACGCATTGTTAATAATTTCTTAAAATGAATCCTTCATTAAACTAAACCCACTTCGTGGGATGGGCGCGTAAAAGTCTTTTAGTTGACACTGATGGTCAAGGTTATGGTCAAGTCCTGAGGTATATTTTTATGGTAGTCCGATTTGTCTATGTGTTACGATTACGGGTACGGCGTGTAGTTCTTTCTCTCTTTCTTGATACGGGGATTTGGGTGTCTGATTATTGCATCGCATGAAGCTTTCGGTCGCATATGTGTAGCGGTCGTGCCGAAATTTTTCTAGGCTGTGTATTGTCTAGGGTGGTAACTGGGTTAGTTACATCTATGTCTGTATGAGTGTCTTTCTTTTGGATTGATTCCTTTTTTATAGCCCTTAGGTTGTTTTGCAGGCATTCTTTGTGACTGTCTATGTTGTGGTGTGTGTGTTTACCATCTGAATGGCGCCTCACACTCCTCCCCCTATCCAGTATATCCCACTGGTTAGTAGGGATTACTCTTCCCTACTCACTTTTGAGCCTCTCACGAAGGTAGGACTCGCGATTGTCGTGGCTGCCTCATTCTCCTTGATTCCAGAAGATCCATCGATGTGTGATGAGTTTCTTGCCTCATACAGCAAGAAGACGGGACTGGTCCATGGTACTTCCATGACACTGACCCGAGGGTTAGGGAAAGCTTTGTCTCTTCCCTACAAAGGAGAGCCCTTTGTTACAGCTCGCCAGCTATTCTCTAACGATGAGATTTTGAAGCTGTTACAGAAACAGACCAAGGAAATTGTGGATGTTAAGAAAGTGATCAACACTTCAGGACTCTCCTTTTCCATGATCACTGATCCTGTGTGGAAGTTGGTCTGCCAGTTTCTCCAAGACAGGTTTATGCCTGCCAAGACACCATCCCATTACTTGACCAAAGAGCTCTTTACAGCTTCAAGGATGGTGTTAAACAGAGTGGCTATTGATTGGAGCACTTACCTACTCACAAAGATGGATCAACATTTCGTTAAAGTAACCAGGGGCAATGTCACAAATGTCACCTATGGATCCTACTTATGTGCTTTCTTGACCTATTCAGTTTTAAAGAAGGGTGTGCCTCTATCTCCTCCATCTGATCTAGTGCCTCCCCTTCCACCTTCAGAAGAGTCGAAACCAATTGATATAGAGGATTTGGATTCTCCTTCTCCCCTAGTCATACAGCGAAAATGCTTGAAGCGGGTGGCAGATAAAGCTCCTTCAGTTCTTCCTTCAGTTGCAATTCCTGCTACATCTGGTAGTGACCTCCCTGCTTATCTCACATGTAACAACCTGTTCAGAGCACATAGAGAGGGTTGGGAGATGCCATTCCATTCCTATGTAAATGCATCCAGATTTCAATTGATCTGTCAGTGTGACAGCCTGTGTTCAACAGTTGTATGCTTCCTTTTATGAAGAACTGATGCAGTTCAAAGACCAGTTGCATAAAGCAACATCCGAGTTAGCCTCTGATAAAGACACACTAGCAGATCTGTTTAAGCAGATGGAGCAACAAACCCACATAATTGAGACCCAAAAAGAAGAGATATCTTCTTTGAAGATTCAGTTAATAGAAGCTCAATCAGAGGTCACTAGAATTTCAGAGGAGAAGGAGAGGATGTCCAAAGAAGCACAAGAGTTTCAAACTCTTTTAGATGTAAAACTCTCAGCCTTACAGACTGCTAATGACACAATGGAATCACAAGCTTCCCAAATCAAGCAGTTGCAAGACCAATTGGCACAGTCACGGTCTGTTCCTCCAAGCCCTAATGTTCCATTGATCCCTTCTCTCTCACAACAGGACTTGGCAGCTCTCCAGAGACAAGCTACCTTGTGTCCTTTATTCCAAGATAAAGTGGAAAGATTGCAATCCTCCAGGATGGATTTGCTATGGTCTACATTTGAGCATTTCCAAGAATATGTTCCTCTAGACCATTCTTTCTTTGTCCACTATCAATTGTAGAAGATGGGCTTGGTCTCCTGAATTAGTGACAGAAGTGGTCCGTATGGTGTTTGAAGATTCTATCACGACGGATACCATGTTGCCGTCATATATGTATCTACGGGGAGATCTGTTGATTCCAGATGAAGTAGATATGGCCTGGTATATGGGAGACTTGGTTTTACAAGATATTTTATATGTCAACTATTTGGAGTTGTGAATAGATGACATGTTCCAGAGTTACTCCTCAAAAGTGGCTACTTGCCCTAATAATTCCTGGCACTCAATGATTGATTTTGTGGTCCTGAATCAATGACAAAACATAGCTTCTACCTATGTATAGAGTACTAACCAAATGAGGTGGATCTCTTAACTCACCTTTCCAAAAATAATCCATTTGATTCAACCTTTTTTAATCCCTATCAGAGAAGATCTATCTTAGGTCCCTCTGTTCCTAGCCTACTGTACTACCAACAAATGGCTCACCGTTATGATACCTATCTTTCCCTCTATCAAACCAATTCCACAGCAATCTTACCCCTTCTTTTCCAACCTCAAATTCCAATATTTACATATTTCTCTTTTATCGAAGATAGAGTATTTTTCCCTTTTCCACCATGCCCTTCTCCATCCATCCATGTACCTTCTACCTTTCCTATTTATAAATTAACACCCTTCCTAATAACTGATTCCCTAAAATTTTCAGCCACTCCTTCTTCAACATATTCCTCCTTTTATGATTTTGCCTACCCATCTCTTCATCTACTTTTACTTATTCCACTTCCATCTCCTGCCACTTCTATCTCTCAACCCCCTCAATTGGTTAGTGAATATGAAGGGTTTGATCAATAGATTCCAAGAAGAAGAGGATGGAGCTCGATTGATTCTCTTACAGGACCTCAGATAAACTGGCCAATAATTCTAGGAGATTGGACAACTGCCAGTCAAGCATACCAGAACTACCTTCATTTTGCTCATCAATATTCACAGTCTCTAGATCCTTCGGTGAGATTGACAACTCATTTTGCTTGATATCTAGCATACATGCATAGGCATTCCCATAATGATCAAAAGGCCATTCCAAAACTTTGTATGAATGTCAATGTGAACATTGACTCCCACCAGTTGGATGTCCAATATTTTCATGCCCTATGTCTCCCTAGCAAATACCTTGTATTGCTAGAGAGGATGTGCTGCTTGCAGTTCTTTCAAAATCCTCCAAAGACATTTGTAGATGAATCATTCTCCATGGATCACTTTTGAAACTACCAAGCCTTCAAAAGGGATCATTTTCATTGATGCCTTTGCAATGTATTTTGGATGATTCTTAATTATATATATCTCTTTTTGGAGGTGTCTTTCAGATGGTTGTGTTAGTGTTTGTATGCGTTGTATTAATTGTATATCACGAGTTCATGCTGATTGAGAATAATTTGTTCGAGAGCTCTTTTCAACCGATTGATGGTGGATGGAAAACCTATGGTGGCAAGCTGAAGAGAACCTCTTATATCCTTTACAAATTTGTTATGGTTTTTTCAAAAATGATTAATCATATGAGTTATTGAATAATGGAATTTTTCATTTAGTAGTTTTTCTATCAGATGCAAGTGATAAGTTGGGGTCGTGGGTTAGCAAGATTATTGAAGATCCGATAGAAGATAAAATTGAGCTCTTTAATGAACTTATATTCTTCTTTTCCTTAGGTCACGAGGACGCTTCCTTTCTAAGTGTGGGGATATGTTGAGAGTGGAAAAAGATTGAATTTTTGAATGATTTTTGTTGTTTTTTAGGACTGAATGATTGATTTTTTATGGATTTAGAGTGATGTATGGTTGTTAATGGAAGTATTTGAGAGTGTTTTGGATGATATTGATTATGTTTTGGAAGTTCATGATGATTCTCAGTGGAGATATGAGGTTATGTGATGTTCTGATAGCTTTTGATTGGTTCTGTATACCTTCTGTATAGCTTCTGTTTTGTTATGATTGTCTTCTGTATGAAGCATGGATTGATGATTGATGAAGATTGAGATCTTTTGGAAGCCTATTGAATAGTTTTTGATAGTTTCGAAAGGTTTGAGTATGATTTATGAGGTTCTGATGACCTTCTGTAGACCCTCTGTCTCTCCTATGTCTCTGTATTGTAACTCTACTATAGTTGTTCTGGCACTGTACTATAACTGTTCTGTAGACCTTCTATAAGTGTTCTATAGAAAGTATGTGTGACTTTGGGAAAGTTTTCTAATCTTTGGAAAGGATGAATCTAAGTTCAAAAGAGCTAAAACAAATGGAAAAAGCAGCTACTAAAGACTGAAGAGAAGACTAAGTGACAGTGACAGTAGTGAGCAGTGAAAAGACATTGTAGTGCCTTTGGTGACTCTTCATATGAGACATACCTCTTGGGAGGTGCATCCATGACCTAAGAAGGATTATTGAGGGTTATTATGAGAGCATTTTAGTGAGGAGATGATGTATTATTGAGAGAGAGAGAGAGAGAGAGAGAGAGAGAGAGAGAGAGAGCCAAAGATAGTTAATTCTATCAAAACAGTGTAACTGTATGTGAGAGATTGAGAGAGAGAACTATGAAGACATTGAAGATTAATAATATGTGATTGATTTCCATTCAAAGATGGTGTATTCCTTTGTGTTCTTTGTTCTATTGAATAATTTTATGAAGATGTTGAAGATTATGGTTGATTCTATCAAATCCGTGGGAGAAATCTATTATGATGCTGTGTGAAGAATTGTTGTTTTCTTTATTTTGATGATCAAAAGAATGAAATAAAAGCTTTTTAATGTTACAAGATATATTTTCTTGCAAGAGAATTCCCTTTTCCTTGGTGTTCCTCTTGGGCTCCAATTTATCATATGCTAACACACTAGTCGATCAAAACCCTTCATGTCTATATAGTCCCAAGCAAAGATATCATGAAACTCCTGACATAACTTGATAAGATCCTTCTTGAAAGTTTACTCCACATAGATGCTCATCTTGATGATTCTAATCTCTCCTTGCTCATTCATGTTGATCTCCTACACTTCATCTTCAACTACACTTGTAGAAATTCTCATAGTATGCCCATATCTCTATTTAACTTGAATAATTACTTTTTGTCATTTCTCTTCTTACATATCAGGGCTATCCATACCCTTAGAATCCTTACATTGCAAATTTTTAGGATCTTCTTTCAATTTATTTTCAAGATGACTAGTTTATGAGTCTTGAATTAATTTATACTCCACATTTATTGGGTTTTTTGAAATTCAGGCTGCTCCTAATATTCAGAAAGTCCACCTGAATGTTGGCCTAAACTAGTTTTGACCTACAATTTGAATAGTTTGTTGTTCCAGAACTAAATTTCCTCCACTTATGGAAGAATATTGATACTCTTGAATGATTCCAACAACATATATCTCAAACACTAAGACCATAGAAGGATTTTCTTATAGGAACAATTCTTCCTCATCATCTTCCACTTCATCTACTAGATTAATAGTCCAAGCTACCATAGGTCCACCGACAGAGATCTTCAAGATTACCTTGTTAGTTGTAGATAATCTAATCTCCTTGAGGAATCTAGGGATACATACATAATCATTCTCCCAATCCACCTTCAACTTGGCTAATTTGAATCACGGTCTCCTCGAAAGCATTTTATAAGAATCCCCTATTTTTGACATTCTTAGGACAACGAAACTTACCCTAAACTTCAATGTAATATTCCCTTCACAATGCTTCATATCAAGAAATGATTTTAGACTTGAGGCATTTTAGAAATTACTTGTCAAGCTGTCACATAAGTGACCGCACGTAATTTTCTTGATATTGAGTCTCACATTAAATCAATTCCACAATCTGACATGAGAAGACGCCTCAATAATCCTAGCCAACAAAAAGTAAATACACCTTGTGAATAATATTACGATGGATTGATCAGATAATTTCTCTTGCATTATATTTGATTTGGAATTTCAGATTTCATTTAATACGTCGATGATCACATTGATTTCATAACCACAAGAAAATTTGCAAAAGCCTCAATTAGTAGATGAAGAATGCGCAAGAATGAGCATGATATTGAGTAAGTTAAGTATCAAAGAGTATGACATGACTTTATATACTAGATAAGTCATGAAGTAACTAGGCCAAAGCCACTGGAAGAAGTCATTATGAAGAAAAAAAGACATTTTTGAAAAAATAGGCCAAAATACATGACTTTTTTAATGCCTAAAGGGAGAGAAAGCATTTAAAAATCATCCTCATGCCACCATCCAACAGGTAAACAATCAAAATGAATATTTAATAAAGCTCAATTGACTCTTGGCAAGTAGCCAAATGAATCAATCAACTGCATACTCCCCCTCATGCCTATAAATACACCCCCTCTTCTTCACAAAAAAAGAAAAGAATGAAGACCTATGTTGAGAGTGGAAAAAGACTAAATTTTTGACTGATTTTTATTGTTTTTGAGGTCTGAATGATTGATTTTTGATGGATTTAGAGTGATGTATGGTTGTAAGGGAAGTATTTGAGAGTATTTTGGATGATGTTGATTATGGTTGGAAGTTCATGATGATTCTCAGTGGAGATATGAGGTTCTGTGATGTTCTGATAGCTTCTAATTGGTTCTGTATACCTTCTGTTTTGTTATGATTGTCTTCTTATGAAGCATGGATTAATGATTGATAAATATTAAAATCTTTTGAAAGCTTATTGAATAGTTTTTGATAGTTTGGAATGGTTTGAGTATGAGTTATGAGGTTTTGATGACCTTCTCTAACCTTCTGTAGAGCCTCTGTCTCTGTACTGTCTCTGCACTGTCTCCGTATTGTAACTGTATTGTAGCTGTTCTGGTGTTGTACTGTGACTGTTCTGTAGACCTTCTGTAAGTGTTATTTAGAATGTATGTGTGACTTTGGGGAAGTTTTCTAACCTTTGGAAAGGATGAATCTAAGTTCAAAAGAGCTAAAACAAGTGGAATAAATAGCTGCTAAAGACTGAAGAGAAGACTAAGTGACAGTGATAGTAGTGACCTGTGAAAAGACACTGTAGTGCCTTTGGTGACTCTTCATATTAGGCATAACTCTTGGTAGGTGTATCCACTATCTAAGAAGGATTATTGAGGGTTATTATGAGAGTATTGTAGTGAGGATATGATGTACTATTGATGGAGAGAGAGAGAGAGAGAGAGAGAGTTAGAGATAGTCAATTCTATCAAAACAGTGTAACTGTATGTGAGAAATTGAGAGAGAGAACTATGAAGACATTGAATAAGGATAATATTGAAAGGTGAGAAGGATCGAACCTTGCACGCGAGCTATGGCGGGAGAGAAAGAGCAAGAAAGAGAGAGACAAGAAAATGGGAACTCCAACGGTCACAATGTGTGACCGGGCCTTCCTTTATTCAAACTATCACTAAAAGAATAAAGAATAAAGTGATGTGACGGGCGCCCACCACCTGCAGTGTGTAGTGGCGGGTACTGTTAGTGTAGTAATACACGGGGCGGCACGGCGGAGGTGCCTTTACCCCCAACAACCTCCCACTTAAAGGCGAATCTGCCCTAGTGAGAGAGAAAAGAAAAAAGAAAAGACAGTACAAATGTACATAGGTACAAGGGATGAGGAAAGGCGACATCTCATCCAACGCTCATCAACCTCCTGAGGAAGGCAAAGCGCTCAGTAGTGATGCTCTTCGTGAGTAGATCTGCAGGATTCTCGTCAGTGGAGATCTTCACAAGGTCAACAGACTTGTCCTCCATGACACCACGTATGAAGTGATACCTCACCTCAATGTGTTTCGTCTTCGCATGGAAGACCGGATTCTTAGCCAACTGAATGGCACTCATAGAATCCGAATGCAGTGTAGGTGTAGCATCAATCCCAAGGTCAGCAACTAGACGGCCTAACCATATGGCCTCCTTGCAAGCCTCAGTGGCTGCAACATACTCGGCCTCAGTGGTAGACAAAGCTGTACACTTCTGAACCCTGGACATCCAAGAGATAGCCCCTCTAGCATAGGTGAATACATAGCCAGAAGTGGACTTCCTACTATCTGCATGTCCTGCATAATCGGAGTGAGTGTACCCCATGACCCCTGTATCCTGGCTGCCATAGCAAATACACATATCTGCTGTGCCCTTCAGGTACCTCATGATACCCTTCACGGCATCCCAATGTCTGCTGCCAGGTGTAGCCATATAGCGTGCCACAACACCAACTGCATGCGCAATATCTGGACGAGTGGCTATCATGGCATACATCAAACTGCCCACGGCTGAAGCATAAGGGATCTTGGCCATCTCGGCCCTCTGCTCATCTGTTTGTGGACAATCGGCTTGTGATACCTTCACATAAGAAGGTAATGGACAGCCAATAGGCTTTATGTCCTGCATGCGGAAGCGCTGGACTTTATGAATGTACTCCCTCTGTGAGAGATACAAAAGCCCCTGATGCCTATTGCGCTTAATGCGCATCCCAAGTATATGTGAGGCCTGTTCCAAATCCTTCATCTCAAAGCTCTTCTTCAGCTGAGATTTAAGAGCATCTAGCTCATCATGAGCTTTCCCTGCTATCAGCATATCATCAACATAGAGTACCAAGATAAGCAAACTACCATCACAGGCTTTCTTCGTGTAAAGACACGTATCCATAGCACTCTTACTGTAGCCCTGTGACTGCATATGCATGCGAGCTATGGCGGGAGAGCAAGAGCAAGAAAGAGAGAGACAAGAAAATGGGAACTCCAACGGTCACAATGTGTGACCGGGCCTTCCTTTATTCAAACTGTCACTAAAAGAATAAAGAATAAAGTGACGTGACGGGCGCCCGCCACTTGCAGTGTGCAGTGGCGGGTACTGTCAGTGTAGTAATACACGGGGCGGCACGGCGGAGGCGCCTTTACCCCCAACAAATATGTGATTGATTTCCATTCAAATATTGTGTATTCTTTTTTGTTCTTTGTTATATTGATGAATTCTATGAAGATGTTAAAGAATATGGTTGATTCTATCAAATCTGTGGGAGAAATCTACTATGGTGCTGCGTGAAGAATTGCTGTTTTCTTTCTTTTGATGATCAAAAGAATGAAATAAAAGCTTGTTAATGTTACAAGATAGATTTTCTTGCAAGATAATTCCATTTTCCTTGGTGTTCCTCTTGGGGCTCCATGTTTTTGGTGCGCAGCTGGGGAAATTTGCCATCAACAAGCATCAGAAGAGGTTGAAAATGAAGGAAATGGCATTGTCAAGAAGAGGAGAATTCAATGGATGTTTGTAAATTTCCTTCTTCCACTGAAGAGTTGTAATTTCTCATTATCAAATCTACTTTCCACAAGAATTTAATCCCACAATGGCGGAAACATATCACCATCATGATGCATCTCTATGTGGTGGACTATTTCCTCTTCATGTTGAAGCAGTAGAAACTTGCATCTTGGTGGCAAATTGTTTGGGAACAAACTGAAAAGAAGAAACAGAGAGAATGACCATCCATGGAAGATTTGGCATTCATTGAGAAGTTTCTAGACATCATCAAGTGGGAGATTGTGAAGAAGCTTCAGGAGTCTTGGTCTGTAGAGGTTTACGAAGACAAGAAGGAAAAGAGTTAGAATTTGTTTGTGGATGCTCAATAGCAAGATACATGGGATGCTTGGTGAACTGATAATCTTCTGTTTGTCCAATTAGCAACCCACTACAAGTTGGTAGACAGAGTGTTTTTCACAACATACACTGTTGAAACCCTCAGAAGCTGGCATTATTATAATGATGCAACAACAATCCTAAGAAGAATGAGTTTTGATACTTTCAGAACAAAATATCTTCCCCTCTATAGTGGTTTGAAAGCTGAATTCAGAGATGTTGAAAAGAAGGAAGTAGAGGAGATGTTGGCCAGAGAATCCATCAAGGACTGAAGCCCTCTCTGATACTATCCTGTTGAGTCCAAACCAACTGGTTGAAGCCAACCCCCTGATGAATGACGCAATAAAGAGGCAAGCATTGGAATGAGTCCAGAGGTACGTGAGAAGAGAGAAGGCAAAAATCAAAGTTGAGAACGAGCTCATAGCAACAGAAGCCTCCTTTGACGCCCTAAAAGCACTCTTTACAGAAGTCCCCATGGCAACTCAAGGTCCCCTTCCTAGTCAGATTTGTCCTGGAAATATTGATGACATGCCAGCAAATGTAGTCCCATTGCCAGTTTTTAAGGGAGAATACAATGAAGACCTTGATCTTCATGTAGTAGAGTTTATGGTAGCATGTGTGGCTAACAATGCCAGAACCCCTGAGCATTGGTTAGCAATATTTCTCGCCACTTTCAAGGGTGCGGGGTTTCAATGGTATGAGAGACAAGCAGCGGGAACTTTTGGCACATGGGACGACCTAAAGTTGGCCTTCCTCACTAAATTCAGACATGAAGGTTTTGAAGAGCGGATGCAAGAGGAGTTCATGAATCTAAGTCAGTCCTCTAGAGAAAGAGTAGAAGCTTATGTCTCGCGAATGGAATCTATCCTGAAGAGATGGAATAACCACCATTTGGACGAAGGAATCCAAAAAGGAGTGTTTCCTAGGGGCCTACAACCAGAAGTTCACAAGTACGTGGAATTGAGAAGACCAGTCAATCTGCAAGCTGCAGTGGAAGGTGCAAGATTGTATGATGAAGTTGAAGCAAGGCTTTCAATGACTCCAGGAAGAGGATTCTTACCTCCTCATATGCCTGGAATGGTATACCCACCAAATGCAATCCGAGGGACAGTTCCCTACTTCTATCCCCAGATGCAAACAGTGCCGTAGTATAATGCACCTAATCTAGTGTGGTCACCGCAGACGACAGTGCCTCAAATGATGGTTCAACCACAACAACAGTGGCCTTAAACAGTCCCTCCAATGGCGACTCAACAATAGTGGAACCCTACCAATTGGAATCGATAACCCCAAGTCTCAACAGGAGCTCTGAATTAGAGCCAGAGTAGAGGACCTTCTGGATCTACCCAACCACTGTATGCAGTAATTACAGAAGCTTCCCAAAACCCTACCACAAGCACTTCAGGAGGTGAAAATCTAAAGGACTACTTATCCAACTCAGTTGCAAGTATCAAGAAAGAGCTTCTGGACGTGATTACAGAGCAGTTACAGACATTGAAGATGAATACCGCCAATGTATCCACTCCTGTGGGAGCTGGAAGAGATGTGATGCGCTCTAATACATGGTGTGGGAAGCGTCATCAAGCGGGACATTTAGCCACTGAATGTACCTGAAAACCAACCATTCATGGAGCCTTCTGTTCTTACTGTTTGTAGAAGAACCATACAAAGGATATTTGCTCTCTGAAAGAGATGCATGAACGAAGATAGAAGGATGAAAATGCAAGATTCAACTTGCTGGAATCTAAAATGACAACACAAGATATTGGACCAAAGCCTAGGGATTTTGGTCCTAATTTCGGTCCAAGAGGTTTCCCTCTCAAAGTTACAGAGGACGACAGTCTGGCGGTGGTCAGAGATCAGAGGTAGAATGTTGTAGGTGTGGAGAAAGGGGAAATATCTCCTCAAATTGTCCAAACCCTAGACGATCTGTCGATTATAAGCCCTTATGTAGCCGATGCAAAGGAGAAGGCCACACTCCAAAGGACTGTCCTAGTCCAGCCCCTGTAAAGGCCAATGCCACTGATAGCCAACATAAGGTACAAGAACGTGCTTCCAATTTGGTCGAGTTGGAAGTTGTCATTGTTATGCACACCAAGAAGAAGGAACCAATTGTTCAGAACGAAAATAGTTCTCCTGCCAAGACTGTGAAGTTCAACCTGCCAATAGAGGGACAGAGCAGTACAGGACAGAACAGTGCAGTATACAGAGCACTATAGTGCTACAGAGAGTCATAGAGACAGTCCCAGAGCCAAGACCAGAGGCCCAAGAGATAGATGATACAGAAGTACTTCCAGAAATAGAAAAAGTGCCAATGCAGCAATTGTTAGAAGAAAAAGGAAAGATGAAAATGGGTGTATCCCCCTTCCCTAGCCGGCTGGAGAAGCCTGTGGATCCTATTGAAGATTTTGACTTGGTCAAGGACCTAGACACTTTTAAACTAAACTTAACATTCCGGCAGTTGCTGATGCTATCTCCCAACTGCTGAAAGAAATTCAAAAGCATCTTGACAAGAAGGCGTGGATTAAGGATTGCTCCTTCAATAGCGACCAAGACCAATAAGGCCTCGGAGCCTGTAAAGGAAGTAGATGTAGCTAATGCCTTCCTAGGTCCTGGAACCCCAGAGATTAGTGTATCGATAGAAGGATGATTCATTTCATATGCATTGATTGATGGAGGCTCATCAGTAAACATAATGACGGATGTCACAACGAAGGACTTAGGGTTGCAAGGAATTCAACCTACACAGTGGCTTATCAGATTGGCAGACCAAAGTAGAGTCAAACCGTTGGGCATCCTCCCATACGTAAAAACAACCCTTGCAGGAAGAGATTATTGGTTGACATATTTGGTGGTCAAACCAAATTCTTATGGGACTTCATACCCTCTGCTGTTGGGAAGACCTTGGCTTTTTGAAGCAAGAGCCAGGACGAACTGGTTCAAAGGAACCCTAATCCTAGGTAGAGGACCCAATAAAGCGGTGTTAAAGTTGTATGGATTGCAAAAAGGCAATGGATTCACATCCATTGAAGTCATAACTGACTCCTCTAACGAGGCAACAGATGGTACATCAGGAGATGAAGAAGCTGTTAACAAAATCTTTCCTAAGAAAATAGAGATATAGTCCCTAATAGTGGGCACTGTAAGCCAACTGCCAAGGGAAGTAAAATCCTTGTCCATGGGTGAATATCTCCTGCCTCAACTAGAATTAACCTCTAAAATCACCTCTGACAGTGAAATAGAAGCATGGATATACTATTCTCCTTGTTACATGACAGTCGTAGAGACACAACAGAGTCAGTACAGTTACAGAGCAGAGTCAGTACAGAGATAGTACAGTTACAGAGCAGAGACAGTACAGGGATAGAGCATATACAGAGCGGCTATAGAACAAAGATAGAGCGGATACAGAGACAGTAACAGATACAGAGCCAGAGTCAGAGGCAGAAGCAAAGTTAGAACTGGTGATGACAGAAGCAGAAGCAGATGCAGAGGCAAAAGATATGTTCTTCTCCTACAGAGCCTCTACAGAAGCAGAGACAGAGCCTTCAGAGGGAGAGGATGAAACTGATGAGGAAGAAAATGAAGTAGGCTATGAAAATGTAGATGAAGAATTCCCTATGATAGAGGATGATCTGGTTGATGTCCCTACAGAGACCTCAGAGGCTGAATATCTCAGGGTACCGGATGGAATGACCATGGTGCCGTTTGGGTTGATCAATGGACCACAAAGTATGCAGAATCTGTATAAGAAATGGATTAAAAGCATAAAAATTAAGTTCACCAGTGGCTCCTATCGCCTTGACTATTCAGTCCTCAAAAGAAAAGATGATGATGATACCCCCTGCCAACAGAAGCCCAAGCCCTCAAAGCCATGGCCTCTAGCAGGTCCATGCTATGTGACATTCCTGGACGCATCCTCTGAAGATGAAGCCTTGAGTCCTAAAGAGGTCACCACTCAAACAAAAGCAAACAAAGCTCTGATACCCTTCCAGCAACTTAAACAGACAAATGAGTCATCTATTCAGAAGGAGGACATTGGTTCTAGTGGAACATCAGACGAGGATACTACTCTCTTGAAAGAGCCAGGCCTCTACCCAGAAGCAATCCGTGGAACATTTATCCGCGAAGTGGTAGGTGAAAGACAAGTAACATTCCTGGATGCTGAGGGTACTGAACGTCACCTGAAAGTGGGTCTAAATCTTCCAAAAGAGGAATTAGTGGTCCTTCGAGGCCTACTCAAAGAGAACTTAGACGTGTTTGCTTGGTCATATAAAGACCTGAAGGGGATTGATCCCACAGTATGCCAACATACCTAGAGCCTGATACCAAACCTATAAGGCAAAGACAAAGACGGATGAATCCTAATTACTTTGCTCTGGTAAAGGCCAAATTATTAAAACTTCTTGAAGTAGAGTTCATTTATCTTGTGGCTAACAGTGAATGGGTTTCGTCCATTGTGGTAGTACCCAAGAAGAACGGGAAACTTCGAATATGTGTTGACTTTCAAAAGCTCAATTCGAAGACAAAGAAGGATCATTTCCCTATCCCTTTTACAGACCAATTGTTGGACACAGTGGGCACACCATGAGCTGTATTCCCTCTTGGATGGGTCCAAATAGCAGAAGAGGACCAATCCAAAAAAACCTTCACCACAGAATGGGGGACCTATGCCTATAGAGTGATACCATTCGGACTCTGTAATGCTCCTACCACCTTCCAACGAGTAATGATGGCTGCCTTCCAGAACCATCTGCATGATTTCATTGAGGTGTATCTTGATGACTTCTGTGTCTATAGTTTGATCCGTGAGCATTGGGGACACCTAGATCAATGTTTTGACAGATGTCGAGAGTATGGGATTTCTCTCAACCTCGACAAATGCGTCTTTGGTGTCTCCTCAGGAGTTCTTTTGGGCCATATAGTCTCTGCACAAGGAATTGCAACAGACCTAGAAAAGATTGCCGCCTTAACAGCACCAACAAATCTCAAGCAATTGAGAGGATTTCTTGGCCATGTGGGCTATTACAGAAGATTTATTGCACATTTTGCAACCAGGGCAGCCCCTCTGCACAAGCTTGTAAGGAAAGAGATGGATTTCCTTTGGATAGATGACTGTGAAGAAGCCTTTAATACCCTAAAATAGTGCCTGATTCAAGCACCTATTTTACAACCTCCTGATTGGACGAAGGAGTTCCATGTGCACACAGATGCATCACTTGAAGGGCTAGGTGATGTCCTATGTCAAAAGGGCCCCTCTAAATTAGATCAGTCAATATATTATGCAAGCCAAAAGGTCACTGATAGGGAACAGAACTACACAGTGATAGAGCTTGAGTGCTTGGCAATGGTGTTTGCACTGGAGAAGTTTCGACACTATCTACTATCAACACATTTCAAGTTCTATGTGGATCATGAAGCCGTGTCCTTCTTGATGAACAAAGCAGATGTTAAAGGACGACTGATGAGATGGTTGCTTCTGTTCTAGGAGTTTGACTTGGAAGTAGTCACTAAGCCTGGCCGCTCCTTAGCTGATCATTTATCACGGATCCCTCAAACAGAAGAAGAGGAACATGATGATCCAGACCTTCCTGATGCTTCCTTGTTTGTAGTTGAAACAGTTACTCCCTTGTATGTAGACATAGCCAACCTCTTGGCAACTCAACGGTATCCTCCTGGCATCTCAAGTCGTGAGAGGAAGAAGCTTTTGTTAGAATCAACCCCCTACACTTTGCTAGGTTGTGCACTATACAAGAAAGGCAAAGATGAAGTGCTGCGAAGAAGTGTTGCAAGGGATGAAATCGGCAGCTTGAATGCTCCTGCCATTCCTAGACATGTCATTGAACTGCTACTTCAGCTCTAACTTCCTTACATGTGTGACATTACCATAATTTCTCATGAGTGCATCCCAAGCATCCTTTAGGGAATGGAAATTGGTAATCTACATAGCCATCGCATTAGAAATGAACAAAGAAAACCAATGCAGTACTTTACTAGCTCTTTGTTTCGACCACTATCGGTGAGCTCTCCAATGTTCCTATGTCTGATTCCGTTCAAGTAATTCAGGTTTAGCTTTAGCCCCAGTACAAAAATCCCAATAATCTCTCTCAATCAAAAAATTTTACATCGTGAACTTCCATAGAGTGAAATATTTGTTGTTGTTGACAATTTGAATAATGTTATTAGTACCTTGAGCATTTGCCATAGCTGCAAATTTAGTGCTCATTCAATGTTTGACTCCCTGCACACCCCTCAAGTGTTTATGAAAATTCCAATTCAATAAGATGTCACAAAAAAAACAACAATAAATAGTGTATTTCAGCTTATATGTATGTCAAATACATCCCCAATCAAGTGGAAAAACATCTAGATGCAGTGGCATTCCAAATAGACAACATTTGTTTGCATAGTAGACATGTAGGTGTTCATGACAATCAATGACAAATTAAAATCTATAACACTAGTTGGTGTATAACCAGTAGTGTTCTCCCTACTAAAACAAGATTATTTGGACCTCAAAATAGCCCCAAAACATCCCATATAGGTTCCATTATATCCAGGGGTTAATACATGTCCAACCAGTCAGAATCAATTGCATGTATATCAAGTGAAGGTGATAGGTATCCTTCCTACAGAAAATAGCTAGTCAATACCCTGGTATAACCAGAAACAAATTATTCCAAAATTTGGATTTTCAGCACTCACAGTATCCGAGAAAGCATCTACCACTCAAGTTGTATGATCCAAGCATTTGTCAGTAGCAAATAAGCATCACAGATACTTCAACCCTATAGCATATTGTTTCCAAATTTAGGACATCAACTAATTCACTATTTCCAGCCTACAAATAAGCTTCAAAATCAAGCATTTAACATTCCAATATCCTGCCCATGTATACATAAGTATTGCTACAACACTTTCCAAGCATCCAGGATGATTGTCAACATCATTCTCAAGCATTTCTTGATCAAACAATGCCTTGTTTTAGTGCTCTAAATTCTAAGACAGATTTCAACATGTTAAAACTTTCCAAAGTTGAGTATTTGAAATTCTAGACCAATGCTCAAATGCATGAGAGATAGCCCATATACTTTGCCAAGCATCCTTGAAGATCAAATGTGACATTCATGAAACATTCACTGTAGTAGTAAACTTATCTAAGAGTGTAGGTACCAAGCACAAACATGTCAAATCACTGCTGAATATATTGATCTAGATGGAAGATCAAATTCTCATTTACAATTGCTTTAGCATGTAGCTATTTCTCAATTAAATGAGGGATTAATCATGGGTGGATTTGCTAACTTATGTGCTTCAAGAAATTAGGCTTAAATGGACAAATCACGTTTTTATATATGTTGCTTATGTTGGACATGACTGCTTGCTAATGCAAGCTCTAATGCTTGATAATAGGCCCCAATACTTCAAGCATCACATCTATGATGGTAGTCAGCCATACTTGGTTCTCAAGCCTCCATAAACCAGGCGCATTTTAGCAGGTCACGTTTTTGCATCTAGATCACTTTGTTTTTTCCAGATCTACTACTATTTTGATCAGCAATGAGCTTATCAATAAGCTCTCACACCTACCATCAATACCTTATGCATGCTTCACATGGACTTGGCATTCCATTCAGCATTATTGTTCATTGACAGTCCACCCTTCCAAATGAGAGTTATAGTTGCCAACATTGCAAGCTTACTTCAATCTTCCAGCTCCATCTTCTCTTGCAACTTCATTGCACGCTCTCACACTCGAGGGATCCACAATTCCATGGCTTTGATACCATGTCAAAAAATAGGGAGAGAGGGATGAGGGAATAGGGAGAAGTGAACTCCCATATTCTTCATTATTCCATGTACTTCACACACATATTGAATGACTAGAAGGAACTAGGTGTAAGTTACATGATGACTACTCACTATGACTAACTCTACCAGAGTTAAGTGTATTAACTTATTGATTACAACTCACATGCTAGGCATACCTGGACACTAGCTTTCATGTTGATGTACATGAGTTGAGCTTGAAGTCTCAACATGAAGATACCATGGAAGGGCTACTCAGAAAGCTATAACTTACAAGACAAGCCCTATGATATGGCCTTCATGAAAGAGTACTAAAAGAGAGCACTAGCCCAAGTACGGAGCAAGAACAATAATAACTAAGGTAGGTTGGGATTTCGACAAAGGAGCTAGAGGAGTTAGGGTTTAGAGAGCCAAAAAAACTAGCTCCACCACCTACTACAGCTCCAACAGAACCACCAAGAAGAATAATGGCTAGCAAACTTCGAACAAGACCAAGATGAAGAAGAACAAGTGCAAGTGCCAAGCCCAACACAACAAGTACAAGCACACACAAAAGAGTAGGGTGAGGAAGCTGCCCCTGAAAGGGTTGTGGAAAGAAAGTGACGGTAGAGAGAGCAGGTAGAGCTAGCACAAAGGAGACTCCAAGCAAGGCTAAGAAAGTTCTTGAGGTCGAGTCCCACAAAGAGAGGAATGCCACCCTATAAATTGGGCCCAAGAACTAGCTGTTTGGGAGTAATGGGAAAATCAACACCGATCCTTTGAGTTCTCTTTCCACTATCCTCATTCTTAAATAGAGTTCTATCTCTAAGGATAGTGGAGCAACTGATTAGGCTCACGCAACGGATGGAAAGTTGGTGGACAAAGGAGAGAAGAAGGCACCCATAAGGTGGCAAAGAGAGACTACAGATTATTGGCAAGATGAGGTTTGGGAGATTCCAAAGACCATCAACAGGCGGATACAAAGCCCAACCACAATTGAGATGATGTGTATGGGACACCAACCTTGATGCTTGGATGACCTTCTACAGTACCATACCAGATTAGCACAATGACCCTACCTACATGCCATATCCATGGAGAATAGGGGTAGATTACAACTCAAAAAAGCATGGCAAGTACGACTTCTCAAGGATCTACAATGTGGATGCAAATAGCCCAAATGAGTGCCTAATCTTCAATGAGCGAGACTTCCGCCCATCCATCAAACACTTCATCGATCAGTTCTCATCCTGCCCAACTTTGCCTTTATTACCACATTCAATTATCTTAGGGTTCTTAGGTTTTTTCTCAAACATTAGCCCATAGAAGAGGCCCAACTCCCGCCACTCTTTTTTATCTAAATGCAAGTATTGATAGCTACACAATGGCCCATATAATGATGATGGCTACACTTCTACCTTCTTTTTTCATAGCCATCTTGGAAGATATGGATGATCGCCACTTCACCAGGTGCAACTACCCCTTCCTATCAATGACACCTCTAAATATACACATTAGCATAAAAGACTACTTGCAGAGTAGATCCTTCCTTACCAAGTCCCTTAGCCCCCCTTAAAATATAACTATTGAGGAGCATCAAGATGACGTCTAGTGTGCTCCCTCCCAATGTATCTCCAAAAAAATGGAAGGGAAAAAAAGAAAAAGTAAAGAAAATAGAAAACAAAGAAAAGACCCACACAAAGAAAAAGAAAAGGAACAATGAGCTTTCCCATGCATATCAGAGTGCCACAAACATTGCACCTAGGGATTCTCAAGTTAGATGCATCCAATAACCTTGGTAGGCCGGCTCGGTGCCTAATCCCCTAGCCCTTCCTTTCCCCCCACTTCACACTTAGGGCACATCAAGGGCACGACACACTTAGGGAGTTTGTGCTCCCCTAGACCTGTCTTCCCAAGTCACACCCATAGCAGATCCCCTATATACAAACTAGGTCCTCAATTGTGGGACAACACCACAGGCTTCCTTGAGGTTTCAACCCTTTCATAGGTACAAACACCATGCACTACACAGTGAGGTAGACACACCCTCAGTAGTGCACTTCCTTTTTACTTTTCCAGTATACTCAAAAATTGTGATCAACCACCAACATTGGAAGCCCCTACTACCCAATCATTCTCAGTGTCTACAATCTCTCATCCAACTTTGTGATGCTTCTTCTCCCTGTCCAATCTCCACAAAGCACCATCACCGATCCACCTATCATCCCTTCAACCATCGAAACCCTCATAAATAAGTGCAACAAGTGCCATGGGATTGGCACTCAGCTAGGAGGGGATAAGGTTAACCCTAGTGCAAAGAAAGAAAAAGGAAAATTTTAAAAACATAGGGCAAAGTACAAAAATATGGCCCATGGCTAAAGAAATAGGAGAAAAAAAGGCCAAAAGTTCAAGGACAACATTAAAAGTTCAAGGCAAGTTCAAAAAAGGAAAGGCACATTTTAAATATAAAAGTGCACTCTAAATCCTTGTAAAAGAGTGCCAAGCCCCCTATGCAATTTGTGAATGTAAACATGCATGGATGAAGGCATAATGCAAATAGGAAGGGAATAGAAAAAGAGGACCTAGGCTAAAATGGTTTGGTATGTAAAAAAGGGATGGGTGCCAAAAGGGGATTAGGGTTAGGGTTTTGTATAAAAGGCAAAAACCGAATGAAAAAGCTCATTCTTGTGTGTGGCCAAAACTAGCTCTTCTCTTCTTTTCTTCTTCTTATTCTTACTTGCTTGATCTTGTGCTTGAGAGAGGGAGTGTGAGGGAGTGAGGGGGTGAGTGTGTGAGGGTGAGGGACCGTGATGGAGAAGCTCTCCATCTTCTCCTCTCTTCTTTTCTCTTGTCTTGCGCATGGCAATAGAGTATGGAGCTTGGAGCTTGAGGATCAAGCTCACATCTTGGATCATGGAGCTACTGGAGAGCTTGAGGGAGTAGGCAACTAAATCGAGCATGGAGGTAAGCTCACTACACTTGTTGGTGTGAGAGCATATACTGCTATGTGAGAGGTAGCTATTGCACTTGGCTTGAAATGATAGAAACAATAATCAGTGCATGGGTCTTGGTGGTTGAGTGAGAAGCTCTCAAGCTCTCACATCTTCCATCATTGTGGGCCCTTGCTACTAGCATACCTCTCTCGGTCCTATGCCTTGCCCACAGTTTACTGTTTGGTCCAACAAAATGTGCATGACCTCCACAATAGTGGCATGCTCCCATTTGAGTAATTTGCTACTGTGTCTAAAATTTCCTCGAGGGTATCTTGCATCAATTCTTCTAGGTCCCTTGAGGGGCCTCTCAAGCACTACGTCAACAATAACTTGATTTACTACAATTGGTTGCATAGGTCTTGGCCTAGGCTACATCATTCGCGTATGTTGTGCCATCCAAACATTAGGATTCTACCAACAAGTCATGGTTTCATGGCAATTCCTTTGGCATATCTCATAGTACTTTTCCTTCTTGGCATCAAAAATACCTAAATCTTTCAACTTTTTTTGGATCTTCTTATCCAGTTTACTCTCCTCTACCATTTTCTTGGTCTTATCCTTTGATTTCTTATTCTTAATCTTACCTGAACTTGATTTCTTCTTTTTCTTTCTATGTTTCTTCGTGCTAGACTCTTCATCATCAGAGTTGCTAAAATCATCATCCCATTCTAAACTAAACTCACTGTCCTCATCCTCACTCTCAATCCCTAATTGTGAATTTGAATCTACATCAGAATCTGAATATGAGGAATCATCATCCTTATGAGTCTTTGATCATGAGGTACCAAGCCTTCTCTCCATCCTCATAACAACTCTTATCATGGTATTTAGTGTGTCATTATGACAAAGATTCACATTAGCAATGGGATTTGTAATTTTACCCCTAATACCCTTAATGGAATAAGTAATTTTCACCTCTACTAATTTCATCTCCAACATCCAACCTATTAAGCACATTTTTAATCTTCTGAGCATAATCTTCAATGTGCATATTCTTTTGTTTTATCTTCTTGATCTTTCTTAAGATGTCTTTCAAAGTTTTATCCTTTTGGAACCTACCTAAAAATTATATCCTTAATATATCACATGTATTAAATGCTCCCATACCATAACTAGAAAACCAAGCCATGGATGTTCCTTATAAGGTGGCTATGAAGTGTTTCTACTTAACCCAATCTCCATATATCTAGTTGAATCCACTTGCAGTCCACCTTGTCTCAAATTGAACCACATGCCTATCATGGTCTTCCTTAGTTTTCCTTGAAAATTTAGATGGTCTCACCTTTGGATTAACAAGATGATTGGTATTTATTGTTATTTTCTTTTGACTTCCTCAATAGTGGTAAGGGATTAAACTTAAGATACTTCCTTGATTGAACTCTTCTCTTCTACAACAACAACACTACCTCCCAAGGACTATACACTGCAATCTCTTTAATGCTTGCTTAGGAGGAGTATCTTGATATTTAGGTAACAATATTGAATTATCATCATCTAATACACTTGGTGGGCTTGAAAGAGTTGGAGGGGTTGGAGGACACTCTGTAGATGTAATAGGGGAATGGTATAGTATTGTGGTACCTACAAGGGTAACAACATCCTTATAGTCCTATCTATCATTCGTAAATTGTTTTTCATTCATCTTGCCTAATCCTCGTATGAAGAGCACCCTGCCATGGCACAATTTGAATCACAAACTGGTCAAAAGAGGCTGCAAATGGATTGTTGGCCATGAAAACCTACAAGAAAACACTCCCTCTTCACCAAAAACTCCTCTCTCAAAACACACAAAAAGATGGCACACAAAATATGGGAAAATGCTTTCATATTCACCCTCTTCCTCTTCCTCACTCTCCATTTGAATAGACAATAAAGCATAAGAGAAAGAAATAAGAACAAGAAGGCAAGTGTTGTGCCAAAATGAGAGAGAGATAAATGAAGCGTGAAAGGAGAAGATAAAGGAAGAGAGAGGTTGTAACCACCTCAACCTCGCACCTCCCCAAATCACCTGACAAGCCTCCTCCTTTTCCTTTCTTGATATATAAAATGGAACTTGCATACATGAACTAAGGCCTAAAGACCCTTCAATTTTCGCAATAAGACAAAAGGTGTTTGACCATCCCTTTTCCTTTCACATTTTAAATTGTGAGCCCTTAACACAATATTAGTGAGTTTGGGAATCTCCCCATTCCCATTATTTGAATACTAAAAAGGTGGCACCCGGATAACATGCCCACAAGTTTCTCAAAACCATATGATGTGACCTATCATTGGAAAGCGCTTGAAAAATGAAATCTATTGAGCTATAGAGCGCTCGATTTGGAGTTATAGTGTTCAAGTTATGACAAATCCAAAGATTTGACCACACATCCAACACTTATGGGAAATTCCCATATTCCCCAATATGTTGTTCCTTGGACTCACAAGTTACATTGCTTCATGTTTGAATTTTCGACAAGATAGTACAAAGGCAAAATGCATTTTTACAAAAGATGTTTCCATGTTGAGCACATCTTGGTGCCTTTATTTGCACATATTTCCTAGTTATCATTCCTCCTGCACTTAAATGTGAAGCATCCTCGCGAACAAATTTGAATAAATGTGAAGCGACCTCGCGAACAAATTTGAAGAAGAACCACAATCAACTCCAACAATTTTTTCATCTTCATATTTGGTCTTTGATCTTTTGGATTTGCATATGGGAAGAGGAAATATAAACACATAACTAGGACATTAAGCCTAGATTAAAACTCTTACCCTAAATAAAATCACACATCACTCAAAAGATAGGGATTTCCATCATTTTGCAAGCAAGAACAACATCACACTCAATACAAGCTGAAGCACAACCACTCCATGAAGCTCTAAAAAGAGACCTAAAAAAGATATCACATGTAAGCACACCCTTATGAAAGATTTTACAATAGAGTTCTCCCACATGAAAAAACATGTTTTAGAAAGAAAAGGAAGGCAAGTTTTATTACAAGCATAGAAACAATAACAAGAAATAAGTTTCACTAAATGGAAATATAATAGAGATGAGAATGCATATACTTGAGGAGGATAGTCTTAATTAAAAAATGGATAAAAGCAAGACTTGCACATAAGGAGCCATTAAGAATGTGAAAGGGTTTTTCTTTTGATAATAAGGTTAAAGATCAAAACCTTTAGTTTTTTCTTTTTAAATCTAAGGATGAATTATGTCTGGATAAGAATATGAGAAGGATGAGATATTGCAAATCCACCGCATTGAAACTGCAAATTCTACCATTCCATGTGTACCTTTATTCAATCAGCCTTGGTGTTGCAGGTATGTGGGGTCCTAAACATACTCCTCGTAATGGCAGACATGCTCACAAAATATGCTAAAAAAGGCAAGTTGTACAATGAGGATGTGAGGTAATGCATGACGATGTCTAAGGGTGAAGAGGCATGGACATTAAGATGAGGTAGAGAGTGTTGTAATTGCCTAAGATGGCAAGTAGAGGGGGGCAGGTTTGGCAAAGTAAGGAGGGAAAGGTAGAATGGAGTAGGGGCAAGAAAAAGTGGACAAGGGGGCAAAGAGTTGCAAATTGGACATACAGGCACAAATTGAGCAAACGTGGATAATGAGGGCATAAGGAGTAGATAGACGTTTTATCCATTTATTGAAGAGCGACAAAGAGAAGAACACGTGATCTTCATCGATTGGATAGATCCTTTGAAAAAACCATAAGATCTCTCTAACCTTCTTCATCTCCTTTCACATCATACCTTCTTTTCCTTCCACTTCTTAGATCATCATGGCTCCTCTATGAAGATAATTAAGCATGAGACTTTGCTGAGAAAAAAGTCCTTGAAGTCTTGAACCCTTTTCATGTGCTTCAAAACCCATCTTTCTTGCAATCTCCATAGCCACCTCTTTCTTGATTAGTGCACCAAATAAAGAGCATCCTACCACAACACAAATTGAATCACAAACTGGCCAAAAGAGGCAGCAAATGGCTTGCTGGCCATGAAAACCTATAAGAAAACACTCCCTCTTCACCAAGAACTCCTCTCTCAAAACACATAAAAAGATGGCATACAAAATATGGGAAAATGCTTCCATCCTCACCCTCTTCCTCTTTTTCACTCTCCATTAGAATAGACAATAAAGCATAAGAGAAAGAAACAAGAACAAGAAGGCAAGTGTTGTGCCAAAATGAGAGAGAGAGAAATGAAGCGTTGTCGTGCCGCTACATGCACACCATGTAAAAAGTTCTAGAGTGTGGCTTTCTTATTGATTTAGAGAGCCAATGCCATTTTAGACATTAGTGTTAGTGTCCATTGTTCAAAAATATTAGATTTTTGGACAAGTTTTAGCCCATTTTTGATATTTTAGATATAATCTCTTGTAAAAATCCATAAAACTACAGACAACTTTCAGATTAGGATGATATGTAAAAGAAATCATGTAGCTTTTAGCCAATTTGAGAGGATTTTATGTAAAAAGAGATTGACGAAATCGTGTGACATGCAATCGTTGTTTTCAGGTAGTGAACAGCACTCCGAAGGGGAAGATGAAGCAGTGATCTAGCAGAATTATGGGCACATGTGCTGCTATTTTACCCCCTTTTGGAGCCAATGGAAGCATCAGATTGGTAATTTGAGCAGCATAGAGGAAGGTATTATTTTATACACGTTTTTGTCTATTAGTGCTTTATCTTCTCATAATGCAAGAATAAACTGACAGGCTTTATCTCTGTTAGTATTCTTCTACATTTACCAATTATTTTTTGAGAGTATTCTTCTATGCCTTCAATTTCTTCGAAGCCCTTGTCTTCCATCTACTCCTCTCCATGAATCTACCTTCACCCTACTATCTCTTACCCCCATGGTAAACTCTCGACACCAAATGATCCAACACTGTGTTAGGGGAAGTCTATGCTATCATTAGAGGTGACTTCCAAAAGATATTGGGCTGATTTGGGGCTGATATCTTTAGCCATATTCAGAAAATTAGCTACAACAGTGTTATTTTAATTCATTTATTAATCTACAGAAGACATCTTGTCAAAATATGCAAGTATTATGTGTCCCTATGGTAGGGCAATGTTTGTAGATCATTCATAGATGCTTTGAGTTGAATTAAAAGGAGCTTTTTCTCTTATTTCTTGGCTATAGTAACATATCCTTATTAGGAAACTCTCTTGAAGCAAGTGTCTTTGCCCTACAAGCCTTGTAATTGACTCATAAGCTTTTGTCCCTCACAGTCTACATTGAATATAATCATGCAAAGTTGATTCATGCTATGGCATCATGTATGAATGATGGGATGCATAGTTGTTTATAAAAATGACAGCATATTGTACTTGATTTTATAATTTGTGATTGCTCTTACAGTCAAGAAAACAAGCTTGATTTGAGTTACAACTTATGAGATAATACCTTGTGATATTTGCTAAGAACATGCAGTTGGAAGCTCTATCAACATCTTCAAGAACTTGGCTTGAAACCTTCAACCTTTCTCTTATCTCTAGCATCTCCAGAGTCTAAGCTCTTGAACCCCCATACATTCTTCTCTTGCCAAACCCTTGTGGTGACCTTCAACCCTACGTGCTACAACATTGGTGAACCCAACGTGAAGGTTGGTGTAAGAGAACTCCAAGATAGGGGATTCTTTAGGAGATACTCTACAACAATTGGTGCATGTACTGCAACAAACTTAGCAACAACAAATCCAAATGTTACAACAACAACAAGAAAGTCAAGACAAAGAGAAGATTGATTCAATAGCTATTAAGGCCCTAGAGGAAGTTGGGCAGGAATTAAAACAATTTAATGGTCAAAATGTCTCCGTTTTCATTCTCTTGTGTGTTGAGAAAATGCTCTTCTTTGGTGTACCACAACATGCATGGAGTCACTATTTTACTAGACTAGCCAAGCATGGTCTTTAGGGAAGAATCCATGGTCTTTTTTAGCAAGATGCAGATTGGGCTGCATTCAAAAAATCCCTACACGAAGAATTCTTCTTAGAAGAATCTAGCCTAATGATGAAGAAAAGTTTCATTGATTGGGTTGAGAAACCCAACAAAGGTTTAGCTGCAACAATAGCTTTATACCATGAATTTGAAAGTAAATTTGGACAACTTGATGCTGAAGACCAACAATGTATGGAAGGTCAAAAGATTGAATTATTCCTTACGGCTACAGATCCCATTCTGCAAGAGAAGGTTGCTGATCGCCTAGAAGATGCTACCTCCGAATGAGGAGTCAAGACTGCATGGAAGAATGTTACTGATGCAGTTAACATGATTGCTCAAAGAGATCGGATGTGACTAAGATTGGGCTTCTCTACTTCAACTTCAACAACTCCATTGATGGAGCTTGTTCTACCTTCAAAATCCCCTATTCCTTTGACTAATCAACCAACTCTTTCTTCTTATGTTCCTTCTAAGAATAATGTCATGGATGAACTCATTAAAAGCATGCGCCACCTTCACTTGAATCTTAAAGAAATTAGTTCCAAGGTGGAGAAGCAAGATGCCAAAGTTGAAGAATGAGGACGATCATCAACTCAAAGACCCATGAGAGAAGGCGTTAAGAGGCGTTGTATTTGGTGTGATAGCCAACAACATGACAAGAGGGAGTGTTTGACCTTCCGTGAGACTGAAGAACAAAAGCTTGTCTTTTGGAAAGATGAAAATTTTCATATAGCTAAAATTGGTCTTCCACTGGAGCCAAATTTTGGAAATGGTGGAATGAAGAAAAGATTAGAAGATTTGATTGTAAAGAATGCCTACATAGCAATTGATGCAACTACCTATGGGCTGCATATTGAACCAACTAAATCAAATTTGAAATCATATAAGGCTAATGTGAAATCTAAAGTATGGACGTAGGCACTAGATCAAATGGAACGTGGTAAAGTAGCTAAAGAAGATTTGGCTAGTGCCAGTCAGTGCATTCGAGGAATAACTAGTTGGAAAGAACCAGTAGATTCTTTTTCTACCTTTGCACATTTGGCTGACGTCAATCGTAAATAAGTCTTGATTGAAGAAAAGAGAAGAAGATAAGATGAACTAGGGCCTTTTTCTTCTCACCCTCCAAAACGGGTAACTAGAAGAACACTTGAACAATCAAAGCTTGATAAAAATATAACCCCAGATCATGAGATGCAAGATGTGCCATAAACAAAGGAGACCGAAGGAAAGAAGACAGGCAAGTAGCCAGACTACAAATTGCAATCTGACATAGAATCTGCAATCGATCTCAAACAAGTTCTAAAAGAATGAATTCTAGGAAGAAAAATTGAATTCACCTTAGGCAAAATTCTTGGAATTCTCAAACGTGAATTCCATGATGTAATTATTAATGTAATCAAAAGGAAAAGACACTATGTTGGTGATGAAGGTGAAGAAACAGCTGGTCCAAACCAATTCGACAGTCCACCTCTAAAAAAGAAGGCCGTCTACAACACATGCATGAGGAGAAAGAGGCTCGATTCATTCCAAGAAATCACTACTCCCATCCACATTGGGCAAGAGCAACAATGGAGATAGTTGTCAAAATTGGAGAAGAAAAAACACCATGTATTGCACTCATAGACCACAGTTCTGAGATAAATGTCATAGCAAGGAGTCTTTATGAAAGTGTCGGATGGCCCATAGATCTTGATCTAGATTGGTGAATGAGAGCTGCAAACAACTCTTCTGGAGAGTTATATGTTGCATGTCCTAATGTGTAAGTAACTATTGGAGACAAAAGACAATTTTCACTTTTTTGTTCAAGACTCTTGTAGTTACCCCATCATTCTGAGGAAACCTTACATTTATAAAGCCCACTTGGAAACAAAAGCTCTTGATGATGGTTCTTCCTATGCTCAAATTTGAAGCAATGATAATGAACGAGATGTCCAATTTCTTAATGTGTGTGTTAACCATCATCAAAACATAGATCAATGGTGTGATTATCTTGTGCCTCCTAATGCCCAAGAATTTAAGGGTTTTCGGGCTGCATTGCTATAAAAGGAGGCTATGGCAGTGCGTCATGTAAAAAGATTGAACCTCCTTATGCTACAGAAACTGTGTCTCTAGCAAATTTGCATGCATGTACAGCCAATAGTATGGGTTGTTATAAGTCTCTTCCAACCATGACTAAAGCTGAAAGAAAATATTTCTGTCATGTAAAAAGGGAGCTGAAAGCTTATGAAATGACGACTGAAAATGAAGATATTTTGAGCTTTTTTTTTGGACTGATTACTACTAACACATTGGTTGAAATATATACAGCTGCTCATACAGAAAATTGGGCTGGAAATTAGTCCATAAAAGTATGTACATTGGATTTTTATCAAACAATTCAAGAATTTGTTGAGCATGAAGACATTGGTTTACTCAACAAGGCTGAAGCGCAAGTGGAGACCAAATACAAGACGGTGGATAAGAAAGTGAAGCATGTGGAAGTCCCACTATCTCCTGAAAGTGAAGGGCTGGCTGATAGGGCAACAAATCAGTCAAGTCTTCGTGATCCTTCCAACATTGGTCACAAGTTCACATCTGAAAGTATAAAAGAGCTCAAAATACGTGAAAATTCTTTCCTTTCACTAGCTGAAAAACACTTTTTTATGCAAATGCTAATGAAACATGGAAAAGATTTTGCATTTCAGCCAAGTGAAATAGGTTGTGTGGATCCAAATATTGTAGCTCCTATGGTCATTTTTACGATCCCACATGTGCCTTCTTGGAACCTCAAGCCTATTCTTGTTCCAAGGGTACATTTGCCTAAATTATTGGAACTTCTAAATGAGAAGATTGGAATGAAGATTTTTCAGCACCTTACTCAAATTGATGGTTTACCGTGCCCAAGAAAAATGGATCTTTATGATTCATTCAAGATCTACAGCCTGTTAATCATGTCACAATCCGAAATGTTGGTTCAGGTCCAATTGTTGAGTTTGTTGAAGCTTTTGCAAGTAGAGCAATTTATTCTATGGGCGACCTATATTTAGGATATGACCAATTTCAGCTTTCATTAGAAAGCTGAGAAATTACCACAATGAAGACACCTCTTGGATTGGTCCTCATGTGCCCTCTACCACAAGGTGCAAGAAACTCCGTAGCCCCATATGATGAATGCCATGCACAAATTCTTAAGGGACTTTATTCCACAACTTAATCTTCCATTTCTTATTGGTGTACCTATCAAGGGATGTGAAGTCAATGAAAATAATGAGGAGTTTGACGAAGATGGCTGCAAGACATTTGTAGATAACCATATTCATGATTGTGACAGGATTTTGACAAGGCTAGAAGAGGTACATCTTACCCTTTTTGGAGCTAAGTCGATTTTTGGAGTAGAAGAAGTCCTAGTGGTCGAACATCTGTGTGGTCCCTATGGACGTAAATCTTCACCAATCAAGATAGATGCCATCAGCATAATGCAAGAAAAATGCACAAATATTTCAGAGGTGATAAGATTTCTTAGCACATGTGTATTCTATCTCATATGGATACCACATTTTACTCATGTCGCCGAAAATCCTTATCAATTATTAAGAAAAGGCTAAAGATTCTCTTGGGGGGAAGAGCATACTCTCACTGTATGCAAACTAAAGAAATTGTATAATTCAGCCCCCACTCTCAAAAGGGCTGCTTATTCAAATGGTCAACCCATCATCCTTACTATGGATACAAGTCCCATTGGGATAGGATGGGTTGTTGGCTAAGAAGACCTTGAAGATAATAGGTATGCAATTCCTTTTGGAGCAAAGGTTCTCAATGAATATCAAAGAAGGTATGCACAAGTAAAAAGGGAATTGTGGGGAGTTGTAACAATATTAAAGTGTGATCGTGAATACTTTATAGGTGCTTTTGTATTGTTAGAATTTGATTGTCTTCCACTCTTGGTCATGATTGCCAATTGCTCTGACATTGCTATGCTAGGATGGATTGCATATATTAAATCTCTCAACCTCGAATTAAAGAATATTGCAAGAAAGGCAAATCCAGTTGTTGACATGCTATCATGTGTAAGATATGACAATGAAGAAGAGCTGATGGAAGAAGATGAAGCTGAAGAATCTATACTTGTTGAATTTCATTCCATGGCTGTTAAAAGTACTTTTTCAGTTGCTGCATATACAAACCCTAAGTTGAATCTTGCAGGTGAAGCTGATCTTTTTAATGGTATAGCATTAAGTACAGTAAGAACATGAAAAGGTACTCTTGTAAGTCAACATATAGCAATAAAGATCAAAGATTTATCTATGGAAGAAGGGTGGTTAACTAGAAGCCAGTATGCTCATTGCATTGCTCAAGTTCTAGTTCATTCCCTTGAACAAGATTATGAAGAAGATTGGCCAATATTTGAGCACAATGAAGAAGGAGGAGTCTTGGACTGATGAAGAGTTCAAGCATATTAAGTGGAAAGCTTATGGCTTTTTTCTTAAAGAAGGGCATCTATGGAAGTGCGCAAAGAAGAAGAAAGGAACATTTGTCCAAGTTTTAGGTAACAAAAGGTTGCAACAATAGGTAATGAAGGAATTTCATGAAAGCCTGTGGGCTGGCCATAGAGGCATATGGGGAACCTTTAGTAAAATCAAAGAAAACTATTGGTGGCAAAACATGTATCGGGACATAGCACAGTTTGTTGAAACCTATTATGTGTGTTAGATGTATTCTATGGTCAAGCATCGAGATGGATTACAACCAACTTATCCTTTGTCTATACATTATATATGGGCTATTGATCTTATAACCATGCCTCTAGGGATATGGAATATGTGGTATTTAGTCCTTGTAAGAGAGGATCTAACCAATCAAGTTGAAGGTAAAGCTTTAATAACCAAGACCACTCAAGCTGTTTGTCGCTTTTTGCTTGAAGAAGTATTTTGCAGATATGACTGTATTGGCAAGGTAACCCTAGATAGAGGAGAATTGGATGTCGATGAGGCATGCAACTTCTTTGCTCAATTGGGTATTAAGTTGGCTTTAACATTAACCTACAACCCTGAAGGCAATGGGAAAAGTGAGAGAGGGCACCAGCCTATTCTCAAAGCTCTAGCAAAGTCTTGTAGAGGAAAGATCAAAGAATGGCCTAAAATGCTACCTTTTGCATTATGGGCTGACCGGACTACTCATAGTACAATGACTTACTATATGCTAGCTAAACTTATGCATGGACAACAATCAATTATACCAATTGAAGAATCTTTTCTCAGATACTTCTTCTGACACTCCAAATCCGTAAGACTTTTGCACATGCCAGAGGATGTGCAGGTTAGGAGGGGGTGGATGTTGTGCCGCTACGTGCACACTGTGTAAAAATTTCTAGAGTGTGACTTTCTTATTGATTTAGAGAGCCAATGCCATTTTAGACATTAGTGTTAGTGTCCATGGTTCAAAAATATTAGATTTTTGGACAGGTTTTAGCCCATTTTTTATATTTTAGATATTATCTCTTGTAAAACTCCATAAAAGTGCGTAAAAGTTCTAGATTAGGATGACATGTAAAAGAAAAAATTGTGCAAAGCGCAATTGCTGTTTTCAAGCAATGAACAACACTCTGAAGGGGGAGATGGAGTGATCTGGCAGAATTCTAGCTAGGTGTGGTGGTATTTTACCCCCCCTTTTGGAGCCAATGGAAGCATCAGATTGGCGATCTGAGTAGCATAGAGGAATGAATTATTTTATACACGTTTTTGTCTATTAGAGTTTGATCTTCTCATAATGCAGGAATAAATTGAAAGGCTTCATCTCTATTAGTATTCTTCTACATTTACTAGTTCTTTTCAGGAGTATTCTTCTACGTCTTTACACTATGTTAGGGGAAGTTTATGCTATCATTAGAGGTGAATTTCGGAAGATATTTGGGCTGGTTTCTTAGGGAAGCTACTATATGTATATCCTCTACATCACGTCTGTTCAAGGCCTATTTATAAATACCCTTATCTATGAATTTTTCCTAAATAAAATATAACCATTTTCTATTCAATATGTAAATAACCCCTTTATATTACACCCTTGTATATATAAGAAATGTATAAAATTGGTATTTTAAAAATACCTTATTTTGAACCCACATGATGCACATATGTATTCATGAGTAACTTACCCGAGGCTAATTTGGGGCTGATATCTTCAGCCATATTCAGAGAATTAGCTATGTCAATGTTCTTTTAAATCATTTCTTACTCTATAGAAGACATCTTGTCAAAATATGCAAGTATTATGTGCCCCTATGCTCTTATTTCTTGGTTGTGGTAACTTATCCTTATCAAGAAGCTCTCTTGAAGCAAGCGTCTTTGCCCTACAAGCCTTGTAATTGACTCATAAGCTTTTGTTCCTAACAGTCTACATTGAATGTAATCATGCAAAGTTGATTCATGCTATGGCATCATGTATGAATGATGGGATGCATAGTTGTTTATGAAACATGACAGCATATTGTACTTGATTTTATAATTTGTCATTGCTCTTACAGTCAAGAAAACAAGCTTGATTTGAGTTAGAAATTATGAGATAATACTCTTGTGATCTTTGCTAAGAACATGCAGTTGGAAGCTCTATCAGCATTTTCAAGAACTTGGCTTGAAACCTTCAACCCTTCTCTTATCTCTACCATCTCCAGAGTTTAAGCTCTTGAAACCCCATACATTCTTCTCTTTCCAAACCCTTGTGGTGATCTTCAACCCTACGCATTGAGATAGCATAAAAGGAGAAGATAAAGGAAGAGAGAGGTTGTAACCACCTCAACCTCCCACCTCCCCAACTCACCTGACAAGCCTCCTCCTTTTCCTTTCTTCATATATAAAATGGAACTTGCATACATGAACAAAGGTCTAAAGACTCTTCAATTTTGGCAATAAGACAAAAGGTGTTTGACCATCCCTTTTCCTTTCACATTTTAAATTGTGAGACTTTGGACCCACAAGTTACATTGCTTCATATTTGAATTTTTGACAAGATAGTACAAAAGCAAAATGCATTTTTACAAAAGATGTTTCCATGTTGAGTACATTTTGGTGCCTTCATTTGCACATATTTCCTGGTTATCATCATACTTCTTCTCTATTTTTTAGCAATGCCTCCTACTCCTATTCCCTTGTCAAGGCTTCCTTTATTTCTTGGGATCTACTCCTTGTTTAATGGGTTTTGAAAAATATGTATAATTTTTTGACATATATGCTACCCATAAAAGGAACCCTACATATCTTCAATGCCATCAACATCATGCACTGCTAAACCTGATCTTGTGGAAATTGATTACGTGCTTGATGCCTAAATCATGAGAATTTTTCCCATGAAACTAGTAGGCTGGCCAAAGTGTTACGGCATCTAAAGACCACAACAAAAATACATAAAACACAAGACTACCTGAAATTACAACATTGCTACAAATAACTTCTTGAATCAATTCACAACCAATTCAGGCATTTTATATTCAAGAGTAATATACAAACACGAAGTACATATTATATTCATTAATGCAAAATTGCTATTCTAAAAACTACCACACAATTTATTATCATCACGACCATTCCTAATTAAATAACTTGAAGTAGACATCATTAATATTTAGGAGACCAACACATATAGATAGAACAAAACATCAACAAACATATTTTGGCACTGTCCTATAATATTTCACATTCTTGATCATGCATAATTTGAAAATATACAACCTTCTACATCTTAGGACATGTGTATGAACTTTAGGTCAACATCATATGAAATATAAAGTCACTTTAAAGGACTACATGTATATAAATACTAAGGTATAAGTACTAAATAGATGATGGAATCCGAGCCCTTACAACCTATTCACAGTTTTGGATCCTCAAGTGTGGGACAACACTCCAAGATCTCCTAGAGATTTGACCCATCTCCCAAACCAATCATATTCTTTGTCATATGCACAAATTGAAGATTAGCACTTTCTCCTAGGAAGTATATGCATGAGAGGTTTTACTTTGTAGGTAAAAATATTTGTGGAGATTCATATACACTCCCTTTTTCATCCATATTATATCTCTCATCTTCTGCAACCTCCTCTTCTTTTTTGGTGCCCTTCAAGTTCTTTTCCCTATAAGGACCATCAATTAAGTATCTCTTCACCAAGAACAACTTCTAAAGCTGTGTATATTATTGTCATTTCTATCTACCATAGTACCAGAAACATTATCTATACCAGTTTTAGTAGGAATATTATCATCATCATCCCAAAGTCTTGATCGGATGTATCTGTTACTCCTCCATCAAGACCATTCCTTTCTTAGGATTACTACTTCATCAACTATTCTCAACATTTTATGTTTACCTTTGACATGAGTGCCATGGGACTGGCACTCGACTTGGAGGAGAATAATGTTAACAACATTTTGTGAAGGCTAAGGTCAAAGAAAAATGAAAGCTAAAGTATCAAATTTATTTGATGGTGAATTATCATTTTGCAAAGCTTCATTATATTGGTCACTTGTGTATTATTCTAGCATTTAGTGCACTAAAGGAGACTTGCAACTTGGAAGCTTGTCAAACACATCATGTTTTTAAAGTTGCATCACATAGCATGCATGTCCACATTGTATCACCCAATAAACCTTCTCTAAGAATCTTAGTACATATTTCTTATCTCCTACATATTTCTCTATGCTACCAAATGTTTCTAAGAAAATGCCACTAGATTTGGAGGAAAGCCCCAACATTCAAAGAAAAGTTGCCAACTCAAGAAAGATAGCTCAAACCAATTGCAATAAAATAGTCCCACACCATGAGCTATCATGTGTCAAAGTTGGGTTTGCCTATTCTCAATAACATTAACAAATATCAATTAACTAGAGAAAGCAGCCTAATAATATTTCTAATGGCCCACAAATAAGAGAGTTTATTTACATGACATTGTTCTTCTATTCTAGCATATTCTTTTTGCACCAGCTAGGATGTAGCATGGCAATAAAAAAATCCTAATGATAGAACATCTATAAGCGAAAATAAATAAAGTGCATCATTTGTGGAAGAAAAAGAAGAGAAATTAAACATTTGGATATGCATGATATATCATTATAATTCTTGAAAATAGAAAATTAAAAGCATAGGTGCATATTCATCAGCTTAATTTCAAAATCTTCGAATTTGAATGAGAGTGATAGAAGTTGTGAACTCTTACCAGTGAATGTATAGCCACGAAAAACTTAGGAGCTATGTGCCTTTCCACTCTAATACTTTGAACTAAGTGCAGTTTCTTGAATACCAAAGGCATCCATGTCACCTGTTAAGGAGCCCTATGGTATCGCTATAGGTTGGAGCTCAGATTTCTCTTCCTTTGCATGATGGGAACCACTGCTACCAAGTCCTGTCTTGCTTGTGCTATCCCTCGTAATTTGCTTTCAATGCTCTTCAAAGCTCCCCTGATGTGGCTTGCTATCAAGTCTTCTTCTTTACTCAACTCCTTTAACTTTACCCCTCTCATACTTTCTTTATTTAGGCCTTCCTTTCTTGCTGAATTTGTTGTAGACAATAGGTTGTTTTGTGTAGCCTATCTGAGCTCTATGGTGTCTATCCTTGGTAGAGAGAGTGCTTTTGGAGTTCCAATATCCTCCAATATTTTTTCAACCAATGCTAATAAAAAATGAGGCTACATTGGCTATTTTTATGGATCCAAGTCTGCTACTACTGCCAAACATTCTTTAGTTCATGGTATCCTATAAGTAATGGCCCTTGATCACTTTCCTACTTACTTTCCCTGGCTTCTTTCCTTCTCACTTTTATGTTTTTCAGCAGGTCTTCTTCTTTCCTTTTCTAGATCTCTAACCTCAAGTAGCCCAGCGTGATGATTGCCTCTTTCATGCCGTAGACCCCCCCCCCCCCCCCCTAGATCAAGCACAAACATCTCACTAGCTAACCTAATCTATATATGTAGATCCAAACACCTATGTACCTTTACTTGCCTCATAATTATAAGCGGCAGGGACCATATCGATTGGCTTTATCTTCTTCATCACTTTGAATTCTCTCTCATCTGTACACAAAACCTTTTGGAGAGGTGGATTTTGCGCAAGCTATAACGCTCTCATCCCCCTGAATTGGACATGCTATCGGGTTCGACATCGCATGTTGGATCCATTACGGGTCAATTTCTCTGCCTGTGGATGTCATATCCCCACATGTGATGGAGCTATCTATAGTTGTCATAGACCTAGCTCTATCTATCTTGGTGGTCGCATTGGATGATTCCGCTTTTCTGGCCAGTCCTTATCAGGCCTTGGAGATCAGATTACTGCGGACGGTGCAACTGGGCATACAACCTTGACAAATCAACAATCACAGTCGTTCCTAGTCATCCTCTAATGCCTCTTACTCTAGATATCCCTCTTTTGTTTCGACCACAGAGTTGGCCACTATGGCACGTTGGTGTTGGTCGGTGTGGCTGGATGGCTCTGCTTCTTCCAGACTTGTTTTCTTATTGCTCCTACAAACAAGTCCAAACCAGACCGGACGCAGACTTGTTTTTTGGTAGTGCTCACTCCATAGCCACACATGCATGTTTCTTTAGGTCGAACCCTCCTTGAGAAGGCCCTACCATGTTAACCTACTGGCGTCTTCAAACACTACCATGTTTAAAGCATGAGACTAGCAGCTACCCTACGAAGTCTAATAGTCATGGATAAACTAGTGGTGGGTAAGGCAACCACTCTTAACAAATCTTGATACATGTAAACTGAGTTCATGGTTATAATCTCAGGGAAGGAGGATGCTCATGCCTCATTTTACAGCTCCCACTTGCTGCTGTGTTATAAGGTCTATATGTACGGTCTATCTATAGATTGAATTTTTTGGTTGAATTGTGCTCATTCACAGCTCCCACTACAATGCCAAAAAATTTCTATTGACTCTTCTACAGACTCATAAGTTGTTGCTAATATCTATCTAGAGACTTCCAAATTGCAAGTTGCTGCTCTATTTCTCACCACATGAATATCCCCAAGACCATGTCCAGGTCTAGGACATATTGATTACCAACCTTATTTTGTAAGCCCCATATCCAGGTGTATTAATGTTTGAAAATTTACTCTGAATTGCTACCTTGAATAGTGCATTCAACAATATGTATCATTGTTTGAAAAATTAGTGCACAAAGAAAAAAGATCTTAAGTCCACTTACATGTTGGAAATCTGTCAAAGGTGCTTGCAAATGGATAACACGAGTTGTTTTGCTTGAAGATGACTTCTGGTCCTCTTCTATCCTTCTACTAGAATAATCTCCTCCCTACCTTCCAAACATAAGAATTTTCCCCCTTTTACTACCATGGAACCTGTCATTTGCAACTTCAAAGAAGCAAGGATGGTGGTGATACACCATACATCATTTAATCCAAAAGAAACATCTAAGATGGTGTTCTTGTAGATGTGAGCCCCAAATGGATGGCCACTAGTTAATGCAATAGGCAATGCAGTAACAACAAACTTCTAGCATCCTCAAGCCATGTCAAGATGTTGCATAGTAATGCCAAGGTCTATTGATGTTTACAGCAAGAACAAATAAATAAAGTTGTTATGGAACTCACCATATGGATCCTGGGAAGAAATTTCTATCTTTATGCACATCAGGGTGCACCAATGTCCGTCAACCATATGTCCACCAGATATTTGCAAAATCATTTCTCCAATATGCTCGTCATTCATTCCAATCTATACCTAGTAGAAACAGAGTGAAATTTTTATTTTCCCCTTTTGGCTTATCCCTTCACTCGTGTTTTATATGCTCTATTGAGAGGTGGAGCCTATATGCTCTGCTTTATATGCAAACGAGTGATAAGCTAAAGCGTTGATTATTTTAATTCGTTTGGCTCAAGGTATAGCCTATATGGGAAATTTCACATACAAAAACTTTAAACTTTCTTTAGACTTTAGATTTCAAACTTAGCCTTCAATACCAAGTTTTTTAACAAATGGCTTTGTGGATTAGATATAAGGACTACATATGCTAGCAAGAGAAATATGGAATGAATACCATTGGGTTAGATTTCAAGTGGCTATCACCAAACATGACATGGAGCAAGGTAGAATAGATCATCTTTATGCTTACACTTTGTTTGGTCTCTACTTGTGGATGATGGTTTGCATGTATTTTCAAAGAGATTCCCATATGGTAGAAATAAATACTTGCATGTGAGGTTGTACAATGCAAGAGAAGCCCAACCACGTTCAGCCTATTGCAACACTCTATTTGTCTTGCTTTCAAAAGACATTGTCCATCCTTCTGTTAATGATTTGCTGCAATGATTGGTTTTGTTTGTATCAACCTCTTTTCATAGTTTGGTCACCTTCTTCACCATGGTCTTCTTCTCAATGCAAGTCCAAAATATCATTTGCCTCCCTTGAATTATAGTAGTAGCCCCTACTAAAGGTTCTCATGAACCCACCACAACTTGTTCCTTCTTCTCTTATCCAGGAATAGGCTCCCTTGTTTGTCTTTTTCAGTTGCCTCTAGCATGATGATGCATAGTGGAATTATCATACAACTAGCAAGAGGTTGAAAATTTGTTGAAGGTTCAAAAAAGAAATATATACCTCAACTATCTACATATCAGTAAAGACATGCAAAAAATTGATTGTTGAATATATTAGATGCAGATCAAGAGCAACTATACTAATAAAAGTGCCCACTTCTCATGTCCTTTTTTGCTAGAAAATTAAAGTATATTCGAGAGCACATAATCTACCTTCAATAACGACAAAATGCCTTTTAGGGCTCCATTAGCACGTGAAGCCCAATGGGATCCATTTTTAGCTCCTATTACTATAATATTGAAGTGATTGAGGCACACTTTAGAAACCACATAGGCACAAGTCATCCAAAAGCTCACGTGCCATAACCAAAATCAAACTTTGTTCCTATTTCACACACATCCACTTTTTCTCTCCGTGATGTATTTTGATTGGTGTAATTCAATTTTCTCTATGGTATCTTTGATAGCTATGCTGCGTTAGATGTATCCTCATCACCAAATTGGATTGTACTTTTGATAATTGTAAGTTAGACAAGATTTCAGCCCCCACAAGCCAAAAAGTGTGATTTATGAATAGACTTGGAATGGTTCTCTATCTAATCTTGGCTAGATGTACTAGGTTATGAAATAGACTTGGAATGGTGCTTTTTTGGTTAGACATACTAGGCTACGCATGTAAAGGGCCAAAGTTGACTTGTGGACCTAATCACCTTGAGAAACATTGTTTGCTTAGGAAGGTTTCATAGATGTCCAAATGAACAAACACATTAGAATGCATAAATCAAAATAAATGAAAGGCATATCAAACATGATTTGGGTGCTCTTGCTTTCAAATTTGTTTGGATGATTGCATGCATTCGATTGGTGGCAATGGCTAGCCACTCCTTTTTTGTACTATAGAAAACTATCCACTCACCTCTTGCGTGTCAAATTTAGCAACACTAAGATAGTTCTATCCCCCATTGGATAATTGTAACCTCAATTAATGGCATTGTTGCACACATTTGTCCTCGAATGGATATGAAATGGCCCTTAGTCATTCTAGAGCATTGATCCAAATGGCAAACACTTTTGTCTTAATTTATATGCTTAGGTTCCTTACAAATTACATGGATATAGCTCAAAAATGGATGTTTGCTAGCATCGTCACTCTAGAATGAGTTGTGATAAAGAAGAAAAAGTGGAGTTCTTATTTATGGCTACGGCCCCACCTAAGCTTATAGTGTCATCCTTACATTCATTTAGAGATTTTCTCTATCACACTGACTACCAACCAAGCCATCACAATGGGTTATTGAACTATGTTGCTTTGTATTTTGTATTTTTCTTTTTTATGGTTGCAATAGTCATACAGTGTTACTCCTCCTTTCTAGGGACCTCTAAAAGTTAGTCCATAAGGGGCCTTACTAGGAGATCCCAAGGTTTTTGAGTTATCTAGAGTATACAACATACGTGTCTTGCTATTTTAAGAACTACAAATGAAGATTATGGCTCATTGGACACTTGTTTTCACTATGGCAGTCAAAGGCAAGCACCATCTTGCTCATTTAAAGAAGTTATACAAATACCAAAGTTTTCTTCTAACAAGAGTAATAGGATATCTCAACAAAATTGGACCATTTCAACCATCTAGGTCATTAGTCCAAACACTATAACCATTCAAAATCTTGATGGTTTCTCATCCAAGGGCGTTTTACAATATTATATCTCTACATGAAATATCAAAACATAGGCATTAAATGGTTATATCACTAAAAAAAGTTAGAGAAAAGAGAGTAATGTTGCACAAAAAATAGGTATGTAACTACTTGGTTTGAGGCCTCATTTTTCTACAACATGGTGGTCATTTCCAACATTTAGTGCTAGGATAAACAAGCCCATGACTATATTTAGATATGGCCTTTTGACTAAAACTAAAGAGGCTTGCATGTGTGTGTGTGTGTCTATGTGCACATGTGTTTTTGTGTGTATGTGTGCACATGTACATGTAGGCATGTATGCACGCAACATGTTCATATGTGTGTGTAGTGGGGGTTAGAAAATCTAATATCACGTGCATATGGTTACGTCCAATTTCATTAATTTTGATTTGTGTTTACGAGCTAGATCAAAGCTTGAATTTCTTATAATCTCCTATACATATATTTTTGAGAGAAGGTAGGAAATTCTCTATGTACTTATAGTTTCCTACTATTACAATTAGGAAATGACACTTTTTCATGATTCTATTATATAGGGAATTTAGAGATAACATAGGAAATCTTCATAGTGACCTATGATTCCCTACAAGGAGAAGTAGGGGATTACATTCATGTGTACTCTTAAATAGGTAATTTTAAAAGAAGGTAGGAAATAGTCTATATTTACCTTTGATTCCCTACTATTAGATGTGGGAAATGTGATTTCCTAGTTGTATATAGGGAATACATGCGTACACACATACGAAATATTGCAACATTTCCTACATTCCACAAGATTTCTTATATAGGGATTGACTAAAAGTGCATCGTGATCAACTAAAAGAGGGGTATCCATGGTGTTCCTCAATGGAATATGAAGTGAAGAGCTTTACAAAGTCTTGGTCGGTAACTCGAGCTTATAGTGAGACGCACTGGCAAGAGTCTTTGAAGAAGCTATTAGAGTGGAAGACCAGCTTAAGCAAAGAGGCTCTTGAGGCTCAGATCGAGAAGATTCTAGTGCCACGAGTTCAGAGAGGTCCTCACTGCCAAGCACGAGAGTAGACCCAAGCACGCAAGACAAAGGGAAGGCACTGATTCAGAACAAGAGCTAGCGGAGATTAGGATGGGCATCGCCAAACTACAGGAGATGATGAGTTGACCAATGCAATCACACATCCAATGTGTGCATTGTGGCGGGAAGCACTTGCTAGGCGACTACCAGGACCCTAGGTCACAACCGTGTGCTAATTGTGGTAGGTTTGGCCATGGCGCCATGCGTTGTAGACTATCTCAAAGACTCCCATACTTTCAGCTCTATGGTCAACCCTACCTTGAGAATAGGCCACCGAACCTCCTTGGAAGGGGAGCCCCACTGGCTCTTGGGGCACCTAATGATGCTAACCCACCCATTCTTAGGATGGAAATAAATCCTATAGGTATCCCTAGACCACCTGGACCCTAACCGGAAGCCATCAAGAAGGTGAGGGTTAAGGTCAAGCAGTACCCTAACCGGAAGCGCCAACTTGAAGCCATCAAGAAGGTGAAAGAGTGGGTGAAGGAACCCCAAGAGCATCTAAAGGAGGCTGAGCCCATACTAGAAGACAAAATCGATGATCTCTCAAGCGTAAGCATGCCAATCTCTCTCCCACAACCAAAATCATGGGAAGCAATGACACCACAAGCTAGGCTGCCTAGACAAAGTCTAGATGCTCTAGGCCAGCAAACCAATCAAGGCCATTCACTAAGAACCGTAGAAGTAGGAGAGAGGCAAGCGGCTAGCAAATTCCTCAATATAGTGGTGACCACCCTTGTAACTCTAAGCTTAGGCGACCTACTTAGGCAACATCCAACACTATGGCTAGAGCTAAAGCAGTGGGTTGAAGAACTAAATGATCCATTTACCATAGACTTGCTTGAGAAGGATGCATAACATAAAATACCGAGTTTGATGTTGCACTCCATGCCTAAATCCTTGCACATCAACACTTTTTGGGAAGGCACGGAAATGCATGCAGTCCTGCCAGAGTCCTAGATCTGGGGGAATGTCACAAGAAAGGGAATTGTAGACACGAGGGCTAAAGTGAGTGTGCTGAGCCATGCAATACTCCAAACTTGGAGTAGCCCACCAGTTGAGACTCCTAGGTTCTGGCTAACGGAATGAAGGCAAAACTGTGTGGAGTGTTGAAAAATTGGGCAGTGAAGATTGCAAGAATCCAATTGTTGATTGAACTTTATAGTCATGAAGGGAGTGGACTACGACATCCTGCTAGGCCCTGACCCTGGATGCGCAACACGAGAGTCATAGAAGACAAGAGAAATGGTCTTATCTTCTTAGGCAATCAAATGAAGGTTATGAGAGTAGAATGGACACTTGGAAGACTATGCTAGTTGACCTAGATGCCGTCTCCACCATGCTAAAGGGCAATGGATTGATTAGGAGATCCTATGGGGCCCTTATATAGTATATCCCATGCCTTGAGGACAAGTGAGATTGGATGCATGTTCTTGCTACCATCGACCTATTGTTCTCGGACACTAAGGAGTACGAGCAAGCCAACAAGGCAATTGGCAAGCTCAAGGAAACTCCTTCAGTGCTAGTCTACATTATGACTCGAAGCCTATGTGGAAGACCCAACTCGATTGCATTTCAAGTCCCAAACAAGAGACGAGAGCTCCTAGAGATCTTAGGATATCTGGCAGACAAATTGAGTGGCAATCCAGCCACGAATTTCAAACCACTCCAAGAACTCTTAGACAAGTCTAAATGGCGATGATCCAAAGTGCACAATTTAAACTTAAAGTACAATTGGTCTTTTATCCTTGACCAGCAAGAAGAGATATGTCAAAACCTAAAAAATGATGAGCAATCAGACAAAGATAGCTCTGACGGCGAATATGAGGACTCTTGTTCCTTCAGTGATCAGAGCAATAAGGAAATCGATAACCTGGGATATGACACTAGGGGACGTATGATCGACCAGATACAAGTAGACCCTAGACCACGCAAAAGCAAAAGGCTCTTAGAGTAGCGAAATGAGTCCAACACAAGGACTGCAATCGAACTTGGTTGGAGCACACATGTGCAATTGATTATGAGCAGACAAGCCGCCTAGCCCCACCAAGTGATGCACCACTGTTGTGAACAAACTCACCTTCCAAGAAACAACCACCAAGAGAGAGCCCCTCTTCTAGCGCAGATGACAAGTTTGATTCTGAATCAAAAGTTAGCTCAGATAGTGATCTTGAAATGCCTCAACCTCCCAAGACTAGATGCACCAAGTGGGACCTACCCGTCCTCCTATGATGCCGATGATTAAGGGAGAAACGATGGAAGCTACACAAAGAAACACAAAGAGAAGAACAACGAAAATTGCAAGACCTGTCGAAATGATTCATGTGGTTCAAAAAGAAAGATAGGGTGGTGATCTTCCTAGGAGCCAAACGACAGGTGCAAGTAGGCAAACCAATCAAGGGACTCGCCAAGGTGAAAGAGGTTAATTTAGCTAGGGAAGGGGAGATCCCATGACCTGTCTTCATAGCCAATGACTTGGCAAAGAAAGAAAAAGCAATTCTCATTATTCTCTTGCAGGAGTATATAGACATCTTTGCTTAGTCCCTAGAAGAGCTTAGAGGGGTGGACCCGAGTGTGGTGACCCGCAACACACCCATGATACTTGATGCATGCCGGTTAAGCATTGACCATATCCCATGAATCCAAAGCATGCTCATGCTATCAAGGAAGAAATCGACATGATAATGAGAGCAAGACTCATCTACAAAATTGAACACACATACTGGGTTTCCCCCATAGTCATTATACTAAAGAAGAATGGAAAGATTAGAGTGTATGTCAATTACAAGAAAGTAAACACAGCTACAAAGAGAGATAACTACCCATTATTGTACACCAAGCATATGCTCAAGAGAGTGGCTGGCAAAGAGGCCTACAGTTTCCTGGATAGCTTCTCTAGATACAATCAGGTGCAAGTACATCCTAACGATAGGTATAAAACCGCATTTGCCACGAAATAGGGAATCTTTGCCTACATAGTCATGCCTTTTAGGTTGACTAACATGCCAGCCACTTCCAATGACTAATGTGTACAATATTCAAAGACATGCTAAGGAAGGAGTTAGAGGTATTTGTAGATGACTTGTGTGTTTACTCTACATGGCAAGAACACTTAGACAGACTCCAAGAGGTCTTCGACTATATCATGTCTCCTTGAACCCCTTGAAGTGCCAGTTTTGGGTGAAGCATGGATGTATTCTAGGATACATGGTGTCAAAGAATGGCATTGCCATAGATTTCACAAAGATCAAGGTCATTGGCGATCTTCCACCCCCATCTGATTTCAAGGGTGTTCACTGCTTCTTAGGACATGCAAGGTATTATCGACGCTTTGTGTTGAACTATGCATTGATTGCCATACCCCTATACAAGTTGTTGATTGTATTCAAATGGACTGAGGAATGCCAACATGCTTATCAGAAACTCAAAAAGTTTCTGACCACAGCACCAATTCTATGAGCCCCAAATTGGACATTCATCTGCACATCCATGCCTCAAAATTTTCCATAGGAGCGGTACTATGCCAACGTGGTAAACACAACCTGGATTACCTAGTGAGCTTTGCTAGCAGACAACTCATTGAGAGTGAAATGAATTACTCAACAACAGAGAGAGAGGGCTTGGCCATGGTGTTTGTCGTAAAGAAATTTTGACATTATCTTTTGGCTACACCTTTTACTTTCTTTGTTGACCATCAAGCCTTGTTGTATCTTGTTAACAAACCATGTGCTATAGGACACATTACTAGGTGGCTTCTTCTACTTTTGGAATTTGACTACTCCATGGTAGTGCGTAAAGGGAAGTAGCATTACATGGTTGAACATTTGTCTTGTATCTCCAGAGGAGAAGTTGCTGGACAAGGCATTATGGATGAATTTCCAGACACGTATCTATTTTGCTTATCCAACAAAAAAGATTTGTTTAGAGCTGACATGACACCATATTGGGCAGACGATATAGTTCAAGTGCTTGAGCATAGACTACTGGAAGGACTAATTGAAAAGGGCCAACTTAGGTGGCTCATCTTAAAGATCGAACCCTACAGTTGATAGCAGGTCATTTCTACAGGTTGGGGCAAGACGGGTTACTATGCAGATGTGTTTGTGAGCATGAGATGCATGGCGTGCTAATAGAGGCACACTATGAAATTTCAAGAGGACATTTCAATGGAGATGTGACAGCCCACAAAGTGTTGTGGTCCCAGCTGTGGTGGCCTACCCTCTTCTGAGATGTGGCATGACTGGTGAAACATTGTGATGAGTGCCAAAGGACTAAAGTTCCAATTTGTAAGGATCACATGGAGCTAACCCTAATTATCGCACAACAACCTTTCAAGAAATGGGGGATTAACTTCATTGGACCCATTAGTCCTGCGACACAATATTCACAATCCAAATACATCATTGTGGCTACCAATTATCTGACAAAATGGGCAAAAGCACGACCTACAAGAAACAATGACACTCGCACCACTACTAAGTTCCTATGGGAGCAAGTGATCTCACGATTTGGCTGCCCCATTTGAACTAGTTAGTGACCAAGACACACGCTTCATCAATGAAGTGATAGCTCACCTCTTATCCTCCTTTCTAATCATCCATAAAAAATACTTACCCTATTACCCTCAGAAAAATGGTCAAGCTGAATCCACAAATAAAATCTTAGTAAACATCTTGACCAAAGTCATCTCTGCTTCATGAAGTGATTGGAATAACAAGCTAATGGCAGCCTTATGGGCCTACCACATGGCTTATAAAACAACTGTAGAACAAAACCCCTTTAGATTGATATATGGTACAGAGGCAATCCTTCCCGTGGAATTCTTCATACCAAGCCTCAAGATAGCCCTTCAAGAGAGATTGGAATGGGAAAGAGGCATGGACAGAACGCTTGATTGAACTCGAGCGCTTATTGGAAACTCGGCTTCTGGCCACCCATGCACTAATATGTGAGAAGGAAAGACACAAACACTGGTTTGATAAGCATGTCAAGCAACACAACTTTGAACAAAGTGACTTGGTACTATTATACTCAGTCAAGGGACACAAGAAAAAGTTAGATTTTCTAGGGTTGGGACCTTTTTAAGGTTCAAACCATCAGCCGAACTGGAAATGTAGAACTTGAAACCCTAGAAGGTGAGGGCATAGGCTTCTTCAATGGTAGTTGCGTGAAAAAGTACTTCCCTCCCACACACCCATTGCATGAGTCCCCAATGCTAGCACCCCCTATCCACGTACGAGTAGGTACTGAGGTGGACGGTGAGGATGAAGAAGTAGTACCACTAGCTTACCTAAGCATGATGGTCTCACTGCTAAGCACACATGCACCATCAACGTATTGATCAATGAAGGAGCCGATTTTAATGTCTTAACCGATGACCATTAGACCCAAATTGGCAAACTAGAGTTGTAGCAGCCCACTAATGCTAAGCTCACCCCTTATGGAGGCCAACCCTACACACTTCTGGGAAAGTGCAAGGTTGAATTTTTTGTCGAGTTTGAAAGCGTGCCGATAATCTTCTATGTGTTTCCCAACACTAAGAATCTAGGCATGGAATTGCTGTTAGGATGAACTTTCAAGAAGCAAGCTTGTTGCACTCTCGACTATGAGTTGCAGCATATCCACCTAGCTGTGGGCAACGTTCGCATCATGATTTGTCACAACCAACCAAGCCGTGATGCCAACAACCCATTGGAACCAACGCCGAAGCCCATGAACCCTAGTTCAAATGGATACCTAAACAGAAAGCGCAACCTAGGAATAGAAATCCTGAGCCTTGCAAGGCTAATGATTCGCACTCAAAACCTAGGAAGCCAAGATGAAACTATAAACATCGACGTATGGTCAAGCCATGATGGGTCAGCAAGGCCTTATTGCAAGTGTGTAGGTAACACTTGGATTTGGCTGCCTAAAGCCAAAATAACCAAAGGCCCTGCTCAAATGCCACCCTCAAGCTTGACCACACAAAACATCATGCCATAAAAACTCAAACCACAAGAGAAGCAGGCCACTAAGTCCATAGAACCTCCAAAGCATAGCTCAGCAGGGCCTGAACCAATCTATTGCCCAAAACTGCATCTTGCTACTAGCAAACTGCCCAAATATAGCCCCGATGATACCCCTCAAATCTTAGAGGCATCTAATAGCATGACAACCACAACTACAACTCAACCCATCGACCATGAGGACAAGCTACAACCTAAGGAGCAAACCATGCTGCGACCATTAGCTGCTAAGCTCTCTAGCTTAGTCAGGCCTCAACCACCGACTGGCCTTAGACCCTCTTATCAATGGCGATCAATTTTAACCCTAGCCATAGACTTAGTTGAAAATATGGGGGATTAGTTGGTTGTTTGCCTTCGATGCTTGGAAACATGACTTTCATTTGCTTAATAAAAGCTATGACCACTTAGACTTGGGGCTCTTGGAGGAACCTATGGAAATGAAAATATGGACACTCCATTGTTCTTGGTGAGAATCCGAATTTGTGATTGTCAAGGCTTCTAAAGCAGCTATGGAGCTGATCGCCACCAAGGTCTCCCACGAGCAAGTGCAGCAAAAATGTCTCATCACTACATATGACAAGCATGCAACCTATGCCAACGATAAAGAAATTGAAGACTTGAAACAACTTGCAACCAACAACTCCACTTTCTTGAAAAAATGGTACACTCTTTGCCTCCAATGGGAGCTTGAGGGATGTCGTCATGTCAAATGCTGAGCAACGACGCACAATCAAAACATCAGAGTATGACCCAAATTATGTTACGGCAATGTCTTATAGGGTATCAATGACCAGTTGGGACCGAGCCATGGAAGAACATGTTCAAGGACACCCCTACATGGATCGCATCCTGATCGAGGAGGAACTCCACATCGCTAGCTGCATGGGCTTTGGTGACTTCTTGCTCGATGTCCTTACCTATATCACCCACCTCGCCATCTGACCCTTTGATATGGATAGCTATGCTAAGTTAGAATATTATCCAAATTTCTACTCCTCACTCATGCAAAAGTAAAACCCTAAGAATGTGCACTAAAGGCCCTTCATCCTCTAACCCTTTAATCCTATGAAGGATTCTTCTCATTTCCAAAGGGTGAGGGGGTAAGGTGGGAGAAAGGTGAATCAAACCAATTATGTAAGGAAAATAATAAAGGAAAAGCACACATTACAAGGGTAGAAGGGAACAACTTGTGATTGGGTAAAATATCAATAAAATTTGAAATCAATAAACTAGTTGGAGGAAAAATTCTACTTTTGTGCTCAAGCATTTCAATTAGCAAGTATGTAATTGTTCTCTTTTTTGTATGATTATTCTGAATAACACTAATGGTGAATATGGTTTCATGACATGCACCCATCATAACAGGTCAAGAAAAGGCAGGAAATTTGCCTTTTTCAGAAGAGGAACATGCAAAATATGGACTTTCAGTGGAAACGCGAGCCTTCAACTAGTTCAAGTTTCGGAATATCTTCAACCTAGAAGATGTGGTCATTGAAGAGCACGTCGTGATGCAAATCATTGAGCAATGCAATCTGCAGAAATACATGAAAGCAGTAAGCCACGGGTGGACTACTTCCACTACACAAAGTTCATGAGTACTTTCCATAGGAACCACGGCACCATAATGGTGCATGAGGGAGAGGGAACTCGTCAAGTACAAATTGAATTGATCCCGGAGCTGGTGGAAAAGGAATTAGGTTTGGCAAACAAGTAGAGAGGAAACCAAAAAGAGATGTATATACCTTGTTAAGAATGGATAATGTAAAAGTACACACCAATGATGGCATCAGCTTGGCGGATATCCCTGACCCCGAAATCCAACTCCAAGCCAAAATGGTGCATACATTGTTTTCTAGTCAAAGATACAATACCATCATGAGGCACATCAATGTCCCCTTGCTAGAGAGCATTGTAGCAAGGTTGCTAGATGAGGTGAACCTCAATGGTTTTGTGAGGAAGACCATTAAGACCTCAGCAAAAGGCTTTACAATGAGAGGATAGACTACTAGAGGGCAATCTCCCACCACCAAAGCTAAAAGAGGAGAGCTTCATCTTCGAAGGCTACAACCATTGGATTTGTTGGGGTCCTCACCCAAATCATCAAGGAAGCCTTGGGACAAGGGCAGGAAGAAGAAGGAGGAGGGGTGGATGAAACATCAAGCAAGTTGCCACCTCACCAAGAACATGAGGCACAATATAGCAAAAGGAAACTACGTGAGGAAGAAGAAGACAGTGAACAACAAGAGAAAACTAGCCAAGGAAAGACTAGGAAGATGAATAAGAAAATTGCACAAGAACAGCAAGAAGAGGAGAGAAGGAAAAAAGAAAATGCAAATTTGCAAAAGGCCCGTAGAGAGTCCAAAAAGCCAAGGAGGAAAGAAGGAGAAAGTAGGAGGAGGAGGAGGAGGAGGAGGAGGAGGAGGAGGAGGAGGAGGAGGAGGAGGAGTTGAGAAAAAAGAAGGAAGACATGGCCCTCGCCATGCGCAAATCAATCAAACAGTAGTCCAGGCATGATGAGCCGGAACATGTGAGCCCCCAATCAAAGACGAAGGGTCAAGCTCAAGCGCCCATGTGCCAGAGTTCGTACCATTGGGAGTGCAAGAAGGCAAGGGAAAGACCCCAATTATCCCCATCCCCACACTCCTAACGCCCGCCACCACCTCCAGTTCTACGAGACCTAAGTGGATGCTAGAAATCTAATGGCTTGGGTCCAATACTTTGTGAATAAAGAAATGAGCCAAGGAACAGGAGGAGGAACCCCCCTTGTAGGAACCAAAAGGCTAGCCATAGCAGTAGACGTCGAGTCGAAGAGGCAGAAGGTGGTAGGCTCCATGAACTTCATCCTCGCAATAGAGAGTCCACCTAAAGAATACAACGATTATGTCAATGAGCTTCTCTCTCAAATAGAAAAATCCAAGGAGGAGAGGAGAATCATGGTGGTATAGCTAGAAGCCAAAAAAGGGGCCATGGCTGCATCCTAGTTGGAGCATGTTAAAAGTCAGAGAGAGAGGTTGGAGCTAACACATAGTGAGAAGCCATTTTCTCTCTCACGTATATTCCATTATGTATATTTTCCATAACTCAAATGACTGTTTACAACATAAGATCATAAGGACATTCACACCAAACAACTCAGTCCTAAGCATCGGCTTATTTAATGTCTGCATCATGTAGTATAGCTAGACAACTCAAGTGTCGGGTATAGTCATACCAAAGACAGAAAGATGAGCTTGAAGTCTAACACTCTCCCTCAAGCTCAAGACAGCATCTATACACCAAGCAGCAGTCTGAATACACTGAACTTATCTTTACCCAGAGACTTGGTAAAGATATTTGCAACCTGTTCATCAGTCTTCACATGCATGAGATCAACTCTTCATGCAAGAACCATCTCTCTGATGAAGTGGTAGTGTACCTCAATGTGTTTTGTCCTGGCATGATATACTGGATTCATGGCCAGGAGTATACCACTAAGATTGTCACATAGCGGTCATTGGAGAATCTACCTGTATATCCAAATCAGCCATAAGCTTGAGCAGCCATGCAATCTCACATGCTGCCAATGTAGCACCCCTCTACTCTACCTCAATACTCGATAAAGCAACTGTAGGCTGCTTCTTGCTGCTCCAACTAATCATTCCGCTTCCAAACCCAAAAGCATAGCCACTCATAGATCTATGGTCATATGAGCATTTTGCCCAATCTGCATCCATGTATCCAACCAATTTCAAGGGCTTATCTCTTACATAGAACAACCCATAATCTACAGTGGACTTAACATATCTCATAATGCGTTTAACTGCATCCAATTGCATCTTTCGGGGCTTCTGCATAAACTAGCTTATGAGCCCTACAGCATAGCTCAAATTAGGCCTAGTGAGGGTCAAGTAAATCAGACTACCAACCATCTGCCTATACATAGTCACATCCTCAACTTCAACCTTAGTGCTCATGTCTACCTTTATATTCTGATCAAGAGGTGTATCTAGTAGTTTGCATTCAGCCAAATGCCATACTTCTTCAACATTTCCATGGCATAGTGCTTCTGCATCAACCATAAACCATTTTCATCTGTAACCACCTCAATGCCCAAGAAATACTTCAAATCACCTAAGTCTTTCATGTCAAATTGTAAACGCCCCGAACAACGTAGTATGCTTAACAATTATGATATTCGCTTGTTTTCGAGATTTAATATAAAAGAGAATGAACACTTAAAGCTGAAAATGAAAATTACTCACAAAATTACAGCCATGAAAATGTAAAAGTAATGGAGACAAGATTGAGGGTTGAAGATGTGCAAACCCCCCCCCCCCCCCCGAAGGAATGTATTTCTGCTGAACCCAAGTCCCTTAGGGAAGAGCTCAGTCACAATCAACCTGAGAGTGAGAAGAAGTAATTCTCACTCTCACAAGATCATGCAAAGATGTACAAACACACATGCATTATCTATTATGCAATGATAAGAACTGATTTCTTTATAGTATGAGAGAAGAAAAAGGGGAAATCAGCCTTCTCCATCGTTGAATAGTAGTACATGGATAGGCTTACTTCTTGTTGCTAAAATGGAAGAAAGAGCTTGAAAAGGAGGTGATGTAATGAATTTACAAGCTTGTTGTCCTGTAAAACAGCAACGATAGAAGAGGGAATATGGAGGAATTTGATAATGGAGAAGTGGGGGATGATGATGGAGATGGATGGGGCGAGTTTCTGGCTATCTGTGGGTGTTGTACATGAGTTTATAGCAAAGAAAAATGATGCTGAATGAAGAAAAACGAGCTCTTATTTATAGGAGAGGGAAGAGCTAGTACAAAAGGGGAAAGTGGAGTAGCACAAGACAAGTGTCTAGCCACATGTCATGAGATGTGACAAGTGGTGGGACACTTGGAAACTTGTGTGACAAGTGTCTTGACACTTGTCTCTTCTCTATGGCCTTCCTTTTTGGGTTGAATACTGTCAAGAATAGAAACAACCAAATTTAGTAAGCACAGTCAGAGTACAGAACTAACTATTTTTAGAATGATATCCCTATTTTTTAGGACTAGCATTTTTAGGCTAATTCGAGGCTCCTAGAATTTAGAGACCTCCTAAAATTTAGGGATCTCCTAAAATTTAGGGACCCCCCAATATGGGTGTCATATGAAAGCTTTTTCTGTGTACATTGCAAAAATGGTATCCGAATCTTCATGTGACTTTCCTATGCAAAGAAATGTGCATTTCAAGCTTTCAGCCCACATATGCATATTATACAAGCATTTCATGATCATGCCATCTTGTTGATTGTAACTGTCTGTTCTGGTGGATCTAGCCCACACTTCAAGGCATCAATCCTTTCTGTGTGCGAGTCTAACCCTGATATGCGTGAGTTCTAGTCACATGCGCCCAAGCGGGCCATATAGGTGGAAGTGTGAACTATCTTTTCTCTAACCCACCGCATGGGTCCACCATAACCTGTGACCACTCAACAGTGGCTAGCTCCAATGTACTTTTCTTTATATCTAATTAGTGCAAAGGAAATAAATTTAATAAATCATTATATAGACAAATTAATGAAAAAGGATACAAATTCTGTTTCTATAGAGTTGTGACAGCCCTCTGGCTTTTATTTAGCTGTCCTCAGCTGAAAAGCTTCTTGATATTGCTGTAGAATATTTGGGTAATCCTTCATGAATTTTTCATCTACCCACTGTGCATCTGTTGTGGGTAGATTCTTGAATTTTAGTAAGAATTTTCGTGTCACAAGGCCATTTCTCGTGGTTCGATCCTTGAGAAACAAAATCTTTTCAGGTTCCAAGAGTTGCTCTGTTTCTTCAACTTGTGGAGGATCTTCAGTAATGGGTTCTTTTGGTTCTGGTCCTATGTAAGGTTTTAGCAAACTTACATGAAAAGCATTGTGTATTTTCCAATTAGTAGGAAGCTCAAGTCGATAAGAAACTTCATTTATTTTCTCAATCACTTTGAAGGGTCCAAAGTATCTACTGGAGAGCTTTGGAAAAGATGAATTTTGACCAGAACCTTGTTTGAGTCTGCTTTTATCAAACTTTAGCAAGACATATTGACCTTTTTCAAACGCCAAAGGTCTTCTTCGTTTATCTGCTTGCTTCTTTTGTCGCTCTTAGGCAACTTTGATAGTGGCTCGAACTTGATCCATTGTGGTTTTTAAATCTGAAGTAAATTCATCAGCAGCAAAAATCTTATCTTTAGTGCGAATAATTGGAGGAGGAATCACTTTACCCTGTACTATTTCATTTGGAGCTTTCCCTGTGGATGAGTGCACTGTATTGTTGTAAGCAAACTCCAATAATGGAAGATATTTCTCCCATTGTGACTTATGTTTACTAACATAAGATTTCAACATATCCAAAAGAGTGAGATTCATCACCTCTGTTTGGCCGTCAGTTTGAGGATGAAAAGCTGAGGAGAACTTTAAAGTGGTTCCCAAATTCTCAAATAAAGCATGCCAAAAGTTACTTGTGAATTTGGAGTCTCTATCTGAAATGATCTCAGAAGGCATACCATGTAATCTGAAGATATGTTGAATGAAAAGTCTTGCAGCTTGTGCGGATTTCAATGTTTTATGACATGGAATAAAATGTGATTGTTTGTTGAATCTATCAATTATGACCCAAATCATATCATGATCTTGAGGTGTTCTTGGAATACCTGAGACGAAATCCATTGTGATAGATTCCCATGGATCTTTGGGCACTGAAAGAGGTTGCAACAATCCTCGAATCTTCTGCCTATCATATTTGGATTTTTGGCATACCAGACAAGCCTCAATGAAGTTATGTGTATCTTTTCGTAATGTTGGCCAATAAAAGTAGCGCTCAATTGCACTTAGAATGGCTTCCCTCCCTCTATGCCCTGCATAAGGGGGTTCATGACTTTCTTTAAGCACCTTTTGTCGAATATGAAGAGTGACACAAAGGCAATTGTTCATGAGAAGGTAACCGTCTTTGATGGAATAATCTGGATGAGAACCTCCTTGCTGTAAATTTGACCAAATTGCTGCAAAATCAATATCTTCATCATAAGTATTCTTCATCATTTGAAAATCTTCATGATGAGCCACTATAATAGTTGCAATGCGAGGCACTCTAGAAAGTGCATCAGCAACTACATTTTGTTTCCCTGGAGTGTACATAATTTGAAAATGAAACATAGACAAGAAATTTTCCCATCTTGCATGTTTCTCCCGCAAATGCTTTTGAGTCTTGAAATACTTCAAGCTTTTATGATTAGTTTTAATAATGAATTCATTGCCTAAAAGATAATGTTTCCATATCTTTAAAGCATGAACCACCGGTAAGAGCTCCTTTTCATAAATGTCATACCTTTTCTCCACATCATTTAGACGGCGGCTTTCAAAGGCTACGGCATGGCCTTCTTGATTTAGCACTGCACCAATACAATCACCGCAAGCATCTGCTTCCACCACAAATGGTTTTACTAGATCTAGAATGATAAGAACAGGTCCCGAAGTAAGAGCTGTTTTCAGCCTTGTGAAGGCTGCCTTCTCTTTTTCCTTCCATTGGAAAGAGATCTTCTTCTTTGTAAGGTCATGAAGTGGAGAAGCCATATGTGCAAAATGCTTGATGAAGCGGCGGTAATAAGAACATAAGCCAAGAAACGATCGCACCTCATGTACATCATGAAGATGAGGCCATTCTTGGATTATCCTGATCTTTTCAAGATCCATCTGAATCCCTTCAGAAAATATGACATGCCCAAGGTAATTTATTTTATGCATGAAAAATTCACTCTTTTTACCATTTACCAAGAGTTTATTTTGTTGAAGTAATTGTACAACAATTTCCAAGTGTTGATGATGCTCCTCTTCATTCTTGCTAAAGACAAGAATATCATCAAAGAAAGTACCGACATATTGTCGATGCGCTCTAAAGATGTGCTCCATCATTCGATTAAAGGTGGCTGGTGCATTGGTTAATCCAAAAGGAACCACCAAGAATTCATAAAGACCGTATGAAGTGCGGAAAGCAGTTTTGTGTACATCTTGTGGTATTACCCTAATTTGATGATAACCACTCTTTAGATCAATGCGGCTGAAAACCTTTGAGCCTCCTAGATGATCCAAAATTTCGTCAATTCTGGGAATAGGAAACCGATTCTTCACACTGATTTTGTTGAGGGCTCGATAATCAATGCACATCCTGAATGTGCCATCTTTCTTTTGAACAAGAAGAACCGGTGAACAAAATGGTGAGCTACTTGGCCTAATTAGCCCACGGTTGAGTAGGTCTTCGATTTGCTTTCTGATTTCTTCTTGTTGAGGACGGCTCACACGGTATGGTGCTATATTAGGAGGAGAACTGCCCAGGATAATATCAATATTATGGTCTTCTGGCCTTTCTGGGGGAAGCTGATAAGGAAGATCTTCTATAAAAAAATCTTTATACTTTTCCAAGAGCTGAAGTTGCTCTTGGTTTTCAGCATTCATATTATCTTTTACATCAGTGACATAAAGCAGACAACATTGAACACAATCCTTAATTGCTCTAGAGACTTGCATATGGCTTACCATAGGTATGGTGTCTCCAGAAACTCCAGCTTGGATCTCGTACTTCTTGCCTTTGTTGGTGAGTTCTACATTCTTTTTCTAAGAGAAGATGGTTAAATCTACCCTATGATTCCAGGGCATGCCAAGAATCACATAGCAACCATCAAGGTCTCCGATATAGAAGGTATCTTGGTCACTGTAGCCTTGAATTTGAAACTTGAGCTTGCCAATGTAGGGTATCACAGTCTTCACTGTGTCACCTTCATCAGCATTTAAAGCTTGGCAAACTTCTATCGGAGTGTCCATCTCTTCATTCTTTAATCCAAGCTCTTTAGCTAATTGAAAGGAAATGATATTTTCATTCGTCCCAAGATCTATCAAGAATAGTGCTTGCTTACCTTGCAACTGTCCCCAAGCTTTTAATAATTTGCGCGTCTCTGGAGTGTGAGTTGTGTTTGCAACTACATTCCTTGTTTGGACGTTGCTGTTGAGATATCGAGCTCCACTCGTGATACGCCAGGGTGACCGTTGTGTATTTATGTCACCGACTTGTCAGTTGCAGACGCGGTTGGTACACCGCCCATGAATAATAGCTACATGATAGCTATCCTTATCTACTCTAGTTCGTGGCTCGGTTAGTATGCCACCTTAGTTAGTTGAGTTTGGTTTGAGACCCATATATAGGGTTCTTCTATTTCTTTGTACGATTTTTCTTTTGGCTTACACAACTAAGAAGAGGAAAACTGTTTTCAGCCTCCATCCTTGTGGGTATTCCCCCATTGTGCAAGCAAGAAAGCTTCAAGTGAGACTCCTTCCTTCTCTCCCACAATCTTAACAATTGCTTCGCTATGTGGCCTATTTGTCCACATTTAAAGCACTTCCCTTCTTTCATGAAGCGTTGCTTTTCTTCTTCGGAAAGTTGCTTTGCTTGTGGGTATAGATTGGAGCGAAATTGAGGAGCATTAGGAGGTGCATAGGGCTTCATCTTCTTTTGATTTGATGGCTGCTTTTGCCGTTGTTTTTGTCCTTCATTTGGGGTTGAATACTCCTCATCATCAGCTACTCTCTTCTTATCATTATTTTGGAATGATTTGTTGCCATTGTGCTCCATTTCCCATGTCTCAGCATGGTCAATGAGTTCCATGAGACTAGAACAATGATAATGATTAAGAGCAGTATGAAGTTTAAAATGCAAACCTCCTTGAAACTTCCTAAGTTTTTCCGAGCTGCTGATCTTCTTGAAATGTTGGACCTTCAAAAGTAGCTCCCAAAATCTCTTGGTATAGTCACCAAGTGACTCATTTTTCCTTTGCCAAAGCCGATCCCATTCCATTTTTACATATCTTTTGAAGTGAACAGGAAGAAATTGGCTTTGTATCATGCGAACAAAGGACCGATTTTGGGGTAGCATGATCATATTCCAACCCCGTCCACCAAGTATGTGCTAAGTCGGTTAAATGTAAAGCTGCAAACTTAATCTTTTCTTTTTCTTTATACTTGTCACGACCATACAAAATTTAAAATTGACGAATAAACTTCAGAAGAAGATCAAGATTTCGGGAACCATCATACATACTGAACTTGATCTTCTTTTCAAGTTGAGATAGTGACTTAGTCTTCTTCTTCCTCTTACGCCTTCATCCATGCCCGAATCTTGAAGTTGAAGATGATGAAGTGCTTGATGGGGATGAAGATGGACACAAGGGTGAAGAATGTCGACGCCTTTGACGATGATGAGGTCTTCCACGAGAAGGGTGTGAATCTTCGTTACTAGAAGAGGATCCATCAAAGTAGGCGCCAGATGACTTTGAAGAAGAGGATGAGCTTCGACACGATCTCTTTCTTTGTCTTGAAGTAGAATGGGACTGCCTCTTAGAAGTAGTTGGACTTCTTGATCGGCTCCTTTCATTGGTATGGCTTTGTCTCCTTGAAGTAGATGGGCTTCTTTCCTTGAATTCTTTGGGATTCTCAACTTTTTATAGTTTGAGAAGTTGCTCACAAATTTGTTGATTCTCCTCTCTAAGACTTTGAATGGCTTGAAGGATAGCACTCGATTGATCCATTGAGACTCTTAAGAAAAAAAATATGCTCAAGCACTCAATGCAAGGGCTGAAAACAAACAAACTTATAATTGTAAGCACTACCAGTGTTGGGGTGAGGACCGAGCCAAAGCTCTGATACCACTGTAAATGCCTTGAACAACGTAGTATGCTTAACAATTATGATATTCGCTTGTTTTCGAGATTTAATATAAAAGAGAATGAACACTTAAAGCTGAAAATGAAAATTACTCACAAAATTACAGCCATGAAAATGTAAAAGTAATAGAGACAAGATTGAGGGTTGAAGATGGGCAACCCCCCCCGAAGGAATGTATTTCTGCTGAACCCAAGTCCCTTAGGGAAGAGCTCAGTCACAATCAACCTGAGAGTGACAAGAAGTAATTCTCACTCTCACAAGATCATGTAAAGATGTACAAACACACATGCATTATCTATTATGCAATGATAAGAACTGATTTCTTTATAGTATGAGAGAAGAAAAAGGAAAAATTAGCCTTCTCCATCGTTGAGCAGGAGTACATGGATAGGCTTGCTTCTTGTTGCTAAAATGGAAGAAAGAGCTTGAAAAGGAGGTGCTGTAATGAATTTACAGGCTTGCTGTCCTGTAAAACAGCAGCGATAGAAGAGGGAATATGGAGGAATTTGATAATGGAGAAGTGGGGGATCATGATGGAGATGGATGGGGCCAGTTTCTGGCTATCTGTGGGTGCTGTACATGAGTTTACAACAAAGAAAAATGATGCTGAATGAATAAAAACGAGCTCTTATTTATAGGAGAGGGAAGAGCTAGTACAAAAGAGGAAAGTGGAGTAGCACAAGACAAGTGTCCAGCCACATGTCATGAGATGTGACAAGTGGTGGGACACTTGGAAACTTGTGTGACAAGTGTCTTGACACTTGTCTCTTCTCTATGGCCTTCCTTTTTGGGTTGAATACTGTCAAGAATAGAAACAACCAAATTTAGTAAGCACAGTCAGAGTACATAACTAACTATTTTTAGAATGATATCCCTATTTTTTAGGACTAGCATTTTTAGGCTAATTCGAGGCTCCTAGAATTTAGAGACCTCCTAAAATTTAGGGATCTCTTAAAATTTAGGGACCCCCCAATATGGGTGTCATATGAAAGCTTTTTCCGTGTACATCGCAAAAATGGTATTCGAATCTTCATGTGACTTTCCTATGCAAAGAAATGTGCATTTCAAGCTTTCAGCCCACACATGCACATTATACAAGCATTTCATGATCGTGCCATCTTGTTGATTGTAACTGTCTGTTCTGTTGGATCTAGCCCACACTTCAAGGCATCAATCCTTTCTGTGTGCGAGTCTAACCCTGATATGCGTGAGTTCTAGTCACAGGCGCCCAATCCGGCAATAAAGGTGGAAGTGTGAACTATCTTTTCTCTAACCCACCGCATGGCTCCACCATGACCTGTGACCACTCATCAGTGGCTAGCTCCAATGCACTTTTCTTTATATCTAATTAGTGCAAAGGAAATAAATTTAATAAATCATTATATAGACAAATTAATGAAAAAGGATACAAATTCTGTTTCTATAGAGTTGTGACACAAATTCAGTTTTTAGCATCTTCATTACATGTTGTATGCCCAAGTCATTATCACCAGTGATTATCAAATTATCAACATATATGACTAGCACTACCAAGTGGAGCCCCAAGAGGAACACCAAGTAAAAGGGAATTCTCTTGCAAGAAAATCTATCTTGTAACATCAGCAAGCTTTTATTTCATTCTTTTGATCATCAAAACAAAGAAAACAGCAATTCTTCACACAGCATCATAGTAGATCTCTCCCATGGGTTTGATAGAATCAACCATAATCTTCAACATCTTCACAAAATTCTTCAATAGAACAAAGAACAAAAAATAATAAACCATCTTTGAATGGAAATCAATCACATATTATTCATCTTCAATGTCTTCATAGTTCTCTCTCTTTCAATCTCTCATATATAGTTACACTGTTTTGATAGATTTGACTATCTCTGACTCTTTCTCTCTCTCTCCATCAATAGTACATCATATCTTCACTAAAATGCTCTCATAATAACCATCAATAATCCTTCTTAGGTCATCGATGCACCTCCCAAGAGGTATGTCTAATATGACGAGCTCTGTTCATTATGTAGACTGATGTAGCAACTGCTTCAGCCTAGTAAAAATCTGGGAAGTCTTTTTCATTGAGCATGGCACGAGATACCTCTCCAATATGCCTATTTTTCCTTTCTGCAATTCCATTTTGTTGTGGGGTATGACTGCATGAATATTGCTGCTTTATGCCATGCTCCTGCAGGAACCTTGCAAACTCATTTGAGAGGTACTCTCCCCCTCCATCTAACCTTAGGCATTTTATTTGCAGGCATGTTTCTTTTTCAACCATAGCTTTAAGATTTTTGAAATGCCCAAACACTTCACTTTTCTTTTTCATAAAATACACCCAAACTTTTCTGCTATAGTCATCAATAAAAGTGACAAAATAATGACAGCCTCCAATAAATGTAGCTTTAGTAGTCCACACATCAGAGTGAATTAATTCCAATGGCTTCTTACTCTCTTGAACATGTCTAGGAAATGGTTTCCTTGCCTGTTTTCCAAATTGACAGGCTTCACATACCTTATGCATTTCTGCAATCTTGAATTTAGGCAATCCTACAACAATATTTTGGGCTTGCATTGTTTTAAGTCGTTGTACATTAACATGACCAATGTGTTTATGCCAGATATCAATATCTGCAACTACACTAGTCCCATGTGCAAACATTGCTGCACTCAATTCAGGCATGTCTGCATCCAACGTAAACATTCTGCCCTTCTTCTTTCCTTTTGCTATCAAGAGACCTTTAGTTTTCATATCCTCAACAAAGCATCCATGAGAATTAAATCTAACCTGCAAGCCCTGCTCAACCATTTGACCAACAGAAACCAGGTTCTTGGTGATATTCGGGACATGAAATACATCCGACAGGTATTTCTTTTTTCCATCCTGCATAGACAAAGGAATATTTCCAATCTGCACAATAAGATGTGTAGTATCATCACCAGTCTCCACAAATCGTGGTTTTTCCATTTTCCTTGCATCTTGCATCCATTATGCATGACCTGTCATGTGGTTTGATGCACCTGAGCCAACATACCACACATCGTTGCTTTCTTATGCACTTGTCACAGAATTGGTCATGTGCTGCACCATAAACAAATGCTCATTTCTGTCATCACTCTGTCTACTAGAAGATGCATAATTCCCTTGTTGCAATTTTTCATTCATGATGTCATTCTGCTTTTTATAGCAGTCTTTAGCCATATGACCCATTTTACTACAGTAGTAACATTCAACATTGCTGTTTGCATTTTTGGCCTCTTTGCCATCCACCACGATCTCTTTGGCTCCCCCTGCCTCTAGAGTTACCACATCTTCCTCCATAGGACTGGTTTTCTTGAGTTTGCTACATATTCTAATTTCTACCACGGCCTCTACATTGGCCTCCTCTACCTCTGCCTCTACCTCTTCCAGGATTTGAGTAGAAGACAACTTCTTTTGAAGTTCCTCCTGAAGAAAATTCACCACCAATTCTCTGCTCCTCAGAAATTAGAAGAGCAATCAACTCCTCAAAATCAGGAAATCTTTCACAGACGGAAATCGATGTTCAGAACTATGCATAATCCTTTCCTAGACAATTCAAGGTCACAGAAACTAAATCATCATCTTCCACTGGCGACCCAATGGAAGCAAGTGCATCTGCAATCTTCTTCACCTCCATGTGGTAGTCATTGATGCTCATACTTTCTCTTTGCACATTGTGCAACTCTTGCTTGAGCTGCATTTTCCTGGCTTGCGTATTTGTGCTATACATTTTTGACAAAGTATCCCATGCCTCCTTTGGCGTACTTGCATCCTGAATATGCACAATCATAGAGTCTGAAATACTGATAGACAGCCAGTACATAACATTTCTGGCTCTCTCATGCCATCCTTTAAATGCCTGCATTTGTTGTTGATTGGGAACATTATGAAGAACTGGTTCTTCTTTGTTTCCTGCAACGAATTCCCAATATCCTTTTCCCATAAGGAAATTTGTCATTCTAAACTTCCATGCTTGGAAGTTGTTATTGTCAAGCTTTTCAGTGACAATATGTGAAAGAGAATCAGACGCCATTACAGAACAATGCAAAAAATTCTGTCACTGCAAAAAACACAGCTTCAACCTCACAAGGGCAAATCTGCAAAACTGACGAAAGTGGTATTTGACCACATAGTCACTTACTAGTGACGATTTTGCATCAACAGGAAACATGGATGATTCTGTAACTCCCAATGTCTCTGCGCACAGGCATACGATTCAATTTCTACGGAAACTTTTCACCGACCTGTAGAATAGTGGTCGCACAACAAAAAATAGGGCCTTTTCCTGAGGGCGTGCGAAAAACTTCCGCCTCCAAAACAAGCCCCGAAATGGCCTCGAATCAAAAAAACAAGGCAACCAAGGGCTAAAGGCCTTCCCCGTAGCATATACTAACCTCTTGCTACACTGCAAAGGGCGTCTCAATCTGAGACAATGCACTCTTCCACTTTTGGGTTGTGCTACATGTAGAGACTTGCTCCCAAACTCGAAAAATGAAAGCAATACTGGTCCTCTTACCAGAACGCCGCGAACTTGGTTTGCTTTCTTGAGCTCCTTACCACAAACCAGGCTTTGATACCATGTCAAGATTGTGGGAGAGAAGGAAGGAGTCTCACTTGTAGCTTTCTCACTTACACAATGGGGGAATACACACAAAGGTGGAGGCTGAAAACAGTTTTCCTCTTCTTAGTTGTGTAAGCCAAAAAAACTCTAGTACAGAGAAATAGAAGAACCCTATATATGGGTCTCAAACCAAACTCAACTAACTAAGGTGGCATACTAACTGAGCTACAAACTAGAGTAGATAAGGATAGCTGTCATCTAGCTATTATTCATGGGCGGTGTACCAACCGCATCTGCAGCTAACAAGTCGGTGATATAAATGCACAACGGTCACCCTAGCATATCACGAGTGGAGCTCGATATCTCAACAACACAGCTACAAAGAAAACACCGTTTGAAGTGATTTATGGTTATAGATTATCTACACCTGTTGCATCTTTATCAAATAGAATTCAGAGTGCTGATGATATTGCTAACATGCACGCTACTGTTTTTGATGAGGTTAAAGATATGATTGCCAAATCCCAGCAATCATATACAAAACAAGCCAATAAGAAAAGACAGGCCATGAACTTCAAAGTTGATGACTATGTTTGGTTAAGAATAGAAAAGCGTAGATTACAAAGTGTAGATAAACACCCAATTGTGAAATTAGCACCTAGATTCTATGGACCATTTAAGATCATTCATAAAATCAATGACAATGCATTTAAGTTAGAACTACCACCACATTGGAAAATTCACAACACCTTTCATATTAGTTTATTACGACCCTTTAGAGGCCAATTACCTGTACACCCTGTTTATGAAAACCCACCTTTGTTAGATGAAGAGACTGAAATCCTTGAGCTTGAAGCTATCATAGATACTGACTTTATGACCACTAGAACTGGCCGTAGGTCTAGATATTTGGTCAAGTTTAAAAACCATCCTGTTGAAGAGTCCCAATGGATGCACGCTAGAGACTTAAATGTTTCCCCCACTCTAATAGCTCCACATTGAGCTAATAGCAATTGAGGACAATTGCTATCCCACCCCGGGGGTATGATGCAAGGAGGCATATTTCACGGTGGATTCCGTGCCACGGTGGATTCCGTGAGGTTTTACGATGGATTCCATAAACTTTGTTTACCGGGGATCATACACAAAGTGGATTCTTTGTGCAAGAAGTCCATGGGGACGCCTATCCTTTTTGGGCGTTTCGTTAATTTAGTGTGTATATGGGTGATTTCATAGCGGGTGATTCCGCAAAATACATATTAAATTAATAAACGTTTATGAGTTTAGAGTGCGCACTCGTGATAAATTAAGGTGAGGATTGATTTCTAACCAATTGATTTATTTATGTAGCTGAAGATTACTAGGTATTCACTTTTGTCGGTTTAATTGTATTATTTTACTAACAATTGTGAATGCTTCAGTTGATGTGTAGAGATAGCAGCAGTGGCGGAGGAAAGCATTGGAGGATAGCGTGTATTCGAGTTATCATTTATATTTTGATGGGCGCATACCTTAGGCATGGTGCCTATATTTTGTGGCACCTATTTATTAAGGCATTGAATATTTATTTATTATTTTTGTATGCGCATGGACGCACGATTATGATATTTGTATTTGGACATTGTATTGGGTATGCCTGACTTTTTGGGCGCCCACCCATTCGCTTTATTTCTATTTGGCACTAAAGCAAACTCAAAAGCCAAAAGCGTGCTATTTTGTCATTTGGGCTATTATTTGAGCTTGAAGATGATTAATATATAAAATACATGCTTTGTGAAGCACTCACACAAGGCATGGGGGGAGATTGCACCCAATTGGTCTTTTGTTCATGTCGTGCATGCTTTCTACCTTGAGTTTTGTGCAAAAAGTAGAGTTCTTTTGTTCTTGGGGACCTTCCGACGCTCACTGCGCGCTTACAGCATCCGATCTGTGCACCAATTGATGAGCTAGAGTTTTCCTAGACGGATTTTGGATGCAAGGAACCCAACACAAGTCTTTTTCATTGATCGGAGTCTGTTTGATCCTCCATTTAATCCCCAAAAGGTTTTCCTTTTGTGAAGCAACTACGTGATTCAGACGACAGAAAGTGTGTGATGGTGGCCAACTTTATAGATTTGGGCATCTCAAAGCCAACCATATAGATAAATATTGAATCTAAGCTCGTTTTCTCTGCCAAAAGTGAAAAAACAACTTTCTCCAAAGTGTGAACACAAAAATCTAAATTGGTTTTTTTTTCAAAGACAAGACTAATCAATAGAAATGAGGAGAATTCTCCGGGTAGCAAGATACTTAAATTCTTTGTCATCCATCGCGATAAATGGTACAGAAATTGATGCATTCTATGAAGAGATTTGATTTTAGTCTTTCTCTCTCCTCTTGTGGTTTGTTCTCATGGATCAATTTATGAGAAAAGGAAGTGGGTTGAGATGAGAGAATTTGATCATGTGATAATGTGTGAATGTAAAGTGATGTAGATCAGTATTGGATGGATCGTCAATTGCTATTGGCGAGAATGCATGGTTTTATGAGCAAAAGGTAGATTTGATCGTTTTATGATAACGTTTGGTTAGAAATGCTTGTATTTGATTTCCAATGTTCGGATTTATTAAGAAATCAAGAAAAATTAGTCATTGAATAATTTTATGCTAAACACACAAAACTTGCAATTATACAATTTAATGGAAAATATTCGATTTTTGGGGTTTTGTTGCGCGTATAGTGTTCCTATGGGTTGAAACATGTTAAGAAAATCATTCTCAGCAAGATCAATCAATAAATCAATAAATAAATAAATCAATAAATCAATAAATATCCACATTTATCTATAAATAAATAGTGAAAAATAATAAAAATGATAAAATTTAAGTTTTTCATATCCAAAAAATAAGGAAAAATAAGATTTGTGTTTGTGAATGTATGGTAGAGTTGAATCATGACGTTTAGCCTCAATTCAATCCTATCTCCATGTTAAAGTGGATTTTAAGTGCTTTCGTAAGACTAAAATACATGAAAATACACCTTAAACCTAGCAACACATGCAAAATCTTACATGGTAGGGAGAAGAGGTTTGTTGAGTGGTTAAAGTACGTTGAATTATGATGATTTTATGATGCATGACATATAGGATACGTGTGGTTTAAAATTTAAAGGGTCTATTAGCATGGGAAAGCTCGACACTATCCCTAAGCAATGAAGCAATCATGGATTAGAAGAAAAGCATGCAGAAAAGAATTGTCTTTACACATTCACAATGCTGATTGTTAATAAATAAACTTGTTTGAGCATGATAGTCATACACAATTGCATTGCATGCACCATATGGTATCATATCCTAGATGCATGGCAATCGTTTTTTTGAGTGATGACCTATGTAGAGAGGGTGTGTAAGGTACCCTAAGCCGTAGGGCTAGATATTCCGTTTCTTGGGGGCTTGTTTAGTAAAGATTATTCATTATCTCATGGATTGATCAAATCAAAAGAGTGGACTATGTTTTGAATGTGTTCTATGTTCACGGCACATCTTGGGGCCAATCCCCAAGGTGTAGGAGAGCCATAGTGGAGCCGTGATACACTCCCTTAGTGTGTGTATTTACATGGTGTATAACACCATCATATTTAGGGACTCCCTCTAATGAGTGGGGGGAGAGAATCACTTTTTGGCTACTATATATACATACACAAAGTTCTTAGTAGATTATCCTAGCCACGAGGCCATGTGGGATGGTTTGAGGTGTGTAGTACAGGCCCGATTAGTACCGTAAAGCTAGTGCCGAGTCCGTTTTAGGTCCTAACAAACCATAAACCATATCTGTGTTACATGGTACAATTACCAATTATGCATGTACTCTTGTATAATATAGTAATTTGTGATTTTTTTGTTGATGTGAGTGCATGTTTCTTGCCCCCAAGAAGTTATTGATTAATATCATCTCTTTTTCTATCATGTACCTAGATACAAGGCCAACATCTCATGGCTTCAAATACTTATATAAAGGTTTTTGAGCATAAGTGTAGTGAGAAAGTGCTTTTGGGGTATTTTGGAGTTGTAGTTGATTCCACATATGGTGCAATACGACAAGAGATAATATAGGATGGGCTTATTTGTGGTTCATTTAAATTTATCATTGAAGATTAAGATGAAAATAGTCAATGTTGCATACTAAACCCAATACAAGAAGAATTTTGGCATGTAGAAAATTTCAAATTTATCATGTAATGTGTCTGCCTGTAATCTTTAGGACACGTCTTAGCAGTCCATTGGAAAGGATGTCTAGAAAGCTCCGCTCGGCACTCCCATGGAATATCACGGGGTTTGCGATCTAGGACTTCCTGCGTCTGCCACGTAGCGGAAGTATTCTAGCCGTTCCCACTTAGGACCGACCTGAATCAGGGTTTTTTTCTAATGGTCATTTCCTAAACGGAAACTAGCGTTGAACCCCAAGCGAACTACTTTACATAGAAATGCCAGGGTCGAAGAGAATTCATGCTGCACTTGGTTCAAGGAGAATGGGAAACGAGAGGGATGCAAGGCTCGACCTCTCTTCCATAAGGCATAGTCCCATTCTGTTCCCCTAAAACAGCGTAAATCGAGATTATTATAACTTAGACTCTAGGTCAGCGCCCTTACTGTTCGTGTCCTTTGAAAATGATCTTCTTGCTATTCATCATAATGAAGAAAAGTTCTCGGCCAATCGAGACCACCCATCCGTAGGACGGACCTATGGCCACATCCTCTGCACTTTCCTCAGGTTGTTTTCGTTATTTAATTACCTAACACATTTAGTTGGACATGTATCAATCAGTTTCCTTAATTAGCCCGTTAGGCACTGGTTCCTTCACATAATCATAGAACTTGACTTAGAAAAGCAATGTCAAACAAGTTCCTTTTCAACAGGTTATCATATTTATCTTTGAAATACATAAAGTCCAACCCGTATCCATAGTTCGCCCGAAGGCTATCCAGCAATCCACAGGGATTACTAATCCAAGATTCCACCCATAGACTAGTATGCGGGCCTCGAGATCCAATCCCGAGTCACGTTGGCCTCTTGTCCAAGGCCTAGAAGGCAAGGGATTTACGGCCAGAGGCCCCCTCTGGCATCCAAGCATCCTCCTTCTCCAAGTAGTGCTCAACGGAGAGACCTCTGACGGTGGATCCGGTCCACCTTCCCGGCGCGCTTAACAACCCCCTTGGTTAGGATCAGGCAGGCAGTCGGGGGTAAGTGAAGCTACCTCTCCCTACAGGCCTTCAACGTGAAGCATTAGATATCTTTTCATCCTTTAATTCTTTGAGTAAACAAAGCAAAATAGTGCTCTTAAAAATTGTTACAAGCACAATCATTTCCATTGGTCGTTATTTTTGGCCAACTACTAAGGAGTGAATCCTTCTTTCCGAATACATCCAGCACTCGACCTAGGATCAATTGCGACTTGGCAAGATCCCCAAGGGTTTTTTGTTAACCCTTATCCTTGGGTTGGGGCCGTACCCTATTAACCCAACTTAACCAATACGTTAAGTTCAGTTAACACAAAGTATGTTGCTCTAGATTATTGATTAGTCCTTTGCTTCCAAGCAAATATCTAATCCCCATATCTTGGTTACTTTACCCAAGAAAGGTACTATATCAGGAAAATTATTCATCCTCTTGCAAGATAAACTTGCGTAAGAATATGTCAATCTCATTCCGAGGAATTGGCCATTCCCTTGCAATCAAATCACAAGATCATGCGACTCTGCAACTTGTTGCCAAGTGTCGCACTTAATCCATGGGACTATTCTACCCATCGACGGCGTCTTCTTATCACAGTATCATGATTAGATATAACAATCCGTTCCTGATTGCATCAGGCTGACATTATCGGTCCTAGGGTTCCAAGTTCAAACCGAGTTTCATCTTTTTAGCGAGAGATCCTTAGGGTAAAAACCCTAGATCATTTCTCGCAAGTATGTCCTAATGTCCCTACATTCCGTAAATGTGGGAAAGTCTTTAGGGTATAGGAGTTTTAGCTTTGGCAATAAGAGCGACTAGGTCACATCCTCAACGTGTTAAATCCTAGTTAGCTCTTTGGGATATGTTGCATTGAATTAACCCTTCCTAAACGAGTCCCTCGCGGTTTTTAGGTGTTTAGGTTTAAACCAATTTACTTGTCTATTCTTGAAGATATTTATGATACCATTTTCGTAACCACATGATGTATTGTCTATGTATGAGTAGTTTTACAATCCCTAACTTTTTCGACTAAGATCAAAGCGTAAGTTAAGTTATGGCATAATTCCTAGTGGTCCTTCTATAACATGCAATCAATTTTCATGCTACTAAGCTTTAGGGTTTTATGTTTGAACCATGCAGCCTTTTCTAAAAATTACGCAGTTAAAACGATATTTATACCAATTGACTAGAGTTATGCAGCTCAATAACCATTTCATGCCTTGCAAATTCCTTTGGATTATTAGCAACTTTCTATAACGAATCATTGCGAAGAAGAGATATCTAATAATGCGACATGCAATTTAATATTTGCATGCCTAATCAAAGTGCACAATAATAATTTCGACTTTATAAAGATGATCTTTAATTGATCTAATTTCATTACTTTGCAGTGCATAAAAACCACTTGCTAGAAATGCATAGAAATCTTATGCTCACTTTATTTTGTTCATTTTATTGAAAAATACTAATGACCAAATCCCTCAATTGTGAGCTATTAGCCAAAGCATTTTCAATTTAAAAAAAACATGCATCCTCATTCCTGATGGGACCTGAAATGGGCCAGCACTAGCTATAGACCTCATGCTCATGACACACAAACACCCTCACGACCTCACGGACCAGAAGCGTCAATCTAATGCTGAAGGACAAACTGCCCTAAAGCTTAATTCATGCATTTATAGTTTATAGTCCAACGGTTCCCTTTTATAAATTCCTCAAAGGGAGAACCCTTATACATTGGCAATTCCACGATCACACACATATGGAGGCACTCCACCGAATAATAGTCGAAGCCCCACTGCAGCTCTCCTACATCGCAGGGATTGGCCATTTGATCCACTGCTAAAAATATAACACATTTCCACACATACTCCTCTCAAGGTACCGATATTTTACGTTCCAAGATGTACCATTCCTCACTACACTTTCCCCTTAGGACCCAATGACTAACCTACAGCTTAAGACATCATCTCACACTCATCGTTGGTCACAACCTAAGGAAGACAGGTGCCATGCATCCAGGAGGTTTTCCTAATACCTTTTAATTATTATGCTTAATGTAAATCATGTATGGCTATGTGCTCAGACAAAAGAAAAATCAACATCGTGCATGGTGCATAAAGCATTCTTTCCATGAATTTTACTAGCGCATGCTGCATTGAAAGGAGGCACCGAGCCATATGCTCATGCTACCATCCTCTTTATTTAAACTGTTCCTATATGCCAAGTGCAATGCATAAATCAAATCTTTTCTTTTTCTTTCTGTGTTTCAGCCCCTCTTCATCCAACTCTTAGCATTTTGCATCATTGATCGGTTAGATAGGGTTTTCATGCATTTTTTCCTTTTAAAAGAACGATAAATACGCACAAAACATAGAAACGGGGACAAACAAGGCCAACCTTGTGCTTTGCCATCATTATACATTGCACAAAAATAGATATACTTTTCCCTAATTTTCCTCAGTTCGTTTTCTATTTTTCCCTAATTTTAAAACCCATTTTTCTCATTTTTGGGCATTTTTTCCTATTTTTCTTTAATAAATAATGACTGAAAATGAAAACTGATTGTGGGCTGTGGCCCTTAGGTTCATTGAAAGCAAAAACTCAGATTTAGTTGGTGTGACATATCATATTTCTCATTTACATAGCAAAAAACCCAATTTTACCCTTAAAACGCATGTTTTTCATGTATTTTGACACTAATTCTAGCCATGTAGCCTTATATTTTCTGATTTTCAGGTTGCAAACAGTTGAAACTCATGGCAAACAATATCATAATAAACTTTCATCCCATATGAATAAGGTTTCATAAAGCAAATAACTTAAAAAGATCATTTTTCTTTATAAAAATAGTATTACCGCTTATTTTCAGGTCTCGATTTCTTGGTCTTGATTACCGGACCGATTTCCAGCATGCATTTAATGCCCATCATCTTCAAGAATAGCACTCTTCATGTCTTCATCCATCCGGAAGCAATCCGGTCTCATCCGGACAAGCTTTCCTCTATCATTCTTCATTGTCTTCTTCCACACAAGAACAGCCCCTTAAGGGAGAGAGACGGAGGAGAGAGAAAGACTAAAATCAGAGATCTTCATCCAGGCCATCGTTTCCCGGGTGAGAGGCGGCGATATGATCAGTAGCAGAAGATAGGCAAGCCCCATAGTCACTTGAGTAGGTTGTTCACAACCAGCATGATGGATCATCCCTCCATCAAGCGCAAATTTTGGTGTCTGATGGTGCCCTTCTCTTCCATGTTTTGTTCATCTCTCTCTCTCCACAAATTTTATGCCACATTTCATGTGGCATAAGTTGTCTTGGGCTCCCAAAGTTCACTACGCATTTGGCCCCCTTTCGCATCTTGCCCATTTCCCCGTCCAGTGTCCAAATCGAGTGCTGTAAATTTCTGTCTGTCTGGCTTGAAATCCTGCATTGGCCGGCAACTCCTGACAATCTGCACGATATTCTGAAAAATTATCAAAAATCCACAAGTGTCGCTCAAGCGCCTTTTAAAAGTCATCTTTCACTTGGTGCTTAAAATCGTCCTAATTAGAGCCACCGCCTTCGACGTTGAATATTTAAAACTCCGCTCTCATTGGCAACCACGGGATAGGGCGACTTAGCCCGTCGAATCCCACAACAGATCTGCACAAAAACAACCAAAGGAAGCATCAAGCTGATACAAAATACATAAATACTAAACACACCACAACGCTCACCCTACCCCTTGACAAAACCAAGGTATGACATTCACAAGGAGTAGGCCTAGCATAATCTAATAGAAGGGCCAAAGCTAGTCACTAACCGTCTGCTCCAACATAACCAAACTAAAAAGAACTATCAAAGAAGTTTCCCTAAGTGGTGGTTTGAACTACCTACCTAACTAAGGACAACACAACTAGGAGCTCCTACTAGGCGAGGACTCCTATAGCTGATCAAGAAGTATTTTCTTTCAAAACATTTCTTCTTTTAGGTTTTTCATATTTCCATACTCGGGCATGTAAAAAGGAGGGAGCTGAGCGTAGTGACCCAAGGAGAACAAGGCATCGGTCTCAGGTCCTGTCTTGGTACCCAAGAACCTACCAAGCCCTCGCAAGGCGACACTTAATCCTTTTCTGACGCTCACTTTTATTTTCGCTCCAACCTTCCTTACTTCTTCTTTTTTTTCCAGTAAGAAGCCACCTCTAGGAAGACAAGGCATCAGCCCCGGGTCTGACTCGTCCCCAGGAACCTACCAGGCCTTCGCAAGGCGATGATCAACTGCTCATAAATTTTCCTTTCTTTTGCTTTCTATTTTTATAGGGGTTAGAACCCCTTTTTACACACCTTTGTATATATTTATTGTCTTTAAGATATTCAGGGTTTTGTTTCATCATCATTATTTTTCTCCTGACAAGCTTCTCTAACTGCCTCACAACTAAGCAAGAACTACTAGAACGGCTGCCTAGCAGGCTAGTAGAACAGGGTCAGTAGGACTACTGGCTAAGACAGGTCTTTCAATGCCTCGCAATGTCTTCACAGGAGGCAGCAACTACTCAGACAGACCTAACCTAAACCTAGGACTTCATGCCTTGGACTCCGGTCCCCAACAAGAAAAGAAAAATCCCCCAACAAGTACACAGACACATATAGCATAAAAACACGGTACTCATAAAGGAGGGATATCACCTGGATAGGGCCACGAGAAGCTTCCACGCAACAAAAGGCTCCTTCCAAGCTCTTCTTCCGAATCTATCTAGCACAAAACTAAAACAAGAACCCATTAATTGCACCTCCACTAAACAGACAACTTGCCCTCTTGGCCTAATGAAATAAAGCACTTCGCCACAAAACTTAAACGGCCCTCTTGGCCTAACGAGATTAAACAGAATATCACCTACACATCCCTCCCTGAAATAGCACAGATATGCAATAAAATGCCCCTTTCCAAGGAAGAAAAACATAGGGCTCACAGTCCTAAACTAAATGAATAAGGTTATGACCCATCCCTCATGCATATATAGCAAGAGGCGTACGCATAACATGTTGTCTAATCAACCTATGGGTCCAGGATAATAACGGTAGATTGGTCTCGACTACTCTTTGCATCACCCATATCAACCATCGTATGCCATATATTACATGCTCTGATAACATTCCCCACAAGCGACCGGGTCCTATTTCATCATTGATAGCAATATCCAAACTAGGACCACAATTGAAGAAGAGGTCTTCTTCATAAGCAAGATTTGCAAGTGCATCTACAAAGTGATTCCAGTAACGTGGAATCAGCTGAAAAGACACTCTCTCAAACTCCTCAAGTAGGGTCATAGCAGTTTGATGATACATATAGAGAATCGGATTCCGCACTATGTACGTCCCATCTAGCTGATTCAAGATCAAGTGGGAATCCCCTTTTACTAAAAACTAGAATGGGATTCCGCACTATGTACGTCCCATCTAGCTGATTCAAGATCAACTGGGAATCCCCTTTTACTAACAATTGACGAATACCACCTTGTTTGCCAATATCCAGTCCCATCATCAAGGCTTTATACTCCACCATTTTGTTAGTGAATCCTACCCCGAGATAAGCAGCTAACTTCATCATAACTCTACGTCGGGGATCTCGGATTACTACTCCAACGCTTCCTTTTTTATTAGGGCCCTTGGACGCTCCATCAAAATATAATATATACGTCCACAATGGGTCTACACAGTCGGCCATCACGAACTCCTCTATTCGTAATTATGATAGAACACCATATTGGGAAATATGGGAATTTCCCATAAGTTTGGGACACGTGGTCAAATCTTTGGATTTGTCATAACTTGAATACTATAACTCCAAATTGAGTGATCTATAGTTCAGTAGATTCCATTTTTCAAGCGCTTTCCAATGATAGGTCATATCATATGGTTTTGAGAAACTTATGGGCATGTTATCCGGGTGCCACCTTTTTAGTATTCAAAAAATGGGAATTGGCAGATTCCCAAACTCACTAATATTGTGTTATAGTCAAAATTTATCATGTTGAGAGGATGAATTGACGGCTCCATCCCACCTTTTTCATTGAACACAACAGGGATATTTGTCAATAGTCGTAAGCAATGATGGCAGAAGACTTTGATCTCCCACACAAAGGTTCCGTCTTCTTGCTCAATCACTTTGTATCTTTTGCTCCACCAGATGAGTTTCCCCTGATGGTATCGCTGCTCTAGATATGGGTGCTCCAAATAAGGAATTAACCGCCCATCAACGGGCTTTAAGCTCTTTTGCAGGTCTCAAATCATCCTTAGCATGGACCTGCAATGCATTTTCTTTGTATTAGCATAGTTAGAAATAATAAGGTTTAATCTTATTAAGATTAACCTTATTTTTAAACTCTACTCCCTATAGATTAGCTAATAGAGCCGTAGACCTATTTTTCCCTAACCTGACAATCTTGTAGGGACCATCCCATTTAGATTCCAGCTTCCCTGGAAAGAGCTCCCTACGCATATCGTAGTACAGCACTAATTGCCCTTTTTTAAAGGTATACTTCTTTGCTCTAAGGTCATGCAACTGCTTCATCCGACATTTGGCTACCTCTTGGTGTAGTAAGCTCTGCGACTTCAGCTCATCCAGGTGGGCTATGGTCGTGAAACGTTCAAAGAGAGAATCCTCATCTCCCAAAGAGTGGTTAGTTGCAAACCGTATGGTTGGAAACTCAATTTCGAGGGGTAACACACACTCTTCCCCATAAACCAATTTGAATGGAGTATGGCCGGTAGCTCGCTTGAACGTTGTATTATACACCCATACTGCCACATACGACTTCCTATCCCAATCTCGTTTCTTCTCGGAGACTATCTTAGATAAGATCCCCATAAGCTGCTTATTAGTACTTTCGACTTGTCCGTTTGCTTGTGGATTATAAGGGGTCATTTTATTATGCTTGATTTGCCAAGCTTCAGTCAAGCTCTTGATCACTTTGTTCAAAAAATGGGTTCCACGGTCCGACACTAATTTCTTCGCTGGACTGAAACGGCAAATAATCTGCTCTAAAAGGAAACTTGCTGTCTCTTTTGCATTGTCCTGCCTCGTCGCCCACTCTTCTGACCATTTGGTGAAATAATTAGTGGCTATTATAATGTACCTCTTCTAGGTAGTAGACAACGGGGTAATAGGACCTACAAAATCAATGCCCCACTTCTCAAATGGAAGGATAGCCATGATAGGCATAAGTGGACATTTCCTATTCTCTCTGCTGTCATGTCTTTGACAGGTATCACATTTCTTTACATACTCAAAAGAATCTTGGAAGATGGATGGCCACCAATATCTAGCTCGTAAGGCTTTCTGTGCCGTCAACCATCCCGCGAAGTGCCCTCCATATGCAGAGTCATGACACTCCTCCAAGATGAAACGAACCTCGTCAGGCATCACACATCGGCGGTAAATATCATCAATACCCTGCCGATATAGTGTCCCTGCGATCAAGGAAAACTTCAAAGCCTGTTGTTTGATTTTCCTCTTCTCAGCTTTTGATAAACCAGCTCATGTCTCTCCTGTTGATAGATAATGCGTAATAGTAGCATACCAAGATGGGATAGAAGCTGTATCAATTTTAAACATTTCCTCAATATCACTTCCTTTAGCTAAGATCTCTTTCGGCTCCCCAAAATCCACAAGGCATTCCACAATACCCTGCAGCCTCGGTGGCTTACTCTTAATCTCATAATCGAACTCCTGCAAAGTGATTAACCACTTTGCCAACCGATCAGGCGGTTGCAACTTGTTCATAAGCAATCTAAGCCCTTTCGCCTTCATATAGAACACTATCTTCTCGTAGAGGATGTAATGCCTGAATTTCTTAGTCCCAAAGACCATCGCAAGACACAACTTCTCCATATAGGTATAGTTGATCTTTGAAATGCCCAATTTTTGACTAGCAAAAGCTATCGGATGATACCACTTTTCCTCCCAAATTTGGGCTAAACAGCATCTTATACTATGCATGGTGGTGGCTTGCTGAAAATATGTAGAACACCTCGCCTCTTTTAGGTACTTTTAGAACAGGTGCTTTTACTAGCTCCTGTTTCACATCCTCAAAAGCTACCTTACAAGGGTCGCTCCATTTAAATGAACAGCTAAAGGATAATAAATTCGTTAATGGCAACGTCCTTTCTGCCAAGACATTTATCAACCTCCGATAGTACCCTATCGATGACAGAAAACTATGAATCTCTTTTGGAGTGCGTGGTGGACTCATAGCAACTATGACCTTGATCTTTTCAGGGTCATTTGCTATCCCTATTGAACTGACCACATGGCCTAGCAATAGCCCATAAGGGACTCCAAAGACACACTTCCATGGGTAAAGAGCGATACAAAATTGTCTGCAACACTCAAAGCATTTTCTTAAAATAATCAACATCCTTTCCCTTGCAGTGGCTGCCCCCAGGTCATCAATAAATACTTTTAGCTCGTCTGGGAAGATGTCACCAAAGGTCTTATCTACTGTTCGTTGCCATGATCCAGGTACATTGCACAAACCAAAGGCCATCACATGGTACGCAAAAGTACCAAAGATAGTAATAAAAGTCATTTTCAACTTGTCTTCTTTTGCAATTGCCATCTGGTTATATCCTGCAAAGCAATCCATGAACGAATATATTTCCCTACCCGCTAATTGATCTAAAATCTGGTCAATAAATGGCAACGGGTAGTAATCCTTAACCATCTGCTTATTCAGCTCTCTAAAATCCACACATAGTCAAATCTGGTTCTTTTTCTTCTTTCTGATAACAACAGGTGAACACCATTCTGTGTGTTGTACAGGAAAGATTAAACCAGCTTTCCTTAGCTTCTATAACTCCTCAAACAACCCATCTCTCAGTTCAAAAGGCACACGCCTTACTTTCTGACGCACAGGAAGACTGCCTTCTTTTACAGGAATAGTATGAACAGCCAGGCTGGGAGGAATGCCTCTCAGCTCCAAGCAAAGTTATCACGGAATTCTTGAATCAAGGACACATAGTCCTCCCTTTCTGTTGAACTGAGCATGGAACCTAGTTTAATTGGCCACGAATCATTCAGCGTGCCAAGGTCTAACTCAATCACATCCGCATCTCTTATCCTATCTTGCGGCTCTACCGGCTTGTTTAGAGTTATCTGATAAATATCCTCTGTAGTGGACCCCTCTTTAGATTCATCACTGGATGATGTCTCACTACCAGATGGATCATCTGCTGTTTCTAATTCAATAGAGGATAAAGGAGTTCTCTCACTTTGAGGAGACTCAAGGTAAGCATCGACTATTACTCGATTAGCACCTCTACCTAGAACCACTTGTCTGGCGGATATATCAACTTGGGAATTTGTTCGTAAGATCCAAGGCCTACCTATCAAAACTTGATGGCTAGGACGTCTTGCAAATCTTATCACCCTAAAGTCCAAGAAGCATTCTACACTCACCACTGTAACATGGACCTTAGTAATGCAACCTTCTAGTTGTCTCAGACTATCATCAGCCATTCTAAGAAGGGTGGAGCTGTCCTTTTGGATGCCTAGACCCAACCTCTCCATCAACTCTAAACTCATGATATTGACAGAGGATCCAGTGTCTACAATAGCTTAGGGCAGTTCTTTTCAGCATGATCAAACCAATCTTCCCCTACTCGTGTTGTGCCCAAAGGTTCTACAATATACCCAATATGCAGGATCTTCTTAAATTCCTTGTGCACTCCTGGAGATAATTTAATCAATTGCAAAAGGTTCACATCTGGTTTGACGTCGCAAAGAGAACTTGCCAAATCAAAGTCATGATAAGTAGCCAAAGCTCTCTTTTCTCGCCAAACCATCCTCTCTTTTGGTCTTTGGACCGGTTTTGGTGCTTCTTTCTTAGCTCTTGCCTTCTTTCTTGGCACTTTCTTATCCTTCTTAGGGTCACCTTTTCTGTCAACCGAACTTAGCGGTCCCCCTTCTATGCTAGGATTCTAGACTTGCGTCCCCTTATCCCCTTGTTTAGGGTTTCCCTCGACCGGTTTTGTATTATCTTTGTCAACCTCTTTAGCCTTTTGGCCTCTTGTCATGGCTCTTAAGTTAGAGGTTTCAGCATCATTGACTCCTACAGCCTCAATAAGGCTGACTCCGTTGCCTTGTGGCAACTCTTCTATAGTTGTTTTTCCCCTATGCAATATTTGCCTTGGTGCATCATTTTGGTGCAAGTTATTTCCTTGTGCTCTATGATTCACTGGGCCCGGCTGTTTACTCCCTTGTTGGAGAGAACTAATCTTACTCCAACAGGTAGCAGCTAAATGGCCCGACTTCCCACAAATGTCGCATTTAACATTTGGACAGTTTCTAGGGAATTGCTGTCCACCACACCACTTACAACTAAATCTAGAGGGTCCACCTTCTTCAGGGCGTCAACTCCCTATCAGATTTTGTTGCTTCTTCAAGAAATTAACGTTGACAGCTATTTGTCGATATTGTTCGGAAATCATGTCGGTATAATGCTTCATCATATCCTTGACTTTGCCAAGGACATTAGATGCACTCGACTCATAGCCTCGATCGTCGACCCATTGTTCCATTGGCCTAACAATTTGATTTGGCATTGGCTGTTGACCCACAGGAACAACATTAGAATTCGAAACTTGGCCTCCAACATTTGGTGGAGCCAACTAACTTGCCATAGGCATAGTCACACTGGGAGGAGCTGGTAGCAAATGTACATTCTGAACCACGCTCCCTCTCCCATTGGGGTTAGTCATAGGCATCCCTTGACTTCCATTCGTCAATGATGGATTGCCTCCAGGTACTAAACCCACATTAACATTCATTCGAGAGGAGTAGGCCGTTTGTAATCGTGCTTCTACTCCCTCTGACCGCGTAATAGCAGTGTCTTTATCTGCCAAAGCCACACTGCTCAATTGTACTTGGATATTAAAATCCAACCCATGCAAAAAGCACTGCAATTGGGCAGCCGACGGAATGGGAATGTAAGTTTGTAACTTACGGAATACTTCCTTCATCTTCTTGGCATATGCTTTCACATTCTCATGAGGGTCTTGGCGTGTTACATTCAAGACACGCAACCAATATTGGCCACCTCTTTCAAGGGCATATTCCGCTCGGAACGCTGCATAGAATTGAGCAATTGTGGTTATGGTCCCAGACTCTATGCTGTGATACCATACCACAGCCCTTCTTTTTAACGTCATATTAAAGAACATCATGAGATGTCCCTCGTCTTGGATGCAATAATTGAACATCAATCTTTGGAACTCACAAATGTGAAATTCTGCATTCTCTTTCGCTAACCCATTAAAAATGGGCAAGGAAGCTCCTAAAGCTGGTAAATCCGACGTCCCGATAGGAATTGCAATAGGTTGTGCCATAGTGACAATCAGATTAACAATAGGAGCTTGAACGGGTGAATTCACCCCCCCACTTGAAGTGGGTAGACTTGGTGGAGAAGTGGAAGAACTTACGCTTCCTCCTACACCTAACAGACTATGTAGAGTAGTTGGGTTACTAAGACCACTGCCTCTTATACATACTGGGCTGCTCCTTTGAGGAGAATAACGACTTATGATCTCTAACCGCCGCCTAGCCCTCTCAACACGTTCTGCTTTTATGATTTTGACTTGACGGTCCTTGTTAGAGGACATAAACCAACTTTCTTTTGGTCCTTAGGAACCCTAGATTCGAAAACCATCACTTATAGGCGGCTCCCAACAAACGCACCACTAATGGGACCTAAAATGGGCCGGCACTGGCTATAGCATTAGCCGGACCTCATGCTCATGACAAACAAACACCCTCACGGCCTCGCGGACCAGGAGCGTCAATCTAATGCTGAAGGACAAAGTGCCCTAAAGCTTAATTCATGCGTTTATAGTTTATAGTCTAACGGTTCCCTTTTATAAACTCCTCAGAGGGAGAACCCTTATACATTGGCAATGCCACGATCACACACATATGGAGGCACTCCACCGACTAATAGTCAGAGCCCCATTGCAACTCTCCTACATCGCAAGGATTGGTCCTTTGATGCGCTACTAAACATATAACACATTTCCACACATACTCCTCTCAAGGTACTGATATTTTACGTTCCAGGATGTACCATTCCTCACTACACTTTCCCCTTAGGACCCAACAGCTAACCTACAGCTTAAGACATCCTCTCACACTCATCGTTGGTCACAACCTAAGGAAGACAGGTGCCATGCATCCAGGAGGTTTTCCTAATACCTTTTAATTATTATGCTTAATGCAAGTCGTGTATGGCTATGTGCTCAGACAAAAGAAAAATCAGCATCGTGCATGGTGCATAGAGCATTCTTTCCATGAATTTTACTAGCGCATGCTGCGTTGAAAGGAGGCACCGAGCCATATGCTCATGCTACCATCCTCTTTATTTAAACCGTTCCTATATGCCAAGTGCAATGTATAAATCAAAACTTTTCTTTTTCTTTCAGTGTTTCAGCCCCTCTTCATCCAACTCTTAGCATTTTGCATCATTAATCGGTTACATAGGGTTTCTATGCATTTTTTCCTTTTAAAAGAGCGATAAATACGCATAAAACATAGAAACGGGGACAAACCAAGTTCATAAAGCAAATAGCATAAAAAGATCATTTTTCTTTATAAAAATAGCATTACCGCTTATTTTCAGGTCTCGATATCTTGGTCTTGATTACGGGACTGATTTATAGCACGCATTTAATGCTCAACATCTTCAAGAACAGCACTCTTCATGTCTTCATCCATCCGGAAGCAATCCGGTCTCATCCGGACAAGCTTTCCTCCATCATTCTTCATTGTCTTCTTCCACACAAGAACAGCCCCTTAAGGGAGAGAGAGGGAGAAGAGAGAAAGACTAAAATCAGAGATCTTCATCCAGGCCATCATTGCCCGGGTGAGAGGCGGTGATATGATCAGCAAGCAGAAGGTAGGCAAGCCCCATAGTCACTTGAGTAGGTTGTTCACAGCCAGCATGATGGATCATCCCTCCATCAAGCGCAAATTTCGGCGTCTGATGGCACCCTTCTCTTCCACGTTTTGTTCATCTCTCTCTCTCCATGAATTGTATGCCACATTTCATGTGGCATAAGTTGTCTTGGGCTCCCAAAGGTCACCACTCATTTGGCCAAAAGGAAGTCCACCCTTTCGCATCTTGCCCATTTCCTTGGCCATTTCCCCGTCTGGTGTCCAAATCGAGTGTTGTAAATTTTTGCATGTCCGGCTTGACATCTTGCATTGGCCGAAAACTCCTGACAACCCACATGGCAGTCTGAAAAACTATCAAAAATCCACAAGTGTCGCTCGGGCGCCTTTTAAAAGTCGTCTTTCACTTGGTGCTTAAAATCGTCCTAGCTGGAGCCGCCGCCTTCGACGTTGAATATTTTTCCCTTGATATTCGTAATTTTTGGCTATTTTTAAGCACTTCTCGACATCAAAAATCCGCTCTCAATTCCTCAAATGATCCATGCATAATTGAAATATTACGACATTAATCAAATTTAGGAAGAAAAACCTGGACTTGTGGTGAAATGTCCACATGGATGCTAGGAGATGATCCTCCTGCGTTTGCGCCTTGTGCCTTCTTAGGAGCCATCGCGCATTTGGTCTTTTCGTCTTGGACGCAGATTTATGATATTGGCCGATCTTCTTTGAACGTGAAACTCCCTTTGTGACCGCTTACACCATCTTTCGGAGTCGGCTTTAGAAGGCTTTATAGGTTTCCTCCTTAAACTCGGCTAATGGGAACTTGTGGGAAACCTAAGGGGGGAAAGGGGTTATTTCTTGGAATAAATGGGCTTTTAAACCCACTAGAGAGGCAATAACAAAGGCCCACGGGAAGGGTTTTAGAACTCGGGCTAGTGGATATTTGTGGGGAACCGAAAGGGGGGAAGAAGGCCTTAACTCCCGGGTTAAATGAGCTTTTAAAGGGCCTTGGGTGAAATGGAAAAGGGGGGAAAGAGGGTGTTTTGTGAAGGCCAATAGAAAGGGGGTTCTAAGGTACCCCGAGGTTAAAATGAACCTTTGTGTAAGAATGCGAGGGGAGGGAAAGAAGGTTATTAAACCCTACTTGAAAGGCCAATAGGAAAGGCCCACGGAAAAGGCTTTGGATCCCGGCGGGGGAGGGGGGGGGTTTTGGAGGAGGCCCACAAGAAAGAATTTTTGTGGGGCTTGCAATATGAAAGGGGGCTTATGACAGCCCCCTTAGAAGCTTCCAAGAAGCTCCTTGGAAGCTTCTGTAAGCGGGCTTAAAAACACGTGGAGGAGAAGGAGGATATTTCAATGACGGCTTCCTGGCGGGTAGGGCCAAGATGATGGCGGCGCTCCTCCCTCACGGCGCGGCAGATCTCCACCCACTCTCCCTCACGCAACGGTACGCTCAGCTCTACTCAGCGGCGTGACGGCCTTTCCTTCTTCGCCTGGCAGTGTGACGGCTCTCTCTTTCCTTCCCCAAAGCTCCCATGGTAGTGGGTTTTATAGGGAGAGGGAGAGGTACCTCCCTCCCTCCACGCGCCATTTGCATGGCATTCACCCTCACCATGAGCTCCAACATGGTGCTCAATCACCCTTGCTATTCCCCCCTCCTCCAGCACGATAGTCGGCTAGGGGAAAAGGGGCAATAATAATAATAAAATTTACCATAATTCTAACAATTATCTTAATGACCTCTTCCCAAGAGGGAATTCTTATGAAGAACACGGGAGGAATCGGAAATATTACATATCACTTTAAGGAGGGATTCAATCACAATAGACAAGATTGGGGGTGAGGGTTGGCCCACAAAATGGATATGTAAAGACTTGAATGTACCTATAGAAGTTACAGGCTTCAAAGCAAGCAATAAAGTTATGCATAATCTATTTGATAACCCAAAGCAAGCTATAAATAAGCTCAAGGGCATGTTGCTTTCAAAGTCTACACTTGAAAGTTGGCTAACCCAAAATGTGAGAGTACTTGAAAGAAGTTGAGGGAGCTCAATCCACTGAGACAATTAGCTTGAGCTTACCATGGAAGATGTAGATGGTGGACCCTTGTTTCGACTATGGTGCCATGAATGTGGATCTCCTTATGGATTAGGAGTAAGTGGCAGGCAATCCGCCTACTCATGCTTTTCCAACTTTCCATCAAGTTCCACTGTTGGGTTGATCTTCTAACTTTTTGTAACAATACTTGAGCCATGAACCTCATCTAAGAGGCCATCAATTTCATGTCCAATCTCACTAAGAGCTATGGCATCATCATCCCCATTTGAATCCTCTAATTTTTCATCACTGATTGGTTGTCCAAAGTCATCATATTCATCAACCTCCCGCATTTCATCATCTATCTTTGACCACATAGAATATGTATCCTCCCAAGGTTGTAACCACCATTTCAAGTTATTTTCCTTGCTAGGTTTCAATCCCAATGACTAACACAACATGTGTGCTTGCTACAAGCCCTCTTTCAATGCATCTACTATTATTTTGTTTGAAGCTACACATTCATAGTTACCTAGATCTACCCCTGAATTTTTTTCTTATTTATTCAAACACTTCCATATATGCTCCTACTTCTTGTGAGCCCTTGAGAAGATTAGCCTATTTGAACTACAATCATGCATGGAAATCTTATTCAAACTACAAACACCATGAAAAAGTGCTCCAAAGTCAAAGGTTCTTTCATGTCCAACCATACCTCCAATTTTAGTAAAATAAATTTTAGCTATATGTGATCCACTGAGAAGTGATGGACACTTGAGAGCAAGAAAGAGTTCACAAAAAATATTTATGAGAAACACAACAAAATGGCATGAAAGTTGAATATCTATGTAGGTCTCCTTACTTATGAAGTTTATCTTCAAGTTATACATGGCATGTTGATGTAGCCACAACCTCCAAAGCCTAAAGAAGAAACTAACCTTGGCTGTCATCACCACACTCTCCTTCAAGTTTAGATGTGGTGACAAGAAAATATCAATGTAATTAGCCACAATATGCAAATACACCATAGTTCCTTGTATGGTTCTCTCCCTCCTTTTTGTAATTGCCTCATACAATGTTGCACATGTTTGCTTGCAATCCTTTGGGCAATTGCCCAGTTTTGGTGGTCATCTCTTAGAGTATCTCCATCTCATAGCTTGTGTTGATTGATGGAAAATTAGTTATAGACCATTGTAAGATTATTGAGTGTAATCCAAATGTTACCAATTTCAAGTTGTCGAGTAGGGCTATTGAGTGGACCAGCAAGATTTTTTCCATAGTGTATAAAGTCTTGATCATGTAAACCATACACATGTCCTCCCAAAATTCTCTCTTTTAATTTCCATCCACACCAAGTAATAAAGAATTGGTCCTTATTCTTCCCAAGGTAATCTTCAAGCATAAGCTTGTGCCGTCTACTGTCCCTATCTAAAGCATGCCCAATTATCTAGGCTAATGTATCCCTTACCTTTGCATCCCACAAACATTCCATAAGACTCCATTGATTTTTGAAAAAAACACTATCAAATCAATTACATGCGGCTTGTGCCACCAAAGCTAGTCATGGAAGACTCTCATGAAGAGGGTCTACTATCAAAATTCTTACATAGCTCTCCATCGCATGATTTTGAAAGGCATCCACTATCATGTCATAACCTTATGATCACTATCCCACAACAATTGTATCATTGCAATAGCATTGATGATGTTCTACCTTACTTCCACAAAACCCAACAAGAGTGTCATCCTTTGCATTCCACATATACAAAATGAAGTCTTCTTTAGATTTTTATCACTTATATACCTTCTTTACATGAATGAAAGTAAAGAAATATGTAAGCCACAACATGTTAGAGCTATCTAGCCTTACCTTCTTTACATGATTGTTATCATTTATTTCTTTACATGATTGAAAGTAAAGAAATATGTAAGCCACAACAGGTTAGATCTATCAGCCTTACCTTATGTGGCATTTGATGGTTGTCTCATCTTCAACGATGGTGATCAGAACCATTGATGGTACCCCATGTTTTATTTTTGCATCCACATATATCTTACCCACCGCCTCAAAGATGTATTGATATTATCCATGTATGAAGTGAGTTGTTTTCTTTCCTTGCCTTTGTGTAGTAGATATGGATGGCCCTCCAAAGTTGGTACTCAAAAAGGCATGCAAGCATGGCCTACTCCAATGTTTAATGAGCTCAAACATGGACTTTGTAGACTCAATGAATCTTTGTGCATGCTAGATTGCACTACATTCCTTGCTACATCTTGAAAAAAGTCCCACAAGTATGGTTTACACCCAAATTTACCTTATCGATGGGCCTCAACTATATTATTACAAAAGTGTCGTATGTCCTTTCTATTTAAGCATTCAAAGTTTACTTCCTTTAAGGACCTAATCCTCACAGAAAATACAACTCTTGCTCACAATCACCATAGCTCCCCTCTTGGCCTCTTTCAAGTTTATATTGGTCTCAATTGTCACATTTTTTAGCTCTTCACTACTAAGATAATCTAATCATCTTCCTCCTCATGTGTTCCTAGCCCCTCTCTTCTCAATAGCAACCCTCTCTCTATACACTCCATGTGAAAATCATCACAATTGGAATTTGTTTGCAATATTCACAAGTGAAATTTTCAAACGGTTTTCCACCATACAAAATACGAAGACAATTCACATGCCTATAGCATCCATCTACCTTGATTTCACTAGATCCGTCATATAAGGTAACTTTTATGTATAACTCTAGATGCCGTGCATTCCCTATTTTAAGATCATGTAGCATAGATTTTATATCCAGACGACAAGCTTTGTAAGTTATATTTCTTTGCCATAATCCCCAACAAAGAAAACTGAACTCACATGAAGGAGACATGTTTGAGTCACCTGTACAAGTAGAAGGTGTTTCCAAATCTATTAGTGCTGCACTTTTTTGGGATGATTGGAGAAAGGAAACCAATGACCTTTTTTGTGGATCCACTTCCAAAATATTTGTTGGTCATCCTCGAGCATTTGTCAAAACTACTTGGTTGGTGAATGATGTTTTCGATACACCCATGATGTGAGACTTTGACTTTACATGCTTTATAAGGAGTGTTTGCAAGTTTGGTCTTCGTGCACACAAGTGCAACCACTTCTGATCATACTTACATACAACAATTACTCTTCATGTAATATTTCTAATTCCTAACCCACGTTCTTCATAAGAACTTTATCTTGATAGGAGGCCAAAAGGATAATATTGTAATTATGATTTTTTTTTAAAATTATCCCCTCTCTCCCCCAGCCGACGGTCGTGCTGGAGGAGAGGGAGGCGAGGCGTGATGACTGAGCACCATGCTGGATGCCATGGGGGGGTGAATGCCATGCAAATGGCCGCGTGGGGGCAGGAAGGTCCCCTCCCCTCACCTATAAAAGCCATGTGCCATGGGAGTAAGGGAGGAGGGCGGAAGGCTATCAGTCGAGTGGGAGGGAGAAGGCTTGAAGGGGAGGAAGGAAGGGAGCTAACAGCGTGACACCGCCAGACTGAGCTTTAGGGGGAGGAAGGAGGCTGTGATTATCATACCGCCGCCGTGTGAGAGAGGGAGTGGAGCCGCCAGAGCTGGTGCGTCAGCACTGCCGCCTCAAGCCGAACCGCCTTCAAACGCCGTCCCAAATCACTGCTGCGTTCTGCCTCTTGCCCCCGCCTCCTGCCCGCCATAAATTTTCAAAGTCATCTACTCTTTCCCCACTTGGTTACTGAGACCACAGAAGCTTCCAAGAAGCTTCTTGGAAGCTTCTAAGGGGGATCCCTAAGCCCCCTTTCATATTGCAAGTCCCACAAAGGATCATTTTAACCTCATGGTCCTTTAGAACTCCCTATCTATTGGCCTTCACAAGCACCCCTTTTTCATTCCACCCAAGGCCCTTTAAAAGCTCATTTACCCCGGGAGTTAAGTCCTTCTTCCCCCCTTGGGTTCCCCACAAGATTCCACTAGGCCGAGTTTCTAAACCCCTTCCCGTGGGCCTTCCCTATTGCCCTCTTAAGCGAGTTCTTGTTACCCTAGGTTCTTTTAAAATCCCCTTTTATTTGCCTTTCCAAAGCGATCTTTTACACCCCTTTTTCCCTTGAAGTTTAAGGCCTTTTTCTTCCCTTATATCCCCCAGAGTTTAAGCCCTTGCATTCCACAAAGTCCATTTAAAACTCCCTTCCTTGGACTTCCATGAGCCTTCCCAAATTCGTCCTTATAACCCTGGTCTCCTTTTAAAAGCCTTCCCTCTCAAATCTTCTAAATCCATTCCCTACTTCGAGGAGGCAGCCTCTAAGGCCTTCTAAAGCTCGATTCTGAAAGACAGTGGAATCGATCAAGGAAGCCGAATCACAAAGAGAGTTTTGCGTGCCAAAGAGACGAGTCAAGAACATAGGTCTGCGACCAAGTCGAGAAGATCGAATACGCGATGGCTCCTAAGAAGGCACAAGGTGCGACCGTAGGAGGATCATCTCCTAACATCCATGTGGACATTTCACCACAAGTCCAGGTTTTCCTTCCTAATTTTGATTAACGTCATGATATTTCAATTGTGCATGGATCGTTAATGGAAATATGATGCACTTTTTCAATTGAAGTACCTTGGCTAAATTAAAGGAAATAATTTACGATCAAAGAATCGGTCATTTGTATTAAACAAATGAAAAAGAAGAGCATAAGATCTCTATGCAGTTCTAGCAAGTGGTTTTTATGCATTGCAAAATAACGAACTTAGATTAACTAAATGCCCATCTTTACAAATCGAAATAATGATAGTACACTTCAATTATGCATGGAAGGAATAAATATCATGTTGCATTATTGAATATCTTTCCTTCGAAAGGATTCATTAAAAGAAGATTGCTAATAATCTGTAGGAATTTGCAAGGTTTGGAAATGGTTCTTAAGCTGCGTAAAGTAGATTAAACTCTAGTCAATTGGCTTAAATCTCAATCAAACTATGTAAATAGTTACGAAAGGTGGTATAATGCTCATTCACCGTACGAATATCTCATTTAGAAAAGAAGTTAGAAAAAAATTGCATGGTTCACATAAAAACCTAACGCTTAGCAGCATAAATCGTGAATGCATCAATGGAAATTATATGATTATAATCATACATAGGCAATGAATCATGCGATTATGAGAGTGGTATCATAAATATCTTCAAGAATAGTCAAGTAAATTGATTTACCCTAAAATACCTAAACCACGAGGGACTCGTTTAGGAATGGTTAAGCGATGCAACTTACCCCAAGTGCTAGCTAGGATTTAGCACATTGAGGACATGACCTAATCGCTCTTATTGCCAAAGCTGAAACTCTTATACCCTAAAGACTTGCCCACATTCACGGAATGTAGGGACAATAGGACATACTTGCGAAGGACGATCTAGGGTTTTTACCCTAAGGATCTCTCGCTAAAAAGGTGAAACTCAGTTTGAACTTAGAATCCTAGGACCGACAATGTCGGCCTAGTGCAATCAGGAACGGATTGTTATATCTAATCATGATTTCGTGATGAGAAGACTCCATTCGATGGGTAAATAGTCCCATAGTTTTGATGCGACACTTGTGCAACAAGTTGTAGAGTTGCATGATCTTGTGATTTGATCACACGGTGTCGTATTGCTGCGCATTCGAGGTGTGTAAACCACCCAAAAGTTGTGTGTGTGATTTGATACTTTGTACATATTTAGATGTTATGTTTGCTCTTTTATTTTATGCTGAAGACGAAGAAGAACAAGGAGTTTTGGGCTTGAGATGCAATCTTATGGCTATACTTATTTCAAGATATGTCGATTATGGGTTTCGTGAGGATGTTTCTAACATCTACAACTGGATGTTCTATGTGTGAATGGCAGTAGTATGGGCACAAAACCAATTGATCATGATGAGTCTAGAGAGCTTATCAAAGTGTATCCTAGAAAGATGTGCGAATGTCTTCCGAATCTGAATGGAGAGAGTGTTGTGGAGTGTGATCAAGTTTCTTCCATGCTCACAAAAACATTTTGTGGAGTGTAATTAAATGTAATGTGTTAGTGGGTTTATGGGTTTGGATGTTTCTACAAGGCCTCTATGGATTCTTGGAGATGTTTTCATGGGCGCTTATCACACGGTTTTCGGTTTCAAAGCTAGCTAAAGGAGAAGTGTTGATGTTAAATATTGGTTCTATGTCTACTGGTGCCCGTGTGCTTGCTGTGAAAACAGATCTTGCTAAGCTGCAGCTTACTTCTCCAGTTTGTACGAGTAAGGAGGGGGGGAAAAAGCATATTTGAAAGGGGAGAAAAGAAAGGGCCGCTTTTGGAAAGGAATTGGGAAAAGGAGGTGAAGACTAATCTAGGAGAAAAAAAACAGAGTATTCGGGGGGCGCAGAATTTGGGGAAAAGAGGAGCCTATTTTGGAGAAAAGAACGGAAGGATTTCGGGGGAACTGGCAGTGGAATTGCTACAAAAAGAAGCTCGATTGCTTTTAAGTGGGGAGCGTGGAAAACCATGTCCGGAAATAACTTTGCGTGTTGTTCCTCTCTTTGGGACTGTAAAGGATTTGCGAGCTGCTGGGACAGTTATTCGTAAACTTTTGTCCATTGACTGGGATAGACATCATCTGATTACGAACCATCAGGGGCACCAAGAGGTCATGCTTGGTTATTCCGACTCTGGGAAAGATGCTGGCCGGTTCACTACCGCTTGGGAACTTTACAAGTCCCAGGTCTTATTCTTTGCTATGATTCCATGCAATCATGCTTTTCAGAAGTATTGGCAGATGATCGACTTGCTGATCTTATAAGACGTGTAGCAACATTTGGGAAGACATTGATGAAGCTTGACTTGCGACAGGAATCTAGTAAACATACAGAGACATTGGATGCCATTACAGAATTCCTTGAGATAGGAACATATAGTCAATGGGATGAAGAGAAAAAATTGAACTTTCTCATAACAGAACTGAAAGGGAAGCGGCCTCTTCTTCCCTCATCTATAGAGGTACCTGCAGATATTAAAGAGGTACTAGATACCTTCCGTGTTGCAGCAGAGATGCTGGAGGATCAAAGGATGAATATAACGATGAGGCCACGAAGTTCTGGATGCAGCCAATGCGCTCAAAGAGATGTAAACTGTGCCAGCTTGTTGACTACTCTCTGATACATCACTACCACCTAGCTTGAAAACTTCTGGAATCTGGTGGCTTGCTGGAATAATTACAACCTGGATGCAGCCAATGCAGCTACATATTTACTCTGATAGCTAAACCAGAGATGCCGTTGACATTCAGAAAGCTCCAGAGATAACAAAACATGTAAAAAGACTGATAATACTGGACCACCCTACCTGGCAGTCGATTCTTAATCTTTGTTTGTAAAAGATGAAACTCTTCAATGTCATAGAAGCTTGTGCACGCAGTGGAGCGCACTTTACTTTGTGACTTCTAACCAGTGCATTTAGTTTAATTGATTTAAGAGGAGACTCGAGAGCATGGTATCTTGATCTATCCATGATGGTCACCCTGTGTGATTCATGATACAATAACAAGGCTTTGTTCTGTCCTGCGCTTGTTGATTAGAAGAGAGGCAAACAGATCAAACCTGCCGATTCTGAGCTTCCACCTTTGCTAGTTTACAAGTGGTGTCAAGGCATAAATAATCTGCAAGACATATGGGATACAAGTGAAGGAGAGTGTGTAGTGATGCTTCAAACAAGAATTGAGAAGTTCTTTGAGAAGATTGATTTAACCATGCTTGCTGGAAAGCAAACTGTGTGCAGGAAAAATCTGGAAGACTAACTTGACTCTGATTGAAAGCTGAACATATATAGATAGAATTGATGGAAATGCTTCCTCTATGCTCACACAATATGACATTGAGGATGTTCAAGAACACTGTAGACTCTTATAACAGTTTCATAGCAGGAAATTGTCTTCCTCTATGGAAGATTTTGCCTTTCTCTCAGTTTTCAATGATGTAATGGGAAAGACTTCTTCTCTGCTAAGAAGTTACTATCAGTTCCAGAGTTTATTGTTATGTTACTACAGAAAATGATAAAGGTGTTGGTTGGCTTGAATTTCAAGGATTTTGTGACCCTTCTCTCAGTTTTTCAGTGTTAAAGCAAACCTTTGAAAAGAAAGTGAAGTCCATTTGTTTAAAGTCTATGATGCAGATGGAGAGGGGAAAATGACTTGTGAAGACATTTTGGAAGTTCTCTATGACTTATCAAGCTTTTTCCTTTCCGAAGAACTAGGCCAACAAGTCTGTTTGCCACATTCAAGAGACTAAAGGCTTGAACAAATTGATGATAGGGTCATTTTCTGACATTGCATTCACAAATTGAATCTTGATCTTGTTTGATTGATCTTCTATCTTGGACCAATAACCTCTGTGGTTGCGACATTGCTTTCACAAACCCTTCGACATCTTTGGTGAACCCGACGTGAAAGCGTCGCAGAAATTTCAGGATGGGAGATACTTCAGCCTCTATTTCAGCTTCCTCTACAACTCCAGCTGCGTCTACTTCAGCTCCATCAATGACTGCTGCGTCAAGTACTTCAACGGAGGATCTAAAACAGATTTTGCAGAATATGTCCATGTATATGCAGCTCCAAAATCAGCAAACACAAATGTATATGCAGCAGCAACAACAATTGCATCAACAACAGTTGTCTCAGCAAAGGCAACTCTATTCGGAGCAGGAAAATGCAAACAGCGCGACTAAGGCTATTGAAGCAGTTGAGAGTGAGAAGAAGCTATTTGACGGGCGTAATGTTTCAGCATATTTGAAGACATATGAGATCAAGATGGGGTTTTTTGGAGTTCCTGCTGGACTTATGAGTAAGTACTTCCTTCGTCTTGTCACACTTGCTTTGAGGACAAAGGTAACTGATTTATTTATTCAAAATACACATTGGCAAGATTTTAAGAAGGCTCTAAAAGAAGAATACTTCCTTGAGGACTTTGGTATGGCTACTCGGCGGTCATTCCGAGAGTGGGTCTACATGCCAAACAAAGGTCTTGCTGCTTCAGAGTTGATTCGAGAATTCGAAGAGAGGTATAGTCAGCTTGATGCTATTGAACAAAGAGCATTGGATGTTGAAAAAGTTGAACTTTTCTTGCAAGCTACAAATCCTGCTCTTCAAGAAGAATTGGGTGAGCTTCTTGAAGATCGCACAAAGCCTATGGGTCTTAAAACTGATTGGCAGGATGCTCAGGATGCAGTTTCGACATTGACCAAGAGGAGGATATGGAAGACTCGTCTACAGAATGGTTCCATGACACCTACACCATCATCAGCTCCTATGCCTACTTCTATTCCTGTTATTTCTTCTCCTCCTCAGCCAGTTTCTTGGCCTATGCCAGTGCCTACTGTTTCTACTCCACCTATTCCTCCTGTTCCACGACCGATGCCTACACCTTCTGCTCCAAAACCATCCGCTCCATCGGTGCCTACTTCTCTTGATGACATAATCAAAGGTATCACAGATTTGACACTTGAGTCAGTCAAAGCGGAGTTGGTGGGTAAGTTGAAGGAGCAGTTTGCTTCGACTGCGCCTGCTACTTCTTCTAGTGCTCCTATTGCACCTAGGAGTGCTCCTAGTGCTCCTAGGAGAGATCGGAGATGTATTTGGTGTGATAGTACGGAGCATCAGCATTGCAGGGATTGTGACTCTTTCCAGGATGCAAGGAGGCAGAATTTGGTATATTGGGGGCAAGATGGTAAGATTTGGTTGACTGAGACAGGAGCTCCACTTGCTACCAACTTTGGTAAAGGTGGAATGAAGAAGTTAGTGGAGGACATGGCTGTGCGTACTTCTTATGTGACGGCTAGAGGTGATGCTTCTGCATATGGAGTACAGATTGAGAAGGGATCGGAGACTCAGTCCGCACTATGGACTTATGCTATGGAGACTGCAAACAAGGGAAAAATTCAGCAAACTGTTTTGACTAGTGCAGGCTCTAGCATCAGATCAGAGACAGGTTGGGACTCGCCTGTTGACAGGTATTCTATTTATGCTTATTTGGCTAAATCTCATGGTGCAGATGTATTTGTTGAGGAGAAGCGTAAGAGGGATGAAGAAAATCCAAGTGCAGCTAAGAAGACTAGAGGGGGTGAGTTTGTTACTCCACCTACTGCAGGACCGTCTTCACGATCAGGGCCAGATCGACAGATGGAGGATGCTCAAAAGAGAGAAAAGAGGCAAGAGCCTAGAGAGAGAAAGCAGCCAGGATTCAGATTGATGTCCGATATTGAGACATCTACAGACATGAAGAAAATCTTTAATGATAAGATACTTGGCAGTGAGGTGACTTTCACTATTTCCGAGATTTTGGGCATCTCAAAAAGAGAGTTTCAGGATCAGTTTCAGGAGGTCCTGAAGAGGAAAAGACATGCATTGGCTACCACTGATACACAGGGAATTTTGATTGGAGAGTTGGATGAGGATGATGATGAGGTTATGGTTGATAATGCTTCTATTTTGCCACAGGTAGAGAAGAGGGTTCAGCCTATGCATTATGCTGAAATTGATGAGCCTGTTTTGATACCGCGTAGTCACTTTTCGCGGAGCCATTGGGCTAGGGCAACTACAGAGACGATGGTAAAGGTTGGAGAGAAACAGGTGCCTTATGTTGCATTGGTTGATCATGGTTCAGAGATTAATCTCATTGTTCGTGGAGTTTATGAGAGTAACAGATGGCCTATGGATGTAGAGCATGGGTGGCGTATGAGAGCCGCCAATAACACTGCAGGTGATTTATATGCTGCTTGCCCTAGTGTCAGGGTTTCTATTGGTGATGTAGAGGAGGATTTTCATTTCTTTGTGCAGGATTCATGCTCTTATCCCATAATTCTTGGTCAGCCATTCATTACAGAGATGCGCATGGAGACAAAGGTCATGGATGATGGATCTGCTTATGCACGGATTCGCAGTAAAGATGGTATGAGAGCAGTTCAGTTTATGACTGTATGTGTGAACCATGTTAGAAACAGGGATACTCTCAGAGATGCACCCTTGCCCACTGTGAGGGATTCGGGTTTTCATTAGGTACCGCCGTTTCGCGAGACGACGGTGGTACAGAGGAGAGGAGATTGGAGTTCTCGCCTCCTGGCAGCAGCAGTGTTTTCTCCTCCGGTTATGTTGGGATTTCAGCAAACAGTTCAATGAGTTATCAGAAGACTTCTAGGTTGCCTAGAGCTGCCAGGCAGTATATATGCAGGAAGGAGAAAATTTTGAAAAATGCAGGAATTTTGGAGGATGATGAGCACATAGATGGTATGTATGACAGTGTGATTTGTGCAGATACGATGGCAGAGATGGGAGATATGCTGAAAACTGATATGCTGAATTGTCATGGTAATGTATTAGTGCAGTCCCTGGACATGTTTCATGAAATTGCAGATTTTATGTCACAGATTGAGTCAGAGGCTGAGGAAACTCAGCAAAGAGTGTTGAGTGCTGAAGAAATTCAGCAAACAGAGTTTCCAGCTGGTTATGATCAGCTTTCAGAGAGACAGAGGGCTGAAAAATTTCAGCCAACAGAGTTTACTGCTGAAATATTTCAGCATTCAGAGTTTGGGACTGTTCCTATGCAGTCCATAGAGCAGAGGGCTGAGAATATTCAGCCATTGGAGTGCAGAATTGCTGATTTACAGCAAGGTTTATGTAATGCAGAAGGGCATAATGAAGCCAGGGTTGACACGAAGTACAAAACTGTGGATAAGAAGGTGAAGCCGGTTGCTGTACCGCTTCCATCTGACAGTGATCAGCAAATAGAGAGGGCTGCTAAACAGCAAATTTTGAGGAATCCGGAGCATATTGGTCATAAATTTTCAGCAGAGACACTTGCTGAATTAAAAATTGGAAATGGTGATTTCTTGTTACCCATGGAGAAGCAATGCTTTTAGGAGATGCTTGAGCGTCATGGAAGGGGATTTGCTTTTGTCCCACATGAGATTGGATGTGTGAATCCTGATATTGTTGCTCCTATGGTCATCTTTACTATTCCTCATATTCCATGGAATCTCCGACCTATTCCAGTGCCTAAAGCACACTTGCCAAAGCTAATTGATTTATTGAATGAGAAGATCAGGATGGGAATCCTTGAGCCTTCATCTGCACCATACTCAAACAGGTGGTTTACAGTTCCAAAGAAGAATGGTACTCTTCGATTTATTCAGGACATGCAGCCAGTGAACAGGGTTACTATCAGGAATGTTGGTATTGGTCCAGTTGTGGACGAGTTTGCAGAGGCATTTGCTGGACGTGCCATCTATTCTTTGGGTGATTTGTATTCAGGTTATGATCAGTTTCAGCTGGCTTTGGAAAGCAGGGATATAACCACCATGAGAACTCCTATTGGGCTTGTCAGGATGTGTACCTTGCCTCAAGGTGCCACTAATTCTGTTGCGCATATGATGAATGCCATGCATAAGGTCCTTCGTGATTACATACCTCAGCTTACTATGCCTTTCTTGGATGATGTGCCCATTAAGGGGTGTGCAGAAGAAGAGAAGAATGAGAGCCTAAATGAGCAGGGATGCAGGTACTTTGTGGCTGATCATATTTCAGCATGTGAGAAGATTTTGGCCAGGTTAGAAGAAGTGAACTTGACACTTTCAGGGCAAAAATCTGTTTTTGGAGTGAATGAGGTTGTCATTGTTGGGCATATGTGTGGATATTATGGCAGGAAACCCTCACCTGATAAGGTGAATGCTATAGGCAAGATTGCAGAGTATTGTTCTACCACTTCTGAGGTACGGAGATTCATTGGTGCTTGTGTGTTTTATATGATTTGGATACCTCATTTTGCACACATTGCAGATTGCTTGTATCAGCTGCTTCAAAAGGGGCAGAAATTTTATTGGGATGAGAGTCACACTAGAGCCATGCGGAAATTGAAGAAGTTATTGCAGAATGCTCCTACTCTCAGGAAAGCGGATTATAATTGTGATAGGCCTATTGTATTGACAGTTGACACTAGTCCAATTGGCATAGGTTGGGCTGTGGGTCAAGATGATGCAGATGGAAATAGGTATGCTATTCGGTTTGGGGCGAAAGTCCTAAACGAGAGACAGAGGAGATATCCGCAAATCAAGAGGGAGTTATTGGGGATTGTGACGGCTCTCAAATGTGACAAGGAGTACTTTATTGGAGCTTCAGTTGTGGTAGAGACAGATTGCTTGCCGTTGATTGGTATGATCACGAGTTGCTCTACTCCGGATATAGCTATGTTGAGATGGATTGCATACATCAAGTCATTAAATCCGGAATTTAAACACATAGCAGGGAAGGATAATCCAGTGGCAGATATGTTGTCTAGAGCCAGATATGATGATGAGGAGACTCTACTTGCAGAAGAGGATGATGCAGAAATTTCAGCCACTATGGTTGATCATGTTTGTCATGTCTTTGATATTATGGCTTTTACAGAAGAACTTTATGTTGGAGATTGGTTGCAGATTGGCAGGTACCTTAGTACACTAAGCAAAAGAGATGAATGGACAGATGAAGAGTTCAAGAAGATCAGAAGGAAAGCCTATGGATATTTTCTCAAGGATGGATTTCTTTGGAAGCATCCGAAGAAAAGAGGCGGATTACCTTTGCGGGTTGTCTGCGATAGAGAGACACAGTTACAGGTGATGAGGGAGTTTCATGAGAGTCCTTGGGCTGGTCATAGAGGAGTATGGGCTACTTATGAGAAGATCAGGGAGAAATATTGGTGGAAAGGCATGTACAGAGATGTTTCTCACTTTGTTGAGACTTGCAGAGACTGCCAGATGCATTCAGTAGTGCGTCATAGAGATGAGCTTCATCCGACCTATCCGCTATGCATTCATTATAAGTGGGTAGTTGATTTGGTTACCATGCCTATGGGTCTATGGCAGATGAGGTACATTGTTTTGGCTAGAGAGGATCTTACCAATCATGTTGAGGGCAGATCTTTGAGAACGAAGACCACTAGTGCAGTGTGTAAGTTCTTATTGGAGGAAATTTTCTGCAGGTATGGTTGTGTGGGTAAGATCACTGCGGATCGTGGTGAATTGGATGCAGATGAAGCTAGGGAGTTTTTCTCTCAGCTAGGAATCAAATTGGCTCTAACCACAGCATATAATCCAGAGGGAAATGGAAAGAGTGAAAGAGGGCATCCGCCAATAGTGAAAGCATTAGCCAAAGCATGCAGAGGACGGATTGGAGAATGGCCGAGACTTCTACCATTTGCTTTGTGGGCTGATCGTACGACCCATAGTGTTACCACAGGATATATGCCTGCAGAGTTGATGTATGGTCAGAAACCTGTTATGCCGACTGAGACTTGTGCTTTGACTTGGTCAGTTTTACCTTGGCAGGAGGATTTGACGAGAGAGGAGCTCTTAGCTCTTCGGATTCGACAGTTGGAGAGGAGACCTGAGGATATTCAGCTAGCTATTGACAGGTTGAAAGTTGCTAGACTAAGGAACAAGGACATGTTTGATAGCAGGCATCGCTTGCGGCCTAGAGCAATAGAAGAAGGAGATTGGGTATTGGTCTTTGATAGCAGCCTTGAAAATCAGCATACTGCACTTCGGAAGATGGTGAAAAGATGGTTTGGGCCATACATAGTCAGACATGTCTTTGATAATGCAACATATGAGCTGACAGAATTGGATGGAACAATGCTTAGAGTGCCAATTGCTGGAAAAAGAATCAAGATTTTCAAGAAAAGAGATGATGAGGATTATGCATTGGAAGAATTTTCGAGAGAAGAGCAACGACAAGAAACTCCAATGGAAGAGACAGATGATATGGCTGGAAATCTTGTTGATCTACCGGCAATGCATAACGAAGAGATTGATTTGTTTGTGGATCTTGATGATAATGATCATGGGTAGTTGGCCCATCCGGAGGATGCGCAGGATTAGAGGGGGTGGATGTCGTATTGCTGCGCATTCGAGGTGTGTAAACCACCCAAAAGTTGTGTGTGTGATTTGATACTTTGTACATATTTAGATGTTATGTTTGCTCTTTTATTTTATGCTGAAGACGAAGAAGAACAAGGAGTTTTGGGCTTGAGATGCAATCTTATGGCTATACTTATTTCAAGATATGTCGATTATGGGTTTCATGAGGATGTTTCTAACATCTACAACTGGATGTTCTATGTGTGAATGGCAGTAGTATGGGCACAAAACCAATTGATCATGATGAGTCTAGAGAGCTTATCAAAGTGTATCCTAGAAAGATGTGCGAATGTCTTCCGAATCTGAATGGAGAGAGTGTTGTGGAGTGTGATCAAGTTTCTTCCATGCTCACAAAAACATTTTGTGGAGTGTAATTAAATGTAATGTGTTAGTGGGTTTATGGGTTTGGATGTTTCTACAAGGCCTCTATGGATTCTTGGAGATGTTTTCATGGGCGCTTATCACATGGTTTTCGGTTTCAAAGCTAGCTAAAGGAGAAGTGTTGATGTTAAATATTGGTTCTATGTCTACTGGTGCCCGTGTGCTTGCTGTGAAAACAGATCTTGCTAAGCTGCAGCTTACTTCTCCAGTTTGTACGAGTAAGGAGGGGGGGAAAAAGCATATTTGAAAGGGGAGAAAAGAAAGGGCCGCTTTTGGAAAGGAATTGGGAAAAGGAGGTGAAGACTAATCTAGGAGAAAAAAAAAGAGTATTCGGGGGGCACAGAATTTGGGGAAAAGAGGAGCCTATTTTGGAGAAAAGAACGAAAGGATTTCGGGGGAACTGGCAGTGGAATTGCTACAAAAAGAAGCTCGATTGCTTTTAAGTGGGGAGCATGGAAAACCATGTCCGGAAATAACTTTGCGTGTTGTTCCTCTCTTTGGGACTGTAAAGGATTTGCGAGCTGCTGGGACAGTTATTCGTAAACTTTTGTCCATTGACTGGGATAGACATCATCTGATTACGAACCATCAGGGGCACCAAGAGGTCATGCTTGGTTATTCCGACTCTGGGAAAGATGCTGGCCGGTTCACTACCGCTTGGGAACTTTACAAGTCCCAGGTCTTATTCTTTGCTATGATTCCATGCAATCATGCTTTTCAGAAGTATTGGCAGATGATCGACTTGCTGATCTTATAAGACGTGTAGCAACATTTGGGAAGACATTGATGAAGCTTGACTTGCGACAGGAATCTAGTAAACATACAGAGACATTGGATGCCATTACAGAATTCCTTGAGATAGGAACATATAGTCAATGGGATGAAGAGAAAAAATTGAACTTTCTCATAACAGAACTGAAAGGGAAGCGGCCTCTTCTTCCCTCATCTATAGAGGTACCTGCAGATATTAAAGAGGTACTAGATACCTTCCGTGTTGCAGCAGAGATGCTGGAGGATCAAAGGATGAATATAACGATGAGGCCACGAAGTTCTGGATGCAGCCAATGCGCTCAAAGAGATGTAAACTGTGCCAGCTTGTTGACTACTCTCTGATACATCACTACCACCTAGCTTGAAAACTTCTGGAATCTGGTGGCTTGCTGGAATAATTACAACCTGGATGCAGCCAATGCAGCTACATATTTACTCTGATAGCTAAACCAGAGATGCCGTTGACATTCAGAAAGCTCCAGAGATAACAAAACATGTAAAAAGACTGATAATACTGGACCACCCTACCTGGCAGTCGATTCTTAATCTTTGTTTGTAAAAGATGAAACTCTTCAATGTCATAGAAGCTTGTGCACGCAGTGGAGCGCACTTTACTTTGTGACTTCTAACCAGTGCATTTAGTTTAATTGATTTAAGAGGAGACTCGAGAGCATGGTATCTTGATCTATCCATGATGGTCACCCTGTGTGATTCATGATACAATAACAAGGCTTTGTTCTGTCCTGCGCTTGTTGATTAGAAGAGAGGCAAACAGATCAAACCTGCCGATTCTGAGCTTCCACCTTTGCTAGTTTACAAGTGGTGTCAAGGCATAAATAATCTGCAAGACATATGGGATACAAGTGAAGGAGAGTGTGTAGTGATGCTTCAAACAAGAATTGAGAAGTTCTTTGAGAAGATTGATTTAACCATGCTTGCTGGAAAGCAAACTGTGTGCAGGAAAAATCTGGAAGACTAACTTGACTCTGATTGAAAGCTGAACATATATAGATAGAATTGATGGAAATGCTTCCTCTATGCTCACACAATATGACATTGAGGATGTTCAAGAACACTGTAGACTCTTATAACAGTTTCATAGCAGGAAATTTCTTCCTCTATGGAAGATTTTGCCTTTCTCTCAGTTTTCAATGATGTAATGGGAAAGACTTCTTCTCTGCTAAGAAGTTACTATCAGTTCTAGAGTTTATTGTTATGTTACTACAGAAAATGATAAAGGTGTTGGTTGGCTTGAATTTCAAGGATTTTGTGACCCTTCTCTCAGTTTTTCAGTGTTAAAGCAAACCTTTGAAAAGAAAGTGAAGTCCATTTGTTTAAAGTCTATGATGCAGATGGAGAGGGGAAAATGACTTGTGAAGACATTTTGGAAGTTCTCTATGACTTATCAAGCTTTTTCCTTTCCGAAGAACTAGGCCAACAAGTCTGTTTGCCACATTCAAGAGACTAAAGGCTTGAACAAATTGATTATAGGGTCATTTTCTGACATTGCATTCACAAATTGAATCTTGATCTTGTTTGATTGATCTTCTATCTTGGACCAATAACCTCTGTGGTTGCGACATTGCTTTCACAAACCCTTCGACAACAGGAATGGCCAATTCCTCTGAATCAGATTGGCAGATTCTTGCGCAAGATTATCTTGCAAGAGGATGAGTAGTCATCTGACATAAAACCTTTCTTGGGAAAAGTGACCAAGATAAGGGAATTAGATAATTGCTTGGAAGCAAAAGAGCAATTAGTAAATTGGAATAACATATTTACTGCTAATAGAACTTAAGGTATTGGTTAAGTTGGGTTAATAGGGTACGGCCCTAACCCAAGGATATAGGGTTAACAAACAAACCCTTGGGAATCTTTCCAAGTTGCAATTGATCCCGAATCAAGTGCTGGATGCATTCCGAAAGAAGGATTCACTCCTTAGCAGTTGGCCAAAAAAATAATGACCCATGGAAATGATTGTGCTTGTGACAGTTGTATAAAGCACTGTTTGCTTTGTTTGCTCAAGGAATTAAAGGATGAAAATATATCTAATGCTTCAGGGTGAAGGCCTGAAGGGAGAGGCAACCTCAGTTACCCCCGACTGCCTGCATGACCCTAACCAAGGGGGTTTTTAACTGCGCCGAGAAGGTGGATCGAACTTGCAGCAAGAGGTCTCTCCGTTGAGCACTACTTGGAGCAAGTGGATGCTTGGGTGCTAGGGGGGGCTCTAGCCGTAAATCCCTCGGCTTCCGGGCCCTGCATAAGAGGCCAACGTGACTGGGGATTGGATCTCGAGGCCTGCATACTAGTCTACAGGGGCGGAATCTTGGATTAGTAATCCCTATGGATTGCTGGATAGCCTTCGGGTAGATTGTGGATAAGCCTACGGGATGGATTTTATAAATGTATTTCAAAGATAAATATGATAACCTGTTGAAAAGGAACTTGTTTGACATTGCTTTTCTATGTCAAGTGCTATGATTACGTGAAGGAACCGGTGCCTAACGGACTAATAAAGGAAGTTGTTTTGATTCATGTCCAACTAAATGTGGTAGGTAATTAGACAACTAAAACAACCTGAGGAAAGTGTGGTGGATGTGGCCATGGGTCTGTCCTACGGAGGATGGGTGGTTGCAGTTGGCCGAGAACTGTTCTCAATCATGATGGACAACAAGAAGATCGTTTAAAGGACACGAATAACAAGGGCGCTGACCTCGAATCTAAGTTATAATAATCCTGATTTACGATGTTTTAGGGGAACAAAATGGGGCTTTGCCTTATGGCAGAGAGGTTGAGCTTTGCATCCCTCTCGTTTCCCATTCTCCTTGAACCAAGTGCAGCATGAATCCGCTTCGACCTTGGCGTTTCTGCATAAAGTAGTGGGTTCGACCCTAGTTGATGTTTAGGAAATGACCATTAGGGAAAACCTTGATTCAGGTCGGTCCTAAGTGGGAACGGCTAGAATACTTCCGCTACGTGGTAGACACGGAAAGTCCTAAATCGCAAACCCCATAACATTCCATGGGAGTGCCGGTCGGAGCTTTCTAGAAATCCTTTCCGATGGACTGCTAAGACATGTCCTGAAGATAACAGATGGACACGTTACACTTCCTTTGTCTTTATAGTCATGCAAGGTTGCCTCAACAAGCTCCAAAGGGATTAGGGATCGGCTCTAAAATGCTTGCACATGCAATAGTTAAACGAATTTGAATTACATATCTTTCCTAAAGTAGCAACTACTACATATTAAAAACAATTTACTCAATGTCTCAATTTTTTTAAAAAAAGACTTGCCTTCATGAGTGCTATTGAAAATATTCATCTCCTCTACAGTAGCCAAAATCACCATCATGTCATCTTCATTGATTTCTTCTATATTCTTTGAGCTAGATATTGCTCCAACCTTCAAACCTCGATTCATTAGATACATTCTCTGATGTGCTTGATTCTCCAATACATGGGTTCTATCTTCAAGACTATGCTGGTCACTCAATTGAATGGGAGTTTGACTTTGTCAAAGGATCAATCAACAAGAGTGAGGCAAGGTATCTACTTTGACCCTAAACCAAAATCACAATCATCAAGCAATGTGAATTTCTTTGGGATAGGTTGTGATTGTGCAATATATTTTGTGTATGATAGACAAGATTCAGGAAGTGGTAAACATCCAAAGAGGGATGGAAAAGCCACATACTTGAATAAAATGGATGGGTCTTGTAGCATGTGGTACCTTGGTAGAGTCCAAAAGATGAAAAAATTAGGAGCTAGATATGTGGATTGTAAACGAGGCTTTGATTTGACAAATCGAACTCAAGACATAGAAGTTCAGCTTGGTTAGTACTAGAGGGTGAAAGGATCACGTATGTTCACATAATATGACTTAACAGAATTGAATATGATTCCCATAGAATCAGTGATCGCATTGGAAAATCTAACATTCAATCCATCAAATGAAAGATATCAACTAGATGAGAATGACTATAAGTTGTTTAGTGACTTTCTCAAGTGTGTTGAGTAATCATGTGCCTACTCAAAGTAAGTGATTTCAATTTGGAACAAGCTTTGTATTTTGTTCTAAATAAGTTTGTTATGCTTTTTATAGTGTCTTTTTTCCTACAGGAATGGATCTTCAAGCTAGCACCTCACAAGGCTAGGACATACTCTTTGCAGCTAAAGTATTGCTACTAAAGGGCTTTTTGAGAACTCTTCGAACTAGTCTTATGGTAAGGTACTAGGTTGAGTGAAGTATGTTTTTGCTACCAAAGTATTAAGGTGATGTATTGGGATTATGTTAGCTATATAGTTTGTCTATATATAGCGCCCCTGTTAGCTATATATATTCTGTCTATATATAGCGCCCCAGGTCCCCTCTATATATTCCTATCATGTGTGCTCAGTTGACACACTTCTGGGGTTCCACTTCTGGTGTCTGATATCTCTCTTCTCCTCTCTCTTCCTCCGTTCCTCGTCTCCCTCGCGCTATCCAACATGGTAGTTGGAGGAGAAGGAATGGGTACTCTCCATCACATCCTCCACACTTTCCTCGGTTTGTTTTAGTTAGGTAATTATCTAACACGTTAGTTGGACATGTAACAATCAGCTTCTTTAATTAAACCGTTAAGCACTGGTTCCTTCACGTAATCTTATCACGTAACATAGAAAAACAATATCAAACAAGTTCTTTATTAACATATCATCATATTTATCTTTGAAATACAACGTGTTTCGCCCGTAGGCTTGTCCATAATCCGCCTGAAGGCTATCCATTAATCCACACGGATCACTATTCCAAGTTTTCATCTGTAGACTAGTATGCGGGCCTCGAGATCCAATCCCGAGTCACATTAGCCTCTTGTGCAAGACCCGAAAGGCGAGGGATTTACGGCCAGAGCCCCCTGGCACCCAAGCGTCCTCCTGCTCCAAGTACTGCTCTACAGAGAGACCTCTCACGGCGGGTTTGGTCCACGTTCCCGGTGCGGTCAATAACCCCCTTGGTTAGGGTCAGGCAGGCAGTCGGGGGTAACTGAAGTTGCCTCTCCCTTCATGCCTTCAACCTGAAGTATAGATATTCTTTTAATTTGTAATTCATAAATCAAACAGTGCTCTAAAATCTCTAGCAAGCACAAACATTTCCATTAATCGATCTTGTTGTTGGCAAATTGCTAAGGAAGGAATCTTTCCTTTTGAATGCATCTAGCACTCGATCCGGGGTACCTTGCAACTTGGCAAGATCCTTTATATTCTGGGTTAGGGTGTACCCTATTAACCCAACTTGGTCAACCCTAAAGTTCATTGGATACTTTAGTTTACGGTTTTTAACCTTCCCTACTTAGAAGGATATCAAAGAATACATCCTTTTGCAAGATAACTTGCGTCAGGATCCGCCATCCTTGTTGAGGGTATTTAACCTTTCTTCTTGTGAATCAATCACAAGACCATATGACTTCGTACTTGCTGCGCAAGTCCTGCATCATAATATACGATGAAACAATCCATTTCAGTTTCTTTAAGCTGCAGACCTAGGGTCTCCTTTTATTATTTTCTTTAAGAACCTCAGGGACAAACCCTAGTTCTTTTACGTTTACGATTTATTGACCCTACAATAAGGGAAGGTGGGCAAGTATTTAAGGTATAAACGTTTCTTGGATTTTAAATCATTCCCAATGCATATTTCGCAGCATAGGTATTTCTAAGTTTATATTAATTCGGTTAACTTTTAGAAGGTAATATCGAGATCACCTCGACACGATTTGTTATCTATATGACAATTGATTTTTCAGTTCTAAACTTTATTACTTTGAGGTTAGGTAAATTCAATTAATCTTCCTTTTCCCTTGCGAACAAAACTCATGCCAAATAAACAATCTTTTCCTTGCTAAGATATGCAGTTAGCAATGATAACTTCCCAGACTTTAAGCAACGTAAGAAACCTTTCATAAATTTCACCTTCTATGATGATTCGTTGTAAAAAGAATAGGGGTTAATGGTGCAAGATGCAGTTTTTATACCTTCACGATTTAACCAAAATATACTACTATGGTGGGTAGATAATCTTGCTCGTAATTTGTTTCAATGCATAATGCTATTTGAAGGAAAACTATGTTTTATACTTTATCCATTTTGCATGTTCAACTAAACTAAATTCCTTCATCGTACTAAACTAAATTCCTTCGTCGTAAATAACTAGGACAAAATATATCTTATCCCTAACAATTCATCTTGCATGATTGAATTAAAACCAATATAAAACCAAGAAGGAAAAACCTGGTTTTGGGGTGAGATATCCACATGGATATCGGGAGATGACCCTCTCGCAGCTACTCCTTGGACTTTCTTAGGCGGCATCGCAGTTGTAATCCTTCGAACGTGAAGGCAACTTTACACTCCTTTTCGGAATTCCACCCTCGCTTCAATACTCTTCTTCTCTCTTTAGAGGCAAGGAGTTGTTAAGGGATTGACCACAAGAAGGGGGTAATAAGACCTTTAAGGTCTTAGCTTCTTCGAGAGGGAAAGGTTTACAAAGCCTTTAAAAAAAAGGCCCTATAGGGATTTATACACGGTGAAAAGGGTGTGTGTGAGTGTGGTTTCAAAAAACATATGAAGGGGACTTGGCAGATCTTTGGGCTTGGGAGTAAAAGGTATAGGAAGGGGGATTCTTGGAGATGTTTTAGGACACGGAGTAGTAAAGGCTTAGGGATTTAAACCCGGGGTGAAAGGGGAAAGGTGAAGGTTGAAGGCTTATAGCACGGGGGAGGGAAAAGGGTGTGTAAAAAAAAGGGGACACGAGGGGGGTGAAACACGGGGTTTCAAAAAAAAAACACAAGAAGGGGGCTTATAAATTTAAGCACGGGGGGTTTTAAGGTGGATTTGAACCTGGGGAAAAGGCTAAGAAGACCCTTAAAAAGGATTTAAACTGGGAGGGGGGTGAAAAAGGGCTTAGGGGGTTTTGAAACCCATAAGAAAGGGCTCAAGGCTAAATCAGGGAGTAATAAAAGGTTTTTAGAAGGCACATAAAAGGGGGTGAAAGGTTTTTGAAATACTCATCAAGGGGTGAAAGGGGTTTTTACAGCCCAGGATAAAGGCCTATTGAGTTTTGTCAATATTGTGGGAGAGAAGGAAGGAGTCTCACTTGTAGCTTTCTTGCTTGCACAATGGGGGAATACATACAAAGGTGGAGGCTGAAAACAGTTTTTCTCTTCTTAGTTGTGCAAGCCAAAAGAACTCTAGTACATAGAAATAGAAGAACCCTATATATGGGTCTCAAACCAAACTCAACTAACTAAGGTGGCATACTAACTGAGCCACGAACTAGAGTAGATAAGGATAGTTGTCATCTAGTTATTATTCATGGACGGTGTACCAACCGCATCTACAAACTGACAAGTCGGTGACATAAATGCACAATGGTCACCCTGGCATATCACGAGTGGAGCTCGATATCTCAACACTCCCCCTCGAGCTCAATCCCAATTCCTGCACACCAAGCAGGTCTCTGAAATTGCGCAACTTCTCTGCGCCCAATGCCTTCGTGAATATGTCAGCTACCTGATTCTCTGTGCTGACATAAACTAGATCAATAAGACCTAGTAAAACCCTCTTCGGCACATACTGATAATGCACCTCAATGTGCTTTGTTCTAGCATGATAGACTGGGTTATTTTCCAAGTGTATACTAATCATGTTATCACAATAAATGACAACTGGCCCATCTGTAGGCTGATGCATATCATAAAGTAGCTTATGCAACCAAGCTACCTCACATGCAGCCATTGTTGCACCCCTGTACTCAGCCTCTGTGCTCGACAAGGCAACTGTAGGCTGTTTCTTGCTACTCCAAGTGACTGCAGCACTCCCAAAAGAGAACACATACCCCACTGGTAGATCGTCTATCAGAAATACTACCAGCCCAATCAGCATCAGTGTATCCATGCAACTATATTTGAACCCCAGTCTCATAAAATAGTCCATACTGCAATGTGGACTTCACATACCTGAGCATGCATCTAGCCGCATCCAAATGCGATTTCCTTGGAGCCTGCATAAACTGACTTACCAATCCAACAGCATAGCTCAAATCTGGCCTGGTAATAGTCATATAAATCAAACTTCCTACTATGCGTCTGTACATAGTAGGGTCTTCTAGAAGCTCACTTGCATCTGCGCTCAGCTTCACATTCTGCTCCAAAGGAACTGAAATAGGCTTACAGCCTGTCATCCCATATTCGGACAGCATATCCAATCCATACTGCCTCTGCAAGAGCTGTATCCCACTTGGTGATCTAATCACCTCAATGCCCAAGAAATAATGCAGCTCTCCCAAATCTTTCATCTCAAACTTTTGCTTCAATAGCATTTTCACATGAAGGATATCTTCATCACTGTCACCTGTCATAATCAAATCATCAACATAAATGACAAGTAGCATAATACATTTCTCTCTTTTTCTCACATAAAGTGAGAAATCTGCCTTAGAAATCTGAAAGCCAATAGTGACAAGATACTATCCTATCTTGTCAGACCATGCTCTAGGTGCTTGCTTCAAGCCATACAAGGCTTTCTTCAACCTGCAAACAAACTCAGGATGAACAGCATGCACATAACCTGGTGGCTGCTCCATATAGACCTCTTCTTGCAAATCACCATGCAAGAAGGCATTCTTTACATCCATTTGATGTAAAGACCATCCCTTTGATGCAGCCATAACAATGACTGCTCTTATGGTTGCCATCCTTGCAACCGGACTGAATGTTTCTTCATAGTCAATGCCATATGTTTGTGCATACCCCTTGACTACTAATCTTGCCTTGTATCTGTTCACAGAACCATCTACATTGTGCTTCACCTTATAAACCCACTTACAGCCAATTGCATTTTTACCTTTAGGCAAAGATACCAATTCCCATGTAGCATTTTCTTCCAAGGCATCCATTTCTTCATCCATGGCTTTCTCCCATTTTTCTTTTCCCATGGCTTGCTCAAAAGAAGTGGGTTCTGGTTCCTGTATCACTTTGACCATATATGCATAGTGAATGGTTGTAAATCCATCATATTTCAACCTATCCATAGGATACATAGCTTTGGTAGACCTACGCAAAGTAGGTTCACTCCCAGGTGCTCTCAAATCATCCTTGGTCTTCCTTACTCCAGGTGTAACAATAGAAGGAATACCCAACTCATCATCAATGCTCTGTTCTGAGCCACTGGATTCACCATCCACATAAGAGTGACTTGCATTCACATCAAACATGGGCTGATCTACCTTCTCTTTTCCTTTTCGTGATACCTGCATACCACTATCTGCATTACTTTGAGAAGATTCTCCTGATCTCAATCTGCCTGTCCATGGTGAAGAATGTGAACCACTGCTAGAGGACGCTCAAGGTCCACTAATATCCTGTGACTGCTGCTATGAATTCTGTGCAGCATTACCATTTTGTACCAGCTACTCATCTCATCAAAAACATTCTGCTCTGTGAATTCTGTGCAGCATCACATTTACTGGTTTATACCAGCTACTCATCTCATCAAAAACAACATCTCTGCTCACTGTAAACTTACGAATAGAAGGTTTATAGCATCTATACCCTTTCTGTAGAGAGTAACCAATAAAGATGCACTTCTCAGCTTTTGGATCCAACTTGGATCTCAACTCATCTGGCACATGAACATAGGCAATGCAACCAAAATTTTTCAAATGAGAAATATTTGGTTTCCTACCAGTATACCTCTCATTTGGAGTCATCCCATGTATTGTTGCAGTGGGAGTCATGTTCATTATGTAGACTGCTGTAGCAACTGCTTTAGCCCAGTAAAAATCTGGCAAGTCTTTTTCGTTTAGCATGGCACGAGATACCTCTCCAATATGCCTATTTTTCCTTTCTGCAATTCCCTTTTGTTGTGGGGTATGACTACATGAATATTGCTGCTTTATGCCATGCTCCTGCAAGAACCTTGCAAACTCATTTGAGAGGTACTCTCCCCCTCCATCTGACCTTAGGCATTTTATTTGCAGGCCTGTTTCTTTTTCAACCATAGCTTTAAGAGTTTTGAAATGCCCAAAAACTTCACTTTTCTTTTTCATAAAATACACCCAAACTTTTCTACTATAGTCATCAATAAAAGTGACAAAATAATGACAGCCTCCAAGAGATGCAGCTTTAGTAGTCCACACATCAGAGTGGATTAATTCCAATAGCTTCTCACTCTCTTGAACATGTCTAGGAAATGGTTTCCTTGCCTGTTTTCCAAATTGGTAGGCTTCACATACCTTATGCATTTCTGCAACCTTGAATTTAGGCAATCCTGCAACAATATTTTGTGCCTGCATTGATTTAAGTCGATGTACATTAACATGACCAATGCGTTTATGCCAGATATCAATATCTGCAACTACACCGGTCCCATGTGCAAACATTGCTGCACTCAATTCAGACATGTCTGCATCCAACGTAAACATTCTGTCATTCTTCTTTCCTTTTTCTATCAAGCGACCTTTATTTTTCATATCCTCAACAAAGCATCCATGAGGATTAAATGTGACCTGCAAGCCCTGCTCAACCATTTGACCAACAGAAACCAGATTCTTGGTGATATTCGGGACATGAAATACATCAGACAGGTATTTCTTTTTCCCATCCTGCATAGACAAATGAATTTTTCCAATCTGCACAATAGGATGTGCAATATCATCACCAGTCTCCCCACAAATCCTAGTTTTTCCATTTTCCTTGCATCCTCCATCCATTCTGCATGACCTGTCATGTGGCTTGATGCACCTGATTCAACATACTACACATCGTTGCTTTCTTCTGTACTTGTCACAGAATTGTTCATAACACCATATTGGAAAATTTGGGAATTTCCCATAAGTTTGGGACACGTCGTCAAATCTTTGGATTTGTCATAACTTGAATACTGTAACTCCAAATCGAGCACTCTATAGCTCAATAGATTCCATTTTTCAAGCGCTTTCCAATGATAGGTCACATCATATGGTTTTGAGAATCTTATAGGCATGTTATCCGGGTGCCACCTTTTAGTATTCAAAAAATGGGAATTGGGAGATTCCTAAACTCACTTATATTGTGTTTCATGTGCTGCACCATAAACAAATGCTCATTTCTGTCATCACCCTATCTACTAGAAGATGCATAATTCCCTTGTTGCAATTTCCCATTCATGATGTCATTCTGCTTTTTATAGTAGTCTTTAGCCATATGACCCATTTTACCATAGTAGTAGCATTCAACATTGTTGTTTGCATTTTGGCCTCTTTGCCATCCACCACGACCTCTTTGGCTCCCCCTACCTCTAGAGTTACCACGTCCTCCTCCATAGGACTGGTTTTCTTGAGTTTGCTGCATATTCTGATTTCTACCACGGCCTCCAAATCGGCCTCCTCTACCTCTACCTCTACCTCTTCCAGCATTTAAGTAGAAGACAGCTTCTTTTGAAGTTCCTCCTGAAGAAGATGCACCACCATTTCTCTGCTCCTCAAAAATTAGAAGAGCAATCAACTCCTCAAAATCAAGAAATCTTTCACGAACTGAAATGGATATCCGAAACTGTGCATAATCCTTTCCCAGACCATTCAAGGTCACAGAAACTAAATCATCATCTTCCACTGGCGACCCAATGGAAGCAAGTGCATCTGCAATCTTCTTCACCTTCATGTGGTAGTCATTGATGCTCATACTTTCTCTTTGCACATTATGCAACTCTTGCTTGAGCTGCATTTTCTTGGCTTGCGTATTTGTGCTATACATTTTTGACAAAGTATTCCATGCCTCCTTTGGCGTACTTGCATCCTGAATATGCACAATCATAGAGTCTGAAATACTGATAGACAACCAATACATAACTTTCCTGGCTCTCTCATGCGATGCTTTGAATGCCTACATTTGCTGTTGATTGGGAACATCAGGAAGAACTGGTTCTTCTTCATTCCTGCAACAAATTCCCAATATCCTTTTCCCATAAGGAAATTCATCATTCTAAACTTCCATGCTTGGAAGTTGTTCTTGTCAAGCTTTTCAGTTACAATCTGTGAAAGAGAATCAGATGCCATTACAGAATACTGCAAAAAATTCTGTCACTGCAAAAAACACAGCTTCACCCTCACGAGGGCAAATCTGCAAAAATGGTGAAAGTGGTATTTGACCACACAATCACTTCCTAGTGACGATTTTGCATAAACAAGAACCAAGGATGATTCTGTAACTCCCAATGTCTCTACACACAAGCATACAATGCAATTTCTATAGTAACTTTTCACCGATCTGTAGAACAGTGGCTGCACAGCATAAAACTGGGCCTTTTCCTGAGTGCGTGCAAAAAACTTCCGCCTCCAAAATAGGCCCCGAAATGGCCTCAAATTAAAAAAACAGGGTCGCCGATGGCTAAAGCCCTTTCCCCAGCATATACTGCCCTCTTACTTCAACGTGAAGGGCGTCTCAACCTGAGACAATGCACTCTTGCAATTTCCGGCTGTGCTACCTGCAGAGATCTGCTCCCAAAACAGAAAATGAAAGCAACACTGCTCCTCTTACCAGAACACGGCGAGCTTGGATTTCTTTCTTGAGCTCCTTACCATGAACAAGGCTCTGATACCATGTCAATATTGTGGGAGAGAAGGAAGGAGTCTCACTTGTAGCTTTCTTACTTGCACAATGGGGGAATACACACAAAGGTGGAGGCTGAAAATAGTTTTTCTCTTCTTAGTTGTGCAAGCCAAAAGAACTCTAGTACATAGAAATAAAAGAACCCTATATATGGGTCTCAAACCAAACTCAACTAACTAAGGTGGCATACTAACTGAGCCACGAACTAGAGTAGATAAGGATAGCTATCATCTAGCTATTATTCATGGACGGTGTACCAACCACATCTGCAACTGACAAGTCGGTGACATAAATGCACAATGATCACCTTGGCATATCACGAGTGGAGCTCGATATCTCAATAAGTTTAGCATGGGGGGGGGGGGGGAAGAAAGAAAGATAGTGGATTTTTTAGCCCAAGGGAATGGGGGCTTATGAAGCTCCCTTCTTGAAGCTTCTGGACGTGGAGGCGCTACATGGAGGAGGAAGAAGACGATTCTACGACGATTTGCTGGCGGCTAGGGCCCATTGGTGCCTGTGATGGGCCTCGGCAGTGCCCTCCCTCAATTAGCAACTGCTGGCAGTGGCCGTTTCTCCCTGAAACTGGCGGCCTCATGGCTCATGGCTCATGGCTCCCCCCCTCTCCACTCCAATAGACGGCCGATGACCTCCTCCTCTCCACTCCAATAGAACGTTGAGTCTGGCAGCGTCGTCCTCCCCTCTCTTCCCTTTGGTTGGGGGGGGGGGGGGTGGGGGGTTATAGGGAGAGGGAAGGAATTCCTCCCTCCCCTCGTGTCACCCTACATGGACTTGAGGACAAGCAAGCTCCAACGAGGAGCTTGCTGTCCTTACTAAATCCCTCACCCCCCTCCAGCACGAACCGCCACCGACAATGTAATAAAAAGATTTTTCATGAAAATAATTGATATATTACAGAGGCATTGAAATGTTTCACCACTGGGCATCTCGCAGTCCATCAGGATGGACAAGATGATGATTATGGCAGAGAAGGAATAGCTAGCAGGCAGAGTACAGGTTCAGGGTAAGGCATAAGGGCCTGCTCGAAAAGCCTCCTTTGTACCTAGGACGGCAGGGCGCAAGAGCTTCCGGTGCATTGGATTGTGCCATCAAAACAGTGAAGGCAAAGGGTCCCATGGCAATGAACAAGGGCTTTGTACAGGTCCACTTCGCAGCATCCTTACTCATCACCCTGCAGGTCTCAAGGTTGAAAACCAACTGGCATTTTTGTCTCCTTGCCTCTAGATTTGGCCAAGCCTTGGTGCGCAGATCGGACACAGATAGCTCACGTGGTGAATCCCGAAAGGTCCCCAAGAACAAAGTACTCTACTTTTTAGCACAAAAACCCATGTAAAAGCAAGCACGACATGAGACAAGAGACAAATTGGGTTCAATCTCCCCCATGCCTTGTGTGAGCGCTTCACAAAGCATGTATTTAATGTATATTTCCAATCTTCATGCTCAATAATAGCCCAATTACAAAAATATGACAAGCTTTTAGCTTTTGAGTTTGCTTTCTACCAAAAATAGGAAAATAAAGCTAATGGACGGTGCCCATAGAGTCTGGCACGCCCAATCTCAATGTCCAAATAGAAATAACATATCCAGGCGCATAAGCGCATACAAAATAATAATAAATAATCGATGTCTCTATAGACATAACAAAATATAGGCGTGGCGCCTATCAAAATCTAATCCAAGAGTCGAAAACCCGCTAGACTCCAATGCTTTCCTCCGCCACTGCTGCTATCTCTACACATCAACTGAAGCATTCACAATCGTTAGTAAAATAACACAATTAAACCGACAAAAGTGAATACCTAGCAGTCTTCAGCTACATAAATAAATCAACTGGTTAGAAATAAATCCTAACCTTAATTTATTACGAGTGCGCACTCTAAACTCATAAACGTTTATTAATTTAATATGCATTTTGCGGAATCACCCGCTATGGAATCACCCATGTACACACTAAATTAATGAAACGCCCGAAAAGGACAGGCGTCCCCATCAACTTCTCGCACAAAGAATCATCTTTGCGTATGAGCCCCGGTCATCTAAGTTTACGGAATCCACTGTAAAACCTCACGGAATCCACCGTGGAATATGCCTCCTGGCATCATACCCCCGGGGTGGGATAGCAATTGACCTCAATTGCTATTAGCTCAATGTGGAGCTAACAGAGTGGGGAAAGCATTTAGGTCTCTAGTGTGCATCCATTGTGCTTCCTCTACAGGATGGTTCTTAAATTTCACTAGATATCTAGAATACCTTCGGCCAGTTCTAGTGGTCATGTAGTCTGTGTCTATGATGGCTTCTGGTTCAAGTATTTCAGTCTCTTCTTCTAGTAAAGGTGGGTTTTCATAGACAGGGTGGATAGGTAATTGTCCTCTAAATGGTCTCAATAAACTAATATGAAATGTATTATGAATTTTCCAATGGGATGGCAGTTCTAACTTGAATGCATTGTCATTAATCTTATGAATGATTCTAAATGGTCCGTAGAATCTAGGGGCTAATTTAACAACTGGATGTCTATCTACACTTTGCAGTCTACGCTTTTCTATTCTAAGCCAAACATAATCATCTACTTTGAAATTCATGGCTTGTCTTTTCTTGTTGGCTTGTTTGGTATATGATTGTTGGGCTTTAGCAATCATATCCTTTACTTCATCAAAAATAGTGTTATGCATAACAGCAATATCATCAGCAGTCTGTATTTTATTAGACAAAGATGCAACAGGGGTAGATAATCTATAGCCATAAATAACTTCAAAAGGTGCTTTCTTTGTAGATGTGTGCGATGTATTGTTGTATGCAAACTGTAATAAATGCAAGTGAGTGTCCCATGTCTGAGGTTTAGAGATAGTGTATGCACGTAAAAGATCTAAAATGGTGCTATTTGTGGCTTCTGTTTGTCCATTTGTTTCTGGATGAAATGCAGATGAGAAATCAATCTTTGTGCCTAGATTTGCAAACAGTGTAATCCAAAAATTATTGCAAAACCTAGAATCTCTATCTGAAATAATCACTTTCGGCAATCCATGGTTAGTAAAAACAGTTTTCAAAAATAACTGTGCTGCTTGTGATGTTGTTAAGTTTTCTTACATGCAATGAAATATGCTTACTTACTAAATCTATCTACAATTGTCCAAATCATGTCATGGTTAGATTTAGTATTTGGTAAACCAGTAATGAAATCCATAGATATATGTTCCCAAGGTTTAGATGGAATAGATAAAGGCATTAATAGTCCATACTGTTTACCATGATGTCTCTTTATTCTTTGACAAATCAAACATTCAGAAACAAAATTAGATACATCGGCATCCATATGCGGCCAATAAAAATCTTCAGTTAACATGCGTAATGTAGAAATGATACCTCTATGACCTTGGTATGGGGGACAATGAATTTCATTCAAAACAAAAGATCGGAATGGAATAGTAACACACAGTCTCTTTTCAAAGAACATGAATCCATCATTATATGACAATGAATCAACAGGAATGACATTATTTTGAACTAATTTTTGCCAATCAGAATGAAAAGTAATATCCTGGTGATATGTGTCTTTCATAGCAATCAAAGAATCAAAAGATATGATAGATATATTATGAATTGCAGGTCTTCTACTCAATGCATCAGCAACTACATTTTCTTTTCCAGGTTGATATTGAATGATAGGATGGAAACTTTGAATGAATGAAGCCCATTTGATATGACAGTCAGAAATTTGGGGTTGGCTAAGTAGATGTCTAATGCTTTGCTGATCGGTCTTTATCATGAATTCTGAACCCATTAAATAATGCTTCCATTGTTTTAATGCTTGGACAACTGCTAAGAGTTCCTCGTCATAAGTGGAATATTTGAGCTCAGAGGGTTTCAGCTTAGAACTAGAATATGCTATTGGATGGTTATCTTGCATTAGCACGGCTCCTATTCCTGATCCGCTAGCATCGGTCACAACTAGAAAGAATGGTCTGTTAAAGTCAGGTAATTGTAGAACAGGGGCATTGGTTAATGCACATTTGAGTAAGTCAAAAGATTTCTGCTGGTTTTCAGTCCATTGATAAACAATGCCTTTCTTAAGAAGTTTGGTCAATGGTAAAGCAAGTAATGAGAAATTACGTACAAACTTCCTATAGAAACTAGCAAGACCAAGGAATGAGCGTAAGTCATGTACATTTTTAGGAACAGGCCAATGCAATATTGTATCAGTTTTCTTAGGATCAACTTTTATTCCTTCTTTTGATACAATATGACCTAGATATTCTATTTCTGTCTTGAAGAATTCACTCTTGTCAGGATTTGCAAACAATTGATTTTCTTTCAGTAATTGAAAAACTAATGATAAATGCTCATAATGCTCTTTTTCACTTTGACTAAATACTAAAATATCATCAAAGAAAACAATCACACAATATTGATATTTTAGAAAAATACGGTTCATCATTCTACTGAAAGTAGCAGGTGCATTAGTTAATCCGAATGGCATGACTAAGAATTCGTAATGGCCAAACTGTGTCCTGAATGCAGTCTTAAATATGTCGGATCTATCTAACCTCACCTGATGATATCCAGATTTAAGGTCAATTTTACTAAATATAGAAGATCCTTGCAGTTTGTCCATAAGGTCATCAACTCGAGGTATAGGATACCTATTCTTTACAGTGATCTTGTTTAATGCTCGGTAGTCAATACACATCCGATAAGTATTATTCTTTTTCTTGACTAGGAGCACAGGTGCACCGAATGGAGAACTGCTAGGTCGAATTAAGCCTCTATTTAGTAATTCTTCTACTTGACTCTGGATTTCTTTTTGCTCTATTTGATTGTGCCTATATGGGGCTTTGCAAGGTGGTTTTGTGCCAGGTATTAGGTCAATCTTATGGTCTTCTGGACGGGATGGAGGTAAACCTGGTGGTAGGTCTTCTACAAAACAGTCCTTAAAATATGCAAGAAATTCCTTATGCCTAGGGTGCATATAAGTTTCTTTTGCGTGCAATTCATTCACCCAAATGAGATATGATTTAGTGTTCTTGCGTAGTGCACATTTTGCTTGAGTATGCGAAAGCAGTGGAAACATATGAGATGCATGCATACCAAATAATGTAATAGATTTTCCTTGAAAATTTATATTCATTGTGTGTGTGGAATAATCTATATTGGGATTATGTTGGTGTCTCCATGGCATTCCTAGAATAATGTCGCTAGACTGTAATGGGACAACTAAGAAATTTCTTCTTTCAATATATGGACCAATTTGAATTTCTAAATCTTGAACTTCTTGTGTGCCATTGTACCTAGTACCTAAAAATGCAGCCTTTATGCGATAGTGCGTAGGTACAGTATGCAATTTCAATTCCTTTACCAATTTTGCTGAAATAAAGTCATGGGTACTACCGTCATCATGCAGTATAATTCTTTCTTTTCCATGCACCATACATTTCATAGTTAACAATGAATGTGAAGTAGGCATACCTGGTAAAGTGTCGGAAGTAGTAGTAGGATCATCTTCCTCTTCAGTGAAATCCGGCATATCCTCATGCTCGTCTTCGTCCATAGCTCCAAGGTAGTTGATATGTGCTGATGGCTTCTTGGAATGACAATTTGCTGCGAGATGCCCTGGCTAGTGACACTTGTAGCATACGATGGGCTTGGCTTTGGTCACATTATTTGCAATGGCTGGGAGTCTGGGTATATTTGGATTTGCTTGTGGAATAGGTTTAGAATTTGGATTGACAGTGGATGGTAATGCACGTGGTTTAGGCCAATTCTTGCGGAAAGATGGTGATGAGAAACGACCTGGATTAAACCTTCTGAAATTGGAATTGAATTGTTTAGATCCATAATTACCGTTTGCTTGGAATGGCTGTGGTCGTCGATCTCTTCCACGTAACTTATCTTCAGTGTCGTGAGCTAAGGAGATGGCGTCTTCAAGGGTAGCAGGCTTGAACATGTTCACTTCAGCATAGTAATGTCCAAGAAGTCCAGACGTATACTTCCGCTTATGTGTCGTCTCTGGTACGTCTTCAAGCATGCGTAGCTGTAGGAGTGCATTCCAAAAACGCTCTGTATACTGTGGAATAGGCTCACGATCGCGTTGTTGAAGTAAATCCCATTGCTTGATAGCCTTCTCATGAAATTGCGGCGATAGAAAATTTTGCATGAACTTCTTCTTGAAATCTTCCCATGTAGCAGGACATTCTATGCTCTTGCGGACTACAGTCCACCAAAGTGATGCTCTATCTATCAGATGATTAGTAACACACTTGATTTTATCTTTCTCGGGATAAGTTTCCTCATGGAAATAGTCATCAAACTGGCTAATGAATGATAAAACAGTCTTTCCTTCTCTTATGCCATTGAAAGTGCGAAACTTGAAACTTCGTTTACTTATCTTGGATTCCTTGCGAATGGTTTGTGCTTCAAGAGTGGCGTCGATGGTACGGCGAATCAAATCTTCAGCTTGCGGTTCTTCTTTATCAGTGGACGCTCCTTGTAGCTTTGTCAATTGCGCTTGCAAGGCTTGCCTAGCTCTTCGCTCTTCTTCCAATTGCAGCATGATAAGATCCAGCTTTTGTTCCATAGTAGACTCGGGTAGGTCATCTTCAGTCATAGGATCATCCATATGTGGGGTAGTCATCCTGTAAAACTCAACAAACCTTTCTCACTCAAAATCAGTTAGCGGGATGAGCGTAGCTCAAATTTGGGGTTACAAGGCTATGTATTTTTGGGTATTTTCTTCTTCAATTTTCAGAAATTCTGCAATATTTCTGTCTCCGTTTGCTGAAAGTACTTCAACGAACTTGTAGATAGGTAGAACAGCTTGCTGCGAATAACTTTCCAGTTCAGAGTTTTTGCATACGAACAAGTCTTCTATGAGTTTTAAGCGTTAGTCAGTTCTGATTTAGTCTGACTTGCAGATTTGCAGACTTAGCAGACTTGCAGGGTTGTTGATTTGCTGGACTTAGGCCGACTTGCAGAACTTGCAGTACTTGATTCCAAGTGACTTACTGAACTTGACTTCTGGAGTGCGAAACCCGGAGTTTACAGACTTGTTTGCCTTAACTGACTTGCAAAGTTTGGAGTAACTTAAGCTTAATGAATTAAGCTTAAGCTTAATAAGCTTAAGAAGGATAAAACAGGCCGTTGTTTCTGATCGTGAGGGGGGGGGCGTTTTTTTCTCCACGCGTGATTTTCGGGACGTCCTCTTGCAGGTCGATTTGAATTTTGGAAGCTTAATAAGCTTCTTAAGCTTTGTCTTAAGCTTTTTTTTTAATGAAATAATGAGAAAATTAGTCAAGCTTATCTGTAACTCCACGACTTCATGAAGGAGGTGTTTGAGTGGTCCTCCGCCTGCAGAGATTGGTCCTTCGCGATCTGACAGTAGAAACAGAGGTTCTTGATCGCCAGAAGTCTGCCTGTATCGACGGTTCGCGACGAGATTGACTGTAGAGGCCGTTTGTTCCTGGAGCTCCGCCTTCGCCCGAGATTGGTAGCGATTGGAAGCCCTTGATCTCTGCTCCGCTCTGATACCACTGGTGCGCAGATCGGACGCAGATAGCTCACGTGGTGAATCCCGGAAGGTCCCCAAGAACAAAGTACTCTACTTTTTAGCACAAAAACCCATGTAAAAGCAAGCACGACATGAGACAAGAGACAAATTGGGTTCAATCTCCCCCATGCCTTGTGTGAGCGCTTCACAAAGCATGTATTTAATGTATATTTCCAATCTTCATGCTCAATAATAGCCCAATTACAAAAATATGACAAGCTTTTAGCTTTTGAGTTTGCTTTCTACCAAAAATAGGAAAATAAAGCTAATGGACGGTGCCCATAGAGTCTGGCACGCCCAATCTCAATGTCCAAATAGAAATAACATATCCAGGCGCATAAGCGCATACAAAATAATAATAAATAATCGATGTCTCTATAGACATAACAAAATATAGGCGTGGCGCCTATCAAAATCTAATCCAAGAGTCGAAAACCCGCTAGACTCCAATGCTTTCCTCCGCCACTGCTGCTATCTCTACACATCAACTGAAGCATTCACAATCGTTAGTAAAATAACACAATTAAACCGACAAAAGTGAATACCTAGCAGTCTTCAGCTACATAAATAAATCAACTGGTTAGAAATAAATCCTAACCTTAATTTATTACGAGTGCGCACTCTAAACTCATAAACGTTTATTAATTTAATATGCATTTTGCGGAATCACCCGCTATGGAATCACCCATGTACACACTAAATTAATGAAACGCCCGAAAAGGACAGGCGTCCCCATCAACTTCTCGCACAAAGAATCCTCTTTGCGTATGAGCCCCGGTCATCTAAGTTTACGGAATCCACCGTAAAACCTCACGGAATCCACCGTGGAATATGCCTCCTGGCATCAAGCCTCCTACCACAGCTCATGTGTGTCTTCCAAGAAAGCTACCATCTCCGCCTGTGTACCTGAAAAGTAGTTTTATTCTTGGAAAATGAGACTAGATTTGAGGGAAAGGAGAGAGAAAGGAAGGATCAAGAATTAAGCTCTGATACCGAGTGTAATGAAGGAGACCTAGGAGAGAGAAGGAGAGAAGGGAGAGACTGCATAGAGGAGAGAGAAAGAGGAAGAAGATGAGAGAAGAAGAGAGAAGAAGAGAGAGAAAGCCAAGAAAAGAGAGAGAAAGAGGAGGGAAGCCATGAAAGCTAGGAGGAAGGAGAAAAGAGATACTTGATTATTGATAACTCACACCCTAATTGGGTCTGTCAACACCTTATATACCCTGTCAGTATAACTGGGTATTCCCATGCTAATCCGTGTCCTAAGCATCTATCCCCACTCTTTTACAGTCTAGTTCTTAATGCCAAGAGGGAAGACCCTACTTTTGTGAAGTTCCAAAAAGCTACAAATTCAATTAGTCTATCCCATGAGATTGTGGGGCCACAAACATGATTATACAGTCTCCTATGATAGTTTATGGAGTGGTGTAGCTTAAGGTCACAATCACCAAGTGATTTTTCAAGGTCACAAGCTACACCGTTTAACTTTAGAGCAGAATTTTTATGGATGGCTTAGTGATATCCAAATAAAGAAGAAGGTCATTCAGTCAAGCACATGTCATCCTATCCAAAACTAAAAAGGCTAGCTAGACATGAAACTATGTCTAGTCAATCACTTCCTTTATGCCAATCAATACCAAATGAGTAGATGAGAAAGATCAGGCTATGGATGGTTCAAAAAATTTCAATTTCAGTAAAAAAAAATATTATAATTTCCATGATCAATGGTCATGTGAATGAAAGAACACAGATTCAAGAAAAAGTATGTCTTGCTAGGAAGCCTACAATAGGCCTATAACAATACCCCTAACTCTCTTTCAGATAATTACAATAAATTTATTGATGTACAAGTGAGAATCAACTTTATTTACAATTGACGTCTTACCTCCTCATACTGCGCTTTTTTTTTTGCACGCATAGAAGAGAACTACTCAACACTACGAGAGACTATCTTTGTGCACCCTACAACTTCTTTCATTCTTGTGGTTGGAGAACCTTAAATTTTAGGAAAATTTGAGGTTTATGACGTGCTATGGATGCATATATCAAAGATTTAGGCAAGTTTGAAAGCTCTATTACATAGGCAGTTAATTAGATCAGCTACTCGTAGTGCTACTCTAGCTAGTTTGGCACCCTGTTTGTCCTAAATGAATCTTTTGATCACCAATTCAATTCTTAGAAAAATTTTAAATTTTTTCTCAAGAAATTCACAATAATTTTCATGATAACAATTTTGAGTATTTCGTAAGTCAAAACTCTCGAAAACAACCTATAATGATCACCATTTCACTAGCTAGTCATTGTTAAACTAGTCCTTATGCATTCTTTTTCCAGAAATCAAAAAAATTTCAGAAATTTCACCACTTTTGAGAAAAATCATTAGAAAATTTCAGTCAAGTATGACTCATGATTGACTCAACCAATCGGCTCAAATACACCCTTTTGTAACATGACTATGCTCATTATATCTGACTGTGGATACCCTTCCTACTTGTGCCTAGAATACTATCGTGAGATCATAATTTACAATGCAATATCTATCCTTAAAAAATAAAAATTATCCTCATTTTATTATGCTAAAAGATCAATACTCAATGTTTATCCATGTACGCATACATCTGCTTTTTGAGCTGCTTTCCAAGACTACAAATAGCTAGTTGTCATCTAATGCCTCACCCATGGTTTGATCATGATTCTTCAAAAAGAGCATGATGAAAAAAGAGAGGAAAAAAATCAAAGAGCTATTGATCTCAAATCCCCTTAGACACACAATAATTTATGATTGCTTGTTGATGCCTAGAATAGTAGTTCAAACCATACCCTATCAAGTGGTGCTGTCTTGTTTTTATATTTTTCATATTTTTATGGACCAAAAAAGAAAGTTTTCTAAATCTAATAAAGTGTTTGGAATTTAATCCTAATCTTTAAAAAAAACAACCACGGATTGGTTGCCTTCTAAGCCGCCCTTCTTAACTAAATCATGCATGTCAAGAAGAGAACTTAGAGATAAGAGAGAAGAGAGAGAATGATTGATCGGGTCCATAAAACCTATGAGCAAGCTTGTTTTGCTAGAATCATCTTTCAGGATAGAGTAGCAAGTCTTAGGTACTTTTAGCAAATCCAACTCTCCTTCCTAGAACTCTATAAGACATCTCTTCTCATCAGCATACATCTTCATCTACTCTTAGGCTTTCCTAAGATTCACTTCTTGAACACACCTAAGTATTCAACTATAGGCAAAGAATGTATCTCCTATATAATTTTTAGCTTAAATTGAGAAGAGGAAATAACAATCCTGCCACCATTGAACCAAATGAGACCATTCTTAAGCTGAAAATGTGGGTTTTTCTCCATTAATCCTTATTGTAATTTCTAAAATGTATGGCTAAGCCCTTCATCCAAAAGGTAAGGCTTTTCTAGCTCTTCAACCGAGTCACTATGTAGCTCAATCATGGCTAAAAATTTATATGCCCATATCCTAGAAAGATAATTAGCCACTATATTATCCTTGCTCCATGTATATGTAATGTCAAAATCATAGTTTTGTAAGATAGCCATTAAACAATATCCCAATACATAGAAGTCTAGAAAAATAGTCAAGACTTGTAATAAGGCCAATCGACCAACCTTCAACAATGGTTAGGTTGAGGAAGGTTGTGAGCAACTATTCTTCTCCCTTGTTGAAATTTTTAATTTAAAAAACAGAAGGATCCAATGAAGAAAGAAAAATTAGATGCTGATTTCAAAGGGAACTTAGGAAAATCCAAAAGAAAACTAGGAAAAATCCAAGGAGGGGACAAGACCAATTTGGAAATAATTGTTGCTAAGTTAAAAACTTACTCTGGTTGCCTCTCTAATTTGTGTAGAAATATTACTTGAAAAATAAATGCATGTTCTTGCAAAAGGTACATACAAGTTTACTTAATGCACTTAACAAGTTTGATTAAATTAGATAAAAACCCTAATGCACCAAATTTACGATAGGATAAAATAAAAATCTCCTAGACCTTCCCCAAGGCTAGCTGCAGATCCCTTTGCCAAGGGGGATTGGTTTTGCCACCTTAGAGAGTTTGGATATAAACCCCAATGGCAATAGGTCGCTTCGTAGGGGGATCCTTGAGTAGGAGGAGTTGAGGATGCCAAGGGGCCTCTCGCCACCATTAAACTTTTAGACTCCTACAAACTATCCAAACTCATGCATGACTCAGCATGGACCACAAGCATAGGGGTAGTTTCTTCACCAAGCAGGGGTAGCATCTGTCTGTTAGATAGACTACCATTGCTTACTATAGATCCTCCTATGATTCCTTCTACCCCTGTCGAGGATCCCATTCTCATCAAAGAAGGTGATGAATCTCCTCCCTTGTTAGTGCTTCAACACAAGTAGTTAAAGCACATTGTTGATGCTATACTATTAACCCTCTAACGAACAAGGTGGAAAAATCAGAAAATCTAAAATAGAAGACAAGGCCAAGGCAAAAGTGAAATAGAGGATGAAGGCGCACCAAGAAGAATTTGGAAACACAAGAAGTGTAGAAAAGTCCTAAATGAAGAAGAAAGGCGCACAAGAAAAAGCGCAAGTCAATACTTTTGTAAAAAAGTGCAGGGCGCAACATGATTTATTTTAAGAGTGTCGGGCTCTCATTGGTGCAATTTGTAAAGGTAGATGGGTGGTAGGAATGAAGCTAGGAATGAATGCAATCTTGAGTTCTACAATTGGTTGTTATCCTCACGAAGTGACATGGGCCTATAAATATGTACATAAGTAAACAATGAATTTTGTAACTATGTATAGGTAATGCCAACATGCACAAGCAATGATGGTCAAGCATAGGGAGAAAAGTTGGGTTTGATAGGATGAGCTCCTAAGGTCCTCTTCCTGCCACGCATCTAAAAGTCATGTGATCGTTCCCGCCTCTAGGTAGAGGGCATGTAATCCTCATGGTAGCCATGGGAAGCCTTGAAAAACGCCTCTTAGGGTATACACGGGGCACTGTCCCATTCTATAGGCTTTTTCCATTTCCAATCCATCCTTCCGAGGACAAGACCTACCCCATTCCATCTCAACCAGTCCGTGCAACTCGGAGTGAGCTACTAGCTGGAAAATGCCTCGCAGTCAAGGCAGGACTAACATCATCAAGGGGGCCATCCCTCTACAATGACAACTGCATACCTTACCTCACCTCTCCTCATCATATGCACTTAATGATCTACTGTTTAATCCCTTTCATGCGAATAATTCCATCTTGCCTCAGCACCTAACCCTTGGTTCACTTTTTGCAGGTTTCTCCACATTAGCCAACATGGAGCACACAATGCAGCTAGCTTATAAGGAAGCTATCGACCTTCGGAGGGAGCGTACGGCACAAGCTTCTCTGCCAAAGCACTATGTGCCTACCCTTAAGCGGTATGCACCAAAAAGAGGCCCTAAGAGACACCACCCGGGACAACGCAGGCCGAAAAATTCCCAAGCCAGGAGAACGAAAGCTGAAGGTAACGCACAAGGGGTGGCAACCCTAACCATGCAAGCCCTCACCAGACGCTCGGGCAATAGGTGCTCAAAGGAAGAGAAGGAAGCTAGGAACAAGAGGGAGTTTGATGACTTATTTAAAAGAATTCTTGAAATAGCAGCCGACGAGGACTACACCATTTGGGTCCCAGGAGCTGATATCTCCTCTACCTGGCCTGATAGGAGCCCCTCACCAGCAATGCCCTCGTCACCTCATTACTCGGACTTGCTCCACTTCATACAAATAGAATAGCCCATCTTTTGTACAAAATTCTTACCAAATGCTCTCTGGCCACAACTTTTTTTCATTAAAGGGTTAAAAGGGGAAGACTCTCCAATTGTGCAAAATTTCTATGTCTATGTTTAATATATTTCATGACATTAACAAAATCTAAGCACATGTGATATGCTTCAAAGTCAACAGCAAGGGATTCGGATGAGTGATGTCTCTTTGTGTTGCACCGGTTCATAGTAATTGAACAAAGGACTTGCATGTACCCTCATGAGTTGTTAAGTGGATAGAGGATGCACATGTCTCTATGAGAAAGTGTTCAATGTCCAAAGTGCCACAAGACCACCAACCCCACATGGAGCCATCGCAGAAAAAGCAACATAAATACCAGGAACAAAGAGCCACGATGGAAGCCTCACTACTGGAAGTGAGAATCACCCTTGCAGATTGCCCGCATCTCATGGCCCAAAGCATAGTCACTGACTATTCTCTCTTTCTGGGTCACACTCTACATTTGGCTCACAACAGTTGTTACCTCAATTATATTGACATCGCAAGTTACAAAGAGGTTTTACAAAACTGGTTTTACAACAGTTGTTTCTCTCACAACGAGGCTAGTAACACAATCATCGTTGTAATATCTATCTTCACAGCCTTTGACTCTCTACGTTTCCCAGTTCCAATGAAAGGATGATGGCCTCAATGTATTGCAATGAAAAAAAAAAACAGAAAAGAAAAGAAACAAAAAAAGAGAGAAAGAAAAGAAAGAGCAATCAAAGAAAAGGAAGAAAGAAACAACTAAAGAAAAAGGAAAAAGCACTCACAATCACAGCATAACACCTAGGGGTCCTCAAACTAGGTGCATCAAGTGACCTTGGTCAGCTGGCTCCATCCCTAGTCCCCTAGCCCTTTTCACATCCCCCACAATTATTCAGGGCACATCAAGGGAAGGACACGCCTAGGGAGCGTGTCTCGCCTATGGTTAGACCTGTCACCCTGACCCATTTGTATGTTTCCTTTTTTGCACTCCAGTTCACTACCATTGCAATTGATTGTAATAAGCAATGCACGAACGATCATGGAAAGTACACCATACTCATCAAGCAATACAAGTAGCTACAAGCTACCAAAATTTACAGTGTCAATGAGCTCAATTATGATACATTAGTTTGTCACAGCACAAATGATGTCTAGCTCATCCACCTTCTTGTGTACTTCCCTTCTACCACATGTTGCTATGTAGCACCAGACTAGCAGTCTTTTAACTACATAATATCTAAGCATGCACATGCACTCACACAATATTTGCACCACAATCTATACACAATTTGGGTCCTCAAGTGCAGGACAATGCTCTCAGCTTGCTCAAAGCTTGTTGACCTGTCTCCCAAACTTAGTAAACTACGTCTTGTGCGCGATGAGAAGACTAGCACTACCCCTAGGGAGAGACCACATCTAAAGGTTTTCAATTGCAAGTATTGCAAACTCCAACAAAAGTACCGTCAGCTCTTCATCAACACTCAATTTTGAATTCTTATCCTTCATCATCTTGCAAGCCCACCAAAGAATCGTCGCTCGCCCCAGAATCCCCCGCACATCAACACCTGTGCCAACCCATGAGTGCAACTCCCAACAAAAACCGGCCCTATCCCCAACTTCAACAACCCTATCACCAACCAATCAGACCAACAAAGCACCACCAACCACCTTCATTTTCACCACCACTAAAACTCCTCCAAGGCGAACCACAACAGTCCCTTCCACCCACGTCTTTGGTGCATGCCAAAGCCTACTACCTATGACAGTGAGTGCCATGGGACTGGCACTCATCTAGGAGGGGGGTAATGTTAACCCTCAAACAAACAAGATGGAAAATCCAAAAAATATAAACCAGAAGACAAGGCCAAGGCAAAACTGAAATAGAGGATGAAGGCATGACAAGAAGAATTTGGAAACACAAGAAGTGTAAAAAAGTCCTAAATCAAGGAGAAAGGCGCATGAGAAAAAGTGCAATTCAATACTTTTGTAAAAAAGTGTAAGGCACACCATGATATATTTTAAGAGCGTCGAGCTCTCACCCGTGTAATTTGTAAAGGTAGATGGGCGGTAGGAAGGAAGCTAGGAAGATAGAAGGACAATGGGAAAAAGGGCCTAAGCCACAGCTGGCCATGTAAGAAAGGGGATAAGGGGATGACTGCCCAAAAGGGATTTAGAGTTTTATATATAAAGTTGAAAAGTGAATGAGAAACTCATTCTTGTGTGTGGCCAAAAGTGGCTCTTCTTCTTCTTCTTCTTGCTTGCTTGCTTGCTTGAGCTTGTGCTTGAGAGAGGGAGTGTGAGAGTGTGAGGGAGTGAGCTAGTGAGTGATGAGGGTGAGGGACCGAGGTGGAGAAGCTCTTTGTCTTCTCCTCTCTTCTTTTCTCTTGTCTTGCTTGTGGCAATGGATCTTGGAGCATGGAGCTTGAGGATGGAGCTTGCTTGAAGCTTGCACTTGGATCGTGGAGCTACCGGAGTGCTCGAGAGAGGAGGTAACTCAATGAGACATGGAGGTAAGCTCCCTACACCCATAGAGATGGATAGCGCATCGACTATGTGAGAGGCAGCCATTACTGCTTGGCTTGGAACGCTTGAAACAATAAGCGGTCCGTGGGTCTTGGTGGTTGATCACATTCTACATGTACCAAATCCTATCCCTAGAGTATTTTGGAAGCTCTCTGCTTGGATCCCTCACCTCTCCTAGCTTACTCTTGGCCATAGAGATGGTAACTTGGTGATTTTCATTTCTTTCTTTCACCACTCTGTGTCTAGAGATGCTATCTCTTTCCTCTACAAGGACATTTAGAGTTCTATAGAGTTAGTGGTTATTGTGTCTATTTAGCAGTTATATTCTTCATTTTATGCGGATATACAAAATTCTAAGGATGTATTACATCAAGTTACCATAGAGCTTAGCTCCACCAAAGAAACTCTTTCTAATGTGTTTAAATAAATGGAGCAATCCATTAAGTTATTGGAAGCACAGAAAGCACAGATCTCATCCTTACATATGCAACTTAATGAGTAGACAGCTCATTTGACTATTGTTATTGGGGAGATAAATAGTTTGTCTTAGAATGTCCAAGTACTCCAATTTGTGATCAATGCTCAAACACAAGAGTTATATTCTACCCACTCCATTTTGATTAATCATACTACCGAGCTTAAAAAGTTGCAAGAACAGTTGGTACAATTCCATTTTATTTCACAGAGTCTTGTGGTTTCTACATTTTCTTATTTGTCAACTATACAAACTTGGATGCTCTCTAGCATACTACAATGTTGTGCCCTCTATTTCAAGCTAAGTTGGAGAGATTATAGTCTAGGATGGATCTCTAGTGGACATCCTTTGAGAAATATGTTGAATATGTCTTGCCAAATCGTTCCTTATTTCGTCATTATCAAGAAGAAAGGCTGATATTTTATATTAAGTTGTCCATGATGGATTTGTCTCCTCCAAAGGATAGATGTTCTTAATCTTAGTCCTCTAATCTTCTTGGAGAGGTAGTTAGGATGGTATTTGAAGATTCAATAACACATAACATGATGTTGATGTCCTATATGTATATTCAAGGTGATCTTTTTATTCTTGATAAGGAGGACTTTTCTTGGTATGAAGGGGATGTGGTTTTACAAGGTGTTCTTTATGTCAGACATCTCGAGTTGAAAACATATGAGGTTTTTTAGGGTTATTCCTCCTAAGTGACCACTTATCTAGAGGTATCTTGGCATGCGATGGTGGATGTAGTTGCTTTTCATCAGTGCCAAGCACAAATGTCTACTCATCTACAAAGTATTGAACTAACTGAGGAAGGACTTATTATCCCCCCAAAAGTCTCATTTTGATCCATCTTTCCTTGAAGCCTATACCCGTAGATTTATTTGGGTCTTCTAGTTCCCTCCTTGATATATTATTAGTGATTGGCCCATATATTTAATGCTTATCTTTCCATACTTCAACCTAAACCATAGATCATTACCCCTCTCCTTTTCCAACCTAGAATAGAACCTCAAATTCCTATATTTACCATTTATTATTTTATTGTGGATCATACTTTCTCATTTACTCCTTCACTTTCCATACCATGTACCCCTATCCTTTCTACTTTCCCAACCTATTTCTTAACTCCCTTCTTATAATATTCATCTTGATTTCCTAATTCTTCGTCCTTAAATCTTCCTTCCTTTTAAGATTTTGCCAATCCATTACTTTGTCCTTCCTTTCCTCTTTCCACGTTTTTTCTTCTTGATCCATCTCAATTGGTTAGTAGCCACCCATCGCTCTAATAGTGAGAGATATGGTTGTCCTGACTTGTATACAATAGGTCTACTCTAAATAACAACCCATGATTGATATATGACACTTCAAGAGAGTGTTAAAATGGAGCCAATGAATGGTACAATGTCAAGGTATTATCCAAGTTCTAGATGGTATCTAGGAGCTATAAATGACTACTATAAGTTAGGGAAGACTTATTGAAAAAAAAAGGTGTAAGCTGCTATACACATTATTACATTGCTATGTTGGATCTGAATGTGGCCACCATGGAGCACTATAGGGTGCTCAAGCCCTAAAAGTCCCCAAAAGAAGCCCAATCAAGCTAGGAATAAGTGGAAGATCAATGCTCACCTTGAAGTGTCAAAGCAATGGCTACCATGAACTTGAGTTGTAGATATATAAATCTGGGTTGAAGTGAATGGTAAAGAAGCTCCTCAAAAGGTAGGCTCTAATACTAGTTGAAGGATGAAACTTGACTAGAAGCACAAGCAAGCCGAAGCAAGAGATATGTAAGCTATGAAGAATGGAGCAAGAGAGCAAGAGAGAGAGACACACACAAGATGTGGGAACTCCAATAGTCACAATGTGTAATGATTCTTCCCTTAGTCAATAGTCACTAAGAGAATAAAAAGTAAATTGATACTCATGGGTGCCCGCCACCTACAGTATACAAGTGTATGGTCATGTTACGTGTAGTAAATATAGAGTGGTGTAGGCACATACACATTTACCCCCAATATGATAGAGTGGATGTGGAACTACATGCTACATAGGTAGTCTAATATATACAAAACTTTAAATGAAAGAGAAAATGAAGAATGAAAATCAGTTGGGCAAAGAAGATTGGAGAATTACTAAAGATGAGGACAGATCCACTCCATAGAGATTATGTCAATAGAGAGATTCAACAAGGGTGAGGCTAGAGACCAAATCAACACATTGAGATGGTAGTGAAGGAGAACCACATATTCCAAGATGATACCCCCTCTTTCTCTCGAGATGAGGACATCTCGATTTCTCTAAGGGGAGGAGGATGTAATATCTCCGCACAATAAAAGTTAGTTGGTTGGTTCGTAAGTTAGTTAGTCAATTAATAAGTTAGTAAGATTACTAACTAAAGACTAACTAAGGTAAAAACTAACTAACATTAATTATTGATAATTTTTATTTAATTTAAAATATTTTATTTAGAAAAATCAAAAGTCGTAAATTCGATATTTTTCTCGAATTGGCAAGGACCGTAGCCACCCTTCACGTAAATTACAACGTGAACGAGACTTATGAGTTATATTAATCACTAAGTTCATGTGTATAGTTTGGAAGGTCCAAAAACATTAGATTTTGGGCAAAGCTAGTATATTTTAGATATTTTAGATATTATCCTAAAGGAAAAAAAGGATATGGAGATTTTAGAACTGGATGTCATTTAAAAAGAAAAGACAAGTGATATTTTAGTTAGTTTGAAGATTTTATAAAATGAAAAATAAAGAAAAGTGACTGGCGAAATCGCGCGCGCCGCGATCGCAGTTTACAGGCAGTAGACAGCACTTCGAATAGAGAAAAGAAGAAGGAGTGAACTAAGAGTTTTCTAACTAAGTGTCTTGGGGTTTTACCCCCCTTTCGGAGCCAATGGAACCATCAAATTTATGATCTGAGTATCAGATCACTGATCTTTCCAAGATCCCCCTCCACAAAGAACTCCACTTCTCAACCACAAGCCTTCTTCTCTAATTCACTATAAATAGGGGGCATGGGAGAGGCATAAAAAGCATAAGGAGACACCGAGAGGGTGCGAGAGAGAGGTAGAGAGAAGGATACCCCTCCAAGAGATTGTGAGGAAGAGCTTGAAAGAGAGCTTGAGAGAGAGAGAGAGAGAAGAGTCACCCCGAGAGGCTGTAAGGAAGAGAATTGGCTCAATTTCCCTCTATCTCGATCCTTCACTTAACCATTTTCTCTTACGATCTTCCATCTTGAATCTATTCTACCTTCTTTATCTCTTGAGTCTGTTTGCGGACGATGGCCTCCAAGCAAAGAATGTCGCGTGTGGATGACAATCCTGCAACCAACAACAAGGCTTCGGGCAAAGGCATCACCGTCAATCCAACTGCGGTTCCGGTCGTAAGTAATGTATTTTCAAATTGATTGATGTTTGCTTTGATTCTCGTATGAGATACGTTAGGCCCTATACTATTGCACGAGTATAGGTAATGGGAAAGGATAAATTCATCTCGCTTACTCGGAAGATGGGGTTTGTGAAGTGCACATATCAAGGGAAGATAATTGCACCTAGTTACATATGACTTATTTGCTAGTAGAGCAATTACAAGGAAGAATTAGTCAAGCGTTATGAATGGCATAGTCGTCAAAAGAACGACATTAAAAGATTGGGTATAGAAATGCTAGATTAAAGTATAATCAAGGGTTATAGATAGCATAATTGCTAAACGAATATGACATTAAGAATCACGAATGGAGAAGTACTAGTTTAAAGTTTAGATACTTCAAAAGTACTTAGCCTAACAGGCCAAATACTAAGAAAAACTAGATTCTAGGTCAATGCGAGGCCTATTGGAGTCTAATTACTTGAGATTATCTCGCACTTATCTTATCAAGTATTTATACGTTATGCCTATAACATGTTTGATATATGAGGATAAATTTCTAGTTACCTCATGACTTGATCAAGAGCTAGTACAAGAAATTGATCATAAGGGTTAAAAACTAGGATGTCTTGAGATCCGTTGGATAAGGATGACTTTTGCCAATCCAAATTCAGGGATTGGGTTATCAATCAAGGTAAGTGACCTATAGAACTTACATCATGAATAGTGTTTGAACCCTTAACATATGCCCTAGCCAAAGGAAGGAAGTGTTAAGATCATGTTTGCATGGTATTGCTCTTAGATCCCAAGGGGGAGAGCAAATATATGATGAAAATGTTATATCGTCTATTTTTGCATTGGTTGGAAAGAATGCAATTGGTTTTGTTGATTGATCGAGCAACATCCTAAATGCTTTTATATTCAACTGGTTGTTAGTTGTTGTTTGGATGATTAATCCAAGTGCTTGTGATTTATGGTAAATGCATGGCAAGGGTCTGTGATGACAAGTCGCCATGGGAATAAAGGAATGTTTTCTTGGAAAATGATTTTAGGCTGAATGCCTTGTTTGTGCTTGATTCTTAAAGGATTTAATTAAGGAAGGATATATTGTACGGGTGGATCACCTCCATGGTCGCACCGCGTAGTAACCCGAGAGGGCACTGCTCGATTCATGGGCCGAAGGTCGAGTGGTGAAAAGGCCAACCACGGGAATGATGTTTCGCTCCTAGACAGCTTGTGGGTCAGTGGAGCTCTGGACACCCCTTGCTAGGTCAAGAATGGAGTTGAAGACCTCCGTGGCCCCCAACATCTGGGCATGTTGGGAGATCCTATTCTAGATAAAGGATTGAGTTTTGGTGCCATGTGAATTGCACCAGTTACTTCTGCAGGGCAGAAGGGATACTTCTGTTGGACAGAAGCGAAACATAATTTCTCCTGTATGGGCGGGAGACAAAGATTAACTTGAAGATAAGTTAAGGAACTTGTTTGATCTTGTTTGTCAATAGATTACTTTGCTCTGTTTTCATGTCTGTGCTATAATTTACGCGAACAAACCTTGTTCCCTAAAAGGCTTAATTAATGAAGCTGATTTTAAGTGTCACACATAAATGTGGTAGGACCTAATTAGAAAACTAAAGCTATTAAGGGAAGCGGGTGGGCGGAACCCCCGATGGGTCCTCCTATGGCAGGGTGGTCCCAGAGAACTGGGGGGCTTCTCACAAGTTTTTTATCGTCATTCGACCTTTAGATATTGATAGGTTAGAACCCGATTCATGCCGTTTTAGGGGACCGGAATGGGACTATGCCTTATGGGCAGAGAGGTTGAGCAACGCATCCCTTTCGTTTCCCATTCTCTTTGAACCAAGTGCGGCATAGATCTGCTTCGGGTTGGGTATCTCTGTGTAAAGTAGGATGTCCAATACCCGACGCTAGAATGCTAACAGGAGACCTTGACAACTAGGAACCCAAATTTCAGGTCGATCCTAGTGGGTTCGGTTGTGAACGTTCTGTTGCGAGGCGGATTCGGGAAACCCTAGGCGACAAAACTCGGAACATTCCCTGGGAGTGCCGAGCAGTGACGCTTAGATTCGTTTCTCGATAGACCGCTAAAAGAGTGCCTGGAAAGCCGATGGGCGGGCACCTCACAGTTTTGAAGCATGAGAGTAGGGGAACATCTAATTGCATGGCTAGTATGCTAGTGTGGAGACATTGAGGACACAGGTGACCTTGAGGAAACAATGTCGATTGATTTCGCCACAAGGATACATTGCAATTCAATGAGACAAACAGGGTCAAGAGTGTGCTACTATAGCACCATACAAATGAGTCATGATAAGCTTTTTGGGAAAGACCCTATATTCTACGAAATTACTAAGTCTATATCAACAATCATTAGATAGGTGGCAAGCTAATGGCTTAATGGCTTTTAATTTGAAGGTTTTATACCTTACTTGAGTAGGTCGCATTAGAGGGTAGTATACGTGCTATCATGAGTTAGTATCAAAATGAATTGTTAAATTGAAAAAAGAAGAAACCTGAAACGTTTTACGGCAAGGCTTTTGAATTTAAAAATTTAGGTTCATGTTAATTATGATTGACAAAAGCTTTCACAATTTAAACAAGAACCTTCAAATTGTCAATGTTGAAACTCTTTGCATTGCTTCGAAAAAATGCAATTGCCAATGCTCCATATTGGAATATGTAAAGCTTAACATGTAAAATATTGTAATATAAAACTAGAAATTAAATGCTAGCTGAAAGGTGCGACTTATTCATAATAGATATATACTCCGTCCTAAACAAACATGATTATGTTACCACTACGGGCCCTTACCAAACATGGCGTATATGTTAGGTAGTAATAAGTGTCGTCTCCATAAGCACAAAACAGTGTCGGGCACGGCCTACCACTTGCTCAATCCAATCTCTCTTAGCATCGAATAAGCAGATTAAACTCGCGCAATCCAATCTCTCTCAACATCGAATAAGCAGATTAAACGGCGTAAATCCTCCCCCAGAACTGTTCAGAAGGAAATCATGCTGAGATGACACGTGTCATAGCAATGAAGTAGGAGCCCGTTTTATTTTTTGGAATGGGCTAGAAAACCCCGCGCCAACACGAGGTGTTCTAGTGGCTTACTCCCCAGTGACATAGATATGGTGTCGGCTATCACCCCCAATGGAACTCTCCAAAAAGTCCAGCACATGGAATTCAGCCTACCTTCTTATAGCTGCCTAGCATTATCTTCCCACTTGTGAGGCCTCTCATATCTATCACATAACTCGATTGATTGTATTGGGCTTGGCAATAGTAACACTAGCATCCATACACCCTCCCTATAACTCTGCCCCTCTTATCCTCCTCTTCGACTTCCCCCCCAACTCTGCCATGACTATGATGGAGTAAACTACCTCCCCAATAGCATTAGTGGTCTCATCTCCAAATCTAATGTCTCTTCTGTAGTGAAATCATATTAAGATTATCAATGTGAGACGAGAAGAATAAGGACAAAGACGTAGCTACATCAACGTCATGGTTCTTCTTATGGTGCCTCTTCCTCGAGTAATTCCCCTTTCTTCCTCCTCATTTTCCACAATCTCCTCTTATCCACTCATTATATAGATCTCTAGAATCAAGAACAAACCTTGATGAAGAGTGTATTGGTGGTCAATCTTGATGTCAAGATAATCGTGATGGAGCTACTATTGGGGCTACAATACCTTGCATTAGTGCAAGGTATTCCAGGGTGTTGACTCATCACCACTGATTGTAGGCCTACCTAATGTGATGTAACACCCCGCATTGGTGCACGGTGTTCTAGGGTGTTGACTCATCACCACACTGATTGTAGGCCTACCTCATGTGATGTTTGGAGAGCAACTATTGGACACCATGGAAGACCAACTTCAAGTTGCTTAAGGGTGTCAACCTAAGGAATGTGTCAATTCAAGGTGACCTGGTTGTGTGTGCTGAACCAGAAGTGGGAACTCTAGTTGAAAAGGCAAAGCATGTGATGCTACTACTTGATTAGGTGGAGATTGCAACTAATGCAATTAGGTCTCACCAACTCGAGGTAAGCATGTGCAACTCAAGGTGATATTTAGCTTGAGATTGATAGAGGAAGTAACTTGGGGTGAGAGGATGTGTACACCCTCTAGTAGATAGGACACTTAGTTGCAAGCTTCGAGTCAAATGACCTGTAAATCCACAAGGGTGGATTTTCAGATTAAAATCACATTTCAAGGATGCTTAAAGATAATCAAAGGTGGCGTGGGATATCCAAAGATGGGGTGAAGTAAGCCCTAAGGCAATGTCTAGGAGTATGGAACCTACCCTAAGACTATAGGGTGTTTAAGTGTGGGATTATGAGGAGTGAACTCCTAGCTCAAAAGTGTCAATAGATCCATCCCTAGGAAACACCTAGTTCTTGTGGGTGTTGATAAGGATTAGTCACATCCTCACACAAAGTGACCTAAATGGATGCCATGGATATGTTGGGCTTTAACCCAATTCTGTGAGTGATTTAGCTACTTGTTTGACAAAACAATTCAAAATTTGCAACACAATGAGTAGTTTTGGAGGCGATGCATATATGGTTCCAAGATATCATTGATAAGATAGCTTGGGTAGGTCAACTTATAGCATAGGTACAGTGGCACTGAGACTACAAGGCTAATTGGTACTATCTTGTTTAAAATGGGGTTCTTGAGTATGGCTTAGAGGTAATATGAAGTTGCTTTTGGTGAGCAGGTCCCTAAACATATTGGGGTTTGACTTGGTGGATGCCATGTCCTAGGGCCAAAGTCAAAACAATAGCTTGATACAAAAGCTAGGATGGAAATAATACAAGTATGGAAACTTGTGAGTATCCATATAGAATGGGAAGGCTACTCACAATTGCTAACAAATGGCTACATAGCTAAAATAGGATGGTTGCTAACTTAACCATGTAGCTAGCATTGTACTTCTAGATTGATTATCTTCAATATTTCACACCAACATCTTTCTTAATATCTAAGAGATCATAACTTTGGTTGGCTAGATTCTTACTACCGCAAAAAGGTTGAACCATAATATGGTTGTGAACATACAAAGAAATAACAATTAGGAGATCAAACAAGCTTGGTAATTAGCAATTGGATTTCTATTTTGCTTTTGAGTGCGCAAAAAACAAGCTTCCATTGTACTAAACAATCATAAATCTTCTAGACCATATCATCATCAAGTTGTTTTTATTTTGTATGCCAATGCTATGGATGGATTCTCTAGTGTCCCTTGTCCTATCCTATATGCTTTGGATAATTATTGAGGTGTATGCAACAAATATGCTTTAAAACATGTAAGAAAAGTCAAGAAGGATTATCGATCATCATCACATTGTTGCATGCTAGAGCTTGGGCATCCTATAGTAGCAATGCTCTTACTTAATCAAATTTGTCAATTATTGGAATATGAACATACAAATTTTTATTGTATTAGTATTAATCAAATGCCAATTGGTGAGCTTTGTCTTTTACAAGGATGTGGATTTGGAAAGGCTGATGATATCTTTTTTCCTTGATTTGTAGGTTGCAAGGGTTTCAGTTGTTCAATGCCTCCATGAAGCAGGTGCCACTTGGTGACTTTGTACATTTATTTTTTGAGTTCAATTACTAATGCATACTTCAAGCCATCCCTCATGTACTTGGGTCTTGATGTTTTGTAGTTTGACTTTGTCTCCACAAAGAAGAGGGGGAAAAAAGAAGAGAAGGTGTGGAGGACCTCCCTTGATACGATAGTGGAGGATGTGCATGAGACTAATGTTATGGTCGAGCAAGTGGATCCTGATGAGGAGCATACACACCTAGATCTTGTCTTGTTGATGTCTTGGAGTCATAACAACAAGTCTTACCTTATGTGGTGGGCCATGAGGTGGTAAATGAAGATAACACAAAAAGTGAAGATGGCATGAGTATGTTTAAGGGTGAGGACATATTGAAGAAGATGCATGTAGTTATATTGAAGAAGATGCATGTAGTTAGTTGTTACAATTGCCCTCCTATACCCTTGTGTAGACTTCTTTCCTATGCCAAGGTCCATAGTCTAACGGATGATGTTTCAAGACTAAAGATAGCCTTTGGAAAGGAGGGTTATGCCCCCCAAGAAGGAGGTGTTCCTTGTCTCTATTTTACCCATGCTAGTGAGGTGACATTGGTGATTGATGATATTACAATAGGATGGGATCCTATTTGGAAGGAAGTGAATGGGGAGTTTGAGTGATAGCTTTTGAGAGACCCTCACTTGAATTTGATGTCTAATCATATGTTTTATGTGTGGGAAGGCAGTCACCACACTGTTGCTTGGACACAAGCCATCTTTGATTATTCTTTCTACGAAGAGAAAAACATGTATGAGTGCTCTCCATAGGAATTGATCCACAAAATGTCAATGAGGTCGCTCTTCTTTCATGCTTTGCCATGCCAGAGAAGATCCTAAATATTGTGGACCTGAGCCTTGGTGATGACCGGTAGTGAAAGGTTTTGTCATTGAGATGGAATATTGAGAGTTTTGCCACACTAGAGAATATGAACCCAATTACTATTTACCATCAAGTACATGTGGAACTGAAGATTTGGTGGTTTTCATTGTTAGATTCTAACAAAGTGACAAGAGTAGTGTATGGAGGGCCAAGGGAGGACCATGACTTTTACAAGTATTGTATAGTCTTGCTAAGTTTGGTTTAAGTTTTCTATGCTATGGTTTGCTAGAATGATTGTTACCTTTTTGCTAATAGATGGCTATAGAGAGAGGTTGTCATTGAGAGGGTGCTTATAAGAGCTATTCAAATCCTTAGGGGCTTTGTTGAGCAACCAAATGATATGGCCATGCTTGCTAAGCATTCTTTGAGGATATGCTATGATGAGGTTCACAATGAGAAGAGAAAACATCTTTTCACAATCCTTATGCATCTTGAGGCACGAGAGAGGAGTAACGAGATTAAAAACTTGAAAACGTTTGATGTTATTTGGATGGCTACCCAAAGAGTGCTATATAGTTGAAAGTACACATTTGTTACAATAACTTAGTTTTGGTTTTGGTTGGGATCGCTATTGAGATCTCCTTCTTTGTGGCATGTTTTTTATATTCTTGAGGGAAGCTGTCCATTGCCTTCCCTTCCAATGGCATGCAAGACTTGGGTGTCACTTTTGCCAATGAAGCAATGACAATGTACACTCTCGATATGCAGTCTCTCTTGCAGTGGGAGCTAGAGAACTATCCATGGTGGATCGATATGAGAAAAGGGGAGTTCTTGGAGAGAGAAAGAGGGATTTAGGTACATGTGCAACAAGATGATGGTGGAGTGAATGATGAGGAGATGACATCAACTTTGAGGGGTAACTTGGCTTTGTTATTGTTTTTTCATGTTGTCACTTGGCTTTGGGAGGATAGATTGAGAATCTTTACTAAAGTTTTGGTGTTATACTATGCCACATGTGAAGGAATGTCAAGAGGATGAGATCGTGGTTAGGGTTTCACATTATACAAGTAACACCATGAATGATGAGGATGACTTCATTGCAGGTGACCAGACATTTCCTGGACTTTTTACTTTTTCTAGCTTGTTAAAAGATGGAAGGTTGTTGACTAATGAGTATGAAGGTGCGAGAGAAGGCACACATGTGGCTAGAAAGATCACTATTTTTTTTTTTGAACACGACTATGCTTTTGTGCCATCTTGTAGTGGTCACTGCTGCTTTGCCGTTGCAGCTCATTATGTCATGATTGTGAGGGACTTTATATGTGGGATGAAGAACCTAATCTACATGCATGTCCATGAGCACATGAGGGCTAAGTATACAAAGAACAAAGAGTGTAGTGGCAATGGGAAGTCTATTGGTTGGCTGCAGACATGGTTTTCTTGGGTCTTACATTTGGTGACATGCTTCCTAGATTCCCATCACATCCACTATGGGATATGCTATTGGAGGACCACATGTATTTTGTTATATCTGTGGCTATTGCCTCTTTATCAGATTATGGATGGCTATTGGTGATGTCCTCCACTGTAGGTGATGTGTTTCTATAATGCTTCACAAGATGTAGTGTTGCACTTAGCCATGTACTTAATTGTAACAACTTTGTGTTTTGTAGGACCTTGTGTGGGATGGGCAGAGATATATGTGTGCATCTCTGGTATGGAGATATGGAGTGTGAATACCATTCTGCTTCATTTGTCTATAGTGTTTTGCCAAAGTACATAGAGACTACAACAAGAAATATGGCTCAAGATCCACATTGCAACCAACAAACGAAGGAGCTTCATCGGAGAGGATGCATTTTCTTGGATGATGAGAGCATAGAATGCAATGATATTTTATATATTGGTGTTGAGGATGCCTATGATACTGTATGCAGAAAAAAGGAGCTTTTGACATATTCTTATAAAGTTAACAACTTTGTCATCAATCCTTTGTGCACTGTGGGATCATTTTGTTATATTTATTGTGCTACTTTTGGTCCAATCTTTAGTTCTTTAGTGCTATTAAGTTTCTCTTATAAAATCAAATCAAACCTTAAATCTACTCTTTAGTGCTATGAAGTCACTCATTCTTCTTGTTGCTCATTCCATATTGCTCATTGTTTGGGATATCTCTCTGATATTTTCCTCTTTAATTTAATAATAGACTAAGGAAAGTTAGATGCATAAAAAGAGGAAAATATCAAAGAGAAGAAAATGGGAATTGGATGTTTGCACCACAAGGAAGATTTATTGGAGTATTTCCTTAAAATACTCAAAAACATATGTGTCCAAGCTTAGCACCACCTTCTCCTTTCATTTTCAAATATCTTGGCTCCAAGTGATTGACAGGTTTGAATTTTTCTTATAGAAAGTGTCTTTATATCCCCTTGTCCTCATGTTAAATTCCTTGTATACTTGGCACGATTTCCTTAAATGTGCAGAGACTCTTATGCACCTCTCTAGGTTTTTTAAAATGTCATGAGACCCACCTCCAAATCTATCCAAGCCTAATACTAGAATTATTGTACATAAATATTCCCAAAGAGGATTACTTCTAGAAAGGGATTTCCTAAAGGAAAAGTATATCACTCTTATTTGGTAGAAATGTGCAAGGCTTTATAAACATCGGTTCTCATATAAGGCTTAAACAACACACCCCAAAGCTTTGTACACCTTATTGATTCAAGAGGAGGTTCACATGGAAAGAATAAAAGGTTGTGAAATGCACCCATTAGTAGCAATGGTTGGCCTTCTATGTTGGGGATTTTGTAAGTTCTCTCACTTTATGATTAAAGATTTACTCTATTCAATGTTGTTTAAAGTACTATTGTGGTTCTAACATACTTATTTATATTATTTGGTATAGCATTCTATCAGAGAGGTAGACAACTCTCAAAGTTGAAAATAGGGCATGGAAAAAAGCATGGCCTAACTCCCCTTGTTGTCAAGCTCTATGGACGAGGTTGATGAATAAGTATGAGATCTCTCTATTAACACTTTGATAAATTAGTTTGCCACATGCAACATCTAGCTTTGGATTATTTTTGGCTCAGTTAGCAACCCCTTTTAGGGAACCATTGCATCATGATAAGATTTTAGATGGAAATTTGTTGTTGTGAGAGGTTCTTTATTGTTATTTTTTAAGTTTAACCACTTTGAGAACCCCCTTTGAGAGCGGAATTTTGGTGCCGAGAAGTGCTTAAAAATAGCTAAAAATTATGAATATCAAGGGAAAAATATTCAACATCAAAGGCGGCGGCTCGATCTAGGACAATTTTAAGCGCCAAAGTGCTTTAAAGGCGCCCGAGCAACACTTGTTGATTTTTCATAATTTTTCAAATAGTCGTGCGGGTTGACACGAGTTACCGATCAATGCGGGATGCTGAGCCGGACGCCCAGGATTTTTCAGAGCTCAATTCCGAGTCCGGACGGGGAAATGGCCAAGAAACCGGTCAAGATGCGAAGGGGTGGACTTATTTTTGGCCAAAGTGGGCATGACCTTTGGGAGCCCAACTTTAAATGTCACATGAAAGGAAGATGGAAATGAGGATGACAAAAAATCGTGGAGAGGGAGCATGCCGTATGGCGCCGATTTTTTCACTTGGAGGATGGAGATGCATCATGCAACCTCAATGCAACCCCCCCAATGATTATTGGCAGTCATTCCCCTCTGGATGCTGATCATATCGCCTGCCTTCGCTCCTCCATTGGCGGTCTCTATGAAGAATTCTGATTTCAATATTTCTCTCTCCTCTCTCTCTCTCCCCTAAAGGCAGATTCATGTGGTGAAGAGGAAGAAGAAGAATGGATGATGGATGCTTGTCCAATGAAGACCGGATTGCTCCATAGTGCAAGAAGATTGAAGATTGATGAATGTGGACTATCCTGAGCATTAATGGTGGTTGGAAATCAGTCCCGAGATATGGCAAATAAAAACCTGCAACCCGCAAAAGAACGGTAATCTCATTTTTACAAAGGAAAATGGTGTTTTTATACAATTTGCTTCATGAATTCTTGTTCCCATGAGCTAATAATACATTATAATGTTGTCTTCAATGTCTTTCAACTGTTTATGCTCAGAAAATCAGAAAATCATAAGTGTTGTGGATGAAATTAGTAGTGAAAAACCCGTAAATATGCAAAATATGGGGAAATTGGGTGTTTTTGAGATATAAATGGAAAATGTAATAAGACACACAAACTAAACTTGTCTTTTTGCTGCAAATGAACCTAAGGGCCACAGCCCATAACCCATTTTGAATTTTTAGTCATTAAATATTGGAAAAAATAAGAGGAAAATAGGAAAAATAAGGAAAAAATAGGGGGAAAATGGAGTTTGAGTGCCAAAAATTAAGGAAAAATAAGATTCATGTTCGTGGATGGATGGGGGGTCTGAAGTATGAGGTTTAGCCTCAGTTCATCCCTACCTCTATCTTCTAGTGAGTTTTTATGGCTTTTTATGCAATAAAAATGTGGAAAATGAACCCTAAACCTATGCACCATGCACAACCTAAACGGGTGAGGGGGTGGAGTGTATGAAAAGTGTGTAAACGTTGAATGAAATGATGAAAGCTTGCTAGTTTTTTATGCATACCATATAGATTGGACGATATTTAAAGATTAAGGACCTAGTAGCACGAGGGTTTCTCCGTGCTAGGTTCATGCAACGCCGCATACGAGTGATAGAGAAATCCATTGAAAGAAATGTTTTCCACATGTGCACCAATGCTGATTTTATTAATTGTTTGAGCACATGGACATTCACAATTTGCATGAAGCATGAAAGTTAAAAAGTATCAAATAATACCTCCTGGATGCATAACAATTACTTTTTAGAGGAATATGACCAACGTTCAGTGAGTAAGGTTGTCCAAGCTGTAGGCTAGGCGTTGGGTCTAGGGGAAAGAAAGTGAGGAAGCATGGTATATCTCTTGGAAATACACGAATCATAAAAGAGAGAAGTTTGTGTTCGTATGTGTTATATATGTTTAGCGATGCATCGAGGGGCCAATCCCCAAGGTGTATGAGAGTCGCAGTGAGGTACCGGCATTTAGCCGTTGGAGGACCTCCTATGTTTGTGCTTCGTGCTATTTGGCAATGTGTTGGGACTCCCTCTGAGGAGTGGTGATTGGGTTAGAGTTGGACTATAAGATGTGATACAAACGCAAGATGTTTAGGAAGATGATGTATGTGTTATCCATGCTCCTCGCCGCGAGGCCGTGGGGTTGTTGAGCGCATGATAGAGGTCCAGCTAGTGCATGAGCCAATGCCAGTCCGTTTTAGGTCCCATCACCCTTCAACTTTGCACTTACATCTATTGTCTCCTTCACCTAGTATAACTTATGGTTTTATTTTGTTTTTGAAAAATCATCAATTATATCTGATGATGATGCTCATTGTATATATTTAGTGATATTGGCATTGTATACATCTCCTGCAACCTTATGTTTTTATTTGATTGTATATGAATTTTTTGATATTGATTGTGAGGCCTTCTATTTTCTTTGTTGAAGTATTTGAAATGTGCAGGTGATCTTATAATTTTGTGTAACAACTCCGAAATGATAATATGCAATTCGCATATGAAACCTCTCTTAGGGTAGGATAATTATTAGGGATAATAATTTTGTTTTTAATTAGGAAAATTTTTTTATTTCCTCCTTCCCCCAACCGACTGTCGAGCTAGGGGAGAGGAAGGGAAGGATGGGCACTAAGCTCCTTGCTGGAGCTTGGAGGGGGGGAGACCCATGCCCATCGACGCATGGGGGAGGGAGGATCTTATCCCCTCCCCTATTTAAATCGCGGCTGCTAGAAGGAAAAAGGTAGGGAGAGAGTGAGGCTCTATGTGTGCATCGTGAGGAAGAGAGAGATTGAAGCCGCCGTCACGCTGGTGCTGTCGTGAAGTAGCTGCGCCACCGCTTGGAGCCGTACGCCGTTGTGAAGGAGGAGTCTGATCACTACACTGTGCCGCTGTCGAGGAGGAGCCGCCCTGCCACCATCCATTTGCCATCTATCGCCTGCCGCTATCTGTTTCCCCTCCTCCTCCCCCCCCCCCCCCCCCCCCCCCCCCCCCCCCCCCCCCCCCCCCGACTTTTGCCATGAAGGGCCCTCATATGGACCCTTAAGTTTTTTTTTTCTACCCTAGCAATAATTCCCTCCTAAGGGCTCCCTAAGGACCCTTTTGTTTTACCCCCTTACAAAAAGAAAAGAGGGTGTTAAGGGTCTTTTGACACCTTCTTTCCCCATACAAAAGCCCTCGTAAGGGTTTCTACACCTTTTATTCCCCTTTCTTATGAGTCTTTAAAAGGCCATTAAGCCCTTTCCCATGGCTTTATTGGGCCTTATTCGTGGAGGATTTTGAAACACCCCCTTCCCAGTTTTGAACCATTTCCGTGGTTTCTTTCCCCCTCCCAAAAAGAAGTATCTCTTCAACAAGCTTTCACGAAAGGAAAGAAAAGAGAACTCATAAAGAACGGTGGAATCTCAAAAAGGGAGTTTCACAAAGCCGCATCGAAGACGGAAGGGCCGCATTCGCGATGGCTCCTAAGAAAGCCCAAGGCGCAATCCCAGGAGGATCGTCTCCTAGCATCCACGTGGACATCTCACCACAAGTCCAGGTTTTCCTTCTTAATTTTTATTTGGTATTGTTATTATTCAATCATGCGAGGATAATTGTTGGAAATATGATGCATTTTTTAAATCTTAAATGCTTTAGAAAAATTAGCTCACGACGAAGGAATTTAGTCATTAGTATTTTCAAGAAAACAAACAAAAATAAAGTGAGCAGAAAATTGATATGCATTTAGTTTTTGTGCATTTCAATGACTTGAACTTAGATTAATGTCCATATTTACAAAACGGAATTAAGATTGTGCACTCCGTTTAGGCATGGAAGTATAAATTGCATGTCGCATTATTGGGACATATCTTCCTCAAAATGAGTCATTATGAAAAGTGCTAATAACCCATAGGAAATTGCAAAGCATGAAATGATTCTTACGTTGCATAACTCTAGTCAATTATCGTTTTTCAACTACATAACTATTAGTAAAAGGTTGCCTATTTTAGCATGAATCTTATTCGCAAGTCCTTGAAAAAGAAATTATCAAATATTTCAGTTTCGATGATAAATTGGAATTAGGTTATAACCCAACCTATGCTTGATCTTAAATCGATAAGTTAGGATCGAAAATCAATTTACGCATAGACAATGAGTCATGTGTTTATGGAAATAATAGCATAATTATCTTCAAGAATTAAACAAATTGGCATAAACCTAAACACCTAAACCCACGGAGTACTCGTTTTAGAAAGAGTAAATTCAATTCCAAAGATCTTACTAGGATTTAATACGTGACCTAGTCGCATGTATTGCTAAAAACTGAAACTCCTATACCCTAAATACTTGCCCACATTCACCGAATGTAGGGACAGTGGAACATATTTGAGAAGTGATCTAGGGGTTGTCCCTAAGAATCTTACGCTAAAAAGATGGAACTTGGAACCCTAGGACTGACAACATCAGCCTAATGTAATCAAGGACATATTGTTTCCTAACTCCATTTGATGGGTAGAATAGTTCCATAGTTCGATGCGACACTTGTGCAACAAGTGCAGAGTCGTATAATCTTGTGATTGGATCACAAGGGAATGGCCAATTCCCGGAATGAGGTTGGCAGATTCTTATGAAAGTTATCTTGCAAGAGGATGAATAATCGTCCTAATATATCTTTCTGGGGTAAAGATAATTGCTTGGAGCAAAGGACAAACCAATAAATTGGAATAACATATGAACGTAAGGTATTGACCAAGTCGGGTTAATAGGGTACAGCCCTAACCCAGGATATAGGGGATCTTGCCAAGTCGCAAGTCATCCCAGATCGAGTGCTAGACGCATTCGAAAAGAAGGATTCACCCCTTAGCAATTGGCCAACAATAAACGACCAATGGAAATTTTTGTGCTTGTTACAGATTTAAGAGCATTGTTTTGCTTTGTTTGATCAAAGAACTAAAGGATAAAATGATATCTAATGCTTCAGGTTGAAGGCGTGAAGGGAGAGGCAGCTTCAGTTACCCCCGACTGCCTACCTGACCCTAACCAAGGGGGTTGTTAACCGTGCCACGAAGGTAGACAGAACCTGCCACAAGAGGTCTTTCTGTTAAGCGCTACTTGGAGCAAGAAGACGCTTGGGTGCCAGGGGGGCTCTGGACGTAAATCCCTCGCCTTTCGGGCCTTGCACAAGAGGCTAACGTGACTCAAGATTGGATCTCGAGGCCCGCATACTAGTCTACGTGCAGAATCTTGGATTAGTGATCCCTATGGATTGCTGGATAGCCTTCGGGTGGATTGTGAATAAGCCTACGGGCTGGACTTTATGTATTTCAAAGATAAATATGATAACCCGTTAAAAAGGAACTTGTTTGACATTACTTTTCTATGTCAAGTGATATGGTTACGTGAAGGAACCAGTGCCTAACGGGCTAATTAAGGAATCTGATTGATACATGTCCAACTAAATGTGTTAGGTAATTAAATAACTAAAACAACTCGAGGAAAGTGCGGTGGATGGGCCATAGGTCTGTCCTACGGATGGGTGGTCCCGGTTGGTCAGGAACTTTTCTCAAAATCACGATGGATAGTAGGAAGATCGTCAAAGAACACGAACAACAAAAGTGTTGACCTAGAGTTATGATTGATCCCGATTTACGCTATTTTAGGGGAACAGAATGGGACTTTGCCTTATGGCAGAGAGGTTGAGCTTCGCATCCCTCTCATTTCCCATTCTCCTTGAACCAAGTGCAGCGTGAATCCACTTCGGACCTCATGTTTCTGCGTAAAGTAGTTTGCTTGGATTCGACATTAGTTGCCATAAGGAAATGACCAATAGGAAAACCCTAATTCAGGTCGGTCCTAAGTGGGAATGGCCAGAATACTTCCGCTACATGGCAGACGCAGAGAGTCCTAGATCGCAAACCCCGTAACATTCCATGGGAGTGCCGGGTAGAGCCTTCTAGATATACTTTCCGATGGACTGCTAAGACGTGTCCTGAAGATAACAGGTGGACACGTTACATTTTGCCTAGCCTTTAAAAAGCTAATTATTAAATACCTTACTATATTGATAGCAATTTTTGGTAGCCACTCCAATGTGACTGAATGGATGCCACCCAATTTTTAAATGTATCCATGGCTATTAGCATCAATATTTTTGCTACAGTTGGCAATGTTACCATTGGTATTTCCCTTGTAGTCATTGATAAAGTGCCACTATAAGCATTAATATTAACATCACTATAAACAGACCCTTATAGCAATGCTAATACCAATGGTATTAGTGATACTTATATTGGCAATATCATCCCAATGGTAATAGTGATATGTACAACAATGATGAGGGATTTTTTTCCCTAGACCAATTATGTCAATACAAGGGTTAGTATATCCCCTCTATAATGTAGTGACATAGTTGAAGTTGTAATGTGTTGAAAGTTGTTTCATTACACAATGCGAGAAGTTATTGTGTACCGTGGTTCTTTTTTTTCCTTTTTAAGACAATAGTTCTATATTATGACAATTTAAAGAAAGGTATTCCAATACAGTTAGAAGTTTGGATCAATTATGTTTTGTGTGTGTTGTGATAATCTAGAATAGTAATAATACTTATCTCATTGTGGTGAAAAAAAATTGGTATATATAAGTTATTGTTGAAGTAAACATTAGTAAAAATAATAGTAGATATGTTTTTTATCATTAAGCTTCTATTTGTTTTGCTTGAGAATTGGAATAATTGAAATTATTGAGAAGTTGGTCTATCTTGTCTAATCTTTTTTCTTAGAGGCATAGAATATGAGATGAGGGCTTAAGAGGCTATCTTGTAATATGTCTTTGTGGTATTTTAAGAATGACAATATGTTACATGATTGTATAAGAAAATCATTCTTGAAACTTTTTAGTATAAGTCTACAATGGATTTTTTTTTGTTTTGTCTTACTAGCACAATCTACTAAGAAAGCTTCATTAACTAGGGGTTCAGTAAAGACTTTGTGTGTCTCTTACTTTAACCATTTTTATATAGCATAAAAAAGCATGGCTTGTAAGAGAAAGGCCTAAGAGGAGAGAGAAAATAGGAAGAAGAGAGAGAAATATTGTAAAGGAGAGAGAAATACTAGAATAGGAGAGAGAATGATATGAAGAAGAGAGAGAAAGATGTGGAAGCCATTAAAGTTGTGAAGAAGAATGTTGAAAATGAAAAGGACTATTTATTACTCAATATGATGACTTTAAAAATCCTCTTGTATCTTATATACTCATGGTAGTGTGGCTAAAATATTTCCCACTTATTTCCTTGAAAATAATAGTGTCTTTTCCACTTCATTACAATCCATCCTGATACAAAGGTTTTTGCCCTAAAAAACAAAAGATGGGCTTATTACAAATGACTCTAACAATGGATATGACAAAGTATTACTTTGTTATAATGATTATAAAAATGTATAATTTAAAATTTAAAGTCTTTATAAAATGGATTGGATTTGAAGCCAAAGGCAACTGCTAGTAGCCCATCTCCAAAGACTAGTGAGGCACCTAAACTTACTAAACCGCCTAAGTCATAAACCAAACCTATCAAACCTCAATAGGTATATTGACGATAATGCAATTGGCTATTCCTAAATTGACTCACCTAACTACTAGTGCCTTTACATCTTTACAACCATCAAACAACACCACATCTATGCCCCAAACCAAGCCCCTCACACAAGTGGCTAGCCCACACCCTAACGATTAGTCAAAGCAATGGTCATCACTTGTTGAGCTATCTAGCCCAACCTCCTACATGCCTTAAACCTTCTTATGAGCAAAGATCTATTCTTATGTTGGCCTTTGATCTAGCTATGAACATGGGGGATGACTTGGTTACATGCATTATTAGATGCTTGGATGCTACCTTCACAATGCTCACTAAAAGCATGGTTGGACCTAGGCCCCTTGGATGAGCCTTTAGCACAACTAATGTATGCACGATGCCATATACTTGGAAAGAATCCGAGTTCATGTTCATTAAAGTTCCTATGGTAGTCAAGGAATTGATTGCCACTGAGATTTCTCGCAAGCAAGCTCATAAACAAAGGCTAATAATCTCCTATAACAAGAGCAAAGTCTCTGCCACAAGCCCAAATCTAGAAGAACTAAAAAGCTGGCCGTCACTGACTCCTCCTTTCTATGCAAATGGTATGCTCTCCATCTTCAATGGGAACAAGAGGGCTGCCCAATCATGACCAATGTTGAGCATAGACGCACCATCAAAACCTCTGAGTATGACCCAACTTATATGGCTCCTACCTCCTTTAGAATATTGGCCATTACTCGAAATCTACCCTTAGAAGATCATAACATGGCCCACCCCTATTTAAATCAATTCCTTATCGAGGAAGAGCTACACATTTCCAGCAGCAGCAAGATCAACTCCGATGACTTCCTAACTAATGTCCTGTGGACCTACATTATGCATGTAGTTATTAGACCTCACGACATGGACCATCATGCTTAGTTGGAATATAACCCACATTTCTATGCTTGGCTAATGCAAAAGTAAAGCATCGCAAGCTTTCACTTAATTCCCTTAACCCTTGGTTCTCCAATCCTAGGAAGGATTCAGGTGGCAAGTAAACCATATCTCTAACCTCAACCAATGTTTAAAGGAATAAAAACCAACTTATGATTGAGAAAAATTGTCACTATTTCTTTTGGATTGCATAGACTGCTTGAAACCAAAGTCTTTATATTCTCCAAAGATGACCTAGGCCCTCCATCTCCCATTTCCTTGGCAAATTCTCTTCTTGCCATGATTATGCTTTCATCACAACCTATAACTACCTTAGGCTACTTAGAGTTTTGCTTAAGCAAGAGCCTATCTCTCACAAATACCACCTACCGCCCCTATTTTTTTACTTGAATGTCGACATAAATAGTTGTGCAATGACCAAGCTCATGATAAGAGCCACCCTCCTTCCATCAGTTTGCATGGCCCTATTAGAGGACATGAACAATAGCCAATTTACAAAGTGTAGTCATCCAGTTTTTTCAACAATCCCTCTAAATGTACATATGAATCCAAGGGGATATATGCAAAGTAGAAACTTCCTTAGTAAGTCCATGACAGATAATTTTTTATGGCGAGAAGTGCTTAAATATAGCCAAAAATTACGAATATTCGAGGAAAAATAGACTTCGTCAAAGGCGGCGGTGGCAATCAGTACGATTTTAAGCGACAAGCCCCTAAAGCGCTAGTGCTAATTTTCATGAGAAATCAAACGTTTGCAGATGGCTGATCTGGAGTTTTCCTAGATGCAAAATGACGTCAGGAATCCAACGCAAGTGTTAGATCTCAATTCCGAGGTCGTTTGATCCCCCATTTAGTCCCCGCAAGGTTTGGAGTTGTGAAGCAGCTACTAGATTTGGAAGCCGAGAAGAGCATGATGGGGCCTAGCTTCGTAGATTTTGATGCCACGGAACCACCCGTCCAGACGGATCTCGAATTCGATGTCGTTTGCCCCTCCAAAAGCGAAAAAGCCACTTGTTGGAAGTGTGAAAGCAAAAGGCATGAACTAGATAAGTTGATTAAGAGTTTAAAACCTCTTAACAAAGAGCTTAAGAGCCAAGGAGCCACGATTTGAAACGTTGGGGGGAGAGGGGAGGGAGGGGGCATTAGTTTTTTGCACCCCATTTTTCCCCCAAATCTCATCATTTTCTGATTGGGCAAATGAAGAGGAACCCTCCTCGCTGTGGGATGAAGATTTTTTGTGCCTCCGATCACTCCAGACCATGGAGGAATGATGCACTGAGAAAATAGATAAAAAACCAATCTTTCTCTCTCCTCCCTCTCTCTCTTGCATAGAGGCAATTCTTGTGCAAGAAATCAAGAAGAAGAGGGGCTAAAGAATGCTTGTCCGGCTATGATTGGATTGCTTCAAGATGAAGAGGAGGCTGAGGAAAGAGGTTCAGCACTGAAGAATGTTGCTAGTCGGCCTATGGGCTACCCAGAATAATCATTAAAAAACCCGCAACACACAAGACACACGGTATGCTTCAATTTTGTGAAAAAATTTGCTTGTTTTTGTTGTTTCATGGTCCAAATGTTGTTCATATGCAATGAATTTTTGTTTGAACCATGTTTGCATCATGTTTGAGGGCTGTAACTACAAAAATGCAGAACTTGTAATGATTTAGAGCTGTTATTAAATTTTTAAACCCGTAAAATGTCATTTTTTCAATGAAAATTAGTGTTTTTTCCCATATTGAGTTGGGAAAAATGAGTGAAAATGGGATAAAATCAAAGAAAATGTTAATTTTCAGTCAAAATAATAAGCCAACAAAAATGAATCAGAAAATACCTATTTTTCATGAATAATAAATAGGAAAAAATAGTAAAAAATAGAGGATATTGGGATTTTCGCGCTCAAAAATGTGGAAAAATAAGATTTATGTGCGTAAATGTTTGGCGAGCTTAAAGCATGAGGTCAAGCCTCAGTTTGGCCTTGTCCTGTGTGTTATAGTACGTGTTTATTATTTTTTACATACAAAATGATTCAAAACAACCATTTACACCTATGCACCACAGCAACACCTAAACGGTGAGGGGGAGGTACAATTTGTGCGACAATCTAATTGTTGAAAAGATACAAATTCTGATTTCTCTCTTTGTGCATAGCGTTTAGGGATCGTTCCATAATTAAATATAGGCGACTAGTAGCACGGAAGTTCGGTGCTGGTCCTTGAAGTTGTGCAGCATGTAACGCTTAGTTAAAACTTATGAAAGGGTTGTTTTCCGCACCTCACATGGCTAGCTTTTTAAATCATAAAATGATTGTGCACAATCGTCATACACCTTGCATTAAGCATGGCACGTGGTATATCCTAGAATGCATTGCAATTGATTAATAAACTTTGACCAACACTGAGAGGACAAGAAACCTAAGTTGTAGGTTTAGACGGGTGCTTCCGTTGGGGAAAGTTTTGTGAGGCAAATCAAAATTTCCTGGAACGCTGAATTATGAAAGAATGGAGTTTGTGCGAATGTTATATGTGTTAGCAATGCATCTTGGGGCTAATCCCTGAGGTGTAGGAGAGTCACAGTGGAGCCGTGACAATTAGCTGAGAGGTGCTTCCCTATGTGTGTATTACGAGGAATTATGCCTATATGTTATGGGATCTCCCTCTGAGGAGAAGGGAAGGTGAACGTTGGACTACATATTGGATACAAGCGTAAAATCGTCCTAAGCATTTAATGCAAAGTGAGTTTTAGACGCTCCTGGCCCGCGGCGAGGTCGTGTGGTGGGGTTGTCTATCGTATGCATGAGGCCGGGCTAGTGCCATAGCCACTGCCGGCACATTTTAGGTCCCATCGGTGGTGCGTCTGCCGGGAGCTACCTATAAGTGGTGGTCTCCGAATCTAGGTTGTAAAGTGACCTAAGTTTATAATGTCCAGTAGGATTATGCTAAGCTAACCATAAAATGGGGTTTGTTCAAGGATGGAAAACCTTGGCTTTCCCTACACAAAACTTACTGATGGACTTAGTTAGTTATGTAGAGCATGAGTCCTCTACAGAAGATAATTTAGGTGATGAGAAGAGTAACCAGCTAGTGGTTACCCCATCCTCTAATGTGATGGCATGGGCCAAGGTTCTCCTTGGTTTAGTTTCTACCCAAGAGAAATCATGTATAACCATCCATCAACCTAGAGGGCCTGGAACAAGTATGTTAGAAGCAATGACGATCATGGCATCAACAAGTGATTATGCTAAAGCCATAGTGCCATGGGAAAAACTCGGCACACAGTGGAGTGCAGTTATGGTTGAAACAACATGTGGTGGGGCATCATGCCAAAATTTTAAGTATCACAAGGATGTTAGAAGCCCTAGATGTAAAGGGAAAACCTTTGCTTAAAAGACATGGTTCCCAAGTCTTAAGTGCTAAGGATAAGTTTGCTTTTGATGAGGGGCAGAAGCTCCTAGATAAAGCCACCATGGAACTGCCTAGGAAGGGGCAAGATATGGGAGATCCTCTAAGAAAGGATCGGAATGACATGCTAAGAGCTATAGGTCTCCCTAGACCACTTTATGAGTTGGCAGAAAGGGACATTAAGGATAATATTAACCTTCCTACACCAGTAAAGGTGGAAATGGAAGAGGTTGGAGACCCTAAGACACTAGAGTTGGGTTATGATTACAAGGATTTTAATGCCCTAGTGCTGATCTTGAAGGAAAGGACTAAATGCCCTCCTCCTTATAAGGATCTCCCAGTGTTTCATGGGCTGGTTAATGAGGATCCGATGGTGCATTTACGAGAATACGGCCTAACTTGCCTTGCAAGTGGGTTCAATGATATTCATCGGATGCTCGTATTCTCAAGTACCCTAAAGGGAGAGGCTAGAAAATGGTACTGGAGCCTCCGAAGGGGGTCTATTAAATCCTTTGAGGAGTTGAGTGATCAATTTTTAGATGAATATGAAAATAAGGTGCCTATGACCCAAGTTTTAGGGCAGCTAATGCAGATTAGGCAAGAGTCCTATACTTCTATTAAAGACTATGCTAGAGCCTTTAATGATATTCTGAGGCTTTGGCCAAAAAGAGCTACTGCATTGCCAGGTGATGTGCTATGTGAGCTCTTTTTTAGTGGCTTAGAGATTAACATGCAAATCCAAGTGGGATTGCGGAATCCTAAGTCATTAATGGAAGCAAAGATGCATGCCATTGATTATGAGGGACACATTCAGAGATGTTGGGAAAAATTTTGGAGTTTTCCTCACTCAGTACAAGTGCATCCTAGCTTTCAACCATTTCTACAAGGAGACAACTCACTTGTTGATACTAAGGCAGCCTATGAGAGGAACCTTGGTAGCCAAAATCTCCAAGCAGAAAATGGCAATAGTAGGGGGATAAAAATATTCCAAGCCCTGTAAGTCCCATCAAGGCTTGCAACACTTCCATGAGAGGTAGTTGTGATGGCGGAATTGATAGAACCATTAGGTCTACAAGCATAGATAAGCGTTCTATGAGTGGTTCTAGTTGTGCTCCTAGTAAGGCTCTTGAGAGACCTTTCCAATTTATAGATGAATCATGCTTTTTAGTAGATGCTATTCCTTTTAGTAAAAGCATGGTTCCTATGGCTAAGCAGTTGTTGTAGAGTGGACAAAGGCAAGTACAGACATCTCGTGTAGAGAAGATACGGCATGCCAAAGGTCCACCTGTACTAAATAGAAGCCATAAGGCTGTGAGGCCATTTGGTAATGGTGATAAATCCACTGTGAGTCCATTGGACCAAGGTGGGCAGATGAGGTAGTCTAAGAATATGAAAAGGAATATGAGATGGGTTTGGAGGCCCAAAACCCCTAAAAATATTGTTGATGTGTCAGATGAAGGGCCAGGAATCGCATGTGGATATGCTTTGATGGATTCCCAAGAGGATGCGACTAAATGCCATAATGCGACATCTGACAATAGGGACGGCCGCCCTGAGATGCATCTATGTGATGGGTCTAGGCTTGAAGTTCTGTCTAGTTTGGATCGTATCATTAACATATGTAATGGTCCAGTTAGAGAAGAGTTGAATGATCATAAATCCATGATTCTCCCTGTAGGAGGAGTTACTGGAAAGTTGGGAGAAGCGATCCGTTTGAATGACGACCAAGGGGATGAGATATATCAACCTAATGATGTCATTCATTCAGCTCATAGTACCCAAGAAGACATGGCCATTATTACTGAGATATCAGTAGAAAGGCTTGGACTAGTGGATCTACAAATAGCCTAGATCAAGCTTTTAGTTGACTTGCATGAGGAGCATGAGGCTAGTCCTCCTATTTTATGCTATCCTTGGTATCTTGATTAGTTTGATATGATGTGATGTATACGCCAAGGAGATCATATATTCCATGGATTAGAATGAACTATCCATTTTAGGCCAAGAGGGCTAGTAGCTTTAAGTAGTTAATGTCTGATTTCTTTAGGCCAAGAGGGCCAGTTGTTTTCAGGTTTTAATAATCTATTTCTTTAGGCCAAGAGGGCTAGTTAGTTTGCAGTGAAATGCTTTATTTCATTAGGCATCTATTTAGTACGGGTGCAGTTAATGGTTTCTTGTTTTAGTCCTGTGCTAGACAGGTTCAAAGAAGTGCTTGGAAGGAGTCTTTGTCGTGTGAAAGCTTCTCATGGCCCTATCCAAGTGATATCTCCCCTTTACGAGTGCATGTTCTTTCACATTATATGTATCTGTGTACTTGAAGGGGGTTTTCTTTCTTGTTGGGGACTGGCAATCAAGGCATGAAGTCCTAGGTTTAGGTCCTGTATGTTTGAGGGAAGTCTGAGTAGTTGTTGGCTCCTGTAAAGACATTGCCAGGCATTGAAAGACCTATTTTAGAAGGAAGTTCTAGTGACCCTGTTTTGCTGACCTGCTAGGAGGCCATTCTAGGAGTTTCTATTAGTTGTGAGGCAGTTAGAGAAGCATACTAAAATAATGATGGAAATAGACAAAACCCTAAAGATCTGAAAGACAATATATGAATATATACAGGTGTGTAAAAAGGGGTTTTAACCCCTCTAAAAATAGAAAAGGAAAGAAAGAAAAATCCTTCAGCTGTTGTTTATCGCCTTGCGAAGGCCTGGTAGGTTCTTGGGGATGAGACAAGATCTGGGGACGATGCCTTGTCTTCCTAGGGGTGGCATCTAGCAGAAAAATAAAGAATATAAGAAGGTTGGAGCGAAAATAAAAGTGAGCGTAAGAAAAGGATTCAGTGTCACCTCGCGAGGACTTGGCAGGTTCTGGGGTTCCGAGAGAGGACCTGAGGCCGATGCCCTGTTCTCCTTGGTCACTATGCTCAACTCCCTCCTTTTTACACGCCCGAGTATGGACAATCAGATACTAAAAGGGAAAAACTATGCTAAAAAAGAAACTATTTCTTGCTCAGGCTATAGGAGTCCTCGCCTAGGAGGAGCTCCTGGTTGAGTTATCCTTAGTTAGGTAGGTAGGTTAGACCACCACTTAGGGCAACCTCTTTGATAGTTATTTTTAGCTTGGCTATGTCAGAGCAGTTAGTTAGTGACTAGCTTCAGACTTTTTGTTAGATTATGCTAGGCCTGCTCCTCGTGGATTTCATGCCTTGGTTTTGTTAGGGGGTAGGGTATGAGCTGTGATGTGTTGTGTTGTGTAATTTTTGTATCAGCTTGATGCTCCTTTTTGTTGTTTATGTGTAGATCTCTTCGTGGGATTCGGTGGGCTGAGTCACCCTATCCTGTGGTTACCAATGACAGATGATTTTTGATGCAGAGAAGTGCTTAAAAATAGCCAAAAATTACAAATATCTGGGAAAAAATAGACTTCGTCTTCGTCGAAGGCAGTGGTAGAAATCAGTACAATTTTAAGCGGCAAGTCCCTAAAGCGCTAGTGCTAATTTTCATGGGAAATCAAATAGTGGTAGATGGCCAAGCTGGAGTTTTCCTAGATGCAAAACAACGTCAGGAATCCAATGCAAGTGTCAGATCTCAATTCCAAGGTTGTTTGATCTCCCATTTAATCCCTGCAAGGTTTGGGGTTATGAAGTAGCTACTAGATTTGGAAGCTGATAAGAGCGTGATGGGGCCTAGCTTCGTAGATTTTGATGCCATGGAACCACCCGTCCAAACGGATCTCGAATCCGATGTCGTTTGCCCCTCCAAAAGGGAAAAAGCCACTTGTTGGAAGTGTGAAAGCAAAAGGCATGAACTAGATAAGTTGATTAAGAGTTTAAAACCTCTTAACAAAGAGCTTAAGAGCCAAGAAGCCATGATTTGAAACGTTGGGGTGGGGGGGGGGAGGGGGACGGCGTCAATTTTTTGTGCCCCATTTTTCCCCCAAACCTCATCATTTTCTGATCGGGCAAATGAAGAGGAACCCTCCTCGCTGTGGGATGAAGATTTTTTGCGCCTTCGATCACTCCAGACCATGCGAGGAATGATGCACTAAGCAAAGAGATAAAAAACCAATCTTTCTCTCTCCTCCCTCTCTCTCTTGCATAGAGGCAATTCTTGTGCAAGAAATCAAGAAGAAGAGGGGCTAAAGAATGCTTGTCGGCTATGATCGGATTGCTTCAAGATGAAGAGGAGGCTGAGGAAAGAGGTTCAGCACTGAAGAATGTTGCTAGTTGGTCTGTGAGCTGCTCAGAATAATCATTAAAAGACCCACAACACAGAATACACGCGGTATGCTCCAATTTTGTGAAGAAATTTGCTTGTTTTTGTTGTTTCATGATCCAAATGTTGTTCATATGCAATGAATTTTTGTTTGAGCCTTTTTTGCATCATGTTTGAGGGCTATAACTACAAAAATGCAGAACCTGTAATGATTTAGAGCTGTTATTAATTTTTTAAAACCCGCAAAATGTTAGTTTTTCAATGAAAATTAGTGGTTTTTCCCATATTGAGTTGGAAAAAAGGAGTGAAAATGGGATAAAATCAGAGAGAATGTTAATTTTCAGTCAAAATAATAAGCCAACACAAATGAATCAGAAAATACCTATTTTTCATGAATAATAAATAGGAAAAAATAGCAAAAAATAGAGGACATTGGGGTTTTCGCGCTAAAAAAATGTGAAAAAATAAGATTTATGTGCGTGAATGTTTGGCAAGCTTAAAGCATGAGGTCAAGCCTCAGTTTGGCCTCGTCCTTTGTGTTATAGTATGTGTTTATTATTTTTTACATACAAAATGATTCAAAACAACCATTTACACCTATGCACTGCAGCAACACCTAAATGGTGAGGGGGAGGTACAATTTGTGCGATGATCTAATTGTTGAAAAGATACAAATTTTGATTTCTCTCTTTGTGCATAGCATTTAGGGATCATTCCATAATTAAATATAGGCGACTAGTAGCACGAAAGTCCCGATACTAGTCCTTGAAGTTGCGCATCACGTAACACTTAGTTAAAATTCATGAAAGGGCTGTTTTCTGCACCTCATATGGCTGGTTTTTTAAATCATAAAATGGTTGTGCACAATCGTCATACACCTTATATCAAGCATGCCATGTGGTATCTCTTGGAATGCATTGCAATTGATTGATAAACTTTGACCAACGCTGAGAGGACAGGAAACCTAAGCTGTAGGTTTAGATGGGTGCTTTTGTTGGGGAAAGTTTTGTGAGGCAAATCAAAATCTCCTGGAACACTGAATTATGAAAGAGTGGAGTTTGTGCGAATGTTATATGTGTTAGCGACGTATCGTGGGACTAATCCTCGAGGTCTAGGAGAGTGGCAGTGGAGCTGTGGCAATTAACCGAGAGGTGCTTCCCTATGTGTGTATTACGAGGCATTATGCCTATATGTAATGGGATCTCCTTCTCTGAGGAGAGGGGAAGATGAACGTTGGACTACATATTGGATACAAGAGCAAAATCATTATAAGCATTTAATCCAAAGTAAGTTTTAGACGCTCCTAGCCCACGAGGCCGTGTGGTAGGGTTGTCTATCGTATGCATGAGGCCGAGCTAGTACCATAGCCAGTGCCGGCCCATTTTAGGTCCCATCATTCCTTTAAGCCCGCAGCCTCCTCCTCTCATGACTAGGACATCGAGGACTAGCTCCTCATGTATATTCAAAAATAAAAGCAAAAAAGAAAAGAAAAAGGAAGAAAGAAAGAGAAAGAGAGAAAGAGAAAGGAAAGATAAGAGCAAGGAAAGAAAAGAAAATCAAGTAGGAAGCAGGAAAACACATCTTACTTGATGAGTACCACAATCACTACACCTAGGGGTCCTCAAGTTAGGCATGTTCAATGGCCTTGGGTCGACTAGCTCTATCCCTAAAACCCTAGCCCTTTTTCCCCCACTTTACACTTAGGGCACATCAAGGGCAGGACATACCTAAGGAGGTCAGACTTGCCTATGGTTAGACATGTCTCCTTGAGCTACAACCATCGCACTTTCCTTATACACGAACTGGGTCCTCAAGTGTGGGACAACACCCCAAGCTTTTCTTGCAGTTCAAACCTAGCTCACAGTTCCACTAGGATGAATGCAATGCAAGCATTGCATGGTGAGGTAGGCATACCCCCAAGTAGTGCACTCTCTTTTCTCTTTCAGGTGAAGCTGACAACCCGCGCCTAATCACCAACTTTGGAGGCCCCTGTCACCCATTCAATATACCCTTGGTCTCCACAACCCCAACCATTTCAACATGCTTCTCTCCCATGTCCAATCCCCACAAAATCCCCATCATCGACTCACATGACCACACTTCAATCATCCCAGTCCTCATCGACAAAGTCTCGCAAGTGCCATGGGACTAGTACTCGACTAGAAGGGAGGTAATGTTAACCCCAGTGCAAGACAGAGAGAAAGGAAGCAAAGAAAATTTGAAAAAATTCAAAAAGTCCACTAGACAAAAGGATAAGAGGAGAAAAATCCAAAAGAGCAAGAGCAACCTTAAAAGTCGAGAAAAAGGCAAAGGCACATTTTAAAATGTAAAGGAGTCCCCCAAATTTTTGTAAAAAGAGTGCCGTGCTCTCTTTTATCCTGTTCAAGTTGTAAAGAGTGGACAGGCATATGTGAAGTTATAATGTAAATAGAGGGGAATAGGACAAGAGGCCTTGGCAAGATGGTCGGTCATATAAAAAAGGGGATGGGTGCCCAAAGGGATGAGGGCATGTATAGATGCCAAAAAGTGAATAGAGAAGCTCATTCTTGGTGTGTGGAAAAAGTGGCTCTTCTTCTTCTTCCTCCTATTCTCCTTCTTCTTCTTGCTTGCTTGTGCTTGTGCTTGAGGGAGGGGGTGTGAGAGTGTGAGGGTGTGAGGGTGTGAGGGTGAGAGGCTATGGTGGAGAAGCTCTCCTTCTTCTCTTCTCTTCTCTTGTCCCGTGCTGCGCGCGCGTATGGAGCATGGAGCTTGAAGGTGAAGAATTAAGCTTGCTTTAGCTTGCATTTCAAATCATGGAGCTACTGATGTTCTTGAGAGAGGAGGATACTCAATATTGAGAATTGAGGCAAGCTCACTACACTCGTAGGCTTGAGAGCATATATGGCTAGGTGAGAGGTAGACATTAGCATTCCGCTTGAAACGTTTGAGCAATAAGCAATCCATGGGTGCTGGCAATCAATCAAAAGCTCCCACACCCAATAACCCTAAAGTCCAAAATTCATTCCACACATGGACTTTGGTAGTGTAATCTTTCAGTTGCCTTAAATTGTCATCAGTCATCCGAAGAATTATGGAGACATCCTTTTGGATTTTTAGTCCCTACCTTTCCATCAATTCTGAACTCATAATATTGATAGAGGATTCCATATCCACAATGGCATGATCCACTAATATGCCATCGAACATGCTGCTACCATTGGGCAATGCTTTTTAGCATGTTCAAACCAATTATCTCCCACATAGGCTATTCTCAAGGGTTCGACGATATACCCAGCGCGAAGGATCTTCTTAAACTCTTTATGCACTCCTAGAGATAACTTATTCAACGGTGTCGTATTGCTGCGCATTCGAGGTGTGAAAACCACCCGAAAGTTGTGTGTGCGATTCGATACTTTGTGCATACTTAGTTGTTGTGATTACATTTATTCTCTGCGTATGAGTATAGTAGCGAGTATGAAGGGTTGCTTTCAGTCTATGTTGAACAGGGTCAAGGAGAGAAGACATTACAATTATTCAAACAAATGCATGAGGAGGATATCTCTTTGGATAGTATCACACTTGTCTGTGCTTTAAAAGCTTGTGGCAACATGGTGGTTGTTGATAAAGGCCAGGAAGTCCATATGGAAATTGTAATGAAACATCTTGAAAATGACATTTTTATTGGCAAAACTTTGGTTGACACATATGCCAAATGTGATTCCCTTTCCGAGGCGTTAAACATTTTTGACAGTCTGCCAGTCCAAGATGTTGCATCTTTTAATGCAATGATAAAAGGATGTGGCACAAATTTAGATGGTAACCAAGCCATAGATCTCTTCAAGTGTATGCAAGAAAAGGGATGTTGTCATGTTCACATGCTTGTTGGGTGCATGCAGTCATGCGAATTTGGCATGTGAGGGCCGAAATATTTTCAAGTTGACGACAAATAATTACGGCATTACACTCATAGTAGATCACTATACTTGTTTGGTTGAACTTCAGAGGAAATTCTGGAAATGATGTCTTCCTCACCTTCTAAAGATATGTGGATAGGGGCTTTTTCTGGAAAAAGGGAAAGGAGTCGTGCTTTGGGGGGAAAAGAGGAGTTTTTATGTTTTTGAATCAAGCTTGGAGGATTTTCCCGGGGGATTGATAGATCTGGCATACGATTTTTTTTGGAGAGGAATCAGAAGACAAAAAGGGAGGACGATCCTCTGCACTGAATATGGATTTGGGAAGGACGATCCTCTGCGCAGAATAGAGAGGAGTAAACGACGAAAAAGCGGGGAGAAAGCTCTAAATCTGGAACCGAGTGCGGAAGCCTTGCGTAGGAGAGAGGCGGGACGAACAAAGCATAGGAAAACAGAGGATTGGGAAGGGGAGTGCTGAAGTCTTGGAAAAGAGAGAAGATTGGAAGAGAAACAGTGACGATGAGGGACAGGGGAGTTTATGCTGAATCAGAGAAAAGAGGAAGGAACGGAGCATAGGAAAACCAGAGAAAGGATTGGAGAGGAAGCTGAAGCCGAAGCCGAAGTTGACGAAGCTGAAGGCCAAGACAAAGTTAGAGAAGTCGAAAGCAGTCGACGATGAAGAAACAAATGAAGAAAGGAGGCCACGACGAAGAATCGACGATGATGGCTCGCTGGATTAAACGGGAAGAAGTAGTATTATTGTCCTTCTGTGAGTCGTAGGCCTCGGCCGCTTGCTGCTACCCTTCTGATCAGGCGGAGTGAAGAGCTTTTGTGCTTTGAGAGGTCTCCAAACAATCCTATCGTGAGGCTCCATTCAATAAAATCTAGCGGCTGATTCCGGTCAACTCGAGCTGTTGTTGACGAAGCAAATATACCACTGACAGCCCGGACCTTCAGAGTCTCGATCGGATGCTTGAAGAAGGAAACCAACATCAACGACAAGGGAGGAAGCATCAGAGCCTACATGGACGAAAGGATAGCATTACTCCGACATGAAAACTGTAACAAAGAAGGTGCTGAATATGTAAGTCGAAGATGAAGAAGATCGAGAGAGGCGACTACTGATTCCAAAGACAGTGATGAGTTTACGCCTTTTATCCGCCAGCTTCCAGAGTTCAAATTCTGGTATGCATTGACCAAAGCCTTCTATGTGGCATTTGGCTTGCCATTTATATCTATATTCAACGTCCCTGTTTTCTGGCCTATTTTGCTATTGTACTGGATAGTGTTGTTTGTCCTCACCATGAAGCGGCAGATACTCCACATGAGCAAAACGACGACGGAGCTGCTATTCCTTTTATTCTTCAGACGACAGGGCTGCGAGAAGTGATCGATCAACTCTTCTAATTCCAGCCAAGATAACCAGTTTGAATCAGAGTTTATAAGTGTTCTGAAGCTGCATTGTGTGGAATGAACATGACAAATTGCAGAGAAGATAATGGTGTAGTTCATGTGTATTGAAAGTTTATTTTTGAGAGAAAGGAGCGAGCTTTTGACATCATTGCAAGTTGTCATGCTGAGCGTCGGGCACCTCGAATTCTAAGTGTTTGAAAAGCTCTGGGACATGGTTTGTGATCTTTAACGGCTGATAGAACTGAAAGGCAACATTCATCAATGAAGACCATACTCTTGGAAATTTTCTTTGAAATGTATATATGATCTATGCATTCGAGAGGCTGCTCGGTTTTCTTCATCTTGAATCTTGATACTCTTATTGACAGAAATAAAACAGAGTCCTGATATTATTTTCTCATCTTGTTTATTCATATGTTCGATCTTTTATCCTGAAATTTATCAAGGTCTTCTGAAGACGCGACTTTGCTTTCACAAATCCTTCGACATCTTTGGTGAACCCGACGTGAAAGCGTCGCAGAAATTTCAGGATGGGAGATACTTCAGCCTCTATTTCAGCTTCTTCTACAACTCCAGCTGCCTCTACTTCAGCTCCATCAATGACTGCTGCGTCAAGTACTTCAACGGAGGATCTAAAACAGATTTTGCAGAATATGTCCATGTATATGCAGCTCCAAAATCAGCAAACACAAATGTATATGCAGCAGCAACAACAATTGCATCAACAGCAGTTGTCTCAGCAAAGACAACTCTATTCAGAGCAGGAGAATGCAAACAGCGCGACTAAGGCTATTGAAGCAGTTGAGAGTGAGAAGAAGCTATTTGACGAGCGTAATGTTTCAGCATATTTGAAGACATATGAGATCAAGATGGGGTTTTTTGGAGTTCTTGCTGGACTTATGAGTAAGTACTTTTGGAGTGCAGAATTGCTGATTTACAGCAAGGTTTATGTAATGCAGAAGAGCATAATGAAGCCAGGGTTGACACGAAATACAAAACTGTGGATAAGAAGGTGAAGCTGGTTGCTGTACCGCTTCCATCTGACGGTGATCAGCAAATAGAGAGGGCTGCTAAACAGCAAATTTTGAGGAATCCGGAGCATATTGGTCATAAATTTTCAGCAGAGACACTTGCTGAATTGAAAATTGGAAATGGTGATTTCTTGTTACCCATAGAGAAGCAATGCTTTCAGGATATGCTTGAGCGTCATGGAAGGGGATTTGCTTTTTTCCCACATGAGATTGGTTGTGTGAATCCTGATATTGTTGCTCCTATGGTCATTTTTACTATTCCTCATATTCCATGGAATCTCCGACCTATTCCAGTGCCTAAAGCACACTTGCCAAAGCTGATTGATTTATTGAATGAGAAAATCAGGATGGGAATCCTTGAGCCTTCATCTGCACCATACTCAAACAGGTGGTTTACAGTTCCAAAGAAGAATGGTACTCTTCGATTTATTCAGGACATGCAGCCAGTGAACAGAGTTACTATCAGGAATGTTGGTATAGGTCCAGTTGTGGATGAGTTTGCAGAGGCATTTGCTGGACGTGCCATCTATTCTTTGGGTGATTTGTATTCAGGTTATGATCAGTTTCAGCTGGCTTTGGAAAGCATGGACATAACCACCATGAGAACTCCTATTGGGCTTGTGAGGATGTGTACCTTGCCTCAAGGTGCCACTAATTCTGTTGCGCATATGATGAATGCCATGCATAAGGTCCTTCGTAATTACATACCTCAGCTTACTATGCCTTTCTTGGATGATGTGCCCATTAAGGGGTGTGTAGAAGAAGAGAAGAATGAGAGCCTAAATGAGCAGGGATGCAGATACTTTGTGGCTGATCATATTTCAGCATGTGAGAAGATTTTGGCCAGGTTAGAAGAAGTGAACTTGACACTTTCAGGGCAAAAATCTGTTTTTGGAGTGAATGAGGTTGTCATTGTTGGGCATATGTGTGGATATTATGGCAGGAAACCCTCACCTGATAAGGTGAATGTTATAGGCAAGATTGCAGAGTATTGTTCTACTACTTCAGAGGTACGGAGATTCATTGGTGCTTGTGTGTTTTATATAATTTGGATACCTCATTTTGCACACATAGCAGATTGTTTTTATCAGCTGCTTCGAAAGGGGCAGAAATTCTATTGGGATGAGAGCCACACTAAAGCCATGCGGAAATTGAAGAAGTTATTGCAGAATGCTCCTACTCTCAGGAAAGCGTATTATAATTGTGATAGGCCTATTGTATTGACAGTTGACACTAGTCCAATTGGCATAGGTTGGGCTGTGGGTCAAGATGATGCAGATGGAAATAGGTATGCTATTCGGTTTGGGGCGAAAGTCCTAAACGAGAGACAGAGGAGATATCCGCAAATCAAGAGGGAGTTATTGGGGATTGTCACGGCTCTCAAATGTGACAAGGAGTACTTTATTGGAGCTTCAGTTGTGGTAGAGACAGATTGCTTGCCATTGATTGGTATGATCACGAGTTGCTCTACTCCGGATATAGCTATGTTGAGATGGATTGCATACATCAAGTCATTAAATCCGGAATTTAAACACATAGCAGGGAAGGATAATCCAGTGGCAGATATGTTGTCTAGAGCCAGATATGATGAAGAGGAGACTCTACTTGCAGAAGATGATGATGCAAAAATTTCAGCCACTATGGTTGATCATGTTTGTCATGTTTATGATATTGTGGCTTTCACAGAAGAACTCTATGTTGGAGATTGGTTGCAGATTGGCAGGTACCTTAGTACACTAAGCAAAAGAGATGAATGGACAGATGAAGAGTTCAAGAAGATCAGAAGGAAAGCCTATGGTTATTTTCTCAAGGACGGATTTCTTTGGAAGCATCCGAAGAAAAGAGGCGGATTACCTTTGCGGGTTGTCTGCGATAGAGAGACACAGTTACAGGTGATGAGGGAGTTTCATGAGAGTCCTTGGGCTGGTCATAGAGGAGTATGGGCTACTTATGAGAAAATCAAGGAGAAATATTGGTGGAAAGGCATGTACAGAGATGTTTCTCACTTTGTTGAGACTTGCAGAGACTGCCAGATGTATTCAGTAGTGCGTCATAGAGATGAGCTTCATCCGACCTATCCGCTATGCATTCATTATAAGTGGGTAGTTGATTTGGTTACCATGCCTATGGGTCTATGGCAGATGAGATACATTGTTTTGGCTAGAGAGGATCTTACCAATCATGTTGAGGGCAGATCTTTGAGAACGAAGACCACTAGTGCAGTGTGTAAGTTCTTATTGGAGGAAATTTTCTGCAGGTATGGTTGTGTGGGTAAGATCACTGCGGATCGTGGTGAATTGGATGCAGATGAAGCTAGGGAGTTTTTCTCTCAGCTAGGAATCAAATTGGCTCTAACCACAGCATACAATCCAGAGGGAAATGGAAAGAGTGAAAGAGGGCATCCGTCGATAGTGAAAGCATTAGCCAAAGCATGCAGAGGACGGATTGGAGAATGGCCAAGACTTTTACCATTTGCTTTGTGGGCTGATCGTACGACTCATAGTGTTACCACAGGATATATGCCTGCAGAGTTGATGTATGGTCAGAAACCTGTTATGCCGATTGAGACTTGTGCTTTGACTTGGTCAGTTTTACCTTGGCAGGAGGATTTGACGAGAGAGGAGCTCTTAGCTCTTCGGATTCGACAGCTGGAGAGGAGACCTGAGGATATTCAGCTAGCTATTAACAGGTTGAAAGTTGCTAGACTAAGGAACAAGGACAGGTTTGATAGCAGGCATCGCTTGCGGCCTAGAGCAATAGAAGAGGGAGATTGGGTATTGGTCTTTGATAGCAGCCTTGAAAATCAGCATACTGCACTTCGGAAAATGGTGAAAAGATGGTTTGGGCCATACATAGTCAGACATGTCTTTGATAATGCAACATATGAGCTGACAGAATTGGATGGAACAGTGCTTAGAGTGCCTATTGCTGGAAAAAGAATCAAGATTTTCAAGAAAAGAGATGATGAGGATTATGCATTGGAAGAATTTTCAAGAGAAGAGCAACGACAAGAAACTCCAATGGAAGAGACAGATGATATAGCTGATAATCTTGTTGATCTACCGGAAATGCATAACGAAGAGATTGATTTGTTTGTGGATCTTGATGATAATGATCATGGGTAGTTGGCCCATCCGGAGGATGCGCAGGATTAGAGGGGGTGGATGTCATATTGCTGCGCATTCGAGGTGTGAAAACCACCCGAAAGTTGTGTGTGCGATTCGATACTTTGTGCATACTTAGTTGTTGTGATTACATTTATTCTCTGCGTATGAGTATAGTAGCGAGTATGAAGGGTTGCTTTCAGTCTATGTTGAACAGGGTCAAGGAGAGAAGACATTACAATTATTCAAACAAATGCATGAGGAGGATATCTCTTTGGATAGTATCACACTTGTCTGTGCTTTAAAAGCTTGTGGCAACATGGTGGTTGTTGATAAAGGCCAGGAAGTCCATATGGAAATTGTAATGAAACATCTTGAAAATGACATTTTTATTGGCAAAACTTTGGTTGACACGTATGCCAAATGTGATTCCCTTTCCGAGGCGTTAAACATTTTTGACAGTCTGCCAGTCCAAGATGTTGCATCTTTTAATGCAATGATAAAAGGATGTGGCACAAATTTAGATGGTAACCAAGCCATAGATCTCTTCAAGTGTATGCAAGAAAAGGGATGTTGTCATGTTCACATGCTTGTTGGGTGCATGCAGTCATGCGAATTTGGCATGTGAGGGCCGAAATATTTTCAAGTTGACGACAAATAATTACGACATTACACTTATAGTAGATCACTATACTTGTTTGGTTGAACTTCAGAGGAAATTCTGGAAATGATGTCTTCCTCACCTTCTAAAGATATGTGGATAGGGGCTTTTTCTGGAAAAAGGGAAAGGAGCCGTGCTTTGGGGGGAAAAGAGGAGTTTTTATGTTTTTGAATCAAGCTTGGAGGATTTTCCCGGGGGATTGATGGATCTGGCATACAATTTTTTTTGGAGAGGAATCAGAAGACAAAAAGGGAGGACGATCCTCTGCACTGAATATGGATTTGGGAAGGACGATCCTCTGTGCAGAATAGAGAGGAGTAAACGACGAAAAAGCGGGGAGAAAGCTCTAAATCTGGAACCGAGTGCGGAAGCCTTGCGTAGGAGAGAGGCGGGATGAACAGAGCATAGGAAAACAGAGGATTGGGAAGGGGAGTGCTGAAGTCTTGGAAAAGAGAGAAGATTGGAAGAGAAACAGTGACGATGAGGGACAGGGGAGTTTATGCTGAATCAAAGAAAAGAGGAAGGAACGGAGCATAGGAAAACCAGAGAAAGGATTGGAGAGGAAGCTGAAGCCGAAGCCGAAGTTGACGAAGCTGAAGGCCAAGACAAAGTTAGAGAATTCGAAAGCAGTCGACGATGAAGAAACAAATGAAGAAAGGAGGCCACGACGAAGAATCGACGATGATGGCTCGCTGGATTAAACGGGAAGAAGCAGTATTATTGTCCTTCTGTGAGTCATAGGCCTCGGCCGCTTGCTGCTACCCTTCTGATCAGGCGGAGTGAAGAGATTTTGTGCTTTGAGAGGTCTCCAAACAATCCTATCGTGAGGCTCCATTCAATAAAATCTAGCGGCTGATTCCGGTCAACTCGAGCTGCTGTTGACGAAGCAAATATACCACTGACAGCCCGGACCTTCAGAGTCTCGATCGGATGCTTGAAGAAGGAAACCAACATCGACGACAAGGGAGGAAGCATCAGAGCCTACATGGACGAAAGGATAGCATTACTCCGACATGAAAACTGTAACAAAGAAGGTGCTGAATATGTAAGTCGAAGATGAAGAAGATCGAGAGAGGCGACTACTGATTCCAAAGACAGTGATGAGTTTACGCCTTTTATCCGCCAGCTTCCAGAGTTCAAATTCTGGTATGCATTGACCAAAGCCTTCTATGTGGCATTTGGCTTGCCATTTATATCTATATTCAACGTCCCTGTTTTCTGGCCTATTTTGCTATTGTACTGGATAGTGTTGTTTGTCCTCACCATGAAGCGGCAGATACTCCACATGAGCAAAACGACGACGGAGCTGCTATTCCTTTTATTCTTCAGACAACAGGGCTGCGAGAAGTGATCGATCAACTCTTCTAATTTTAGCCAAGATAACCAGTTTGAATCAGAGTTTATAAGTGTTCTGAAGCTGCATTGTGTGGAATGAACATGACAAATTGCAGAGAAGATAATGGTGTAGTTCATGTGTATTGAAAGTTTATTTTTGAGAGAAAGGAGCGAGCTTTTGACATCATTGCAAGTTGTCATGCTGAGCGTCGGGCACCTCGAATTCTAAGTGTTTGAAAAGCTCTGGGACATGGTTTGTGATCTTTAACGGCTGATAGAACTGAAAGGCAACATTCATCAATGAAGACCATACTCTTGGAAATTTTCTTTGAAATGTATATATGATCTATGCATTCAAGAGGCTGCTCGGTTTTCTTCATCTTGAATCTTGATACTCTTATTGACAGAAATAAAACAGAGTCTTGATATTATTTTCTCATCTTGTTTATTCATATGTTCGATCTTTTATCCTGAAATTTATCAAGGTCTTCTGAAGACGCGACTTTGCTTTCACAAATCCTTCGACAACGGTAAGAGGTTCACAAAGCTTTACCTTGCAAAGAGTATTGGCTAAGTCAAACTCATGATAATTAGCAATTGTTTTCTTCTCTCGTTAGACCATTCTTTCTCTTTATCTCTAAATAGGATTAGGTGCCTTTTTCTCAACTTTTGCATTCTTCTTTGGCAGCTCCTCATTCGAGTGAGCTTTTCCATTCGCATCTTTTAGAGGATGAGCTTTCAGATCAAGGTTAAGGACTTGGGTCCCCTTATCATCTTGTTTAGGGTTTGCCTCAACAAGTTTAACATTATCTCTAATGCCTTATTTAATCTTTTGTCCTCTTAGAATGGCTCGTAAATTGGAAGCCTTAGTGGTCTTAACATGCGTAGCTTTGATAAGGCTAACACCACTACCACTAGGCAACTCTTCTATCATAGCTTTTTCTCTATGCAATATTTGCTTTGGTCCCTCATCTTGCTAAAGGTTATTTCCTTGTGCTCAATGATTAAGTAGACCTAGCTAGCTAGTCCCTTGTTGAAGAGAGCTTATCTTACTCTAGCAAGTACTAGCTAGATGGCCGAACTTTCCACATATGTCACATTTGATAGTACTAGGTAGTTTCTTCAAAAGTCCTGACCACCACACCACTTACAGCTAAATTTTGATGGACCACCCTCTTTAGGATGTCAACTTCCTATCAGGTTTTGCTGCTTTTTTAGAAAATTAACATCTACGGCTATGTGTCTATACTGTTCTATAATCATATCAGTATAATGCTTTAGCATATCTTTGAATTTTCCATGAACATTTGATGCACTAGACTCATAACCATGAGCATTCGCTTGGTGTTCAACTGGCCTAACCACCTATAGCCATTGATTAGTTGGCATGACATTAGAATTTTTCATTTGGCTTCCATTATTTAGTGGAACCATTTGGCTAGCAATTGGCATAGCAACATTAGGAGCTACAACATGGGCACATTTTGCATTATGCTTTCTCTTCTATTTGAAATTGATCATAGGTGTACTAGTCGCACCTTGATTTCCACTAATCAATGCCAAATTATTTCCATGACCTATACTCAAATTTAAGTTAGCCCTAGATACATAGGCCACTTGTAAGCATGACTCTACCTCCTCTAATCGTGTAATAGCATTGTTTATATCAGCAAGAGCAATACTACTCAACTGCACTTGGATATTGAAGTCTAATGCATGTACAAAGTATTGTAGTTGAGTAGTAGGTGGAATAGGAATAGAGGTTCGCAATTTGCAAAACACCTCTTTTAGTTTCTTGGTGTAGGCTCTAGCATTCCCATGAGGCTCTCAATGTGTCACATTCAGAACATGCATCCAATATTGACAATCTCTCTTAGGGGAAAACCCTCTTCAAAAGGTTGCAAAAAATAAATGAATCGTGGTTATGGTTTTGGCTTCCAAGCCATGATACCACATTTAGCTCTTCCTTTTAGAGTCATATTGAAAAACATCATGAGATGTTTTTCCTCCTGAATTCAGCAATTGAACATTAATTTTTGGAACTCACTAATGTGAAGTTTTGCATCTTCCTCTATTAACCCATTAAAAATGGGTAGAGGAAAACCTAGGACTAGCAAATCTGGTATTCATGTAGGTATTGCAATGGGTTGCACCATAATGATGACTAGGTTTGGCTAGGAGTTTGTATCGAAGGGATTACACTCCCACTCAAAGTAGATTAAAATTTCAGGGAAATGGGAATGCTACAGCTTCCTCCTCCCCTTGATGGATTGATTGGGATACTAATTGGGTTAACAAGAGCTCTCTTTCTCAAGGATATTGAACTACTATGGTTAGGAGAATATCTCCTAATGATCTCAGTTTAGCCCTTTCAGCTCTTTCTTGCCATTGAATCTCTGCTTGATGGTGTCTATTAGGAAATAACATATCTATTTCAATGTTCTTTGACATACACTGAAAAACTAATCCCTATTAACTAAGATTCAAAAACTACCACTCATCAACAGCTCTTGGCAAATGCACCACCTCTTGAGACCTAAAACGGACTTAGGGCTCTAGTTGGGTCTCCTATGCTCACCAAACCACCCTTACAGCCTTGTGAGTAGTAGCATCCGAAGACTATGCACTACTCTAGTCAGGTCTTCTATGCTCACCAAACCAACCTTACAGCCTTGTGACTAGTAGCATCTGGAGACTATGCACTGTTCTAGTTGGTTCTTCTATGCTTGCCAAACCACCCTTACAGCCTCGCCGCTAGTAGTGTCTGGAGGCTATACACTACTCTAAATAAATCATGCATTTGTATTCATCTTTAGTCCATGGTGTTTTTTCATTCCAACTCCAACAAAGGGAGTATCCAAATAGTTAGGTGACTAGCACGTCGATTTACATACATAAGGAGCTCACCCCAGTAGAGTGTTGTGGCTCCTATGGCTCTCTCACGCCCCGGGGATTGGCCCCAATATGCATCGCCTCCAACATAAAACACAAGCATAACAGAGTCCTCCCATAATATAAACATAATGATCCAGGAGACTCTGTATATTGCTTACTTAATCAGTTTCCCAAGATATCGTATTACCCTACAATAAAGCAAATCTTACACTCTCAATGTTGGTTGTCATTGAGACATACAATTGCAATGCATCCAGGAATTTATCTTCTGATAACATATTTAGATTGTATATGAAAAGTGTATGACACTTTGTCCTCAAACAACTTAACTAAAAACCAAGCAATGTGAAGTGCACAAATAATCTTTTCATGATCTCTTTCTACTACCATCATCATGTTACATTACTAAGGAACAATACTGGGCAAACCTATGCTACTGGACCCCTTAAAACTTATATAAATCATGGCCTATATGCTAAGATATGTAAAGAAATCAATAACTTCATCAAATGTCTTTCCATTTCAATCCCACCCCCTTATTACGTTTTACTTACTTGCAAAGATATAGGGAGATTTCATGATAATTTTTCATAGAAACAAGCTCTAAACACGCACATTAGCACATAAATGAAAGTAAAGGCAAACCCTCATAATTTACCTTCATTATACAATCACAAACATTCTTCTAGTTATCTATCATTTTTAACATGCAAAAACTCATTTTTTCTTAATATTTTCTCTTTATTTGACTATTTTTTATGAATTTTTTCATTTATTTAAACATAAATTATTGCTTTTTTTGAGTTTTTTATTTTGTATGACTTATGTAAAGTGTGGTACATCAACATACTCATTTTCATGCCATGTGAACATCATTTGTTTTCCACAATCCAAGAACAACACCATTTTCCATTAAATCCCGTATTTCAAATTTTGTGATTTTATTGTTTTTAATATGAGTGAAGGAAAATGATTAAATTTTTGAAATTACAAACATCAAAAAAATAATTTCAACCATTTCCAATCATCTTTACATCATAATCATCTTTACATCATATGCACAAAAGATTTTTCATAAAAATTAAATAAAACTCGCTTACTTTAAAATCTGCATATGCAACCCTCATATTTCGAAAAAGTGGAGCCACTGACACTATTTTCTGGCTGTTTGCTGATGCATCTAAATCACTCTATCTATGTGCCATTATGCTTCACAACCATCATCAATTCCCACTTCATTGAATCAACCCCCCCTCTCTCTCTCTTATACACAGCCATATGAACAAGGAACAAAGAGGAGAGAGAAATATTAAAATTGGATCTCTTCATTTACTACATCATTTCTCGCGGTGTGTGAAGCATCGCAGAGCAAAGAAATTTAGCATTCCATTCCCTAGAGCAAGAGGATGATCAGAAGAGGCACAAAGAATGATTTTTTAATGGGGAAGGAGCCCTGAAGAAAACACGCCTCCCCCTCCCATTCATGTGAAATTTGAAGCTTTCGATCTATTAACCATGATTAAACACTTAAACACTGAACTACTTAGTTCAAACTTGCATGTTCACACTTGTCTGTAAGTGGTTTTGGCTTGAATGGAGGGGCAAACAACCTCAGATTCATGATCTAACTAGATGAACGACTTTCTAGCCTTGAATTCTATCATCTTGGTCTTTGTTACACACTCTTTGGCTTCTAGATCTAGTAGCTGCTTCATAATGCTAATCCTTGCGGGGTCAAACGGACAATGATTGTGACGAACATACACTTACATTGGATTCACGACATCGAAATGCATCTAGGAAAATTGCAGCTCCTTGATCCATGATCATTGCTTTTTTTCAATACCAAAAACACCTCTTTTACAGGTCTCAAGCCACCTTTGCGCTTGCAATTTAACTTTAAAATTAGCTCACTTAGGGATTTGGAATAAATAGCAAACATCTAGGGATCTAACAATACTTTCATGTAGAGAAAAGGAGGAGAGACATGAAGTCATCTAGTGAACATTGCTTAACCAAATTTTATATAGTTGCTTGAGCAAGAACTTAAAGTCTTGTGCCCTCACATTTTTTATGGTGGTGAATGAGTGTTGTATCAACCATCTTCAAGCACAAATGGCACACATGTTTTTGGAAAAAATAAATCAAAATACTTAATTATGGTCCAAAGGCATAAAAATATCACATGTTGATGTAGCAACAAATCCTTCCTTAGAAGGTTCATGGTAGGCATGCAAATACACATAGCTCTTGAAAGAAGACTTGCAAATGAGACTAGAACCCCTATATATGCATATGTCAATATTTTCATCTTTGCTAGCTTGAAGGGAGGCTTTGAACTTGCCTTCATAGATTGGTAATATTTGCACATAAGCATACCCACTAATGCCTTTCGATGCCCTTCCCATGAGTATCCCGTAATAGCATTTGGAGCTTGTCTCAATGTCTAATCATTTGGTGTCATTGTGTTGTCCACCAAAGCTTGGAATCTAAATATGCTTGGGAATTTTATGCCTCTTAATTTTCCCAATTGCATGGCATGTCTACTATTAGCATCCTTCACTAGAAAGAATGGGTTATATCAGTTTATACCTCAAGTTTCTACATACTCAAGATGGTGTAAGCCATTTATTTAAGGAAAAGGTTATTATAATTTGAATAGTTTCTATTCTGCTAATAGATGGGTGTACCTCTAGTTTGTAAGGGGCCCAAATAACTTTTGATAATTGTTTTTCTGTGGTTTGATGTTAGGTACATTCCATACTTAAGGGGGCATTTGAAGCTTTAGAGCCATTGTCAAGTTGAATTACATGAGATCCTTCTTTGTTTTAATGTGAAAAGGAGATATTTATATTATCAATAGAGTTAATATTTAATTATTATTGCTTGTGTGTAAAATTTTTGTTCCATGTTTGCGGAAATTAAAATTAATCCAAATGGGCTTGGAGGAGGCATGAAGTGTATCTTAGAGTGTATATCTATTTTGGATGTATACAGACATATCCATTATGAGCATGTATTCACATTGTCTTATTTGAGATTGTTCTACATGGCTTATGGTTAAGCCTATTGATTATTATGTGTGTTATTTAATTGATTATAGAAGCATAAACATGTTAGATATTATATGCAAATTTGTTGAGATTTACTATGCATACTTATTTTACCAGTTATAGTTTGATTTTTAAATCTAGTAAACATGGCTACATTAGTTGTTATAGAAAGTCCTCTCACTTTACCACATAAATAATTATTTTACTAGTTATATCTTCACATTTATCTAGTAAAGCTAAAAACCTAGTTTCAATCAAAACTTCCCTAAGTACTAACTTGATAAATTTGTACATTTACTAGATATGGGCCATCTACTATCTAGTTTTGTGTCTGTAGTTCCTTGTGGGATTGCTAATGTTAAACAATCTATGAATAGGGTCCATCATCAAAAGAGCCTCTTAGATATTGGTCATACTAGAGGAAGCATCAATGAGGATAGATTTTGGGATGGGTCACATTGGGATCAACCCATCGCAACCCCTAAACGTGACTAGAAGGGTTAGTATAGTCACATGATGTGCTCTAGGGTAAAGGTGCTAATAAGCAGGTGGGGGATAAAACAAGATCATTTTGAAAGGTCATCAAGCACCACAATAAAGGTCAAGCCTCCCCACATCAATTAAAAAGAGGAAATTAACAATATCAAGAATGCCCTCAGAAAAGAGTCACCTCTCTATCATTTCGATATCACTTAGTCAATTCTCTCTCTACTCTCTTTTGACGCATCTATGACCTCCAACCTGTCCATCACCTACACAAAACCAAACCCAAATCATGTTAGGGCTCCACCACCATAGGTTGCCCAATTTATCATTGTATTACTACAAATCAAAGTAGAAAGTGCCTCTCTACTAGTCCCTATATCTACTCCCTATGCCTATGCACTATCACTTCTCTCGCGATTTACTGATCATTTTTAGCTTGTTGGAGCCAATCAAAGGCCCTGGATAAAGAATCAAGGATGGTCATAATCATGTTCTTATCAAATAGCAAGCTTCCCCCATGTATAAATCTACTCTCTCTCAATCCCTTGCTTGACAAAGATCCATGCCATGTTATTTTTTACATTCTCAACCATCACGTAACCCATGCATTCTACCCTTACCTCAACCTTACACCATGTCCACTCTTCCATCTTTTAATAGATATTGTGACTATGTAACTTGTCTACTAAATTTTCATCCACCACTAACCAACATCCTATGCATTGATTGCTATTGGACAAGCATGAATACACATTGTGCAACTATGGAGGTGTGCATGTGAAGCCTCTCAACCTCTACACCCAGAAGATAGCTACACATTTGACACACACCCCCTTAGAGATTACTATAGCCAATCATCAAAAGCAAAGGAGGCAACAAGTCAATACAATTCCCAACTTACCAAACCTTATCCCTCATTAGGAGGGCAACTCAACTACAACTTGAAACCAAGAAACTTCTCGTTTCAAGATTATGAGAACCTTTTGAAGGAATTTTGAAAGCTCGATCTTAGGTGAGATCTCTATGGTGACTTATTGCACCTTGCTTTAATGTTCAATGTTGTCTTTTTGTTGCATACATTTAACCTTGGTTCCCTTGTAATATAATTGTATTTCTCAACACTAATTTCTTATTCTCAACTATGACGAATAACCAAGAAGGCAAAGAGAGGTGCTCAAAGAACCAATTTCACTCTAGTCTCAAATATGCATTTTACACCAAGTCCATCATTGCGAGCTATGCAAAAAATATTTCAACGCTCTAAGGCAATAAACATAGTGGTTACAAGTGACATTGCACAAGACATACAAGCACCTTCCTAGCCTAATGTCCAACATGAAGTAGCCATTGCTATTTAAAGACCTAAGAGGAGAGCTAGGCCTTAGATAGAGGCTAACAGGACTACTATAATCAAAGTCATGGATAGTGGGATGCCTCAAAAAGAGATGCTACCCACCAATTTGGAATATCTCAATCTGCATTGGGTGCATGGTTGGAAAAGAGAACTACTAAGAAGTGCAAAGGAACATCTCCCACTTTGTTAGAAGAGAAGGAAGTAGTATTCGAATGGTGCTTCAAGAAGCAAGATGCTAGTCACAGGGCCACCACTCAAGACCTCATTTTGAAGGTGGTTAAAATATATCAGATGAGGGTGAACCTCTTCATTGATCATATTCTTGGTCGTAGTTGGCTAGATAGTTTCAAGAAGCACCATCTCGAGCTAAATCTTAGAGTTATTGAATAACAGGAGCACCAATGAGCTGCAAATTTGAGGCTTGAAGTCATTAAATCATTGTTTAACAATGTAGAGCTATAATATAGCAACACAACTACCCACTATCCAACATTTCGGAATGCAAATGAAATTGGATGCCAAGGGTCTAGAGATGAACGTTTTAGCCGAAAATGGTACCACGGTCATAGCGTACGCATGAGGAACATCATCAATATGAGATGCGAAAGGGGCTCACAATGGAAGCAAGCTAGGAAATACAATAGGATGGAACAACCACAAGGCTCGAAAATCTGAATATGGGTCATCCTAATTGATCATAAGAGCTCTCTCCTTGTGAAGGACTTGAAACTATTTTTTAAGTATACTAATGGAAAAGTATATTATGGGAAGTGAACCAACCATTGAATATAGTAGAATACTTTATTGGCATTGGTGGGAACCAAATATGGTAAGTTTGTGATTCAAATACAAAATTTGATGAATGGTGTAGTGGGTATGGGAAACTAATGATGGTTTCTTCAATACCCATGGATGGGTGGTTAAATCTGTTAAAATACGCGGGATCTAGAGCATGGCAGATGCGGAAGCTATGGAGGTTGAAAGAGGAAAAAGAAACTCGTGAAGACATTGAACCTGACAAGGTGGTACGCAGATCGGTCGCAAAATGCTCACGTAGTGAATCCCGGAAGGTCCCCAAGAACAATGAACTCTACCTTTTTGCACAAAAAACCATGTAAAAGCATGCACGACAAGAGGCAAGAGACAAATTGGGTTCAATCTCCCCCATGCCTTGTGTGAGCGCTTCACAAAGCATGTATTTTATGTATATTTCAATCTTCATGCTCAATAATAGCCCAATTTACAAAAATATGACAAGCTTTTAGCTTTTGAGTTTGCTTTCTACAAAAATAGGAAATAAAGCTAATGGACGGTGCCCATAGAGTCTGGCACGCCCAATCTCAATGTCCAAATAGAAATAACATATCCGGGCGCATAGGCGCATACAAAATAATAATCAATAATCAATGTCTCAATAGACATAACAAAATATAGGCGTGGCGCCTATCAAAATATAGTCCAAAGGTCGAATACTCGCTAGACTCCAATGCTTTCCTCCGCCACTGCTGCTATCTCTACACATCAACTGAAGCATTCACAATCGTTAGTAAAATAATACAATTAAACCGACAAAAGTGAATACCTAGCAGTCTTCAGCTACATAAATAAATCAACTGGTTAGAAATAAATCCTAACCTTAATTTATTACGAGTGCGCACTCTAAACTCATAAACGTTTATTAATTTAATATGCATTTTGTGGAATCACCCGCTATGGAATCACCCATGTACACACTAAATTAATGAAACGGTCGAAAAGGACAGGCGTCCCCATCAACTTCTCGCACAAAGAATCCTCTTTGTGTATGAGCCCCGGTCATCTAAGTTTACGGAATCCACCGTAAAACGTCACGGAATCCACCGTGGCACGGAATCCACCGTGAAATATGCCTCCTGGCATCATACCCTCGGGGTGGGATAGCAATTGACCTCAATTGCTATTAGCTCAATGTGGAGCTAACAGAGTGGGGAAAGCATTTAAGTCTCTAGCGTGCATCCATTGTGCTTCCTCTACAGGATGGTTCTTAAATTTTACTAAATATCTAGAATACCTTCGGCCAGTTCTAGTGGTCATGTAGTCAGTGTCTATGATGGCTTCTGGTTCAAGTATTTCAGTCTCTTCCTCTAATAAAGGTGGGTTTTCATAAACAGGGTGGATAGGTAATTGGCCTCTAAATGGTCTCAATAAACTAATGTGAAATGTATTATGAATTTTCCCATGAGATGGCAATTCTAACTTGAATGCATTATCATTAATCTTATGAATAATTCTAAATGGTCCATAAAATCTAGGAGCTAATTTGACAACTGGATGTCTATCTACACTTTGCAGTCTACGCTTTTCTATTCTAAGCCAAACATAATCATCAACTTTGAAATTCATAGCTTGTCTTTTCTTGTTGGCTTGTTTGGTATATGATTGTTGGGCTTTAGCAATCATATCCTTAACCTCATCAAAAATACTGTTATGCATAGTAGCAATATCATCAGCACTCTGAATTCTATTAGACAAAGATGAAACAGGTGTAGATAATCTATATCCATGAATGACTTCAAAAGGTGCTTTCTTTGTAGATGTGTGTGGTGTATTGTTATATGAAAACTGTAATAAATGCAAATGAGTATCCCATGTCTGAGGTTTAGAGATAGTATATGCACGTAAAAGATCTAGAATGGTGCTATTTGTGGCTTCTATTTGTCCATTTGTTTCTGGATGAAATGCAGATGAGAAATCAATCTTTGTGCCTAGATTTACAAACAGTGTAATTCAAAAATTATTACAAAATCTAGAATCTCGATCGGAAATAATCACTTTTGGCAATCCATGGTTAGTAAAAACAATTTTCAAAAATAATTGTGCTGCTTGTGATGCTGTTAAAGTTTTCTTACATGCAATGAAATATGCTTGCTTACTAAATCTATCTACAATTGTCCAAATCATGTCATGGTTAGATTTAGTATTTGGTAAACCAGTAATGAAATCCATAGAAATATGTTCCCAAGGTTTAGATGGAATAGACAAAGGCATTAGTAATCCATACTGTTTACCATGATGTCTCTTTATTCTTTGACAAATCAAACATTCAGAAACGAAATTAGATACATCTGCAGCCATATGCGACCAATAAAAATCATCAGTTAACATGCGTAATGTAGATATGATACCTCTATGACCTTGATATGGGGGACAATGAATTTCATTCAAAACAAAAGATCGGAACGGAATAGTAACACACAGTCTCTTTTCAAAAAACATAAATCCATCATTATATGACAATGAATCAACAGGAATGAAATTATTTTGAACTAATTTTTGCCAATCAGAATGAAAAGTAATATCCTGGTGATATGTATCTTTCATAGCAATCAAAGAATCAAAAGATATGATAGAAATATTATGAATTGCAGGTCTTCTACTCAATGCATCAGCAACTACATTTTCTTTTCCAGGTTGGTATTGAATGATAGGATGAAAACTTTGAATGAAGGAAGCCCATTTGATATGACGGTCAGAAATTTGGGGTTGGCTAAGTAGATGTCTAATGCTTTGTTGGTCGGTCTTTATCATGAATTCTGAACCCATTAAATAGTGCTTTCACTGTTTTAATGCTTGTACAACTGCTAATAGTTCTTTGTCATAAGTGGAATATTTCAGCTCAGAGGGTTTCAGCTTAGAACTAGAATATGCTATTGGATGATTGTCTTGCATTAATACGGCTCCTATTCCTGATCCGCTAGCATCGGTCACAACTAGAAAGAATGGTCTATTAAAGTCAGGCAATTGTAGAACAGGGGCATTAGTTAATGCACGTTTCAGTAAGTCAAAGGATTTCTGCTGAGTTTCAGTCCATTGATAAACAATTCCTTTCTTAAGAAGTTTGGTTAATGGTAAAGCAAGTAATGAAAAATTACGTACAAACTTCCTATAGAAACTAGCAAGACCAAGGAATGAGCGTAATTCATGCACATTTTTAGGGATAGGCCAATGCAATATTGCATCAATTTTCTTAGGATCAACTTTAATTCCTTCTTTTGATACAATATGACCTAAATATTCGATTTCTGTCTTAAAGAATTCACTCTTTTCAGGATTTGCAAACAATTGATTTTCTTTCAGTAATTGAAAAACTAATGATAAATGCTCATAATGCTCTTTTTCACTTTGACTAAACACCAAAATATCATCAAAGAAAACAATCACACAATACTGATATTTCAGAAAGATACGGTTCATCATTCTACTGAAAGTAGCAGGTGCATTAGTCAATCCGAATGGCATGACTAAGAATTCGTAATGGCCAAACTGTGTTCTGAATGCAGCCTTAAATATGTCGGATCTATCTAGCCTCACCTGATGATATCCAGACTTAAGGTCAATTTTACTAAATATAGAAGATCCTTGCAGTTTGTCCATAAGGTCATCAACTCTAGGTATAGGATACCTATTCTTTACAGTGATCTTATTTAATGCTCGGTAGTCAATACACATACGATAGGTATTATTCTTTTTCTTGACTAAGAGTACAGGTGCACCGAATGGAGAACTGCTAGGTCGAATTAAGCCTCTATTTAGTAATTCTTCAACTTGACTCTGGATTTCTTTTTGCTCTATTTGATTGTGTCTATATGGTGCTTTGCAAGGTGGTTGTGTGCCAGGAATTAAATCAATCTTATGGTCTTCTGGTCGTGAAGGTGGTAAACCTGGTGGTAGGTCTTCTGCAAAACAGTCCTTAAAATATGCAAGAAATTACTTATGCCTAGGGTGCATATGATTTTCCATTGCGTGCAATTCATTCACCCAAATGAGATATGATTTAGTATTCTTGCGTAGTGCACGTTTTGCTTGAGTATGCGAAAGCAGTGGAAAAATATGAGATGCATGCATACCATATAATGTAATAGATTTTCCTTGAAAATTAATATTCATTGTGTGCGTGGAATAATCTATATTTGGATTATGCTGGTGTCTCCAAGGCATTCCTAAAATAATGTCGCTTGACTGTAATGGAACAACTAAAAATTTTCTTCTTTCAATATATGAACCAATTTGAATTTCTAAATCTTGAACTTCTTGTGTGCCATTGTACCTAGTGCCTAAAAATGCAGCTTTTATGCGATAATGCGTAGGTACAGTATGTAATTTCAATTCCTTTACCAATTTTGCTGAAATAAAGTCATGGGTACTACCGTCATCATGCAAAATAGTTATTTCCTTTCCATGCACCAAACATTTCATAGTCAACAATGAATGTGGAGTAGGCATACCTGGTAAAGTGTCGAAAGTAGTAGTAGGATCACCCTCATCTTCAGTGAAATCCGGCATATCCTCATGCTCGTCTTCGTCCATGGCTCCAAGATAGTTGATATGTGCTGGTGGCTTCTTTGAATGACAATTTGCTGCGAGAAGCCCCGGCTGGTGACACTTATAGCATACTATTGGCTTGGCTTTGGTTACATTATTTGCAATGGCTGGAAGTTTGGGTACATTTGGATTTGCTTGTGGAATAGGCTTTGGATTTGGATTGACATTGGAGGGTAATGCAAGTGGTTTAGGCCAATTCTTGCGAAAAGATGGTGATGAGAAACGACCTGGATTAAACCTTCTAAAATTGGAATTGAATTGTTTAGATCCATAATTACCGTTGGCTTGGAATTGCTATGGTCGTCTGTCTCTTCCGCGTAATTTATCTTTAGTGTCATGAGCTAGTGAGATGGCGTCTTCAAGGGTAGCAGGCTTGAACATGTTCACTTCAGCGTAGTAATGTCCAAGGAGTCCAGACATATACTTCTGCTTATGTGTCGTCTTTGGTACGTCTTCAAGCATGTGTAGCTGTAGGAGTGCATTCCAAAAACGCTCTGTATACTGTGGAATAGGCTCACGATCCCGTTGTTGAAGTAAATCCCATTGCTTGATAGCCTTCTCATGAAATTGCGGTGGAAGGAAATTCTGCATGAACTTCTTCTTGAAATCTTCCCAAGTAGCAGGACATTCTATGCTCTTGCGTACTACAGTCCACCATAATGATGCTCTGTCTATCAAATGATTAGTAACACACTTGATTTTATCTTTTTCAGGATAAGTTTCCTCATGGAAATAGTCATCAAACTGGCTAATGAATGATAAAACAGTCTTTCCTTCTTGTATGCCATTGAAAGTGCGAAATTTGAAACTTCGTTTACTTATCTTGGATTCCTTGCGAATGGTTTGTGCTTCAAGAGTGGCGTCGATGGTACGTCGAATCAAATCTTCAGCTTGAGGTTCTTCTTTGTCAGTGGATGCTCTTTGTAGTTTTGTCAATTGCGCTTGCAATGCTTGCCTAGCCCTTCGCTCTTCTTCCAATTGTAGCATGATTAGATCCATCTTTTGTTCCATGGTAGGTTCAGGTAAGTCGTCTTCAGCCATAGGATCATCCATATGTGGGGTAGTCATCCTGTAAAACTCAATAAACCTTTCTCACTCAAAATCAGGCTAGCGGGATGAGCGTAGCTCAAATTCGGGGTTACAAGGCTTCTTTTTTTTTTTGGTATTTCTTTCTCAATTTTCAGAAAATCTGCAATATTTCCGTCTTCCTTTGCTGAAAGTACTTCAACGAACTTGTAGATAGGTAGAACACCTTGCCACGAACAACTTTCCAGTTCAGAGTTTTTGCATAGGAACAAGTCTTCTAGGAGTTTTAAGCACTAGTCAGTTCTGACTTGCAGAGTTGCAGACTTAGCAAACTTACAGAGTTGCTGACTTGCAGAACTTAGGCCGACTTGCAGAACTTACAGAACTTGATTCCACTTGACTTGTAGAACTTGACTTTTGCAATGCAGGACTGGGAGTTTATGGACTTGTTTGCCCTGTGTGATTGCAGTGATTTAGCTTTGACTTAAGGAGATTAAGCTTAAGCTTAGTAAGCTTAATGATAACAGGTGGCGTCTGATTTTCGTGGGAGGGGGGCCGATTTTTTTTCGCCGCGCGAAAAAATCGGAGGTCCTCAGAGACCTCACGATTGGATTTTGAAGATATAAGCTTGTTTTTAAGCTTATAAGCTTAACAATTAAGCTTTTGAAAAGATGTATTATAAATTTCCTCACTGTTTGTTGACGATTTGTTGAAGGAGATGGATGCGTGGTCCTCCGCCTGCAGAGCCTGGTCCTTCGCGATCTGACAGTAGAAACAGGGGTTCTTGATCGCCAGAAGTCTGCTTGTATCGACGGTTCGCGATGAGATTGACTGTAGAGCCCGATGGTCCCTGGAGCTCTGCCTTCGCCCGAGATTGGTAGCGATTGGAAGCTCTTGATCTTTGCTCCGCTCTGATACCACTGGTGCGCAGATCGGTCGCAGAATGCTCACGTAGTGAATCCCTGAAGGTCCCCAAGAACAATGAACTCTACCTTTTTGCACAAAAAACCATGTAAAAGCATGCACAACAAGAGGCAAGAGACAAATTGGGTTCAATCTCCCCCATGCCTTGTGTGAGCGCTTCACAAAGCATGTATTTTATGTATATTTCAATCTTCATGCTCAATAATAGCCCAATTTACAAAAATATGACAAGCTTTTAGCTTTTGAGTTTGCTTTCTACAAAAATAGGAAATAAAGCTAATGGACGGTGCCCATAGAGTCTGGCATGCCCAATCTCAATGTCCAAATAGAAATAACATATCCGGGTGCATAGGCGCATACAAAATAATAATCAATAATCAATGTCTCAATAGACATAACAAAATATAGGCGTGGCGCCTATCAAAATATAGTCCAAAGGTCGAATACTCGCTAGACTCCAATGCTTTCCTCCGCCACTGCTGCTATCTCTATACATCAACTGAAGCATTCACAATCGTTAGTAAAATAATACAATTAAACCGACAAAAGTGAATACCTAGCAGTCTTCAACTACATAAATAAATCAACTGGTTAGAAATAAATCCTAACCTTAATTTATTACGAGTGCGCACTCTAAACTCATAAACGTTTATTAATTTAATATGCATTTTGTGGAATCACCCGCTATGGAATCACCCATGTACACACTAAATTAATGAAACGGCCGAAAAGGATAGGCATCCCCATCAACTTCTCGCACAAAGAATCCTCTTTGTGTATGAGCCCCGGTCATCTAAGTTTACAGAATCCACCGTAAAACGTCACGGAATCCACCGTGGCACGGAATCCACCGTGAAATATGCCTCCTGGCATCACAAGGACAAATTATTACACAAGTGAATTACGTTTCAAGATTGAGACTTGGACTCATAAACAAAATCTTGTGTATTGAGAGTGACATGACACTTTATTGGAAAGAAAAGAGCACTATCATTGCATTAGAAAAAGAGTGCAAGTACAATGCTTTATAGGAATTGAGTGGTGGTACTTTCTGCTACTGTGCCTATGGGATTTTTGTCCTGAGCCCTCACTGCTCCTCACAAAGGGACTAAAGTAGGTGTGATTGCAAATATTTCAACACCCCTCCTCAATCACAACCAAAAGTACAAAGCGCATAGAGGCTTTAGTGAAAGCAATACCTACAAAGTGTGGGCACACCATAAACATGGCAAAACTCTAGAGGCTATCGTAGAAAGGCTAAGTCTGGGTACCACAAACATGATGGATATCCAAAGGTTGTAGTAGGGGCCTCACAAAGTGTATAGAGACTGTAGTACAAGGCTAACTGAGGAGTTTACAAGTTTATGTGTAAGGCATTAGGGCTAGGAAATGCAAAGCTAAAATAGTCTATTTGAATAGAAGGACTGATAAGGTTTGTCCTTCTTCTGGTGGTCTTCTTTTTCTTCTTCTTCCTTTGTTCCGTTTTCTTCTTCTTCTTTGCCTATAACTAGATAGGCCATTTGGGACCTTTTTCTGGCATGGCAGAACTTTTCGGTATGTCCGGTCCTTTTGCAGAAGTCACAGAAGAGCTGATCCCTCTTACCTTTGTACATGTTGCCAACATATAATGCATGTTTATCTCTAGATGTGCTTGGTTCTTCCTTAGTTTTTAGCTTATTTTCCTCCTCTAATAGTGATGCTTGGATATCAATAAGTTCAAGATTTGGCATGTTGATTAAAGTTGTTGATACATTATTATATTCAAGATGCAAACTCTTAAGTAGAACACCGATGCAAACATCTTTTTCCATTTTAATGTTGATTCTTGCAAGTTGGGTTAGAAGTCCTTCCATGTAATTTAGATACATGGCAAGTGATGTGATGGACTTCATTTCAAGTGTGAAAAACTCAATTAGGAGACTCTACTTTGATGATTTAGATTGTGCACCGAACAAAGTCTCTTCCATGTATCATGTGAAGTCTCACAATTATCCACATGGTGGATATAGCTGTCGTCTAGCTCCAATTTGATAATGGCATGATCCTTATCATCATTCTTTTGCCAAGTGACAGCAAGACCCGCATCACGAGGTTTCTTTTCTTTTCCAGTGGTAATGGCTTAGAGGCCCTTCTTCATCAAGATGAGTTTGATGCAGGTTTGCTAGGTGTGAAACCCGACTCCTTTGAAGCGAGCAGTTGGAGAGTCTTTGCCCATGTTAGACTTGCAAGAACATCAAAAAATCAAGTTTAGACTTATCAAATTTGAGCAGTAGAAGAGTTGGTTGAGATGTGTCAAAAGACATAAGTGCTAAGAGCACTAAATGAGTGTCAATGGACACTATGTTTCTTCCTTGAGTCTTCCAAATCTGCAAAATCCTTCAAGTTCTTTCAAATCCAAATCTTCCCCTTCTTGATTTTATGTTGGGACAGTAGATCGGAGTGGCAGTGGGTTGTTTTAGTGGTAGAAGAGAGAAAATGATGAGATTTTTGAGCTTCAGTGAAGTTTGGCTATGGCTTCCTGAATTAGGGTTTTGACTCAGCCCTGGTCTTTTGTTGATTGTGGGAGCTACAGTGGATCATTTTTAAAACTTTTTTTAATCAAAATGAAGCTTGAATGATGGGCTATCAATGCCCTATGGTGGTTGACAACATCACGACCTGTAGCGACGGCAGCAGCAGCACGAACGACAACAGGCACATTCTGGACAGCGATCACAAATTTCGCCAATGCTGGGCTTTAGAGTGGCCAATGTCAAGGTGTCAAGTGATAGGACTCTTCTCCCTGAGCAAAGGCACAACTCTCTAGAAGGAAGCTTCCAAAGATATGAGCTCTATGATGAGATATGAAAGCTCCAAGTGCAGCAGGTCCTGTTTGGCTATGGAGGCAATGTCAAGTTTTGAGATTATACAAAGAAGCATCAATAGTGGGGGAATGTGGAGTGAGATACAAGAGCTTCAATCTGATAGGGTACTGCTGGCTATGGTAGCCTTGAAGGCAAGCATGAAGGTGGAGATGGAAAGTGAGTTCATAGACTGAGACTGAGCTGAGTAGAGATGGATCAGAGGTGAAGATCTAATAAAATGAGCTAAGCCATGCAGAGCTGCGCTCTAATACCATGTTAAAATATGCGAGATTTAGAGCATGGCAGATGCGGAAGCTATGGAGGTTGAAAGAGGAAAAAGAAACTCATGAAGACATTTAACCTGACAAGGACAAATTGTTACACAAGTAAATTACGTTCCAAGATTAACACTTGGACTCATTAACACAATCTTGTGTATTGACTGTGACATGACACTTTACTGGAAAGAAAAGAGTACTATCATTGCATTAGAAAAAGAGTGCAAGTACAATGCTTTATAGGAATTGAGTGGTGGTACTTTCTCCTACTGTGCATATGGGATTCTGGTCCTGAGTCCTCACTGCTCCTCACAAAGGGACTAAAGTAGGTGTGATTGCAAATATTTCAACAAAATTCATTTTGTTTTGTTTATCCTTTTGAGCATTTAGAAAGTTATAAAAGTGAATTTAATTACACACTCAAAGTTTTATGTCATGCATCTTAAAAGTGATTCTAGTTCTCATTGTTCATGGCACAAGCCCCAAATTGTTTTGCAAATGCCCTTCAAGAGCCCTTTGCCATTATGCTTAGCTCTATGGTCTCACATCTCAAAATTTTATCTCAAACTTTAGCTTATGTATACATTGTACCACATCTCACTCTCTGACCCTACACATTTTTATTTTCATTGCATTGGATTCATTTGTGATTACATTTAATTAAAATTTCTCTAAGCGCATATAAAGTTATTAACTAACATTGATGAGTGCTCGCACACACATTATAAAGTGTGAATATGGAAAAATTGGCAATTGCATGCACTTAATGATCACATATAAACTTGAAAACGTCATCATGCTTGTATGGATACTTGTAATACGCCTAGTCTTTCACAAGAAGGACAATAGATGAATGTCTTTAATGAGAGCATGAGTCACATCTCAACAATTTGAAATTGCAACTCTCAATTGGAGTGCATTGAATGCATAATTTGATGCTTGAGTTCAATAAGCATGGCAATGCTCCTTCATATCTTCATAAAACTTATACAAATTATTCCTAGAATGGCCCCCATCTTGGAAAGTTATTTTGGCAATTTCCATGATCTCTTTGGCCTTATCCCTTGCCTTTTTGCCCTCATCCTCCTTCATTAGTGTAAGTACACCCTTTTCCACATGATTTCTATCTAAGCCTCCTTCTACGGTTCTCTCTAGCTCGAATCCCACCTTCCAAACTTCTGCGATGTAGTGGGCATTAGATCGTTGATCGGCTCCTCCTGGGCACCCAAGTATTGGGACACCTGCATAAAGACTCTCCAAGGTAGAGTTCCACCCACAATGCGAGAGGAATCCGCCAATAGAGGGATGGGCCAGGACAGCCTCTTGGGGTGCCCAACCGGTGACAAGTCCTCTGTCCTTAGTTCTAGACAAAAAGCCTTGGGGCAACAATTGAGACAACTCGCCTTCATACGATTTCGGTCTAATGGCCCAAAGGAATGGTTGGTGACTCATCTCTAAGCCGGAGGCAAGCTCGAAGAGGTCATTCGAGGAGAGGATGGCAAAGGTACCGAAGGCGATGTAAATGACTGATGAGGGAGCTTGCGTGTGCAGCCATTTGATACTTTCCTCCTCTTCTTCTCCTCCGTCTCTAATCTGTTTGGAAGTGTCTGAGGGGAAAGAGAGCAAAGGGCCTACGGCATAGGTGGAGATTCCTGCCTTCCTGTGGGATTCCAGTGCCACGGGCTCTAGCTCTGCCACGGTGTGGATGAGAAGCCTCTCGGCTCGTCTCGATTGGCGGCCTAGTTCCACGAAGAACTGTAGAGATGGACTGGTAAATTCTGCGAATCTGATATCCTGCGGATAGAGCTCCATTGGAAATGGAGGCAGGCCTGGTATGCAGTCCACCATCGCTGGGTTCTCGCTCTTCCAACGCGCGGGTTCGGTTCCTGATTGAAAAATCGACGCAAAAATGAATATAAAGAAACAGCCCGAAAAAGACAAGGAATTCCCCTCTGAATACCAGGTAACAAACATACGATAGACATTTTACACATAACCATCGTAACATAATGGGCACTTGCACAACAAGTTCCAGACAAATTCCCTCTAAAATACCTGTATTGTGAATTACACTAACATCATGGGCTTCTGCGAGGGAAGCGCATAGCTTGCTAAAGGTATGTAAGGTATGTAGTGCTTTCCTCGCAAAAAGCTCAAAACGTTCCTCTTAGAAAATATGCATGTAAGGATTCTGAAAGGGCTGTCTAGCAATTGAACCTTTGTTTAGCGCTTTGCCTCCTCACCTGGTCAAGAGTGCGGGAAGTGCAGCAGGGCGAGTGAGCAACTTGCAAGCAGGAGGTGACAATTATCAGCTGAAATAATTGAGCTTGGAAGAGCATAATATGGGGAGGGGGGGGGATATATGAAATGGATGGGATGAGAGAGAGTGTACTGTGTTCCTTACTCTTTTCAGGTAAGAGGCCCTTCTCGTGCAAGAGAGGGATGTTGGCAACGAAGAGGTAGGCAAGGGCGGTGGAAGTCCAGTAGTCGACTCGCGGGAGGGCGAGGCGATCGGCGACGTGCTGGGTCCAGGGGGCGAAGGAATCGGAGACGAGGCAGGTGACAGGGCTGCCCTGCTCTGAGAGGCTCGTGATGAGGCTTGCGAGGTTGTCTCGCATGGCGTCCGTGGCGGCAAACGACGGCCGCTTGCGGCGGCAACCGGCCTCCTCCTCCTCCTCCTCCTCGACCAGCTTATCAATGCCGTCCTCCACGACATGGACGCGGATATTATAGTTATTATTGTTTGATGATCCGTCGGCCTGCAGCAGCTTGCTGGGCAGGCGCCCCTGCTGCTTCAGATCGCCATAGGAGGCGGAGAAGAAGACGAAGGAGATGGAGAAGCCTATCCCCGAGAGGGCCTCCGCTAGCCTCATGCAGGCATTGATGTGGCCCTGCCCTGGTCCAGGGACTACCAGTGCATGAGGGCGTCTCGTCGTCGCCATGAGATTGCAATGAATACGCGCGGCGCGCGCGTGTTTTGCTTATCGGGGTGGGGTGGGGGGAGAGAGAGAGAGAGAGAGAAGGGGGCAGTGTTCTTGATGGAGTCCTGGAGACCTGCAAATTTGCAATCTTACAAAGTGAGAACCTTGTATTAGCGGTAATCTCAGAAAAACCGCTACGTAGGTCATTTGCCTGTGTACGTCTCCTACCCGATGCTTTTCGGTGGTTTCAAGTTTGGGCCGGCAAAACTCGAGGTGTGCTGTTTTGGAACCTTCCTCCTGTAATTTTTTAAATAAAAAGAAACATGTCCACTAGAAGTTATCGCTTAAGGCTTAGAAGTTAGTCCTCGCTGCATCTTTTGGATGCTCTAATTTATTTTACCAATTATAACTACTAGCATTCCTGGCACGTTTCGCGTGGAAGGAACGCTATCCCGCTTCGTCGCGAAGCGGGGTGCGAAGGAAGTGTGCAGCTTCACTTCCCTATCCCACAGTGGATAATGCTATCACAAAAATTTCACATGCTTTACTCTCCTCTACTCACAACCCCTCTATCTCTCATCCTATTTACACCTCCCCCCTCTATATCCACACTCACTCACTCAATCACTCTCAACCTCTCTCTCTCTCTCTCTCTCTCTCTCTTTTACACACATGTATAAAAGGCCAAATATGCATTTGCATCAAGAAGTACATAGACTCATATATACATGCAATGACCATGCACCAAACTTATAGACTTGTATCTATACTTGCTCTGCACAACAATTAGAAACAACTTGTATCCTTGGATGTTACAATGAGAAATAACATTCCTACGATGAAACGAACCACAAATAAAAGATATATGAGCCACACCACAAATTTAAGTTTGTCCAAGCATTGCATGCAAACTCTCAGTATTAATAACCCACATAGGTGAAGCAAAGCCCGAAACCAAAGTTTCTTCTAGAGGCTGCACCAATAACCTTGCACCACAATTTCAAGTATCAACAAACCACAAAGTGTCACTCCTTGATTGTGCCTATGCATCCACATCCAAATGTTACAAAAAAAATTACAGTTCCCACAGGGTCTAACCAAAATGAAGCTTTTATTTCTTTGAGAAATAACTGGGAAATTTTCCACTCTCCAACATAGCATAGCCAGGCAAAGCAAGTCCGATCGCCACTCTTCGTCTTGTTGATGGTACGGGGGACATACTAGTATTTCCACTCTCCAATATAGCATGGCCAGGCGAAGTAAGTCCGATCGCCACTCTTCGTCTTGTTGATGGTACAAGGGACTTAACATTAAAATAACAATACCTGCTATGTGCAATAGATAGAAGTAGCTCTACATGATCATCTGATGTTACAATTAGAAATAACATTGCTACGCTAAAATGAACCACAAAGTGTAACCATATCCAAGCATCAAATGCAGATAGGTGAAGCAAAGCCCAAAACCAAACCTTGCTCCAGAGCCGAAAACTTTGTACCATAAATCCAAGTATCAACAAACCACGAAGTACCACTTCTTGATTACACCTATGATAAATAGATATAGATACATCTACATCCAAATGCTACAAAGATGTTGAAACTTTCCATCGGGCCTAACCAAAATGAAGCTTTCTTTTCTTTGAGGAATCACTGGGAAAAATTCCATTCTCCAACACAGCATGCTCAGGAGAAGCAAGTCCCATTGCCACTCTTTGTCCCGCTGATGGTACAGGGGACACGATAGTCTTTCCTCTCTTTCTTGCACCTAAAATTTTAAAAGCTCACAATGTAAATATGAGCACATCCAACAATTGACAAAGATCACTTAACATTGAAATAATAATACATGGCTTAACACTTGCAAACCACTTGGTAGGCATTGTTACAGCTTGATGTAGCATCACAAAACAACTTAGGTCCTTAAATTCATACGCCGGCCACCCCCTCGGTATTCTATCAGTGTGAGATCGCCAAAACCTCTTGTCCTGCCCAGCTTCACCCATATGCACTCGAAAGCACTGAGTATACCCACAATGCACCACCTCAATAAAGACTGGAAGTAAAATCTCTATGTTGACATCATCATACAAATGCTCAATGACCCTTGCAAGCGTTCTTCTTATAATATCATCCGTTGTCACTGCGTGCAAGTTACACTGCAGCTCCTTCTAATACTTAGAAGCTGGATAATAACCCCAGCTTGGAGTAGGCATCTGCAAAAGTCAAGCAAACACTTATATACATTGTAGGGAATATATACTCAATTACCATCGAGTATATGCCAACCGAATACGACTTCGAGGCTATCTCACCTACACACCAAGCAAGGACTACAAAGCCATCAAAATTCAATAGATACATCTCTAAAAAAATGCAAGCATATCTTCCACTCTCCGAAAAATTCATCTCCGTATGCATCTTTGCAAAAAAGCAATGCACCTCATTGCATCTTCTGAAGTACCTCCTTGTACACAATGTTCGTCGTGACATTCACAGTGCTTCCATCCTCATCCAATAACACCCTCACACCGCATGAGGATTTCACCCTTGAAAATGCAACATACAACTATCGATATGTAAATACTGGTGTCTTTAAATAAAGACCAACAGCAGACAATGTCTGGCCTTGCAACTTATTGATCGTCATAGCAAAGGCCAATCGAATAGGAAATTGCCTCCGCCTCATAGCAAACGGAAATTGCAAAGTGCTAGGAATAAAAGTGATCCTAGGAATAAAAACTCGTTCCCCTATATTTGTCCCTGTTATTATTTCAACATCTATCACCTTTTTATTGAATGCCTTACACATCAACCGTGTACCATTACACAAACCTTTTGCTGGATTTAAGTTCCTAAGCAGAATAATAGGTGCATTCATCTTTAGCAACAATAGATGGGGAGGAAATCCACCTCCAAGATCCAGTGTATTTAAATACTCTACAGAGTATAAAAATGAGCTATCACCCGTCTCTGCAATTGAATCTGCACTATAGTACTGTATAACTTCTCCTGGCATCGATTGCAATGCACAATGATTCAAAGAAGCCACCTCTGTATTCCGCGTTGCAAGTATAGCATGCTCACTAAAATATGCCCCAAAGTCTCTCACCGCGGATACTTCATCGTACACACTATTAACCAAGGTTTCAATAGAGCACCCTTTCAATACCATGCTAGATGGAATATGTAACTTATCACAATTCTCCGTAATACCCACTCCATCCCCTATACCTTGAATCCAACCAACAAATCCATTATCCATTACACCACCAGCAGTTGACATCCTCATATTCCCAGACAACCTTAGCACCTTAACATACTGCCATAAATGAGAGCAACATAGTGCCGGATTAGCAATATCTTCACGGGAGCCCTTCATCACGATGGGCAAGATTTGCCTAAAATCACCCCCAAGCAAAGTAACCTTTCCACCAAATGGTTTATCACAGCTTATAATATCTCTTAAAATTCTATCAACAGCTTCAAATGCAAACCTGTGCATCATGGGAGCCTCATCCCATAAAATAAGGCTCGATTGTCTAAACAGTTGAGCAAGATCGCTCTGAACAGGAATATTACAGATGGATCAATTACATAGATCCAATGGAATTTTAAATCTCGAGTGAGCAGTACGACCATCCTGCAAAAGCAAAGCAGCAATGCCAAATGATGCCGTTGCCAATGCTATATGACCATCACTGCGCAACCTAGCAAGCAAACACTTGTAAAGAAATGTCTTTCTAGACCCACCAGGACCATCCAAAAAAAAAAAATCCCCAAAGTTTCCACCAATGGCACCTATAACTGCATTATATGCAACCCTCTGTCCATCATTCAACATTGTCTACATACAAACACAAACTCTACGTTGCTCCAGTATATCATATGCATATTCATCTTCTAAAAGAGAATTAGCACACAACTGAGAATCTGTTCGATGAGGTTTTGGCAATCCATCAAAGTCAGACAATCTTCGCCCATGTTGTTGCAAAAGATCCTGAAGATGCAATAAAGCCCTCTTTGATGCCTCTTGTTGTAGAATTGCCAAAGATATATGCACATGCTCTAGCTGTAACTTATACAAAATATCCTCCACCATTGGTGACATAAACCTATCCCAGAGCTGATCAGGCTATGTAGGCTCACAGAAGACCAAGATTGCAGCAAACAAAGCACGCAACTGGGCACCAACTTGTACAGATGCAGCCTCTTCCAAGTACACAACACACTCATTATCACCTTCTAACATGCCCTTTGCAATGCAGGCTTTCTTAAAGGTGTTGTACACCATGTTGCCAACAGTACGCAAATCATCAAAAGACATACATCCTCGAGACACTGTCAAGAGCATTCACAAGTAATAACGCTCACCAGATGTGGGCGGCACAAAGTATATTCGACCACATGTATTTCCACGCTTTCTCTTCGTCCATACCTTTCGTTGTGCATTCCACACCCAATACACCGGGAAGTCTTGATACCGAATAGCTCGAGCCTCTCGATGAATACGATTGCACGCAAACCATTCCGTAAGAGTAGTTTTCCTGATATCTTCATTCTGCATAACATCTGATATATTGTCTGTATCTTGAAACACCACATAATTCTCACCAGGCAAGTGCACCTGCAACCGCTATATATTAGGCTTCTCATTGTGCAATGCATAGTCATATATTTGCCAACACGCTTCCAAAGCAGAAACATACCGTACATCTAAATAACTCTCGATCTCATCTACTTCACAAAAGGTCGTACCATTTAACCTTGAGTTTCCAACAAAAAATTTAACCGTTGCACGATCATGTCCCTTGTATATATACTTATACAAATACTTGACAGCTGCCACCGTTGAGCATACCTCAACATTTATATGTGCATTGTATTCACTACAAGATATAGACCTTATACCGACGTTCAAAGCAACGAAAATACAAACAACAAAATTTGCCCCCGTCGTTGCAAAAAGCATCGTTATTGACAACACCATAGAAACGTCACTATTGGCATCGCTATATGCGTCGCATTTGTGACGCATATAGCGATGCATATAGCGACACAACCAGTAAATTTGCGACATATATAGCGACGCCAATAGCGACGCGAGCAGTAAATTTGCGACGCAAATAGCGACGGTAACAGGGATTTTTTTTTTTTGGCACATATAGCACTGTGTGTTGTATGAGAGCCATACAAAATAGTTTCTGCACTACTGTATACAAAGCGCTTACAAACAAAAAGAATGTATACTGAAATCATAAAACTAATACATGAAATAAATACATGATCGCATAAAATGCGATTGGTACAATCATGACAGGATATCACTAATACATAGAAAATGTCTACATAGATCAGGCGACTAAAAAATAAAGGTGTGTGAGCTCCAAGGATCCAAGGGCGAGCTAGAAATCCTCATCCCCCGAAAGCTCGTCCCGCTGCAAAGGAGCATCGAACGGATTCTGCAGAAAAAGAAACAACACATCAATCCACCATACAATAATGCATTCAAATATCTCATGGTAACTACGGATAAGAAAGATGAGTGACTTACAAGGCCGCCGCGTCTATACAATCGGTCAATCAATGCATTGAGACCGTGCCTCTCTGCATATCGAGTCTCAAGGCCTTGCGGATCGTGATTTGTAATGGAGTGCTACAAAGAAAACAAAATGCTAGCTGTTAGAAACGTGATTGTCAGTACAAAGAATATTTCAAAAAAACAAACGAGCAAAACAAAAGAGAAACTTACAAAGTCCTCCAAACATGTCCTGTGGCCGCCACTCCCAAGATGATGGACCACTCCGACCTCGAGTCATGCCCTCGCCGCCTCCCGCTGCTAACTCCAACGTCCTGGCGAACCTGTAGCCTCCTCCCTCAGTCGGCACCAGTCGTTTGCATCTAACCACTCGGGCTTTGCAGCCCCACTCTTGATTGCCTTGCGTGCATCAGATCATCTATGTGACATGTATGCATGCATGCAATCCATCATCCAGCCCGTAGAGAATCTATCTACTGCGGCTAGCACCGGAAACTCCTCGTGCAAGGATGCTACTATGTAGTCCTTGCTCCCCTCCGGTATGTTCTTCCAATGATCCAGGACGTTGTGCCGAAAAACTTGTTGGTACAACTCTCTCATGCAAGCCATCACCCTCCTCCCCTCATCATTCATGATGATGGCTCCTGACCTACTATCAACTAGATATCCATAATCCGTAGGAGTCTGCCTAAGATGGGTCCTCTCCCATCTCCGTCCACGCTCCTGGGAATATCCAGGAGACTCCTCTACATCCGGTGTATCAATGGGGGTAACCTCTCTCGGAGTGGCACTCAAAGGGGTGCCACCTGCTGACGGTTGCGCGAAAGCCGGAGTAACTGGAGTAGACGTCCCACAAATGTGACAAATCCTGGAGGTGACGCAGCTCCAACTGAATGACAAGACGGAGACACCACATCCGTGTCTCCACAGCAGCATCCCCCTGATCCCGATGCAGTCCCTCCCTCTGGCCCAAGTCGTGAGCATCGAGATCGTCTGCTCGAAGCTGAAGCATCTGATCGCGCTGAAGCAGATCTAGCAGAGCGCCCTAACGAAGAACGAGATAGCTCCTAGTCTGCCATCTCTCTGAATCTCGCGAGCTGGTCTGGAGACATACGTGCCATCATGTCCTGAAACTCCTCATCGCTCATCCCTCGATTCATCCTGAAAATGTCACTTGCACAGATAAAAAATGGTGTTAGAATAATCAATTTAAACTATACAAAGCACAGTAATATAAATCATTTTTAAAAAATCCCTCTTAAAATGCATATATTATGTACCTTTATAAGAGATCTAAACAATGAATTGAGTGATACAATTCTCCAAGAATGAAGTATCCTATGGTCCCATGTTAATCTCCTGACACAACTCTGCATATACTGGAAGGTCGATAGACATGTCACCACAAAATAATGAGTCTGCCTCGTTCTCAAAAAATTATTGGACTCCTGTATTTCCATCATTGTTAGCCGATGCGGGCTCCAAGCTTGCGGCGGCCTCCACCCCTTGTAATATTGACCACTCTATTTGTATATTATCTTCATCTATGCCCGGAACATCGCTTTGATCATATACTCTCGCACTTCGAGGAGTTGAAGGTATAACATACCACCATCGAGGTTGTCGGGGGTTTGGATAGAAGATTACCTGTTCACAAACACGTACAAAGCGAGTTCAAACCATTGTGACATAAACCATGTCGTATTACAATTAGGAAGTAAATGACTCTATGCACTTGTTCACAATGGGCCGGCAACACAAAGGTGTCACGCAAATCCATTCATTTTTTTTCGGAATCTATTTCGAGAAATCCAGATGGACCTAGTCAAACTGTTGCTCCAGCTCCTTCAAGTACCACTTTGAACCACTGCACATTGAATACTATAGTATCATGGAGAAGCTACAGTAATCCACCGTAATAATACTTTGCAAGTTCCCAAAATACTCCGTCTCATCCACAACCGTGTTCGGATCTGTTGCTCGTCGCCGCCTCTCTTGCTCAAACCTTGCCATGACACCACAATCCATTGTGGAGCACATTTTGTCAATACGCTCCACGCGAAAATGTCGTCCGCGCGACTACGCTGCACTATATATTTTTGTACTATACATTGAAACACTCAAATTAGATGTCGCATATAAAATTTAGATACGACATATTCTAAACCCCTCATCACCTTTGGACTACATCCCCTCGAGACTTCCCACTCCTCCATTGAGACCTCTGTCCCTTCGCTGGATGCTACGGTCAAGGTTCCATGCAACCATCGTGTTGACATAAACCGCGGCATCTCCTCCATGCCTTCGGGATATCAAATCGGTCGATGACGCGTACTGCATCGGAATTCAGCTCGCGCTTCCTCTCGATGTTGCCTTGCAATCTGGTACTTAGCGAGCCACGTCTCCATGGAGGCATGGTACAACATACAAAAGCGATTCACCTTCTCTTCCATTGAGGCATCCATTCTTTTTTCTACCCCATTTCCAACCACCACATCTCCAGTCAGTCTATCATCGTCCTTCAGCGTCCATAGCATTTCATTATCTGGTTCCACCATTGGTAGCCATTGTGAGATATGCACTAACGCCTCTGACACCAGCCAACCTTCGGCCATGCTACCTTCTGGCCGAGCTCGTTGTCGCACAAAGCCTTTCAGGGTTTTCATAAAGCACTCCAGGAAGAACATCCATTGCATATGGACAGGTCTAGCAATCTCCACTTCGTCCACAAGATGCACAAGAAGGTGGACTTGTATCGTGAGCATGCTAGTGGGCAGCTATTTCTCAAAGAGACAGACCGTCTCCACTGCTCCCCGCCTCGTGGATTCAATAGAGGACGTCTTAATCTCCTTCTGTGAGATCCATTGCACCAAAGTCAACAGCTTGTAAATGGCCCCGCGAATTTCTGGAGTAAGGCATCCTGCGATCGCGATCGGTAGGACAAACTGCCACAAACTGCCACAAATGAGAAAGCATTATGAATAATGGCTACTTTTCAAATTGCAAAATGCCCACACTAATTACAATCCATTCTGTTCACAAACCTGACATATCTTATACCAATCATGGGATTTTAGCCCCGACAATTGGTCATCTTTAGAAAATGCGGACCTGAGAGAACGCATCATACCCGTCGGAGTGCGGATAGACTTGATTACTTGCTTCACAATGCGCTCTTCTTTGGTGGAAAAAACCCAAGGAGCGCGAGGAAGCTACACTCCCCCTTCAGCGCTCGACTGCAGCCAAAGCGCCTCCATCTTACCTACCTCCTTCAAATCCATTCGTGACCCTATAGTGTCTCTCTTTCCTGTGATATGCTCCCATAGCAAGCTGTCCACATTCTTGAAAATATGCATGGGATCCAACAAGTGGTTGACCTGTAAGTGGGTCCAATATGGCAACTTGTAGAAAACAGAGAACCATCGCATTCCATTTGGATGTGATTCCGGGTTTACCATTTTCAGCTCGTACCAGCTTGCGGTGTTCATACGTGTTGGAGGTCGTCCAAGAAAACCTTCCCTGAGTTCATGATCCTCCGGCAAGAAAATGGCATGTCCTTGATATACCATCTTCTTCATGGTTCGTGACCTTCGGGAGTCTAACTGTGGCCCACACAATGGACATGCATAATAACCTGAGGTAACCAGACCTGTAAGGCGAGCCATGACCTAGTGAATACTTGATTGAATGAGATAAAATATAGATATTACCAGCGAGAACGGAGGTCTGCTCACCTGAGCACTCTCCCAATCCCGGAAAGTCATGCATCGTCCACATGAGAATGGCTCGAATGTTGGCTGACCACCGACCATCGCGCCTGCTCATATCTTGCACAGTGACCCCCTCCTCCCACAAAATCTTAAGCTCATCGACTAATGGACGAAGATACACATCCATATTTTTTACTTTGTAGCGGCCTGGGACGAGCAAGCTAAGGATGAGATGTCCTTTCTTCGTAGAAAGCCATGGAGGGATGTTGTAGTTGACAAGCACTATAGGCCACACACTGTAAGAAGTTGAGGGCAGACCAAATGGGTTCACACCATCCATTGCGAGACTAAGCCGAAGATTCCTTGGTTCTTGCGCAAAGCCTGGGAAGGTAGAGTCAATGTGGCTCCATGTGCGCGAATCCGCTGATATTCGTTGAACTCCATCCGTGGACCTATTCTGCACATGCCACGTTGTCAAGCTTGCCATGCCGGGCATGCGAAACATGTGGTTTATACGGGGGATGAGCGGAAAGTGTCTGAGAACTTTTTAAGGGATGGTTTGCCCTTGCAAGTCGTGTCGATACCTGTGACCACCACACTTTGGACATGTCTCCATAGTCTCGTATTCATCTCGAAACAGTATGCAGTAGTTGATACATGCATGGATGTTATTGTAGTCCATGCCAAGCTTCCGTAAAACATGTCGTGCATCATCACGAGACTCAGGCATGGTATTTGCAGGTGGTAATATATGATATTTCAATAACCTGAAAAAAAATCATAAAACACCTTGAAAAAGCACAAATGTTTGTAATAATAGTGTCAACAAAAAAATCAATGAAGCCTATGTGCAAGGTACCTGAATAACTCGATCACACTCGTATCGCTCCACCTGTGTTTTGCTTGTACACTTAAGAGTGCAAGTAATGTCTTCAACAGAGATACTCCGCACCCATCATATAATGGTATGGATGCTTCCTCTCTAAGCGGGTCAGATGTCTCGACATCCATGGGAATCACATTAGGGCCAAAAATGTTTCAAAAATGGCACTTGTAAGAAAATGATTAAGTTACTAATTAGTTGAGGTTTTAAAATAATGAACCCTCCAAATTTGGCCATTCAGACGTGATTAATGAGAGAATTTATTATTCATTTAAGAGGTTAGCCATTAAATGCCTAAGGACGTTAACTCATGTCAGAGGTCACTTTTCGGCCATTATTCTTTCATTTTGAATATTTTACTATCACGTTTCCCACCAAAATCACGCTTCTTTTTTCGCCTGCATTCATTTGAATCATTGTTCTCTCCTCTTCACTTTGTTTCTTAGTTCTTAAAGTAGATTTTACTCTGTCGTAAAATTTCTCACCAAAATCACGTCCGGTTCTTACCAGCAGCGTGCATTGGTCTCCCTTCGTCTCCTTTCACAAAATCTTGAGAAGGTGATCAACAATCAAAAGAGTCTCTACACAGAGGATCAATACCACTTACTTGCCGATTGAGCTATAGAGATATGGTCCTCCATGGACCTGAGACGAGATCATCTTGTTAGTTTTCAGCAGACCCAACTAGGTTGGGACATCCAAGCCGCATCTTTACTTCAACCCCTAAGATATCCATTCTGTAAGATTTTGTTTCAACTAAATCCAAGCTTTTTCTTCAATCTCTTCAATTTGATTCATAAGAAAATGGGTAAAAGAGTCCCATGGTGTTGATGCAAATTGGTAGGGATAGATATACTAAGGATAATCCTTAAGCTAATAGAATAGAAAGTGAAAATTTTCACTTTGATCTTGACACTTGAAAATAGAATATCTTCATTATACAGTGTTGTAATATCAACTTTTTAGCAAGGACTAATTGATAAGACAAGGATAATATATTATAATTAGAAGAAAGAAAGTACTTTGATTTCTGGGAGATAAAAATATTTACCTAGTAATAGATTTAAAATATTTATTATTCAATTTTGTCTCTTAAAATATAAAAAAATTAAACAAGTAATAGATAGAAGTATTAGTGATATTGTGTATCATATTAACTTTAGGACTAAGATGATTTTATGTGTGCAGGATGCTTCGAAGAATATGAAGGATACAACTTCTTACTTAATATTAGCTCTTGGGAGTATTTTTCTCATCATACCCTCAACTATGATTAGCACTATGGGGTTTCAAGTTTCAATATCTTCAATTGTGATTCTTATTAGCACTATCAGATTTCAATACCTAAATGGTGGCTTGATGTCATGGGATGATACTACTCATGATATCATATCCTAGCAAATCTCTTAAGATCTATTCCCTTGATTTGTAAGAAGAAATAGAAAGGACTTGAATCTATTTCTTTCTCTCAGAACTCTGATTCTAAAGTAGACTGATTTTATAATTGAAAGCATCACTACATTATTGATGCTTTATCCTTGTATATCTTTTTTCAAATGTAATATATCTCAATTTCACAAAAAAAAGACCATCAAAATAATCAGTCTCCATTTCACAAAAAAATTACATAACTTTATTAGGCTCTGAAAAAAATTTAGAAATTTTTTAAGCTTTTTTTGAGCTCGTTTGCTATTTTAAAAATATTTTTAAGAAAAAAAGGCCTAAAAGAGACCCAAAAAATCACAAAAAAACCACCCAAAAATAGCATTGCCGATACAATGCGAATATGGGTATCTGAGCGTCTCGGATACCCATATTCGCGTTGTATCGGCAATGCTAGCTTTTCCAAAGAAGCTAATCCGCTACTATTAAAAAATAAGCTGTCCTTATGCTTAAGTAGCCCCTGTGCTTACATAGTTCATGTTATTTTTGCATATGTGACAACATTTTCTTGTTGATTATTCCTTTTTAAGCTTCCTTAAGCTAAACTTTAATTCACAAAGGAATCCCTTTCATACTTCGCTTCAATGAACTAGATTTATTAAACCCTCTCGCACTTCACAAGTCATTGAACTAGTTGGAAAAATATCCATTGTTGGAAAAACAAAAGGCTTGGTCAAGCAATGAAACGGGATGCTTGCTTTAATCTCTAATCGATGAAGAAGAGAGATTGAAATCTTTGTGTATGGCTTATCTAAGAGCTTGAAGTTCTTAATAAAATGAAAGAGCAAATTACATTTTTCGCTCAATTTAAAGGTATAGCATTGCCGATACAACGCGAATATGGGTATCCGAGACGCATTGCCGATAAAACGCGAATATGGGTATCCGAGACGCTCGGATACCATATTCGCATTGTATCGGCAATGCTATTTTTGGGTGGTTTTTTTGTGATTTTTTTTGTCTCTTTTAGGCCTTTTTGCTTAAAAATATTTTTAAAATAGCAAAAGAGCTCAAAAAAACTCAAAAAATTTTCCATCAGTTTATCAGGCTTTGAAAAAAATTTAGAAATTTTTTAAGATTTTTTTGAGCTCATTTGCTATTTTTAAAAATATTTTTAAGCAAAAAAGACCTAAAAAAGACCCGAAAAACCACAAAAAACACCCAAAAATAGCATTGCCTCGGATACCCATATTCGCGTCGTATCGGCAATGTTATTTTTGGGTGTTTTTTTGTGGTTTTTTGGGTCTTTTTTAGGCTTTTTTTGCTTAAAAATATTTTTAAAAATAGCAAATGAGCTCAAAAAAATCTTTAAAAAATTTTAAATTTTTTTCAAAGCCTGATAAACTCATGGAAATTTTTCTGATTTTTTTTTATAGGTTTAAGATCTCACAAAAAATAAGTTATTACAAGGGGGGTGTACTTTGCACGCGCATGTTTACTCCTTCACGATACTGAGGGAGGAGGACCCCTACGGAGATTTTGTTGTGCCACTCTTGCACCATATCAAGTCATCCATGATATGCAGCGAAAAATATAGTACCAAACATTATACTTTTTGCCACGCTCGCGCCGTATGAACTGCTCCACGATACGGTGCGAATATGACCCTACGAAAATTTGGCTTTGCTGCTCTCGCGTCATATCAACTTATCCTCACATGGTTGACTTTATGAATTTATTAATTATCCTTACATTGTTGCTGCTCATGCTCATAAGATCACCCTAATGAATAAAGATTTTAATATGATTAGCAGAATAAGGTACCGAGGATGATGTTTGCAAGAGAAAAATCGATGTACTTGGACCTGTTAATTATAAGAGAATGGGTGAGGTGTATGGGCAAATGGTTATTAATGTTTCTTGCACTTCTGAGGAAGAGGACTATCTTAGCATATCTCATGAGGACAAGTCCATGCTAGTTGTAAAAAGGATATTTAATTGTTAGATTCTGTAGTTTATGATTGCATAAGGTAAGGCATTTTGACTCTTAAAAATTTTAGTATATAGAATAATTGTGCTATTGATTGCAAATAACACTCCTTTATTTTTGCTATTAGCTTTAGGACATTGATTGCATCTCTTAGCCAATAAATCTCTAAAATTATGTGTATTGTTGATCCACTGTTATCAATGGAATTTTTTTTTAGATTTGGTTCAAATATAACAATGTCTTTCAAAGCTTTTGATTCCATCACAACTACCATAAATTTTTTTATTACATCAGATACACTCACCAGAGAAATTATCCTCATCAACTCTCTAAGTGGTATCCATGGCCAAGGAAGAATGTGGGTTGAATGGAATACTGCTTGCTTTTTGGTTAATTATTTATTTTATTTGATTATCTATTTTAGTTACATGTTTCCATTTGCAGTGCTGGCAGGCTCCTGACTACCTTCTTGGACACCACATATGAGGATATTGTTGATCCTAGAAAACCATATAACTCTCTCTAACAAGAAGTACCATTGCAAAGTCACAAAGTCATACATATACTTATGGAAAAAGAGTGCTTTTCAAATGTCTGCAGGACAATAGATTCAAAGATACTCAAGATAGATGGAGTGAATGTAAGTCTCTTTCATATTGTTGGTTTTTTTAGGGACCCCTTTTTACCAACTTGTTACATTTTTTCTCGCAGTGCTGGCAGGCTCCTCTTCCGAAAAGTTTCTACTTAGCCAGGATACCTTCATTCTTTGTAAATTTGCTATTTTGAAGCAAGCCATGAAGATATGGAGGGGTACAAACCATGATAAACGTATTCTTCTTGAGATCCTTCCAGCTGTCATGGGCTTTTTAATATCCTGAGATATTTTGAATTTGAAACTCTGCACCGTTACCTTGTCAGGAATCTCCCAGTTTAGAGATGAAAGACTTGGCAATGGCAAATCTTCGATATTCCCATACCTATCCGCTTTAGAGGGAACCACATACTGTGCATAATATATAAAAACCTTGCATTCACTAAAAAAAGACACAGTTTGATCGGCATAAATAATGTCTGCCAATACCTTATGAATGGCATGGAAAGTCCCAGTTAGGCTTTCCACAGGTTGCCATTCAATACTTGTTGACGGAAAGATATCTACAATGACGAACCGTTTGTTAGAACTTGCATAAATGGAAAAGAATTATATACGCGATTCAACTAATAACTTACAATGTGTTTGTTGGGGAACACATTCGTTTGGAGGCAAGTGCATATCCTTGGCCATGTAAACATATTGCACCTTGACAAACCAGCCTTCGGGCGCCATAATTTTGAAGGCAATGATACGCCCCTTCCAGTGATGTTTTATATCATCTCGTTTTCTTCTTTTCACCTTATGAGAGCCCTTGCAAGATGGCAGCATGGTAACCCAATCGTTTACAGCAAAGGTTTTGAGCTCAAAATTTCCATCTGCTCCCTGGCTATGGACTGTGCAAGAGTGTATTAAACGAGAAGGCCGCCTGGAGGAAGCCATGAAAAGAATGAAAGCGCAGAGAAAGAAGCTCAAAGAGGGGTGAATGAACTAAAAAGTAGCGCCAAGAATACAAATGAGTATGTATTGGGCGCCAAAAACAATATTGAAAGATCTCCCAACTTTCAAAAAACTCATTATTAATTTCATCACATCTCTGTCACGTATTTTGTCAGATTTGTAAGTAAATAACGTCTTTGGGACCCCAAAACATGTCAGACTTTAGGGGTTTTGGCTAAAAAAGAAGAGAGAATCACGAAATGGACTCCACTATCTCTAAAAAAGAGGAGACAAGAATACCATATTCTTACACACGTGGCAAACTCTCTTTGGCCCTTTCCTTAATCCCGTGATTAACAAAAGTGTATTTTTTGAAGCGTTTTTGGCCGTAATGAATGCATCGATCATTGCCTCCATCTCAGGCTCCAAGATTGTAGGTAGGTCGGGAAGGTTGTCTGTCTCCTCTGGCATTGACGGTATAGATGGGCCTTGCGAGTGGTGGATTGGCTCCTACAATCCATCCATTGCACATGTTAGCATATCAAGCTCATTTGTGTGTGTTGACCGACATGAGCTGGACACAGCTAGTCTAGCCATAGTAGTTAGATACATTAAATAAGTCAGTGCCTCTGGTGTGAACGGCCTTATGACCTTAGGTTGTACTTTCACTATAGAGTGTGGAATGAATAATGTAGTGTGAGAGAGGAAGCAGGCTGCTTCACTCTGTCTGACATCTACCCGCCTCTTTGAATTTGAACATGGTATCAGAGCCATGAATCGAAAAAGACTGGGTGCCTGGGAGTGTGGCATTGGACTTGCAGGAGCTGAAGTCAGAGGAAAGGTCATTCTTCTTCAAACAGGCTGAAGCCATTGAACAATGGAAGGTATGCAGTGTATGGTTGCATGCTCAATGGTCAAAGGCATTGTAAAAGGCTTGTTTGTAGCCTTGAGAGGGATGTATTGAGCACCTTGGAGTGCTTCATTGCCCTGGTTAATAAAATCGTGAGCTGTGCTGCCCCTCCTACCAGTCTGCGCTGTTGCACCTGGTTCATATTCATGTCCTCCAGCTACTAAATGAGGCATTAAGCATCTTGTACATGCTCTATGAAGTGTATGTCGACCCTGGGGTGTGACCTTGAAGGTCTGACATGTCAATGGAAGCTTGGGTGATGAGACATGGACTGTTATGCAGGTATACAGGTCTGAAACTGAATGTACACTGCTGAATACAGTGATTTACATCACTATTTTGATCCTGAAGAGCACTTGAAGCTCCCTAATAGGCTGGGAAGATTGCATTGCAGACAACACAAGTCAAGAAGTCATATGTACTTGATGTGAAGTACTTGAGCTGAATTTTCTCAGTAAAATATTCAGATCTGAGAACTGTTTCACTGCTGAAAACTGTCATGTACTGTCAGTGACAAGCATTGGATACTACTGATGCAATACATGCCATTTTTAGAGCTCTATCACCTATGAGAGCTGTCATATACATGCTAGATGTATGGAGGCTTGAAACATTCAATGAGCATCATTGAAAATTGAAGTCTGGAGGTGAAGTAAATGCAAACATATTGTCTTCGCCAAGTACAAATGGTTCATGAGGTTTTATGCTTTGGTCAGTGAAAACAGGTTGCCTATGTATACCCAGATGCTCATGTATTGACCTTGTCATTACGAAGTAAATGTATGACATGATTGGGAGACAATTTGGGGCTGACTGGAACTTGATATGCTGAACTTTGGTTGATTGTAACCTGCAATTGAATTTGTTGACACTTGTATGTGCTGGTTATGCACTGTTCTGTGACTCTATGCTCATGTCATGACTACCAAGTGTACTAGCAGCTATCTGGGAGTTTTTGGGACATGTGTGACATGATTCCCACTCAGTTTTGGACTTGAAAGTGCTGCTGATTATTTACAGTCTACAGTTTTCAGACTGCATAAATGTACCCTGGCAGTGAGGTTGCAGGAGTTCAAACCGAAGTGAATACATAGTACTTGCATTGACTAGTTCACTCACAGGTTAAGCCACTTGGTGTGAGCTGTTTTGGACTGTTAGTGGGCTGAAATACCCTGGTTTTTTACTACAATTAATTGCAGAAAACTGTCACAAACAGTTCCGGGCTGAAGTTGAATTGTTAAGAAGATCTTGGTTTGCAGGTAGTCAGGCAAGGTCTACAACATGGCAAATGCTGATAGAACTGATAATGTAACGCAGATTGTGGGAGAAAAGCTGGATAGCAACAATTATGCAATATGGAAGTTCCGCATGGAGAACTTTCTGATAGGCAAAGGATACTGGGACTTAGTGACAGGTGTTGAGGCTGAACCTGAAGTTCCAGATAGGAATCCTACAGCTGATCAAAGACGAGCGCATCCAGCTTGGACGGAAAGAGCTCGCAGAGTTTTACATTGGCTATCATTGTGTATCTCGGATGCTATGGTGATGCAGATCATGAACTGTAAATCCCCAGCAGATGCATGGAATATATTGGTCAAATACTATGGCACAACTACAAGTGCAAGGAAAATACAACTGAAGCAGAAATTCAATAACATGGAGAGGAAGAATAGATCCATACAAGATTATGTCACAGAGGTTAAGACCATAGCAGATCAGCTGGCATTTGTTGGCTCACAGGTAGAAGATGAGGATATGATTGCAGTGACCTTAAATGGCTTGGGTCCGGAGTACAAGTCTTTTGATACTTCAGTATCTATGAGGGCTAAGATGCCTGATTTTAATGAGCTGGTTGCATTATTGATTCATGAAGAGGTGAAGCTTGGCTTAGCTACAGGGTCAAGCAGCTCAAAGAATAAGGATGCAGTTTTTTATTCGAATCAGCGTGGTCGTGGTAGCCGTGGTAGAGGCTATGGATCTGGCAGAGGAGGCCAGCAGAATGCATCCTATAGTAATAGCAATCAGCAGTCATCAAATGCAAGAAGTGGTGGAAACTTTCGAGGCAGGGGGAGATCTAACTCCCGTGGCAGAGGCTCATGGCAACAGCAGCGTCAGTCAGACAATCCAAATAAAGATAAGGATTGTCACTACTGCGGCAAGTATGGGCATATTGCAAAGGACTGTTGGAAGAAGCAGGGGAATCAGAAGGGCAAGCAGCATGGACATTATGCTACGTCCAGTCAGGCGAATGACTCTGGTGATAGACTGTTTGCTATGCAGTATGTCAAAGATAAGGCTGCTGAAAAATCATCTGATGATGCAGTGTGGTATATTGACTCAGGGGCGTCGAATCACATGACCCCTCATGGTGATTGGTTCACGGATATGGTGGCTGAAAAGCATGGTTATGTATGCACAGGTGATGACACGCAGCATAGCATTGAGCATAAAGACAAAGTGCCTTTGGTGGTTCATGATGGCAGGAAGAAAAATCTGCATGATGTCTTGCATGTCCCTTCAATTACGAAGAACTTATTGTCTGTTGGTCAGATGACGTGGTCAGATGACGAAGCAGAACTTGCAGGTTAGATTCAATAAGCATGGTTGCTTTATTGAAGAGTTTGGCAATGGCTGCAAGTTGATAGCTCATGGTCACAGGAACGACATAATGCTTACTCTTGATGCTTCTTTGCCAGAGCTGAATTCAGCTATGTTTGCTCATGGTTCTGGCACTGTTAGGGATTTGGAAGTATGGCACAAGAGAGTGGGGCATGTAAATTTGCAAAGGCTGCAAATTATGCAAAAGAAACAGCTGGTTACAGGGTTACCGAAGTTCCAATATTCAAACATTGGTCATGTATGCGAGGCTTGCCAGTTTGGTAAGCAGTCACGATTGCCATTTATCAGGAATGTACGACAGAGTACACGTCCATTGCAGTTAGTGCATTCTGATGTTTGGGGGCCAGCTCATAATGTATCTATGGGAGGTTCTAGATATTATGCATCCTTCATTGACGACTACAGTCGATATACTTGGCTTTACATATTGAAAACAAAAGATGAGGTCTTTGCTGTTTTTCAGCAATTTAAAGCATAGGTTGAGAAGGAGTTTGAATGCTACATCTCTTGCTTGAGATCTGATAGTGGTGGGGAGTATGTATCAAATGACTTTAATGATTTCTTGGCTGAAAATGGCATTCGTAGGCAACTCACCTGCAGCTACACTCCGCAGCAAAACAGAGTAGCTGAAAGGAAGAATAGAATTCTGATGGAAGCTACTAGGGCTATGATGAATGAAAAGCATATGCCGCTTTACTATTGGGCAGAGGCTGTTATGACAGCCGTATACATTTTGAACAGGACTCCCACTGCAGGCATTCATGATATGACACCGTTTGAGAAGTTGTATGGCTATAAGCCAGATGTAAGTCACATGAAAGTCTTTGGCTGTCTTGCTTATGTGCATATTCCAGATGAGAAAAGGAAGAAGTTGGATCCCAAAGCACATAAGTGTGTTTTCATTGGATATTCGCAGGAGAAGAAGGCATACAAATGCTATGATCCCTCTACCAGGGAGACGTTGGTAAGCAGGGATGTTATCTTTGATGAGATGGGTTCTTGGTATGTATCACCAGTTGCAGTGCCATCTGATCTGCCTTCCACTCATGTCTCTACAGTTGATTTGCAGCAGAGCACTGCTATGATAGGACCTGTCAGTCAGACAGTATCCCCATGGACAGGGAGATTGAGGAGCTCACGGTCCACTGACACGGGTATGTCAGTGAGGGGGAGACATGATGTCTTGGACAACAAAGGAAAAGAGAAAGTTATTGAGGATGCATCTGGTATGATGACACCTGGCAGAATGACTTCGGGCTATGAGTCTAGTGATACTTTAGACAGTGAACTTGGTATTCCGACTGTCTATACGCCTGGCACAAGGTAGAACAGGTACATTTCGCCTCATGAGAGAGGTGAATCGAGTAGTGCACCACAGCTTAGACGCTCGCAGAGGGTCAGATACCCTGTTGACAGGTTGACATACAGTGGCTACTCTGCAAAGCATTATGCGTACATGACAAAGGTGATGGAGGTCAAAGAACCAAGTACATATGCTGAAGCAGTGAAAGATGAGAATTGGTGTGGCGCCATGGATGAAGAAATGAATGCCTTGGCTGCAAATAAAACATGGGATTTAGTACCACTGCCTGAAGGAAAAAAGACCATTGGCTGCAAATGGGTCTACAAGATCAAATGTAAGTCAGATGGCAGTGTGGAGAGATACAAAGCCAGGCTAGTTGCAAAGGGGTATGCCCAACAGTATGCACTTGATTATGAGGAAACATTCAGCCCTGTTGCCAAGATGGCAACTATACACACTGTGATTGCCTTGGCTGCTGCTAAAGGCTGGAAATTACAACAGATGGATGTTAAGAATGCATTTCTTAACGGTGACCTAGCAAAGGATGTCTATATGGTTCAGCCGGAAGGATATGTGCACCCTGATTTTCAGCATTATGTATGCAGGCTGAAAAAGGCATTATACGGGCTGAAACAGGCTCCGAGAGCTTGGCATGCTAGGATCAGTAACTACTTGCAGAGATTGGGTTTTGCTGTTGGTAGGGCTGATCATAGCCTATTTACAAAGAAGATTGACAGTGGTTTAGTAGTGCTGGTCATATATGTTGATGATTTGATCATCACTGGCGATGATGACTTGGGCATACAGCATGCAATGAAGATGCTGAAATCTGAATTTGACATGAAAGACTTGGGAGAACTGAAGTATTTCTTAGGCATTGAGGTAATTCCAGCTGACAATGGGTTATGGCTGATGCAGAAGCACTATGCCATAGAGATGTTGAAGAAGTATGGCATGGCTGAATGCAAACTGCTGGATACACCTCTTGATCGGAATGTCAAGCTAGACATGAACACTGGGGCTGAAGTAGAGGATGTGACTATGTACAGGCAGATGGTTGGCAGCTTGATTTACTTGACCATCACTAGGCCAGACTTGAGCTATGTTGTAGGGCTCATAAGCCAGTTTATGCAGAAGCCTAGAAAGCCGCACTTGGATGCAGTCAGACGCATTATGAGATATATTAAGTCCACTGTAGAGTATGGGCTGTTCTATGTCAGAGATAAGCCCTTGATATTGACTGGATACACGGATGCAGATTGGGCAGGTTGCTCATATGATCGTAGATCTACGAGTGGATATGCATTTGGATTTGGTAGTGGCATGATTAGCTAGAGTAGCAAGAAGCAACCTACGGTTGCTTTGTCAAGTACTGAGGCAGAGTACAGGGGTGCTGCATTGCCAGCATGTGAGATTTCATGGTTGCTCAAGCTTATGGCTGATTTGGACATACAGGTAGATGCTCCAGTGAAGTTACTATGTGACAATCTGAGTAGTGTACTCCTGGCTATGAATCCAATCTATCATGCCAGGACGAAATACATTGAGGTACACTACCACTTCATCAGAGAGATGGTTTGTGCAGGAAGAGTTGATCTTATGCATGTGAAGACTGATGAACAGGTAGTGGATATCTTTACCAAGTCCTTGGGTAAAGATAAGTTCTGTGGTTTTAGACAGCTGCTTGGAGTACATATGCTGTCTTGAGCTTGAGGGGGAGTGTTAGAATATCAAGTTCATTTGTGTGTGTTGACCGACATGAGCTGGACACAGCTAGTCTAGCCATAGTAGTTAGATATATTAAATAAGTCGGTGCCTCTGGTGTGAATGGTCTTATGACCTTAGGTTGTACTTTCACTATAGAGTGTGGAATGAATAATGTAGTGTGAGAGAGAAAGCAGGCTGCTTCACTCTGTCTGACATCTACCTGCCTCTTTGAATTTGAACAGCACATCCACGAACTCTTCTAATTGGCCGCAAAGGGTGCACTCCCCCTTGGGTCGAAACATCACCCCCTGGATAGAAAATTTGCCAACAAGACTCCATCTTATTGTGTATGGTTTTCAATTAGCTTGCGAGTACAATGCATGATTAATATTAACTTCAAATTACCGTTTGCTGAAAATCCGCAATCGCCTGATCAATGATCTCAAATTGAAACTCGCCAAATCATCGTACGTGTTTTATAGACAATCGGCGTTTTCGTCTAATTGCCAACTTGCATTGAGAGCAAGGACATGGGACACGCTGATTAAGATACGTCTCGCAATCTTGAACAATAAGACCTTCTTCGTTTTCCATCTTATCTACATTACAGCAAACGAGGCTTAAATGGATAGCTTTATGGAGATGTATGTCAAGTTGCAAGTTGACCATAAATCTTACATTGTACATAGTAGTTGAGAGATTTATTGATGTTATATCTCGGCCCTGTATCATGCTCAAGAATTTATTTGTCCCGGTAGATAATTATTCGTTATTGTAAAAATTTGCACTAGAGGGCTTTGAGTATAAGTAATCCATTTATGAGCATCATTGAGGATCTCTTAGTCTAATAATAAATCAGTCTCAGCAAAAAGCATCTTAGAAATGTGGTTTTTTTGTCCTAGGATCGCGTATTAAAATTAATGCCATCTATGAAATTTATCAACTATAGTAATAAAATTTATTTCAATCAATTCTACTCATAGTCATAAGACCTGAGAGAAAATATCCTATACTCAATTTAAGGGATTCTTCTTCTATAACAATACTTTTGGGTTCATTTTGATGAAGTACCGTAATGACCATTAGCTAGGGTATCATTTTCTTTTAGTCCTTCCGTTGACTAGTTGGCATGATTTCTAATTTGTTATGCCTATAAAGTTAATACAAAAACAATTAATTATACATATCACAATTAGATCCCCTACTTGGACATTATGAAGGACACGACCAATTTTAAGCCATCTTAAAGAGTCACCAATGTACGTGGCCCATGGCAAATCACATTGCATACCATTATCGATAAGTCTATTATCGTGCATCTTAAATCTCCTAATTAGACTTTATAAAAGTGTATGACTAATTTTTAGCCCTCTTAAGGAGTCGATGTAATGGTGCCCATAAAAAAAGTAAAGTGGATACCATTACCATAATCATGGATATGCTATCATTCCAATATATGTTATCTTTCTCTTTCTCTTTCTTTCCCTCCCTCATTTCCTCCCTCTCCCTCTCCCTCTCCCTCTCCCTCTCCCTCTCCCTCTCCCTCTCCCTCTCTTTCTCTCTCTCTCTCTCTCTCTCCCTCTCCCTCTCCCTCTCGCTCTCTTTCTCTCTCTCTCTCTCTCTCTCCCTCTCCCTCTCCCTCTCCCTCTCTTTCTCTCCTTCTCTCTCATTTCCTCTCCTAAACAAGCAAAAAAGAAAGTGATTTAAACCTTTAATAAGCAAAAGGGAGAGGGAGAGAGAGAATGCACTCTCCCTCCCTCTCCCTCCCCCTCTCGCTCTTTCTCTTTCTCTCCCTCTCTCATTTCCTTCCCTTCCCTCTCCCTCTCTTTCTCTCCCTCTCTCTCCCTCTTTCTCTCTTTCTCTCTCATTTCCTCTCCTAAACAAGCAAAAAAGAAAGTGATTCAAACATTAAACAAGCAAAAGGGAGAGGGAGAGAGAGAATGCACTCTCCCTCCCTCTCCCTCTCCCTCTCCCTCTCTTTCTCTTTCTCTCCCTCTCTCATTTCCTTCCCCTCCCTCTCCCTCTCCCTCTCCCTCTCCCTCTCTTTCTCTCCCTCTCTCTCCCTCTCCCTCTCTTTCTCTCTTTCTCTCTCATTTCCTCTCCTAAACAAGCAAAAAATAAAGTAATTTAAACATTAAACAAGCAAAAGGGAGAGGGAGAGAGAGAATACACTCTCCCTCCCTCTCCCTCTCCCTCTCTTTCTCTTTCTCTCCCTCTCTCATTTCCTCCCCCTCCCTCTCCCTCTCTCTCTCTTTCTCTCACATTTCCTCTTCTAAACAAGCAAAAAAGAAAGTGATTTAAACCTTAAACAAGCAAAAGGGAGAGGGAGAAAGAGAATGCACTCCCTCTCCCTCTCCCTCTCTTTCTCTTTCTCTTCCTCTCTCTCCCTCTCCCTCTCTTTCTCTCTCATTTCCTCTCCTAAACAAGCAAAAGAGAAAGTGATTTAAACCTTAAACAAGCAAAAGAAAGAGAGAGGGAGACTTACCGATGAGATATGGCGAGTGTGGGGCGGCTCCTGTTTGCGATGAAGGCTCCTCCTCTCCTTTGCGAACAACGGTAGTGGCGGCGGAAAGTCTTCTTCCTCTCCTCTCACGACGGTTGCTCTCTCCCTCGCTCTCGCTCTCAAAATACACAAGCCGCAAACGCGAAATGAAACAGCGCTCGGTTTCGGCCTGCTTTTTTTCCCTGTGGAGCGTCGCTATTTGCATCGCAAATGCGACGCAAATAGCGACGCTATTAGCGACGCCAATAGCGACGCCGCTATCTGCCGTCGCTAATCGGCGTCGCTACTAGCTCAAATCCTTGTAGTGATTTTTTACTCAAGTACGGATTGTATGGAACAATCCATCGATTATCAATAGTATTACCCTTTATTGTGACTGTCTTTCCATCATCTCGTCTTCTATAAACAGGATAGCCAGAGCTATCAACAGTTGTTACATTCACAAACCTCTCAGGAAATTTTTTAGTGCATCGACCATTGCGCATGCAAGGGCTCTTGGGATTCATTACACCGCAAGGACCATGGACATTGCATTTTGAGATATTTTCAAACAAAGCTGAAAAATTTTCTCTATCAGGAAACTCAGCACAAACAAATCTATCATAATGGCATGCTTCAGAGGGTTTAAAAGGGTGCTCCAAAATTAGCAAAGTATGAGAATGTGGTAGGCTCCCCCGCTTTTGAAACTCAATCACACTAACATAGTCTGCAACATTTCCAAACAGATTCATTTTCAACAATGTATGCATCATATCAACATGTTTTTTATGGAATACCCGAGCAGTCAAATCCGGACGATCATAAGCAGTCTGTCCAGGCAACAAAGCATTAGTTATCTCTAACCACTTTGGATTACATGTCATAGTTATAAACAGATCTTACTTCGCACTATAGCCATGGCATCCTGATACAACTGATACATGTGTCTTGGCCCACCAGTAAAAGAAGACGGCAAAACCACCCTTTTACCAATAGAGGCACCAATAATCCCCATCGGCCCATCATCCATCACTCCCACCATATCTGCTAAGCCCTTATAAACTTTCGAGCGTAAAACTGATTGATTTTGACGACACCAACCTAACCTACATTGCTCTATACTACAATAAGCATCAACAATAAATTGTTGCAACAATCGGCCACCCCGCAATATGCACACCTCAATGTCCTCACGCACTTGTAGTCGAAATGCATAAAATTGCATATGAGTAACACGGTCCTTATTAGATAATCCATGTATATTAATTGGGACATTAACACCACTATAAGGTACCTTTACATGCCAACCATCATCACCCATAGGAAAAAGAAGGACGTATAGCATTGGCATATATGCCCTATGCAAGTTTGAAATAGCAATACATCGTCCATCCCGACTATAAACATGTATGTCTCGACGATCAAGAGTATTCTCATTGCCTTGTCCTGGCATGATAGCCGCAACCTCAGTTGCCACTGGAGCTGAGTATTGTCTATTAGCATGTTGAACCCCAAAAATAGTCATTCTCAAATCATGCAAGGGATTGTTTTGCAATTGCATACCCACGGATCTAAAAGCTTGCGCATATGCATTGTGTTGATGCATCATATACTGAAGCTCCCCAAGCAAGTTTGGCAATAAATTAGGCATAACATCCAACCGATTAGATAACTCATGCTCAGTATCATAAACATAAAGTTGTGCAAATCTTGGCCTTTCCTGTCGTTGCACATTAGGAATCAAAGAGCCTATACGATGATAAATGGAGCCATGCACTCTAAAGGTATAAGAATTTCCCACAACACACAAAAGTTCATCAACATTGGCACCAAGCGACACAAATGCAAGAGCACTATTATATGCTCGTATATTATTTTTAAATACTCTACTTTGAGGATGCATACCATGCAACAAATCATGCAATAGTTGTGGTGGATATTGCAACTGTGGCAACATTACTTTTCCATTTTGACAACAATGTTTACCAAACAAAACTGACCCCTGTACTTGAGCCTCACATCTCCACAATTTAGCCGAACATCGCTCACACATCTCAGAAAGACTCCCCATGGAATGCACAATCGGGTCTTCAAAAAGCAATATTGTAGTTGCAGGATGAATATCCATTGGAGGCAAAGCATGTAAAATGGAGCAAAAACCTCCATTTCGAGCACTAAAGGTTGGTGCATTATTGACACGTGACTCATTAATCACACCATTTCCTAAGTTTTGGTGATTTTCAGCATCACAATTATAATCATTAGCAAATTGCTGCTCAATCAAGCTGTGAAGTCTCTCACGAATCAAGCTATCATGATTTAGAGCCCCTTCTTGTAAAACGTTCCGGCACTCAACTATAGTAGAACACATCTCTTTATACCCCCTCTGGCCATGTCTTGCCATTTGAGCCCTAAGCCTAGCAATCTATCGTCGTCTATATCGTGTAGAGTTGAGTCTACGCCTATGAATACGCAACACATAATCCCTGCTAGTTCTCTGATTATTTAATCCCATATTGTTTGGATTCTCACAAAGCTTGCACATCAAGAGAAAACATGTATTCTTTCAAGGAGAGACTTGATTGGGATTAGTATTTTCAAAAAGACTTAAAAGTAGAATCAATCTAGAATCACATAATCCAAAAAATACTATGACAATTTAAATCAGCACAATCCTCCTACGTGCAAGGAACAATAGTAGTCAAAATTAGAATCATCATATATTTTTATATATTCTATTCAATTGGATATATCTAACCCAAAGACAAAAAAAAAGCTATATCCAACTGGCGCACGATCCCCCAACCTATAACTCAAACCCAAACATCACTCTTCAACATGAATGCGCAATAAACTATAAAACGTTAGGATTTTTAAATCAATGAACTATTTTCTATAGATTACAAGATATAATAAGTATTTCTATAGATCAAACCTCAAGAAAGAGACAATATACTTAAAAATAAAAATGTACTTAATATTTACAAACTCTTGAAAAGAGAGAATGCACAATCTTATTCCAATCCATAGCAAGTTCCTAGACATTGAAACATATTTTACAAAAAATATTACTCTTTGACACGTACTACATTGCAAAAATCAATGAAGTTTTCTCTCTAGATTGCAAGACATAATAATTATATCTATAAATAAACTATAGAGATAGACCAATGTTTACAAACTCTTTAAAAGAGAGAAGAATGCATCACCCCCAATAAATTGAACCAAACACCGGAGAGAGAGAGAGAGAGAGAGAGAGAGAGAGAGAGAGAGAGAGAGAGAGAGAGAGAGAGAGAGAGAGAGAGAGAGAGAGAGAGATATTACAATTAGACCATAGAATTCTTTATGCAGATCAAACCTCAAGAAAGAGGTATCACATCGTTACATTAAAACCAATATAAGCTTCACAAAAAGGAAGCACACATCATTACAAAAAAAACATTGATCCAAGCACTTCCAAGCAAGATATCAGCGAGACGATAATAAATCATAAGCCTTAGCCAAGCAAATCCTTCTCAATTGGGACCGTTCATTTGACGACTCAATTGTTGTAGCAAGGCATTGAACCTATTAACATTCATTTGGAACTGCAAAAAACGGTAGTCGACAACCCCTCTGGCAAATCATAGGCTCGCGGTCATCTCCATGCCCCCAAAACGATGCCCACATATCATTCAACAACAAATTCATCAACCTACTTGTCTCAGAGACAATTGCTGAAAGTTCCCTCACATCACCACCCAAACCACTCGAGACTTGTTGAAGAACACTCTGGGTGTGCTTTGTCTCGCACACAACACCATACAAACCCTTAGCTTGTTCATGCAACTCTGCAGAGTAAATAGCAAGTGCATAATCGACACGTGTGGATAAACTTGTCTGCAATTCCATCAACTCATTCATCTTGGTCTCAAGGTGTTTAAACTCCAAAGAACTTGAAGCAGCCTTTGTGTTTCTTCGGATCGTTGATGTCCTTGTGGATTTACTAACATGCCCTCCCTGTTGCCTCGCCACTTCTTTCATCTTTTGCACATTAACTTTATTCACTCTATTAAACTCCACATTTTGGCTGCAACAAAATACACAAATGACTATCTCCCAAAAAAAAACAAAATACCTTGGTGAAAATACAATTATTAGAATAATAACTATCTCCCATACCCATGCGAACGGCTCCAAGTAGGCAAGCGTCGAAGAGATGATGTTGTCGCTGCTTTCTTTGATTCAACCAAATCAATTGCATTCAATGGAGTCGAATGCACTATGTCTGGAACATCATCCATAGCTTTGCTTTGTTCCATGATGACTGCACGAAACTTTCCATAGAGTATAAGAGTCCCAATAGAGAAATCTCAAAGCCATTGAAGACACAGTGCTCACCAAAATCCAATTAATGATTCCCCTCTTCAATGGATGTCTATTCATCCACATGTGCATATGACACTCACCAAATACATAGCCATGCCTTACCTCCTCTCTCTCTCTCTCTCTCTCTCTCTCTCTCTCTCTCTCTCTCTCTCTCTCTCTCTCTCTCTCTCTCTCTCTCTCTCTCTCTCTCTCTCTCTCTCTCTCTTTGTGTGCAAGCCTTACTAATGGATGTTCATTCGTCTAGATCCATACATAGGTCTTGGCAAAGGCTCGAATGTGTTAAAGATCCAAAGATGTTCGATGCTCAAAGATGAATGAATACCAAGGTGAAAATATGGAAATATAAACTATCAAAATGAGATCAAAAATAAAAAAATCTTAATAATTTGGAAGAGATAGACAATTTTTATTAAAATGGAGATTTTCATCAATTTAAAAAGTCTTTACACAACTCATTTAAAAAGTCTTGCAAAGGTTATATATATCAAGTATGTGGCGATTTTCAATTTGGAAGAGATAGACAATCATCATCAAAATGGAGATTTTCAAGGATGTGCTTATGCAGCGGCGACTCATCCAAGTTAACATTGCCAAAAACCTATCTAGATAAACTTTGAAAGAAGCAAATTGCACATCAAGGGAAATGCTCTCGAGTGAAAGGGAATGAACCCACACGGTGATTCATCTGGGTTTACATTGCCGAAAACCTATTAAGGGAAACTTTCAAAGAAGTAAGTTGCACATCAAGGGAAACATTTTCATTCTTGTGAGCAATTAACTCACATACGCCATCCTCTATACGACCAGCACTGTCAATAAGATCTTTCATCTTCTCATCATGATCATCCAAGGATCCAATACGTGGCCAATACTTTCGGACATGGTCATATATCTCGCCTATGTAAACCTTGATTTCTTCCAACTCATCCTGTATCCTCACCCCATCACAAAGGTTTCCTTCGTATTTCTCCTCCAAAATTCTCTCAATCCTCTGTAGAAGGCTATCAATGCTCTCACCAAGAGAAATCGAAGCCCTTTGATGTCGAAATAGTGCCTTTACTTGCTTCTCAAGCCCATCCAAGCGATGAATGACTCTAAAAAAACTAACAGAACTTTCATATCCTCCAACATGCTTGAGTGCACGACGAACTGCCTTCTTCCTTACAACCTCTTTCCCTTTGCACACATTCATTTGCACACTGGGAGCGCACTGCACAACATTTGCTACAGACACATTTTTTTCCTCCATGCTGCGCAAAACACATGCGTGAACATCCAGGTGCATATCAACTTTTCTTATCTTATCTTAAAAATTAGAAACAGTGGAAGATCGTAGATGACATTAGATTAACTTCCAATGCATTAAATTTAAACATACGTGCATTAGACCATATGATTGACTATAATAGAATTTGCTATAGTAAGCAGCATCTAAAGTGAGGTTTCAATTTGTTTATCCCACACATAGGACTCAAGTGGGTCTTCAAGATGCATTTGGATTATTTCAAGCAAATTCTCATGGCTCCCTAGTTGAGAGATTAGGCTTTTTGTCACAATGGATGTATCCATTTTATGATGCAAAACCCCCCTTGCATAATGGGAAAAGTCAAGGATCAAAGCCAACGCCACAATGACCAGTGAGTTGGTATTTTAGGTGGTGTACCTAACATTGCATGGTGCACACCACACAATATCCTTTCTTAGAAAATCATGCCCCACCCCTACCAATGAAACTATAATTCACACACTAAACAATCTCCTAAGTTTAAAAACGTCAATAACAAATTTTTAATGCCATGAAGGGTTACCACATCCATGCCAACCCCACAAATCACAATGAGTTGATCTGAAGGATAGTTGTACATCTCAATAATGAAAGTCACGACCACGAATAAGTAAATAGTAATATAATTAACAATAGCTTTCTAAGTTGAATAATGCCCTACGAATTGCAATCAATGAGGCAAAGGATAGTTCTATCCACATATCCTAAAACGTTTATCAGTAAGATAATAACAACAATAAAATAAGATAACAAAAACAATAAACTAATATCTATATCTATCTAATCTAATCTTCTATATCTATATCTATAAACTAATTAGATAATAATAAACTAATAAAATAATATCTAATCCAAATCTTATTTTAATCTAATCTAAATAAAATAAGACCACAATAAATTGTAAATTATAATCTAACAATAAATAAACTAATAAACAATACAACAGTAATCATCATCATCATCATTATTATCATTATCATTATCATTATCATTATTATTATTATATTATTATATAATTATATATACTAATTAGTTAGATATTATTATTTAGATATTATTATTATTAATTAGACAGACTAATAATATCTAAATAAAAAACAATAATAACAACAAACAGTAATACTAAGAAAATAATCATCATAATTAAATTATAACTATTAACTATTAATTAATTAATTAAATTTAACTATAACATTAAACTAATAAATTAATAAACAATACAACAGCAATCATCATGATCATGATCATGATCATGATCATGATCATTATTATTATTCATTATTATTATTATTATTATAAACTATAAACTATAAAAACTATAAACTATAAAATAATACCACAATAAACTATAAACCAACAGCAAACAAATAAAACAATATCTAAATCTAAATGTAAATCTTGTCTATCTAAATCTTATATTAAAATATTAATATATCTATCTATCTAATATATCTAATCTAAATAAAATAAAACAATACCACAATAATCAATTATAAACTAACAATAATTATAAACTAACAATAAACTAATAAACAATACAACAACAATCATCATCATCATAAATAAAATAATAATAAACTAATAATATCCATCTAAACAATGATAAACTAATAACTAATAACATCCAAATAAAAAACAACAATAATAATAAACTAATCCTAATCATAATCATAAATAATAATAATAACTAAACTTAAACTATAACTATTAATTATAACTATTAATTATTAATTATTAATTAATTAAATTATCTAAATCTAAATTCTAAATCTTATATCTTATCTTAATCACAATAAAATAGTTCATCATCATCATCATCATCTAAACTAATTAGATATTATATTATATTATTATTTAGATTAGATATTATTATTTAGATATATATAAACTAATAATATCTATCTAAACAATAATAAACTAATAATATCTAAATCTAATCTAAATAAAATAAAATAATACAACAACAATAAACTAACAATAACAATCATAATCATAATCATCATCATCATCATCATCATATAATAATAATAATAATAATACCACAACAATAAAATAAACTATAAACTAACATTCACATTCACTATTTCACTATTCACATTCACATTGACTATTTAACATTCACATTCACATTCATAAAAATAAAATATAATAATAATATAATAAAAATAATAAGTAAAACAATATCTAACTCTAAATAAAATAATACCACAACAATAAAATAATCTATAAACTAACAAAAAACTAAAAAAATCATAATCATATCATCTAAACTAACAACAATAATAAATAATAACATCAAATCATATCATCATAATCATAAAATAACATAATTACTAATAAATTATAACTATTAACTAATAACTATTAGCTATAACATTAACTACTAACTATTAACTATTAACTATTAACATAACTAAAATAATAAAATAAAATAATATCTAACTCTAAATAAAATAATACCACAACAATAAAATAATCTATAAACTAACAGCAAACTAAAAAACATCATAATCATATCATCTAAACTAACAACAATGATAAATAATAACATTAAATCATATCATCATAATCATAACATAACATAATTACTAATAAATTATAACTATTAACTAATAACTATTAGCTATAGCATTAACTACTAACTATTAACTATTAGCATAACTAAAATAATAATAGCAAAATAAAATAAAATAATATCTAACTCTAAATAAAATAATACCACAACAATAAAATCAACTATAAACTAACATTCACATTCACTATCTCACTATTCACATTCACATTCACATCAACATTCACAATTTCATTTCACATTCACATTAATCAAATATTTAATTTAATTAACATTTAACATTCACATTATTAATTATTAATTAACATTCACTTAACAATATTAACAATTAACAATAATAACAATATAATATAATATAACAATAACTTAAATAATTAATAAAAATAATAAAAATAACAACAATAATAATAAAATAACAACTATAACTATAATAATAATAATAATAATAATAATAATAAATAACAATACTAATAATAGCATAACAATAACAATAATAATAATAATAATAAATAATCTATATCTACTTATAATAATAATAATAATAATTAGTTAATGTTAATGTTAATTGTTAATAGTTATTATTATTAATAACATCATTAACAATATTAACATTAACATTAACATAACATCATTAACTGATTTAACATCATTAACATCATTAACATTGACTTAACATAAAATAACATCATTAATCATTAACTTAACATTTACTTAACATTAACATTATTAACAATTAACTGATTAAATGATTTAACATTAATTAACATTATTAACATAAAACTAATAAACTAATCATCATCGCGTCCCGGGGGGGGGACGGATTTCGAGCGCGCAGGCGGAGGCGAATTTTGGCAGGTGCGGGGGGTGCGGGCGAAGCCGATGGGGGCAGGCTTGGGGGGTGTGCGGGCGGAGCGGATGGGGGCGGAGGCGGGAGGGCAGGTGGAGAGAGAGGGCAGGAGGGCAGGCGGATGGGGGCGAAGGGGGAGGGCAGGCGGATGGGGCGGAGCAGGAGCAGGCGATGGGGGCAGAGGCGGAAGGGCAGGCGGAGGAGAGAGAGAGAGAGAGGGCGGAGGGGAGAGGAGAGGGGCAACGACTTTCGGAGGCTGGGGGGCAGCGACTTGGCGGGGCACAGAGGTGCCGAGAGGAGAAGAGAGAGAAGGAGAGAGAACCTTCTCCTGAAGCTCGATCGTTCTCTCGCTCCCTCAACCTCTTCCACCTGCAGCCTCAATCGTCGCTCTTGAAGCTCCTCTGCAACCTGCAATCACGATCGTTCGCTCGCTCTTGAAGCTCCTCTTCCACCTGCACGAACGATTGAATGAAGCTCCTGGCCTCGATATGTCTATCATCCTCGTCATCCTCATCATGAGAGAGGGAAGACGTGAAGACGTGGGGGAGCATTAAAGCTTTCATGCAATTCAAATCTTTCATGCAATTCAAATTGGAGGCTCGGGAGAAATTGGTCTTTCATGCAATTCAAATTGGAGGCTCGGGAGAAAAATGGAGGTTTGCGAAATAACCGAACCTCCAGCCAGGATAATAAGTAAGATAGATGAGAGCGCATTACACAAAAGTTTCCCAAACAATAACTCGGGATGGAGCTTCCTCCGCACACATGTGATGGCCTACTATGACGAAGAAAAACTACTATGGACTAGTATTCGATTAGTAGCTCACACGTGGGTGGTTTACCAAAAGAAGCCATAGCTAACAAACATCCTTTTACCACATCAAACATTTCCTACCATGGTGTCGTGTATTCCTACTTCACTACCAATTAGTTACATGGCTTTCCCATACCATCAAAAAAACAAAAAATGCCTTATTGGCACTATATTAATTTTTAAAAGATAAGCGACGAAAATATTATTTAAACATCCTCCCTCACCATGTATCCAACATCCACCAAAATAGTTTTTTGGTATAACTAAATACAAAAACCTTTAACACAAAATTTCGAAGGGACCTTCATATCAAATATTATGTATGTGCTATTTTTATAATTAAATATCTTGTGAAGTTCAAGGTTTTAAACCATATTCTTCAAATTTTGAAGGTTTTAATTTGCAATTCCTTTTACATTAAACCTCAGTCTCTCATGGACACTGCATGTGTCAAAAGCCCATTCATTTATGAGAATTATCTTATCAAAGTTACTACCATCATCTTTAGCTCATTTGTCTATTTTTTACCCTTGAGGCAAGACAACCATCATAAATCAATCAATATATGTGCCTCTATGGCAGATGAGCAACCACTATAAAGCTTTTGCTTAACCACAATCAAGGATCCAATTGCACATGTGTGTGTGGCGCATCAAGGGATTTTACCCTTGGGTAGAGAATGATGTAGAAGTTCTATCCTTCTTTCAAATTAGTTTGGCCAACACTCTTCCCTATCTCTTGGTTACCCTGACTAGATATCTCACTAGCAGTGGTAGCTCTCTCTGAGGCTCTAGAGGTTGCACTATCTCGGCTCATGGCTCTCGATCTTCTCTCCTTGAGCAGGTCGTCTACACGTATGGATTCTTCAAAGACCCTAGCTAGTACATCCCTTTGTAGGTTTGAGTTGCCTACCAAGGCCTTGTAGAGATCTTCACTCCTAATTCCGCTTATGAATACAGTGGAGACCGCTTGCTCACAAGGTCGCTCCGCAACTGGGATTCTCTTAAAGACACTTTGCATGTGAGTGTCGTAATCTCTAACGCCCTTGTCCTTTTGTCTGACATTCATCAATCGAACCATGGGGTTATCTGAGTACCCCACCCTTAGAGAATCTCTTGATGAAGAGGCTCTTGAGAGAATTCAAGTTATTGCATTTGGTGTTATGTAGACTATGTTGAGATGGCAAGCTCAACACGTGCGGACATTGATGATGGACCGCCTGGCTAGATGGATCTGCACATCTACACTTAGCACGTTGGTGATCATTATGATACTCACATGGCCACTGACTTATCACTTATTATATTTAGTTTGTTACACCTACCTACAGTTGGCAAAGACATAGCACTAGTTGATTAGTGTAGTCGATTATGCACTGTTTGACTTAGTAGGCCACTTTCCTTTATGTTGTATCTTATCTATACTTTGTGTACATTGTATAGTGTGTGGAAGAAGAAGAAGAAACCATCAAGAAAACATTTTGGTCTCCATCTCTTCTTGACTGAGCTTCCTCTTGTGTATACAGTGTGTGTTTGGCGCAACAGCTCAAGTAAGTCCCCCCACCAAGCGATTCTTGACATGGTATCAGAGCCGCGCCACTAAGAGAGGCTGATTTCGAAGGCTGAAGTGAAGGAGAAGAAGCAAGGTTCAAGCAAGCAAGCACGGGTAATAAGCTCTCCCATTCTTCCACTCTCTCTTTTGGATAGTGCCTGTGGAGGCATTGGAAGCAGGGTTGAGAAAAAATCTCAGATTTCTGTGAGATTTGGTGTGTAAGCAGAGCACTGTATATTCTGCAATTTTGGCCATCTGAGACCACTTTAGGCCCTGTTTTAGAGCCACAAGGTTGTGGACAACAGTTTCGGGATACACTGTGATTTCGGTTGTTTTGACCAAAAGTGGGTGCACAGGTTACGGATTTCGAATCTGTAATTTTTGAGGTATTTGCAGAAAGCAAACATAAGGTTTATCTGCAAACAGGTTGTAGATTACATGTACTATTGAGCAATTTGTGAAAAAAGTTGCTTTGTGTATTGATGTGCGCGTGTTGTGAAAGATTGCAAAAGACTAGCTTGCTGTGTTATATCCTTGTTTGTGATAATGGCAGAGAATAGTGGAAATCCCATTATTGAGAAGCTCGACAAGAACAACTACCCTTCATGGAAGTTCTGTGTGACGAACTTTCTCATTGGAAAGGGCCTTTATGAATTTATTTTAGGTGAAGAAAAGGATCCAGAGCTTGGTATCCCTCCAACTGCAGATGAATTAAAAGCATGGGAAGAGTGGAATGCGAAAGACAAAAAAGTGATGTACTGGCTATCTCCAGTCATTAATAATACTATGCTGGGACATATCAGGAATGCAAAAACTTCACATGCAGCTTGGACAATTTTTGAGAGCATGTGTTCAGTAAATACAAAGACATGAAAGATTCAACTCAAGCAAGAGTTGAATGCCTTGAAGAAAGGAAAAATGTCTGTCAATAAGTATGTGTTGAAGGTGAGGAGCATTGCAGATGCTTTAGCAATGATTGATGCAATGTCGGATGATGATGATTTGGTTTCATCCACTCTGAGTGGCCTTACCAATGAGAAGGCATGGAAATCATTTGTTACTTCAGTATATATATGGAAGCCATTTCCAGATTTTGATGAGCTGATCTCTCTCACGATTACTGAAGAGATCAATATGCAGGGTGATTTCTCTGAAAGAAATGGTGAATAGGTCTAAGCATTTTACTGGAGTTCAGGAAGGGGACATGGTAGATCCTCTTCGAGAGGCAGTGGTATGGGATGTGCTGGTGATAAGCAGCAAAACAAGTTCAATCAACAGTTTGGTGAAATGCAGGTTTCTAGAGGCAAAGAAAACTTTAGAGGCAGGGGAAGCTCTAGAGAAAGAGGTGGATGGCAGAATAGAAGTTCTGGAAATTCTGCTATTGTTTGCCATTATTGTGGCAAAACATGCCATATTGCAACCCATTGCTATGCAAAGAAGGATGATATTCACAGTGGTAAATTACAATAAGAAAACTATGCATCATCTTCACGACAAAATGAAGACAAAAATGAGTGTCTATTTGTTATGCAGCATATGATGAATGCAGTTACAGTAAAAGGGACACATGATGATGTATGGTATGTCGATTCAGGTGCATCTAATCATATGACCAGTCATGTTGAATGGTTTGGAGAGATGCATGACTTACAAAACCCAGGTTACATGCAGACATGTGATGATTCAGGTGATGATTCATGCCACCCAATTTCACACATTGGAAAGGTTCCCTTGTCCTTGTATGATGGCCAGACAAAGAGTCTGACAGATGTATTACATGTGCCATCAATTACAAAGAATCTAGTATCTGTTGGCCAATTGGTAGAGTAGGGGTTGCATTTCAGATTCAATGCAAAAGGTTGTTTTGTAGAAGACTTTAATGATAAGTGCAGGTTGGTCATAAAAGAAAGTAGAGTTGGCCGAATGTTCACTTTAGATGTTGTAATTCTTGCAATGGATGCTGCTATGTATGCTAAAGAAAAAGGAGTAGTTGCAGGTATTGAAATATGGCATAAACGTATTGGACATGCAAATGTGCAAAGGCTGAAATTAATGCAATCCAGAGAATTGGTTACAGGGTTGCCTTCTTTTAGAGTTGCAGAATTGCATAAAGTCTATGAAGCATGCCAGTTTGGTAAGTAGGCAAGACAACCCTTCTCGCATGATAGAGAAGTGAGTAGAAAAATACTTGATGTAGTGCATACAGATGTTTGGGCCCTACATAGAATGTATCTCTTGGTGGCAGCAAATACTTTGTCACATTTATTGGTGACAGTTCAAGGAAGTTATGGGTATACTTCATGAAGAAAAAAAGTGATGTGTTTGAGCACTTTAAATCTCTTAAGGCAGCTGTTAAAATAGAAACATGCTTTAAAGTAAAGTGCTTGAGATCAGATGGAAGGGGAGAGTACCTCTCTAATGAGTTCAGTGGCTTCTTGAGGACTCCTGGGATAAAGAGGCAATTTACTTACAGGTATACCCCACAGCAAAATGGTGTTGCATAAATAAAAAACAAGCATATTGCAGAAGTTGCATAGGCATTAATGGCTGAAAAGAATATGCCCAAACATTTTTGGTCTGAGGCTGTCCATACTGTTGTTTACATTATGAACAAAACTCCCACAGCTACAGTTCATGGGATGACTCCTAAAGAATGCTTTACTGGCAAGAAGCTTGATGTATCGCACTTGAAGGTATTTGGCTGTGTCACATACGTTCATGTGCCAGATGAGCTACGGAAGAAGCTTGATCCAAAGGTAGAAAAATGTGTTTTTATTAGATACTCCTTAGAGCAGAAAGGGTATCGCTGTATAACCCTATTATAGGTGAGTTTAGAGTGAGCAGGGATGTTATCTTTGATGAGATGGGAAGTTGGTATACACCTACTGGTGATGTTTTGGATGATGATAATGATCAGGACAGATATGTGCAGAAAGATAAACAAGAATCACGGAGTCTTTGTGGGAGCTTTCGCTCAATCGCCAAGACCCATGGACCGCTTATTGTTTAAGCGTTCCAAGCGAGCTCTAATGGCTATCTCTCACCTAGCCGACGTGCCGTTGATCCTACGAGTGTAGTGAGCTTACCTTGATGCTTGATCGAGTACCCTCCTCTCCCTTGCACTCCAGTAGCTCCACGATTCTTGATGCTAGCTCAAGCATCCTCAAGCCTCCTCCATCTCCAAGCTCCATCCTCCATAGCCGCGCGCGCAAGAGAAGAGAAGAGAAGAGAAGAGAAGAAGAGAAGAGGAGATGGTGAAGAGCTTCACCCTCTTGATCCCTCACTCTCACACACACACTCACTCCCTCACACTCTCACACTCCCTCTCTCAAGAGCACACACAAGCAAGAAGGAGAGAAGAAGAGAGGAAGAAGAAGACTCTTTTTGCCACAAACCAAAGAATGAGCTTCTCATTCATTTTTCAACTTTATATACAAAGCCCTAAATCCTTTTTGGGCAGTCATCCCCTTTTCCCTCTTTTACATGGCCGGCCGTAGCCTAGGCCCTTTTTCCCATTTCCCACCATTTTAATTTATCCTATTCCCAACTAATGCGTACACTTTGCACAGGAGCGAGCCTGGCACTCTTTTACAAAGATTTGGGGGCGCTCCCACATTTTAATGGTGCACCCTTTTTCTCTTTTGTTGTCTCGGGCCAACACTGAGGCTTTCTGAGGGTCGTGCCCGAACATTTAAATTTTTTAGGGACTGGTTACCGGTCAAGGCGCCTTTTTCTGCTTTTATCCTGTGCCTTTTTTGTTATTTCTATTTTTTCCATTTTCCGCTCCTTTGTGCTGCGGGAAACACGGTAACATTACCCCCCTCCTAGCCAAGTGCCAGTCCCATGGCACTGCGGTGGGCCATAGTGGCTAGTTAGGTCGGCTGCTAGGTGGAACAGGTAGGCGGGTGACACTGCTTCCAATGTGGTTGGGTGAATGATAGGTGATGGGGTTTAAGGACGATGACCAGGAAAGATTCCGGCATGCTTTAGGCTCCATGAAGATACTCGGCATCTTTCACACTGTTGTGGCGCCCCTTATGTAGCCGATCATCTTTTGAGTATCAGAAACGCTTGAAGCAATAAGGAATCCCTTAGGAGGATGGTATTGGATGGAAATATTCTGGAGAAACCCCCCAAACGCTATTTGCCTTGAAAATCCGTGGCTTTGATTGAAGATCCTTGTCTTTGAGTTGAAGGTCTTCAATTTTGAGTTGAAGGTCTTCAGGCTTGTGGAATCAATAAGCGATCCATAGATCTTGAGGCATTGGGCATGGATCATTGGACGATGAGGTTCCAAGATCTATGCCAATGGCAATTCTACCTTGACTTGCTTCAATCATGGTAGCCATCACAAGCAGATGGATGGATGCCGGCACATGAAACGAAGTTTTGGTCATTAAAGGATGCCGTGGGTGATCCTCTTTTGCGGGTAGCTATTTCTTGAAACTCAAACATAACCTGCAAGAAAAGTTGTGCACTCCCTAAGGGGTGTGTCTGTCTCGCCGTGTTGTGTGTGGTGCCTGTGGCAGTGGAACTGGGAGATGGGTCTAACCTTGGGCAAGCCCTAGGTAACGTCCCACACTTGAGGACCCAGTTCGTGCTTTGTTGGAGGTGTGGCGCAAGTCTTAGGGTGACAGGTTTGAAAGTCCTGCCCTTGATGTGCCCTAAGTGTGAAGTGGGAAGGGGGCTAGGGAGAACCCTAGGTGCAGTGATTGTGGTGCTTTTAAATTTTTTTTAAAAATATAAATCAACATAAGGAGGCATATACATGGAGACATGTGATACAAGGGCATGACGGGAGTTTACTCCTCGTCATCCGAATGGCGGGTAGGGGATGTCGGACGGCGGGGGGCCTTGTTAAGGAATCTACGACTCAACAAGTAGCCCTTGAGGTTGAGGCAGGTTTTGAGAGTGGTGGTAGAAAGGAAGGGGTGGTTGCACTGGGTGAATTTGATGTCGCTCATATCTTCGAGCAGTGCAATACAAAAAGCTGGCAAAAGAGAAGCGTGCATCATGAGGCGAGTCATGGTGCTGCTATCTATGGCATTGGGGTCGAAGTAGAGGGGTGGGAGGTGGTGTTCTTGGGGTGCGGGCTCTTGGTGGACTAGGATCCTAATTATTCTAAGATAATTACAAGTGGTTATGAAGGCGGGGTCAGGACAAGAGGTGAACTCGCTAAGAAATCTATCTATAGAGTTGTACAAATCAGGGAGAGTGAAGAGAAGGGCATCCCTATGGGAGGTGCTATTGGTGTTATAGATAATGGGAAAGTCGAACCTACCGTGGATGGACGGATTAAAGTCAGCCCCTACCCTTTGATGATACGGCATAAAAGTAGGGTCATTTCTCTCAGAAGGGAGGGTGTTGCAAAATGCCATCCACGCGTCAAGGTTGATGTCAAAAATGTGTCTTCTCCAGGTGGGTTAGCAATTATAGTTTTCCACCGATCTAGGCACCTGGAGGACTTTATCCTGCCAAAATTCACGGTCCTCGGCTCCCCAAGCAATTGGGTGGGCCTCTCGCTCTACTAACCACTTGGCCTTGAGCCTTGCACCCATAGCGATGATGTCATTTACAAGTTGAATTGGCAGTACTCCTGTTCAAGCAGCGGGAAACTCAAAGCTCAAGTGGAAGGGGTCGCGGGTATATTCTTGTTGTTCCCAAATAATCAATTCTGCATGGAATTCAGCAGGGGGGGTCTTGATGGCGCGGTAGGAGAGGGGCAGGTTGTCTTGGAATAGGTCTAACATTCAGCTTTTTTCTTGCCTTCTCTACCATTTCTTTCCTGCGGTTAGCTTGGGCTGCTCTTCTCTCGGCAGATGTATCAGGGGGCTTCGCTTCTGCTTGTTGTGGCTGAGGGGGTGGTGGGACGTATTCCTCCTCCTGAGGTCCCAGATCAAACTCCAGTTCACCCCCTTCTGCTTGCACATCTTCTTGTGCCTTCGCCTATGTGAAACCGAGTTCATCTATTTCCTGCGCCGTCAGGCCTACCTGTGCAAGATATCTTCTTTGCTCCTCTAGGCTCTGCGGCGGGCCTCCTAGCTGCAGTGGCACGTGCAAGCCTACTGTTAGAGCTCTGCGTGCAATGGTTAGCTTCTTCTACTGATCATTGGCTTCGTTTCCTTCCGGTTTGGTGGAGTGGAGCAGTGTATTGACGAAGGTGTGCTACTGGGCTATCATGGAGAGCTGGGCTGCCTCTGCCTAATTCTCAGCCAGCACCCTATCTCCTTCGGCTTTCGCTAGCCGGCGTGCCAAGTCCCGTATTCTCCCCTCATTGTGATCAGCCCATTCTTTTGCTCTTTTTTCCATATCTTCCAGGCTCTCCCCCTCATGGAGGGTCATAGCCATGAGTTGTTGCTGCTGGGCCTTGAGCTCACGGTGTAGGCGGGACTACTCCTGGCGTTCATCGACGATCTGTACATTGAGCTGGTCCAACTTCACCTCATCCTTCGCACATGCTCTTCCCTTAACTAGTCCAGCTCTACAGCCTCCTGTCTGATCTTGTCAAGCTGGCTTTGTGCTTCTAGGTTGACTGCAGATAGCTGATCATTCTTGTGTCGTAGGTGAGCATTGGTTTCCCTCTCCCTGTTGAGATGCTCCATCAAGATTTTTCTCCTTCCTTCCCAAGCAGCGTCACGTTCCTTCAGGGCCTTTAATTCCTCTGCATCCTTATTACTGGCTTCCTCCCTGAGCGCAGCAATCTCCCGTTGGTATTCTGTTATCTAGTTGTTCTCTCCAGCTAGAGAGCAGCTCGTGATTCTCGTTCTACTGCCAGCTCCTCCACGGCTGTCCTCCTTTCTTCCTTGGCCCGTTCTAACTGCGAGAGCAGCTCCTTAACATATTCGTCGTATTGGCCTATTGGAGGTGGGGGTGGGGCATGGTGGTGGTGGTGACAACGTCTTCTATTTTCTGCCTCTTCAGCTCCAGCCTTGGCTCCAGTTCAGTCGTGGCTGCCCTTTTGACTCCTGATGCTGGGGTGGCCACGGCCTCTTCTCTTGCTAGCTCCCGTTCCACCAAGAATTGTAGCCAAGTGACCACGTTGCTCTCATCAACTTTTGGGGTGGAACCTTGGGTGGCGGTGGCAGTGGGTATCGTCAGGGGTGTGATTTTCGGCACACTGGTACTGGGACCAGGTGCCTCCGTTCGGTGCGGGCTCTCTACGCCTTCCTCGTCTCTTTTGTGCTGCTCCTTGATGGAGTGACGGGTGGCCAGCTCTATTTCTTCCTCTTCCTTCCATCTCAGCTCCTCCTCGGTCTTCTTTTTTCTCTCCTCCTCATCCTTGACTAACTCCCTTCGAGCCCTTTCCAGATCTTCCTTCTCTTTCTTCTTTCGCTCCACTTCTCTTTTTCCATGCAGGGCTTTGGTTCGTTGTTCCGCATGCCTCTGTGGGGTGCCCTGGGATTCTCCCTCTTCGTGTGCGTCAGTCTCTATTTCATCTGACGACCTTTGTTGCTCTTTTGTGTGAGGCGGGGACTGTGAGGGTGACTCGTCACTTCCTCCATTCTTATCTTCTCCTGCTCGTCCTTGCCCTAGTGCTTCATGGATGATTGCCGTAATGACACCTCCAAACCCTATGGTGGAGGCTTTGGAGGATGATGCCTTGCGGGTTGATCGGGACGACGGGGACTCCCCTCCAACGGCTCTTCCTCCTGTTGCCAGGGCCTTAGCCGAAGCCTCTATTATTTTCCTCACAAATCCATTCAGGTTCACCTCGTCCAGCGATTGCGCCACAATGCTGTCGAGCAGAGGTACATTGATTCGGCTCATTATGCTATTGTACCTCTGGCTTGAGAACAAGGCGTGCACCATTTTTTCCTGCAACTGGATTTCTGGGTTGGGGATGTCCGCCAGGCTAATCCCATCATTGGTATGGACCTTCACCTTGTCCATTCCCAACATGGCGTAGATGTCTCTTTTCGGCTTCCTTTCCACCTTATTCGGCAGCCCTAGTGCCCTTTCTGCCAACTCGAGGGTCAGCTCGCGATCTGCACCTGTCTGGTGGCTTCATTGTCGCGCACCGTGATGGTGCCTCTATTCCTATTGAAGATGCGCAAGAAGTCAGTGCACTGGGTGTAGTCCACCCTCCAGCCCACTGTCCAGGTACTTCTGCAGGTGGCACTGCTCTATGATTTGGCGTACTGCCAGCTCTTTGATGGCCACGTCTTCAAGGTTGAAGACGTGACGGAACTTCAACTGGTTGAAGGCTCTCGTCTCCACCGTGAGGCCGCACTTTACTTGTTTCTCCTCCGAGAAGGGGAGCTTGCCCGCTTTGTCCTGGCTTGCCATGATCACCACCTGAAAGTTCAACCATTTCCACTTTTAGTGCTTTTGACAACTAATTTGCTGGAAGAATAAAAGCGTAGCAGATTTTATTGAACATAGCCTTAACTTTTCTTCCCAGACTTTTACCATTACATCTTACCCTTGGATTTCAACTTTAACTGACGTTTCATACTTGGTTTACTTTTTAGATTCTATTTTGTTTATTTTTTACATTCCACCTTATTCCCTTATTACCCCTTCCCCCTTTGGAAAAGAAGAATCCGTCCCAGGATTGGAGGTTGCGAGGCTAAGGGCTTTCAGCATAAAGGGCGTCGCTCTATTTGTGCAGGAGCCAAGCGTAGAAGTTGGGGTTATATTCCAGTTGAGTGGCGCGGTCCAGATCAAAGGGTCGAATTCCAACGTGTGTGATGTATGTGAGGACATCTGTGAGGAAGTCACCAAAGTCGACTCGACTTGCGATGTGGAGCTCTTCCTCTGTTAAGAGGCGGTCAAGATAGGGATGCCCCGGCCCCGAAGAGTGGTTAACACTCTATATGAGGTGGGCGCGACGTAGGTGGGATCATACTTTGCCGTTTTGATGGCTCGGCGTTGTTCAGCGTTGGTCATTATGCGACATCCGTCAACCTCCCATTGCAACCTAAGAGCGTACTATTGCCTCAAGAAGGGTGATCTAGTATCAGCAAGGTGGGATAACCTTGCGATCTCTTGGTCATTGATAGCAAAAGTGGTCCGTGGATCATATGACGTGATGAGGCGTTGCTTAATGGCTTACTCTTTGGAGACCTCGCTACTGAGCAACTCAGCAGCAGAGCGAGAAGCCTGTGCAAAGGCGAATTCAAAAGTCTCCCAAGAGCAAGGCATATTGCGCACTTCTATTGTAAAGGGTTCCGCTAATAGACCCAAGTCCAAGCAGTCATAGCTGAGGGCTAGCGACACAAAGGTGGCATCGAGCCGTTTGATGCAGTCCACCACATCATCTCCAGTGTCCTCCGCAAGATTAGCGGCTCTAGCACTAGAAATGACTTCCGTTCATAGGAGGGCGTAAGGCCGATGGGGGTGGTTGAGGTTTGCTAGAACTAGAGGCTTTGACAGTACATAGTTGCGGTTGGGAGTCTCCTTGAGCCTGCAATGGCTGTTTGTAAGGTGGGGGGGTTAGGGTCAGTCGTAGCAGTAGCTGGGCTGCTGCAGTCCGCTTTGCTATGGAGAGTCGGGTTGACTTGGTCGGATGATGCCACCTGTGACGGTGGCTGGTGCTTGGGCTGAAGCGTAGATGAGTCGGATGGTTGGGGCTCTGGAAAGCACTGCAGCCTATGGTCTTGAGGTGTTGGGGGACGTGGGCTGATCACGCTTGAGGGTGGCGTATGACTAGTGCCTTTGGCCGCGAGGGCCTTAGGGATCCACAGTGAGGCATTTCCCTCATAGTAGCCTTGCGTATGCAAGAGGGTTTTAGGGACCCATATTTTCTTAATCACGTGGCGCTTTCGGTGATTGCATCTTGGCCTCCTAGGTTTAGAGTTCTGGGTCTAATGCGGATAGGTGCGTCGACTCCTAGGCGGTTATTGCGGCTATTTAGGCACCCATTGAAAGCGAGGCTGTTGGGTCCTTGCTTTGGTTGTTGCGGGCTGCGGTTTATGGAAGTCGGGGAGCGGCAGACGCGCACTACCCCCTCCTTAATCTTGCCTATGGATGTTTCTATCGGTGGCCCTACAGACGGTGATAGTGTCGTGCAGCCCTTGGTGAAAGCTGTGACAATGCGCATGTTGCCAATTGCTAGGTGGATGCGTTGCGACTCATAATCAACATTGCAGTGAGTCTGGTTTTTGAAGGTTCATCTGAGCAGTGACTCCATGCTTGCGTCTGTAGCACTGGGCAACACGTAAACATCATTGGAATAGTCTCAGACTCGATAGAAATGGCGACTCTGCACTTGCCGAGAAGTGCGTAAGATTGAGCCCCATATGGGCTTAATTTGGCAGTTGTGAATTGAAGTAGTGGTTTACCAAGTTGGATCCAATGCTTGTGCGTTGACATTGAAATCTGCTCCCTCATCAATCAAGGCGTTGAAAGCACATGTTTGCTTGGTAGTGACCGTGACACGGAGGTAGGCGGGTTCTACGGCTTCCTCATCATCATCGTTGATTTCAGTGATTGTGGCTACTCGTATTTTGACCGGTGGTTCTAGCATTGGTGGCTGATGCAAAGGATGAGTCCTTCACCGTCTAGGGTCTCGAGCTCGACATTGCCGGTTCGGCTGATTGCCCGAACCTTGAAGGGTCCGAGACCTCTGAATTTCATCTTTTGCTTATGTCCTTTAACTGAGTAGAAGAGCACTAAGTCACCCTGCTCAAACTCGTGCTGCTTGACATGCTTGTCAAACTAGCTCTTGCGTCGGGCTTTCTCGCAAATAAGCACGTGGATGGCTAGAAGACGAGTCTGTGATAGGCGTTCCAGCTCAACCAGGCATTGAGTCCATGCTTCCTTCCCTTCCCATCGTTCTTGGAGTGCTATTCTCAGGCTAGGGACGAAGAATTCTGATGGTAGAATTGCTTCAGTCCCATAGGTCAGCCTAAAGGGGGTTTGGCCAACGGCCATTTTATAAGCTGTGCGGTAGGCCCACAAGGCTGCCATCAACTTGTTGTCCCAGTCGGTTCGTGAGGCTGAGACTACTTTAGTCAGGACATTGATAAGAATTTTGTTAGTTGATTCTACCTGGCCATTAGCCTGAGGGTAGTATGGTGAGGATTTGCAATGGATGATAAGAAAGGTGGATAGGAGATGTGCTATCACTTCGTTGATGAAGTGTGTGCCTTGGTCGCTAACCAGTTCGATGGGGCAACCGAAGCACGAGATCACTTGCTCCCATAAGAACTTGGCGATCGTCCTAGCATCGTTTTTTTGTGTGGCTCTTGCCTCTGCCCATTTCGTGAGGTAATCTGTGGCCACCACGATGTACTTGGCTTGTGAGTACTGTGCCGCAGGACTGATGGGTCCTATGAAGTCAATTCCCCATTTTTCGAAGGGTTGTCGAGCAATGATTGGGGTCAACTCCATTTGATCTTTATGAATCAGGACTTTTGTCCATTGGCACTCGTCATAGTGCTTGACGAATCGCGTGGCGTCGCGAAAAAGCATGGGCCACCATAGTTGAGACTGCAGCACCTTCCGTGCTCTCGTATCTCCACTAAAGTGTCCTCCTACAATGCCGATGTGCGCCTCTGAGAGCACATCGTGCATCTCATGCTCGTACACGCACCTACGCAGCAATCCGTCTTGCCCTAGCCTATAGAGTTGGCCTGCAATCAATTGGTAGGGCTGAATCTTCAAGATCAAGCGCTTAAGTCATGCCTTTTCTATTGGTCGTTCAGGTAGTCCATGCTCCAGCACTTGGACTATGTCGTCTGCCCAGTATCGTGTTAGATCAGCCTTAAATAGATCTCTCTCGCTGGACAGGTGGAATAAGTGGGCGTCAGGTAACTCGTCAATGATGTCTTGTCCAGCGGCTTCTCCTGTGGGTATACGGGACATGTGATCAGCCATGTAATCCTTTTTTCCCTTTCCTACCACCATGGAGAAATTGAACTCTAGGAGCAGGAGGAGCCATCGAGCTATGCGCCCTATAGCACATGGTTTGTTCACTAAGTAGAGCAGGGCTTGATGGTCCACGAAGAAGATGAAAGGTGTGGCCAATAGATAATGCCGGAATTTCTTCACGGCGAACACCATGGCTAATCCCTCCCTTTCTGTTGTCGAATAATTCATTTCCGTCTCAGTGAGTTGTCTGCTAGCAAAGCTCACTGGGTAATCTAAGTTATGCTCACCAGGTTGGCACAACATTGCCCCCACGGAAAACTTAGAAGCATCGATGTGTACGTGGAAGGTAATGGTCCAATCTAGGGCTCGTAGAATTGGTGATGTTGTCAGAGCCTTTTTCAATTCTTCATATGCCCGTTGGCATGCCCCGGTCCACTCGAAGACAATCAGCAGCTTGTGTAATGGCCTGGCGATCAGCGCGTAGTTCAGCACAAACCGCCGATATTATCCTGTGTGACCTAAGAAGCATTGAACTCCCTTGTAATTAATTGGGGGTGGAAGGTCAACAATAACCCTGACCTTCGAGAAATCAGTGGCAATGCCGTTCTTTGACACCACATGTCCTAAGATGCATCCGTGCTTCACCCAAAACTAACACTTCAAGGGGTTCAAGGAGAGACGATATAAGCGGCACTGTTCAAAGACTGCGTGGAGTTTGTCTAAGTGTTCGATCCAGGCCGAATGGACACACAGATCATCAACAAAGACCTCTAACTCCTTGCGAAGCATGTCCTTAAAGATGGTGCACATGAGGCATTGGAAAGTGGCAGGCGCATTGGTCAACCCGAAGGGCATGACTATGTATGCAAAGACGCCCCACTCAGTGGCAAAGGCGGTCTTGTGCCTGTCTGCAGGATGCACTTGCACCTGGTTGTACCTTGAGAAGCCATCGAGAAAACTGTAGGCTTCCTTGCCTGCCACCCTCTCAAGCATGTGCTCGGTGTACGACAAGGGATAGTTGTCTCTCTTTGTAGCAGCGTTCACCTTCTTGTAATTGACGCACACTCAAATTTTGACGTTCTTCTTCATCACAATGACTATGGGTGATACCCAGCCTGTGAGCTCAATTTTGTAAATGAATCCAGCTCTCATTAGCTTGTCAATTTCCTCTTTGATAGCATGAGCGTGTTTTGGATTCATGGGGTACGGTCGCTGCTTGTTGACCGGCATTGCATCGGACGTCATGGGTATGTTGTGAGTCATAACACTCGGATCTACCCCTCGTAGCTCTTCTAAGGACCAGGCAAATACGTCTATGTACTCCCGCAAGAGAGCAACAAGACTCAACTCTTCTTTACCAGTCAAGTCATCAGCAATGAACACTGGTCGGGGTGTCTCCCCTTCCAGGGCTAGGTCTACCTCCTTGACCTTGGCTAGTCCTTCAATTGGTTCGCTCATCTGCCCTTGACGCTTGGCACCTAACAGAACAACTGCCCTATCCTCTTTTTTGAATTTAGTGAAGCATTTAGGGAGGTCTTGCGGCTTTCGCTGTTCTTCTGATCATGTATCCCTGGGGTGCTTTGCCTTATCCTGCCTCAACCGTCTGCGCCTCAGGTGGATGGGTAAGTCCCCCTTGGTGCGTCTAGTCATGGGCGGCCTAGGGATCTCTGGGTCACTATTCGAAGTAACTTCCGATTCAGAGTCAAACCCTCCATCTTCGCTAGAAGAGGTGGTTTCCCCTGGTGGCCGCAGTTCCGATGGTGATTCGGTTCTAAGTATTGATGTCGTTCCTGGTTGGGCTAGGCCTGCTTGCTCAAGGTCTATGGCTCCTATGCATTCCAACCACACACGATCACATTTCATGCACATGACTCCTTGCTCCATTCTAAGGGCTTGCCTTTTCTACGATTTGGCGTCTGCTCGTATCTGCTCAATTTCTCGTCCTTTAGTGTCGTATTCTATGGTTTCCACTTCACCCTCGCTCTCATCACTGAAGGATTGGCAGTCCTCGTATTCATCGCCGGAATCCTTATCATTCGACTGCTCGTCGTCTCCTAGGGCTTGGTATGCCTCGTGTTGTTGGTCAGGAACCAGGGCCCAGTTATACATGAGGTTCAACTCGTGCACCCTGGTCCATTGCCACTTGGAATCCTCTAAGAGATCCTGGAGTGGTTTGAAGTTGGCAGCTGGGTTGCCAGCTAGCTGGTCCGTTAGGTATTCCAGTACCCCCTGTAGTTCCCTTTTGTTGGATGGCACTTGGAAGGTGACAGGCTTAGGCTTTCCATGGAGGCTTGCTGCCATCATGTAGACTGGTGTAGAGAGTGCTTAGTTGGTCTTGCCGATTGTTTTGATGGCCTGCTCATATGCCTCATGGTCTGAGAATGGCAGGTCAATTGTAGCGAGGACGTGCATCCAATCCCGCTCATACTCTGGGCACGGGATATACTTGGTCAAGGACCCATAGGACTTCTTGACCTGAGTATTCCCCTTGAGCATAGTAGAGATGGCGTCTAGGTCGACTAGTGAGGTCTTCCAAGTGTCCGTCTCTATTTTTACAGCGTCCGTTCTATTGCCAAGGAAGATCAAGCTGTTACCCCAATCTTCGATGACTCTAGCATTGCGCATCCAGGGTCGGCCTAATAGGACATCGTAGTCCACTCCCTTCATGACTATAAAGTTGACAGAGAACTAGACACCTGCGATCTTCACTGGCCAATTCTTCAGTACCCCGAATGGCTTCACTCTCATACCGTTTGCTAGCGTGACGCTAAACCTAGCAGCTTCAACAGGTGGGTTTCCCCAAGTCTGAAGCACTGCGTGGCTAAGCACACTAATCCCAGCTCCCGTGTCTACGATTCCCTTCCTTGTCGTGTCACCCAGGGCTAGTACTGGCAGGACCGCGTGCATCTCAGAGCCTTTCCAAAAGGCGTTGATGTGCAAAGATTTAGGCATGGAGTGCAGCGTCAAACTTGGCAATTGTGTTTTTGCATCCTGGTCTCGAGGGTCTGCCGTGACCTGCTCTTGTGATCCTTCGACCCACTGCTTAAGGTCTTGCCATAGGGCAGGGTGCTGCTTAAGTAGATCTCCCAGGCTAAGTGTTACAGGGGTGGTCACTAGCATGGTCAGGAGATCGTTAGATACTCGTCCTTCCTTTAGCCTAAACTATCCGGGCCAATGGCCGCGGCTGATCTGCGGCTTTGTTGCGTCTAGGCTTGGTCTCAGTGGCACTGCTTGTGGCACAGTTGCTTCGGCCGACTTAGGTTGAGGTGGTGATATTGGCATTCTTATGCTGGAGAGATCATCGATCTCATCCTCTATGATGGGTTCAGCGTCTTTGAGATGCTGTTGAGCCTCCCGCACCCATTCCTTCATCTTTTCTATGGCCTCTAATTGTCGCTTCGGATGCAGGTATTTTCCTACCTTAGGGCTTCCCTTTTCGACTGCCTTAGGGGCTGAAGTCTCTGCCTCTGCATCTGAGACTTTCTTCCCTGTGGGTAGAGTCGTAGCACTCTCAGTCTTCAGTGCAACCTTAGCTTCCGATCTCTTCTTTTTTCGCCTGCGGCTTTTCTTTTCTATCGAGGTTGCGTCAAGATTGCTAAGTCCTAGCAGAGAGATGCCGGCCTGCTTCATTTGGGCTCAGGTCATAACTCGCAAGGGAATAGGTGTGGCCTCCCCATCGGGGTTTTCAACACCAAACAGCCCCAATGGGACGGATGGCAAATTGGCTGAGCTAGAGGACGGCTTCCGCGTTAGGCAGTCTATGAAAAGATGGGTGATTTCGCACTCTGCGCACCTTTGGTCAGCCTTGTCCCTGTTTTGCTGCTCTCTTTTAGGGCAACGTGATGAGACATTACTGGGGTGTCTGCAAGTCCAACAAGTGACTGGATCCTGTGGCTGCCCTCCTAGGCCTATACCATGTCCTCGTCCTAACGCTATCACCGACACGGGTCGATAATCCATGAGGACCGTGTTGCCCTCGTCGTCATGCGAGACGTAAGGGTATATGTAGGTCTCTTCATCATTCCGCTCCTCCACGTAGTGTACTGGAGCGTCGCTCAGTGGGTGGGTCACATAAGTACCAGGCGGTCTAGGAATGCATGTAGGATTTATGTCCATTCTAGGGACGACTGGTTTCATATCGTTAGGCGCGGGTAGAGCCAATGGGGCTCCCCTTCCGAAGAATGGCTGTGGCCTGTTAGCTAGATAACGATGGCCGTAGGGTTGCGAGTATGGAAGTCTTCTGGTAGTTTGCAATGTGCAATATCGTGGCCGAACCTACCGCAGTTAGCGCAAGGTCTTGACCTAGGGTCTTGACACTCGGCCAGCAAGTGGTTTCCGCCACATTACACGCATTGGATGTGCGGGCGCATTGGCCATCTCAACATGTCTTGTATCTTGGCTAATTCCATCTTGACCTCAGCCAGGCCTTGGTCTGTCTCGGTGGCCTTCCCCTTATCTTGGGATGATGGGATTGACCACTCACTAGATGCTGACGTTCTCTCTGAGCTTCGTGGGTTGGTCTCTTCTAGATTTAAGCTCCTAGAGCTCTGTTCTTTCAGCTGGTCATCGACTCTGATGGCTTCCTCAAAAACTCTAGCCACCACGTCCCGCTGCAAGCTTGAGTTGCCTGCCAATGCCTTATATAACTCCTCATCGCGAATTTCGCTGATGAATACAGTTGAAACTGCTCTCTCAGTCAGTCACTTGCCTAGAGGGATTCTCTTAAAGAGACTTCTCACATGGGTCATGTAGTTGCAGATGTCCTCCTTCTCTTTCTGCTTGACATTCATCAAGCGTACGAGCAGGTTATCGGAGTATCCGGGCTAGGCGAACCTCTTGACGAAGAGATCCTTGAGATTATTGTAGTTGGCTCGTTCCATGGCATCCAGGCTTGTATACCACGTCCTACCCTTGTCGCTTAAGCAAAGCCCGAATGCTTGCGAACGTTGAGTTTGGTCATTGAGGCCGTTGGCTTCGCAGACTTGCTCAAACTGCTCAACAAAGCTGTATGGATCGTCATGCGGTTGGTACTTATCGAGTTGCTTGGCAACAATCGGTATTTTGGCCTGGCTCTTTGAGCCCTGGTTTGCCCCTAATCCTGCAAGCAGAGATGTCGCTAGTGCGATGGCACTCTGCTCTACTGCAGTGTTATCGAGCAGCCCTTTCATGAGGAGCTCGCTCAATGTCAGGTCTCCTTCTAGCACTCTCTCATGGTCTATTCAGTTTCGGCCAGCCAAGTTCAGCACTCGCTGCACCTTATGCAACTCCATGCTTTGCCTTTGGCTCCTAGCTTGTTGATCCCTATTATAATCAGCTATGCCCTGCAATGCCTTGCGGGCTAGCCTTCTCTCCTCCTCTAGGTCTGCAATGATTGCGTCTGTTGTCCTGCCGCGGTGCTCGTACCGGGCGTGCGCGTCGTAACTGCTCACCATCTTCTGTATAGCATCTGGGAATACACTCAAATCGAGCTCCTCATTAGAACGATGGTCTGAGCTTTCTTCCATCATGGTTGAATTCTTGCGCCCCGCTGCGCTGTTGATTAGGTTGAATAGTCTTGACAGATCCTCGTTGTTGGCGCTCCTTGCTTGGTCCTACCCTGTGCTTCAATTGTTTGTCTATGTCTTGGGTCCTCTCCGATTGGTGGGTTCCTTGAGTGATTTATCTGAGTGAGTTTCTTTGATTATTGAATACAAATCTCAATTTATGGTCACTCGGTGAGTGTGTCGTTTCTCGTGCACTTGTGCCCAATCAGGCTTTTAGCTTTCTTAACTGTACTTCAAGTGCGAAAATTCAATGTGAGTGCCAAAAGCAATTCCTCGGCGTCTCACTCACTCTCGCTCGTTTCAGGCCTGATAGGCTTTATTGCTCAGGTCTTGGCCGTTCTAGTGGGTTCTAGGGTCTGCGTTGCTTCTTACCGTTCACTAGGGGGTCGATCACGGGTCCTCCGATTAGATTTCCGTTCTCAACGCGTTAGGTTGCTCGGGAGTGCTCCAGCACTATCCCCCTGTCCCTTGGTCTTGACTCCTACGTCGGGAACTGCCTACAAGGCATTCGCCATGTTGTCCTGGAGCGGGTTGCGCTTCCAGTCGCTCGTGGGGTCAAGTTTTGATGTTTTTCCCTTTTTTTAAAAAAATTATATAAAGGTGTGTCCGAATTTGGGAATCGGACGTCCGATTTACCAGTGTTCCGATTCTAGGAATCGGACCAGGTGTGTCCGAGTGTCGGAGTCCGAGTATTCGAGTCAGATGGGTTTGTCCGAGTCCAAGTGTCCGAGTCGGACGGGTTTGTCCGATTGGACGGTTGTCCGAGCGTCCGATTCTGAAAATCGGACACTGAATCGGGTATCTGATTCCGCCGGCCTGACGCACTTTCGAGCACAAATTCGTCCAAAATCTCAAGACATCGATGATTATAGACTACCAAATTCACCAGGAGTGATGTTGAAGTGATGGGGGAGAGATCTATATACCTGGGGATCACCAATAGCAGAGTCACTCCGTGCCCTGATCGATCGAAAGGTCACCCAAGCTCTCTCTCTCTCTCTCTCTCTCTCAGCTGGTTGCAAATGAGGATTCCCTTGCCCTTCCAAAACTTATAACCCTATTGGTCATTCCTCGGATGCTACAGATCACTCTCCTAGCAATTGCTACACATTTAAATGCGCATTTCCTCCATTTTCCCCCTGTTTTTCTCGATTTTCTCCCTGTTTTACAGCAGCAAACCCTATGCCTCTCGGGTGTGATTTCCTACTGTTAACCTACTCTAAACACAACACAAATCGAAAGCAAAACATTGAACTAATTTCTCCATGTTTTCCAATCATCAAACAACCAGAATATCCCAAAATACTTACCTGTTTTGAAGATCAAAAACACCCAACTTCCTACCTATCTCAAGCTCTGTTTCGGGGATGAATACCCTACTTCGATGCTCGATATGAGGCGCACAAGTGCTCAAGCTTGAATCCATTGGTCCCAGAAATGGAACCAAAATGTGGGAGCTTTCGCTCAACCGCCAAGACCCACGGAATGCTTATTGTTCAAGCGTTCCAAGCGAGCTCTAATGGCTATCTCTCACCTAGCCGACGCGCGGTTGATCCTACGAGTGTAGTGAGCTTACCTTGATGCTTGATCGAGTACCCTCCTCTCCCTTGCACTCCGATAGCTTCACAATTCTTGATGCTAGCTCAAGCATCCTCAAGCCTCCTCCATCTCCAAGTTCCATCCTCCATAGCCGCGCGCGCAAGAGAAGAGAAGAGAAGAGAAGAGAAGAAGAGAATAGGAGATGGTGAAGAGCTTCACCCTCTTGATCCCTCACTCTCACACACACACTCACACCCTCACACTCTCACACTCCCTCTCTCAAGAGCACACACAAGCAAGAAGGAGAGAAGAAGAGAGGAAGAAGAAGACTCTTTTTGCCACATACCAAAGAATGAGATTCTCATTCACTTTTCAACTTTATATACAAATCCCTAAATCCTTTTTGGGCGGTCATCCCCTTTTCTCTCTTTTACATGGCCAGTCGTAGCCTAGGCCCTTTTTCCTATTTCCCACCATTCTAATTTATCCTATTCCCAACTAATGCGTACACTTTGCACAGGAGCGAGCCTGGCACTCTTTTACAAAGATTTGGGGGCGCTCCCACATTTTAATGGTACGCCCTTTTTCTCTTTTGTTGTCTCGGGCCAAGATCGAGGCTTTCTGAGGGTCGTGCCCGAACATTTAAATTTTTCAGGGGCTGGTTACCGGTCAAGGCACCTTTTTCTGCTTTTATCCTACGCCTTTTTTGCTATTTTCATTTTTTCCATTTTCCGCTCCTCTGTGCTGCGAAAAATACGGTAATTGTCTTAGTGGACCAGAAACATCATCTGGTACTACACCTACAGTGAGCCCTTGGTCTAGGAGACTAAGGAGTAGCCCCACACCTTCAGGTGGATCTATAAGTGTTGCAAGAAAGGACAAAGGAAAGAAGAAAGTGCTGGATGGTAATGATGCATCTACCAGTCATTTGGGATTTGATGGAGATTCTAGTGGTTTGGAGAGTTTGGATGATGAGCTTGGCATTCCTTCAGTTAGGACACTAGGTGTATAGAGAGCTCATAATAATATAAAGGCTCCATTGAGTGATCCAGTGGTACGCAGATCTAGCAGGGTCAGATACCCTGTTAAAAGATTTGGTTTTGAAGGTTATGGAGCTCACCATTATGCTTATATGGTGAAACTAGTTGAGGATATTGAGTCTACTTGTTTTGAGGATGCTGTTGATCATGCTCATTGGGATGCAGCAATGGATGAGAAGATGGCTGCATTAGAAGCCAATAAGACTTGGGATTTTGTACCCTTACCTAAGGGTAAAAAGCTATTGGCTGTAAGTGAGTTTACAAAGTCAAGCATAATGCAGATGGTTCAATTAGCAGGTATAAAGCTAGGTTGGTTGCAAGACGCTATGCTCAAACATATGGCATAGATTATGAAGAGACATTCATTCCAGTTGCTAGGATGGCAAATATCATATGTGTGATTGCCTTAGCAGTAGCCAAAGGTTGGAGTTTACAGCAAATGGATGTTAATAATATCTTCTTGCATGCTGAATTTCAAGAAGAAGTGTATATGGAGCAGCCAGCAGGTTATGAGGATTTAGAGCATCCCACATATGTGTGCATGTTAAAGAAGATGCTCTATGGGCTGAAGCAAGCACCTAGAGCATGGTCTGACAAGATTGGAGAGTATCTTGTCAATATTGGATTTTGTATTTCTGATGATGATCACTCACTTTATGTGAGAAAGGGAGATGCAGGGTTGGTCATCATAGTCATCTATGTGGATGACTTGATTATTACAGGTGACAGTGATAATGGGATTGTTAAAGTTAAGGACTTCTTGAAGAAGAAGTTTGAGATGAAAGATTTGGGTGAGCTGAGATACTTTCTTGGTATTGAGGTGATCAAATGTGATGATGGTATATGGCTATCCCAAAGGCACTATGGCTTGGATATGTTATCCAAGTATGGTGGTGCGCAGATCCGATACTGTACGCTCGCATAGTGAATGCCGGAAGGTCCCCAAGAACAATAGAACTCTACTTTTTGCACAAAATTCAATGTAAAAAAGCATGCACGACATGAACAAGAGACCAATTGGGTGCAATCTCCCCCCATGCCTTGTGTGAGCGCTCCACAAAGCATGTATTTTATGTATTAATCATCTTCAAGCTCAAATAATAGCCCAAATTACAAAATAGCAAGCTTTTAGCTTTTTGAGTTTGCTTTAGCACAAAATAGAAATAAAGCTAACGGGCGGTGCCTAAAGAGTCTGGCATGCCCAATACAATGTCCAAGTACAAATAACATAATCGTGCGCCCACGCGCATACAAAATAATAATAAATATCCAACACCTCAATAAATAGGCGTGACAAAATATAGGCGCCATGCCTAAGGTATGCGCCCATCAAAATATAAGTAATAAATCGAATACTCGCTATCCTCCAATGCTTTTCTCCGCCACTGCTACTATCTCTACACATCAACTGAAGCATTCACAATCGTTAGTAAAATAATATAATTAAACCGACAAAAGTGAATACCTAGCAGTCTTCAGCTACATAAATAAATCAACTAGTTAGAAAACAATCCTAACCTTAATTTATTACGAGTGCGCACTCTAAACTCATAAACGTTTATTAATTTAATATGCATTTTGCGGAATCACCCGCTATGGAATCACCCATGTACACACTAAATTAATGAAACTCCCGAAAAGGACAGGCGTCCCCATCAACTTCTCGCACAAAGAATCCACTTTGTGTATGAGCCCTGGTCATCAAAGTTTACGGAATCCACCGTAAAACCTCACGAAATCCACCGTGGCACGTAATCCACCATGGCACGGAATCCACCGTGAAATATGTCTCCTAGCATCATACCCCCGAGGTAGGATAGCAATTGACCTCAATTGCTATTAGCTCAATGTGGAGCTAACAGAGTGGGGAAAGCATTTAAGTCTCTAACGTGCATCCATTGTGCTTCCTCTACAAGATGGTTCTTAAATTTAACCAGATATCTAGAATATCTTCGACCAGTTCTAGTGATCATAAAATCAGTATCTATGATAGCTTCAGGTTCAAGTATTTCAGTCTCTTCCTCTAACAAAGGTGGGTTTTCATAAACAGGGTGTACAGGTAATTGGCCTCTAAAGGGTCTTAATAAACTAATGTGAAATGTATTGTGAATTTTCCAGTGAGGTGGTAATTCTAACTTGAATGCATTGTCATTAATTTTATGAATGATCCTAAATGGTCCATAGAATCTAGGGGCTAATTTCACAACTGGGTGTCTATCTACACTTTCTAGTCTATGTTTTTCTATTCTCAACCAAACATAGTCATCAACTTTGAAATTCATTGCTTGTCTTTTCTTATTGGCTTGTTTGGTATATGATTGCTGGGCTTTGGCAATCATGACTTTAACCTCATCAAAAATAGTACTATGTATACTAGCAATATCATCAGCACTCTGAATTCTATTTGACAAAGATGCAACAGGTGTAGATAATCTATAACCATAAATCACTTCAAACGGTGCTTTCTTTGTAGATGTGTGTGGTGTATTATTATATGCAAACTGTAATAAATGCAAATGTGTATCCCATGTCTGTGGTTTAGAAATAGTATAAGCACGTAAAAGATCTAGTATAGTACTGTTAGTGGCTTCTGTTTGTCCATTAGTTTCAGGATGAAATGCAGATGAGAAATCAATTTTTGTGCCTAGGTTAGCAAACAAAGTGATCCAAAAGTTGTTACAAAATCTAGAATCACGATTTGAAATAATAACTTTTGGTAATCCATGGTTAGTGAAAAAGGTTTTCAAAAACAATTGTGACGCCTGTGATGCTGTTAAAATTTTCTTACATGGAATGAAATATGCTTGTTTACTAAACCTATCTACTACTGTCCAAATCATATCATGGTTAGATTTAGTATTAGATAAACCAGTAATAAAATCCATAGAAATTTGTTCTCATGGTCTAGATGGAATAGATAAAGGCATGATGTCTCTTAACTCTTTGACAAATCAAACATTCAGAAACAAAGTTAGATACATCAGTGTCCATATGCGGCCAATAAAAATCTTCAGTTAATGTACGTAAAGTAGATATGATACCTCTATGACCTTGATATGGAGGACAATGAATCTCATTCAAAACAAAATATCTGAATGGAACTGTAACACACAATCTCTTTTTATAAAACATAAATCCATCATTATAAGATAATGAATCAATGGGAATCAAGTTATTTTGAACTAATTTATTCCAATCAGCATGAAAAGTAATGTCCTGATAATAAGTATCTTTCATAGCAATCAAAGAATCAAAAGATATAATAGAAATATTATGAATGGCAGGTCTTCTACTTAATGCATCAGCCACTACATTTTCTTTACCGGGTTGATATTGAATGATAGGATGAAAACTCTGAATAAAGGATGCCCATTTGATATGTCGGTCAGATATTTGGTTTTGGCTAAGTAAATGTCTAATACTTTGCTGATCGGTCTTAATCATAAATTCTGAACCCATTAAGTAGTGTTTCCATTGTCTTAAGGCTTGTACAACAACTAATAATTCTTTGTCATATGTGGAATATTTCAATTCAGAGGGTTTCAGCTTACAACTAGAATAGGCTATTGGATGATTGTCCTGCATAAGTACGGCTCCTATTCCTAATCCACTAGCATCGGTCACTACTAAAAAGAATGGTCTATTAAAATCAGGCAACTGTAAGACAGGAGCATGGGTTAATGCATGTTTCAATAAGTCAAAGGATTTCTGTTGATTATCGGACCAATGATAAACAATTCCTTTCTTCAGAAGTTTGGTCAATGGTAAAGCAAGTAATGAAAAATTACACACAAACTTCCTATAGAAACTAGCAAGACCTAGGAATGATCGTAACTCATGGACATTTTTAGGTACAGGCCAATTCAATATTGCATCTATTTTCTTAGGTTCAACTTTAATTCCATCAGATGATACTATATGACCTAAATACTCAATTTTTGTTTTAAAGAATTCACTCTTTTCCGGATTTGCATACAGTTGATTATCTTTTAATAACTGGAAAACCAATGACAAATGCTCATAATGTTCTTTCTCATTTTGACTAAACACCAAAATATCATCAAAGAATACAATTACACAATACTGATATTTTAAAAATATACGATTCATCATTCTACTAAATGTAGCAGGTGCATTAGTCAATCCAAAAGGCATTACTTAAAATTCATAATGACCAAACTGTGTCCTAAATGCAGTCTTGAATATGTCAAAGTTATCTAGTCTCACCTGATGATAGCCAGATTTAAGGTCTATTTTACTAAATATGGCAGAACCTTGCAGTTTATCCATAAGGTCATCGACTCTAGGAATTGGATACCTATTCTTTACTGTGATCTTATTTAAAGCTCGATAGTCAATGCACATACGATAGGTATTATTCTTTTTCTTGACTAATAGAACAGGTGCACCAAATGGAGAACTACTAGGTCTAATCAATCCTCTATTTAGTAATTCCTCAACTTGACTTTGAATTTCTTTTTGCTCTATCTGGTTATGCCTATATGGTGTTGTACAAGGTGGTTATGTACCAGGAATCAAATCTATTTTATGGTCTTCTGGACGTGAAGGAGGTAAACCAGGTGGTAGATCTTCGGCAAAACAGTCTTTAAAATGTGCAAGAAATTCTTTATGCCTAGGGTGCATATGATTTTCTTTAACTTGCAGTTCATTCACCCAAATGAGATAAGATTTACTACTCTTGCATAATGCACGTTTAGCTTGAGTATGCGAAAGCAGTGGAAAAGCATTAGATGCATGCATACCATACAATGTAATATGTTTTCCTTGAAAGTTAATATTAATTGAATGTGTGGAATAATCTATATCTAGATTATGCTGATGACGCCAAGGCATACCTAAGATAATATCACTTGATTGTAATGGTACAACTAGAAAATTTCTTCTTTCAATGTATTGACCAATTTGAATTTCTAAGTCATGCACTTCCTGTGTACCATTATACCTAGTGCCTAAGAATGTTGCTTTAATGCGATAATGTGTAGGGACAGTCTGTAACTTCAATTCTTTACTAGCTTTGCTGAAATAAAATCATGAGTACTACCATCATCATGCAAAATAATATTTTCCTTTCCATGCACTAAACATTTCATAGTCAATAAAGAATGTGGAGTTGGCATACCTGGTAAAGTATCCGAAGGAGTAGTAGTGTCGTCCTCATCTTCCGTGAAATCAGGCATATCTTCATGTTCGTCATCTTCCATTGCTCCAAGGTAGTTGATATGGACAGGTGGCTTCTTCAAATGGCAATTTGCTGCTAGATGTCCAAGCTGGTGGCATTTATAACATACTATAGGCTTGGCTTTGGTTACATTGTTTGCAATGGTAGGAAGTCTAGGTACATTAAGATTTGGCTGTGGAATAGGCTTGGAGTTTTGATTGACATTGGATGGTAAAGCAGGTGGTTTTGCCCAATTTTTACGGAAAGATGATGAAGGAAAACGACCTTGATTAAATCTTCTAAAATTTGAGTTGAATTGCTTAGATCCATAGTTACCATTGGCTTGGAATGGCTGTGGACGTCTGTCTCTACCTCACAGCTTGTCTTCAGTGTCGTGAGCTAATGAAATTGCGTCTTCAAGAGTAGCAGGCTTGAACATATTAACTTCAGCATAGTAATGCCCAAGGAGTCCAGACATATACTTGCACTTGTGTGTCGCTTCAGGTACGTCTTCAAGCATGCGTAACTGGAGTAATGCATTCCAAAAGCACTCTGTGTACTGAGGAATAGGCTCACGATCCCATTGCTGAAGAAGGTCCCATTGCTTTATGGCTTTTTCATGGAATTGTGGAGGAATAAAATTTTGCATAGACTTCTTCTTGAAATTCTCCCAGGTAGTGGGACAATCTATACTTTTACGAACCGCAATCCACCAAAGAGATGCTCTATCCACTAAATGATTAGTGACACACTTGATTTTATCTTTTTCTGCATAGGTTTCCTCATGAAAGTAGTCGTCAAACTGACTAATGAATGCAAGAACAGTTTTTCCCTCTCGAGTGCCATTGAAAGTACAAAATTTGAAATTTCTTTTACTATAGTTTGAGCTTCGAGAGTCACGTCGATGGTACATCGGATAAGATCTTCAGATTGAGGTTCCTCTTTGTCGGTAGTCGATCTTTGTAAATTAGTCAATTGAACTTGCAATGCTTGCCTAGCTCATCATTCTTCATCCAATTGCATCATAATTAAGTCCAACTTTTGCTCCATCGTAGGTTCATGTAGGTCGCCTTCAGCTTAAATCATCCATATGTGGTTCCGTCATCCTGTAAAACTCAAAAGACCTCTCACTCTCAAAATCAAGTTAGCGGGATGAGCATAGCTCAATTTCGGGTATACAAGGCTTATATATTTTTGGGTGTGGCTTTCACAATCTTCGTCTTCGACTATTGTGAGATTTGTAATCTTTGAAAAATCTAGATTTTATCCTTCTTCTTATGCTGAAAATGCTTCAGCAAACCTGTGTATGCGTAAATGAATAACTTTGCAGTTTGGAGTTTCTGCGCAGGAACAGCCCTTCTATGAGTTTTGAACAGAAGTCAGTTTTGACTTTAGATGACTTGTCTGACTTGCAGAGTACCAGACTTATGTGACTTGTAGAGTTTGTAGACTTGCAGAACTTCGTTGCTTTATGTAACTTACAGAACTTCGACTTGATAGACTTGTAGGATTTGATTGGTTGTCTGTGACTTGCAGGATTGGGAGAACTAATGTGATTGGAGCTTGGGTGACTTAGTGTATTAGCCTTAGTAAAGGCAAAGCAACAAAACGTCGAATCGTGGGGGGGGGGGGGGGGGGGAGGGGCCATTTTTCAGCGCGGCGAAAAATTTCGCTGACATCCTCAAATACCTCACGAAAAATTTTGAAGCTTTAAGCTTCTTTAAGCTTATAAAGCTTTACTACTAAGCTTAATAATCATAAAAGCTTTTATGCTTTTAGGCTATGGAGTCTTATCTCTGTGTATGAAGACGACTTGATGTAGGAGATATCCACGTGGTCCTCCGCCTCTACAAGCTAGTCCTTCGCAGTCTGATGATGGAAACAGAGGTTCTTGATCGCCAAGAATCCACCCGTATCGACCGTTCGCGATGAGATTGACCGTAGAGCTCGATCGTTCCAGGAGCTCCACCTTCGCTCAAGATGGGTAGCGATTGGAAGCTCTTGATCTCACCTTCGCTCTGATACCACTGGTGCGCAGATCGGATGATGTATGCTCGCGTGGTGAATGCCGGAAGGTCCCCAAGAACAATAGAACTCTACTTTTTGCACAAAATTCAATGTAAAAACGCATTCACGACATGAACAAGAGACCAATTGGGTGCAATCTCCCCCCATGCCTTATGTGAGCACTCCACAAAGCATGTATTTTACGTATTAATCATCTTCAAGCTCAAATAATAGCCCAAATTACAAAATAGCAAGCTTTTAGCTTTTTGAGTTTGCTTTAGCACAAAATAGAAATAAAGCTAACGGGCGGTGCCCAAAGAGTCTGGCATGCCCAATACAATGTCCAAGTACAAATAACATAATCGTGCGCCCATGCGCATACAAAATAATAATAAATATCCAACGCCTCAATAAATAGGCGTGACAAAATATAGGCGCCATGCCTAAGGTATGCGCCCATCAAAATATAAGTAATAAATCGAATACTCGCTATCCTCCAATGCTTTCCTCCGCCACTGCTGCTATCTCTACACATCAACTGAAGCATTCACAATCGTTAGTAAAATAATACAATTAAACCAACAAAAGTGAATACCTAGTAGTCTTCAGCTACATAAATAAATCAGCTAGTTAGAAATCAATCCTAACCTTAATTTATTACGAGTGCGCACTCTAAACTCATAAACGTTTATTAATTTAATATGCATTTTGTGGAATCACCCGCTATGAAATCACCCATGTACACACTAAATTAATGAAACGCCTGAAAAGGACAGGCGTCCCCATCAACTTCTCGCACAAAGAATCCACTTTGTGTATGAGCCCCGGTCATCAAAGTTTACGGAATCCACCGTAAAACCTCACGGAATCCACCGTGGCACGGAATCCACCGTGAAATATACCTCCTGGCATCATATGGTATGACAGTATGTAAGCCTCTTTCAGTACCATTGGAGAAAAATGTGAAGTTGAGTGTCGACATTGGAAATGAGATAGAAGATCATACTATGTTCAGAAGGATAGTAGGGAGTTTGATTTACATGACTATCACAAGGCCAGACTTGAGCTTTACTGTTGGCCTTGTTAGTCAGTTTATGCAAATGCCTAGAAAGCCTCATTTGGATGCAGTTAGACGTATATTGAGGTATGTGAAGTCCACTTTACATTATGGACTTTTTTATGAGGCAGGTAAGGACGTACATGTCTTTGGATACACAAATGCAGATTGGGCTGGTAGCATGCCTGACAGAAGATCTACAAGTGGATTCATGTTTTCCCTTGGTAGTGAGGCAGTTACATGGAGCAGCAAAAAGCAACCTGTAGTTTCTTTATCGAGTAGTACAAAGGTTGAGTACAGAGGTGCTGCTATGGCAGCATGTGAGGTGGTATGGTTGCAAAAGTTATTAGGTGATTTGGATGCACAAGGAGATGGTCCAATTGTCATTCATTGTGACAGCATGAGTAGCATACAGCTAGCTAGGAATCTAGTGTTCCATGCTAGGACAAAACACATTGAGGTGCACTACCACTTTGTGAGAGATAAGGTACTTGCGGAAGAGATTGACTTGGTATATGTCAGCACAAAAGATCAGATAGCTGATATTTTTACAAAGGCATTGGGTGCAGAGAAGCTTCAAAAGTTCCGAAGCTTACTTGGAGTTGCAGAGATAGAGTTGAGCTTGAGGGGGAGTGTTGAGATGGCAAGCTCAACACATGCAACATTGATGATGGACCGCCTGGCTAGATGGATCCGCACATCTACACTTAGCATGTTGGTGATCATTATGATACTCACATGGCCACTAACTTATCACTTATTATATTTAGTTTGTTACACCTACCTACAGTTGGCAAAGATGTAGTGCCAGTCGATTAGTGTAGTCAGTTATGCACTATTTGACTTAGTAGGCCACTTTCCTTTATGTTGTATCTTATCTATACTTTGTGTACATTGTATAGTGTGTAGAAGAAGAAGAAGAAACCAGCAAGAAAACGTTTTGGTCTCCATCTCTCTTCTTGTGTTCTTGAGTAAGCTTCCTCTTGTGTATACAGTGTTGTGTGTTTGGCACAGCAGCTCAAGCAAGTCCCCCCACCACGCGATTCTTGACAAACTAGTGTACCACATCCATCCTTTATCTCTCCGAGACAAAGACTGAAAGCTTACGCATGTTGAGTAGAGTCTGTTAGGCCATTCACCTCGCACACCTACTAGAACTGCTCTACAAAGCCATATGGGTTGTTATTGGTTGGTACTTGTTGAGTTGCTTGGCAACTATAGGTATGGCTATGTAGCCATATTGTCTATGAGTCTCTTCATCAGAATCTCACTCAATCTGAGATTTGCCTTTGGCGCTCTTTCCCTCTCTCCATTGGGTCTTGTCTTGTTTCGATTGGCAAGCACTAAAACTCGTTAGACCTCTTGCATTTCTATTTCGTGCCTCAACCTTTGAGCTCGTTGTTCCTGGTTGTAAGGAGTTATACCCTACAGTGCCTTCTTGGCCGATCTTCGCTCTTCCTCAAGGTCAGTTATGATATTCTCAGCCGGCCTAACATGATGCTCTATCTTTGTTTGTAAATCGTATCGATTGATCATCTATTGAATGTTGATTAGAAAATCTCCTAAGTTGAGTCATTTTCTCGATTGGAGCTTGGTCCTGACATCTTGTCGGCCTCTTGCTCCACTAGGTTGTTGATCAAACTAATCAACTCAGGTAAGGTTGAGTCCCTAATCGTGTCAGTCTTCTTGCTCCCCAAGGGACTCACTTTTCATACTTCGTATCCTTGGCAATGCATTTGCGATTTAAGGGTCTTCTCATATTAAAGGGTTCATTCAGGTCGCTTATCTTGCATGTGAGTTCCTTATTAGCTCACCCAGTCCTCAAATTTAAGTGCACTCAATTGTTCGTGAGGTGCTTCTTTTCGTGCGTAGTGCGAATTCAAGCTTTTTGCTTTCTCAGTGCACTTTAAGTGATCATTCATGCAACGTGTGGCTGTGACGAAAACAATGTGATGTAACATATTTTTCTAGTCCACTACCTTAGGTGATAGTCATTCTAACAGGTTCGGTTGGATCCTTTGTTAAGACATGTCGGATGGGTGGCCTCAGAGGCTTGTTCGAGGTCGCTTCTTAGGTAGTTGAGTCTTGATATTGAATTTTGGAGACTCTATGAGCCATCCGATGTGTGTGGATGCCTACAGTGGTCTTGCCTTGCTCTGGATTGAGCTCTACCTGGCCTGGGATGTGCTAGATTGGTCAATTTTCAAGTTTCGATTAGTGTGTCCGATTATCAAAGATCAGATTCCTAGAATCGGAATTGCTTGATTCTAGGCTTGTCCGAGTGAGAAAATTGGATAATCTGATTCTGAGTCTGGTGTCCAAGTCAATTATCTAAATCAGACAATGCAAGTCTAGCTACCTGAGTCTAGTTGTCTGAGTCTGACTATTCGAGTTCGAGTCTATTGGTTAACGACGTCCGATCGGACAGTGAACTATAGGTGTGTGAGTGGCCAAATCATACTATCCAAGTTCGAGTGGTCTGATTCTAGGAATCAAACTCCGCCACGTGCATTCGATTGCGGCAGCACAAACATACAATAAGGTAAAATTTCAATTCATTTGGTCCCTATAGGTGACACTAAGCCATGGGCCATGGGCAGTTCCAGAATCACTAATTAAGTACTAGGGAAGCTTTGTGTGTATCTATAGTCGAAAATCTCCAAATCAGTGCGTTCGATCTTGTCTTTGCCCTGGAAATCCAACTCTCTCTCTTTCTCTCTCTCTCTCTCTTTCAAAGCCCTAAAACTAAAAATGAGCTCTCTTTCCCATTTCACAGGGTTTTAAACCCCCTCTCCAACACTCCTTTGATGCCTTTTCCTCCTCTTTGTCGGATTTCAACCCCATTTTCCTTCGATTTAGGCCTACTGTTGCACAAAACCCTAATGTGATTTTTTTTCCTCTTCTCCTATTTTTCCTATCTAAATGCCTACAAATACCTACAAATCACAAGCAAATGCTAATACTAATCCAAATAACTTATCCAAACTTCAAAAATCCTAAACACTTACTTGCAATGAATATTATATGCCCTTTCTTCCTACCTATTTACATCAAGCACTAGTTTGGGGAAAACCCTCCAATGCTCGACTCGAAGTGTGCAAATACTCAAGGCTTGAATCCGTTGGTCCCGACAACGGAACCAAAATGTGAGAGCTTTCACTCAATTGCCAAGACCCACAGACCACTTATTACTCAAGTGTTTCAAGTCGAATGCTAATGGTTGTCAAGAATCACGTGGTGGAGGGACTTGCTTGAGCTGTTGCACCAAACACACATTGTATACACAAGAGGAAGCTCACTCAAGAATACAAGAAGAGAGATGGAGGCCAAAATGTTTTCTTGCTAATTTCTTCTTCTTCTTCCACACACTATACAATGTACACAAAATATAGATAAGATACAACATAAAGGAAAGTGGCGTACTAAGTCAAACACTGTATAATAGACTACACTAATCAATCGGTGCTATACCTTTGCCAGTTGTAGATAGGTGTAACAAACTAAATATAATAAGTGATAAGTCAGTGGCCATGTGAGTATCATAATGACCACCAGCGCACTAAGTGTAGATGTGCGGACCCATCTAGCCAGGTGGTCCATCATCAATGTCCACACGTATTGAGCTTGCCATGTCAACACTCCCCCTCAAGCTCAACTCTATCTCTGCAACTCCAAGTAAGCTTCAGAACTTTCAAAGCTTCTCTACACCCAATGCCTTTGTGAAAATGTTAGCTATCTGATCTTGTGTGCAAACATATACCAAGTCAATCTCTCATGCAAGTACCTTCTCTCTCACACACAAAGTGGTAGTGTAGCTCAATGTGTTTTGTTCTGGCATGGAACACTAGATTCCTAGCTAGTTGTATGCTGCTCATGTTATCACAATGAATGACAACTAGACCATCTCCCTACACATCCAAAATCACCTAATAACTTTTGCAGCCATACCACCTCGCATGTTGCCATAGCAACACCTCTATACTCAGTCTCTGTACTTGATAAAGCAACTATAGGTTGCTTTTTGCTACTCCATGTAACTATTATACTATCAAGGGAAAACATGAATCCACCAGTAGATCTTTTGTCTCACATGCTACCAACCCAATCTACATCTATGTATGCAAAGACCTGTATATCCTTACATGCCTCATAAAAAATTCCATAATGTAAAGTGGACTTCACATATCTCAATATACACCTAACTACATCCAAATGAAGTTTTCTAGGCATCTGCATAAACTAACTGACAAGGCCAACAACACAGCTCAAGTCTGGCCTTGTGATAGTCATGTAAATCAAACTCCCTACTATCCTTCTAAACATAGTATGGTCTTCTATCTCATCCCCAATGTTAGCAGTCAACTTCACATTTTTCTCCAATGGTACTAAAAGAGGCTTACATGCTGTCATACCATACTTGGATAACATATCCAAGCCATACTACCTTTGGGATAGCCATATACCATCATCACATCTAATCAGCTCAATACCAAGAAAGTATCTCAGTTTATCCAAATCCTTTATCTCAAATTTCTTCTTCAAGAAGTCATTAACTTCAACAATCCCATTGTCACTGTCACCTGTAATAATCAAGTCATCCACATAAATGACTATGATGACCAAACCTGCATCTCCCCTTCTCACATAAAGTTCTCACATAAAGTGTTAAGTGATCAGCATTGAAAACACAAAATCCAATATTGACAAGATACTCTCCAATCTTGTCAGAGCATGCTCTAGGTGCTTGCTTTAGCCCATAGAGCGCCTTCTTTAACTTGCACACATATGTGGAATGCTCTAAATCCTCATAACCTCCTGGCTACTCCGTATACACTTCTTCTTGCAATTCACTATGCAAGAAGGCATTCTTAACATCCATTTGCTATAAACTCCAATCTTTGGCAGCTGCTGAGGCAATCATGCATCTAGCAATTGCCATCCTAGCAACTGGATTGAATGTCTCTTCATAATCTATGCCATATGTTTGAGCGTAGCCTTTTACAACCAGTCTAGCCTTATACCTGCTAATGGAACCATCTACATTATGCTTGACTTTGTAAACCCACGTATACCCAATAGCTTTCTTACCTTTAGGCAAGGGTACCAAATCCCAAGTCTTATTGGCTTCTAATGCAGCCCTCTCCTCATCCATTGTTGTATCCCAATGAGCATGACCAACAACATCCTCAAAACAAGTGGGCTTAACATCATCAACTAGTTTCACCATATAAGCATAATGGTGAACTACATAACCTTCAAAACCAAATCTTTTAACAGGCTATTTGACCCTGCTAGACCTATGTACCACTGGATTACTCAATGGAGCCTTTACATTACTATGAGCTCTCTATACACCTGGTGTTCAGACTAAAGGAATACCAAGGTCGTCATCCAAACTCTCTAGACTACTAGAATCTCCATCAAATCCGAAATGACTAGTAGATGCATCATTACCATCCAACACTTTTTTCTTTTCTTTGTCTTTCCATGCAACACTTATAGATCCACCTGAAGGCGTGGGGCTACTCCTTATTAGTCTCCCAAACTAAGGGCTCACTATAGGTGTAGTATCGGATGATGTTTCTAGTCCACTAAGACTCCGTGATTCTTGCTTTTCTTTCTACATATAGTTATCATGACATTATCATCATCTAATACATCACCAGCAGGTGCATACCAACTGCTCATCTCATAAAAAATAGCATCCCTGCTCACTCTGAACTCACCTGTGATAGGGTTATAACAATGGTACCCTTTCTATTCTAAAAAGTATCCAATCAAAATATATTTTTCAACCGTTGGATCAAGCTTCTTCCGTAGCTCATATGGCACATGAACATATGCAACACAACCAAATACCTTCAAGTGTGATACATCAGGATTCTTGCCAGTAAAGTATTCTTTAGGAGTCATCCCATGAACTGCAACTGTGGGAGTTTTGTTCATAATATAGACAGCAGTATGGATAGCTTCAGACCAAAAAAAATTTAGCATATTCTTTTCAGCCATTAATGCCCATGTAACTTTTGCAATATGCCTATTTTTCATTTCTGCAACTCCATTTTGCTGTGGGGTATACTTGCAAATAAATTGCCTCTTTATCCCATAAGTCCTCAAGAAGCCACTAAACTCATTAAAGAGGTACTCTCCCCCTCCATCCGATCTCAAGCACTTCACTTTCAAGCTTGTTTCTATTTCAACATTTGCCTTGAAAGATTTAAAGTGCTCAAACACATCACTCTTTTCCTTCATGAAATATACCCATAGCTTCCTTGAATAGTCATCAATAAATGTGACAAAGTATTTACTGCCACCAAGAGATGCATTCTGTGTAGGCCCCCAAACATCTGTATGCACTACATCAAGTATATTTTTGCTCACTTCTCTATCGTCATGTGAGAAGGGTTGTCTTGCATTCTTACCAAACTGGCATGCTTTATATACTTTATGAAATTTTATAACTCTAAAAGAAGACAACCTTGTAACTAATCCTCTGGACTGCATTAGTTTCAGCCTTTGTACATTTGCATGTCCAATATGTTTATGACATATTTCGATGTCTGCAACCACTATTTTTTCTTTAGCATACATAGCGGCATCCATTGCAGGAATTCTAATATCTAAAGTACACATGTGGCCAACTCTACTTCCTTTTGCGACCACCTTGCACTTATCATTAAAGTCTTCTACAAAACAACCTTTTACATTGAATCCAACCTGCAACCCTTGCTCTACCATTTGGCCAACTGGACACTAGATTCTTTGTGATTGATGACACATGTAATACATCTATCAGACTCTTTGTCTGACCATCATGCAAGGACAAGGAAACCTTTCCAATGTGTGAAATTGGATGGCATGAATCATCATACGTCTGCACATAACTTGGATTTTGTTTGTTTAGCATCTCTCCAAACCATTCAACATGACTGGTCATATGATTAGATGCACTTGAATCAACATACCATATCTCATCATGTGCCTCATTTCCTGTAACTGTATTCATCATATGCTGCATAACAAATAAACACTCATTTTTGTTTTCATTCTGTCATGAAGACGATGCATAGTTTTCTTGCTACAATTTACCACTACGAAAATCATCCTTCTTAGCATAACAATGGGTTGCAATATGACCTGTTTTGCCACAATAATGGAAAACAATAGCAGAATTTCCAGAACCTCTGTTCAGCCATCCACCTCTTCCTCTAGAGCTTCCCCTGCCTCTAAAGTTTCCTCGACCTCCTAATACCTACATTTCACCAAATTATTGAGTAGACTTGTTTTGTTGGATATTGCTAGCATGTCCCATACCATGGCCTCTCGAAGAGGATCTATCACGTCCCCTTCCTGAACTTGAGTAAAATGCTTGGACCTATTCACCATTTCTTTCAGACGAGTCACCCTGCATATTGATCTCTTCATTCAGTAATCATAATCATGAGAGAGACCAGCTCATCAAAATTTGAAAATGGCTTCCATACGTATACTGAAGTAACAAATGATTTCCATGCCTTCTCATTATTAAGGCCTCTCAAAGTATGAAACAAAATCATCATTATCAGGCATTGTATCAATCACTGCTAAAGCATCTACAATGCTTCTCACCTTCAAAACATACTCATTGACAAACATTTTTCCTTTCTTCAAGGTATTTAACTCTTACTTGAGTTGAATCTTTCGTACCTTTGTGTTTACTCAAAACATGTTCTCAAACATTGTCCAAGCTACATGTGAAGTTTCTGCATTTTCGATATGTCCCAACATAGTATTATTAATGACTGCACATAGCTAGTACATCACCCTTTTGTCTTTTGCATTCCATTCTTTCCATGCCTTTAGTTCATCTGCAGTCAGAGGGATACCCATCTCTAGCTCCTTTTTTGCACCTGAAACAAACTCATAAAGGCCCTTTCCGATTAGAAAGTTTGTCACACAAAACTTCCATGAGAGGTAGTTGTTCTTGTCGAGCTTCTCAATAATGGGATTGTTGAGGCTCGAATTGCACTATATTAGTACTTTTATACCTTAGTACTAGCATACATGTAGAACCAGCATATGGAAAGTGACCTAAGATGTCATATGAAGCATTCAGGTTTTTACCTGACATGCAGGCGCCTTCCTGACAATCAGGAGTTTGTGACTTTTGTATTCCTGCATGATGAGAACTGATGTCTTCTTCAGGACAACACCAGATTCTGGTTGCTTATGTTTGGTTCTAATAATGTGTATCTGTGTCCTGAATATTTGCGCTGTCTACTGCACGTTATTTGATCAGGAGTGAATATGATGATGATAAACTGTGTGATCATTTTCAGGACAGTGGTTCAGCATTGATGAATATAATATGTAGTTCGTGTTTGCATATTGTTCCTGAAGATTAAATGTACGAAATGGCTGTAAACTGTGTCAGGAAGTTCCCTGCAGTGCTAATTTCCTACATTTTCTGTTATGGTCCTGAGGGGCCATTACACTTTGGCGATCCTGCCCAGTTTCATGAGAATATTTTTCATGATTTAGGTATACGGCTTGGAAGAAATACTTACACAATTTGGCTGCAGGAATTTAGGATGCCTTGCATGGGGAGTCTTTATGTCAGAAAATTATCCTCATTCCTCCAATCTTATTTTCACCAGGAGTAGATCTCGAGCATTGAGGGAGGTATTGTCAAGACAGCAACATCAATCTGTGAGGTCTGATGACATAGATGAAGTGGTGCAATTAGGTAGGCTGGATGAAGAGGAGTTCACAGATGTTGGACATAATCTTTTGGGGGTGGGTTATGTTGAGGGCATTTCCACAGTATATCATTCTCCTGCCACCTCTACAGAGTCCATCCCTACACCTCCAACCCCTTCCGGCATACCAGATGTATCAGATAATGAAGAACCAGTATTACTTCCTAACTATCAGGGTACTCCCCCAAAACATGTGAGAAATGCGGGATCTGGAGCATGGCAGTGAGTTATGGTAGATGAAAGAAGAAGTGTGGACTCATGATGAAGAAGATAAAGACACTGTTTGTTACACAAGTGAATTAGGTTCCAAGATTGAGACTTGGACTCATAAACACAATTTTGTGTATGTGGACAATGACATTGACACTTCACTAAAATGAAAAGAGTACTATCATTGCATTAAGAAAAGGAAGCAAGTACAATGCTTTATAGGAAAGTAGGAAACTGCAGTAGGCACCATTGTGCATATGGGATAGGTTAGCTTGCAAATCCTTGACCCTGAAGCTCCATACAAAGAGGCTGTTTAGTGAGTGTGATTGCTGATTCTCAACATCCCTCCTCAATCACAACTAAAAAAGGCACAAAGTGTGTAGAGGCTGTAATGAGAACCACCTGCAAAGTGTGGGCACACCACAAACATGGTAGACACCAGAGGCTGTTGCAGAAAAGGCTAAGTGTGGGCACCAAAACATGATGGACATCCAGAGGCTGTAACAGGGGCCTCACAAAGTGTACAGGGACTGTAATGCCAAGTTACATGAGGAGTTTACAAAGCTTATGGCAGGAAGCATTAGGGCAAGGAAATACAAGGCTTTTAAAACAGTCTATCAAAATTATGAGAGTAGAAGGACTGATGAGTCTTGTCCTTCCGATCCTGGTGGTCTTCATCTTCATCTTCTTCTTCCTTTGCTCCATTTTTTTCTTCTTCTTTGACTGCTACTAGATAGGCCTTTTGGGATCTCTTTCTTGCGTGGCAGAACTTCTCGGTGTGTCCGGTCCTTTTGCAGAAGTCACAGAAGAGCTGATTCTTCTTGCCTTTGTACCTGTTGTCAACATATAATGCATGCTCATCTCTAGAGGTACTTGGTTCTTCCTTAGTTTTTAGTTTCTTTTCTTCTTCTAACAGTGATGCCTGGATATCAACAAGTTCAGGATTTGGCATGTTGATTAAAGTTGTTGATACATTATTATATTCAAGAGGCAAACTCTTAAGTAGAACACCGATGCAAACATCTTCATCCATTTTAATGTTGATTCCTGCAAGTTGGGTTAGGAGTCCTTCCATGTAATTGAGATGTGTGGCAAGTGATGTGCTGGACTTCATTTCAAGCCTGAAGAACTCAATCAGGAGACCATACTTTGATGATTTAGATTGTGCACCGAACAGGGTGTCAAGTCTTTTCCATGTATCCTGTGAGGTTTCACAGTTATCCACATGGTGGATATAACTGTCGTCTAGCTCCAGTTTGATAATGGCCTGGGCTCTGTCATCATTCTTTTGCCAAGTAGTTGCAAGGTCCGCGTCCCGAGGTTTCTTCTCTTTGCCATTTGTGATGGCCCAGAGACCCTTTTTCATCAAGATGAGCTTGATGCGGGTTTGCCAAGTGTGAAACCCGACTCCTTTGAATCGAGCATTTGGAGAGTCTTTTCCCATGTTGAGGTTTCAAGATCAGCAGCAAATCAACACCAGAATTCTGAGATTTTATCAGTAGAAGAGCAGAATGCAGTGTCAAGAGACACAGTTAGTGATAGTGTGAAAACACACTATGTCATTGTTGATGTTGAGCTTGATTCTTCTTGTTCGGGATCGTTCGGTCATTCTTCAATCTTCTCAGGTCCTTCCCCTCCTTGATTTGATGTTGGGTCAATGGATTAGAGTGACAGAGGCTTGGGTTGAGTGTCAGGAGAGAGAAAAAACTGAGGAAAAAAAAGCTTGAGAAATTTTGGCTATGGTGGAATTAGGGTTTCTGAGACAAGGGCCTGGTTTTTTCAACATTGCAGGAGCTATACTAGATCATTTTCAAAAAAATTTGCATGCCTAGGAAGCTGACTTCATGGGCTATCAAAATCCTATGAAAATCGTCAAGATCGCTGGCTATATGAAGCACGCAGGGCCCTCGATCAGATTCGGCGCAGTTCAGGACAGGTTTCCGCGATTTCTGTAATGCCAGGGTCAGGGCGCAGCAATGTGGTCGATTTACATGCCAGGATGAAGCGCCTTGAGTAGAAGAACAATTCCCTAGAAGAAATCAAGAGCTGAAGTGGCCTGTTTGAGAAGTTATTGAAGCTCCAAGTGAGGTAGGTCCTGTCTGGCTATGGCAGACACAGAGCAGAGATTGAGAATTTTCACAATGCTGAGCTTCAGATAGCCAAATGTCATGGATTGATGTGATACAGGGAAGCTTTGTGAGTTGGGGAATACTTTTCCAGAAGGAAGCTCCAAGAGATTTGACATGTGGAGTGAGATATAAGCAGCTCAATCTGACAGGGTGCTGCTAGCTATGGCTGCCATGGAAGCTTCAGTGAGAGTAGAGTTGGGAGATGAAGTCATGAGCTGACATTGAGCTAGACTGAGGTTGAGAGGAATCAAGAGAGGCTAGAGAAGCAATGCCATGCCCAACTGGGCTCTGATACCATGTGAGAAATGCGGGATCTAGAGCATGGCAGTGAGTTATGGTGGATGAAAGAAGAAGTGTGGACTCATGATGAAGAAGATAAAGACACTGTTTGTTACACAAGTGAATTAGGTTCCAAGATTGAGACTTGGACTCATAAACACAATCTTGTGTATGTGGAAAATGACATTGACACTTCACTAAAATGAAAAGAGTACTATCATTGCATTAAGAAAAGGAAGCAAGTACAATGCTTTATAGGAAAGTAGGAAACTTCAGTAGGCACCATTGTGCATATGGGATAGGTTAGCCTGCATATCCTTGACCCTGAAGCTCCATACAAAGAGGCTGTTTAGTGAGTGTGATTGCTGATTCTCAACAAAACAGGCACTTGAAAGACTATAGCATGCAGTTCTAGGGAGAACATTCCTGTTAAGGAATGCAGGGGTTTTAGTTAATAAATCTTTGAATTTTAATCCTTTACCACCTCAAAGGAAACCTAAGAAGAAACACAATATGAATCAAAATCAATTGTTCAACCTCAAGGTGAGGGCATCTAAATTTTCAGGCAGGAAGAAGGAAGATCCAGATTGTCATAAAGCTCAGTTTGAAACAAGGTGGACAGCAAGTGGATTTAATCAATTGTTTGGCGATCAGGTTAAAAAGCAGTAGTTCGCAGTCACTTTGCAGGGAAAAGCCATGGACTGGTTTTCCAGTTATGGCATGGTAGCATTTAACACCTATGATGAATTGAAGAATGCATTTTTGGGCAGGTTCAGGAAAGACAAAACACCAGGAGATATTTTGAGGAAGATAAAGAGAATTAAGCAAAAGAGGATGTTGGTGGAAGATTATGCTCAAAAGTTCAGGAACCTCTTGAATAGGTTGAATAATGCTGATGCACCATCAGTGGAAATGCAAATTACTTATTTTATTAAGGGTTTGCAAAGTAAGATCAGGAATCCAATTGCTAATGTCGAATTGGGATAGAATGGTACACTGGATACCATGATTAGGGCTGCTATAAGAGTGGAGAGAAGGCTGGGTACTTCTTATTCAAAAAGACATAAAGAGGATGATTCTTCAAGATCAGAGTCTGATACAGATTCAGATTCAGAATCTGAAAGTGATACGAGTGATGATGATAGTGAAAATAGTTCAGATTCAAAAAATGATGTCAGCGATTCTGATAGTGAGACTTCTCGTAGGAAGAAACACAAGAAGAGAAAGGAAAAGTTAGGATCAATCAAGTCCAGAAGGAAGAAAACCAAAGACAGGAATGAAAGAAAAGCAGAGGAGATTAAACTAGATAGAAAGATCAAGCATAAGCTGAAGGATTTAGCTCTTTCAGACATTAAGAGGAAAGAAAAGTATTGTGAGATATGCCAAAGAAATGGCCATGAAACAAGGACATGCTAGTACAATCCTAATGTTAAGATGCCACAGCAGATGCCAATGGGGCAGCCTAGGCTGAGGGCTTTGCAGCCAGTTGTAGTAAATCAGGTTATGACTGACACAGTACCTCAAAGACCTTTCAGGGGATCTGGAAGAATACAGGCAAGACAGCCTTGGGGAAATTTAAGAACACAGCAGCAAACTACTCAAATGGGAGCATGCCATTATTGTGGAGGTCAAGGACACTTTGTGGGACCAAACTGTGAACTTTGGGCAAGGCATAGGACTGAGAGAGGAATGCCAGTAGCAAGGCACCGCAATGACGGGAGACCTACAGGAGCATCTCATCTACAGCATCCACCTGCCCCAGTTGCAGTAGTCCTAATAGAGTTACTTGAGCACGATGAGGAATGGCAAGTCCCTGCTGATACAGGAGCTATTAGTGGAAGGGAAGTATAGCAAGAAGAGGTTCAAGAAGGTCAGGAGAGGGGGTCAGGTAACTTAAATGCTGTAAGTATGCATATTCAGTGTGATTGTTTTAATTGTATTAAAGTTGAGGATTGTCCTGATGAAGCTATGGTATTAGCGGTTATTAGAAGCCAAGCAGGCTGGAAGCTTGATTGGCATGAACAAGAGGAAGCCAGGAGAAAGGTGACAAAGCAGGTCAAAAGATTGTAGAAAATTTCAGAGAAAGATAGATTTGAAGAGCCTGAGGATCAAGCAGAGTCAAGAACATTGTTTCCTGATGATCAGGATCAGTTTTCTGAAGATAAAGAATTAGGAAAATTTCAGGAGGGAGGTTCAAAAGAACTATTTCAGGCTCTAGCAAAGTGTTCCTTGCAATTAACATTGGAGCAGATCTTGGATTTGTTAGAAATGCGGGATCTAGAGCATGACATAACCGGAAGCTATGGAGGATGGAAGGAGAAGTGTAGACTCATGATGGAATGGACACTGTTTGTTACACAAGTGAATTAGGTTCCAAGATTGAGACTTGGACTCATAAACACAATCTTGTGTATGTGGACAATGACATTGACACTCTACTGAAATGAAAAGAGTACTATCATTGCATTAAGAAAGGAAGCAAGTACAATGCTTTATAGGAAAGTAGGAAACTGCAGTAGGCACTATTGTGCATATGGGATAAGTTACCCTGCATATCCTTGACCCTGAGATTCCATACAAAGAGGCTGTTTGAGTGTGATTGCTGATTCTCAACACCCCTCCTCAATCACAACTAGGAAAGGCACAAAGTGTGTAGAGGCTGTAATGAGAACCACCTGCAAAGTGTGGGTATACCACAGACATGGCAAAACACCAGAGGCTGTTGCAGAAAAAGCTAAGTGTGGGTACCATAAACATGGTGGACATCCAGAGGCTGTAACAGGGGCCTCACAAAGTGTACAGGGACTGTAATGCCAAGTTACATAAGGAGTTTACAAAGCTTATGGCAGGAAGCATTAGGGTAAGGAAAATACAAGGCTATTAAAACAATCTATCAGAATTATGAGAGTACAAGGACTGATGAGTCTTGTCCTTCCGATCCTGGTGATCTTCATCTTCTTCTTCCTTTGCTTCATTTTCTTCTTCTTCTTTGACTGCGACTAGATAGGCCTTTTGGGATCTCTTTCTTGCGTGGCAGAACTTCTCGGTGTGTCCGGTCCTTTTGCAGAAGTCACAAAAGAGCTGATCTTTCTTGCCTTTGTACCTGTTGCCAACATATAATGCATGCTCATCTCTAGAGGTACTTGGTTCTTCTTTAGTTTTTAGCTTCTTTTCTTCTTCTAACAGTGATGCCTGGATATCAACAAGTTCAGGATTTGGCATGTTGATTAAAGTTGTTGATACGTTATTATATTCAGGAGGCAAGCTCTTAAGTAGAACACCGATGCAAACATCTTCATCCATTTTAATGTTGATTCCTGCAAGTTGGGTTAGGAGTCCTTCCATGTAATTAAGATGTGTGGCAAGTGATGTGCTGGACTTCATTTCAAGCCTGAAGAATTCAATTAGGAGACCATACTTTGATGATTTAGATTGTGCACCGAACAGGGTGTCAAGTCTTTTCCATGTATCCTGTGAGGTCTCACAGTTATCCACGTGATGGATATAACTGTCATCTAGCTCCAATTTGATAATGGCCTGAGCTCTGTCATCATTCTTTTGCCAAGTAGTTGCAAGGTCCACGTCCCGCGGTTTCTTCTCTTTGCCATTTGTGATGGCCCAGAGACCCTTCTTCATCAGGATGAGCTTGATGCGGGTTTGCTAAGTGTGGAATCCGACTCCTTTGAATCGAGCATTTGGCGAGTCTTTGCCCATGTTAGATTTACGGGAACAGTAGCAAATCAACTTCAGACTTTATTAGATTTGAGCAACAGAAGAATTGATTGAGAGACACAAGTGCTAAAAAGCACTAACTGAGTGTCAATGAATACCAAATCTGCAAAAGTCTTTTTCTCCAAGTGATCTTCCCCTTCTTGATTTGATGCTGATGTCTTCAGATCTGAGTGACAGTACTTTAACGAACTTCAGAGAGTATTGCTCAGTGATTAAAATCACTGTTGATAACTTCAGTGAGAGAAACAGTGAAAAATGTCAAGATTTTGAAGCTTTTGGCTATGGTGGAATTAGGGTTTCTGAGACAGGGGCCTGGTTTTTTGCTTATTGCAGGAACTACAGTGCATCATTTTCAAAACTTTTTACATATCTAGGAAGCTTATGTCATGGGCTACCAAAGCCCCATGGAGATTGTGCAGATCGTGGTCAGTATGAGGCGCGCAGGTGCCGCGAACAGATTCGGCGCAGATCTGGACAGCGTGGTCGAATTTCTGCAATGCTGGAGCCAGGGAGCATCAATGTCATTGATTGTTGTGCCAAGATGAAACGCCTTGAGCAGAGGAACAACTCTCCAGAAGAAATTGTGGGCTGAAATGGCCTGGTTGAAGAGTTATGAAAGCTCCAAGCAAGGTAGGTCCTGTCTGGCTATGGCAGACACAGAACAGAGATTGGGGATTTTCACAATGCTGAGCTCCAGATGGTCCAATGTCCTGGATTGATGTGATACAGGGAAGCTTTATGAGTTGGGGAATACTTTTCCAGAAGGAAGCTCCAAGAGATTTGACCTGTGGAGTGAGATATAAGCAGTTCAATCTGACAGGGTGCTGCTGGCTATGGCTGCCATGGAAGCTTCAGTGAGAGTAGAGTTGAGAAAAGAAGTCATACACTGACACTGAGCTGGATGGAGGTTCGGAAGAATCAAGAGAGGCTAGACAAGCAATGCCATGCCCAACTGGGCTCTGATACCATGTTAGAAATGCGGGATCTAGAGCATGACATAACCGGAAGCTATGGAGGATGGAAGGAGAAGTGTAGACTCATGATGGAATGGACACTGTTTGTTACACAAGTGAATTAGGTTCCAAGATTGAGACTTGGACTCATAAACACAATCTTGTGTATGTGGACAATGACATTGACACTCTACTGAAATGAAAAGAGTACTATCATTGCATTAAGAAAGGAAGCAAGTACAATGCTTTATAGGAAAGTAGGAAACTGCAGTAGGCACTATTGTGCATATGGGATAAGTTACCCTGCATATCCTTGACCCTGAGATTCCATACAAAGAGGCTGTTTGAGTGTGATTGCTGATTCTCAACACCCCTCCTCAATCACAACTAGGAAAGGCACAAAGTGTGTAGAGGCTGTAATGAGAACCACCTGCAAAGTGTGGGTATACCACAGACATGGCAAAACACCAGAGGCTGTTGCAGAAAAAGCTAAGTGTGGGTACCATAAACATGGTGGACATCCAGAGGCTGTAACAGGGGCCTCACAAAGTGTACAGGGACTGTAATGCCAAGTTACATAAGGAGTTTACAAAGCTTATGGCAGGAAGCATTAGGGTAAGGAAAATACAAGGCTATTAAAACAATCTATCAGAATTATGAGAGTACAAGGACTGATGAGTCTTGTCCTTCCGATCCTGGTGATCTTCATCTTCTTCTTCCTTTGCTTCATTTTCTTCTTCTTCTTTGACTGCGACTAGATAGGCCTTTTGGGATCTCTTTCTTGCGTGGCAGAACTTCTCGGTGTGTCCGGTCCTTTTGCAGAAGTCACAAAAGAGCTGATCTTTCTTGCCTTTGTACCTGTTGCCAACATATAATGCATGCTCATCTCTAGAGGTACTTGGTTCTTCTTTAGTTTTTAGCTTCTTTTCTTCTTCTAACAGTGATGCCTGGATATCAACAAGTTCAGGATTTGGCATGTTGATTAAAGTTGTTGATACGTTATTATATTCAGGAGGCAAGCTCTTAAGTAGAACACCGATGCAAACATCTTCATCCATTTTAATGTTGATTCCTGCAAGTTGGGTTAGGAGTCCTTCCATGTAATTAAGATGTGTGGCAAGTGATGTGCTGGACTTCATTTCAAGCCTGAAGAATTCAATTAGGAGACCATACTTTGATGATTTAGATTGTGCACCGAACAGGGTGTCAAGTCTTTTCCATGTATCCTGTGAGGTCTCACAGTTATCCACGTGATGGATATAACTGTCATCTAGCTCCAATTTGATAATGGCCTGAGCTCTGTCATCATTCTTTTGCCAAGTAGTTGCAAGGTCCACGTCCCGCGGTTTCTTCTCTTTGCCATTTGTGATGGCCCAGAGACCCTTCTTCATCAGGATGAGCTTGATGCGGGTTTGCTAAGTGTGGAATCCGACTCCTTTGAATCGAGCATTTGGCGAGTCTTTGCCCATGTTAGATTTACGGGAACAGTAGCAAATCAACTTCAGACTTTATTAGATTTGAGCAACAGAAGAATTGATTGAGAGACACAAGTGCTAAAAAGCACTAACTGAGTGTCAATGAATACCAAATCTGCAAAAGTCTTTTTCTCCAAGTGATCTTCCCCTTCTTGATTTGATGCTGATGTCTTCAGATCTGAGTGACAGTACTTTAACGAACTTCAGAGAGTATTGCTCAGTGATTAAAATCACTGTTGATAACTTCAGTGAGAGAAACAGTGAAAAATGTCAAGATTTTGAAGCTTTTGGCTATGGTGGAATTAGGGTTTCTGAGACAGGGGCCTGGTTTTTTGCTTATTGCAGGAACTACAGTGCATCATTTTCAAAACTTTTTACATATCTAGGAAGCTTATGTCATGGGCTACCAAAGCCCCATGGAGATTGTGCAGATCGTGGTCAGTATGAGGCGCGCAGGTGCCGCGAACAGATTCGGCGCAGATCTGGACAGCGTGGTCGAATTTCTGCAATGCTGGAGCCAGGGAGCATCAATGTCATTGATTGTTGTGCCAAGATGAAACGCCTTGAGCAGAGGAACAACTCTCCAGAAGAAATTGTGGGCTGAAATGGCCTGGTTGAAGAGTTATGAAAGCTCCAAGCAAGGTAGGTCCTGTCTGGCTATGGCAGACACAGAACAGAGATTGGGGATTTTCACAATGCTGAGCTCCAGATGGTCCAATGTCCTGGATTGATGTGATACAGGGAAGCTTTATGAGTTGGGGAATACTTTTCCAGAAGGAAGCTCCAAGAGATTTGACCTGTGGAGTGAGATATAAGCAGTTCAATCTGACAGGGTGCTGCTGGCTATGGCTGCCATGGAAGCTTCAGTGAGAGTAGAGTTGAGAAAAGAAGTCATACACTGACACTGAGCTGGATGGAGGTTCGGAAGAATCAAGAGAGGCTAGACAAGCAATGCCATGCCCAACTGGGCTCTGATACCATGTTAGAAATGCGGGATCTAGAGCATGACATAACCGGAAGCTATGGAGGATGGAAGGAGAAGTGTAGACTCATGATGGAATGGACACTGTTTGTTACACAAGTGAATTAGGTTCCAAGATTGAGACTTGGACTCATAAACACAATCTTGTGTATGTGGACAATGACATTGACACTCTACTGAAATGAAAAGAGTACTATCATTGCATTAAGAAAGGAAGCAAGTACAATGCTTTATAGGAAAGTAGGAAACTGCAGTAGGCACTATTGTGCATATGGGATAAGTTACCCTGCATATCCTTGACCCTGAGATTCCATACAAAGAGGCTGTTTGAGTGTGATTGCTGATTCTCAACAGGATTTGATCCTAGGGTTCAAGGAGAAGTTGCTCCTGAAGATCGGGGAAAAGCAGTAGGAGGTTATTGAAAGTACATCAGTTTAGGATCAGGTACTTCCTGACTGTCAAGCAGTTATACCAACTCAAAAGGAGGTGGTAGATTATCAAGTGCCTACTATTCAAGCTGAATATCATGGGAAGAAGTTTGATGATGTCCTATTGGATGGGGGTTCTAGAGTTAATATCCTTTCTGAACATACATATTTAGCAACTAAGCAAGAAGAGTTGCTACCAGCCCCATTTCAGGTCAGGATGGCAGACCAGAGGAGGTTACAACCTTTGGGAATTCTCAAGAAGCAAGACATTCAAGTTGCTGGTCTGAAGTTCAGGGTAAGCTTTGTGGTGTTAAGAATGTCGAAGATTGGAGATTCTTACAAGATGCTATTGGGAAGACCGTGGTTTAAGTTGGCTAAATTGAAGCAGGATTGGGGGAATGCCATTATTTTCCACTTTACTGTGCATTTTTGAATTTTCTTAAATTTTCTTTTACTTATTTTTTCTCTATCTTGCACTGGGGTTAAGATCAATATGAGATACAAAAGGCACTCTCAAAGGAAGCAAGTTATGAGCCACTATAAGAGGGAATGACCACATGGCTCAAAAATCTCATTATGGACCACTCATTGAGAGTGGAAGATCTTCTTGTATATGACTTAAAGCTATCTTTTAAGTACACTAATGAAAAAATATTGGAAAGAAAGCAAATCATTGAATATAATAATATGCTTGGTTGACACTAGTAGAAACTAAATATGGTAAATTTGTGATTTAAATAAAAAATGTAATGAACGGAGAAGTGGATATGGGAAATTAATGTTGGTTTCTTCAATGCCCATGGATGGATGGTTAAATGTATTTTTTACTATTTATCTTTTGAAGACCTAGAAAGTTACAAATTTGACTAAGATTAATGAGTGTTGGCACACATGCACAGACATTGTAAAGTATGAATAAGACAAAAATGGCAATTGCATACACTTAATTATTAGACATATACTTGAAAACATTATCACACTTGTATAGACGCTTGCAATATGCCTACCCAAAATAAATACAATAGATGAATGTCTTCCATGAGAGCATGAGTCACATCTCAACTACTTGAAAATTGCAAGTCTAGATTGGGGTGCAATGAATGCAAATTTTGATGCTTGAACTCAATAAACATGACATCGCTCCTTCATATCTTCATAAAACTTATGCAAATTGTTTCTAGATTGGCCCCCCTCATGGGAAGTTAGTTTGGCAATTTCCATGATCTCTTTGGCCTTTTCCCTTGCCTTCTTGCCCTCATTCTCCTCCATGAGTGTAAGTACACCCTTTTCCACATGATTTCTGTCCAACCCTCCTTCTAGAGTCCTCTCTATCTCGAATCCCACCTTCCAAACTTCTGCGATGTAGTGTGCATTAGATCGTTGTTCGGCTCCTCTTGGGCACCCAAGTATGGGGACACCGGCACAAAGACTCTCCAAGGTAGAGTTCCACCCACAATGCGAGAGGAAGCCACCAATAGAGGGATGGGCAAGAACAGCCTCTTGGGGTGCCCAACCGGTGACAAGTCCTCTGTCCTTGGTTCTAGACAAAAAGCCTTGGGGCAACAATTGAGACAACTCGCCTTCATACGATTTCGGTCTAATGGCCCAAAGGAATGGTTGGTGACTCGCCTCTAAGCCGGAAGCAAGCTCGAAGAGGTCATTCGAGGAGAGGGTGGCAAAGCTACCGAACGCGATGTAAATGACTGATGAGGGGGCTTGCGTGCGCAACCATTTGAGACTTTCCTCCTTTTCTTCTTCTCCATCTCTAATTTGCTTGACTGTGTCTGTGGGGAAGGAGAGCAAAGGGCCTATGGCATAGGCAGAGATTCCTGCCTTTCTGTGGGATTCCAGAGCCACGGGCTCTAACTCTGCCAAGGTGTGGATGAGAAGCCTCTCGGCTCGTCTCGATTGGAGGCCTACTTCCATGAAAAACTGTACAAATGGACTAGTAAACTCTGCGAATCTCATCTCTTGCGGATAGTGCTCCGTTGGGAATGGAGGCAGGCCTGGTATGATGTCCACCATCGCTGGGTTCTCGCTCTTCCAACGCAGCGGTTCGGTTCCTGAGACGCAACAATTGATATATAAAGAAACAGCCCAGAAAACACATGTTCTCCTCGCAATTCCACCATGGCACCATCACATGATAGACATTTACACATACCACCCTAACATAATGGACGTTTACACAAGAAGTTCTGGACAATTTCCCAACATAAAGAAGCTGGCTATGTCGACCTGATGTTGAACAGTGTAGGCCCACTGTAGGGAAGTTGAACACTATACGAGGGGAAAATATATCCTTTTCCAACATGGGAATATTCGAGAAAATCTGCTAAGAAAATTTGTGGAGAGCAATGGAAAAACATTCCTATCAGAATGCACATATAAAGATTGTAAAAGGGCTTTTTCTCTGATATATGAATGTCGGCAACGTGTTCTTACTCTTCTCAGGTAAGAGGCCTTTCTCGTGCAAGAGAGGGATGTTGGCAATGAGGAGGTAGGCAAGGGCGGTGGAGGTCCAGTAATCAACTCGCGGGAGGGCGAGGTGGTCGGCGACGTGTTGGGTCCAGGGGGCGAAGGAATCGGAGACGAGGCAGGTGACCGGACTGCCCTGCTCTGAGAGGCTCGAGATGAGGCTGGCGAGGTTGTCTCGCATGGCGTCCGTGGCGGCAAACGTCGGCGGCTTGCGGCGGCCACCGGCGGCATCCTCCTCCTCGACCAGCTTACCAATGCCGTCCTCCAAGACATGGACGCGGATATGGTTTAATCCGTCGGCCTGAGCGGCTTGCAGCAGCTTGCCGGGCAGGCGCCCCTGCTCCTTCAGCTCGCCATAGGAGGCGGAGAACAAGACAAAGGAGATGGAGAAGCCTATCCCCGAGAGGGCCTCCGCTAGCCTCATGCAGCCATTGATGTGGCCTTGCCCTGGCCCAGGGACTACTAGTGCACGAGGGCGTCTCGCCATTGGGATTGCAATACGGGCACCGGGCGGGAAGAGGGGAAGAGAGAGAGAGAGTATGTGTGTGTGTGTGAGAGTGAGAGAGAGAAAAAGAGAGTGAGTGTGAGAGAGTGAGCGTCGAGCGAGCTACTGTGCGGATTCCGGAAGCGATCGCGCGCCAATATATGGACTTGTAGGCGGCCAATCCGGAATCCTGTAACTTATAAGAACCTTTTTTCCTTTCCCAAAAAAGAAAAAATGCTGCTTACGTCGTTTGCCTACTTACGTCACCTCCTCCATCAGCCAAATACTTCGGGGCCTGCGCTCTTAAGTTTGCGCCCTGATGAGCCATCCACTTGAAGTTGCAAGTTGCAACTTGCCTTAAGAACACTCGGGAAGGTCGGGATGGGCCGCTGGAGCTCAAGGTGGTTACATCATGTGCAAACTGTCTATCGAAACGCTGACAAACTAAGGGGGGATTCACATTAGGGGAGACAAAATTTGAGTGGTACAGAAGCAGACAATCAATTTATGGCACGTTAGAGTTATGCTTTCACATTAGTGCGAATGGTCAACGCTAGAAATTTGACGTGTCTGATCAAATCCCATCCAAGCCCACCTCTTTCTTTGGTAGTGGCACATAACCTTGGAGGCTCGCTTGAAGGGTGTCACTAACAGCACTGCGTCAATGAGGGGGAGACATGATGTAGAAAGCAGAGGAAGAGATAAGAAAAAGTTTTTGATGATGCGTTTGGCATGATCACTCCTCGGATGATGACTTTTGGATCCGAGTTAGCTAAAATCCTAGACTATGAGCTTGGAATTTCGTCTATGTGTACTCCTAGTGTTAAGTAGAGAAAATATGTTTCGCCTCATGAAAGAGGGGAATCAATCAATGTACCACAATTGAGACGTTTGCAGAGGGTGAGATACCCACTTGATAGATTCACAGACAATGGATATTCTACAAGTCATTATGCATACATGACCAAAGTCATTATGCAATGGATTAGGAAATGATTACATTGACTGAAAATCAGGCTTGCGAATTGGTTGCATTGCCTGAAGGCAAAAGTACTATTAGATGTAATGGGTGTATAAAGTTAAATGCAAGTCTAATGGCAACATTGAAAGATACAAGGCCAGGTTAGTAGCAAAAGGGTATTCTTAGCAATATGGTTTAGACTATGAGAAAACATTTAGCCTAGTTGCCAAGATGGCAACCATCAAAACTGTAATTGCTTTGGCTATAGCAAAGAGCTAGAAATTACAGCATATGGACATGAAGAATGCATTCTTGAATGGTGAGCTTGAAGAAGAGGTATTGATGGATCATCCCGATGGGAATGTACACCCACAATATCAAGATTGTGTCTATAAGCTGAAAAAGGCTCTCCATGGGTTGAAACAAGCTCCAAGAGCCTTGCATGCACACATTACTAGTTACTTATAGAATCTTGGCTTTACAGTTGGCAGAGCTAATTACAATTTATTTACCAAAAAGATAGATGTAGGCTTGGTTGTGCTAGTCATCTATGTAGATGATCTCATTATTATAGGTGATGATGACATTGGAATACAAGATGTGATGACTATGCTGAAAACTAAAATTAACATGAAAGATTTGGGTGAGTTGAAGTTCTTCTTGGGCATTAAAGTAGTAAATTCAGCCAATGGAATTTGGTTGATGCAGAGACAATATGCATTAGAAATGCTAAAGAAGTATGGCATTATAGATTGTAAGCCACTCGAGACTCCATTGGATTAGAATATAAAATTGGATGCAAACATTGGAGCTAAAATTACAAAGGTTGCCATATATATGCAAATGGTGGGAAGTTTGATATACTTAACTATCACTAGGCCGCTAATCTTAGTTATGCAGTTGGCCTTATCAATTGGTTTATGCATAAGCCCAGTAAACTTGATTTGGATGTAATAATAAGGATCATGTTGTAATATTTCAGATATTATTATTTTTTCCCTTTCTCAGCAGCGCGTCGTGCTGGAAGGAGGGAAGGGGATAGAGGAGCCAGCAAGCTCCTCGCTGGAGCTTGCTCGGCTCCACGGGCATGCAGGGCGATACGCCGTGAGGGAGGAATCCCCTCCCTCCCCCTATAAAACCTTCGCCATGAGAGCTAGCTGGGGGAGGGAAAGAAGGAGCCGTGACGCCGCCAGGAGAGAACGAGAGAGGGAGGTTTAAAGGCTACGTCTGAACTGCCATAGAGGAGAGAGGGAGGAGGGTGTGAGTTTTGGACGGTCGTGGAGAGGTTGTGGTGGAGAAGTCTGGAGAAGGGAGGAGAATGATTGCCTGATGCTGTTGAGCCGCCCCTGCCGCCTTTGTAGCCCTCGAATGGCTGGCTACCCCCTGTCCTGCCACATGGAGTATGGAAGCTTCCTTGAAGAAGCTTCTTAAGGGGGGGGCTAATTAAGCCCCCTTTCACCCCCTTATATCCCTTTTTATTACCCCCCCCCCCCCCCCCGGTTTTTAAACCCTTAAGCCCTTTTCTCCCTTAAGCACCTTCCCGTGGAGCCCTTAACCCTTTCCGTGGAACCATTAAGCCTTTCCGTGGAGCCCCCATAAAACCCTTCCCATGAATGGAATTCCCAAAATGAACTAAGGCTTGAAAAGCCTTATTACCCTTTTCCCCCCGTGCTATATGCCCTCCACCCTTCACCTTTTCCCTTTCACCCGGGGTTTAAATCCCTAAGCCTTTACTACTCCGTGTCCTGAAACATATCCAAGAATCCCATTCCTATAACTTTTACTCCCAAGCCCAAAGATCTCCCTAGGCCCCTTCATATGTTTTTTTGAAACCACATTCACACACACCCCTTTTCACCGCGTATAAATCCCTATAGGGCCTTTTCTTTTAGGCTTTGTAAACCTTTTCCTCTCCGAAGAAGCTAAGACCTTAAAGGTCTTGTTACCCCTTTTTCGTGGTTAATCCCTTAATAATTCCTTGCCTTGAAAAGAAGAAGAAGAGTATTGAAGCGACGGTGGAATTCCGAAAAGGAGTGTAAAGCTGCCTTCACGTTCGAAGGATTACAATTGCTATGCCGCCTAAGAAAGTCCAAGGAGTAGCTGCGGGAGGGTCATCTCCCGGTATCCATGTGGATATCTCACCCCAAAACCAGGTTTTTCCTTCTTGGTTTTATATCGGTTTTAATTCAATCATGCAAGATGAATTGTTAGGGATAAGATATATTTTGTCCTAGTTATTTACGATGAAGGAGTTTAGTTTAATTGAACATGCAAAATGGATAATGTATAAAACATAGTTTTCCTTCAAATAGCATCATGCATTGAAATGAATTACGAGCAAGATTATCTACCCACTATAGTAGTATATTTCGATTAAATCTTGAAGGTATAAAAAAACTGCATCTTGCACCATTAACCCCTATTCTTTTACAATGAATCATCATAGAAGGTGAAATTCATGAAAGGGTTCTTACGTTGCTTAAACTCTAGGAAGTTATCATTGCTACCTGCATATCTTAGCAAGGAAAAGATTGTTTATTTGGCATGAGTTTTGTTTGCAAGAAAAAAGGAAGATTAATTGAATTTACCTAACCTCAAAGCAATAAAGTTTAGGACTGAAAAATCAATTGTCACATAGATAACAAAAAGTGCCGAGGTGATCTCGATATTACCTTCTAAAAGTTAACCGAATTAATATAAACTTAGAAATACCTATGCTGCGAAATATGCATTGGGAATGATTTAGAATCCAAAGAAACGTTTATACCTTAAATACTTGCCCACCTTCCCTGATTGTAGGGTCAATAAATCGTAAATGTAAAAGAAGTAGGGTTTGTCCCTGAGGTTCTTAAAGAAAATAACAAAAGCTAGGAAACCCTAGGACTGACATAAAGAAACTGAAACGGATTGTTTTTGTAACTCCATTATCGCATAGTACGATGTAGGACTTGCGCGGCAAGTACAAAGTCATATGGTCTTGTGATTGATTCACAAGAAGAAAGGTTGAATACCCTAAAAAAGGATGGCGGATCCTTACGCAAGTTATCTTGCAAAAGGATGTATTCTTTGATATCCTTCTAAATAAGGAAGGTTAAAAACCAGAAACTAAAGTATCCAATGAGCTTTAGGGTTGACCAAGTTGGGTTAATAGGGTACGCCCTAACCCAGAATATAAAGGATCTTGCCAAGTTGCAAGGCACCCCGGATCAAGTGCTAGATGCATTCAAAAGGAAAAATTCCTTCCTTAGCAGTTTGCCAACAATAAGATCGGTTAATGGAAATGTTTGTGCTTGCTAGAGATTTTAGAGCACTGTTTGATTTATGAATTACCAATTTAAATGAATATCTATACTTCAGGTTGAAGGCCTGAAGGGAGAGGCAGCTTCAGTTACCCCCGACTGTCTGCCTGACCCTAACCAAGGGGGTTGTTGACCGTGCCGGGAACGTGGACCGAACCCGCCGCGAGAGGTCTCTCCATTGAGCTCTACTTGGAGTAGGAGGACGCTTGGGTGCCAGGGGGGTTCTGGCCGTAAATCCCTCGCCTTCCGGGTCTTGCACAAGAGGCTAACGTGACTCGGGATTGGATCTCAAGGCCGGCATACTAGTCTACGGGCGGAAGCTTGGAATAGTGATCCTTGTGGATTACTGGATAGCCTTCGGGCGGATTATGGACAAGCCTACGGGCAGAACTCCTTGTATTTCAAAGATAAATATGATGATATGTTAATAAAGAACTTGTTTGATATTGTTTTTCTATGTCACGTGATAAGATTACGTGAAGGAACCAGTGCTTAACAGATTAATTAAAGAAGCTGATTGTTACATGTCTAATTAATGTGTTAGATAATTACATAACTAAAACAAACCGAGGAAAGTGCGGAGGATGGGCCATGGGTCCGTCCTACGGTTGGGTGGTCCCGGTTGGTCGGGAACTTTTCTCAAATCTCGAAGAACAGTGGGATGATCGTCAAAGGACACGAACAACGAAAGCGATGACCTAGAGTTATGTCTTACCCCGATTTATGTTGTTTTAGGGGAACGGAATGGGACTATGCCTTATGCCAGAGAGGTTAAGCTTTGCATCCCTCTCGTTTCCCATTCTCCTTGAACCAAGTGCAACGTGAATCCGCTTTGGACTTGGCGTTTCTGCGTAAAGTAGTTCACTTGGGTCCGACACTAGTTACTGTTAGGTAATGACCAATCAGGAAAACCCGCTCTAGTGATATTGTACTATGAGGACTATACTTCTTACTACAAACCATGTTTATCATGGTAGAACAAAACATATAGAGGTACACTATCACTTCATACATAAGATGGTACTTTCAAGAAAGGTTGATCTTTTGCATGTTAAGACAGATGATCAAGTAGCTAATATCTTTACCAAGTCACTAGGTAAAGATAAGTTTAGTCTTCAAACAACTACTTGGAGTACACTATCCTCCTTGAGCTTGAGGGCGAGTGTTGAGAGAGACAAGCTCATCACTAGTATTCTATCCTCGACATGACAACTGTGTAGGTTAGTTGTCACTAGAATGTGTGTGTGTGTGGATTCTAAATAAGTTGGGCAAGTAGACTGACTTGATTTAGTTAATCATGGTTTAGTTGTATAACCTATGTTGTCTCATTAGTGTTATAGAGAGATAGTGAAGAAAGAGAAAATGGTTGAATAATAATGAAGAGTAGGAGAGCATGTAGCTCTTGACCTCTGCTTGCTCCATCTTTATATTTCCCTACTTGAAGTTTGTTCAAGTCTCAGTATGGCTCTTTATAGGAGGATTGATGAAGTGCAGCCTTGGATGGTGCTAATAAAACGTTGGATTAAGGCAACCAAAGTTAAAGGGAAATCTTGGTCTAATGTAGATTGGCAAGACATTCTAGCTTGCCCCTACATGTCAATTAAGATCCCATGCTCAAAAGTGGCTAAGGGAGTGGTAAAGCAATGGTAGGGTATTATAACCAATTCTAATTGGGGTGCAAAAGGTGCATTTAGAGGTGATACCTCTCTGAGCAAGAACATGTGGCTATTTCCTCTAGCTTATGACCAGTCTTCATATGCTCCAAAGTGCCTAGGAATCCAAAGTTAGCAACTACCATGTATAAGAAAGGCATAGCAATTTGGGCTGACATATGAGACACCTAGCATAAGACTTGGCTACAATCAAAGGAGATAAAAAGGAAGTTCAATTTATCTCACTAGAAAAGCAACATTATAATAGGGATGATAACTGATCTTAGGGATGATTGGCCCACAATTGTAGTCCAAGAGGATGGCATGATATTGTAGGATCTTAGGAGCCAAGTTGGAAAGAAAATGGCATGTTGTAAGTCAATGAGAGGGTATAAGGTGCCCTCGTAAGCTATTATCATGAGCTTACACCATGAGTGAAACAAAATCTGCCCAATGATGAAAGAAAAGAAGAACCTCCAATGTTTGGAAAGCAACACCATCTTATAGAATTAATGTCCTAAGATGGAGGATCATGCTGAAGGTCCCTCCGCTTTGCATTTGGCTTACCAAAAGAATAAGAGTGTCCTGTGTGTCACAGTTGTGTGGGCGTGTTGAAGAAATAGAGAAGCATATGTTTTGGCCATCTAGTCCCAGTGTGGAAGGCAATGAGAAGATGGCTGCAATATCCAACCTAAAGAGCAACTTTGGTATGACCAATGCTTTGTTTGTTAACCATATAGGTTTGGATGATAACACCTAGAGGCTCCTTAGTTTGGTCTGCATTGTCTTGAAGTTATTATGGTTCCAAAGGAACATTGTGGCTTTTAGGAGAGAGGTTGGTGAGCTACATGATAGATGGAAAACTGAAAAATGAGATTCTCGCTATGCTTGGTGTACGTAAGAAAAGGCACTAGATTTTCAAACTATTTTTGAAAAAGTTGAGACCAATGGCATAATGCCATGTTGCATCATTGTGATGCTATAGCTATCTACATCTTTACAAAATCAATATAAGGTGCATTATTAAGAAAAAGAATGAGGTAGTTTGTGTTGAAATTAGGGGTTTATTCTACAATCCAATGGGGAAAGTGACTAACTAGAGAAGGAGCAATTTGGATGCAAAGCAAAACACACATTTGTGATGATTTGATGCTAGAAATTTACCACCACCGAAATCACCCTTTGCAAGAAGCATATCAAGACATTTGGCTATCTCCATCATCATGCCTCCCAACCTCCCAACTTTTATTACCGGGGGATTCTTTGTGCGAGAAGTCGATGGGGATGCCTATCCTTTTCGGGTGTTTTGTTAATTTAGTGTGTACATGGGTGATTCCATATAGCGGGTGATTCTGCAAAATACATATTTAAATTAATAAACGTTTATGAGTTTAGAGTGCGCACTCGTGATAAATTAAGGTTAGGATTGATTTCTAATCAATTGATTTATTTAGCTGAAGACTGCTAGGTATTCACTTTTGTCGGTTTAATTGTATTATTTTACTAACGATTGTGAATGCTTCAGTTGATGTGTAGAGATAGCAGTAGTGTCGGTGGAAAGCATTGGAGGATAGCGTGTATTCAAGTTATCATCTATATTTTGATGGGCGTATACCTTAGGTATGGCGCCTATATTTTGTCACGCCTATTTATCAAGGCGTTTGATATTTATTTATTATTTTTGTATGCGCATGGGCGGACGATTTAGATATTTGTATTTGGACATTGTATTTTGGTATGCTTGACTTCTTGGGCGCCTACCCATTAACTTTATTTCTATTTGGCACAAAAGCAAACTCACAAGCTAAAGCGTGCTATTTTGTAATTTGGGCTATTATTTGAGCTTGAAGATGATTAATACATAAAATACATGCTTTGTGGAGTGCTCACACAAGGCATGGGGGGAGATAGCACCCAATTGGTCTCTTGTTCATGTCGTGCAAGTCTTCTACATTGATTTGTGTGCAAAAAGTAGAGTTCTTTTGTTCTTGGGGACCTTCTGACGCTCACTATGCACTCTTACGGCATCCGATCTGTGCATCAGTGGTATCAGAGCGAAGGTGAGATCGAGAGCTTCCAATCGCTTACCATCTTGCGCGAAGGCGGAGCTCCTAGAACGATTGAGCTCTATAGTCAGTTTCATCACGAATGGTCGATACCGGTGGCTTCCTGGCAGTCAAGAACCCCTATCTACATCCTCTGATCGTGCGAAGGACCGGCTTGAGGAGGTAGAGGATCACTTCTACATCTCCTTCTTCAAGACGTTTTTCAAACAGAGAACAGATAAGTTCCATATCTCAAAAGTCTAAAAGCTTTATCTTAAAAGCTTAAAAAGCTTATTAGAAAGCTAAAGCCCCACAAAATTTGACGTCCGTGAATGCGGCATCCTAATGCTTCAAACGACGGTTCGAAAAAACGGCCCCCCCTAAAATCGAATCGACGGCAGCCATATTTCATAAGCTTAATCACAAAAGCTTTAAAATTTCCAAGTCTTCTAAGTCACTCAAGTTCTGCAAGTTCTTTTACTTTTGCAAGTCCTGCAAGTCCACAGAAGGTCATACGCAGGTTATACGAAGATTGTACGCAATCAACGAAAACTGCAACTGCAAAAGACAAAGACAATAAAATCCAAACAAAATATATAAGCCTTGTATACCCAACTTTAAGCTACGCTCATCCCGCTAATGAGATTTTAAGAGTGTGAGGTCTTTTGGATTTTACAGGATGACAGAACAAAACATGGACGATTTAATGGTGAAGGTGATTTACCCGAACCTACGATCGAACAAAAGTTGGATTTAATTATGATACAGCTTGATGAAGAATGAAGAGCCCGACAAGCTTTACAAACTCAATTGGCCAATTTGCAATGACCTACCACTGACAAAGATAGACCGCAACCCGAAGATCTTATATGACGTACCATCGATGCGACACTCAAAGCCCAATCCATCTGCAAAGAAACAAAGATAAGTAAAAGAAATTTCAAATTTCGTATTTTCAATGGATCTCGAGATGGAAAGACTGTACTTGCATTTTTCAACTTGGACATTACTATACTGAAGTCAATATGTTCTAGCCAACAACCCTTGAAGATGCGATTTTTTTGGCTCGTGACACTGAAGACAAGATTCGAGGGAGAGAAAAGTGTCCACAACAATTTCAAGCAAATGGTAACTATGGCTCCAAACAATTCAATTCAAATGTTAGAAGATTCAATCAAAGTCATTTTTTCCCATCTGCATTCCGTAAGTCTTGGACAAGACCACCTTCTTTGCCATCAAATACCAATCCAAACCCTAAGCCATCCTCACAGCCAAATCCCAATATTCCTAGACTTCCTGCCATTGCCAACAATGTATCTAAAGCCAAACCCATAGTTTGCCAAACCCATAGTTTGTTACAGAAGATGATGACGACATTGGTACTACTTCAAATACTTTGCCAGGTATGCCAACTCCACATTCTTTGTTGACAATGAAATGTTTAGTGCATGGTAAAGAAAAGATTTTTTTGCATGATGATGGTAGCACACATGACTTTATTTCTGAAAAGTTAGTGAAAGAATTGAATTTACAAACTGTTTCTACACATTATCGCATTAAAGCAACATTCTTATGCACAAGATATAATGGAACATAAGAGGTACATAATGAGGGCTGAAATAATGAACGGGTTGCCTCTTACCCATCCAACCTTCAATCCTCACTAAGAGAACTAAAGAGGGGCACCACCTAGCAAAAGGGAGGATGGGCTAGGACATCCTTTTTCTTAAAGAGAATCAAGAGAACCAAGACACAAATTTACAAGAGAGAATATATGTACTAGACACCATATTAGAATATGAGAGAGAGATGAGAGGAGAGGGAGATAATAGGAGAAGAGATAGAGGAAGCTTGCCATTATGCTACATGGAATGAGAAGATGAGAAGAGAGGGAGATAATAGGAGAAAAGGTAGAGGAAGCTTGCCATTATGCTATATAATAAAAGAACTCACTCATAGCTCATCTCAAAGAGATGAAGGTATTCTAGAGTGCTCTCATGGGCTTGTCATTGTCCTCCTTTCCCTCTTCATTCTCCATGGGCTCTTTATATAGCCTCTATGAAGGATTAGATTAAGCTAATCTTCTTGATTAACATAATCCTAGATGATGTATGACATCTTTGAAAATATGGAGAATAGTGGATGGGACAAGTCCCCACCTTGGTCATCATGCAAGAAGCCAAGGGTGGTGGTAGACAAAATAGAGAAATGGAGCTAGATTACAAGAGGTGGGTGCCCAAAGCACATTATTATAATATATTTACAAGAAGGATAGAGTGGAAAGTTGGTGTGGTGAAAGAGAGAATCAAATTGCATGTAGCCAGCAGTCTGTGCCTTTGTAACTTCAAATTCGTGAGGAATTTGTAAAAAGTTTATTCTGTAACTTTGTAGACTAGGTCAAAACCGATCGGATAACGTGAGAATTTTTTTGAAATTCACTTTTTCTTGGGGGTTATTGAGATTATAAAAAACGGATTCCAAAAGCTGCTTTAACTTTAGTCCCCCATATATATATAAATACATATAAGCATGTGACAAAAGGGGTCCATGCTTGTAAGCTTTTGTGCAAGATCCAAGTGACACCATGATGTGGATATTGACTTGTGTGCTAGGGTGAGGTGTCCTCTAATGATGGTGATAGATTCCAAATCTTAGTGATGCAGACGGAGCCCATGTGTAGTTGGAGGCGAGTCCTTTGAAAAAATATATGCACTCACTCAACTCCTAGGTGTAATCCATTTTTATCTTCACTAAGATAACCATCCCTTTTACCCTTTACATTGACATGCCTCCTAAGAACTTGTTCCCCCATTTGCTAGAGTTATCATAATCGAGAAGCAATGTAGCATACCTAGTGCTTGAAGAGTAAACCCAAAGTGAGATGGTAAGCTCTAGATAGGGGTTTTGGCCAAATTTTGTGGTAGTAATCCGGGTTGTAAAAAACCCGGATCATTAGCCCTCCCCTTAGGCTAGAGGTATTCATGCCTCTAGCTTGATAATGATGGTCCAATAGAGCAAGGAGGACTGCACCCCTTCATTGGTGGCTCTTCATTGAATGACTGCTCCAAAATGTTCATATTTCTTTGAAAATAAGGCTTCAGTCGCCATCCATTTACCCTTGTCTTGTGAACCTTCCCATCCATGTCACCTAGCTTATAGCTACCATTTGGATATCTCCTTATGACCATGAATGGCTCTTCCCACTTGAACACAAGTTTAGCATCCTTTCTGTTATCAAAGCGGTTATCATAGCGTAGCACAAGTGATCCTTCCCTTATGTGTTTGCTAGCCAACTTCTTATTAAATGTCTTTCTCCTCTCTTCAGCCTGCATGGAATAGTGTTGGACTGCTACTTCTCTGTCTAACTCCAACCTCTCTAGATCCAAGATCCTTTCCTCTAACTTCTTATCTTGATTCTTCTCTTGATTGGCTACTAAAACACACAAATTGGCTAGTTCCACCTCTATAGGAAGCAAGGCCTCTTGGCCATAGACGAGGTGAAATGGAGTATAGCCAAGTGAGGTTCTAAATGAAGTCCTATAGGCCCAAAGAGCTGCACTAAATTTTTTATCCCAGTGCTTGGGGTGCATGTGTACTTGCTTGGTAATTATCTTACAAATCAGCCCATTCACTTTTTCGACCAAACCATTACACTGTGGGTAGTAGGGAGTAGAATGCTTGTGCTTGATTTTTAGCCTTTCCATTAGCTCCCCTACTAGATTCGCCCTAAAACCAGGACCCTGATCAGAGATAATTTCAAAAGGTGTGCCAAACCTGCAACAAATATTTTCAAACACAAATTTTTCCACTTCTTGGGCTGTGATCCTACTAGTTGCTAAAGTCTCTGCCCACCTCGTCATATAGTCCACACCCATTATGGTGTATTCCTTGCCAGACTAGGTTCGTGGGAGTGGCCCTATTGCATCAATCCCCCATTTCTCAAATGGACCATATGTAGTTATGGGATTTTGTTCCTCATGCACTAGCTTCCTTGGTCGGGCCTTTTGACAATCGTCACAAGTGCAGCACTAATGTTGCACATCTCGATGTAGACTAGGCTACACAAAACCGGCTTGGAGAATCTTCCTGCTGGTTATTTCTTGAGCAAAATGTCCGCCACAAATCTCCTCATGGCAGCTCTTAATCACATCCACAATCTCATTTGCTGTTGGCACCCTTCTAAGCACTATATCCTTTCCTTTGCAATACAACACATCATTTATCAAGCGGTACTTAGTGGCCTTAGTAGCCAGCCACCTTTTCTCACTCTTACTCATATGTGTAGGTGCCTCACCATGCTCAAGAAAATAAAGCACATCTTGTAGTTGAAACTTACCCTGAAACAAGGGAAGCTTTACTGTAATGATGCCCACCATTACCTCTTTCAATTTTTCAGCTCTGCTAGAGCATTTGTGTCGCCATTTGTGCGCCTTGCATTCACATGTCTATTCTTCATGGATCTAATGCTTACCATCTTGGACCATTGTCACCGCACTGTTGGAGATAGATGTAGTAATTATGGCCATGAAATTTTTGGCCCTTGATTCCTCACATCAGCAAGCAAATCATAAACTCTAGTACCTTTACCCAAGGAAAAATCATCTGGCTCAATGTGTCGGCGTGAGAGAGCCCTCCTCTTTTTACTGTTGCATGTCTTTGCAGCCATTGATGACTCTGCCTCCTCTTCCATATTTTCAACCTCCTTTGATGGTGTAGGCTCCATTCTCTCAATTCTACGGGCTTTCTTCACCGGCATTGCTTCAACCTCTACTACTTTGGCCTTCCCTTTGACATCACTCTCATCTAAACTAATTATCCTGACATCATGATTCTCTGGCGGCTGGACAGGCAAGGGCGGCACCTCTGCAAGTGGTCGAGGATGCTGGAGAACTTGAACCGCTGGTGGAGGCCCTGGATTTGGTGGAACAAACCTTTCCCTAGGTGGTGTCACTTGTTGTCCCCTCCTTGGTTGGAACCCATTTCTTGGAAAACGCCTAGGATGAGGGCAAAAGTACATACCATGGCCAGTCTCCCCACAATTATAGCAAACATACTCTCTTTCTTGCCTCCTTGGACCTCAATTGCCTTCATTTATGAGGGGAGGGGGCCGTATGGTGTAGCACCAAATTTAAAGAAAGGCTTTCAAGTTGATTACTAATGCATTGTAGGAGCTCTTGCTATGGCATCTCTTGTTCAGGTGGGGCCTCTGCTATTTCTCTAGGCCTTGGCATGGTTGGTAAAACCTGCATGGGCTCAACTCCCCCCTTCAACTGGGCTTGATAATTCAATTTTCTATCTTTCTCCCTGGCATAAGTGACTGATTCTTCATAGGATGTGGAAAACTTTCCTTTGACCTTCTCCCTTAGTAGAGGATGAAGTCCGGCTAGAAAACAATATTTCTTAAGGCAATCAGGTACTCTTTCTCCCTCGGCTAAGGAGGTTGTCCATTTATCCCACAATTTTATAAACATGCCTTCATAGGCTTGGTACTCCCCTGTTACGGTTTGGCGAAGATCTAAGAGTTGTCTCCAAATATCTTCAGGTGGCTCTATATCTTGGTACTTGTGCATGAATGCGGTATTGAGATCATCCCAATTACCCCCTTGTACCCTCTGGGAGAGCTTGATACCACACTCGAGCATCACCCTTTAGAACTAAAAAGAAGGCCCGTACTTTGGTTGCTTCATCATCCCGGCCTGTGACTAGGAAGGCCATTTCTAAGTCATCCAAAAAGTCTAGAGCTTTCTCCTCTTTGTGCCCAAAAAAACTTGGAAATGCCATGTTGCCTTAGTAGAGTACGAAGATGAACACGTCTAGACTTAAGTTGTATTTTATGAGGGGAAGGATGAATGGGTTCATAGATGCATTGATTTCAGCAAGACGTCTAGGCCCCAGTATGCTTCTAATAATGCCTTGGAATCTAAGCTTTGTGTTGGCTACAATATGCACAGTTTGGATAGCAAGTGGACGGATAGGTCCATACAACTCGTGGTGATTCATGAGAAACTATTATAATAAGATAAGGACATGTACATTGAAGGATGCATTGTAGTCTAGCATTGGGAAGATTATAGGTTGTGGTGATACAAGAATCTTCCTTAATCTTTCAGCCCCAAAGTACATGACAAGACGCTGCTGAAAGAAAATCTTCCTACTAATGCATACATTAACTCGGATGTTTTGTACAGAGTGGAAGGTGTAGAAATTCGGGCCATTATTATTATTCATGAGTGGAGACTACTTAAGGGAGTAGAGGAAATGCACTTTCTTGAATTATGAAGGATTTTCCCTAGAGTGTTTCTTTCTGGAACCCACTAACTTTGCTATACAGAGAATTTGCTCACCAGTGATTGTTCTTGCCTTAGTGTGTCCAACCTCGGTGACATATATTTCATAAGGTGTGATGGCCACCTTTTCAACCACACCCAACCTTCGAGCTAACAACAGTTGAAGGTAGTCTTCATACTTTGCACTTCTATAAAACTCCACACCGTTCATACATATTTGTCCTCCTTTGATGTGGATTAGGCCACATAGAGAGAGGGATTTGATGATTTGGAGATGAGGACCTCTCGGAAGGACCTTCACTTTGTTTGCAAAACACTCACCACAATTATGAGAACCTAGTAATTAATGGCAACATGATTTTTTCCGTTGTGAGAGAATGGAATTTCTAAGGTGAACACCTTTTACCCGCATATGTGCCATCATCCGATAGGCATACTTCCTTTCTTGGGCTTCCTTGGGAGACCATTGTGGGAGTCATGGACTTCGACCAGCTTCAAAAATAGTTGGTGAAGGCGTTGAGGAAGAGCCACTTGGGGAACTTGTTGTAGAGGATGCACCACGATGTGTTGTATGGTGCCACATAAGGAGGTAGAGAGTTGTGGTTGAGAATGTCCTCAGTGGGGGCACAAAAAATGAGGGCTGAAATAATGAACGGGTTGCCTCTTACCCATCCAACCTCCAATCCTCACTAAGAGAACTGAAGAGGGGCACCACCTAGCCAAAGGGAGGATGGGCTAGGACATCCTTTTTCTCAAAGAGAATCAAGAGAACCAAGACACAAATTTACAAGAGAGAATATATGTACTAGACACCATATTAGAATATGAGAGAGAGATGAGAGGAGAGTGAGATAATAGGAGAAGAGATAGAGGAAGCTTGCCATTATGCTACATGGAATGAGAAGATGAGAAGAGAGGGAGATAATAGGAGAAGAGGTAGAGGAAGCTTGCCATTATGCTACATAATAAAAGAACTCACTCATGTGAGAAATGTGGGATCTAGAGCATGGCAAAACCGGAAGCTATGGAGGATGGAAAAAGAAGTGTAGACTCATGATGGAAAGGACACTGTTTGTTACATAAGTGAATTAGGTTCCAAGATTGAGACTTGGACTCATAAACACAATCTTGTGTATGTGGACAATGACATTGACACTTTACTGAAATGAAAAGAGTACTATCATTGCATTAAGAAAGGAAGCAAGTACAATGCTTTATAGGAAAGTAGGAAACTGCAGTAGGCACCATTGTGCATATGGGATAAGTTAGCCTGCATGTCCTTGACCCTGAGACTCCATACAAAGAGGCTGTTTGAGTGTGATTGCTGATTCTCAACACCCCTCCTCAATCACAACTAGAAAAGGCACAAAGTGTGTAGAGGCTGTAATGAGAACCACCTGCAAAGTGTGGGCATACCACAGACATGGAAAAACACCAGAGGCTGTCGCAGAAAAAGCTAAGTGTGGGTACCATAAACATGGTGGACATCCAGAGGCTGTAGGGGCCTCACAAAGTGTACAGGGACTGTAATGCCAAGTTACATAAGGAGTTTACAAAGCTTATGGCAGGAAGCATTAGGGCAAGGAAAATACAAGGCTATTAAAACAGTCTATCAGAATTATGAGAGTACAAGGACTGATGAGTCTTGTCCTTCCGATCCTGGTGGTCTTCATCTTCATCTTCTTCTTCCTTTGCTCCATTTTCTTCTTCTTCTTTGACTGCGACTAGATAGGCCTTTTGGGATCTCTTTCTTGCGTGGCAGAACTTCTCGGTGTGTCCGGTCCTTTTGCAGAAGTCACAAAAGAGCTGATCCTTCTTGCCTTTGTACCTGTTGCCAACATATAATGCATGCTCATCTCTAGAGGTACTTGGTTCTTCTTTAGTTTTTAGCTTCTTTTCTTCTTCTAACAGTGATGCTTGGATATCAACAAGTTCAGGATTTGGCATGTTGATTAAAGTTGTTGATACATTATTATATTCAGGAGGCAAGCTCTTAAGTAGAACACCGATGCAAACATCTTCATCCATTTTAATGTTGATTCCTGCAAGTTGGGTTAGGAGTCCTTCCATGTAATTGAGATGTGTGGCAAGTGATGTGCTGGACTTCATTTCAAGCTTGAAGAACTCAATCAGGAGACCATACTTTGATGATTTAGATTGTGCACCGAACAGGGTGTCAAGTCTTTTCCATGTATCCTGTGAGGTCTCACAGTTATCCACATGGTGGATATAACTGTCGTCTAGCTCCAGTTTGATAATGGCCTGAGCTCTGTCATCATTCTTTTGCCAAGTAGTTGCAAGGTCCGCGTCCCGAGGTTTCTTCTCTTTGCCATTTGTGATGGCCCAGAGACCCTTCTTCATCAGGATGAGCTTGATGCGGGTTTGCCAAGTGTGGAACCCGACTCCTTTGAATCGAGCATTTGGAGAGTCTTTTCCCATGTTAGATTTACGGGAACAGTAGCAAATCAACTTCAAACTTATTAGATTTGAGCAACAGAAGAATTGATTGAGAGACACAAGTGTTAAAAAACACTAACTGAGTGTCAATGAATACCAAATCTGCAAAAGTCTTTTACTCTTTTAAAATCCAAGTGATCTTCCCCTTCTTGATTTGATGCTGATGCCTTCAGATCTGAGTGACAGTACTTTAATGAACTTCAGAGAGTATTGCTCAGTGATTAAAATCACTGTTGATAACTTCAATGAGAGAAACAGTGAAAAATGTCAAGATTTTGAAGCTTTGGCTATGGTGGAATTAGGGTTTCTGAGACAGGGGCCTGGTTTTTTGCTGATTGCAGGAGCTATAGTGGATCATTTTCAAAAATTTTTATATGCCTAGGAAGCTGATTTCATGGGCTACAAAAGCCCTATCATAATCGTCAAAATCATGGACAGTATGCAGCACGCAGGGGGCGCGAACAGAATCGGCGCAGTCTGGGGCAGCGACGTCGAATTTGTGCAATGCCAGAGCTGTAGCTTGCCAATGTGGTTGTTTGTTGTGCCAGGATGAAGCGTCTTGAGCAGAGGAACAACTCCCTAGAAGAAATCATGGGCTGAAATGGCCTGGTTGAAGAGTTATGGAAGCTCCAAGTGAGGTAGGTCCTGTCTGGCTATGGCAGACACAGAGCAGAGATTGAGGATTTTCACAATGCTGAGCTCCAGATGGTCCAATGTCCTGGATTGATGTGATACAGGGAAGCTTTGTGAGTTGGGGAATACTTTTCCAGAAGGAAGCTCCAAGAGATTTGACCTGTCGAGTGAGATATAAGCAGCTCAATCTGACAGGATGCTGCTGGCTATGGCTGCCATGGAAGCTTCAGTGAGAGTAGAGTTGGGAGATGAAGTCATGAGCTGACATTGAGCTAGACTGAGGTTGAAAGGAATCAAGAGAGGCTAGACAAGCAATGCCATGCCCAACTGGGCTCTGATACCATGTGAGAAATGCGGGATCTAGAGCATGGCAAAACCGGAAGCTATGGAGGATGGAAAAAGAAGTGTAGACTCATGATGGAAAGGACACTGTTTGTTACACAAGTGAATTAGGTTCCAAGATTGAGACTTGGACTCATAAACACAATCTTGTGTATGTGGACAATGACATTGACACTTTACTGAAATGAAAAGAGTACTATCATTGCATTAAGAAAGGAAGCAAGTACAATGCTTTATAGGAAAGTAGGAAACTGCAGTAGACACCATTGTGCATATGGGATAAGTTAGCCTGCATGTCCTTGACCTTGAGACTCCATACAAAGAGGCTGTTTGAGTGTGATTGCTGATTCTCAACAACTCATAGCTCACCTCAAAGAGATGAAGGTATTCTAGAGTGCTCTCATGGGCTTTTCATTGTCCTCCTTTCCCTCTTCATTCTCCATGGGCTCTTTATATAGCCTCCATGAGGGATTAGATTAAGCTAATCTTCTTGATTTACATAATCCTAGATGATGTATGACATCTTTGAAAATATGGAGAATAGTGGATGGGACAAGTCCCCACCTTGGTCATCATGCAAGAAGCCAAGGGTGGTGGTAGACAAAATAGAGAAATGGAGCTAGATTACAAGAGGTGGGTGCCCAAAGCACATTATTATAATATATTTACAAGAAGGATAGAGTGGAAAGTTGGTGTGGTGAAAGAGAGAAGCAAATTGTGCCTTCGTAACTTCAAATCCATGAGGAATTTGAAAAAAGTTTCTTCTGCAACTTTGTAGACGATGTCAAAACCAATCGGGAAGAGCGAGAATTTTCTTGAAATTCACTTTTTCTTGGGGGTTATTGAGATTATAAAAAACGGCTTCCAAAAGCTGCTTTGACTTTAGTCTCCCATATATATATAAATACATATAAGCATGTGACAAAAGGGGTCCATGCTTGTAAGCTTTTGTGCAAGATCCAAGTGACACCATGATGTGGATATTGACTTGTGTGCTAGGGTGAGGTGTTCTCTAATGATGGTAATAGATTCCAAATCTTAGTGATGCAGACGGAGCCCATGTGTAGTTGGAGGCTAGTCCTTTGAAAAAATATATGCACTCACTCAACTCCTAGGTGTAATCCATTTTTATCTTCACTAAGATAACCATCCCTTTTACCCTTTACATTGATATGCCTCCTAAGAACTTGTTCCCCCATTTGCTAGAGTTATCATAATTGAGAAGCAATGTAGCATACCCAGTGCTTGAAGAGTAAACCCAAAGTGAGATGGTAAGCTCTAGATAGGGGTTTTGGCCAAATTTTGTGGTAGTAATCCGGGTTGTAAAAAACTCGGATCACATAACTTAGAAATTAAAATTGGTGAGTACACTGAACGAAGGAATTTTCTAATTGTACCTTTGCAATCTAGTGACATTATCCTAGGTATGCCTTGGCATCATCAGTATAATCTTGAAATAGATTATTCCACGCATTCAATTAAACTTTATTTTCAAGGAAAACCAATCACATTGCATGGTATGCACACATCTAATAATTTTTCATTGCTTACTTATACTCAAGCTAAACGTGCATTACGTAAAAGTAGTAAATCTTATTTAATTTAGGTGAATGAACTTCAAGCTAAAGAAAAACATATGCATTCTAGGTATACACAATTTCTTGCTCAATTTAAAGATTGTTTTGCTGATGATTTACCACCTGGACTACCACCTTCACGACCTGAAGATCACAAAATAGATTTAATTCCTGGTACACAGCCACCATGTAAAACACCATATAGGCATAATCAAATTGAACAGAAATAAATTCAAAATCAAGTAGAAAATTTGCTAAACAGAGGATTAATTAGACCTAGTAGTTCTCCATTTGGCACACCTGTTTTATTATTAAACAAGAAGAATAATACTTATCGCATGTGCATTGATTATCGTGCCCTGAATAAAATTACAGTGAAGAATAGATATCCAATTCCTAGGATAGATAATCTTATGGATAAACTACAAGGTTCTGCCATATTCAGTAAGATAGATCTTAAATCTCGTTATCATCAAGTGAGATTGGATAACTCTGATTTATTCAAACTGCATTTAGAACACAATTTGGACACTGTGAATTTCTAGTGATGCCTTTTGGTTTAACTAATGCACCTGCTACATTTAGTCGAATGATGAATCACATATTTTTGAAATATCAGCATTGTGTTATAGTATTCTTTGATGATATATTAGTATTCAGTAAAAATGAGAATGAGCATTATGAACATCTATCTTTAGTTTTTAAGTTATTAAAAGATAATCAATTGCATGCCAATCCAGAAAAGAGTGAATTCTTTCAAACAGAAATTGAATATCTAGGTCACATTGTTTCATCAGAAGGTATTAAGATTGACCCTAAAAAGATAGAAGCAATTTTAAACTGGTCCATACCCAAAAATGTGCATGAGTTATATTCTTTTCTAGATCTTGCTAGCTTTTACAGAAAGTTTATAATAAATTTTTCATTATTTGCCTTGCCTTTGACTAAACTTTTAAAGAAGGGTATTGTTTATAACTGGACTGATAATCAGCAAAAATCTTTTGATTTATTGAAACATGCATTAACCCATGCTCCTGTATTACAACTACCTGATTTCAATAGACCATTCTGTTTAGTAGTTACTGATGCTAGTGGATCTAGAATAGGAGCCGTACTTATGCAAGATAATCATCCCATAGTATATTCTAACTGTAAACTGAAACCATCTGAACTTAAGTATTCTACCTATGATAAATAATTGCTAGCTGTAGTACAAGCCTTACGTCAATGGAAACATTATTTAATGGGTTCCGAATTTATGATTAAAACTGACCAACAAAGTATTAGACATCTCCTTAGTCAACCCCAAATATCTGATAGACATATTAAATGGGCAGCTTTCATTCAAAGTTTTCATCCCCTTATACAATATCAACCAGGAAAAGAGAATGTTGTAGCCGACGCATAATATTTCTGTAATATCATTTGATTCCCTTAACCCTATGAAAGATACTTATCATCAGGATCTTACTTTTCAATCTGATTGGAATAAATTAGTTGCAAATAATTGGATTCGTATTGATTCACTGTCTTACAATAATGGATTCATGTTTTATGAAAAGAGATTATGTGTGACAGTTCCATTTCGGTCTTTTGTTTTGAATGAGATTCATTGTCCTCCATATCAAGGTCATAGAGGTATCATATCTACTTTGCGTACATTGACTGAAGATTTTTATTGGCCACATATGGACACTGATGTATCTAACTTTGTTTCTGAATGTTTAGTTTGTCAAAGAGTTAAAAGACACCATGGTAAACAGTATGGTTTACTAATGCCATTATCTATTCCATCATGACCATGGGAATAGATTTTTATGGATTTTATTATTGGTTTACCTAACACTAAAGCTAATCATGATATGATTTGGACTGTTGTAGAGAGGTTTAGCAAACAAGCATATTTCATTCCATGTAAGAAAACTCTAACTGCATCTCAAGCAACTCAATTGTTTTTGAAAATTGTGTTTACTAATCATAGTTTACCAAAGGTTATTATTTCAGATCATGATTCTAGATTTTGTAATAATTTTTGGATTACTTTGTTTGCTAACTTAGGAACAAAGATTGATTTTTCATTTGCATTTCATCCTGAAACTAATGGTCAAACAAAAGCTACTAACAGTACTATTTTAGATCTTTTACGTGCTTACACTATTTCTAAACCACATACATGGGATACACATTTACATTTACTTCAGTTTGCATATAATAATACACCACACACAACTACAAAGAAAGCACCATTTGAAGTTATTTATGGTTATAGATTGCCTACACCTGTTGCATCATTATCAAATAAGATTCCGACTGCTGATGATATTGCTAACATGCATGCTACTATTTTTGATGAAGTTAAAGATATGATTGCCAAAGTCCAGCAATCATATACAAAGCAAGCAAATAAGAAAAGACATGCCATGAATTTTAAAGTTGATGACTATGTTTGGTTACGAATAGAAAAACATAGATTACAAAGTGTAGATAAACACCCAGTTGTGAAATTAGCACCTAGATTCTATGGACCATTCAAGATCATTCACAAAATTAATGACAATGCATTTAAACTACAACTACCACTACATTGGAAAATCCACAACACCTTTCACATCAGTTTATTACGACCCTTTAGAGGCCAATTACTTGTACACCCTGTTTATGAAAACCCACCTTTGTTAGATGAAGAGACTGAAATCCTTGAGCGTGAAGCTTTTTATTCTTAATGCTATGCTGAGTATCATCTCCTGTGCAAAAATAATCATGCTTTTTTGGAACCATGTTAGTAAACCACTCACCACATGTGGTGTCATATGATTAGATGCTCTAGAGTCAATATTTCAAACATCATTTGTCTTAGTTTCCTAAGCTGCCTAATTTTGAACATACATCACAATAAACAACCTGTCAATAGAAGTATCCTCAACATGACTCAATGATGCATAATGTCCCTATTGTTTGCCTTTCTAATTATCTTTCTTTTTCCAACAATATCTGTGAGTGCCATGATCCTCAACCTCTAGAGTTGGATTCCCCCTTTCTCAAAAGTATCCACCACCTCTAGCATTTTGACCCTATTGATTATTGGCATTCTGTTGAGTTTCTCTACCATGAGAACAAACCCTCTTGCATGACTACCACGACCTCTTTGATTTGAATAAAGTACTATATCCCTACCTTTCAAACTAGTCAAACCAGTAGTAGCTAATCCCAATTTGACCTCTTCATATATGAGTAAAGACACAAGCTCATTAAAATTTAGCATCTTATATCTCACTGACATAGAGTTGCCAAAAGATTTATATTCAAGTCCCAAACCATTTAAGGTCATAGCTACCGAATCCGCATCATCTACATCAGCTCCCACTAGAGCTAACTAATCTGCAATGGTCTTTATCTTAGTCATATAATCATGTATGGATTTGCTTTAACTAGATTTTTCGTACACTAGTGGTCATGCCATAATACCTCATCGAAATATTCCAAGCATCCTCTTGTGACTTGCAATTCATTTTCTGCATGACCATTGCATCAGAGATGCATAAAGATAGCCAATGCAACACTCTTTGAACTCGTTCCATCCATGCACGATGTGCCCTAAGCCGATCAGTTGTTGTATTCTTTTTAGGAAGCTTAGGTTCAACTTTCACACCTATAACTAAGTCTCTGTAGCCTTTTCCAATAAGAAAATCTCCATTCTAAATCTCCAAATAGCATAATTATTGTTGTCTAACTTCTCACCCACTATGTGTGTAATGTTGTCATCCCTCACAGCATTTGCCATGTCTATAGTTGAAGTTACTCAATTCAATCTTCTAGGTATTAATGCCTAACTCCTTGCACGCAACCAATATTATTTTTAATGAGCCGCTATTTGCATAACACTCATGTAATACTGATACATTATGTACTTAATCTAGTTTAGCTCATTTTAGTCATCAAGCAGCTATCAGTTCATCAAGGACATTTAAGAATCCCAGTTGCATAACATAAGTATGCTTTCTCTCAACTAAGATAGTTCTAATTCTGAGTAACTGCATGAGTATCTCTATTGTACTATAGTTTATCAAGTTAATACCCTGCTTTGCATCCCTAAACATATAACATGACATCCAGGAATGATATCATATCTTTTGTATAATCATTCTACCATCAAGATATTCAGGAGTGAACAGACAAGTAGTCTGTGACATAATCCAAATAGCTCAATGATATCATGGACATATGTCACCCTCACTGAACCTCAATACATAGGTGTATAAGTATCACTGCTCATACATTTTCCAATCTCCAATTAGACCATAAATAGTCATCACTCTATCAAACCAACCTCATATAAGTCAAGCTTTAGCATAGAATGCTCTTGAACATGCATGGGTTTATCATTGACCATTTTACACCATACCAACAAACACCATATTGGGGAATATGGAAATTTCCCATAAGTTTGGGACACATGGTCAAATCTTTGGATTTGTAATAACTTGAATACTATAACTCCAAATCGAGCACTCTATAGCTCAATAGGTTCCATTTTTCAAGCACTTTCCAATTATAGGTCATATCATATGGTTTTGAGAAACTTATGGGCATGTTATCTGTTGTCGTGCCATTATGCGGACAATGTGTGAAAAACTTTGAAATGCATCATCATCCAACTTTCTTATTGATAAAGAGAGTCAATGTGATCTGAGTCATTAGTACTAGTGTGAGTGGCATGGATTATCTAAAAACACTAGATTTTTGGATAATTTTAACCTATTTTTTATATTATTTATTGTAAAAAATTATGAAAAAGTTAAAAAAGCTTCTAGATTAGCATAGCATGCAGAAAGCAAGTTTCTTTTTCAGTCAATTATGGGATTTTCATAAAAAAGATAGATTGGCAAAATTGTGCGCGTCGCGATCTCTGTTGACAGGTTGAAAACTGCAGTTTGAACTAGAAGAGGAAGAAAAAGTAATCTGAGAGACCCATGAGCATGCATCTTGGGGTTTTACCCCCCTTCGGGAGCCAACGGAGCCATCAAATTTGGGTTTCAAGCAACAGAGAAGGAGCTGTAATTTCGATGCACGTTTTGTTCTATGAAGAAGCTTCAATAGATCTAACGCTTGGAGATTGCTTCTGAGTAGTGCAAGGATTCCAAGTTATTTCAATACATATTGATTCAATTCATTGTGCTTTGTCTTTGTCGTGTGTTTACCCCTTGTCTATTCTCTTTCTTCTCTTCCATCTCCTATTCTCTACTTCCTTTTACCTCTGATCCCCGGTGGATTCGACCTTTCGACAAAAACCCCTCCGACACTGCGTGCCTTTTTAGTATTCAAAAAATGGGAATTGGGAGATTCCCAAACTCACTAATATTGTGTTAACATCAGTAAATCAACACCCTGAGCTCCACAAAGACATTCAATTTTAGAATTGTAGATATTTTAGCTTATATGATTGCACAAAGTTCAATACATGCAAGAAATAGGTACTCATAGTTCCTTCAACTAAATGCTCATATACATTAATATTTTGTCACAGAATTGCTGACATGACCATGAGTGCTTTAATCATTCATCATACTCTCTACAAGTATACCATTTATTGTCAATGGGCTACCTTAGTCATTACCAATGCAAAGAAAAGCATTGAGTACACTCCATGTTAAGCTAGGTGATCTTCAGACTTGCTTGAATGGTCAGGCCCTATTGTCCCAAGCTCACAAGACTTGCAAAATGACCTACGATCTCCATGAAAAGGTGTGGTGCAATATTTCCTTGTTGTTCACTTCAAAAACACTCAGTCATTCATGCTCAAAACTATTATAGAGGTGATACACTCCCTGGTCATCCACATAACCAGCTTGAATCTGCGCCTTGCTATTCATGCTAAACATGGCATAATTTCTATATGTCTCCACAATGTTGCTGTTGTCGTGCTCCAACTCAACACCCAAGAACTCCACGCTGATATTTTGAGGAATGTGCCCTACTATTCGCAGTGATCTAATTTGACAACAACACACTTTGAGTATTTGTGGTTCATACACCCTTAGCACTTGGGTTCATTTTACTCTTTGAAGCAAGGTATCTCAACTTGATGATTGTTCACTGGCATGCTGATGTGGTAGTCTTAGCATTGTCCACGTTGGGCAAGAAGACCATGTTTTTAATGCTTCCGATCAATGCTCCTAATTTTGCATACTATAGCTGATAAAAATAAGTCAACACTTAGTCACATAGCTCACCAACTAAGCTCCATCGCACGTCACTACCCCCTCCACATGTTGCCTTAACAAGACTTCTACAACATTTGCATTTGACTAATGCCACAGAGTATATCAAGTTCTGATATCATGAACAAACTTCAAGTAGGGAAAGACAGATGAAGCAAGTAGAGGCCAGGAGCTACATGCTCTCCTCCTCTTCATTATTCTTCAACCATTTTGTCTTTCTTCACTATCTCTGAATGAGACAACCTAGGTTATACAACTCAACCATGATTGACTAACTCAAGTCAGAGTCTACTTGCCCAACTTATTTAGAATCCACACACACACATGAGCTAGTGACAACTAAGTTACACAGCTATCATGTCAGGGATAGAATACTAGTGATGAGCTTGTCTCTGTCAACAAGACTTTGGGCTTTACTCACCAAGGATTCGAGAGAAGCAACTCCCATTTTTTATCCTCTATTAGAGTATTCCACCCTAGATGTGCTATCTTGTCTCTTTACCTTGCTTGTACAACAGAGTGAGAGAATGCATCATACCCGTCGGAGTGCGGATAGACTTGATTACTTGCTTCACAATGCGCTCTTCTTTAGTGGACAAAACCCAAGGAGCGCGAGAAAGCTGCACGCGACCATCAGCACTCAACTGCGGCCAAAGCGCCTCCATCTTACCCATCTCCTTCAAATCCATTCGTGCCCCCATAGTGACTCTCTTTCATGTGATGTAGTCCCATAGCATGCTGTCCACATTCTTGAAAATATGCATGGGATCCAACAAGTGGTTGACCTATAAGTGGGTCCAATATGGCAACTCGTAGAAAACTGAGAACCGCCCCATTCCATTTGGATGTGATTCCGTGTGGACCATTTTCAGCTCGTACCAGCTTGCGGCGTTCATACGTGTTAGAGGTCGTCCAAGGAAACCTTCCCTGAGTTCATGATCCTTCGGCAAGAAAGCAGCGTGTCCTTGATATACCATCTTCTTCATGGTTCGTGACCTTCCGGAGTCTGCACAATGGACATGCATGATAACCTGAGGTAACCAGACCTATTCCAACACCACGACCTAGTGAATACTTGATTGAATGAGATAAAATATAGATATTACCAGTGAGAACGGAGGCCTGCTCACCTGAGCAGTCTCCCAATCCCAAAAAGTCATGCATCATCCACATGAGAATGGATCGAATATTGGCTGACTGCCAACCATCACGCTTGCTCATATCTTTCACAATGACCCCCTCCTCCCACAAAATCTTAAGCTCATTGACCAATGGACGAAGATACACATCCATATTTTTTACTTTGTAGTGGCCTGGGACGAGAAAGCTAAGGATGAGATGTCGTTTCTTTGTAGAAAGCCATGAAGGTTAGCATTTGGCAAAGCCTTACGCTATTTGGTAATTTTCCAAAGGTTTTTTGATAGTTGTAGAAAAGCATATTCCTAGCTTATGTATGCTACATAAACTAGAGAGGGACAATGCAATAAGGCATGTTAATAACAAGCATGATTTACAACCACCACAATAATTGTTAATCCCAATTCAAGATGGCGAAAAAATGAAGGAAAAACTAGAAAAATGATGGAAAAAGAGCAAAGGCATAGAGGCAGCCCCTAAGGCTAAGCTGAGGCAAAAAGTGCAATTTTAAATGAAAGGCGCCTCAAAAAACTCTAAAAACTCTTGTAAAAGAGCAACAGGCTCCCTCCTGTGCCATTTGTAAAAGAATAGATAGGTATAGGCTTAGGGCATGAAGCAAGAAGAGGGAATTAGAAAAAGGAACCTTGCCACAATGGCCGGTCATGTAAAAAGGGATGGGTGCTCATGGGATTTTAGGGTTTTGTATATAAAGTTGAGAAGTGAATGAGAAACTCATTCTTTGGTGTGTGGCTAACAAGAGTCCTCTTCTTCTCTTCTTCTCTTCTTCTCTTCACCTAACTTGTGTGTGTGCTCTTGAGAGAGGGAGTGTGAGAGTGTGAGGAAGTGAGTGAGTGTGTGGGAGTGAGGGATCAAGAGGGTGAAGCTCTTCACCATCTCCTCTTCTTTCTTCTTCTCTCTTCTCTTCTCTTCTCTTTTCTCACGCGCGCGGCTATGGTGGATGGAGCTTGGAGATGGAGGAGGCTTGAGGATTCTTGAGCTAGCATCTAGGATCGTGGAGCTATCGTCGTGTGCGAGAGAGGAGGCAACTCATTTCGGTATCAAGGTAAGCTCACTATACCCCGAGAGGATCGACGACGTGTCGGCTAGGTGAGAGATAGCCATGAGAGCTCACTTGAAACACTTGAAGCAATAAGCAGCCCATGGGTCTTGGCAGTTGAGCGTGAGCTCGCATACATTTTGGTTCCATTGCCGGGACCAACGGATTCAAGCTTCAGCACTTGCGCGCCTCATGTTGACCGTCGAAGTAAGGGATTCATCCCCGAAACGGAGCTTGAGATAGGTAGGAAGTTTGGGTTTTTTGATCTTCAAAACAAGTAAGTATTTTGGGTTATTTTGTTGGTTTGATGATTGGAAAAGATGGAGAAATCATTTCAAATTTTTGCCTTCGATCTTTGTTGCATTTAGCGTAGGTTAGGATTAAAAAATCGGATTGGAAAAGTGTAGGGTTTGTTATTGTAAAACAGGGCAGAAATCATGCAAAAATGGAAAAAAAGAGTGCTTGAGATGTTTAAATGTTGGCAAGTGAGTGATTGGGGACATCAAAACCTTACCCAGGAAGGGGTTTAAGAGCCAAGAGGTCAAGAAAGAGCTCATTTCATACCCTGGCATTGAGAGAGAGAGAGAGAGAGAGAGAGAGAGAGAGAGCTCTTGGTGATTCGATTCGATCTTGCTGCCAAGGAGTCTACCACGCGTTCCAGGTATATCAAGCCCTTCCCCTTATGCCTTGGTAATTGATATGGAAGCTCTTGTGTGATATGATTGCATGTGTTGCAATATTCGAGCAAATTAGTGTCTTCGCGGCCATCATCATGCACCGTTCGGCTCGTCTGAGTGGCTGGTTCCTAGGCCGAGTGCCAGAATCGGCCTTCGGCCCACTTACTCTTGATCAACTTGGCCCACTAGCCAATTTGGCCCATTTGAACGAATCCACTAAGCCAAAAGTTCACTAGGCCATATCATAACTCAACCCTCGGCCTGCATGCCTCAGCCCATCTGAGCAACACACTCGACCCACAATTTCCATTCCGCCCTTGGCCCGCCATCCGAATCCATCACTTGGCCCTTGCAATTTGGATGACTTGGGCTGAGTCAGGATTTTTCCAAATTTTCAAGAAATTAGACCAGACCCGGCTAGATTTTTGGCCACATAAACCTTTGTGAGTCCTCTTGATGTGCAGAACTCGATTCTGGAGGGAATAGGCAAATTTGTAGGACACAACCACTTAGTAGCTCGAGTAGGCTATTGCGAGACCCACAGTCCTAGCAACAACCAATTGAGCCAAAAACCCTGGACAAACCTAAAATGGGTAAGACAATGCAGCGAGAGACCCTAAAACCTGACAAGATGGCCAGAAGTGGGTCAATAAGCTTATCAGGCCTAAAACGAAGTGAGAGTGCGTAAGCCGCTTAGATATTTATTTTCTGCACTCACCTTAAATTTCCGCACTTGAAGTACACTTAAGGATAGCTGAAAGCCTAATTGAGCACAAGTGCACGGGAAAGAACACACACACACTGAGTAGAGATAAATTGAGGATTGGATGCAATAAGTCAAGGAACTCACTCAGATAAACACCTCAAGGAACCCACCAATAGAAGAAGATCCCAAGACATAGACGGACGACCAAAGCACAGAGTAGGACCAAGCAAGTGGCATTAGAGAAGTGGATCTCACCAACTTGCTCAACTTGATCGACAACTTGGTGGAGCATGAGAATGTGATCATGATAGAGGAAAGCTCAGACCACAGGCCAAACGAGGAACTCGACTTAGGAGTTTTTCTAGAGGAAATTTAGTAGCTAGTGAGTAGCTACGATGCGCATGCTCGGTATGAGCACCGCAGCAGAACGGTAGAGGCCATCATGACACACTTGGAAGAGGAACGGAAGCTAGTCCACAAGGCGCTGCAAGGCATAATGAAATACAACCAAGACTAGCATGCTAGAAGCTTAAGGCAGAACATAGAATTGTGTGAGGTACACTGAGTGCTGAACCTAGCAGGTGGGAATCAGACCGATCATGAGAGAGCCTTGGAAGGAGACTTGACATTGAGTGAGCTTCTCATGAAGCGACTACTCGACATCACAGCAGTAGAGTAGAGTGCTGCAGCATTAGCGACATCATTACTAGCAGGATTAGGAGCAAACCAAGGCTCTAAGGGCCAGTCTAAAAATCCCAATTATTGCAAAGCAACTCGACAAGTACCAACCTCACGACGATCCACACAGCTTTTTAGAGCAATTCGAGCAAGTTTGCGGGGCCAACGGCCTCACCGACTTGACTCAACGCTCTCAAGCATTCGGGCTTTGCTTAGGTGACAAGGGTAAGACTTGGTACAGGAGTCTAGATGTCGGAGAACGAGCGGACTTTGACGGCCTCAAAAACCTCTTCATCAAGAAATTCTCCGAGCTTGGATACTCTGACAATTTGCTAGTAAGACTGATGAATGTCAAGTAGAAAGAGAAAGAGGACATCCGTAACTATGTCACCCACGTGAGGAGTCTCTTCAAGAGAATGCACATGGGTGAACATAGCCTATCGAAAGAGCAGTGTCCACCGTGGTTATCAGTGGAATATGGAGTGAGGAGCTGTATAAGGCCTTGGTAGGCAACTTGAGCTTGCAGTGAGACTCACTAGCTAGGGTGTTTGAAGAGGCCATTTGAGTAGACGACCAGTTGAAAGAGTGGGTTCTCCAAGATCGCAAAATCAGGAGAGACCAACTCGCGGAGTTTAGAGAGAGCATCAACCTCTAGTGAACGATCAGGTCCAACAACCTAGGACAAAGGGAAAGCCATTGAGACAAACCAAGACTTGGCTGAGGTAAAAATGGAGATAGCCAAACTACAAGATATGTTGAGAAGGCCAACACGCCCACACATCCAATGCATGTACTATGGCATAAACCACTTGCCGGCCGAGTGTCAAGACCCTAGGTCACAACCTTAAACTAATTGCGGTAGATTTGGTCACAACCATATGGCCAGCCATATCTAGCAACAAGTAGACCCCAACAATTCTTTGAAAGGGGAGCCCCATTGGCCCTTCCTGTGCCTAACGACATTAAACCAGCTATTCCTAGAATGGACATAAACCCTACAGGCATATCTAGACCGCTTGGTCCCTACATGACCCATCGATCGAGTGTGACGCTCTAGTCCACTATGTGGAGGAGCCAAATGAGGAAGAGACTTACGTATACCCATATGTCTCGCACGATGATGAGGGAAGCACAGTTCTTATGGGCTATCGACCAGTACGGGTGATGGCATTAGGAAGAGGCCGAGGTAGAGGCCTAGGATGGCAGATGCAGGATCCAATCATGTTTTGGACTCGCGGTCATCCAGGGCACGTCTCATCACATTGTCCCAAAAGGGAGCAACCAAATAGAGACAATGCAGACCTAAGGTGCGTTGAGTGTGGAATCACTCATCTCTTCATTGACTGCCCTAAGTGAAAACCATCCTCAAGTTCAGCCAACATGCCATTTGTCCCATTGGGGTTGTTCCGTGTCGAGAACCTTGATAGGGAGGCCACACCTATCCCATTGCATGTCATGACCCAAGCATAGACAAAGTAGGCCAGCATATTGTTGCCAGGTCCTAGCAACCTCGATGCAGCCTCGATCGAGAAGAAGATCTGTAGATGGAGAAAGAAGAAACCTGAAGCTAAGATCACACTGAAAACTGAGAGTGCCACAACTCTGCCTGCTAGAAAGAAGGTCACTGACGCAGAGGTAGAAACCTTAGCTCCTAAGACAGTCAAAAAAGAGAAGTGCTAAGGTGGGGGAATACCTGCATCTAAAGCACCAACTAGAGGCTATCGAGAAAGTGAAGGAATGGGTAAAAGAGGCCCAAGAGCACCTAAAAGATGTTGAGCCAATCCTAGAGGATGAGATCGAAGATCTCTCTAGCATAATCCTTACCACGCTAGTGACCACCCCTGTGACGTTGAGCCTGGGATACTTGCTTAGGCAACATCCCACCCTATGGCAAGACCTGAAGTAGTGGGTTGAAGGATCACGAGAGGAAGCTGCTGTAGACCTGCATGACCATGATGCAGAGATACAAATACTGAGTCTAACACTGCACTCTGTGCCTAAGTCCTTGCACGTTAATGCTTTCTAGGAAGGCACCGAGAAGCATGTGGTCTTACCTATCTTAGCCCTAGGCGACACAACGAGAAAGGAAATTGTAGCCATAGGAGCGGGGGTTAGTGTACTGAGCCATGTAGTGCTTCATACTTGGGGAAACCCACCTGTCGAGACCGCTAGGTTCAATGTCACACTAGCAAATGGTATGAGAGTGAAACCATTCGGGGTACTTAAAAACTAACTGGTGAAAATCGCAAGCGTCTAGTTCTCAGTTGACTTTATAGTCATGAAGGAAGTGGACTACGATATCCTATTAGGCCGACCTTGGATGCGCAATGCCAGAGTCATCGAAGATTGGGGTAATGGCTTAATCTTCTCCTTGGCAATAGAATGGAAGCAGTGAGGGTAGAGATGGACACTTGGAAGACCTCATCAGTCGACTTGGATGCCATCTTCGCAATGCTTAAAGGTAACACTCAAGTTAAGAAGTCCTATGGGCCCTTGACCAAGTATATCCCATGCCTAAAGGATGAGCCAGATTGGATGCATATCCTTGTTATGATCGACTTGCCATTCTCAGATCATGAGGCATACAAGCAAGCCATCAAGACAGTTGGCAAGTCAAAAGACACACCCTCCGTACTAGTCTATATGATGGCAGGAACCCTTTGTGGGTGACCTAAACCTGTCACATTCCAAGTGCCAAATAACAAGAGGGAACTCCAAGAGATTCTGGAGTATTTGATTGGCAAGCTAGCTGAAAATCCAATAGCAAACTTCAAGCCACTCTAAGATCTGTTAGACAAACCAAGGTGGCAATGGACTAGGGTGCATGACTTAAACCTCATGTACAATTGGGCCCTAGTCCCCGATCAAAGACAAGAGATATACCAAAACCTAGGAGACAATGAGCAGTCGGAGGAAGATGACTCCAATGACTGTCTTTCTTTTAGTGACGAAAGTGAGGGTGAGATAGACAGGTGGAATATGACATTGGGGGACAAGAAATAGAACAGATACGAGCAGACTCGAAGCCACAAAAAAAGAGTGTCTTTAAGATAGAGCGAGGGGTCATACGCATGGATTGTGACCGCCCTTGGTTGGAACACATAGGAGCTATAGATTTCGAACAAGCAGGCCTAACCCAAACAGATACAACACAAGTGCTTAGAATAGAGTCACCCTTTGAGCTGTGACTACTAGGAGAAACCACCTCTTCTAGCGAAAACGGAAAGTGTGATTTTGAGTCAGAAGTAAGCTCAGATAGCGACCTAGAAATACCTAGACCATCCAAGACCAGACGCACCAAGGGGGACCTACCTGTCCACCTAAGGCGCAGACGGTTGAAGGAAGAAAGGGCAAAACAGCCTAGGGACATGCAAACAGAAGAGCAAACAAAGCTACAGGATCTCCCAAAGAGATTTATGAAATTTAAGAAGGGCAATAGGGTAGTAATCGTGTTGGGTGCCAAACGCCAAGGGCAAACGAGTGAACCCATCGAGGGACCAGCCAAGGTTATGAAGGGGATGCAATGGCAGTGGAGAAGGAGAAGAGGAAGATGCGGGAGAGAAGAGCACACACAATGTAGGTGCTGTCCAACTGAGCTGACAGCCTTATTGCACTATCATATTATATATGAATAAAGAATGGGCGGTCACAGTATATACGGGTAGGCCCAGAGGCCTTTTACCCCAACAACCTCCCACTAAAAGGCCAATGTGGCTAGGGAGGGAAAACAAAGAAAAGAAAAGAAAAAAGACAAGGTGAGGAATCATAACATCTCACCCAATGCCCAATCGGAAAGAGAGCTGTGCAAGAAGTTTTGGGAACCTATGTAGAAGAAAAGTCAAGCATCCCCGAGTCCATGACATCCAGGAGATAAGAGATCCCGCAGCTCCATACAATGGAGCAATCCAAGAATGCTTCTCATGAAGCAAGCACAACTCATCAGTGCACGGTTGTAAAGCATTAGAGTCACGCATAGCATCAGCGTGGTGTATATAAAACAGCGGAGAGCAGTCAAACTCTCTAGAGTCAATCACTGAAAGAGGGCCAATATCCCGTACACTCGTCCAATAGGGTCTCAAGACTACATGTGGCCTCAGCGAAGCAGAAAGCTGACATATGGTTGACTGTCTAGCCTGCAAAACTACAAGAAAACAACTCTCATCAGCTTGCAAGGGGTCTAACAACTGACCACCAACATCTTGACCCTGACTGCTATGCATAGCTACGTCATCTGGGCCAATAAGTGCCTCATTTTCAGCATAAGTAGCTTGCTATAATGGCATTGTAGTTGCTATAAAATCAGCCATAAAGCATATTGAACACTCATCAAGAGGGCTATAAGGTGTCTGTGTCTCATAGAAGACAGCATGACGGCTGCTTATGACCTGCTGGGCATCCAAATCCCATAATCTGTAGGCCTTAAAGTCACCATCTCCATAACCAAGGAGGATACATCTACGTGACATAGGCTCATGTGGCATACATACAGATGCTTGGCAGCCAAACATCCTCAAGTAATCATAGGATGGTTGCATGCCACTCCATGCCTCATGGGGTGTTATACCATCCAAGGTCAAGCACGGTGTCCTGTTCACCAAATAGACTGCTGTCATAAGGGCCTTAGTCCAAAAGCCATAAGACAACCCAATTGTGGTAAGCGTAGAAGCAACCTTTGCTTATTAGGTTAGACACATGCCATGAGCAATCCCATAATACTATGGGCACAAGAAATCAATGCCATACTGCTGAAAAGAGGTCCAAAAGCTGGGAGAGAGAGCATGACTCTCATAATCCATCTGCAAGCACCTAGGCCTGCTACCAGCAGAATCCATAAACCTGTCAAGCATAACTGCAACATCCTCAATTTTCACCGAGGGAAAAGCCCAAACACGATGGGCAGCACGATCAACAAAGGTCACAAAGTACGACACTCCACCAAGTGACTAGGAAGGCATAGGTCCACTTACTGCACAAATGACAAGATCTAGAGGAGCATGCCTCATATGATCGCCATAAGCCAAGGGGGCTCTGCAAGGACCAAGAGTACAATCAGGGTAAGCATCAAGATTTGTAAGTGACATAGGAGGCAACAATGAGTCTGAATGAGACAAGATCTCCATCTCTCTGTGGTGCATATGGCCTAGGCGATAATGCCATAACAATGCATGTGGTATCTGGATAACTGCAACCATAGAATCTCCCACATGAGAGACATGCACTGGGTAATGAGAACCAACTTGAGAACCTCTAGCCAAAACCAAGCAACTGTGACAGATCTTCCATGACCTATCCTGAAGAGAAACAGAGGAACCTGCATCATGCAACTGACTAATAGAAATCAGGCTCTTACTAAGCATGGGAACATGTAGAACATCCTTGAGCATAAGAGAAGTTCCATTAGGCAAAGCTAGGTGTATGTTCCTTGTACCAACAATAGCATAAGTTTGCTCAAGGCCCACATCAATACATCCATCAACCTCCCTATAAGAAGAGAACCATGCTCTATGAGGGGTAACATGACAAGATGCCATAGAGTCAAAAAGCCAATCAAAGGCATGGGCCTGATCATTGAGCAAGTAAGTTGTAGGGAAACTAGAAGACAGGAGGACATGCTCAATTGCATCATCATGGGTAACTGCATGTACTTCACCACTAGAAAGAGTGGTAATACCTACTGCATCGCTGACTCTCTGCTCATGTCAAGTCCGTCTCTATCTGTGCTGCTCTCTAATAAGTCTAAATCATTTTCTTTGAACATGCCCAAGCTTCCCACAATGGAAGCAAACAACATCTGAAGTAGAAGAACTTGTAGAAGATGACAAGAAATCCAAGTCATCATGAATAGGGCTATCCATAGCATCCACAGAGCTCAAGCAGTCGAGGGCTGTCCCAACATAGGGAACCTGCTCATAAAAACAATCATCTACTAGTACATTAGTGGTAGAAGCATGCTGCAAATGCTCATGAAACCTCAATGGATGGGAGGACATAAAGGCATCAATCAAGGATGCAAAAGCTCCCACATGAAGAAGAGTCGTAGCCAACTGCATGACATAACCAACCACAGTATACTAAAGCCTAAGACATCTGTCATAAGAGTATATGATATTCAACCATGAAATCAGCCCATAATCATATGCATACGCATAGCTCTGCAGTACATCATGTCACCAAGGAACATCTAAGTCAAGTAAAGACCGACAAGTGGCAAAGCATCCTGCAAGAGTCAAGCTCCAGGTGAAGCCCAAACATCTATACAACAACATCCAAATAAGTGGCTCTGTAAGGTGTACAATAATAGACCATGTGCATAGACAAGTAAGCATACATAGCATCTGCTCTCTATAGCATGGACGGCAACAGGAGACCAACTGGCATAGAAGCTAGACAAGAAAGGAGCAAGAAAGCCATAACTGTAAATCCCAAGCACTATCCAAGTCCACTGATCAGTAAGTATCCCACATATAAAATGCAAATGAGCAATCAATGCTCAATAGGCAACTGCCAAAACAAGGGAGCAGTTCACTGCTCAATACCGGTAAGTGCATCCAAGTAATAGCCAAGATCCATAATTGGAGCATCAAATCCCATATAGTATCCAAGGTCGTAACAGAAAAAGCCAAGTCGTAATGGAAAAAGTCAAGTCAATGTCCAACTGCTAAAGGGAATGCTCAAATGAATGTCGAGATGAGCTCAAGCAACTGCTATCCACAGCCAAAGCATAAAGCATTCACCAAGACATCATAACCCGTACTGGGTAGCCTAGGCATAAACCATGTCATAGATAAAATGCCAATTGCAAAGAAGTGAAAGTCAAAGCCAAATCGAGCTCTAATCTCAACAGCTCAAAAGCATTCTGGAGCATAAACAAGACATGTGGCATAGTCCAAATACATCATGACATCATACCGAGTAGCCACGAGCACCCCGTGACCAATAGGCATAACCCAACTGTAGTATAAATAGCTTCAGTCCTGAAATTTCCAGCAGCATATAACCTCTGTAAACTGAAAAAATCAGTGCTCAATCCAAGCTCAATTCCATAGGCAAACCATAGGCATACATTCCCATATGTTTAGGCACCAATTGGGCATAATCGAGCATCAAATGGCAAGACTTGTAAGCATAAAATTGAAGTAACAGGTGGCTACCCTGTTTTGGATAGATCTAGGATTGTTCAAAATAGTCAATGGCTGAGCTAAATCAGCTCCAAATGCATCTCACATAAGAGGCATAATATCCACTAGTGATTCGGTGTCGAACGGTTTTCGAAAGCAAAGTCGCGACCACAGAGGACCTTGACTAATTTCAGGATAGAAGATCAATCATACGAATAATCAAGATGAGAGGATTTGTGAGCAGCAAAAGCACTAATACTATGCCAGAAAAATGTGCAAAATCCACTATTCAATCAGCTACAGATATAGCCATAATTGTTGTCGGCAGCATTACCAGATATGCGAAGAGGACGGGCATTCCCAGGATATGCATTCCACATTACTATTCAATGCATTATCTTGTTGGTACCTATGAGGGAAGAAAAGATCCCAATCTCTGCATTCAAACAGCCAGTAGCTCAAACTGTTTATTTATGTATCTCTCCCGTGTCTCCAGCTTATCCAAAAAAAATGAAATATCATCTTCGATTCTGCAACATTAACAATACGTCCTCTGTAGCTTTGCACAGCAACTTGATGAGGTTTCTGACATTTTTGCTTATAATTGATGAGCTTCACATAAATGAGATCTCCAATCTTTTCCATCACTGCCCAGTGAAAAACGAAGCTGTAGCACCATGCGTTCAGCTTCCAGGTTTGTTTTAAAAAAAAACAATCTCTTGTTTCTAGGGGTGTGTCAATGTGGTGGCTGCAGAACTGGTGGAAGCTCTACAGGGCTGCACCTGAAGAAGTTCCGTTTGAACCACTGAAAAGTACTGCACTTACTCATGGAGTCAAAATCGGACATGAGCTTTAGCAACTCTCTCCTGAGGCCCTTGTAGATGCATGGAAATATCAACGGAATAAGAGCTCCCAGTAATTGAAGTCTTAGAAGATGTTTGAGAAGTCCAATAGCACTCACAGCCACTGAAAAAAATCTACGTCATCTGCTAATTTAATCCTTCGGCTCCAGAAACATTCGGGTCCTAGTACCAAACGAATTTCGATTGCCAGTCTGACTATTGATCTTCTTCTTATTAACACTAGTCGTCATCTTCTCTGCAACAATATTCCCCCCTCTTCGACTGTAATCCTGCCCGATTTTCTTCCTCTCGACTTCTCTTCACAACAATGTCCTCCCCCCTAGGATTCCTACAACACGCCACTTTTGGACCAGAAAAGTGGCCCCTCACTATATCAGCAGAAAGCTTTTTCCAATTCTATTTTGCCCACTCTAGTGGGTCCCATGAACATAAAATTGGTGATAGCCCAGCTCGTGACCTCTGAATTGCATCTGCTACTGCTTTCACTACTTGCCTGATCTTGTCCAACAACCCTCTTGTGAACTTCCTCATCAAGGGGAAGTAATTTTTCTCGTTCAGACTGTTTCAGCTTTGACATAGAAATGCCTGCAGCTCTCGACACCAGCCCCATTCCACTGGCCAATGTCGGTGTTTCAATGACCTGTTCAACTAAAGAGACTAAGCATGACAAGCAATAACTAGGCCCTTTGTTGAAACCCAAGTGCTGCTTGATGGCTTGTGGAAATTTGAAAAGCCTTGTGGGAGTTCCCCAAACCTTACTCATGATAGATTCAAGATCAATAAAATGATCATGAGAAAACCCACTATCTTCCTCACTCAGAATACTCTTTCCTCTAACTTCTTATCTTGATTCTTCTCTTGATTGGCTACTAAAACATGCAAACTGGCCAGTTCCACCTCTATAGGAAGCAAAGCCTCTTGGCCATAGATGAGGTGAAATGGAGTATAGCCAAGTGAGGTTCTAAATGAAGTCCTGTAAGCCCAAAGAGCTGCATTCAATTTTTTATCCCAGTGCTTGGGGTGCATGTGTACCTGCTTGGTAATTATCTTACAAATTAGCCCATTCACTTTTTCGACCAAACCATTACACTGTGGATAGTAGGGAGTAGAATGCCTGTGCTTGATTTTTAGCCTTTCCATTAGCTCTCCTACTAGGTTTGCCCTAAAACCAGGATCCCGATCAGAGATAATTTCCAAAGGTGTGCCAAACCTGCAACAAATATTTTCAAACACAAATTTTCCCACTTCTTGGGCTGTGATCCTACTAGTTGCTGAAGCCTCTGCCCACCTCGTCATGTAGTCTACACCCATTATGATGTATTCCTTGCCAGATTGAGTTCGTGGGAGTGGCCATATTGCATCAATCCCCCATTTCTCAAATGGGCCATATGTAGTTATGGGATTTTGTTCCTCATGCACTAGCTTCCTTGGTCCGGCCTTTTGGCAATTGTCACAAGTGCGGCACCAATGTTGCACATCTCGATGTAGACTAGGCCACACAAAACCGGCTTGGAGAATCTTCCTACTGGTTATTTCTTGAGCAAAATGTCCGCCACAAACCCCTTCATGGCAGCTCTTAATCACATCTATAATCTCCTTTGCTGTTGGCACCCTTCTAAGCACTGCATCCTTTCCTTTGCAATACAACACATCATTTATCAAGCGGTATTTAGTGGCCTTAGTAGCTAGCCACCTTTTCTCACTTTTACTCATATGTGTAGGTGCTTCACCTTGCTCAAGAAAATAAAGCACATCTTGTAGTTGAAACTTACCCTGAAACAAGGGAAGCTTTACTGCAATGATGCCCACCATTACCTCTTTCAATTTTTCAGCTGCTAGATCATCTGCATCGCCATTTGTGCGCCTTGGCACAAAATAGATTTGGGCTTTCTGTAGCTTTCTCATGAGAGCTTTAGCTTCCCTCATTTTCACTGCTAAGTTATCATTTTTACAAGCCCAGATTCCTTTCATTTGCTTAACAATTAGCATTGAATCCCCAAAAACATCTAGTCGAGTGATACCATGTGAGAGACACCACCTCAAACCTAAAAGCAAGGCTTGATATTCTGCCTCATTGTTAGAATGGACATCCTCCAAGCTGATACCTTCTCCATAAAGTTTGTCACCTTCGGGACAAAACACCACTATTCCTGCTGCCGCTTTGTCTTTAACACGCTTGTAGGCTCCATCAAAGTAGAGGGCATGGGCATTCTCCACCCGTGGCGGCTCCTCAAGAGGAGATGTCTCCTCTTTTACCTTTCCCTTCTCCTTTTCCTTCTTTTGATGGCATCTATGGGTCAAAAAATCAGCTAGGCAAGCTCGAGTAGAATCCTCCACCTTGAAGGTGTAGTCAAACTCTTGGAGTTGTATCACCCACTTAGCGATTCTAGCTGAAACATCCATGTGCTGTAAGGCATAGGGAAAATGCTCTTCTGTCGTGATCACTGTGAATGGCCTAGGGAGAAGATAAGGACGAAACTTTCTTATAGCAAACATTAGAGACAAAACCATCACCTCGACCATCTTGTACCCTCGTTCTGATGCTGTCATTACTCTACTAGAAAAGTAAACCGGTCTCATTAGGCCAGTTTTAGCATCCTTTTGTATTAGTGCTGCCCCTAGAGCATCTTCCCCAAAACTCGGATTGACAAAAAACTCCTGATCCCAACAAGGCTGTAAAATTATAGGAAGGGTGCTAAGAGCCTTCTTCACCTCGTGAAAGCACCTTTCACTTTCGTCACTCCACAGGAGCTCCTCAGAGTGGGCTAACTGTTGCAGTGGAAATATTAATTGGGAGAGGAGATGAATGAACCGCCCCATATATCGCACCTTCTGAATGAAAGAGGTTAGTTGCTTCACAGAAGATGGTGATGGCACCGCCAATAGGGCCTTAACTTTGTTTGGATCTGCTTCAATGCCCCTCTCACTTACGACATGCCCTAACAAAGTTACACTGCTTTCGCCAATTCGACACTTCTCATGGTTTAACTGCCCCCCCAATTGTGCGAGTCGGTCCACCTTCCCTAGATGTAGAGCCTTAGAACTATAAATACAAAAATCATCAATAAAGACCCTGATGGATTTCCCAAAATATGGCTGGAAGACATAATTCATGAATCGTTGGAAGGTAGCTGGGGCATTTCTTAATCCAAATGGCATTACTTTGTAAGCAAAACAACCCCAAGGTGTAATGAAGGTGGTCTTCTGTTGATCCTCCTCAGCTATTCGGATCTAGAAATAACCTGAATACCCATCACAAACAGTGTATCTCTCATGCCCGGCCACCTTGTTGAGTATTTCATCCTGAAAGGGAAGAGGAAAGTGATCTCTCTTAGTTGCAGCATTTAGCGGCTTGTAATCCACACAAATCCTCCATTTTCCATTCTTCTTGGGTATCACCACCACAGGTGAAACCCACTCTGAATCCCCTATTGGATAGATGAAGCCTGCCTTTAAAAGTCGTTGCACCTCAGTGAGTAGAGCGTTTTGTTGAACTATTCCCAATCGTCGTAGTCGCTGCACCACCGGCCTTGCTCCCGCTTTAAGATTAATGTGATGTTGTACTGCTGTCACACCTGTGATGCGTTCATAATCAGAAATAAAAAGTGCAGAGTGTTTTATCACCACTTCCATGTAGGCTGCCTTCTCCTCAACTGATAGATCCTTAGCCAACATTTTTTCTAACCCCTCCTTCTCGACCTTTGGAAGCTGCTTTGGAATTGCACTACTAGAAGGCCCTTTTAATGTAATCCCCATCAATTCTAGAGAGTTTTCTTCCTCCTCATTAGAAGACTCTCCCTCTGTCATAGATGACCAACCCTCGCTAGAACTCCATTCATCAGCGGTGGTCTCTAACACAAGATCCTCCTGTCTGCCCTCCTTCATGTTGTAGATAGTGCTCTTCCATTTTTTATGCAGCCCCTTTTGTGGCCTTAGCTCTAAAGCCCCTGTCTCCCAATCTTGTCTGGCTTTCATTCCCATTAGCCATGGTCGCCCAAGAATGAGCGGATAGCCGTCCCCCTTCACTGGCATCACATACATGTCAAGCTCCAATTGCACTCCACACACCTTTACCTTGACTTTCTTTATAACTCCCAAACAATTTACTACTACATTGTTAGCCATTTTGGCCCCAAATTTAGTAGTTTCATTTACCTCTAATCCCAAACGATGCATCAACTTTTCCGTCATGACACAAATCTCTGCACCTCCATCCACATATGTCTTTGACACTCTCTGCCCATTGATTTCGGCTTCCACTAGAGGCACAATATCTTTCATCTTTCTAGCCTTGATTGCATTCACATGTCTATTCTTCATGGGTCTAATGCTTACAATCTTTGACCATTGTCGTCGCACTGTTGGAGATAGATGTAGTAATTGTGGCCATGAAATTTTTGGCCCTTGATTCTTCACATCAGCAAGCAAATCATAAGCTTTAGTACCTTTACCCAGGGAAAAATCATCTGGCTCAATGTGTCGGCATGAGTGAGCCCTCCTCTTTTTACTGTTGCGTGTCTTTGCAGCCATTGATGACTCTGCCTCCTCTTCCATATTTTCAACCTCCTTTGGTGGTGTAGGTTCCATTCTCTCAATTCTCCGGGTTTTCTTCACCGACATTGCTTCAACCTCTACTACTTTGTCCTTCCCTTTGACATCACTCTCATCTAAACTAATTATACAGTCTCTCTTTAACTTTGGTCAATTCATTGTTAGCTCATGATTTCATTTCTCACCATCTCCACTTTACCTTCTAGTCTACCATAGGCAAACTGGACCAGCATCATTTGGAGCTTTCATAACTCTCTCTATAGGCCATATCTTAACTCTATTTCTTCTAGAGATTACTTTTTAGTATAGGGCGCTTCAACCCATCACAAAAATTGAGCCGATCGATGCATCGAGTAGCTAGCATTGCGCGATTTCATCTTCGTTGTCATATTCGTACATGTTTACTATTGTACGGCTTGATCTACCTCTACACATCGCAATACATCCTATGAGTATAGGGCATTTGAAGCCCATTGTACGAGCTCTCTCCCCACCAGAGGGTTCTTCAAATGATGTACTACAACTCCTACTACAAGTAAAAAACCAAATCTTGAGAAAACCCTAAATAGAGACTCCATAGCCAAGTACTCTTCAAGTTCTTTTCCGCTTCATTTTCTCACTAGTTCTAGCACACTGAAGGTTCTGTCACTCAAATCTGAAATTTTCAACAAGTCAAACCTCAGGAAGAAGATTCGGAGCAACCCACTTGAACTCAAGCAGTCCACTTGAAGATCAAGAAGACCACCTAAAATCAGGTATCACAAAGCCTGACATCAAGCTAGTATCTCTTGATACTAACCTAGTGCTTCTTGGCACTTGTATTCTTAGCACATTCAAGAACAACTCATTTGTTGGTTTTACCTCAGTTCTTGTAATGAAAAACATGAAGATTTTTAATATGGAATGCGCAATTGATTAAGTACCTTGCAAGCCTCAATCTCATTGTAAAAGGATAAACACTGCTCGAGTGTACTCGAGATAAGACCTCCTTCAAAATGTCTGAACTTGAGCAAATAGCCAAATTCGATGGTGAAGGCTTTCACTCGTAGAAAGAAAAGACAATGTACCATCTCATGAGAAAAGACCTTTGGGATCTGTTTGAGGATGATATAGGAGATGCAGATGGCAAGAAGGAAGATGATGAAGACAGGTTTGTTGAAGAAGTCCAACTCAAGACAAAAGAGTGGAAAAGGATGAACAATAAAGATCTAGGCATCATTGCCTGGGGACTATCTGATGATGTATTGCACCATATCTCCGGCATCAAAGATGCAAAAAAGACATGGGATGAGCTTGATATGATCTTTGGAACTCAAGCTATAAGCTAGATGTAAAGGATAGTTCTTCTATGACCATGCACATTAACAAGTTTAAGAGTCTAAAAACTCAACTTGTAACTTTAAGAAGAGCATAGATGAGGATGAAGCCATAATAGTGCTACTAGCAAGTGTAAATCAAGAACCATATGAGAACCTTGTGTCTACCCTAAGTAATGTTCCTAATCTCTTACTCAAAGAGATTGCCTAACATCATGATTCTCTGGCAGTTGAACAGGCAAGGGCGGCACCTCTGCAAGTGGTCGAGGATGCTGGAGAACTTGAACCGGTGGTGGAGGCCTTGGATTCAGTGGAACAAACCTTTCCCTAGGTGGTGTCACTTGTTGTCCTCTCCTTCTTGGTTGGAACCCATTTCCTGGAAAATGCATGGGATGAGGGCAAAAGTACATACCATGGCCAGTCTCCCCACAATTATAGCAAACATACTCTCTTTCTTGTCTTCTTGGACCTCGATTGCCTTCATTTATGAGGGGAGGGGGTCGTACTCCTTGTACCAAATTTAATGAAAGGCTTTCAAGTTGATTAGTAATGCGTTGTAGGAGCTCTTGTTGTGGTATCTCCGGTTCAGGTGGGGCCTCTGCTATTTCTCTAGGCCTTGGCATGGTTGGTAAAACCTGCATGGGCTCAACTCCCCTCTTCATCTGGGCTTGATACTTCAATTTTCTATCTTTCTCTCTCGCATAAGTGACTGATTCTTCATAGGATGTGGGAAACTTTCCTTTGACCTTATCCCTTAGTAGAGGATGGAGTCCGGCCAGAAAACAATCTTTCTTAAGGCAATCAGGTACTCTTTCTCCCTCGGCTAAAGATGCTGTCCATTTATCCCACAATTTTATAAACATGCCTTCATAGGTTTGGTATTCCCCTGCTACGGTTTGGCGAAGATCTAAGAGTTGTCTCCAAATATCTTCAGGTGGCTCTGCATCTTGGTACTTGTGCATGAATGCGGTCTTGAGATCCTCCCAATTACCCCTTGTAGCCTCTGAGAGAGCTTGATACCACACTCGAGTATCACCCTTTAACACCTTATTGGGGAATATGGGAATTTTCCATAAGTTTGGGACACGTGGTCAAATCTTTGGATTTGTCATAACTTGAACACTATAACTCCAAGTTGAGTGCTTTATAGCTCAATAGATTCCATTTTTCAAGCGCTTTCCAATGATAGGTCACATCATATGGTTTTGAGAAACTTACGGGCATGTTATCCGGGTGCTACCTTTTTAGTCTTCAAAAAATGGGAATTGGGAGATTCCCAAACTCACTAATATTGTGTTCTTTAGAACTAAACGAAAGGCCCATACTTTGGTTGCTTCATCATCCCGGCCTGTGACTAGGAATGCCATTTCTAAGTCATCCAAAAATTCTAGAGCTTTCTCCCCTTTGTGCCCAAAAAAACTTGGAAATGCCATGTTGCCTTAGTAGAGTATGAAGATGAAAACGTCTAGACTTAAGTTGTATTTTATAAGGGGAATGATGAATGGGTTCACAGATGCATTGATTTCAGCAAGACGTCTAGGCCCTAGTATGCTTCTAATAATGCCTTGGAATCTAAGTTTTGTGCTAGCTACAATATACACAGTTTGCATAGCAAGTGGACGGATAGGTCCATACAACTCGTTCTCATTCATGAGAAACTATTATAATAGGATAAATACATGTACATTGAAGGATGCATTGTAGTCTAGCATTGGAAAGATTATAGGTTCTGGTGATACAAGAATCTCCCTTAATCTTTCAGCCCCAAAGAACATGACAAGACGCTATTGGAAGAAAATCTTCCTATACATACATTAACTCGGATGTTTTGTACAGAGTGAAAGGTGTAGAAATTCGGGCCATTGTTATTATTCATGATGAGTGGAGACTACTTAAGGGAGTAGAGGGAATGCACTTTCTTGAATTATGAAGGATTTTTCCCAGAGTGTTTCTTTTTGGAACCCACCAACTTTGCTATACGGAGAATTTTCTCACCAGTGATTGTTCTTGCCTTGGTGTGTCCATCCTCGGCGACATATATTTCATAAGGTGTGATGGCCACCTTTTCAACCACACCCAACCTTCGAGCTAACAACAGTTGAAGGTAGTCTCCATACTTTGCACTTCTACAAAACTCCACACCGTTCATGCATAGTTGTCCTCCTTTGATGTGGATTAGGCCAGAGAGAGAGAGGGATTTGATGATTTAGAGACGAGGACCTCTCGGAAGGGCTTTCACTTTGTTTGCAAAACACTCACCACAATTATGAGAACCTAGCAATTGATGGCAACATATTTTTTTCCCTTGTGAGATAATGGAATTTCTAAAGTGAACACCTTTTACCCGCATGCGTGCCGTCATTCGATAGGCATACTTTCTTTCTTGAGCTTCTTTAGGAGAGAATTCTGGGAGTCATGGACTTCGACCAGCTTAAAAAATAGTTGGTGAAGGCGTTGAGGAAGAGCCACTTTGGGAACTTGTTGTAGAGGATGCACCACCATGTGTTGTATCATTCCACATAAGTAGGTAGAGAATTGTGGTTGAGAATGTCCTCAGTGGAGGCACAAAAAATGAGGGCTGAAATGATGAACGGGTTGCCTCTTACCCATCCAACCTCCAATCCTCACTCAGAGAACTAAAGAGGGGCACCACCTAGCCAAAGGGAGGATGGGCTAGGACATCCATTTTCTCAAAGAGAATCAAGAGAACCAAGACACAAATTTACAAGAGAGAATATATGTACTAGACACCATATTGAAATATAAGAGAGAGAGATGAGAGGAGAGGGAGACAAGAGGAGAAGAGGTAGAAGAAGCTTGCCATTCTACTACATGGAATGAGAAGATGAGAAAAGAGGGAGATAATAGGAGAAGAGGTAGAGGAAGCTTGCCATTATGCTACATAATAAAAGAACTCACTCATAGCTTCCCTAAAAAAGATGAGGGTATTCTAAAATGCTCTCATGGACTTGTCATTGTCCCTCTTCCCTCTTCCCCTTCTTCATTCTCCATGGGCTCTTTATATAGCCTTCATGAGGGATTAGATTAAGCTAATCTTTTTTATTAACATAATCCTAGATGATGTATGGCATCTTTGAAAATATGGAGCATAGTGAATGGGACAAGTCCCCACCTTGGTCATCATGCAAGAAGCCAAGGGTGGTGGTAGACAACATAGAAAAATGGAGCTAGATTACAAGAGGTGGGTGCCCAAAGCACATTATTATAATATATTTACAAGAAGGATAGAGTGGAAAGTTGGTGTGGTGAAAGAGAGAAGAAAATTGGATGTAGCCAGCAGTCTGCGCCTTCGTAACTTCAAATCCGTGAGGAATTTGAAAAAAGTTTCTTCTGCAACTTTGTAGACCAGGTCAAAACCGATCGGCTTTGGTGAGAATTTTCTTGAAATTCGCTTTTTCTTGGGAGTTATTGAGATTATAAAAAACGGCTTCTAAAAGCTGCTTTGACTTTAGTTCCCCATATGTATATAAATACATATAAGCATGTGACAAAAGGGATCCATGCTTGTAAGCTTTTGTGCAAGATCCAAATGACACCATGATGTGGATATTGACTTGTGTGCTAGGGTGAGGTGTCCTCTAATGATGATGATAGATTCCAAATCTTAGTGATGCAGACAGATCCCATGTGTAGTTGGAGGCTAGTCCTTTGAAAAATCTATGCATTCACTCAACTCCTAGGTGTAATCCATTTTCATATTCACTAAGATAACCATCCCTTTGACCCTTTACATTGACATGCCTTCTAAGAACTTGTTCCCCCCATTTGCTAGAGTTATTGTAATCGAGAAGCAATGTAGCATACCTAGTGCTTGAAGACTAAACCCAAAGTGATATGGTAAGCTCTTGATAGGGGCTTTGGCAAAAATTTTGTGGTAATAATCCGGGTTGTAAAAAACCCGGATCAACGGAAAGACCTCTCGCGACGGGTTTGGTCCACGTTCCCGGCGCGGTCAACAACCCCCTTGGTTAGGGTCAGGTAGGCAGTCGGGGGTAACTAAAGCTGCCTCTCCCTTCAGACCTTTAACCTGAAGTATAGGTACTTATTTAATTTGTAATTCATAATTCAAATAGAGCCCTAAAATCTCTAGCAAGCACAAACATTTCCATTAATCAACCCAGTTGTATGGCAAACTGCTAAGGAAGTGTTCTTTCCTTTTTGAGTGTATCAGCATTGTTCCCAAGGTGTCTTGTAACTTGGCAAGATCTCTTATATTCCGGTGTAGGGCATACCCAACTTGGTTAACCCTAAGGTACCTTAGATATGCTAGTTTCTGGTTTACAACTTTCCTTATTTAGAAGGATATCCAAAAATACATCTTTTTGCAAGATAACTTGCGTAAGGATCTGCCGTCCTTGATGAGGGTTTTTCCCTTTTCTCCTTGTGAATCAATCACAAAATGATTCCATACATGTTGCGTAAGTCCTGCGATGGAATAATCTGTTTAGATTCTTTAAGCTGACGTATGTCAGGCCTAGGGTTTCTTCATTTAAGAAGCTTAGGGACAAACCCTAGTTTCTTATCTTTATGAATTTATTGTCCCTACGGTAAGGAAAGTAGTCAAGTGTTTAGGGTATGAATGTTTCTATGTTTAGATTGGTTCAGTTATCTTTTGGAAGGTAATATTAATCGTCTTGTCACGGTTTTACTATCCTTGTGACAATTTACTTTCCCAATCAATACAGTTTAATTTGGCATATAGCATAATGCCAAGGTGATACAAAGAGCGACAATACTCCTTGGGACAAAAAGACCTAGCTGAGAAATTGATGTATACACACTTTATTAGTCCCAAGTCCTCAAATAGCAGGGAAAAAGTGTTAATAGAGTGTCATCCAGCAGTCCCCTTATACATTTTCTTTCCAAATGAATTCGTATATCTAATTTTTATACTTGTTAATTCCTAACATTTAACTTCCGCCTCCTTTAAAGATGAACTCATGCCAAATAACAACAATTTCCTTGCTAAGATGTGCAACTAGCAAAGATAACTCCCTAGTAATTTGAGCATTGAAGAAACCTTTCTTGAATTTAGCTATTTACCATGAATCGTTGCGAATGGGAATAAGACTAATGGTGCAAGATATAATTTCTACACTTTAGGAATATATTACTATAGTAAATGGTTAATCTTGCTTGTAATTTTATAATGCTTGATGCAATTTGAAGAAAGATAAGTTGTATACATTGTCATTCATAAGCTAACTCCTTCGTTTAAAAATAACTCGAACAAATATATCCTATCCTTAACAATTTTTCTTTGCATGATCGACTTAAAACCGAATTAACACCAAGAAGAAAAAACCTGGCTTTGAGGTGAGATATCCACATGGATACCGGGAGATGACCCTCCCGCAGCTACACCTTGGACTTTCTTCGGCGGCATCGTAGTTCGAATGTGAGATAGCCTTTTCCTTTATCTTCTTGGAATTCCACCGTCTTCTCCTTCCTTTTCTTTTACCTTTTTCCCACTCTTCCTCCTTCACTCCCTCTTTTCACTCCCTCTACTTCCCTCCCTATCTTTTATCTCACGGCTATTTCTTCCTTACGGGATACCATACGAGGCCATGATGATGAATTGGATTTTTAGGACATGGGAGTGTGTGGACACCGGCTTGTTTGATAAAACTAAGAACACAAAGCTCAACTAAGAGAGCACTTGCACAAAAAGATCTAAAAAGTGAGTGAAGGAATTAATGCAAGAGAATGGAAGTCCACAAGGTAGCCTAAGGACAAAGTAGGCCTATGGGTGTGACTTGAATAGTCTAAAGAGCTGAGAGAGGGGAAAAAGAACAAGGGCTTAGGGGGGAATTAAAACTCGGGAGGGGGGGGGAAGGAAAAAGGTGTGAAAAGGGGGCTTAGGAAGCCCCCTTGGAGGCTTCCAAGCCTTCTGGAAGCCTCACAAAGGCACGTGGGAGTTGGAGGCTGTCGACAGATGGCGGCTAAGATTAGGCTGCTGGGCCGGCACATGAATGACGGCAGCCTCTGCAGTGCCTCCTCTCCACTCCTCCTCACGACGCACTCAGAGACTCACTCTCTCCTTCTCGGCAGTATGACGGCGTACGGCTTCATGGCAGTGCTCTCCTTGTCTCCTTCGGCCTTCTCTCTGACGGCTCCGCCTCCCTTTTTCTATCGCGGCCCCCCCTACCTCGTTTAAATAGTGGAAGGGAGGGGGATCTTCCCTCCTTGCGTGTCCACACGCATGTCCTCCCTCCCTCCAAAGGCTCCACCAAGGAGCTTAGTAGCTCCTTCTATTCCCCTCCCCCCCTCCAGCTCGTCAGTCGGCTGGAGGGATAAGGGGGGGAATTAAAAAAAATTCCATTAAACTAATTCAAATTATTTTTTTTGTAACGCGGAATATTACATTTGGAAGGTGGAGAATTCGACATGCTTGGGAATATAGCCACAAAGGTGAACAATGATAAGGAGGCATTGCTAAGCCTGCTTATAAGCATGCTTGTGGTGTTTGTAAAACTAGAGCTGTTGTCTTCTGCTACAACATGTATGGGAAGATTCTTGGTTTGCAGGATTGAAGAGGGCTAGAGCATGTCTATGAGATCGAGTTGCAATTGTCACCTTGGAAGCCGATGAATATCTATGAAGGGAAGAGATGCATGTAAAGAGGACCAATTATCATGAAAGGACTATCTACATGATTTAAGGGCCTATTTTGGTAGAAAGTTCTTGAGTTGCTATCCTCTATTGTGTTTTGAAGGTAAATTGGACTTTGCTAAAGGCTTATGCAATATCAACTTGGCTTGATGACATGGCACATTAACCTTTTTTGGGTTAGAAGGATTGAGATCCATCTTGGGAATCATGTGGTGTGTCTATGCTTCATGGAGAGCTTCATGATGCAAATGAAACTATTGTTTTTGTCTTGCTACTTGGGCTAAACAACTAGATCTTAGAGAGAGATTGGTCATAGAAGCCCTCAGCATTGTGATAGCAAGAACTAAGAGGTAATGTCAAGGGGGATTAGAATAAGAAGTAGATAATTTGCAACAACTTCCATCATTTTCTTTTCTAGTTAATATATTATTGTAATACACACCACACAGACACACAAGGTTGTGAACCTTAAAAAAGAAGGCCATGCAAATTTCCACTAAAAATTTGGGTTATGAAGACCCTTGTAATTTTTATCACCTTGTTAGTTTCTTATATTCTTTTTAACCATTTTGATAAGTTACACATCTTGAATTTGAATGTTTCAAAATTGAAAGTTCATTTTCCTTTTTTTCCCCCTTAAACTCATAACTCTTTTGGATTATAGTATGTGTGAACTTAATGAGCTTAAAGGAATTGGACTTTCACATTCCTTTTCCTTTTGGTTACTCATATGCCTAGGCCATTCACATTCTCTTCCTCTCCCTCTCCCTCTCCCTCTCCCTCTCAACCCCTCTCCCCCCCCCCCCCAAAAATCATTGCATTTTGGTAGGCTTTGTGATCATTTCACCTTGTTCATAGTGTGCTATTCATGTGAAATATCTCAAAAGGAAGAAAATTTGAAGGAGCTATTTTGAAGGATGTGAGATATGTAAACCTCTCCTTTTCAATTTTGAAGGCTATAAATTATGGCATCCTTTCAAGAGCATCTACTCTTTGCCATCATAAGTCAAACAAGATAATGACCTTTAAGATGGAAGTATCACAATTAAGGTTTTTAGTGTCACTCTCCCAAATACCTCTGTGAGTTGTGACTTGTGAAAAGATCCTTGTGAGTTGTGACTCTATGACAAAAGAAAATATATAGCATGTTTGTCATTGGATACGAATGAGTCATGGAGCATGCTAGAAGAAAAGAGAACCTCATAATTTGTGTCATCGTCACTTGTTCCTCAGCTAGCACCTTCCATCTATCAAAGGCTATGCTATTTTCCTCATCTCAACAATGCATGTTAACTTGAGTAACTTTGATGAAGAAGGTGCTCAATCATCAAAAACTAGATGTTTTGATGATGTTGTTGTTGAGATATCGAGCTCCACTCATGATATGCCAGGGTGACAGTTATGCATTTATGTCACCGACTTGTCAGTTGCAGATGTGGTTGGTACACCGCCCATGAATAATAGCTACATGACAGCTATCCTTATCTACTCTAGTTCGTGGCTTAGTTAGTATGCCACCTTAGTTAGTTGAGTTTGGTTTGAGACCCATATATAGGGTTCTTCTATTTCTTTGTACTTGAGTTCTTTTGGCTTACACAAACTAAGAAGAGAAAAACTATTTTCAGCCTCCATCTTTGTGTGTATTCCCTCATTGTGCAAGCAAGAAAGCTACAAGTGAGACTCCTTCCTTCTCTTCCACAATCTTGACATGGTATTAGAGCCTTGTTCGTGGTAAGGAGCTCAAGAAAGCAAGCCAAGTTCGCAGTGTTCTGGTAAGAGGACCAGTGTTGCTTTCATTCTTCTGTTTTGGAAGCAAGTTTCTGTAGGTAGCACAGCCAGAAAGTGCAAGAGTGCATTGTCTCAGGTTGAGACGCCCTTCGCAGTGAAGCAAGAGGGCAGTATATGCTGTGGGAGAGGGCTTTAGCCCCTTGATGACCCTGATTTTCTTATTTGAGGCCATTTTGGGGCCTGTTTTGGAGGCGGAAGTTTTCTGCATGCACTCAGGAAAAGGCCCAGTTTTATGCTGTGCAACCACTATTCTACAAGTCGGTGAAAAGTTACTGTAGAAATTGCATCGTATGCCTGTGCGCAGAGATATTGGGAGTTACAAAATCATCCTTGTTGCCTATTGATGCAAAATCGTCACTAGGAAGTGACTGTGTGGTCAAATACCACTTTCGTCAGTTTTGCAGATTTGCCCTTGTGAGGCTAAAGCTGTGTTCTTTGCAGTGACAGAATTTTTTGCAGTGTTCTGTAATGGCGTCTGATTCTCTTTCACAGATTGTCACTGAAAAGCTTGACAAGAACAACTTCCAAGCATGGAAGTTTAGAATGACGAATTTCCTTATGGGAAAAGGATATTGGAAATTTGTTGCAGGAAATGAAGAAGAACCAGTTCTTCCTGATGTTCCCAATCAACAGCAAATGCAGGCATTTAAAGCATGGCATGAGAGAGCCAGGAAAGTTATGTACTGGGTGTCTATCAACATTTCAGACTCTATGATTGTGCATATTCAAGATGCAAGTACGCCAAAGGAGGCATGGGATACTTTGTCAAAAATGTATAGCACAAATACGCAAGCCAGGAAAATGCAGCTCAAGCAAGAGTTGCACAATGTGCAAAGAGAAAATATGAGCATCAATGACTACCACATGAAGGTGAAGAAGATTGCAGAGGCATTTGCTTCCATTGGGTCGCCAGTGGAAGATGATGATTTAGTTTCTGTGACCTTGAATGGTCTAGGAAAGGATTATGCACAGTTCCGAACATCCATTTCCGTTCGTGAAAGATTTCCTAATTTTGAGGAGTTGATTGCTCTTCTAATTTCTGAGGAGCAGAGAAATGGTGGTGCATCTTCTTCAGGAGGAACTTCAAAAGAAGCTATCTTCTACTCAAATGCTGGAAGAGGTAGAGGCAGAGGTAGAGGAGGACGATCTGGAGGCCGTGGTAGAAATCAGAATATGCAGCAAACTCAAGAAAACTAGTCCTATGGAGGAGGACGTGGTAACTCTAGAGGCAAGGGGAGCCAAAGAGGTCGTCGTGGATTGCAAAGAGGCCAAAATGCAAATAGCAATGTTGAATGCTACTACTGTGGTAAAATGGGTCATATGGCTAAAGACTGCTATAAAAAGCAGAATGACATCATGAATGGGAAATTGCAATAAAGGAATTATGCATCTTCTAGTAGATAGGGTGATGACAGAAATGAGCATTTGTTTATGGTGCAGCACATGAACAATTCTGTGACAAGTGCAGAAGAAAGCAACGATGTGTGGTATGTTGACTCAGGTGCATCAAACCACATAACAGGTCATGCAAAATGGATGGAGGATGCAAGGAAAATGGAAAAACCAGGATTTGTGGAGATTGGTGATGATACTGCACATCCTATTGTGCAGATTGGAAAAATTCCTTTGTCTATGCAGGATGGGAAAAAGAAATACCTGTCCGATGTATTTCATGTCCCCAATATCACCAAGAATCTGGTTTCTGTTGGTCAAATGGTTGAGCAGGGCTTGCAGGTCAGATTTAATCCTCATGGATGCTTTGTTGAGGATATGAAAAATAAAGGTCGCTTGATAGCAAAAGGAAAGAAGAAGGGCAGAATGTTTACGTTGGATGCAGACATGTCTGAATTGAGTGCAGCAATGTTTGCACATGGGACCGGCGTAGTTGCAGATATTGATATCTGGCATAAATGCATTGGTCATGTTAATGTACAACGACTTAAATCAATGCAGGCCCAAAATATTGTTATAGGATTGCCAAAATTCAAGGTTGCAGAAATGCATAACGTATGTGAAGCGTGTCAGTTTGGAAAACAGGCAAGGAAACCATTTCCTAGACATGTTCAAGAGAGTAAGAAGCCATTGGAATTAATCCACTCTGATGTGTGGACTACTAAAGCTGTATCTCTTGGAAGCTGTCATTATTTTATCACTTTTATTGATGACTATAGCAGAAAAGTTTGGGTCCATTTTATGAAAAAGAAAAGTGAAGTTTTTGGGCATTTCAAAACTCTTAAAGCTATGGTTGAAAAAGAAACAGGCCTGTAAATAAAATGCCTAAGGTCAGATGGAGGTGGAGAGTATCTCTCAAATGAGTTTGCAAGGTTCCTGCAGGAGCATGGCATAAAGTAGCAATATTCATGCAGTCATACCCCACAACAAAATGGAATTGTAGAAAGGAAAAACATGCATATTGGAGAGGTATCTCGTGCCATGCTCAATGAAAAAGACCTGCTAGATTTTTATTGGCCTGAGGTAGTTGCTACAGCAGTCTACATAATGAACAAGACTCCCACTGCAGCAATACATGGGATGACTCCAGAGGAGAGGTATACTGGTAGGAAACCAGATATTTCTCATTTGAAAATTTTTTGTTGCATTGCCTATGTTCATGTGCCAGATGAGTTGAGATCCAAGTTGGATCCAAAAGCTGAGAAGTGCATCTTTATTGGTTACTCTCTGCAAGCAGAAAGGGTATAGATGCTATAACCCTTCTACTCGTAAGTTTACAATGAGAAGAGATGTTGTTTTTGATGAGATGAGTAGCTGGTATAAACCAGTAAATGTGATTGATGATGTAGATGCACAAAATGGTAATGCTGCACAGAATTCACAGCAGCAGTCACAAAATATTAGTGGACCTGGAGTGTCCTCTAGCAGTGGTTCATATTCTTTGCCATGGATAGGCAGATTGAGATCAGGAGAATCTCCTCAAAACAATGCAGATAATGGTATGCAGGTTTCACGAAAAGGAAAAGAGAAGGTAGATCAGCCCATGTTTGATGTGAATGCAGGTCACTCTTATGTGGATGGTGAATCCAGTGGCTCAGAACAGAGCATTGATGATGAGTTGGGTATTCCTTCTATTATTACACGTGGAGTAAGGAAGACCAGGGATGTTTTGAGAGCACCTGGGAGTGAACCTACTTTGCGCAGGTCTACCAGAGCTAGGTATCCTGTGGATAGACTGAAATATGATGGATTTACAACCATTCACTATGCATATATGGTCAAAGTGATATAGGAACTAGAACCCACTTCTTTTGAGCAAGCCATGGGAAAAGAAAAATGGGAGAAATCCATGGATGAAGAAATGGATGCCTTGGAAGCAAATGCTACATGGGAGTTGGTACCTTTGCCTAAAGGTAAGAATGCAATTGGCTATAAGTGGGTTTATAAGGTGAAGCACAATGCAGATGGTTCTATGATGTAACGTGTCCACTAGTATCATCCGGGACACGTCTTAGCAGTCCATCGGAAAGGATGTCTAGAAAACTCCGCCCGGCACTCCCATGGAATGTTACGGGTTTTGCGATCTAGGTCTTCCCGCGTCTGCCACGTAGCGGAAGTATCCTGGCCGTTCCCACTTAGGATCGATCAGAATTAGGATTTTCCTGATTGGTCATTAGCTAACAGCAACTAGCGTCAGACCCGAGCGAACTACTTTACGCAGAAACGCCAGGTCCGAAGCGGATTCACGCTGCACTTGGTTCAAGGAGAATGGGAAACGAGAGGGATGCAAGGCTCAACCTCTCTGCCATAAGGCATAGTCCCATTCTGTTCCCCTAAAACAGCATAAATCGGGTAAGACGTAACTCTAGGTCATCGCTCTCGTTATTCGTTTTGATGATGATGATCATCCCGCTGTTCTTTGAGATTTTTGAGAAAAGTTCCTGGCTAACCGGGACCACCCAACCGTAGGACGGACCCATGGCCCATCCCCCGCACTTTCCTCGGTTTGTTTTAGTTATGTAATTATCTAACACATTAATTTGACATATAACAAAATCAGCTTCTTTAATTAATCCTGTTAAGCACTGGTTCCTTCACGTAATCTTATCACGTGACATAGAAAAACAATATCAAGCAAGTTCTTTTTTAACATTTCATCATTTTTATCTTTGAAATACAAGGAGTTCTGCCCGTAGGCTTGTCCATAATCCGCGTGAAGGCTATCTAGTGATTCCCAAGGATCACTATTCCAAGCTTCCGCCCATAAACTAGTATGCGGGCCTCGAGATCCAATCCCGAGTCACGTTAGCCCCTTGTGCAGGACCCGGAAGGCGAGGGATTTACGGCCAGAGCCCCCCCTGGCACCCAAGCGTCCTCCTACTCTAAGTAGAGCTCAACATAGAGACCTCTCGCGGTGGGTTCGGTCCACGTTCCCGATGTGGTGAACAACCCCCTTGGTTAGGGTTAGGCAGGTAGTCGGGGGTAACTGAAACTGCCTGCCTCTTCCTTTAAGCCTTTAACCTGAAGTATAGGTACTCATTTAATTTGTAATTCATAATCCAAACAGAGACCTAAAATCTCTAGCAAGCAAAAACATTTCTATTAATCAACCGTGTAGTTTGGCAAACTGCTAAGGAAGTGTTCTTTCCTTTTGAGTGTATCAACACTCGTTCTCAAGGTGTCTTGTAGATTGGCAAGATCCTTTACATTCCGATGTAGGGTGTACCTTATTAACCCAACTTGGTCAACCCTAAAGTTCCTTAGATATGCTAGTTTCCGGTTTACAACTTTCCTTATTTAGAAGGATATCCAAAAATATGTCCTTTTGCAAGATAACTTACGTAGGGATCTGCCATCTTTGTTGAGGGTTTTTTTACCCTTTCTCCTTGTGAATCAATCACAAGAATAAATGATTTCGTACTTGCTGCGCAAGTCCTGCAATGGAATAATCTGTTTTAGATCCTTTAAGATGACTTATGTCGGGCCTAGGGTTTCTTTTTTAAGGATCTCGGGGACAGCCCTAGTTCTTTATCTTTACGAATTTTTTTGACCCTACAATAAGGAAAGTAGTCAAGTGCTTAGGGTATGAATATTTCTATGTTTAGATTGGTTTGGATAACTTTTGGAAGGTAATATTAATCGTCTTGTCACAGTTTTGCTAACCTTGTGACAATTTACTTTTCAGTCAATACAGTTCAATTTAAACTTCCTTTTTCCTTGCAGATAAACTCATGTGTTGAGTGTTGAAATGACTTGTTTTTTGGCTGATTTTTGTTGTTTTTGAGAGCTGAATGGTTGATTTTATGAGATGATTGATTGATTTGGAAGTAGTTTGAGAGTGTTTTGGATGGTAATGATTGTGTTTTGGAAGATTATGATGTTTGTTGGTGGTTCTGTGATAGATTCTGATTGGTTCTGTATACCTTCTGTTTTGTTCTGTTTTGGTCTGTTTTGTTCTGATTGTCTTCTGTAAAGAGGGATGGAGTATTGATTGATGAAGATTGAGATTTTGTGAAAGTTTATTGAATAGTTTGTGAGAGTTTGGAATGTTTTGAGAATGAGTTATGTGGTTTTGATGACCTTCTGTAACCTTCTGTAGGTCTTCTGTAGAGCTTCTGCTTCTGTTCTGTTCTGTTATGTTCTGTACTGTAGCTGTTCTGGTACTGTTCTGTAGACTGTTCTGTATGCTTCTGTATGTGTTCTGGTGGATGAGAGTGTAGCTTGGGAAAGTTTTCTAGCCTTGGAAAGAGGTGAATACAAGTGCAAAAGAGCTGAAAGAAGTGGAAGAAGTAGCTGCCAAAGACTCAAGTGAAGACTAGAGTGAAGTGACAGTAGTGAGCTATGAAAAGACACTGTAGTGGCTCTGGTGACCCTTCATATCAGACATACCTCTTGGGAGGGGTATCCACGACCTAAGAGTGATTATTGAGAGTGATTTTGAGAGATTGTAGTGAGGATATGATGTATTATTGATGGAGAAAGAGAGAGAGAGAGTCAGAGATAGCCAATTCTACTGAAACAGAGTGATTGTATATGAGAGATTGAGAGAGAAGACTATGAAGATATTGAAGATGAATACTATGTGATGCATTTCCATTCAAAGATGGTGTACTTCTTTGCTTTCTTTGTTCTATTGATGGATTTTGTGAAGATATTGAAGAATATGGTTGATTCTATTAAAAACCGTGGGAGGTCTATATGATGATGCATGAAGATTTGTTGTGCCTGGTGTTCTTTTCTTCATTGTGATCATATGAAACATGATAAACAAGCTTGTTGATGTTACAAGATAGATTTTCTTGCAAGAGAATTCCCTTTTCCTTGGTGTTCCTCTTGGGGCTCCATGTTTTTGGTGCGCAGCCGGGGAAACTTGCCATCAACAAGCACTAGAGAAGGCTGAAAATGAAGGAAATGGCATTGCCAAGAAGAGAAGAATTCAATGGATGTTCGTAAAGTTCCTTCTTCCACTGAAGAGTTGGAATTTCTCATAATCAAAGCCACTTTCCACAAGAAGTTCATCCCACAATGGCGGAAACACATCACCATCATGATGCATGCTTTATGTGGTGGACAGTTTCCTCTTCCTGTTGAAGAGCAGAAACTTGCATCTTGGTGGCAAACTGTTTGGGAACAAACTGAAGAGCAGAAACAGAGAGAATGACCATCTATGGAAGATTTGGCATTCATTGAGAAGTTTTCAGACAACATCAAGTGGGAGATTGTGAAGAAGCTTCAGGAGTCTTGGTCTGTAGAGGTTCACAAAGACAAGAAGGAAAAGAGTTGGAATTTGTTCGTGGACGCTCAACAGCAAGATACATGGGATGCTTGGTGTACTGATAATCTTCTGTTTGTTCAATTAGCAACCCATTGGAAGTTGGTAGACAGAGTGTTTTTCACAACATACACTGTTGAAACCATCAGAAGTTGGCATTACTATGATGATGGCACCACCACAATGCTCAGACGTATGCATTTTGACACCTTCCGAACCGAATACCTTCCCCTATGCAGTGGCATGAAAGCAGAATTCAGGGACGTTGAAAAGGAAGAAGTAGAAGAAATGTTGGCAAGAGAGTCCTCCAGAGACTGAAGCCTTCTGTTAACCCTCTGTGGAGCACTAACAACATAGTGGAGCCAACCCCCTGATGAATGACGCAATAAAACGGCAAGCGTTAGAACGAGTCCAGAGGTACGTGAGAAGAGAGAAAGCAAGAATCAGAGCCGAGAGCGAGCTCGCAGCAGAAGCCGCCTTTGACGCCCTTGCGGAACTCTTTACAGAAGTCCCAATGGCATATCAAGCCCTTCCTCCTCCGGTTGGAGGTCCACTTCCAAGCCAGATCCGTCCTGGAAATATTGATGACAGGCCAGCGAATGTAGTCCCATTGCCAGTTTTTAAGGGAGAGTACAATGAAGACCCGGATCTTCATGTAGCAGAGTTTATGATAGCGTGTGTGGCTAACAATGCCAGAACCCCTGAGCATTGGTTAGCGATATTCCCCGCCACTTTCAAGGGCGCGGCGTTTCAGTGGTATGAGAGACAAGCAGCAGGAGCTTTTGGCACATGGGACGACCTGAAGTTGGCCTTCCTCACTAAATTCAGGCGTGAAGGTTTTGAAGAGCGGATGAGAGAGGAATTTATGAACCTAAGTCAGTCTTCTGGAGAAAGAGTAGAAGCCTATGTCTCACGAATGGAATCCATCCTGAAGAGATGGACTAACCGTAATCTAGATGATGGCATTCAGAAGGGGGTGTTTCTCAGAGGATTACAACCAGAAGTCCGTAAGTTTGTGGAGCTGCAAAGACCAGCCACACTGCAAGCTGCAACAAAAGGTGCAAGACTGTACGATGAAGTGGAAGCTCGATTAGCGATGAATGCAGGAAGAGGAGTCCTACCTCCTCTGATGCCAGGAATGATGTACCCACCAAATTTAGTTCCAGGGACTGTTCCCTACCCTTACCAACTGATGCCCCCGGTATCATAGTACAGTGCACCAAATCCACAGTGGCCACAATCCATGCCTCAAATGGTGGTTCAACCTCAACAACAATGGTCCCAACCAATTTCTTCATTATCAAATCAGCAGCAACAATGGAACCCTACCAACTGGAGCCAACAGCCAACAGTTCAAATAGGAGCCCTGAATCAGAACCAGAACAGAGACCCCTCTGTACTAGCCCAACCCGTTTATGCAGTGATTACAGAGACTCCTCAAAACCCTCCTGCCAGTATGTCCGGAGGAGAAAGCTTGAAGGATTATTTATCCAACTCAGTTGCAAACATAAAAAAGGAGTTGATGGATGTGATCACAGAGCAGCTACAGACGTTGAAAGTGAACACAGCGAGCATATCCAACGTTGCAGGAGCAGGAAGAGATGTGATACGGTCAAATACTTGGTGTGGTAAGTGTCATCAAGCAGGCCATTTAGCCACTGAATGTACACGCAAACCAACCATTCCTGGAGCCTTCTGTTCCTACTGTTTGCGGAAGAATCATACAGAGGACATTTGCTCTCTGAAGGAGATGCATGATAGGAGAAGGAAGGAAGAAGACGCAAGATTCAACCTGCTGGAATCCAAAATGACAACACAAGATATTGGACCCAAGCCTAGAGAGTTTGGTCCTAATTTCGGACCCAGAAGATTTCCCTCTCAAAGTTATAGAGGAAGACAGTTTGGTGGTGGTCAGATATCAGAAGTGGAATGTTACAGATGCGGAGAAAAGGGACACATCTCACCAAATTGTCCAAATCCTCGAAGGTCAGTGGATTACAAGCCCTTATGCAGTAGATGCAAAGGAGAAGGCCACACTGCAAAAGATTGTCCAAGCCCAGCCCCAGTGAAAAACAGTGCTCCTAATAGTCCGGCCAAGGCCCAAGAGCCTACCTCCAATTTAGTGGAATTGGAAGTTGCTGCCATCACGCGTGCAAAGCAGAAGGAACCACCTATCCAGAAAGAAAGTAACCCTTTAGCCAGAATAGTGAAATTCAATCTTCCACCAGAAGAACAGAACATAATAGAGCCTAACAGTGCCATACAGAGCCCTACAGTGCCACAGAGAGTTACAGAGACAGTTACAGAGATAGGACCAGAGGTCCAGGATACAGAAGAAGAGGAAGTGCCACAAGTGGCAGAAGAAGTTCCTGTAATTCCTCTGTTGGAAGAAAGAGGGAAAATGAAAATGGGTGTTGCCCCATTCCCTAATCGGTTAGAGAAGCCAGTGGATCCTATTAAGGAATACGATCTGGTTAGAGATCTAGATACCTTTAAACCAAACCTCACATTCCGACAATTATTGATGTTGTCCCCCAGTTGCCGGAAAAGGTTCAAAAGTATACTAACAAGAAGACGTGGTTTAAGGATTGCTCCCTCAACATCAACAAAGTCCAACAAAGCTCCAGAGCCTGTCAAAGAAGTGGATGTGGCTAACGCTTTCCTAGATCCAGGTACTCCAGAGACTGGCATGTGGATAGAAGGCTGCTTCATTTCAAATGCATTGATTGATGGAGGTTCATCAGTAAACATTATGACGGATATTACAATGAAGGATTTAGGCCTACAAGGTGTGCAACCCACCCAATGGCTCATCAGATTGGCGGATCAGAGTAGAATCAAGCCTTTGGGCATTCTCCCATATGTGAAGACTACAGTGGCTGGAAAAGATTATTGGCTAACCTATCTGGTGGTGAAGCAAACTCTTATGGTACATCCTATCCTCTGTTACTTGGCAGACCATGGCTTTTTGAAGCCCGAGCAAGGACGGATTGGTTCAAAGGAACTTTGACCTTGGGTAGAGGACCCAACAAAGTGGTGCTGAAACTGTATGGTTCTCAAAAAGGACATGGATCCACCTCCTTGGAATTATCTTCTGACTCCCTTAATGAGGCTACAGATGGAACATCAGCAGACGAAGATGCTGTCAAACAGATCCTTCCCAAGAAAACAGTGGCACATTCCTTAACAGTGGATACTGTAAGCCGACTTCCAAAAGATGCAAAGCCATTATCAATGGGTGAATACTTCTTGCCTGAACCGGGAATGACTTCTGAAATCACTTCTGATAGTGAGATAGAAGCATGGATGTACTGCTCTCCCTGTTACATGGCCATAGCAGAAACAGAGACAGAGACAGGAGAGGAAACAGAGAATCTGTTCTTCTGTTACAGAGCTCCTACAGAAGCAGAAACAGAAATAGAAGCAGAAGCAGAAGCAGAAACAGAAACAGAAGCAGAAGCAGAGACAGAGACAGAAGAGGATGGATATGATATGGACGAAGAAGATTATGAAAGTGAAATGGAAGAGTCTATCCCACCTGAAGAGGATACATTTGAAGAAGAAGTTCCAGAAGCATCAGAAACAGACGAGCTCATGCTATGGGACAGAATGGTGATGGTACCATTTGGTCTAGTAAATGGATCTTCTCATATGCAAAACCTTTATAAGAAATGGATTACGAAGAACAAGCCGTCGTTCAGCAGTGGCTCATGCCGTCCTAACCCATCCTTGCCAAAGAAAGATGATGATGATGCACCATGCCAACAAGCACCAATCCCACCAACCCAACAGGCATCCGAGAGTCCCTGTTATGTGACGTTCTTGGATGGGTCATCATCAGAAGATGAGTCTTCAAGCCAAGAGGTAATTACTCTTGAAACCAAACCCGAAACAGCTTTAATCCCATTCCAACATCTTAAAGAGCAACCTAAGTCTCCACCAAAAGAAGAAATTGGTTCTAGTGGGACATCAGAAGAGGACACCACTCCCTTGAAGGAGTCAGATCTGTACCCAGAAGCAGTCTGTGGGACCTTCATCCGTGAAGTAGAAGGTGAAAGGCAGTTAACTTTTGTGGATGCAGAAGGCACTGAATGCCACTTGAAGGTGGGTAGCAGTCTCCCAGAAGAGGAGTTGTCAACCTTGTACAACTTGTTGAAAGAAAATTTGGACGTGTTTACATGGTCCTACAAAGACCTAAAGGGGATTGATCCCACAATATGTCAACATCATATTGACTTGGAGCCTGATGCCAAGCCAGTACGGCAACGACAGAGGCGAATGAACCCGAATTATTCCACATTGGTGAAAGCGGAGCTGTTGAAGCTTCTGGAAGCCGAGTTCATCTATCCAGTGGCAAATAGTGAATGGGTTTCACCCATTGTGGTTGTACCCAAGAAGAATGGCAAATTGCGAATATGTGTGGATTTCCGAAAGCTTAATTCCAAAACAAAGAAGGATCACTTTCCTATTCCTTTCACAGACCAACTATTCGACACAGTGGTAGGACATGAGCTTTATTCTCTTCTGGATGGATTCAGTGGATACAACCAAGTGCAGATCGTAGAAGAAGACCAATCCAAAACAACCTTCACCACAGAATGGGGGACCTACGCTTATCGAGTGATGCCATTTGGGCTCTGCAATGCCCCTGCTACTTTCCAGCGAGTCATGATGGCCGCATTTCAAAATCACCTGCACGACTTCATTGAAGTATATTTGGATGACTTCTGTGTCTATAGTTCGATCCGTGAACATTGGGAACACCTGGAACAATGCTTTGCCGGGAGTATGGGATTTCCCTCAACCCCGACAAATGCATCTTTGGGGTCTCTTCTAGAGTCCTGTTGGGCCATATTGTCTCTGCACAAGGGATATCAACAGACCCGGCAAAGATTGAAAAGATCGCAGCTCTCACAGCACCCACCAACCTCAAACAGTTGAGGGGATTCCTAGGCCATGTGGGTTACTACAGAAGGTTTATAGCCCATTTTGCGACAAAGGCAACTTCCTTGCACAAGCTTCTGAGGAAAGATGCAGAGTTTACTTGGACGGAAGAATGTGACAAAGCCTTCCACACTCTGAAGCAGTGTCTGATAGAGGCACCCATTCTACAACCTCTTGATTGGACGAAAGAGTTCCATGTACACACTGATGCATCAATTGAAGGCTTAGGCGCAGTCCTATGCCAAAAGGGCTCCTCGAAGTTGGATCAACCAATCTATTACACAAGCCGAAAAGTCACTGATAGGGAACGAAACTATACAGTGACAGAGCTGGAGTGCTTGGCAATGGTGTTTGCCCTGGAAAAGTTTCACCATTACCTCCTATCTACCCACTTTAAATTTTATGTGGATCATGAGGCCCTGTCCTTCCTGATGAACAAAGCAGATGTGAAAGGACGAATGATGAGATGGCTCCTTCTATTCCAGGAGTTCGACTTTGAGGTGATTACTAAGCCTAGTCGTTCCTATGTTCTGGCTGATCATCTGTCACATATCCCACAAACTGCAGACGAGGAGCAGGATGATCCAGACCTCCCTGATGCTTCCCTATTCTTGGTAGAAATTGTAACTCCCTGGTATGCAGACATTGCCAATCTGCTGGCAACCCAACAGTATCCTCCTGGTATTTCTAGTCGGGAGAGGAAGAAGCTTATGCCAGAATCAGCCCCCTACACCCTGCTAGGCGGTGCACTGTACAAGAAAGGCAAAGATGAAGTGCTCAGAAGATGTGTTGCAGGAGAAGAGATTGGGATTGTTCTGAAGGCTTGCCATGACGAGCCATGTGGAGGTCACTTTGCAGGAGAAGCTACAGCCAGGAAGGCTCTGCTAGCAGGTTATTGGTGGCCTACCATTCATAAGGATGCCTATGATTACTGTAAAAGATGTGATGCTTGTCAGAGAATGGGGAAACCCACCAAGACAAGTGCCATGCCACTGCAACCTATCCTTCCTTTGAAGCCGTTTGAGAAGTGGAGCATCGACTTCGTAGGTCCGATCGATCCTCCCACCAGAAGGAAACAGAACCGATACATCCTTGTATGTACGGATTATGTCACAAAGTGGTGTGAAGCTAAAGCCCTAAAGCGGGACGATGGTAACAGCGTGGCCCTGTTCATGTATGAGAATATCATCACCCGTTTTGGCAGTCCCTTAGAGCTGGTAAGTGATAGAGGTACTCATTTCCTTAACAAAGTCATGGAAAAGTTGACAGAGTTGTATAAGATCCGCCATCACAAGTCCACTCCCTATTACCCCAGAGCCAACGGCCAAGTCGAAGTCACCAATCGCATCCTCTGCTCGATTCTGACAAGAACGATTGCCGCACATCGTCGTGATTGGGACGATCGACTTACAGAGGCCCTTTGGGCGTATAGAACCTCCCATAAAGCAGCAACAGGACAGACACCCTTCCAGCTAGTGTATGGTACAGAAGCTGTTTTTCCTGTTGAATTGGAACTACCCTCTTTGAGAGTGGCTATCAAAGAGCGTTTGGGGGACGATGATTCACTGCAACGCCATCTCCTGCACTTGGAATGTTTGGACGAAATTTGCAGGATGGCTCTACAGTGCATGGAAGCCACGCAAGCTCGACGCAAGGCTTATCATGATAGCTTCATCAAGCACAAGGAGTTCCAAGAAGGTGATTTGGTCCTAGCCTATGATTCACGCTTTGGCAAGTTTCCTGGCAAGCTCCAACAGCGGTGGATGGGCCCCTATAAGGTACTTGCCGTCAACCCTAATGGCTCTGTCCAAGTGCAGACCGTTGATGCCTCTGATGATCCCTTTCTGATCAATGGATATCGCCTGAAGAAGTACTTCCCTCCTTGGGGATCTTGACAATTACGGACACTTGATCCTTTCCCTCATTGGCGCGGCACTGTATCAGTGGCGAGGTTGGTTCTAACAAATGGCAGTTCTACCATTCCTTTGCTCAATTCGAAAAAAAGAAAAGAAAAGAAAAAAAACATATCGGTCATGGGAGAAAAGGACTTAGGTCCCTGTCATGCCGACCTATTCTTCGAGAAAAGGTGGAAACACCCTCGGGAATAGGGGAAAACAAGAAAAAGAAAAGAAAAGAAAAAAAACAAAAACAAAACAAATCTGTTATGAGAGAAAAGGAAGAAATTCCCTGTCATAGCAGGCCTCGTTCCAAGCAAAGGTGGTAAACACCCTTGGGCGAGAAGCTGGCTGTGGAAAAGGTGGTAACACCCACCAGTCCAGAAAGTGGATTCATTAATTGATATCCCTGGGATCCAATTCCGAAGCTACCTCCCTTGGTACGCTGTGTCCTGGGTCTCTCTGCAAAGTGACTACCTGTCCTCTAGCAGACGACATGTTCTTATCCAATACAATATTCGATTTGATGGCTACCTCCCTGGATACGCCTCTTCAACAACTGATGACGCGATCTTCATCGACAAACAATCAAGTGACGTGAGCTTTCATCCTAACCGGATGGGGAAGTGAGTATGGTTGCCCTCTGTATCTATCAACAACGAGTGAGACAGAGGGTGGGGCGAGAGACCAGTCTTTTCCCTTCAAATCAAATGAGAGGTGAGAAGTGTGAATGAAGTGTTGCACGCACGGGATGGGCCTCTCAATGCACAAAGCACAATTTGTTTCTGTGCACTGCACTATAAGGCTCCCTGGCCTTCCTTCTCGCACTGTATGCCGGCACAGGGCGGGATGCACAGTTGCACCATCAAGTGTGCACAAGGCATACAATCTTTGCACAAGTGACTGTGAGGATTACATCAATGGGTTTCAGGAAAAGGCTGCCCTCCTGTATTTATCATCAGAGAGTGAAACAGAGGGTGGGCTGAGTGTGACTCGAGTTTCTTCAATCAATTACCGAGAGGTGAGATTGAGGGACGTTACGACACTTGGAGTCAGGTATGTTCCCATTTCCCTATGCACCCACGGGATGGGTCTTTGCCATCATCACAAGACACATCACCCTGTTCTGTACACTGCACTGTAAGGCTCCCTTGCCTTCCTCCTTGCACTTATGCCAGACGGGTTGGATGCACTAATGCACCATTAACTGTGCACCTTGGCATACTCCTTCTGCACCATTCCCCCCTTGTTGATTCCTCAACCGGGTATGAGATATGGGTTTCAATCCTTTTTCCTCGAGTGATATTAGTCATGGGGCAAGTGACTGTTTGTTCATTCCAATTGAGTGACTGTGAGTTGAGTGTAGTATCCCTCATCATCGACGAATTTCCTGCGATTCCTTCAACCAGCTACCTCCTTGGGTGCTGCCGCGTGGTCCCTGCCATGACGAACATGTGCCGAGAAGATGCCTTGGTCCCTCCAGCACCGACAACCACACTGGACGTGCCATCGACACTCAACCTTGATTCTTGACGAAATGGGCCAAGTTTTTCTAACCCTACACCTTCTGTTTCTTCGTGACGGTCATGTTTTAAGTGTGGGGACGTTAGTGGATGGTCTATGGCGTGGTCCTAGGTCCCTGTTGCTCGGTTAACCCTATCCGTTAAGGTCTTAAGTGTGGGGACGCGTCCCTACGCGTCTACATTGCATACCCTTCTGCATATGCCTCAACCTGCTCATGCATGTATGCCATGCCGTGCTTTTACCCTAATGGGGTCCCTTCCCACCCACCCGGTTATGTTCCACCCACCCTTGGGGCTGTTTCCTTACAGTTTTCCTTCATTCCTTGATTCTGTGGTCCTTCCATGTGAATGCACCCTACGTTCCCCAAAGTCCAAATCCAACCTTATAGCCCTGTTCCTCCCGTTGAACTGACCATTTTTCCTTTTTACCTACCCTTGTTTCGGTGCACGATTTTTGAGTTATTAATTTTTGCATCATTTTGTGCAATTTAGCCGGTTTCCCATGTGCACGCGCTTTTCTTGCTTCGGAACCCTGCTTTGACATCCTAGCCCTGACCACCACTTTTTCCCTGACATTTTTCCCTTTTATTCTGCATCATTCCGATACACGGTTTGTCCATTATTAATTTTCCGGTTTTTTAAGACTTTTTCATGCGTATTTTTGACATTTTTCCATGTGAACCTGCCCTGTTTGCATCGGAATTCCAATTTGATCTACCAGCCGTGTCCCCTGTGTCTTCCCCTACCTTTTTCCTTTTTCCTCCACCCTCTTTCGACTTCTGGATTTATTATTATTAATTTTTCAATGTGTTTTCGGGCGTATTTTTGGATTTTTTGCATGTGAACCCCTCCTACTTCCACCGGAATTGCGGTTTAATGTAATAACCCTGTGCCACTCCTTCCTGCGGACATTTTTCCTTCTTACTGCATGTCATTCCGGTGAACGGTTCGTCCGATATTAATTTCCGATTCCATTTTCGGGTTTGTTTTTTGGGTTTTTCCCATGTGAACGTGTCTTATCTCAGTCGGAATTATGTTTTGATGAGATAGGATTGTCGGGCACATCTTTTTGCATAGTTTTCCTTTTTTCTGCACCTCATTCCGATGCACGGATTTTTCGATATTAATTTTTAATTGCGTTTTTTGGTTCGTTTTTTGGATTTTTTGCATGTGACCGCCCTTTTCCCCCCTGGAACCTCCGTCCCGTATTTTCCTTGTTTTTCCCCTGTCGTTCTGCCCACTTTTTGTTTTTACGCTATTTCGTTTTGACGTCCAAATTTTGTGTTATTAATTTTTTTTTATTTTTACGTGTATTCGGGCGCCCGTTTTGCGCGTGAACGCGCCCTTTTTTGATTTTACGCGTCTCCACGCGCCCCGGTCGTGTCCGCATGACCCGTATCGTCATCCCGGTGCCATTTCAATCCCGTCACGGCAAATTTTTTTTTCCCCCGCCCCACGCACGTGCGGGGCGGGACGGGGGTACGCGTCCCTTTCTTTGGGCACCCCTTACCCTACCCTACCCTCTCCCACCCCTACCCTTTCCTTGGGCACCCCCCACTCCCCTTGGGCCCCTGCCCATCCACCCTTTCCCCCCCACTCCCCTTGGGCCCCTGCCCATCCACCCTTTCCCACCCCCCTTGACCCTGCCCACCCACCCTGCCTGCCCACCCCTTCCCCCAATCCCCTCCCTCTTCCTCCTCCCCTTCCCCTCCTCCTCCTCCTCCTTCCCCTTCTTCTTCCTCTTCTTCCTCCCTTTCCTCCTCCTCCATTTTCTCCCCCCCCCCCCCCGCTGCTTCCTCCTCTCCCCTTCTCTTCTTCCCCCGTCTCCTTTCTCCTCCTTCTTCCCCACGCCTCCTCCACCTCTCCTTCTTTCCTCCCTCCTCCGTCTCTTGCCCACTCTGAGCCTGTCGCCGCCCTCTGGAGCCCGCGTCGCTGCCCGCTGGAGCGCCGCCTACCGGCCTTGCAACCGCCGTTGGTCTCCCTATCGCTTGCCCGGCCCAGAAATCTGCCGCTAGTGCTGGTTCCTTGTGCCCGCCTCGCTGGCCCGTTGTACGCCTGCGTCTGCGCCGGATTCGGGCGCCCTGTCTCCCTCCCCCGTCCCCTGCCCTGGCCGCCGCTGCAGCCTACCGACCTGCGTGGACTGCGCCGCCGACCTACCTCCTCGTGGCCGCCGACCTGCCCTCTAGTGCCGCCGACCTGCCTTTGTCGCCGTGTGGACCGCCGCCACGCTCCCAGGATCGTCGCCGCCGTGTGGAGTGCCTACTGCCGTTTGAGTGTCGCCGCCGCCCTGCCGCCGGACGCCGCCACCCTCTTCCTCTTTCCTCCTCCTCCACCACCTCTCCACCTCCTCCTCCTCTAACTACCTCCTCCTCCACTAACCATACTCAGGTTAGTCACTAACCTAAGCTTAGTTAATCACTAACCTTAGTTAATCCCAATTGACTTAACATTAGTTAACCTCTAACTTAACTCCAGTTAACTAACTAACCCTAGTTAGTTGGTTACTAACCCTAGTTAGTTGGTTACTAACCCTAGTTAGTTTGTTACTGACCCTAGTTACCATCCCACTAACCCTAACCCTAACCCTAACCCTAGCCCTAACTAGGATCCCTAACCCTAACCCTAACCCACATTAGGTTTCCTAACCCTCTTTAGGTTAGTTTCTACTAACTGGACTTATCTAACTTATCCAACCTGACTAACCTAACCTGACTTGACTTCCTGTGACTAACATGACTTACCCACACTAACCAGACTTAACCGACTTATTTCTAACTGACTTATCTGATTAACATGATTTATATGATTTAATTAATTTCTAAATTAATTTTTCCATTAAAAAAATTCAAAAAAATTTCTAAAAATTCCCTTTGCTTTTTGCCAATTTTTGGAAGTTTGTCCGCTGGAATTTACCCACCCTACAATTTCTGAAAATTCAATATTTCCTAATTAATCCCCCAAATTGCCCATAAATGTAGAAATTTCATTTAAAAATAATAACAAATTCTTAAAAAAAATTCTAAAAAATTCTAAAAAATTCCCCTCACCTCCCTTGATCATTTTTCAGTTATTCAACCATAACTAATCACAACTTAACACAACAAAAAATAAATAAAAAATAATAATAAACAAAAAATAAAAATAAAAATAAAAAACCAACCCAAACCAAATTAACCCATCCGCTAAGGTGTTGTTGTTGTTGTTTTATCAGTACTCTTTACTTTTCCTTTACTGGATTCACTTCTTTTGGGAGACTCTTCCGTGCGCATTTTTGCATTACATACACACCCCTTCCAGGTATTTATTTTATGTGCTTTATTTATTTTCATGTCCCCCTGAAATCACCAATTAATTGTTAAAATGAACTCTTTAATTCACCCACCGTTTCCACGCGCATTCGCGCTCAAAACACACATACTTTTTAATTAAAATAAACCTGCCGTTCACTTAGCACGCACTACGTGCGCTACAGAGGCACTTTAATTTTTAAATTAAAATAAACTAGCCGTCACATGAGCACGCGCTGGCAAAAAAGCGCTCCACATCACCTTAATTTGTAATCAATGAACTTGCATTTAGAGACCCAGTCGGGAATCGAAGTCCGGGATTCGAATTAAAGCACCGTTTTAACCTAATAATTGGTAATTAAATTTATAATAAGGAACCGCCGTTTTCTTGCTAAGGTTTATCACCTAATAAAAATTCACCCATTTTTAATAATTTATTAAAATCAACCCTTCATTAAATTAATTCCCCCCTCACTGCACTTAATTCCCCTTTTTAATGAACCGTTTCGTGGGATGGGTATGCGCAGTTCTTAGAGTTATATCACCGATGTAGTATTGATATGTGTCGAATACGGTATTGTTTTGGTTTCCTGTTTTTGTTACGGTTACGGGTACGGTATGCAGTTTTTTTTTCTTTTATTGCTTGATACGGGGTTCTGGGTATTTGTCTGATGCATCACATGAAGCTTTCGGTCGCATTTGTCTCCAGGTCATGTCCAATTTTTTCTAGGATGTGGTTTGCTTGGGGTTAGTTGGTCGTGTCACGTTTTATTGGTTATTCTCTTATCCTTGGATTTTGTCTGTTGCTTTGCAGGCATTCTCCTTGATTGTCTGTGTTTGTGGTGTGTGTGTAACCATCTGAATGGCGCCTTCTCATGCTCCTCCCCCTATCCAGTACGTCCCATTAGTTAGTAGGGATTACTCTTCCCTACTTACTTTTGAGCCTCTCACGAAGGCGGGACTTGCTGCTTTTGTGGCCACTCCTTTTCCATTGCTTCCAGAGGATCCGTCGTTATGTGATGAGTTCCTGGCCTCTTACAGTAAGAAGACAGGACTAGTCCAAGGAATTTCTATGACTTTGACGCCTCGAGGCTTAGGGAAGGCTCTATCTCTACCCTTCAAAGGAGAACCTTTTGTGACCACTCGTCAGCTCTTCTCTAATGAAGAGATTCTCAAGCTGTTGCAAAAGCAGACAAGGGAAATCCTCGACGTTAAGAAGGTGATAAACTCTTCCGGAGTTTCCTTTTCTATGATCACTGATCCCGTATGGAAGACGATCTGTCAGTTCCTTCAGGACAGGTTTATGCCTGCCAAAACGCCATTCCACTATTTGTCCAAAGAGCTTTTCACAGCTTCCCGGATGGTGCTCAAAGGAGTTGCTATTGATTGGAGCACTTACCTCCTCACTAAAATGGATCAGCATTTTGTTAAAGTCACCAGGGGTAATGTTACCAATGTTACATACGGATCATATTTGTCTGCCTTCTTGACCTATTCAGGTTTACAGAAGACTGTGCCTCCACCTCCTCCATCAGATCCAGTACCTCCTTCTCCACCTTCAGAAGAGTCAGAACCCATTGACATAGAGGATGATGATTCTCCGCCTCCCCTGGTCATACAGCGCAAACGCTTGAAGAGGGTAGCGGATAAAGCTCCTTCTGTACTTCCTTCAGTGCCCATTCCTGCTACTTCTGGCAGTGAACTCCCTGGGTATCTCACTTGTACTAACCTGTTCAACGCACATCGAGAAGGATCATTGGAGATCTCAGTTCCTTCCCTGAACAGTCTCGTCTTAGGAGATGCCATTCCTTTCCTCTGCAAGGATATTCAAAGTTCCATTGAATTGTCAGTGACAGCCTGTGTTCAACAGCTGTACGCGTCCTTTTATGAAGAGCTCATGCAGTCTAAGGACCAGTTGCATAAGGCAACATCTGAGTTAGCTTCTGCTAAGGATACCCTAGCAGATTTATTTAAGCAAATGGAACAACAAACCCAACTGGTTGCCACCCAAAGCGATGAGATTTCTTCATTGAAAACCCAGTTACTAGAGGTTCAATCCCAGGTTACTAGCCTTTCAGAGGAGAAGGAGAGGATGTCCAGCGAAGCGAAGGAGTTCCAAGCTATCTTAGATGACAAACTTTCAGCTTTACAGACTGCTAATGACACAGTGGCCAACCAAGCCTCCCAAATCCAGCAGTTGCAAGATCAGCTTGCAAAGTCCCGCTCTGCTACTCCAAGCCCTCATGTTCCATTGATTCCTTCTCTTTCACAGCAGGACTTGGCTGCTCTTCAGAGACAGGCTACTTTGTGCCCTCTATTCCAAGATAAAGTGGAAAGATTACAGTCCAGAATGGACTTGTTATGGTCTACCTTTGAGCAGTTTCAGGAATATGTTCTACCAGACCATTCTTTCTTTGTCCACTACCACTTACAGAAGTTGGTCTTCTACATGAAGCTTTCCACGATGGATTTACTTTTCCAGAGGATGGCTGGAGTGGGGCTTGGTCTGCTGAGTTGTTGACAGAGGTAGTCAGAATGGTGTTTGAAGATTCTGTCACACCAGATACCATGTTGATGTCATACATGTATCTCCGAGGAGATTTGTTAATTCCAGATGAGGTAGATATGGCATGGTATGTTGTGGTCTTACAGGCTATTTTGTATGTCAATCATTTGGAGTTGCGCATAGCTGACATGTTCCAGAGTTATTCCTCCAAAGTGGCTGATTGTCATGATAATTCGTGGCATCCCATGATTGATTCGGTGGTCCTAAATCAAAGACAAAACACAGCTCCTACCTTTTCCCAGAGTACTAATCAACTGAGGATGGATCTCTTAACCTATCTTTCCAAACATAATCCGTTTGATGCTACCTTCTTTGATGCCTATCATAGACGATCTCTTCTGGGACCTTCTGTTCCTACCCTCCTCTATTACCAACAAATGGCTCACCGCTATGATATATATCTTTCCCTTTGTCAGTCTAATTCCACCATTATTTTACCCCTTCTTTTCCAACCTTCATCTTTCCCTCAAATTCCTATTTTCACTTATTGTTCCTTTATTGAGGATAGGGTATTTTCCCCTTCTCCGCCCTGTCCTTCTCCCTCCATTAATGTACCCTCTACATTTCCTATTTATCAGTTAACACCGTTCCTTAGTGATTCCCTACAAATTTCTGCCACTCCTTCTTTAACCTTTTCTTCCTTTTATGATTTTTCCTATCCCTCCATACATCCACTTTCCCTTATTCCACTACCCTCTCCTAACACTTCCATATCTCAACCACCTCAGGTTGTTAGTGACTGTGACGGGTTTGATAATCAGATTTCCAGAAGAAGGGGATGGAGTTCGGATGATTGCCTTACAGGACCGCAGATTAATTGGCCAGTAATTTCGAGGAGAGTGGACAGCTTCCAGTCAAGCTTATCAGAACTATGTTCATTTTGCCCAGCAGTATTCACAGTCTGCCGATCCCTCAGTGAGATTAACTGCTCACTTTGCTTGGTACCTGGCGTATATGCATAGGCACTCTCATAATGATTCCAAGCCTATTCCAAAGTTGTGCATGAATGTCAATGTTAGCATTGATTCCCAACAGTTGGAGATATTGTATTTTCATGCCCTCTGTTTGCCTAGTAGATACCTGGTCCTGTTGGAAAGGATGTGCTGTCTCCAATTTTTTCAAAATCCTCCCAAAAACTTTGTAGATGAATCCTTATCTATGGATCATTTCCGACAACATCAATCTTTTAAGAGGGATCATCTTCATTGATACCTTTCCAATGTATGGTGAAAGCTTTTTAATGAAAAACTCTCTTTTTTGATGGAGTCATTCAGATGGTTGTGTTGTGTATTAGTGTTTGTGTTGTGAGTTCATTTATGTCAAACGAACGTGGTGGTTTCCTATTGGATTTCGTGTACGAGCTACGTTTTGGAGATTTGTGGTGATGGGTTCGTGGTTGGAGAATTGAAGCTGATGCTGATGAAGAAGAAGAAAACTTTTATATCCTTTATAAATTTGTTGTGATTTTTAGTTTGATAAGAGGTGTTAATGTATAAAGGGTTTTCCTTTCTTTGTATTTTTATATCAGAAACAAGTTATAAGTTGGGGTCGTGGTGGATGGATTCTTTTTATGAAGATATTGAAGATCAAAGTTGAGATTTTAAATGCACTTGTATTCCCTTTTTCCTGGGTCGCGAGGACGCTTCCTTATTAAGTGTGGGGATATGTTGAGTGTTGAAATGACTTGTTTTTTGACTAATTTTTGTTGTTTTTGAGAGCTGAATGGTTGATTTTATGAGATGATTGATTGATTTGGAAGTGGTTTGAGAGTATTTTGGATGGTAATGATTGTGTTTTGGAAGATTATGATGTTTGTTGGTGGTTCTGTGATAGGTTCTGATTGGTTCTGTATACCTTCTGTTTTGTTCTGTTTTGGTCTGTTTTGTTCTGATTGTCTTCTGTAAAGAGGGATGGAGTATTGATTGATGAAGATTGAGATTTTGTGAAAGTTTATTGAATAGTTTGTGAGAATTTGGAATGGTTTGAGAATGAGTTATGTGGTTTTGATGACCTTCTGTAACTTTCTGTAGGTCTTCTGTAGAGCTTCTGCTTTTGTTCTGTTCTGTACTGTAGCTGTTCTGGTACTGTTCTGTATGCTTCTGTATGTGTTCTGGTGGATGAGAGTGTAGCTTGAGAAAGTTTTCTAGCCTTGGAAAGAGGTTAATACAAGTGCGAAAGAGCTGAAAGAAGTGGAAGAAGTAGCTGCCAAAGACTCAAGTGAAGACTAGAGTGAAGTGACAGTAGTGAGCTATGAAAAGACACTGTAGTGGCTCTGGTGACCCTTCATATCAGACATACCTCTTGGGAGGGGTATCCACGACCTAAGAGTGATGATTGAGAGTGATTTTGAGAGATTTTAGTGAGGATATGATGTATTATTGATGGAGAGAGAGAGAGAGTCAGAGATAGCCAATTCTACTCAAACAGAGTGATTGTATATGAGAGATTGAGAGAGAAGACTATGAAGATATTGAAGATGAATACTATGTGATGTATTTCCATTCAAAGATGGTGTACTTCTTTGCTTTCTTTGTTCTATTGATGGATTTTGTGAAGATATTGAAGAATATGGTTGATTCTATTAAAAACCGTGGGAGGTCTATATGATGCTGCATGAAGATTTGTTGTGCCTGGTGTTCTTTTCTTCATTGTGATCATATGAAACATGATAAACAAGCTTGTTGATGTTACAAGATAGATTTTCTTGCAAGAGAATTCCCTTTTCCTTGGTGTTCCTCTTGGGGCTCCATCATGCCAAATAACAAACATTTCCCTTGCTACGATGTGCAATTAGCAATGATAACTTCCTAGTAATTTGAGCAACGGAAGAAACCTTTCATGAATTTAATCATTTACAATGATTCGTTGCGAAAGGAATAAGACTAATGGTGCAAGATATAATTTCTATATCTTTAGGATTTAACTAAAATATACTACTGTAGTAAATGGATAATCTTGCTCGTAATTTATAATGCTTGATGCAATTCGAAGGAAACTAAGTTCTATACATTATCATTCATTCAAATAAGCTAAACTCCTTCATTACAAATAACTCGAACAAATATATCCTATCCCTAACAATTTCTCTTTGCATGATCGACTTAAAACCGAATTAAAGCCAATAAGAAAAACCTGGTTTTGGGGTGAGATATCCACATGGATACCGGGAGATGACCCTCCCGCGGCTACACCTTGGACTTTCTTAGGAGGCATCGCAATTGTAGTCCGTCGAACGTGGAAGCAGCTTTACACTTCTTTCAGAATTCCACCGTCGCTCCCTTGCACCGTTTTCGTCGAAAGTAGTTTTTAGAAGGCTCCCTCGAGGCTTTAGAGCGGGAAAGGAAGGTGTTTAAAAAAAACACTCAGCACTCTCTTCCCTTTTACAAGTGGGGGAAGAAGAACAAAACTCCAATGTATTTTGCGATTTTGAAGGAAAGGCTAAGGACAAATTCTCTTGGGGGGGAAAGGGCCTTATAAAATTCTAAGGGAGGAACTCCAAGGGGGGGGGGGGGGGGGGGGAAGTAGCTTTAAAGGTTATTGGAAAAGGGGGCCTAAGGAGGCCTTAGGAGAAGATATAAGGGGGTAGTCCGAGGGTTATAATGAGCAAGGGCCCTAAGGGGAAAATAAAAACTGGGAAGATAAGACCTTTACGGTTAAAAAATACTTTTATGGGGGAAAATCTCCAATCCCACAGGAACGGGCCCTAGGGGGTTTTTTTGTTTAAGACACGGGGGGGGGGGGGGTAAGGTGGGTTTGAACTAGGGGAAAGGGGCTTTTAGGGATTATACACGGGGGGGGAAAAAGTAATAAGACCCTCAAGGCCTTCGTGCTCTAGGGGGGAGTGACTCCAAAGTGAAAGGAAATGGGTTTTAGCATGAGGGTGAAAGGGGACTTAAGGGGTTTTTAAAACCCGGCAGGGGGGTTCTAATACCCATGGAAAGGGGGTTTTTGACATGGGGGGGTGAAAGAGGGCTTAGGGGGTTTTGTGGGGAAATTTTTAAGCTCGGGAGGAAAAAGAAAAGGTGAAAAGGGGCTTATTAAGGGCTTTAGAAGCTTCCCCAAGAAGCTTCCAAAGCTTCTGGGGGGTACTATGGAGCCACGTGGAAGGAAAAAGAGGAGACTTCTGGCGGCGAGCTGGCAGTAATGATGGCGTGACGAATGGCAACGGCGACTTTTCCCTCCCTTTTGGCCAGTGAGGCGGCATAGTGGTGGTCCTCTCCTCCTCACGACGATCTCTGCAATGCCGTCAGCCTCCTCTTTCTTTCTCACGACAGTTATTTTCCCACCCTCCTACACGGCCATACACAGAATCTCCACTCTCTCCTCAGCACGGCAATGGCAGCACCAGAGTCCTTCTTCTCTCTCCGTTCGTCTCCTTCACATCGTGTGGACCGTCCTTCCCTCAGCTTCGTCCCCCTCGATTTAAATAGGGGAGGGGAGGGGGATCCTCCCTCCCCTGCGTGGCATCACGCATGCCTCTCCCTCACTCCAAGCTCCACCAAGGAGCTTAATCACTACTTCTATTCCCCTCCCCCTCCAGCTCGTTAGTCGACTGGGGGGAATAAGGGGAATTTTTTTTAAAAAAAATCCATTTATCCAATTTCGTTTTTATTGAGGCAGTACATGCGGCCCTTTGGGATATTACATATGAACAAATACAAGGCAAGATTAGTAGTCAAGGGGTATGCACAAACATATGGCATTGACTATGAAGAAACATTCAATCTGGTTGCAAGGATGGCAACTGTAAGAGTAGTCATTGCTATGGCTGCATCAAAGGGATGGTCTTTACATCAGATGGATGTAAAGAATGCCTTCTTGCATGGTGATTTGCAAGAAGAGGTCTATATGGAGCAGCCACCAGGTTATGTGCATGCTGTTCATCCTAAGTTTGTTTGTAGGTTGAAGAAAGCCTTGTATGGCTTGAAGCAAGCACCTAGAGCATGGTCTGACAAGATAGGACAGTATCTTGTCACTATTGGCTTTCAGATTTCCAAGGAAGATTTCTCACTTTATGTGAGAAAAACAGAGAAAGGTATTATGCTACTTGTCATTTATGTTGATGATTTGATTATGACAGGTGACAGTGATGAAGATATCCTTCATGTGAAAATGCTATTGAAGCAGAAGTTTGAGATGAAGGATTTGGGAGAGCTGCATTATTTCTTGGGCATTGAGGTGATTAGATCACCAAGTGGGATACAGCTCTTGCAGAGGCAGTATGGATTGGACATGCTATCCAAATATGGGATGATAGGCTGTAAGCCTATTTCAGTTCCTTTTGGAGCAGAATGTGAAGCTGAGCGCAGATGCAGGTGAGCTTCTGGAAGACCCTATTATGTACAGACGCATAGTAGGAAGCTTGATTTATATGACTATTACCAGGCCAGATTTGAGCTATACTGTTGGATTGGTAAGTCAGTTTATGCAGGCTCCAAGGAAACCGCATTTGGATGCGGCTAGACGCATACTCAGGTATGTGAAGTCCACATTGCAGTATGGACTATTTTATGAGACTAGGGTTCAGATACAGTTGCATGGATACACTGATGCTGATTGGGCTGGTAGCATTTCTGATAGATGATCTACCACTGGATATGTGTTCTCTTTTGGGAGTGATGCAGTCACTTGGAGCAGCAAGAAACAGCCTACAGTTGCCTTATCCAGCACAGAGGCTGAGTATAGGGGCGCAGCCATGGCTGCATGTGAGGTAGCTTGGTTGCATAAGCTACTTTATGATATGCATCAGCCTACAGATGGGCCAGTTGTCATTTATTGTGACAACATGAGTAGTATACACTTGGCAAATAACCTAGTCTATCATGCTAGAACAAAGCACATTGAGGTCATTATCACTATGTGCGGGAGAGGGTTTTACTAGGTCTTATTGATCTAGTTTATGTCAGCACAGAGGATCAGGTAGCTGACATATTCACAAAGGCATTGGGCGCATAGAAGCTGCGCAAGTTCAGAGACCTGCTTGGTGTGCAGGAATTGGGATTGAGCTCGAGGGGGAGTATTGAGATATCGAGCTCCACTCGTGATATGCCAGGGTGACCGTTGTGCATTTATGTCACCGACTTGTCAGTTGCAGATGTGATTGGTACACCGCCCATGAATAATAGCTACATGACAGCTATCCTTATCTACTCTAGTTCGTGGCTTAGTTAGTATGCCACCTTAGTTAGTTGAGTTTGGTTTGAGACCTATATATAGGGTTCTTCTATTTCTTTGTACTTGAGTTCTTTTGGCTTACACAAACTAAGAAGAAAAAAACTATTTTCAGCCTCCACCTTTGTGTGTATTCCCCCATTGTGCAAGCAAGAAAGCTACAAGTGAGACTCCTTCCTTCTCTCCCACAAACTTGACAGTTGTCAATAAAAGAACTCAAATGATGACACAAATCAAGCTCCAAATATAACAATGATCTCTCTCACAAAACTTGAGTAGCACTTGCTTGATTATTAGTGCATTCATCAACACATTCCCTGCATCAAAATGAGGCCAGGGAGGCCGTGCTAGTGCAACTCCCTAGTGGAGATTCATTGGAATATAGGAAAAGTAGCTATCTCTCCCCCTAGGATGGTAAAGCTGACCTCGAGGATTCTTGAATTCTATCATCTACTAAGGTGGGTTCCATCTAGGCATGAAGGCAGGAGCTCCGACCTAAATCATGGATGGTGATAAGATGGATCACATACCAGGTTTCACAAATCGATCTGTCACTTGTATGGATTGCAAGTCAAGGATTCTAATGCTAAATGCAAAGTGTTGGCTCATGAGAGCCCATAACATAATTGCAAACCTTTTGGGTAATATTGCATCTTAGGGGAAAGATTTGCAATCATCTTAAAGATTATCTCAAAATTAGCCCAAAATCACCATCTAGTTTGAAAATCATACTCTTTTAAGTCATGTGTTTTTCAAAATAACATTAAAAAACCCTATTTTTAGACAAGTAGGTCATATAGCTTGAAGAAAGTAGGTAATTTAAGGTACTTTAATCTCATAAAAAATAAAACAAACTTTCCAATTTGCAAATCTTTGTTGGAAAAGCATGTTCATGATGGTAGTTATAAATTTTTATGAGATGCACTAAGGCATTTAGAATTTTTATTGGGCCAAATGTTTTGCTCTAAACCATTGAGCTTTCGCAAATAGCATTGTATGTATTTTGGAAAATTATCTTGCAATGTAAAAGGCATCCTATGAGTGGATAGTTACCACATTCATAAGATTAGATACGTTTCTAAGTTTCAAGGGTAGAAAAATTAGTTTAACAAGATAACAATCTATGAGAACTCTATTATTGTAGTGGGAACTCACGCTCAACTGCCAAGACCCACGGACCACTTATTGCTTCAAGCGTTTCAAGCGAGCTCTCATGGCTATCTCTCACCTAGCCGACACGCCGTCGATCCTCTCGGGGTGTAGTGAGCTTATCTTGATGCTGAAATGAGTTGCCTCCTCTCTCGCACATGCCCACTCCCTCTCTCAAGAGCACACACACAAGCAAGGTGAAGAGAAGAGGAGAAGAAGAGAGGACACTTGTTAGCCACACACCAAAGAATGAGCTTCTCATTCACTTTTCAACTTTATATACAAAACCCTAAAATCCTATGAGCACCCATCACTTTTTACATGACTGGCCATTGTGGCAAGGTCCCTTTTTCTAATTCCCTCTTCTTGCTTTATGCCCTAAGCCTATACCCGTCTATTCTTTTACAAATGGCACAGGGGGGAGCCTGGCGCTCTTTTACAAGAGTTTTTAGAGTTTTTCTGAGGCACCTTTCATTTACAATTGTGCTTTTTGCCTTAGCTTAGCTTTAGAGGGTTTCTCTACGCCTTTTCTCTTTTTCCATCATTTTTCTATTTTTTTCTTCATTTTTTCCCGTCTCAAATTGGGGTTAACATTACCCCCCTCTAAGACGGGTGCCAGTCCCATGGCACTTCTAGCTGTTTTTTGGAAAAGGATAGGCGGTTGGCAAGTTGTTGGTCAGGTGATGGTAGGGCCACATATGGACTCAAATGCTTTGGAAGCTTTGGCAATGATGGTTGATTGACGGAGAAGCCAATCAGATGTCAAGTGGATGATGGGGCCTCCGAAGTTGGTGGTTTGCCACATTTTGTAGTACCTAAAAGGAGAAGGTGTGGTGCTCTACCTAAGGGGAGTGTCTACCTTACTGTGTGGTGCATTGTGCTCATGCTGGTGGAACGGGGAGTTGGGTCTAACAACATGAAGGCTTGGGTGATGTCCCACACTTGAGGACCCCCGTTCGTGCGGTAGGGAGGTGCGGTGTGCGTAGCGTAGGGTGACAAGTCTAACCATAGGTGAGTGTTACCTTCCTAGGTATGTGCTACCCTTGATGTGCCCGAGCATGAAGTGGGGGGTCGAAAAGGGGCTAGGGGGTTAGGAGTGGAGCAGGCCGACCGAAGCCACTAGACACGCCTAACTTGAGGACCCCTAGGTGTAGTGATCGTGTCTTGTGTGGTCATGGTTATGTCTTCATGTGAGTCTTTCTTTCCATGTCTTTTTCTTTTTGTGATGTGTTTTCTTGCCTTCCTTTATTTCTTTTATTTTTCTTTTATTATTTTTTTTATCAAGCCAGGATGATAGCCAGTTTCTAACTTTCATCATCAGAGTGAGGTGGAGAAGGGGGCTGGATAGATTTGCTCAAAAACTGCCAGCTCTACATGTATCCCTTTAGATTCATGCAAACATGGAGTGAAGTGATGGCGATGAAGGGGTGATTACATCGAATGAAGTGGCTATCATTCATATCTTCAAGAAGGCTAACTCTCATCATCAAGCACGTCGTCATGGTGCAGTTATCAATGGCGTTAGGATAAAAAAAGAGGGGTGGGAGGCCACGTTTTTGTGGGGTAGCATCTTGCTTAAGTAAGAGTTTAAGAAGCCTAAGGTAGTTACATGTGGTTATGAAGGATAGATTGGGGCAAGAGGAAAAGTCGGCTAGGAAGCGGGTCATGGAAACATCTAGGCTTTCAAAGGTGAAGGTGAGAGCTTGTTCAAAAGATGCACAGTTATGTGTAGGGTTGTTCCTCTCGTAGGATAAGGTGTTGCAAAAGGCCATCCAGGAAAGCATCCCAATATCACACACCTATCTCCTCCACATAGGCTGGCAGTTATAGCCCTATACAGAATGTGGCACTTCAAAGATCTTATTCTGCCAAAAGTCTACCTCTTCAGTCCCCTAGAGAGTGGGATTATTTTCTCTCTCTTCCAGCCACCATTGCTAGCCTAGTCGGCTTCCAATCACAATCACTTCCTCCACTACTTTAAGTGGCATGACTCTCCTCAGGTAGTTGGATAGAAAGAAGCTAAAGGAGAAGGGCTTTTTTTCCCTTTCCTATCGCTCCCAAACTATTCATTCAGCATGGAAACCTGCTGGGAGGTCATTTGGGCATGGTGGTAGGAGTGCGGATGGTTGCACAACTGGCTTGGCTCTCATTTGTTTATTGGTTTCTTTCACTAGTTTCTTCCTCCTTTCCTTGAGGGTGGCTTGTCTTTCCGTAGATGTGTCAATTGATGGCTGCTCTTGGGAAAGTGGCAAGGGGGGTTGTGGGATCACCTCTTCTTTAAATCTTCCCATATCAAATTGGAGTTCAGATTCATCCCTCTGTCGGTCTTCTTGCTGTGGTTCCTCTTCAAAGCCTAGTGCATCGACCTCCTGGGGGTAAGGCTGGCCATCAATAAGTACTTCCGTTGATCATCAAGGCTTAGCCCCACAACATTGGGTTGAGGTGGCATGTGTAGTCCTTCTTGCAGGGCCCTGCAGGCTATGCTTAGTTTCTTCTTTGCCACCTTGAGGGACTCCCATTCCTCAGAGTGGGTGGTATCCATTAGTGTATTCAATAAGGCTTTTTGTTGAGTATTGAAGGCTACTTGGGCGGCCTCTGCTCTGCTCTCTGCCAAGATTTTCTCTTTTTCCATGAGAGCTATGCGACGTGCCAAAGTCTTCATCCTCCATTCATTCTATCCTGCCCATTCTTTGGCTCTCTTCTTCATTTCCTCCATGCCTTCCCCTATCTTTGCACCAGAGCTATGAGTATTTACTCCTGGTCTTTCAATTCTCTGCTCATTCTCTCCTGCTCTTTTCTTTCTAAGTTCAGCTTCTCAATCATGGTCTCCATCTCCTTGTGATGTTGTTCTTCTCCTTGCTTCCTTTTCTCTCCTTTGGCAGAAAAATCCTCCATGCCTCGTTCAATCTGATCAATCTTTGTGGTTAGCTCTTCATATTGCATGATCAAAAGTTTATACTCCCTTTGCATTTTTACCAACTTCTGATTCTCATCTTCCTGCTGCCTCCAACTTTCCTCCCTGTCGTCCTTAGCCTTTAGTTCCTATTTGAGATCAAAGATCTCCTTTTGTTGCATGGCTATTTGTTGGGTCTTTTCAAGCTGAAAAGAAGCTATCGACTCTTTTTTCACAGCTAACTCGGCCACAACTATCTTCCTCTCCTCTTTAACTTTCTCTAGTTGAGAGAGCAATTTAGCAATGTATTCGTCATAGTTAGCTAATGACGTCATTGTCATGTGGATTGGAGTGGTTGAGGCCTCCACTTTTTGGAGTTTTGGATCTTGTCTAGATTCGACGTCTGCGGCGGCCAGCCTCTTCTGCCCCCCCATGGCCATGGTTTCCATACTCTTCCCTTGGGCTAATTCTTTATTGATGAAATATTGCATCCAGGCCACAAATTTTGAGACGTCGATAATAGTGGGGATGCTTGGGGTGAGGGTGGTTGTTTCGGTGGTAGGCACCAGGAGGGTCGAGATAGGATGGATGGGGGCTTTACCCTTGCCTTCAGTGATGGTTGGCTGGTGGTATGATCTCCGACACCTGAGGTGGGCTCAGAGCTCCTAGATCATCTGCCCTACTTTGTTTCTCTATAGACTGACGTGTGGCTTTGGCCATGTCTTCCTCCTCCTTTCTTCTCAGCTCCTCTTCCTCAGCATCCCTTCTCTCCCTCTCTTCTTCTGCTTTCCTATATTCTTCCTCCAATTTATCTGCTTCTTCTTTTTCTTTATTCTTCCTCTCTTCGGCCTCCTGTTTTGACACCTTCTTGGCTTTCTTGGTTTCTTCCTTCAACTTTTCTACTTCATGTTTCTTCTTCTTCTCCCTCTCTTTCTTTGAGGGATTCCCTTTTTGCTCTCTCTAAGTCCTCCTCCTTTTTGCGGCCTTTGTCATCCTTCTTCTTTTGCGCCATCCTCTTCTTAGGTTTCTTTGCTTGTTGATTGTTCCTTCTATCCTCCCCCTTCTTCATCACTTTCGGTCTTGTCGCTAGACAACTCTTGATCCTAGTGAGGGAGCAATCTGTTGGGTGTTTCTCCTTCTCCTTCCTTTGCATCATGTGCTTCTTTTACCGCCTCATGGGGATTACGACAGTCAAAACACTTCCATAGCAGATGAAAGAGGCTTTAGATGAGGCTTTCTTCCTCTCAGTGCTTTTGGAGGCTGGGACTCCCCACCTGCTAGCTTGCTCCCCAAGGCTAGTTCTTTTGTTGCATGGTCTATGGTCTTGCACACATTGCCATTCCAGTCAACCTCATCCAGGGTGCGATCTGCCACGTTCTCTAACATAGGCACGCTGATCCGGTGCATGAGGGAATTGTAGCATTGGATGGAGAACAGTGAGTGCACCAATTTTGCCTGCATGCCGGCTTCAGCATCAAGGATATCCTAGATGCTGATGCCATCGTTGGTCAGCACCTCTTCCTTCTTCATCTTAAGCATGGCATAGACGTTTCTTTTCTGCTTCTTCTCCACGTTAGGCTCTAAACCCAGTGCCTTCTCCACCAAGGCTAGGTTCAAGGGTACTCATACTTGTTTGGCCTCCCCCCCCTTCCCACTATTACAGTTCCACATTCCTGATCTGGATTGTAAGTTCTGAGGAATTCCACACACTTTGTGTGGTCAGGCTTTTGTGCAAACTTCTCGAGGTACTTAGCAAGGTTGCACTACTCTACAACCCTCTTGGCTGCTTCCTCCTTGACCACTACTTCCTCGATGTTATGGATGGTTTGAAATTTTAGTTGGTTGTAGGCATGGCTTTCCAAGGAGATGTCATACTGGGTCCTCTCCTCTTTTCTGAAGGGGAATCAATGGGCATGGTCTTGTTGCGACATTTTTCATTCTTGTCATCAACCGTAATTCCCATTAGTGCTTTTCAAAATAATAATTTTTTAAAAATAAATACTTTATGTTTGTTGAATGAAAGCATTAAGATCCAACATAGATTCTTCCCTTCAAACTTTTTACCTTTTATTTCAAAGCTTTTGTGACATTCCTCCTACATCACCAGTTTCTTATGTGTTTATGCGTTTGCTTTATCTTGATTGGTTTTAATTTGATTCACCTTACCCCCTCCCCTTCTAGATTGAGAAGAATCCTTCCTAGGATTGAAGGTTAGGAGGTCAAGGGCATTCAACATTCAGATATAAGGGTTACTTGCGCATGAGCCAAGTATAGAATTATGGGTTATACTCCAGCTGAGCCTTGCCATCTAGATCGAAGGGTCGAGTACTTACATGTGTGATGTAAGTGGGGACATCCGTTAGGAAATCACCGGAATCAACATGGCTAGCGATGTGCAGCTCCTCTTCGGTCAGGAGATGATCAAGATATGGGTGTCCTTTGATGTGCTCTTCCATGGGTCGGCCACAAAGAGTGGTTAAGACTCTATATGAGGTGGGTGCAACATAGGTTGGGTCATACTCCGTTGTCTTGATTTCGTGGCATTGCTCAATATTAGTCATGATTTGACACCCTTCAAGTTCCCACTGCAATCGCAGAGTGTACTACTTTCGTAAAAATGGAGAATCGGTGTCAGCTAATGCTTTCAACTCCTCAGCTTCTTTGTCATGAGATGGAAGAAGTCATATGCTTATCGTAGGACGTCATGAGGCACTGTTTGATGGCTTGTTCTCTTGATATCTCAGTGCATAGCAACTCGGCCCAGAAGCTGAGTGGGGTGTTTTGACAAATGCAAATTCGAATGTTTCCCAGGAACAAGGCATCATGCGAACTTCAGTTGCTAAAGGCTCTTGCAATAGGCCTAAGTCCAAGCGGTCATAACTTAGAGCCAACGACATGAACATGGCATCTAAGCATCTAAGACAAGCAATAACGTCATCCCATGTGTCTTTGGTTAGGTCTGCGGCTAGAGTTAATAATGATTTCCGTTCGTAGGAGGGTTTACGGCCTGCATGGTGGCTAGGTTTTGATGGGGCTAGAAGGCTTGGCGGTAGATGGTGGCAGTTGCCCATGAAGCGGTGGTTGAGCCTCGTGGATGAGCGTTGGAGTAGTAGTTGCTATGGATGGGCTACTACACTTGGATTGGGTTTGGCAAGTCTTATCGGCACTAGCACGGGTTGAAGTGTGTAAAGGCATTTGTGGTTTGGGAAAATAGGCTTGTTCAACTCTTCTGGGCTCATACGTGGGTGAGCTTGTAAGAAAAGAGTCCTAGAAGCACTGCGGCTTCTCGTTCTGAGGTTCTATGGGGCTCGGGGTGATCAAACTTGAGGGTGGTGTGTGAGTAGTGCCTTGGGCCATTCAGGCCTTAGGGATCCATATCTAGGAATTTCCCTCATAGTAGCCTTGCGTGTGCAAGAGGACTTTAGGAACCCATCTTGGCTTGATCATGCTTCAATTTTTGTAACTATGTCTCGGCCTCCTAGGTTTAGAGTTTCTTGTGTTATGAGGACGTGAGCGTCTACTCCGAGGTGGCGGTTGCGGTTGTTTAGGCCGCCATTGAAACTTACGATGTTGGGCCTTAGCTTTTGCTACTATGAGCGGCGACTCGTGAGATTCAGTGGATGGTGAGCGAGCACTATCCCCCTTTGTAGCCTTGGCTGTGAGTATTTCTACCGGTGGCCTTGCAGACTTTGATGAGGTTGCACAGCCCTTGCTAAAGGCTGTAACAATGTGGACATTGCCTATGGTGAGGCGGATGTGCTGCGACTCATAATAGACACTACAGTAAGTTTTTTTCTAGAAGGTTTGCCCTAGCAACGACTCTGTGCCTATGTCTTTAGTGTTTGGAAACATGTAAAAGATCATTGGTATAGTCTCAGACTCGATAGCAATAGCATCCCTGCACTTGCCGAGAAGTGCATATGAGCGGCCCCCATATGGGCTTAATTTGGCATTAGTGGGCTATAGTGATGGTTTACCAAGTTGGTTCTAATGATCGTGAGTTAAGACATTGAAGTCTGCTCTCTCGTCGGATCAAGGCATTGAAAGCACATGTTTTCTTGGCAGTGACCATGATGTGGAGGTATGCGGGTTCTATGGCTTCCTCATCCTCATCATCAATTTTCGTGATTGTGGCGACTCGTACTTTGATAGGGGGTTCTAACATTGGTGGCTCGTGCAATGAATGCATGGGAGGGTAGTACTTCTTAATGCGAATGTCATTGAAAAAGCCTTTGCCCTCTCCATCTAGAGTCTCGAGCTCAATGTTGCCAGTTCGGTTGATTGCACGAACTTTGAAAGGCCCAAGACCTCTAAACTTCATTTTCTGCTTGTGTCCTTTCACTGAGTACAGGAGCATTAAGTCACCCTGTTCAAAGTCGCACTGCTTGACATGCTTGTCAAACCAGCTCTTGCATCATGCCTTCTCACATATGAGCGCATGAGTGGCTAGAAGGCGAGTTTTTGAGAGGCGTTCAAGTTCAACCAAGCATTGAGTCCATGCCTTCTTCCCTTCCCATCATTCTTGAAGCGCTATTCTAAAGCTAGGAACGAAGAACTCTATTGGTAGAATTGCCTTAGTCCCATAGGTCAACCTAAAGGGAGTCTAGCCGACAATCGTTTTATAAGTTGTATGGTAAGCCCACAAGGCTACCATCAGCTTGTTATCCCAGTTGCTGCATGAAGCAAAGACTACTTTGGTTAGGACATTTACAAGGATCTTATTTGTGGATTTTGCGTGCCCATTTTCCTGATGGTAGTATGGAGAGGATTTTCAATGGATAATTAGAAAGGTGGATAGAAGATGCGCTATCACTTCATTGATGAAGTGCATGCCCTGGTCACTGACTAGTTTGATGGGGTAGCCAAATCGTGAGATCACCTACTCCCATAAGAACTTGGTAGTCATTCTAGCATGATTCTTTCATCTCGCTCTCACTTCTGCCCATTTCGTTAGGTAGTCTATGGCCACAATGATATATTTGGCATGCGAATACTATGCCACAGGACTAATGGGTCCTATGAAGTCGATCCCCCATTTTTCAAAGGGTTGTCATGCAATGATTGGGGTCAACTCCATTTGATCCTTGCAAATCGAGACCTTTTTCCACTGACACTCGTCACAATGCTTGACGAATCGTGCTGCGTCGCGAAAAAGCATGGGCCACCATAGTTGAGACTGCAGCACCTTCTTGTGGGCTGTCGTGTCTCCACTAAAGCACCCTCCAACAAGTCCGTTGTGCACCCCTATGAGCACATCATGCATCTCATGCTTACATACGCATCTACGCAACAACCCGTCTTGCCCTAGCCTATATAGTTGGCCTACTATCAACTGATAGGATTGGATTTTGAGGATAAGTTGCCTAAGTTGGGATTTTTCTATATCGATCGCTCAGGCAGTCCATGCTCCAACACTTGGACGATGTCATCTGCCCAATATTGTGTTAGATCAGCCTTGAATAAATCTCTCTCACTAGAAAGGTTAAATAGATGGGTGTCTGGAAATTCATCGGCAAAATGCCTTGTCCAGCGGCCTCTCCCATGGGGATGCGTGACATGTGGTTAGCCATGTAGTGTTGTTTTCCCTTTTGTACAACCACGGAGAAGTAAAATTCTAAAAGCAAAAGGAGCCATCGAGCTATGCATCTTATAGCGTAGGGTTTGTTTAGTAGATATAGCAAGGTTTGATGGTCCACAAAGAAAGTAAAAGGAGTAGCCAATAGATAATGCCAAAACTTCTTTACAGCAAATACCATGGCTAAACCCTCTCTCTTAGTCATCGAGTAATTCATTTCAGTCTCGGTGAGTTGTCTGCTAGCAAAGCTCACTGGATAGTCAAGGTTGTGTTTGCGAGGTTGGCACAACACTGCCCCCACTGCAAATTTTGAAGCATCAATATGCACGTGGAAGGTAATGGTCCAATCTAGGGCTCATAGAATCGGTGCAGTAGTCAAAGCCTTTTTCAATTTCTCATACGCTCGTTGGCATGCTTCAGTCCACTCGAAGACGATCCATAGCTTGTATAAAGGTCTGGAAATCAATGCATAATTCAATACAAACTATCGATAGTATCTCGTATGGCCTAAGAAGCATTGAACTCCTTGATAGTTGATTGGGGACGAAAGATAAAAAATAACCCTGACTTTCAAGAAGTTAGTGGCAATGTCATTCTTTGACACCATGTGCCCTAGGATGCATCCATGTTTCACCCAGAACTGGCACTTTAAGGGGGTTCAAGGAGAGACGATATAGGCGACACCGCTCAAAGACTGCTCGAGTTTATCTAAGTGTTCTCTCCAGGTCGAGTGAATACACAAGTCATCCATGAAGACGTACAATTCCTTGTGAAGCATGTCTTTAAATATGGTACACATGAGGCGTTGAAAGGTGTTTGGGGCATTAGTCAACCCAAAGGTCATGACTATGTAAGCAAAGATGCCCCACTCAGTGGCGAAGCCAGTCTTATGCATGTTGATAGGATGCACTTCCACCTGATTATATCCGAAGAAGCCTTCCACAAAGCTGTAGGACTCTTTGCCCACCACTCTTTTGAGCATGTGCTCGGTGTACGGCAATGGGTAGTTGTCTCTCTTAGTGGCAGCGTTCACCTTCTTGTAATTGGCACACTCTAATCTTTCCATTTTTCTTCATCACTATGACTATGGATGACACCTAGTGTGTGTGCTCAATTTCGTAAGTAAATCCTACTCTCATCAACTTGTCAATCTCCTCTTTGACTACATGAGCGTGTTTTGGATTCATCACGTTTGACTGGCATTGCATCTGGCGTCATGGGTATGTTATGAGTCACTACACTCAGATCTACCCCCTTAAGCTCTTCTAAGGACCAAGTGAGCACGTCTATATACTCTCACAAGAGAGAAACAAGACTCGTCTCCTCTTCCTCAGTCAAGTCATCAGCAAAATAAAGACTGGTCGGGGTGTCTCTCCTTCCTATGCTAGGTTCACCTCCTTGACCTGTTGGGGTAAAAGGCCTCTGGGCCTACCCGTGTATACTATGACCACCCATTCTTTATTCATATATAATATGATAGTGCAATAAGGCTGTCAGTTTAGTTGGACAGCACCTACATTGTGTGTGCTCTTCTCTCTTGCATCTTCCTCTTCTCCTTCTCCACTACCATTGCATCCCCTTCAACTGGTATCAGATCGGGTCTTCAAGAGCTCATCCCGGCCTTCCACATGAGGTATGAGATCTTCATTCTCACTCAGTTTTCAGCTCAACAGGGTTTTCACAAGTTGTGGACAGCCATAGCTCACACCTCTTGGAGCTTCCTTCACATGGATCTTGCTTCCAGCCTATCAAGGCTTGCTGAGGCTTGGTGTAGGCCTTATTTGGCCCCCATTTGTGCCCCCTTTGGGCCCCATTGTTGACACGTGGGACAGCACAACCCCCCAGCTAGCTCACTTTTTTTTGCGCATGTTTCAAAATCCAGCCCAAAAATCACTCTTTTTGCCATATATTGGGCATTCAGAACCTAATTCAGGCAAGGTAAGAGTCTAAGTTGGGGTTTTGGCACGCTCTAGACACGATGGTGATGTCGATTTGCCAAAATCTAATGATAGAATATTTTGCAACAGATTCCAAGTCTGAGACAGCATGTATTTCTATGCCTATGGCTTATGTGATGTTTTTACTGATGTCTATTGATACCGGTGTTGTACTACTATGCATCCAAGGTGTGGAATCCACCAAAAAGTTGTGTGTGTGGCATTTGTTACTTTGTACATACTTAGTCATTGTGTTTGCATTTTGTTTTGCATGGGCAGTATAGTAGAGAGAGGGGTCTTTTGCTGCCTTTCCTTTCAGCTGGGGTTGCACCTGATAGATCCTCCTTCAACAATGGTGGGCATGTGATGTCTTCTATGGCTTTTCTTGGCTTCCAATTCCCGGGCGAAAAGAAGGAATGGAGGCAGCTTCAGTTACCCCCGACTGCCTGCCTGACCCTAACCAAGGGGATTTTTGACCGCGCCGGGAACGTGGACCGAACCCGCTGCAAGAGGTCTTTCCGTTAAGCTCTACTTGGAGTAGGAGGATGCTTGGGTGCCAGGGGGGGCTCTGACCGTAAATCCCTCGCCTTTCGGGTCCTGTACAAGAGGCTAACGTGACTCGGGATTGGATCTCGAGGCCCGCATACTAGTTGACGGGCGGAAGCTTGGAATAGTGATCCCTGGAGATTACTGGTTAGCCTTCGGGCAGATTATGGACAAGCCTACGGGCGGAACTCCTTGTGTTTCAAAGATAAAATGATGAAATGTTAAAAGAACTTGCTTGATGTTGTTTTTCTATTTCATGTGATAATATTGCGTGAAGGAACTGGTGCTTAACAAGGTTAATTAAAGAAGCTGATTGTTATATGTCAAATTAATGTGTTAGATAATTACATAACTAAAACAAACTGAGGAAAGTCCAGAGGATGGGCCATGGGTCCGTCCTACGGTTGGGTGGTCCCGGTTAGCCGGGAACTTTTCTCAAAAATTTCGAAGAACAGCAGAATGAAATCATCATCAAAAAGAATAACGAGAACGATGACCTAGAGTTACGTCTTACCCAATTTACGCTGTTTTAGGGGAACGGAATGGGACTATGCCTTATGACAGAGAGGTTGAGCTTTGCATCCCTCTCGTTTCCCATTCTCCTTGAACCAAGTGCAGCGTGAATCCGCTTCGGACCTGGCATTTCTGCATAAAGTAGTTCGCTCGGGTCTGACGCTAGTAGCTGTTAGCTGATGACCCATCAGGAAAACTCTAATTCCGGTCGATCCTAAGTGGGATCAGCCAGGATACTTCTGCTACGTGGCAGACACGGAAAGACCTAGATTGTAAAACCCGTAACATTCCACGGGAGTGCCGGGTGAAGCTTTCTAGACATCCTTTCCGATGGACTACTAAGACGTATCTTGGATGATACTAGGGGACACATTACACCAAATTTGCTACCCAGCTGGATGCTATAGATGAAACCATCTCCACAAGACTTGAACTCCCAAGCCCACCATCAAATCAAGCTTGCTCATTGAGCCCTCAATCTCTGTCAACTTGCATGATTATTATAACTTTGTTCTCCATCATCATGAGCACTTTTGACTGTAGCCAATAACACGACTTCAAACATGGTGACTTCATAGGCTTGGAAACCTTGTTAGAAAATGCTACCACCCTAGCTATTTGCTTCAACTCATAGCCATGTACTCATATTAGCATCAGTAGACGCTATAGTCAACATTTTGGAGCTCATATAATAGAAAGAACATTCATCCCACTTGCAACACAATTACATCTTTGATTTCCTTCTCCCATGATGTTGGTGCTAGCATTAATGATTGCAAAACCTCCTAAAACAATCAATAGTCTATGCAAAAAAATAGCATATGCATATGAAATCAGTCTCGATAGATAGTGAGGGCTGAAATGATGAACGGGTTGCCTCTTACCCATCCAACCTCCAATCCTCACTAAGAGAACTAAAGAGGGGCACCACCTAGCCAAAGGGAGGATATGCTAGGACATCCATTTTCTCAAAGAGAATCAAGAGAACCAAGACACAAATTTACAAGAGAGAATATATGTACTAGACACCATATTGAAATATAAGAGAGAGAGATGAGAGGAGAGGGAGACAAGAGGAGAAGAGGTAGAAGAAGCTTGCCATTATGCTACATGGAAAGAGAAGATGAGAAGAGAGGGAGATAATAGGAGAAGAGGTAGAAGAAGCTTGCCTTATGCTACATAATAAAAGAACTCACTCATAGCTTCCCTCAAAGAGATGAGGGTATTCTAGAATGCTCTCATGGACTTGTCATTGTCCTCCCTCTTCCTTTTCTCAAAGAGAATCAAGAGAACCAAGACACAAATTTACAAGAGAGAATATATGTACTAGACACCATATTGAAATATAAGAGAGAGAGAGATGAGAGGAGAGGGAGACAAGAGGAGAAGAGGTAGAAGAAGCTTGCCATTATGCTACATGGGATGAGAAGATGAGAAGAGAGGGAGATAATAGGAGAAGAGGTAGAAGAAGCTTGCCTTATGCTACATAATAAAAGAACTCACTCATAGCTTACCTCAAAGAGATGAGGATATTCTAGAATGCTCTCATGGACTTGTCATTGTCCTTCTTCCCCTCTTCCATTCTCCATGGGCTATTTATATAGCCTTCATGAGGGATTAGATTAAGCTAATCTTCTTGATTAACATAATCCTAGATGATGTATGGCATCTTTGAAAATATGGAGCATAGTGAATGGGACAAGTCCCCACCTTGATCATCATGTTGAGTGTTGAAATGACTTGTTTTTTGGATGATTTTTGTTGTTTTTGAGAGCTGAATGGTTGATTTTATGGGATGATTGATTGATTTGGAAGTGGTTTGAGAGTGTTTTGGATGATAATGATGGTGTTTTGGAAGTTCGTGATGTTTGTTGGTGGTTCTGTGATGTTCTGATAGGTTCTGAATGGTTCTGTATACCTTCTGTTTTGTTCTGTTTTGGTCTGTTTTGTTCTGATTGTCTTCTGTAAGGAGGGATGAAGTATTGATTGATGAAGAATGAGATATTGAGAAAGCTTATTGAATGGTTTGTGAGAGTTTGAAATGGTTTGAGAGTGAGTTATGAGGTTTTGATAACCTTCTGTAACCTTCTATAAGTCTTCTGTAGACTGTTCTGCTTCTGTACTGTAGCTGTTCTGGTACTGTTCTGTAGACTGTTCTGTATGCTTCTGTAAGTGTTCTGTGGAATGTATGTGTGACTTTGGGAAAGTTTTCTAGCCTTGGAAAGAGGTGAATACAAGTGCAAAAGAGCTGAAAGAAGTGGAAGAAGTAGCTGCTGAAGACTCAAGAGAAGACTAGAGTGAAGTGACAGTAGTGAGCTGTGAAGAGACACTGTAGTGGCTCTGGTGACCCTTCATATCAGACATACCTCTTGGGAGGGGTATCCACGACCTAAGAGTGATGATTGAGTGTGATTTTGGGATATTGTAGTGAGGATATGATGTATTATTGATGGAGAGAGAGAGAGAGAGTCAGAGATAGCCAATTCTACTCAAACAGAGTGATTGTATATGAGAGATTGAGAGAAAAGACTATGAAGATATTGAAGATGAATACTATGTGATGTATTTCCATTCAAAGATGGTGTATTCTTTTGCTTTCTTTGTTCTATTGATGGATTTTATGAAGATATTGAAGAATATGGTTGATTCTATTAAAACCGTGGGAGATCTACATGATGCTGCATGAAGATTTGTTGTGCCTGGTGTTCTTTTCTTCATTGTGATCATATGAAACATGATAAACAAGCTTGTTGATGTTACAAGATAGATTTTCTTGCAAGAGAATTCCCTTTTCCTTGGTGTTCCTCTCGGGGCTCCATGTTTTTGGTGCGCAGCCGGGGAAACTTGCCATCAACAAGCACCAAAAGAGGCTGAAAATGAAGGAAATGGCATTGTCAAGAATAGAAGAATTCAATGGATGTTTGTAAAGTTCCTTCTTCCACTGAAGAGTTGGAATTCCTCATAATCAAAGCCACTTTCCACAAGAATTTCATTCCACAATGGCGGAAACATATCACCATCATGATGCATGCTTTATGTGGTGGACAGTTTCCTCTTCCTATTGAAGCAGCAGAAACTTGCATCTTGGTGGCAAACTGTTTGGGAACAAACTGAAGAGCAGAAACAGAGAGAATGAACATCCATGGAAGATTTGGCATTCGTTGAGAAGTTTCCAGACAACATCAAGTGGGAGATTGTGAAGAAGCTTCAGGAGTCTTGGTCTGTAGAGGTTCACAAAGATAAGAAGGAAAAGAGTTGGAATTTGTTCGTGGATGCTCAACAGCAAGATACATGGGATGCTTGGTGTACTGATAATCTTCTGTTTGTTCAATTAGCAACCCACTGGAAGTTGGTAGACAGAGTGTTTTTCACAACATACACTATTGAAACCATCAGAAGCTGGCATTATTATGATGATGGCACCACCACCATGCTCAGACGTATGCATTTTGACACCTTCAGAACCGAATACCTTCCTCTGTGCAGTGGCATGAAAGCAGAATTCAGGAACATTGAAAAGAAAGAAGTAGAAGAAATGTTGGCAAGAGAGTCCTCCAGAGACTGAAGCTTTCTGTTAATCCTCTGTGGAGCACTAACAACATAGGGGAGCCACACCCCTGATGAATGACGCAATAAAAAGGCAAGCGTTAGAACGAGTCCAGAGGTACGTGAGAAGAGAAAAAGCAAAAATCAAGGCTGAGAACGAACTAGCAGCAGAAGCCGCCTTTGACGCCCTTGCGGAACTCTTTACAGAAGTCCCAATGGCACATCAAGCCCTTCCTTCTCCTGCTGGAGGTCCACTTCCAAGCCAGATCCGTCTTGGAAATATTGATGACAGGCCAGCAAATGTAGTTCCATTGCCAGTTTTTAAGGGAGAGTACAATGAAGACCCCGATCTTCATGTAGCAGAGTTTATGGTAGCGTGTGTGGCTAACAATGCCAGAACCCCTGAGCATTGGTTAGCAATATTCCCCGCCACTTTCAAGGGCGCGGCGTTTCAGTGGTATGAGAGACAAGCAGCAGGAACTTTTGGCACATGGGACGACCTGAAGTTGGCCTTCCTCACTAAATTCAGGCGTGAAGGTTTTGAAGAGCGGATGAGAGAGGAATTTATGAACCTAAGTCAGTCCTCTGGAGAAAGAGTGGAAGCTTATGTCTCAAGAATGGAATCCATCCTGAAGAGATGGACTAACCATAATCTAGATGATGGCATTCAAAAGGGTGTGTTTCTCAGAGGATTACAACCAGAAGTCCGTAAGTTTGTGGAGCTACAAAGACCAGCCACACTACAAGCTGCAACAGAAGGTGCAAGACTGTACGATGAAGTGGAAGCTCGATTAGCAATGAATACAGGAAGAGGAATCCTACCTCCTCTGATGCCAGGAATGATGTACCCACCTAATGCAGTCCCAGGGACTGTTCCCTACCCCTACCAACAGATGCCCTCGGTGTCACAATACAGTGCACCAAATCCACAGTGGCCACAATCCATGCCTCAAATGGTGGTTCAACCACAACAACCATGGTCTCAACCAATTTCCTCAATGCCAAATCAGCAGCAACAGTGGAATCCTACCAACTGGAGCCAACAGCCAACAGTTCAAATAGGAGCTCTGAATCAGAACCAGAACAGAGACCCCTCTGTACCAGCCCAACCCCTTTATGCAGTGATTACCGAGACTCCTCAAAACCCTCCTGCCAGTACGTCCAGAGGAGAAAGCTTGAAGGATTATTTATCCAACTCAGTTGCAAACATAAAAAAGGAGTTGATGGATGTGATCACAGAGCAACTACAGACGTTGAAAGTGAATACCGCTAGCATATCCAATGTTGCAGGAGTAGGAAGAGATGTGATGCGGTCAAATACTTGGTGTGGTAAGTGTCATCAAGCAGGCCATTTAGCCACTGAATGTACACGAAAACCAACTATTCCTGGAGCCTTCTGTTCCTACTGTTTGCAGAAGAACCATACAGAGGACTTTTGCTCTCTGAAGGAGATGCATGATAGGAGAAGAAAGGAAGAAGACACAAGATTCAACTTGCTAGAATCCAAAATGACAACACAAGATATTGGACCCAAGCCTAGAGAGTTTGGTCCTAATTTCGGACCCAGAAGATTTCCCTCTCAAAGTTACAGAGGAAGACAGTCTGGCGGTGGTCAGAGATCAGATGTGGAGTGTTACAGATGCGGAGAAAAGGGACACATTTCACCAAATTGTTCAAATCCTCGAAGGTCAGTGGATTACAAGCCCTTATGCAGTCGATGCAAAGGAGAAGGCCACACTGCAAAAGACTGTCCAAGCCCAGCCCTAGTGAAAAACAGTGCTACTGATAGTCCGTCCAAGGCTCCAGAGCCTACCTCCAATTTAGTGGAATTTGAAGTTGCTGCCATCACCCGTGCAAAGCAGAAGGAACCGCCTATCCAGAAAGAAAATAACCCTCCTGCCAGAACAGTGAAGTTCAATCTTCCACCAGAAGAACAGAACAGAACAGAGCCTAACACTGCCGTACAGAGCCCTACAGTGCCACAGAGAGTTACAGAGACAGTTACAGAGACAGGACCAGAGGTCCAGGATACAGAAGAGGAGGAAGTGCCACAAGTGGCAGAAGAAGTTCCTGTAATTCCTCTGTTGAAAGAAAGAGGGAAAATGAAAATGGGTGTTGCCCCATTCCCTAATCGGTTAGAGAAGCCAGTGGATCCTATTAAGGAATACGATCTAGTCAGAGATCTAGATACCTTTAGACCAAATCTTACATTCCGTCAATTATTGATGTTGTCTCCCAGTTGCCGGAAAAGGTTCAAAAGTATACTGACAAGAAGACGTGGCTTAAGGATTGCTCCCTCAACAGCGACAAAGTCCAACAAGGCTCCAGAGCCTGTAAAAGAAGTGGATGTCGCTAATGCTTTCCTAGATCCAGGTACTCCAGAGACTGGCGTATGGATAGAAGGCTGTTTCATTGCAAATGCACTGATTGATGGAGATTCATCAGTGAACATTATGATGGATGTGACAATGAAGGATCTAGGCTTACAAGGTGTGCAACCAACCCAATGGCTCATCAGACTGGCGGATCAGAGTAGAATCAAGCCTTTGGGCATTCTCTCATATGTGAAGACTACAGTGGCTGGAAAGGATTATTGGCTAACCTATTTGGTGGTGAAGCCAAACTCTTATGGTACATCCTATCCTCTGTTACTAGGTAGACCATGGCTTTTTGAAGCCCGAGCAAGGACGGATTGGTTCATAGGAACTTTGACCTTGGGTAGAGGACCCAATAAAGTGGTGCTGAAACTGTATGGTTCTCAAAAAGGACATGGATCCACCTCCTTGGAATTATCTTCTGACTCCCCTAATGAGGCTACGGATGGAACATCAGCAGACAAAGATGCTGTCAAATAGATCCTTCCCAAGAAAACAGTGGCACATTCCTTAACAGTGGATACTATAAGCCGACTTCCAAAAGATGCAAAGCCATTATCAATGGGTGAATACTTCCTGCCTGAACCAGAAATGACTTCTGAAATCACTTCTGACAGTGAGATAGAAGCATGGATGTACTGCTCTCCCTGTTACATGGCCACAACAGGAACAGAAGCAGAAGCAGAGACAGAGGCAGAAGAGGAAACAGAGAATCTGTTCTTCTGTTACAGAGCTCCTACAGAGCCAGAAGCAGAAGCAGACGCAGAGACAGAGACAGAGACAGAAGAGGATGGATATGATATGTACGAAGAAGGTGATGAAAGTGAAACAGAAGAATCTATCCCACCTTAAGAGGATACATTTGAGGAAGAAGTTCCAGAAGCATCAGAAGCCGATGACCTCATGCTATGGGACAGAATGGTGATGGTACCATTTGGTCTGGTAAATGGATCTTCTCATATGCAAAACCTTTATAAGAAATGGATTAAGAAGAACAAGCCGTCTTTCAAGAGTGGCTCCTGCCGTCCTAACCTATCCTTGCCAAAGAAAGATGATGATGATGCACCGTGCCAACAAACACCAGTCCCACAAACCCAACAGGCATCAGAGGGTCCCTGTTATGTGACGTTCTTGGATGTGTCATCTTCAGAAGAGGAGTCTTCAAGCCAAGAGGTAATTAATTTTGAAACCAAACCCGAAACGGCTCTTATCCCATTTCAACATCTTAAGAAGCAACCTAAGTCTCCACCAAAAGAAGAAGTTGGTTCTAGTGGGACATCAGAAGAGGACATCACTCCCTTGAAGGAGTCGGATCTGTATCCAGAAGCAGTCCGTGGGACCTTCATCCGTGAAGTAGAAGGTGAAAGGCAGTTAACCTTTGTGGATGCAGAAGGCATTGAACGCCACTTGAAGGTGGGTAGCAGCCTCCCAGAAGAGGAGTTGTCAACCTTGTACAACTTGTTGAAAGAAAATTTGGACGTGTTTACATGGTCTTACAAAGATCTAAAGGGGATTGATCCCACAATATGTCAACATTATATTGACTTAGAGCCTGATGCCAAGCCAGTACGGCAACGACAGAGGCGAATGAACCCGAATTATTCCACATTGGTGAAAGCGGAGCTGCTGAAGCTTCTGGAAGCCGAGTTCATCTATCCAGTGGCAAATAGTGAATGGGTTTCACCCATCGTGGTTGTACCCAAGAAGAATGGAAAATTGCGAATATGTGTGGATTTCAGAAAGCTTAATTCCAAGACGAAGAAGGATCATTTTCCTATCCCTTTCATAGACCAACTGTTGGACACAGTGGCAGGACATGAGCTTTATTCCCTTCTGGATGGATTCAGTGGATACAACCAAGTCCAAATCGCAGAAGAAGACCAGTCCAAAACAACCTTCACCACAGAATGGGGGACCTACGCTTACCGAGTGATGCCATTTGGGCTCTGCAATGCCCCTGCTACTTTCCAACGAGTCATGATGGCTGCATTTCAAAATCATCTGCATGACTTTATTGAGGTATATTTAGATGACTTCTGTGTCTATAGCTTGATCAGTGAACACTGGGGACATTTGGAACAATGCTTTGACCGATGCCGGGAGTATGGGATTTCCCTCAACCCCGACAAATGCATCTTTGGGGTCTCTTCTGGAGTCCTGTTGGGCCACATTGTCTCTGCACAAGGGATATCAACAGACCCTGCAAAGATCGAAAAGATCGCAGCTCTGACAGCACCCACCAACCTCAAACAGTTGAGGGGATTCCTAGGCCATGTGGGTTACTACAGAAGGTTTATAGCCCATTTTGCGACAAAGGCAACTTCCTTGCACAAGCTCCTGAGGAAAGATGCAGAGTTTACTTGGACAGAAGAATGTGACAAAGCCTTCCACACTCTGAAGCAGTGTCTGATTGAGGCACCCATTCTGCAACCTCCTGATTGGACGAAAGAGTTCCATGTACACACTGATGCATCAATTGAAGGTTTAGGTGCTGTCCTCTGCCAGAAGGGCTCCTCGAAGTTGGATCAACCGATCTATTATGCAAGCCGAAAAGTCACTGATAGGGAACGAAACTATACTGTGACAGAGCTGGAGTGCTTGGCAATGGTGTTTGCCCTGGAGAAGTTCTGCCACTACCTCCTATCCACCCACTTTAAATTTTATGTGGATCATGAGGCCCTGTCCTTCTTGATGAACAAAGCAGATGTGAAAGGACGAATGATGAGATGGATCCTTCTATTCCAGGAGTTCGACTTTGAGGTGATTACTAAGCCTGGTCGTTCCCATGTTCTGGCTGATCATCTATCGCATATCCCACAAACTGCAGACGAGGAGCAGGATGATCCAGACCTCCCTGATGCTTCCCTATTCTTAGTAGAGACTGTAACTCCCTGGTATGCAGACATTGCCAATCTGCTGGCAACCCAACAGTACCCTCCTGGTATCTCTAGTCGGGAAAGGAAGAAGCTCATGCTAGAATCAGCCCCATACACCCTGTTAGGTGGTGCACTATACAAGAAAGGCAAAGATGAAGTACTCAGAAGATGTGTTGCAGGAGATGAGATTGGGATTGTTCTGAAGGCCTGCCATGACGAGCCATGTGGAGGTCACTTTGCAGGAGAAGCTACAGCCAGGAAGGCTCTGCTAGCGGGATATCGGTGGCCTACCATCCACAAAGATTCCTATGATTATTGTAAAAGATGTGATGCTTGTCAAAGAATGGGGAAACCCACGAAGACAAGTGCCATGCCATTGCAACCTATCCTTCCGTTGAAGCCGTTTGAGAAGTGGGGCATTGACTTCGTAGGTCCGATCGACCCTCCCACCAGAAGGAAACAGAATAGATACATCCTCGTATGTATGGATTATGTCACAAAGTGGTGTGAAGCTAAAGCTCTAAAGAAGGACGATGGTAACAGCGTGGCCCTGTTCATGTACGAGAATATCATCACCCGTTTTGGCAGTCCCTTAGAGCTGGTAAGTGACAGAGGCACTCATTTCCTTAACAAAGTCATGGAAGAGTTGACAGAGTTGTATAAGATCCGCCATCGCAAGTCCACTCCTTATTACCCCAGAGCCAACGGCCAAGTCGAAGTCACCAATCGTATCCTCTGCTCGATTCTGACAAGAACAATTGCTGCACATCGTCGTGATTGGGACGATCGACTTACAGAGGCCCTCTGGGCGTACAGAACCTCCCATAAGGCAGCAACAGGACAGACACCCTTCTAGTTGGTGTATGGTACAGAAGCTGTTTTTCCTGTTGAGCTAGAATTGCCCTCTTTGAGAGTGGCTATCAAGGAGCGTTTGGGGGACGATGATTCATTGCAACGCCGTCTCCTGCACTTGGAATGTTTGGACGAAATTCGCAGGATGGCTCTCCAGTGCATGGAAGCCACGCAAGCTCGACGCAAGGCTTACCATGATAGCTTCATCAAGCACAAGGCGTTCAAAGAAGGTGATTTGGTCCTAGCCTATGATTCACGCTTTGGCAAGTTTCCTGGCAAGCTCCAACAGCGGTGGATGGGCCCCTATAAGGTACTTGCAGTCAACCCTAATGGCTCTGTTCAAGTGCAGACCGTTGATGCCTCTGATGATCCCTTTCTGATCAATGGATATCGCCTGAAGAAGTACTTCCCTCCTTGGGGATCTTGACAATTACGGTCACTTGATCTTTTCCCTCGTTGGCGCGGCATTGTACTTGTTATGATGCTACTTCTGATAGCCGTTCTTCAATCACTCCTGATGAGGTGGACGCAACCCTCTGTCCCCTCAAAACCCCCTTCCAGCCTTGATCTCTTATCCTCTATTTTCCACCAGCGACAGTGGCGAGGTGGGTTCTGACAAATGGTAGTTCTGCCATTCCCTTGCTCAATATTGAAAAAAAAAAAAGGAAAAAAAAAACAAAACATATCGGTTATGGGAGAAAAGGACTTAGGTCTCTGTCATGCCGACCTATTCTTCGAGAAAAGGTGGAAACACCCTCGGGAATAGGGGAAAATAAGAAAAAGAAAAAAAAAACAAAGAACAAAGAAAAAAAAACAAAACAAATCTGTTATGAGAGAAAAGGAAGCAATTCCCTGTCATAGCAGGCCTCGTGCCAAGAAAAGGTGGTAAACACCCTTGGGCGAGAGGCTGGCTGTGGAAAAGGTGGTAACACCCAGCAGTCCAGAAAGTGGATTCATTAATTGATATCCCTAGGATTCAATTCCGAAGCTACCTCCCTTGGTACGTTGTGTCATGGGTCTCTCTACAAAGCGTCTAACTGTCCTCTAGCAGACGACATGTTCCTGTCCAATACAACGTTCGATTTGATGGCTACCTCCTTGGGTACGCCTCTTTAACAATTGATGACGCGATCTTCATCGACAAACAATAGAGTGACGTGAGCTTTCATCCTAACCGGATGGGGAAGTGAGTATGCATGCCCTCTGTATCTATCAACAGAGAGTGAGACAGAGGGTGGGCTGAGTGTGACTGGAGTTTCTTCAATCAATTACCGAGAGGTGAGATTGAGGGACGTTACGACACTTGGAGTCAGGTATGTTCCACTTTCCCTATGCACCCACGGGATGGGTCTTTGCCGTCCTCACAAGACACTTCACCCTGTTCTGTACACTGCACTGTAAGGCTCCCTTGCCTTCCTCCTTGCACTTATGCCAGACGGGTTAGACGCACTAATGCACCATCAACTGTGCACCCTGGCATACTCCCTTTGCACCATTTCCCCCTTGTTGATTCCTCAACCGGGTATGAGTTATGGGTTTTAATCATTCTTCCGCGAGTGATATTAGTCATGGGGCGAGTGACTGTTCTTTCATTCCAATTGAGTGATTGTTGTCAAGATCGTGGGAGAGAAGGAAGGAGTCTCACTTGTAGCTTTCTTGCTTGCACAATGGGGGAAGACACACAAGGGTGGAGGCTGAAAACAGTTTTCCTCTTCTTAGTTGTGTAAGCCAAAAGAACTCTCTCATACAAAGAAATAGAAGAACCCTATATATGGGTCTCAAACCAAACTCAACTAACTAAGGTGGCATACTAACTGAGCCACGAACTAGAGTAGATAAGGATAGCTATCATGTAGCTATTATTCATGGGCGGTGTACCAACCGCGTCTGTAACTGACAAGTCGGTGACATAAATACACAACGGTCACCCTGGCGTATCACGAGTGGAGCTCGATATCTCAACACTCCCCCTCGAGCTCAATCCCAATTCCTGCACACCAAGCAGGTCTCTGAACTTGCGCAGCTTCTCTGCGCCCAATGCCTTCGTAAATATGTCAGCTACCTGATCCTCTGTGCTGACATAAACTAGATCAATAAGACCTAGTAAAACCCTCTCCCGCACATAGTGATAATGCACCTCAATGTGCTTTGTTCTAGCATGATAGACTGGGTTATTTGCCAAGTGTATACTACTCATGTTGTCACAATAAATGACAACTGGCCCATCTGTAGACTGATGCATATCATAAAGTAGCTTATGCAACCAAGCTACCTCACATGCAGCCATTGCTGCACCCCTGTACTCAGCCTCTGTGCTCGACAAGGCAACTGTAGGCTGTTTCTTGCTGCTCCAAGTGACTGCAGCACTCCCAAAAGAGAACACATATCCACTGGTAGATCGTCTATCAGAAATACTACCAGCCCAATCAGCATTAGTGTATCCATGCAACTGTATCTGAACCCCAGTCTCATAAAATAGTCCATACTGCAATGTGGACTTCACATACCTGAGTATGCGTCTAGCCGCATCCAAATGTGGTTTCCTTGGAGCCTGCATAAACTGACTTACCAATCCAACAGCATAGCTCAAATCTGGCCTGGTAATAGTCATATAAATCAAGCTTCCTACTATGCGTCTGTACATAGTAGGGTCTTCCAGAAGCTCACCTGCATCTGCGCTCAGCTTCACATTCTGCTCCAAAGGAACTGAAATAGGCTTACAGCCTGTCATCCCATATTTGGACAGCATGTCCAATCCATACTGCCTCTGCAAGAGCTGTATCCCACTTGGTGATCTAATCACCTCAATGCCCAAGAAATAACGCAGCTCTCCCAAATCCTTCATCTCAAACTTCTGCTTCAATAGCATTTTCACATGAAGGATATCTTCATCACTATCACCTGTCATAATCAAATCATCAACATAAATGACAAGTAGCATAATACCTTTCTCTGTTTTTCTCACATAAAGTGAGAAATCTGCCTTGGAAATCTGAAAGCCAATAGTGACAAGATACTGTCCTATCTTGTCAGACCATGCTCTAGGTGCTTGCTTCAAGCCATACAAGGCTTTCTTCAACCTGCAAACAAACTCAGGATGAACAGCATGCACATAACCTGGTGGCTGCTCCATATAGACCTCTTCTTGCAAATCACCATGCAAGAAGGCATTCTTTACATCCATCTGATGTAAACACCATCCCTTTGATGCAGCCATAGCAATGACTGCTCTTACGGTTGCCATCCTTGCAACCGGACTGAATGTTTCTTCATAGTCAATGCCATATGTTTGTGCATACCCCTTGACTACTAATCTTGCCTTGTATCTGTTCACAGAACCATCTGCATTGTGCTTCACCTTATAAACCCACTTACAGCCAATTGCATTCTTACCTTTAGGCAAAGGTACCAATTCCCATGTAGCATTTGCTTCCAAGGCATCCATTTCTTCATCCATGGCTTTCTCCCATTTTTCTTTTCCCATGGCTTGCTCAAAAGAAGTGGGTTCTGGTTCCTGTATCACCTTGACCATATATGCATAGTGAATGGCTGTAAATCCATCATATTTCAGCCTATCCACAGGATACCTAGCTCTGGTAGACCTACGCAAAGTAGGCTCACTTCCAGGTGCTCTCAAAACATCCCTGGTCTTCCTTACTCCAGGTGTAACAATAGAGGGGATACCCAACTCATCATCAATGCTCTGTTCTGAGCCACTAGATTCACCATCCACATAAGAGTGACCTGCATTCACATCAAACATGGGCTGATCAACCTTCTCTTTTCCTTTTCGTGATACCTGCATACCACTATCTGCATTACTTTGAGAAGATTCTCCTGATCTCAATCTGCCTGTCCATGGCAAAGAATGTGAACCACTGCTAGAGGACGCTCCAGGTCCACTAATATTTTGTGACTGCTGCTGTGAATTCTGTGCAGCATTACCATTTTGTGCATCTACATCATCAATCACATTTACTGGTTTATACCAGCTACTCATCTCATCAAAAACAACATCTCTGCTCACTGTAAACTTACGAGTAGAAGGGTTATAGCATCTATACCCTTTTTGCTGCAGAGAGTAACCAATAAAGATGCACTTCTCAGCTTTTGGATCCAACTTGGATCTCAGCTCATCTGGCACATGTACATAGGCAATGCAACCAAAAATTTTCAAATGAGAAATATCTGGTTTCCTACCAGTATACCTCTCCTCTGGAGTCATTCCATGTATTGCTGCAGTGGGAGTCCTGTTCATTATGTAGACTGCTGTAGCAACTGCTTCAGCCCAATAAAAATCCGGCAAGTCTTTTTCATTGAGCATGGCACGAGATACCTCTCCAATATGCCTGTTTTTCCTTTCTGCAATTCCATTTTGTTGTGGGGTATAACTGCATGAATATTGCTGCTTTATGCCATGCTCCTGCAAGAACTTTGCAAACTCATTTGAGAGGTACTCTCCCCCTCCATCTGACCTCAGGCATTTTATTTGCAGACCTGTTTCTTTTTCAGCCATAGCTTTAAGGGTTTTGAAATGCCCAAAAACTTCACTTTTCTTTTTCATAAAATACACCCAAACTTTTCTGCTATAGTCATCAATAAAAGTGACAAAATAATGACAGCCTCCAAGAGACGCAGCTTTAGTAGTCCACACATCAGAGTGGATTAATTCCAATGGCTTCTTACTCTCTTGAACATGTCTAGGAAATGGTTTCCTTGCCTGTTTTCCAAACTGACAGGCTTCACATACCTTATGCATTTCTGCAACCTTGAATTTAGGCAATCCTGCAACAATATTTTGGGCCTGCATTGATTTAAGTCACTGTACATTAACATGACCAATGCGTTTATGCCAGATATCAATATCTGCAACTACACCGGTCCCATGTGCAAACATTGCTGCACTCAATTCAGACATGTCTGCATCCAGTGTAAACATTCTGCCCTTCTTCTTTCCTTTTGCTATCAAGCGACCTTTATTTTTCATATCCTCAACAAAGCATCCATGAGGATTAAATCTGACCTGCAAGCCCTGTTCAACCATTTGACCAACAGAAACCAGATTCTTGGTGATATTCGGGACATGAAATACATCGGACAGGTATTTCTTTTTCCCATCCTGCATAGACAAAGGAATTTTTCCAATCTGCACAATCGGATGTGCAGTATCATCACCAGTCTCCACAAATCCTGGTTTTTCCATTTTCCTTGCATCCTCCATCCATTCTGCATGACCTGTCATGTGGTTTGATGCACCTGAGTCAACATACTATACATCATTGCTTTCTTCTGCACTTGTCACAGAATTGTTCATGTGCTGCACCATGAACAAATGCTCATTTCTGTCATCACCCTGTCTACTAGAAGATGCATAATTCCCTTGTTGCAGTTTTCCATTCATGATGTCATTCTGCTTTTTATAGCAGTCTTTAGCCATATGACCCATTTTACCACAGTAGTAGCATTCAACATTACTATTTGCATTTTGGCCTCTTTGCCATCCACCACGACCTCTTTGGCTCCCCCTGCCTCTAGAGTTACCACATCCTCCTCCATAGGACTGGTTTTCTTGAGTTTGCTGCATATTCTGATTTCTACCACGGCCTCCAAATCGGCCTCCTCTACCTCTGCCTCTACCTCTTCCAGCATTTGAGTAGAAGACAGCTTCTTTTGAAGTTCCTCCTGAAGAAGATGCACCACCATTTCTCTGCTCCTCAGAAATTAGAAGAGCAATCAACTCCTCAAAATCAGGAAATCTTTCACGGACGGAAATGGATGTCCGAAACTGCGCATAATCCTTTCCTAGACCATTCAAGGTCACAGAAACTAAATCATCATCTTCCACTGGCGACCCAATGGAAGCAAGTGCATCTGCAATCTTCTTCACCTTCATGTGGTAGTCATTGATGCTCATATTTTCTCTTTGCACATTATGCAACTCTTGCTTGAGCTGCATTTTCCTGGCTTGAGTATTTGTGCTATACATTTTTGACAAAGTATCCCATGCCTCCTTTGGCGTACTTGCATCCTGAATATGCACAATCATAGAGTTTGAAATACTGATAGACAGCCAATACATAACTTTCCTGGCTCTCTCATGCCATGATTTAAATGCCTGCATTTGCTGCTGATTGGGAACATCAGGAAGAACTGGTTCTTCTTCATTTCCTGCAACAAATTCCCAATATCCTTTTCCCATAAGGAAATTCGTCATTCTAAACTTCCATGCTTGGAAGTTGTTCTTGTCAAGCTTTTCAGTGACAATCTGTGAGAGAGAATCAGACGCCATTACAGAATACTACAAAAAATTCTGTCACTGCAAAAAACACAGCTTCACCCTCACAAGGGCAAATCTGCAAGACTGGCGAAAGTGGTATTTGACCACACAGTCACTTCCTAGTGACGATTTTGCATAAACAGGAACTAAGGATGATTCTGAAACTCCCAATGTCTCTGCGCACAAGCATACGATGCAATTTCTACAGTAACTTTTCACCGACCTGTAGATCAGTGGCTGAACAGCATAAAACTGAGCCTTTTCCTGAGTGCGTGCAGAAAACTTCCGCCTCCAAAACAGGCCCCGAAATGGCCTCAAATCAAAAAAACTGAGACAATGCCCTCTTGCTTCACCGCGAAGGGCGTCTCAACCTGAGACAATGCACTCTTGCAATTTCCTGCTGTGCTACCTGCAGAGATCTGCTCCCAAAACAGAAAATGAAAGCAACACTGCTCCTCTTACCAGAACACCGCGAGCTTGGCTTGCTTTCTTGAGCTCCTTACCACGAACAAGGCTCTGATACCATGTCAAGATCGTGGGAGAGAAGGAAGGAGTCTCACTTGTAGCTTTCTTGCTTGCACAATGGGGGAAGACACACAAGGGTGGAGGCTGAAAACAGTTTTCCTCTTCTTAGTTGTGTAAGCCAAAAGAACTCTCTCATACAAAGAAATAGAAGAACCCTATATATGGGTCTCAAACCAAACTCAACTAACTAAGGTGGCATACTAACTGAGCCACGAACTAGAGTAGATAAGGATAGCTATCATGTAGCTATTATTCATGGGCGGTGTACCAACCGCGTCTGTAACTGACAAGTCGGTGACATAAATACACAACGGTCACCCTAGTGTATCACGAGTGGAGCTCGATATCTCAACAATTGTGAGTTGAGTGTAGTATCCCTCATCATCGACGAATTTCCTGCGATTCCTTCCATCAGCTACCTCCCTGGGTGCTGTCGCGTGGTCCCTTCCATGATGGACGTGTGCTGTAAAGATGCCTTGGTACCTCCAGACGCCGACAACAACACTGAACGTGCCATCGACACTCACCCTTACTTTGATCCTCAACAAAATGGGCCAAGTTTTTCTAACCCTACACTTTGGTTTCTTCGTGCCGGTCATGTTTTAAGTGTGGGAAAGTTAGTGGATGGTCTGTGGCGTGGTCCTAGGTCCCTGTTGCTCGGTTAACCCTATCCGTTAAGGTCTTAAGTGTGGGGACGCGTCCCTGCGCGTCTATATTGTCTATCCCCTGCATATGCCTCAACCTGTTCCTGCATGTATGCCATGACTTGCTTTTACCCTCCTGGGATCCCTTCCCAACCACCCGGTTATGTTTCACCCACCCTTGGGGCTGTTCCCTTCCAGTTTTTCTTCATTTCCTGATTTTGAGGTTTTTCCATGTGAATGTATCCTATGTTCCCCAAAGTCCAAATCCAACCTCATAGCCCTGTTCCTCCCTTTGCCCTGACCATTTTTCCTTTTTACCTACCCCTGTTCCGGTGCACGGTTTTTGAGTTATTAATTTTTGAAGCATTTTGTGCAAATTAGCCGGTTTCCCATGTGAACGCGCTTTTCTTACTTTGGAACCATGATCTGTCATCCTAGCCCTGCCAATCACTTTTCTCCTGACATTTTTCCTTTTTATTCCGCATCATTCCGATACACGGTTTGTCCGTTATTAATTTTCCGGGTTTTCACGACTTTTTCATACGTATTTTTGACATTTTTCCATGTGAACCTGCCCTATTTGCATCGGAATTCCAATTTGATTTCACAGCCGTGTCTCCTGTGCCTTCCCCTACCTTTTTCCTTTTTCCTCCACCCTTTTTCGACTTTCGGATTTTTACTTATTAAATTTTAAATGAGTTTTCGGGAGTATTTTTGGCGTTTTCCGCATGTGAACCCTTCCTACTTCCATCAGAACTGCGGTTTAACATGATAACCCTGTGCCACCCCTTCCTTCGGACATTTTTCTTTCTTACTGCATGTCATTCCGGTGAATGGGTTGTCCGATATTAATTTCCGATCCCATTTTTGGGTTTTTTTTGGGTTTTTCCCATGAGAACGCGTCTTATCTCCGTCGGAATTATGTTTTGATGTGATAGGATTGTCGAGCACATCTTTCTGCACAGTTTTCCTTTTTTCTGCACCTCATTCCGATGCACGGATTTTTCGATATTAATTTTTAATTGCGTTTTTGGTTGTTTTTTGTGTTTTTTGCACGTGACCGCCTTTACCCCTCCCGGAACCTCCTTCATATATTTTTCTTATTTTCCCCCTGTCGTCCTGCCCACTTTTTGTTTTTACGCTATTTCGTTTTGATGTCCGGATTGGGAGTTATTAATTTTTCTTTATTTTTACGTTTTTTCTCGCGCCCGTTTTGCGCGTGAACGCGCCCTTTTTCGATTTTACGAGTGTCCACGCGCCCCGGTCGTGTCCGCGTAACCCGTACTGTCTTCCCCGCGTCATTTCAATCCCGTCACGGCAAATTTTTTTACCCCGCCCCGCGCACGAGCGCGGGACGGGGGTACGCGCCCTTGCCCCCCACCCCTTTCCCCTAACTGCCCACCCCTTCCCCCCACCTGCCCACCCCATGGCCCCCCCATGGGCCCCCACCCCTTTCCCCTAACTGCCCACCCCTTCCCCCCAACCGCCCGTTTCTTCCTCTCTCTCTCTCTCTATCTCTTTCTTTCTCTCTCTCTCTCTCTCTCTCTCTTTCTTTCTCTCTCTCTGTGCGTTTCTTTCTCTCTCTCTCTCTCTCTCCCTCCCCCCCCGCCGTCCGTCCTTCTCCCCTCCTCCCGCCAGCGCCGCCGCCCGCCCTTCTTCTCCGCCTTCCTCCCTACCCCCCCGCCGTCTCCTCCCTACCCCCCCCGCCCGCCGTCTGTTCCCTACTTCCCCCGCCCGCCGTCCTCCTGCTCCCCCTCTCCTCCCGCCAGCGCCGCCGTCCTATCCCCCCGTCCTACCCCCCGCCGTCCTCCTGCTTCCCCCCGTCTTCCCACAGCCCGCCGCCCGACCTCTGTTGGACAGAAGCGAAACATAATTTCTCCTGTATGGGCGGGAGACAAATATTAACTTGAAGATAAGTTAAGGAACTTGTTTGATCTTGTTTGTCAATAGATTGCTTTGCTCTGTTTTCGTGTTGGTACTATAATTTACGCGAACGAACCTTGTTCCCTAAAAGGCTTAATTAATGAAGCTGACTTTAAGTGTCACACATAAATGTGGTAGGACCTAATTAGAAAACTAAAGCTATTAAGGGAAGCGGGTGGGCGGAACCCCCGACTTCTCCCTCTCCTCCTCCCACCGCCTGTCCCCCCGACTTCCTCCCTCTCCTCCTCCCACCGCCTGTCCCCCCGACTTCCTCCCTCTCCTTCTCCCCCAGCCAGCGCCGCCGTCCTATCCCCCCGTCCTACCCCCCGCCGTCTTTCTCCCCTCCCCCCGCCGTCGTCGCCGCGCCCGTGGAATCGCCGCCGCATCGGATTCACCGCCGCCGCCGCATCGGATTCGCCACCGCCACTGCCGCCATCCACCTCCTCCTCTTCCTCTTCCACCTCCTCCCTCAGGTTAGTCACTAACCTAATGCCTAGTTAACTCACCTAACTAGGTTCAACTAACCTAATGCCTAGTTAACTCACCTAACTAGGTTCAACTAACCCTAACTTAACCTAGCCTAGTTAACTAACCCTAATCCCACCCCATTAACCCTACACTAACCCTAACTAGGTTTACTAACCCTCCCCTAGTTAGTTGACTAACCTAACCATAGTCAACCTAGCTAACCTAACCATAGTCAACCTAGCTAACCTAACCATAGTCAACTTAATTACCTAACCCCAACTTACCCTCGTTGATTAACCCCTACCTAGTTGACTAACCTAGCCTCGTTGACTAACCCCTACCTAGTTGACTAACCTAGCCTAGTTGACTAACCTAGCCTAGTTGACTAACCTAAGCAACCTTGACTAACCTGACTGGACTTGGGCAGACTAACATGACTTACCCCCACTAACCAGACTTAACTGACTTATGCCTAACTGACTTATCTGATTAATGTGATTTAAGTGATTTAATTAATCACTACATTAATTTTTCCCTAAAAAATTCAGAAAAATTTCTAAAAATTCCTTTTGCCTTTTGCCAATTTTTGGGAGTTTGTCCGCTAGAAATTGCCTACCCTATAATTTTTGACAATTCAATATTTCCTAATTTCACCTCCAAATTGCCAATAAATGTAGAAAATTCATTTAAAAATTCTAAAAAAATTCTAAAACAATTCTAAAAAATTCCCCTCACCTCCCTTCATCATTTTCCCTTTATTCCACCATAAATAATCACAACTTAACACCCAAAAAATAATAATAAATAAAAAACTACTAACAAATAATAAAAATAAAAATAATAAACAAAATCAAAAACCAACCACAATCAAATCCACACATCCACTAAGGTGTTGTTGTTGTTTCATCAGTGATCTTTACTTTTCCTTTCCTGGATTCCCTTCTTTTGGTGGACTCTTCCATGCGCATTCCTGCATTACATACACACCCCTTCCAGGTATTTATTTTATGTGTTTTATTTTCATTTCCCCCTTAATCACACATTAATTGTAAAATGAACCCTTTAATTCACCCACAGTTTCCACGCGCATTCGCGCTCAACACTACTTTTTAATTAAAATAAACCAGCCGTTCACTTAGCACGCGCTACGTGTGCTAAAGAGGCACTTTAAATTTTAAATTAAAATAAACCAGCCGTCACATGAGCACGCGCTGGCAAAAAAGCGCTCCACATCACCTTAATTTATAATCAATGAATTGCATTTAGAGACCCAGTCGGGAATCGAAGTCCGGGAATCGCATAACTGCACCGTTTCACCTAATAATTGGTAATTTAATTTCTAATAAGGAACCGCCGTTTTCTTGTTAAGGTTTATCACCTAATAAAAATTCACATATTTTTAATAATTTATTAAAATGAACCCTTCATTAAATTAATTCCCCCCTCACTGCACTTAATTCCCCTTTTTAATGAACCGTTTCGTGGGATGGGTTTGCGCAGTCATTAAAGTTATTTTCCATGGTCCAGTCTTGGTTTATCACAGATATGGTCTTGATATGTGTCGGATGTGGTCTTGTTTTGGTTTCCTGTCTTTGTTACGGTTATGGGTACGGTGTGCAGTTTTTTTTCTTTTATTGCCTGATACGGGGTTCAGGGTGTTTGTCTGATGCATCGCATGAAGCTTTCGGTCGCATTTGTCTCAAGGTCATGTCAAATTTTTTCTAGGATGTGGTTTGCTTGGGGTTAGTAGGTTGAGTCACGTTTTATTGGTAATTCTCTTATCCTTGGTTTTTGTTTGTTACTTTGCAGGCATTCTCCTTGATTGTCTGTGTTTGTGGTGTGTGTGTAACCATCTGAATGGCGCCATCTCATGCTCCTCCCCCTATCCAGTACGTCCCATTAGTTAGTAGGGATTACTCTTCCCTACTTACTTTTGAGCCTCTTACGAAGGCGGGACTTGCTGCTTTTGTGGCCACTCCTTTTCCCCTGCTTCCAGAGGATCCATCGTTATGTGATGAGTTCCTGGCCTCTTACAGCAAGAAGACAAGAGTAGTCCAAGGAATGTCTATGACTTTGACATCTCGAGGCTTAGGGAAGGCTCTATCTTTACCCTTCAAAGGAGAACCTTTTGTGACCACTCGTCAGCTCTTCTCTAATGAAGAGATTCTAAAGCTGTTGCAGAAGCAGACAAGGGAAGTCCTTGATATTAAGAAGGTGATAAACTCTTCAGGAGTTTCTTTTTCTATGATCACTGATCCCGTATGGAAGACGATCTGTCAGTTCCTTCAGGACAGGTTTATGCCTGCCAAAACGCCATCCCACTATTTGTCCAAAGAGCTTTTCACCGCTTCCAGGATGGTGCTGAAAGGAGTTGCTATTGATTGGAGCACATACCTCCTCACTAAAATGGATCAGCATTTCGTTAAAGCCACCAGGGGTAATGTTACCAATGTCACATATGGATCATATTTGTCTGCCTTCTTGACCTATTCAGGTTTACAGAAGACTGTGCCTCCACCTCCTCCATAAGATCCAGTACCTCCTCCTCCACCTTCAGAAGAGTCAGCACCCATTGATATTGAGGATGATGATTCTCCGCCTCCCTTGGTCATACAGCGCAAACGCTTGAAGCGAGTAGCGGATAAAGCTCCTTCTGTACTTCCTTCAGTACCTATCCCTGCTACTTCTGGCAGTGACCTCCCTGGGTATCTCACTTGTAATAACCTGTTCCGAGCACATAGAGAAGGATCTTTGGAGATCTCAGTTCCCTCCCTGAACAGTCTCGTTTCAGGAGATGCCATTCCTTTCCTCTGCAAGGATATTCAAAGTTCCATTGAGTTGTCAGTGACAGCCTGTGTTCAACAGCTGTACGCATCTTTCTATGAGGAGCTCATGCAGTCCAAAGACCAGTTGCATAAGGCAACATCTGAGTTAGCTTCTGCTAAGGATACCCTAGCAGATTTATTTAAGCAAATGGAACAACAAACCCAACTGGTTGCCATCCAAAGCGATGAGATTTCTTCATTGAAGACCCAGTTATTCGAGGCTCAATCACAAGTTACTAGCCTTTCAGCAGAGAAGGAGAGGATGTCCAGAGAAGCGACGGAATTCCACGCTATCTTAGATGACAAACTGTTAGCTTTAAAGATGGCTAATGACACAGTGGCCAACCAAGCCTCCCAAATCCAGCAGTTGCAAGATCAGCTTGCAAAGTCCCGCTTTGTTCCTCCAAGCCCTCCTGTTCCATTAATTCCTTCTCTTTCACAGCAGGACTTGGCTGCTCTACAGAGACAAGCTACTTTGTGCCCTCTATTCCAAGATAAAGTGGAAAGATTGCAGTCCAGAATGGACTTGTTATGGTCTACTTTTGAGCAGTTTCAGGGATATGTCTTACCAGACCATTCTTTCTTTGTCCATTACCACTTACAGAAGTTGGTCTTCTATATGAAGCTTTCCACGATGGATTTACCTTTTCCAGAGGATGGTTGGAGTGGGGCTTGGTCTGCTGAGTTGTTGACAGAGGTAGTCGGAATGGTCTTTGAAGATTCTGTCACGCCAGACACCATGTTGATGTCATACATGTATCTACGAGGAGATTTGTTAATTCCAGATGAGGTAGATATGGCATGGTATGTGGGGGATGTGGTCTTACAGGCTGTTTTATATGTCAATCATTTGGAGTTGCGCATAGCTGATATGTTTCAAAGTTATTCCTCCAAAGTAGCTGATTGTCAGGATAGTTCGTGGCATCCCATGATTGATTCAGTGGTTCTAAATCAAAGACAAAACACAGCTCCTACCTTTGCCCAGAGTACTAACCAACTGAGGATGGATCTCTTAACCTATCTTTCCAAACATAATCCATTTGATGCTACCTTCTTTGATGCCTATCATAGACGATCTCTCTTGGGACCTTCTGTTCCTACCCTCCTTTGTTACCAACAAATGGCTCACCGCTATGCTATATATATTTCCCTTTGTCAATCTAATTCCACAATTATTTTACCACTTCTTTTCCAACCTTCAAATTTCCCTCAAATTCCTATTTTCACTTACTGTTCCTTTATTGAGGATAGGGTATTTTCCCCTTCTCCACCCTGTTCTTCACCCCTCATTAATGTACCCTCCACATTTCCTATTTATCAGTTAACACCGTTCCTTAGTGATTCCTTACAAATTTCTGCCACTCCTTCTTTAACCTTTTCTTCTTTTTATGATTTTTCCTATCCTTCCCTTCATCCACTTTCCCTTATTCCATTACCCTCTCCTAACACTTCCATATCTCAACCACCTCAGTTGGTTAGTGACTGTGACGGGTTTGATACTCAGATTTCCAGAAGAAGGGGATGGAGTTCGGATGATTGCCTTACAGGACCGCAGATTAATTGGCCAGTAATTCCAGGAGAATGGACAGCTTCTAGTCAAGCTTATCAAAACTATGTTCATTTTGCCCAACAGTATTCACAGTCTACAGATCCCTCAGTGAGATTAACTGCTCACTTTGCTTGGTACCTGGCGTATATGCATAGGCACTCTCATACTGATTCAAAGCCTATTCCAAAGTTGTGCATGAATGTCAATGTTAGCATTGATTCCCAGCAGCTGGAGATACTGTATTTTCATGCCCTCTGTTTGCCTAGCAGATACTTGGTCCTGTTGGAAAGGATGTGCTGTCTCCAATTTTTTCAAAATCCTCCTAAAAACTTTGTAAATGAATCCTTATCTATGGATCAATTCCGACAACATCAATCTTTTAAGAGGGATCATCTTCATTGATGCCTTTCCAATGTATGGTGGAAGCTTTTAATGAACACTTCTCTTTTTGAAGAAGTCATTCAGATGGTTGTGTTGTGTATTAGTGTTTGTGTTGTGAGTTCATTTATGTCAAACGAACGTGGTGGTTTCCTATTGGATTTCGTGTATGAGCTATGTTTTGGAGAATTGTGGTGATGGGGTCGTGGTTGGAGAGTTGAAGCAGATGCAGATGACGAAGAAGCAAACTCTTATATCCTTTACAAATTTGTGGTGATTTTTAGTTTGATAAGAGGTGTTAATGTATAAAGGGTTTTCCTTTCTTTGTATTTTTATATCAGAAACAGGTTATAAGTTGGGGTCGTGGTGGATGGATTCTTTGTGAAAAGATATTGAAGATCAAAGTTGAGCTTTTCCTTGAACTTGTATTCCCTTTTTCCTGGGTCGCGAGGACGCTTCCTTATTAAGTGTGGGGATATGTTGAGTGTTGAAATGACTTGTTTTTTGGATGATTTTTGTTGTTTTTGAGAGCTGAATGGTTGATTTTATGGGATGATTGATTGATTTGGAAGTGGTTTGAGAGTGTTTTGGATGATAATGATGGTGTTTTGGAAGTTCGTGATGTTTGTTGGTGGTTCTGTGATGTTCTGATAGGTTCTGAATGGTTCTGTATACCTTCTGTTTTGTTCTGTTTTGGTCTGTTTTGTTCTGATTGTCTTCTGTAAGGAGGGATGAAGTATTGATTGATGAAGAATGAGATATTGAGAAAGCTTATTGAATGGTTTGTGAGAGTTTGAAATGGTTTGAGAGTGAGTTATGAGGTTTTGATAACCTTCTGTAACCTTCTGTAGGTCTTCTGTAGACTGTTCTGCTTCTGTACTATAGCTGTTCTGGTACTGTTCTGTAGACTGTTCTGTATGCTTCTGTAAGTGTTCTGTGGAATGTATGTATGACTTTGGGAAAGTTTTCTAGCCTTGGAAAGAGGTGAATACAAGTGCAAAAGAGCTGAAAGAAGTGGAAGAAGTAGCTGCTGAAGACTCAAGAGAAGACTAGAGTGAAGTGACAGTAGTGAGCTGTGAAGAGACACTGTAGTGGCTCTGGTGACCCTTCATATCAGACATACCTCTTGGGAGGGGTATCCACGACCTAAGAGTGATGATTGAGTGTGATTTTGGGAGATTGTAGTGAGGATATGATGTATTATTGATGGAGAGAGAGAGAGAGAGAGTCAGAGATAGCCAATTCTACTCAAACAGAGTGATTGTATATGAGAGATTGAGAGAAAAGACTATGAAGATATTGAAGATGAATACTATGTGATGTATTTCCATTCAAAGATGGTGTATTCTTTTGCTTTCTTTGTTCTATTGATGGATTTTATGAAGATATTGAAGAATATAGTTGATTCTATTAAAACCGTGGGAGATCTACATGATGCTGCATGAAGATTTATTGTGCCTGGTGTTCTTTTCTTCATTGTGATCATATGAAACATGATAAACAAGCTTGTTGATGTTACAAGATAGATTTTCTTGCAAGAGAATTCCCTTTTCCTTGGTGTTCCTCTTGGGGCTCCACATCATGCAAGAAGCCAAGGGTGGTAGTAGACAACATAGAAAAATGGAGCTAGATTACAAGAGGTGGGTGCCCAAAGCACATTATTATAATATATTTACAAGAAGGATAGAGTGGAAAGTTGGTGTGGTGAAAGAGAGAAGAAAATTGCATGTAGCCAGCAGTCTGCGCCTTTGTAACTTCAAATCCGTGAGGAATTTGGAAAAAATTTCTTCTGCAACTTTGTAGACCAGGTTGAAACCGATTGGCCTACGCGAGAATTTTCTTGAAATTCGCTTTTTCTTGGGAGTTATTGAGATTATAAAAAAGGGCTTCCAAAAGCTGCTTTGACTTTAGTATCCCATATGTATATAAATACATATAAGCATGTGACAAAAGGGGTCCATGCTTGTAAGCTTTTGTGCAAGATCCAAATGACACCATGATGTGGATATTGACTTGTGTGCTAGGGTGAGGTGTCCTATAATGATGGTGATAGATTCCAAATCTTAGTGATGCAGACGGAGCCCATGTGTAGTTGGAGGCTAGTCCTTTGAAAAATCTATGCATTCACTCAACCCCTAGGTGTAATCCATTTTCATCTTCACTAAGATAACCATCCCTTTTGTCCTTTACATTGACATGCCTTCTAAGAACTTGTTCCCCCCATTTGCAGAGTTATCGTAATCGAGAAGCAATGTAGCATACCTAGTGCTTGAAGAGTAAACCCAAAGTGATATGGTAAGCTCTTGATAGGGGCTTTGGCCAAAATTTTTTGGTAATAATCCGGGTTGCAAAAAACCCGGATCATTAGCCCTCCCCTTAGGCTAGAGGTATTCATGCCTCTAGCTTGATAATGATAGTCCAATAGAGCAAGGAGGACTGCACCCCCTCATTGGTGGCTCTTCATTGAATGACTGCTCCAAAGTGTTCATATTTCTTTGAAAATAAGGCTTCAATCGCCATCCATTTACCCTTGTCTTGTGAACCTTCCCATCCATGTCACCGAGCTTATAGCTACCATTTGAATATCTCCTTATGACCATGAATGGCCCTTCCCACTTGAACACAAGTTTAGCATCCTTTCTGTTATCAAAGCGATTATCATAATGTAGCACAAGTGATCCTTCCCTTATGTGTTTGCTAGCCAACTTCTTATTAAAGGTCTTCCTCCTCTCTTTAGCCTGCATGGAATAGTGTTGGACTGCTACTTCTCTATCTAACTCCAGCCTCTCTAGATCCAAGATCCTTTCCTCTAACTTCTTATCTTGATTCTTCTCTTGACTCGCTACTAAAACACGCAAACTGGCCAGTTCCACCTCTATAGGAAGCAAAGCTTCTTGGCCATAGACGAGATGAAATGGAGTATAGCCAAGTGAGGTTCTAAATGAAGTCCTGTAGTCCCAAAGAGCTGCATTCAATTTTTTATCCCAGTGCTTGGGGTGCATGTGTACCTGCTTGGTAATTATCTTAAAAATCAGCCCATTCACTTTTTCGACCAAACCATTACATTGTGGATAATAGGGAGTAGAATGCCTGTGCTTGATTTTTAGCCTTTCCATTAGCTCCCCTACTAGGTTCACCCTAAAACCAGGGCCCCGATCAGAGATAATTTCCAAAGGTGTGCCAAACCTGCAACAAATATTTTCAAACACAAATTTTCCCACTTCTTGGGCTGTGATCCTACTAGTTGCTGAAGCCTCTTCCCACTTCGTCATGTAGTCTACTCCCATTATGATGTATTCCTTGCCAGATTGAGTTCGTGGGAGTGGCCCTATTGCATCAATCCCCCATTTCTCAAATGGGCCATATGTAGTTATGGGATTTTGTTCCTCATGCACTAGCTTCCTTGGTCCGGCCTTTTGGCAATTGTCACAAGTGTGGCACCAATGTTGCACATCTCGATGTAGACTAGGCCACATAAAACCGGCTTGGAGAATCTTCCTACTGGTTATTTCTTGAGCAAAATGTCCACCACAAACCCCTTCATGGTAGCTCTTAATCACATCTATAATCTCCTTTGTTGTTGGCACCCTTCTAAGCACTGCATCCTTTCCTTTGCAATACAATACATCATTTATCAAGCGGTATTTAGTGGCCTTAGTAGCTAGCCACCTTTTCTCACTTTTACTCATATGTGTAGGTGCCTCACCATGCTCAAGAAAATAAAGCACATCTCGTAGTTGAAACTTACCCTGAAACAAGGGAAGCTTTACTGTAATGATTCCCACCATTACCTCTTTCAATTTTTCAGCTGCTAGAGCATCTGCGTCGCCATTTGTGCACCTTGGCACAAAATAGATTTGGGCTTTCTGTAGCTTTCTCATGAGAGTTTTAGCTTCCCTCATTTTTACTGCTAAGTTATCATTTTTACAAGCCCAGATTCCTTTCATTTGCTTAACAATGAGCATAGAATCCTCAAAAACATTCAGTCAAGTGAAACCATGTGAGAGAGACCATCTCAAACCTAAAAGCAAGGCTTGATATTCTTCCTCATTGTTAGAATGGACATCCTCCAAGCTGATACCTTCTCCATAAATTTTGTCACCTTCGGGACTGAACACCACTATTCCTGCTGCCGCTTTGTCTTTAATACGCTTGTAGGCTCCATCAAAGTAGAGGACATGGGCATTCTCCACCCGTGGTGGCTCCTCAAGAGGAGGTGTCTCCTCTTTTACCTTTCCCTTCTCCTTTTCCTTCTTTTGATGGCATCTATGGGTCAACAAATCAGCTAGGCAAGCTCGAGTAGAATCCTCCACCTTGAAGGTGTAGTCAAACTCTTGGAGTTGTATCACCCACTTAGCGATTCTAGCTGAAACATCCATGTGCTATAAGGCATAGGGAAAATGCTCTTCTGTCGTGATCACTGTGAATGGCCTAGGGAGAAGATAAGGACGAAAATTTCTTACAGTAAACATTAGAGACAAAACCATCAGCTCGACCATCTTGTACCCTCGTTCTGATGCTGTCATTACTCTACTAGAAAAGTAAACCGGTCTCATTAGGCCAGTTTTAGCATCCTTTTGTATTAGTGCTGCCCCTAGAGCATCTTTCCCAAAACTCAGATTGACAAAAAACTCTTGATCCCAACAAGGCTGTAAAATTATAGGAAGGGTGCTAAGAGCCTTCTTCACCTCGTGAAAGCACCTTTCGCTTTCGTCACTCCATAGGAGCTCCTCAGAGTGGGTTAACTGTTGCAGTGGAAATAGTAATTGGGAGAGGAGATGAATGAACCGCCCCATATATCGCACCTTCTGAATGAAAGAGATTAGTTGCTTCACAGAAGATGGTGATGGCACCGCCAATAGGGCCTTAACTTTGTTTGGATCTGCTTCAATGCCCCTCTCACTTACGACATGCCCTAACAAAGTTACACTGCTTTCGCCCATTCGACACTTCTCATGGCTTAATTGCCCCCCCATTTGTGCAAGGCGGTTGAAAGCTTCATCTACCTTCCCTAGATGTAAAGCCTTAGAACTATAAATACAAAAATCATCAATAAAGACCCTGATGGATTTCCCAAAATATGGCTGGAAGACATAATTCATGAATCGTTGGAAGGTAGCTGGGGCATTTATTAATCCAAATGGCATTACTTTGTAAGAAAAATAACCCCAAGGTGTAATGAAGGTGGTCTTTTGTTGATCTTCCTCAGCTATTCGGATCTGGAAATAACCTGAATACCCATCACAAACAGTGTATCTCTCATGCCCGGCCACCTCGTTGAGTATTTCATCCTGAAAGGGAAGAGGAAAGTGATCTCTCTTAGTTGCAGCATTTAACGGCTTGTAATCCACACAAATCCTCCATTTTCCATTCTTCTTGGGTATCACCACCACAGGTGAAACCCACTCTGAGTCCCCTATTGGATAGATGAAGCCTGCCTATAAAAGTCGTTGCACCTCAGTGAGTAGAGCGTTTTGTTGAACTACTCCCAATCGTCGTAGTCGTTGCACCACTGGCCGTGCTCCCTCTTTTAGATTAATGTGATGTTGTACTGCTGTCACACCTGTGATGTGTTCATAATTAGAAATAAAAAGTGCAGAGTATTTTATCACCACTTCCATGTAGGCTGCCTTCTCCTCAACTGATAGATCCTTAGCCAACATTTTTTCTAACCCCTCCTTCTCGACCTTTGGAAGCTGCTTTGGAATTGCACTACTAGAAGGCCCTTTTAATGTAATCCCCATCACTTCTAGAGAGCTTTCTTCCTCCTCATTAGAAGACTCTCCCTCTGTCATAGATGACCAACCCTCGCTGGAACTCCATTCATCAGCGGTGGTCTCTAACACAAGATCCTCCTGTCGGCCCTCCTTCATGTTGTAGATAGTGCTCTTCCATTTTTTATGCAGCCCCTTTTGTGGCCTTAGTTCTAAAGCCCATGTTTCCCAATCTTGTCTGGCTTTCATTCCCATTAGCCATGGTCGCCCAAGAATGAGCGGATAGCTGTCCCCCTTCACTGGCATCACATACATGTCAAGCTCCAATTGCACTCCACACACCTTTACCTTGACTTTCTTTATAACTCCCAAACAATTTACTACTACATTGTTAGCCATTTTGGCCCCAAATTTAGTAGTTTCATTTACCTCTAATCCAAACGATGCATCAACTTTTTGTCATGACACAAATCTCTGCACCTCCATCCACATATGTCTTTGACACTCTCTGCCCATTGATTTCGGCTTCCACTAGAGGCACAATATCTTTCATCTTTCTAGCCTGGATTGCATTCACATGTCTATTCTTCATGGGTCTAATGCTTACCATCTTTGACCATTTTCGTCGCACTCTTGGAGATAGATGTAGTAATTGTGGCCATGAAATTTTTGGCCCTTGATTCCTCACATCAACAAGCAAATCATAAGCTTTAGTACCTTTACCCAGGGAAAAATCATCTGGCTCAATGTGTCGGCGTGAGCGAGCCCTCCTCTTTTTACTGTTGGGTGTCTTTGCAGCCATTGATGACTCTGTCTCCTCTTCCATGTTTTCAACCTCCTTTGGTGGTGTAGGTTCCATTCTCTCAATTCTCCGGGCTTTCTTCACTGGCATTGCTTCAACCTCTACTACTTTGGCCTTCCCTTTGACATCACTCTCATCTAAACTAATTATCCTAACATCATGATTCTCTGGCGGTTGAACAGGCAAGGGCGGCACCTCTGCAAGTGGTCGAGAATGGTGGAGAACTTGAACTGGTGGTGGAGGCCTTGGATTCGGTGGAACAAACCTTTCCCTAGGTGGTGTCACTTGTTGTCCTCTCCTTCTTGGTTGGAACCCATTTCCTGGAAAACGCTTGGGATGAGGGCAAAAGTACATACCATGGCCAGTCTCCCCACAATTATAGCAAACATACTCTCTTTCTTGTCTTCTTGGACCTCGATTGCCTTAATTTATGAGGGGAGGGGGTCGTACTCCTTGCACCAAATTTAATGAAAGGCTTTCAAGTTGATTAGAAATGCGTTGTAGGAGCTCTTGCTGTGGTATCTCCGATTCAGTTGGGGCCTCTGCTATTTCTCTAGGCCTTGGCATGGTTGGTAAAACATGTATGGGCTCAACTCCCCCCTTCAACTGAGCTTGATACTTTAATTTTCTATCTTTTTCCCTTGCATAAGTAACTGATTCTTCTTAGGATGTGGGAAACTTTCCTTTGACCTTCTCCCTTAGTAGAGGATGGAGTCCGGCTAAAAAACAATCTTTCTTAAGGCAATTAGGTACTCTTTCTCCCTCAGCTAAAGATGCTGTCCATTTATCCCACAATTTTATAAACATGCCTTCATAGGTTTGGTATTCCCCTACTATAGTTTGACGAAGATCTAAGAGCTGTCTCCAAATATCTTCAGGTGGCTCTGTATCTTGGTACTTGTGCATGAATGCGGTCTTGAGATCCTCCCAATTACCCCTTGTAGCCTGCGAGAGAGCTTGATACCACACTCGAGCATCACCCTTTAGAACTAAAGAGAAGGCCCATACTTTGGTTGCTTCATCATCCCGGCCTGTGACTAGGAAGGCCATTTCTAAGTCATCCAAAAAGTCTAGAGCTTTCTCCCCTTTGTGCCCAAAAAAACTTGGAAATGCCATGTCGCCTTAGTAGAGTATGAAGATGAAAACGTCTAGACTTAAGTTGTATTTTATAAGGGGAAAGATGAATGGGTTCACAGATGCATTGATTTCAGCAAGACGTCTAGGCCCCAGTATGCTTCTAATAATGCCTTGAAATCTAAGTTTTGTGCTAGCTACAATATGCACAGTTTGCATAGCAAGTGGACGGATAGGTCCATACAACTCGTTCTGATTCATGAGAAACTATTATAATAGGATAAATACATGTACATTGAAGGATGCATTGTAGTCTAGCATTGGGAAGATTATAGGTTCTGGTGATATAAGAATCTCCCTTAATCTTTCAGCCCCAAAGTACATGACAAGACGTTGCTGGAAGAAAATATTCCTACTGATGCATACATTAACTCAGATGTTTTGTATAGAGTGGAAGGTGTAGAAATTCAGGCCATTGTTATTATTCATGAGTGAAGACTACTTAAGGAAGTAGAGGGAATGCACTTTCTTGAATTATGAAGGATTTTTCCCAGAGTGTTTCTTTTTGGAACCCACCAACTTTGCTATACGGAGAATTTGCTCACTAGTGATTGTTCTTGCCTTGGTGTGTCCATCCTCGGCGACATATATTTCATAAGGTGTGATGGCCACCTTTTCAACCACACCCAACCTTCGAGCTAACAATAGTTGAAGGTAGTCTCCATACTTTGCACTTCTACAAAACTCCACACCGTTCATGCATAGTTGTCCTCCTTTGATGTGGATTAGGCCAGAGAGAGAGAGGGATTTGATGATTTGGAGACAAGGACCTCTCGGAAGGGCTTTCACTTTGTTTGCAAAACACTCACCACAATTATAAGAACCTAGCAATTGATGGAAACATATTTTTTTCCCTTGTGAGATAATGGAATTTCTAAAGTGAACATCTTTTACCCGCATGCGTGCCGTCATCCGATAGGCATACTTTCTTTCTTAAGCTTCTTTAGGAGACAATTTTGGGAGTCGTGGACTTCGACCAGCTTCAAAAATAGTTGGTGAAGGCGTTGAGGAAGAGCCACTTGGGGAACTTGTTGTAGAGGATGCACCACCATGTGTTGTATCATTCCACATAAGGAGGTAGAGAATTGTGGTTGAGAATGTCCTCAGCGGGGGCACCAAAAATGAGGGCTGAAATGATGAACGGGTTGCCTCTTACCCATCCAACCTCCAATCCTCACTAAGAGAACTAAAGAGGGGCACCACCTAGCCAAAGGGAGGATGGGCTAGGACATCCATTTTCTCAAAGAGAATCAAGAGAACCAAGACACAAATTTACAAGAGAGAATATATGTACTAGACACCATATTGAAATATAAGAGAGAGAGATGAGAGGAGAGGGAGACAAGAGGAGAAGAGGTAGAAGAAGCTTGCCATTATGCTACATGGAATGAGAAGATGAGAAGAAAGGGAGATAATAGGAGAAGAGGTAGAAGAAGCTTGCCTTATGCTACATAATAAAAGAACTCACTCATAGCTTCCCTCAAAGAGATGAGGGTATTCTAGAATGCTCTCATGGACTTGTCATTGTCCTCCCTCTTCCTTTTCTCAAAGAGAATCAAGAGAACCAAGACACAAATTTACAAGAGAGAATATATGTACTAGACACCATATTGAAATATAAGAGAGAGAGAGATGAGAGGAGAGGGAGACAAGAGGAGAAGAGGTAGAAGAAGCTTGCCATTATGCTACATGGGATGAGAAGATGAGGAGAGAGGGAGATAATAGGAGAAGAGGTAGAAGAAGCTTGCCTTATGCTACATAATAAAAGAACTCACTCATAGCTTACCTCAAAGAGATGAGGATATTCTAGAATGCTCTCATGGACTTGTCATTGTCCTTCTTCCCCTCTTCCATTCTCCATGGGCTATTTATATAGCCTTCATGAGGGATTAGATTAAGCTAATCTTCTTGATTAACATAATCCTAGATGATGTATGGCATCTTTGAAAATATGGTGCATAGTGAATGGGGCAAGTTCCCACCTTGGTCATCATGCAAGAAGCCAAGGGTGGTGTTAGACAACATAGAAAAATGGAGCTAGATTACAAGAGGTGGGTGCCCAAAGCACATTATTATAATACATTTACAAGAAGGATAGAGTGGAAAGTTGGTGTGGTGAAAGAGAGAAGAAAATTGCATGTAGCCAGCAGTCTGCGCCTTCGTAACTTCAAATCCGTGAGGAATTTGGAAAAAATTTCTTCTGCAACTTTGTATACCAGATTGAAACCGATCGACCTTCGCGAGAATTTTCTTGAAATTTGCTTTTTCTTGGGAGTTATTGAGATTATAAAAAAGGGCTTCCAAAAGCTGCTTTGACTTTAGTATCCCATATGTATATAAATACATATAAGCATGTGACAAAAGGGGTCCATGCTTGTAAGCTTTTGTGCAAGATCCAAATGACACCATGATGTGGATATTGACTTGTGTGCTAGGGTGAGGTGTCCTGTAATGATGGTGATAGATTCCAAATCTTAGTGATGCAGACGGAGCCCATGTGTAGTTGGAGGCTAGTCCTTTGAAAAATCTTTGCATTCACTCAACCCCTATGTGTAATCCATTTTCATCTTCACTAAGATAACCATCCCTTTTACCCTTTACATTGACATGCCTTCTAAGAACTTGTTCCCCCCATTTGCTAGAGTTATCGTAATCGAGAAGCAATGTAGCATACCTAGTGCTTGAAGAGTAAACCCAAAGTGATATGGTAAGCTCTTGATAGGGGCTTTGGCCAAAATTTTGTGGTAATAATCCAGGTTGTAAAAAACCCAGATCAATAGAAAGAAGAGGACCCTTGATGCAAACAACATGGTGGCCAGCCTCTTTTCCCTCCCCATTCGACTACATTACTCAAAGAAAAAGTGCCATCTACATCCCATACCTTTCTCTTTTAGACCCCTAGAATAAAGTATCCTCATATGTCATGGAAATAATATTTATCTTCCCACAATCACATTGACAATGGGCGTACTATATATGTGTGTTTGTGTGTGTGTGTGTGTGTGTGTGAACTTATGTGTCCATGATCATGAGTTATTTTGCATGAAAGTGCACTCATATTCTCAAAGAGATAATAGGCCCATGTTACACATATATTCAAAATGATATAGAAGTCTCTACTAAGATAACATGATGTGGATTCTCTATATCTTCATAATATCATGAAAATTTTCTCTCTTTTCATGCATTGCCTTCCATGCCACACAACACCACCCCTCCAAACTTGCACATCCCCTAGATGGGCCATAGCACCCATCCTTATCTCCTCTAAGCTCTATGGTCAGCTAGAACTCCTCTCCCTCTACATCCAAATTTTTTACTCCATCTTCCATGTCCTCCACATTCTTCACTCTCTCTATCATTATGCTCTTCCTCATCCAAGTCCTCCACTGCATATGCCCCTTCATGTCTTCTCTTGAATATTTGAATCCTCTTATTTGCAATGGGTACCCTCAAAACTATCCCATTAAGCTTTGTTAGCACATAAGTATCATTTTCATAGACATGCTTTACCACATAATTCCCAAACCATCTCTTCACCATCTTTTGGATAATGCTATGCTGATTTTCTAGGCCACTATCATAGACCAATACCCAGTCACCCTTTTCCACTACTCTAGATCATAGCCTGTGTTTTCTATCAAACCTATCCTTATTCTACATCCTAGCTTCTCTAAGCCTCTACATCCTCTCTATACATCCTCTGGTCTTGTTTCAAGCTGTCAAATGTGAAGAGCTAAGAGCTCCTCCTTGGACATCTCATCCTACCAAAGCAAAACACTCCAGGTGCATAAGTCTTTGTGGCCATCACTAGCTTTTGCCATACATCAACTCTATAGGCATAAATCCAATGGTAACATTGTGTGTAGTAGTCTACCCATAAATTATAAGGCAACATCCTTGTGATCTTTCCACTCCAAGCTTTGGCTAAGGCCTTCACTATAGGTGGATGACTCCTTTAACTCTTCCCATTACCTTCTAGATTGTATGCATAAGTCAAGGACAACTTGATACCATGTCTAGAAAAAAATCCCCTAGCCTCATCTACATCAAAATCTCCTTGATCTATACTAATCTACCCAACAAATACATACCTAAAAAACATCTCCTTAAGTATAAACATGCATATAACATTGGTATCCTTTGTCCTAAATGCACTACCCTCAACTGGATCGGTTATGTCTTCCCTTGCTAGAATAATGTACCTCATCTACCAAAGAGCATTCGGTATAGTGACCAAGTCAATCACACACTTATAGTGCATACATAGTGGGTAAGTCAGATGTAGCTCATCTCTATGATACACTTAATAATACAATTGATAATACTTGCACTACTAAAAAAAGTGAGATATATCCTTGTATATCCCTTTCCACTAGTGATGTTCTTTGATCTTCTCATATATATCCCACACACCTCTATGTCTAGCCCATAGGCTCTTGAAACTCTTTCATGACCTACAATTGCATAGTCCTATCATTGACTACTCTCAATGGTACTCCATCTCTCTTTTTAGGATGCTTCCATAGTAGCTCATCTCTCAAGAAATATCCATATGCATTACATCTAATCTTTCTGAAGTCTGTATCTGACTATCCAACTCTCTTAGTTAGTGTGCTCAAGTACTAACCTATTAGTAGCTCATCTCCTATGTAGAGATCCTCTCAAAATGTCGCAATTGAAGACACATTACATATGTGATCAATAATGGCTCCTCTCCATCATCTACAATGTAATGGGCCATAGGACCCCTCCCCTAAAGGAAAATGGATTTTTTTTTTCATGAAGCTCAAATTTTTTTACTCCCCCCTCTCTCCCCGCCGACACCAATCGGGGAAGGGGGAGAGAGAGTGGGAGTGGTGGATGATGGGGGGAGGCATGCAGTCTCCAGGTGGAGGGGTGGCCATGCCACCTACCTCCTCCCCTCCCCTATATAAGGGGAGGCTTCTTGCCTCCCCTTGCAGAGAGAGAACGAGGAGGCTATGCCCGTCATCATCATCCATACGCCATCGTCACCGTCCATATGCCATCCCATAGCGTTGCGCAGGGCCACCCGGGCTCCGTCCCAAGCCACCCTACCCCCTAGCCGTCTGATCACAATTCCCCTCCCTGCGATCTGCTGTAACGGTAGCTGTGGGGTTGATGTACTGTGCCGCCACCCAGGGAACGATTCACATCACCTTTTCCCCCCTGCCATCTTACTGAAACGGGCCCTGGGGCCTCCGACCTTAGTCACCCCCCCGTTGACTATTTCATTGTGGGACCCTCCCTGGACCTCCAAACCAGCCGTCTCCCCCCGTGAGTGCCATCCAACTCGGCCGTGAGAAGAAAAGGAGTGAGGAGAAAGAATAGAAAGGAGGGGGAGAGAGAAGAGGAAGAAGAGGGAGAGAAGGTGAAGGAGAGAGGAAAAGAAGGAGTGGGAGAGGGAAGTAGAGGAAGAAAAGTAGAAGAAGGGAAGGACGAGGAGAGAGGTAGAGGAAGAGGGAGGTAGAGGAAGAAAAGTAGAAGAAGAGAAGGAGGAGGAGAGAGGTAGAGAAAGAGGAAGTAGAGGGAGAGAGGTAGAAGAAGAAGAAGAAAGGTTAGAGGGAGAGGGAGGAAAGAAGTAGTAGAGGAAGAAGAAGAAGAAGAAGAAGAGTAGAAGGAGAAAAGAAGAGAAGAGGAAGAGAAAGAGAGAGAAGGAGCAAAAGGAGGAAGAAGTAGGAGAAGGAGAAGAAGAGAGGGAGAAGGAGAGACATAGAGAGTAGAGGACTAAGAGAGAAGTAGGAGAAGAGAAGGAGAGGGAGAGAGAGTAGGAGAGTAAGAAAAACAAAGAAGAAGAAAAGAGAGAGAGAGAAAGAAGGAGGAGAGGAGGAAAAGAAGAAGATTAGAGAGAAAGAGAATAACTGCTACAAGTCACCCAAACCACTCTCTCAACAACGAACCCCATCCAGTGGTTTTTCCCAACCGAACGTGTCAACCCGAAACCTGCCGTCAAGGACCGGACTGCCCAACCTCCGCACCGCAAATGGTTCCCAAGAAGAAAGTCGCGGGAAGCATAAGCGCCCAAGCCACCGATAATGCTGGAGGGACGAGCAAAACGACCAACGCAGAACACACGAATCAAGGCGAGGTTCTAAGCATTAAAAATTAATTTAGGAATTATTTCTCGTTGAAGGGATGAAAGGATTAATGTCGTGCATAAGGTTTTTTTTATTCTAAGAACTAAGCTGCATGCGCGAAACGGTAGAGGTTGAATTCGCATAAGATTTTACGCACGTAAAATGATAATGTTAACGCCTTACCTCACATAAAATGATAGTTTTTACTCACGTAAAATGATAAGGTTAATGCCTTACCTCACATGAAATGATAGCTTCTACTCACGTAAAGTGATAAGGTTAACACCTTACCTCACATGAATGATAGCATCTACACACATAAAATGATAAGGTTATCGCCTTACTTCACATAAAATGATAGCTTTTTAACTAGTTCAGTGCATGTATAGTCATTTAGAATTCACATTTTGCAATCATGGTTAAATGTAATATATTAAATATATATATATTTCTGCCTTCGCAGCAGCACATGAGCTGGAGCGTCGAGGGAGGATAGAGGCACCAGCAAGCTCCTCGCTGGAGCTTGCTCGGCTCCTTCAACATGCATTGAGACACGTCGAGGGGGGGAGGATTCCCTCCCCTCCCCTATAAAAGCAAGGTGGGCGGCTGAGATATGGAGGCCGGGAGGGAGTTGAAGCAAGCTCTGGCGCTGCTGGTGCTGCCACAAAGGGAGGACGAAGATAAGGATAGCCGCCTGATGCTGCCAAGCTGCCGCCGCTGCCGCCTATCACCTCCAGCTTCCCCACAGTGCCATCATCGGCCATCGTCAGAATTCTCATCCCCCCGCCAGATTGTTCCCCCCCTGCCACGTGGGATAAAGGAAGCTTCCTTGTGAAGCTTCCTAAGGGGGGGCTAATCAAGCCCCCATTCACCCCCTCATATCCCTTCCACTCCATAAGTTCTTCCCCCCTCCCCCGGGTTTTTAAAACCCTCAAGTTCCCCTTCCTATACCCTTCCTTACCCTTTCATTCCCTCCCGGTTCTAACCTTTAGAAACCCTTTTCACCCCCCAACGGTCTTAAAGGCCTTAAACCTTTCCCGAGGGCCGTTAAAACCCCACAACCCTTGGCCTCATAAACCCTTTTCCCTTTCCCGTGCCTAAATCCATAAGTCCCATCTTGTGTTTGAAACACCGTGTTTTACCCCTCATATCTCTTTTTTTTATACACCCCTAAGCCCTTTTCTAAACCATGTGTTCCCTTTTTACTTACACGCCTTTTCCCCCATACTATAAACGCTTGTGTTATCTTTCAAATTTTCCTTTGGGTTTGAAAAACCCCGAAGTCCTTTCACTCCAGTGCCAAAGATCTCCCAAGGGCTTTCATAGATGTCGTGAAGCCACATTCACACAACTTTTTTCACTGTGACTATATCCTATAGACCCTTTTTCTCTTAAGCTTTATAAACCTTTCCCTCTCCGAAGAAGCTAAGATTTTAGAGGTCTTATTATCCCTTCTCGTGGTCAACTTTTTGAACGACTTCTTGCCTCGAAAGAGAGACGGTGGAAATCCGAAAGAAAGAGTAAAAGCTACCTTCACGTTCGAACTGCGATGCCACCTAAGAAAGTCCAAGGAGTAGCTGCGGGAGGGTCATCTCCCGGTATACATGTGGATATCTCACCCCAAAACCAGGTTTTTCCTTCTTGGTTTTATATCGGTTTTAAGTCAATCATGCAAAGATAAATTGTTAGGGATAGGATATATTTTTCCGAGCTATTTACAATGAAGGAGTTTAGTTTAATTGAACAAATGATAATGTATAGAACATAGTTTCCTTCGAATAGCATCATGCATTATAACGAATTACGAGCAAGATTATCTACTTACTATAGTAGTATATTTCAGTTAAATCTTGAAGGTATAAACACTGCATCTTGCACCATTAACCCTATTCTTTTTGCAACGAATCATCATGAAATTCATGAAAGGTTTTTTACGTTGCTCAAATTACTAGGAAGTTATCATTGCTAATTGCATATCTTAGCAAGGAAAAGATTGTTATTTGGCATGAGTTTTGTTTGCAAGGAAAAAGGAAGATTAAATTGAATTTACCTACCTCAAAGCAATAAAGTTTAGGACTAAAAAATCAATTGTCGCAAGGATAACAAATCGTGCCGAGGTGATCAATATTACCTTCCAAAAGATAACCAAATCAATCTAAACTTAGAAATACTATGCTGCAAAATATGCCTTGGAAATGATTTAAAGACCAAAGAAACGTTTATACCTTAAGCACTTGACTACCTTCCCTGATTGTAGGGTCAATAAATTTGTAAAGGTAAAAGAACTAGGGTTTGTCCTTGAGGTTCTTAAAAAGAGACCCTAGGTCCGACATACGTCAGCTTAAAGAAACTAAAACGGATTATTTCATCGCAGGACTTGCGCAGCAAGCACGAAGTCATATAGTCTTGTGATTGATTCACAAGAAGAAAGGGTAAATACCCTCAACAAGGATGGCAGATCCTTACGCAAGTTATCTTGCAAAATGATGTATTTTTTGATATCCTTCTAAATAAGGAAAGTTTAAAAAAGGGAATCTAAAGTATCCAATGAACTTTAGGGTTGACCAAGCTGGGTTAATAAGGTACGCCCTAACCCAGAATATAAGGGATCTTACCAAGTTGCAAGACACCTTGGAACGAGTGCTGATGCATTCGAAAGGAAAGAATCATTCCTTAGCAGTTTGCCAACAACAACATCGGTTAATGAAAGTGTTTGTGCTTGCTAGAGAATTTAGAGCACTGTTTGATTTATGAATTACAAATTAAATGAATATCTACGCTTCAGGTTGAAGGCCTGAAGGGAGAGGCAGTTTCAGTTACCCCCGACTGCTTGCCTGACCCTAACCAAGGGGGTTGTTGACCGCGTCGGGAACGTGGACCGAACCCACCGCGAGAGGTCTCTCTGTTGAGCTCTACTTGGAGCAGGAGGATGCTTGGGTGCCAGGGGGCTCTGGCCATAAATCCCTCACCTTCCGGGTCCTACACAAGAGGCTAACGTGACTCGGGATTGGATCTCGAGGCCCGCATACTAGTTTACGGGTGGAAGCTTGGAATAGTGATCCCTGTGGATTACTGGATAGCCTTCGGGCGGATTATGGACAAGCCTACGGGTGGAAACTCCTTGTAATACAAAGATAAAAATGATGATATGTTAATAAAGAACTTGTTTGATATTGTTTTTCCATGTCACGTGATAAGATTACGTAAAGGAACCAGTGCTTAATGGATTAATTAAAGAAGCTGATTGTGTAATATTCCCCACCCGTGAATATTGACTTCCCGCACACTGCGTAAACCTTGTGCTAAGGTTATTTTTCATGTTGAAATTGCCAGCAGTGTAACCTGTGACCTGCACACAAGAAATCGGGACCTTTGCATTGGCAAGGCAAACCCGAGGATTCAAACCCACAAATAGCACGTAAACGCCCTCTTGGGAGGGGCAAAGTGAATATTATCAAGGCAAATTTTTTTTATTTTTATCCCTTTTCCCCAGCCGATGCACGGCTGGAGAAGAGGGAGTGTGGGGGGATGGGACGTGATGGAGTCGTGGGCTGCATGGGGAGGGGGGAACCCATGCAAGGGGCCACGTGGTGGAGCCCTTCTCTCCCCCCGCATGCCTATATAAACACCCGCTAAGGTGTTGAAGAAAAGGAGGAGGCTCTGATACTCGTCGCCGTGCTGAAAAGGAGGAGGCTCTGATACTCGTCGCCGTGCTGAGGAGGAGGAGAAGGATTGCGAAGAGGGGCCTGAGGTCGCCGCCTGCTCAAGCCGGCAGTCACCGTGCTAACGTCCAGAGGAGACAAGAGGGGAAGGAGGGGGCCGAGTTGGAGGATTGAGGGGAAGGGACGCTGCCGGGCTGAGCACCCCACCGCTTGCAGCGCTTGTTGTTGCTGCCATTGCAGCGTGCTGGCGGCGCTGAGGCTCCACGTCGCCACAGAAGGTCAATCAACCCCCCCCTAAGCGATGTCATCTTTCACCACGTTATCAACCCCTCCCTCTTCCACGTGGGTTCTGGTCATAGCCAGAAGCTTCTTTTAAGAAGCTTCTAAGGGGGCTTTCATAAGCCCCATTCACACAAGCCATCTATAAGTCCCTTCCCACTAGCCACCACGGGTTTTCAAGGGAACCCATTTTTGTGGAAGAATTCTTGCGCACGAGGGGAAAAAGTCCCAGCTTCCTTAAGACCTATTTTTGCGTGGCCACCACGGGATTTTTAAAAGAAGAAGAAGAAGCTTAGAAAGCCTCCATTCCCATAGCTCTCTCGTAAAAGGGCCATCTCCACAATCCAAGCTCCAACCCCACAAGGCCTCCAATAAGCCCAAACCATCCTGGAGCAGATTTATAATCCATCACCTTTATATATAGAACGAAGATGGACTGGGTCTTCAGGAATCTACTACATAGCTGCCCACCGGTTCGCTTATCTACAAACCAACCTAAAGAGGATCAAGTGGTTGGAAGACTTGAAAGTCGTGAAGCTGTTCATTTTTGTGGAAGCTCATGTAAATTCGACTTTGCATATTCAAGGTCGGAGGGTTGAATTAAACTCATATGTATATGAGGAAGTAACCCGTGTAATTCCGGCCGACAGGATTAAGGTGTTGGGCTGCCATGGGAAGTATGGATTCCAGCGGAAAGGATATCCTGAACTTCCAATGAATTATCGATTCCTAAAGATCCATGACCCAAAACCCTACTATTATACAGTTCCTGTAGACAAATGCAATACAACGTTATTCTCCCCAAACTAAATGTAATGATTGGATTATCATCACACGAGATGTTGTATAAGGCTACGCCCATGTAAATATAAATAAGGACTTCTTTTATCAATATCTGACTGTGCATCAGGGTTGTTACAAAAAGTTAAGTAGCTTCATGATTTACGAGATACCTGAACTAAAGATAAGCTAATGTCAATTATCATACAATAACGTTAAGAAAAACTTCTACTCAGGCACAACCCCAGGTACAGGTTCCAAATTCGCCCCCTACATCAAGTACTGCTGTGATCCAGGAGAAGAAGTTCCTCCTCAAACAGATAAAGCCACCCGAGTTTGACGGGAGAGGCAGATTCGTCCAGTCTGATGCTGAAATTTGGATTGAATCTATGGAGGATTACTTTGAAGCAGCTGGTACTGCACCTACCAATCAGGCCATGCTCGCCAAATTAAAACTCACCGGTGAAGCTAGACTATGGTGGAAACAATGGTGCAGGGATCAAGGGACTTCAGAGGGGTCCGTTACCTGGGAGAAGTTAAAGCAAGCTGTGAAGGGGAGATATTTGCCACCTGCATATCGTACACAGAAAATGAATGAGTTCTATGAGCTAAAACAGTTAGGACTCACCCTTGACGCATACTACTCTAAATTTGTCTCACTCTTAAAGTATGCGCCACAAATGGACACGACGCAGCAGGTGTCCAAATTTTCCGCGGGCTTAAATCCACCTGTAAATACTCGTCTCGAATCTATGCGATCATCAGACCTTCAGGATGCACTCATTCGAGCGGCACCTATAATTCAGGAAGTGCAAGCTAGACCAAGGGGTATTAAGAATTGGTCTTATAGCGACCCGAACAGAGGAGCATTCAGACCCCAAGTTAAGAGAGTTCAAGGCCACAATCAGGGACAAAGGAAGAAAGCAAGGACAAATAACGTCAATAACTTTGTTCCTACTCACAGTAATGGCCGAAACCTCCGATGTTTCCACTGCAACGAACTCGGTCACTTCAAAAGGCAATGTCCCAAGCTCAGCGAGGGACATCGTCAAGGTGCAGGCCGCGGTCAAGGAGCCGCCACCCGTGGAAGAGGAAGAACTGCCTGCATTACCAATAGGCAAAGATGTGAAGCAGAAGAAGAGGAAGATCCGACTATGGAAGTGGAATTCGAAAGAGCGACAGTCCATGCCGCTTTACACAAGAAGGGGCCGAATCGCCAGTTCTCGGTGATTCAAACACCGTCGGACTATCAAGGTAAAGGCTTCAAAACCTTGATTGATTGTGGCAGTACGCATTCCTTTATCTCACCAGCGTGTGCTAAAAGATTAGGAATAGCCACAGTAGAAGCACCTACCCTACTTGTGGAATTGGCAAACGGTCGTGAGGTAACTTGTACCAGGCAAACTGCTAAGGAAGAGTTCTTTCTGGGAGGAAAGAAAACCTCAGTCAAATTCAGAGTCATGAATATAGGTATCCATGAGTGTCTACTCGGGATGGATTGGCTTAAGCCTAATGACGCCCACATCCATTGTGGAAAGGGTCAAGTTTCCTTTCGAAACTCTGAAAGAGAGTTTGTTACGACTCAAGGTGAAGCGGGAGTGCCAAGAATCCAGTTAGCCAAAGTATCGCAGATCATAAAAGGGGTTAGGAAAGGATTACCTGTTTACCTAATCAAACTCAACAAATTAGATCAAAGGCAAGAGTCTCATGAGGGACCCTCTTGGCTAAAGGAATACGCTGACGTATTCCCTGACGAATTAACTGAACTTCCACCTCCAAGAGAAGTTGATCATGAAATAAGGCTAATGCCTGGAGCTGCGCCAATTGCAAAGAGACCTTATAGAATGTCCATACCGGAAGCTATTGAGTTGAAGGAACAACTCAAGCAACTGTTAGATCAGGGTTACATCCGGCCTAGCAACTCACCATGGGGAGCTCCAGTACTATTCCAGAAAAAGAAAGATGGGACACTTCGACTATGTATTGATTACCGTGGGTTGAATCAATCAACAGTCAAGAATAAGTATCCTATTCCTAGAATAGATGAGCTTCTTGATCGCCTTCAAGGTGCAAAGATCTTCTCCAAAATTGATCTCAGGTCAGGTTACTATCAAATCAGGATCAAGGATGAAGATATTCCAAAAACGGCCTTCAATACAAGATATGGGCACTTTGAATTCTTGGTTATGTCATTCGGGCTTAAAAATGCACCTGCCACCTTCAATAGATTAATGCAGGATATTTTTAGACCATATCTTGATGATTTCGTGCTTGTCTTCTTCGATGACACTTTAGTTTATTCTAAACAGGAAGAAGATCATGAACCTCAACTTCGGATTGTCCTTGAAACAATGAGGTCTCATAAGCTGTATGCAAAAATGAAGAAGTGTGCATTCTTCAAACGTCAGATTGAATATCTAGGATTCATAGTATCATCAGAAGGAATATCAGTAGACCCAGCCAAAGTTAGAGATGTGCTTGAATGGCCAATACTAGTATCCGTCAAAGAAATACGTAGTTTTCTTGGCTTGACAGGATGGTATAGGGTCTTTATCAAAAACTATGCTTTGATTGCAGCACCTCTTACCGACTTACTAAAGAAGCAGACTTCTATTACATGGTCAACTCCCGAACAAAATAGCTTCGACCAATTGAAGCAATGTTTGGTATCAGCACCTATTCTAAAACTTCCTGACCTCAATAAGGAGTTCGAGGTAGTAACTGATGCCAGCATTCTTGCCTTGGGGTGTGTACTTATGCAGGAAGGTCATCCAGTAGCATATTCTTCAAGGAAATTAAAGAGTCATGAAAAGAATTATGCCACGCATGATCTGGAGTTATTAGCTGTCATCCATGCTCTAAAGCTTTGGAGACACTACCTGTTGGGTAACAAGTTTACTCTAGTAACCGATCATAAGAGTCTCAAATGGATTTTTACCCAGAACGAGCTCAACATGAGGCAACGTCGATGGATTGAAGTATTGGAGGAGTATGATTTTGAAATCAAGTATCGACCAGGGAAAGAGAATGTAGTTGCCGATGCACTTAGTCGCAAGGCATTCCTAAATTCCCTAATCTTGCAGAATCCATCAACGGCCAGATCTCTGGCTACAAAGGTATCTATGCCAAGCAACCCTATACTCGAACTAGCTAGAGAGGAAGCATGCCATGATTTGGCCTACCAAACCATGATAAAAGAAATATCTACCAAGGAGCAGAGTCTGAAGTCACAAGCTAAGTATCAGGAATTTTCCATTGATAATGGACTTATCTACTACAGAACAAGGCTGTGTATACCAACAAGCCAGTCACTTAAGCAGAAGATATTATGGGAAGCTCATGATTCCCCTTTCGCAGGACATCTTGGCTATGCAAAAACTCTTAATGCAGTTAGGAAGAGCTACCATTGGGAGAGGCTCAAAGGTGACGTTCTCAAATATGTCACTGAATGTTTGTCTTGCCAACGTATCAAGGCTGAACACGTCATGATGCCAGGAAAATTGCAACCACTTGACATTCCCCAAATGAAATGGGAATTCATCAGTATGGATTTTGTGGTGGGCTTACCCCAAGTCCAGGGAGGATACAACTCCATTATGGTTGTAGTTGACATGCTTACTAAGGTTGCACACCTGATTCCAGTAAAGACAAACTATAAAGCCTCCGACATTGCAAGAGTGTTTATCAAGGAGATATTCAAGCTACATGGGTTACCTAGAAGGATCATTAGCGATCGAGATTCTCTCTTCACTTCACACTTCTGGAGAGCTATCTTTGAAGCTATTGGAACTCAACTCTATTTTAGCACAGCCTACCATCCCCAAACGGATGGACAAACAGAGCGAGTGAATCAAATTATTGAGGATATGCTTAGGGCTTACTGCTGTCGAGAGCCGAAGAGGTGGATTCAGTACTTACCGTTAGTAGAATTTGCCTACAATGCTTCTTACCAGCAGAGCATTCAAATGACCCCTTTCCAGGCATTGTATGGTCATGATTGTCGAAGTCCCCTAAACTTTTCTGACCCAACCCTAAGAGTTGAAGCTTCAAGACAAATGTTGGAGGACATGGATGACCAAATAAGGTCAATAAGACAAGACATACAAGCAGCCAAAGATAGACAAAAGGCTTATGCGGATTTGAAACGCCAGGAGAGGATCTTCGGAGAAGGAGACATGGTCTTCATTCGTGTACGCCCTAAAAGGAGTTCTTTATCTCTAGGAGAATGCAAGAAGCTAAGTCCAAGGTATTGTGGGCCGTATAAAATCCTCAAATGCCTGGGACCCAATGCTTATAAATTGCAACTTCCTGATAACCTAAAGGTTCACAATGTATTCCATATTAGTCTCTTAAAAAAATATGTACCCAACCCTAATCATGTACTTGATGACCAACAAATTGTAATGCCTAGTCAAGGAGTCCTTGAACTAAGGCCGGAAAAGATTTTAGATGTTAGGGAGAGACAGCTAAGATCTAGAACCTTGAAAGAATGCCTCATCCAGTGGAAAGATTATCCCGAAGAGGATGCTACCTGGATGGATGAAAGCTCTCTCTATCTTCAATATCCCCAGTTTATCTCGAGATGAGGACATCTCGATTCTTCTAAGGGGAAGAGGATGTAATATTCCCCACCCGTGAATATTGACTTCCCGCACACTGCGTAAACCTTGTGCTAAGGTTATTTTTCAAGTTGAAATTGCCGGCAGTGTAACCTGTGACCTGCACACAAGAAATCGGGACCTTTGCAATGGCAAGGCAAACCCGAGGATTCAAACCCACAAATAGCACGTAAACGCCCTCTTGGGAGGGGCAAAGTGAATATTATCAAGGCAATTTTTTTTTATTTTTATCCCTTTTCCCCAGCCGATGCACGGCTGGAGAAGAGGGAGTGTGGGGGGATGGGACGTGATGGAGTCGTGGGCTGCATGGGGAGGGGGGAACCCATGCAAGGGGCCACGTGGTGGAGCCCTTCTCTCCCCCCCCATGCCTATATAAACACCCGCTAAGGTGTTGAAGAAAAGGAGGAGGCTCTGATACTCGTCGCCGTGCTGAGGAGGAGGAGAAGGATTGCGAAGAGGGGCCTGAGGTCGCCGCCTGCTCAAGCCGGCAGTCACCGTGCTAACGTCCAGAGGAGACAAGAGGGGAAGGAGGGGGCCGAGTTGGAGGATTGAGGGGAAGGGACGCTGCCGGGCTAAGCACGCCACCGCTTGCAGCGCTTGTTGTTGCTGCCATTGCAGCGTGCTGGCGGCGCTGAGGCTCCACGTCGCCACAGAAGGTCAATCAACCCCCCCCTAAGCGACGTCATCTTTCGCCACGTTATCAACCCCTCCCTCTTCCACGTGGGTTCTGGTCATAGCCAGAAGCTTCTTTTAAGAAGCTTCTAAGGGGGCTTTCATAAGCCCCATTCACACAAGCCATCTATAAGTCCCTTCCCACTAGCCACCACGGGTTTTCAAGGGAACCCATTTTTGTGGAAGAATTCTTGCGCACGAGGGGAAAAAGTCCCAGCTTCCTTAAGATCTATTTTCGCGTGGCCACCACGGGATTTTTAAAAGAAGAAGAAGAAGCTTAGAAAGCCTCCATTCCCATAGCTCTCTCGTAAAAGGGCCATCTCCACAATCCAAGCTCCAACCCCACAAGGCCTCCAATAAGCCCAAACCCCGCAAGCCGGTATTCTCAAGGATCCGTACTTCGGAGGGGATCTCCTGCGTACGAGGGAAAAGGGGAAAGATCTTGAAGCTACTCACAAACGGTTGGAGAAGACTCACCGATTGCGTAAGGGTAAAGGCAAACCGGAAGTCCGTAAGCACGCTAACGATGGCTCCCAAGAAGTCGCAAGGCGCGCCTGCGGGAGGTTCTTCTCCTAGCATTCACGTGGACATCTCCCCGAGCCCACAGACTCAGGTTTTTACTATTGTGAATTCATACTAAAGTAATGCATTAAGCATGACAACTCCAAGGATTAGGAAGTACCCGTGCATGTTCAAATTCACCTAACCTAGTTAAATACAATAGGGAAAAATTGGTATTTTCAATATAAACGCAAATTGTCCATCTATCTTACGACCTTAACAGTAAATTGCCTTGTCGTGCATTTTCAAAGGAAAGCCACATATTGCCTAGGTTTAATGAGGAAATTGTTAAGTGCATTCGTCATGAAGGAAAGGAGTATTTTTGTAATAACTCCCGTCGTTAGGATTCGCATGAGGAAATTGTTAAATTCTTTTGCACGGCATGAAAAAGAACCCCGATCTTATATAAGTTGCATGGGAAAAGATGCTTGCAATTGGATTAAATCGACACTTGCCTTAGTATTGCATGAACTTCATTCACGATGTTGTTGTATCTAAGGGTCGCACTTTTACTTTCGCAAATTTCATTTCATCATGTAACATTTAGGAATGATTGCATGGCTTATAAAAGCATGAAATGCAAATACTTAGACACAAGGTTGTAGGTGTTATTCCTTGATGTAAATCCTAGTAAACCCTTTGTAAGTTATCCCTCAAATTATCTTGCCTTTTGACTTTAACAAAAAAGGGATAGGGCTATTGCGGATCTTATGGTGCGTGGAAGTAATGAATTACATGTTTACATGTATTATTTTGCAACTATTTTCCTACTTTAGATCAAGTATATCATCTCTAGGAAAGAATTGTCCTTGTCATAAGACAAATAGGTCAATTTACCCAAGTCATTTGCGGTATCACGACTGCTAGGGTTTCGTATAGGCATAACTAGCCGATTCGATAAAAACCTCAAGTACTAGCTAGGGCTTGGAACGTTAGAGATGTAGCCAAGTATCGTACTTGGACGCCAAGTCGAAGTCCTCAAACCCAAAGGTCCTACCCACCTTCCCGGAAAGTTGAGCCAATGGGACGCACACGAAAATAATGATCTAGGGTTTCTACCCTAAGGATCATTCGACCTAATGCCAGAACTTGGATTGAGTTGGAATCCCTAGGACCGAACGTTGTCGGCCTAGTGCGGTTAGGATTGCGGTGAGTAAGAAGACACCCTAAACCCTACTTCGAGTCTAATCATAATTCTTTGACCAGAAAACACCATTCAATGGGTGAAATGATCTCTTGGAATGGAAGTGACACTTGTGCAACAAGTTGCAACGTCACATAGCCTTGTGGTTTGATCACAAGAAAGTTTTGCCATTCCTTAGAATGAGGTTGGCAAGTTCTTGCGCAAGTTTAACTTGCAAGGGGATGGGTAGTCATCCTGTTACATCGCCCTCATTAGGGGAAATTTGCCAAGTTAAGGGAAGTTAGGTATTTGCTTGGACGAAAATGATTAATCAATAAATTAAAGCGACATGGTCGCCGGGATTTACTATTAATAAAACCTAAGGTATTGGTTAAGTTGGGTTAACAGGGTATGACCCTAACCCAAGGACAATAGGAATCTTGCCAAGTTGCAATTGATTCCGGATCGAATGCTAGATGCATTCGGAGAGAAGGATTCACTCCTTAACAGTTTGCCAAATAAACGACCACTGAAATTGATTGTGCTTGTAACAGTTTAGAAAGCACTGTTTGCATTGTTTGCTCAAGGAACTAAAGGATGAAAAGATATATAAATGCTTCAGGTTGAAGACCTGAAGGGAGAGGCAGCTTCAGTTACCCCCGACTGCCTGCCTGACCTTAACCAAGGGGGTTGTTGACCGCGCCGGGAACGTGGACCGAACCCGCCGCGAGAGGTCTTTCCGTTGAGCTCTACTTGGAGCAGGAGGACGCTTGGGTGCCAGGGGGGGCTCTGGCCATAAATCCCTCGCCTTCCAGGTCCTGCACAAGAGGCTAACGTGACTCGGGATTGGATCTCGAGGCTCGCATACTAGTCTACGGGCAGAAGCTTGGAATAGTGATCCCTGGCGGATTACTGGATAGCCTTCGGGCGGATTATGGACAAGCCTACAGGCGGAACTCCTTGTATTTCAAAGATAAAACGATGAAATGATAATAAAGAATTTGTCTGATATTATTTTTCTATGTCACGTGATAAGATTACGTGAAGGAACCAGTGATTAACAGGATTAATTAAAGAAGCTGATTGCTATATGTCAAATTAAATGTGTTAGATAATTACATAACTAAAACAAACTGAGGAAAGTGCGGAGGATGGGCCATGGGTCCGTCCTACGGTTGGGTGGTCTGGGTTAGCCGGGAACTTTTCTCAAAAATCTCGAAGAACAGCGGGATGATCATCATTATCAAAGCGAATAATGAGAGCGATAACCTAGAGTTACGTCTTACCCGATTTACGCTGTTTTAGGGGAACGGAATGGGACTATGCCTTATGGCAGAGAGGTTGAGCCTTGCATCCCTCTCGTTTCCCATTCTCTTTGAACCAAGTGCAGCGTGAATCCGCTTCGGACCTGGCATTTCTGCGTAAAGTAGTTCGCTCGGGTCTGACGCTAGTTGCTACTAGCTAATGACCAAACAGGAAAACCCAAATTCAGGTCGATCCTAGGTGGGAACGGCCAGGATACTTCCGCTACGTGGCAGACACGGGAAGACCTAGATTGCAAAACCCGTAACATTCCGAGGGAGTGCCGGGCGGAGTTTTCTAGACATCCTTTCCGATGGACTGCTAAGACGTGTCCTGGATGATTCTAGTGGACACGTTACAGATTGTTACATGTCAAATTAATGTGTTAGATAATTACATAACTAAAACAAACCGAGGAAAGTGCAGAGGATGGGCCATGGGTCCGTCCTACAGATGGGTGGTCCTGGTTAGCCGGGAACTTTTCTCAAAATCTTGAGGAACAGTGGAATGATCGTCAAAAGACACGAACAACGAAAGCGTGGACCTAGGGTTATGTCTTAACCGATTTACACTGTTTTAGGGGAACAGAATGGGACTATGCCTTATGGCAGAGAGGTTGAGCTTTGCATCCCTCTCATTTCCCATTCTCCTTGAACCAAGTGCAGTGTGAATCCGCTTCGGACCTAGTGTTTCTGCGTAAAGTAGTTTGCTTGGGTCCGACGCTAGTTGCTGTTAGGTAATGACCAATCAAGAAAACCCTAATTCCGGTCGATCCTAAGTGGGAACGGCCAAGATACTTCTGCTACGTGGCAGACGCGGGAAGACCTACTGATGGACTGCTAAGACGTGTCCTGGATGATACTAGTGGACACGTTACAGTTGGTATCAGAGCCGACCAACAACGGAATTGTTTTATGATATCTCAATAAAAGGAAGTAAAGAAATTGTTGCTGTCTAAACATTTCCTTACCTTCAACACTGTCTTGCAGAATTAGGAAGCGTGGAACAAGTTTTTGGTATTTCGGGTCATGTTTATGACTGCAATGCATTCTCCACTTTATAGACAAAGAATTGGGATGATGAACATTCTGGAGCAGATCTATAATCCATCACCTTTGTACATGGAACAAAGATGGACGGGTGCTTCAGGAAACTATTATATAGCCACCCACCGGTTTGCTTATCTACAGACCAACCTAAAAAGGATCAAGTGGTTGGAAGACTTGAAAGCCGTGAAGCTATTCTTTTTTGTGGTAGCTCACGTAAATTCGACTTTACATATCCGAGGTCCGAGGGTTGAGATGAACTCATATGTATATAAGGAAGTAACCCGTGTAATCCCCGCCGACATGATTAAAGTGTTGGGCCGCCATGAGAAGTATGGATTCCAACGGAAAGGGTATCCTAAACTTCCAATGACTTATTGATTCCTGAAGATCCATGACCCAAAACCCTACTATTACACACTTCCTGTAGATAAATGCAATACAATGTTGTTCTCCCCAAACTAAATGTAACAATTGACTTATCATCACAGGGAATGTTGTATTCGAAAGGGCTATCCCCATGTAAATACAAATAAAGACTTTTTTTTATCAATGTCTGGCTATGCATAAGAGTTGATAAAAAGTTAAGTAGCTACATTGTTTACGAGTTAGCTAAGCTAACGTCGATTATCGTATAATAACGTTAAGAAAACCTTTATTCAGGTACAACCCTAGGTACAGGTTCCAAACTCGCCTTCTACATCAAGTACTGCTGTGATCCAGGAGAAGAAGTTCCTCTTCAAGCAAATTAAGCCACCCGAGTTTGACGGGAGAGGCAGATTCGTTCAGCCTGATGCTGAAATTTGGATTGAATCCATGGAGCATTACTTCGAAGCAGCCGGTACTGCACCCACCAATTAGGCTATGCTCGCCAAGTTAAAGCTCACTGGAAAACAGCTAGGACTCACTCTTGAGGCATACTACTCTAAATTCGTTTCACTTTTAAAGTATGCGCCACAGATGGACATGACGCAGCAGGTGTCCAAATTCTATGCGGGCTTAAATCCACCAGTAAATACCCGTCTCGAATCTATGCATCCATCAAATCTTCAGGATGCACTCATTCGAGCAGCACCTATCATTCAGGAGGTGCAAGCTAGACCAAGGAGTAACAAAACTTGGTCTTATAATGACCCGAACAGAGGAGCATTCAGACCTCAAATGAAGAGAGTTCAAGGTCATAATATGGGACAAAGAAAGAAAGCAAGGACGAATAATGTCAACAACTTTGCTCCTACTCAAAGTAATGGCCGAAACCTCCGTTGTTTCCACTGCAACGAACCCGGTCACTTCAAGAGGCAATGTCCCAAGCTTGGTGGAGGACATCGCCAAGCGCCTTTTCAAGGAACAGGCCATGGTCAAGGAGCCGTTACCCGAGGAAGAGGAAGAACCACCTGCATTGCCAATAGGCAGAGATGAGAAGAAGAAGAAGAGGAAGATCCGACCATGGAAGCAGAATTCGAAAGAGCGACAGTCCATGACGCTTTACACAAGAAGGGGCCGAATCGCCAGTTCTCGGTGATTTAGACACCGTGGGACTATCAAGGTAAAGGTTTCAAAACCTTGATTGATTGCGGCAGTACACATTCCTTTATCTCACCAGCATGTGCAAAAAGATTAGGAATAGCCACAGTAGAAGCACCTACCCTACTTGTGGAATTGGCAAATGGTCGTGAGGTAACTTGTACCAGGCAAACTGCTAAGGTGGAATTCTTTCTGGGAGAAAAGAAGACTTCAGTCAAATTCAGAGTCATGAATTTAGGTATCCATGAGTGTCTAATCGGAATGGATTGGCTTAAGCCCAACGACGCCCACATTCACTGTGGAAAGGGCCAAGTTTCCTTTCGAAACTCTGAAAGGGACAAATAATTTGTCACAACTCAAGGTGAGGCAGGAGTGCCATGAATCCAATTGGCCAAAGTATCTCAGATCATAAAAGGAGTGAGAAAAGGATTACCCGTTTACTTGATCAAACTCAACAAGTTAGATCAAAAGCAAGAGTCTCATGAAGGGCCTTCTTGGCTAAAGGAATACGCGGACGTATTCCCTGAAGAGTTGACCGAACTTCCACCTCAAAGAGAAGTGGATCGTGAGATTAGGTTAGTGCCTGGAGCTGCACCAATTGCAAAGAGACCTTATAGAATGTCCATACCAGAAGCAATAGAGTTGAAGGAACAACTCAAGCAACTGTTAGATCAGGGCTACATCCGGCCTAGCAATTCACCGTGGGGAGCTCCAGTACTATTCCAGAAAAAGAAAGATGGGACACTTCGACTATGTATTGATTACCGAGGGTTGAATCAATCAACAGTCAAGAACAAGTATCCTATTCCTAGAATAGATGAGCTTCTTGATTGTCTTCAGGGTGCACTCCTCCTTGGGATGAGACATCACCTCCTTGGATATAAAATTTGCCAGCCAATCTTATTGTATATGGTATTCAATTAGGTTGCAAGTACAATGCATGATTGATGTTAACTTTTCTTACCGTTTACTGAAAATCTACAATCGCCTAATCAATGATCTCAGATTGAAACTCACCAAATCGTCATACGTGTTCTATAGACAATCGACATTTTCGTCTAATTGCCAGCTTGCATTGAAGGACATGGGACATGCTGATTAAGATACGCCTCGCGATCTTGAACAACAGGACCTTCATCATTTTCCATTTTGTCTACATTACAACAAACAATTTGTTTTTGTTATCATTATTTTTTTCTTAAATTGTTATCCTCTCCTTCTATCTCTCTCTTTTTTTTCTTTCTTAAATTGTTATCATCTCCATCCATCTCTCTCTTTTTTTTTTATTTCTTAAATTGTTATCCTCTCCTTCCATCTCTCTCTCTTTTTCCATGTTACGACTACGACCACGACCACGACCATGACCATGACCACGATGACGACGACGACTATGACTACGACCACGACCACAACCACGACCATGATGACTATGACCACAATGACTACGACCACAACCACAACCACGATGACTATGACCACAACCACGACCACAACTACGACTATGACCACGACCACAACCAAAACCACAACCACGACTACGACTACGACTACGACCATGACTACAACTACGACTATGACCACGGCCATGACCACGACCACGACTATGACTACGACGACTACAACCATGACCCACGAACGACTACGATGACCATGACCACGACTACGACCATGACCATGACCACGATCACGACCACGACCACGACTACAACGACCACAACCATGACTACGACCACGACCATGACTACAACCACGACCACGACCACGACCATGACCATGACCATGACCACACCACGACCACAATCACGACCACAACTACGACTACGACTACGACCACGAAAACCATGACCACGACCACGACCACGACCACGACGACCATGACTACGACCACGACCATGACCACGACGACCATGACTATGGGTAGGTTGCACTCACTAAGAATAGGATTGGCGATTCACCTCATCTTCTCTCCATCATCAATAGAATTTTCCTTTACCATTTACAACTCACCCATCTTCTCTCCACACTATTGCACACTACAATCTCTATGAGGGCATGAGATTGGGATCTCCACAGATACCAAAGCATGATCTCTAGCTTGATGGTTGCATATATACTACTACTACTCATGGAATAAACCTTAAAATAGTTATTATGCTCAAATATATGCTTCTTAGAGCATAAATTTGTTCCTAAGACTATTCTAAGGAAGAAAGAGGGTTAATGATAAAAGAGTGTCATTCCTTGCAAGTGATTTTATATTATATTTATTAATTAAAATTGATAGTTGAAGATGAGTTTCCTAAGAGATCTTGTGGTGATGCTGTTTTAGTTTTGTGAAGCATATATATGAATGATGCTATTTTAGTTTTCTGTATTTGTCTTTTTAAGAAGAGATTGATTTTTATGGAATATCCAAAGTTATTTTTGGGATTATGTTATGAAAAATGAATGTTTTTCATATTGTTTTCTGTAAATACAAAGGCATGAAAGATTCAACTCAAGCAAGAGTTGAATACATTGAAGAAAGGGAAGATGTCTATCAATGAGTATGCACTGAAGGTAAGGAGCATTGCAGATGCATTGGCAGCGATTGATGTAATGCCCGATGATTATGATTTGGTGTTGTCTACCTTGGGTGGACTTAACAATGAAAAGGCTTGGAAGACTTTTGTAACTTTCGTGTATGTCAGAAAGCCATTTCCAGATTTCGATGAGTTGGTCTCCCTTATGATCACTGAAGAGATCAACATGCAGAGTGAGACATCTGAAAGAAGTGGTGAACAAGTCCAGGCTTTCTACTCCAGTTCAGGAAGGGGACGTGGCATGTTCTCCTCAAGAGGTCGTGGTACAGGACGTGGTAGTGACAACCAGCAAAACAGATTGAATTAGCAATTTGGTGATATGCAGGTTTCAGGAGGTCATGGTAACTTTAGAGGCAGGGGGAGCTTTAGAGGAAGAGGTGGATGGTAAAACAGAGGTTCTAACAACTCTGGTATTGTGTGTCACTACTGTGGCAAAACAGGTCATATTGCAGCCCAATGTTATGCTAAGAAAGATGATATCCGTAGTGGTAAGTTGCAACAAGGAAACTATGCATCGTATTCACGACAGAATGAAGACAAAAATGAACGCCTGTTTGTTATGCAGCATATGCTAAATGCTGTTACAGCAAAGGGAACACATGATGATGTTTGGTATGTTGATTCAGGTGCATCCAATCATATGACCAACCATGCAGAATGGTTTGGAGAGATGTAGGATTTGCAAAATGCAGGTTATGTGCAGACGGGCGATGATTCATGCCACCCAATTTTACATGTTGGAAAAGTTCCCTTGTCCTTGCATGATGGTAAGACAAAGAGTCTTTCAGATGTATTACATGTGCTATCTATTACAAAGAACTTGGTGTCAGTCGGTCAGATGGTAGAGTAAGGGTTGCAAGTCAGATTTAATGCAAAGGGTTGCTTTGTAGAAGACTTCAATGACAAGTGCAGGTTAGTTGCAAAGGGAAGTAGAGTTGGACGTATGTTTACTCTGGATGTTGGAATTCCTACTATGAATGCTGCTATGTATGCTAAAGGAAAAGGTGTTGTTGCAGACATTGAAATTTGGCACAAACACATTGGACATGCAAATGTACAAAGGATGAAATTAATGCAATCCAAAGGATTGGTTACAGGTTTTTGCCTACATTTAGAGTTCCAGAATTTCATAAGCTGTGCGAAGCATGTCAGTTTGGTAAGCAGGCAAGACAACCCTTTTCACATGACAGAGATGTAAGCAGAAATATCCTTGATGTTGTGCATATAGACATTTCGAGGCCTACACAAAATGTATCTCTTGGAGGCAGTTCATACTTTGTCACATTCATTGATGATTGTTCTAGAAAGTTGTGGGTATATTTTATGAAGGAAAAGAGTGAAGCGTTTGAGCACTTTAGAACTTTCAAGGCTGCAGTTGAAAGAGAAACAGGCTTGAAAGTAAAGTGCTTGAGGTCAGATGGAGGGGGAGAGTATCTCTCGAATGAATTCAGTGATTTTCTGAGGTCTCAAGGGATAAAGAGACAGTTCACATGTAGGTATACGCCACAGCAAAATGGGGTTGCAAAAAGGAAAAACAGTCATATTGCAGAAGTTGCACGTGCCTTGATGGCTGAAAAGAATATGCCTAAACATTTTTGGTCTGAGGCTGTTCATACTGCTGTTTATATTATGAACAGAACCCCCACAGCTGCAGTTCATGGTATGACTCCTGAAGAATGCTTTACTGGCAAGAAGCCTGATGTATCGCACTTGAAAGTGTTTGATTGCATTGTGTATGTTCATGTGCCAGATGAGTTGCGGAAGAAATTGGATCCAAAGGCTGAAAAGTGTGTCTTTATTGGATACTCTTTAGAGCAGAAAGGGTATCGTTGTTATAACCCTGTCACATGTAAGTTCAGAGTGAGCAGGGATGTCATCTTTGATGAAATGAGCAGTTGGTATGCATCTAGTGGTGATGCATTGGATGATGATGATGATGATCATGACACTCATGTGTAGACTGAAAAGCAAGAATCATGGACTCTTAGTGGACCAGAGACATCATCTGGTAGTCCTTGGTCTGGGAGACTAAGGAGTAGCTCTACATCTTCAGGTGCATCTAGTAGCACTACAAGTAAAGACAAAGGAAAGAATAAAGTGTTAGATGGCATTGATGCAGTTCTTGATGGAGATTCCACTGGCTTAAAGAGCTTGGATGATGAGCTTGGCATTCCTTCAGTGAGGACTCCAGGTGTGTAGAGAGAACGCGTCAATGCAAAGACTCCATTGAGTAATCCAGTGGTACGTAGGTCTAGCAGGGTGAGATACCCTATTAAAAGATTTGGTTTTGAAGGTTATGCAGCTCACCAATATGCTTATATGGTGAAACTAGTTGAGGATGTTGAGCCCACTTCTTTTGAGGATGCTGTTGATCATACTCATTGGGATGCAACAATGGATGAGAAGATGGCTGCATTAGAGGCCAATAAGACTTGGGATCTGGTATCATTGTCGAAAGGCAAGAAAGCTATTTGATGTAAGTGGGTTTATAAGATTAAGCACAATGCAGATGGTTCTATTAGTAGGTACAAAGCTAGGCTGATTGCAAATGGCTATGCCCAGACATATGGCAATGTAGATTATGATGAAACCTTTAGTCCAGTTGCTAGGATGGCAACTGTCAGATGTGTGATTGCTTTGGCAGCAGCCAAAGGTTGGAGGTTGCAGCAAATGGATGTGAAAAATGCCTTCTTGCATGGTGATTTGCAGGAATAAGTGTATATGGATCAGCCAGCAGGTTATGAAGATTTAAAGCATCCCACGTATGTGTGCAAGTTGAAGAAGGTGCTCTATGGGCTCAAGCAAGCACCTAGAGCATGGTCTGACAAGATCAGAGAGTATCTTGTCAATATTGGCTTCTATATTTATGATGCTGATCACTCACTTTATGTGAGAAAGGGAGATGCAGGTTTGGTCATCATAGGCATCTATGTGGATGACTTGATTATTATAGGTGATAGTGATAGTGGGATTGCTGAAATCAAGGATTTTTTGAAGAAGAAGTTTGAGATGAAGGATTTAGGTGAGCTAAGATACTTCCTTGGCATTGAGATGATCAGATGCGTTGATGGTATATGGCTCTCCCAAAGACAGTATGGCTTGGATATGTTGTCCAAGTATGGTATGACAGCATGCAAACCACTTTCAGTCCCGTTGGAGCAGAATGTAAAGTTGAGTGCTGATGTTGGGGATGAGATAAAAGACCCTACTATGTTCAGGAGGATAGTGGGGAGTTTGATCTACATGACCATTACAAGGCCAGCAGACTTGAGCTATGCTATTGGTCTTGTAAGTCAGTTTATGCAAGTACCTAGACAGCCACATTTGAATGTAGTTAGATGCATATTGAGATATGTGAAGTTCACATTACATTATGGACTTTTCTATGAGGCAGGTACATATGTATAGGTGTTTGGACATACAAATGCAGATTGGGCTGGTATTATGTCTGATAGAAGATCTACCAGTGGATACACGTTCTCTCTTGGTAGTGCATTAGTTGCTTGGAGCAGCAAAAAGTAATCTACAGTTGCTTTGTCGAGTACAGAGGCTGAGTATAGAGGTGTTGCTATTGCAGCATGTGAGGTAGTATGGCTGCAAAAGTTATTGGTTGATTTAGATGTGCAGGTGGAAGGTGCAGTTGTCATTTATTGTGACAACATGAGCAGTATACAGTTGGCTAGGAACCCTGTGTTCCATGCCAGGACAAAACATATTGAGGTACACTATCACTTTGTGAGAGAGAAGGTACTAGCAAGTGAGATTGACTTGGTGTATGTCAGCACACAGGATCAAATAGCTGACATCTTCACGAAGGCATTGGGTACAGAGAAGCTTCAAAATTTTCGAAGCTTACTTGGAGTTGCAGAGATGCAGTTGAGCTTGAGGGGGAGTGTTGAGATGACAAGCTCAACACATGCGGACATTGATGATGGACCATCTGGTTAGATGGGTCCACACGTCTACACTTAGCATGTTAGTGGTCATTATGACTCTCACATTGCCACTGACTCATTACTTATTATATTCAGGTTGTTACACCTATTTAAAACTGACATAATTATAGCGCCAATTGACTAGTGTAGTCGGTTATGCATTGTTTGACTTAGTAGGCCACTTTCCTTTATGTTGTATCTTATCTATACTTTGTGTACATTGTAAAGAGAGTGGAAGAAGAAGAAGAAACTAGCAAGAAAAAATTTTGGCCTCCATCTCTCTTCTTGTCTCTTGAGTGAGCTTCTCCTTGTGCATTCTGTGTGTATTCGGTGTAGCATCTTGAGCAAGTCCCCCTACCATGCGATTCTTGATAGATTAGAATCAAGAATCTGGGAAAAAACCCTCATGGTTAAAGGAATATGCAGATGTATTTCCTAAAGAGCTGACATAACTTCCTCCTCAAAGGAAAGTTGACCACGAAATCAAGCTAGTGCCAGGAGCTGCACCAGTCGTAAAGAGACCATATACGATGTCCATCCCAGAAGCTATTGAACTGAAAGAGAAACTCAAGCAATTGTTAGACCAACGCTACATCTGTCCTAGCAGTTTACCATGGGGAGATCTAGTGCTGTTTCAAAAGAAGAAAGATGGAACGCTTCGGCTATGCATTGACTACAGAGGGTTGAATCAATCAACCATTAAAAACAAATACCCCATTCTAAGAATACATGAACTACTTGACCATCTTCAAGGTGCGAAGATCTTCTCTAAGATAGATCTCAGATCTAGATATTATCAGTAAGGATCAAGGAAGAAGATATCCCGAAGACTGCATTCAGCACAAGATATGGACACTTTGAATTCTTAGTGATGTCATTTAGGTTGACAAATGCTCTTTGTTGAGTGTTGAAATGACTTGTTTTTTGGCTGATTTTTGTTGTTTTTGAGAGCTGAATGGTTGATTTTATGAGATGATTGATTGATTAAGAAGTGGTTTGAGAGTGTTTTGGATGATATTGAGAGTGTTTTGGAAGATCATGATGTTTGTTGATGGTTCTGTGATGTTCTGATAGGTTCTGATTGGTTCTGTATACCTTCTGTTTTGTTCTGTTTTGCTCTGTTTTGGTCTGTTTTGTTCTGATTGTCTTCTGTAAGGAGGGATGGAGTATTGATTGATGAAGAATGAGATATTGTGAAAGTTTATTGAATGTTTTGTGAGAGTTTGGAATGGTTTGAGAGTGAGTTATGTAGTTTTGATGACCTTCTGTAACCTTCTGTAGGTCTTCTGTAGAGCTTCTGCTTCTGTTCTGTTTCTGTTCTGCTTCTGTACTGTAACTGTTCTGGTACTGTTCTGTAGACTGTTCTGTAAGTGTTCTGTGGAATGTATGTGTGATTTTGGGGAAAGTTTTCTAGCCTTGGAAAGAGGTGAATACAAGTGCAAAAGAGCTGAAGGAAGTGGAAGAAGTAGCTGTTGAAGACTCAAGAGAAGACTAGAGTGAAGTGACAGTAGTGAGCTATGAAGAGACACTGTAGTGGTTCTGGTGACCTTTCATATCAGACATACCTCTTGGGAGGGGTATCCACGACCTAAGAGTGATTATTGAGAGTAATTTTGAGAGATTGTAGTGAGGATATGATGTATTATTGATGGAGTGTGTGAGAGAGAGTCAGAGATAGCCAATTCTACTGAAACAGAGTGATTGTATATGAGAGATTGAGAGAGAAGACTATGAAGATATTGAAGATGAATACTATGTGATGCATTTCCATTCAAAGATGGTGTACTTCTTTGCTTTCTTTGTGATATTGATGGATTTTGTGAAGATGTTGAAGAATATGGTTTATTCTATTAAAAACCGTGGGAGATTTACATGATGCTGCATGAAGATTTATTGTGCCTGGTGTTCTTTTCTTTGTTGTGATCATATGAAACATGATAAACAAGCTTGTTGATGTTACAAGATAGATTTTCTTGCAAGAGAATTCCCTTTTCCTTGGTGTTCCTCTCGGGGCTCCATGTTTTTGGTGCGCAGCCGGGGAAACTTGCCATCAACAAGCACCAAAAGAGGCTGAAAATGAAGGAATTGGCATTGCCAAGAAGAGAAGAATTCAATGGATGTTTGTAAAATTCCTTCTTCCACTGAAGAGTTGGAATTCCTCATAATCAAAGCCACTTTTCACAAGAAGTTCATCCCACAATGGCGGAAACATATCACCATCATGATGCATGCTCTATGTGGTGGACAGTTTCCTCTTCCTATTGAAGCAGCAGAAACTTGCATCTTGGTGGCAAACTGTTTGGGAACAAACTGAAGAACAGAAACAGAGAGAATGAACATCCATGGAAGATTTGGCATTCATTGAGAAGTTTCCAGACAACATCAAGTGGGAGATTGTGAAGAAGCTTCAGGAGTCTTGGTCTGTAGAGGTTCACAAAGACAAGAAGGAAAAGAGTTGGAATTTGTTCGTGGACGCTCAACAGCAAGATACATGGGATGCTTGGTGTACTGATAATCTTCTGTTTGTTCAATTAGCAACCCACTGGAAGTTGGTAGACAGAGTGTTTTTCACAACATACACTATTGAAACCATCAGAAGCTGGCATTACTATGATGATGGCACCACCACAATGCTCAGACGTATGCATTTTGACACCTTCAGAACCGAATACCTTCCTCTGTGCAGTGGCATGAAAGCAGAATTTAGGGACGTTGAAAAGAAAGAAGTAGAAGAAATGTTGGCAAGAGAGTCCTCCAGAGACTGAAGCCTTCTGTTAACCCTCTGTGGAGCACTAACAACATAGTGGAGTCAACCCCCTGATGAATGACGCAATAAAAAGGCAAGCGTTAGAACGAGTCCAGAGGTACGTGAGAAGAGAGAAAGCAAGAATCAGAGCCGAGAGCGAGCTCGCAGCAGAAGCCGCCTTTGACGCCCTTGCGGAACTCTTTACAGAAGTCACAATGGCACATCAAGCCCTTCCTCCTCTTGCTGGAGGTCCACTTCCAAGCCAGATCCGTCCTGGAAATATTGATGACAGACCAGCGAACGTAGTCCCATTGCCAGTTTTTAAGGGAGAGTACAATGAAGACCCCGATCTTCATGTAGCAGAGTTTATGGTAGCATGTGTGGCTAACAATGCCAGAACCCCTGAGCATTGGTTAGCAATATTCCCCGCCACTTTCAAGGGCGCGGCGTTTCAGTGGTATGAGAGACAAGCAGCAGGAACTTTTGGCACATGGGACGACCTGAAGTTGGCCTTCCTCACTAAATTCAGGCGTGAAGGTTTTGAAGAGCGGATGAGAGAGGAATTTATGAACCTAAGTCAGTCCTCTGGAGAAAGAGTGGAAGCCTATGTCTCACGAATGGAATCCATCCTGAAAAGATGGACTAACCATAATCTAGATGATGGCATTCAAAAGGGGGTATTTCTCAGAGGATTACAACCAGAAGTCCGTAAGTTTGTGGAGCTACAAAGACCAGCCACCCTGCAAGCTGCAACAGAAGGTGCAAGACTGTACGATGAAGTGGAAGCTAGATTAGCAATGAATACAGGAAGAGGAGTCTTACCTCCTCTGGTGCCAGGAATGATGTACCCACCAAATGCAGTCCCAGGGACTGTTCCTTATCCATACCAACAGATGCCCCCGGTATCACAGTACAGTGCACCAAATCCACAGTGGCCACAATCCATGCCTCAAATGATGGTTCAACCACAACAACAATGGTCCCAACCAATCTCCTCAATGCAAAATCAGCAGCAACAGTGGAACCCTACCAACTGGAGTCAACAGCCAACAGTTCAAACAGGAGCTCTGAATCAGAACCAGAACAGAGACCCCTCTGTACCAACCCAACCAGTTTATGCAGTGATTACAGAGACTCCTCAAAACCCTCCTGCCAGTACGTCAGGAGGAGAAAGCTTGAAGGATTATTTATCTAACTCAGTTGCAAACATCAAAAAGGAGTTGATGGATGTGATTACAGAGCAACTACAGACACTGAAAGTGAACACAGCGAGCATATCCAACGTTGCAGGAGCAGGAAGAGATGTGATGCGGTCAAATACTTGGTGTGGTAAGTGTCATCAAGCAGGTCATTTAGCCACTGAATGTACACGGAAACCAACCATCCCTGGAGCCTTCTGTTCCTACTGTTTGCGGAAGAACCATACAGAGGACATTTGCTCTTTGAAGGAGATGCATGATAGGAGAAGAAAGGAAGAAGACGCAAGATTCAACTTGCTGGAATCCAAAATGACAACACAAGATATTGGACCCAAGCCTAGAGAGTTTGGTCCTAATTTCGGACCCAGAAGATTTCCCTCTCAAAGTTATAGAGGAAGACAGTCTGGCGGTGGTCAGAGATCAGAAGTGGAGTGTTACAGATGCGGAGAAAAGGGACACATTTCACCAAATTGTCCAAATCCTCGAAGGTGAGTGGATTACAAGCCCTTATGCAGTCGATGCAAAGGAGAAGGCCACACTGCAAAAGACTGTCCAAGCCCAGCCCCAGTGAAAAACAGTACTACTGATAGTCCGTCCAAGGTCCAAGAGCCTACCTCCAATTTGGTAGAATTGGAAGTTGCTGCCATCACGCGTGCAAAGCAGAAGGAACCACCTACCCAGAAAGAAAATAACCCTCCTGCCAGAACAGTGAAGTTCAATCTTCCACCAGAAGAACAGAACAGAACAGAGCCTAACAGTGCCGTACAGAGCCCTACAGAGCCACAGAGAGTTACAGAGACAGTTGCAGAGACAGGACCAGAGGTCCAGGATACAGAAGAGGAGGAAGTGCCCCAAGTGGCAGAAGAAGCTCCTGTAATTCCTCTGTTGGAAGAAAGAGGGAAAATGAAAATGGGTGTTGCCCCATTCCCTAATCGGTTAGAGAAGCCAGTGGATCCTATTAAGGAATACGATCTAGTTAGAGATCTAGATACCTTTAAACCAAACCTCACATTTCGACAATTATTGATGTTGTCTCCCAGTTGCCGAAAAAGGTTCAAAAGTATACTAACAAGACGACGTGGTTTAAGGATTGCTTCCTCAACAGCAACAAAGTCCAACAAGGCTCCAGAGCCTGTAAAAGAAGTGGATATGGCTAACGCTTTCCTAGATCCGGGTACCCCAGAGACTGGCGTGTGGATAGAAGGCTGCTTCATTGCAAATGCACTGATTGATGGAGGTTCATCAGTGAACATTATGACGGATGTGACAATGAAGGATCTAGGCCTACAAGGTGTGCAACCAACCCAATGGCTCATCAGACTGGCGGATCAGAGTAGAATCAAGCCTTTGGGCATTCTCCCATATGTGAAGACTACAGTGGCTGGAAAAGATTATTGGCTGACCTATTTGGTGGTGAAGCCAAACTCTTATGGTACATCCTATCCTCTGTTACTGGGAAGACCATGGCTTTTTGAAGCCAGAGCAAGGACGGATTGGTTCAAAGGAACCTTGACCTTGGGCAGAGGACCCAACAAAGTGGTGCTGAAACTGTATGGTTCTCAAAAAGGACATGGATCCACCTCCTTGGAATTATCTTCTGATTCCCCTAACGAGGCTACAGATGGAACATCAGCAGACGAAGATGCTATCAAACAGATCCTTCCTAAGAAAACAGTGGCACATTCTTTAACAGTGGATACAGTAAGCCGACTTCCAAAAGATGCAAAGCCATTATCAATGGGTGAATACTTCCTGCCTGAACCAGGAATGACTTCTGAAATCACTTCTGACAGTGAGATAGAAGCATGGATGTACTGCTCTCCCTGTTACATGGCCACAGCAGAGACAGAGGCAGGAGAGGAAACAGAGAATCTGTTCTTCTGTTACAGAGCTCCTACAGAGACAGAAGCAGAAGCAGAAGCAGAAGCAGAAGCAGAAGCAGAAGCAGAAGCAGAAGCAGAGACAGAGACAGAAGAGGTTGGACATGAAATGGACGAAGAAGGTTATGAAAGAGAAACGGAAGAGTCTATCCCACCTGAAGAGGATACATTTGAGGAAGAAGTTCCAGAAGCATCAGAAGCCGATGAGCTCATGTTATGGGACAGAATGGCGATGGTACCATTTGGTCTGGTAAATGGATCTTCTCATATGCAAAACCTTTACAAGAAATGGATGAAGAAGAACAAGCCGTCTTTCAAGTGTGGCTCCTGCCGTCCTAACCCATTCTTGCCGAAGAAAGATGATGATGATGCACCGTGCCAACAAGCACCAGTCCCATCAACCCAACAAGCATCAGAGGGTCCCTGTTATGTGACGTTCCTGGATGTGTCATCATCAGAAGATGAGTCCTCAAGCCAAGAGGTAATTAATTTTGACACCAAACCCGGAACGGCTCTAATTCCATTTCAACATCTTAAGGAGCAACCTAAGTCTCCACCAAAAGACGAAGTTGGTTCTAGTGGGACATCAGAAGAGGACACCACTCCCTTGAAGGAGTCGGATCTGTATCCAGAAGCAGTCCGCGGGACCTTCATCCGTGAAGTAGAAGGTGAAAGGCAGTTGACCTTTGTGGATGCAGAAGGCACTGAACGCCACTTAAAGGTGGGTAGCAGTCTCCCAGAAGAGGAATTGTCAACTTTGTACAATTTGTTGAAAGAGAATTTGGACGTGTTTGCATGGTCTTACAAAGACCTAAAGGGGATTGATCCCACAATATGTCAGCATCATATTGACTTGGATCCTGATGCCAAGCCAGTACGGCAACGACAGAGGCGAATGAACCCGAATTATTCCACATTGGTGAAAGCGGAGTTGCTGAAGCTTCTGGAAGCCGAGTTCATTTATCCAGTGGCAAACAGTGAATGGGTTTCACCCATCGTGGTTGTACCCAAGAAGAATGGAAAATTGCGAATATGTGTGGATTTCCGAAAGCTTAATTCCAAGACGAAGAAGGATCACTTTCCTATCCCTTTCACAGACCAACTGTTGGACACAGTGGCAGGACATGAGCTTTATTCCCTTCTGGATGGATTTAGTGGATACAACCAAGTCCAAATCGCAGAAGAAGACCAGTCCAAAACAATCTTCACCACAGAATGGGGGACCTACGCTTACCGGCACAGGGCGGGATGCACAGTTGCACCATCAACTGCGCACAAGGCATACACCCTTTGCACAAGTGATTGTGAGGATTACATCAATGGGTTTCAGGAAAAGGCTGCCCTCCTGTATCTATCAACAGAGAGTGAGACAGAGGGTGGGCTGAGTGTGACTGAAGTTTCTTCAATCAGTTACTGAGAGGTGAGATTGAGAGACGTTACGACACTTGGAGTCAGGTATGTTTCCGTTTCCCTATGCACCCACGGGATGGGTCTTTACCATCAACACAAGACACATCACCCTGTTCTGTGCACTGCACCATAAGGCTCCCTTGCCTTCCTCCTTGCACCTATGCCAGACGGGTTGGACGCACTAATGCACCATCAACTGTGCACCCTGGCATACTCCTTTCTGCACCATTCCCCCTTGTTGATTCCTCAACCGGGTATGAGTTACGGGTTTTAATCATTCTTTCTCGAGTGATATTAGTCATGGGGCGAGTGACTGTTCCTTCATTCCAATTGAGTGACTGTGAGTTGAGTGCAATATCCCTCATCATCGACGGATTTCTTGCGATTCCTTCCATTAGCTACCTCCCTGGGTGCTGCCGCGTGGTCCCTGCCATGACGAACGTGTGTCAAGAAGATGCCTTGGTCCCTCCAGCGCCGACAACCACACTGGACGTGCCGTTGACACTCAACCTTGATTCTTGACGAAACGGGCCAAGTTTTTCTAACCCTACAACTTCTGTTTCTTAGTGATGTTCATGTTTTAAGTGTGGGGAAGTTAGTGGATGGTCTGTGGCATGGTCCTGGGTCCCTAATGCTCGGTTTACCCTATCCGTTAAGGTCTTAAGTGTGGGGACGCGTCCCTGCGCGTCTACATTGCATACTCATCTACATATGCCTTATCTTGCTCATGCATGTATACCATGACTTGCTTTTACCCTCCTGGGGTCCCTTCCCACCCGCCCGGTTATGTTTCACTCACCCTTGGGGCTGTTTCCTTGCAGTTTTCCTTCATTCCCTGATTTTGAGGTTTTTCCATGTGAATGCACCCTACGTTCACTTAAATCCAAATCCAACCTTATAGCCCTGTTCCTCTCTTTGAACGGACCATTTTTCCTTTTTACCTACCCCTGTTCCGGTGCACGGTTTTTGAGTTATTAATTTTTGAAGCATTTTACGCAATTTAGACGGTTTTCCATGTGAACGTGCTTTTCTTGCTTCGAAACCATGATCTGACGTCATAGCCCTGACCAATGTTTTTCCCCTGACATTTTTCCTTTTTATTCTGTCTCATTCCGATATATGGTTTGTCCGTTATTAATTTTCCGGCTTTTCGCAACTTTTTCGTGCGTATTTTTGACATTTTTCCATGTGAACCTGCCCTATTTGCATCGGAATTCCAATTTGATTTGACAACCATGTCCCCTGTGCCTTCCCCTACCTTTTTCCTTTTTCCTCCACCCTTTTTCGACTTCTGGATTTTTACTTATTAATTTTTAACTGAGTTTTTGGGAGTCTTTTTGGAGTTTTTCACATGTGAACCCCTCCTATTTCCGCCGGAACTACAGTTTAACGTGATAACCCTGTGCCATTCCTTTCTGCGGACATTTTTCCTTCTTACTGCATGTCATTCCGGTAAACGGTTCGTCCGATATTAATTTTCGATCCCATTTTCGGGTTTGTTTTTTGGGTTTTTCCCATGTGAACGCGTCTTACCTCAGTCGGAATTCTGTTTTGATGTGATAGGATTGTCGGGCACATCTTTTTGCCTAGTTTTCCTTTTTGCTGCACCTCATTCCGATGCACGGATCTTTCGATATTAATTTTTAAATTGCGTTTTGTGGTCCGTTTTTTCTGTTTTTTGCACGTGAACGCCCTTTACCCCTCCCGGAACCCCCGTCCCGTATTTTTAATGTTTCCCCCCTGTCGTCCTGCCCACTTTTTGTTTTTACGGTATTTCGTTTTGACATCCGGATTGGGAGTTATTAATTTTTCTGTATTTTTGTGTTTTTTCTCGCGCTCGTTTTGCGCGTGAACGCGCCCGTTTTCGATTTAACGCGTCTCCACGCGCCCCGGTCGTGTCCGCGTACCCCGTACCGTCATCCCCGCATCGTTTCAATCCCGTCACGGCAAATTTTTTTACCCCGCCCCGCGCACGTGCGCGGGACGGGGTTCCGCCTTTTCTTGACCCCGCCCATCCTCCCTAGCCCCTGCCCACCCCAACCTGCCTGCCCACCTCTTTTTGAAACAAAAAAAGAGAAAAGAAAAGAAGAAAAAAAAAACAAAAAAAAAAAACAAACGACACCCCCTCCCGCCAACCGTCTTCCCCCACTTCCTTTCCCCTCTCTCTCTCTCTTTCTTCTTCTCTCTCTCTCTCTCTTCCTCTCTGCGCGTACCCTCTCCTCCCTCTTCCTTCTCCCTCCATTTCCACCATCTCTCTTTCCTCTCCCTTCTCTCTCCTTCTTCTCTCCTGCCCGCCATCTCTTCCTCCTTCTTCTTCCCTCTCCCTTCTTCTTTCTTCTCTCTTTCCTCTCCCTTCTCTCTCCTTCTTCTCTCCTGCCCGCCATCTCTTCCTCCTTCTTCTTCCCTCTCCCTTCTTCTTTCTTCTCTCTCCTCTCCCTTCTCTCTCCTCCTTCTCCCTCCCTGCCCGCCATTGCTTCTCCCTTCCCTCTTCCTCCTTCTTCCTCCCTCCCCTCCTCCCTTTTCCTCCCCTTTTCCTTCCTCCCTCCGTCGCCGCCCCGCCGTCTGCACCGGCCGCCGCCCGGCTCCGTCGTCGTCGTGCCCGCCGCAGCTCCGTCGTCGCCGCCGCCTGCAACGCCGTCGCCGCTGCCGTCTGCACCGTCGCCGCCGCCCGCAACGCCGTCGCCGCCGCCGTCTGCACCGCCGCCGCCGCCGGCTCCTCTTCCCCCACCTCCAGCCTCCACCTCCTACCCCACCTCCTTAGGTTAGAAGCTAACCTAAGTTAACCATTAATTAACTAACCTAAGTTAATCACTAACTTAACTAGACTTAACTTAACTAGACTTAAGTTAACTAACCTAACTGACTTAGGTAACCACTAACCTAACTGACTTAGGTAGACTTAACCTAACTGACTTAGGTAGTGTAGACTTAACTGATTAGCTTTACTTAAGTGACTTACGTGACTTGTGACTAATGTGACTTATGTGATTTATGTGATCAATGTGACTTACTTAATCACAACCTTCATTTTTCCATAAAAAAATTTCAAAAAAATTTCTAAAAATTCCTTCTGTCTTTTGTTAATTTTTGGACCATTGTCTGCTAGGAATTGCCTTTCCTATAATTTTAGAAAAATCCCTCTTTCCTAAAATTAACCATAAATTGCCAAAAAAATATAGAAAAATCATTTTAAAAATTATAAAAAATTCTAAAAAATTTTCTAAAAACCTTCTAAAAAATTTCCCTCACCTCCCTTCCTCATTTTTCATTTATTCAACCATTACAAAATCACAACTAACAATTAACTTAACTAACTTTTAAAAAAAAATAAATATAAATAAAAATAAAAAACCAACATAAATCAAATTAACACATCTACTAAGGTGTTGTTTGTTGTTTCATCAGTGCTTTTTGCTTTTCCTTTCCTGGGACTCTTTCGTGCGCATTCCTGCATTTCATACACACCCTGCCAGGTATTTATTTTCTGTTATTTATTTATTTCTTTTCCCCCTTAATCACGAATTAATTGTTAAAATACACCCTTTAATCCACCCACTGTTTCCACGCGCATTCGCGCTAAACACACATTTTTTTTAAACTTAAAATCAACCAGCCGTTCACTTCGCACGCGCTACGTGCGCTAAAGAGGCACTTTAAATTTTTAATTAAAAAGAACCAGCCGTCACATGAGCACGCGCTGGCAAAAAAGCGCTCCACATCACCTTAATTATAATCAATGAATTGCATTTAGAGACCCAGTCGGGAATCGAAGTCCGGGACTCGTATAACTGCACCGTTTAACCTAATAATTGGTAATTAAATTTATAATAAGGAACCGCCGTTTTCTTATTAAGGTTTATCACCTAATAAAAATTCACCCATTTTTAATAATTGATTCAAATGAACCCTTCATTAAATTAAATTCCCCCTCACTGCACTTAATCCCCTTTTTAATGAAACATTTCGTGGGATGGGTATACGTAGTCATTAATGTTATTTTCCATGGTCCAGTTTTGGTTCTATCACAGATGTTGTATTGATATGGTATGGTTTTGGTTTCATGTCTTTGTTACGGTTACGGGTACGGTATGTAGTTTTTCTTTTATTGCCTGATACGGGGTTCAGGGTGTTTGTCTGATGCATCGCATGAAGCTTTCGGTCGCATTTGTCTCGAGGTCATGTCAAATTTTTTCTAGGATGTGGTTTGCTTGGGGTTAGTAGGTCGTGTTACGTTTTGATTGGTAATTCTCTTATCCTTGGTTTTTTGTCTGTTGCTTTGCAGACATTCTCTTTGATTGTCTGTGTTGTGGTGTGTGTGTAACCATCTGAATGGCGCTTTCTCATGCTCCTCCCCCTATCCAGTACGTCCCACTAGTTAGTAGGGATTACTCGTCCCTACTTACTTTTGAGCCCCTCACGAAGGCAGGACTTGCTGCTTTTGTGGCCACTCCTTTTCCATTACTTCCAGAGGATCCGTCCGTATGTGATGAGTTCCTGGCCTCTTACAGCAAGAAGACAGGAGTAGTCCAAGGCATGTCTATGACATTGACATCTCGAGGCTTAGGGAAGGCTTTGTCCTTACCCTCCAAAGGGGAACCTTTTGTGACCACTCGACAGCTCTTCTCTAATGAAGAGATTCTCAAACTGTTGCAGAAGCAGACACGGGAGGTCCTTGATGTTAAGAAAGTGATAAACTCTTCAGGAGTTTCGTTTTCTATGATTACTGATCCCGTCTGGAAGACGATGTGCCAGTTCCTTCAGGACAGATTCATGCCTGCCAAAACGCCATCCCATTATTTGTCCAAAGAGCTTTTCACAGCTTCCAGGATGGTGCTAAAAGGAGTTGCCATTGATTGGAGCACATACCTCCTTACTAAGATGGATCAGCATTTTGTTAAAGTCACGAGGGCTAATGTTACCAATGTTACCTATGGATCCTATTTGTCTGCCTTCTTGACCTATTCAGGTTTACAGAAGACTGTGCCTCCCCCTCCTCCATCAGATCCAGTACCACCTCCTCCACCTTCCGAAGAGTCAGCACCTATTGACATTGAGGATGATGATTCTCCGCCTCCCCTGGTCATACAGCGCAAACGCTTGAAGAGGGTAGCGGACAAAGCCCCTGCTGTACTTCCCTCAGTGCCTATCCCTGCTACTTCTGGCAGTGACCTCCCTGGGTTTCTCACTTGCAATAACCTATTCAGGGCACATAGAGAAGGATCCTTGGATATCTCCGTTCCTTCCCTGAACAGTCTCGTTTCAGGAGATGCCATTCCTTTCCTCTGCAAGGATATTCAAAGTTCCATTGAGTTGTCAGTGACAGCCTGTGTTCAACAGCTGTACGCATCTTTCTATGAGGAGCTCATGCAGTCCAAAGACCAGTTGCATAAGGCAACATCTGAGTTAGCATCTGCTAAGGATACCCTAGCAGATCTATTTAAGCAAATGGAACAGCAAACCCAACTGGTTGCCACCCAAAGTGATGAGATTTCTTCATTGAAAACCCAGTTATTCGAGGCTCAGTCACAGGTTACTAGCCTTTCAGCAGAGAAGGAGCGGATGTCCACCGAAGCGAAAGAATTCCAAGTTCAATTAGATGACAAGCTTTCAGCTTTACAGATGGCTAATGACACAGTGGCCAACCAAGCCTCCCAAATCCAGCAGTTGCAAGATCAGCTTGCGAAGTCCCGCTCTGTTCCTCCAAGCCCTCCTGTTCCATTAATTCCTTCTCTTTCACAGCAGGACTTGGCTGCCCTACAGAGACAGGCTACTTTGTGCCCTCTATTCCAAGACAAAGTGGAAAGATTGCAGTCCAGAATGGACTTGTTATGGTCTACCTTTGAGCAATTTCAGGACTATGTCTTACCAGACCATTCTTTCTTTGTCCACTACCATTTACAGAAGCTGGTCTTCTATATGAAGCTTTCCACGATGGATTTACCTTTTCCAGAGGATGGCTGGAGTGGGGCTTGGTCTGCTGAGTTGTTGACAGAGGTAGTTAGAATGCTCTTTGAAGATTCTGTCACGCCAGACACCATGCTGATGTCATACATGTATCTCCGAGGAGATTTGTTAATTCCAGATGAGGTAGATTTGGCATGGTATGTGGGGGATGTGGTCTTACAGGCTGTTCTCTATGTCAATCATTTGGAGTTGCGCATAGCTGAAATGTTTCAAAGTTATTCCTCCAAAGTGGCTGATTGTCAGGATAATTCGTGGCATCCCATGATTGAGTCAGTGGTCCTAAATCAAAGACAAAACACAGCTCCTACCTTTGTACAGAGTACTAACCAACTGAGGATGGATCTCTTAACTTATCTTTCTAAACATAATCCATTTGATGCTACTTTCTTTGATGCCTATCAGAGACGATCTCTTTTGGGACCTTCTGTTCCTACCCTCCTTTATTACCAACAATTGGCTCACCGCTATGCTATATATTTTTCCCTTTGTCAAACAAATTCCACAGTAATTTTACCACTTCTTTTCCAACCTTCATCTTCCCCTCAAATTCCTATTTTCACTTATTGTTCCTTTATTGAGGATAGGGTATTTTCCCCTTCTCCACCTTGTCCTTCACCCCTCATAAATGTACCCTCTACATTTCCTATTTATCAATTAACACCTTTCCTTAGTGATTCCTTACAAATTTCTGCCACTCCTTCTTTAACCTTTTCTTCCTTTTATGATTTTTCCTATCCTTCCCTACATCCACTTTCTCTTATTCCATTACCCTCTCCTAACACTTCCATATCTCAACCACCTCAGTTGGTTAGTGACTGTGCTGGTTTTGATACTCAGATTTCCAGAAGAAGGGGATGGAGTTCAGATGATTGCCTTACAGGACCGCAGATTAATTGGCCAGTAATTCCAGGGGAATGGACAGTTTCAAGTCAAGCTTATCAAAACTATGTTCATTTTGCCCAACAATATTCACAGTCTGCAGATCCCTCAGTGAGATTAACTGCTCACTTTGCTTGGTACCTGGCGTATATGCATAGGCACTCTCATACTGATTCAAAGCCTATCCCAAAACTGTGCATGAATGTCAATGTTAGCATTGATTCTCAACAGCTGGAGATATTGTATTTTCATGCCCTCTGTTTGCCTAGCCGATACCTAGTCCTGTTGGAAAGGATGTGCTGTCTCCAATTTTTCCAAAATCCTCCTAAAAACTTTGTAGATGAATCCTTATCTATGGATCGATTCAGACAACATCAATCTTTTAAGAGGGATCATCTTCATTGATGCCTTTCCAATGTATGGTGAAAGCTTTTTAATGCCAAACTCTTCTTTTTGAAGAAGTCATTCAGATGGTTGGGTTGTGTATTAGTGTTTGTGTTGTGAGTTCATGTATGTCAAACGAACGTGGTGGTTTCCTATTGGATCTTGTGTACGAGCTATGTTTTGGAGATTTGTCGCGATGGGGTCGTGGTTGGAGAGTTGAAGCTGATGCAGAAGAAGAAGAAGCAAACTCTTATATCTTTTACAAATTTGTGATGATTTTTAGTTTGATAAGAGGTGTTAATGTGTGAAAGAGTTTTCCTTTCTTTGTATTTTTATATCAGAAACAGGTTATAAGATGGGGTCGTGGTGGATGGATTCTTTGTATGAAGATATTGAAGATCAAAGTGAAGCTTTTCTATGAACTTGTATTCCCTTTTTCCTGGGTCCCGAGGACGCTTCCTTATTAAGTGTGGGGATATGTTGAGTGTTGAAATGACTTGTTTTTTGGCTGATTTTTGTTGTTTTTGAGAGCTGAATGGTTGATTTTATGAGATGATTGATTGATTAAGAAGTGGTTTGAGAGTGTTTTGGATGATATTGAGAGTGTTTTGGAAGATCATGATGTTTGTTGATGGTTCTGTGATGTTCTGATAGGTTCTGATTGGTTCTGTATACCTTCTGTTTTGTTCTGTTTTGCTCTGTTTTGGTCTGTTTTGTTCTGATTGTCTTCTGTAAGGAGGGATGGAGTATTGATTGATGAAGAATGAGATATTGTGAAAGTTTATTGAATGTTTTGTGAGAGTTTGGAATGGTTTGAGAGTGAGTTATGTAGTTTTGATGACCTTCTGTAACCTTCTGTAGGTCTTCTGTAGAGCTTCTGCTTCTGTTCTGTTTCTGTTCTGCTTCTGTACTGTAACTGTTCTGGTACTGTTCTGTAGACTGTTCTGTAAGTGTTCTGTGGAATGTATGTGTGATTTTGGGGAAAGTTTTCTAGCCTTGGAAAGAGGTGAATACAAGTGCAAAAGAGCTGAAGGAAGTGGAAGAAGTAGCTGTTGAAGACTCAAGAGAAGACTAGAGTGAAGTGACAGTAGTGAGCTATGAAGAGACACTGTAGTGGTTCTGGTGACCTTTCATATCAGACATACCTCTTGGGAGGGGTATCCACGACCTAAGAGTGATTATTGAGAGTAATTTTGAGAGATTGTAGTGAGGATATGATGTATTATTGATGGAGTGTGTGAGAGAGAGTCAGAGATAGCCAATTCTACTGAAACAGAGTGATTGTATATGAGAGATTGAGAGAGAAGACTATGAAGATATTGAAGATGAATACTATGTGATGCATTTCCATTCAAAGATGGTGTACTTCTTTGCTTTCTTTGTGATATTGATGGATTTTGTGAAGATGTTGAAGAATATGGTTGATTCTATTAAAAACCGTGGGAGATTTACATGATGCTGCATGAAGATTTATTGTGCCTGGTGTTCTTTTCTTTGTTGTGATCATATGAAACATGATAAACAAGCTTGTTGATGTTACAAGATAGATTTTCTTGCAAGAGAATTCCCTTTTCCTTGGTGTTCCTCTCGGGGCTCCACTCTTGCTACCTTCAACAGGTTAATGCAGGATATCTTTAGGCCCTATCTTGATGACTTCGTACTCGTCTTCTTTGACAATACCCTAGTCTACTCTAAGTAGGAAAAAGATCATGAACCCCAGCTTCACATTGTTCTTGAAACAATGACAGCACACAAGCTTTATGCCAAGAAGAAGAAGTGTGCATTTTTCAAGTGGCAGATTGAATATCTGGGATTCATTGTATCAGCAGAAGGAATTTCAATAGATCCATCCAAGGTCAAAGACATTCTGGAATGGCCAACACCAACTTCTGTCAAAGAAATACATAGCTTTCCTGGTTTGAGAGGATGGTACAGGATCTTCATCAAAGATTATGCCTTGATTGTAGCGCCTCTGACTGATCTATTAAAGAAGCAAGTAGCAATTGTATGGTCACCTGCTAAACAGACCAGCTTTGACAAGCTAAAGCAAAGCTTAGTATCAGCACCCATCCTGAAACTTCCTGATCTTAGTAAGGAGTTTGAAGTGGTAATTGATGCTAACGCACTTGCCTTAGGATGTGTGCTTATGCAAGAAGGTCCTCTTGTAGCATATTCTTCAAGGAAATTGAAGAGCCATGAAATGAATTATACTACCCACGAGAACCCCATCAAGGATCAAGACCCGAAGCTTAAGATGAAGTATCAAGAATTATCTGTCAGTAGTGGACTTGTCTACTTTAGGACAAGATTATGTATCCCTGCAAGCCAATCTCTCAAGCAGAAGATACTTTGGGAAGCCCATGACTCCCCTTTCTCAGGACATCCTGGCTATGCCAAGACCCTTAATGCGGTTAGGAAGAGCTATTATTGGGATAGGCTCAAGGGTGACGTTCTCAAATATGTCAGAAATGCTTGTCTTTTCAACACATTAAGGCAGAACATGTCAAAATGCCAGGGAAATTGCAACCACTTGACATTTCCCAAATGAAATGGGAATTCATTAGTATGGACTTTGTTGTTGGCTTATAACAAGTTTAGGGAGGATACAACTCTATTATTGTTGTAGTAGATATGCTCACCAAGGTTGTACATCTCATCCCTGTCAAGACAAACTATAAAGCCTCAGATATCGCAAGATTATTCATCAAGGAAATATTCAAACTGCATGGGTTACCCAGAAGAATCATTAGTGATAGTGACTCTCTCTTCACATCACACTTCTGGAGGGCTATCTTCGAGGCCATTGGGACTCAACTCTGTTTTAGTACAGCTTACCATCCCCAAACTGATGGTCAAATGGAACGAGTCAACCAAGTCATTGAAGATATGCTTAGGGCATACTACTGTCACAAACCCAAAAAGTGGTTCACATATTTGCCACTAGTTGAGTTTGCCTACAATGCTTCTTACCAACAAAGTATTCAAATGACCCCTTTCCAAGCATTGTATGGGCACGATTGTCGTACTCCTTTGAGCTTCTCGGATCCAACCTTGAGAGTTGAAGCTTCAAAGTAGATGCTCAAAGACATGGATGACCAAATCAAATCAGTAAGACAAGGCATCCAAGCCACCAAGGATAGACAGAAGGCTTACGTGGACTTCAAATGACAAGATAGATCCTTCGTTGAGGGTGATATGGTCTTCATCCATGTACGCCCTAAAAAGAGTTCACTATCCTTGGGAGAATACAAGAAGCTAAGTCCAAGGTATTGTGGACCTTATAAGATCACTAAGTACCTAGGACTTAATGCTTACAGGCTACAGCTACTCGCAACCCTGAAGGTTCATAATGTATTTCACGTTAGCCTTTTGAAAAAGTATTTACCTGAGGGCTGAAATGATGAACGGGTTGCCTCTTACCCATGCAACCTCCAATCCTCACTAAGCGAACTAAAGAGGGGCACCACCTAGCCAAAGGGAGAATGAGCTAGGATATCCTTTTTCTCAAAGAGAATCAAGAGAACCAAGACACAAATTTACAAGAGAGAATATATGTACTAGACACCATATTAGAATATGAGAGAGAGAGATGAGAGGAGAGGGAGATAATAGGAGAAGAGATAGAGGAAGCTTGCCATTATGCTACATGGAATGAGAGGATGAGAAGAGAGGGATATAATAGGAGAAGAGGTAGAGGAAACTTGCCATTATACTACATAATAAAAGAACTCACTCATAGCTCACCTCAAAGAGATGGACTAGCATGAGGGTATTCTAGAGTGCTCTCATTGGCTTGTCATTGTCCTCCTTTTGTTTTTCTTCATTCTCCATGGGCTCTTTATATAGCCTCCATGAGGGATTAGATTAAGCTAATCTTCTTGATTAACATAATCCTAGATGTTGTATGGCATCTTTGAAAATATGGAGAATAGTGGATGGGACAAGTCCCCACCTTGGTCATCATGCAAGAAGCCAAGGGTGGTGGTAGACAAAATAGAGAAATAGAGCTAGATTACAAGAGAGGGTGTCCAAAGCACATTATTATAATATATTTACAAGAAGGATAGAGTGAAAAGTTGGTGTGGTGAAAGAGAGAAGAAAATTGCATATAGCCAGCAATCTGCGCCTTCATAACTTCAAATACGTGAAGAATCTGAAAAAAGTTTCTTCTGCAACTTTGTAGACCAGGTTGAAACCGATCAGGTAGAGTGGGAATTTTCTTGAAATTCTCTTTTTCTTGGGAGTTATTGAGATTATAAAAAATGGCTTCCAAAAGCTGCTTTGACTTTAGTCCCCCATATATATATAAATACATATAAGCATGTGACAGAAGGGGTCCATGGTTGTAAGCTTTTATGTAAGATCCAAATGACACCATGATGTGGATATTGACTTGTGTGCTAGGGTGAGGTGTCCTCTAATGATGGTGATAGATTCCAAATCTTAGTGATGCAGACGGAGCCCATGACATGTAGTTGGAGGCTAGTCCTTTGAAAAATCTATGCACTCACTCAACTCCTAGGTGTAATCCATTTTTATCTTCACTAAGATAACCATCCCTTTTACCCTTTACATTGACATGCCTCCTAAGAACTTGTTCCCCCCATTTGCTAGAGTTATCTTAATCGAGAAGCAATGTAGCATACCTAGTGCTTGAAGAGTAAACCCAAAGTGATATGGTAAGCTCTTGATAGGGGCTTTGGCCAAATTTTGTTGTAGTAATCTAGGTTGTGAAAAACCCGGATCATTATCCCTCCCCTTAGGCTAGAGGTATTCATGCCTCTAGCTTGATAATGATGGTCCAATAGAGCAAGGAGGACTGCACCCCCTCATTGGTGACTCTTCATTGAATGACTGCTCCAAAGTGTTCATATTTCTTTGAAAATAAGGCTTCAATCGCCATCCATTTACCCTTGTCTTGTGAACCTTCCCATCCATGTCACCTAGCTTATAGCTGCCATTTGGATATCTCCTTATGACCATGAATGGCCCTTCCCACTTGAACACAAGTTTAGCATCCTTTCTGTTATCAAAGCGGTTATCATAGCGTAGCACAAGTGATCCTTCCCTTATGTATTTGCTAGCCAGCTTCTTATTAAATGTCTTCCTCCTCTCTTCAGTCTGCATGGAATAGTGTTGGACTGCTGCTTCTCTGTCTAACTCGAGCCTCTCTAGATCCAAGATCCTATCCTCTAACTTCTTATCTTGATTCTTCTCTTGACTGGCTACTAAAACACACAAACTGGCCAGTTTCACCTCTATGGTTTCGGGTCATGGATCTTTAGGAATCGGTAAGTCATTGGAAGTCCAGGGTATCCTTTCCTTTGGAACCCATTATTCTCATGGCACCCCAACACTTTAATCCTATCGGCGGGGATTACACAAGTCACTTCCTCATATACATATGAGTTCAGTTCCACCCTCTGACCTCGAATATGTAACATTGAATTTACGTGAGCTTCCACAAAAATGAATAGCTTCACAACTTTTAGGTCTTCCAACCATTTGATCCTCTTTAGGTTGGTTTGTAGGTAAGCAAACCGGTGGGCAGCTATGTAGTAGATTCCTGAGGCACCCGTCCATCTTCGTTCCATGTACAAAGGTGATGGATTATAGATTCGCTCTAGGATGTTCATCATCTCAACCCTTTGTCGATAATCAGGGGAATGCATCGCAGTCATAAACATGACTCGGAACACTAAGAACTTGTTCCATGCTTCATAATTCTGCAAGACAGCATTGAAAGTAAGGAAATGTTTGGACAACAATATTTGCTTTACTTTATCTTATTAAGATTTCATAAAAACAATTCCTTGTTGGTTGGCTCTGATACCAACTGTAACGTCTCCACTTGTTATCTTCAAGACACGTCTTAGCAGTCCATCGGAAAGTATATCTAGAAGGCTCTGCCCGGCACTCCCATGGAATGTTGCGGAGAGTCCTAGATCGCAATCCCCGTAACATTCCATGGGAGTGCCGAGCAGAGCCTTCTAGATATACTTTCCAATGGACTGCTAAGACGTGTCCTCAAGATAACAGATAGACACGTTACAGGGGGAAAGGGGTGTAAAAGACCGCATGTGAAGGGGGCTTATGAAAGCCCCCTTAGAAGCTTTTCAAGAAGCTTCTTGAAGCTTCTATAGGCATAGAGAAGCTACCTGGAGAAAAGGGGATAAGTTCTACTGGCGGCGTGTTGGCAGGCAGGGCCGAGATGATGATCGTGGTGGAACTCGGCGGCAACTCTTCCTTCACAGTGCGGCACACAACGATAGCTTCGACCCTTCTAGCTCTCTCTCTCCCTTCGGCTTGGCAAATGCAGCGTCCCGTCCTTTCTTTCCTTCACACGACCACCACCCTTACTCCCCCCCACAGGGGGTTTATATGGGGAAGGGAGAGGTATCTCCCTCCCTCCACGCGGCCTGACTGCATGGGTATTAACCATCCGTGAACTCCAGTAAGGAGCTTAGTCATAGTGCCTTCCCTCCCTCTCCTCCAGCACAACCATCGGCTGGGGGAAAGAGGGGATAATGTAAAAAAAAATTGCCATAAATCCAAAATTTCATCTTAATCTCCTTCCAAGAGGGGGTTCACACGAGCATAAGCGGTTTCTCTTACTTTGATCTAGTCTTGATTGGCCGATGGAGAATGTACAATCACATCATCCAAATATTCAATCCCGGCATTCCCTGACGAGTTAGATATATTTTCAATGCAAATATTACATTCTCTCCCCCTTGGAGGAATGGAGATGCCCTCATCTCGAGATAAACTGGGGATACTGATGTGGTTGAGAGTGCTTTCATCTATCCAAGTGGCATCCTCCTTAGGATAATCTTTCCACTGGACGAGGCATTCTCTCAAGTTTATGGATCTCAGTTGTCTCTCCCTAACATATAAGATCCTGTCAGGTTGTAGTTCAAGGACTCCTTGACTAGGCATTGCAACTTGTTAGTCATCAAGTACATGATTAGGATTAGGTACATACTTCTTCAATAGGTTGATATGGAATACATTATGAACCTTCAAGTTCTCAGGGGGTTGCAGTCTATAAGCATTAGGTCCTAGGCACTTGAGAATCTTGTATGGTCCACAATACCTTGGACTTAGCTTCTTGCAATCTCCTAAGGATAGGGAACTCTTCTTTAGGTGTACACGAATGAAGACCATGTCTCCTTCCTCGAAGATTCTATCTTGATGCTTCAAATCTGTGTATGCCTTCTATCTATCCTTGGCAGCTTGGATATCCTGTCTTATTGACTTTACTTGGTCATCCGTTTACAGTGAGCAGAGATGTTGTTTTTTATGAGATGAGTAGCTGGTATAAACCAGTAAATGTGATTGATGATGTAGATGCACAAAATGGTAATGCTGCACAGAATTCACAGCAGCAGTCACAAAATATTAGTGGACATGGAGTGTCCTCTAGCAGTGATTCACATTCTTCGCCATGGACAGGCAGATTGAGATCACGAGAATCTTCTCAAAGTAATGCAGATAGTGGTATGCAGGTATCACGAAAAGGAAAAGAGAAGGTTGATCAGCCCATGTTTGATGTGAATACAGGTCACTCTTATGTGGATGGTGAATCCAGTGGCTCAGAACAGAGCATTGATGATGAGTTGGGTATTCCTTCTATTGTTACACCTGGAGTAAGGAAGACCAGGGATGTTTTGAGAGCACCTGGGAGTGAACCTACTTTGCGCAGGTCTAGAGAGCTAGGTATCCTGTGGATAGGCTGAAATATGATGGATTTACAGCCATTCACTATGCATATATGGTTAAAGTGATACAGGAACCAGAACCCACTTCTTTTGAGGACGTCATGGGAAAAGAAAAATGGGAGAAAGCCATGGATGAAGAAATGGATGCCTTGGAAGCAAATGCTGCATGGGAATTGGTACCTTTGCCTAAAGGTAAAAATGCAATTGGCTGTAAGTGGGTTTATAAGGTGAAGCACAATGCAGATGGTTCTGTGAATAGATACAAGGCAAGATTAGTAGTCAAGGGGTATGCACAAACATATGGCATTGACTATGAAGAAATATTCAGTCCGGTTGCAAGGATGGCAACCGTAAGAGCAGTCATTGCTATGGCTGCATCAAAGGGATGGTCTTTACATCAGATGGATGTAAAGAATGCCTTCTTGCATGGTGATTTGCAAGAAGAGGTCTATATGGAGCAGCCACCAGGTTATGTGCATGCTGTTCATCTTGAGTTTGTTTGCAGGTTGAAGAAAGCCTTGTATGGATTGAAGCAAGCACCTAGAGCATGGTCTGACAAGATAGGACAATATCTTGTCACTATTGGCTTTCAGATTTCCAAGGTAGATTTCTCACTTTATGTGAGAAAAACAGAGAAAGGTATTATGCTACTTGTCATTTATGTTGATGATTTGATTATGACAGGTGACAGTGATGAAGATATCCTTCATGTGAAAATGCTATTGAAGCAGAAGTTTGAGATGAAGGATTTGGGAGAGCTGCGTTATTTCTTGGGCATTAAGGTGATTAGATTACCAAGTGGGATACAGCTCTTGCAGAGGCAGTATGGATTGGACATGCTGTCCAAATATGGGATGACAGGCTGTAAGCCTATTTCAGTTCCTTTGGAGCAGAATGTGAAGCTGAGCACAGATGCAGGTGAACTTCTAGAAGACCCTACTATGTACAGACGCATAGTAGGAAGTTTGATTTATATGACTATTACCAGGCCAAATTTGAGCTATGCTGTTGGATTGGTAAGTCAGTTTATGCAGGCTCCAAGGAAACCACATTTGGATGCGGCTAGACGCATACTCAGGTATGTGAAGTCCACATTGCAGTATGGACTATTTTATGAGACTGGGGTTCAGATACAGTTGCATGGATACACTGATGCTGATTGGGCTCGTAGTATTTCTGATAGAAGATCTACCAGTGGATATGTGTTCTCTTTTGGGAGTGCTGCAGTCACTTGGAGCAGCAAGAAACAGCCTACAGTTGCCTTGTCGAGCACAGAGGCTGAGTACAGGGGTGCAGCAATGGCTGCATGTGAGGTAGCTTGGTTGCATAAGCTACTTTATGATATGCATCAGTCTACAGATGGGCCAGTTGTCATTTATTGTGACAACATGAGTAGTATACACTTGGCAAATAACCCAGTCTATCATGCTAGAACAAAGCACATTGAGGTGCATTATCACTATGTGCGAGAGAGGGTTTTACTAGGTCTTATTGATCTAGTTTATGTCAGCACAGAGGATCAGGTAGCTGACATATTCACGAAGGCATTGGGCGCAGAGAAGCTGCGCAAGTTCAGAGACCTGCTTGGTGTGCAGGAATTGGGATTGAGCTCAAGGGGGAGTGTTGAGATATCGAGCTCCACTCGTGATATGCCAGGGTGACCGTTGTGTATTTATGTCACCGACTTGTCAGTTGCAGACGCGGTTGGTACACCGCCCATGAATAATAGCTACATGATAGCTATCCTTATCTACTCTAGTTCGTGGCTCAGTTAGTATGCCACCTTAGTTAGTTGAGTTTGGTTTGAGACCCATATCTAGGGTTCTTCTATTTCTTTGTACTTGAGTTCTTTTGGCTTACACAACTAAGAAGAGGAAAATTGTTTTCAGCCTCCACCCTTGTGTGTCTTCCCCCATTGTGCAAGCAAGAAAGCTTCAAGCGAGACTCCTTCCTTCGCTCCCACAATCTTGACAATGTCCTCCTCCAAGCTTGAGACATTGCCTCTTGAAATGACCAAGCTCGTTGCAGTGGAAACATCGGAGGTTTCGGCCATTGCTTTGAGTAGGGACAAAGTTGTTGACACCTTGCCTTCTTTCTTTGACCCTGATTCTGACCTTGAACTCTCTTCATTTGAGGCCTATATGCTCCTCTGTTCAAGTCATTATAGGACCAAGTTTTGTTACCTCTTGGCCTATCTTGCACCTTCCTGAATTATAGGTGCAGCTCGAATGAGAGCGTCCTGTAGATCTAATGGGCGCATAGATTCGAGACAGGTATTCACTAGTGGGTTTAAACTAGCACAAAATTTTGACACCTGTTGTGTCATGTCCATTTGTGGCGCATACTTAAGAAGTGAGACGAATTTAGAGTAGTATGCGTCAAGAGTGAGTCCCAATTGTTTTAGCTCATAGAACTCATTCATTTTCCACATGGGATACGCAGGTGGTAAGTATCTTCCCTGCATGGCTTTCTTTAGCTTCTCCTAGTAACGGATCCTTGCGCGATCGCTTGATCTTTGCACCATTGTTTCCACCAAATCCTGGCTTCGCTAGTGAGCTTTAGCTTGGCGAGCATAGCCTGGTTGGTGGGTGCAGTACCGGCTACTTCAAAGTAATCCTCCATAGACTCTATCCAAATTTCAGCATCCACTTGGACAGACCTGCGTTTCCCGTCAAATTCAGGTGGCTTAATCTACTTGAGAAGAAACTTCTTCTCCTGGATTAGGACAGTACTTGATGTAGGAGGCGAACTGGGAATCTGTACCTGGGGTTGTGCTTGGATAAATGTTTCTTAACATTATTATTCATTAATCATTATGATTTATATTTCATGTCCATTTCAGCTATCAACTAAGCAATCTAGCCATTTAACTTTTTATCAACTCTCATTGACAAAACAGACATTGATAAAAAGAAGTCTTATTGCATTCATATGGGCATAGCCCTTTCGTAATACAACATTTCTTGGGATGATAGGGCAACTATTTACATTTAGTTCGGGGAGAATAATGTTGTATTAAATTTATCTACGGGAACTAGAATCAGTAAGTCATTAGAAGATCAAGGTATCCTTTTCTTTGGAATCCATTCTTCTCATAGCGCCCCAACACTTTGATCCTGTCGGCGAGGATTACACGAGTCACTTTCTCATATACATATGAGTTCAGCTCAACCCTCTGACCTCCGATATGTAAAGTTGAGTTTACGTGAGCCTCCACAAAAATGAACAGCTTCACGATCTTCAGGTGTTCCAACCACTTGATCCTCTTTAAGTTGGTTTGAAGGTATGCAAACCGGTGGGCAGTTATATAGTAGATTCCTGAGGCACTCGTCCATCTTCGTTCCACGTTCAAAGGCGATGGATTATAGATACGATCTAAGATGTTCATCATCTCAATCCTTTGTTGATAATTCGAGGAATGCATCGTAGTCATAAACATGACTCGGAACACTAAGAACATGTTCCATGCTTTGTAATTCTGCAAGACAGCATCGAAAGTAAGGAAATGTTCGAAACAGCAACATTTGCTTTACTTCATCTTATTAAGTTTTCTTAAAAACAAATCCTTTGTTGGTTCGCTCTGATACCAACTCTAACGTGTCCACCTATTATCTTCAGGACACGTCTTGGTAGTCCATCGGAAAGGATGTCTAGAAAGCTTCGCCCAGCACTCCTATGGAATGTTACGGGGTTTGCGATCTAGGACTTTCTGCATTTTCCACGTAGCGGAAGTATTCTAGCCATTCTCACTTAGGACCGACCTGAATCAGGGTTTTTTCTAATGGTCATTTCCTAAGCGGAAACTAGCGTCGAGCCCCAAGTGAACTACTTTACACAGAAATGCCAGGGCCGAAGCGGATTCACGCTGCACTTGGTTCAAGGAGAATGGGAAATGAGAGGGATGTAAAGCTCAACCTCTCTGCCATAAGACATAGTCGCATTCCGTTCCTCTAAAACAGCGTAAGTTAGGATTATTATAACTTAGACTCTAGGTAAATTCCCTTGTTGTTTGTGTCCTTTCAAACGATCTTCTTCCTGTCCATCATGATTGAGAAAAGTTCTCAGCCAACTGGGACCACCCATCCGTAGGATGGACCCATGGCCACATCCACCGCACTTTCCTCAAGTTGTTTTAGTTATCTAATTACCTACCACATTTAGTTCGACATGCATCAATCAACTTCCTTAATTAGCTCATTCGGCAACGGTTCCGTCATGTAATCATAGCACTTGACATAGAAAAGAAATGTCAAACAAGTTCCTTTTCAATAGCTTATCATATTTATCTGGAGCCCCAAGAGGAACACCAAGGAAAAGGGAATTCTCTTGCAAGAAAATCTATCTTGTAACATCAACAAGCTTGTTTATCATGTTTCATATGATCACAATGAAGAAAAGAACACCAGGCACAACAAATCTTCATACAACATCATGTAGATCTCCCACGGATTTTATAGAATCAACCATATTCTTCAATATCTTCACAAAATCCATCAATAGAACAAAGAAAGCAAAGGAATACACCATCTTTGAATGGAAATACATCACATAGTATTCATCTTCAATATCTTCATAGTCTTCCCTCTCAATCTCTCATATACAATCACTTTGTTTCAGTAAAATTGGCTATCTCTGACTCTCTCTCTCTCACTCCCTCAATAATACATCATATCCTTACTACATTCTCCCAAAATCACCCTCAATAATCCCTCTTAGGTCATGGATACCCCTCCCAAGAGGTATATCTGATATGAAGAGTCACCAGAGCCACTACAGTGTCTTTTCATAGCTCACTACTGTCACTTCACTCTAGTCTTCTCTTGAGTCTTCAGCAGCTACTTCTTCCACTTCTTCCAGCTCTTTTGCACTTGTATTCACCTCTTTCCAAGGCTAGAAAACTTTCCCAAGCTACACTCATCCATCAGAACACATACATAAGCATACAGAACAGTCACAGAATAGTACCAGAACAGCTACAGTACAGAACAGAACAGAGACAGAACAGAGACAGAAGCTCTACAGAAGACCTACAGAAGGTTACAGAAGGTCATCAAAACCTCATAACTCATTCTCAAACCATTCCAAACTCTCACAAACCATTCAATAAACTTTCACAAGATCTCAATCTTCATCAATCAATACTCTATCCCTCCCTACAGAAGACAATCAGAACAAAACAGACCAAAACAGAGCGAAACAGAAGGTATACAGAACCAATCAGAACATCACAGAACCTCCAATAAATATCATGATCTTCCAAAACCCAATCAATATCATCCAAAACACTCTCAAACCACTTCCAAACCAATCAATCATCTCATAAAATCAACCATTCAGCTCTCAAAAACAACAAAAATCAGCCAAAAAACAAGTCATTTCAACACTCAACATATCCCCACACTTAATAAGGAAGCGTCCTCGCGACCGAGGAAAAAGGGAATACAAGTTCATTGAAAAGCGCAACGTTGATCGTCAATATCTCCTCAAAAAGAATCCATCCACCATGACCCCAACTTATAACCTATATCTGAGATAAAAATACAAAGAAAGGAAAACCCTTTATTCATTAACACTTCTTATCAAACTAAAAAAAATCACAACAAATTTGTAAAGGATATAAGAGTTTGCTTCTTCTTCATTAGCATCAGCTTCAATTCTGCATCCACGACCCCATCACCACAAATCTCCAAAATGTAGCTCGTACACGAAATCCAATCCAATAGAAAACCACCACGTTCATTTTACATAAATGAACTCACAACACAAACACTAATACACAACACAACCATTTGAATGACTCCTCCAAAAAGAGAGATTTTCATTAAAAAGCATCCACCATACATTGGAAAGGTATCAATGAAGATGATCCCTCTTGAAAGATTGATGTTGTCGGAAACGATCCATAGACAAGGATTCATCTACAAAGTTTTTGGGAGGATTTTGAAAAAACTGGAGACAGCACATCCTTTCCAACAGGACCAGGTATCTGATAGGCAAACAAAGGGCATGAAAATACAAAATATCCAGCTGCTGGGAATCAATGCTCACATTGACATTCATGCACAACTTTGGAATAGGCTTGGAATCATTATGAGAGTGCCTATGTATATATGCCAGGTACCAAGCAAAGTGAGCAGTTAATCTCACTGAGGGATCTGCAGACTGTGAATACTACTGAGCAAAATGAACATAGTTCTGATAAGCTTGACTGAAAGCTCTCCATTCCCCTAGAATTACTGGCCAATTAATCTGAGGTCCTGTAAGGGAATCATCCGAACTCCATCCCCGTCTTCTAGAAATCTGATTATCAAACCCGTCACAGTCACTAACCAACTGAGGTGGTTGAGATATAGAAGTGTTAGGAGAGGGTAGTGGAATAAGGAAGAGTGGATGAAGAGAGGGATAGGAAAAATCATAAAAGGAAGAAAAGGTTAAAGAAGGAGTGGCAGAAATTTGGAGGGAATCACTAAGGAAGGGTGTTAACTGATAAATAGGAAATGTAGAGGGTACATGAATGGAGGGAGAAGGACAGGGCGGAGAAGGGGAAAATACCCTATCCTCAATAAAGGAACAATATGTAAAAATGGGAATTTGAGGTAAAGATGAAGGTTGGAAAAGAAGGGGTAAAATAGTTGTGGAATTAGATTGACAAAGGGAAAGATATATAGCATATCGGTGAGCCATTTGTTGGTAATAGAGGAGGGTAGGAACAGAAGGTCCCAAGAGAGATCGTCTATGATAGGCATCAAAGAAGGTAGCATCAAATGGATTATGTTTTGAAAGATAGGCTAAGAGATCCATCCTCAGTTGATTAGTACTCTGGGCAGAGGTAGGAGCTGTGTTTTGTCTTTGATTTAGGACCACAGAATCAATGATGGGATGCCACGAATTATCATGACAATCAGCCACTTTGGAGGAATAACTCTGGAACATGTCAGCTATGCGCAACTCCAAATGATTGACATACAAAACAGCCTGTAATACCACATCCCCCACATACCATGTCATATCCACCTCATCTGGAATTAACAAGTCTCCTCGTAGATACATGTAGGACATCAACATGGTATCTGGCGTGACAGAATCTTCAAACACCATCCTGACTCCCTCTGTCAACAACTCAGCAGACCAAGCCCCACTCCATCCATCCTCTGGAAGAGGTAAATCCATCGTGGAAAGCTTCATGTAGAAGACCAACTTCTGTAATTGGTAGTGGACAAAGAAAGAATGGTCTGGGGAGACATATTCCTGAAACTGCTCAAATGTAGACCATAACAAGTCCATTCTGGACTGCAATCTTTCCACTTTATCTTGGAATAGAGGGCACAAAGTAGCCTGTCTCTGAAGAGCAGCCAAGTCCTGTTGTGAAAGCGAAGGAATCAATGGAACATTAGGGCTTGGAGGAACAAAGCGGGACTTTGCAAGTTGATCTTGCAACTGCTGGATTTGGGAGGCTTGGGATGCCACTGTGTCATTAGCAATCTGTAAAGCTGAAAGTTTGTCATCTAAGATAGCTTGGAACTCCTGCGCTTCTCTGGACATCCTCTCCTTCTCCTTTGAAAGGCTAGTAACCTGTGATTGAGCCTCTAGTAACTGGATCTTCAAAGAAGAGATCTCATCGCTTTGGGTGGCAACCAGTTGGGTTTGCTGTTCCATTTGCTTAAATAAATCTGCTAGGGTATCCTTAGCAGAAGCTAACTCGGATGTTGCCTTATGCAACTAGTCCTTAGACTGCATGAGTTCTTCATAAAAGGACGCGTACAGTTGTTGAACACAGGCTGTCACTGACAACTCAATGGAACTTTGAATATCTTTACAGAGGAAAGGAATTGCATCTCCTGAGATTAGACTATTAGGGAGGGAACTGAGATGTCCAAGGATCCTTCTCGATGTGCTCTGAACAGGTTATTACAAGTGAGATACCCAGGGAGTTCATTGCGAGAGGTAGCAGGAATGGGCACTGAAGGAAGTACTGAAGGAGCTTTATCCACTACCCGCTTCAAGTGTTTGTGCTGGATGACCAGGGGAGGCGGAGAATCATCATCCTCTATGTCAATGGGTTCGGACTCATCTGAAGATGGAGGAGGTACTGGATCTGATGGAGGAGGTAGAGGCACAGTCTTCTGTAAACCTGAATAGGTTAAGAAGGCAGACAAATATGATCCATATGTGACATTGGTAACATTACCCCTGGTGACTTTGACAAAATGTTGATCCATTTTAGTGAGGAGGTAAGTGCTCCAATCAATAGCAACTCCTTTCAACACCATCCTGGAAGCTGTGAAAAGCTCTTTGGACAAGTACTGGGATGACGTTTTGGCAGGCATAAACCTGTCCTGGAGAAACTGACAGATCATCTTCCATACGGGATCAGTGATCATAGAAAAGGAAACTCCTGAAGAGTTGATCACCTTCTTAACATCCAGCATTTCCCTTGTCTGCTTTTGCAACAGCTTCAGAATCTCTTCATTAGAGAAAAGCTGACGAGTGGTAACAAAAGGTTCGCCTCTAGAGGGAAGAGACAGAGCCTTCCCTAGGCGTCGAGGTGTCAAAGTCATAGAAATTCCCTAGACTAGTCCTGTCTTCTTGCTGTAAGAGGCCAGAAACTCATCACATAACGACGGATCCTCTGGAAGCAATGGAAAAGAAGTAGCCACAAAAGCAGCGAGTCCCGCCTTCATGAGAGGCTCAAAAGTGAGTAGGAAAGAGTAATCCCTACTAACTAATGGGACGTATTGGATAGGAGGAGGAGCATGAGAAGGCGCCATTCAGATGGTTACACACACACCACAAACACAGACAATCAAGGAGAATGCCTGCAAAGCAATAAACAAAAAACCAAGGATAAGAGAACAACCAAAACAATAAAACATGACTCGACCAACTAACCCCAAGCAAACCACATCCTAGAAAAAATTCAGCATAACCTTGAGACATATGCGACCGAAAGCTTCATGCTATGCATCAGACAAACACCCAGAACCCCGTATCAGGCAATAAAAGAAAAAACTGCATACCGTACCCTTAACCGTAACAAAGACAGTAAACCAAAACAATACCATATCCGACACATATCAAGACGACATCGGTGATAGAACTCTAAGGACTGTGCATACCCATCCCACGAAACGGTTCATTAAAAAGGGGAAGTAAGTGCAGTGAGGGGGAATTAATTTAATGAAGGGTTGATTTTAATAAATTATTAAGAATGGGTGAATTTTTATTAAGTGATAAACCTTAGCAAGAAAACGGCGGTTCCTTATTATAAATTAAATTACCAATTATTATGTGAAAACGGTGCGTTAATTCGAATCCCGGACTTCAATACCCAGACTGGGTCTCTAAATGCAAGTTCATTGATTACAAATTAAGGTGATATGGAGCGCTTTTTTGCCAGCACGTGCTCATGTGACGGCTGGTTTATTTTAATTAAAAATTAAAGTGCCTCTGGAGCGCACATAGCGCATGCTAAGTGAATGGCGGGTTTATTTTAATTAAAAATATTTGTGTGTTTAGCGCAAATGCGCGTGGAAACGGTAGGTGAAGAAATAGTTCATTTTAACAATTAATTTGTGATTAAGGGGGAAATAAAAATAAATAAAGCACATAAAATAAATACCTGGAAGGGGTGTGTATGTAATGCAGAAATGCGCACGGAAGAGTCCCCCAAAAGAAGTGAATCCAGTAAAGGAAAAGTAAAGACCATTGACGAAACAACAAAGACAACACCTTAGTGGGGGTGTTGATTTTGTTTGTGTTGGTTTTTTTTTAATTTTTGTAATTTGGGATTATTTATGGTTGGTTTTTGTTTGTGAGGTTATTATGTGTGGTGGATGTGTTTTGTTGTTTTTTGTTTTTTGTTTTAAATAAGAATAAAAATAATAATAGGGAAATCAAGATATATAACACATGAATATGGAGGAAATATCCTCAATGGAGTGGATGCAAATAAAATAGAGAGTGTTAAGGGAAATTTCCGTTTGTTGGTTTGTTGGTTTGTTTTTTTTTGTTTGTTTTTTTTAAAACAATAGGGGTACCATGTATCGTAATATTTTAAAATGAAAAATAAATGGAAAATGGTCAAGGGGAGTGAGGAAAATTTTGTATAATTTGTTAGAATTTTTTTAGAATGTTTTACTATTTTTAAATGAATTTTCTACATTTATTGGGAATTTGGGGGATAAATTAGGAAATATTTAATTTTTAGAAATTTTAGGGTTGGAAATTTCCAGCGGACAAATTCCCAAAAATTGGCAAAAAGCGAAGGGAATTTTTAGAAATTTTTCTGAATTTTTATGATGTGAAAAATAATTTATAAATTAATTAAATCAGATAAATCAGCTTAATCTGGTAAGTAAGTTGAAAGTAAGTCAGTTAAGTCCTGTTAGTCTGTGTAAGTCATGTTAGTCTAGCTAAGTCAAGTCAGGTTAGTCAAAAGGAACTAGGTTAGTCTAGGTGAAGTCAGATAAGTCAATTAGGGGGACTAAGTCAGTGGAGACTAACCTAAAGGGGGTTAGTTAACCTAAGTTGGGTTAGGATTAGGGTTAGGGTTAGGGTTAGGGTTAGGGTTAAGTAGCCTAACTAGGGTTAGAGTTAGGAGGTAGGTTAGGTTAGTGGTAACTAACTAGGGTTAATTAGTATAACTAATGTTAGGTTAGTTAACAATGGTTAGGTTAGTGGAACTAACCTCAGGTTAGTGAGGGAGGAGGAGGTGGAAGAGGAGGAGGAGGAGGAAGGGGGAAGAGGATGGCGGCGCGTCCGGCGGCGGGTGGTGTCAACGTGGTGGCGACCGGCGTGTCTGCAGCGGATCGGCGGCGGCTCGGCAGCGACTCGGCAGCTGGACGCCGGCGGAGGCGCAGGGCTCCGGGCGGCTCGACGACGGCGAAGGCGTAGGGGTTAACGAGGCAGCCGACGGGGGGGATGGCGGCCTGACGAGGCAGTCGACGGCAGGGACCTCCGGCGGCGGACGTGGTGGCGAGGACGACGAACGGGGTGGCTCCAGGCGGCGGCGGCAGGCTCCAGGCGACGGGCAACAGGCTCCAGGCGGCGGGCGAGGGCCCCAATGGTGGCGCGGGCAGGAGGAGAAGGAGCGGGAGAAGGGAGGCAGGAGGAAAAAAAGGGGGAGGAGGCGGCGGGGAAGGGAGAAGAAGGAGGGAGGGAAGAAGGAGGGGTGGAGGGGGAGGAGGCGGGGGAGGGGAGGGGACGTGGGAGAAGGAGGAGGCAGGAGGGAGGGAAACGGTTGGTGGGAGGTGGAGGAGAAGGGAGGGAGACGGAAGGGTGTGGGGGGGGGGGGGGTGGAAAGGGGGGGAGGGCCAAGGGAATGGGCAGGGGCCCCTAGGAGGAGGGTGCCCAAAGGGTGGGGCACCCAAGGGGGGGTAGGGGTAGGGGTTAATAGGTAGGGGCCCATGCAAGCGGCGTACCCCCTCGTCCCGCGCGCGTGCGCGGGGCGAGGGTAAAAAAATTTGCCGTGACGGGATGGAAAAGGCACCGGAACGCTGCGACGGGGCACGCGGAGGCGACGGAGGCGCGTTAAGACGCGTAAAATAAAAAACGGGCGCGTTCATGCGCAAGACGGAGCGCGTGAAAACACGTAAAATTAAAGAAAATTTAATAACTCCCAATCTAGACGTCAAAACGAAATAGCGTAAAAACAAAAAGTGGGCAGGACGACAGGGGGAAGACAGGGAAAATGTGCAACGGAGGTTCCGGGAGGGGTAAAGGGTGGTTACGTGCAAAAACACAAAAAACGTATCAAAAACGCAAATAAAAATTAATATCAGGAGATCCGTGCATCGGAATGAGGTGCGGAAAAAAGGAAAACAGTGCAAAAAGACGTGCTCGACAATCCTATCACATCAAAACATAGGTCTGATTGAGATAAGACACGTTCACGTGGGAAAGACCCAAAAAATAGACCCGAAAATGGGATGAAATTAATATTGGACGAACCATGCACCGGAATGACATGCAGTAAGAAGGAAAAATGTCCGCAGGAAGGAGTGGCACAGGGTTATCACATTAAACCGCAGTTCCAGTGGAAGTAAGAGGGGTTCACATGTGAAAAACTCCAAAAATACACCCGAAAACTCACTGAAAAATTAATAAGTAAAAATCCGGAAGTTGAAAGAGGGGGGAGAAAAAGGAAAAAGGTGGGGGAAGACACAGGGGACACGACTGTCAAATCAAATTGGAATTTCGATGCAAACAGGGCAGGTTCACATGGAAAAATGTCAAAAATACGCACGAAAAAGGTGTAAAAAAATCGAAAAATTAATATTGGACAAACCGTGTATCGGAATGACTCGGAGTAAAAAGGAAAAATGTCAAGGGAAAAGTGGTTGTCAGGGCTATGATGTCATATCACGGTTCCGCAGCAAGAAAAGCGCGTTCATATGGAAAACCGGCTAATTTACGCAAAACGCTTCAAAAATTAATAACTCAAAAACCATGCACCGGAACAGGGGTAGGTAAAAAGGAAAAATGGTCAGTTCAAAGGGAGGAATAGGGGTATGAGGTTGGATTTGGACTTTCGTGAACTTAGGATGCATGCACATGGCAGGACCGCAAAATTAGGGAATGAAGGAAAACTGCAAGGGAACAGTCCCAAGGGTGGGTGGAACATAACCGGGTGGGTGGGAAGGGATCCCAGTAGGGTAAAAGCAAGTCATGGCATACATACATCAACAGGTTAAGGCATATGCAGAGGGGTATACAATGTAGACGCGCAGGGACGCGTCCCCACACTTAAGACCTTAACGGATAGGGTTAATCGAGCAACAGGGACCTAGGACCATGCCACAGACCATCCACGAACGTCCCCACACTTAAAACATGACCGTCACGAGGAAACCAAAGTGGGAGGGTTAGAAAAACTTGGCCCATTTTGTCAAGAAGCAAGGTTGAGTGTCGATGGCACGTCCAGTGTTGTTGTCGGCGCTGGAGGTACCAAGGCATCTTCTCGGCACACGTCCGTCATGGAAGGGACCACACGGCAGTACCCAGGGAGGTAGCTGATTAAAGGAATCGCAGGAAATGCGTTGTCGATGATGAGGGATATTGCACTCAACTCACAATCACTCAAATGGAATGAAAGAACAGTCACTCGCCCCATGACCGATATCACTCGAAGAAGAATGATGGAACCCCATATCTCATACCCGATTGAGGAATCGACAAGGAGGAATGGCGCAGAAGGAGTATGCCAGGGTGCACAATTGAGGGTGCATTAGTGCGTCCAACCCGTCATTTTTTGTGCAAGGAGGAAGGCAAGGGAGCCTTACAGTGCAGTGTACAGAACAGGGTGACGTGTCTTGTGTTGACGGTAAAGACCCATCCCGTGGGTGCATAGGGAAACGGAAATATACCTGACTCCAAGTGTCGTAACGTCCCTCAATCTCACCTCTCGATAAGGGATTAAAGAAACTTCAGTCACACTCATCCCACCCTCTGTCTCACGCTCTGTTGATAAATACAGGAGGGCAGCCCGTTCCTGAAACCCGTTGATGTAATCCTCACAGTCACTTGTGTAAGGGTTGGATGCCTTGTGCGCATTTGATGGTGCAACGGTGCAGCCTGCCCTGTGCCGGCATACGGTGCGAGAAGGAAGGCCAAGGAGCCTTATAATGTAGTGCACAGAAACAAATTGTGCTTTGTGCATTGAGAGGCCCATCCCGTGCGTGCAACACTTCATTCACACTTCTCACCTCTCATTTAATTTGAAGGGAAAAGACTGGTCTCTCGCCCCACCCTCTGTCTCACGCTCTATCGATAATTATAGAGGGCAACCATACTCACTTCCCCATCCGGTTAGGATGAAAGCTCACGTCACTTGATTGTTTGTCGATGAAGATCGCGTCATCAGTTGCTGAAGAGGTGTACCCAGGGAGGTAGCCATCAAATCGAACGTTGTATTGGACAGGAACATGTCGTCTGCGAGAGGACAGTTAGGCACTTTACAAAGAGACCCAGGACACAGCATACCAAGGGAGGTAGCTTCGGAATTGGATCCTGGAGATATCAATTGATGAATCCACTTTCTGGACTGCTGGGTGTTGCCACCTTTTCCACAGCCAGTTTCTCACCCAAGGGTGTTTATCACCTTTTCTTGGAACAAGGCCTGCTATGACAGGGAATTTCTTCATTTTCTCTCATAACAGATTTGTTTTTTTTTTTCTCTCTCTCTTTTTCTTTTTCTTGTTGTCCCCTATTCCCGAGGGTGTTTCACCTTTTCTCAAAGAATAGGTCGGCATGACAGGGACCTAAGTCCTTTTCTCCCATGACCGATATATATAGTTTTCTTTTTTTTTCGAATTGAGCAAGGGAATGGTAGAACTACCATTTGTCAGAACCAACCTCGCCACTGATGCTGGTGAAAAATAGAGGATAAGAGATCAAGGCTGGAAGGTAGGGTTGAGGAGACAGAGGGTTGCGTCCACTTCATCAGGAATGACTGAAGAACGGCTATCAGAAGTAGCATCATAAGAAGTATAGTGCCGCGCCAACGAGGGAAAAGATCAAGTGACCGTGATTGTCAAGATCCCCAAGGAGGGAAGTACTTCTTCAGGTGATATCCATTGATCAGAAAGGGATCATCAGAGGCATCAACGGTCTGTACTTGGACAGAGCCATTAGGGTTGACTGCAAGTACCTTATAGGGGCCCATCCACCGCTGTTGGAGCTTGCCAGGAAACTTGCCAAAGCGTGAATCATAGGCTAGGACCAAATCACCTTCTTTGAACTCCTTGTGCTTGATGAAGCTATCATGGTAAGCCTTACGTCGAGCTTGCGTGGCTTCCATGCACTGTAGAGCCATCCTACGAATTTTGTCCAAACATTCCAAGTGCAGGAGACGGCGTTGCAGTGAATCATCGTCCCCCAAACGCTCTTTGATGGCCACTCTCAAAGAGGGTAGTTCCAATTCAACAGGAAAAACAGCTTCTGTTCCATACACTAGCTGGAAGGGTGTCTGTCCTGTTGCTGCTTTATGGGAGGTTCTGTACGCCCAGAGGGCCTCTGTAAGTCGATCGTCCCAATCACGACGATGTGCGGCAATTGTTCTTGTCAAAATCGAGCAGAGGATGCGATTGGTGACTTCGACTTGGCCGTTGGCTCTGGGGTAATAAGGAGTGGACTTGCGATGGCGGATCTTATACAACTCTGTCAACTCTTCCATGACTTTGTTGAGGAAATGAGTGCCTCTGTCACTTACAAGCTCTAAGGGACTACCAAAACGGGTGATGATATTCTCGTACATGAACAGGGCCACGTTGTTACCATCGTCCCGCTTTAAGGCTTTAGCTTCACACCACTTTGTGACATAATCCATACATATGAGGATGTATCGGTTCTGTTTCCTTCTGGTAGGAGGATCGATTGGGCCTACAAAATCGATGCCCCACTTCTCAAACGGCTTCAAAGGAAGAATAGGTTGCAGTGGCATGGCACTTGTCTTGGTGGGTTTCCCCATTCGTTGACAAGCATCACATCTTTTACAGTAATCGTAGGCATCCTTATGAATGGTCGGCCACCAGTAACCTGCTAGCAGAGCCTTCCTGGCTGTAGCTTCTCCTGCAAAGTGACCTCCGCATGGCTCGTCATGGCAAGCCTTCAGAACAATCCCAATCTCTTCTCCTGCATCACATCTTCTGAGCACTTCATCTTTGCCTTTCTTGTACAGTGCACCACCTAGCAGGGTGTAGGGGGCTGATTCTAGCATAAGCTTCTTCCTCTCCCGACTAGAAATGCCAGGAGGGTACTGTTGGGTTGCTAGCAGATTGGCAATGTCTGCATACCAGGGAGTTACAGTTTCTACCTAGAATAGGGAAGCATCAGGGAGATCTGGATCATCCTGCTCCTCGTCTGCAGTTTGTGGGATACGCGACAGATGATCAGCCAGAACATGGGAACGACCAGGCTTAGTAATCACCTCAAAGTCGAACTCCTGGAATAAAAGGAGCCATCTCATCATTCGTCCTTTCACATCTGCTTTGTTCATCAAGAAGGACAGGGCCTCATGATCCACATAAAATTTAAAGTGGGTAGATAGGAGGTAATGGTGGAACTTCTCTAGGGCAAACACCATTGCCAAGCACTCCAGCTCTGTCACTGTGTAGTTCCGTTCCCTATCAGTGACTTTCCGGCTTGCATAATAGATCGGTTGATCCAACTTCGAGGAGCCCTTCTGGCAGAGGACAGCACCTAAGCCTTCAATTGATGCATCACTGTGTACATGGAACTCTTTTGTCCAATTAGGAGGTTGCAGAATGGGTGCCTCAATCAGACACTGCTTCAAAGTGTGGAAGGCTTTGTCACATTCTTCCGTCCAAGTAAACTCTGCATCTTTCCTCAGAAGCTTGTGCAAGGAGGTTGCCTTTGTCGCAAAATGGGCTATGAACCTTCTGTAGTAACCCACATGGCCTAGGAATCCCCTCAACTGTTTGAGGTTGGTGGGTGCTGTCAGAGCTGCGATCTTTTCAATCTTTGCAGGGTCTGTTGATATCCCTTGTGCAGAGACAATGTGGCCCAACAGGACTCCAGAAGAGACCCCAAAGATGCATTTGTCGGGGTTAAGGGAAATCCCATACTCCCGGCATCGGTCAAAGCATTGTTCCAAGTGTTCCCAGTGTTCACGGATCAAACTATAGACACAGAAGTCATCCAAATATACCTCAATGAAGTCGTGCAGATGATTTTGAAATGTGGCCATCATGACTCGCTGGAAAGTAGCAGGGGCATTGCAGAGCCCAAATGGCATCACTCGGTAAGCGTAGGTCCCCCATTCTGTGGTGAAGGTTGTTTTGGACTGGTCTTCTTCTGCGATTTGGACTTGGTTGTATCCGTTGAATCCATCTAGAAGGGAATAAAGCTCATGTCCTACCACTGTATCCAACAGTTGATCTGTGAAAGGGATAGGAAAGTGATCCTTCTTTCTTTTAGAATTGAGCTTTCGGAAGTCAACACATATTCGCAATTTGCCATTCTTCTTGGGTACAACCACGATGGGTGAAACCCATTCACTATTTGCCACTGGATAGATGAACTCGGCTTCCAGAAGCTTCAGCAGCTTCGCTTTCACCAATGTGGAATAATTCGGGTTCATTCGCCTCTGTCGTTGCCGTACTGGCTTGGCATCAGGTTCCAATTCAATATGATGTTGACATATTGTGGGATCAATCCCCTTTAGGTCTTTGTAAGACCATGCAAACACGTCCAAATTCTCTTTCAACAAGTTGTACAAGGTTGACAACTCCTCTTCTGGGAAGCTGCTACCCACCTTCAAGTGGCATTCAGTGCCATCGGCATCCACAAAGGTTAACTGCCTTTCACCTTCTACTTCACGGATGAAGGTCCCACGGACTGCTTCTGGATACAGATGTCCCACTAGAACCAACTTCTTCTTTTGGTAGAGACTTAGGTTGCTCCTTAAGATGTTGAAATGGGATTAGAGCCATTTCGGGTTTGGTTTCAAGATTAATTACCTCTTGGCTTGAAGACTCCTCTTCTGAAGATGACACATCCAAGAACGTCACATAACAGGGACCCTCTGATGCCTGTTGGGTTTGTGGGACTGGTGCTCGTTGGCACGGTGCATCATCATCATCTTTCTTAGGCAAGGATGGGTTAGGACGGCATGAGCCACTCTTGAAAGACGGCTTGTTCTTCTTAATCCATTTCTTATAAAGGTTTTGCATATGAGAAGATCCATTTACCAGACCAAATGGTACCATCACCATTCTGTCCCATAGCATGAGCTCATCTGCTTCTGATGCTTCTGGAACTTCTTCTCCATATATATCCTCTTCAGTTGGGATAGATTCTTCTGGCTCACTTTCATAACCTTCTTCGTCCATATCATATCCATCCTCTTCTGTCTCTGTCTCTGCTTCTGCTTTTGTTTTTGTCTCTGCTTCTGTCTCTGTAGGTGCTCTGTAACAGAAGAACAGATTCTCTGTTTCCTCTTCTGCCTCTGTCTCTGTCTCTGCTATGTCCATGTAACAGGGAGAGTAGTACATCCATGCTTCTATCTCACTGTCAGAAGTGATTTCAGAAGTCATTCCTAGTTCATGCAGGAAGTATTCACCCATTGATAATGGCTTTGCATCTTTTGGAAGTCAGCTTACAGTATCCACTGTTAAGGAATGTGCCACTGTTTTCTTGGGAAGGATCTGTTTGACAGCATCTTCGTCTGCTGATGTTCCATCTGTAGCCTCATTAGGGGAGCCAGAAGATAATTCCAAGGAGGTGGATCCATGTCCTTTTTGAGAACCATACATTTTCAGCACCACTTTGTTGGGTCCTCTACCCAAGGTCAAGGTTCCTTTGAACCAATCCGTCCTTTCTCGGGCTTCAAAAAGCCATGGTCTGCCCAATAACAGAGGGTAGGATGTACCATAAGAGTTTGGCTTCACCACCAGATAGGTTAGCCAATAATCTTTCCCAGCCACTGTAGTCTTCACATATGGGAGAATGCCCAAAGGTTTGATCCTACTCTGATCCGCCAGTCTGATGAGCCATTGGGTGGGTTGCACACCTTGTAGGCCTAGATCCTTCATTGTCACATCCGTCATAATGTTCACTGATGAACCACCATCAATCAGTGCATTTACAATAAAACAACCTTCTATCCACATGCCAGTCTCTGGAGTACCCAGATCTACGAAAGCGTTAGCCACATCCACTTCTTTTACAGGCTCTGGAGCCTTGTTGGACTTTGTTGCTGTTGAGGGAGCAATCCTTAAACCACGTCTTTTTGTCAGTATACTTTTGAATCTTTTCCGGCAACTGGGAGACAACATCAATAATTGTCGGAATGTGAGGTTTGGTTTAAAGGTATCTAGATCTCTGACCAGATCGTATTCCTTAATAGGATCCACTGGCTTCTCTAAACGGTTAGGGAATGGAGCAACACCCATTATCATTTTCCCTCTTTCTTCCAACAGAGGAATTACAGGAACTTCTTCTGCCACTTGTGGCACTTCCTCCTATTCTGTATCCTGGACCTCTGGTCCTGTCTCTGTAACTCTCTGTGACACTGTAGTGCTCTGTACGGCACTGTTAGGCTCTGTTCTGTTCTGTTCTTCTGGTGGAAGATTGAACTTCACTGTTCTGGCTAGAGGGTTATTTTCTTTCTGGATAGGTGGTTCCTTCTACTTTGCACGCGTGATGGCAGCAACTTCCAATTCCACTAAATTGGAGGCAGGCTCTTGAGCCTTGGCCGGACTATCAGTAGCACTGTTTTTCACTGGGACTGGGCTTGGACAGTCTTTTGCAGTGTGGCCTTCTCCTTTGCATCGACTGCATAAGGGCTTGTAATCCACTGACCTTCGAGGATTTGGACAATTTGGTGAGATGTGTCCCTTTTCTCCACATCTGTAACATTCCACTTCTGATCTCTGACCACCGCCAGACTGTCTTCCTCTGTAACTTTGGGAAGGAAATCTTCTGGGTCCGAAATTAGGACCAAACTCTCTAGGCTTGGGTCCAATATCTTGTGTTGTCATTTTGGATTCCAGCAAGTTGAATCTTGCGTCTTCTTCCTTCCTTCTCCTATCATGCATCTCCTTCAGAGAGCAAATGTCCTATGTATGGTTCTTCCGCAAACAGTAGGAACAGAAGGCCCCAGGAATAGTTGGTTTTCGTGTACATTCAGTGGCTAAATGGCTTGCTTGATGACACTTACCACACCAAGTATTTGACTACATCACATCTCTTCCTGCTCCTGCAACGTTGGATATGCTAGTGGTATTCACTTTCAGCGTCTGTAGCTGCTCTGTAATCATATCCATCAACTCCTTTTTGATGTTGGCAACTGAGTTGGATAAGTAATCCTTCAAGCTTTCTCCTCCGGACGTACTGGCAGTAGGGTTTTGAGGAGTCTCTGTAATCACTGCATAAACGGGTTGGGCTGGTATAGAGGGGTCTCTGTTCTTGTTCTGATTCAGAGCTCCTGATTGAACTGTTGGCTGTTGGCTCCAGTTGGTAGGGTTCCACTGTTGCTGCTGATTTGGCATTGAGGAAATTGGTTGGGACCATTGTTGTTGTGGTTGAACCACCATTTGAGGCATGGATTGTGGCCACTGTGGATTTGGTGCACTGTACTGTGATATCGGGGGCATCTGTTGGTAGGGATAGGGAACAGTCCCTGGAACTGCATTTTGTGATACATCATTCCTGGCATCAGAGGAGGTAGGACTCCTCTTCCTGTATTCATCACTAATCTAGCTTCCACTTCATCGTACAGCCTTGCACCTTCTGTTGCAGCTTGCAGGGTGGCTGGTCTTTGCAGCTCCATAAACTTACGGACTTCTGGTTGTAATCCTCTGAGAAACACCCCGTTCTGAATGCCATCATCTAGATTATGGTTAGTCCATCTCTTCAGGATGGATTCCATTCGTGAGACATAAGCTTCCACTCTTTCTCCAGAAGACTGACTTAGGTTCATAAATTCCTCTCTCATCCGCTCTTCAAAACCTTCACGCCTGAATTTAGTGAGGAAGGCCAACTTCAGGTCGTCCCATGTGCCAAAAGTTCCTGCTGCTTGTCTCTCATACCACTGAAACGCCGCGCCCTTGAAAGTTGTGGGGAATATCGCTAACGAATGCTCAGGGGTTCTAGCATTGTTAGCCACACACGCTACCATAAACTCTGCTACATGAAGATCAGGGTCTTCATTGTACTCTCCCTTAAAAACTGGCAATGGGACTACATTCGCTGGCCTGTCATCAATATTTCCAGGACGGATCTAGCTTGGAAGTGGACCTCCAGCAGGAGGAGGAAGGGCTTGATGTGCCATTGGGACTTCTGTAAAGAGTTCCGCAAGGGCGTCAAAGGCGGCTTCTGCTGCGAGCTCGCTCTCGGCTCTGATTTTTGCTTTCTCTCTTCTCACGTACCTCTGGACTCGTTCTAACGCTTGCCTCTTTATTGCGTCATTCATCAGGGGGTTGGCTCCACTAGGTTGTTAGTGCTCCACAGAGGGTTAACAAAAGGCTTCAGTCTCTGGAGGATTCTCTTGCCAACATTACTTCTACTTCTTTCTTTTCAACGTCCCTGAATTCTGCTTTCATGCCACTGCACAGAGGAAGGTATTCGGTTCTGAAGGTGTCAAAATTCATATGTCTGAGCATTGTGGTGGTGCCATCATCATAGTAATGCCAGCTTCTAATGGTTTCAACAGTGTATGTTGTGAAAAACACTCTGTCTACCAACTTCCAGTGGGTTGCTAATTGAACAAACAGAAGATTATCAGTACACCAAGCATCCCATGTATCTTGCTGTTGAGCATCCACAAACAAATTCCAACTCTTTTCCTTCTTGTCCCTGTGAACCTCTACAGACCAAGACTCCTGAAGCTTCTTCACAATCTCCCACTTGATGTTGTCTGGAAACTTCTCAATGAATTCCAAATCTTCCATGGATGGTCATTCTCTTTGTTTCTGCTCTTCAGTTTGTTCCCAAACTGTTTGCCACCAAGATGCAAGTTTCTACTGCTTCAACAGGAAGAGGAAACTGTCCACCACATAGAGCATGCATCATGATGGTGATGTGTTTCCGCCATTGTGGGATGAGCTTCTTGTGGAAAGTGGCTTTGATTATGAGGAATTCCAACTCTTCAGTGGAAGAAGGAACTTTACAAACATCCATTGAATTCTTCTCTTCTTGGCAATGCCATTTCCTTCATTTTCAGCCTCTTCTGGTGCTTGTTGATGGCAAGTTTCCCCGGCTGCGCACCAAAAACATGGAGCCCCAAGAGGAACACCAAGGAAAAGGGAATTCTCTTGCAAGAAAATGTATCTTGTAACATCAACAAGCTTGTTTATCATGTTTCATATGATCACAATGAAGAAAAGAACACCAGGCACAACAAATCTTCATACAGCATCATGTAGATCTCCCACGGATTTTATAGAATCAACCATATTCTTCAATATCTTCACAAAATCCATCAATAGAACAAAGAAAGAAAAGGAATACACCATCTTTGAATGGAAATACATCACATAGTATTCATCTTCAATATCTTCATAGTCTTCCCTCTCAATCTCTCATATACAATCACTTTGTTTCAGTAAAATTGGCTATCTCTGACTCTCTCTCTCTCACTCCCTCAATAATACATCATATCCTTACTACAATCTCCCAAAATTACCCTCAATAATCCCTCTTAGGTCGTGGATACCCCTCCCAAGAGGTATATCTAATATGAAGAGTCACCAGAGCCACTACAGTGTCTTTTCATAGCTCACTACTGTCACTTCACTCTAGTCTTCTCTTGAGTCTTCAGCAGCTACTTCTTCCACTTCTTCCAGCTCTTTTGCACTTGTATTCACCTCTTTCCAAGGCTAGAAAAATTTCCCAAGCTACACTCTCATCCATCAGAACACATACAGAAGCATACAGAATAGTCACAGAACAGTACCAGAACAGCTACAGTACAGAACAGAACAGAACAGAACAGAGACAGAAGCTCTACAGAAGACCTACAGAAGGTTACAGAAGGTCATCAAAACCTCATAACTCATTCTCAAACCATTCCAAAATCTCACAAACCATTCAATAAACTTTCACAAGATCTCAATCTTCATCAATCAATACTCCATCCCTCCCTACAGAAGACAATCAGAACAAAACAAACCAAAACAGAGCGAAACAGAAGGTATACAGAACCAATCAGAACATCACAGAACCTCCAATAAATATCATGATCTTCCAAAACCCAATCAATATTATCCAAAACACTCTCAAACCACTTCCAAACCAATCAATCATCTCATAAAATCAACCATTCAGCTCTCAAAAACAACAAAAATCAGCCAAAAAACAAGTCATCTCAACACTCAACATTATCTTTGAAATACATTTATAAAGTCCAGCCTGAAGGCTTATCCATAATCCACTCGAAGGCTATCCAACAGTCCACAGGGATTACTAATCCAAGATTCTGCCCGTAGACTAGTATGCGGGCCTCGAGATCCAATCCCGAGTCACGTTGGCCTCTTGTGCAGGGCCCGGAAGGCGAGGGATTTACGGCCAGAGCCCCCTGGCACCCAAGCATCCTCCTACTCCAAGTAGCGCTCAACAGAGAGACCTCTCGTGACGGGTTCGGTCCACCTTCCCAGTGCGGTTAACAATCCCCTTGGTTAGGGTCAGTCGGGCAGTCGGGGGTAACTGAGGCTGCCTCTCCCTTCAGGCCTTCAACCTAAAGCATTAGATATCTTTTCATCCATTAATTCCTTGAGCAAACAAAGCAAACAGTGCTCTCTAAACTGTTACAAGCACAATCATTTCTAGTGGTTGTTTATTTTGGCCAACTGCTAAGGAGTGAATCCTTCTTTCTGAATGCGTTCAGTATTCGATCGAGGATCAATTGCAACTTGGCAAGATTCCCAAGGGTTTGTTTGTTAACCCTTATATCCTGGGTTAGGACTATACCCTATTAACCCAACTTAATCAATACCTAAAGTTCTATTAGCAGTAAATATGTTATTCCAATTTACCGATTGGTCTTTTGCTTCCAAGCAATTATCTAGTTCCCTTATCTTGGTCACTTTTCCCAAGAAAGGTGCTATACCAGGACGACTACTCATCCTCTTGCAAGATAACTTGTGCAAGAATCTGCCAATCTCATTCCGAGGAATTGGCCATCCCTTTGTGATCAAATCACAAGATCATGCGACTCTGCAACTTGTTGCCAAGTGTCGCACCTAATCAATGGGACTATTTTACCCATCAAAAAATGTCTTCTAATCACGGAATCATGATTAGATAGAAGGGTGTCTTCATAACAATCCGTTCTTGATTGCACTAGGCCGACATTATCGGTCCTAAGTTTCCAAATTCAAATCGAGTTTCATCCTTTTAGTGAGCGATCCTTAGGGTAAAAACCCTAGATCGTTTCTCGCAAGTATCTACATTCCATGAATGAGGAAAAGTCTTTAGGGTATAAGAGCTTCATCTTTGGCAATAAGAGTGATTAGGTCACGTCCTCAACGTGCTAAACCCTAGTTAGCTCTTTGGGATATGTTGCATTGATTTAACCCTTCCTAAGTGATTCCTTCACAGTTTTAGGTGTTTAGGTTTAAACGAATTTACTTGCCTATTCTTGAAGATATTTACGATACCATTTTCGTAACCACATGATTTATTGCCTACGTATGAGTAGATTTACAATCCCTAACTTTTTTGGTTAAGATCAAAGCATAAGTTAAGTTATGGCATAATTCCTATTGATCCTTCTGTAACATGCAATCAAGATTCATGCTACTAAACTTTAGGGTTTTATGATTGAACCATTCAGCCTTTTCTAACAACTATGCAGTTGAAACAAGATTTATGCCAATTGCCTAGAGTTTAATCTTCTTCATGCAGCCCTAGAGTCATTTCCATGCCTAGCAATTTCTTATGGTTGTTAGCAACCTTCTTTAAAAAAATCATTTCGAAAAAAAGATGTTCAATAATGCGACATGCGATTTATTCCTTCCATGCATAATCGAAGTGTACTATCATTATTTCGACTTGTAAAGATGGGCATTAGTTAATCTAAGTTCGTTACTTTGCAATGCATAAAAACCACTTGCTAGGAATGCATAGAGATCTTATGCTCTTCTTTTTCATTCGTTTAATACAAATGATCGATTCTTTGATTAGGGTTATTTCCTCTAATTTAGCCAAGGTATTTCAATCGAAAAAGTGCATCCTAATTCCATAAATGATCTATGCACAATAGAAATATTACGACGTTAATCAAAATTAGGAAGAAAAACCTGGACTTGTGATGAAATGTCCACATGGATGTGAGGAGATGATCCTCCTGCGGTTGCGCCTTGTGCCTTCTTAGGGGCCATCTTGAATTCGGCCTTTTCGCCTTGCACGCAGATTTATGATCTTGGCCGTCTCCTTCACATGCAAAACTCCCTTTGTGATTCGGCTTCCTTGATCGATTCCACCGTCTTTCAGAATCGAGCTTTAGAAGGCGTTAAAGCTAGCTCCTCAAAGTAGGGAATGGATTTAAAAAACTTGAAATGGAAGGCTTTTAAAAGGAAACCGGGGTTGTAAAAAAAAGCTTTGTGGAATTGCTATGAAAGGTCTTAAAACTGGCTAGGGGAGGAGAAAATCCACGAGAAGGGATTTGAGGACTTGTGTGGGAAGGCTAGGGAAAGGCCTTTAAAATCCGACTAGTGTGGCTTATGGGGGATGCAAGGAGTAAATGGCAATAGGAAAGGGGGTTAAGTGGAAATTGCAAGGGAATGGGTGCTTAAATCCCGAGGTAATAAGAATCCGCTTGAGAGGGCAATAGGGAAGGGGGTTTAGAACCTCGGGCTAATGGGAGCTTGTGGGGAACCCAAGGGGAAAAAGGGGATTAATGAGCTTTTAAAGGCCTTGGATGGGACCCCACGGGAAAGGGGGGTTCTAAATTGACTTAGTGGATTGAAAAAGGGGGGGAAAGGGGTGTAAAAGACCGCCTGTGAAGGGTGCTTATGAAAGCCCCCTTAGAAGCTTTTCAAGAAGCTTCTTGAAGCTTCTATAGGCATGGGGAAGCTATGTGGAGAAAAGGGGATAAGTTCTACTGGCGTCATGTTGGCGGCTAGGGCCGAGATGATGACCATGGCGGAATTTGGCGGCAGCTCTTCCTTCACGGCGCGGCACACAACAACAGCTTTGACCCTTCTAGCTATGTCTCTCCCTTCGGCCTGGCGAATGTAGTGTCCCGTCCTTTCTTTCCTTCACATGACCACCACCCTTAGTCCCCCCCCATAAGGGGTTTATATGGGGGAGGGAGAGTATCTCCCTACCTCCACACGGCTTGACTACATGGGTATTAACCATCCGCGAGCTCCAGCAAGGAGCTTAGTCATAGTGCCTTCCCTCCCTCTCCTCCAGCACGACCGTCGGCTGGGGGAAAGAGGGGATAATTACAAAACAAAATTGCCATAAATCCAAAATTTCATCTTAATCTCCTTCCAAGAGGGGGTTCACACGAGCATAAGCGATTTCTCTTACTTTGATCTAGTCTTGATTGGCCCGTGGAGAATGTACAATTGCACAATCCAAATATTCAATCCCGGCATTCCCTTACGCGTTAGATATATTTTCAATTGAAATATTAAAAAAATCACTAAAAATCACCCAAAAATAGCATATCATGATAGGGCACAAAAAAGGGGTGTTCGAGATCATGATATGCTATTTTTGGGTGATTTTTTGGTCATTTTTAGGATCTTTTTTGCTAAAAAATAGTTTTAAAATACCAAATGAGCTCAAAAAAATCTTAATAAAATTTTTACTTTTTTTTAGAGCCTTATAATCTTATGGAAAATTTTTCAAATTTTTTTAATGGGTTTAAGGTCTCACAAAGAATAAGTCATTATAGGGGGGAGGGGTGTACTTTGCACGCGCATGTTTACTCCTTCACGATACGGAGCGAGGAGGACCCCTACAGAGATTTTGTTGTGCCACTCTCATGCCATATCAAGTCATCCTAGATACGGAGCGAGAAGTATAGTACCAGATATTATGCTTTTCCACGCTCGCACCGTATGAGCTGCTCCACTATACAGCGCGAATAGGACCCTACAAAAATTTGGCTTTGCTGCTCTCGCGTCATATCAACTTATCCTCTCCATGTCATATTGACCATACCAGCGAATAGGTCTTCCTATTATTTTCTTAGGCGCAACAATGATGATAAGGACAAAGCAAACAACTGTTAAGGTTCCAATCTCCCCTAGAGTACTTGATCAACGAACAAATCAATCTAGATCCTCTTCTCCTCAAGGAAGTGAGCCTTCCAAGTCAATGAGAAAGAATATACATTGCATTTTATTATAACTTGATTTATAAAGGCATCTTTTTGTGGATTAAGGGGGAGCATCTTGTCATGCTTTGTAATCTAATATGGCATTGGGGGGGGGGGGGGGGGAAGGGGACGAGGTATTGAGAGTGTATACATGTGAATCTTCCTAATGTTAGAGAGGATAAGAGGAGTTGAGTGGGAATGGTCTTGAGGGAAAGGGGAAACCCTAACCCAAAAAAGCACAAAGAAATCACAAAAAAAGGTCATCATGATATGGCGTGAATGGGGGGGGGGGGGGGGGTTTTGTGATTTTTAAATAATTTTTGGGGTCAGGGTTTCCCCTTCCCCTCAAGGCCACAAAAAAATAGGCCATCATGATATGGCATGAAAATGGGGTTTGGGCAATCATGATATGGCGTAAATAGGGGGGACCCTCCTATTCACGGCATATCATAATGGCCCTTTTTTGTGCTTTTTTAGAATTAGGGTTTTCCCTTCCCCTCAAGACCATTCACACTCAGCTCCCCTTATCCCTTACAACATATAAGGAGGATCCTCTTCTCCTTTTTTTCTTAAAATAGCTTTAAAATAACAAATGAGCTCCAAAAATTCTTAAAAACTTTTCAAAAATTTAAGTGTCTAATGATTTTATGAATTTTTAAAGATTTTTTAAATAGGTGTAAGGTCTTATTTAAAAAAAAAGATTATAACATTATTAGAGAGTCACATGTGACTATTATTCTAAAGCTTAAAATTTTTTGGGCTATTCCTTTACTTTTTTTTCTACCTATCATTACATAATTTGGATCCAAAATAGACTATCTTTTTTAATAGATATTGCATTAGTATATATTTGCTATAGATATTCTATCTTCTTTAAGAGCTTTAAAAATATATAAGAGATATGAATAGTTATATATTTTTGAGATAATATATATTTTTAATAAATTATTTGCTAGTCATTCTATCAATTCACTAAAATATTTTTATTTTAGAGAGGATATATTCTTGAAAAGTTATGAAATATAGTTTATATTTACTAAATAGTATATTCTATCCTTTTGAGCTATGGGAAAATATTGAAGAGATATTGAATAATTATATCTATTATCATGGGTTTCATATAAGAATTTGACTATTAATGAATTATTTATTCAACTCCATTGATTTATCAATAGTTTAAATTATTATATAAATGACTCCATTAATAATTTATTTAACTAACTTCATTGACTTGTCAAAAGCTCATGTTATTTCATGTAGAGAACTTTGTATAACATCATATAATACTCTTTAAACTATTTTTAAAAAATAAATAAGATCATGAATACTATAAAGTAAAGGATATCTATAATCACAAAGATTAATTTTAATGGTCATTTTTTTTTTGTGAAATTGAGATATATTACATTTGAAAAAAGATATACAAGGATAAAGCATCAATAATGTAGTGATGCTTTCAATTATAAAATCAGTCTACATTAGAATCAGAGTTCTGAGAGAAAGAAATAGAGTCAAGTACTTTCTATTTCTTCTTACAAATCAAGGGAAGAGATCTCAAGAGATTTGCTAGGATATGATAGCATGAGTAAGAACCAGACGTGATTTTGGTGAGAAATTTTACGACAGAGTAAAATCTACTTTAAGAACTAAGAAACAAAGTGAAGAGGAGAGAACGATGATTCAAATGAATGCAGGCGAAAGAAAAAGTGTGATTTTGGTGGGAAACCTAATAGTAGAATATTCAAAAAGAAAGAATAATGGCCGAAAAGTGACCTCTGACATGAGTTAACGTCCTTAGGCATTTAATGGCTGACCTCTTAAATGAATAATACATTCTCTCATTAATCACATCTGAATGGCCAAATTTGGAGGGCACATTATTTTAAAATCTCAACTAATTAGTAACTTAATCATTTTCTTACAAGTGCCATTTTTGAAACGTTTTTGGCCCTAATGATTGGGTCTCCTTTCCGTCAGCCATAGCTCATTCTTTTGAGCTCCTGTGATTCCCCGGCTTCCCAAGCTTCTTCCCGGCCTATTGAGGCACAATCAGGGCATGACATTGAGGTATTGCTTCATTATTTCAAAGATTTATTTTAGTCCACAGGTCTAGGTATATCTCTTTGCCCTCTGTTGTGGGTTGCTAGAGACTTGTTCCAAGGTCCCTTTGGCTCATGTTTGAGCCCTCCAACCACTCAAGATCTGCCACCTGGACCAGCAAGATCAGTAGCAACCCCATGCCAATTTGCACCTATTTTTTGGACAGTCACACAATCAGCCACTTCAGCTCCAGCTCCAGCTTGGCATCAAGCACTTGTTTAGGCTCCATTTCGAGCTTCTTGCACATGTATTGATACTTGGCATTGATCCTCTGAGATTAGGCATTGGTTGGTGACTAAAAACAGTGTTTCAGGACTGCTATAAACAATCCACAAACATTTGATGCTAGTGCTACATTCACAATTTATGCCTATGCTTGTTTGGGCATGACTACATAACCGGTTTGATGCCTATTACATCCGGATTGATTTGGGGATTGAAGCTATATGTAATGCTATGATTTTGGCTTGATTGTGGGGCTGGAAATATTCATTTTATAACAGTAAATGCATGCTGAATACTCTTGGGCTGAAGCTATCTTTCATGCTTTGACATATGCCTATTAGTTCCGGGTAGCTTGTAATTGGATCCAGATGATTTTGGAAGCGTGAACTTATTTTAACTCACACTTATTGACATTGTTTTATGCTTGACAGTGGTCAGTGCTTTGACAGTTATATGCTCTTTGCGTACATGCTTACCCGACGCCTACGGCTTGATGCATTTCTCTTGGCACAGTGTACCATGTACTTGTTGAGCTTTAGTGCTCTTTGAAGACTTGGCTTGGATTCTCATTTTCTATTCCAGAATCTTGTATTGGATGTCATTTTGGTTGTCAGAGATCTTAATTTGGGATGAATGTCTCGCTCATGGATGCTACCTATAGTTGCTTTGTAGCTGTCACGCTCTTTGGATGCTATTGAGGCATTGTCTTGGTTACCTGTCTTTGGTACTTTGGCTTGGTTTGATTGAGCTGTTGAGCTCATTTATCTGCCTTTTGTGCCAGTGGGAGCATCTTGTATGCTCGACCGACATTGAGTAGGAGGTTTATGCTATTTTGAGCATTTTGCAGATACTTGAGACTTTGGGATCTCCTACACTTAAATGTTGCATGGTTCATGCATTGATATCTTGGAGTTTCTTTTGACCTAAGCTTGGGCTTTGCACTCTTGTGAGCATACACCTATTGGTGTCAAGTCTTGCCAGTGTTATGTATACTTTGCCCTATTTTTAGGGGGTATGCCTACTCACTGACGGATGCTTTGGTGACATGTTTGGGTGTTTGCTCAGGGTCTTGATGAGTGTTTGGTGCTGATTTATGCCTGTTTATGGCTGGTCATGTCTTCGCTACCATTTTTTGACTTGGTGCAGTGATTTGGTCAACAATTGCCTCTCACAGTACCCTACTGTCATTTATTACAGCAAGCATATAACTCCGGATTGACATGGATTTTTCATGTTGAAATATTCTGAAATGATGTACTTTTGCTAGTACTTGGTGGAAAATGACTTTGGTTACACTTTTCTCGCCATTTTCTCTCGATTTTGGTGATTTTTTTGTCATTTTCTACAGTAAAAAACAAGCAGTTTTGAATTGTCTGCAGCCTTCCAGCCTACATTATGGCGAGTTCATCCATTGATCATGCTATTTTCAACATCACTAAGCTTGATGGCACGAATTACTCTTATTGGAAGAGTCAGATTTGGCAGGTGTTGGTGCAGAAATCGCAGATCAAACCTTTGAGGTTGAGCGGGCATTTGCTTACAACTATGCCAAATGAGGAATGGCTTGAGCTTGATGAGTTATGGAAGTCCACTACTATATTATCTCTCACAGAACACGTTCATTACAATGTATTTGAGGAAGAATAGAGTGCATGGTAGTTATGGGATAAAATCAAGAATCTCTATAGCAAGAAAAGTCCAGCGAGTCAGATGTATTGGCTGAAGCAGCTTATGGATCTGCGCATGAAGGATAATGTGACTATGTTTGCTCACTTGAGCCAGTTCCATGCTATACTCAAGAACTTGACTTCGTAGGACATCACTTTTGTAGAGGATGTCACATCTCTTTTTTTGCTTGGTACTCTTAATGAGTCATGGGATGTATTCCACACTGCATTATGTGCCTCTACTGCTACCTTGAAATTATCTGATGTTGAGAGTGCTCTTCTACAGGAAGAAGTTAACCATTAGAATTTGGATGCCTCTCGTGTGTCGCATGCTATGACAGTTAGAGGTAGGAATTATGGATATGGGAAGCATGGGAGTGGTAGCGGCCGTGGACGAGATTCTCAGAAATCTCAGTCCAAGTCTTGTGGGAAGTCACATAGCAAATCCCGTGGCAGGAATGCAGATGTTACTTGTCACCATTGTGGGAAAAAGGGCCATATTAGGCCACAATGCCATGAACTACGCAATGAAAGACGCAAAGATAAGGGGAAAGACAAAGTGCAGAATAAGTCTTCTAATCGCAGCATAGTGCCTGCAAAGTCCAGTGTTAAAATTGAAGAGATCAATGTTATGCAGCCTGAGGATGTTGATGATGATGATTATAGCTTTGCAGCTTCTTCTAGTGATTCATAGATGACAGAGATAGACTCTATGTATGCACAGTGTTGGCTCTTGGACTCCGGTGCGTCCTTTCATGTGACACCTTGCCGAGAGTGGTTTCATTCATACCGTAATTGTGTGCTTCAGTGATGACAGCTCTCTTGATATTGTGGGCATTGGTGATGTTACGCTGCAGTTTCCTTTTGGGAGGATTTTTGTTATGCAAGATGTACATCATGTACCTGCTTTGACACGCAGTCTCATGTTAGTTGGATAGCTTGATGACGTAGGTTATCATGTGTCTTTTGGAGACTCTACATGGAAGATCACTCGTGGCAGACTTGTGATAGCGAGAGGTGCCAAGGCTGGCAGCCTCTATCCTTTGATTGTATCCACTTCTTCCCTTGATCATGTTTTGTCCGTGGGTTCTATCCCACATGTATCTCTTTGGCATGCCCGTTTGGGCCATATGTCTTTGAAGGGAATGAAAATGCTCTCTAGTTTGCAGTATTTACCGTCCCTTCATTATACATGTTTTGATTCATGTGAGCATTGTCTTTATGGCAGGCAGAATAAGTCTACGCATAAGAAGTTTGGTAGGCCACGCATGAGCGAGCCCTTGACATTGGTACATTCGGATGTCTGTGGGCCCATGCCTTGGTGTAAAGTGTTGAGATGGCAAGCTCAGACATTGATGATGGAACGCCTAGCTAGATGGGTCCACACGTCTATACTTAACATGTTGGTGGTCATTATGATACTCACATGGCCACTAACTTATCACTTATTATAGTTAGTTTGTTACACCTACCTACAGCTGGCAAAGATATAGCGCTAGTCGATTAGTGTAGTCAGTTATACACTGTTTGACTTAGTAGGCCACTTTCCTTTATGTTGTATCTTATCTATACTTTGTGTATATTGTATAGTGAGTGGAAGAAAAAGAAAAAACCAGCAAGAAAACGTTTTGGCCTCCATCTCTCTTCTTGTGTTCTTGAGTGAGCTTCCTCTTTTGTATATAGAGTGTGTTTGGCGCCGTAGCTCAAGTAAATCCCCCCACCACGCGATTTTGGACATGGTATTAGAGCTGCGCCACTAAGAGAGGCTGATTTCGAAGGCTGAAGTGAAGAAAAAGAAGCAAGGTTTGAGCAAGCAAGCCACGGGTAAGAAGCTCTTCCATTCTTCTACTCTCTCTCTTGGATAGTGCCTGTGGAGGTACCCGAAGTAGGGTTGAGCAAAAATCTCAGATTGCTATGAGATTTGGTGTGCTAGTAGCAGATCACTGTATATTCTGTAGATTAGCCCTTTAGGGCTTTCCCGTAGTTATTTTTGGTCATTTGAGGCCATTTCAAGCCCTGTTTTAGATCCGCATGGTTACAGACAACAGTTTTAGGGTACACTATGATTTCGGCTGTATTGACCAAAAGTGGGTGCACAGGTTACAGATTGCAAATTTGTAATTTTTGAGGTGTTTGTAGGAAGAAAACATAAGGTTTATCTACAAAAAGGTTGTAGATTACATGTACTATTGAGCAATCAGTGAAAAAGGTTGCTTTGCATAGTGTTGTGCACGTGTCGTGAAAGATTGCAGAAGACTAGCTTGTTGTTCTGTATCCTTGTTTGTGATAATGGCAGAGAACAGTGGAAATCCCACTATTGAGAAGCTTGACAAGAATAACTACCCTTCATGGAAGTTCCGTGTGACGAACTTCCTCATTGGAAAGGGCCTTTATGAGTGAAGAAAAGGAGCCAGAGCTGGGTATCCCTCCGATTGTAGATGAGTTAAAAGCATGGAAAGAGTGGAATGTGAAAGATAAAAAGGTGATGTACTGGCTATCTGCAGTAATTGATAATACTATGCTAGGGCATATCAGGAATGCAGAAACTTCACAAGTAGCTTGGACAATTTTTGAGCATGTTTTCAGTAAATACAAAGGCACGAAAGATTCAACTCAAGTAAGAGTTGAATGCCTTGAAGAAAGGGAAAATGTATGTCAATGAGTATGTTTTAAAGGTGAGGAGCATTGCAAATGCCTTAGCAGCGATTGATATAATACCGGATGATGATGATTTGGTTTCATCCACTCTAAGTGGCCTTAACAATGAGAAGGCATGGAAATCATTTGTTACTTCAATATATGTACGGAAGCCATTTTCAGATTTTGATGAGCTGATCTCTCTCATGATTACTGAAGAGATCAATATGCAGGGTGATTCATCTAAAAGAAATGGTGAACAAGTCCAAGCATCTTACTCGAGTTAAGGAAGGGGACGTGGAAGATCCTCTTCGAGAGGCCCTGGTATGGGATGTACTGGTGATAACCAGCAAAACAGGTTCAATCAACAGTTTGGTGAAATGCAGGTTTCTAGAGGTAGAGGAAACTTTAGAGACAAGGGGAGCTCTAGAGGAAGAGGTGGATGGTAGAATAGAGGTTCTGGAAATTCTGCTATTGTTTGCCATTATTGTGGCAAAACAGGCCATATTGCAGCCCATAGCTATGCAAAGAAGGATGATATTCGCAGTGGTAAATTCTAGCAAGGAAACTATGCATTGTCTTCATGATAGAATGAAGACAAAAATGAGTGTTTGTTTATTATGCAGCATATGATGAATGTAGTTACAGGAAAGGGGACATGTGATATATGGTATGTCGATTTAGGTGCATCTAATCATATGACCAGTCATGTTGAATGGTTTGGAGAGATGCAGGACTTACAAAACCCAGGTTATGTGAAGATGGGTGATGATTCATGCCACCCAATTTCACACATTGGAAAGGTTCCCTTGTCCTTATATGATGGCCAAACAAAGAGTCTGACAGATGTATTGCATGTGCCATCAATTACAAAGAATCTAGTATCTGTCGGCCAAATGGTAGAGCAGGGATTGGAAGTCTAATTCAATGCAAAAGGTTGTTTTGTAGAAGATTTTAATGATAAGTGTAGGTTGGTCATGAAAGGAAGTAGAGTTGGTCGAATGTTCAACTTAGATGCTAGAATTCTTGCAATGGATGCTGCTATGTATGCTAAAGGAAAAGGAGTAGTTGCAGATATTGAAATATGGCATAAACGTATTGGACATGCAAATGTGAAAAGACTGAAATTAATGCAGTCCAGAGGATTGGTTACAGGGTTGCCTTCTTTTACAGTTGCAGAATTGTATAAAGTCTGTGAAGCATGCCAGTTTGGTAAGCAGGCAAGACAACCCTTCTCACATGACAGAGAAGTGAGTAGAAAAATACTTAATGTAGTGCATACTGATGTTTGGGGGCCTACATAGAATGTATCTCTTGGTGGCAACAAATACTTTGTCACATTTATTGATGACTGCTCAAGGAAGTTATGGGTATACTTTATGAAGGAAAAAAGTGATGTGTTTGAGCACTTCAAATCTTTTAAGGCAACTGTTGAAACAGAAATAGGCTTAAAAGTAAAGTGCTTGAGATCAGATGGAGGGGGAGAGTACCTCTCTAATGAGTTCAGTGGCTTCTTGAGGACTCATGGGATAACGAGGCAATTTACTTGCAAGTACATCCCACAGCAAAATGGTATTGCAGAAAGAAAAAATAGGCATATTGCAGAAGTTGCATGGGCATTAATGATTGAAAAGAATATGCCCAAACATTTTTGGTCTGAGGTTGTTCATACTGCTGTCTATATTATGAACAGAACTCCCACAGTTGCAGTTCATGGGATGACTCCTGAACAATGCTTTACTGGCAAGAAGCCTGATGTATCGCACTTGAAAGTATTTGGCTGTGTTGCATACGTTCATGTGCTAGATGAGCTACGGAAGAAGCTTGATCCAAAGGTAGAAAAATGTATTTTTACTGAATACTCTTTAGATCAGAAAGGATATCGTTGTTATAACCCTGTCATCATAGGTGAGTTCAGAGTGAGCAGGGTTGTTATCTTTGATGAGATCAGAAGTTGGTATACAGATGTTGGTGATGTTTTGGATGATGATAATGATCAAGACAGCTATGTGCAGAAAGATAAACAAGAATCACAGAGTCTTAGTGGACTAGAAACATCATTTGGTACTATACCTATAGTGACCCCTTGGTCTGGGAGACTAAGGAGTAGCCCTACACCTTCAGGTGGATCTATAAGTGTTGCAGGGAAGGACAAAGAAAAGAAGAAAGTGCTAGATGGTAATGATGCATCTACCAGTCATTTGGGATTGGATGGAGATTCTAGTGGTCCAGAGAGCTTGGATGATGAGCTTGGTATTCCTTTTGTCAGGACACCAGGTGTACAGAGAGCTCATAGTAATGTTAAGGCTCCATTGAGTGATCCGATGGTACGCAGATCTAGTAGGGTCAGGTACCCTGTTAAAAGATTTGATTTTGAAGGTTATGTAGCTCACCATTATGCTTATATGGTGAAACTAGTTGAGGATTTTGAGCCCACTTGTTTTGAGGATGTTGTTGGTCATGCTCATTGGGATGCAGCAATGGATGAGGAGATGGATGCATTAGAAGCCAATAAGACTTGGGATTTGGTACCCTTACCTAAGGGTAAGAAAGCTATTGGTTGTAAGTGGGTTTATAAAGTCAAGCATAATGCAAATGGTTCATTTAGTAGGTATAAGGCTAGGTTGGTTGCAAAAGGCTATGCTCAAACATATGGCATAGATTATGAAGAGACATTCAGTCCAGTTGCTAGGATGGCAATTGTTAGGTGTGTGATTGCCTTGGCAGTAGCAAAAGGTTGGGGTTTGCAACAAATGGATATTAAGAATGCCTTCTTGCATGGTGAATTGCAAGAAAAAGTGTGTATCGAGCAGCCAGCAGGTTATGAGGATTTAGAGCATCCCACATATGTGTGGAGGTTAAAGAAGGTGCTCTATGTGCTCAAGCAAGCACCTAGAGCATGGTCTGATAAATTTGGATAGTATGTTATAAATATTGGATTTTGTATTTTTTATGCTGATCACTCATTTTATGTGAGAAAGAGAGATGCAAGTTTGGTCATCATAGTCATCTATGTGGATGACTTGATTATTACAGGTGACAGTGACAATGGGATTGCTGAAGTTAAGGACTTCTTGAAGAAGAAGTTTGAGATGAAAGATTTGGGTGAATTGAGATACTTTCTTGGTATTGAAGTGATCATATGTGATGATGGTATATGGCTATCCCAAAGGCAGTATGGCTTGCATATGTTATCCAAGTATGGTATGAGAGCATGTAAGCCTCTTTCAGTACCATTGGAGTAAAATGTGAAGTTGAGCGTTGATGTTGGAGATGAGATCGAAGACCCTACTATGTTCAGGAGAATAGTAGGGAGTTTGATCTACATGACTATCACAAGGAAAGACTTGAGCTGTGCTATTGGCCTTGTCAGCTAGTTTATGCAGATGCCTATAAAGCCTCATTTGGATGCAGTTAGACGTATAATGAAGTATGTGAAGTTCGCTTTACATTATGGACTTTTTTATAAGGCAGGTAAGGACGTACAAGTCTTTGGATACACAGATGCAGATTGGGCTGGTAGCATGTCAGATAGAAGATCTACAAGTGGATTCATGTTTTCCCTTGGTAGTGCAGCAATTACATGGAGTAGCAAAAAGCAACCTACAATTGCTTTATTGAGTACGGAGGCTGAGTATAGAGGTGTTGCTATGGCAGCATGTGAGGTGGTATGGTTGCAAAAGTTATTAGGCAATTTGGATGTGCAAGGAGATGGTCCAGTTGTCATTCATTGTGACAATATGAGCAGCATACAGCTAGCTAGGAATCCAGTGCTCCATGCTAGGACAAAATACATTCAGGTGCACTACCACTTTGTGAGAGAGAAGGTACTTGCAGGAGAGATTGACTTGGTATATGTCAGCACACAGGATCAAATAGCTGACATTTTCACAAAGGCATTGGGTGCAGAGAAGCTTCGAAAGTTCTGAAGCTTACTTGGAGTTGCAGAGATAGAGTTGAGCTTGAGGAGGAGTGTTGAGATGGCAAGCTCAACACGTGCGGACATTGATGATGGACCGCCTGGCTAGATTGGTCCGCATGTCTACACTTAGCATGTTGGTGGTCATTATCATACTCACATGGCCACTGACTTATCACTTATTATATTTAGTTTCTTACACCTACCTACAACTGGAAAAGACATAACACCAGTCAATTAGTGTAGTCGGTTATGCATTGTTGACTTAGTAGGCCACTTTCCTTTATGTTGTATCTTATCTATACTTTGTGTACATTGTATAGTGAGTGGAAGAAGAAGAAAAAACCAACAAGAAAACGTTTTGACCTGCATCTCTCTTCTTGTGTTCTTGAGTGAGCTTCCTCTTTTGTATACAGAGTGTGTTTGGCGCCACAGCTCAAGCAAATCCCCCCACCACGCGATTCTTGACACAAAGTATTTTGTTACTTTCATAGATGATTTTGCACGAAAATTTTGGGCTTATCCCATTAAGCTAAAATCCGATGTCTTGGCTATGTTTCTGAGATGGCTTGCATTGGTTGAGAACCATTCTGGATATAGGCTAAAATGCCTAAGGACAGATAATGGGGGTGAGTATGTATCACGTGCTTTTGAGTAGTTATATGATGAGAGGTGTATTAAGAGTCAGTTGACCGCCTTCTCCTACATCCCCCCCCCCCCAAAATGGTTTGGTTGAGCGGATGAATAGAACCATCCAAGAGCGTGTACGCAGTATGCTTAGTCATGCAGGCCTACCACAGAGCTTTTGGGCTGAGGTAGTTAGTACAACTATGCATGTCATAAACATATCACCTTCTAGTGGTTTAGATTTCCAGGTTGTAGAGGAGGTATGGATTAGAAAACCTCCATCTTATGCGCATCTCCGTGTCTTTTCATGTGAGGTATTTTGCCATATACCCAGGGACAAGAGAACTAAGTTGGATCCTAAGAGTGTCAAATGCATTTTCCTTAGTTATGGAGATGGAGGCGAGATGGGTTACCGTCTCTGGGATCCTACATTCATGGCCCTTTCTACTATAGAGGCCGAGTATGTTGTAGCCACTGAGGCTTGCAAGGACGCCATTTGGTTGGGTTGTTTGGTTGCTGACCTTGGTATTGGTGCTATCCCTACACTGCATTCGGATTCTATGAGTGTTATTCAGTTAGCCAAGAATTCGGTCTTCCATGCGAAGACAAAACACACTAAGGTGAGGTATCACTTCATACCTGGGATCGTTGAGGACAAGTTTGTTGACCTTGTCAAGATCTCGACTGACCAAAATCTTGCAGATCTGCTCACAAAAGCCTCTATACAGAGCGCTTTGCCCTCCTCAGGAGGTTGATGGGCGTGGAATAAGATGATGTATTTCCTTATTCTGTTGTACATGTGTACATGTTGTATTCTCTTTCTTCTTTTTTCTTTTCACTCCTCACTAGGGCAGATTTGCCTTTAAGTGGGAGGTTATTGGGGGTAAAGGTGCCTCCGCCTAGCCACCCGTGTATTACTACACTGACAATCACCACCACTGCACACTGCAGGGGTGGCGGGTACCCGTCACCATCACTTTATTGTTTATTCTTTTAGTGACAGTTTGAATAAAGGAAGGCTCGGTCACACATTATGACTGTTGGATTTCCCATTTCTTGTCTCTCTCTTTCTTGCTCTTGCTCTCCCACCATAGCTCTCAAGTGCAAGCTTTGATCCTTCTCACCTTTCAACTTCATCAACAAAGTGGCCTCCCTGGGTGCTATTGTGTGGTCCTTGCCATGCTGGACGAGTGTGATGTGGCAAGCCATGGTACCTCCTACTGATGACTAAGATCCTTCGTGAGTTAATGATAGTTCACCTCTCCCATCTACCAATCGGGCCAAGTTTTTCTAATCCTACCCCTTTTGATTTCACAAGTCACTCATGTTTTAAGTGTGGGGACATACATGTATGGTTTATGATCCTTTTTCAGGACCCTGTTGCATCATCAATCTAATTTTTTAAGGTCTTAATTGTGGAGATGCGTATGTGTGTGTTTACTTTGCATAACCTCATGGAAAAATACCTATAAGAAAATTTAAGCATACCAACTCCATAACTTGCCCTAATGGGGTCCCTTCCCCACCCACTCATCCTCTTTTCAACCTGTCTTAGGGTTGTTCCTTGTTTATTTTTCTTTTTCCTTTGTTTTGTCACTTTTCTATGTGAACACACCCTACATTCACCAAAAGTAAAATCTGAACTTACAACCCTATTCTTCCCTTTGAATACCCCCTTTTCCTTTTTATATCCCTCTGTTTTGAGATATGGATCATGAGTTATTAAATTTTAAAAGATTATTTGCCAATTTTATGTGTTTTCATGCGAATGTACCTTTTTCACTTTGAAACAATGATTTGATGATACAACTCTAATCTCCACTTCCCTGTGACATTTTTCCTTTTTACTGCCCATCATTCTGGTGTACAAGTTGTCCATTATTAAATTTTTCATATTTTTAGGTATTTTTGTGTGCATTTTTTAAACCATTTTTCCATGTGAACCTGCCTTAACCACCTCAAATTCACTCTAGATTTGATAGCCATGTGCAGATTGCTCCCCTATACAATTTTTTATTGTTTTCCTATTTTAGCCAATTGATTTTATTTTATTAAATATTTCATGAATTTTATGCTTATTTTTCCCATGTGAGTGCTACTAATGGCCTCGAGACTACGTTCTCATTTTGTAGCTCTGTCCCAATAGTTTTTCCTAACATCTTTTCTTTTTGTGGCACTCCATTCTGATGCACAAATTTTCTCATATTAATTTTCGACTCCATTTTCGTGTGTGTTTTTAATGTTTTTTCCATGTGAACATGCTCTACCACCCCCAAAATGAATTGCGTTCTACCTTACCCATCTCATTCAACTCCTTAGTGCTGATCTTTTTTATTTTCACATCACTAGGTTTCGCATGATAAATATCTCTCCATTAATTTTTAATTCCCGTTTTGAGTGTGTTTTTTTTTTTGCCCATTTGAATGAGTCTTATCCCTCTTGAAATTGTGTTCTCATCTATCAGGTCTGTCCGGCATGTCATTTTGCATGCTTTTTCTTATTTTTATGCTTCATTTTGGTGGTTGGATTTTTTAGAATTATTTTTTCTATGAATTTATGTTCTGATATTGCGCGTGTTTGTATGCGAACATCCTTGATTACAGTTTCTAAGACACATTGCCATGTCCATCATATCGTCCTCCACCCGTGCGTATGCCCGCATGCCCTATCAATCCCATGAACATAAATTTTTTTACCCTCGATCTGCACACACACGCAAGACGAGGGGGACCACGCTCCTTAAAGAAAAAAAAACAAAAAAAACACACATACACACACAACATGCTTACCCCCCCCCCCCCCCCCCCCAAATCATATGTCTACCCCTAATCCCATGTCCACACCCCCTACTTCCTACCCCTACCTCGTGTCCCGCCTCTAACCCCCCTAACTTCCATCCCCTCCCACGTGCCCCCACCCCCACCCCCACCCTCACCCTCACCCTCACTGTAATATTCCTGATCGAAAATATTACTAAACCTGACTCCCCGCACGCTGCGTAAAACCAGTGCAAGGTTATCTCTTGCATTGTAATTACCAGTAGTTTAATCTGTACCCCGCATGCGCAAAAACGAGGCCTCCGCATTGTGAAATCGAGCCCGGGGATTCAAGATTGCACAACCGCGGGGAAACAATGATGGAAATAAAGAAAAAAAATTTTACAAATTCCCCCAGCCGATGCATGGCTGGAGGGAAGGGAATGGGAGAAGGAGGTGATGTGTGAAGTTGGTGTATGGGGGGAGAGCCATGCACAAGCCACGTGGTGGCTTCCCTCTCCCCCCCCTTAAGCTATAAAAACCCCCTTAGCTTTGGATTGGGGAGAGGAGGAGCCTGTGATGTTGCCGTGCTTCACGATTGTGAAGGAGAGGAGAACAGTGCCATAGCCGCCCTGCTGGAGATGCCGCCGCCAGGAAGACACCACCCTCATACGGTTGCTGCCACCATTCCTTCCCTCCTACCATCGTCCTAGTCACCTCCCTCTTCGTCGTCATTTCCCCATCCTCCAATCATTGGCCTTTGCTCCCCACATCACGTCTGACAGGCTGAAGAAGCCTCCTTATAACCTTCTAAGGATAAGGCTACTTTAGGCCTTGTGCACACGAGTTTCACCCCGGGTGTTTAAAAACCTTCTTGTAAAGCCCCCATATTCCTACAAGACTTTTCGTAAAACCTTCATTCCTTCTCATAAAGCTCCTTCCCACAAGCCCTCCCATAAGCCCAAATCCCACAAGCTCCCGGGTTTCCAAAGATCCAAATTTCGGTGAAGGAATCTCCTGTGTATGAGGGAGAAGGCACATCTTGAGGCTGTTCGGAGAATGTGTAGAAGCGAGGGAAATCTGCAGAGTCCGTAATCACACCTACGATGGCCCCCAAGAAGTCGCAAGGCACGCCTGCGAGAGGCTCTTTCCCTAACATTCACGTGGACATCAGCACAGATCCACAAACCCAGGTTCCACGAATTTATTTTTCACATAAAGAAATGCTTTAAAGCACTTATGCATGTTTCTAATTCACCTAGCATAGGGATAATGCATTTCTCGCTTATCGTTAGTTCAAGTAATAGTGATAAAAGTACATTCGATAGATTATCTATTTGAACAATAGATAAGGAATGATGCATGTCATGCAATTGGATCATTTGCATTTCCAGAGTTGTCCATCTTAAGAGATTAGCTGCATGTTGCTATTTTGGTGTATTTCCAAAGTAATGAGTCTAAACGCCTATTACTTAGGGCAAAGGAATGAAATTGTTAAGTGCATTTTTGACTGGACATGGAAGGAATAAGCGTATGTCGCATCTTCCTTGTAATGATTCATGAGGAAAAGTCGTTAAACCCATAGGATGTTATTCGAAAAGAAATAGCAGAGCACGAAAATGATTCTATGGACTTGCATGTGGCATGTGCTTGTATAATGGAATAAGTTAACACTAGCTTTAGTTTTGCATGAACTTCATTAACTACATTGTAGCTAGGAGAAGGTTGCTTGTTGCATATTCGTCATACGAAAAATTCTTTCATCAAGAGTTGCATTTAGGAAAGGTTGCATGGTTTATCAAAGCATGAGATTCTAAAGCATAGACAAAAAGGTTGTAGGCATGATTCTTTGAGGTAAGTCCTAGTAGGCACTATGAATGTTATTCTGCAAATTATCATGCGTTTTGACTTTTAGCAAGAAAGGATAGGATTATTGCGAATCTAGTGGTACGTAGAAGCAATGAATCACATGTTTACGTGTATTGTGACATTTTGCAACTATTTTTCTCCTTTAGATCAAGTTTATCATCTCTAAGAAAGGTTCGTCCTTGTCGCAAGACAAGTAGATTGAATTATCTAAATCACCTAACCCGCAAGGGATTCGTATAGGCGTGGTTAAGTCGATATGATAAATACCCCAAGTGCTAACTAGGGTTTAGCACGTTAAGGATTCGGCCTAGTTTTGCACTTGTTGCCAAGTCGAAACCCTCAAACCCAAAGGTCCTACCCACATTCATGGAATGTTGGGTCAATTGGACGCTCATGCAAATAATGATCTAGATTTTCTACTCTAAGGATCATTCCACCTAATGCTAAAACTCGGATTGAGTTGGAATCCCTAGTACCGAACGTTGTCAGCCTAGTGCAAATAGGATTGGGTTGGGTAAGAAGACACCCTAAACCTTGCTTCTTGTCTAAACATAATTCCTTGACCAGGAAACGTCGTTCAATGGGTAAAATAATCCCATGGAATAGATGCGACACTTGTGCAACAAGTTGCAACGTCGCATGGCCTTGTGCTTTGATCACAAGAGAGTTTTGCCATTCCTTGGAATGAGGTTCGCAAGTTCACAATTTTAACTTGCAAGAGGATGAGTAATCATCTTGTTACATCACCTTTCTTGGGAAAAATTGCCAAGTTAAGGGAAGTGATGTATTTGCTTGGAAGCAAAGGACCAATCAAGTTAGAGCGACATGGTTGCTAGGATTTATTATTGATTTATGAAACCTAATGTGTTGGTTAAGTTGAGTTAACAGGGTATGGCCCCTAACCCAAGGACAAAAGGGTGAACAAACAAACCCTTGGGGATCTTGCCAAGTTGCAATTGATCCCGGATCGAATGTTGGATGCATTCGGAGATAAGGATTCACTCCTTAGCAGTTGGCCAAATAAACGACTACTGGATTGATTGTGCTTGTAACAGTTTAGGAGGACTGTTTGCATTGTTTGCTCAAGGAACTAAAGATGGAAAGAAAATTAATGCTTTAGGTTGAAGGCCTGAAAGGAGAGGCAACATTAGTTACCCCCGATTGTCTACCTGACCATAACCAAGGGGGTTGTTAGCCACGCCGGGAACATGGACCAAACCCGCTGCATGAGGTCTCTCTGTTGAGTGCTACTTGGAGCAATAGGACACTTGGGTGCTAGGGGGGCTCTGGCCGTAAATCCCTTGCCTTCTGGGCCTTGCACAAGAGGCCAACATGACTCGGGATTGGATCTCAAGGCCCACATACTAGTCCACGGGCAGAATCTTGGATTAGTAATCCCTATGGATTGTTGGATAGCCTTCGGGTGGAATTATGGATTAGCCTACGGGCTAGACTATATGGATGTATTCCAAAGATAATAAGATAACCTGTTGAAAAGGAACTGGTTGACACTGTTTTTCTATGTCAAGTGCTAAGGTTATGTGAAGGAACCGGTGTCTAACTGGCTAATTAAGGAAGATGTTTTATGCATGTCCAACTAAATGTGGTAGGTAATTAGACAACTAAAACAACCCTGAGGAAATCCGGAGTGTCCAAGCTAATGCTGAGATTTGGATAGAGTCCATGGAAGATTACTTTGAAGCAGCTAGTATTGCACCCGCCAACCAGGAAATGCTCGCCAAGCTGAAGCTCACCGGCGAAGCCAGACTTTGGTGGAAGCAATGGTGCACGGACCAAGGAACCGCGAAAGGATCTGTTACTTGGGAAAAGCTGAAAAAAGCTGTGCAGGGAAGATACTTACCACCTGCGTACCGCACGTAGAAGATGAATGAGTTTTATGAGCTGAAATAGCTGGGTCTCACTCTTGACGCATACTACTCAAAGTTCGTCTCTCTTTTTAAGTATGCGCCACAAATGGATATGACACAACAAGTGTCAAAGTTTTGTGCCGGTTTAAACCCACCTGTTGATGGACCTAAAAACGGGCCGGCACTGGCTCATGCACTAGCCGGGCCTCGTTACTACGCACAAGACAACCCCTCGGCCTTGCGGCCAGGAGCGTCTATCAAAATCTCTGCCTTCCTAAACATTGCGTTTGTAATACGTTGTAGTCCAACTGATCCTAACCCAATATTACTCCTTTCACATAGCCAAAAGGCTCGAATCACATACACATGGGGTTCTTCCTACTGCTGAATGCCGTCAACCCTCTGCGACTCTCCTACACCTTGGGGATTGGCCCCTCGATGCGTCGCTCAACATTTAGACATTTCGCACAAACTCGCTCAAGGTACCACATAAGCGTGTCCAGGAATGTACCATTGTCCTTACTTGATCTCCCCTTTGGGACCCGCGTCTACCTACAGCATGGGTACCTCACTGCCTCTCAACGTAGGTCATGTTCTAATAAACCAATTGCAATGCATGTCCAGGAGCTGGTCACTGATATTTTTAAATTCTTTTTCATGCTCTATGCATTTGGTGGATGCCTAGTGCTCAAACATTTAGCAAAACAGTATCGTGTACAAGTGCAAAAAAACATTCTTTTAATGGTTTCCAACTACCGTTCGTACTTCGTTGCATGGGCTTAGCACCGAGGTGATCCTCGTGCTATTAAGCTCTTAATTTTAATTATCATCCGTCCTAAATGCTATGCATAGAAATCAGCAACTTTCCCATCATCTCACACGGCATTTAGACATATGTCAACTCCTCTACCCTTCCCCGTTTAAATATTGCATCGTTGCATAGGTTTACAGGGTATTTTGACATCATTTTTTGTGTAGAAAACGGAAAAAGACACACTAGAACAAGAAAGTGGGGTTGAACTGAGGAAAATACTCATGCTTCAGTCCCCACAAACATTGCTCTTATTTATCCTTATTTTTCGGAACCCAAAATGCATTTTTCCCTATTTTTTAGGGTTTTTCCACCCTTTTCTTGTATTTTTTTTTATTTTTATGCATTATTTAATTACTAAAAATTAAGAACAGATTATGGGCTATGGCCCTTAGTTCCTTCTTGCAGAAAAATGAAAGTTTAGTTGATGTTCCTATGTACTTTTCCATTTTTATGCCAAAAACCATCATTTTCCCTTGATTTTTCATGTTTTTCGTGTTTTAATGTATTATTTTGAACCACAAGATGCATATTTTTCTGATTTTTTGATTATGACCAGCAAGAACTCATAGAAAACAATAGCATGAACAATTTTTATCCCACATGAACAACATTTCATCAATCAAAAGCTATAGAATCTCAAATTTCCTTTGAAAATTTTGAATTACCGCTTATTTGCGTGTTTCGGGTTTCATGTCCATGGCTGCAAATTTGGAAATCAGCAGCACTTCATGTCCAGCACAATCACCAATCACCATTTCCAGCCCGTGGAGCAATCCGATCCATGCCGGACAAGCCTCCATTATTCTTTCTTCTTCCTTCTTCTTCCCACATGAACTTGCCTTTAGAAGAGAGAGAGGGAGGAGAGAGAAATACTAAATTTCTATCTCAGCATTCAGGCCATCAATTGAGGGGCGAAGGACGGCGATAGGACCAGCAGGCAGGGAGGAATGAAGCCCCATAATCATTGTGGGGGGTTGTGTGCAGGCTGGAGGATCCATCCATCAACATATGGGCGCATTTTTCGGCCGTTTCATGGCGCCCTCATCCTCTTCACATTTTTTCATCCTCTTGCATGAAAAGTTTCATGCTACATTAAGTTTTTTTTGGGCCTCCAAGGGTCACTTGCCCATTTTGGCCAAACTTTGGTCCACCTTTTCAAATCTTGCCCACTTTGTGGCTATTTCCCCGTCCGGACTCGGAGTCGAGCTCTGAAAAATCCTGGGCGTCCGGCTTAGCATCCCGCATTGGCCAGTAGCTCGTGTCAACCCGCACGACTGTCTGAAAAATTATGAAAAATCAACAAGTGTCGCTCGGGCGCCTTTAAAGCACTTTGACTGATGCCAGGAGGCATATTCCACGGTGGATTCCGTGAGGTTTTACGGTGGATTCCGTAAACTTACTTAGATGACCGGGGCTCATACGCAAAGAGGATTCTTTGTGCGAGAAGTTGATGGGGACGCCTGTCCTTTTCGGGCGTTTCATTAATTTAGTGTGTACATGGGTGATTCCATAGCGGGTGATTCCGCAAAATGCATATTAAATTAATAAACGTTTATGAGTTTAGAGTGCACACTCGTAATAAATTAAGGTTAGGATTTATTTCTAACCAGTTGATTTATTTATGTAGCTGAAGACTGCTAGGTATTCACTTTTGTCGGTTTAATTGTGTTATTTTACTAACGATTGTGAATGCTTCAGTTGATGTGTAGAGATAGCAGCAGTGGCGGAGGAAAGCATTGGAGTCTAGCGGGTTTTCGATCTTTGGACTATATTTTGATAGGCGCCACGCCTATATTTTGTTATGTCTATAGAGACATCGATTATTTATTATTATTTTGTATGCGCTTATGCGCCTGGATATGTTATTTCTATTCGGACATTGAGAATGGGCGTGCCAGACTCTATGGGCACCGTCCATTAGCTTTATTTTCTTATTTTTGGTAGAAAGCAAACTCAAAAGCTAAAAGCTTGTATATTTTTGTAATTGGGCTATTTTTTAGCATAAAGATTGGAAATATACATTAAATACATGCTTTTGTGAAGCGCTCACACAAGGCATGGGGGAGATTCAACCCAATTTGTCTCTTGTCTCATGTCGTGCTTGCTTTTATATTGGTTTTTGTGCTAAAAAGTAGAGTACTTTGTTCTTGGGGACCTTTGGGAATTCACTACGTGAGCTACCTGCGTCCGATCTGCGCACCAGTGGTATCAGAGCGGAGCAGAGATCAAGGGCTTCCAATCGCTACCAATCTCGGGCGAAGGCGGAGCTCCAGGAACAAACAGCCTCTACAGTCAATCTCGTCGCGAACCGTCGATACAGGCAGACTTCTGGCGATCAAGAACCCCTATTTCCACTGTCAGATCGCGAAGGACCACTCTCTGTCGGCGGAGGACCACTCATCAATTCTCTTCATCAAGTCGTGATAAATAGTAAGAAAGCCATATCTCTATCTTCAAAAAGCTTAGTGTAAAAGCTTAATACAAAGCTTAAGAAGCTTAAAAAGCTTCTAATCATCAAATCGATCAAGAAGTGGAGCTCCAAAAATCACGCGCAGTCAAAACGGCCCCCCCCCCCACGATTGAAAAACGGCGGCCTTCTTCTTAAGCTTATTAAGCTTAAGCTTAATAAATTAAGCTTAAGTCATCAAGCTACTCTCAAGTCAGACAAGGCAGAGAAGTCTGTAAACTCCGGGTCCTGCGCATCAGAAGTCAAGTTTCGCAAGTCGACACTAATCAAGTCCTGCAAGTTCTGCAAGTCGGCTAAGTTCAGCAAGTTCACAACCCTGCAAGTCTGTTAAGTCTGCAACTCTGCAAGTCAGACTAAATCAGAACTGACTAACGCTCGAAACTCCTAGAAGACTTGTTCGTTTGCAAAAACTCAGAACTGGAAAGTTGTTCGCAGCAAGCTGTTTTACCTATCTACAAGTTCGTTGAAGTACTTTCAGCAAGCGGAGACAGAAATATTTCAGAATTTCTGAAAATTGAAGAAGAAAATACCCAAAAATACATAGCCTTGTAACCCCAAATTTGAGCTACGCTCATCCCGCTAACTGATTTTGAGTGAGAAAGGTTTGTTGAGTTTTACAGGATGACTACCCCACATATGGATGATCCTATGGCTGGAGACGATCTACCCGAGCCTACCATGGAACAAAAGCTGGATCTTATCATGCTACAATTGGACGAAGAGCGAAGAGCTAGGCAAGCCTTGCAAGCGCAATTGACAAAGCTACAAGGAGCGTCCACTGATAAAGAAGAACCCCAAGCTGAAGATCTGATTCGCCGTACCATCGACGCCACTCTTGAAGCACAAACCATTCGTAAGGAATCCAAGATAAGTAAACGAAGTTTCAAGTTTCGCACTTTCAATGGCATAAGAGAAGGAAAGACTGTTTTATCATTCATTAGCCAGTTTGATGACTATTTCCATGAGGAAACTTATCCTGAGAAAGATAAAATCAAGTGTGTTACTAATCATCTGATAGATAGAGCATCACTTTGGTGGACTGTCGTCCGCAAGAGTATAGAATGTCCTGCTACATGGGAAGATTTTAAGAAGAAGTTCATGCAAAATTTCCTGCCACCGCAATTTCATGAGAAGGCAATCAAGCAATGGGATTTACTTCAACAACGCGACCGTGAGCCTATACCACAGTATACAGAGCGTTTTTGGAATGCACTCTTACAGCTACGCATGCTTGAAGACGTACCAGAGACGACCCATAAGCGGAAGTACATGTCTGGACTTCTTGGACATTACTACGCTGAGGTGAATATGTTCAAGCCTGCTACCCTTGAAGACGCCATCTCCTTAGCTCACGACACTGAAGATAAGTTACGTGGAAGAGAACGACGACCACAGCCATTCCAAGCAAACGGTAATTATGGATCTAAACAATTCAATTCAAATTTCAGAAGGTTTAATCCAGGTCGTTTTTCATCACCATCTTTCCGCAAGAATTGGCCTAAACCACCCGCATTACCATCCACTGTCAATCCAAATCCTAAGCCTATCCAACAAGCAAATCCAAATATACCCAGACTCCCAGCCATTGTAAATAATGTGACCAAAGCCAAGCCCATCGTATGCTACAAGTGTCACCAGCCAGGCCATCTCGCAGCAAATTGTCATTCAAAGAAGCCATTAGCACATATCAACTACCTTGGAGCTATGGACGAGGACGAGCATGAGGATATGCCGGACTTCACTGAAGAAGAAGATGATCCTACTACTACTTCCGACACTTTACCAGGTATGCCTACTTTACATTCATTGTTGACTATGAAATGTATGGTGCATGGAAAAGAAAGAATTATATTGCATGATGACGGTAGTACGCATGATTTTATTTCAGCAAAATTGGTAAAGGAATTGAAATTGCATACAGTACCTACGCATTATCGCATAAAAGCTGCATTTTTAGGTACTAGGTACAATGGCACACAAGAAGTTCAAGATTTAGAAATTCAAATTGGTCCATATATTGAAAGAAGAAATTTCTTAGTTGTCCCATTACAATCTAGCGACATTATTCTAGGAATGCCATGGAGACACCAACATAATCCCAATATAGATTATTCCACACACACAATGAATATTAATTTTCAAGGAAAATCTATTACATTATTTGGTATGCATGCATCTCATATGTTTCCACTGCTTTCGCATACTCAAGCAAAACGTGCACTACGCAAGAATACTAAATCATATCTCATTTGGGTGAATGAATTACACGCAAAAGAAACTCATATGCACCCTAGACATAAGGAATTTCTTGCATATTTTAAGGATTGTTTTGCAGAAGACCTACCACCAGGTTTACCTCCATCACGTCCAGAAGACCATAAGATTGACCTAATACCTGGCACACAACCACCTTGCAAAGCCCCATATAGGCACAATCAAATAGAGCAAAAAGAAATCCAGAGTCAAGTAGAAGAATTACTAAATAGAGGTTTAATTCGACCTAGCAGTTCCCCATTCGGTGCACCTGTGCTCTTAGTCAAGAAAAAGAATAATACTTATCGGATGTGTATTGACTACCGAGCATTAAACAAGATCACTGTAAAGAATAGGTATCCTATACCTAGAGTTGACGACCTTATGGACAAACTGCAAGGATCTTCTATATTTAGTAAAATTGACCTTAAATCTGGATATCATCAGGTGAGGTTAGATAGATCTGACATATTTAAGACTGCATTCAGGACACAGTTTGGCCATTACGAATTCTTAGTTATGCCATTCGGATTAACTAATGCACCTGCTACTTTCAGCAGAATGATGAACCGTATTTTTCTAAAATATCAATATTGTGTGATTGTTTTCTTTGATGATATTTTAGTGTTCAGTCAAAGTGAAAAAGAGCATTATGAGCATTTATCATTAGTTTTTCAATTACTGAAAGAAAATCAATTGTTTGCAAATCCTGACAAGAGTGAATTCTTTAAGACCGAAATAGAATATCTAGGTCATATTGTATCAAAAGAAGGAATAAAAGTTGATCCTAAGAAAATTGACGCAATATTGCATTGGCCTATTCCTAAAAATGTACATGAATTACGCTCATTCCTTGGTCTTGCTAGTTTCTATAGGAAGTTTGTACGTAATTTCTCATTACTTGCTTTACCATTGACCAAACTTCTTAAGAAAGGCATTGTTTATCAATGGACTGAAAACCAGCAGAAATCCTTTGATTTACTCAAACGTGCATTGACCAATGCCCCTGTTCTACAATTGCCTGACTTTAACAGACCATTCTTTCTAGTTGTGACTGATGCTAGCAGATCAGGAATAGGAGCTGTGCTTATGCAAGACAACCATCCAATAGCATATTCTAGTTCTAAGCTGAAACCCTCTGAGCTTAAATATTCCACTTATGACAAGGAACTCTTAGCAGTTGTACAAGCATTAAAACAATGGAAGCATTATTTAATGGGTTCAGAATTCATGATAAAGACTGACCAGCAAAGCATTAGACATCTACTTAGCCAACCCCAAATTTCTGACCGCCATATCAAATGGGCTTCATTCATTCAAAGTTTCCATCCTATCATTCAATACCAACCTGGAAAAGAAAATGTAGTTGCTGATGCATTAAGTAGAAGACCTGCAATTCATAACATTTCTATCATATCTTTTGATTCTTTGATTGCTATGAAAGACACATATCACCAGGATATTACTTTTCATTCTGATTGGCAAAAATTAGTTCAAAATAATTTCATTCCTGTTGATTCATTGTCATATAATGATGGATTCATGTTCTTTGAAAAGAGACCGTGTGTTACTATTCCATTCCGATCTTTTGTTTTAAATGAAATCCATTGTCCCCCATATCAAGGTCATAGAGGTATCATTTCTACATTACGCATGTTAACTGAAGATTTTTATTGGCCACATATGGATGCAGATGTGTCTAATTTTGTTTCTGAATGTTTGATTTGTCAAAGAATAAAGAGACATCATGGTAAACAGTATGGGTTATTAATGCCTTTATCTATTCCATCTAAACCTTGGGAACATATATCTATGGATTTCATTACTGGCTTACCAAATACTAAATCTAACCATGACATGATTTGGACAAGTGTAGATAGATTTAGTAAGCAAGCATATTTCATTGCATGTAAGAAAACTTTATCAGCATCACAAGCAGCACAGTTATTTTTGAAAACTATTTTTACTAACCATGGATTGCCGAAAGTGATTATTTTAGATAGAGATTCTAGATTTTGTAATAATTTTTGGATTACACTGTTTGCAAATCTAGGCACAAAGATTGATTTCTCATCTGCATTTCATCCAGAAACAAATGGACAAACAGAAGCCACAAATAGCACTATTCTAGATCTTTTACGTGCATACACTATCTCTAAACCTCAGACATGGGATACTCACTTACATTTATTACAGTTTGCTTACAATAATACACCGCACACATCTACAAAGAAAGCACCTTTTGAAGTTATTTATGGACATAGATTATCTACACCTGTTGCATCTTTGTCTAATAGAATACAAAGTGCCGATGATATTGCTGTTATGCATAATACTATTTTTGATGAGGTCAAGGATATGATTGCTAAAGCCCAACAATCATATACCAAACAAGCCAACAAGAAAAGACAAGCCATGAATTTCAAAGTTGATGATTATGTTTGGCTTAGAATAGAAAAGCGTAGACTGCAAAGTGTAGATAGACATCCAGTTGTTAAATTAGCCCCTAGATTCTACGGACCATTTAGAATCATTCATAAGATTAATGACAATGCATTCAAGTTAGAACTGCCATCTCATTGGAAAATTCATAATACCTTTCATATTAGTTTATTGAGACCATTTAGAGGACAATTACCTATCCACCCTGTCTATGAAAACCCACCTTTACTAGAAGAAGAGACTGAAATACTTGAACCACAAGCCATTATAGACACTGACTACATGACCACTAGAACTGGCCGAAGGTATTCTAGATATCTAGTCAAATTTAAGAACCATCCTGTAGACGAAGCACAATGGATGCATGCTAGAGACCTAAATGCTTTCCCCACTCTGTTAGCTCCACATTGAGCTAATAGCAATTGAGGTCAATTGCTATCCCACCCCGGGGGTATGATGCCAGGAGGCATATTCCACGGTGGATTCCGTGAGGTTTTACGGTGGATTCCGTAAACTTACTTAGATGACCGGGGCTCATACGCAAAGAGGATTCTTTGTGCGAGAAGTTAATGGGGACGCCTGTCCTTTTCGGGCGTTTCATTAATTTAGTGTGTACATGGGTGATTCCATAGCGGGTGATTCCGCAAAATGCATATTAAATTAATAAACGTTTATGAGTTTAGAGTGCGCACTCGTAATAAATTAAGGTTAGGATTTATTTCTAACCAGTTGATTTATTTATGTAGCTGAAGACTGCTAGGTATTCACTTTTGTCGGTTTAATTGTGTTATTTTACTAACGATTGTGAATGCTTCAGTTGATGTGTAGAGATAGCAGCAGTGGCGGAGGAAAGCATTGGAGTCTAGCGGGTTTTCGATCTTTGGACTATATTTTGATAGGCGCCACGCCTATATTTTGTTATGTCTATAGAGACATCGATTATTTATTATTATTTTGTATGCGCTTATGCGCCTGGATATGTTATTTCTATTCGGACATTGAGAATGGGCGTGCCAGACTCTATGGGCACCGTCCATTAGCTTTATTTTCTTATTTTTGGTAGAAAGCAAACTCAAAAGCTAAAAGCTTGTATATTTTTGTAATTGGGCTATTTTTTAGCATAAAGATTGGAAATATACATTAAATACATGCTTTTGTGAAGCGCTCACACAAGGCATGGGGGAGATTCAACCCAATTTGTCTCTTGTCTCATGTCGTGCTTGCTTTTACATTGGTTTTTGTGCTAAAAAGTAGAGTACTTTGTTCTTGGGGACCTTTGGGAATTCACTACGTGAGCTACCTGCGTCCGATCTGCGCACCAGTGGCTGAAGCATCTCCTCTAACACTCACATAAGCTGATCGCGCAGCCATATCATCAATAAGCTTCTTCATACCTCCCTTACCAAAGTTCGTGTCAAGAGGAGCGCCAGTCTCTGTCAGCCATATCTTCCCATCTTGTCCCCAAAACACTACATTCTTCTTACGTGCTTCCTGAAAAGCATCACAATCTCTGCAGTGTTGGTGCTCTGTACTATCACACCAAATACATCGTCGCCCTTTTCTTTGACCAGCTGGAAAAGCAGTCACTGGAGCAGGTACTACAGCAGGTACTGACATAAGTTGCTCCTTTAACTTACCAACTTCAACTTTGACTGCTTCAATCGTCAAATCCGCCAAGCCTTTAATAACATCATCTACAGATAAGGGCACTGGAGCAGCAGGAACTGGTGGATTTACAACAGGAGGAGTAGGCTTAGGCAAAGAAGCAGCAGGGGTAGAAGAAGAAGTCTCCAAGGATTTTTCAGGAACTAATCCTGTATTTCGATGCAATCTGACTCTCCTGCGCCGCTTCTTGACAAGAGCATTCACAGCATCAATGACATGTCTCCACTCAGTCTTTAAACCTGAATCAGTAGCTTGATCTTCCAAAAGATCATCCAACTTTTCCTGTAAATCTGCATCTGCAGCTTGCAAAAACAACTCCACTTTCTGCATCTCCAAAGCTTGCTGTTCAGTCCCATCCAACTGATTATAACGGCTTTCAAACTCTCGCAGAAGAGCGGTAACAGAAAGTCCCTTATTAGGCATAGAAACCCATGCTAAAAAATTCCTGCGATTCATAAGACCTGTATCTTCCAGGAAATATTCATCTTTTAATGCCTTTTTAAATTCAGCCCAACCTGCATGTGATTCTTGAATTTCTGCAATTCGACCTTCAAGAGCGCGCACCACGATCCGCAAGAAGTAGCGGCTCCAAACATCTTGAGAAACTCCAAAAAACTTCATCTTTTCTTCATACAAATGCAGGTAAGTTGACACTTGCTGGCCATTAAACTGCTTCATCTCCTTGATTGGTTAGATCCTCTCTTGCAAGCACTAAGTATTGCATATTCCATATTTTTGTAGGCATAGTTGTAAGATCAATAACCCATCTTTAATGTACAACCAAAGGATAGGTTGATTGCAACCCATCTCGATACTTGACCATAGAATACATTTGACACACATAATAGGTTTCAACAAAATGTGCTATGTTTGGATACATGTTTTTACACCAATTATTTTCTTTGACTTTACTAAAGGTTCCCTGTATGCCTCTATGGCCAGCCCATAGGCTTTCATGAAATTCCTTTATTACCTCTTGTTGCAATCTTTTGTTACCTGAAACTCGAACATGCACTCTTTTCTTCTTCTTTGCGTACTTCCATAGATGCCCTTGTTTAAGAAAAAATCCATAATCTTTCCTCTTAATTTGCTTGAACTCTTCATCAGTCCAAGACTCCTCCTTCTTTATTGTGCTCAAATATTGGCCGATATTTAGCCAATCTTCATCATAATCGTCTTCAAGGAAATGAACTAGAACTTGAGCAATGCAATGAGCATGTTGGCTTCTAGTTGAACACCCTTCTTCCATAGATAAATCTTTGATCTTTGTTGTTGTATGCTGATTTATAGCATTACCTTTTCCTGTTCTTATTGTACTTAATGCTATACCATTAAAAAGATCAACTTCACCTACAAGATTCAGCTTTGGGTTTGTATATGCAGCACAACTGAAAATGTACTTTTAGTAGCCATGGAATAAAATTTAGCAAGTATGGATTCTTTAGCTTCATCTTCTTCCATCAGCTCTTCTTCATTGTCATATCTTGCATGTGATAGCATGTGAGCAATTGGATTTGCCTTTCCTACAATATGCTTTAATTCGGGTTTGAAGATTTAATATATGCAATCCATCTTAGCATAGCAACGTCGGGTGTAGAGCAGTTGGAAATCATGCCCAAGAGTGGAAGACAATTAGTTTCTACCACTACAGAAGCACATATAAAGTATTCACGATCACACTTTAATGCTATTACAACTCCCCACAATTCCCTTTTTACTTGTGCATACCTTCTTCTTCTTTCACAGGTGCAAGATAGGCTTTTTGGGACCTCTTTCTAGCATGACAGAACTTCTCAGTGTGTCGGGTCCTTTTGCAGAAGTCACAGAAGAGCGGTTCCTTTTTACCTTTGTATATGTTTTTTACATATAACAATTGTTCATCCTTTGAAGTGCTAGGTGCTTCTTTGCTTTTAAGTTTCTTTTCTTCCTCTAGTAGAGAGGCTTTAATATCAACAAGTTGAGGATCAGGCATATTGGTTAGAGTGGTTGATACATTATCATAGGCAGGAGGCAGACTTTTTAACAAGACACCAATACAAACATCTTCATCCATTTTTAGCTTTATCCTTGCAAGCTAGGTTAGGAGACTTTCCATGTAATTTAGATGGGATGCCAGGGATGTATGAGGCTTCATATCAAGTGAGAAAAATTCAATCAATAGACCATACTTAGACGACTTTGACTGTGCACCAAACAAGGTATCCAATTTGTCCCAAGTGTCATGGGACGTGTCACAGGCATCCACATGATGGATGTAGCTGTCATCCAATTCCAGCTTAATGATGGATTGTGCCTTGTCATCATTCTTCTGCCAAGTAACTGCAAGGTCCGCATCTCGAGGTTTCTTTTCTTTGCTATTTGTGATGGCCCAGCGACCCTTCTTCATCAGGATGAGCTTGATGCGGGTTTGCCAGGTGTGAAACCCGACACCCTTGAACTGAGCATTTGGAGAGTCTTTTTCCATGTTGGATGGCTAGAGCTGCAGCAAATCAGCTCCAATATTCTCAGATTTTCCAAGTGAAAGAGAAGATTACAATGCGTCAAGAGACACAAGTAATGGTAGTGTGAAAACACACTATGTAGAGACTTGATGTTGAGCTTGAATCTTCCTTGCTCGAGGTCATCGATCCTTCTTCAATCTTCTCAGGTCCTTCCCCTCCTTGATTTGGTGCTGGGACAGTAGATCAGAGTGGCGGTGGGTTGCTCCAGGTGGCAGGAGAGAGAAAATGATGAGATTTTTTAGCTTTGATGAACCTGGCTATGGCTGACAGTTTAGGGTTCCAAACAGGGGCCTTATTTTTTGCAGATTGCAGGAGCTGTAGTTGATCATTTTGAATTTTTTTAAAATAGAAATGAAGCTTACTTAAAGCTCTTCCAAAGCTTTATCCTCCTCGTCAAGATCGCAACATCTACAGCGCGCGCAGAATGGACGAACAAACCAGGCATAGATTTTGTCAGCAAACACAAATTTAGACAATGCCGTGCTGGTTGATCAACAATGTGGATGATTTTTGTGCTAGCAGGGAGCACCCTAAGTAGAGAAAGATATGTCTAGAAGAGAGTTCATGAAGATATGCTCTACAGAGAGAGATATGAAGGCTCCATGGAGGGTATGTCCTGCAGGTCACAGTTGAAGACTATGGCAGTGACTGAGAATTTTCACAATGCTGAGCTTTAGATAGCCAAATGTCATGGATTGATGTGATACAGGGAAGCTTTGTGAGCTGGAGAACACTTTTCCAGATGGAAGCTCCAAGAGATTTGACCTGTGGAGTGAGATATAAGTGACTCAATCTGACAGGGTACTGCTGGCTATGGCTGCCATGGAAGCTCAAGTGAAGGTAGAGTTGGGAGATGAAGTCATGGGATGAAATTGAGCTAACCAGAGGTTAATATGAGTTGAGAGAGAGCAGAGGAGAGCTAAATCAAGCTGAGCCATGCTCGACTGGGCTCTAATACCATTTTGAGAAACGCGGATCTAGAGCATGGCTATGGTGGTTCAAAGACGGGAAGAAAACTCATGTTGTGCATTTTTTCTTACATTTTGCTGATGGCATCTATCTTGATTGGTGAAGGTTTACGTTCGTAGGGACCACATAGATGCCTGACCACTAGGACTTCTTCTACTCCAATAATCGACTTAGCTCTAGAAAGGGTAAGATGTACCTATTCTAGCCTTGTCAAAATTCTATCACAATCATGAATATGGTGAACTACAAATGTCATGCATCCATCTTCATTAAGCTCTTCATTCTTTTCATTGACTTCACATCCCTTGATGGGTACATCATTAAGAAATGGAAGAGTAAGTTGTGGAATAAAGTCCCTTAAGACTTTATGCATGGCATTCATCATATGGGCTATGGAGTTTGTTGTACCTTGTGGTAGAGTGCACATGTGGACCAATCCAAGAGGTGTCTTCATTGTGGTAATGTCTCAGATTTCTAATGAAAGTTGAATTTGGTCATATCTTGAATATAGGTCGCCCATAAAATAAATTGCTCTACCTGCAAAAGCTTCAGCAAACTCGTCAACAATTGGACCACCCAAACCAACATTTCGGATTGTGACACGATTAACAAGCTATAGATCTTGAATGAATCGTAAGGATCCATTTTTCTTAGGCACGGTAAACCATCGATTTGAGTAAGGTGCTGAAGAAGGTTCTAAAACCTTCATTCTGATCTTCTCATTTAGAAGTTCCAATAATTTGGGAAAATGTGCCCTTGGAACGGGAATGGGCTTGAGATTCCAAGGCACATGTGGGATCATAAAAATGACCATAGGAGCCATAATATTTGGATCCACACAGCCTATTTTACTTGGCTGAAATACAAAAGCTTTTCCATGTTTCTTTAGCATTTTCATAAAATAGTGTTTTTTAGCCGATGAAATGAAAGAATTTTCAACTATTTTGAGCTCTTTTATACTTTTAGATGTGAACTTGTAACCAATGTTGGAAGGATCATGAATACTTAGCTGATTTGTTACCCTATCAGTCAACCCTTCACTTTTAGGAGGCAATGGGACTGCCACAAGCTTGACTTTCTTATCCACCGTCTTGTATTTTGTCTCCACTTGTACTTCAGCCTTGTTGAGTAAACCAATGTCTTCCTGCTCAAAAAACTCTTAAATTGTTTGATAAAAATCAAATGTACATACTTCTATGGATTGATTTTCAGCCTCATTTTCTGTATGAGGGACTACATATATTTTAGCCAATGTGTCAGTAGTAATTAGTCTTTAAAAAAAGCTCAAAATATCTTCATTTTTAGCTATCATGTCATAAGTTTTCAGCTCCCTTTTTACATGACATAAATATTTTCTTTCAGCTTTGGTTATGACTAGAAGAGACTTATAACAATCCATACTATTGGCTATACATACATACAAATTTGCTAGAGACACAATTTTTGTAGCATAAGGAGGTTCATTCTTTTTATATGATGCACTACCATAGCCTCCTTTTATAGCAGTGCAGCCCGAAAGCCTTGGGATTATCAAGCATTAGGAGGCACAGGATAATCACATAGTCAATATCTGTTTCAATGCTGGTTAACACACACAATAAGAAATTGGATAGCTCATTCGTTATCCTTGCTTTGGGTTCAAGCATAGGAAGAACCATCATCATAAGCTTTAGTTTCCAAGCGAGCTTCAAAAATGTAAGATTGTCCAAGAATGATAGGGTAACTACAAGAGTCTTGAACAAAAAAGTGAAAATTGTATTTTATGTCTCTAGTAGTTACTTGCACATTAGGACATGCAGCATATAACTCTCCAGAAGAGTTGTTTGCAGCTCTCATTTGCCAACGTGGATCAACATCTATGGGCCATCTGCCACTTTCATAGAGACTCCTTACCATGACGTTTATATCCGAGCCATGGTCTAAGAGTGCAATACATGGTATTTCTTTTTCTCCAATTTTGACGATTGTCTCCGTTGTGGCTCTTTCCTAATGCGTATGGGAGTAGTGATTTCTTGGAATGAACTAAGCCTCTTCCTCCTCATGCATGTGCTGTAGACGGCCTTCTTTTTGAGAGATGGGCTGCCCAACTAGTTTGGACCAATCGACCATTATATTTTTAGCTTTCACTTTCTTTATTTTTGCATCCATGCTTTCTTAATCTTCAGCTTTAATTACTACAATTAATTCTTTAATTGCTTCAAGATGAATTCCTCATGAAGTCAGATTTTCTTCATCCTGCATAAAAACTCCAAGAACTTGCAAAAAAGCATGCACTGTTTCTTCAGCTTCATCACCAACATATTGTCTTTTCCTTTTGATTACATTAATAATTACATCATGGAATTCACATTTGAAAATTCCAAGAATTTCACCTAAGGTGAATTCAATTTTTCTTCCTAGAATTCGTTCTTCTAGGACTTGTTTGAGATTGGTGCAGATTCTATGTCATACTACAATTTGTAGCCTGACTGCTTGCCTTTCTTCTTTCCTTTGATCTTCTGTGTTTGTGGTGCATCTTCCATCTCTTGATTTGGGGTTATATTTTTAGCAAGCTTTGGTTTTTCAGGCATTATTCTAGTTACTCGTTTTCGAAGTGCCATAAGAGGAAGGCCTTGGTTCATCTTGTCTTCTTCTATTTTCTTCAATCAAGACTTCTTTATGATTGAGGTCAGCCAAATGTGCAAAGGAAAAAAAAAGAATCTACCGATTCTTTCCAACCAGTTATTCCTCGAATACAATGATTGGCGTTAGCCAAATCTTCTTTGGCTGCTTTACCACGTTCCATTTGATGTAGTGCCTTCATCCATACTTTAGATTGTACATTAACTTTACATGCTTTCAAATTTGATTTAGTTGGTTCAATTTGCAGCCCATAGGTGGCTATATCAATTGCTGCATAGGCATTCTTTACAGCTAAATCTTCTAATCTTTTCTTCATTCCACCATTGCCAAAATTTGGCTCTAGTGGAAGACCAGTTTCAGCTGCATGAATTTTTCTATCTTTCCAAAAGACGAGCTTCTGTGCTTCAGCCTCACAAAAGGCAGAACACTCCCTCTTGTCATGTTGTTGGCTGTCACACCAAATATAACACCTCTTAAAGCCGTGTCTCATGGGTCTTTGAGTTGATGATGTCCTCGAACTTCATCTTTGACATCTATCTTCTCCACCTTGGAACTAGTTTCTGTAAGATTCAGATAAAGGTCACACATGCTTTTAATGAGTTCATCCACATGACATCATTTTTAGAAGGAACAGAAGAAGAAAGAGTTGGTTGATTAGTCAAAGGAATAGGGGATTTTGAAAGTGGAACAAGCTCCATCAATGGAGTTTTTGAAGTTGAAGTAGAGCCCAATCTTAGTCCCATCTGCTCTCTTTAAGCAATCATGTTAACTACATCAGTAACATCTGTCCATGCACTCTTGACTCTTGATTCGGAGGTAGCATCTTCTAGGCAATCAGCAAGCTCCTCTTGTAGAATGGGATTTTCATCCTTAAGGAATAATTGAGTCTTCTGACCTTCCATACTTTGTTGGTCTTCATCATCAAGTTGTTGAAATTTACATTCAAACTCACGGTATAAAGCTGTTGCAGCTAAACCTTTGTTAGGTTTCTCAATCCAATCAATGAAACTTTTCTTTGTCATTAGGCTAGAGTCTTCTAAGAAGAATTCTTCGTGTAGGGATTTTTTGAATGCAACCCAATCCACATCTCAATGAAAAAGACCAGGGATTATTTCTTGAAGACCATGCTTGGCTAGTATGAAGAAATAGCAACTCTATGCATGTTGCGGTACACCAAAGAAGAGCATTTTCTCAACATACAAGCGAATGAAAACAATGGCATTTTGACCAAAAAATTGTTTTAATTCTCGCCCAACTTCCTCTAGTGCCTTGATAGCTGTGGAATGAATCTTCTCTTCATGTTGCCTTTGTTATTGTTGTTGTAACATTTGGATTTGTTGTTGATGAGTCTGCTGTAGTATGGGCGCCAATTGTTGTAGAGTATCTCCTGAAGAATCCCCCATCTTAGAGTTCTCTTACACTAACATTCACATTGGGTTTACTAATGTCACAACGCGTAGGGTTGGAGGTCACCATAGGGGTTTGGTAAGAAAACTGGACAAGATAGATGGAGATGTGTCTTCAAGAGATAAGTAGATTACAATGAATGTTTCAAGGTTCAAGAGGTACTTCACGGTCAATCACAGGGGTTTGAGAGAGAAGAATGTATGGGGGTTCAAGATCTTAGACTCTAGAGATGGTAGAGATAAGAGAAGGGTTGAAGGTTTCAAGCCAAGTTCTTGAAGATGTTTATAGAGCTTCCAACTGCATGTTATTAGCAAAGATCACAAGAGTATTATCTCATAAGTTCTAACTCAAATCAAGCTTATTTTCTTCACTGTAAGAGCAATCACAAATTATAAAATCAAGTACAATATGCTATCATGTATCATAAACAACTATGCATCCCATCATTCATACATGATGCCATAGCATGAATCAACTTTGCATGATTACATTCAATGTAGACTATTAGGGATAAAAGCTTATGAGTCAAGTAAAAGGCTTGTAGGGCAAAGAGACTTGCTTCAAGAGAGCTTCAAATTGAGTTCCTGATAGGATAAGTTACCACAGCCAAGAAATAAGAGAAAAAGTTTCTCTTAATTCAACTCAAAGCATCTATGAATGATCTACAAACATTGCCCTACCATAGGGGCACATAATACTTGCATATTTTGACAAGATGTCTTCTGTAGAGTAAGAAATGAATTAAAAAAACAATGTTGTAGCTAATTCTCTGAATATGGTTGAAGATATCAGCCCCAAATTAGCTCAAATATCTTTTGAAATTCACCTCTAATGATAGCATAAACTTCCCCTAACATGGTGTTGGAGTGTTTGGTGTCAAAATTGCACCATGGGGGTAAGAGATAGTAGGGTGAAGGGAGATTCAAGGAGAGGAGCAGATGGAAGAGAAGGGGTTCGAAGAAATAGAAGATGTAGAAGAATACTCACAAAATGCCACATGTAGCACTATGTGCTATATTTGGGCCATTTAAAAGGGTTACAATAAAGTGTACAATGGTCATGAAGACAAAGTGTACTTGAATCCACAAGACTGATACATAAAATAAATACAAGATCGCTTAATGAAAGGGCTCATGAAATCATGGCAACATAGTGCATAGAAAAAACCTATATAAATTACAAGACCAAAAAGAAAAGGATGTGCGCTCCATGGATCCAACCATGAGCTATAGATCCTCGCCATCCAAAAGCTCATTTCGACACAAAGGAGCATCAAACAGATTGTGCAAAAAATGAAACAAATACACATCAGTCCACCATACAATAATATATTTTAATTAAAATTAGTAACTATAGACAAGAAAGATGAGTGACTTACTAGGCCGTTGTGTGCATACAATCTATCGATCAATGCATTGAGACTGTGTCTCTCTGCATATTGAGTCTCTAGGCCAATGGGATCACGATTTGTAATGGAGTGTTGTGAAGAAAATAAAATACAATTGTTAGAAACATGATTGTGAGTACAAGCGATATTGAAAAAATAAGCGAGAAGAACAAAAGAAATATTACAAATTCCTCTAGATAAGTCTTGTGGCCACCACTCCCAAGATGATGGACCACTTCTGTCTTCAGTCATGCCCTCCCTGCCTTGCACTGATGTCTGCAATGTCCTGGAGAATCTGTAGCCTCCTCCTTGAGTTAGTTCCAGTCATCTCCGTATAGCTACTCGGGTTTTGAGACCCCACCAGTCATCTCCGTATAGCTACTCGGGTTTTGAGACCCCACTCTTAAGTGCCTTGGAGAATCTATAGCCTCCTCCTTGAGTTAGTTCCAGTCATCTCCGTATAGCTACTAGGGTTTTGAGACCCCACTCTTAAGTGACATGTACGCACACATGCACTCCATTATCCAGCCAGTGAAAAACTTATATGCTATGATGCGTATCGAAAACTCATCATGCAAGGATGCTACTATGTATCCTTGCTCCCCTCTAGTATGTTCTTCCAATGATCCAAGACATTGTGTCGAAAAACTTGCTGGCACAACTCTCTCATACGAGCCATCACCCTTCTCCCCTCATCATTCATGATGACGACTCCTGTCGTATCAACTACAAGGTATCCATACCCCTTCGGGATATTTCTAAGATGTGTCCTCTCACACCTACAACTACATTCCTGCGCATATCCAAGAGACCCCTATACATCTGGTATACCCACGGGGGTGGTATCTCTCAGAGTAGCACCCATAGGGGTGCCACCTATGGATGGTTGAGCAAAAGCTAGAGTGACTAGAGTAGACATCCCCACAGGTGTGACAAATCCCACAGGTAACACAACTCCAGTTGAATGATGAGACGGAGACACTGCATCAATACCTCCACAAAAACCACCTGATCCACCCTCTCTTGAACCTACATGAGAGTGAGGAGTAGCACCTGTATCTTGAGCAGACCATGGGCTCACTGCATCCACATCTCTCTAGCATCCCCCATAACCACTCCCTTCGTCTAGCCCAAGTCTGGAGCATTGACCTCATCTACTGGAAACAAAAGCATCAGAGCATGCCAAAGTAGATCTAATGGAACGGCTTGATGGTGCTTGAGACAGCTCTTGGTCTGCCATATCTCTAAATCGAGCCATCTGATCTGCAGACATATACATATAAAGATCTTCTGTAGCTCCTCGTTGCTCATCCCTGGACTCATCATGCTGTCCAAATATCCACAAAGGTCACCTGCATATACAAAAATAAATGTTAGCATAATCAATATAAAGATTCAAGAAAAGCACGATAATATAACTCTTCAAAAAATTATCTTACTTAAAATACATATTCTAAAGTACCCTTGTAACCAATTCATCAATGAATTGAGATCACAAAAGAATGAGTCCACCTCGTTCTCAAAGAATTCTTGGCCTTCTATCTTTGAATAGTTTTTACCTGATTTTGCCTCCTCTATATGCTCCAAGATTTCAGTGGCTTCCACCCCTTGCAATATCAATCCCTCTATCTACATACTATCCTCATCTACACTGGGAACATTTCTTTCATCATATACTCTCACACTTCGGGCAATTAAATGTATAATATACCACCATTAAGGTTGTCGGGGGTTTGGATAGAAAATTACCTGTTCAAAATCACATACAAGAGAGATTTGATATTTGTGATATACACCATGTTGTAATAGAATTTAAAAAAACATGAGTTCATGCACATGTTCACAATGGGCCAACAATACAAATGTGTCTACAAATTTGTCCATCTTTTTTAAGAATCTATTTCGAGAAATCTAGATGGACCTTGTCGAACAATTGCTCTGGCTCCTTCCACTACCACTTTGAACCATTGCACATCGAATAGGATCATGGAGAAGCTACGATAATCCACCATGATAATACTTTTCAAGTTTCCAAAATACTTCGTCTCATCTATAACGGTGTTGGGATCCATGGCTCGCTGTTGGATCTCTTGCTTGAACTTTGCTACAATACCACAATCCGTTGTAGAGTACATTTTATCCATATACTCCACATGGAAATATCATCTGTGTGACCACACTGCATTGTATATTTTGTACTATACATTGAAATGATTTATTAGTTGTCATATATAAAATCTAGATATGATAGCTTATAAAACGTATGGTCACCTTTGGACTACATCCCCTCGAGAAATTGCACTCCTCAGTTCAGACCTCCACCCCTTCATGAGAGGCTACGATCAAAGCTCCAATGATCCATTGCATTGACATAAACCGTGGCATAGAACCTTCGCATAAGTGGTAGTGAAGATTCAATCAACGGGATATGAGGAACTCAGTTGCCCTCCTATAATCATCAACATAGCATGAGATAGAGAGGGGCCTGAGTGTGATGGATTTCCCCTTTTATCAACTAAGAGGTGAGGATTGAGGGACATTTCCACACTTGGAGACATGTACGTTCTCATTTTCATATACACACGAGACAGGCCTCCTTTTCCATCATGATACACCTCATTCTCTTTGGCATAATATACTATGAGGCTCCCTAGCCTTCCTTCTTGCAACTATGCCAAATGTGTTGGGATGCACTCATGCACCATCAACTATGCACATTGGTATACTCCCTCCAAACCATTCCCTTTGTCGATTTCTAAATTAGATGTGGAGTTTGGGTTTCAATAATTATTCTTCGAGTGATGTGCACCATGAGTGAGCAACTGATCTATTCTTTCAAGAAGAGTGATTGTCAAGATTGAGTGTTGTATACCTCACCATTTACAACCTCACCAACACTTCTATTGGGGGTAAAGGCGCCTCCGCCTAGCCGCCCGTGTATTACTACACTGACAATCACCGCCACTGCACACTGTAGGTGGCTGGCGCCTGTCACCGTCACTTTATTATTTATTATTTTAGTGACAATTTGAATAAAGGAAGGCCCAATCACACATTGTGACTATTGGAGTTCCCATTTCTTGTCTCTCTCTTTCTTGCTCTTGCTCTCCCACCATATCTCTCGAGTGCAAGCTTCGATCCTTCTCACGTTTCAATTGGTATCAAAGCATGGCTTCCTGACTCTTGAGCTTGGCTCGTGGAATTCTCAACTTCCCATTGGCTCCCCACTCGCATTAGGGCCAAAAACGCTTCAAAAAATACATTTTTGTTAATCACGGGATTAAGAAAAGGGCCAAAGAGAGTTTGCCACGTGTGCAAGAATATGGTATTCTTGTCTCCTCTTTTCTGGAGATAGTAGAGTCCACTTCGTGATTCTCTCCTTCTTTTTAGCCAAAATCTCCAAAGTCTGACATGTTTTGGTAGTCCCGAAGTCCTTATTTACTTATAAAATCTAACAAATGACATAATAAAGTTGTTGTGAAGTTAATTATGATTTTTTTGAAAGTCGGGAACTTTTTTGCGTCCAATATATTTTCATTAGTCTTCTTAATATTCCTTTTTAGTTCATTCACCTTTCTTGGTGAGCTTCTTTCTCTACTTTTTAGTTCCAAAGATCTTTAGTATAAATGATTAGGTTGCCATGCCGCCCTCTTGCAAGGACTCTCACAAGGTGAAAAGAAAAAAACGAGAGGATATTAAATATCACTGGAAGGGACGTATCATTTCTTTCAAAATTATGCATGAAGGGTGGTTTATCAAATTGCAACATGTTTACATGGCGAAGGATATGCACTTTCGCAGCAAACACATTGTAAGACTTGAGTTGATAACGTTTTTTTTTTTTCATTTAATCAAGTAGTAATAATGAATTCTTGGTTGTAGATATAGTTCTGTCAACAAGTATGGAATGGAAACCTATGGAAAGCTTAAGTGGAACCTTCCATGCGATTCATAAGGTGTTCGCAGACATTATCTATGTTGATCAGATTGTGGGTTTTTTTATTATGCATGTTTTGTGGCTTTGTGGAGGGGAATCAAAATCAACTAGTGTGATTACCCTATCCAAAATCAACTCAATACATTGCTGCCTTATCCATCGCATATATGAGTTAGGGTAATCTTAGCACTACGCGAAAAATGTAACAAGTTGGTAAACTAAAAAAGGGTCCCTAAAAAAACCAACAATATGAAAGAGACTTACATTCACTCAATCTATCTTGAGTATCTTTGAATCTATTGTCTTGCAGACATTTGAAAAGTACTCTCTTTCCATAAGTATATGTATGACTTTGTGACTTTGTGATGGTACTTCTTGTTAGAGAGAGTTATATGGTTTTTTAGGATCAACAATATCCTCATATGTGGTGTCCAAGAAGGTAGTCACGAGCGTGCCAGCACTGCAAATGGAAACATGTAACTAAAATAGACAATAAAATAAAATAAATAGTTAACCAAAAAGCAAGAAGTATTCCATTCAACCCACATTCTTCCTTGGCCAATGGATACCACTTAGAGAGTTCATGAGGATAATTTCTCTGGTGAGTGTATATGATGTAATGAAAAAAAATATGGTAGTTGTGATGGAATCAAAAGCTTTGAAAGACATTGCTATATTTGATCCAAATCTTTAAAAAAATCCATTGATAATAGTGGATCAACAATACACATAATTTTAGAGATTTATTGGCTAAGAGATGCAATCAATGTCCTAAAGCTAATAGTAAAAATAAAGGTGTGTTATTTGCAATCAATAGCACAATCATTCTATATACTAAAATTTTTTAGAGTCAAAATGCCTTACCTTATGTAACAATAAACTACAGAATCTAACAATTAAATATCCTTTTTACAACTAGCACGGACTTGTCCTCATGAGATATGCTAAGATGGTCCTCTTCCTCAGAAGTGCAAGAAACATTGATAGCCATTTGCCCATACACCTCACCCATTCCCATATCATGAACAGGTCTAGGTACATCAATTTTTCTCTTGCAAACATTATCCTCGGTACCTTATTCTGCTAATCATATTAAAACCTTTGTTCATTAGGGTGATCTTATGAGCATGAGCATCACCAATGTAAGGATAATTCATAAAGTCAATAACAAAGTCTTGAACTGCCTCCTAAAGAGAAAGAATCACTGCAAGCTACCATTTCTTTTGTAGGCAAGCTACCATTTCTTTTGCAAGCAAGCTACCATTTCTTTTGCAGGCAAGCTACCATTTCTTTTGCAGCCCAGTTTTAGTCAACATTCTTGAAAATCTATCAGAAATATCCTTGATTTGTTGGCTGATCAAGTACTCTAGGGGAGATTCGAACCTTGGCAGTTGTCTGCTTTGTCCTTGTCATTACTACTGCTTGAGAAAATGATAGGAAGAGTAATAAAAAACTATTCGCTGGTATGGTCGATACGACATGGAGAGGATAAGTTGATACGATGTGAGAGCAGCAAAGCCAAATCTTCATAGGGTCCTATTCGCGCCGTATCATGGAGTAGCTGATACGTCGGGAGAGTGGCAAAGCATAATGTTTGGTACTATACTTCTTACTCCATATCGTGGATGACCTAATATGGCACGAGAGTGGCACAACGAAATCTCCGTAGGAGGAGTCCTTGCTCCGTATCGTGGAGGAGTAAACATGCGCGTGCAAAGTACAACCCCCTTGTAATGAATTATTTTTTGTGAGACCTTAAACCCATCAAAAAAATTCCAAAAATTTTCCATAAGGTTATTAGGCTTTGAAAAAATTTTAGAAAATTTTTAAGTTTATTTTTAACTCGTTTCCTATTTTAAAATTATTATTTTAGCAAAAAAATGCTTAAAAATAACCAAAAAAACTATAACGTGTGTCGGAATGGATTGGCTTAAACCTAATGACGACCACATTCATTATGGAAAGGGCCAAATTTCCTTTCGAAACTTTGAGGGGGAATTAGTCACAACTCAAGGAGAAGCAGGGAAGCCAAAAATTTAGTTGGCCAAAGCATCTCAGATCATAAAAGGAGTCAGGAAGGGACTACCTATCTACTTGATTAAGCTCAATAAGTTAGATCAGAAGTAGGAGTCCAGTGAAGGACCTTCATGGCTAAAGGAATACATGGATGTATTTCCTGAAGAGTTGACAGAACTCTCGCCTCAAAGAGAAGTGGATCATGAGATTAAGCTAGTACCAGGAACTGCGCCAATTGCAAAGAGACCTTATATAATGTCCATACCAGAAACGATTGAGCTAAAAGAAAAACTCAAGGAACTGCTAGATCAGGGCTACATCCGTCCTAGCAGTTCACCATGGGGAGCTCTAGTATTGTTTCAGAAAAAGAAAGATGGAACACTTTGACTATGTATTGATTACGAGGGTTGAATCAATCAACTGTCAAGAACAAGTACCCTATTCCTAGAATAGATGAGCTTCTTGATCGTCTTCAGGGGGCGAAGATCTTCTCCAAGATTGATCTCAAGTCTGGTTACTATCAAATAAGGATCAAGGAAGAAGATATCCCAAAGACAGCCTTCAATACAAGATATGGACACTTTGAGTTCCTAGTTATGTCCTTCGGGCTTACGAATGCACCTGCCACCTTCAACAGGTTAATGCAGGATATCTTTAGGCCATATCTTGATGACTTCGTACTCGTTTTCTTCGACGACACTTTAGTCTATTCTAAATAGGAAGAAGATCATGAACCCCAACTTCGGATTGTCCTTGAGACAATGAGGGCACATAAGCTGTATGCTAAAATGAAGAAGCGTGCATTCTTCAAGCGTCAAATTGAATATCTGGGATTCATCGTATCAGCGGATGGAATCTCAGTGGATCCAGCCAAGGTCAGATATGTGCTCAAATGGCCAATACCAACAAGGTCAGATATGGCCAATACCAACAACTGTCAAAGAAATACGCAACTTTCTTGGATTGATAGGATGGTATAGGGTCTTCATCAAAAACTATGCTTTGATTGCAGCACCTCTGACGCACTTACTGAAGAAGCAAACATCCATTGCATGGTCAACTCCCGAACAAATTAGCTTCGACACATTAAAGAAAAGTTTGGTATCAGCACCTATCCTAAAACTTCCAGACCTCAATAAGGAGTTTGAAGTAGTAACTGATGCTAGCACACTTGTCTTAGGATGTTTGCTCATGCAGGAAGGTCATCCTGTAGCATACTCTTCAAGGAAATTGAAGAGTCATGAGAAGAATTATGCTACACATGATCTCGAATTGCTAGCTTTCATCCATGCTCTAAAGCTTTGGAGACACTACCTATTGGGTAACAAGTTTACACTAGTAACTGACCATAAGAGTCTCAATTGGATCTTTACCCAAAATGAGCTCAACATGAGGCAACGCCGGTGGATTGAAGTGCTGGAGAAGTATGACTTTGAAATCAAGTACCGACTAGGAAAAGAGAATGTAGTTGCCGATGCACTCAGTCACAAGGCATTCCTTAATTCCCTAATCTTGTAGAATCCATCAATAGCTAGATCTCTAGCTACAAAAGTATCTATGCCAAACAATCCAATACTTGAGTTAGCTAGAGAGAATGCACGCCAAGATCCGGCCTACCAAACAATGCTAAGGGAGATCTCTATCAAGGATCAGAACCAAAAGTTGTAGGCTAAGTATCATGAATTCTCTATCAATGGTGGACTTGTCTACTATAGAACGAGGCTATGCATACCGGCAAGCCAATCACTTAAGCAGAAGATATTGTGGGAAGCTCATGATTCCCCTTTCTCAGGACATCTTGGCTATGCCAAGACTCTCAATGTAGTTAGGAAGAGCTACCATTAGGAGAGGCTTAAAGGTGACGTTCTCAAATATATCACTGAGTATTTGTCTTGTCAACGTATCAAAGCCGAACATGTCAAGATGCCAGGGAAGATGCAACCGCTTGAAATTCCCCAAATGAAATGGGAATTCATCAGTATGGACTTTGTTGTTGGCCTACCCCAAGTCCAGGGAGGATACAACTCCATCATGGTTGTGGTTGACATGCTGACTAAAGTTGCACACCTTATTCCAGTAAAGACAAACTATAAAGCCTCGGGCATTGCAAGATTTTTCATCAAGGAGATATTCAAGCTACATGGACTACCAAGGAAAATCGTCAGTAATCGTGATTCTCTCTTTACATCACACTTCTGGAGAGCCATCTTTGAAGCCATTGGAACTCAACTCTGTTTTAGCATAGCTTACCATCCCCAAACGGATGTCCAAACAGAGCGAGTAAATCAAGTCAACGAGGATATGCTTAGGGCATACTGCTGTCATGAACCAAAAAGGTGGATTCAATACTTACCTTTGGTTGAATTTGCCTACAATGCTTCTTACCAACAAAGCATTCAGATGACTCATATTTCTATTAGTTTCCTTCATTTCTTTCCTACACAAACTTGTTTTGAGCACAAAAAGAGAACGGTAATGTGATCCTCAAACTCCACCATCCTTACAATCACTATTGTCTAGACCAATACTCTCATAGATAATCTTTAGTGTCCATGATACTTTGGAAACAATAGTAACTTCTTCTTTCCAAGCAATGTATACAAGAGTCTACACATCCTTGCAAGATAAAGTGGGTTCTCGAACAAGCCAACTAAATAAAGCTTTGGAGGACTTAGCTTCACAAAGAGCTACCCTAAGTGACATTCACAAATAGAAGATTGAGGCTACAGATCTATTGGATTCTTATAAAGATGATATTCATTTGTTGACTGATAAGCTAGTGGTGGAGAGTCCTAGATCGCAATCCCCATAACATTCCATGGGAGTGCCGGGTAGAGCCTTCTAGATATAGTTTCCGATGGACTGCTAAGACGTGTCCTCAAGATAACAGGTAGACACGTTACAGGGGGAAAGGGGTGTAAAAGACCGCATGTGAAGGGGGCTTATGAAAGCTCCCTTAGAAGCTTTTCAAGAAGCTTCTTGAAGCTTCTATAGGCGTAGAGAAGCTACGTGGAGAAAAGGGGATAAGTTCAACTTGTGGCGTGTTGGCAGGCAGGGCCGAGATGATGACCGTGGTGGAATTCGGCGGCAACTCTTCCTTCACGGCGTGGCACACAACGATAGCTTCGACCCTTCTAGCTCTCTCTCTCCCTTCGGCCTAGCAAATGCAACGTCCCGTCCTTTCTTTCCTTTACATGACCACCACCCTTACTCCCCCCCACAGGGGGTTTATATGGGGGAAGGAGAGGTATCTCCCTCCCTTCACGTGGCCTGACTGCATGGGTATTAACCATCCGCGAGCTCTAGTAAGGAGCTTAGTCATAGTGCCTTCCCTCCCTCTCCTCCAGCACGACCATCGGGTGGGGGAAAGAGGGGATAATTTTAAAAAAAATTTCCATAAATCCAAAATTTCATCTTAATCTCCTTCCAAGAGGGGGTTCACATGAGCATAAGCAGTTTCTCTTACTTTGATCTAGTCTTGATTGGCCGGTGGAGAATGTACAATTGCATCATCCAAATATTCAATCCCCGGCATTCCCTGACGGGTTAGATATATTTTCAATGCAAATATTACATTCTCTCCCCCTTGGAGGAATGGAGATGTCCTCATCTCGAGATAAACTGGGGATACTGATGTGGTTGAGAGTGCTTTCATCTATCCAAGTGGCATCCTCCTCAAGATAATCTTTCCACTAGATGAGGCATTCTCTCAAGTTTCTAGATCTCAGTTGTCTCTCCCTAACATCTAAGATCCTGTGAGGCTGTAGTTCAAGGACTCCTTGACTAGGCATTACAACTTGTTGGTCATCAAGTACATGACTAGGATTAGGTACATACTTCTTCAATAGGTTGATATGGAATACATTATGAACCTTCAGGTTCTCAGGGGGTTTCAGTCTATAAGCATTAGGTCCTAGGCACTTGAGGATCTTGTATGGTCCACAATACCTTGGACTTAGCTTATTACAATCTCCTAAGGAAAGGGAGCTCTTTTTTGGGCTTAGGCGAATGAATACAATGTCTCCTTCCTCGAAGATTCTATCTTGATGCTTCAAATCTGCGTATGCCTTCTATCTATCCTTGGCAGCTTGGATGTCCTGTCTTATTGACTTTACTTGGTCATCCATCTCTTCCAACATCTGCCTTGAAGCTTCAACCCTTAAGGTTGGATCTGAGAAGTCTAGGGGACTTCGACAGTCATGACCATACAATGCTTGAAAAGGGGTCATCTGAATGCTTTGTTTGGTAAGAAGCATTGTAGGCAAATTCAACCAAAGGTAAGTATTGAATCCACCTTTTTGGCTCACGACAACAGTGTGCCCTAAGCATATCCTCGATAACTTGATTGACCCGCTCCATTTGGCCATTAGTTTGGGGATGGTAAGTTGTACTAAAATAGAGTTGAGTTCCAGTGGCTTCAAAGATAGATCTCTAGAAATGTGATGTGAAAAGAGAATCACGATCACTAATGATTCTTCTGGGTAGCCCATGTAGCTTGAATATCTCCTTGATAAACAACCTTGCAATGTCTGAGGCTTTATAGTTTGTCTTTACTAGAATAAGGTGTGCAACCTTAGTAAGCATGTCAACCACAACCATGATGGAGTTGTATCCTCCCTGAACTTAGGGTAGGCCAACAACAAAGTCCATACTGATGAATTCCCATTTCATTTGGGGAATGCTGAGTGGTGATAACTTTCCTGGCGTTTTGACATGTTCGGCTTTGATACGTTGACAAGACAAACACTCAGTGACATATTTGAGAATGTCACCTGTAAGCCTCTCCCAATAGTAGCTCTTCCTAATTGCATTGAGAGTCTTGGCATAGCCAGGATGTCCTGAGAAAGGGGAATCATGAGCTTCCCACAATATCTTTTGCTTAAGTGATTGGCTTGTCAGTATACATAACCTCGTTCTATAGTAGACAAGTCCACTATTGATAGAGAATTCGTGATACCTAGCCTGTAGTTTTTGGTTCTGGTTTGATAGAGATCTCCCTTATCATCTTTTGATAGGCTGGATCATGGCATGCTTCCTCTCTAGCTAGCTCAAGTATTGGGTTGTTTGGCATGGATACCTTTGTGGCTAGGGATCGGATTTTGCAAGATTAGTGAATTAAGGAATACCTTGCGACTGAGTGCATCGGCAACTACATTCTCCTTTCCACGTCGGTACTTGATTTCAAAGTCATACTCCTCCAGCACTTCAATCCACCGATGTTGCCTCATGTTGAGCTCGTTTTAGGTAAAGATCCACTTGAGACTCTTATGATCAGTCACTAGTGTAAACTTGTTACCCAGCAGGTAGTGTCTCCAAAGCTTTAGGACATGGATGACAGCTAAAAGTTATAGATCATGGGTAGCATAATTCTTCTCATGGCTCTTTAGTTTCCTTGAAGAGTATGCTACAGGATGACCTTCCTGCATGAGCACACATCCTAAGGCAAGCGTTCTAGCATCACTTACTACCTCTAACTCCTTATTACTAAGGTCTGGAAGTTTTAGGATAGGTGCTCATACCAAACTTTGCTTCAATCTATCAAAACTAGATTGTTTGGCAGTTGACCATGCAATGGATGTTTACTTCTTCAGTAGATCCGTCAGAGGTGCTACAATCAAGGCATAATTTTTTATAAAGACCCTATACCATCCTATCAATCCAAGAAAACTGCGTATTTCTTTGACAGTTGTTGGTATTGGCCATTTTAGAACATCTCTGACTTTGGCCGGATCCATTGAGATTCCTCCCACTGATATGATGAATCCCAGATATTCAATCTAATGTTTGAAGAATGCACACTTCTTCATCTTAGCATACAGCTTATGTGCCCTCATTGTCTCAAGGACAATCCGAAGTTGGGGTTCATGATCTTCTTCCTGTTTAGAATATACTAAAGTGTCGTCGAAGAAGACGAGTACGAAGTCATCAAGATATGGCCTAAAGATATCCTGCATTAACCTGTTGAAGGTGGCAGGCGCATTCGTAAGCCCAAATGACATAACTAGAAACTCAAAGTGTCCATATCTTGTTTTGAAGGCCGTCTTTGGGATATCTTCTTCCTTGATCCTTATGTGATAGTAACCAGACCTGAGATCAATCTTGGAGAAGATCTTCGCACCCTGAAGATGATCAAGAAGCTCATCTATTCTAGGAGTAGGGTACTTGTTCTTGACAGTTGATTGACTCAACCCTCTAAAATCAATACACAGTCGAAGTGTTCCATCTTTCTTTTTCTGGATTAGTACTAGACCTCCCCATGGTGAACTGATAGGATGGATGTAGCCCTAATCTAGCAATTGCTTGAGTTGTTCCCTCAACTCAATTGCTTCTAGTATGGACATTCTATAAGGTCTCTTCGCAATTGGCGCAGCTCCTAGCACTAGCTTGATCTCATGATCCACTTCTCTTTGAGGCGGGAGTTCTGTCAACTCTTCAGGAAATCCGTTCGTGTATTCCTTTAGCCATGAAGGTCCTTCACTAGACTCCTGCTTCTGATCTAACTTGTTGAGCTTAATCAAGTAGATAGGTAGTCCTTTTTCTGAATCCCTTTATAATCCGAGATGCTTTGGCCAATTGAATTTTTGGCACTCCAGCCTCACCTTGAGTTGTGACTAAATCCCCTTCAGAATTTCGGAAGGAAAATTGGCCCTCTCCACAGTGAATGTGGGAGTCATTAGGTTTAAGCCAATCCATTTTGAGTAGACACTCATGGATACCTAGGTTCATGACTCTGAATTCGATCGAAGTCGTCTTTCCTCCCAGAAAGAATTCCACCTTAGCAGTTTGCCTGGTACAAGTGACCTCACGACCATTTGCTAATTCCATAAGCAAGGTAGGTGCTTCTACTGTGGCTATTCCTAATCTTCTTGCACAAGTTGGTGAGATAAGGGAATGTGTACTACCACAATCAATAAAGGTCTGAAACCTTTACCTTGATAGTCCAACGGTGTCTGAATCACCGAGAACTGGCGATTCGGCCCTTCCTTGTGGAGAGTGGCATGGACTCTCGCCATTTCAAACTCTGCTTCCATGGTCGATCTTCTTCTTAACACATTTCCCTGTTGGTAGCATAGGCAGTTCTTCCTTTGCCTTGGTTAGTGGCTCCCTGAACACGGCCAGTTCCTTGGAAAGGTGCCTGGCGATGTCCTCCTCCAAGCTTGGGACATTGCCTCTTGAAATGACCGGGCTCGTTGTAGTGGAAACATCGGAGGTTTCGGCCATTGCTTTGAGTAGGGACAAAGTTGTTGACATTATTAGTCCTTGCCTTCTTTCTTTGACCCTGATTCTGACCTTGAACTCTCTCCATTTGAGGCCTATATGCTCCTCTATTCGAATCATTATAAGACCAAGTTTTGTTACCTCTTGGCCTATCCTGCACCTCCTGAATTATAGGTGCAGCTCGAATGAGAGCATCCTGTAGATCTGATGGGCGCATATATTCACTAATGGGTTTAAACTAGCACAAAATTTTGACACCTGCTGTGTCACGTCCATCTATGGCGCATACTTAAGAACTAAGATGAATTTAGAGTAGTATGCGTCAAGAGTGAGTCCCAACTATTTAAGCTCATAGAACTCATTCATTTTCCGCATGGGATACGCAGGTGGTAAGTATCTTCCCTGCATGGCTTTCTTCAGCTTCTCCTAGGTAATGGATTCTTGCGCGATCGCTTGATCTTTGCACCATTGTTTTCACCAAAGCATGGCTTCATCGGTGAGCTTTAGCTTAGCGAGTATAGCCTGGTTGGCGAGTGTAGTACCGGTTGCTTCAAAGTAATCCTCCATAGACTCTATCCAAATTTCAGCATCCACTTGGACAGACCTGCGTTTCCCGTCAAATTCAGGTGGCTTAATCTACTTGAGAAGAAACTTCTTCTCCTGGATTACGGCAGTACTTGATGTAGGAGGCAAACTGGGAATCTGTACCTGGGGTTGTGCCTGGATAAAGGTTTCTTAACGTTATTACTCGTTAATCATTATGATTTATATTTCATGTCCATTTCAGCTATCAACTAAGCAATCTAGCCATTTAACTTTTTATCAACTCAGGGTATCCTTTTCTTTGGAATCCATTCTTCTCATAGCACCCCAACACTTTGATCCTATCGGTGGGGATTACACGAGTCACTTTCTCATATACATATGAGTTCAGCTCAACCCTTTGACCTCGAATATGTAAAGTTGAGTTTACGTGAGCCTCCACAAAAATGAACAGCTTCACGATCTTCATGTCTTCCAACCACTTGATCCTCTTTAAGTTGGTTTGAAGGTATGCAAACCGGTGGGCAGCTATATAGTAGATTCCTGAGGCACTCATCCATCTTTGTTCCATGTACAAAGGCGATGGATTATAGATACGATCTAAGATGTTCATCATCTCAACCCTTTGTTGATAATCCGAGGGATGCATCGCAGTCATAAACATGACTCGGAACACTAAGTACATGTTCCATGCTTCATAATTCTGCAAGTCAGCATTGAAAGTAAGGAAATGTTCGGAACAACAACATTTGCTTTACTTCATCTTATTAAGTTTTCTTTTAAAAAAATCCTTTATTGGTTCGCTCTGATACCAACTCTAACGTGTCCACCTATTATCTTTAGGACACGTCTTGGTAGTCCATCGGAAAGGATGTCTAGAAAGCTCCGTCCAGCACTCCCATGGAATGTTACGGGGTTTGCGATCTAGGACTTTCCGCATTTGCCACGTAGCCGAAGTATTCTAGCCATTTCCACTTAGGACCGACCTGAATCAGGGTTTTTTCTAATGGTCATTTTCTAAACGGAAACTAGCGTGGAGCCCCAAGTGAACTACTTTACGCAGAAACGCCAGGGCCGAAGCGGATTCACACTGCACTTGGTTCAAGGAGAATGGGAAACGAGAGGGATGTAAAGCTCAACCTCTCTGCCATAAGACGTAGTCCCATTCCGCTCCCCTAAAATAGCGTAAGTCGGGATTATTATAACTTAGACTCTAGGTCAATTCCCTTGCTGTTCGTGTCCTTTGAAACGATCTTCTTGCTGTCCATCATGATTGAGAGAAGTTCTCAACCAACTGGGACCACCCATCCATAGGACGGACCCATGGTCACATCCACCACACTTTCCTCAAGTTTTTTTAGTTATTTAATTGCCTACTACATTTATTTCGACATGCATCAATCAACTTCCTTAATTAGCCAGTTCGGCACCGATTCCATCATGTAATCATAGCACTTGACATAGAAAAGAAATGTCAAACAAGTTCCTTTTCAACAGCTTATCATATTTATCTTTGAAATACATTTATAAAGTCCAGCCTGAAGGCTTATCCATAATTTGCCCGAAGGCTATCCAACAGTCCACAGGGATTACTAATCCAAGATTCTGCCCGTAGACTAGTATGTGGGCCTCGAGATCCAGTTCTGAGTCACGCTGGCCTCTTGTACAGGGCCTGGAAGGCGAGGGATTTACGGCCAGAGCCCCCTGGCACCCAAGCATCCTCCTGCTCCAACTAGCGCTCAACAGAGAGACCTCTCGTGACGGGTTCGGTCCACCTTCCCAGTGCGGTTAACAACCCCCTTGGTTAGGGTCAGGTAGGCAGTTAGGGGTAACTGAGGCTGCCTCTCCCTTCAGGCCTTCAACCTAAAGCATTAGATATCTTTTCATCCATTAATTCCTTGAGCAAACAAAGCAAACAGTGCTCTCTAAACTATTACAAGCACAATCATTTCTAGTGGTTGTTTATTTTGGCCAACTGCTAAGGAGTGAATCCTTCTTTCTGGATGCGTTCAGCATTCGATCCGGGATCAATTGCAACTTGGCAAGATTCCCAAGGGTTTGTTTGTTAACCCTTATATCCTGGGTTAGGACTGTACCCTATTAACCCAATTTAACCAATACCTAAAGTTCTATTAGCAGTAAATATGCTATTCCAATTTACAGATTGGTCTTTTGCTTCCAAGCAATTATCTATAATCTCATTCCGAGGAATTGGCCATCCCTTTGTGATCAAATCACAAGATCATGCGACTCTACAACTTGTTGCCAAGTGTCGCACCTAATCAATGGGACTATTTTACCCATCAAACAACGTCTTCTAATCACGGAATCATGATTAGATAGGAGACATGGTTAGGGTGCCTTCATAACAATCCGTTCTTGATTGCACTAGGCCGACATTATCGATCCTAAGGTTCCAAATTCAAATCGAGTTTCATCCTTTTAGTGAGCGATCCTTAGGGTAAAAACCCTAGATTGTTTCTCGCAAGTATCTACATTCCATGAATGAGGGAAAGTCTTTAGGGTATAAGAGTTTCAACTTTGGCAATAAGAGCGATTAGGTCACATCCTCAATGTGCTAAACCCTAGTTAGCTCTTTGGGATATATTGCATTGATGTAACCCTTCCTAAGTGATTCCTTCGCAGTTTTAGGTGTTTAGGTTTAAACAAATTTACTTGCCTATTCTTGAAGATATTTATGATACCATTTTCATAACCACATGATTTATTGCCTACGTATGAGTAGATTTACAATCCCTAACTTTTCTGGTTAAGATCAAAGCGTAAGTTAAGTTATGGCATAATTCCTATTGATCCTTCTATAACATGCAATCAAGATTCATGCTACTAAACTTTAGGGTTTTATGATTGAACCATTCAGCCTTTTCTGACAACTATGCAGTTGAAACAAGATTTATGCCAATTGCCTAGAGTTTAATCTTCTTCATGTAGCCCTAGAGTCATTTCCATGCCTAGCAATTTCCTATGGTTGTTAGCAACCTTCTTTAAAAAAATCATTTCGAAGAAAAGATGTTTAATAATGCGACATGCGATTTATTCCTTCCATGCATAATCGAAGTGTACTATCATTATTTTGACTTGTAAAGATGGGCATTAGTTAATCTAAGTTCGTTACTTTGCAATGCATAAAAACCACTTGCAAGGAATGCATAGAGATCTTATGCTCTTCTTTTTCATTCGTTTAATACAAATGACTGATTCTTTGATTAGGGTTATTTCCTTTAATTTAGCCAAGGTATTTCAATCAAAAAAGTGCATCCTAATTCCATAAATGATCTATGCAAAATAGAAATATTACGACGTTAATCAAAATTAGGAAGAAAAACCTGGACTTGTGGTGAAATGTCTACATGGATGTGAGGAGATGATCCTCCTGCGGTTGAGCCTTGTGCCTTCTTAGGGGCCATCGCGAATTCGGCCTTTTCGCCTTGCACGTAGATTTATGATCTTGGCCGTCTCCTTCACACGCAAAACTCCCTTTGTGATTCGACTTCCTTGATCGATTCCACCGTCTTTCAGAATCAAGCTTTAGAAGGCCTTGAAGCTGGCTCCTCGAAGTAGGGAATGGATTTAAAAGACTTGAAATGGAAGGCTTTTAAAAGGAAATCGGGGTTGTAAAAAAAAGCTTTGTGGAATTGCTATGAAAGGTCTTAAAACCAGCTAGGGGAGGGGAAAATCCACAAGAAGGGATTTGAGGACTTGTGTGGGAAGGCTAGGGAAAGGCCTTTAAAATCCGACTAGTGTGGCTTATGGGGGATGCAAGGAGAAAAGGTCCAATTTCTGGGGATATAAGTGACTGCTTGGGAAGGCCAATAGAAGGGGATTTTAAAAGATCCCGCGGGTTAAATGGCAATAGGAAAGGGGGTTAAGTGGAAATTGCAAGGGAATGGGTGCTTAAATCCCAGGGTAATAAGAATCCGCTTGAGAGGGCAATAGGGAAGGGGGTTTAGAACCTCGGGCTAATGGGAGCTTGTGGGGAACCAAAGGGGAAAAAGGGGATTAATGAGCTTTTAAAGGCCTTGGATGGGACCCCACGGGAAAGGGGGGTTCTAAATGGACTTAGTGGATTGAAAAAGGGGGGGAAAGGGGTGTAAAAGACCGCTTGTGAAGGGTGCTTATGAAAGCCCCCTTAGAAGCTTTTCATGAAGCTTCTTGAAGCTTCTATAGGCATGGAGAAGCTATGTGGAGAAAAGGGGATAAGTTCTACTGGCGTCGTGTTGGCGGGCAGGGCCGAGATGATGACCGTGGCGGAATTTGGCGGCAACTCTTCCTTCATGGCGCGGCACACAACGAGAGCTTTGACCCTTCTAGCTCTCTCTCTCCCTTCGGCCTGGCGAATGCAGTGTCATGTCCTTTCTTTCCTTCACACGACCACCACCCTTAGGCCCCCCCATAGGGGGTTTATATGGGGGAGGGAGAGGTATCTCCCTACCTCCACACGACCTGACTACATGGGTATTAACCATCCGCGAGCTCCAGCAAGGAGCTTAGTCATAGTGCCTTCCCTCCCTCTCCTCCAGCACGACCGTCGACTGGGGGAAAGAGGGGATAATTACAAAACAAAATTGCCATAAATCCGAAATTTTCATCTTAATCTCCTTCCAAGAGGGGGTTCACACGAGCATAAGCGATTTCTCTTACTTTGATCTAGTCGTGATTGGGCCGTGGAGAATGTACAATTGCACCATCCAAATATTCAATCCCGGCATTCCCTTACGCGTTAGATATATTTTCAATTGAAATATTAAAAAATCACTAAAAATCACTCAAAAATAGCATATCATGATACGGCATGATTTTTGGGTGATTTTTTGTTCATTTTTAGGACCTTTTTTGCTAAAAAATAGTTTTAAAATACCAAATGAGCTCAAAAAAATCTTAATAAAATTTTTACTTTTTTTTAGAGCCTTATAAGCTTATGGAATTTTTTTTGAATTTTTTTAATGGGTTTAAGGTCTCACAAAAAATAAGTCATTATAGGGGAGAGGGGTGTACTTTGCACGTGCATGTTTACTCCTTCACGATACGGAGCGAGGAGGACCCCTACGGAGATTTTTTTGTGCCACTCTCACGCCATATCAAGTCATCCAAGATACGGAGCAAGAAGTATAGTACCAGACATTATGCTTTGCCACGCGCGCACCGTATGAGCTGCTCCACTATACAGCGTGAATAGGACCCTACAAAAATTTGGCTTTGCTGCTCTCGCATCATATCAACTTATCCTCTCCATGTCGTATCGACCATACCAGCGAATAGTTCTTCCTATTATTTTCTCAGGTGCAACAATGATGATAAGGACAAAGTAAACAATTATCAAGGTTCCAATCTCCCCTAGAGTACTTGATCAATGAACAAATCAATCTAGATCCTCTTCTCCTCAAGGAAGTGAGCCTTCCAAGTCAAGGAGAAAGAATATACATTGCATTTTATTATAACTTGATTTATAAAGGCATCTTTTTGTGGATTAAGAGGGAGCATCTTGTCATGCTTTGTAATCTAATATGGCATTGAGAGGGGGGGGGGGGAAGGGGACGAGGTATTGAGAGTGTAAACATGTGAATCTTCCTAATGCTAGAGAGGATAAGAGGAGCTGAGTGGGAATGGTCTTGAGGGAAAGGGGAAACCCTAACCTAAAAAAAGCACAAAGAAATCACAAAAGAAGGCCATCATGATATGGCGTGAATGGGGGGGGGGGGGTTGCATAATGACCCAACCCCCCTATTCGCGCCATATCATGATGGCCTATTTTTTGTGATTTTTAAATAATTTTTTGGGGTCAGGGTTTCCCCTTCCCCTCAAGGCCACAAAAAAATAGGCCATCATGATATGGTGTGAATAGGGGGTTTGGGCAATCATGATATGGCGTAAATAGGGGGGACCCTCCTATTCATGGCATATCATAATGGCCTTTTTTTGTACTTTTTTAGAATTAGGGTTTTCCCTTCCCCTCAAGACCATTCACACTCAGCTCCCCTTATCCCTTACAACATATAAGGAGGATCCTCTTCTCCTTTTTTTCTTAAAAAAGCTTTAAAATAACAAATGAGCTCAAAAAATTCTTAAAAACTTTCCAAAATTTTTTAAGTGTCTAATGCTTTTATGAATTTTTAAAGATTTTTTAAATAGGTGTAAGGTCTTATTTAAAAAAAAAAGATTATAACATTATCAGAGAGTCACATGTGACTTATCCTAAAGCTTAAATTTTTTTGGGCTATTCCTTTACTTTTTTTTCTACCTATCATTACATAATTTGGATCCAAAATAGACTATCTTTTTTAATAAATATTACATTAGTTTATATTTGCTATAGATATTCTATCTTCTTTAAGAGCTTTAAAAATATATAAGAGATATGAATAGTTATATATTTTTGAGATAATATATATTTTTAATAAATTATTTTCTAGTCATTCTATCAATTCACTAAAATATTTTTATTTTAGAGAGGATATATTCTTGAAGAGTTATGAAATATAGTTTATCTTTACTAAATAGTATATTCTATCTTTTTGAGCTATGGAAAAATATTGAAGAGATATTGAATAATTATATCTATTATCATGGGTTTCATATAAGAATTTGACTATTAATGAATTATTTATTCAACTCCATTGATTTATCAATAGTTTAAATTATTATATAAATGACTCCATTAATAATTTATTTATCTAACTTCATTGACTTGTCAAAAGCTCATGTTATTTCATGTAGAGAACTTTGTATAACATCATATAATACTCTTTAAACTATTTTTAAAAAATAAATAAGATCATGAATACTATAAAGTAAAGGAGATCTATAATCACAAAGATTAATTTTTATGGTCTTTTTTTTGTGAAATTGAGATATATTACATTTGAAAAAAGATATACAAGGATAAAGCGTCAATAATGTAGTGATGCTTTCAATTATAAAATCAGTCTGCATTAGAATCAGAGTTCTGAGAGAAAGAAATAGAGTCAAGTAATTTCTATTTCTTCTTACAAATCAAGGGAAGAGATCTCAAGAAATTTGCTAGGATATGATAGCATGAGTAAGAACCGGATGTGATTTTGGTGAGAAATTTTACGACAGAGTAAAATCTACTTTAAGAACTAAGAAACAAAGTGAAGAGGAGAGAACGATGATTCAAATGAATGCAGGCGAAAAAAAAAGTGTGATTTTGGTGGGAAACCTAATAGTAGAATATTCAAAAAGAAAGAATAATGGCCGAAAAGTGACCTCTGACATGAGTTAACGTCCTTAGGCATTTAATGATTGACCTCTTAAATGAATAATAAATTCTCTCATTAATCACATCTGAATGGCCAAATTTGGAGGGCTCATTATTTTAAAACCTCAACTAATTAGTAACTTAATCATTTTCTTACAAGTGCCATTTTTGAAACATCTTTGGCCCTAATGATTGGGTCTCCTTCCCGTCAGCCATAGCTCATTCTTTTGAGCTCCTGTGATTCCTCGGCTTCCCAAGCTTCTTCCTAGCCTATTGAGGCACAATCAAGGCATTGACATTGAGATATTGCTTCATTATTTCAAAGATTTATTTTAGTCCACAGGTCTAGGTAAACAGGGCAGCCACCATTGAAGCTTCTAACCTTCATATCTCTTTGCCCTCTATTCTGGGTTGCTAGAGACTTGTTCCCAGGTCCCTTTGGCTCATGTTTGAGCCCTCCAACCACTCAAGATCTGCCATGTGGACCAGCAAGACCAGTAGGAACCCCATGCAAATTTGCACCTATTTTTTGGACAGTCACACAGTCAACCACTTCAGCTCCAGCTCCAGCTTGGCATCAAGCATTTGTTTAGGCTCCATTTCGGGCTTCTTGCACATGTATTGATACTTGGCATTGATCCTCTAAGATTAGGCATTGGTTGGTGACTAAAAATAGTGTTTCAGGACTGCTATAAACAATCCACAGACATTTGATGCTAGTGCTACATTCACAATTTATGCCTATGCTTGTTTGGGCATGACTACATAACCGGTTTGATGCCTATTACATCCCGATTGATTTGGGGATTGAAGCTATATGTAATGCTATGATTTTGGTCTAATTGTGGGGGTGGAAATATTCTTTTTATAGCAGTAAATGCATGCTGAATACTCTTGGGCTAAAGCTATCTTTCATGCTTTGACATATGCCTATTGGTTCCGGGTGTATGTCTTGGGCTATGCTATGATGTATTGATCATCGAGGGACGAATTCGAGCTTGTCATTGGATCCGGATGCTTTTGGAAGCTTGAACTTATTTTAGCCCACACTTATTGACATTGGTCTATGCTTGACAGTGGTCAATGCTTTGACAGTTATATGATCTTTGCGTACATGCTTACCCGACGCTTACGGCTTGATGCAATTGTCTTGGCACAGTGTACCATGTACTTGTTGAGCTTTAGTGCTCTTTGAAGACTTGGCTTGGATTCTCATTTTCTATTCCAGAATCTTGTATTGGATGTCATTTTGGTTGTTAGAGATCTTTATTTGGGATAAATGTCTCGCTCATGGATGCTACCTACAGTTGCTTTGTAGCCGTCATGCTCTTGGGATGCTATTGAGGCATTGTTTTGGTTACCTGTCTTTGGTAATCTGGCTTGGTTTGATTGAGGTGTTGAGCTCGTTTATCTGCCTTTTGTGCCAGTGGGAGCATCTTGTATGCTCGACTGACATTGAGCGGGAGGTTTATGCTATTTTGAGCATTTTGCAGATACTTGAGACTTTGGGATCTCCTACACTTAAATGTTGCATGGTTCATGCATTGATATCTTGGAGTTTCTTTTGACCCAAGCTTGGGCTTTGCACTCTTGTGAGCATACACCTATTGGTGTCAAGTCTTGCCAGTGTTATGTATACTTTTCCCTATTATCCAGGGGGTATGCCTACTCACTAATGGATGCTTTGGTAACATGTTTGGGTGTTTGCTCAAGGTCTTGATGACTGTTTGGTCCTGATTTATGCCCGTTTATGGCTGGTCATGTCTTGGCTGCCATTTCTTGACTTGGTGCAATGATTTGGTCAACAATTGCCTCTCACAGTACCCTACTGTCATTTATTACAGCAAGCATATAACTCCGGACTGACATGGATTTTTCATGTTGAAATATTCTGAAATGATGTACTTTTGCTAGTACTTGGTGGGCAATGACTTTGGTTACAGTTTTCTTGCCATTTTCTCTCGATTTTGGTGATTTTTTTGTCATTTTCTACAGTAAACAACAAGCAGTTTTGAACTGTCTGCAGTCTTCCAGCCTGCATTATGGCGAGTTCGTCCACTGATCATGCTATTTTCAACATCACTAAGCTTGATGGTACGAATTACTCTTATTGAAAGAGTATTATTTGGCAGGTGTTGGTGCAGAAATCGCAGATCAAACCTTTGAGGTTGAGCAGGCATTTGCTTACAACTATGCCAGATGAGGAATGGCTTGAGCTTGATGAGTTATGCAAGTCCACTATTATATTATCTCTCACAGAACATGTTCATTACAATGTATTTGAGGAAGAACAGAGTGCATGGCAGTTGTGGGATAAAATCAAGAATCTCTATAACAACAAAAGTCCAGCGAGTCAGATGTATTGGCTGAAGCAGCTTATGGATCTGCGCATGAAGGATAATGTGACTATGTTTGCTCACTTAAGCCAGTTCCATGCTATGCTCAAGAACTTGACTTCGCAGGACATCACTTTTGTAGAGGATGTCACATCTCTTTTTTTGCTTGGTACTCTTAATGAGTCATGGGATGTATTCCACACTGCATTATGTGCCTCTACTGCTACCTTGAAATTATCTGATGTTGAGAGTGCTCTTCTGCAGGAAGAAGTTAACCATTAGAATTTGGATGCCTCTCGTGTGTCACATGCTATGACAGTTAGAGGTAGGAATTATGGATATGGAAAGCATGGGAGTGGTAGCGGCCGTGGACGAGATTCTCAGAAATCTCGGTCCAAGTCTCGTGGGAAGTCACATAGCAAATCCCGTGGCAGGAATGCAGATGTTACTTGTCACCATTGTGGGAAAAAGGGCCATATTAGGCCACAATGCCATAAACTACGCAATGAAAGATGCAAAGATAAGGGGAAAGACAAAGTGCAGGATAAGTCTTCTAATCGCAGCATAGTGCCTGCAAAGTCCAGTGTTAAAATTGAAGAGATTAATGTTATGCAGCCTGAGGATGTTGATGATGATGATTATAACTTTGCAGCTTCTTCTAGTGATTCATAGATGACAGAGATACACTCTATGTATGCACAGTGTTGGCTCTTGGACTCAGGTGCGTCCTTTCATGTGACACCTTGCCGAGAGTGGTTTCATTCATACCGTAATTGTGTGCTTCAGTGATGACAGCTCTCTTGATATTGTGGGTATTGGTGATGTTAGGCTGCAATTTCCTTTTGGGAGGAGTTTTGTTATGCAAGATGTACGTCATGTACCTGCTTTGACACGCAGTCTCATGTTAGTTGGATAGCTTGATGGCGCAAGTTATCATGTGCCTTTTGGAGACTCTGCATGGAAGATCACTCGTGGCAGACTTGTGATTGCGAGAGGTGCCAAGACTCGCAGCCTCTATCCCTTGATTGTATCCGCTTCTTCCCTTGATCATGTTTTGTACGTGGGTTCTATCCCACATGTATCTCTTTGGCATGCCCGTTTGGGCCATATGTCTTTGAAGGGAATGAAAATGCTCTCTAGTTTGCAGTATTTACCATCCCTTGATTATACATGTTTTGATTCATGTGAGCATTGTCTTTATGGCAGGCAGAATAAGTCTACGCATAAGAAGTTTGCTAGGCCACGCATGAGCGAGCCCTTGACATTGGTACATTCGGATGTCTGTGGGCCCATGCCTTGGTGCAAAGTGTTGAGATGGCAAGCTCAGACATTGATGATGGAACGCCTAGCTAGATGGGTCCCCACGTCTACACTTAGCACGTTGGTGGTCATTATGATACTCACATGGCCACTAGCTTATCACTTATTATATTTAGTTTGTTACACCTACCTACAGCTCGCAAAGATATAGCGCTAGTCGATTAGTGTAGTCAGTTATGCACTGTTTGACTTAGTAGGCCACTTTTCTTTATGTTGTATCTTATCTATACTTTGTGTGTATTGTATAGTGAGTGGAAGAAGAAGAAAAAACGAGCAAGAAAACGTTTTGGCCTCCATCTCTCTTCTTATGTTCTTAAGTGAGCTTCCTCTTTTGTATACAAAGTGTGTTTGGCGCCGCAACTCAAGCAAATCCCCCCACCACGCGATTCTGGACATGGTATTAGAGCTGCGCCACTAAGAGAGGCTGATTTCGAAGGCTGAAGTGAAGGAAAAGAAGCAAGTTTTGAGGAAGCAAGCCACGGGTAAGAAGCTCTTCCATTCTTCTACTCTCTCTCTTGGATAGTGCCTGTGGAGGCACCCGAAGTAGGGTCGAGCAAAAATCTCAAATTGCTATGAGATTTGGTGTGCTAGCAGATCACTGTATATTCTGCAGGTTAGCCCTTTAGGCCTTTCCCGTAATTATTTTGGGCATTTGAGGCCATTTCAAGCCCTATTTTAGATTCGAAAGGTTGCGGACAACAGTTTTAGGGTACACTATGATTTCGGCTGTATTGATCGAAAGTGGGTGCACAGGTTACAGATTGCGAATTTGTAATTTTTGAGGTGTTTGCAGGAAGCAAACATAAGGTTTATCTACAAAAAGGTTGTAGATTACATGTACTATTGAGCAATCAGTGAAAAAGGTTGCTTGGCATAGTGTTGTGCACGTGTCGTGAAAGATTGCAGAAGACTAGCTTGTTGTGTTGTATCCTTGTTTGTGATAATGGCAGAGAACAGTGGAAATCCCACTATTGAGAAGCTTGACAAGAATAACTACCCTTCATGGAAGTTCCCTGTGATAAACTTCCTCATTGGAAAGGGCCTTTATGAGTGAAGAAAAAGGAGCCAGAGCTGGGTATCCCTCCGATTGTAGATGAGTTAAAAGCATGGAATGTGAAAGACAAAAAGGTGATGTACTGGCTATCTACAGTAATTGATAATACTGTGCTGGGGTATATCAGGAATGCAGAAACTTCACAAGCAGCTTGGACAATTTTTGAGAGCATGTTTTCAGTAAATACAAAGGCACGAAAGATTCAACTCAAGCAAGAGTTGAATGCCATGAAGAAAGGGAAAATATATGTGAATGAGTATGTTTTGAAGGTGAGGAGCATTGCAGATGCCTTAGCAGTGATTGATGTAATACCGGATGATGATGATTTGGTTTCATCCACTCTAAGTGGCCTTAACAATGAGAAGGCATGGAAATCATTTGTTACTTCAGTATATGTACGGAAGCCATTTTTAGATTTTGATGAGCTGATCTCTCTCATGATTACTGAAGAGATCAATATGCAAGGTGATTCATCTAAAAGAAATGGTGAACAAGTCCAAGCATTTTACTCGAGTTAAGGAAGGGGACGTGGAAGATCCTCTTCGAGAGGCCGTGGTATGGAACGTGCTGGTGATAACTAACAAAACAGGTTCAATCAACAGTTTGGTGAAATGCAGGTTTCTAGAGGCTGAGGAAACTTTAGAGGCAAGGGGAGCTCTAGAAGAAGAGGTGGATGGTAGAATAGAGGTTCTAGAAATTCTGCTATTGTTTTCCATTATTGTGGCAAAATAGACCATATTGCAACCCATAGCTATGCAAAGAAGGATGATATTCACAGTGGTAAATTGTAGCAAGGAAACTATGCATTGTCTTCATGATAGAATGAAGACAAAAATGAGTGTTTGTTTATTATGCAGCATATGATGAATGCAGTTACAGGAAAGGGGACACGTGATATATGGTATGTCGATTTAGATGCATCTAATCATATGAACAGTCATGTTGAATGGTTTGGGGAGATGCAGGACTTACAAAACCCAAGTTATGTGCAGATGGGTGATGATTCATGCCACCCAATTTCACACATTGGAAAGGTTCCCTTGTCCTTATATGATGGCCAGACAAAGAGTCTGATAGATGTATTGCATGTGCCATCAATTACAAAGAATCTAGTATCTGTCGACCAAATGGTAGAGCAAGGATTGCAAATTTGATTCAATGCAAAATGTTGTTTTGTAGGAGATTTTAATGATAAGTGTAGGTTGGTCATGAAAGGAAGTAGAGTTGGTCGAATGTTCAACTTAGATGCTAGAATTCCTGCAATGGATGCTACTATGTATGCTAAAGGAAAAGGAGTAGTTGCAGATATTGAAATATGGCATAAACGTATTGGACATAAAAATGTGCAAAGATTGAAATTAATGCAGTCCAGAGGATTGGTTACAGGGTTGCCTTCTTTTACAGTTGCAGAATTGTATAAAGTCTGTGAAGCATGCCAGTTTGGTAAGCAGGCAAGAAAACCCTTCTCACATGACATAGAAGTGAGTAGAAAAATACTTAATGTAGTGCATACTGATGTTTGGGGGCCTAAACAGAATGTATCTCTTGGTGGCAACAAATACTTTGTCACATTTATTGATGACTGCTCAAGGAAGTTATGGGTATACTTTATGAAGGAAAAAAGTGATGTGTTTGAGCACTTCAAATCTTTTAAGGCAACTGTTGAAACAGAAATAGGCTTAAAAGTAAAGTGCTTGAGATCACATGGAGGGGGAGAGTACCTCTCTAATGAGTTCAGTGGCTTCTTGAGGACTCATGGGATAAAGAGGCAATTTACTTGCAAGTATACCCCACAGCAAAATGGTGTTGCAGAAAGAAAAAACAAGCATATTGCAGAAGTTGCACGGGCATTAATAACTAAAAAGAATATGCCCAAACATTTTTGGTCTGAGGTTATTCATACTGCTGTCTATATTATGAACAGAACTCCCACAATTGCAGTTCATGGGATGACTCCTGAACAATGCTTTACTGGCAAGAAGCTTGATGTATCGCACTTGAAAGTATTTGGCTGTGTTGCATACGTTCATGTGCTAGATGAGCTACGGAAGAAGGCTTGATCCAAAGGTAGAAAAATGTATTTTTATTGAATAATTTTTAGAGCAGAAAGGATATCGTTGTTATAACCCTGTCACAGGTGAGTTCAAAGTGAGCAGGGATGTTATCTTTGATGAGATCAGAAGTTGTTATACAGATGTTGGTGATGTTTTGGATGATGATAATGATCAAGACAGCTATGTACAGAAAGATAAACAGGAATCACAGAGTCTTAGTGGACTAGAAACATCATTTGGTACTACACCTATAGTGACCCCTTGGTCTGGGAGACTAAGGAGTAGCCCCACACCTTCAGGTGGATCTATAAGTGTTTCAGGGAAGGACAAAGGAAAGAAGAAAGTGCTAGATGGTAATGATGCATCTACTAGTCATTTGGGATTGGATGGAGATTCTAGTGGTCCAGAGAGCTTGGATGATGAGCTTGGTATTCCTTCTGTCAGGACACCAGGTGTACAAGGAGCTCATAGTAATGTTAAGGCTCCATTGAGTGATCCGATGGTACGCAGATCTAGTAGGGTTAGGTACCCTGTTAAAAGATTTGGTTTTGAAGGTTATGTAGCTCACCATTATGCTTATATGGTGAAACTAGTTGAGGATTTTGAGCCCACTTGTTTTGAGGATGTTGTTGGTCATGCTCATTGGGATGTAGCAATGGATGAGGAGATGAATGCATTAGAAGCCAATAAGACTTGGGATTTGGTACCCTTACCTAAGGGTAAGAAAGCTATTGGTTGTAAGTGGGTTTACAAAGTCAAGCATAATGCAAATGGTTTAGTTAGTAGGTATAAGGCTAGGTTGGTTGCAAAAGGCTATGCTCAAACATATGGCATAGATTATGAAGAGACATTCAGTCCAGTTGCTAGGATGGCAACTGTTAGGTGTGTGATTGCCTTGGCAGCAGCGAAAGGTTGGAGTTTGTAGCAAATGGATATTAAGAATGCCTTCTTGCATGGTGAATTGCAAGAAAAAGTGTATATGGAGCAGCCAGCAGGTTATGAGGATTTAGAGCATCCCACATATGTGTGCAGGTTAAAGAAGGCGCTCTATGTGCTCAAGCAAGCACCTAGAGCATGGTCTGACAAGTTTGGATAGTATGTTGTAAATATTGGATTTTGTATTTTTTATGATGATCACTCATTTTATGTGAGAAAGGGAGATGTAGGTTTGGTCATCATCTATGTGGATGACTTGATTATTACAGGTGACAGTGACAATGGGATTGTTGAAGTTAAGGACTTCTTGAAGAAGAAGTTTGAGATGAAAGATTTGGGTGAATTGAGATACTTTCTTGGTATTGAAGTGATCATATGTGATGATGGTATATGGCTATCCCAAAGGCAGTATGACTTGCATATGTTATCCAAGTATGGTATGAGAGCATGTAAGCCTCTTTCAGTACCACTGGAGCAAAATGTGAAGTTGAGCACTGATGTTGGAGATGAGATCGAAGACCCTACTATGTTTAGGAGAATAGTAGGGAGTTTGATCTACATGACTATCACAAGGCAAGACTTGAGCTATGCTATTGGCCTTGTCAGCCAGTTTATGCAGATGCCTAGAAAGCCTCATTTGGATGCAGTTAGACGTATAATGAAGTATGTGAAGTCCACTTTACATTATGGACTTTTTTATAAGGCAGGTAAGGACGTAAAAGTCTTTGGATACATAGATGCAGATTGGGCTGGTAGCATGTCAGATAGAAGGTTTACAAGTGGATTCATGTTTTCCCTTGTTAGTGCAGCAGTTACATGGAGTAGCAAAAAGCAACCTACAATTGCTTTATTGAGTACAGAGGCTGAGTATAGAGGCTGAGGATAGAGGCTGAGTATAGAGGTGCTACTATGGCAGCATGTGAGGTGGTATGGTTGCAAAAGTTATTAGGTGATTTGGATGTGCAAGGAGATGGTCCAGTTGTCATTCATTGTGACAATATGAGCAGCATACAACTAGCTAGGAATCCAGTGTTCCATGCTAGGACAAAATACATTCAGGTACACTACCACTTTGTGAGAGAGAAGGTACATGCAGGAGAGATTGACTTGGTATATGTCAGCACACAGGATCAGATAGCTGACATTTTCACAAAGGCATTGGGTGCAGAGAAGCTTCGAAAGTTCCGAAGCTTACTTGGAGTTGCAGAGATAGAGTTGAGCTTGAGGAGGAGTGTTGAGATGGCAAGCTCAACACATGCGGACATTGATGATGGACCGCCTGGCTAGATTGGTCCGCATGTCTACACTTAGCATATTGGTGGTCATTATCATACTCACATGGCCACTGACTTATCACTTATTATATTTATTTTGCTACACCTACCTACAGCTGGCAAAGACATAACACAAGTCAATTAGTGTAGTCCGTTATGCATTGTTTGACTTAGTAGGCCACTTTCCTTTATGTTGTATCTTATCTATACTTTGTGTACATTGTATAGTGAGTGGAAGAAGAAGAAAAAACCAACAAGAAAACGTTTTGACCTCCATCTCTCTTCTTGTGTTCTTGACTGAGCTTCCTCTTTTGTATACAGAGTGTGTTTGGCGCCACAGATCAAGCAAATCCCCCCACCACACGATTCTTGACACAAAGTATTTTGTTACTTTCATAGATGATTTTTCATGAAAATTTTGGGCTTATCCCATTAAGCTAAAATCCGATGTCTTGGCTATGTTTCTGAGATGGCTTGCATTGGTTGAGAACCATTCTAGATATATGCTAAAATGCCTAAGGACAGATAATGGGGGTGAGTATGTCTCACGTGCTTTTGAGTAGTTATATGATGAGAGGTGTATTAAGAATCAGTTGACCGCCTTCTCCTACACCCCCCCCCAAAATGGTTTGGTTGAGCAGATGAATAGAACCATCCAGGAGCGTGTACGCAGTATGCATTTTGCCATATGCCTAGGGACAAGAGAAGTAAGTTGGATCCTAAGAGTGTCAAATGCATTTTCCTTAGTTATGGGGATGGAGGCGAGATGGGTTACCGTCTCTGGGATCCTACATTCACGGCCCTTTCTACTACAGAGGTCGAGTATGTTGCAGCCACTAAGGCTTGCAAGGAGGCCATTTGGTTGGGTTGTTTGGTTGCTGACCTTGGTATTGGTGCTATCCCTACACTGCATTCGGATTCTATGAGTGTTATTCAATTAGCCAAGAATTCGGTCTTCCATGAGAAGACAAAACACACTGAGGTGAGGTATCACTTCATACCTGGGATCATTGAGGACAAGTTTGTTGACCTTGTCAAGATCTCGACTGACCAGAATCTTGCAGATCTGCTCACAAAAAGCCTCTATACAGAGCGCTTTGCCTTCCTCATGAGGTTGATGGGCATGGAATAAGATGACGTATTTCCTTATTCTGTTGTACATGTGTACATGTTGTATTCTCTTTCTTCTTTTTTCTTTTCACTCCTCACTAGGGCAGATTTGCCTTTAAGTGGGAGGTTATTGGGGGTAAAGGTGCCTCCGCCTAGCCGCGCGTGTATTACTACACTGACAGTCACCGCCACTGCACACTGCAGGGGTGGCGGGCACCCGTCACCATCACTTTATTGTTTATTCTTTTAGTGACAGTTTGAATAAAGGAAGGCCCAGTCACACATTGTGACTAGTCACCACCACTGCACACTGCAGGGGTGGCGAGGGGTCACCATCACTTTATTGTTTATTCTTTTAGTGACAGTTTGAATAAAGGAAGGCCCAGTCACACATTGTGACTGTTGGAGTTCCCATTTCTTGTCTCTCTCTTTCTTGCTCTTGCTCTCCCACCATAGCTCTCAAGTCCAAGCTTTGATCCTTCTCACCTTTCAACTTTATCAACAAAGTGACCTCCCTGGATGCTATTGTGTGGTCCTTGCCATGCTGGACGAGTGTGATGTGGCGAGCCATGGTACCTCCTACTGATGACTAAGATCCTTCATGAGTTAATGATAGTTCACCTCTCCCATCTACCAATCAGGCCAAGTTTTTCTAACCCTACCCCTTTTGATTTCACAAGTCACTCATGTTTTAAGTGTGGGGACATACATGTATGGTTTATGATCCTTTTTTAGGACCCTGTTGCATCATCAATCTAATTTTTTAAGGTCTTAATTGTGGAGATGCGTATGTGTGTGTTTACTTTGCATAACCTCATGGAAAAATACCTATAAGAAAATTTAAGCATACCAAGTCCATAACTTTCCCTAATGGGGTCCCTTCCCCACCCACTCATCCTCTTTTCAACCTGTCTTAGGGTTGTTCCTTGTTTATTTTTATTTTTCCTTTGTTTTGTCACTTTTCTATGTGAACACACCCTACATTCACCAAAAGTAAAATCTCAACTTACAACCCTATTCTTCCCTTTGAATACCCCCTTTTCCTTTTTATAGCCCTCTGTTTTGAGATATGGATCATGAGTTATTAAATTTTAAAAGATTGTTTGCCAATTTTATGTGTTTTCATGTGAATGCACCTTTTTCACTTTGAAACAATGATTTGATGATACAACCCTAATCTCCACTTCCTTGTGACATTTTTCCTTTTTACTGCCCATCATTCTGGTGTACAGTTTGTCCATTATTAAATTTTCCATATTTTCAGGTATTTTTGTGTGCATTTTTTTACCATTTTTCCATGTGAACCTGCCTTAACCACCTCAAATTCACTCTAGATTTGATAGCCATGTGTAGATTGCTCCCTTACACAATTTTTTATTTTTTTCTTATTTTAGCCAATTCATTTTATTTTATTAAAATGTTCATGAATTTTATGCTTATTTTTCCCATGTGAATGCTCCTAATGGCCTCGAGACTACATTCTCATTTTGTAGCTCTATCCCAATAGTTTTTCCTAACATCTTTTCTTTTTGTGGCACTCCATTCTGATGCACAGATTTTCTCATATTAATTTCCGACTCCATTTTCATGTGTGTTTTTTATTGCTTTTTCCATGTGAACATGCTCTACCACCCCCAAAATGAATTGCGTTCTACCTTACCCATCTCATTCAACTCCTTAGTGCCGATCTTTTTTGTTTTCACATCACTGGGTTTCGCATGATAAATCTCTCTCTATTAATTTTTAATTCCCATTTTGAGTGCTTTTTTTTTTTGCCCATTTGAATGAGTCTTATCCCTGTTGAAATTGTGTTCTCATCTATCAGGTCTGTCCAACACGTCATTTTGCATGCTTTTTCTTATTTTTATGCTTCATTTTGGTGGTTGGATTTTTTAGAATTATTTTTTCTATGAATTTATGTTCTGATATAGCGCGTGTTTGTATGCGAACATCCTTGATTACAGCTTCTAAGACACATTGCCATGTCCATCATATTGTCCTCCACCCGTGTGTATGCCCACATGCCCTATCAATCCCATGAACATAAATTATTTTACCCTCGATCTGCACACACACGCAAGATGAGGGGGACCACGGTCCTTAAAGAAAAAAAAACAAAAAAAAACACACATACACACACAACATGCTTACCCCCCCCTTCCAATCATATGTCTACCCCCTAATCCCATGTCCACACTCCTTACTTCCTACCCCTACCTCGTGTCCCCCCTCTAAACCCCCCAACTTCCATCCCCTCCCACGTGCCCCCACCCCCACCCCCACCCTCACCCTCACCCTCACTGTAATATTCCCGATCGAAAATATTACTAAACCTGACTCCCCGCACGCTGCGTAAAACCAATGCAAGGTTATCTCTTGCATTGTAATTACTGGTAGTTTAATCCGTACCCCGCACGCGCAAAAACGAGGCCTTCGCATTGTGAAATCGAGCCCGGGGATTCAAGATTGCACAACCGCGGGGAAACAATGATCGAAATAAAGAAAACAAAATTTACAAATTCCCCCAGCCGATGCATGGCTGGAGGGAAGGGAATGGGAGAAGGAGGTGATGTGTGAAGTTGGTGTATGGGGGGAGAGCCATGCATAAGCCACGTGTTGGCTTCCCTCTCCCCCCCCCTTAAGCTATAAAAACCCCCCTTAGCTTTGGATTGGGGAGAGGAGGAGCCTGTAATGCTGCCATGCTTCACGATTGTGAAGGAGAGGAGAACAGTGCCATAGCCGCCGTGCTGGAGATGCCGTCGCCAGGAAGACACCACCCTCATATGGCTGCTGCCACCATTCCTTCCCTCCTACCATCGTCCTAGTCACCTCCCTCTTCGTCGTCATTTCCCCATCCTCCAATCATTGGCCTTTGCTCCCCACGTCATGTCTGACAGGCTGAAGAATCCTCCTTATAACCTTCTAAGGATAAGGCTACTTTAGGCCTTGTGCACATGGGTTTCACCCTGGGTGTTTAAAAACCTTCTCGTAAAGCCCCCATATTCCCACAAGCCTTTTCGTAAAACCTTCATTCCTTCTCATAAAGCTTCTTCCCACAAGCCCTCCCATAAGCCCAAATCCCACAAGCTCCCAAGTTTCCAAAGATCCAAATTTCGGTGAAGGAATCTCCTGTGTATGAGGGAGAAGGCACATCTTGAGGCTGTTCGGAGAACGTGTAGAAGCGAGGGAAATCTGCAGAGTCCGTAATCACACCTACGATGGCCCCCAAGAAGTCGCAAGGCACGCCTGCGGGAGGTTCTTTCCCTAACATTCACGTGGACATCAGCACGAATCCACAAACCCAGGTTCCACGAATTTATTTTTCACATAAAGAAATGCTTTAAAGCACTTATGCATGTTTCTAATTCACCTAGCATAGGGATAATGCATTTCTCGCTTATTGTTAGTTCAAGTAATAGTAATAAAAGTACATTCGATAGATTATCTCTTTGAACAATAGATAAGGAATGATGCATGTCATGCAATTGGATCATTTGCATTTCCAAAGTTGTCCATCTTAAGAGATTAGCTGCATGTTGCTATTTTGGTGTATTTCCAAAGTAATGAGTCTAAACGCCTATTACTTAGGGCAAAGGAATGAAATTGTTAAGTGCATTTTTGACTGGACATGGAAGGAATAAGCATATGTCGCATTTTAGGTAATATCTTCCTTGTAATGATTCATGAGGAAAAGTCGTTAAACCTGTAGGATGTTATCCGAAAATAAATAGCAGTGGACTTGCATGTGGCATGTGCTTGTATAATGGAATAAGTTAACACTAACAGTAGTTTTGCATGAACTTCATTAACTACATTGTAGCTAGGAGAAGGTTTCTTGTTGCATATTCGTCATACGAAAAATTCTTTCATCAAGAGTTGCATTTAGGAAAGGTTGCATGGTTTATCGAAGCATGAGATTCTAAAGCATAGACAAAAAAGTTGTAGGCATGATTCTTTGAGGTAAGTCCTAGTAGGCCCTATGAAAGTTATTTTGCAAATTATCATGCATTTTGACTTTTAGCAAGAAAGGATAGGATTATTGCGAATCTAGTGGTACGTAGAAGCAATGAATCGCATGTTTACGTGTATTGTGACATTTTGCAACTATTTTTCTCCTTTAGATCAAGTTTATCATCTCTAGGAAAGGTTCGTCCTTGTCGCAAGACAAGTAGATTGAATTATCTAAATCACCTAACCCGCAAGGGATTCGTATAGGCGTGGTTCAGACGATATGATAAATACCCCAAGTGCTAACTAGGGTTTAGCACGTTAAGGATTCGGCCTAGTTTTGCACTTGTTGCCAAGTCGAAACCCTCAAACCCAAAGGTCCTACCCACATTCATGGAATGTTGGGTCAATTGGACGCTCATGCAAATAACGATCTAGGGTTTCTACTCTAAGGATCATTCGACCTAATGCTAAAACTCGGATTGAGTTGGAATCCCTAGTACCGAACGTTGTCAGCCTAGTACAAATAGGATTGGGTTGGGTAAGAAGACACCCTAAACCTTGCTTCTTGTCTAAACATAATTCCTTGACCACGAAACGTCGTTCAATGGGTAAAATGATCCCATGGAATAGATGCGACACTTGTGCAACAAGTTGCAACGTCGCATGGCCTTGTGCTTTGATCACAAGAGAGTTTTGCCATTCCTTGGAATGAGGTTCACAGGTTCTTGCAAAATTTTAACTTGCAAGAGGATGAGTAATCATCCTATTACATCACCTTTCTTGGGAAAAATTGCCAAGTTAAGGGAAGTGATGTATTTGCTTGGAAGCAAAGGACCAATCAAGTTAGAGCGACATGGTTGCTAGGATTTATTGTTGATTTATGAAACCTAAGGTGTTGGTTAAGTTGAGTTAACAGGGTATGGCCCCTAACCCAAGGACAAAAGGGTGAACAAACAAACCCTTGGGGATCTTGCCAAGTTGCATTTGATCCCGGATCGAATGCTGGATGCATTCGGAGATAAGGATTCACTCCTTAGCAGTTGGCCAAATAAACGACTACTGGATTGATTGTGCTTGTAACAGTTTAGGAGGACTGTTTGCATTGTTTGCTCAAGGAACTAAAGATGGAAAGAAAATTAATGCTTTAGGTTGAAGGCCTGAAGGGAGAGGTAGCATAAGTTACCCCCGATTGTCTGCCTGACCATAACCAAGGGGGTTGTTAGCCGCGCCGGGAACATGGACCAAACCCACCGCATGAGGTCTCTTCGTTGAGCGCTACTTGGAGCAATAGGACACTTGGGTGCTAGGGGGGCTCTGGCCGTAAATCCCTTGCCTTCCGGGCCCTGCACAAGAGGCCAACATGACTCGGGATTGGATCTCAAGGCCCACATACTAGTCCACGGGCAGAATCTTGGATTAGTAATCCCTATGGATTGTTGGATAGCCTTCGGGCGGAATTATGGATTAGCCTACGGGCTAGACTATATGGATGTATTCCAAAGATAATAAGATAACCTGTTGAAAAGGAACTAGTTGACACGGTTTTTCTATGTCAAGTGCTAAGGTTATGTGAAGGAACCGGTGTCTAACTGGCTAATTAAGGAAGCTGTTTTATGCATGTCCAACTAAATGTGGTAGGTAATTAGACAACTAAAACAACCCTGAGGAAAGTGCGGTGGATGTGGCCATGGGCCCGTCCTACGGATGGGTGGTCCTGGTTGACCAAGAACTTTTCTCAATCGAAATGGATAGCAAGGAGCTCTTCTCAAAGGAAATGAATAGCAAGGGCGCTGACCTAGAGTTTAGGTTACTAATATCCCGATTTATGTTGTTTTAGGGGAACGGAATGGGACTATGCCTTATGGGCAGAGAGGTCGAGCCTTGCATCCCTCTCGTTTCCCATTCTCCTTGAACCAAGTTTGCCTGAGGTTCGACGCTAGCTGCCATTTAGGAAAGTGACCATTAGGGGAAACCCTGATTCAGGTCAGTCCTAAGTGGGAATGGTCGGAATACTTCCGCTATGTTGCAAACTCCAAAAGTCCTAGACTGCAAACCCTGTAACATTCCATGGGAGTGCCGTGCGGAGCTTTCTAGACTCTCTTTTCGATGGACTGCTAAGACATGTCCTGAAAGGAAACAGGCGGACACGTGACAGTTAGTATCAGAGCGAACCAATGAAGGATCTATCTTTATAAGAAGACTTAATAAGAAGAAGTAAATCAAATGTTGTTGTTAAGAACATTTCCTTACTTATAGATTCTATCTTGCAGAATTATGAAGCATGGAACAAATTCATGGTGTTCCAGGTCATGTTTATGACCGCGATGCATGCCTCCAATTATTGACGAAGGATCGATATGATGAACATCCTAAACCGCATTTACAATCCATTGCCTCTGTACGTGGAACGGAGATGGACATGTGATTTAGGAATCTATTGCATAGCTACCCACCAGTTTGCGTACCTTCGAACACACCTAAAGAGAATCAAGTTGTTGGAGGACCTGAAGATCGTGAAGCTGTTCATCTTTGTTTAGGCTCATGTAAACACAACTTTACATGTCGAAGGTTGGAAGGTTGAGCTGAACACATATATGTACGAGGAAGTAACCCGCATAATCCCCCCTGAAAGGATCAAGGTGTTGGGATGCTATGAGAAGAATGGGTACCAAAGGAAAGGATACCCTAATCTTTCGATGACTTATCGATTCCTGAAGATCTATGACCCAAATCCATACTATTACCCAGTCCCCATAGCTAAATATAAGACAACCTTATTCTCCCCGAACTAATGTATCAGTTTGCTCTACCATCCCAAGAAATATTTTACTTCGAAAGGGCTATTCCCATATGAATGAAATAAGACTTCTTTTTATCAATGATTGTCTTGTCTATGAGTATTGATAAAAAATTAAGCAATTAGGTTTCTTGGCCAAAAGTTGAGTTGGGGATAATATGTAATTTAAGAGATGTTTAGCGAGTTGTTAACGTTAAGAATCTCAATGCCCGTGATTCAGGAGAAGAATTTTCTTCTCAAGTAGATCAAGCCGCCAGAATTTGACAGGAAAGGAAGGACTCTCCAAGCTAATGCTAAGATTTGGATAGAGTCCATGGAAGATTACTTTGAAGCAGCTAGTATTGCACCTGCCAACTAGGAAATGCTTGCCAAGCTGAAGCTCATCGGCGAAGCCAGACTTTGGTGGAAGCAATGGTGCATGGACCAAGGAACCACAGAAGGATCTGTTACCTGGGAAAAGCTGAAAAAAGCTGTGCAAGGAAGATACAGTCAAGATTTTGGGAGAGAAGGAAGAAGTCTCACTTGTAGCTTTCTTGCTTGCACAAATGGGGGAATACACACAGAGGTGGAGGCTGAAAACAATTTTCCTCTTCTTAGTTGTGTAAGCCAAAAAGAACTCAAGTACATAGAAATAGAAGAACCCTATATATGGGTCTCAAACCAAACTCAACTAACTAAGGTGGCATACTAACTGAGCCACGAACTAGAGTAGATAAGGATAGTTGTCATCTAGATATTATTCATGGGTGGTGTACCAACCGCATCTGTAACTGACAAGTTGGTGATATAAATGCACAACGGTCACCCTGGCATATCATGAGTGGAGCTCGATATCTCAACACTCCCCTCGAGCTCAATCCCAATTCCTGCACACCAAGTAGGTCTCTAAACTTGTGCAACTTGTATGCGTCCAATGCCTTCGTAAATATGTCAGCTACCTGATCCTTTGTGCTGACATAAACTAGATCAATAAGACCTAGTAAAACTCTCTCCCGCACATAGTGATAATGCACCTTAATGTGCTTTGTTCTAGCATGATAGACTGGGTTATTTGCCAAGTGTATACTATTCATGTTGTCACAATAAATGACAACTGGCCCATCTGTAGGCTGATGCATATCATAAAGTAGCTTATGCAACCAAGCTACCTCACATGCAGCCATTGTTGCACCCCTGTACACAGCCTCTGTGCTCGACAAGGGAACTGTAGGCTGTTTCTTGCTGCTCCAAGTGACTGCAGCACTCCCAAAAGAGAACACATATCCACTGGTCGATCATCTATCAGGAATACTACAGCCCAATCAGCATCAATGTATCCATGCAATTGTATCTGAACCCCAGTCTCATAAAATAGTCCATACTGCAATGTGGACTTCACATACCTCAGTATGCGTCTAGCCGTATCCAAATGCGGTTTCCTTGGAGCCTGCATAAACTGACTTACCAATCCAACAACATAGCTCAAATCTGGCCTGGTAATAGTCATATAAATCAAACTTCCTACTATGCGTCTGTACATAGTAGGGTCTTCGAGAAGCTCACCTGCATCTGCGCGCTTAGCTTCACATTCTACTCCAAAGGAACTGAAATAGGCTTACAGCTTGTCATCCCATATTTGGACAGCATGTCCAATCCATACTGCCTCTGCAAGAGCCGTATCCCACTTGGTGATCTAATCACCTCAATGCCCAAGAAATAAGGCAGCTCTCCCAAATCCTTCATCTCAAACTTCTGCTTCAATAGCATTTTCACATGAAGGATATCTTCATCACTGTCACCTGTCATAATCAAATCATCAACATAAATGACAAGTACCATAATACCTTTCTCTGTTTTTCTCACATAAAGTGAGAAATGTGCCTTGGAAATCTAAAAGCCAATAGTGACAAGATACTATCCTATCTTGTCAGACCATGCTCTAGGTGCTTGCTTCAAGCCATACAAGGCTCTCTTCAACCTGAACAAACTCAGGATGAACAGCATGCACATAACCTGGTGGCTGCTCCATATAGACCTCTTTTTGCAAATCACCATGCAAGAAGGTATTATTTACATCCATCTGATGTAAAGACCATCCCTTTGATGCAGCCATAGCAATGACTGCTCTTACGGTTACCATCCTTGCAACTGGACTGAATGTTTCTTCATAATCAATGCCATATGTTTGTGCATACCCCTTGACTACTAATCTTGCCTTGTATCTGTTCACAGAGCCATCTGCATTGTGCTTCACCTTATAAACCCACTTACAACCAATTGTATTCTTATCTTTAGGCAAAGGTACCAATTCCCATGTAGCATTTGCTTCCAAAGCATCCATTTCTTCATCCATGGCTTTCTCCCATTTTTCTTTTTCCATGGCTTGCTCAAAAGAAGTGGGTTCTGGTTCCTGTATCACTTTGACCATATATGCATAGTGAATGGCTGTAAATCCATCATATTTCAGCCTATCCATAGGATACCTAGCTCTGGTAGACCTACGCAAAGTAGGCTCACTCCTAGGTGCTCTCAAAACATCCCTGGTCTTCCTTACTCCAGGTGTAACAATAGAAGAAATACCCAACTCATCATCAATGCTCTGTTCTGAGCCACTGGATTCACCATCCACATAAGAGTGACCTGCATTCATATCAAACATGGGCTGATCTACCTTCTCTTTTCCTTTTCATGATACCTGCATACCACTATCTGCATTGCTTTGAGAAGATTCTCCTGATCTCAATCTGCCTGTCCATGGCGAAGAATGTGAACCACTGCTAGAGGACGCTCCAGGTCCACTAATATTTTGTGGCTGCTGCTGTGAATTCTGTGCAGCATTACCATTTTGTGCATCTACATTATCAATCACATTTACTGGTTTATACCAGCTACTCATCTCATAAAAAACAACATCTCTGCTCACTGTAAACTTACGAGTAGAAGGGTTATAACATCTATACCCTTTCTGCTGCAAAGAGTAACCAATAAAGATGCACTTCTTAGCTTTTGGATCCAACTTGGATCTCAACTCATTTGGCACATGAACATAGGCAATGCAGCAAAAAATCTTCAAATGAGAAATATCTAGTTTCCTACCAGTATACCTCTCCTCTGGAGTCATCCCATGTATTGCTACAGTGGGAGTCCTGTTCATTATGTAGACTGCTGTAGCAACTGCCTCAGCCCAATAAAAATCTGGCATGTCTTTTTCATTGAGCATGGCACGAGATACCTCTCCAATATGCATGTTTTTCCTTTCTGCAATTCAATTTTGTTGTGGGGTATGACTGCATGAATATTGATGCTTTATGCCATGATCCTGCAAGAACCTTGCAAACTCATTTGAGAGGTACTCTCCCCCTCCATCTGACCTTAGGCATTTTATTTGCAGGCCTGTTTCTTTTTCAACTATAACTTGAAGAGTTTTGAAATGCCCAAAAACTTCACTTTTCTTTTTCATAAAATACACCCAAACTTTTCTGCTATAGTCATCAATAAAAGTGACAAAATAATGACAGCCTCCAAGAGATGCAGCTTTAGTAGTCCACACATCAGAGTGGATTAATTCCAATGGCTTCTTACTCTCTTGAACATGTCTAGGAAATGGTTTTCTTGCCTGTTTTCCAAACTGACAGGCTTCACACACCTTATGCATTTCTGCAACCTTGAATTTAGGCAATCTTGCAACAATATTTTGGGCTTGCATTGATTTAAGTCGTTGTACATTAACATGACCAATGCGTTTATGCCAGATATCAATATTTGCAACTACACCGGTCCCATGTGCAAATATTGCTGCACTCAATTCAGGCATGGCTTGCTTTCTTGAGCTCCTTACCATGAACAAGGCTCTGATACCATGTCAAGATTGTGGGAGAGAAGGAAGGAGTCTCACTTGTAGCTTTCTTGCTTGCACAAATGGGGGAATACACACAGAGGTGGAGGCTGAAAACAGTTTTCCTCTTCTTAGTTGTGTAAGCCAAAAAGAACTCAAGTACATAGAAATAGAAGAACCTTATATATGGGTCTCAAACCAAACTCAACTAACTAAGGTGGCATACTAACTGAGCCACGAACTAGAGTAGATAAGGATAGCTGTCATCTAGCTATTATTCATGGGCGGTGTACCAACCGCATCTGTAACTGACATGTCAGTGACATAAATGCACAATGGTCACCCTGGCATATCATGAGTGGAGCTCGATATCTCAACAGATACTTACCACCTGCGTACCGCACATAGAAGATGAATGCGTTTTATGAGATGAAACAGCTGGGTCTCACTCTTGATGCATATTACTCAAAGTTCATCTCTCTTTTCAAGTATGCGCCACAAATGGATATGGCACAACAAGTGTCAAAGTTTTGTGCCGGTTTAAACCCACCTGTAAATACCCACCTTGAATCTATGCACCCAACAGACCTTCTGGACGCACTCATTTGAGCTGCACCCATAATTCAAGAGGTGCAGACCAGGCCAAGAAATATCAAGACTTGTTCTTATGATGATTAGAACAAAGGAGTATATCGGAGCCAAGCAAAGAGAGTTCAAGGTCAAAACCGGGGACAAAGAAAGAAAGCAAGGACCAACAATGTCAATAACTTTGTCCCTACCCAAGGTAATGGCCGCAATATCTGTTGCTTCCACTGCAACGAGCCCGGTCATTTCAAAAGGCAATGTCCCAAACTTGGCGGAGGACAACGTCAAGGACCTTTCCAAGGAACCGCCCATGGCCAAGGAGCCACCACTCGGGGCAGAGGAAGAACCGCATGTGTTGCCAACAGGGAAATGTGCAAAGAAGAAGACCCGACCATGGAAGCAGAGTTTGAGAGGGCAACAGTCCATGCCGCCCTTCACAAGAAAGGCCTAAATCACCCGTTTTCAGTGATTCAAACACCATTGGTCACAAGGAGAGGATGGAAAGCCAAAAATTCAACTGGCCAAAGCATCTCGGATTATAAAGGGAGTAAGAAAGGGACTACCTATCTACTTGATTAAGCTTAATAAGCTAGATCAGAAGCAGGAGTCTAGTGAAGAACCTTCATGGCTAAAGGAGTACACGAATTTATTTCTTGAAGAGCTGATAGAACTTCCGCCTCAAAGGGAAGTTGATCATGAGATCAAGCTAGTGCCGGGAGAGCTGCACCAATTGCAAAGAAGCCTTATAGAATGTCCATCTAGGAAGCAATTGAGCTGAAGGAGCAACTCAAGCAACTGTTATAGATCAAGGCTACATCCATCATAATAGTTTGCCATGGGGAGCTCCAGTGCTGTTCCAGAAGGAGAAAGATGGAACGCTTCGGCTGTGTATTGATTACAGAGGGTTGAATCAATCAACCATTAAGAACAAGTACCCTATTCCAAGAATAGATGAACTTCTTGACTGTCTTCAAGGTGCAAAGATATTCTCCAAGATTGATCTCAGGTCTGGATACTATCAAATAAGGATCAAGGAAGAAGATATCCCAAAGAAGGCATTCAACAGAAGATATGGAAACTTTGAGTTCCTAGTCATGTCATTCGGGCTTACGAATGCACCTGCCACCTTCAATAGGTTAATGCATGATATCTTTAGGCCATATCTTGACGACTTTGTACTCCTCTTCTTTGACGATACCTTAGTCTATTCCAAATAGGAAGAAGATCATGAACCCATTGTCCTTGAGACAATGAGGGCACACAAGCTTTATGCTAAGATGAAGAAGTGTGCATTCTTCAAAAGTATGATTGAATATCTGAGATTCATCGTATCAGCGGAAGGAATTTCAGTGGATTCTGCCAAAGTCAGAGATATTCTAGAATGGCCAATACCAACAATTGTCAAAGAAATACACTGTTTTCTTGGATTGACAGGATGGTATAGGGTATTTATCAAAAACTATGCTTTGATTGCAGCACCTCTGACCAATCTACTGAAGAAGCAAACATCGATTGCATGGTCAACTGCCAAACAATCTAGCTTTGATAGATTAAAGCAAAGTTTGGTATCAGCACCTATCCTGAAACTTTCGGACCTCAGTAAGGAGTTTGAAGTAGTAACTGATGCTAGCACACTTGCCCTAGGATGTGTGCTTATACAAGAAGGTCATCCTGTAGCATACTCTTCAAGGAAACTGAAGAGCCATGAGAAGAATTATGCCACCCATGATCTAGAGGTATTAGCTATCATCCATGCCCTCAAGCTTTGGAGAGACTACTTGCTAGGTAACACGTTTATCCTAGTGATGGATCATAAAAGTCTCAAGTGGATCTTTACCCAGAATGAACTCAACATGAGGCAACGTTGGTGGATTGAAGTGCTGGAGGAGTATGATTTTAAAATCAAATACCGGCTTGGAAAAGAGAATGTAGTTGCGGATGCACTAATTTGCAAGGCATTCCTTAATTCTCTAATCTTGCAAAATCCATCAACAGCTAGATCTCTTGCCACAAAGGTATCCATGCCATACAACCCAATACTTGAGCTAGCTAGAGAAGAAGCATGCCATGATCCAACCTATCAGAATATGCTAAAGGAGATCCCTATCAAGGATCAAGAACTGAAGCTATAGGCTAAGTACCGAGAATTCTCTATCAATAGTGGACTTGTCTACTATAGAACGAGAGTATGTATACCATCAAGCCAGTCACTCAAGCAGAAAATACTTTGGGAAGCTCATGATTCCGCTTTCTCAGGACATCCTGGCTATGCCAAGACCGTCAATGCAGTCAAGAGAAGCTACTATTGGGTGAGGCTTAAAGGTGACATTCTCAAATATGTCACTGAGTGTTTGTCTTGTCAACGTATTAAGGCCAAACATTTCAAAATGCCAAGAAGGTTGCAACCACTTGACATTCCCCAAATGAAATGGGAATTCATCAGTATGGACTTTGTTGTTGGCCTACCCCAAGTTCAGGGAGGATACAACTCCATTATGGATGTGGTTGATATGCTTACTAAGGTTGCATACCTTATTCCTGTTAAGACAAACTATAAAGCCTCAGACATTGCAAGATTGTTCATCAAGGAGATATTCAAGCTACATGGGTTGCCCAAAAGAATCATTAGTGATCGTGATTCTCTCTTTACATCACACTTTTGGAGAGCTATCTTTAAAGCCATTGGGACTCAAATCTATTTTAGTACAGCTTACCATCCCCAAACCAATGGTCAAATGGAGCAAGCCAACCAAGTCATTGAGGATATGCTAAGGGCACACTGCTGCCGTGAACCAAAAAGATGGATTCAATACTTGCCACTGGTTGAGTTTTCCTACAATGCTTCTTACCAACAAAGTATTCAGCTGACCCCTTTCCAAGCATTGTTTGGGCATGATTGTCGAAGTCCTTTAAACTTCTCGGATCCAACCTTGAGGGTTGAAGCTTCAAGGCAAATGATGGAAGATATGGATGACCAAATGAAGTCAATAAGACAGGACATCCAAGCCGCCAAGGATAGACAGAAGGCATACGCGGATTTGAAACGTCAAGATAGAACCTTTGAGGAAGGAGACATGGTCTTCATTCGCGTACACCCAAAGAAGAGTTCCCTATCCTTAGAAGATTGTAAGAAGCTAAGTCCAAGGTATTGTGGACCATACAAGATCCTCAAGTGCCTAGGACCCAATGCCTATAGACTGCAACTCCCTGAGAACCTAAAGGTTCATAGTGTATTCCACATCAGCCTACTGAAGAAGTATGTGCCTAATCCTAGCCATGTACTTGATGACCAACAAGTTGTAATGCCTAGCCAAGGAGTCCTTGAGCTACGGTCTAACAGGATCTTAGATGTTAGGGAGAGAAAATTGAGATCCAGAACCTTGCGAGAATGCCTCGTCTAGTTGAAAGATTATCCTGAGGAGGATGCCACTTGGATGGATGAAAGCATTCTCAACCAACAATATCCCCAGTTCCTCTTGAGATGAGGACATCTCGATTCCTCCAAGGGGGAGAGAATGTAATATTCCCGCTTGAAAATATTAGTAAAACTGACTCCCCGCATGCCGCGTAAAACCTATGCAAGGTTATCTCCTGCATTGTAATTATGGGCAATTTAATCCGTACCCCACACGCGCAAAAATGAGGCCTCGGCATTGTGAAATCGAGCCCGGGGATTCAAGACTGCACAACCGGGGAAACACCCTTTTGGAAGAGGGAAAAATGGATAATTATGAAAATAAAGATTTTTTTTTTTACTAATTCCCCCAGCCGATGCATGGCTGGAGGGAAGGGAATGGGAGAAGGAGGTGATGTGTGAAGTTCGTGTATGGGGGGAGAGCCATGCACCAGCCACGTGGTGGCTTTTCTCTCCCCCCCCTTAAGCTATAAAAACCCCCCTTAGCTTTGGATTGGGGAGAGGAGGAGCCTGTGATGCTGCCGTGCTTCACGATTGTGAAGGAGAGGAGAACGCTGCCATAGCCGCCGTGCTGGAGATGCCGCCGCCAGGAAGACACCACCCTCATACGGCTGCTGCCGCCATTCCTTCCCTCCTGCCATCGTCCTAGTCACCTCCCTCTTCATCATCATTTCCCCATCCTCCAATAATTGGCCTTTGCTCCCCACGTCACATCTGTGACAGGCTGAAGAAGCCTCCTTAAAACCTTCTAAGGATAAGGCTACTTTAGGCCTTGTGCACACAGGTTTCACCTCGAGTGTTTAAAAACCTTCTCGTAAAGCCCCCATTCCCACAAGTCTTTTCGTAAAACCTCCATTTCCACAAGCCTTCTCATAAATCTCCTTCCCACAAGCCTTCCCATAAGTCCCAATCCCACAAGATCTCGGGTTTTCAAAGATTCGAATTTCGGTGAAGGAATCTCCTGCGTATGAGGGAGAAGCCACATCTTGAGGCTGTTCGTAGAACATGTAGAATCAAGGGAAATCCACAGAGTCTGTAATCACGCCTATGATGGCCCCCAAGAATGTTGAGATATCGAGCTCCACTCATGATATGCCAGGGTGAACGTTGTGCATTTATGTCACCGACTTATTAGTTGCAGATGCGGTTGGTACATCGCCCATGAATAATAGCTAGATGACAGCTATCCTTATCTACTCTAGTTCGTGGCTCACTTAGTATGCCACCTTAGTTAGTTGAGTTTGGTTTGAGACCCATATATAGGGTTCTTCTATTTCTCTGTACTAGAGTTCTTTTTGGCTTACACAACTAAGAAGAGGAAAACTATTTTCAGCCTCCACCTTTGTGTGTATTTCCCCATTGTGTAAGTGAGAAAGCTACAAGTGAGACTCCTTCCTTCTCTCCCACAATCTTGGCATAGTATCAAAGCTTGGTTTGTGGTAAGGAGCTCAAGAAAGCAAACCAAGTTCGCGGTGTTCTGGTAAGAGGACTAGTGTTGCTTTCTTTTTTCGAGTTTGGGAGCAAGTCTCTGCACGTAACACAGCCGGAAAGTGCAAGAGTGCATTGTCTCAGATTGAGACTGATGGGACCTAAAATGGGCCGGCACTGGCTATAGCACTAGCCAGACCTCATGCTCATGACACACAACCACCCTCACGGCCTCGTGGACTAGGAGCGTCAATCTAATGCTGAAGGACAAACCGCCCTAAAGCTTAATTCATACATTTATAGTTTATAGTCCAACGTTCCCCTTAAACCCCTCAGAGGGAGAACCCTTATACATTGGCAATGCCACGATCACACACACATAGGAGGCACTCCATTGACTAATAGTCAGAGCCCTACTGCAGCTCCCCTACCTCTTAGGGATTGGCCCTTTGATGCGCTGCTAAACATATAACACACACAAGCACAAACTCCTCTCTTTTATATTTCTCGTATTTCCAGGAGATATACCATGCTTTCTCACTTCACAGTCCTTTAGAAAACCGACCCTCTACCCTATGGCAAGGGATAACCTCACACTCTCAATCGTGGGTCAAAGTCCTAAGAAAACAATTGCTATGCAGTCCAAGAGATTTTCCTTCGATACCATGAACCATGTATAGTGCATAATGTGAATAGTTTAGTGCATAAACAATAGAAAATCAGCATTGTGCATCGTGCGAAACCAATCTTTTCATGATTTCCATGCTAACGTTTATGTATTGAAACGAGGAGAGACACCGAGCCTTACGCTCATGCTGCCTTTTCATTTATTTTAAAACAACGTCCTATAGCCATGATGCAACACATAAATCAGGTTTAAGATTGTACTTCGACCCTCAAACTCCCCTCTCACCCCACCGTTTAATGTTTTGCAATCGTTGATAGGTGTAAAAGTTGTTTTATGTGTATTTATTTGTAGAGAAAGCAATAAACACAGACAAAACATAGAAACGAGGGTAAACCGAGGCCAACCTTATGCTTTACCTTCATTATACATTGCACAAAAACTTATGTGATTTTCTGAAATTTTCCTTTTATCGTTTCCTAATTTTCTCCCATTTAAAACCCATTTTTCACCATTTTTTGGTATTTTTCCTTTATTTTCTTCAATAAAAATGACTAGAAATTAAGATTGATTGTGGGATGTGGCCCTTAGGTTCTTTGACAGCAAAATTTCAGGTTTTATTAATATTATATCTCATGTTTCCCTATTATTTTGCAAAAAACCCCCATTTTGCCTCTTAAACGCGTGTTTTACGGGTTTTATACCATTAATTTCAGCCATAACACTTATGATTTTCTAATTTTCTGAGCATAAACTGATCAAACTCATAGCAAACAACAACATAATGCATAATCAGCCCATGGGAACAATATTTCATCAACCAAATAGCGTAAAAACTCATTTTTTCTTCATAAAAATTGAATTACTGCTTAGGCTTTGTGTCTCGGGATCGCGGTTTTACTATGGGACTACGTGTCAGCCCTTATTCAATGTCCACATCTTCAAAATCAGCACTCTTCATGTCTTCATCCACCCGGAAGCAATCCCGTCTCATCCAGATAAGCTTTACTTCACCATTCTTCATTTTCCTCTTCCACACAAGAATAGCCTCTTAAGGGAGAGAGAGGGAGGAGAGAGAAAGACTAGAATTGGCTCTTCTCATTCAGGCCATCATTGGACGGGCGAAGCATGGCGAAATGATCAGCAGGGAAGGAGAAGATCGGGCCCATGATCAGTTGTATAGGTTATTTGCAGGCTGTCATCTCCCCCATGAGGATTGGTGGCGCAATTTTCGGCCGCCATGTCTGCACATGTCGCCTCCTTCTTGATCACTTTTTTTCATCTTGTGCATAAAATTTTTTAGGGGGCCCAAGCCTCCAAAAGGCACACTCAACTTTGTCCAAGTTTTTTGTCCAACTTTTCTCGTATCTTGCCCGGTTTCTTGGCCATTTCCACGTCTGGACTCCGAATCGAGCTCTGAAAAATCTTGGGCATCCGTCTTGACATCCTGCATTGGTCGGTAACTCCTAACAACTTGCACGGTAGTCTGAAAAATTATCAAAAATCCACAAGTGTCGCTTAGGTGCCTTTAAAGCACTTTGACGCTTAAAATCGTCCTAGGTCGAGCTACCGCCTTCGACGTTGAATATTTTTCCCTTGATATTCGTAATTTTTAGCTATTTTTAAGCACTTCTTGGCATCAAAAATCTGCTCTCATTGGCGACCATGGAATAGGGCGACTCAGCCCGTCGAATCCCACAACAGATCTACACAAAACAACCAAAGGAAGCATCAAGCTGATACAAAATAGATACATACTAGACATAGCATAATGCTCACCCTACCCCCTGACAAAACCAAAGCATGACATCCACAAGGAGTAGGCCTAGCATGATCTGATAGAAGGTCCCCATCTAGTCACCAACCGACTACTCCAACACGACCAGACTAAAAAGAACTATCAAAGAGGTTGCCCTAAGTGGTAGTCTGAACTACCTACCTAACTAAGGACAACACAACCAAGAGCTCCTACTAGGTGAGGACTCCTATAGCCTGATCAAGAAGTATTTTCTTGTAGCACATTTCTTCTTTTAGGGTTTTTATTTTATTGACATACTTGGGCATGTAAAAAGGAGGGAGCTGAGCGTAGTGACCCAAGGAGAATAGGGCATCAGCCTCAGGTCCTGTCTCGGTACCCAAGAACCTACCAAGCCCTCACAAGGCGACACTTAATCCTTTTCTAACGCTCACTTTTATTTTCACTCCAATCTTCCTTAATTTCTTCTTTTCCAGCAAGATGCCACCCCTAGGAAGACAAGGCATCAGCCCCGGGTCGGGCCCAGGTGACTCCTCCCCGGGAACCTACCAGGCCTTCGCTAGGCGATGATCAACTGCTTATAAAATTTTCTTTCTTTTCTTTTCTAGTTCTATAGGGGGTTAGAACCCCTTTTTACACACCTTTGTATTTTTTTTTTGTCTTTAAGATATTCAGGGTTTTTATCATCATCATTATTTGTCTTCTGCAGGCTTCTCTAATGGCCTCACAACTAACAAGAACTCCTAGAACGGCTACTTAGAAGGCTAGCAGAACAGGGTCACTAGGACTACTTCTAAAACAGGTCTTCCAATGCCTGGCAATGTCGTTATAGGAGGCAACGACTACTCAGACCTCCCTCAAACATACCTAACCTAAACCTTGGACTTCATGCCTTGGTTTCTGGTTCCCAACAAGAAATGAAAAAACCCTTAAAAAGTACACAAACACATATAGCATGAAAACCACAGTACTCATAAAGGAAAGATATCACCTGGATAGGGCCACGAGAAGCTTCCACGCAATAAAAGGCTCTTTCCAAGCTCTTCTTCCGAACGTGTCTAACACAAAACTAAAAAAAGAAACCATTAACCATACCTACACTAAACAGACAACTGGGCCTCTTGGCCTAATGAAATAAAGCACTTCACCACAAAAAAGGATCGGCCCTCTTGGCCTAACGAAATAAAACATTTAAAACCTCGCAAAATGGACCCTCTTGGCCTAATGAGATAAAATAGAATAGCACCTACACTTCCCTCCCCGAAATAATACAGATATACAATAATAAGCTCCTTTCCAAGGAGGAAAAACCATAGGCTCGCAGCCCTAAGCTAAATGCATAAGATTATGACCCATCCCTCCTGCATATATAGCAAGAGGCGTATGCAGAACATGTTGTCTAATCAACCTATGGGTCCTGGATAACAACAATAGATTGGTCTCGGCTACTCTTTGCATCACCCATATCAACCATCGTCTGCCATATATCGCATGCTCTGATAACATTCCCCACAAGCGACCGGGTCCTGTTTCATCATTGATAACAATATCCAAACTAGGACCACAATTAAAGAAGAGGTCTTCCTCATAAGCAAGATTTGCCAATGAATACACAAACTGATTCCAGTAATGTGGAATCAGCTGAACAGACACTCTCTCAAACTCTTCAAGTAGGGTCATCGCAGTTCGATGATACATACAGAGAATGGGATTCCGCACTGTGTATGTCCCATCTAGCTTATTCAGAATCAACTGGGAATCCCCTTTTACTAACGACTGACGAATACCACCTTGTTTGGCAATATCCAGTCCCATAATCAAGGCTTTATACTCCGCCATATTGTTAGTGAATAATACCCCGAGATAAGTAGCTAACTTCATCGTAACTCTACGTCGAGGATCTCAAATTACTACTCCAACACCCTTTTTTATTAGGGCCCTTGGATGCTCCGTTAAAATATAATGTATACATCCACAATGGGTTTACACAGCCTGCCATCACGAACTCCTCTATTCGTAATTATGGTAATCAAAGTTTAGCATGTTGAGAGGATGAATTGACGGCTCTATCCCACCTTCTTCATTGAACTCAACAGGGATACTTGTCAACAATCGTAAAGCGGTGATGGCAGAAGACTTTAATCTCCCACACAAAGGTTCCGTCTTCTTGCTCAATCACTTTGTATCCTTTGCTCCACCAGATAAGCTTCCCCTGATGGTATCTCTACTCCAGATATGGGTGCTCCAAATAAGGAATTAACCGCCCCATCAATCGGCTTTTAAGCTCTTTTGCAAGTCTTAAATCATCCCCAGCACGTACCTGCAATGCATTTTCTTTGTATTAGCATACTTAGAAATAATAAGGTTTAATCTTATTAAGATTAACCTTATTTTTAAACTCTACTCCCTGTAGATCTAATAGGGCCGTAGACCTATTTTTCCCGAGCCTCACAATCTTGTAGGGACCATCCCATTTAGGTTCCAGCTTCCCTGGAAAAAGCTCCCTACGCGCATCATAATAGAGGACTAATTGCCCTTTTTTAAAGGTATATTTCTTCGCTCTAAGGTCATGCAACTGCTTCATCCGACGTTTAGCCACCTCTTGATGTAGTAAGCTCTGCAACTTCAGCTCATCCAAGTGGGCTATAATCGTGAAACGTTCAAAAAGGGAATCCTCATCTCCCAAAGAATTGTTAATTGCAAACCGTATGGTTGGCAATTCAATCTCAAGGGGTAATACACACTCTTCCCTATAAACCAATTTAAATGGAGTATTGCCAGTAGCTCGCTTGAACGTTGTATTGTACGCCCATACTGCCACATACAAGTTCCTATCCCACTCTCATTTCTTCTCAGAGACTATCTTAGATAAGATACCCACAAGCTGCTTATTAGTACTTTCCACCTACCCATTTGCTTGCGGGTTATAAGGAGTCGTTTTATTATGCTTGATTTGCCAAGCCTCAGTCAAGCTTTTGATCACCTTATTCAAAAACTGGGTTCCACAGTCCAACACTAATTCCTTCGGTGGACCAAATCAGCAGATTATCTGCTCTAAAAGGAAACTTGCAGTCTCTTTTGCATTGTCCTGCCTCGTTGCCCGCGCTTATGACCATTTTGTAAAATAATCAATGGCCACTATAATGTACCTCTTCTGGGTAGTAGACGACGGGGTGATAGGACCCACGAAATCAATGCCCCACTTCTCAAATGGAAGGATAGCCATGATGGGCGTAAGTGGGCGTTTCCTATTCTCTCTACTGTCATGTCTTTGACAGGTATCACATCTCTTTACATACTCAAAAGAATCTTGGAAGATGGACGGCCACCAATATCCGGCTCTTAAAGCTTTCTGCGCCGTCAACCGTCCTGCGAAGTGCCCTCCACATGCAGAGTCATGACACTCCTCCAAGATGAAAGGAACCTCGTCAGGCATCACACATCGGCAATAGTTATCATCAACACCTTGCCGATATAGTGTCCCTGCAATCAAGGAAAACTACAATGCCTATTGTTTGATTTTCCTCTTTTCAGACTTTAACAAACCGACTCCCGTCTCTCCTGTTGATAGATAATGTGTAATAGCATCATACCAAGATGGGATAGAAGCTGTATCAACTTTAAGCATTTCCTCAACATCACTTCCTTCAGACAAAGTCTTTTTCGGCTCCCCGAAATCCACAAGGCATTCCACAATACCCTGCAACCTCGGTGGCTTACTCTTAATCTCATAATTGAACTCCTACAAAGTGATTAACCACTTTGCCAAACGATCAGATGTCTGCAGCTTGTTCATAAGCAATCTAAGCCCTTCCTCCTTTGTATAGAACACTACCTTTTCATAGAGAATGTAGTGCCTAAATTTCTTAGTCCCAAAGACCATCGCAAGACACAACTTCTCCATGTAGGTATAGTTGATCTCTATCAAATTTTGTTGCTTCTTCAACAAATTAACGTCGACGGCTATTTGTCGATATTGTTCGAAAATCATATCGGTATAATGCTTCATCATGTCCTTGACTTTGCCAAGGACATTAGATGCACTTGACTCGTAGCCTTGATCGTCGACCCGTCGTTCCATTGGCCTAACAATCTAATTTGGCATTGGCTGTTAACCCACAGGAACAACGTTAGAATTTGAAACTTGGCCTCCAACATTTGATGGAGCCAACTGACTTGCCATAGATAAAGATACATTCTGAACCACACTCCCTCTCCCAGTAGGGTTAGCCATAGGCATCCCTTGACTTCCATTCGTCAATGCTGGATTGCCACCAGGTACTAAACCCCCATTAACATTCATTCGAGAGGAGTAGGCCATTTGTAATCGTGCTTCTAGTCCCTCTGCCCACGTAATAGCGGTGTCTATGTCTACCAAGGCCACATTGCTCAATTGTACTTGGATATTAAAATCCAACCCATGCAAAAAGTATTGCAATTGGGCGGCCGGTGGAATGGGAATGTAAGTTTGCAACTTACGAAATACTTCCTTCAACTTCTTGGCATATGATTTCACATTCTCGTGAGGATCTTGATGTGTTGCATTCAAGACCCGCAACCAATATTGGCCACCTCTTTCAGGGGCATATTCCGCTCGAAAAGCTGCATAGAATTGATCAATGGTGGGTATGGTTCTAGACTCTATGCTGTGATACCATACCGCAGCCCTTCCTTTTAACGTCATATTGAAGAACATCATGAGATGTCCCTCGTCTTGGATGCGACAATTGAACATCAATCTTTGAAATTCACAAATGTGAAATTCTGCATCCTCTTCCGCTAACCCATTAAAAATGGGCAAGGGAACTCTTAAGGCTGGTAAATCTGGTGTCCATGCAAGAATCGTAATAGGCTGTGCCATGGTGACAATCGGATTAGCAATAGGAGCTTGAATGGGTAAATTCACCCCCCCACTTAGAGTGGGTAAACTTGGTGGAGGAGAGGAAGAACTTACACTTCCTCCTGCACCTAATGGAATAGGTGGATAGTTAAATGACTAATACCACTGCTTCATATACGTATAGGGCTACTCTTTGGGGAGAATAACAGCTTACAATCTCTAACCGCCATCTAGCCCTCTCAGCACGTTCGGCTTTTTGGATTTCGGCTTGACGGTCCTTGTCAGAGGACATAAACCAACTTCCTTTTGGTCCCTAGAAACCCTAGATCCGCAAACCACCACTTATAGGCGGCTCCCGGCACATGCACCACTGATGGGACCTAAAATGGGTCGGCACTGGCTATAGCACTAGCCAGACCTCATGCTCATGACACACAACCACCCTCACGGCCTCGCAGACCAGGAGCGTCAATCTAATGCTGATGGACAAACCGCCCTAAAGCTTAATTCATGTATTTATAGTTTATAGTCCAACGTTTCCCTTAAACCCCTCAGAGGGAGAACCGTTATACATTGGCAATGCCACGATCACACACACATAGGAGGCACTCCACCGACTAATAGTCGGAGCCCCACTGCAGCTCCCATACATCTTAGGGATTGGCCCTTTGATGCGCTGCTAAACATATAACACACACGAGCACAAACTCCTCTCTTTTATATTTCTCGTATTTCCAGGAGATATACCATGCTTCCTCACTTCACAGTCCCTTAGGAAACCGACCCTCTACCCTACGGCAAGGGATAACCTCACACTCTCAATTGTGGGTCAAAGTCCTAAGAAAACAATTGCTATGCAGTCCAAGAGATTTTCCTTCAATACCATGAACCATGCATAGTACATAATGTGAATAGTTTAGTGCACAAACAATAGAAAATCAGCATTGTGCATCGTACGAAACCAATCTTTTCATGATTTCCATGCTAACGTTTATGTATTGAAACGAGGAAAGACACCGAGCCTTACGCTCATGCTGCCTTTTCCTTTATTTTAAAACAACGTCCTATAACCATGATGCAACACATAAATCAGGTTTAAGATTGTACTTTGACACTCAAACTCCCCTCTCACCCTACCGTTTAATGTTTTGCAATCGTTGATAGGTGTAAATGTTGTTTTATGTGTATTTCTTTGTAGAGAAAGCAATAAACACGGAAAAAACATAGAAACGAGGGTAAACTGAGGCCAACCTCATGCTTTACCTTCATTATACATTGCACAGACACTTATGTGATTTTCTGAAATTTTCCTTTTATCGTTTTCTAAATTTCTCCCATTTAAAACCCATTTTCCACCATTTTTTGGTATTTTTCCTTTATTTTCTTCAATAAAAATGACTAGAAATTAAGATTGATTGTGGGATGTGGCCCTTAGGTTCTTTGACAGCAAAATTTTAGGCTTTATTAATATTATATCTCATGTTTCCCCTTTATTTTGCAAAAAACCCCCATTTTGCCTCTTAAATGCGTGTTTTACGGGTCTTATACCATTAATTTCAGCCATAACACTTATGATTTTCTAATTTTCTGAGCATAAAATGATCAAACTCATAGCAAACAACAACATAATGCATAATCAGTCCATGGGAACAATATTTCATCAACCAAATAGCATAAAAACTCATTTTTCCTTCATAAAAATTGAATTACCGCTTAGGCTTTGTGTCTCGGGATCTCGGTTTTGCTATGGGACTGCGTGTCAGCCCTCATTCAATGTCCATCATCTTCAAAATCAGCACTCTTCATGTCTTCATCCACCCGGAAGCAATCCGGTCTCATCCGGATAAGCTTTCATTCACCATTCTTCATTTTCCTCTTCCACACAACAACAACCCCTTAAGGGAGCGAGAGGGAGGAGAGAGAAAGACTAGAATTGGCTCTTCTCATTCAGGCCATCATTGGACGGGCGAAGCACAGTGAAATGATCAGCAGCGAAGGAGAAGATCGGGCCCATGATCAGTTGTATAGGTTATTTGCAGGCTGTCATCTCCCCCATGAGGATTGTTGGCGCAATTTTCGGCCGCCATCTCTGCACACCGCCTCCTTCTTGATCACGTTTTTTCATCTTGTGCATAAAATTTTTGAGGGGGCCCAAGCCTCCAAAAGGCACACTCAACTTTGTCCAAGTTTTTTGTCCACCTTTTCGTATCTTGCCCGGTTTCTTGGCCATTTCCCCGTCCGGACTCCGAATTGAGCTCTGAAAAATCTTGGGTGTCCGGCTTGACATCCCGCATTGGCCAGTAACTCGTGATTACTCACACAGCAGTCTGAAAAATTATCAAAAATCAACAAGTGTCGCTCGGGCACCTTTAAAGCACTTTGACGCTTAAAATCGTCCTAGATCGAGCCGCTACCTTCGACGTTGAATATTTTTCCCTTGATATTCGTAATTTTTAGCTATTTTTAAGCACTTCTCGGCATCAAAACTCCACTCTCAGAGATGCCCTTCGCGGTGTAGCAAGAGGGCAGTATATGTTGCGGGGGATGGCTTTAGCCCTTGGTTGCCCTGTTTTTTTTATTCGAGGCCATTTCGGGGCCTATTTTGGAGGTGGAAGTTTTTCGCACGCACTCAAGAAAAGACCCTTTTTTTTGCTGTGTGACCACTGTTCTACAGGTTAGTGAAAAGTTACCATAGAAATTGCATCGTATACCTGTGCGCAGAGACATTGGGAGTTACAGAATCATCCTTGTTGCCTGTTGATGCAAAATCGTCACTAGGAAGTGACTGTGTGGTCAAATACCACTTTCGTCAATTTTGCAGATTTGCCCTTGTGAGACTGAAGCTGTGTCTTTTGCAGTGACAGAATTTTTTGCAGTGTTCGCAGTGTTCTGTAATGGCGTCTGATTCTCTTTCACAGATTGTCACTGAAAAGCTTGACAAGAACAACTTCCAAGCATGGAAGTTTAGAATGACGAATTTCCTTATGGGAAAAGGATATTGGGAATTTGTTGTAGGAAATGAAGAAGAACCAGTTCTTCCTAATGTTCCCAATCAACAGCAAATGTAGGCATTTAAAGGATGGCATGAGAGAGCCAGAAAAGTTATGTACTGGCTGTTTATCAATATTTCAGACTCTATGATTGTGCATATTCAGGATGCAAGTACGCCAAAGGAGGCATGGGATACTTTGTCAAAAATGTATAGCACAAATACACAAGCCAGGAAAATGCAGCTCAAGCAAGAGTTGCACAATGTGCAGAGAGAAAGTATGAGCATCAATGACTACCACATGAAGGTGAAGAAGATTGCAAATGCACTTGCTTCCATTGGGTCGCTAGTGGAAGATGATGATTTAGTTTTTGTGGCCTTGAATGGTCTAGGAAAGGATTATGCACAGTTCCGAACATCCATTTCTATCGGTGAAAGATTTCCTGATTTTGAGGAGTTGATTGCTCTTCTAATTTCTGAGGAGCAAAGAAATGGTGGTGCATCTTCTTCAGGAGGAACTTCAAAAGAAGTTGTCTTCTACTCAAATGCTGGAAGAGGTAGAGGCAGAGGTAGAGGAGGCCAATCTGGAGGCCGTGGTAGAAATCAGAATATGCATCAAACTCAAGAAAACCAGTCCTATGGAGGAGGACGTGGTAACTCTAGAGGTAGGGGGAGCCAAAGAGGTCGTGGTGGATGGCAAAGAGGGCAAAATGCAAACAACAATGTTGAATTCTATTACTGTGGTAAAATGGGTCATATGGCTAAAGACTGCTATAAAAAGCAGAATAACATCATGAATGGTAAATTGCAACAAGGGAATTATGCATCTTCTAGTAGACAGGGTGATGGCAGAAATGAGCATTTGTTTATGGTGTAGCACATGACCAATTCTGTGACAAGTATAGAATAAAGCAATGATGTGTGGTATGTTGACTCAGGTGCATCAAACCACATGACAGGTCATGCAGAATGGATGTAGGATGCAAGGAAAATGGAAAAACTAGGATTTCTGGAGACTGGTGATGATACTGCATATCCTATTGTGCAGATTGGAAAAATTTCTTTGTCTATGCAGGATGGGAAAGAGAAATACCTATCGGACGTATTTCATGTCCTGAATATCACCAAGAACCTGGTTTCTGTTGGTCAAATGGTTGAGCAGGGCTTGGAGATCAGATTTAATCCTTATGGATGCTTTGTTGAGGATATGAAAAATAAAGGTCGCTTGATAGCAAAAGGAAAGAAGAATGGCAGAATGTTTACGTTGGATGCAGACATGCCTGAATTGAGTGCAGCAATGTTTGCACATGGGACTGGTGTAGTTGCAGATATTGATATCTGGCATAAACACATTGGTCATGTTAATATACAGCGACTTAAATCAATGCAAGCCCAAAATATTGTTGCAGGATTGCCTAAATTCAAGGTTACAGAAATGCATACGGTATGTGAAGCGTGTCAATTTGGAAAATAGGCAAGGAAACCATTTCCTAGACATGTTCAAGAGAGTAAGAAGCCATTGGAATTAATCCACTTTGATGTGTGGACTACTAAAGTTGTATCTATTGGAGGCTGTCATTATTTTGTCACTTTTATTGATGACTATAGCAAAAAATTTTGGGTGTATTTTATGAAAAAGAAAAGTGAAGTTTTTGGGAATTTCAAAACTCTTAAAGCTATGGTTGAAAAAGAAGCAGGCCTACAAATAAAATGCCTAAGGTCAGATGGAGGGGGAGAGTACCTCTCAAATGAGTTTGCAAGGTTCTTGTAGGAGCATGGCATAAAGCAGCAATATTCATGTAGTCATACCCCACAGCAAAATGGAATTGCAGAAAGAAAAAACAGGCATATTGGAGAGGTATCTCGTGCCATGCTCAATGAAAAAGACCTACCAGATTTTTACTGGGCTGAGATAGTTGCTACAGCAGTCTACATAATGAACAGGACTCCCATTGTAGCAATACATGGCATGACTCCAGAGGAGAGGTATACTAGTAGGAAACCAGATTTTTCTCATTTGAAAATTTTTTGTTGCATTGCCTATGTTCATGTGCCAGATGAGTTGAGATCCAAGTTGGATCCAAAAGCTGAGAAGTGCATCTTTATTGGTTACTCTTTGCAGTAGAAAGGGTATAGATGCTATAACCCTTCTACTCGTAAGTTTACAGTGAGTAGAGATGTTTTTTTTAATGAGATGAGTAGCTGGTATAAACGAGTAAATGTGATTGATAATGTAGATGCACAAAATGGTAATGCTGCATAGAATTCACAGCAGAGCAGTCACAAGATATTAGTGGACCTGGAGTATCCTCTAGCAGTGGTTCACATTCTTTGCTATGGACAGGCAGATTGAGATCAGGAGAATCTTCTCAAAGCAATGTAGATAGTGGTATGCAGGTATCATGAAAAGGAAAAGAGAAGGTAGATTAGCCCATGTTTGATGTGAATGCAGGTCACTCTTATGTGGATGGTGAATCCAGTGGCTCAGAATAGAGCATTGATGATGAGTTGGGTGTTCCTTCTGTTGTTACACCTAGAGTAAGGAAGACCAGGGATGTTTTGAGAGCACCTGGAAGTGAGCCTACTTTGCGCAGGTCTACCAGAGCTAGGTATCCTATGGATAGGCTGAAATATGATGGATTTACAGCCATTCACTATGCCTATATAGTCAAAGTGATATAGGAACCAGAACTCACTTCTTTTGAGCAAGCCATGGAAAAAGAAAAATGGGAGAAAGCCATGGATGAAGAAATGGATGCTTTGGAAGCAAATGCTACATGGAAATTGGTACCTTTGCCTAAAGATAAGAATGCAATTCGTTGTAAGTGGGTTTATAAGGTGAAGCACAATGCAGATGGTTTTGTGAACAGATACTGGTGCGCAGATCGGTCGCAGATAGCTCACGTGGTGAATCCCGGAAGGTCCCAAAGAACAAAGTACTCTACCTTTTTGCACAAAAACCCATGTAAAAGCATGCACGACAAGAGGCAAGAGACAAATTGGGTTCAATCTCCCCCATGCCTTGTGTGAGCGCTTCACAAAGCATGTATTTTATGTATATTTCCAATCTTCATGCTCAATAATAGCCCAATTACAAAAATATGACAAGCTTTTAGCTTTTGAGTTTGCTTTCTACAAAAATAGGAAAATAAAGCTAATGGACGGTGCCCATAGAGTCTGGCACGCCCAATCTCAATGTCCAAATAGAAATAACATATCCAGGCGCATAAGCGCATACAAAATAATAATAAATAATCGATGTCTCTATAGACATAACAAAATATAGGTGTGGCGCCTATCAAGATATAGTCCAAATGTCGAATACCCGCTAGACTCCAATGCTTTCCTCCGCCACTGCTGCTATCTCTACACATCAACTGAAGCATTCACAATCGTTAGTAAAATAATACAATTAAACCGACAAAAGTGAATACCTAGCAGTCTTCAGCTACATAAATAAATCAACTGGTTAGAAATAAATCCTAACCTTAATTTATTACGAGTGCGCACTCTAAACTCATAAGCGTTTATTAATTTAATATGCATTTTGCGGAATCACCCGCTATGGAATCACCCATGTACACACTAAATTAATGAAATGCCCGAAAAGGACAGGCGTCCCCATCAACTTCTCGCACAAAGAATCCTCTTTGTGTATGAGCCCCGGTCATCTAAGTTTACGGAATCCACCGTAAAACCTCACGGAATCCACCGTGGAATATGCCTCCTGGCATCATACCCCCGGGGTGGGATAGCAATTGACCTCAATTGCTATTAGCTCAATGTGGAGCTAACAGAGTGGGGAAAGCATTTAAGTCTTTAGCGTGCATCCATTGTGCTTCCTCTACAGGATGGTTCTTAAATTTCACTAGATATCTAGAATACCTTCGGCCAGTTCTAGTGGTCATGTAGTCAGTGTCTATGATGGCTTCGGGTTCAAGTATTTCAGTCTCTTCTTCTAGTAAAGGTGGGTTTTCATAGACAGGGTGGATAGGTAATTGGCCTCTAAATGGTCTCAATAAACTAATATGAAATGTATTATGAATTTTCCAATGAGATGGCAATTCTAACTTGAATGCATTGTCATTAATCTTATGAATGATTCTAAATGGTCCGTAGAATCTAGGAGCTAATTTGACAACTGGATGTCTATCTACACTTTGCAGTCTACGCTTTTCTATTCTAAGCCAAACATAATCATCAACTTTGAAATTCATAGCTTGTCTTTTCTTGTTGGCTTGTTTGGTATATGATTGTTGGGCTTTAGCAATCATATCCTTAACCTCATCAAAAATAGTGTTATCCATAACAGCAATATCATCAGCACTCTGAATTCTATTAGACAAAGATGCAATAGGTGTAGATAATCTATATCCATAAATAACTTCAAAAGGTGCTTTCTTTGTAGATGTGTCCGGTGTATTGTTATATGCAAATTGTAATAAATGTAAATGAGTATCCCAAGTCTGAGGTTTAGAGATAGTGTATGCACGTAAAAGATCTAAAATGGTGCTATTTGTGGCTTCTATTTGTCCATTTGTTTCTGGATGAAATGCAGATGAGAAATCAATCTTTGTGCCTAGATTTGCAAACAGTGTAATCCAAAAATTATTACAAAATCTAGAATCTCTATCTGAAATAATCACTTTTGGCAATCCATGGTTAGTAAAAATAGTTTTCAAAAATAACTGTGCTGCTTGTGATGCTGTTAAAGTTTTCTTACATGCAATGAAATATGCTTGCTTACTAAATCTATCTACAATTGTCCAAATCATGTCATGGTTAGATTTAGTATTTGGTAAGCCAGTAATGAAATCCATAGATATATGTTCCCAAGGTTTAGATGGAATAGATAAAGGCATTAATAATCCATACTGTTTACCATGATGTCTCTTTATTCTTTGACAGATCAAACATTCAGAAATGAAATTAGATACATCTGCATCCATATGCGGCCAATAAAAATCTTCAGTTAACATGCGTAATGTAGAAATGATACCTCTATGACCTTGATATGGGGGACAATGAATTTCATTCAAAACAAAAGATCGGAATGGAATAGTAACACACAGTCTCTTTTCAAAGAACATGAATCCATTATTATATGACAATGAATCAATAGGAATGAAATTATTTTGAACTAATTTTTGCCAATCAGAATGGAAAGTAATATCCTGGTGATATGTGTCTTTCATAGCAATCAAAGAATCAAAAGATATGATAGAAATGTTATGAATTGCAGGTCTTCTACTCAATACATCGGCAACTACATTTTCTTTTCCAGGTTGGTATTGAATGATAGCATGGAAACTTTGAATGAATGAAGCCCATTTGATATGACGGTCAGAAATTTGGGGTTGGCTAAGTAGATGTCTAATGCTTTGCTGGTCGGTCTTTATCATGAATTCTGAACCCATTAAATAATGCTTCCATTGTTTTAATGCTTGTACAACTGCTAAAAGTTCCTTGTCATAAGTGGTTAGAACTAGAATATGCTATTGGATGGTTGTATTGCATTAGCACGGCTCCTATTCCTGATCCGCTAGCATCGGTCACAACTAAAAAGAATGGTCTGTTAAAGTCAGGCAATTGTAGAACAGGGGCATTGGTTAATGCACGTTTGAGTAAGTCAAAGGATTTCTGCTGATTTTCAGTCCATTGATAAACAATGCCTTTCTTAAGAAGTTTTGTTAATGGTAAAGCAAGTAATGAGAAATTACGTACAAACTTCCTATAGAAACTAGCAAGACCAAGGAATGAGCGTAGTTCATGTACATTTTTAGGAACAGGCCAATGCAATATTGCATCAATTTTCTTAGGATCAACTTTAATTCCTTTTTTTGATACAATATGACCTAAATATTCTATTTCTGTCTTAAAGAATTCACTCTTGTCAGGATTTGCAAATAATTGATTTTCTTTCAGTAATTGAAAAACTAATGATAAATGCTCATAATGCTCTTTTTCACTTTGACTGAACACTAAAATATCATCAAAGAAAACAATCACACAATACTGATATTTTAGAAAAATACGGTTCATCATTCTACTGAAAGTAGCAGGTGCATTAGTTAATCTGAATGGCATGACTAAGAATTCGTAATGGCCAAACTGTGTTCTGAATGCAGTCTTAAATATGTCGGATCTATCTAGCCTCACCTGATGATATCCAGACTTAAGGTCAATTTTACTAAATATAGAAGATCCTTGCAGTTTGTCCATAAGGTCATCAACTCTAGGTATAGGATACCTATTCTTTACAGTGATCTTATTTAATGCTCGGTAGTCAATACACATCCGATAAGTATTATTCTTTTTCTTGACTAAGAGCACAGGTGCACCGAATGGAGAACTGCTAGGTCGAATTAAGCCTCTATTTAGTAATTCTTCAACTTGACTCTGGATTTCTTTTTGCTCTATTTGATTGTGCCTATATGGGGCTTTGCAAGGTGGTTGTGTGCCAGGTATTAGGTCAATCTTATGGTCTTCTGGACGTGATGGAGGTAAACCTGGTGGTAGGTCTTCTGCAAAACAATCCTTAAAATATGCAAGAAATTCCTTATGCCTAGGGTGCATATGATTTTCCTTTGCATGCAATTCATTCACCCAAATGAGATATGATTTAGTATTCTTGCGTAGTGCACGTTTTGCTTGAGTATGCGAAAGCAGTGGAAAAATATGAGATGCATGCATACCAAATAATGTAATAGATTTTCCTTGAAAATTAATATTCATTGTGTGTGTGGAATAATCTATATTGGGATTATGTTGGTGTCTCCATGGCATTCCTAGAATAATGTCGCTTGACTGTAATGGGACAACTAAGAAATTTCTTCTTTCAATGTATGGACCAATTTGAATTTCTAAATCTTGAACTTCTTGTGTGCCATTGTACCTAGTGCCTAAAAATGCAGCTTTTATGCGATAGTGCGTAGGTACAGTATGCAATTTTAATTCCTTTACCAATTTTGCTGAAATAAAATCATGGGTACTACCGTCATCATGCAATATAGTTCTTTCTTTTCCATGCACCATACATTTCATAGTCAACAATGAATGTGAAGTAGGCATACCTGGTAAAGTGTCGGAAGTAGTAGTAATATCATCCTCTTCTTCAGTGAAATCTGGCATATCCTCATGCTCTTCTTCGTCCATGGCTCCAAGATAGTTGATATGTGCTGATGGCTTCTTTGAATGACAATTTGCTGCGAGATGCCCTGGCTGGTGACACTTGTAGCATACTATTGGCTTAGCTTTGGTCACATTATTTGCAATGGCTGGGAGTCTGGGTATATTTGGATTTGCTTGTGGAATAGGCTTAGAATTTGAATTGACAGTGGATGGTAATGCAGGTGGTTTAGGCCAATTCTTGCGGAAAGATGGTGATGAAAAACGACCTGGATTAAACCTTCTGAAATTGGAATTGAATTGTTTAGATCCATAATTACCGTTTGCTTGGAATGGCTGTGGTCGTCGATCTCTTCCGTGTAACTTATCTTCAGTGTCGTGAGCTAAGGAGATGGCATCTTCAAGGGTAGCAGGCTTGAACATGTTCACTTCAGCGTAGTAATGTCCAAGAAGTCCAGACATGTACTTCCGCTTATGTGTCGTCTCTGGTACGTCTTCAAGCATGCGTAGCTGTAGGAGTGCATTCCAAAAACGCTATGTATACTGTGGAATAGGCTCACGATCTCGCTGTTGAAGTAAATCCCATTGCTTGATAGCCTTCTCATGAAATTGCGGTGGAAGGAAATTTTGCATGAACTTCTTCTTGAAATCTTCCCATGTAGCAGGACATTCTATACTCTTGCGGACTACAGTCCACCAAAGTGATGCTCTGTCTATCAGATGATTAGTAACACACTTGATTTTATCTTTTTCGGGATAAGTTTCCTCATGGAAATAGTCATCAAACTGGCTAATGAATGATAAAACAGTCTTTCCTTCTCTTATGCCATTGAAAGTGCGGAACTTGAAACTTCGTTTACTTATCTTGGATTCCTTGCGAATGGTTTGTGCTTCAAGAGTGGCATCGATGGTACGGCGAATCAAATCTTCAGCTTGAGGTTCTTCTTTATCGGTGGACGCTCTTTGTAGCTTTGTCAATTGCGCTTGCAAGGCTTGCCTAGCTCTTCGCTCTTCTTCCAATTGCAGCATGATAAGATCCAGCTTTTGTTCCATGGTAGGCTCAGGTAGATCATCTTCAGCCATAGGATCATCCATATGTGGGGTAGTCATCCTGTAAAACTCAACAAACCTTTCTCACTCAAAATCAGTTAGCGGGATGAGCGTAGCTCAAATTTGGGGTTACAAGGCTATGTGTTCTTTGGGTATTTCTTCTTCAATTTTCAGAAATTCTGCAATATTTCTGTCTTCATTTGCTGAAAGTACTTCAACGAACTTGTAGATAGGTAGAACAGCTTGCTGCGAACAACTTTCCAGTTCAGAGTTTTTGCATACGAACAAGTCTTCTATGAGTTTTAAGCACTAGTCAGTTCTGATTTAGTCTGACTTGGAGAGTTGCAGACTTGGCAGACTTGCAGAGTTGTTGACTTGCTGGACTTAGGCCGACTTGCAGAACTTGCTGAACTTGATTAGAGTCGACTTACGGAACTTGACTTCAGAAGTGCGAGACCCGGAGTTACTGAACTTGTCTGCCCAGTATAACTTGCAGAGAATTGTGTGACTTAGCTTAAGGAATTAAGCTTAAGCTTAATAAGCTTAATAACTTAGGCTTTGTGGAGATGAAGAGCCGTCAGAAAACGGCGCAAATCGTGGAGGACAAGAGTATGTGTTTGATGACGTCGCGCAAATTTCGGACCCACTCAGTTACTTCGTTGATGAATTTTGTGGAGCTTCTTTACTTCCTTAAGCCTTTAAGCTTGTAGACTAAGATTTTTGAAGAAAAAGATATGGGCTTCTTACTGTTTTATCCACGACTTGTTTATGGAGATGAGGGAGTGGTCCTCCGCCTACACAGCTTGGTCCTTCGCGATCTGACAGTGGAAACAGGGGTTCTTGATCGCCAGAAGTCTGCCTGTATCGACGGTTCGCGACGAGATTGACTGTAGAGCCCGTTTGTTCCTGGAGCTCCGCCTTCGCCCGAGATTGGTAGCGATTGGAAGCTCTTGATCTCTGCTCCGCTCTGATACCACTGGTACGCAGATCGGTCGCAGATAGCTCACGTGGTGAATCTCGGAAGGTCCCAAAGAACAAAGTACTCTACCTTTTTGCACAAAAACCCATGTAAAAGCATGCACGACAAGAGGCAAGAGACAAATTGGGTTCAATCTCCCCCATGCCTTGTGTGAGCGCTTCACAAAGCATGTATTTTATGTATATTTCCAATCTTCATGCTCAATAATAGCCCAATTACAAAAATATGACAAGCTTTTAGCTTTTGAGTTTGCTTTCTACAAAAATAGGAAAATAAAGCTAATGGACGGTGCCCATAGAGTCTAGCACGCCCAATCTCAATGTCCAAATAGAAATAACATATCCAGGCACATAAGCGCATACAAAATAATAATAAATAATCGATGTCTCTATAGACATAACAAAATATAGGCGTGGCGCCTATCAAGATATAGTCCAAATGTCGAATACCCGCTAGACTCCAATGCTTTCCTCCGCCACTGCTGCTATCTCTACACATCAACTGAAGCATTCACAATCGTTAGTAAAATAATACAATTAAACCGACAAAAGTGAATACCTAGCAGTCTTCAGCTACATAAATAAATCAACTGGTTAGAAATAAATCCTAACCTTAATTTATTACGAGTGCGCACTCTAAACTCATAAACGTTTATTAATTTAATATGCATTTTGCGGAATCACCCGCTATGGAATCACCCATGTACACACTAAATTAATGAAACGCCCGAAAAGGACAGGCGTCCCCATCAACTTCTCGCACAAAGAATCCTCTTTGTGTATGAGCCCCGGTCATCTAAGTTTACGGAATCCACCGTAAAACCTCACGGAATCCACCGTGGAATATGCCTCCTGGCATCAGATACGATGCAAGATTAGTAGTCAAGGGATATGCATAAACATATGGCATTGATTATGAAGAAACATTCAGTCCGGTTGCAAGGATGGCAACAGTAAGAGCAGTCATTGCTATGGTTGCATCAAAGGGATGTTCTTTACATCCAATGGATGTAAAGAATGCCTTCTTACATGGTGACTTGCAAGAAGAGGTCTATATGGAGCAGCCACTAGGTTATGTGTATGTTCATCCTGATTTTGTTTGTAGGTTGAAGAAAGCCTTGTACGGCTTGAAGTAAGAACCTAGAGCATGGTCTGCCAAGATAGGACAGTATCTTGTCACTATTGGCTTTCAGATTTCCAAGGCAGATTTCTCACTTTATGTGAGAGAAATAGAGAAAGGTATTATGCTGCTAGTCATTTATGTTGATGATTTGATTATCACAGGTGATAGTGATGAAGATATCCTTCATGTGAAAATGCTATCGAAGCAGAAGTTTGAGATGAAGGATTTGGAAGAGCTGTGTTATTTCTTGGGCATTGAGGTGATCAGATCACCAAGTGGGATACGGCTCTTGCAGAGGCAAATGGATTGGACATGTTGTCCAAATATGAGATGACAGGCTGTAAGCCTATCTCAGTTCCTTTGGAGCAGAATGTGAAGTTGAGCGTAGATACAGGTGAGCTTCTGGAAGACTCTACTATGTACAGATGCATAGTAGGAAGTTTGATTTATATGACTATTACCAGGCCAGATTTGAGCTATGCTGTTGGATTGGTAAGTCGGTTTATGCAGGCTCCAAGGAAACCGCATTTGGATGTGGCTAGACGCATACTCAGGTATGTGAAGTCCACATTACAGTATGGACTATTTTATGAGACTGGGGTTCAGATACAGTTGCATGGATACACTGATGCTGATTGGGATGGTAGTATTTCTGATAGACGATCTACCAACGGATATGTGTTCTCTTTTGGGAGTGCTGCAGTCACTTGGAGCAGCAAGAAATAGCTTACAGTTGCCTTGTCAAGCATAGAGGCTGAGTACAAGGGTGCAGCAATGGCTGCATGTGAGGTAGCTTGGTTGCATAATCTACTTTATGATATGCATCAGCCTACAGATGGGCCAGTTGTCATTTATTGTGACAACATGAGTAGTATACACTTGGCAAATAACCCAGTCTATCATGCTAGAACAAAGCACATTGAGGTGCATTATCACTATGTGCGGGAGAGGGTTTTACTAGGTCTTATTGATCTAGTTTATGTCAGTACAGAGGATCAGGTAGCTGACATATTTACGAAGGCATTGGACGCAGAGAAGCTGCGCAAGTTTAGAGACCCTGCTTGGTGTGCAGGAATTGGGATTGAGCTCGAGGGGGAGTGTTGAGATATCAAGCTCCACTTGTGATATGCCAGGGTGACCATTGTGCATTTATGTCACCGACTTGTTAGCTGCAGATGCGGTTGGTACACCGCCCATGAATAATAGCTAGATGACAGCTATCCTTATCTACTCTAGTTCGTGGCTCAGTTAGTATGCCACCTTAGTTAGTTGAGTTTGGTTTGAGACCCATATATAGGGTTCTTCTATTTCTCTGTACTAGAGTTCTTTTTGGCTTACACAACTAAGCAGAGGACCTCCACCTTTGTGTGTATTTCCCCATTGTGTAAGTGAGAAAGCTACAAGTGAGACTCCTTCCTTCTCTCCCACAATCTTGACAAATAAGTCGCAAGGCGTGCCTGTGGGATGTTCTTCCCCTAACATTCACGTAGATCCACAAACCCAGGTTCCATGAATTTATTTTTCACATAAAGAAATGCTTTAAAGCACTTATGCATGTTTCTTATTCACCTAGCATAGGGATAATGCATTTCTCGCTTATCGTTAGTTCAAGTAATAGTGGTAAAAGTACATTCGATAGATTATCTCTTTGAACAATAGATAAGGAATGATGCATGCCACACAATTGGATCATTTTCATTTCCAGAGTTGTCCGTCTTAAGAGATTAGCTGCATATTGCTATTTTGGTGCATTTCCAAAGTAATGAGTCTAAACGCCTATTACTTAGGGCAAAGGAATGAATTTGTTAAGTGCATTTTTGACTGGACATGGAAGGGATAAGCGTATGTCGCATTTTAGGCAATATCTTCCTTGTAATGATTCATGAGGAAAAGTCGTTAAACCCGTAGGATGTTATCCGAAAAGAAATAGCAGAGCACGAAAATGATTCTATGGACTTGCATGTGGCATGTGCTTGTATAATGGAATACGTTAACACTAGCTTTAGTTTTGCATGAACTTCATTAACTACATTGTAGCTAGGAGAAGGTTGCTTGTTGCATATTCATCATGCGAAAAATTCTTTCATCAAGAGTTGCATTTAGGAAAGGTTGCATGGTTTATCAAAGCATGAGCTTCTAAGGAATAGAAGAAAAGGTTGTAGGCATGATTCTTTGAGGTAAGTCCTAGTAGGCCCTATAAAAGTTATTATGCAAATTATCATGTGTTTTGACTTTTAGCAAGAAAGGATAGGATTATTGTGAATCTAGTGGTACGTAAAAAGCAATGAATCGCATGTTTACGTGTATTGTGACATTTTGTAACTATTTTTCTCCTTTAGATCAAGTTTATCATCTCTAGGAAAGGTTCGTCCTTGTCGCAAGACAAGTAGATTGAATTATCTAAATCACCTAACCCGCAAGGGATTCGTATAGACGTGGTTCAATCGATACGATAAATACCCCAAGTGCTAACTAGGGTTTAGCATATTAAGCATTCGGCCTAGTTTCGCACTTGTTGCCAAGTCGAAACCCTCAAACCCAAAGGTCATACCCACATTCACGGAATGTTGGGTCAATTGGACGATCATGCAAATAACGATCTAGGGTTTCTACTCTAAGGATCATTCGACCTAATGCTAAAACTCGGATTGAGTTGGAATCCCTAGTACCGAACGTTGTCAGCCTAGTGCAAATAGGATTGGGTTGGGTAAGAAGACACCCTAAACCTTGCTTCTTGTCTAAACATAATTCCTTGACCAGGAAATTCCGTTCAATGGGTGAAATGATCCCATGGAATAGATGCGATACTTGTGCAACAAGTTGCAATGTTTAATGGCCTTGTGGTTTGATCACAAGAGAGTTTTGCCATTCCTTGGAATGAGGTTGGCAGGTTCTTGCGCAAGTTTAACTTGCAAGAGGATGAGTAATCATCCTGTTACATCACCTTTCTTAGGGACAATTGCCAAGTTAAGGGAAGTTATGTATTTGCTTGGAAGAAAAGGACCAATCAAGTTATAGTGACATGGTTGCCAGGATTTACTGTTGATTTATGAAACCTAAGGTGTTGGTTATGTTGGGTTAACAGGGTATGGCCCCTAACCCAAGCACAAAAGGGTAAACAAGCATACCCTTGGGGATCTTTCCAAGTTGCAATTGATCCCGGATTGAATGCTGGATGCATTCGGAGATAAGGATTCACTCTTTAGCAGTTGGCCAAATAAATGACCACTGGATTGATTGTGCTTGTAACAGTTTAGGAGCACTGTTTGCATTGTTTGCTCAAGGAACTAAAGATGGAAAGATATTTAATGCTTCAGGTTGAAGGCCTGAAGGGAGAGGCAGCATCAATTACCCCCGACTGTCTGCCTTACCCTAACCAAGGGGGTTGTTAGCCGCACCTGGAATGTGGACCGAAGCCACCACGTGAGGTCTCTTTGTTGAGTGCTACTTGGAGCAGGAGGATGCTTGGGTGCTAGGGGGGGCTCTGGCCGTAAATCCCTTGCCTTTCGGGCCCTGCACAAGAGGCCAACGTGACTCAGGATTGGATTTAAGGCCCGCATACTAGTCTACGGGTGGAATCTTGGATTAGTAATCCTTGTGGATTGTCTTTCATCGCTATGAAAGCATCTCAGTCTCTATAGTGAAAAATGTAGATGTGAATGATCAAGATAATGATCAGGTTGTTGATATCTCAGTTTAGTCTGATATTTTTGAAGTTTTTGAGTATTCTAATCAGTTTGGAGATGAGGTTGAAGTGAGCAGAATCATGCAAGTACCTACAGTAGTTGATATCTATGCCGTTGATGCTACAAAAGGAATGGTTAATATGGGCCATATTAATCAATTTTTTAGCATGGCTATAAGGATATTGGATGAGTTAGATGATAGTTTCAAAAGTATATTGTGGTTTTCTCTATTAGAAGTGTTCAAGTTCTTTCCCTGCAAGATGATTGTTCAGGTTTGCAGCAAGAAATGGTATGGCAATAGCCTAAAAAGCAAGAAGTGCAGTAAGAAGTGTTATAACAAGCTAGAAAACAGAAAGTACAGCAACAACCTGAAGATGAAGTTTTTCAAAAACTTGAAAATCAACCAAAAGTCAGGAGATATATGCTATATTAGTCAAGATTGATGCAAAGAAATATTGTTCAGATGATATGGTGCATATTGAAGCTCTAAATGAGTATGAAACACCATATTGGGGAATATGGGAATTACCCATAAGTTTGGGACATGTGGTCAAATCTTTGGATTTGTCATAACTTGAATACTATAACTCCAAATCGAGCAGTCTATAGCTCAATAGATTTCATTTTTCAAGTGCTTTACAATGATAGGTCACATCATATGGTTTTGAGAAACTTATGGGCATGTTATCTGGGTGCCACCTTTTTGGTATTCAAAAAAGGGAAATTGGGAGATTCCCAAACTCACTAATATTGTGTTATGATGCAAATGCAGATGCAGTACTGTTTTGTTTCCTTTTATAGGTTTTCTTGGATTATCTTGCATATTTCTTTGGAGATGCATTTTTACATCCACCAACAGCAGGATCGCCAAGTGGTTGGCCAAGCCTTGTGGCGTGACCTTTATCCTCTCTTCCTCGACCCTCAAAACTGCATACAAGAGAGTAGAGTAGAGTAGAGTAGTTTATTATCATCCACGGAAGGTCAAATTATGACCCATAGGGACCTTTCCAAATATACAATGATTCTCCTTCCCTATGATCAGAGAGGGTAGCTACGGTGAGAGAACAATCTATGCAGTATGATTCTCTCAAAAGCGTAACATGCAGGTGATGAGAGACCCTAACTTTGATATAGGAGTAGTGGTCTGAAACTAGTGAAGTGGCCCCTGTAAAGGGATATCAAAGTCAGCCCATATGTGTGCATATCCTAGGCATGCCATAATTAGATGCTCCTCTAATTCTACACTCTGTAGTCCTCCACACAATTGCATAACCTTGTCTCTCTTGCATGTCCACTCCATGCACTTGTCTTGATCAATAAAGTGTGTGATCAAGTTTGAGGTCGTGCAATACTCTATCTAAATGCCACTGAGAGCGGGTTGGCTATGTATGGCTGTATGTGTGCCTCTGTTTGCATATAGGATTCCCAATATAAAGGATAGATATGCATATTGTAATAAGAAATTTTACCATTTTCTCCCTTGCTTTGATGTTTTGCTTGATATGCTCGTAAGAGTTCTGATTGAAATGTGTCTATGCATATATCTTCAAATGCCATATCTAGATATCTATCCATTCCCCACCCTTTAAACCATTTTTTCATATCTAGCACCCATCTTGTTGAAAGCATTTTACTTTTCCATGTTTTCTGTAAGCGTGTGCTAGCATCCCATGCCCATTTGGGGAGCCTACTATCATCCATTTGACATCCTCGGGTGGCATATCTCAGTACTTGGATCGTAGCATGTACCTCAACTGGTCGACGGCTAGTTTCCAAAAGAATCAGTACATATGGTGTGGTGCTTTTGATACCCAAATGTCTATGAATACAAGCTTTTTCTAGCTTCTCAATGTCATTCCATGCAGATGAGGAGATGCTCCCCCCCCCCCCCACACTTCCACTCCATATAATACCGTCTGTAGAACATATGCATAAAAAATCATATAACATATTTTCTAGAATTTAGTATCTGTACGGCTACAATCATTTTCAAAGTGATAATACTTGCTTTTCCATGTCGCTAACTGCCACTCCACACATGTATGCCATCTGTGGTCTGTGGGTATCTCAATCCCGAAGTATTTGAAAAAGTAGATACTACCTCTATAGACTGTCCCACATAATGTACTTTAGGTGGGGTCTTTGATTGCTTGGTGCACACAACCATTAGCTTTGTTTTTGATACATTCACCGTCAAACCACTAACTTGAAATGTCAACATCTGTAAAATACCCCATAACCTTTAACTGTTTGATTTGCAATTTTCTCCATGCTTTCCTTGGACATTTCTCAAACTCCCTAGCATCTTCACTTTCTTTGGCCACTACATATTGTCGTCATTTTTTACGCGTGAGAGCATTATATCGTTTTTCTGCCTCACTTCATTCTTGTCCCTTAGGGAGGATTTTCAGCTTTCTATTGTTAGCTATATATAGACAAACTATATATAGCTAACATGTTAGCTATATATAGTCTGTCTATATATAGCGCCCCTGTTAGCTATATATAGTCTGTCTATATATAGTGCCCCAAGTCCCCTCTATATATTCCTATCATGTGTGCTCAGTTGACACACTTCTGGGGTTCCACTTCCGGTGTCTCATATCTCTATTCTCTCCTCTCTTCCTTTCGTCTCTCATCTTCATTGGAGTTTCCTACATGGTATCAAAGCGAAAGCAGTAAAGACTCCACACTCCACAGTCTCTGTACCAGAACTCGGCACCTATACCTGAAGATGGACCATACAGGTTGGACAAGCTACCTCCCGCATCTGCTTGTGAGATCCCCATCAGAGCTTGATGGAGTCAATAAATAATCTCTTCGTGAGAAACTATTATCTCTTCCAGGTCTGTCCCAAAAGAAGCTCTTTCTGGAGGCATGGCGTCCGATCGCCCGAAAATAACAGGCATAGGCAAAGATGGAGATACGAGAGAAGCATCCACGCTCCTTTTGTGCGCGAAATGCTGTTGGTCTTGAAGCGAATTAGGCCTTGGCATGGAAGGTACTTGATTCCTTGCGCATGGAGGGAAGGCAAGAACAAGAGGGAGCGCCCTGACTTGAAAGCGATGCTAGGGTTGCAGATCAACCACAGCGAAGAAAGGAGGCGTCTGCGGAGAGTTAGAAGTAGCAGCACGTATGTGGATGGGCCTGGGGGGCCAGGCTCGGCAAACAGAGGCATCAAGCTGATGCGAAAGGACGAATTTGCCGCTGCATGCCATCTAATGAATCGAGTTGATAAATAATCTCTTCGTGAGAAACTATTATCTCTTCCAGGCTTACTGACTGCAAAATCTACCCTGCAAGATGGACATTGAGTACTACTCCCATTCAGAAGAGAGATGGACCCACAAGCATTACATGTCAAAACCGTTGTCCGCCCCAATGTATCTTTACTGCTATAGTTGAGCCAATGAACGGGCTAGAGTTTTCGAAAGGGAGTAAAGACATCCGAGCTATCAGCCCAGAAAAGCAAGGAGGTTTAAGCCAGGATTCCTCTCTCTCTTTTGATTCTGCTACATCTTACTCTTCTGTAAGTGTATCTACAAGGATCGGGGTCAAAGAGAAAAAAAATTCAGAAAGTACGGGCCCCTCAGGAAATACACCTGCACAAGCCATATGTGATCTCCCCCAGACACATAAAAAGCAGCAGGTTTAGTTGGAAATGGCCTTTCAAGCGGTGCTCTTGTTGTAGGATCCAAATTGCAGTTGATGGTGCTTGAAGTTGTTAAAAGGCTTGGAAAAGTAGCAGCTTACAACCAAGACTATCTTACTTCTGTCAGATGCATTAGCTTGCTGCTGGAGCTAGCAAACTCTAGTAGTGGAAACTCTTTGCTTCTGGGGCTAGTAGTGGAAACTCTTTGCTTCTGGAGCACATCCTAAAACTTGTGGAAATTCTTGGATCTTTCAGATTGTCTTCAATTGAATTACAAACACTGGCAAGGTGGGTATGGATGAGTAGAGAGTCATCTGTCAAAGAAACTGGTAAGAAGCTTCTTGAATCTATGAAAAGGTTGATCCAGATGGAGACATCAAGCTCTGAGAATAGCTATCCTATACCTTTTGTTGAAATGAACATGGCTAAATCTGGTTATACCTGCATTCGAGTGTCTCTTGGTGATCGAGCATGGCCATCGGCATCAGGATATTATTTTTCCTGTTGGTTAAGGTACAAAAATCTTACCATTAGACAGGATAGAGATGATGACACTCTAAGAGCCCCAAAATTGAAGAGGGGGATTGCAGAAGACATCAGAGGCACAGAGGAAGATCAGTTGGTTGGTTTTGAAGAGAGCTCCTCCTCGGTTGTGCTGTTAGCTATATATAGTCTGTCTATATATAGCGCCCTCTTTATAGCGCCCTCTTTCTCTCTCTACATTTCAACATCAACATTACTTTTGAATGTTGATATTGACATTCTTCATGATGATCGTCCTCCTTCATTATTCCATTGATGAGCGTCTATATTCTAGCTAATGATACATTGTTTCGTTTATATTCTTTCCAGCTGATGACAGATTGTTTTATTTATATTCTGTTCATGGGGCCCCACATGTGTTATGTTTTCTATAGAGCGGCATCACGAACCATCTCTATAGACCTTGTGTTGTTCTAATGTCACTGTAATGTTTTTCTTTAAGTTTTGATGTGATAGATATACTGCTTACATCCCAAGTTCAGTTGAAGGAATTTCTTGGAGATTTTATCTTTTGTAGTAATGTCGCTTCTCCTTATTTTACATGTTGTATATTAAGGAGTGATAAAGCTCTTTTGATGCCTCTGCATAGGCTGTTGTAATTGAGGAGTGATGTAGCTCCTGAGTGATGTCGCTCCTTCTCCGTTGATGTTGTAATTCACAAGTGATGTAGCTCCTTTGATGCCTATGAATAGGCTCTTGTAAGTTCAACTTTGTAATTTTATATTTTGAATATTAATATAACGGTAGGCCTATATAGAGCTGTGGGTTTTTCCCTTGAGCCCCCAAGGGTTTTTTCATCCATAGTAAGGGACCTTTATTTGAGCGGGGGTGTTAGCTATATATAGTCTGTCTATATATAGTACCCCAGGTCCCCTCTATATATTCATATCATGTGTGCTCAGTTGACACACTTCTGGGGTTCCACTTCCGGTGTCTCATATCTCTATTCTCTCCTCTCTTCCTTTCATCTCTCGTCTTCCTCGCAGTTTCCTACATCTATATGGAGCCTTACATTCATCATCAAACCATTTCTTGCATGGCAATCCTTTGGAATTTTTGTGAATGCTATTTGGTTTCCCAAAAACCTCTATAGTCGTATTTAACATTGCATCTCTTAGATTAACCCATGTACCAGTATCTACTGTGTCCCCTCCATGTCCTACATGGTGGAAAATATCAAGTGACAAGCCCAAAGCTATATGATTTGATTCTGGATTTTTTTCACCTAACCAAAACTCTCTGATCATGCATAAATTATTCATGTGTATCATTGCATATTCTACCACATTGGAACCTCCACTAGCTAAGTAGCACGTGTATCCTTCAATATCGGGAAAACAATTCATACCATTCAATATCGGCACCATTAACTAAATCCATCAGAGCAAGTCCATGAGTGTTAATGTTTGTATCCTCAGACTGTCTACACCAACGTGCATCTACATCCACAATCTCTTTCTTGTCTAGCTCATCACGCACTATGGGCTGAAACTGCATACATCCAATATGCACATTTAAGTCACCTAAGACCATAACATGTTCTTGTTTCATATATATGCATGCATCCATACTCAAATCTTCAAAAGGTTCTTGCCAATCCACTTCACGTCGTCGATAGAAGGGGGACTCCATATGTGGAATGTAGCATCCCGCAATGTATATCGGTGTGGTGTGCTTGAGCATAATCCATATGTATTGTTTATGTCGGTCTACTTTACATACATCAATCATTCCTTCCAAATGTCATTTGTATATGCATGCAACTCCTCCTTGCCCTCTTTCTCCTACATGTGGCTAATATGCGCTATTAATTATGTACCTTGAGATATTCAAAATTCTACACGTCTCACGCTCCTATGTCTCAACGAGGAACACAATGTTAGCATCACTAACCATAGCATTAATGCTTTCACTTTTATGCCATGGAAACCCTTTGCAATTCCAAAACAACACCTTCACAAGTGCACAACTCCTACGGGTCGCACACCCCTATGCATCCTTTGAAGTGTTATCACTAGATTTCTTTCACTTATTATATTGCTTCCGACATTCCTCCTATTGCATGGGGGTGCGATCCTCATTCACATAAAAATCTGTTTCCTTGAGGTATACTCGGCTACTATCTAAAAGTATAGTTCTCTTACATGCATCCAATAGAGTGCATACAATGGCTCTTGCCTTCCCATCATCTTTCTTCTTGCCCATACATCAAGAACCAAAGACAAGTATATGTGCCATGGCAAAATTCTTACCAAAAAACTCTATGACTTCTGTGTTGGAAACTGCGAGGAAGACAAGAGAGACGAAAGGAAGAGAGAAGAGAAGAGAGATATGAGACACCGGAAGTGGAACCCCAGAAGTGTGTCAACTGAGCACACATGATAGGAATATATAGAGGGGACGTGGGGCGCTATATATAGACAGACTATATATAGCTAACATTTTGTAGTAAGAGATAGTGTAGTCTCATCATTTGTTTTGGGAAATCCCCAAATAACTAGGTTTTGGGCCCGCTTTTCTCTTTCTTTACGTTCACGTGCATCCACTACAGCATCGCCCTCTACATGAAGTACATGCATGTCTCCATTTGGGGGATTATCTGTTGCTACTCTAGCCCATGTTTTTGGTGTTTCCATGCATGTGCGTGTTGCCATACTCATTTCCGAGTCTGTGATTCTCTTGGCCTGTTTCTCCACAATCTGTCCCAATTGTGTATTCTTGCTTTTCAATGCTTGACATTCAAGAGCCAAGCGTGTGATTTCTTGATTCTTGCATTGATTGATGCTTGAACTCTTGCCAAAAAATTTCATATCCCATCCTATGAGATTTCTCCAACACATGGTGTCTCCAACATGCCAGTAGAGGGAGATGAACTTGTGGTTGTCGAGTTGGCTTTGCTACATGCGACAAATCGTCCACTCCCAGAAAGGGGCTCATTAGTATTTCCAATCATAGTCATGTTTCCCAGTTCTCAGCTTCTATTTCTGCAATGATCCAAGCCTGAAACTAGCACCGATCTTGCACAATCACATTTTTAGTGGGATTTACAGACACAGGTAGTTCTCTCTGTGGTTAGAGTAGAAAAGGAAGTTGCAGGTGCTGGAACCTTGGGGGGTCACTCATGTATATATGTATATATAATGTGAGTTAAAAATAAGGGGTTTTTAAAATACCATTTTTATATATTTTTTATATACAAAAGGGTATCATATAAAGGGGTTACTTACAGATTGAATAGAAAAGGGTGATGTTTTATTCAAGAAAAATTCAGTGATTAGGATATATATAAATAGGCCATGAACGCACATTATATAGAGAATATATAGATAGTGAACCCCTCAAGGTTGGAACACTTTTGAAGAAAATAGAAAATAAATAGACAAATCTGCTGATAGGAAAGATCTTTGTGCCAATCAACACGCTTTTAGAGTGGCATCAATGTATTTGCATGTTTTTGTATGATCAAGGTCCGCATTTTCCATGCATGCCTTCCATCTGAAATAGAAACTTCTCACGATAGACATGTCTAGTAGCACTACTACCATTACAGGCAAGAAAGGCATGGGAATCCTTGTCAGTTCCACCCGAATTGGCCTCTCTGCTCTATCTAGAGAGAGAGAGAGAGAGAGAGAGAGAGAGAGAGAGAGAGAGAGAGAGAGAGAGAGAGAGAGAGAGAGAGAGAGAGAGAGAGAGAGAGAATGCGAAAAAGAATGGACACGAAGAGAGAATGTAACTAAATTTCCCCCTTGATTGAACAATATACATATGTTAATATAGGGATCATGCACCCTTTCACACCACAATAAGGTGGGTTTACATTGTAGAATTTGGAATGCCCTTTTAGCTCTTCACAGGTCATAAGGAAGAAGATAATTCATCGTGCACTCAAGCATATTAGAGGGCATGATAGTTCCATTGGTTTCTTGAGGATCATTCATCACTTGGATGGGATTGAAAATGAAGTAAAGACACTATTTTTACAACCAAAATCTTTGATTTCTCTTAGTGAGAACATTGGTGATAGTCTATAGAGGATCAAGAGAATATTCAAAGAGAAATATGAAGGGAACCTTGCTGATGGAGTAATAATACAATGCGAGTTAGAAGAAATCAAGTGGTTATATAGGAGATATATATAAACACATCCCAAAATATTGGTAGCTATGTGTTGGATCTTCGGATGATCAAGAAGAGAAATTGAAACTCCTTATTGATAGTATAGGTCATATAGAGGATGGAGCATGTAAATTAATTGCTCACAAGAATGAGAGCTTGGTTACACAAAATAACATTACTCTTGATGTGCAACTTACTTCTTTAAAAGTTTATCTTAATAGGTTTTTAGCAATGTTAACCCATTTATACAAGAGAAAATTGCCCTTGATGTGTAGCTTACTTCTTTGAAAGTTTATTATAATAGGTTTTTGGCAATGTTAACCTAGATGAATTGTCACATAGACTCATCCTTGAATCCACAATTATTTGAGAGAAATATCCTTTTTGAAATGCATATTCTATCCCTTATAAATTATAAAATTATTTTTAAACCATTTTAATAATCTCTTTTTTCTTTATCTCTCTCTTTGTAACATGTCCACCTGTCCCCTGTTAGGACACATCTTAGGAGTCCATCAGAAAGAGAGTCTAGAAAGCTCCGCCCGGCACTCCCATGGAATGTTACGGGGTTTGCGATCTAAGACTTCCCACGTCTGCCACCTAGTGGAAGTAATCCCACCGTTACCACTTGATGCCAGGAGGCATATTTCACGGTGGATTCCGTGCCACGTTGGATTCCATGAGGTTTTACGGTGGATTCCATAAACTTTGATGACCGGGTCTCATACACAAAGTGGATTCTTTGTGCGAGAAGTTGATGGGGACGCCTGTCCTTTCGGGCATTTCATTAATTTAGTGTGTACATGGGTGATTCCGCAAAATGCATATTAAATTAATAAACGTTTATGAGTTTAGAGTGTGCACTCGTAATAAATTAAGGTTAGGATTTATTTCTAACCAGTTGATTTATTTATGTAGCTGAAGACTGCTAGGTATTCACTTTTGTCGGTTTAATTGTATTATTTTACTAATGATTGTGAATGCTTCAGTTGATGTGTAGAGATAGCAGCAGTGGCGGAGGAAAGCATTGGAGGATAGCGAGTATTCGATTTATGGATTATATTTTGATAGGCGCCACGTCTATATTTTGTCACGCCTATTTATTGAGGCGTCGGATATTTATTAATATTTTGTATGCACATGGGCGCACGATTATGTTATTTCTATTTGGACATTGTATTGGGTGTGCCAGACTCTTTGGGCACCGTCCATTAGCTTTATTCTTATTTTGTGTTAAAGCAAACTCAAAAGCTAAAAGCTTGCTATTTTGTAATTTGGGCTATTATTTGAGCTTGAAGATGAATAATACATAAAATACATGCTTTGTGGAGCGCTCACACAAGGCATGGGGGAAGATTGCACCCAATTGGTCTCTTGCTCTTGTCGGTCATGCTTTTACCTTGTAATTTGTGCAAAAAATAGAGTTCCATTGTTCTTGGGGACCTTCCGGCATTCGCTACGCGAGCGTACAACATCCGATCTGCGCATCAGTGGTATCAGAGCGAAGCTGAGATCAAGAGCTTCCAATCGCTACCCATCTTGTGCGAAGGCGGAGCTCCTGGAACGATCGGGCTCTACGGTCAACCTCGTCACGAACCGTTGATACAGGTAGATTTCTGGTGATCAAGAACCCCTGTTTCTATCATCGGATCGCGAGGGACCAGTCTACAGAGGCGGAGGACCACTCCCAACTCTCCCTCATCAAGTCGTTTTGTACAGAGAACAGAGTAATTTCCATATCTCTCATTAAGCTTCAAAGCTTAAGTTTAAAAGTTATTAAGCTTAGCTAGAAGCTTTAATAAGCTTCATCTCAAAATTCGTCACGTCTAGGACAAGAGAAGACCTCCAATTTTTGTGCCGGCAGCAAAAACGCCCCCCCCCACGAATTGCGCCGTTTGCTGCCCATTAAGCTTCAAGCTTAATCAATTAAGCCATAGTCACATAAGCTCTTCAATCTTGCAAGTCATAACGAACTCCAGGTCACACCCAACCAGTCAAGTTCAGCAAGTTTCTCAAGTCTAAATCCTGCAAGTCAGATAAATCGACTAAGTTTTGCAAGTCTACAACTCTGCAAGTCACATAAGTCTGCTACTCTGCAAGTCAAACAAGTCAACTGGAGTCAGAACTGACTTGTGCTCAAAACTCCTAGAAGGGCTGTTCCTGCGCAGAAACTCCGAACTACAAAGTTGTTCATTGGAAGGTACTCTATCCATACGCAGGTTTACTGAAGCATTTTCAGCATACGAAGAAGGATAAAACACAGATTTTTTGAATATTGTGAAAGCTACACCCAAAAATACATAAGCCTTGTATTCCGAACTTGAGCTACGCTCATCCCGCTAACTTGATTTTGAGTGAGAAAGGTCTTTTGAGTTTTGCAGGATGATAGAACCACATATGGATGATCTTATGGCTGAAGGCGACCTACCTGAACCTACGATGGAGCAAAAGCTAGATCTAATTATGATGCAATTGGAAGAAGAATGAAGGGCTAGGCAAGCATTGCAAGTTCAACTGGCAAATTTACAAAGATCGTCTACCGACAAAGAAGAACCTCAAGCTGAAGATCTTATCCGACATACCATTGACGCAACTCTCGAAGCTCAAACCATCCGCAAGAAATCAAAGATAAGTAAAAGAAGTTTCAAATTCCGTACTTTCAATGGCATACGAGAAGGAAAAACTGTTCTAGCATTCATTAGTCAGTTTGACGACTACTTTCATGAGGAAACCTATGTAGAAAAAGATAAAATGAAGTGTGTCAATAATCATTTAGTGGACAGAGCATCTCTTTGGTGGACTGTAGTATGTAAGAGTATAGATTGTCCCGCTACCTGGGAGAATTTCAAGAAGAAGTTCATGCAGAATTTCCTTTCTCCACAATTTCATGAGAAAGCCATTAAGCAATGGGATCTTCTTCAGCAACGGGATCGTGAGCCTATTCCTCAGTACACAGAGCATTTTTGGAATGCACTACTCCAGTTACGCATGCTTGAAGATATACCTGAAGCGACACACAAGCGCAAGTATATGTCTGGACTCCTTGGGCATTACTACGCTGAAGTTAACATGTTCAAGCCTGCTACTCTTGAAGACGCCATTTCACTAGCTCACGACACTGAAGACAAGCTGCGAGGTAGAGACAGACGTCCACAGCAATTCCAAGCCAATGGTAACTATGGATCTAAACAATTCAATTCCAATTTTAGAAGATTTAATCCAGGTCATTTCACTTTATCATCTTTCCGTAAAAATTGGGCAAAACCACCTCCTTTACCATCCAATGTCAATCAAAATTCCAAGCCTATTCCACAGCCAAATCCTAATGTCCCTAGACTTCCTGCCATTGCAAACAATGTAACCAAAGCCAAGCCAATAGTATGCTATAAATGCCACCAGTCTGGACATCTAGTAGCAAATTGCCATTCAAAGAAGCCACCTGCCCATATCAACTACCTTGAAGCAATGGACGATGAAGAACATGAAGATATGCCTGATTTCACTGAAGATGAGGACGACACTACTACTCCTTCGGATACTTTACCAGGTATGCCAACTCCACATTCTTTATTGACTATGAAATGTTTGGTGCATGGAAAGGAAAATATTATTTTGCATGATGACGGTAGTACTCATGATTTTATTTCAGCAAAGTTAGTAAAAGAATTGAAGTTACAGACTGTACCTACACATTATCGCATCAAAGCAGCATTCTTAGGCACTAGGTATAATGGTACACAGGAAGTGTAAGACTTAGAGATTCAAATTGGACAATACACTGAAAGCAGAAATTTTCTAGTTGTTCCATTACAGTCGAGTGACATTATTTTAGGTATGCCTTCGCGTCATCAGTATAACCCAGATATAGACTATTCCACGCATTCAATGAATATTAATTTTCAAGGAAAATCTATTACATTATATGGTATGTATGCATCTAATATTTTTCCACTGCTTTCGCATACTCAAGCTAAACGTGCATTACACAAGAGTAGTAAATCTTATCTCATTTGGGTGAATGAATTGCAAGTAAAAGAAAATCATATGCATCCTAGGCATAAAGAATTTCTTGCACATTTTAAAGACTGTTTTGCCCAAGACCTACCACCTAGTTTACCTCCTTCACGTCCAGAAGACTTGATGACATAGTGCAAGTGCTAGAACACGGACTACCTGAGTGACCCATTGAGAAGGCCAGGTTGAAAAGACTTATCTTGAAAATTCAGCCATACCAACTGATAGTCGGCCAACTCTACAGGTTGGGACAAGACGGTTTATTGTGTAGATGCGTGTGCGAGCACAAGATGCACGTTGCATTGAACGAAGTGCATGGCGGAATCGCTGGAGGACACTTTAGCGGGGATACGATAGCCCGAAAGGTGCTGCAATCCCAACTATGGTGGCCCACCCTCTTTCGCGATGCAGCTAAATTCGTAAAGCACTGCAATGAGTGCCAACGGACCAAAGTGCCTGTGCAGAAAGACAAGATGGAGTTGACCCCTGTCATAGCCCGACAACCCTTTGAAAAATGGGGCATCAATTTTATTGGACCGATGAGTCCTGTGGCACAATATTCCCAAGCTCGCTACATCATAGTGGCAACCGACTATCTAACAAAGTGGGCAGAGGCACGAGCCACGAGGAAGAATGATGCTAGGACCACTGCAAAGTTCTTGTGGGAGCAGGTCATTTCAGGGTTTGGATGTCCAATCGAACTCGTAAGCGACCAAGGCTCGCACATCGTTAATGAAGTGATTACCCACCTACTCTCTACCTTCCTAATAATGCATCGAAAGTCCTATCCCTATTACCCTCAGGCTAATGGCCAAGCCGAATCCACAAATAAAATCCTAGTCAACATGCTTACAAAGGTCATGTCTACTTCAAGAAGTGACTGGGACAACAAGCTAATGGCGGCCTTGTGGGCCTATCGCACAGCTTATAAAACAGCGGTAGGACAAATGCCTTTTAGGCTGACGTACGGAATGAAGCCATTTTTCCCTTAGAATTCTTCATCCCTAGTTTAAGACTAGCAGTCCAGGAGCATTGGGAGGGAAGAGAGGCTTGGACCAATTGCTTAGTGGAGCTAGAACGCTTAATGGAGACTCGACTTCTCGCCACTCACTCTCTGATTTGTGAGAAGGCTCGACGAAAGATGTGGTTTGACAAGCATGTCAAACAACGAGACTTTGAACAAGGGGGCCTTGTTCTACTATATTCTGTAAAAGGACATAAACAGAAGATGAAGTTTCAGGGGCTAGGGCCTTTCAGGGTACGCATGATTGGTAGAACAGGGAATGTTGAGTTGGAGACACTTGAAGGCGAAGGAATAGGCTTTTCTAATGGCAGTCGCATGAAGAAGTACTATCCTCCTTCCCATCCATTACATGAGCCACCCATGCTAGAACCCCCAATGAACGTCTGCATGGCTACTATAACCGACCTTACAGATCAGGACGAAGAAGCAATGGCACCGGCTTACCTACAAATCAGAGTCACAGCAAGAGTGACGTATTCTTTCGATGCCTTGATTGATGAAGGTGCCGACTACAACATCTTGACGCATGACCACTGGACATGCATTGGCCAACCGAAACTACAGCCCACTAGTGCCAAACTCACCTTGTTTGGGGGTACTGCTTATTCACTCCTAAGGAAGTGCAAGGTAGTCATTTCCATCGAGTCTGAAAGTTTACCAGCTTTCTTCCATGTGTTGCCTGACACTAAAGGAGTCGGTAATGTGTCACTATTGGGTCGCACTTTCAAGAAGCAAACAAACTGTAATGTGGATTACAACCTAAACCGCATTCATCTTGCCATCGGCAATGTGCGTATAGTGACGACTTTCAACAAGGGCTGTCATGATTCCTCCACCATTACGAAGCCACCGGTAGAAACCCCTACAACCACGCTCTAGCCCAAGTCTAAACAGAAGAAAACTACAGCCTCGTGCCAGGCTCTTGACCCTAGGCCCAAACCCACCAAGAGTGCTCACAAGGCCAAGGAGTTCAAGTTTATATGGGTGCCAAAACGGCAAAAACCACATCCGGGTAGACCACCCAAGCATGATCCTAAACGCCAAAATCATCAACCGTCACGGCCTAAGAGGCAATCTAAACACTATCAACGTATACACACAATCACGCCGCAATGGATCCCCAAAGATCTCTTGCGAGCACAAGGATACTACGAGGGCAACCCCTGGATTTGGGTGCCTAAAATTGGCATGTTTAAAAGCTCATCTATAAGCAATCTCACCCTAGTGAGGGAGGCTTGCACACATGGTATCCAAGACATAGTCAACAAACCATTGCCCACTATGGCTAGTAAGCCCCACAAGCCTTAGACCTACCTAATTCGGAGAATTTAAACCCCCCCATGATTTCTCGCTCAGAACCCAGCACAACTCCCATGCCCCTAGAGCTTCCTACAGCACCTCACAGTGCTTCGGAGTGCACAGCCACACCTGTGACAATGATGGAGTCACCACTATCCAGTCCATTTGCACCGTTACCACCAGTAGGTCTTAAACCTTCCTACATGGTACGACCTTTCCTTTCCTTGGCTAAAGACCTTGCCGCAACTTGTGGGATGACTTAATAACCTGCATCCAGATGTTGGACAAAACTTTCACTACCTTTGCTAGAAGTTATGAGAGGCTAGACCTAGGTCTTCTTGACAAAATGCTTGCTTCGAATGTTCATGCATTCCCATGCACTTGGGAAGAATACAAACTTATGACCACTAAATTCCCCAAAATTGCTGCCGAACTGATAGCAAATGACGAAATCTCAAAGGAACAAGCTGCCCTCAGAAGACTAATCACTTCTTATCGTAAGCCTCCTTGTTCTATTCCTGAACACGAGTTGCAAGAGCTCACATAGATGGCAAGCTTGCCTTCCACGTTCTTGTAGCAATGGTTTACTCTGAGAATCCAATGGGAGAAAAAAGGTTGTCGGATAATGACCAATGTTGAACAACGCAAGGCTATTAAAACCATCAAATATGACCCTAGTTATGTGGCACCTATATCATTTAGGGTTTTGGCCATCGCCTGTAGCCAGCATTTAGACGACCAGGTGCTCGCTCATCCCTACATTGACCAATTCCTCACAGAAGAGGAATTACATGTTGCCAGCCGCCTTAATACTGGAGATCTCCTTCACGATGTCTTGACCTACATCTCCTAAGTCTCCATCCAACCATCTGCTCTTGATTGTCATGCCCAACTCGAATACAATCCAAGCTTCTATGATTGGTTATTGGCTAGGTAAGCTAACCCACGCGAAACAGCGTTTGCCTCGTCCTTCCCATGCTAATCCTAGGAAGGATTCCTTGAAAGATCCAAGACGGGGGGGAGCAATGTGAGCAAGAGCAGAGCAAAATGAGAGTTATGCTATCTAGCTAGCAAGTTTTTATGATTAATTAAGTCTCAATGGAAGAATACTGCAAGTAAACAATAGCAATTGCTGTTGCTGGCCTGTCCCTAAAATTCAAGCCTCTATGCAAGCATACCAACTTTGGACGCATACATTTTTCTCTCAAACTTGAGTTTTGATTAGAAATAAGCTGATTTTTAAGCATTAATGATGGCATGGTGTGTTGAAAGGTAACCACCATGGCAGGACAAGACAAAGGGGGCAAATTCCCATTTTTTGAAGAAGAGATGACCAAGTTCGGCATTAGCATCGAGACACAAGGATTCAGTCAATTCACCTTCAAGAACACGTTGAATCTGGATGAGACCATCCTGGAGGAACCTGCGATCAAAGACTTGGTGGACAGATGCCACCTCCAAAAGTATGTGGAAAAGGTGGGGTAGGCTGTGGATTACGGCATGTGTGTGGATTTTCTGAGGAACTTTGAGAGTGGCAGGAACTATGGCACAGTCACAGTAAGGATAGGGGAGCAGGAAAGAAGAATTGAAGTGCCCCTCAATGCGGCAATCGTAGAGAAGGCCTTGGGGCTCGTACCCAAGAAAGAGAGGCAGCCGAGAAGGGATATTTCTGCCATGCTGGGGGTAAAGAAAGAAGAGGTGCACACCTGGATGGAATCAGCTTGGCTGACATCCCGGATCCAGCAGTGAAACTGCAAGTGAAGATGATCCACATGCTCTTCTCGGGCCAAAGGTACAATGCATTGATGAACAGGATCGGAATCCCACTGTTAGAAAGCATCGCACCAGGAGTCCCTGAAGAGGTAGATTGGAACGGGTTTGTGCAGAAAACCATTCAAAGCTCAGCTGCCCTTCTCACTCCAGCGGAAGCACTGGGAGAAAGAGAATCCACCGCCTCAACCGCACGCTCCACAAGGAAGAAAGCTACCTCAAAGGCAGCCACAATCAGATACGGTGGACTTTTGACAGGCATCATAGATGAAGCAATAAAGGATGCTGGCGTCATGGAGGAGCGAAATGCGCATCAAAGCCCACCTCACCACGAAGGAGGAGAATCAAGCGAAAGAACGATAAGTAACAAGGGAGAACAGGAGGTGCCACCTACACGAGTGAGCAAACCCAAAGAACAAAAGAAAGGGGACAGGAGATAGAAGGAAAGGAAAGAGAAATTAAGCAAAGAAAAACAAGCTCATATCAAGAGGGCTCAAAGAGAGTCTAGGAGGGCTAAGGAAGAAAGAAGGAGGAAAGAGGAGGAGGAGCTTGCAAGGATAAGAGAGGAGTCGAAGAAGGCAGAAGAGGATAGGAAAAGAAGGGCGAAAGAAGAAGTTGAAGAGAAGAGACTGAAGGAACTGGCCGAGTTGGCAGAGGCTACACGAAGATCTGTGGAAGAGACCCATGGGGGTGGAGAGATTGAACCCGTGAGCCCCCGCCATCAAGCTGAAGCCAGTGCAAGTGTGGAAGCAACTCTAGTGGTCATAGGCAAGGGCAAGTCCCTACTACATCCACTTCCTTCCTCTTTTGTGCTGACAACGGTTGAAACCACGACTACAACCACCGCACAACCCACACCTCCCCTCGACATGGCATAGCTCATGAACATGGTGCAAATGCTAGTGAGCAAAGTGGCCAAAATTGTGCCAGAAAAGAGATTGAAAAGGCCCACTACCGCAGATGCAGAGTCACGGCAAGACCCTAAACGACAAAGGCTGGAGGCATTGACCACCACGCCCCATACTCCCATGCCTCCCGACACTGACTATGACGCATATGTGGCTGAGCTACTGACACAAATGGACAAGGTGAAAGAAGAGAAGAAAGTGGCCTTGCTGGAGCTAGAGAAAGAAAGAGAAACGTCAGCGGCCCTTAGGCTAGAAGTCTCAAGGCAGGGAGCCGACCGACGAAGAGAAATAAAGGCCCTGCAGGACCAACTAGCAGCAAAAACAAAGGAAGCCCATGACAATGAAAGCCGCCTTAGACAAAGGCTGGAAGATGAGGAGCAGAACCTGGTGGCAGAATAAAGGAGTCTAAAGCTATTAATGCAGTAATACAATGATCTACAGCAAAGGGTCGCTCAAGTGGAAAGGCTCAACCAGGAGGTTCAGGAAGGCGAAGCTAGTATACCACAAGAACATGCCACGGAGCCCCATTCGTGGCAGGAGCTAGAAGAACAAAACCGGTTAATAAGTGAAATCGAGGTCTTGAAGAGTGAAGGGCCAGGAGTCTCAGCATCTGAAGCAAAACGGCTACAAGATGAAGTGCAAAGATTACAAGACGCATTGGAGACCTCCTAGGAAGATGTAGAGGCCCTCATGGCCATGGCTTTCAATCAAAAAAGGCTATTCCTCTCGCTGAAATCCAAAGCCAAGAGCAGCTAGTGCAGGAAAAATCAGAAGTACTGGCCGAGGTGCACCAAAGGCTCAGCATTGTAGATCAAGCCAAAGGGATTGCTCAAGAGCAGCTGGCTCAAAAGTTAAGAGAAAGAAACCAGTTATTGTTTTTAACAAATGAGCAGCAACAGGTAGTAACCACCCTGGCCAACTAAAGGAAAAAAGGAAAAGGATGGAGAAAAGAGCTATGGAATGGAAAAGGAAAATTTTTGACAGGGTGAGGGACTTGACCGAACGCTTGGCGGTGGCAGAATGCGAAAAAATGCTTGCATAAGCTAGGGTTGAGGCTGCCGAAATAACTACTAAAACACAGCGGTAGGCCTTCCTCAACACGGTGCTCCACGTCACACAAGATGAGTGCAATGATCCAATGGAAAAGGTGAAAAGAAAGTTGGAGCTAACCACCCGAGCTCTAAGATACGGTCTTCAAGAGCGGGAGCTTCCAACGATTACATGGATCACTAAAGAGCAACAATTCCACTACCTACGCTTTACGGGCCTTTCCACTGCTGAGCTCAAGGAGCTAGGCTTTCAGGAACATGAACAGCCACCACCACCACCACCTCCAGTCATCCCACTTGTGGTTAAGCGACATGTCAAAGAGGGTCCGGATCTCGAGCAAGCTGATGACGAAGAGCAACAAAGGATGTCGAGTATGCCTCAACCCGATATCCCACAGGAAGAACCTACAGATGCCCATCTACCTGAACACATAGTTGTAGCAAGGAGAAGGAGACAAGAGTTAGCTGAGGAGGCACAACACCGAGCATGCACACTTCCACGACAACTCCCTGAGGAGCCCATGCCACTGAGAAATGATATACATCCTGTAGATTGGCCCCAGGAGTTGGTCATCTGGCGTCAGCGAGAGTTACATAAGAGGCTGTTTGAGCTTTCGTTTGCTTTCCTACGCTCTCTGTACCGGGCCCTGCCTGTAAGAAAGATCTGGCTAACGAACTTGCAAACAGGTGGATAGAAGAGAGGAGCATGATAATGACTAGGTGGCGACAAGAGCCACAGGAGTACTGGGAAGATAAGGTCAATCTGGTTCCCAAAACCGTCCAAGGCTATGAGGCACAGCCAAAATGGCGGAGGAGGATTTGGGACACCAATTTTGATGCATGGACCGCCTTTTGTAATTCACTCCCCGAAGAGCGCAATGATCCTATATACATGCCCTACCCCCGTAGGCATGGAGTGGACTATGATAGAGACTCACATGGGGATTATGACTTCCCAAAAATATATAATGTAAATGCTAGGAGCCCTGAGGAGTGCTTAGTGTTTAGGTTAGAGGATATACTATCTTAGAGATCAAGGTGGTGGACTGTTGGAAAATGTCCACAAGATCATAATCTGAGATACTTCTATATTTCAATTGTACATCGGCACCCCTCATCTCTCCTGTGTAAAGATGCACTCCCAAGTTCTGTGAAGAGGGAAAAAGGGATGACTTGTTACTATTGGAAAAGGTTCAGATACTTTGAGAGTTTGAGGGCTAATACCTCTATACTATCTATACAGAATTAATAGATGGAAGGAATCTGTTAATTGCTGCAATACGTGTAGAGATTGCTAAAGGGATTGATTGTAATGGATTATAATAGAATAAGAGCCTACAATTGGATGTTGCCAAACTATCAGTGGGTTATGGTTATGGTGAGCCAAAGCGGATGAAAGGTGAGGCAAGGCTTCACAGGAGCAGGTTGGGCCCCTCAAAGCAAGGGGAGTGTAAATGTGCAAAGAGAGAGAAGCCATTAATCCAGATCTATAAAGTTGTGTTATCGATAGAGCGAATGAACTACTTCAAAGCCTTGACCTTCAACATCCATGGCAGATACTTAGAAGCCATCGTCGGTGGCTATCAATTAGATGAGGAGGATGCGTAAGGGCCAAAAGCGGAAGAACAAAGGTGAGAGGACGAAGAAGAAGGGAGGTTCTTACAAAGAGGATAGGGATAATATAGGGATACAATGAAGAAGATGAAGACAGAATTTTTGTGAAGATGAAGAAGAAGAAGGATCCCTATCAATGATCAGGACCAAAAGCCACAGGCTAAGTATCATGAATTCTCTATCAATAGTGGACTTGTCTACTATAGAACAAGATTATGTATACCGGCAAGCTAGTCACTCAAGCAAAAGATACTTTGGGAAGCTCATGATTCCCCTTTCTCAGGACATCCTGGCTATGCCAAGACACTCAATGCAACCAGGAAAAGCTACTATTGGAGAGGCTTAAAGGTGACGTTCTCAAATATGTCACTGGGTGTTTGTCTTGTCATTGTATTAAGGCCAAACATGTCAAAATGCCAGAAAAGTTGCAACCACTTGACATTCCCCAAATGAAATGGGAATTCATCAATATGGACTTTGTTGTTGGCCTACCCCAAGTTCAGGGAGGATACAACTCCATTATGGTTGCGGTTGATATGCTTACTAAGGTTGCACACCTTATTCCTATTAAGACAAACTATAAAGCCTCAGACATTGCAAGGTTGTTCATCAAGGACATATTCAAGCTACATGGGTTGCCCAGAAGAATCATTAGTGATCATGATTCCCTCTTCACATCACACTTCTGGAGAGCTATCTTTGAAGCCATTGGGACTCAACTCTATTTTAGTATAGCTTACCATCCCCAAACCAATGGTCAAACGGAGCGAGTCAATCAAGTCATTGAGGATATGCTAAGGGCACACTGCTGCCGTGAACCAAAAAGGTGGATTCAATACTTGCCACTGGTTGAGTTTTCCTACAATGCTTCTTACCAACAAAGTATTCAGATGACCCCTTTTCAAGGATTGTATGGGCATGACTGTCAAAGTCCTTTAAACTTCTCAGATCCAACCTTGAGGGTTGAAGCTTCAAGGTAGATGCTGGAAGAGATGGATGACCAAATGAAGTCAATAAGATAGGACATCCAAGCCACCAAGGATAGACAGAGGCATACGCGGATTTGAAACATCAAGATAGAACCTTCAATGAAGGATACATGGTCTTCATTCGCATACGCACAAAGAAGAGTTCCCTATCCTTAGGAGATTGCAAGAAGCTAAGTCCAAGGTTTTATGGACCCTACAAGATCCTCAAGTGCCTAGGACCCAATGCTTATAGACTGCAACTCCCTGAGGACCTAATGGTTCATAATGTATTTCACATCAGCCTACTGAAGAAGTATGCACCTAATCCTAGCCATGTACTTGATGACCAACAAGTTGTAATGCCTAGCCAAGGAGTCCTTGAGCTACGGCCTGACACAATCTTAGATGTTAGAGAGAGACAATTGAGACCCAGAACCTTGAGAGAATGCCTCTTCCAATGGAAAGATTATCCCAAGGAGGATGCCACTTGGATGGATGAAAGCACTCTCAACCAACAATACCCCCAGTTCTTCTCGAGATGAGGACATCTCGATTCCTCCAAGGGGGAGAGAATGTAATATTTTCGCTCGAAAATATTACTAAAACTGACTCCCCGCACGCCGTGTAAAACCTGTGCAAGGTTATCTTCTGCATAGTAATTGCCAGCAATTTAATCCGTAACGCGCACGCGCAAAAACGAGACCTCTGCATTCGGAAATCGGGCCTGAGGGTTCAAGATTTCATAACCGCGGGGAAACACCCTTTTTGAAGGGGGATAAATGGATAATGATCAAATTAATGCAAATTTTTTTACTAATTCCCCCAACTGATGCGTGGCTGGAGAGAAGGGAATGGGAGAAGGAGATGATGTGTAGTAGTTGGTGTATGGGGGGAGAGCCATGCATGGCCACGTGGTGGCTTCCCTCCCCCCCTTAAGCCTATATAAAGAACACCCCTTAGTGGGGGATTGGTAGAAGGGAAGGCTGCATGAAGAGAGAGAGGGAACGCTACTGTCGACCTGCTGTCGTGACGTGGAGAGAGGAGGAGGACTGCTATGCCACCCCACAATGTTGTTGCTGCTGCCATTTTCCCCTGCCACCCCTGTCAACAATCTCTTCTTTTTCCCAATCATTGGGCCTCCCCACGACGTCTCTGTTGGATTATCAGAAGCTTCTTAAAAGCTTCTCTAAGAAGCTTCTAAAGGATAAGGCCATAGGCCTTGTTCATGCGTGCCTTCTCAGGTTTAAAACCAAGCTCATAAAGCTCCTTCCCACAAGCCTTTCGTAATAGCCCAAATCCCACAAGCCTTCTCGTAAAAGCCCCATTCCCACAAGCAAAGCTGCAACCCCAGAAGCCCTTCCATAAGCTCAAATCCCATAAGCCCAAATCCCACAAGCTCTAGTATTTCCAAGGATCCGCATTTCGGAGAAGGGATCTCCTGCATACGAGGGAGAAGGCACATCTTGAGGCTATCAAGAGAACGTGTAGAAGCGAGGGTAATCCACAGAGTTCAAGTCCTTAACAATGGCTCCCAAGAAGTCGTAGGGCGCACCTGCGAGAGGTTCCTCCTTGAGCTTACACGTGGACATCTTCCTGAGCCCACAAGTCCAGGTTTTTTCGAGTTTAGGCACGCTTATTCCATAAGGGAGAATGCATTTTGTGCTGATCATTAATGCATGTGGTAGAGATAAAAGTACACTTGATAAATTTTCTCCTTAAACGTTAGACAAGGTTGGTGCATGTTATGAAATTGGAATGTTTGAATTTCTAGAGTTGTCTGTTTTAGGAGATTAGCTGCATATTGCTACTTTTGGTGCATTTCCAAAGTAATGCGTCTGAATGCCTATTACTTAGGGAAAAGGAATGAAATTGTTAGGTGCATTTTTTTGACTAGACATGGAAAGAATAGGCGTATGTCGCAATTTAGGCAATAGCTTCATTGTAATGATTCATGAGGAAAAGTCATTAACAACCATATGATGTTGTCTGAAAAGAAATAGCATGGCACGAAAATGATTCTATGGACTTGCATGTGGCATGTGCTTGTAAAATGGAATGAGTTATCACTAGCTTTAGTTTTGCATGAACTTCATTAACTACGTTGTAGCTATGATTAGGTTGCTTGTTCATATTCGTAAATTTCATTCCATCAAGTTGCATTTGGAAAAGATTGCTTGGCTTGTCAAAGCATGAAATTCTAAAGCTTGAACAAAGTGTTGTAGGCATGATTCTTTGATGAAAAACCCAATAGGCCTTATCTAAAGTTACTCTCCAAATTATTATGCGTAGTGACTTTAGTAAGAAAAGTTAGGGTTATTGCAAACCTTTTGGGTGTAGAAATAATGATTCACATATTTAGATGTATTGTGACATCTTGCAAACTAGTTTAGCACCTCTAGGAGAGAATGGTCCTTGTTGTAAGACAAGTAGGTCAATTTACCAAAATCATTTGTCGTATTATAACCATTAGGGTTTCGTATAGGCATAACTAGTTGATTTGATAAAAACCTCAAGTACTAGCTAGGGCTTGGCACGTTGGAAGTGCTGCTTAATATCGCACTTGGAACACCAAGTCATAATTCTCAAACCCAAAGGTCCTACCCACATTCACGGAATGTTGGGTCAATTGGACGCTCATGCAAATAACGATCTAGGGTTTCTACCCTAAGGATCATTCGTTCAAATGTTAAAACTCGGATTGAGTTGGAATCGCTAGGACCGAACGTTGCCGGCCTAGTGCAATTAGGATTAGGTTAGATAAGAAGACACCCTAAACCCTGCTTCTTGTCTAAACATAATTCCTTGACTAGAAAATGCCATTCAATGGGTGAAATGATCCCTTGGAATAGATGCGATACTTGTGCAACAAGTTGCAATGTCGCATGGCCTTGTGGTTTGATCACAAGAGAGTTTTGCCATTCCTTGGAATGAGGTTGGCATGTTCTTGTGTAAGAGGATGAGTAGTCATCCTGTTACATCACCTTTCTTGGGGACAATTGCCAGGATAAGGAAAGCTATGTATTTTCTTGGAAGCAAAGGATTAATCAAGTTATAGCACCATGGTCGCTAGGATTTACTGTTGATTTATGAAACCTAAGGTATTGGTTAAGCTGGGTTAACAGGGTATGGCCCTAACCCAAGGACAAAAGGGTGAACAAACAAACCCTTGGGGATCTTTCCAAGTTGCAATTGATCCTGGATAGAATGTTGGATGCATTCGGAGATAAGGATTCACTCCTTAGCAGTTGGCCAAATAAACGACCTGGATTGATTGTGCTTGTAACAGTTTAGGAGCATTGTTCGCATTTTTTGCTCAATGAACTAAGAATGGAAAGAAAATTAATGCCTTCAGGTTGAAGGCCCGAAGGGAGAGGCAGCATCAGTTACCCCCGACTGTCTGCCTGACCCTAACCAAGGGGGTTGTTAGCCTCGCCGAGAACGTGGACCGAACCCGCCATGTGAGGTCTCTCCATTGGGCGCTACTTGGAGCAAGAGGACACTTGGGTGCCAGGGGGATCTGGCCATAAATCCCTTGCCTTCCGGGCCCTGAACAAGAGGCCAACGTGACTCGAGATTGGATCTCGAGGCCCGCATACTAGTCTACGGGTAGAATCTTGGATTAGCAATCCCTGTGGATTCCTGGATAGCCTTCGGGAAGATTATGGATTAGCCTTCAGGCTGGACATTATGGATGTACTTCAAAAATAAATAAGATAACCTGCTGAAAAGGAACTTGTTTGACATTGTTTTTCTATGTCAAGTGCTAAGATTACGTGAAGGAACCAGTGTCTAGCAGGTAATTAAGGAAGCTGCTTGAAAAGAAACTTGTTTGACATTGTTTTTCTATATCAAGTGCTAAGATTACATGAAGGAATTAGTGTCTAACGCATTAATTAAGGAAGCTTCTTGATGCATGTCCAACTAAATGTGGTAGGTAATTAGACAACTAAAGCAACCCTGAGGAAAGTGTGGTGGATGTGGCCATGGGTCCGTCCTACAGATGGGAGGTCCCGGTTGGCCAGCAAATTTTCTCAATTGAAATGGAAAGCAAGGAGCGCTTCTCGAAGGAAATGAACAGCAAGGGCACTGACCTAGGGTTTAGATTACTAGAATCCCGATTTATGTTGTTTTAGGGGAATGGAATGGGACTATGCCTTATGGAAAGAGAGGTTGAGCCTTGCATCCTTCTCGTTTCCCATTCTCCTTGAACCAAGTACAGCATGAATCCGCTTCGTCCTTGGCGTTTCTGCGTAAAGTAGTTCACTTGGGTTCGACGCTAGTTGTCCTTTAGGAAAGTGACCATTAGGAGTAACCCTGATTCAGGTCGGTCCTAAGTGGGAACGGCCGGAATACTTCTGCTACATGGCAGATGTGGGAAGTCCTAGGTTGCAAACCCCGTAACATTCCATGGGAGTGCCGGGCGGAGCTTTCTAGACTCTCTTTCCAATGGACTGCTAAGACGTGTCGTGAAAGGGAATAGGTGGACACGTTATAGTCGTATACTTTTCACAACACTTAAAGCATAGCCTCTTCTCTTCCCACTCACTAAAGAGATCCATAGGTATAAGCTTCCCACCATTTGTTGAATTATTTTTGGATCTATTCTCAAGTTATTTAGGCTCAAATTTATGGCTAACTACTGGCTGTGAAGTGATTTGTTATATTGAACCATTAAATATTGGGTATGTAGGAACCATTACATTTGAAGTGTCAAAGTTACCACCAATGTTTCCCTAGCTATTTACAATTCTTTGCTCTCCAAAAGTGGCCTAAGTAGAGATATCCTTCCTATACTTACAATCGTATCCTTTACGTAATTTGATGACACCCAAAAGAAGCATAAAAATAAGGCACAAAAATGTCCTTGCATATATCATAATTTCACCTTTAGTAAAGGGGATAACATTTACATTGTTCAAAAATCACTAAAATACATGCTAACATGAGGGGACCACATCCACATCCACTATCATAAATAAATGGTATACACAAAAGTGTTACGTGCATAAATTTGTAAAGGGTATGAATACTCAAAATTGAAGGCCAAAGGTCTTATAATATCAAATGTATCAAAGTTTCAAAGAAATAATAAAATACGAAGGGGTGTGCTTTTTGGGGAAGAGGTGGGGTGGAGTGGACGAGTGGTTATGTGCCTCTTTCCCTTTCCTCTCTCTTCTCCAATCGCATATTCTCCTTCTGGTAGTGCCAAAAAATTGTTCTCTCTCCTCTCTCCTCTGTCTTTTGTGTAGGAATTCCTCTTTTCCTCTTTTGTTCTTGCATAATGCTTGAAGCTATGGATGAAGATGATGAAGATAACAAATTTTTTCATTATTAAAAAAGAGATTTATGGTTTCTTTTCAGTTTTTGAGATTAATGGCAGAGCCATACACATAGATTTTGTGTGCTTTGTCCTTGGTTTTGTGGTTGATTATGTTCGTGGGAGGGTTGTTGTCATTTTGGTGTGTAGCCGGGGAACAGGCTGCTGATCTCAACAACCCAAGGTGTTTCAAATCCTTTCAGAATCTATAAGCTGTAGAGCACTTACTAAAAACTCAAGAAGAAGGGGATTTTGGAATCTACAGACTTATTAGTGAGAAATGGATTAGCAAAAGATGAACAAGGATGAGAAGAGAGAGATTTCTTCCAAGATAAGATTCAACAGTCATTGATGGCCTCTACCTTTATCTCAAAGATCAAGGTGGTGGACTTTTGGAAAATGTCCACAAGGTCATAATCTGAGATACTTCTCTATTTCAATTGCACCTCAGCACCCCTCATCTCTCCTGTGTAAAGATGCACTCCCACATTCTGTGAAGAGGGCAAAAGGGATGACTTGTTACGATTGGAAAAGGTTCAGACGCTTTGAGAGTTTGAGGGCTAATACCTGTACACTATCTGTACAGAATTAGTAGATGGAAGGAATCTGTTAATTGCAGCAATAGGTGTAGAGATTGCTAAAGGGATTGATTGTAATGGATTATAGTAGAATAAGAGCCTACGATTGGATGTGGTCAAACTATTAGTGGGTTGTGGTTATGGTGAGCCAAAGTGGATGACAGGTGAGGCAAGGCTTCATAGGAGCAGGTTGGGCCCCTCAAAGGAAGGGGAGTGTAAATGCGCAAAGAGAGAGAGAGAGGCCATCAATCCAGATCTTCAAAGTTGTGTTATCGATAGAGCAAATGAACTACTTCAAAGCCTTGACCTTCAACATCCATGGTGGATACTTGGAAGCCATCGTCCGTGGCTATTAATCAGATGAGGAGGATGCGCAAGGGCCAAAAGCGGAAGAACAAAGGTGAGAGGACGAAGAAGAAGGGAGGTTCTTGCAAAGAGGATAGGGATAATATAGGTTTACGATGAAGAAGAAGAAGACATAATTTCTGTGAAGATGAAGAAGAAGAAGGAGGAGGATGCAAATTTCTTATAAAATAGAAGAAGAAAAGACAAGAGAAAGAGAATGTGTGGTAGCAGTACAAGGTTTTTCTCCTAATTATACATGATTCATCTACTTCCGCCCCCTTTCCCTTCGCCATGGCAGAGGAGAGCAGCTCTATGCTAGTGGTGTTTGGCTCTACAAAAGAAGAAGAGGGAGAATGGACAATTGCAGGTTGCCTGCAAGTTGTAACCATAGGCACCAAGAGGAGGAAGACGAGGTCATGTCATCAAAGAGAGCTGCACCAAATAGATAACAGGTGGAAAGATGCATTTGATAGTTTCTCAAAATAGTGTGCTCCTCCATCGGTCTCTTCCTTGTCAACGGCACTCTCCCTCGCACCGCCTACAAGGATGCCTTTTCCACCATCTGGATTCCCTGAGCACCATCAAGTACCCTATCCTATTTTCCCAACCTCATTATGCGACCCCAGAAATTTGGTGACTCCTCACCATGAAGAACATCCATTTTCCAACACTATATTGCATCTCCTCTCCAGATCTAATGTCAACTATCATGTCCCTTTCTATCACCTCTGCAAGGCAAAATGTGGACACACAAACAAAGAAGAAAAGAAGAAGATGATTAAATACCCCTTCCTTCAACTATCAACCAGCATGAATTTTTATTTGTACCAAAGTATTTCAAAACTGTGTCCTTGGATTCCAACTGCGAGGAAAATGCCATGGCATCTACAGTGTGCAGCCATAAGAGAAGAACAAAACAGAAGAGAGAGATGGAAAGTAGTAACAGATCATGAAACACATCAGAGGAATGGAGAGGCAAGAGTGAAAGAATGTGCAACGGCAATGCACCCGCTCCAAACACATCCCGCTCCCCTACATATTCCATAGCCAAGACCATGGTTTTCTTGGTGTAGTAGTATAAGAATGCACTAACAACCTCTATTCACCATTCCCCATTCCTGCCATAACAGTCACATAGCTGCATACCATAAAGAAAGAGCAAAATAATGAAAGTCCCTTCTTCATCGATCTCATTCTAGTGGATTTGCAAGGCCTAGTCAAATCTCTGTCGATGCCTTGCCTTCCGGCTATGCATCACTAGCATCGCATTTTGTTGTGAGATGATGCATGTTTAGCATGTCACAATTCTAGGTAGGAGGCTCACCAAGCTCCTCACCACCTTTCATCTGTCTCTTCTGTATGCACATGGTGATCCTCATGCCTATCCTTCCTATCCTCCTATGGGTTTACCTAAATGTTGCTATCGTCGGCCTCAAATCCCAATAGCTCACCCATTCTAACCTTATGTTATCCTCTCCATGCGGCAGCTTGTTTCCCCTAACCCTAAGGCTTTCACCTTTTTAAAAAAAGAAAATCGGTAATATATGTCTATTTAATTCAATAAACCACCTTTGAAAAAGGGATGCTCTTTTGCCATCCCACTTTTGGCCATCAAACGAATTCCTTAGAGTACAAATCTCAACAACCACAACCTACCACCTTACTTAGAATCCCCAATATCTTCCCCCTTTCATTCTCTCCAAATCCCCTTGTCCCCCAACATTCCTTGCTTTTCCTTTCCTTCATCTCGCATTGGCAACAACCACAAGGAAGCGCAAGAAAAGCTTTAATAAAGAATAATCTTTTTAAAAATTACACTCTTCAAGAAAAAAAAAACTTATCTAAAGAGGAACAACCGAGCCCTATTCCCAAAGTATCCTCGGAGATACATGATGGAGTCTTATTTATTTCTTTGTTGGAATGGAGGAGTTGTGCTCATCATCCATGTGAAATATTGAACCCTATCCTTCAACAAGTATGCAAAAATTTGAGTGTGGGAGTATGAGGGCAGGAGTTCCCTTACTCTGGTGGTCATGGATTTGGAGTCCCATACCCTACCATGGCTAGGCCTTGTGATCAAAGTTGTTTTACTAACAATTTTGGAAGTATTTTGTGTTAAACAGTGGTTCTTCTTTGAAAGGTTCATGAGGATGCTTCACATTTCAGTGTGGGAGGAATATGATGAAACCCAAAAGAAGCTTAAAAACAAGGCACAAAAATGTCCATGCATATATCATAATTTCATTCTTTGTAAAGGGGATAACATTTACATTGTTCCAAAATCACTCAAATACACGCTAACATGAGGGGGCCACATCCACATCCACATCCACATCCACCATCATAAATGAATGGTATACACAAAACTGTTACGTGCATGCATTTTTAAAGGGTAGGAATAGTCAAAATTAAAGGCCAAAGGTCTTATAATATCAAATGTATCTAAGTTTTAAAGAAATAATAAAATACGAAGGGGTGTGAGGATTTTTGGGAAAGAGGTGGGGTGGAGTGCACGAGTGGTAATGTGCCTCTTTCCCTTCCCTCTCTCTTCTCCAATCGCATATTCTCCTTTTGGTGGTGCCAAAAAATTGTTCTCTCTCCTCTCTCCTCTGTCTTTTGTGCAGGAATTCCTCTTTTGTTCTTACATAATGGTTGAAGCTATGGATGAAGATGATGAAGACAACAAATGTGTTCATTATTAAAAAATATATTTATGGTTTCTTTTCAATTTTTGAGATTAATGGTAGAGCCATACACATAGACTTTGTGTGCTTTGTCCCTGGTTTTGTGGTTTTGATTATGTTCGTGGGAGGGTTGCTATCATAATTCAATAGCTTGGAATATGTGTGGCTAGTTTTTGGGCCATGACATCAGTTGATAAACAAGGATCCAAACCATAAATGTATTTATGCACCTTTGCATCATTGCTCACACTCTCCACATATATGGTAAGGTTCAAGAGTTGATTTATATACTCCCTAACATTCAAGCTTCTTTGCTCCAATTGATATTACTTTCTAGAAAATTTCTCTTTTTTACTTCTCTCTTTCATGATTCGCATATTTCCAGGAGATATACCATGCTTCCTCACTTTACTTTCCCCTAGACCCAATGCCTAGCCTATAGCTTGGGACAACCTTACTCACTCAACATTGGTCATGCCTCTAGAAAGCAATTGCTATGCATCCAGGAGGTATTGTCTGATACCCTTTATCATTTTATGCTTCATGCAAATTTTGAAGGTCCATGTGCTCAAAAAATTAAGAAAATCAGCATTGGTGCACATATGGGAAACATTTCTTTCAATGATTTTGACTATCGCTCGTATGCGGTGTTGCATGAACCTAGCACCGAGAAACCCTCGTGCTACTAGGTCCTTAATTTTTAAATATCAACCAACCTAAATGGTATGCATAAAAACTAGCAAGCTCTTCATCATTCCATTTAGCATTTAAACACTTTTCATACACTCTATCCCCTCACCCGTTTAGGTTGTGTATTATTGATCGGTTTAGGGTTCATTTTTCACATTTTCATTGTATAAAAAGCAATAAAAACTCACTAAAACATAAAGGTAGGGCTGAAATGAGGCTAAACCTCATACTTCAGACCCCCCATACATCCACAAACATGGTTCTTATTTTTTCTTAATTTTTGGCACTCAAAATTCATTTTTTCCCTATTTTTCCTATTTTTCTTATATTTTTTGCAATATTAAATGACTGAAAATTAAAAATGAGTTATGGGATGTGGCCCTTCGGCTCATTTGCAGCAAAAACACAAGTTTAGTTGGTGTGTCTTTGATGCCAGGAGGCATATTCCACGGTGGATTCCGTGAGGTTTTACGGTGGATTCCGTAAACTTAGATGACCGGGGCTCATACGCAAAGAGGATTCTTTGTGCGAGAAGTTGATGGGGACGCCTGTCCTTTTCGGGCGTTTCATTAATTTAGTGTGTACATGGGTGATTCCATAGCGGGTGATTCCGCAAAATGCATATTAAATTAATAAACGTTTATGAGTTTAGAGTGCGCACTCGTAATAAATTAAGGTTAGGATTTATTTCTAACCAGTTGATTTATTTATGTAGCTGAAGACTGCTAGGTATTCACTTTTGTCGGTTTAATTGTGTTATTTTACTAACGATTGTGAATGCTTCAGTTGATGTGTAGAGATAGCAGCAGTGGCGGAGGAAAGCATTGGAGTCTAGCGGGTTTCCGATCTTTCGACTATATTTTGATAGGCGCCACGCCTATATTTTGATTATGTCTATAGAGACATCGACTATTTATTATTATTTTGTATGCGCTTATGCGCCTGGATATGTTATTTTTATTTGGACATTGAGATTGGGCGTGCCAGACTCTTTGGGCACCGTCCATTAGATTTATTTTCCTATTTTTGGTAGAAAGCAAACTCAAAAGCTAAAAGCTTGTCATATTTTTGTAATTGGGCTATTTTTGAGCAAAAAGATTGGAAATATATATTAAATACATGCTTTGTGAAGCGCTCACACAAGGCATGGGGGAGATTCAACCCAATTTGTCTCTTGTCTCATGTCGTGCTTGCTTTCTCATTGGTTTTTGTGCTAAAAAGTAGAGTGCTTTGTTCTTGGGGACCTTTGGGAATTCACTACGTGAGCTACCTGCGTCCGATCTGCGCACCAGTGGTATCAGAGCGGAGCAGAGATCAAGGGCTTCCAATCGCTACCAATCTCGGGCGAAGGCGGAGCTCCAGGAACAAACGGCCTCTACAGTCAATCTCGTCGCGAACCGTCGATACAGGCAGACTTTTGGCGATCAAGAACCCCTGTTTCCACTCTCAGATCGCGAAGGACCACTCTCTGTCGGCGGAGGACCACTTCTTCAATTCCTTCATCAAGTCGTGGACAATCAGAGATAAGCTCATATCTTCCATAGCTAAATAAGCTTAAACCTCAAAGTTTCAAAGGCTTAGTTAATTGACTTAAAGCCTATAAAAAAAAAAGAATCAAATCGTGACGGCGGGCTGTTCTGAAGGCCGCGAATTCCGCCGTGGACATCCTCTTGTCCTAAAAAAACGCGACGCTTCCTGAGAAGCACTAAGCTACTTACTCCCCTAAGTCATCTAAGGCAAGTCACCTCTGCAAGCTATAAACTCCAGGTCACACCACAGAAGTCAAGTTCTGCAAGTATTTTCTGATCAAGTTCTTCAAGTCTCGTAAGTCGAATAAGTTCTGCAAGTCTGGAACTCTGCAAGTCACATAAGTCTGCAACTCTGCAAGTCAGACTAAATCAGAACTGACTAGTGCTCGAAACTCCTAGAAGACTTGTTCGTTTGCAAAAACTCTGAACTGGAAAGTTGTTCGCAGCAAGCTGTTTTACCTATCTGCAAGTTCGTTGAAGTACTTTCAGCAAACAGCGACAGAAATATTTCAGAATTTCTGAAAATTCAAGAAGAAAATACCCAAAAATACATAGCCTTGTAACCCCAAATTTGAGCTACGCTCATCCCGCTAACTGATTTTGAGTGAGAAAGGTTTGTTGAGTTTTACAGGATGACTACCCCACATATGGATGATCCTATGGCTGAAGACGACCTACCCGAGCCTACCATGGAGCAAAAGTTGGATCTTATCATGTTGCAATTAGACGAAGAGCGAAGAGCTAGGCAAGCCTTGCAAGCGCAATTGACAAAGCTACAAGGAGCGTCCACTGATAAAGAAGAACCTCAAGCTGAAGATTTGATACGCCGTACCATCGACGCCACTCTTGAAGCACAAACCATTCGCAAGGAATCCAAGATAAGTAAACGAAGTTTCAAGTTTCGCACTTTCAATGGCATAAGAGAGGGAAAGACTGTTTTATCATTCATTAGCCAGTTTGATGACTATTTCCATGAGGAAACTTATCCTGAGAAAGATAAAATCAAGTGTGTTACTAATCATCTGATAGATAGAGCATCACTTTGGTGGACTGTCGTCCGCAAGAGCATAGAATGTCCTGCTACATGGGAAGATTTTAAGAAGAAGTTCATGCACAATTTCCTTCCACCGCAATTTCATGAGAAGGCAATCAAGCAATGGGATTTACTGCAACAACGCGACCGTGAGCCTATACCACAATATACAGAGCGTTTTTGGAATGCACTCCTACAGCTACGCATGCTTGAAGACGTACCAGAGACGACACATAAGCGGAAGTACATGTCTGGACTTCTTGGACATTACTACGCTGAGGTGAATATGTTCAAGCCTGCTACTCTTGAAGATGCCATCTCCTTAGCTCACGACACTGAAGATAAGTTACGTGGAAGAGATCGACGACCACAGCCATTCCAAGCAAACGGTAATTATGGATCTAAACAATTCAATTCAAATTTCAGAAGGTTTAATCCAGGTCATTTTTCATCACCATCTTTCCGCAAGAATTGGCCTAAACCACCTACATTACCATCCACTACCAATCCAAATCCTAAGCCTATCCAACAAGCAAATCCAAATATACCCAGACTCCCAGCCATTGCAAATAATGTGACCAAAGCCAAGCCTATCGTATGTTACAAGTGTCACCAGCCAGGCCATCTCGCAGCAAATTGTCATTCAAAGAAGCCATCAGCACATATCAACTACCTTGGAGCTATGGACGAGGACGAGCATGAGGATATGCCGGACTTCACTGAAGAAGAAGACGATCCTACTACTACTTCCGACACTTTACCAGGTATGCCTACTTTACATTCATTGTTGACTATGAAATGTATGGTGCATGGAAAAGAAAGAACTGTATTGCATGATGACGGTAGTACGCATGACTTTATTTCAGCAAAATTGGTAAAGGAATTGAAATTGCATACAGTACCTACGCACTATCGCATAAAAGCTGCATTTTTAGGCACTAGGTACAATGGCACACAAGAAGTTCAAGATTTAGAAATTCAAATTGGTCCATATATTGAAAGAAGAAATTTCTTAGTTGTCCCATTACAGTCTAGCGACATTATTCTAGGAATGCCATGGAGACACCAACATAATCCCAATATAGATTATTCCACACACACAATGAATATTAATTTTCAAGGAAAATCTATTACATTATTTGGTATGCATGCATCTCATATGTTTCCACTGCTTTCGCATACTCAAGCAAAACGTGCACTACGCAAGAATACTAAATCATATCTCATTTGGGTGAATGAATTGCACGCAAAAGAAACTCATATGCACCCTAGGCATAAGGAATTTCTTGCATATTTTAAGGATTGTTTTGCAGAAGACCTACCACCAGGTTTACCTCCATCACGTCCAGAAGACCATAAGATTGACCTAATACCTGGCACACAACCACCTTGCAAAGCCCCATATAGGCACAATCAAATAGAGCAAAAAGAAATCCAGACTCAAGTAGAAGAATTACTAAATAGAGGTTTAATTCGACCTAGCAGTTCTCCATTCGGTGCACCTGTGCTCTTAGTCAAGAAAAAAGAATAATACTTATCGGATGTGTATTGACTACCGAGCATTAAACAAGATCACTGTAAAGAATAGGTATCCTATACCTAGAGTTGACGACCTTATGGACAAACTGCAAGGATCTTCTATATTTAGTAAAATTGATCTTAAATCTGGATATCATCAGGTGAGGTTAGATAGATCCGACATATTTAAGACTGCATTCAGGACACAGTTTGGCCATTACGAATTCTTAGTTATGCCATTCGGATTAACTAATGCACCTGCCACTTTCAGTAGAATGATGAACCGTATTTTTCTAAAATATCAATATTGTGTGATTGTTTTCTTTGATGATATTTTAGTGTTCAGTCAAAGTGAAAAAGAGCATTATGAGCATTTATCATTAGTTTTTCAATTACTGAAAGAAAATCAATTGTTTGCAAATCCTGACAAGAGTGAATTCTTTAAGACAGAAATAGAATATCTAGGTCATATTGTATCAAAAGAAGGAATAAAAGTTGATCCTAAGAAAATTGACGCAATATTGCATTGGCCTATTCCTAAAAATGTACATGAATTACGCTCATTCCTTGGTCTTGCTAGTTTCTATAGGAAGTTTGTACGTAATTTCTCATTACTTGCTTTACCACTGACCAAACTTCTTAAGAAAGGTATTGTTTATCAATGGACTGAAAACCAGCAGAAATCCTTTGATTTACTTAAACGTGCATTGACCAATGCCCCTGTCCTACAATTGCCTGACTTTAATAGACCATTCTTTTTAGTCGTGACTGATGCTAGCGGATCAGGAATAGGAGCCGTGTTAATGCAAGATAACCATCCGATAGCATATTCTAGTTCTGAGCTGAAACCTTCTGAGCTTAAATATTCCACTTATGACAAGGAACTCTTAGCAGTTGTACAAGCATTGAAACAATGGAAGCATTATTTAATGGGTTCAGAATTCATGATAAAGACCGACCAGCAAAGCATTAGACATCTACTTAGCCAACCCCAAATTTCTGACCGCCATATCAAATGGGCTTCATTCATTCAAAGTTTCCATCCTATCATTCAATACCAACCTGGAAAAGAAAATGTAGTTGCCGATGCATTAAGTAGAAGACCTGCAATTTATAACATTTCTATCATATCTTTTGATTCTTTGATTGCTATGAAAGACACATATCACCAGGATATTACTTTTCATTCTGATTGGCAAAAATTAGTTCAAAATAATTTCATTCCTGTTGATTCATTGTCATATAATGATGGATTCATGTTCTTTGAAAAGAGACTGTGTGTTACTATTCCATTCCGATCTTTTGTTTTGAATGAAATTCATTGTCCCCCATATCAAGGTCATAGAGGTATCATTTCTACATTACGCATGTTAACTGAAGATTTTTATTGGCCGCATATGGAAGCAGATGTGTCTAATTTTGTTTCTGAATGTCTGATTTGTCAAAGAATAAAAAGACATCATGGTAAACAGTATGGGTTATTAATGCCTTTATCTATTCCATCTAAACCTTGGGAACATATATCTATGGATTTCATTACTGGCTTACCAAATACTAAATCTAACCATGACATGATTTGGACAATTGTAGATAGATTTAGTAAGCAAGCATATTTCATTGCATGTAAGAAAACTTTAACAGCATCACAAGCAGCACAGTTATTTTTGAAAACTGTTTTTACTAACCATGGATTGCCGAAAGTGATTATTTCAGATAGAGATTCTAGATTTTGTAATAATTTCTGGATTACACTGTTTGCAAATCTAGGCACAAAGATTGATTTCTCATCTGCATTTCATCCAGAAACAAATGGACAAACAGAAGCCACAAATAGCACTATTTTAGATCTTTTACGTGCATACACTATCTCTAAACCTCAGACATGGGATACTCATTTACATTTATTACAATTTGCATATAATAATACACCTCACACATCTACAAAGAAAGCACCTTTTGAAATTATTTATGGACATAGATTATCTACACCTGTTGCATCTTTGTCTAATAGAATACAAAGTGCCGATGATATTGCTGTTATGCATAACACTATTTTTGATGAGGTAAAGGATATGATTGCTAAAGCCCAACAATCATATACCAAACAAGCCAACAAGAAAAGACAAGCCATGAATTTCAAAGTTGATGATTATGTTTGGCTTAGAATAGAAAAGCGTAGACTGCAAAGTATAGATAGACATCCAGTTGTCAAATTAGCCCCTAGATTCTACGGACCATTTAGAATCATTCATAAGATTAATGACAATGCATTCAAGTTAGAACTGCCATCTCATTGGAAAATTCATAATACCTTTCATATTAGTTTATTGAGACCATTTAGAGGACAATTACCTATCCACCCTGTCTATGAAAACCCACCTTTACTAGAAGAAGAGACTGAAATCCTTGAACCAGAAGCCATCATAGACACTGATTACATGACCACTAGAACTGGCCGAAGGTACTCTAGATATCTCGTGAAATTTAAGAACCATCCTGTAGAAGAAGCACAATGGATGCACGCTAGAGACCTAAATGCTTTCCCCACTCTGTTAGCTCCACATTGAGCTAATAGCAATTGAGGTCAATTGCTATCCCACCCCGGGGGTATGATGCCAGGAGGCATATTCCACGGTGGATTCCGTGAGGTTTTACGGTGGATTCCGTAAACTTAGATGACCGGGGCTCATACGCAAAGAGGATTCTTTGTGCGAGAAGTTGATGGGGACGCCTGTCCTTTTCGGGTGTTTCATTAATTTAGTGTGTACATGGGTGATTCCATAGCGGGTGATTCCGCAAAATGCATATTAAATTAATAAACGTTTATGAGTTTAGAGTGCGCACTCGTAATAAATTAAGGTTAGGATTTATTTCTAACCAGTTGATTTATTTATGTAGCTGAAGACTGCTAGGTATTCACTTTTGTCGGTTTAATTGTGTTATTTTACTAACGATTGTGAATGCTTCAGTTGATGTGTAGAGATAGCAGCAGTGGCGGAGGAAAGCATTGGAGTCTAGCGGGTTTCCGATCTTTCGACTATATTTTGATAGGCGCCACGCCTATATTTTGATTATGTCTATAGAGACATCGACTATTTATTATTATTTTGTATGCGCTTATGCGCCTGGATATGTTATTTTTATTTGGACATTGAGATTGGGCGTGCCAGACTCTTTGGGCACCGTCCATTAGATTTATTTTCCTATTTTTGGTAGAAAGCAAACTCAAAAGCTAAAAGCTTGTCATATTTTTGTAATTGGGCTATTTTTGAGCAAAAAGATTGGAAATATATATTAAATACATGCTTTGTGAAGCGCTCACACAAGGCATGGGGGAGATTCAACCCAATTTGTCTCTTGTCTCATGTCGTGCTTGCTTTCTCATTGGTTTTTGTGCTAAAAAGTAGAGTGCTTTGTTCTTGGGGACCTTTGGGAATTCACTACGTGAGCTACCTGCGTCCGATCTGCGCACCAGTCTTATTATATTTTCCATTTATATCCCAAAAACACCCAATTTTCCCATATTTCACATGTTTTACGAGTTTTACACTATTAATTTCATCCACAACACTTATGATTTTCTGATTTTCTGATCATAAAAAGTTGGAAGACATTGCAAACAACATTATAATATATAATCATCCCATGGGAACAAGTATCCATGAAGCAAATTGCATAAAAACACCATTTCCTTTGTAAAAATGAGATTACCGTTCTTTGCGGGTTGCGGGTTTTTATTTGCCATATCTCAGGACTGATTTCCAGCCACCATTAATACTCATGAGAGTCCACAATCAACAATCTTCCTTCCTCTTGCACCACTGAGCAATCCTGTCTTCATTGGACAAGCATCCGCCATCCATTCTTCTTATTCTTCATCACATGAATCTGCCTTTAGGAGAGAGAGAGAGGGAGGAGAGAGAAAGACTGAAATCAAAATTCTTCATAGAAACTACCATTTGACGGGCGAGAGGCGGCGATATGATCAGCAGGGAGAAGGTAGACAAGGCCAATGATCATTTGCATAGGTTGTGTGTAGCAGGCAAGTTGCCCCTCTCCATCCCATGGCGTGATTTTTGGCGTTGTTGATGGCGCCCACTTCTTCCTCATCCCACGATTTCTTTCTTCTCTTTTGCATGCCTTTTGGTTGGGGGGTTAAAATTCCCCCAAAGGGCACCCCCCCTTTGGTCCATGTTGTGGCCACCCTTTCAAATCTTGACCATTTCTTGGCCTTTTTCCCGTCCAGACTCGGAATTGAGCTCTGAAAAATCCTGGGCATACATCTTGGCATCCCGCATTGGTTGGTAACTCGTGTCAACCCGCACAGCTGTCTGAAAAATTATGAAAAATCAACAAGTGTCGCTCGGGCGCCTTTAAAGCACTTTGGCGCTTAAAATCGTCCTAGATCAAGCCGCTGCCTTTGACGTTGAATATTTTTTCCTTGATATTCATAATTTTTAGCTATTTTTAAGTACTTATCGGCACCAAAATTCCACTCTCATTGGCGACCACGGGATAAGGCGACTCAGGCCGTCGAATCCCAGCTCAAACAAGAAACCATTAACCACACTTGCACTAAACAGACAATTGGCCCTCTTGGCCTAATGAAATAAAACACTTCACTACAAAACTGAATCGGCCCTCTTGGCCTAATGAAATTAAGCATTCAAAACCGCACAACACTGGCCCTCGTGGCCTAACAAGATCAAACAGAATATCACCTACACATCCCTCCCTGGAAGAATGGAGATATACAATAATAGGCTCCCTCCCAAGGAGGAAAAACATGCTCGTAGCCCTAAACTAAGTGCATAAGGTTATGACCCATCCCTTCTGCATAAATAGCAAGAGGTGTACACATAATATATTGCCTAATCAACCTATGGGTCCCAGATAATAACGGTAGATTGGTCTCGGCTACTCTCTGCATCACCCATATCAACCATCGTCTGCCATATATTGCATGTTTTGATAACATCCCCCACAAGCGACCGGGTCCTATTTCATCATTGATAACAATATCCAGACTAGGACCACAATTAACGAAGAGGTCTTTCCCATAAACAAGATTTGCTAATGAATCCGCAAACTGATTCCAGTAATGTGGAAGAATCAGCTGAAAAGACACTCTCTCAAACTCCTCAAGTAGGGTCATAGCAGTCCGATGATACATACAAAGAATGGGATTCCGCACTGTGTATGTCCCATCTAGCTGATTCAGGATCAACTGGGAATCCCCTTTTACTAACAATCGACAAATACCACCTTGCTTGGCAATATACAGTCCCATAATCAAGGCTTTATACTCTGCCATATTGTTAGTGAATCCTACCTCGAGATAAGCAGCTAACTTCATCGTCACTCTACGTCGGGGATCTCAGATTACTACTCCCACATTTTCTTTTTTACTAGGGCCCCTGGACACTCCATCAAAATATAGTGTATACGTCCACAATGGGTTTACATAGCCTGCCATCGCGAACTCCTCTATTCGTAATGATGGTAATCAAAGTTTAGCATGTTGAGAGAATGAACTGACGGCTCCATCCCACCTTCTTCATTGAACTCAACAGGGATACTCGTCAACAATCGTAAACAGTGATGGCAAAAGACTTTGATCTCCCATATAAAGGTTTTGTCTTCTTGCTCAATCACTTTATACCCTTTGCTCCACCAGATGAGGTTTCGCTGATGGTATCTTTGCTCCAGATATGGGTACTCCAAATAAGGGATTAACCGACCCATCACCCATCTTTTAAGCTTCTTTTCCCACAGGTCTCAGATCATTCCTAGCATGGACGTGTAATGCATTTTTCTACATTAGAATTCTTAGAAATAGTAAGGCTTAATCTTATTAAGATTAACCTTAGTCTTAAACTCCACTCCCTGTAAATCAGCTAATAGGGCTATAGACCTGTTCTTCCCTAACCTGATGATTTTGTAGAGCCCATCCCATTTAGGTTCCAATTTTCCTGGGAAAAGCTCCCTACGCGCATCATAATACAAAACTAGTTGTCCTTTCTTAAAGGTATACTTCTTCGCTTTCAGGTCATGCAACTGTTTCATGCGACGTTTAGCCACCTCTTCGTGTAACAGGCTTTGCAACTTAAGTTCATCTAGGTGTGCTAAGGTCGTAGATCGCTCTAATAGGGTGTCCTCATTATCCAAAGAATGGTTTATTGCGAATCTAATGGTCGGTAACTCAATTTCTAAGGGTAAAACGTACTCCTCACCATAAACTAGTTTGAACGGCATGTGGCCAGTGGCTCTCTTGAACATGGTATTATATGCCCATACTGCCACATACAACTTCTTATCCCAGTCGTGTTTCTTTTCAGATACGACTTTCGATAGGATACCCACAAGCTGCTTGTTAGTACTTTCAAGCTGCCCATTTGCCTATAGATTATAAGGAGTCGTTTTGTTGTGCTTGATCTGCCAAGCCTCTGTCAAGCTTTTGATCACCTTATTCAGGAAATGGGTTCCACGTTCTGACACTAATTCTTTCGGGGGACCAAAACGGCATATTATCTGCTCTAAAAGGAAACTAGCAGTTTCTTTAGCATCATCTTTCCTTGTTGCACGTGCTTCTGACCACTTGGTGAAGTAGTCAGTTGCTACAATAATATACCTCTTTTGCGCAGTCGACGACGAAGTAATAGGACCCACAAAGTCTATTCCCCACTTCTCAAATGGAAGTATCACCATAATAGGGGTGAGTGGTCTTTTCCTATTCTCTCGACTATCATGTCATTGATAAATATCGCATCTCTTAACATACGCAAACGCATCCTAGAAAATGGCAGGCCACCAGTAACCTGCTCTTAAAGCCTTTTTGCTGTAAGCCGTCCAGCAAAATGACCTCCGCAAGCGGAATCATGCCACTCTTCCAAAATGAATGGCACCTCGTCAAGCATCACACATCAGCGATAGATGTCATCAACCCCTTGCCGATATAATGTACCTGCGATCAAGGCAAACTTTAATGCCTGCTGCTTAATTTTCCTTCTCTCAGCTTTAGATAGTTCGGATCCAGCCTCTCCTATCGATAAATAATGCGTTATTGCAATATACCAGGAGGGAATAGACGCCGTATCTATTTTAAATAATAACTCCATGTCACTACCTTCAGCCACAGATTCTTTCGGCTCCCCAAAGTCCACAAGACATTCCACAATACCTCGTAACCTTGGTGGCTTACTCCTGATCTCATAATCAAACTCCTACAAAGTGATTAACCACTTCGCTAGACGATCAGGCGGCTGCAACTTTTTCATCAATAATTGAAGCCCCTCTGCCTTCGTATAAAGCACAACTTTCTCATAGAGAATATAATGCCCGAATTTCTTGGTCCCAAAGACCATCGCCAAACACAACTTCTCCATGTAGGTATAATTGATCTTTGAAATGCCCAATTTCCGGCTAGCAAAGGCTATCGGATAATACCACTTTTCTTCCCAAATTTCGGCTAAATAGTAGCTGATACTATGCATGGTGGCTGCTGAAAATATATAGAACACCTCACCTCTTTTAGGTGCTTTTAAAACGGGAACTTTTACTAGCTTCTGCTTCACATCCTCGAAAGCTACCTTACAAGGGTCACCCCATGCAAACAAACAGCTAAAGAACAATAGATTTGTAAGCGGCAATGTTCTTTCTGCCAAGGCGTTTATGAATCTACGGTAATAACCAACCGAAGACAGAAAGCTATGAACTTCTTTCGGAGTGTGTGGTGGACCCATGGCAACTATGAATTTGACCTTCTCGGGATCTGTCGCAATTCCTACCGAACTGACCACATGGCCCAGCAAGAGCCCATAAGGTACGCCAAAAATGCACTTCCGTGGGTTTAGGGCGATGCAAAATTTCCTGCAGTGCTCAAAGCATTTTCTTAAAATGATCAACTACCTTTCTCTCACAGTGGCAGCCCCTAAGTCATCAATAAACACCTTCAACTCTTCAGGGGATATGTCACCAAATGTCTTATCTGTTGTTCGTTGCCACGAACCAGGTGCATTGCATAAACCAAAGGCCATTACATGGTACGAAAAAGTACCAAAGATAGTAATAAAAGTTGTTTTCAACTTGTCCTCTTCTGCAATTGCCATCTGGTTGTATCCTGCAAATCAATCCATAAACGAATATATCTCCCTACCCACTCATTGATCCAAAATCTGGTCAATGAATGGAAACGGGTAGTAATACTTAACTGTCTGCTTATTCAGCTCCCTAAAATCTACACATAATCGGATTTGATTATTTTTCTTCTTTCTGATCACAACTGGTGAACACCATTCTGTGTGTTGCACAGGAAAAATCAAACCCACTTTTCGAAGCTTCGATAACTCTTCAAACAACCCGTCCCTTAGTTCGAAAGGCATACGCCTTACTTTCTGACACACAAGACGACTGCCCTCTTTTACAGGACTAGTATGAACAGCCAGGCTGGGAGGAATGCCTCTCAGCTCATCATAACTCCAAGCAAAGATGTCGCGGAATTCTTGAATCAAGGACACATAGTCCTCCCTTTCTACTGAGCTGAGCATAGACCCTAATTTAATTGGCCATGAATCATTTGGCGTAACAAGGTCTAGCTCGATAACATCTGTATCTCTTATGCGATCTTAGGCCTCTATCGGCTCGTTCAAAGTGATCTGATAGACGTCTTCCGTGGTGGATCCCTCTTTGGACTCATCACTCGATGATGTCTCACTAGCAGATAAATCCTCTAATGTCTCCAATTCTGTGGAAGATAGAGGAGCTCTCTCACTTTGCGGGGACTCAGGATAGGCATCAATCACCACGCACTGAGCACCTCTGCCAAATATCAGCCGACCGGCAGGTATATCCACTTGAAAATCTGCTTGCAAGATCCAAGGTCGTCCAAGTAATACTTGGTAACTTGGGCGCCCTGCAAAACGAATTACCCTAAAGTCCAACAGGCATTCTACATTTGCAACTGTGACATGGACCTTAGTAATGCAGCCTTCCGGCTCAAACTATCATCTGCCATTTTGAGAATTGTGGAGGTATCTTTCTAGATCGCAAGACCCAACCTTTCCATCAGTTCAGAACTCATAATGTTAACAGATGATCCTGTGTTGACAATGGCATAATCTACTAATATCCCATCGACATAGGCTGCAAACCTTGGGCAATGCTTCTAAGCATGCTTGAACCAATCATCACCAACTCGTGCAATACCCAAAGGTTCCACGATATACCCGGTACGCATGATCTTTCTAAATTCCTTGAGTACTCCTGGGGAAAGATTAATAAGCTATAAAAGATTTACATCCGGCTTGACTTCCCAAAGAGAGCTCGCCAAATCGAATTCACAATAGTTCGGCAAAGTTCGCTTTTTACGCCAAACCATCCGCTCTTTAGGTCACTGAACCGGCTTTATTGCCTCTTTTTTAACTTTCACCTTCTTCCTCGGTGGTTCCTTATCCTTCTTAGCATTGCCTTTACTCTCCAAGGGCTTCAGAGGTCCCCCTTCCATGGCAGGATCCAGAACTTGCGTTCCTTTGTCGCCCTGTTTAGGGTTTCCGTCGACAGGTTTATCCTTGTCAGCCTCTCTACCCTTTTGACCTCTTGTAAGGACAGCTCGCAGATTAGAGGTTTCAGCGTCATTAACCTGCATAGCCTCAATCAAACTAACCCCACTACCACTAGGCAGCTCCTCCACTGTAGTCTTTGGTCGTTGGAGTTGTTTAGGCCCGTCTTCTCGCTGGGAATCATTTCCTTGCGCACGATGATTAACAGGCCCTGATTGCCGACTGCCTTGCTGGAGGGAACTAATCTTACTCCAGCAAGTGGCTGCTAAATGGCCGGATTTCCACAGATGTCGCACTTGACATTTGGGCAATTTCGTGGATAATGTTGCCCACCACACCATTTGTAGCTAAACCTTGAAGGTGCACCCTCATCTGGGTATCTACTTCCTATCAAATTTTGTTTTTTTTAAAGAAAGTTGACATCAACGGCTATTTGTCAATAATGCTCCGTAATCATGTCGATATAATGCTTCATCATGTCCTTAACCTCGCCAAGAACATTGGAAGCACTCGACTCGTAGTCTTGATCATTACCATGTCGTTCCATCGGCCTAACAATTTGATTAGGCACTGGTTGTTAAACCACAGGCATGGTATTAGGATTAACTGCCTGGCTTCTATGATTTGAAGCCATTTGACTTCCCGTAGGCATCGACATGCTAGGGAGAGCTGGTAATAAAGGCACATTCTGCATCATGTTCCCTCTCCCATTAGGATTAGCCATCGCTATCCCTTGGCTACCACTGCCATTGGCCATCGCCATATTATTTCCCAATGCTAGACCCATATTCGAATTGCCTCGAGAGGCATAGGCTGCTTGTAGTCGGGATTCCACTTCTTGTGCTCGTGTAATGGCAGTATCTATATCCCCCAAAGGGACACTACTCAACTGCAACTGGATATTAAAATCCAAACCATGTAGAAAATATTGCAATTGGGCAGCTGCGGAGATAGGAATAGAGGTGTCCAACTTACGGAAAACCTCTTTTAGTTTCTTCGCATAAGCACGAATATCCTCGTGTGGTTCTTGGCGGGTCATGTTGAGTATACGCAACCAATATTGCCCACCCCTTTCAGGGGCAAACTCCCTTTGAAAAGCTCCATAAAATGAATCAATATTCAATATGGTTCCAGCTTCTAAACCATGATACCATATGGCAGCTCTTCCTTTGAGAGTCATGTTGAAGAAAATCATTAAATGTCCTTCTTCCTGGATGCGACAGTTAAACATCAGCTTTTGAAACTCCCTGATGTGGAGTTCCGTATCTTCCTCAACTAACCCATTAAAAATGGGTAGCGGGTAACCTAGATCCAGCAAATCCGTCGTTCCTGCAGGAATTGCAATAGGCTACGCCATGACAAAAATTGGATTTGCACTAGGAATAGGGGACGGTGGGGTTACACCTCCCGCACTTGATGTAGACTGGCTTATGGAAGAAAGGGGAGCACTAGAGCTTCCACCTTCTCCTAACAAACTGCTTGTGGCACCAAGACCACTAGATCCACTCCCTCATAAGGGTTCAGCACCGCTACGCTTCGGGGAATATCTCCTAAGAATTTCAGTACGTCGTCTAGCTCTTTCGTCTCTCTCTTGCTTTTGGATTTAGGCTAGACGATGCTTATCGATGAATAACGGATCAATCTCAGTATCCTTTGGCATAAACTGCTAACTGGTCCCTAGACAACAAGGATTCGAGGACCACCACATCTAAGCGGCTCCCGCCAGACGCACCACTGATGGGACCTAAAACGGGCCGACACTGGCTCATGCACTAGCCAGACCTCTATCATGCGCTCAACAACCCCACGGCCTCGCGGCCAGGAGCATGACTGACTGCCGCTACCTCACTGCGACTCTCCTACACCTTGGGGATTGGCCCCTCAATGCGTCGCTAAACATATATAACACATTATCGCACACAAACTTCTCTCTTTTATGATTCACATATTTCCAGGAGATATACCATGCTTCCTCACTTTACTTTCCCCTAGACCCAATGCCTAGCCTACAGCTTGGGACAACCTTACTCACTCAACATTGGTCATGTCTCTAGAAAGCAATTGCTATGCATCCAGGAGGTATTGTCTGATACCCTTTATCATTTTATGCTTCATGCAAATTGTGAATGTCCATGTGCTCAAACAATTAAGAAAATCAGCATTGGTACACATATGGAAAACATTTCTTTCAATGATTTTGACTATCGCTCGTATGCGGCGTTGCATAAACCTAGCACCGAGAAACCCTCGTGCTACTAGGTCCTTAATTTTTAAATATCGACCAATCTAAATGGTATGCATAAAAACCAGCAAGCTCTTCATCATTCCATTCAGCATTTAAACACTTTTCATACACTCTACCCCCTCACCTGTTTAGGTTGTGTATTATTGATCGGTTTAGGGTTCATTTCCACATTTTCATTGTATAAAAAGCAATAAAAACTCACTAAAACATAATGGTAGGGCTGAACTGAGGCTAAACCTCATACTTCAGACCCCCCATACATCCACAAACATGGTTCTTATTTTTTCTTAATTTTCGGCACTCAAAATCCATTTTTCTCCTATTTTCCTCCCATTTTCCCTATTTTTCTTGTATTTTTTTGCAATATTAAATGACTAAAAATTCAGAATGAGTTATGGGCTGTGGCCCTTAGGTTCATTTGCAGCAAAAACACAAGTTTAGTTGGTTTCCCATATTTCACGTGTTTTACGAGTTTTACACTATTAATTTCATCCACAACACTTATGATTTTTTGGTTTTCTGATCATAAACAAGTTGGAAGACATTGGAAACAACATTATAATGCATAATCATCCCATGGGAACAAGTATCCATGAAGCAAATTGCATAAAAACACCATTTCCTTTGTAAAAATGAGATTACCGTTCTTTGCGGGTTGCGGGTTTTTATTTGCCATATCTCGGGACTGATTTCCAGCCACCATTAATGCTCATGATAGTCCACAATCAACAATATTCCTTCCTCTTGCACCACGGAGCAATCCGGTCTTCATTGGACAAGCATCCGCCATCCATTCTTCTTCTTCTTCTTCACCACATGAATCTGCCTTTAGGGGAGAGAGAGGGAGGAGAGAGAAATACTGAAATCAGAATTCTTCACAGAGACCACCATTTGACGAGTGAGAGCCGGCGATATGATCAACAGGGAGAAGGTAGACAAGGCCAATGATCATTTGCATAGGTTGTGTGTAGCAGGCAACTTGACCCTCTCCATCGCATGGCGTGATTTTCGGCGCTGTTGATGGTGCCCTCTTCTTCCTCATCCCACGATTTCTTTCTTCTCTTTTGCATGCCTTTTGGTTGGGGGGTTAAAATTCCCCCAAAGGGCACCCCCCCTTTGGTCCATGTTGTGGCCACCCTTTCAAATCTTGACCATTTCTTGGCCTTTTCCCGATGCGGACTCAGAATTGAGCTTTGAAAAATCCTGGGCATCTAGCTTGGCATCCCGCATTTGGCCGGTAACTTGTGTCAACCCGCACGAGTGTCTGAAAAATTATGAAAAATCAACAAGTGTCGCTCGGGCGCCTTTAAAGCACTTTGGCTCTTAAAATCGTCCTAGATCGAGCCGCCGCCTTCGATGTTGAATATTTTTCCCTTGATATTCATAATTTTTAGCTATTTTTAAGCACTTCTCAGCACCAAAATTCCGCTCTCACACAAGATGAGATATTTGAGTAGTGAGTTTGTCAAATGATTCTTTAGTAGAACTAGTAAATTTCTCTGGATATTCCTTAGTGGAATTAGCAATTTGCTCCATTTCTTCTTTAATTAGAGCATTAGAATGCACCATCTACTGAAGTACTTGATCTAAGTTGGAAACAAGCTCCACATGTTTCATAGAATGTCTAGTCTGATGGTTACAAAGAGTGGCATTCATGATACTATAAGCCCCATGTTCTTGTGGTTCCTCATCCTCGTGATTTGGCTCAGTCACTATATCATGTACTTGCTTGATTTGTTTTTGGGCATCCTCATTTGCCTTATTCTTTGCCTTATTCCCTACCATTTTTGTATACAATCAAAGTGCAATCCAAACATATCACCTATCACACACCCCATATAACTCTAAATTTTGACCATGATTGAAGATAAAAAGTAGCTATTTGAGATGAGCTATCAAACACCCTATCAAACTTAGATAAAAATATTCTAGAAATATGATTTTACCACTATACAGAATTGTCCAACACCCTACAAATTCATTATTCTAGTATTCCCACTATCCATGGATCGAAAGTAAGGTCCCTCAACCATGTAGCAACCTATATGTGACTTGTAGGTATTGAGTGCCATCTACAATGACCCACAATATCCCTCACCTTTAAATGAGTGGGTATTACTCCCAAAATAAATCATAGTGCCATGTTTCATTGTGATAACATGTAATCAACATTTATAGGACTTGGAATAGTATGCAACACCTATTAATGGATGAAAATCATCCTCACTAAAAATTAGAGTGCCCTAAGTCAGTGTGGCATGCTCCCTACATGGGCTTTGAATCATCGAGAGGTGGGAAAAGTTCTCCTTCAGTCAACTAATTACACCCCTTTAGGATTTTTGTCACCTCTCTTTTGTCCCACTATCTCCCCCAACATCCACCTTTTTCCTCAATGGGAATATCCATGGAAAGAGCATACTAATCTATGAAAGCATGGATGAAATGCATTTCTAAAATTGAGCTTTTAACCTTTAATGAAGTGCATGGATTGACCAAAAAGAGAAATTTGAAATAAAGGATGGACTGAGGATCTTATCATTTGCAAAATAGTGACTCACTAATTGCAATCCTTACCCTTTTACAATAATTTCTTAGGCACAATAAGATCTAATTCAAAAATCACAATTATGCATAAAAACATAAAAGAATGAAGCTATGATTGCAATTGGAATAAATTCAATGCTAAAAACTGATCTAAATGCTTTGATCAATCTAAAGAGTAATTAATATTTTATTTGTGGTTGATTGCAAGCCTAAATGAACCATAAATTCCCATCAAAAATTGGATACTCTTGAACAATTGGATAAAGTGAGATTTTATAACTTAAAAGAAAAAACATTACCTCTTTAAAGATCAAAGAAGATGAATGATTCAAGGAGAACCAAGCCTCAACCGTCAAGCACAGAATAATCCCCAAATTGGTTCATAATGCTTCATAGCCAATAATCTTCATGAATTACTCCCATCCAATGCTTGTAGATATACTAAAGCCTTGAAGTAAAAGTGCATTGAACCCCTTTGAATGGTTGTTGATAGGAAATTCTAGCTCTATGTACAAAACCCCCCAAATGTTGATAATGCTTAGAATGCTCAAACCCCCTTCAATGTTTGCAATCTTCATGGTATTCCTCCTCAATGCCTTCTTGAGTAGTATCCTTTGTCTTTATTTGCAAGCCTTCTTGATCAATCCTCAAGGATGTATAAAAAATTCAGCAATACTGATGACACCCAAAGAAGTTAAAAAATAAGGGATAAAAATATCCATGCATTCACCACATTTTCATTTTTTGTAAAGAAAATAATACTCAAATTATTTCAAAATCACCAAAAATATATACCACATCCACATCTATCATAAATAAATGGTATACATAAAAGTGTATATGCATGTAGTTTGAAAAAGCTAGAAAGAATTGAAATGTGAAGGCTAAAGCCGTACAAATGCAAATGCATCAAAAAAATCAAAGAAATAATAAAAAATATGAAGGGTGTATCTTTTGGGAGGACTATCTTTGTGAGTTGTTTCCTCTATTTTGTGTTCATAGGAGGACTACTTTCATTTTGGTGTGGAAATGAGGAAAAAGCTAGTCTCAACCACTACAATCCAAGGTTTTTGAGGTCTTGTAGAAATTAGAGGCTATAAGGCTTGCTAAAAACTCAATAAATAAGGAATTTTGAAGATATAGGTGTTAGAGTGAGTTGTAGCATTAGCACACAAAGAAAGAGAATGAGGAGACAAAAGCTTTTCATGAAGACAAGATGCCATAGATCCATCTCCCGAGTTTCCATCTCCATTATCAATTGGTTTCAAGTTCTAAATCAACCTTCAACTTGAAGGAATCCATTTGGGTTGGGAAACACTAGGATGCCATGGAGCCTTTACGTGATATCTTAGATTATGATGCGCAGCACCTAAGCAAGTAAGGCAAAGATTGTTGGAAATGACGAAGAAGAAGAAAATGAAGAGAAATGGGTAGATGATGTAGAGGAGGCCTGCTTCTAACCTTCCTGATAATATCTTGTGGCCTAGATTGCAGCAAGGAAAGAAAAATCCTTAGGTTTAAAGTAAGAGGATTTCAAGGGGGAGATTTAAGAGATAGGAAATATCCTTGCCCTGCCTTTTTGAAGAAGGACACCGTGTGACAAGGAAGAAGACCTTCATGCTAGAGAGAGCATAGAAGAGTACATTGATGGTGGGAACATTCATTTCCAAAGAGAATATGCATAGGATTCTCATGCTTTGGTTAAGCATGTCTAAAATAACATCAATATAACAGTCGAAAGGTAATCGATTCAAAGAAGAAGGGAGATGAAAGGAATGCGCCCTTTGTGGCCCTATGTATTGAAGAAGTAGAATAAGAAAAAGAATGAAGAATCATAATAATCTGGATACAACCCTTTTTGGATGTCCATAGTACAAGCCAATTTTTTAATGGAAAATGATGATGAAGGAGGAAGAGGAAAAAGAAGGTGTTTGCACTCTGTCCAGGAGGAGGAGAAACTGGTCATTTGTAATTATCCAAATAGAAAATAATAACAAGAAAAAGAAGCAGAAGAAGAAGAAAAAATAGAACCTCAAAATCTTGATCTGTATAAAAAGAATTGTGGCCATGATTCTCAAGCAAGAGAAAAGCAAAAAGAGAAGACTACTCGCTACTACCAAGCTTCATAGTAGACATTTACAAGCATCTGATCATGAACCAGATGAATAGGGAGTGTGAGTGAGTGAGAAAAGATGAAGCAAGTTTCCACACAAGATGAAGAGATGATAGAGGACTAACTATTGAGAGTGGAAAAAGACTAAATTTTTGACTAATTTTTGTTGATTTGGAGGTCTGAATGGTTGATTTTTGATGGATTTAGAGTGATGTATGGTTGATAATGGAAGTTTTTAAGAGTGTTTTGGATGACATTGATTATTTTTTGAAATTTCATGATGATTCTTAGTAGAAATATGAAGCTCTGTGATGATCTGATAGGTTTTGTTGAGGTTGTGATTGGTTCTGATGCCTTCTGTATAGCCTCTGTTTTGTTCTGATTTTCTTCTATATGAAGCATGGATTGATGATTAATGAAGGTTGAAATATTTTGAAAGCTTATTGAATAGTTTTTTATAGTTTGGAATGGTTTTATTATAAGTTATGAGGATTTGATGTTCTCTGATGACCTTCTGTAACCCGTAAGTATAGGAAGGATATCCCTACTCAGGCAAATTTTGGAGAGCAAAGGATTGTAAATAGCTAGGGAAACATTGGTGGTAACTTTGACACTTCAAATGTAATGGTTCCTACATACCCAATATTTAATGGTTCAATATAACAAATCACTTCAAAGCTAGTAGTTAGCCATAAATTTGAGCCTAAATAACCTGAGAATAGATCCAAAAATAATTCAACAAATGGTGGGAAGCTTATACCTATGGATCTTTTTAGAGAGTGGGAAGAGAAGAGTCTTTGCCTTAAATGTTGTGAAACGTATACGACTGATCATTCATCCAAATGCACCTACAATAATGCTAAGGCTAAAAACTACAATATGATTGTCCTTGAAGATGTTGATGAGAAATAAGTTGAGGATCAAAGTATGGGTGCACATGCTAAATTTGAAGACCATGAAGAGGATCTTAAGTAGGATAAGATCTATGACACAATAGATGGCTTTTCATTTGTTCCAATTGGGCATGTACCATTTGATCTAGATGGGATTGATCTACATATTATTTCCACTACACTTTATTCTATCTCCATGGATACCTAGACAATTTCTAGGAGCTGTAATACACTTCATACGAAGGATATCATTCATGAAAAAGATGATTTTATCTTGATAGACAATAGGAGTACACATAGCTTTGTAAATAATCCAGCTATTGACAGCATAGGGAATCCATAATAAGTATGATTTTTAGCTTATTAATATTAATATTAAGCAGCTCAAAAAGTAGTATAAAAAGTGCTCTCAGATCTTCTTACTATACATGAATTAGGAGGTAGTAGATTAGCACAAGGAATTAGTTGATAATTCATCATTGAAAGCTTTACTTGAGGAGTTTAGGGATTTGTTTCAAGTGCCAACAATGCTACCTTCCAAGAGAGTAGTTGATCAACCTATTGACCTAGAGCCTCAATTCACCAGTGTTGTTAGTAGAGAAGAAGGATGGATCTTTCAAAATGTGTATAGATTACAAAAATCTAAACAAGATTTTAGTGAAGAAGAGGTACCTATTCTTAGAATGGATGATTTGCTAGATGAGCACAAGGGGGCTAAGTTCTTTACAAAGATTGACTTGAGGTCAAGTTGCCATTAGCTCCATATGCAAGAGGGTGATGAAGTTAAAATATCCTTTAGGACTGATCATCGGTTATACTATTTCTTGGTGATATCATTTGGGCTAACCAATATCTCAGCTACTTTCTAGAGTGTGATGAACAAAATATCGTAACCTTTTCTATTCAAAATATTTCTAGTATTATTCGATGACATACTCGTTTACAACAAGATATTGAACAACCATCTATCACATATGAGGAATGTATTGAATGTATTAAGACGCTAAAAAATCCTTGCTAAGGAGAAGTGCTCATTTATATAGATAGAAGTGTACTTATGCCATATTGCTAGTGAGAAGATATCCATGCTGATCCTAAGAAGGTGCAATGTGTTAGAGATTGGCCACTTACAAAGACTACTTCTCTTAAAGGATTTCTTGGTCTATCACATTCTACCGTAAGTCCATAAAGCATTATGTGACTATAATAGCTCGTTAATTAATAGATTGAAGAAAGAAGCTTTCTTTTGGGAAGCCATTGCAGATAGAAGGTTCAATTAGTGAGAGAAACTCCCACTTCTACTCCTATCTTAGTATGCCTAGACTTCTCTAAGGAGTTTACTATATATACAGTGCGATGCCAGTGGTGGTAGAGGCATAGGGTATGTATTGGTATAGGAACATGGTGTGATTGCATGTGAGAGTCACAATCTTACAAATAAAGAGATGGTTATGAATGTGTGTGACTAAGAGATATTGGCTATACTCCATGTGATCAAGAAGTGGCACCACTTACTTATATGGAAATCGATTCAGGGACAGAAGTGATCACATGACCCTTATATGTTTCCTTAGTTATTCAAATCTCACTCCTAAGAAGTATAGGTGGGTGGCTATACTCTAAAATTATGATTTTGATATCACTCATACATGGGCAAAGGATAATATAATGGTTGATTATCTTTCTAGGATGTGGACATGTAAATTTTTAGTCATGACTGATCTTCATAGTAGTGAGTGGGTTGAAGAGTTATAGGAAGCTTACGTTTTGGATGAAGAGCTCAACCATACACTTTAGAAATTGTAGCAAGGATTAATGGATAAAAACTCACACTTTTAGCTTAAGAATGGCCTGATTTGGTTTCATGGAAATATTTCCATTCCCTCTTCTTCTCAAATCAAGCTTAAAATTAAAGAGGAGATGCATTCTTCCACTACTGGATAGCTAGGTGTGTTTAAGACCTATGATAAGATCTCTAAGAGTTTTCATTGGAAGGAATTGTGCAAAGATGTGAAGGATATGTTATGAAGTGCATTTCATACCAATAGAAGTGTTCTCATAGTAAGTTGAATCACATTGAATTGTGTTCACTATATACTGCTACTCAACCATTGTCATAAGAAGACTACTAATGCTAAACAGATATAGATAGGCATTTCATGACAATTACAATACTATATTCTTCATTACATACATGGGAAGCATATCATGTGCCACATTTTCATCCTTTGGCAACTATAAGAGACCCTTTGAATATTTTCCATGCATGATCACCAAAAATCACATCATAGCCATAATCATGTAGCTATCCAATGCTTATCATACTTCTCCTTAACACCAGCATTGTAGTTTTTCACAAACTTCATGCCATTTAAGTGGCTCAAATATTATTTGAATATATTTGAAAAAACATATGCATATGATATCAACATGGATGGGACTTTACCAAGTGTTAGATAATAGAATGAAAGGTTTGGAAGATTAATATGGAATTCATTATCTATAAAAGTGCATGAAAATGGGTCAAAATAGCATCCGACAAAACTATTTGTAGCTCTTGAAAAAGTTGATAGCTCTTATTTAAGTGAAATTTTCTTAACAGAATGCATGTTATATATATCAAAGTTTTTTTCATGAAAGTTTTAGATTGAGTTTAAAAAAGAGGTGGTTTTGATTAGAAGTACTAAGATTTTTGGGTTTTTTGTGAAAATGGTTATAGGTGGATGTCGGGACCAAAAATGGACTCGACAATGGCTCTAATTGTCTAGCCATTGGGCTCCTACACACACCAAACAACCCTCAGAACCTCGCTGCCCAGGAGTGTCTAGATGATACGAAATGATTTATGTAACTAATGTGTTTGTAGACATAAGTTTCAAACTGTAGTCCAATGGTTTACCTATCTCAACTCTTTTTTTTTTTTTCAATGCAGGAGATTCATTATTTTCTCACACAAACTTTCCCCAAAAATAGCCACTCTAACCTATCACAAAGAAACCTCTTTCGCTCAATGTAGATCAATAGTTTTAGCAGATAGGTGCTATGCATCTTGGCGTTCTCCATTGATACCATGCTTCGTGCATCTGCAGTGTGTCATATCACAACATGCTCAAATAATTTTAATTAACAATTAGCCATGTGTTATGCAAAGAAATTATTTTTAGGATTTTTCCTAACGTAGTGCGGCGTCGAGAAGGTGGAATTGAGCTAACCCATGCTTTTGATCCTTTAGATATTCAATGAAACCTAAATGCTACACTTCAATGCACAATCATTCTTTTTTTCTGAATAAAAGACCTCGTTATTTCAGCCTCATTACACATTGATTCATTCATTATATGTAGCATTCTTTATATTCTATACCATTTTCCCATAGAAACGCACTCTTAAACAAGCACTTTAATATGCAAATGGGTTTAGATTGAGGCTAAACGTCATGGCCTATAGCCCACAATACATCCAAACATATTCTACTACTTTTTTCTCATTTGTTGGATTAAAAATTATTTTCTCTAAATTTTACTATTTTTAAAACTTTCTTAATTATTTATACTATAAATACTCATTATTTTTTAAATTTTGGTCACACAATAGGAAGGATCAACCATGGCAATCAACATACATTCTTTCATCCACATATACTCTTTTTTTAAACCTTTTTAATCAATTATTATCACTACTACTTCATTTTGTGTGTTTTTGTATTTTGGATAATTAATTTCTCATTAATATGATGTTGATTTTTGAATTTTCTTTATGATAGCACTCAAACACATCACATAATACTCTCATATCAAATTTCATGCCGTATGCATATCAATACCATGACTAGCCATAAAAAAGAACCAAATCTTCATAAAAAATGAGACTCATTGGGATCTCTTGTCTTTAATATTTTTTATAGTTGCGTACATGGCTAGCAAATTGGTCCAAATTTGGGCTTTACTCAATGTTGGACATTGCATTTGAGCATCAACATCATCTAATCTTCATCTTGTTCAAATCGGGACAATCATATCTCATCCTGAACTTCTCTTGATTATTTTGACAAGAATAGCCCACAAGAGGGGAGACACAAGGGAGGGAGAAATACTAGAAATGGAGATTTTAGATCAGCCACCCTTTGTAGAGCCAAAGGCAGTGATAGAAAGCAAAAAAAGAGAGAAGAATCATGGTGGAATCAGTTGCATAGGCTGCATTGCGGATCTCATAGCCATCTCTCCCTCTCATGTCTTCATCTCATCATCTTCTTGCACCCTCTCCTCCCTTGTTTTCTTTTCACGCTAAAAAAATTTAGGCCTCCCCCCTCTTCACATGAGAAATTTTGAAGGGGAGGCTTTATGGGTCACACCCCTTTCCCACTTACACAAAACCTCTTTCACACTTGGTTTTCTACTTGGCCTCCTGCTGGACGTCCAAAATCTCTCATGTCCGGCCTTTGAATCGAGTTCTAAATTTTTTTTCCCATCCATCAGGAACACCTGCATTTCTTGGTTAAGATTGTTGGTCCCACCCATTGAAAAAATTTAAACAATTTCAAAACCACTACAAAGTTCATCTTTAGATGCAAGTTTAAAACATGTTTTTCATTGATGCTTAAAATGATTGGATTTTCCTTTGTTGCTTCCAATGGGCTTGAATTTCCACTTTAAAATGAAAAAGTTTGGCGCACTTTTTGCCTCGGGTCCAGGTTAAAATACCACTCTCATTGGCAATCACGCAATAGGGTGACTCATCCCGTCAAACCTGTGAACTGATTTGCACATAAAAGAAATAGAAAGAGCATAAAGCTGTTTTGAACAAAATACACAACATAACATATAACAAAGCTCTCACCCTACCCTTTGACAAAATCAAGGCATGAATTTCATGAGGGATAGGGCAAGCATAATCTAATAAAGAGATCAAGAGAAAGGAGCAAACTAACTGCTCCAACATAGACCGGCCGAAAAGAACTATCAAAGAAGTCATCCAAAGTGGTGTCCTAACTTGCCTACCTAACCTACGACAACTAGACTAGGAGCTCCTACTAGGCAAGGACTCCTATAGCCTAGTCCACTTGAATTCATATATGTGTTCATGTTTCCACATTCATCATTTTATATTAGTTGATACTCGGATGCGTAAAAAGGAGGGAGGTGAGAGTATTGTGACTCAAGGAGAATAAGGCATTGGGGCCTCAGGTCTAGTCTTGATTTCCAAGAACCTACTAAGCTCTCGTGAGGTGACACTAAGTTCCTTTTTTTTTTCTCACTTCTATTTTCGCTCCAACCATCCTTATTTGCTTTTGGTGGCTAGATGCTATCCCCAAGCAGGACAAGGGATCAAACTCATCCGTAGAAACCTACCATGCCTTCACAAGGTGATAGACATCTACTCTTTTGATTTTTTTTAAAATTTTCTTATTATAAAGGTTAATTCGTTAGGCTTCCCTTGCTGCCTTACAACTAGCAAGATTTCTTGGAACCAACTTCTTGGCAAGCTAGGAGGAGAGTGTCACTAGGACCACCTCATAAGACAAATCTTTGTGTGGTGAACGTCTTCATAGGAGGAAGACAACTACTCAAACCTGAATTGCAAGTCATATTATAGGTAATTCAATCTCAAGGGGTAAAACACACTTCTCCCCAAAAACTAATTTGAATGGGGTGTGACATGTATCTTGTTTTAACGGTCATATTATACACCCATATAGCGCATTCTTATCCCCTAGAGAATCATTAATCGCAAGTCATATTGTAGGTAATTCAATCTCAAGGGTTAAGATACACTCCTCCCCATAAACTAATTTGAATGGGGTGTGGCATGTAGATCATTTAAAGGTCGTATCATATGCCCATACAACCACATATAATCTCTTGTCCCAATCTTATTTCTTCTCTGAAATGATATTTGACAGGATTTCCACAAGATGCTTATTGATGCTTTCAACTTGCCCATTTGCCTATGGATTTCAAGGTGTCATTTTGTTATGTTTTATTTTCTAGAACACCTTATTCAAAAAATGAGTTCCACAGTCTAACATCGTCTCTTTTGGTGGACCAAATCGATAGATTATTTGTTTAATAAGGAAGCTAGTAGTCTCCTTTGCATCATCCTAGGCTTGTGGCTCTTGCTTCCGACCATTATGTAAAATAGTTAATCACTACTATGATATGTTGAGAGAGAGAGAGAGAGTATGAGAGAGATACACAAGACATGCTCCCAAAGAATGATTCATATTGATGTAGAGTTAGTATATATAGGTGAGACCCAAGTCAAGTGAGAGATGATATATATAGTTGTAACATCCCCACTCAAACAAAGGTCTCTAGCTGCGAGTGAAAAAGCCCTTGGGGAGAATAAGGGAAAAACCCGAGCCCCTACACATACCTACAATACAAAAATGGTTTACTATATATAAAGTTTTCTTGAATACAATGATACATGCCTCAATCAGTGAGACAAGAACTTGGAACAATACCAAGTGCATGTCTTAATGAACTAAAGCGAGCTTCACTAAGATCTTTTGTGAAGATGTTTGCAACCATTTGATCACTGGGACAATGCTCCACCATAATGGAACCTTTCTTGACTTCATGTCGAACATAATGATAATGAATAGCAATATGCTTTGATTTACTATGTTGTATATAGTCTTTGGTAAGACTAATAGAACTTTGGTTATCGCATCGAAGAGGTGTACTAGATGATGAAGGATGTCCCAAATCTGCAAGTAGTTGTCGAAGCCAAACTAGCTCGCGAGCTGCTAATGATGCAGCAACATATTCGGCCTCAGTTGTAGAAACCGCAACACATCCTTGTTTCTTACTGGACCAAGAAACCAAACATCCATTTACAAAGAAACAATTCCCACTTGTAGATCGCATGGATAAGTGTGAACTTGCCCAATTAGCATCTGTATATCCAATAAGGTCAAGAGAAGTTGAAGAAGAGAAAGAAGAATCCTCTCCACGAAGATAAATAAGACCAAATTCTACCCTTGAAGTACTTAAGAATACGTTTTGCAGCACTCCAATGAATAGTGGAAGGGGAAGAAATATACTATCCCAAAAAATTAGCTGCAAATAAAATATCTGGTCTTGTGTTTAAAGCAATAAATTGAAGACAACCAACAAGATTAGCAAAAGGTTGATGAATGGCTGATTCTTCATTGCGTGTTGTAGATGTACCCTTGGTAGAGCTTGAAAGAATGGGAGTGTTGGCAGAGTGCGCATTTGTCAACCCAAACTTCTTAACAATATCATTAATAAACTTTGTCTGGCGAAGAAGAAGAATGCCTTGTTGTCGGTGTCGTTGAACTTGAATACCCAAACAAGAATGTATCTCACCAAGATCCACCATTTCAAATGCAGTCGATAAAAGCTTCTTCATAGCACCCAAGAAAGCAATATTATTTGACACAAGAATAGTATCATCAACATATAGAGCAAGAATAATAAAATATTTGTCATCCCTTTTGATGTAAAGATTTGGGTCAGCAAAACATGCAACAAAACCTTTAGATGTAAGGAACTGATCAATCTTAATATACCAAGCACGAGAGGCTTGCTTCAATCCATATAATGCACGATGAAGCTGGCATACAAGATGCTCCTTTCCTGCAATCATAAAACCTTCAAGTTGCTCCATATAGATTTCTTCTTCAAGATCTCCATTGAGAAAAGCCGTTTTAACATCCATTTGGTGAATTTCTAGATCAAATAGTGTTGCAAAAGCCAAAATCATACGAACAGTTGTGGAGCGCACAATGGAAGAAAATGTTTCTTGATAATCTACTCCTACAATCTCTGAGTAACCTTTTGCAACAAGTCGTGCTTTGAACTTATCAAACGAGCCATCAGCTTTGGTCTTGGTTTTATAAACCCATTTACATTTGATAGGAACACGATTTGGGGGGAGTTCAGTAAGAATCCATGTACCTTTGGAGATTAAAGAATCGTACTCAGCTTGCATAGGTTCTTGCCATTGATCCCTTTGAGACGAATTGATAGCTTCCATATACGATAATGGATCCTCTTGGACAGACATAGCATCATCAAAGACATCATATTCAATAGAATAGAATCCATGCTCTATCTCAATAGGAAGATCGACATAGATCTCCAAATTTTCATCAATCTTCTTTGGAGGTGAAGGAGGTTTATGATCATCAGAATTAGTAGAATCACAAAGAAAGTAAGGAAATGCACTAAGCAAAGACTGTGTATCATCTGAAACATTTGACGACCATGTGCCACCCATAGTCTTCTCATCAAATATAGCATCATGACTAATGATAACCTTTTGAGTAGAAGGATCATAAAATTTGTAACCTTTGGAATGATCTGAATAACCAAGAAAAATAACCTTCAAACCTGGAGGATCCAACTTATGTCGAGTGTCCTTGGGCACATGAATATAAGCAATGTAGCCAAATGTGTGAAAGTGAGATACTGAAGGTGTCTTCCCTGTCCAGATTGTTATAGGAATTTTACCAACAGGTGCAGTAGTTGGAAGATGATTTTGAATAAAAACGGCTGTTAGAAGTGCTTCAGTCCAAAACTTTCGAGACAAACCAGAGTGTATAAGCATGCAACGTATAGCATTAAGAATAGTGCGATTTTTGCGCTCAGCAACACCATTTTGCTGAGGAGAATAAGGAACTGTAAACTCATGATGAATACCTTGATCCTTACAAAAGTCATCAAATAGATTGGATACATATTCACCGCCATTGTCATTGCGAAGCGTCTTTATAGAAAATCAAGTTTGAAGCTCCACACTTATCTTGTATTGTTTAAATATAGATAAAGCCTCAGACTTATGTCGAAGAAGATAGACATGTGTGTACCGTGAGAAATCATCAATGAAAGTTATAAAATATCGATATTGAGACTTTGAGGCAGGAAAAGGACCGCAAATATCGGTATGAACCAAATCCAAGAGAGCACAAGAATGTGATGAAATAGAAGTGTGGAAAGGCGAACGATGGTGTTTTCCAAGTGCACACTACTCACATATTCCCATACGTGGATGAGATTTAAGATCCATACCTTGCACAAGACCATGACAATGAAGATCAATAATTTTGGCAAAATCGGAGTGTGCAAATCGTTGATGCCATAATTTGCAATCTGCATCTCCAGGGGCAGTAACAACATTTGCAACTGTATCGTTCAATGATAGCTCAAATAGATTACCATGTCGAGGAGCCACTGCTATAGTATGCCCATCTTTCTCTATACAACATTGATTATGATCAAAGCCAACAAATAAACCAAGATCAACTAAACGAGCAACAGAAATAAGATTTCTTTGCAAATCTGGAACATGAAGAACTCCTCTTAATATTCTAGTGGATGAAACCGTCCCTAGATATAAATCACCCACTCCTTTGACTTGGCAAGTCGTATCATCCGCAAGGTAAACAAACTTCTTGATAGGAAGAGAATGATAATTGTGAAGCCACTGCGATTGGTTTGTCATGTTTCCAATGGCACCTGAATCAATGATGAATAGAGAACCATCATGAACATGAAGTACCTTTTCTGGAGAGATATCATGATGGACGAAATTGAGCTCCTGATGAGTATGATCATCATTAGTTGTAGTTTGTTGAACAATATAAGCTCGAGAACGTTCTTCATCATATCTGCGTTTATAACAACGACGAGATGGATGATCTGTATGTGCACAATAATCACAAGGAGGAAAACTTTTGGACGAGCAAGGTTGCTTTGTAGTAACTCCATGCTCCTCATCATATTGACGTGCCCAGCAATCAGAAGCCACATGGCCTTTCTTATCACAATAAGAACAATGTTTGTTAGGATAAGCAAGACGAGAAGATTTACTACCTTGATTAGGGCGTCCACCCTGCTGAAAACGTGAAGCGGGACGCTTGAGAGCAACAAAAGCAGCATCAAAATCCCTTTGTTCGCGAGTGACCAAAATAGCATCAGATTTTTCCAAATGATGCTCATGACGTTGAGAATATTCAATAAGAGATATATATACTTTGTCAAAGTGGATATCATCCTTGTTAGACAAAATAGTGATGATATTTTCATATAAAGGATCTTTGATGGTATGAAGAAGTTGAGTAACAATCTGATTTTTAGCAACAGGAGCGCCGCCAGCACCAAGCCGATTGATAATGTCTTTAAAAGCCTCGATATGAGAATGCATAGAAGTACCAACCTTATATTGAAGATTCTTCAAACAAGTTTGGAGATATAAAATTTTGGTGACCGATTTCTTCTCAAACATTGAGATAAGATACTCCCAAATAGCATGAGAGGTTTCCAGATGAAAGACATCCAACATAAGTGAGTCAGGAAGTGCAGACAATATATAGCGACGAGCCGCTTTGTCACGACGAATCCAATCAGTACGATCAATTTTCCATTGTTCAAATAATGGACCATCAGTAATCACAAAATTATTATTCATCACATCAATAGGTTGAACTGGGCAAGACAGGTCGCCCAAAACAATATCAAATAATTCGTCACCTTCAAGAATTAGCATCATCTTTGCTTTCCACCCAGGAAAGCCTTGTCCTTGGAAGAAGGGAACCGAACGTTGGCCAGACGGATATCCATTAACAATTACGTAATTGGCCATGCCTGTATGTTGAGAGAAAACAAATAAGATGAGATCGCAGAATCTGCAAACCATGATCAAGATGAGCGTAGTTGAGATGCATGACAATCAAAATAGGGATATGCACGTAAGAACGACGAAAAGTATTGAGTGACTAAAAAGAAAGCCTGAAATAGAGAGGCGGAACGTGCAAGACGAGATGACGCATATAAGAAAAGTGCTATTTCGGTCGAGCAAAGAACATGATTGATAATAAAACATCGCTAAAATTAGCAAGATGTTTTCTTGTCGTAATCAACATCATTAACGAAGACGAGCAATTAACAAACTGTAATTGGGGATTAACGAACTGTAATTAGAATTACAGTTTTAAATAAAGAATCGCAGATTTGAGCAGAATTGCTATCTTGAATCCTGAATTGTCATAACTTTTAATCCAGAACTACAATTGACAAGCGGTCTTGACAGGATTGTGTGAGAGGCATCAGGCCACTTGAACTCTTCTTTGCGGTCTTCTTGTGGGACTGATGGTTCAAGAATTCAGATATGATATAGCTATTGACGTTTCATTTTGTAGCTCATAATTTGTTTACATCTCATCTATTATTCTTTCTAATTGATGATCGTATTCCAGCTTATAGTTGATGTGCTGATGATATTTTAATGATTGTAATATTCGTCTCATTATTATTCCAGCTGTTGATTTGTTCCAGCTGATGTTTCATTCCTTATTCTAGCTGTTGAGTTGTTCCAGCTGATGTTTCGTTCCATATTATTCTAGATGTTGAGTTGTTCCAGCTGATGTTTTGTTCTTTATTGTGGTGTGATTCGATGCATTAGCAGGGACCGGAGGGGCTCGATCCATCTATGACAACAGTGGCGTCTGTATGCTTGCACGTGGCCTTGATACTCGTCGATTCATCGGCAACTACCTTGTGCCCCTCCTTGTCAAGTGTGGTGCCCTGTGCGATACCCTGCAGATCTTTGGCAAAGTAAATACTCATTGATTCATCAGCAACTACCTTGTGCCCCTCCTTGTCGAGTGTGGTGCCCTGTGCGATACCTTCTTTGTATCATGGCATTGCATCTATCCGTCAGGGACCGGAGGGGCTGGATCCATCTGTGACAACAGTGGCAGAGGCTGGTGGAGGTGGCCGCCATGCTGAGCGAGGCAGCAGAGGCGGCGATGGAGAAGAAGATGAACAACAACGATGTAACGTGTCCCCTAGTATCATCCAGGACACGTCTTAGCAGTCCATCGGAAAGGATGTCTAGAAAGCTCCGCCCGGCACTCCCATGGAATATTACGGGTTTTGCGATCTAGGTCTTCCCCCGTCTGCCATGTAGCGGAAGTATCCTGGCTGTTCCTACTTAGGATCGACCGAATTAGGGTTTTCCTGATGGCTCATTAGCTAACAGCAACTAGCGTCAGACCCGAGCGAACTACTTTACGCACAAACGCCAGGTCCAAAGTGGATTCACACTGCACTTGATTCAAGGAGAATGGGAAACGAGAGGGATGCAAAGCTCAACCTCTCTGCCATAAGGCATAGTCCCATTCCGTTTCCCTAAAACAGCGTAAATCGGGTAAGACGTAACTCTAGGTCATCGTTCTCGTTATTCGTTTTGATGATGATGATCATCCCGCTGTTCTTCGAGATTTTTGAGAAAAGTTCCCGGCTAACCGAGACCACCCAACCGTAGGACGGACCCATGGCCCATCCTCTGCACTTTCCTCGGTTTGTTTTAGTTATGTAATTATCTAACACATTAATTTGACATATAACAATCAGCTTCTTTAATTAACCCCGTTAAGCACTGGTTCCTTCACGTAATCTTATCACGTGACATAGAAAAACAATATCAAGCAAGTTCTTTTTTTACATTTCATCATTTTATCTTTGAAATACAAGGAGTTTCGCCCGTAGGCTTGTCCATAATCCGCTCGAAGGCTATCCAGTAATCCCCAGGGATCACTATTCCAAGCTTCGGCACGTAAACTAGTATGCGGGTCTCGAGATCCAATCCCGAGTCACGTTAGCCTCTTGTGCAGGACCCGGAAGGCGAGGGATTTATGGCCAGAGCCCCCTGGCCCCCAAGCGTCCTCCTACTCCAAGTAGAGCTCAACGAAGAGACCCCTCGCGGCGAGTTCGGTCCACATTCCCGGCGCGGTCAACAACCCCCTTGGTTAGGGTCAGGCAGGCAGTCGGGGGTAACTGAAGCTGCCTCTCCCTTCAATCCTTTTAACCTGAAGTATAGGTACTTATTTAATTTATAATTCATAATTAAAATAGAGCCCTAAAATCTCTAGCAAGCACAAACATTTCCATTAATCAACCAAGTTGTGTGGCAAACTGCTAAGGAAGTGTTCTTTCCTTTTGAGTGTATCTGCACTCGTTCCCAAGGTGTCTTGTAAATTGGCAAGATCTTTTACATTCCGATGTAGGGCATACCCAACTTGGTTAACCCTAAAGTTCCTTAGATATGCTAGTTTCCGGTTTACAACTTTCCTTATTTAGAAGGATATCCAAAAATACGTCTTTTTGCAAGATAACTTGCGTAGGGATCTGCCATCCTTGATGAGGGTTTTTTTTTTCCCTTTCTCCTTGTGAATCAATTACAAGACTAAATGATTTCATACTTGTTGTGCAAGTCGTGGTTTTGGAATAATCTGTTTAGATCCTTTAAGCTGATGTATGCCAGGCCTAGGGTTTCTTCTTTTAAGAACCTTAGGGACAAACCCTAGTTCCTTATCTTTACGAATTTATTGTCCCTACAGTAAGGAAAGTAGTCAAGTGTTTAGGGTATGAATGTTTCTATGTTTAGATTGGTTCAGTTATCTTTTGGAAGGTAATACTTATCGTCTTCTCACGGTTTTGCTATCCTTGTGACAATTTACCTTCCCAGTCAATACAGTTTAATTTAACTTCCATTTTTCTTAAAGATGAACTCATGCCAAATAACAACAATTGCCTTGCTAAGATGTGCAATTTGCAAAGATAACTCCCTAGTAATTTGAGCATCGAAAGAAACCTTTCATGAATTTAACCATTTATAATGATTTGTTGCGAAAGGAATAAGACTAATGGTGCAAGATATAATTTCTACACCTTAGGAGATGACCCTCCCGTAGCTACACCTTGGACTTTCTTCAGCGGCATCATAATTCGAATGTGAGATAGCCTTTTCCTCTTTCTTCTGGAATTCCACCGTCTTCCCCTTCCTTCCCTTTCTTTTATCTTTTTCCCACTCTTCCTCCTCCACTCCTTCTTTGCACTCCCTCTACTTTCCCTCCCTTTCTTTTATCTCACGGCTACTTTTCCCTTACGGGATATCATCCGAGGCCATGATGATGATTTGGATTTTTAGGTTCAGGGGGGGAAAATAATAAAGGGGATACGGGGGATTAAGAGGAAAGCTTAGGGAGTTGTGGGAAAAAAAAGAAAAGTGTTATGAGGGGGGGGGTTGAAAAAAGGGTTAAAAGGGTTATAAGGGGGTGATAAGGTTTAGGGGAATAAAATAGGGGGGGGTAGGTTCCCAAAGTCAAGGGAGGGGCTTAAGGGAAAGGGGGAATTTGAAATCCTAGGGGGGTGTGTGGTTCCAAAAACCATGGGAAGGGCTAAGGGGATTTTTTTAAAAACCCGAGGGGGGGGGGGGTGTGTTGGTTCCCAAGGCCAAGGGAGGGCCTTAAGGGGAAAAGGGAATTTAAAACCTAGGGGGGGGATAGCAAGGAGAATTTTGATGGGGGAAAAAGGCTTATAGAGCCTTAAGGGGGAAACTCCAGGGGGTAATCTTAAAGGCCTATAAGGAATTTTATAGGGGAGGGGGAAAAAGGCTTAAGGATGCCATATGAAGACCCTTTTAGGCAATTTGGGGGAAAAAGGGGGCTTATGGAAAGCTCACAGAAAAGGGGGCTTCCTAAGGTCCTTGGAAGCTTCCCAAGAAGCTTCTTTTGGGGGGGTGTCGTGGAGACACCAGGTGGGCAATATGTGGCGGCCGTAGTCGTTGGCAACTCGCAATGTCTTCTTCAGCCCCAGCAGCTTCACGACCCTGTGTATGGCAGAGCTGGAGACGTCTTTCTTCCCCACGCCTGATTGCTTCCTCACAGTGATGATGCTCTCCACTCTCTCTCTCGACACGACAAAGCAGTGGGACGGCCTCTTACGACTCTTCTTCCTCTCTTCCTCACGGCTCTCCAGCCTCGGATCTCTGGCGGCCCCCTCGTTTAAATAGTGGAGGGGAGGGGGATCTTCCCTCCCCTGCGTGTCGACACGCATGTCCCCCCTCCTCCATAAGGCTCCAACAAGGAGCTTAATGGCTCCTACTATTTCCCTCCCCCTCCAGCTCGTCAGTCGGGTGGAGGGATAGGGGGGAAATAAAAAATTTTCCATTTATCCAATTTGTTTCTTACGCGGAATATTACATTCTCTCCCCCTTGGAGGAATCGATATGTCCTCATCTCAAGATAAACTGGGGATATTGATGGTTGAGAGAGCTTTCATCTATCCAAGTGGCATCCTCTTCGGGATAATGTTTCCACTGCACGAGGCATTCTTTCAAGGTTCTATATCTTAATTGTCTTTCACTAACATCTAAGATCCTTTCCGGCCTTAGTTCAAGGACTCCTTGACTAGGCATTACAATTTGTTGGTCATCAAGTACATGATTAGGGTTGTGTACATATTTTTTCAATAGGCTGATATGGAATACATTGTGAACCTTTAGGTTCTCAGGGAGTTGCAATCTATAAGCATTGGGTCCCAGGCATTTGAGGATTTTGTACGGCCCACAATACCTTGCAAGTACAGGGTTGTTTGGCATAGATACTTTTGTAGCCAGAGATCTGGTCGTTGATGGATTTTGCAAGATTAGGGAATTTAGGAATGCCTTGCAATTGAGGGCATCGGCAACTACATTCTCTTTCCCTGGTCGGTACTTGATTTAAAAATCATATTCCTCCAATACTTCAATCCACCGACGTTGCCTCATGTTGAGCTCGTTCTGGGTAAAAATCCATTTGAGACTCTTATGATCGGTTACTAGGGTAAACTTGTTACCCAACAGGTAAGTGTCTCCAAAGCTTTAGAGCATGGATGACAGCTAATAATTCCAGATCATGCGTGGCATAATTCTTTTCATGACTCTTCAATTTCCTTGAAGAGTATGCTACTGAATGACCTTCCTGCATAAGTACACACCCCAAGGCAAGAATGCTAGCATCAGTTACTACCTCGAACTCCTTATTGAGGTCAGGAAGTTTTAGAATAGGTGATGACACCAAACTTTTATTCAATTTGTCAAAGCTATTATGTTTGGAAGTTGACCATGTAATAGAAGTCTGCTTCTTTAGTAAGTCTGTAAGAGGTGCTGCAATCAAAGCATAGTTTTTGGTGAAGACCTTATACCATCCTGTCAATCCAAGAAAGCTACGTATCTCTTTGACGAATACTGGTATTGGCCATTCAGGCACATCTCTGACCTTGGCTGGGTCTACTGATATTCCTTCTGATGATACTATGAATCCCAGATATTCAATCTGACGCTTGAAGAATGCACACTTCTTCATTTTTGCATACAGCTTATGGGACCTCATTGTCTCAAGGACAATCCGAAGTTGAGGTTCATGATCTTCTTCCTGTTTAGAATAGACTAAAGTGTCATCGAAGAAGACAAGCACGAAATCATCAAGATATGGTCTAAAAATATCCTGCATTAATCTATTAAAGGTGGCACGTGCATTTGTAAGCCCGAATGACATAACCAGGAACTCAAAGTGCCCATATCTTGTATTGAAGGCTGTTTTTGGAATATCTTCTTCCTTGATCCTTATTTGATAGTAACCTGACCTGAGATCAATCTTGGAGAAGATCTTTGCACCTTGAAGACGATCAAGAAGCTCATCTATTCTAGGAATAGGATACTTGTTCTTGACTGTTGATTGATTCAACCCTCGGTAATCAATACATAGTCGAAGTGTCCCATCTTTCTTTTTTTGGAATAATACTGGAGCTCCCCATGGTGAGTTGCTAGGTTGGATGTAACCCTGATCTAACAGTTGCTTGAGCTGTTCCTTCAACTCAATTGCTTCTGGTATGGACATTCTATAAGGTCTCTTTGCGATTGGTGCAGCTCCTGGCACTAGCCTAATCTCATGATCTACTTCTCTTGGAGGCGAAAGTTCAATCAATTCCTCAGGGAATACGTCAGCGTATTCCTTTAGCCAAGAAGGTCCTTCATGAGACTCTTGCTTTTGATCTAACTTGTTGAGTTTGATCAGGTAAACGGGTAATCCTTTTCTGACACCTTTTATGATCCGAGATACTTTGGCTAATTGGATTTTTGGCACTCCTGCCTCACCTTGAGTTGTGACAAATTCCCTTTCAGAGTTTCGAAAGGAAACTTGACCCTTTCCAGAGTGGATGTGGGTATTATTAGGCTTAAGCCAATCCATCCCAAGTAGACACTCATGGATACCTAAATTCATGACTCTGAATTTGACTGAGGTTTTCTTTCCTCCCAGAAAGAATTCCACCTTAGCAGTTTGCCTGATACAAGTTACCTCACGACCGTTTTCCAATTCCACAAGCAGGGTAGGTGCTTCTACTGTGGCTATTCCTAATCTTTTTGCACATGCTGGTGAGATAAAGGAATGTGTACTGCCACAATCAATCAAGGTTTTGAAACCTTTACCTTGATAGTCCGACGGTGTCTGAATCACCGAGAATTGGCGATTCGGCCCTTTCTTGTGTAAAGCGGCATGAACTGTCGCTCTTTCGAATTCTGCTTTCATAGTCGGATCTTCCTCATCTTCTTCTTCGCATCTTTGCCTATTGGCAATGCAAGTAGTTCTTCCTCTTCCACGGGTGGTGGCTCCTTGACCGCGGCCTGCACCTTGGAAAGGCGTTTGACGATGTCCCCCGCTGAGCTTGGGACATTGCCTCTTGAAGTGACCGGGTTCGTTGCAGTGGAAACATCGGAGGTTTCGGCCATTACTTTGAGTAGGAACAAAGTTGTTTACGTTATTTGTCCTTGCTTTCTTCCTTTGTCGTTGATTGTGACCTTGAACTCTCTTCATTTGAGGTCTGAATGCTCCTCTGTTCGGGTCACTATAGGACCAAGTTTTGTTACCCCTTGGTCTAGCTTGCACCTCCCGAATTATAGACACCACTCAAATGAGTGCATCTTGAAGATCTGATGGATGCATAGATTCGAGATGGGTATTTATGGGTGGATTTAAGCCCGCCCAAAATTTGGACACCTGCTATGTCATGTCCATCTGTGGCGCATACTTTAAGAGTGAGACGAATTTAGAGTAGTATGTGTCAAGGGTGAGTCCTAGCTGTTTTAGCTCGTAGAACTCATTCATTTTCTGCGTATGATATGCAGGTGGCAAATATCTTCCCTGCACGGCTTTCTTCAACTTCTTCCAGGTAACGGACCCCTCTGAAGTCCCTTGATCCTTGCACCATTTCTTCCACCAAAGTCTGGCTTCGCCGGTGAGTTTTAACTTGGCGAGCATGGCCTGATTGGTAGGTGCAGTACCAACTGCTTCAAAGTAATCCTCCATGGATTCAATCCAAATTTCAGCATCAGACTGGATGGATCTGCATCTCCCGTCAAACTCGGGTGGCTTTATCTGCTTGAGGAGGAACTTCTTCTCCTGGGTCACAGCAGTACTTGATGTAGGGGGAAAATTTGGAACTTGTACCTACGGTTGTGCCTGGATAAAAGTTTTCTTAACGTTATTATATGATTATTGACGTTAGCTTATCTTTAGTTCAGCTATCTCGTAAACAATGTAGCTACTTAACTTTTTTAACATCTCTTATGCACAACCAGATATTGATAAAAGAAGTCTTTATTTGTATTTACATGGGCGTAGCCTTATACAACGTCTCGTGTGATGATAATCCAATCATTACATTCAGTTTGGGGAGAACAACGTTGTATTGCATTTGTCTACAGGAACTGTGTAATAGTAGGGTTTTGGGTCATGGATCTTTAGGAATCGATAATTAATTGGAAGTTTAGGATACCCTTTCCGTTGGAATCCATACTTATCATGGCGGCCCAACACTTTAATCCTGTCTGCTGGGATTACACGGGTTACTTCCTCATATACATATGAGTTCATTTCAAGCCTCCGACCTTGAATATGTAAAGTCGAATTTACATGAGCTTCCACAAAAATGAACAGCTTCACGACTTTCAAGTCTTCCAACCACTTGATCCTCTTTAGGTTGGTCTGTAGATAAGCAAACCGGTGGGCGACTATATAGTAGATTCCTGAAGACCCCGTCCATCTTCGTTCTATGTATAAAGGTGATGGATTATAAATATGCTCCAGGATGTTCATCATCCAAATTCTTTGTCTATATAGGGGAGAATGCATTGCAGTCATAAACATGACCCGAAACACCAAAAACTTGTTCCACGCTTCATAGTTCTGCAAGACAGCATTGAAGATGAGAAAATGTTTGGACAGTAACAATTTCTTTACTTCATTTTATTGAGATCTCATAAAAACAATTCCATTGTTGATCGGCTCTGATACCAACTTGTAACGTGTCCCCTAGTATCGTCCAGGACACGTCGTAGCAGTCCATCGGAAAGGATGTCTAGAAAGCTCCGCCCAGCACTCCCATTGAATGTTACGGGTTTTGCGATCTAGGTCTTCCCGCGTCTGCCACGTAGCAGAAGTAACTGGCCGTTCCCACTTAGGATCGATCGGAATTAGGGTTTTTCTGATGGGTCATTAGCTAACAGCAACTAGCGCGAGACCCGAGCGAACTACTTTACGCAGAAACTCCAGGTCCGAAGTGGATTCACGCTGCACTTGGTTCAAGGAGAATGGGAAACGAAAGGGATGAAAAGCTCAACCTCTCTGCCATAAGGCATAGTTCCATTCTGTTCCCCTAAAACAGCGTAAATCGGGTAAGACGTAACTCTAGGTCATCGTTCTCCTTATTCGTTTTGATGATGATGATCATCCCGCTGTTCTTCGAGATTTTTGAGAAAAGTTCCCGGCTAACCGGGACCACCCAACCGTAGGACGGACCCATGGCCCATCCTCTGCACTTTCCTCGGTTTGTTTTAGTTATATAATTATCTAACACATTAATTTGACATATAACAATCAGCTTCTTTAATTAACCCTGTTAAGCACTAGTTCCTTCACGTAATCTTATCACGTGACATAGAAAAACAATATCAACCAAGTTCTTTTTCTACATTTCATCATCTTATCTTTGAAATACAAGGAGTTTCGCCCGTAGGCCTGTCCATAATCCGCCCGAAGGCTATCCAGTAATATTAGGGATCACTATTCCAAGCTTCCGCCCGTAAACTAGTACGCGGGCCTTGAGATCCAATCCCGAGTCAGGTTAGCCTCTTGTACAGGACCCGGAAGGTGAGGGGTTTACGGCCAGAGCCCCCCCTGGCACCCAAGCGTCCTCCTACTCCAAGTAGAGCTCAACGGAGAGACCTCTCACAGCGGGTTCGGTCCACGTTCCTGGCACGGTCAACAACCCCCTTGGTTAGGGTCAGGCAGGCAATCGGGGGTAACTGAAGCTGCCTCTCCCTTCAGGCCTTTTAACCTGAAGTATAGGTACTCATTTAATTTGTAATTCATAATTCAAACAGAGCCCTAAAATCTCTAGCAAGCACAAACATTTCCATTAATCAACCGAGTTGTGTGGCAAACTGCTAAGGAAGTGTTCTTTCCTTTTGAGTGTATTTGCACTCGTTCCCAAGGTGTCTTGTAAATTGGCAAGATCTTTTACATTTCGGTGTAGGGCATACCCAACTTGGTTAACCCTAAAGTTCCTTAGATATGCTAGTTTCCGGTTTACAACTTTCCTTATGTAGAAGGATATCCAAAAATACGTCTTTTTGCAAGATAACTTGCGTAGGGATCTACCATCCTTGATGAGGGTTTTTTTTTTCCCCTTTCTCCTTGTGAATCAATTACAAGAGTAAATGATTTCATACTTGTTGCGCAAGTCCTGGTTTTGGAATAATCTGTTTAGATCCTTTAAGCTGACGTATGTTAGGCCTAGAGTTTCTTCTTTTAAGAACCTTAGGGACAAACCCTAATTCCTTATCTTTACCAATTTATTGACCCTACAGTAAGGAAAGTAGTCAAGTGTTTAGGGTATGAATGTTTCTATGTTTAGATTGGTTCAGTTATCTTTTGGAAGGTAATACTTATTGTCTTGTCACGGTTTTGCTATCCTTGTGACAATTTACCTTCCCAGTCAATACAATTTAATTTAACTTCCGTTTTTCTTAAAGATGAACTCATGCCAAATAACAACAATTGCCTTGCTAAGATGTGCAATTTGCAAAGATAACTCCCTAGTAATTTGAGCATCGAAAGAAACCTTTCATGAATTTAACCATTTATAATGATTCGTTGCGAAAGGAATAAGACTAATGGTGCAGGATATAATTTCTACACCTTAGGATTTAACTAAAATATACTACTATAGTAAATGGATAATCTTGCTCGTAATTTATAATGCTCGATGCAATTTTGAAGAAAACTAAGTTCTATACATTGTCATTCATAAGCTAAACTCCTTCGTTACAATAACTCGAACAAATATATCCTATCCTTAACAATTTTTCTTTGCATGATCGGCTTAAAACCGAATTAAAGCCAAGAAGAAAAACCTGGTTTTGGGGTCAGATATCCACATGGATACCGGGAGATGACCCTCCCGTAGCTACACCTTGGACTTTCTTCGGCGGCATCATAATTCGAATCTGAGATAGCCTTTTCCTCTTTCTTCTGGAATTCCACCGTCTTCCCCTTCCTTCCCTTTCTTTTATCTTTTTCCCACTCTTCCTCCTCCACTCCTTCTTTGCACTCCCTCTACTTTCCCTCCCTTTATTTTATCTCACGGCTACTTTTCCCTTACGGGATATCATCCGAGGCCATGATGATGATTTGGATTTTTAGGTTCAGGGGGGGAAAAATAATAAAGGGGATACGGGGGATTAAGAGGAAAGCTTAGGGAGTTGTGGGAAAAAAAAGAAAAGTGTTATGAGGGGGGGGTTGAAAAAAGGGTTAAAAGGGTTATAAGGGGGTGATAAGGTTTAGGGGAATAAAATAGGGGGGGGTAGGTTCCCAAAGTCAAGGGAGGGGCTTAAGGGAAAGGGGGAATTTGAAATCCTAGGGGGGTGTGTGGTTCCAAAAACCATGGGAAGGGCTAAGGGGATTTTTTTAAAAACTCGAGGGGGGGGTGTGTTGGTTCCCAAGGCCAAGGGAGGGCCTTAAGGGGAAAAGGGAATTTAAAACCTAGGGGGGGGGGATAGCAAGGAGAATTTTGATGGGGAAAAAAGGCTTATAGAGCCTTAAGGGGGAAACTCCAGGGGGTAATCTTAAAGGCCTATAAGGAATTTTATAGGGGAGGGGGAAAAAGGCTTAAGGATACCATATGAAGACCCTTTTAGGCAATTTGGGGGAAAAAGGGGGCTTATGGAAAGCTCACAGAAAAGGGGGCCTCCTAAGGTCCTTGGAAGCTTCCCAAGAAGCTTCTTTTGGGGGGGGGGGTGTCGTGGAGACACCACATGGGCAATATGTGGCGGCCGTAGTCATTGGCAACTGGCGATGTCTTCTTCAGCCCCAGCGGCTTCACGACCCTCTGTACGGCAGAGCTGGAGATGTCTTTCTTCCCCACGCCTGATTGCATCCTCATAGCGATGATGCTCTCCACTCTCTCTCTCGACACGACGCAACAGCGGGATGGCCTCTTACGACTATTCTTCCTCTCTTCCTCACGGCTCTCCAGCCTCGGATCTCTAGCGGCCCCCTCATTTAAATAGTGGAGGGGAGGGGGATCTTCCCTCCCCTGCGTGTCGACACGCATGTCCCCCCTCCCTCCATAAGGCTCCAACACGGAGCTTAATGGCTCCTACTATTTCCCTCCCCCTCCAGCTTGTCAGTCAGGTGGAGGGATAGGGGGAAATAAAAAAATTTCCATTTATCCAATTTGTTTCTTACGCGGAATATTACATTCTCTCCCCCTTGGAGGAATCGATATGTCCTCATCTCGAGATAAACTGGGGATATTGATGGTTGAGAGAGCTTTCATCTATCCAAGTGGCATCCTCTTCGAGATAATCTTTCCACTGGACAAGGCATTATTTGAAGGTTCTAGATCTTAATTGTCTTTCCCTAACATCTAAGATCCTTTCCGGCCTTAGTTCAAGGACTCCTTGACTAGGCATTTCAATTTGTTGGTCATCAAGTACATGATTAGGGTTGGGTACATATTTTTTCAATAGGCTGATATGGAATACATTGTGAACCTTTAGGTTCTCAGGGAGTTGCAATCTATAAGCATTGGGTCCCAGGCATTTGAGGATTTTGTACGGCCCACAATACCTTGGACTTGGCTTCTTGCATTCTCCTAGGGATAGAGAACTCTTTTTAGGGCGTACACGAATGAAGACCATGTCTCCTTCTTCGAAGACTCTATTTTGACGTTTCAAATCTGCGTATGCCTTTTGCCTATCCTTGGCCGCTTGTATGTCTTGTCTTATTGACCTTATTTGATCATCCATGTCCTTCAACATTTGTCTTCAAGCTTCAACTCTTAGGGTTGAATCAGAAAAGTTTAGGGGACTTCGACAATCATGACCATACAATGCCTGGAAAGGGGTCATTTGAATGCTCTTCTGGTAAGAAGCATTGTAGGCAAATTCAACCAAAGGCAAGTATTGAATCCACCTCTTAAGCTCTCGACAGCAGTATGCCCTAGGCATATCCTCGATGACTTGATTTACTCGCTTTGTTTGGCCATCCGTTTGGGGATGGTAGGCGGTGCTAAAGCAGAGTTGAGTCCCAATAGCTTCAAAGATAGCTCTCCAGAAGTGTGATGTGAAGAGAGAATCTCGATCACTAATGATTCTTCTAGGTAACCCATGTAGCTTGAATATCTCCTTGATAAACAATCTCGCAATGTCGGAGGCTTTATAATTTGTCTTTACTGGAATCAGGTGTGCAACCTTGGTAAGCATGTCAACCACAACCATAATGGAATTGTATCCTCCTTGGACTTGGGGTAAGCCCACAACAAAATCCATACTGATGAATTCCCATTTCATTTGGGGAATGTCAAGCGGTTGCAGTTTCCCTGGCATCATGACATGTTCGACTTTGATACGTTGGCAAGACAAACACTCAGTGACATACTTGAGAACGTCACCTTTAAGCCTCTCCCAATGTGTAATATTCTGCATTGAGAAAATAAATGGGACTTATGGATTTTTTTTTTTGGAGGGGAAAAGGGACTTATGAAGCCCCTTAGAAGCTTCTAGAAGCTTCAGTGCTTCTACACGTGGAGGTTGGAGGCCGTCAGCAGACAACGGCGGAAATCAGGCTGCTGGGGCGGTAGATGGAAGATAGCGGCCCTTGTAGCGCCTCCTCTCCAATCCTCCTATCCCTAACGTGGCAGCAGCAGCGCGTCGTCAATCTCCCTCTTCCTTAGGATGCTCCAGATTCTCCCCTTATGCATTAATGGTAGTGCCTCTCTCCCTTTTTTTTTTCCACGGCTCAGCCTCCCCCTGGTTTAAATAGTGGAGGGGAGGGG